>NC_070545.1:0-2400000 GCF_026873545.1 Fusarium falciforme
CCCTAACCCTTGACCCCGACAGCGCTTGACCCCGACAGCGCTTGACCCCCCGCCCTTCACCTCGACCCAAACCTCAGCCGTTAGCCTTTACTACTCCTCCCTACCCTACTTCCTGCTTCCCCTTTAACAAAGCTTTGCCTTACCCTAGCCCCTGCCCTTGACCCCGATAGCGCTTACCTCCCGCCCTGTTTAGCCCCCTGACCTTAGTAGCGCTTACTCTTGTCTTACTTACCTAACTAACTACTTATACTAGCGGTTTGCCTTTGCCTGCTTTATATTACCCCTTACGTTAGTGGTTAGCCCCTTCCCTCTCCCACAATACTTTTATCTTTACTCCTTAATTCTTTTCTTACCCTATACCTTGCCTTACTTCTCTCCTACCCACTAGCGGTTAGTTTTACCTTCTTACCTCTTACCTTATACCCTTTATCCTTTTCTCTCCTCACCTACTTAATTAAAACTTACTAGCACTTAGCTTTACTTCTCTAACTCTTCTCTCTTAGATAGTAGCGGTTACCTTTACTTTCCTAACTCTCCTCTCCTAGACCGCAGTAATTACTTTTACTTTTCTAACTCTTCTCCCCTAGGCACTAATAATTAGCTTTACTTTCTAACTCTTTTCCCTTAGACACTAATAATTAGCTTCACTTTTCTAACTCTTTCTTCCCGGATATTAGCGGTTGGCTTTACCCTTTTCTAACTCTTAACCCTAGAGGCTACTACTCCTTAATTACCCCCGTCCTTATTCCCCCCTTCTTCTTTACCCTTATAAACCAATAAGCCTTGCTCTCTAGTAACCTTTATAACCTCCCGCTTACCTCTTAACTTTCTGGGTTAAATGAAAACCTAAGGTTAGGGTTAGGGTTATAGGTAAATACCACTACCTCTACCCCCTCTATAACCTCTTATAAATACCTATTTCTCTCTCTACCCCTTTTTACTCTTAACCCTTTATTTAAATATAACCCTAACCCGATATTAGGTTAGGCTTAGGCTTAGGCTTAGGGTTAGACTTAGGGTAAGACTTAGGGTTAGGGTTAGGCTCTAACTTACTCTTTAGTTTATACTTACGCTTATGCCCTGCCCTTACTCCCCGCCTCCCTACTAACCCTGATACTTATACTTACCACTACTAGCTACCCTCTTAACTTTCCTAATTAATCTAAAAATTTACCTTTTAGCTTAGGGTTAGGGTTAGGGTTATAAGTAAACTCTATTTCCCTTATATCTCTCTCGCCTTAATCTAGTTAATCTAGGGCTAGTAGTAAGTAAAAGAATAATCTAGCTAAAAGTAATAGCTATTGCTAAAAAAAAAAAAAAAAAAAAAAAAAAATATTAACTACTTAGCTAGCTATCTCTAGAGCCTAACTCTTATTAAGAACCCTAGAGTTAAGCTTACCTTTTCTTTATTTAGCTAAGTTAACTATAGTTAAAGCTTTTTAATTATTATTATTATTATTATTAATTAATTAAGTTTCTTTTTTATAATAAAATATATTATACTTATCCTATATTTTATTACTTAAATCTTTTTTTCGTCTTTATCTTTTTCTTCTTATTTATATTTATATTTTACTAATATAGATATATTCTTATACCTTATTTACTTTATCTTTGCCCTCCCTAGGTAAGCTTTTAATTCCCTGCCTTTTATGTCTTACCTAGACGCCCCGTTATAGTCTTCTAGATAGCCTTATCTTCTAGCGCGATCTTAAGCTTAGTAACTTTAAGAGCCAAAGGCGCTTTAGCTTAGTGGCCAGAGTGATCCCTCTAACTAAGGGATAGACCCGGCTTTAAGTCTCGGAAGCATCTAGCTAGCCTCAATAAGCTTCTTCTTTGCCTATTATAATACTAATGCTTTTACCTACCCTAGATTATTATATCCTTCTCTTTTTCTTCTTTTTTTATTTCTTTTATATTTATTTCTTCTTTATCCTATTTATGCTATCTCCTATAAGCCTTTTAATTATATAGTTAAAGCTAGTAATTATCATTAAGTCTTATTTATATCTATAGTTAGGTACCCTTAGTTAACTATTGCGTGGGTAATATGCCCGCTATAAGAGCCAGCTCTTATAGGCTAATAATGCCCTCTTCTTATTTATTTACTGCCCTCTCTCTCTTGCACTTTTTTCTTTTTCTTTTTCTTTTTCTTTTTTTTTTTTTTCTTTTTCTATTACTATTATAATATTATATATTAATCATATATAGCCGGTCAAATATATTATACTATACTAGTATAAAACCTTATATATGCTTAGGCGAGAACATATTATGCGGGGAACATAGTAGTTAAGTAAGTCCTTAGGTTTATCTCTACTTAAGTACTAGATCGAAGATAGCTATAGCATTGGTTATCTCTCGCCCGCATATTAGCTTGCTATACTTATGGCCTAGCTAGTCCGTATAGTTATCCCTACCCTTAAAATCACGATTAGTAGCATCCCGGACTTATAATTATATATCTGCCTCTGTCACGGCGGTTAACGCCATAGGGATCATAGTATGCTTCTACCGATATAATGCTCCTTTGGTCTTATAACCGTCCCGACAGAGCTCCTGCGATATATGATAGTAGAAGTAGCTTAAGAAGCGTGCCTATAAATCCTTCTTATAGTTAACTAGGCCCTAAAAGTCTATATAGCTAGAGAAGGATAGATCCTTCTCTGTCGTAGTACCATAGGTACCCCACTAGTGCCTAGCTTCCTTAATGCCGTTAAATATCTAGTAAATACAGTAGCCTATCTTACTAAGCTCCTCTATCTCCCCTAGGGCAGCCTTGAATCTTTCTAAAGCGAGGGCATCGCGCCTCCTATAGGCATATAATGCTATGATACCCTGCGAGGGTAGCTTACTCTTCTATAATAGCTCATCGCGACAGCAGTTATCGCATCGGACGGTATCGAGATCTTTATAGTCCTGTAGGTCATCGTCTAAGCATTGGCCTAGGAGGCGGCGGCGGCAACCTTATATCCGGATTAGCCTGTGTACCTTATGCGTACTTAAGTCTAGGTAGCTATCGCGGAAGTAGTCCTTAACCGGCTAGTCCTTCTCCTCGATAATTATCTCTGCGGTAATAGGCTCCCCGGCTTGCCCGCCCCGCCCCGCCTCCTAAGCGTAGTCAATAATGCTAAATAGGGCCTTAAGATGGATAATATAGACGATGCCTATAATATCAATGCCTGTGCCTAGAGCCGTGGTAGCTATAATGTAAGGGGTTTCGCCATTGACCTATGCCTAGAAGCCCTACTCGCGCCGGGCAATAAACTACGCATAACTATTATTACGCTAAGCATGATAGTAATGGCAGCTAAGCTGCCGGGTAAGCGCCCTATATTTCGCGTGGCTGGTGTAGTATATAACCCCCTTCTCCCCTGGTGATAGACGCGGGAGCTAGGCATCTACTAGCTTCTTTACCTCTATGACGCCCCGTCTATTACAGACGCGAAGGACAGAGTACCGCACGTTTAGCTAATAGCTCGAAGCCTATATATAGAGTAGAGCCTAGAGCTATATGGCGTCTTTAAAGTCGCGTTAATAGAGCGGCGGTAAGGTCCTAGTGAGGAATATAAAGGGATACCCTAAGCTCCGCAAGAGAACGAGGCACTAGAGCTTTATATGGTAGGTTTTAGCGGCTATGAATGATAGATGGTACTTATTAATGACTACTCGGTCTAGCCTTCCCCTGATACTTAGATTAGCGGCCCACTATAAGAAGTTATTAATAATAGCTGCCTCGGCTAAGATTAGTATAACCCTGGGCTAAGATTTACGCGCCTCGGGCCAGGACTTGTAGTCTAGATCGGCGTCGACGCAGTATGTGACTAGCTGCCTCTTTAACTCGGCGAACGGAGCTACTACGATGGTTACGCCTATACCTACTAGCATAGCCGGGATTATAAAGACTAAGCTCTTCCTGCTACCCATTAGCAGCATGGTAACCAGCGGGCTTTGCTTCGCCGCGGCTAGCCTAATGGCCTCTTCTTACTGGGGCGACTAGAACTAGGCAGCGTTATTACGTAAGATAGCTCGGAGTGCCCGTAGGATTATATTATCCTTCTCCTTGTCCTCTATTGCTATCATGCCTGCCCTTAGCTTCTCAAGCGAGGCGATCTTAGCCTGCTTTTAGGGAAGGTAGCACTTCTCCTCTCTGCTAGGCTCGACTATATTCTTCTACTTCGAGGATAAAGCTAGCAGCGGCGGCTCTAAGGCCAATAGCTGCTACGCGTTGTAGCCGAGGAACTTATGCCAACGATGACTTACTTAGCCAAATATCTCTAGAGACTTAGCTATTAAACGCTTTAGTATATTAATCATAACGCCATAGTTGGCGGCTATCTAGCCGGTGTAATAGGCAGCTAGATCATCCGGCGCCTTATATTACTTTAACTCGTTATTATTGTCGCTGTCATTAAAGTCTGCCCGCGTAGCCCCCCGGTTATGGGCGTATTTCTTGCTAATAGCGATAGCAATATAGCGCTAATCTTAGAGCGTAATCCTATGGCTGATATAGTGGGAGGTCTACTTCCCTATAGCCCTAGATATATAACTGCTCTCCTATAGCCCTATCTTGTTATACTAGATAAAGTCGCTTGGCGGTGCTATCTTACTATATAGCTCTTATCTATCCGCCTCCTAGCGATTTATTAGCGGTCGGATATAGACCATATATATCACGAGTAGCTGCCTGATCCTCTCTGGTAGGAAGCGGGGGATTACCTTCGGCGAGTCGAAGTGGGCTAGAGATTTATAGTATTAGGTGACGAGCATAATATCGCTGTTAATAATAAAGATGTTGCGGTCCTTATTAATACTATTAACTAGGCGTAGGCCTATGATCTCTTTCCCTCGGCTAGGCTAGCTGCTAGTAATATGGGAGAGGAGTAGTAGAAATTCCTCGAACTTTTTTACTAGCTTTAGGTACTTCCTAATACCCGCCTATTTCTACTTGCCCGCTCGGTCTAAGAACTTTGCCTTCCGTGAGCCTATAATGAGGTCCTTAAGTATCTTAACCTCCTTGCCTATGAGGTTATTAGTATGGATAAAGGACCGGCCTCGTCTTATCTAGGTGAGATTATCCTTAATGCCGGCTAGAGGAATAATAAAGCGCTTATCGTCGCCCTCCTTAAATATTAACTAACCCCATAATAGGTCCTCGGCGTCTTTTATTATCCTAGCCACTATATAATAAATCTTCTCTATTAGGATCGGCTTACCTATAAAGTATATTATCTCGCCGTGCTTGCTCTAGGATACTATTAGCCGGCTACTAGTCTCCTGCGCGATCTTCCTTCTATATAATAGCAAGCTAAGCATATAGCCCATGGGAGAGTATATTGCCTTGTAAAGCTAGGCGTCTCGAACCTGGGCGAACTATTGCGCGAGGTCTATCATCCCGGCCCGCTCCCGGGTAAGTATGGCCCACTCTCCTAGCAGCGCCCGCCCCGTGAAAACAAGACCCATAAGTATATAGGTAAATAGATAGGCAGGTCAGAGCTGCCCTGTCTCGCCGTTGATTCCTAATATGCTGATGAAATGCCATAGTGGGCTCACAAAAGGGTCCCTATCGAGCCGCTGCATCTAGAAGTCCGCTAGAATCTATAATATCTCTTCCTATAGCCCCTCGCCCAACTATTCCTTATCCTGCAGATGCGCCTAGAGTAGCTCGAGGCTGGCCCTTTGTGCTTGCGTGAAGCGAAAGCCATGTTCGGCAAACAGCGCATCCTCCTCTAGCGACAGCACGTTAAGGCAATAGCATAAGAACCGCTTCACATAGACCAGGTAGCGATCCATACTGGTCTTCTCCTGTAGCGGCCCAAATGGTTGGCTGTGGGCATCGTGAGGGTGGGGGCTGGCCAGGAGCAGGCGGGTCATCAGGGGCATGCTCTTTAACCCGCCGATGCAGCGGTCGAAGAATAGACGATCTAGAGCCGTGGCCATCCGTCGTAGCTCGTCGTCGTCACGGCCGGGTATCCTGCTGCAGGCTTGGATATCCACCAGATTCCTCCCGGCGAAGTGGGCTGACCAGCCGGTCCTCTTCAGCCAGTTCGTCGTCTCGTGCCTAAGGATCCCTTCCTCCATGACCTTCTGCATCTTCTCCTGCTCCTCCTGCTGCAGTGACCACCCTTGGGTGATGTCGGCGATTATCATCTGATCTTCCGGGTGCGTCTGCTGCCTATCGGCCATCGTCGCTCTTCTCCCCTTGCCCACCGGCGTCGGAGGATCTCCTGCTGCCGAGACAGCATCATCGTTACCGCTGGTCGAGATGCTGACGCAGAAGTAGTAAATCGCCCTCTTTGGTCCTGTAAAGAAGGTCTGCAGATAGACGCTGGTCTAGAGGCCCGCCTGTGCCTTGGCTCCCTTTATGTTGTGCTCCTCGTTGAGGTGAACCCGTAGGCACTTCTAGCTCGGCGTGAGGTGCCTGCAACCCGGCCAGGTGCAAGCGAAGCCCCGGTGAACAACAAGACCCTTGACGGCCCGGGTCGGGTTTGACGCACCGTGCTAGACGAGCTGCTCCAATGCCGGTCCTTGCAGCTGTAGACCCTTATGGCGGTGGATGATATCGCTGCGGGCCCGATGGTCGATGTCTGGGTGACGGTCCCTCAAGTGACCCTCGAGGCTGCAGACCGCATAGCCGTGAAAGGCGCAGATCAACGACCGGTATTCGCCATTATATATAAGCCACCCTTCTCCCGGTTTGGTGGCTTCTGCATGAATACAGCTGGCGGACTCTCCTGTATCTCCTTGCCGCTCCGGTCCGTTGCCGCCGGGCGAGTCTGTGGGACGCCCTCGGGCCATTGGCTGCGATCTGGACTATGTCGAGCCCTTCCCTACCTCTCCCTCTGGTTCCTCCTCCTAGGATACTGTACGTGCTGTCTTTGTTTCCCTTCTTTCCCTCTTTTCCTGATAGTCTCTCTCTCGAATGATTGCCGCTGGCTGGGAAACTGCTCGGTCGTCCTTAGTTGCGCTCATTTTATGGACTCATCATGGTCCATGTGAAAAGAATATCGCTTATTCACCCGGTCGGTCGTGAAAAGGCTGGCCTTGGAGACGCGTTCCGTTGTATTTCCCTCCTTTGCTTGCTTTTTCCTCAACCCTGAAGTTGCCCTTCCCTTATCCTGATTGGCTGCAGCATGAAATGGTAGTTTGGGACTGGTAGTTTGGCCCCCCTGTCCGCGTCCCGGACCCACCCCCGCGTGCATCCCTGCATGGCCATTGGTCCGTGCCCCTGACCCCGAAATGGTAGTTTGGCCCAAACTACCACTGGCCTCCCGGTTAGGTCTCTGAGGCAATATAGTGCTGCCCTACTTACTAAGCCTATGCTCCCTAGAGGCCATTAGAGGCCATCTAGCATACTAAACCATTTGATCCTATGGTTAAGGTCTATTTTAACTGCTAGTATATGCCGCTAGACTAAGGGTTTAAGTACCTCGCGGAGGTAAGATGCGACATAATAGGATAGGTAGAAGTAATTCCTCTAAAGAAGATTATAGCCAAAGCGCTAAGGCGCTTTATAGTTAACCTTATCTACTGATTTGGCATGATTTCTATGGCGGTTGTAGATAGCGGACCCGAATTTAAGAAGGAATTTCTACCTTTGCTTGAGGAATTGGGAATTCTACGCATTATTATATCCCTATATAACCCCAAAGCTAATAGCATTAATGAAAGAGGATATTACTTAATTTCCATAGCCTTGAGGAAGCTAGAGAAGGAAGGAAAGCCGAGATAATATAATAACCTGGAAAGAGCGCTATTCGCCGATAGAATAGCTGCGAAAGCGCTATATAGATACTCTTCCTTCTATCTTATCCACGGGTAAGAGCTAGCATACCCTCTGGAAATTGATCTTCCTACTTGGCGATTAATTAATTAGGATAAAGTATTAATAGCCGAAGACTTAATCCTTGCGAGGGTTAGGATCCTTAAAAGGAAAGGTAAAGATATAGAAGTAGCGCGGCAAAAGATTAGCATATTTAGGGTGAAAGTTATGAAGAGATAGAATGAGAAGAATATCCATAGGTTAAGAAAGACCCCTTTGAAGGTCAGGGATTTAGTATTAAGATTTAACGTTCCTTGATTAAATAATATATCGATAAAGATAAAAATAGTATATAAGTGGCATAGCCTATTTCGCATCTTTAAGCATTATAACGGGGCGAATTACTATAAACTTAAGATACTTAATAGCTATAAGATCACTAAATCTATCTATGGGGATTACCTAAAGAAATTCATAAAGGACGAAAATGGCTAGTAGGAAGGGGAGTTAGATAAAGAGGAAGTCCTTAAGAAGCTCGAAGAAGAGAAGAAAAGACTAGAAGGCAGCGGAAACGAAGAAAGCGTATAAGTAATGAGAAGTAAGAAATTAGCGGCTGATCAAATGGTTAGCCGAGAAAGTGATAATAAAAGCGATAAGACGAATAGCGAGGAGGAGGATCTTAGCGAAAAGAGTAAAATACTATATCTAAAGAGAAATACTCTAATGCGCATAGAAGTATAACTCCCTGGCCTTACTGCTAAGTAAGCTGCTTAGTATGAGAGCCTTTAAAATAAAACAAAGAGGAAAGAGGGTAGTATTAGAAACCTATGAGGACCCTTAGGTTTCTAGTAAGAGAGGAAGAGATAAAGGAGAAAGTTTTAGTACTATAATATAACTACTAGAATTTTTAATAAATTTAGGTATTTATTTTATGAGGGATATATAAATTATTTAATTAGATACTAGGGATACCACCTAAGATATTAGAGATGCTATCTAAGATAGGCAGGATATATTAAAAGATAGTAGCGATATTATCTATAATAATTTAGATATAACGCCTAAATTCCTTATTTCATAAGAAACAAATTCGATATATAGCCTACGCAGGAGAATAAGAGCTAGATAGTAGGATTAATAAGAGGATTAGCAAGGAATAGGGAGCAAATAATTAATTAAAAGCAATTATGGACGTAAAGCTAGACCTTACTATTAGTTAAGTAAAAATAATACTATCTTATTATACTTAAAATTTATCCCTTAGCGGAAAAACTTCTAGGACTTAAAATTTATCCCCTTCTAAAACCTAGAGGAGTTAGCCTTCTTATTAAGAGCTAATTAGCGTATTCCCTAGAGAAGCTAATAGTCCTACTCTTAATTCTTATCCTCAGAAGGGTATAAGTAGGAAATATAAGGATAAGATACCCGGTTTAATTAATTAATTCTAACCTTATTAGGCGGATCCTTTAGAGTATCTTTTCCCTATAGAGGCTAGTCTAAAGGACCTTTAGTAGCGGATTTTAGCTAGTACTTAGGTAGAAACTCTTACTTATAAGGCTTCTAGTGCTAAACGCAGTTAGTATATTTCCCGCCTATAAAACCCTTAATTAAGACATAAGATAAGAAGGGGTAGAGGATATATTCCTTATTCTAGCTAATATTAGTTAAGTAGGACTAGTAGTAGTATTAATAAAAGATGGGGTTATAGAACCTAAGGAGGGCAATCCTAAGAGCTTTTTAGTGCTCTAGGTAAGTGATTAATTGCTTAAAGAACCATCTATGAGGATAAGTAAAGTCAGCAGGGATATAGATGGTCTAGAGGGAATGATTTAGTATTAATAAAATAAGCTCTCTTATAACCGCATTGGGAGCACTATAATGCTTAAAGAAATATTTCATAATAGCCTTTAGGTTCTTATGGCCCGTGTCGTTAAAGGCGAGCTTAATATATAGAGGGAAACTATCTCGGTTAAGGATAAAGCGAGAATAGATCTAGACCTTGAGGCACTTATAGACTTATTTGATTATTTGGTTAGAAAGGCTATTAAGAGCAGAGAGGATATAGGAACTAGCCCTGGGGAGGTTAGTTGTCTAGGCCTCTGTAGGAGTTACCTTAAACCCACTATGGTTATTCTACTAAGAAGAAGTACCCCTCTAGAAGTTAGTATAAGAAAGCTAAGGTCAAGCGAGAGTCTGAATGTTAGGGAGGATATTCTATCGCTTATTGGCGAGGATCTCGTGAGGAGTCTGCGTAGATATAGTGAATTAATTAATTAAAAGCGTAGATAAGAGTAGTGAAGTTGGAAGAGAGGAGAATAAGAAAATAAGGAGCATATAGAAGTTATATACGTGTAGGGTTAAAATATATAAAGAAAAAGGAGTGGCGTATTTAGGTAATCTCTGCGTAGGGAGCTATGACTCATAGCTATCCTCTGCGTATATTAGAAGAACTAGATAGTCTCTTAAGATAAGAATAATATACTAACCTTCTTTTATACTTTGCATATAAACTAGCCTATTACTTATTTTCCTTAAGGCATAAAGACATAAACCCCTCCCTATTTATAATTACCCGCATTAACTATTTAATTAAAATATAAAGCCCCTTTCTACCTATTTAAGAATATATATCTACCTCCCTTTGATAAAGTAAGATTTTTTATTTAATAACGGCGAGATTAATATAAACTAGTAACTAACCTTAAGATTAACCTCTTTATACTCTAGAACCAATAAAGTTTAAAAGACTAAGCGATTCTCTTCTATTTAATTATATAAAGCGCAACTACATAATAACTATATATTACGTATATTATATATAAATTAATAAAAAGACTTTCTAAGAGTAATAACTCTATATCCCCGAGTATACTTTAAACCTTTAAGATGCCTTTACCTATATAACTAATTATTTTCTTTGCCCCTATTAACTACTTATAGTTTATAAAAAAGGGGAAGATAGCCTACTTAGTAGCTTAGGTTAAATACTTTAAGGGAGTAAGAAGCTTTCTTAAGAAGAATAAGACTAGCCCTAATATAATTAAAGAGCTATATGACTCTAAGTAGCCGCCTTTCTTTTAGCTATGATAGGAATGGGATTATTAGGACCCTGCTACCTTTAAATACCCTAGCGTATTAGATAGTTATTAATTAATTAAATTAAAGCTCGGGAAGGATAAGTTCTAGCGGTATTACTATAATAACCCCGCCTATAATATATTATAAAAAGAGTATATGCTAGCTCTATAGCGCTTATACTAGGACCTAGAGAAGGATAAGGAGATACTCCTTAATGATTTAATCTCATCGGTATTATAAATGCTTAGGAATAGCCTTAAGAAGGTTATTATAGCTATGTGATATAAAATTAATATTTAGAAGAAGAAGCTAGAGTATAACTCTGACTAGGAGGAGCCTTTGCCTTTCTTCCCTAATAATTATAAGAGAGTCCTAATAAACTATAATATGGGTTTTAAAGGGATTTAAAGGTAATATAAGGCCTATAGAGGGAGAAGATTCTTTATGGGATTCTTTAGGTTTAGGTATAATAAATACTTTACTATGTTTATATAGGATAGGGTTAAGGGCGACTTTTATTACTTTAATATGGTATTAACTAATTAGAAGCTCCGTATAAAGCTTGCCTCTATTGCCTAGCGGGAATACCTTATAAGCGCTAGTTAACTATATTACTTTAACTTTTATTTAATCCCTTTAACTCTATAGCGAGGAGAGTAAGAATATAGTCTCCTTAGTACGTTTTGCCTCTTTTAAACCCTTAGAGGACTTATAGGAATAACTTTAAGCGAGTTAGCCATAATTTGCCCTCCCATGGCCTTAAATATTAATAAGAGTAAAAAGGTACCTTTATAATTATTTAATCTATTAGTCTGCGACTAACTATTAGACTCATAGACTAAGGGAGGAAAGCCTAGGGATATCCTATATAATAATAACCTAGAGGGGATCCAAGGTATCTACCAGACTATAATCTTTAACGAGCTAAGAATCAAGGATAATTACTTCTAGCATAGGAGCACCCGCAATAAGGTCATAGCGAAACGGCAGTCCCTCTACGCGGATTTAATTAATTATAGTCTAATTAGATTTGCTTAGAAGATGCCCCGAGACTAGCTTTATACCGACTAGGGAGGATATATACCAGCAGACATAAGGGATATTAGCTATATTAGCAATTGGCGATCCTATTGCTTAATCCTAACTCCCTAGGGTAATCTAAGTAGTATAGTAGAATTTCCTTAGGGACTAGGGCTATTTATAGTCCTTAACTCTAGGGTTATATTTCCTAACCTCCCTGCGCGACTAATTAAATAGTATACCGACTAAGGCGTAGAGATTACAAATAACTTCCTTATTTACTAAAAGGGAATAGTTATCTTAGCTAACGATGATAAGCCTAACCTAAAAGCAAAGAAGCTAATAGCGAAACTAGCCGGCCTAAGGCCCAAAGCTCAGAAGTAAACAAATAAATCCTTAATTCTTATACCTTCTAATTAGAAGGATTAGCCTTAGACCCCGAGTAAACCTTTTAAGAATCTATCCCTAGGAACCCTAAAGCGGCTATAACCTTTATCGAATAGCGGCTCTAAGTACTAGCAAAATAGGAGCCCTTCCTTATCTAAGGGTGCAGAAGATATAACTACGGGGCAGAAGCTATTAGGTTTACCTGATTAAATAATAACTAATTATAGATAGGGTTAAACTAGAGATAGGCGTCCCTATGTTATTAAAGAAGGGCCTTATATCCGCGGCGCTGAAGATTTTGTCTGCTTAGACTATGAGACCGATGAGGGATTTGTATTAAAGTGAAAGGCGATTAGGGCAGGGATAAAGATTATATTAGCTAACCTAGGGGAAAAGAGTTAGCTCGGCATGGTGCGCGGCTGGCCTACGCAGTGATTGCTGACCGGCAACTATGCTACTTACCTCCCTGACGGGATGGTAAGACTTTTATAGTGGGATGAGCTTCTGGCCGCCGCCGCTCAGCCTTGGATACCTACTGCGGTGTTAAAAGAGAGCCGAGACGAGAGAATGAAGAAGCAGCAAAAGAGCAGGGATACTTAATCAATTAATCTATAGCGGCTATAAGCCTAGCATAGTGCTAGGTGAGGCGCAATAGGAATAATATATAAAGAAGGGGGATAGGTTTAACGAGGCTTTTTAGGAACCGTAAGGATAGGTATTAAAGCCTCATAGGGAGCTATAAGTTAGGGGAAATAGGTACTAAGCCGTTTTAGGCCATTAGGTAATTTCTTATATATAGAAAAGGAGTCGGAGGCCTAAGACCTTCTACCATTATTATCTTCTTCACTAGTTAGGTCGAGAAAGGGGAGCTTTGGGGCTCTCTTTTCTAGCGTGATTATTATTACTATCAATTAATTAGTTACCCTTATTATTTTCTATAATATTGAGATTATAGAAAAGTGTATAAAATCCCTCTTTGAAAAGTTACTGAAAGAAAGACGCATTAGAAGATTTTTGGCTATGTGGTTAGTGTGTTCTGTTTTTTCTAACAAAGCAGTGGAATCAGTCCTTATAAATAGCTGATTAGCTAGATAAGGTATTATAGAGTAATAAGAGTAGGGAAAATAATAGATAAGGTTATAAAAGAGAAGGCCAGCTTCTTATAGGTAGTCTTATTAGTTGAATTAGTTGAAGATCTAGGAAGCTATTTCTAAGAGAGGGTTTATAGCTTATATAGCTAATTGATCGGAATCTATTGGCCCGATTCGGATAAAAGTTATACCGTCGGATAGCTCTAATTCCGGGCTTTAAAACCCTATTAGTTTTGCTAGAAACGGATAACTAGAAGCCGAGCTATAGTTAGAAGAAGCTGAAACCCTTAAAGGTTTTAAACTAAGAGATTTGAAACCAGATAGGAAATACCCTATAGAAAGGCACGGCTTTACCGGCTTTATCAGGCTCTATAAGAGCCCTAGGTCCGAAGTCACGTGACCCTTCCTAAAAGGGTAATATTGCTTAAAAGGGGTATTATTGTAACTCCTTAATATCTTGCTTATCTAAGCATATAAAGCTTAGGTAAGCACGCTGTAAGATAGCGCAAAAGCTATACTATAGGGTAATAGAATCCTAGGCTTATATCTTATAAGCTTATTTTTCTAGAATTATATTTATAAAAGACCTTTATAATAAGGACTTTTACAAAAATAAAGCCCTTATTATAAGTCTAAGGTACCTATAATAGGGTTATAGCTATTCTAGAGAGCCTAAGCTTAAAATAAAATATAAATAATAAGGTTATAGCTAATCTAATAATTAAAATAATTAGCCTTTTAGGTATTAATAATATAAGCTTCTTAACTATAGATCTAGATAGCTTAAATATACTTATTATATAATAAATTACCTATTAGTTTAATAATAATATAAGAAAATAAGATATAATAGGTTAAGTCTTTAGCTAAATAGGCTTAGGTATTATAAGAGGAAAAGCGCTTAATAGGCTATGATTTATTTATTATAATTTAGCTATATTAATAAAAAAAAAAAAAAAGTAAGTTTAGAAAAGCTAAGAGAGAAAAAAAAATAAAAGTTTAAGGACTAAGTATATTAGTTTATTATTATTATAAAAATATATTATTAATACCTAAGTAATACTTAATTATTAAATTAGTAATATTAACTATATATTAATAGGGAAATTATAAGGAAATCTCTTAGATTTCCCTAAGAATTCCCTTATATATATTTATATAGCTAACTTAGCTTTTTTTTTATTAGTTTTTTTATTTTTAATATAATTCATTCTTTTATTATATATCCTTATAATAAGTACCTTTAGTCTAATATAAAAAGTATTTTTTTATTCTTAACTTATATTTCTTATATATATACCTTAGATTTATTAATAAATACTTAATTTTTATTTTTTTTTATTTAAATTTAATTATTACCTTTAATATATTAATAATATTCTTATTAATTTAATTATTAAAATTACTTAAATACCTCTTTTAGACTATAAGGTATTTTATTTTAAACTTATTATATTTAAACTTTTTTTATTTTATATTAATAATTTATTTTACTTTAAAGTATTAATAATTATTTCTTTATTTTCTTATATTTTTTTTAATTATTATAAGGCCTAGTTATTTTCTTAGATCCTTAATAAGTAAGAGATAAATAATAGAAATTATTAGGTAAATAAAGAGGTTATTTTTTATATTAAGGTAATATATTAGCTTTCTTATTTACTTAATAATATAATAAGAGCTAATTTATTTTTCCTTAAGTTTCTTTACTTTATTATTTATTACCTTATAATCTTTTTTTAATTATAATAATATTTAATTCCCTAGTTTAAATTAAAAAAAGTAATACTTTTTATTATAAATATACTTTATAATAGCTTAAGTAAAGGCGATTAATAGCTATATATATTCCTAGAGTATTGCTCTATTAAGCTAGTTTATTATATTTCTTATATACTAGAGGTTATTATTTATTTTTTACTTAATAATAAGTTTATTAAGAGAGGTCTAAATTATATTAATATAAGTATTATTTATAATAAATTATAATAATATAATTATTATTATTTATAAGGCTATTAAGTTATTATTTATCTAGTATTATAAGGTAATCTTAATAGCCTAATTATATTATTTTATAGCCTTATTAAATTATAGGTATTATATTATAGATATATATAGCTTAGTTTTTATAGCGGCCTAGAGTATTTACTAAAAGGCACTAAGAAACTTTAAATCTTAGTCTAATATAATTACTTATAATAGGCCTTAGTTATACCTCCTTAGCTTATTTATTAGGGATAAGGCTTATTATTCTATTATAAATTCTATATAGCTTAAAATAACTAAGGATATATAACTAAACTTATATATAATTATAAAGAAGGTATTAAATATATTAAAGCTATAGTTTATTTATAATTACCCTTTACTAAGGATATTTAATAACCTTATAATAAAATCTATTATAATAATATAAAATAAGACTAATAAAGTTTAAATAGGTATTAGTTTACTAAATAATATATCTTTATTAGTCTTTTTTTATTTATAGATATTATATTATTTTTATATATCTTTAACTTTATAATTAAGGTAATTAATTATAAAGGATTTTTAAAAGTTTTTTTTTATTATCTTAGGGCCTAAGTAAAACTTCTAGTTATATATATCTTATATTAGGTTTATTATAGTTTAATTAGGAATACAGAGTTAGTAATAGCTATTATACTTAATTAAGTATAGTAAGCTATATTAATAAATAAAGGTAAGGCTATTTTACTTATCTTAGTCTCTTAGTTATTTAAAGATATTTTTTTATTATATATTAGTCTTATATTATTATAAAATAATATTTTTAATAATAAGGCTTATTAATACTTCTAAATAATAATAAATAATATTATATAATCCCTTAATATCTTATTCTTAATTAAGCTCTTTCTTATTATTATCTAGTAATAATTAGGCCCCTAATAGCTATAAGAGGGTATTTTGAATTAGGTTAATAATCCCTAGTATATATTAGATTATAATAAAGTATTAACTAAGGTAATAAGATATTTATATTAATTAATTATTTATTTATAAGCTTAATAAAAATATTATAAGCTAATTTATAATATTATAAATAATAATATAATTAATAAAGATTTATATTTTATTAAATTAATTAATAAAATATTATATATAATTTTTTATATACTTATATTAAATATATAATTTTTAGTTTTATAAGCTAATATTATATCTTAGTACTCCTTAGGGCATAGCTTAGGTATAATATTAGCTTAATTACTATACCTAAGATATAATTTATCTTATTTTAAATATAAAAGGGATCTAAATAGAAGATTATAGCTCTTAGCCCTTATTTAAATATATCTAATATAGCTAGAAGCTCTTAATCTAAGTTAAAGTGCTATATAGCGCTAGCATTAGCTAGCCTACTAGTTATATTAATAAAGGCCCTTTTTTTCCTTCTTAGTATTCTCTTATATTATTAAAGAAATATATCTTTTATGCTATTAATTAAACTTTAATTTCCTTAAATTATATCTCTTAGAGAATAGCTTTACTTTTTATCTTTATAGTAATTTAATTTAATTAAAAAACTAAGGAATAAGGCTTTAGAGCTATTTAATTATATTAATTTAGGTTTTTAAATTAATTAGGGTTTTAAGGAATTCTAAGTTATATAGGGCTTAGACTTATTTATTAGTATTTAATAGTCTTAGATTATTTATCTTAAACCTAAATAATTATATTAATAGGTATACTATAAAGGATTTATTTATTAATAGAGTTATATTTTAATCCCTAAAAAGGATAAAAAGGGTATAAAGGTATTAAAGGTATTTTTTTATAATATCTAAGAAGATTATAATATTATTAATAAAAGCTATAATATATTCTTAATATAGTCTTAGGATATTATTTATAAACCTTTATATATATATTAATAAGTTTTTAAAACCTATAAGGGTAATCTTAGATTATTTTAGCCCTTAATAACTAATAATTATAAAATAATCTTAATATTTTATATAAATAAGAAATTAATAAAAAAAAGATTTAATATTTATTATATTAATATATTATTTCTTTTTAAGTTTATTTATTATTTTACTTTATAAGAGCATTAAGTATATATTAATAAGTATAGCCTTATTTAATACTTAGAGGTTTATTATAATTTTTTTTTTTTTCTTTTTTATTAATTATTTATTAAATTATAAATATAAGACTTATAAATAATATAAGTTTTTATTAAAACTTTATTTAGTCTTAGTTATAAAGGGCTTTAAAGGTTTTATCTAGAAATTTCTTAGCCTTTAGGCTAAATAAGTATAATTAAGACTTAAGCTTTTATTAATATTAATTATTAATAAATAAGATTCTTATTTATTTAATTTTATTAATAATAATTAGTCTTATATCTTTTTATAAAATTAGGAATTTTATAAATAGCGCAAAGATTATATTAATAATTAATTTACCTTAGTTATAAATCTATACTCTTAGGTTAATAATAATCTCTAAGAGGTTTTTTAATTAAATAATTCTTAGCTTAAGTCTTAAATCTAACTTAAATTATTAAAGCTAGTTATTATATAAGGGGCTATTTAGTCCCTAGGGAATTATAGTTTTATAAGCTAGCTTATACTTAACTATATATCTAGTAGAGCCTTTTATAAGAAGTATAATAAGTCTCTTATTAGGTTTAGGTATTATTACTTATAAGAATATTTACTTATTTAATATAATATCTCTATATATTACTAGAAATTATACCTAGTATTTTTTTTAAAGTACTTATTAGTATTAGCTAGTCTTAAAATACTTATTTTCTAGCCTTAATAAATAATCTAGGCTTTTAAGGACTTATTATAAAAAAAGATATTATTAATTTCTTATATTATTATTAATATATTATCTTTAATATATAATTTAAAAAAGAAATTATTACTTTTTTTTACCTTATATATTTTCACGGGGATATATATCTTATTATAAGCTAATATATTAATAGCTACCTAGGCTTTAATTTATTAGGCATAGAATTATTTAAATTAGCCCGGGGTTATTAGGATTAAAATCCCTCTAGCTAATCTAATATAAATATAATTCTTACTATTAAGGATATCTAGTTTATATAAGGTATTAAATTCTTATCCTAAGAGTAGTCCTATGCTAAATTAGTTTATAATCTAAGTACCTATTTTAGCTTTAGCTATAATAAGCTACTTATTTTTTATTCTAAGGATATATAAGGTAAACTTAGCTTATTTAATAGTATAGGATTATTTTACTCTATAAAGAGTAATAATTTAGGTAAGGTTTTATTATATATCTATTAAAAAAAAAAGAAGTCTTATTTAATAACTAAATATCTAGTTCTTATATTAATATAGATTTCTCTCTAGGTTTTATTACCTAGGGAGTTTATAATTTATATCTATATAAATATATAAATAGCTAATTAATTAGGTCTTAGTATAATATATATAGGCTTATATTTTATTATAATAATAAAAGTTAGCTTATTATATACTTTTATTATAAATTTTATTTATTATTTATTAAGTATAAAATTTATAATTTTTAAAATCTTAGCTATTAATAGGGCTTTTATTACTAGGTTAATTACTTCTTTATTTAGTTTACTAATAATATTATAATTAAATATTACCTAAGTAAAATATATATAAGTTTCTTTACTCTTAATAATAGCTTATAGGGTAATTTATTATTCTTTAATAAGGAAATGTTTATTTTTTATATTTTTTTATATTTTTTTAATAATAATAAATACTTAAGTTATTAATATAAGAGCTTAAGAAATATTTTACTAAGTATTATTTTAAGAAGGTATAATATTATATATATTCCCTATATAATCTAAGGGTTAATAGCCCCTAGCTAGGCTTATTAGGTTATAGTAATTATCTAGGCCTATTTAGGCCTTAGATATATAGACCTACTTAGTATCCTTATTAGCTCTTTTTAAATTAGGAAGGCAAGGGGTTTATATAATTACTAGGGCTATAGGTTAATAGGTTAAGGTACTTTTTTAGTTAGTCTAATCTCTTATTATTACTTAAATATAAATATTTAATATTTTTTATTTATAATTCTCTATTTAGTTATTAAAAGAGTCTATTAGCTATAATTAAGGAAAGCTTTTTTTTAAGTAGTTATTAAGCTAGATATAAGCTTATATAGTTAATTATAAGTTAGGCTACTTAGCTTTTATTTTTATATATTTTAGGGAAATTACTTAGTTATAAAAGTCTTATTTCTTATAGATATTATTAATAATAAATCTTTTTTTAAGTAAGGCTTAAAATATTACCTTTAATTATAAGTAAAATTATTTATAAAGAAAGTCTTTTTATCTCTAAAAGCTTTATATATCTTATAATATATATTTTTTATTTATATTAATATTATTAATATATTATTTTAATATTATCTTAAGAAATAAAAATAAGATATTAAATATAAAGGCCTTAATATATTCTTAGGTTTAAGTATAATATTAATTAAGGGTATTAATAAATTATATTATATTTTAAAAAATTATATAAATACCCTAAATAATTACTTTATTATAAATCTAATTATAATTATTCGCTAATTAAAATTTTTTTATATCCCTAATATAAAAATAAACTTAGGATTTATAAAATCTTTATATAATACTTATTAATTATTTTATTTAATCTAAGCTAAGAGTATATAGCGCTAGTAAGGGCTATAGCTAGCTATTATTATTATTATTATTATTATTATTATTATTATTTAGGCTTAGGCTTTAATAAATTTAATCTAAGGAAATAAAGTTAATAAATAGCTAGTTATTATTATTATTTATTAATATATTCCCTAGTTATAATAATAATTATATTTTTATATTATTTTAATTACCCCTATTAATAATTAAGGCTTATTAAAGAGCTATATTTTGCCTTTATAATTAGGCAATTATTATCTTATTATAATTACTAAAAGGTTTTATTCTTAGACCTCTTATTATTTTAAAGGTTATAACTTAGGTAGTTATTATAAGTAGGCCTAGGGAGTTTAACTCCTTTAATTTAATTTATAATAATTAGTTTTAAAATTAGCGCTAAGAGGTAATTTAAAAAATACCTTTTAAAAGTAATAAGGATATTAATAAGTTCTTATGCTTATTAGTTTATTTAAACTAAGTTTTAAGTCTAAGTATTTATAAAAATAAATAAAGTTTAATAAATTAATTAAATTAAATTAAAGCTAAGTAATTTTAATTTAAGAAAAATTATATAAATTAATTAATAAGGGAATTATTAGTTTTTTAAGACTTATAATAAGGTTTTATTTTTAAAAAGGCTAATTTTAATAATAAAAAATACTTAAAAAATATAAATAATTACTTTAGCTAAGAAGTTATATTTTTATTTATTTATTTTTATAAGTCTTTTTAAATATATATATATTAATAATATATTTATTATTATTTTATATTCTTAGCTATAACTATAGGTTATTTTTCTTAAGAGGTAAGTAAGATTATTTATTTTATAGCCTTAAGGTATTATTATTTAATTATAAATAAAAAAATATCTTAAGAAAATTAATTCTTAAAATAAATAAAATCTATTACCTATAGGTCTTTATATTCCTTAAGCTCTTTAATAATAAAATCTAAAAAGCTTTATAAGTATTTATTAATTTTATATATTAAGTAAAAATATCTTTTAAGTAATTTCTCTTTAAATATAAATAAAAAAAAATAAGGATTTAATAATAAGTAATAGTATTATTAATTATTATTATTTATAAGGGAATAATAATAATAATACTTATTTATTTCTTATTAGGCCTCTTAGAAGTTATAAGTCCTTAGAGAAGATATAGATTTCTAAAAGGGATAATAATAAGGTAAGAATTTAATAGTAAATTATCTAGTTTACTTAGGGGTTCTTATAGGAGATTTCCCTAGGAATTCCCTTAGGTTTCCCCTGAGGATCTTTTAGGGAATTCCTAGGGAATTCCTAGGGATTTCTTTAGGAAATCTCTAAGAAAATAGGTCTAAATTCCGGGGAATTCCTAGGGATTTCCTAGGGATTTCCTAGTTATATAGTTCCTAGGGATTTCCCTAATAATTTAGCTTTTTTAATATATATAAAAAGTAATTATAAATTATAGCTCTTTATATAGAGGTTATTTAAATATATTACTTTTTTTTTTATATATTTTAATCTTATATATATATAATTTCTATATATTTTTTATTTTTTTTTAATTTTTTTTTAATTTTATTACTTTTATTTATATTTTTTAATTAATTAATTTATTATATTTATATAAATAGTTATACCTATAGCTATATAGCTAGATCCTAGCTAGTTATAGTAAGACTTTATTAATCCTCTTATTTAGCGTAGCAAAAGGTATTAATACTTATAACAAGGGTTATAAGCTACGCTACGTGCTGGTTATATTTTAAGTCCCTAAGGAATTAATCTTCCTCGCTAATAGGAACTTGCCCTTTTTCTAGCCTCTTTTTAAGAGCCTTTAATAAAGAAAGCTCTTTTTTAATAAAATTAATCTTTTTATTAGTATTACTACTAAGTAAAAAGAGGCTAAATAAAAAAAGAAAAATATTATAATTAAAAATTATAAGTTTAATATATTTTAGATTATTAAGGTCCTTACTTAATATAATACTCTAAAGGTATTTATTTAATATTATTTCTTATAGCTTATTATAAATACTTTTTATACCCTTATAAAGCTTATAAACTTCCTTACTAAGGTTATATTAGTTATATTAGAAGGCATACTAATAGGTATTAGCTATACTACTTTAATTACTTAGTTAAAGGTCTTTATAAAAAGCTATTATAATTATTAATATATTATAAATTATATAATTAGTTATAAATTAATTAATTAATTAATTTATTAATTAGTTATAAATTAATTAATTAATTAATTTATTAATTAGTTATAATTATTATTAGTTATAATTAAACCTCTTCTTATAAGGATAATAAAAGTAATTTTTATTTCTTTATATAGTTAAGAATTATAAGGGCAATTAAAAGGCTAGTATTAAAGGGAAGAGCTATTATATAAAGGGATTAGATTTTAACCTCTTTAGTTAGTTAAGATATAAGCTATTTATTATAAATAGAGCTAGCTTTAATGCGTTATTAAAGCTATTAATAATTATATAAATAAACCTTATTAATTTAAGCCTATTAAGACCTCTAGCTTTAGGTATAGAGCCTTTATTATTAAAATTACTAAGATATTAATTATAATACTTTAATCCCTATTTTAGGTAGTATAAAGTTAAATAATAATAATTTTCTTTAAGTAATTTTTTAAAAAAGGATATTTATATATTTCTTTATAAACTAAATATTATATAAAATAATAAAGGTAATTAATAAATTAATAGTAATAAAGGTTCTTTTTAAAAAGAAAGCTTAAAGCTTTTTTATTTCTAAATTAGCCTTAAAAAAGATAATAATAATTAAAAGTTAAAGGCCTTTAACTCCTTTTCTATATATAAGAAATTACCTAATAGCCTAAAATAGCTTAGTACTTATTTCCCTTAACTTATTATAGTAATAAGAATCTAGTTTTTTAGAAAACCTAGGGTTAATAAGATATAAAACCTAGGGATAATAGGTAAGTTACTAGCGCTATGCTAAATACCTATATAAAAAAACCTTAAGTTAGCTAACTCTTAATTATAATATATAGTAAGGGTAAGCCTTTTTACTAAAAAAGCCCACTGCTATAAGGGCTAGGTATTTTATGTTTATTATATTTTATTTATTTTTTTAATAAGGTTATAAAGCTTATTTATTTTAATACTTATAATAATAATTTAAGCTTAGACTTATTTAATTTTTTTATTATTAAAATTATTTATATTATTTATATCTTTATCCTAGTTAGCTAGGGTAAATATAAGTAAATAATTAGTAAGTAAGACTTACTAATAATTATTTATAAAAATTACTTAAGTAGCTATTATATTTAATATTATTTAAGGTAATATAAGTAATCCTTTAAATAAGAGCTATTAATATATAATAATTATATATACTCTTAAGGGATAACCTAGTTATACTAGCTTTATATTAGTAAATAGATTAATTATACTATACTTAAATAATAAGAGTATTATATTTAATAATATACTTAAAGGTATTAAGTATAATTAAGTTATAGTAATAGCTAAGGTAGTTATTATATAAAAAGTATAATAAATATATTTTATATATTTTATATAATAGGATAGATTATAATAGATTATGACTTATAGAGCCTAAGCCGTTATGATCTTACTTAATAGATCAGAGGGGGTTATAGCCTATCTCATAAGTGCCCACAAGCCTATACCGAGGTATTTGCAGGGGGGTAGGGCTAATTAAAATACACTAAAGGAGAGATTTATTAGCTTCTACTTATTTCTCTATAGTGATAAATATACTAATACTTCTAATTATTATAAAGTGCGACTTTGCATATATTATACTAAAATCTCGTCTATGACCTCGTGATATTGCTATTAACTGTCCCGAGAGGCTTCTTTTTACCCTTTAACCTTATTTCGCCTTGCCGATATCCTTAATAAGCAAAGTAATCTAAATTTATCTTCTAGCGGATAAGATTATGTTCTTTTTATTGTATTTTAGGGTTAAATTCATCGCTAGCTTAATACCTCTGCCTTAACTAGCTTTCTCTATAATATTAAATAAGGCATTAAAAATATACTCTTACTACCCTCTATAATTTATATATCTCTCCTAATTTAGCTATAGCCCGTGAAGCTAAGTAAGATAGCTATTAATAAGCATTATATTAAGAAGGAAGGTCTAATAGAGAGCCTACTAAGGGCCCCGGCGTAAGGGATAATTATATATATAATATAACCTTAATTAGTTACCTTGATTAATATGATTTATCTCGTCGTTATAAGCAGCAGTGACTATCGGGATCGGGATGACTTTGATAGCTTTGTTACTAAAAAAGCGGCGTATTAGCTTAGCCTTGGGCTTTTATGAGGATGGCTTCTTTCTCTTCTAGTAGATATGCTCCTCGCCTGTGAAAATGGTTATAAGGAATAATATAAGGCGATTGTCTTTCTAAGCGATCTAATTAACCTAGTTAGATAGCATAAAGATATATTAATAAGGAATTTATATAGAAAAGTATCTTAGATTAATACCTTATTGTTAGGGGTTAGGATTATCTTAACTTGGTTGAAGTTATAGCTAGTCTTAGCCCCCCTATTAGCCTTTTTATCTTATTAAAGTTTCTTATGTATCCCATAGTTAGGCCGGGCTGTGCCTATGGCCCCGTGGCTATATATGTAGAGGCTATAGAAGAGGTTTGCCGATGAGAAGAGGTTATCTATAAAGACGTGATATGTCGCTTTTGGCAGTATATTTGCTAGGGTAATAATGACGCCTTAGGTTGAGTTTAAGGCGACAGGCTTATTTTCTTCTTTAGGCCCCTTCTTTGGCGCTTATGATGCCTTTTTGCCGCGACCTCGTGAGGATAACTCTGGCTTTGGAAGCTTAATACTAATAGCACCGTATTTTTCACTCTTAATATGCTATAACTAGTAAATAAAGAAGCCCTATTATGCTATGACCTAGATCTTAAACCCTAGGGGGATAGGCTTGCCCTTGACGACTATTGTCTCGTTTGATCTACCTATATAGCGAATTATATATTTATCTATAGCCAGATGAGAGCCCGGGAAGAAGATCTCCGTAGACGCGGCCTATATATAATTAGACTACTTATTATAAGCTTGGAATACCTTTAGAAGAGGCTAGGTCTTATCTGTTACAGGCTTGGTCCCCCTGTAAGCGATAGGCTCTATAGGCAGTTGAAGCACCTTCCGTAATTGCTACAATAGCGATTATGGCCCAATCTTTTGCCCCGTGGCGCAGCGGCTAAGGTGCCCGCAGCTGTGACTGCCGTCACACAATAATCGCTATAAGCGGGTGACCCGAAGCTCGCAGGTTCGAGCCCTGCCTTTGGAATAGTTGCTCACAAGGCCGCCTTCGGCACGCAGCTTGGGCAGCTGCGAGGCGTGCCCTTGGGGGTTGGATCAGCTGCAGCGCGCCGTACAGGGCTTGGTTCCCCCTGTAGCGGATTCGCCGGATAGGCTTGTGTCCCCTATCGCGGCATGACCCTTAGTGGCTCCGGGACGTAGCCACAGGGGAGGGAGCATCGTGTTACAGGCTTGGTCCCCCTGTAAGCGATAGGCTCTATAGGCAGTTGAAGCACCTTCCGTAATTGCTACAATAGCGATTATGGCCCAATCTTTTGCCCCGTGGCGCAGCGGCTAAGGTGCCCGCAGCTGTGACTGCCGTCACATTATCGATCTTGGTGTGGTTAAAGGGGCAAAGGTGATAATAAAGGACCTAAAACTTTTAATATAGTATGAATTTAATGATTAAGTGTTTAGGGCGTTACTGCCCCGGCTTCGGGGTACTCTAGTGGCTCTTAATTATCTTTTCCTTATATATACCTATATAAATTAGTATTCTAAGTTAGATATATACTTCTATAATAGAGGTCCCTTACTAAACTCATAGCCTTGTGTTCTTCGTCATTAGGTGCTTCTAGCTATTAATAATGTTATTTTCTTTTAGCCATGAGATCTAGCTTTTGGTATATTAGACCTATTTCTTAATGAAGGAAATAGGAAGGAAAATCTGGAATAGCTATAGAGGTGTTGGCGGCAGTGCGCTGATGCGAAAGTTGCGTGTTTCTATGTAGAAAGGCTCGAAGTTAGTGCCGCGGTTAATTTCGGCCGGAAAAACAGCTATCTGGGTAGGGTTATTTAGGTATAGCTAATGACTATGATCCTCCTTGATAAAGCTCTTATCATTATAGGCATTGAATGCCTGACTCTCTTCTAGAATTGATTGGGAATTTATTATTGACTTTAAAATAATTTATATAGTATTTTAGCGGGAATTACTTTATTGAACTAACTTTCCGTACCCCGCTTGTACCCTTGTGATGTTAGGGGTGGTGTGGGGCGAGGTACGCGGTGCAGGCTTGTGGGCACTTATGAGATAGGGCGTGATTTACCTTGATCCTTTGTGATTGGTAGGATAAGGTGGGTCCTTCCTGTTACGTGGCCTGGGGGTCTCTTGGGCCGTGACACCACACGTGCTTTCCGACAGTTACGACCCTCGCGGCTACGTCACGTGGAGCCCACATTACCCGGGACCAACGCACCTATCAGAAGGAGGACCGACAGAATGAAGGACCGACAGCGGTCCAGGACCGACATGATCCAGGAACGATATCGCTTCCTCTCACGATCGGTCCAAGCCAGACCATGCAAGTATATAGAATACACTCACTTGCATCTTCTTATATACCAGCTACCTAAGCTATCAATACAACTTGGTTACACTCAATACCTTAAGCACATCACCAGACGTGACTTACACCCACTCTCTCAGAATACGCAACCTAATCCTCTGCCAACATAAACCCAGCACGACTGGTTTATCCCTTGGGAAACACACGATCCTCACAATAGGCCGGCAATTCAAAAGAGGCTGCCACCTAGCTGCATTCCCGGGTTATGCCCATGACGAGTTATGCCAAACTTAAGGCCAAGAGAAGCGCACATGCAACTGCAACAACTCGTTCCAAAACCCCCATTCCCTTGTCAGTCAGACGTAAGGCATCATTGCTTGAGGTTGATGTCGCAGATGCATTAAAGCTCGTACTCCCGTTTGCAGCCTTGGTAAAGTTCCCAACGGCTGTTGCGTTTGCAACCAATGGCGGCACCACTGCATCGTATGAAGAACAGGTATCGTTGGCAGCAAGAAGGCAGTTCGGAGCGATGCAAATGGCCTGGAGCTGCGGCCCAGCATTTTGTGGGACGACGGCTGCGGGTGGCGCACAGCGGCGATTGAAGACAGTGTCGAGCGTACTGTTGACGAATTGCGCGTCGGCATTGGTGAAACCAATGGACAACAACCCACGCACGGCTTGATCGATGAAGAAGCCCATCTCGGCTGCATTCAAGTCCATGAACCTGTGAGGCACAGCGGCTTTATGTCAGACCGAAGCTTTGACGATGGGAGTAAAAGTCCAAGAAACGGAAACTCACTTGTGAACCTCATACATGGATGCCTTGCCAGCATAAGCAGGCAGTTTGGACGACCCGATATGAGAACATTGGAAAAAGGTTCCGAAATAGGAATACACATGGGTGAAGAAGATGCTACGACCTCTGGTAAGCCTCATCCCACGAATATGTGCCCACGCGGAACCTACTGCTGTGGCGACTTTGTGTTGCCATTACTCGGTTTCAGATCGCGTAAAACTGGAACCCCTCCGGACCCAAGGAAGTTGACTGCTTCGCCAGTCGTCTTGCCAGTGTTGGCTGACTCCAAGCTCCCATCGAAATAATTGATCAAGTCCACTGCTTGGCCCCGAAACGTTGTTGCAGTCAGGGCTCCCGTGAAACTGTCAACGGGGACAGTGTTGTATTTGGAAAAGGGGCCCAGCAGAGCTGAGTGGAGAACGAGTGTTACCAAGATCCTTTGATTCTCGGCCGTGTTAGCGCCGACCGTCTTGTTGGAGTAGTAGTCGCAAATTGTCGTAGTGTTTGGGCGCTCCTGGGCCATGACAGATAGAATTTGTGATAACATCAGGACTGCCAGTTGCAGAAAAACCCTAATAGGAAGAGCCATCTTTATTCGACTCGAGTGACAGTGTTCTCTTAGGGGTTTATGTCTAGAGACAGTGAGTGTCGAACACGGGGCAGGACTAAGTATCTTTTATGCTATCCTAGCCAGCAGGTGGGTTTGCTTCCTTTCATCCCTACAGAACACCACCCCCTTTATTTGAGGGTTAACTCATGCCAGGGGGACTAATGGCATGTAGTAAGCTTTCAAGAACCCACTGCGCCAATCGTGTCCTTCCATTTTGGATTGATGCTCAAAAGGCCATTGCATTTCCTTGAAAATAAGCGCTACATCGTAGATCCAATACCCTCGTATGCGAGTGATGTAAGACCCCTCGCGCAATCTAACCGGGTTGGATAATAGCGCCGGACGACGTGATAGCGCGGCGATTTCTCCGCCGATACTGTATGTACGCTCATCCCTAGAGCGTGGTAAGCCTCCACTTCGGCCCCCGACAGGGGGGTCCAGCCAACTGGACAACTTGCGCATGGCTTCGTCGATGAAACAACCTATCTCGCTTAATCTAGCCCTCTTGGGAATTGCTCCTCAACCGATAGGCGCGGCGGTTTCTCCGCCAAGGCATGATTAGGATAAGGTGGGTCTGACTCAATCATGCCAGAATCGCACCAGAGATAGATAGCCTCGCATTCTAGGCCCTCTTCCTAGATTGTGAATTGTCTATTTCATCTATTTACGCCTAAAGATAAGGGAAATATCGACAAGAGCCGCTGTGACAACTGTAGTTGGTTAAGTGCAAAGCGACAAAGCGTATACTAAAAATAGAAGAAGGGAAAAAGCATCTCCATTCAATTTGCCCGGGCGGAACACCATGCTTAAGTACGGGATTCTAAGCTAGAGTCTGTCCCAGACCTCATTAAAACAATAGTGTGGCCGTTGGCCCTATCATAATAGGAAAAGGTTTTTTTTTTTTTTTTTGAAAAGATAGGTATTGAAAGAATAATAATACAGCTAAGAAAGAAAATCCCATGTCCATCAGCTCACAGAGAGGTCTCGTTCCATCACACTGTTGCTGTTGCTGATGTTGATGTCCCGTCCTCCGTCTGGGCCTCTGAAAAATCCCTTCAAAATTCCTCCCCATTTCGGTCGGCTCCTTGTAGGCTAATCATACCCTAATCCAGTCACCCTCAAGTCCACCGTCCAACCCGGCCCGCATCAACATTCCAGCTAAATCATGTGGAACTTGACCCCATATTGTTGACAATAATGGGCGCGATGATACCCAGGGCGTAATATCTATCTCTAATTTACGACCCGCAGTCATACGAGAAAGACCTCCAATGCCCACTCTTGCACTCTCCCTGCCTCACTGCTGTCGGATTATTGGTGCACCACTTATCGGTGTAAACGGTAACTTTGGGGTGTAAGCAGGCTAGAGCTTCCAGCTAAGAGGCATGAGAACAAGGACTTACAAATATAGTCGTTACCATGCCAGTTCTTATCTTGGTGGATACTCTTCACGCTGTTCCAATCACCTGACACGCAACCACCGTTGCAGTTGCGCGGCGGAACATATTCCCCTTGGGCGGAACCTCCCTTGCAGCTTTTCTGGGTAAAGACCTTGATGGTTCCATCACCAACTACTGCTGTCCCAAAAAAGACGATGGAGGCGAGAAAGCTGGTGACGAGTTTCATTTTGAAGAGTGAATCTTGACTGGAAGAGATATAATCAATGATAAAAGGACTGATGATAGAAGTAAGTTGATGGCTCTTTCTGGGAGGCGAACGCCTTTAAGTAAGTTTGGAGTGAGGGTTAAATGTATATCAGAAGAGCTACTAGGCATGGGTTATAATTACCTCAGCAATTCTAAACTACTTTGGGCAGCATCACGCGAGATGAGGCTGACGGTCTAATCGTGAAGAGACAAAGGTTTGGAAGCTATCTCCTTATATCTCGCTAGATAATATGGATGGGGTCGTGTCAGAAAGCTAGCGAAGCATTCAGATGACCTAATCGTATGTATTGTCTGTCTCTGTGTGGCCGGGAGGTCTCCCGGCCATATCTGCTGAAGTGTGCATGTTAAGACTAAAATCAAGCCTGAGGCATCTTCACCAATCGCCGGCTTTGACCGCCTTTCTATTCGGGCAGTGCCTGGATGTTAGTAGGACACAATCAACCAACCAACCTCAGAGGCCGTCAGCCCACCCCCCAAGTTACCGTGCGGCTCCCCCCCGTATGTACTGTGAAAACCTCAAAACAACATTGCGCTTCACAAACGTTATGGCATAAAAGTCACCTGCGATACTACATACATGTAGTTTTCATTTGTTACATCTTTCTCTGCATCCAGAAGGGTCCCATATATCAACGCCTCAGTAGCGAAAGGTCATCCCAGTACATGGATATCAACAGGGACGTAACGTGCATAATAAGTAAGTCGATCAGACAAGCGCGCCCATCAACAATCCTTTAAACGCCTATTCTTTCTGTTTAATCAAAGATAACTCAACCATAAATCTTATCTTAACTAAATAATAAAGCAAATGTCGTTTTTCACACTTCAGGCCTGTAGAAATGACCTAAAATTAAGATTGCGCTGCGCTGTAGGGATCTGTCTTATCCTTTATACTACTATCCAGGACTACCTAATGCATAGCCCTACCTAATGTATTACTAAAACTTCGATTCTCTTATATAAAATGTAAATTTTAGTATATATAAAAAATAGACTATTATATTAATAAAAATCAAAGCTAGTAAAATATCTCTTTATAAAATTAATTAAATTTTACTCTTTATATAGTTTTTTAACCTCTTAACTACTATATATATACTAGTAGTGCTTTATTATAATTATAAAGTCCTTACTTTTGCCCTTTAACCTAATACTTATCTTAATTACTAACTTACTTTCTTTATTTATATTTACCTTTATTTTTACCTCTTTTAAGTTAAGAAGAGCTTCTCTAGCTATTAGAGCCTCCGCTAAAGCTATAAATTATTAATTTAGGTTTAATATTACCTTTCTTTTTTTCCTTCGCCGCAGCTAGGATACCTACTCTTTAAGGCTAGTAATCCGTATATTTTAAATAGCTACTTTTATCTCTAAAGCTTTTAGCCCTTTTATAATTTTATTATATTTCTACTTAATTAAATAACTTTAATATTTAGTTAAATCTCTTATTTAATAGCTTATTTTTAGTATATTATCTAAATATAATTAAGAAAGACTAGGTAATTTAAAATATTTTAATATCTTTTCTTTATTTAATTAAATTTCTATATATATTAAGGCTTTATAATAATTTATTAGCTAATTTCTAATAAATCTCTAGCTAAATAAAATAATTTCTTTTTTTATACTTACCTCTCTAGCTTTTATATATACTTAGATAAAATTAATCTTATTAATTAGTATAAATTTAATTAAATTAATTAACTTTAAGAGTTGTTTTTAATATATATATTTAATAATATTAAAAATTTTATTATTTAATAGTTATAAACTATAAGAATAATATATTAGTAAGTAATAGTAATAGATATTATTTAAAAAATATATAGCTATTTATTTATCTTAGATACTTATTAGTATCCTTAATATAAGAGACTTTATAATAAAAACCCTAAAAGACTTACTTATATATAGCTTTTATAATTATTAAAAATAATAAGTCTTATATCTAATATATTATAAGGCTCTATTTAAGGTAGATAGATATCCTTTAATTACTTAAGAGCTATATAGTTATTAATCTAGCTATTTAGTAATATAATATAATGCTAGTCTATTATTAATTTAAATTTATTAAGAAACTATTACTTTTATAGCTTTTTTTTTAAAGATAATCCCTAGTTTTAAAGCATAATTAATTATAATAATAGCCCTAATAAATAAGGTCTATATAAGTAATTAGATATCTTTTAATATTACTTTCTTTTTTAGGTTAAAGCTCTTAATTATAAGGCTATCTAGGCCTTATAGATAATTAATTAGCTATGCTTTATTAAAGCCTATAAAATACTTATAATAAACTTACTAAATCCTATTATTATGCTATTCTTATTTATATTAATTATATTCTTAGGCTTAATTTAGCTATATTTATTTTCTTAAATATTAAAATATTAATTAATTACCTTTAAAATAAGTCTATTAAATCTAATAGCTTTTTAATATTTTCTAAGCTTAATAGATAATTATAAGTAATATTTAATAAACCTTATAATTTAGTGCTTACCTAGAGGTTTATTATTACCTTATTTATAAAAGATAGCCTTAATATAGGCATAGAGCTAGCTATAAGAGGGAGTATAGCCTAGAGACTCTTACTATAGTACTTAATAAAAAAGAATATCCTCTTAGCTCTTTAAAATATATAGGTAGGTCTAGATATATATATTTCTACTTAATTAATTAAAAAGTTATCTCGAAATAGTCTACTAAGGTACTCTATATTTCTAGGCCACCTTAGTCTATAATAGGCCTCTATTAATAATATTAAATATAGCCTTAGCTATATTATCTTTAGTATAAATATATTAAATTATTATAATAGGGGTTATATTTTATAAACTAGGTAATATGCCTACTTAAGTATATATAGTTATATAAGGTCAATAAGATAAAAATAATAATTTTTTAAAGGGCTAGAAAACTAACCTATGCTATAGAATAAGAAAAAATAAACCTAATATTAAGTTTTTATAGAAAAAGTAATATAATATAGGTCTTACTTTATAAGTAACTTTACCTTAGAGTAAATATAATATTATTAAAAATTTAGATTTTATATAAGAGGATTAAAATTTTAGTGATGCATTAGGTGGAGCTATGCATTAGGTGGTCCTGGATGGTAACACTCATGCTTAATAAAATGGCATTCCACCTCGACGTGATAGTAATCATTATGCAAAAGCGAGCATACCAGTACTAAACGCAGCGCCTTAGATTGACTATATCTAACCCTAGTAATCGGCAAAGCAAGCAAACGCCATCGCTAGAATTGCAAGTCCCATCATCTGTGTTACAGCTAAGTCTTTTGAAGCGCCTGAGGTCAGGGCCGTAGTCGGGCTGCTTTGGGTCGACCTAGCGGCCTCCGTACTGGTAGAAGTTATTGTTGGGACCTGACTCGAAGCCTGTTCCGGCGTAGACACGCGGAACCAGTTCCCAGCGATAGGCTCTCCCTTCAACCCCACCGATTCTGTGAACTCGGTTACATTGAAGCCAATCCGGTTGTTGATACTGGCGGAGATATTGGCGAAGTATGATTCATAGTCTCCTGGAATATTGAAGCTCGGCGGTTGCTCAAACAGCAGGACAGGATAATCATGGACTTGTCCGGGAGGAGGGTTGGGAGCTATGTAGGGTACCAGAGAACCAACAGATTCTGATCCGAGCAAGGATTCGCCGTTCTCAGCACGGAGACCCGGCTTAATCCAATGAATGAGTGTTGTCGCAGTCGAGTTGGGTTTCAGCACAACGCTGATGTCCAACATTAAAGCTAGGTATGACTGCTCTCCTGAAGAATCAAAGGCAAGAGTTGGGTGATTCCCCAGAACTAATTGTTGAAGAGATTTCTGTTAGTTGGCTGCAGCACACATGTAAATACCATCAGGTTGATTTCTTACTCAACTTCGACTCCATTGCTCCAGGAACTACCTCTTCACTTTTAAATCGCACTTGTAAATTCTTCTCCGTGGCTGGAACAAAACCCGGAGGAGTTTGGGTCATGACGACAGATGAAGCAGTTGCCAGTGCGATGGCAACTTTGGCCGATGAGAATTGCATTGTTGGTGGTTTGAGAAACGATTGGGGGCTTGAAAGTTGTACTTATTTGGCAATGGGGTTACGTTGGGCGTTGATGAGTTCAGCGACTTTTGGAGGGAGGGCGCGCACTGCTTTTAACTCTTCAGATATCTCCTCTCATAGAAATGTTTTCGATTTTGTCCCATCTAGCCGCTTCAACCTCTAGCGTATGGATAATTTATTTGTCAGACAGTAATGCCAATAAAGGGCGCAGCTGACACGAGATTGAAGCTGGGAGTGAACTGCACCATGTGTGCCCTTCTTTATCGTCGCTTACGTGAGCCCAAGGATCATGGCTCAGGCGAGCTTTTTATTGCATGTTGAGGTTGTGGCTGATACCCTTGTTTCAGTTATATTTAGCACCGAAGGTTGAATAGGCTGTCAGCTGCACTGTGATTACTATGTAACCCCCTCGCGCTCACCTCCTCTATACAGTAGCAACACGCGATGCGTACCCTTTGCAGGAATATAAGCAAATATATCCGGATGTTGAACAATGGAGAAAAGGCAAAAGGTAACTCTGTGGCTGCTTATGATCTGCATTGGCTCCAAGAGGGAGGCCTCTTCGTATCCACTTGGGGGGTAGTTATCACGCAGGTTTTGTCAATTGATTGATTCATGATTCATCCATTCTTTGGCGCCTAAGAGAGTGAGAGTAAGCAAACCCGAGGAACTGGCCGAACGATGGACAAGTAGCAAACAGTTTGGCCTTCCCGAATCTCGTATTCCCTAAAACCATGTCCCAGTCCGTTGTTCAAGACCAAATTGGCGGCGGCAGGCCTATGAATGAATGAAATTTATGCCTGAGAGGACCTAACCTCGTACTTGAGGGGGCCGATAGCTCGGCCCGGTCACTCGGGCTTAGTCTATGCAACTCTGTAGTGCTTAGAAGACTAAGCACGAGGCGGTGGTTAACTAAGGAAAAGGCTAGTTAAGTAGGGAAAATAAATAAGAAAAAAAAAATACTTTAAATTCTAAAGGGTTTTTATAGAATTAAAATTTACTTAGTTATTAAGATAATCTTATATTTTATAATAATAATAGTTATAGTATATTAATACTTTCCTTAATATATATTATAACCCTCGCGGTTATATTATATATTTCCTATAAATCCTAAGTTCTAAACTACTAATTAAAATAGGTTAAATATACTAAGAACTAATATTATTTCTAGACCGCGTTAGTCTTAGAATAATATTATATGCTCTTGCGATTAGCTTTATTTAAGAAAGCCTAAGTATATAAAATATACTTAGTATACTTTCTTATATAATAGCTACCTTAGCTATTAATATAACTTAGTTATACTTTATACTTTTAAGTATATTATTAGATATAATATATTATTATTTAAGTATAATATAATTAATTTATTTATTAGGAATATATATAATTATTATATATTAATAACTCTTATTTAATAAATTATTTATATTACCTTAAATAATATTAAATATAATAATTACTTAGGCGACTTTTATAAATAATTTATAATAGGTTTTATTTATTAACTATTTATTTATACCTATTTAGGCTATTTTAATTAATAATTAATAAAAAAAAATAATAATAATAATAAAGATATTAAATAATTTTATATATAAATTATTATTATAAATATTAAAATAAATAATATATATAACCTTATTAAAAAATAAATAAAATTTAATATATTTAAAATATAAAATACTTAAATAATATCTAGAAAGTTAATAATATTATAATTACTACTATAAAGAGTAAAGATATAAGAGAAATCCTAAAGCTAGACTCCTTAGAGAAATTTAATAAAACTATTTATAAGCTACTTATATTTCTTATATAACTATATGCCTTTATAATATATTATTTAATATAGCTTAACTTAGTATTTAATAAGGTCTAATATAGTATAAAATAACTTATTAAGTATATTATAACTTAGTTTAAACTTATTATAAAAAAATATCTTATTACTTTATTTATTAAACTTTTACCTAAGACTATTAATCTCTATTTTAACTTTAAAACCTTTAAGGCTATACTTTAATAAGCCTTTAAAATAATTAATAAAAAGATATAAGCTAAAAGAGAAATTAAGGTAATTAAATAAACCTACTTAGCCTTAAAATATAAAATAAAATATTTCTAATATACCTTAAAGCTTAATTAAAATTAAAAACCTTTTATATTATTTTTTTTTAATAATATACTTAATAAGTAAGTATCTTAGATAAGTAAGTATCTTAAAAATCCTAACCTTTTAACTAGAGATTATAATAAAAATACTATAAATTATTTAATTAATTAAAGCTACTTACTATAATCTTCCTTAGATATCTTAATTACTACCTAATAGGTCCTTATATTATACCTAGGCTTACTATAAATACTATACCGCTAAATACCTAATCTAATTAACCTCCCTTAACTATTACTCCTTAATAATTTAACTACTACTTATATATCTATATCTATTTAATTAATTATTTACCTTCTTTTCTTTACTATTATTACTTCTCTTTTCTATAATCTAATCCTTTTTACCCTTTAGTGCTAGCTTAATATCTTATTTATCTATTAAAGGTCTTAGATCTCTGCCCTTATAAGAGCTATTTTATATATAATTGCCTTTATTCCCTTTATAAGAGACTTTAATACTTTAAGAATTAATTCTAAAGAGCTACTTTAATGCCTTTTAATCTAGCTTTTAAGGTATTTAGATTAAGATTAGGCCTTAAGTATAATCTTTAAAGTCTTTAAAGCCTAAGGGGTTAATAATTTAATTACTTCTTTAATTAATATTAATATCTATAGCTAAATATTAAGCTTTAAGATTATAATTTCTAAGTTAAAAGGAATAAAGCTAGCTTTTTTAAATACCCCCTTAATATTTCTTTTTATTATAATAGCCTTATATATAGTATAAAAGGCTAAAAAGAATTTAATCTTTAAAATATAAGTAATAAAATATCTAATTAAATACTTTATTTCTTAATTATAAGCCTTCTTAAGTAGCCTAAAGTACTTAATATTAAGGGGCTAAAATAAATAAGAGAAATAAGGTAATATATAAAACTAAATAATTTTCTTTTTCTTATAATATCTCTTAAATTTAATAAAATAATAATTTTTATAACTATTAAGAATTAAAAAATAATAATAATTATTTAATTATTTAATTATATATTAATTAAAATATTTTAATTACTTTAAACTAATTTTATTATTAATTTAGCTATTTTAGGTTATTATAAGAGCCTAATTACCTAAGAGGTTATTATTTTAATACTAATTAGCGAGGTAATATTAGCCCGCGCTAATAATAAATAGCTAGATTACTTAGCTTTTTATATTAATTACTTAGATAATTATAATCTATTCTTAGTTTCTAGGCTATATTAATTTTAGCTTTAAATATCTTTTTAAACCTATAATAACTATTTCACTTATAATTATACTTATAAGAAAGCTAATCTTATTAAAGTTATAGAGATTATCTAATTAGATATTATACTTTATGATTATATTTACTATAAATTAAAACTAATTATAAATAATAATTAGATCTTTATACTTAGCTCTTTAGTAATTATATTTATAAAAGAAATATATCTTAAGGTCTAATTATTACTTAATAAAGTTATAAGCCTAATATATATTAATTAGTAATATATTATAGTTAATAAGTAATTAATTAGCTATTTCTTTTATACTATATAGCTATAAGGGAAATCCTCGCGAATCTAGGTTAAGAATAAAGTAAATAAGGATCTATTTCTCTAGATTAAATAGCTAATATAAGTTAGGGATAGTATCGCATTGAGACTATATGCCTTATTACCGGCGGCTAAGAGTCTTTTAAGAGACTATATATATACTTGCGGTATATTAGAGACTTAATCCTAGCTTATTTTAAAGGGCTTAAAAAGTAAGAAGTATTCTAGCCTTATAATTACTTTATAATATATTTAGTAGTTATATATTAATTAATTAAATAGTAAAGATATAAGTTAAGGGATTTTTAAGATACTCACTTATCTAAGAGACTTGCTTATTAAGTATATTAAACTTAAAAAAGTCTAAGTAAAATTTTATAAAGAAAATTAATTTAATAATCTTATTAATTATATTAATAAGGTAATTAAAATTAATAATTAAGAATTTTTATAAAAAAACTATAAAGCCCTAAGTTTAATAATAATAAGGCTAATAACTTATAATATTATATTAATTAAAATAAAAAAAAATAATAATACTTTTTATAATATTAAAGCTAGCCTTATAATATTTAAAGCTATATAATAAAGCAAATAAGATTATTATAGCCTTAAATATTAATATTATTATAAAATAAATTATATTAAAAAGGTTTATTATAAGAAATAGTAATATATTAAGGAAATATATTATTAGCTAAATTAATAATAATCCCTCCTAAAAGATAAGAAATATATAAATATAATATAATAAGTTTAATAAGTAAGTAAAAAACCTTAAATTATAATTTAAATAATTAAATTTATTATAATATTATAAAGTAAATAAAATATATAAATAAAAAAAAACTAAGATAAATATAAATAAAAACACAATATTAAAATAGCTTATAATTAAATAAGATAAATAAAGAAATAATTAAAAAAACCTAAGATATATCATAATAATTACTCTTAGAATTAATAAAGTAAGAAAACCTCTTATTAGATATAATAAATAATAAAAAGGTTATTATTATAATAATTAAAAAACTTAAATAAAAAAAAGATATAGTATTAATAAGGCAAAAGTAATAAATACCCTTAATATTAGCTAAGTAGGTAAACTTTAAAAAAGCTATAATAAGAGGATTTAACTATAAAAAAATAAATTATAAGATATAATAAAAATAAGTAATTCTTAATACCTTTTATTATTAATTATAGGGACTACTAATAAAATAACCCCGCATAATATAATTATACCTTATGCCTCTAATATTAGGTTAAGGCATTATAGAAATATAATAAGACCTATAAATAATAAAAAGTAGATTAATATAGTAGGCTATTAAGATATATAGACTAGAGTATAAAAGAAGATAATATTAGTATTAATTAAACTAAGTTTAAATATAATATTAAGAAATTATAAAAAGAATTATAAAAGAAATACTCTTAATAATAAAAGTACTAAAAAAGTAATAAAAAATTATAATTAAAAGAAAACTATTCCTAATTATATAATAAAAATAATAACTAATATTAAAATAACCTTAGGGAGAGGTATATTTAAATTATATAAGAATATATAGATATAGTATATAAATAAGAAATCTATATCTAGGCCTATTATAAGGAATTAGCTAAAACCCTATAATACTAAGAAGTATTATTTAGCCTATAAGATAATATATAGATATACCTAATATATAGGGAATATCTTAGTATCTTATAGATATCTTATTAATACTATTAGTATAAAGAATATTACGAAGATAAATAAAAATAAGATTATTTTCTTATTGCCTTATTAGCTTAATATTATAGCTATAACATAGGCTAGGCAGGAAAACATAGTAGAAATACTTTAACTAAGTAAGGACTAAAGGGACTAAATGTCGTTTGCATTAGTCTAGGGATTAAATATTAAAGATATTAGTCTTACCCTAGACTAAAGCTAGAGGATATTAGTCTAAAGATTAAACTATAAGTATATAAAACATATTTATTATACCTTCTTATATAGTAGCTACCTTAGCTATTAATATAACTTAGTTATATTTTATACCTTAGAGTATATTACTAGATATAACTTATACCCTTTGCCTTAGAGTATACTATTTAATCCTTTACTAATATAAACCTAATATAATTAGTTTATCTCTTAGGAAATATATAATTATTATATATTAATAGCTCTTATTTAGTAGATTACTTAGTATTACCCTAAGTAATATTATATTATTATAAATATATCTAATAATAATACTCTTAGTACCCTAAGTACTAGCTAAAATTAGCTACTTATATATAATATACCCCTAAGTATTATAGAAATAATTACTAAGACCTATTAATTCTATGCTATAATTAACTAAGTTAGGGGATAAATATAATAATATGCTATATTATTACCGCTACCTATAGTTAATTTTATGCCTACTAGGGATATTAGAAAAAATAATTAAGCTATTTAAGCTAGTATTATTTAATAGGGATATAAGGGATATTATTTTATTTTTAATTTATTATAAGGGATATTTTAAACTCTTTTTAATTAAGCTTATAAGTATTAAAGCTTAAGCTTTATTTATAAGATAATTCATAAAAAGAATTATAATAATATAAATAGAATTTATTACTAGGGACTTCTTATTATATAAAAAAGCTAAATATAACTAAGATATTATTAATATTTTTATAAATTAAGAAAACTTTAAAGTTATACTTAAAGATACTTTTAGATTAATAAATAAGAAATATTAAGCTACTATATAATTATTTACCCTTATATAAACTAAGTCTTATATTACCTATGCTATATAGTTTAAATAATTAGCCTTAAAGATAAAATTTAATAATAAATCCCTTATAGAAATCTTTTATTAAGGACTTAAATTAAAGGTTAAGAATAAGCTCTATAAGGCTAATTAACCTAATAACCTTAATAAATATATTATTATATCTATTAAGATTAATAAATAATAATATAAAAGATATAAGAAATAGGCTATAAAAAAGAATAAGCTAAAAGGGGTAGACTTTAACCCTTACTTCTTAAACTAATACTAATAATAAAAAAAGAATATATACTTATAGCATAGAGGAATTTCTTATAAGATATATATTAGACCTATAGAACTAAGAGTAGCCTAATAAGGACCTAAGGGCATTAAGTATTATTATTATTATAAGAAGGGCTATAAGGCTAATAAATATAGGAAAAAGTAATATAATATCTAAGAAGGATATTATAGGCCTAGGGAGTAATAATTACTCTTAGAAAGTAAGAAATACCTAAATATAACTAACTAAGATAATAGCCCCTAAATAGCTATCTATATTATTAGGACTCTAAGAATAGCCTAGAAGGGATATAATAAGATTAATACTTAGCAAGGAGAAATTATTATATTATATTAAGCTATCCATTTAATAGAGAAATAAGTAAAAGGTAATTATATAATTAGTAATATTATAAAGGAATATTATTATAAACTAATTAAACCCCTAAAGATATATTAATGATACCTTATAGATATATATTAATAAAAACCTCTATTAAAATTAAATAATAAGGATAATAAAAATACTAAAATAAGATAATATATAATCGCTATACTTAGATATATTAAATTACTCTTAGGATCTCTAAATATATTATAAATTATTATTACTATATAATTAAATAAGTATTATAAACTTATTAATTATAATTAATACTTTAAAGAAATATAAATATAATAAGAACTTAATATTATTAAAACCTAATAATAATAATATAACCCCTATATAATACTTTAAGAAAATAACTATAAGATATTTATTAAAAAAAAAACTAATAAATATTATTAACTAAGCTTAAATACTTAATATATCTAGCTAGCTAAAAAATAATAAAATATAAATAATATAAAAGATATTTATATTTAAGCTTATTATAAGGAAACTATTATAAACCCTTAATAATCTAAACTATAGCTTAACTTAAAAGATAACCCCTATATTATATTAATATACCCTTAATATAAAGAAATCTTATAAGTATTATATAAGGATTACTAATATAGTATATATATTATAAATAAAAAAAATAATTATTTCTTAGTCTAACTATAATAACCTAATATTAGACCTTACTTAGCCTATAAAACCTTTTAATATAAGATTTAAAAATAATATAAAGAGATTAATATTACTACTACCTTATAATTCTATCTAAGTAAAAAAAGAACTATTAGCCTAAAATAATAATTTATTATTATAATATAATAAACTATAATAAAATAAAAATAAGAATTAAATAAAAATTTTCTTAATATAAAAGTAATATTATATTATAAAGAAATATACCTATAATATAAATAATAAGTCCTTATAACCTATAAATAAATAAAATAAATAATAAAAAAAGGATTTAATTTTTTAATTTATTAAAAAAACCTAGAAGATAAAAGATAATATAAAAGAATTTAATTATACTTTAGGAAGAACTAAGGATTAACTAATAAAGTCTTATAAGAATATATTAATTATATTTAGTATAAAGACCTTAATAAGGTCTACCTAGAATTAAGTAATATATAATATAAAGAAGATAAGATAATAAAAGAAAGCTATTAGTATTAATAAGATAGCTTAGAAGATAATTATAACTATAAAGGGTATATAGATAGTAAATATAAATTTAATTATTATATCTATATAATATTAAAAAACTAAATACCCTATCTAATATAGGGCAATAAATAGATAAATAAAAGAAAGAATTATTATAAAGAACCCTTTACTTTATAAATAAAATAAATAAGTAATAATACCTAGAACTAAAAATATAAGTTAAGGGAAAATAATTAAATATTTTAATAAATAATAAAGCTAAGTAAAATTACTTTAACCTAATAATAATAAATAAGCTTAAGCTACTATAGAGATATAAATAAATACCTTATTTAGTTATTAACCTAAAAAGAACCTCTTTTAATTATAATAATAAAGTTATTAATTATAAGATTAATTACCTTAAGGTTTTTATTAAAAGAAAGAACTAAGGGATATTATTTAATATTATACCTAATAAGTATTATAATCTTATGCTTAGGTACTTATAGTTATAATATTATAACCTATATTTTAATTAGAGAATTAGCTAAGTACTCTTTTTTAATAATAAAATACTCTTTATAATAAATAATAATTTAAAATATAATATAAGATCTCTAATTTCTATTAAAAATATTAAAGAAATTAAAAAGAGGCAAATATAAGATATCTCTTTACTTAAAGGGATATAATATAAATTATTAATAAATAAAAATAATAGAATTAATAAATAATTATATATATTATAAAATAATTTTATAAATTAAAAGAAAGCTTAGAATAAATTAAAAAAATACTAAAAGAAAAATAGCTTAAAGATATTTTATTATAATATTATATTTATAAAAAACTCTTTATAAAAAAACTTAAAACTAGATTATTAAAATATATATATTATAACCTTAAAATTAAGTTTATTAATAAAAAATAACCTAGCTTTAATAAACTCTATTTAGTTAATAAAATATAATTATTAATATTAAAGAAATATATTAAAGATATATTATAAAAGGGATATATTAAGGAAAATAAGTTATTTATTAAATATTTTATTATATTTATTTTAAAAAAAATAAAAAGCTTTAACTCTATATTAACTTTAAGATACTTAATACTATTATAATTAAGGATTAAATATTATTAGCTTTTATTAATAAGTTAAAAGATTAATTTTTTAATATAAAATATCTTATTATATTTAATATTAAGGGAGCTTATAATCTTATTTAAATTAAAAAAAAATATAAATAAAAAATAATTTTTTATATAAAATATAAACTATTTAAGTACCTTATTATACTTTTTAGACTTATAAATATACTTATTATATTTTAATAAATAATTAATAATATATTATAAAAGTATTAAGATATATTTATTATATATTACTTAGATAATATCCTTATTTTCTTTAATATAAAAAAAAAATATATAAAATATATTTATAAAGTATTATAAATACTATAAGATGCTAAGTTACTAATAAAACCTAAGAAAAATAAATTCTATGCCTTAGAGGTAAAATTCCTTATATATATTATCTCTTATAATAAGATATATATAAACCCTAAGAAGGTTATAGTAATTAAAGAATAAAAAAAACTAATTAATATTAAAAAGGTATAAGCTTTCCTTAGTTTAATTAATTATTACTATAAGTTCCTAAGGAAATTTAAGAAGATTATTATATTATAAATTAATCTTATAAAAAAAAATAAAATATTTATATTTAAAGATAAGACAAAATAAGCCTTTAATATAATTAAAGAGCTTATTCTAAGCGAACTAATACTTAAGATATTTAACTTATCTTAATAAATTAAACTTAAAATAAATATCTTAGACTTTATATTAAGCGCTTAGATTAAATAATAATATAATAAAAAACTCTTATATTTTATTATATTCTATTCCTATAAATTATATAAAATAAAACTTAATTATTTTATATATAATAAAGAGTTTCTTATAATAATTAATACCTTTAAGGAATTTAAATATTACTTTCTTAGAAATAAATACTAAATTAAGGTATATATAAATTATAAAAATATTACTTATTTTATAAAAACTTAAAAACTTAGTAAATAATACTTATAATATATTAAATACCTTTTAGAATTTAATTAGATAATTATTTACATTAAAGAAATAAAAAATAATAAGGCTAATATTATTTATTAATAACCTAACTTAGATATTAGTAAAACTAAGATAATAAAATAACTATTATATTATATATTAAAAGGATATTTAAAATAAAAAATTATTATATAAACTTAGTAATTAATATCCTTATTAAAGTATTTTATATTTATTAAGAAATATAAATAATAAGTAATAGACTTTATTAATGATTTATAAGGATATTAATAAAAGAAAAATAAATTATAAATATATAAAAAAAAACTCTTTATCTTTAATAAAGCCCTCTAAGTTATTTTTAGTTATTATTATTATAAGGTTATATATTATAAAAACCTTAAAGAAATAACCTAAGCTTTATAATAATATTATAATAAGTATAAACTTTTATATTAAGTATAAGGGAAAATATTTTATTATAAAAGATATTATAAAATAATTAAGTAAGTATCCTAAGAATAAATTTATCTCTTAAAAAAGAAATATAAAAAATAGATTATTAAATAATTTTATAATAAAAACTATAGAAACCCTAAGAAGTTAGTAAGGTATATTAATAAATACTTTAAAGGGGACTTCTTAAAAGAATATTATAAATAAAACTAAGACTATATTATGTATTAATATATTTAGAAATAATAAAAAAACCTTAAAATTACTTATTTAATAAAAGAATATAATTTACTCTTATAATAGATCTAATAATATAATAAGTAACTCTTAGATAAAGAAAAAACTAATAAATAATAAGGTTTAAATAAACTATGCTATAAGTTTATATATAAAATATATAACTACTAATTATATAAATACTAAGGAATTAATAAAACCCTAAAATAAGTTAAGATAATATTTATTTTCTCTTATATAAAGAAAATCATTTTAATAATTATTAAGTAATATAATCTCTATATAAAAACTAAGATATAATACTATAAACCTTATAAGAAGCTATAATTACTCTTAGTTATAAAATAACTATAGGATTTAATTAATATAGACTTTATTATAAAATTACCCTTATTAAAAAAACTAGCTATTAGAAACTTATATAATAATATTCTTATTATTATATATAAACTTATAAAATTTTCTTATTTTATACCCTATAGAGAATTAATAATAACTAAAGAATTTACTTATTTATTTTTATATTACTAAGATATATAATATATTACTTAAGATTATTATAAACTAAGAATTATTATTTATTTTAAAATTCTATTAAAGCCTTATAAAATACTTAGCGATTAATTATAGGCTCTTTATAGTATATTATAAAAAGATAAATATAATATATAAATTAAACCCTAAAATAATACCTTTAATATTATATTAAGTATAAATAAACTAATTAAGTTAAGAAATAATTAGCTATATAGCTAGCTTATAATATAGCTATAAATAAAAATATAAAGATTATATTAGCATATATTAATTTTAGAATTACCTTAGATACTTATTAATAAATAAAAAATATAATTATTAACCCTAAAGTAATTCTTATTAGTAATTAGCTATAAAACCTATATAAAGAAATAAAAATAAAACTTAAATATATTAAAAATAAAATAATAAATTATATTAATAAAAAAAGTATTAAGGGATTAATCTTCTTAGAGAGAGATATAATCTACCTTATAATAAAAAATATTAAAATAAAGTAATAAAATAAATAACTTAATTATAAATATATTAAATCTTATAAAATTAAATAAAACATCTTAAAAAATAATTATAAATTAGACTTACCTCCTAAGGTTAATTTTTATTTAATTTTTTATATCTCCCTATTTAAATTAATATAAGATATTATTTAAGTTAAAACTAATAATAAATTAAAACCTAAAGTTAATAAATTAAAAGAATATATTATAAAAGCTATCCTTAATATAAATATAATAAATAATAAAATAATATATTTTATTAAATAAAAGAACTACTTAGACTTTAAAAATATATAAAAATTATTAAAATATCTTATTAATATATAATAACTCTTAAGAAACTTTTATTAATAATAAAAAAGTTAAAGAGTTTACCTTAAGTAATAATATTTATAGCTCTTACTAATTATGCCTTAATTATTATAAAAGACTTTATATTTTTTATTATCTTTAAGTTATTGAGTTGGGGGAAATGGGTGCTAAGCCGTTTTGGGCCATTGGGCAATTTCTTGTACGTAGAAAAGGAGTCAGAGGCCTTAGACCTTCGACCATCATCATCTTCTTCAGCGGTCGGATCAAGAACGGGGAGCTTTGGGCTTCCTTTTCTCGAGAAGATCTTCATCACTATTAATTAATTATTTGCCCCTATTATTTTATATGGTATTTAATTTATGGGAAAAGTATGTGAGATCCTTATTTTGAAAGTTATTAGAAGAAAGTTACGTCAAAAGTTTTAGCCGCGGTTGGTGTGTTCTGTTTCTCCAACAAATTATTTAAAGTCTTAATATTATAATAAAGTATTTCTTTACCTTGCTTAATTAGCTATTTCGTTTAATAATAAAGGCATATTAAATAGCTTAATTATTTATTTACTTATTATTATAAAGTAATTAATTCTAACTTAATAACTTCCTTTTTTTATTTAAATTAATATTTCTCTTAAGTAAGGTAATTAATTACTAATAAACCTTAATATAAAGATCCCTCTATATTAAAAAATATAAACTTATTATTAAGTAAAATAATCCTATAACTATTATATTATTAACCCTAATAAGTATATTAGGTATATTACTTATAGCCTTCTTTAGCTTAATATTTTAATTACTATAGTTTATAATAGCTATAAGGTATAATAAAGAACTTAGTATTTTTAATTAAAAGGGCTTATACTTTGCGGTTATATATAGCTTTAGATTCTAGTATTATATTATAAAAGGGGAATATTTATAGATATAAGTTACTAACTAAAAGAAAATAGCTATAAAAAATAGTCTTAAGGATAAGAACTAATAAAAAAAGGATATTATATTATAGTATGAAAATAATTATATAGACCTCTATAAAAGATAATTAATTAGGATTAATAACTTATAGTATATACTATAAGTCTAACCTAGGCTTATAAAAAGACTTATAACTTACTATAAGCTATAACTTATAATTATATGCTACCTTTAAGTATATAAAATATATTTATTTATACTTTCTTATATATTAATTACCTTAGCTATTAATATAACTTAGTTATACTTAATACCTTAAATATACTACTAGATATAACTTATACTCTATTACTTAGATTATGCCTAATACCCTCTACTAATATAAACCTAGCACGACTAGTTTATCCCTTATGTTACAACCCTCGCGGCTACGTCACGTGGTCTCCACAAATCCAACTCTCACGCACCAATCACATTAGGACCGACATATCCAGGACCGACATCGTTCCTAGGCCGCTTCGGTCCTAGAACGACATCGCGCCCCATCACGATCGGCTTCACTCACGGAAGCCAAGTATATAGAACACATTCATTGCACTTTCTTATATACTAGCTACCTCAGCTATTAATACAACTTGGTTACACTGAATACCCTTGAGCACATTACCAGACGTGACCCGCCTTTGCTCAGACTACGCCTAGCACTCTCTGCCAACATAAACCCAGTATGACCAGGTTTATCCGTTGGGAAACACACCATCGTCACACCTTAGGAAATATATAATTATCACAATTATATATATTAACCTTATAATAAACTTACTTTATTTATCTTATTATAACTTGGTTATAATAATTACAGACTCGCTAGTATAACCTAAGCCCTACTTGCCATCTAGCCTTATTTCTCTATTCCACAGAGAGGTCCATAACACCAAGAGCTATCAGGCTATAATAAAGACATAATAATCTCCCCTCCCGGATCTAGTATTTTATTAGGTTATATATCTTAAGTAACACAAAGAAGGTTATTTAATCACCGACCACCACTTAGGTCCCTGTTAAACGCAGCATAGCCGATTATACGCTACGTAACCCCCTAATAAGCCACCTTAGCTTAACTAAAGCAACACGCAGTTTAGATAGCAAAGTATATAACTATTTTAGTATTACTATAGGTTTAGCTACTAAGTAGCAATAAGTCTGTATATTTCTAGTAACATTAATTAAGAAAATACCGCACCTTGCCGGTTATATCTGCCTTGGCTGCTGCTGGCAGATAAGCAACTCATGGGTCTTTATTGCATAACATTCGTGTGACCGGATGTAACTATCCGGTTTCACATCTGGCCTGTCGTATAATCCTAATGATATGAGCTTAAATAGCTATGCCCAAACACATGGCTGTTCGATTTCTTTTGTTCTTTAGATAATTCTTATCAATTGACTGGTGCCATCAATGATCCCTGTGGGGCCAATTGTCTGACATGGGGTTATCCAATAGGTGGTCCTGGATGGTAACGCCTTCCTCAGAAATTTACCCTGGAGCCCCCGAACAAGGCCACAATCTTTAGCGAAGCCAGGCCAAGAAAAAAGAACCCTTAGATAGGATGCCAAGGCGGTAGAGAAGAGGTGAAACTGCTCAAATCTATATCTAAAACAGTGCAATAAATTAGTTTTCATTGCTCGTGCTCGCTGAGGACAAGACCTGTCACGCCCCTTTTTGCGGGGGAGACCGTTGTTGTGCTCATGTATTAAAGTGGATTTATTGGTGACCTCACGCAGTGAAGAGGGACAGAGTGTGTGTAGTTTGGCCGCAATGGGTCACCTGTCACTGCGGTCTTATGCGTAAGCGTGTTAGACCACAGCGTCAGAGAGGGCCCGTCTGCGCTCCCTCGTAGGGAGGCAAGTGTCTGTATATTATAGTAGTGCTATATATAGAGGGAAGGTGGGAGGGTGAAACTCGAGTCTTGACTGCGTGAGAGATGATGAGATACCTGCTGAGGCGAGCAATTGACTCCCCGTGAGGTAGTTGCAGGAGGGAAGAAAACCCCTCAGTGAACCTTCCGAGCCGGGAAGTCTATTGTGCAGTGTGGTCATCACGTGAGGCAACCGCAATAAAACTACTCCCTGTCCAGCCTCCCCCGGAGTCCATGTTCCGAATTACGTATTAGTGGGCTTCCCCCCCTCATCTGAGTCGTCCGTCTCACTTGTTCCTGCTCCTCCAGGCCATGCCGTTCCTCTTCAATCCCCAAATCAACGGCACCTGGAGCAGGACCAGGATGGCGTAGATCGCGAACGCCCAGCCAGAACCGATCGCGCGGATGAGGGGTTCGAACGACGCCGTGCCTGCTCCCGCGCCCACGCAGCGGATGAGGTTGGACGCCGCTTGAGCTGTTGCCGAGCGGTGCGTGTTGTAGTCTGTGATGAGGGTGGCTGTCATCTGCGGGACGAGATTAGCGGGTGAAAGGATCGACTGGGGAGGGGGAAAAGTACCGTGAATAAGGCTCCCGCTGTAAGACCTGCTAGGGCTTGCATCGCTAGCATCGATGATATGTGCTTGGCAGTGTGAGTTCTAGAAGGGCTATAAGAGGATTAGGATCTCACTGTTTTGAACTCGACGACCAGGCCGTAGCCTACTGTTGTTAGGGCGCATATTATCGTGAGGAGGTAGGCTCCTTCGAGGCGAGTATGTTCAAGAGGGAAGCCTTCGATGTCTCCCACGCTGCGGGCATCTTCTACGCCTAGTCTGTGTCGGGTTCGGCGAAAGTTCCAGTCGATATACTTGCCTGTTATCAATCAGTTACTGTGGTCGGGGTGCTCAACTCAAGTTTACCTGTGACTTTTGCAGACACCGCTGAGCATACTCCGCAGGGGATGTAGATGAGGCCCGCCTGCAGGTAGTTCAGGTCGTATATCTCGATGCTCAGCGATGCAAGCGACGTCTGCAGCGTCATGATATTGACATACTGCAAGGCTCCGATCAGGATCGAGAAGAGAGACCCCTTGTCCATGAGCACGGGGAGGCAGGTCAGAGGGTTGGGGAATCGGCAGCCTCTCTTTTCACGAGGCTCGGCATCTCCTTGGCTCTGTCGAGTTGACCTTGAGGCCTTTGGGGATACCAGACTCCAGTATATCCCTCTGGCTGGCAGACTTCCATCTCCGACAATCTTTCTCTGCGTCTCGGGAAGAAGGAGGGCTAGTATCACGAGGGTTCCTCCAGTGAGGATGGAGAGGAACCAAAAGATCCAGCGCCAGCCGAGTTTCTCTGCAAGTATACCTCCCAATACAGGCCCCAAACTCGGCGCCATTGTCGTGCTGGGTTCTCATGAGTCCAAACCCTGTCGTGGGTTGTTGGCCGCCACTTACAACAAAAAGATCGTCCCGATAAACGACCCCCTCTCCCCAGCAGTCGTAATATCCGCAACAACACCATACGCAACGCTCACCGTACCTGACGCCCCCGTGCTCAGTATCATCCTCAGCACCAGCAGCACGCTCCATCTAGTCAGATTCGCCATGCCCAGGTTCGCCGCCAGCATGAGCAGGAACATGAGGATGTACACGGGCTTGCGGCCGCTCTGGTCTGCAATATCGCCTATGAACGCGGGCGCGATGCCCGCGACTACTAGGTAGGATGTGACAGTGAGGTTCATGAGCGTGATGGAGACGCTGAGGTCGCGGGATATGGGGGTGAGGGCGGGGAGGTAGACGAAGCTGCTGAGGGTTGAGAACATTGCTGCGAAGGAGGTTATGAGGGAGATCCATCGCTTCTGCCACCGCGAGAAGATGGATGTGTTTTCGCGCCTTTGCACGGGGGCGCCTAGTTCTATGGCATCGGGGGCGTCGTCGTTTAGTTCTTTTGTCGGTGCGGATGCGAGGACGGGGGAATTGGGAGTGAGTATTGCGTTGGGAGTGGCCATTTCACAGCAGAAATAAGAAAACGGCTTATCTTACGAGCCTATGCTATTGACATCAATTCCTGAGGATAAATACAGGTCTATGAAGTATATATCTTCTGGAAGAGTTTTCGCCCTCACCGCTCTCGACGTCAAGACGGGAATCTCACCGCGTGAGTCATGGCCGGATTTTGTTGTTTCTAGAACAGCGATCACTCGACCACCTTCTCTGTTGAGAATAGGCCAACCGGGCGCATAGTCGGTTAACAAATCGCATTCCTCGTTTCTGCACATCACCAATTACATCCGAGCATCGGAGGTTTGTCTTACTGTACACACACACACACACACACACAAGTCTATTACGCCCGGTAGGCCATGCCCAAAGGGCTCTGAAGCTAAAAACACATGCACATCTCCAGTTCTTGCCTTGATCTCGCCAAGCCCTTGTGGATCCCGCCTTGTTCTTTTTGGTCTAGTCATCGCTCATATTCGGCAGCCACTTGAGGCTGTGAGCGATAGCTGCCAACTCAGCTGTGTACTATGCATAACCACCCTTTCGCCAGGCAAAAAAAGAAAAAAAAAAGCACTATTAAAACTCGTTAATTTCACTTATATAAAAGTTAGGCAAAATAAATAGCTACCTAAAAGAAGTTATCTCTACTAATTATAGAAATAATTAGAGGTAATTATTTTAGCTCTATATAGTTATGTGGGGTATGCGATATATATAGGCTATGCTATTAAAATATTATTAGTTTAATTACTAAGCTCCTTATTACTCTTTTTTATATTTTTTAGTTTTTGCTTTTAATAATAAGAAAAAAATATCTATCTCATAGCTTTAATAGGAATATATAGAGAATAATATAGCTAAGGCTATATTAGATATTACTAATAATAGCTTTTTACCTTTTTAAGTAGCTAAGAGATAGGGAGTGCCCTAAAGGACTCTTATTAATAGACTTAATAGCTAGATAGCTATAAAAAAGTAAATATAATCTCGCTAATATTTATCTAAGAGTTAAGAGAATAGATTAGCTTTATAGATTTTTTATTAGGAATTCTTAGGCTATGCTTTATCTTATAATTAGATCTGCGCTTATATTATAGGCTTATTAAGATAATAAGGTAAATATCCCGAGTTAAGATATAATTAAGTAATTAGATTTATTAAGCGCTACGTAGACCTTAAGACTAAGATAAGTAAATACTAAGAAGCTAAAAGGTTTAACTCTTTTATACTTAAGGTAATTTATTAATACTTTAATATTAGGAAGGGCTAATATAGCTAGATTAAGCTTAAAAATACTATTAATATTAATAAAGGAGGTATTATAATTAGTTTTAATAAATATTTATTCTTATATTTTACTAGTTCTTAGATTCTAGCTAACTAACCCTTTTATTTAGGCCTAGATAGCTTGGTTATTAAAAGTATAGACCTAAAGTATAAGGTATTTCTTAAGGGACTATAAATATAAAATTAGACTTTATTTATTAATACTAATACTATTAATAGCTATGCTATAATCCCTAGTATAATCTTTAAGGGGAAAAAGCTCTAAAAATAATAATTTCTTAAGAAATTTAAGAAAATAATAAACTAATATTATATAACTTTGCCTAATTGTGACAATCATGTGTTTCCCAAGGGATAAACCAGTCATACTAGGTTTATATTAGCAGAGAATCAAGTAGCATACTCTAAGGCAAAGGGTATAAGTTATATCTAGTAATATACTCAAAGGTATTATATATAACTAAGTTATATTAATAGCTAAGGTAGCTACTATATAAAAAAGTATAATAAGTATATTATATACTTTAGTATAATAAGGCAGATTATAATAGATTATAACTTATAGGGCCTAAGCTGTTATAATCCTATTTATTAGATCAGAGGGGATCATAGCCTATAGGGCGTAATCTATTCCAATCCATTCCTAATTAGTGCAATAATATAAGTCCTTCTAGTCACATAGCCTCATAGTTCCTTAGGCTATAATATAATATCTCCCCTCTATTAGTCTTATCCCTAAGGCCATATCTATAACCTTAGTTATTTTATATATATATATTAATCTTTAACCTATAAAAATCTTTTTTATTAATATATCTAGCTATCTTTTCCTTTCTAAGAAATAATTAGCTATTATTAAACTAGGTAATATTATTAATTATTTTAGATTTATAATTATACCTTGCTTATTTTATTATTCTTATAGCTTTTATTATATAGCCTTACCTAAGAAGTTAAATCACTATAGGGAATATACTTATTATAGTCTTTTATATAATATATTAGTAAATATCTTTAATACTTATTTATATATTTCTATTTATAGGGTTTTTATTATTAATTATTTCCTAAGTAAATTATATCTATTAGGAGTTTAATTATTTAGATTTTAAAGAAAAGTATATTAAAAAAGATTTTTTATAGTTATAGCGAGAAATATAAGAAGCTTAAGTGAGAATAAATAAGGTTTTAGCTTATTTAACCTAACTTTATTGCTAAAAATATTAGTTATATATTAAGGGTATTAAGATAATTATCTAGGGACTTTATTTCTTAGACGAGCTAGAGGTAACTAAGAAGGCAGAGTTAGAGGCTATAATCGCCGCGTAGTTTATAGGTGCTATAGATATTATTAATTAGAGTATTATTAGCCTTAAATTTATTTTCCCTTTTAATATTATTAGTAGAAGTCCTTTAAAAGGCATTATATACTAATAAGGTATTCTAGGGGTTCTTATATGTTTTTAGAGTTAAGGTAATCCTTTTATTTAATAAAATATATTATTTTATTATTAATTTTATTTATATTAAAGATAGGTTTTATAATATATTCTTTTAATCTATTAACTTTAGTTTTTAATTTATTTCTAATTTTAATTTAGATAATATTTTCTATTAATTTAAGTAATAAAATATAAATAATTAGATAAAACTTAACTTTTAGTAATAAGTCTAATTTATAATTATTTTCTAAGATTTTTTATTTAATTTTATAGGGTTTAATATATTTATAATTAAGTTTTTTATTTTATTATTTTATTTTATTATTTTTTATTATAAAATAAATTATATTTCCCTCTAAGAAAATTAATCCCTTAATTCTTTTCTTATTAGTATAATTTATTATTTTATTTTTAATAAATTTAAATTTTATTTTTATTTCTTTATATAGGTTTTTTTATTAATTATTAGTAAGGATTACTTTAGGGTTAATAGTTATATCTCTTATTTATTAATAGGTATCTAGGATAAATCTAAAATTAATATAAGCTAATATAGTTTTTAGATTTTTATTTATTACTATATTATAGGCTAGCTATATAGCTAATAACTTCTTAACCTAATTAGTTTATTTATAATTAATATAATATTAGAGATATTATTTTAGCGTTTAATTTATATGCTTTATTTACTTATTTATTTCCTTATAATATATAATAAAGAGTTTATAATTAATTCCTAAATATCCTATAAGGCTTTACTAAAATTTTAAAGCAAATAATAATCCTTAATTTATAATAATTTTAAGTAATATATTATATATCTTAGTAATATAAAAATAAAAAAGGTAAGTAAATTCTTTTATTATTATTAATTCTCTATAGGGTATAAAATAAAAAAACTTTATAAGTTTATTTATAATAATAAAAATATTATTATAAAAGTTTCTAATAATTAATTCTTTTAATAGGAGTAATTTAATAATAAAATCTATAATAATAAAGTCTTATAATTATTATATAACTAAGAGTAATTATAGCTTTTTATATAATTTATAATATTATATTATAGTTTTTATATAAAGGTTATATTATTTAATAACTATTGTAATTATTTTTTTTATATTAGGAAAAGTAAATATTATCTTAACTTATTTTAAGGTTTTATTAATTCCTTAGTATCTATATAGCAAGTAGCTATATATTCTATATATAAGTTTATAGCATAGTTTACCTAGGACTTATTATTTATTAGTTTTCTTATTATCTAAGAGTTATTTATTATATTACTAGATATATTCTAAGAGTAAATTACTTTATTCTATTATATAAGTAGCTATATTAATTTAATAAGATATCCCTATAACTTTATTCTATTTATAAATTAATAATTTCCCTTATTTTTAAATATACTTATCGATAGTATAATTCCAGGTTTATTTATAGTATTCTTCTAAGAAATTTCCCTAGAAGTATTTATTAATATATTATATTAATTATTTTAAGTATTTATAGTTTATATTATAAAATTATTTAATAATTTATTTCTTATATTTCTTTTCTAAGAGATAAGTCTATTTCTAGCTTACTTATATAACTACCTTATAATATCTTTTATATTAAAATATTTTTTTTTATATTTTAGCCTAGAGTTTATAATTATTATAGTGCTATTATATAGCCTAGGTTATTTCTTCTAGGTTCTTATAATATATAACTTAATAGTAATAATAATTAAAAATAATTTAAAATACTTTATTAGGGATAAAGAGTTTCCTTTTATAGGTTTATAATCTATCTTTCTTTTATTAATACCCCTATATATAATTAATAAAATCTATAACCTATTACCTATATTTCCTAATAAGTATAAAATACTTTAATAAGGGTATTAGCTTTTATATTTATTTAATAAACTTCTATTTAAGGTATTCCTCTAGTATAAAGTATAAAAATTACTCCTTAGCTTTAATCTTTCTTATATCTAGATTAGGTTATTAGCTAATAATATCTACTTTATTATTCTTTATTCCTTTAATATAGATAATAATATAATTAAATTCTAAGAGGTATTTAATATATTATAGTTATTATCTACTAAGTTTTTATATTTTCGCAAAGTAAATAATATTTTTATAATTTATATATACCTTAATCTAATATTTATTTCTAAGCAAATAATATTAAAATTCCTTAAAAATATTAATAATTATAAGGAATTCTTTATTATAAATAAGGTAATTAAGTTATATTTTATATAGCTTATAAGAATAAAATATAATTAAGTATAAAAATCTTTTATTATTTTATTATCTAATTTAAGCTCTTAGCGTAAAATCTAAGGTATTTATCTTAAGTTTTATTAATTAAGATAAGTTAAATATCTTAAGTATTAGTTTACTTAGGATAAATTCCTTAATTATATAAAAGGCTTTTTATATTTTATCCTTACATATAAATATTTTATTCTTTTTTATAAGGTTAATTAATAATATTATAATCTTCTTAAATTATTTAAGGAATCTATAATAATAATTAGTAAAACTAAGAAAAGCTTATATTTCCTTAGTATTAATTAATTCCTTTTTACCCTTAATTACTAAGACCTTCTTAGGGTTTATATATATCTTATTATAAGAGATAATATATTAAAGAAATTCTACTTCTAAGGTATAAAACTTATTTTTCTTAGGTTTTATTAATAAATTAATATCTTATAATATTTATAATACTTTATAGATATATTTTATATATTTTTCTTTTATTTTAAAAAAATTAAAAATATTATCTAAGTAATATATAATAAATATATCTAAGTATTCCTATAGTATATTATTAATTATTTATTAAAATATAATAGGTATATTAATAAGTCTAAAAGGCATAATAAGATACTTAAATAATCTATACTTAGTATAAAAAGTAGTTTTTTATTTATATTCTTTTTTAATCTAAATAAGGTTATAGGCTCTTTTAAGGTTAAGTATTATAAAATACTTTATTTTAAAAAATTAATTCTTTAACTTATTAATAAGGGGTAATAATATATAATCCTTAATTATAATAATATTAAATATTTTAAAGTTAATATAAAGTTAGAGTTTTTTTATTCTTTTTTAAGATAAATATAATAAGATATCTAATAAGTAACTTACTTTCCCTAATATATCTTTTTTATAATATATCTTTAATATATTTCTTTAATATTAATAATTATACTTTATTAAGTAAGTAGAATTTATTAAAGCTAGGTTACTTTTTATTAATAAACTTAATTTTAAGGTTATAATATATATATTCTAATAGACTTATTTTAAGTTCCTCTATAAAGAGTTTTTTATAAATATAATATTATAATAAAATATTTTTAAGCTATTTTTTTTTTAATATTTTCTTAATTTACTTAAGGTTTTTTTCTAATTAATAAAATTATTATATAATATATATAATTATTTACTAATTTTATTATTTTTATTTATTATAATATTTATATTATATCCCTTTAGGTAAAAAGGTATCTTATATTTACTTTTACCTAACTTCTCTAATATTTTTAATAAAAATTTAAGATTTTATATCTAAGTTATTATTTAATATAAAGGGTATCTTATTATTAAAAGAGAGTACCTAGTTAGTTCTCTAGTTAAAATATAAATTAAATTAGTATAACTATAAGTACCTAAGTATAAGATTATATTACTTATTTAATATAATATTAAATAATATTCCTTAGTTTTTTCTTTTAATCTAAACTTTAAAGTAATTAATCTTAATATTAATAATATTATTATTATAATTAAAAGGGATTCCTTTTAGATTAATAACTAAGTAAAGTATTTATACCTCTATAGTAACTTAAGCTTATTTATTATTATTAAGTTAAAATAATTCTACTTAGCTTTATTATTTACTAAAGTATTTAATTATTTTTTTTTAACTTATACTTTTAGTTCTAAGTAATATTACTTATATACTCTATTTATAAAATAAAAGGCCTTTTAAGGTAATTCTTATTTTTATTTATTTATTTATTACCCTATATTAAATAAGCTATCTAATTTTTTAATATTATATAGCTAAAATAATTAAACCTATATTTATTATTTATATAGGCTTTATAATTATAATTATCTACTTAGCTATTAATCTATTTTTAATAACTTTATTTTATAGTCTTATTATTATTATAAGTATAATCTAGTTATTAGGTTTCTAAGTAAACCTTATTAAGGTCTCTATATTAAATATAATTAATATATTCTTATAAGACCTTATTTATAAGTCTATAGTTTTTTCTAAGGTATAATTAAATGCCTTTATATTATTCCTTATTAATAGTATTTCCTTAGTAAGTTAAGAAATTAAATCCTTCCTTTATTATAATTCACTATATAATAATAATAATTTATTACTCTAGGCTAATAGCTCTTTTCTTTAAGAGGTAAAAGTATAATATAGTAATACTAAGTTCTTTATATTATTTCTTTACCTTATATAAAAAGGTTTTATAGGCTAAGTAAGGTTTAATATTAGGTTAAGGTAATTAAACTAGAAAATAGTTATTTTATTATTTATTTATAATATATATATTATAGTAATAATCTTTATATAATACCTAAGAGATTTCTTTATATTATAAATATATAGATATTATATATAGGTTATCCTATAGGTTATAATAGGGTTTAAGCTATCTTAGGTTTAGTATTATTTCCTTATAATATACTTATATATAAATATCTTTTATATTATTTATATTTTATTATTTTCTAGCTAATTAGATATATTAAGTAGCTATACTAAGCTAATAATATTTATTAGTCCCTTTATAGATTAATACCTTATAATTATCTTCCTAGAGCGCTATATATTAACTATGCTATTATTTATAGATTTATATAGTATCTTATTCCTACTATGCTTATACTCCCGCGGAATATTAATTATAATTAATAGGTTTATAATATCTATTTAGCTAAGTAATAGTAATTATTTATTATTTATTAATAGGGTTTTTCTTTTTATTATTTAGTTTTAATAAAAGGTTTTATATATCTAGGTTAATAAGGTATAATTAATAAACCTTTAGGGGTTTAATTAGTTTATAGAGTTATTCCTTTATAATATTATTAATTATATAATTATTAGTAGCTTATTCCTCTATTAAGTAGGCAGCTTAGTAAGGCATAGTAACTTCTCTAGGTTAAAGTCTTATTTTATTATATTCTTTTTGCGCTATTTCTAGTATTTTAGTAATATAAATAGCTATCTAGGGGTTATTATCTTAGTTAGTTATATTTAGGTATTTCTTACCTTCTAAGAGGTTTTATTATAGCTTTAATTAATAATATTCTTTTTTAATATCTTATTATTTCTTTTAATATTTATTAGCCTTATAGCCCTTTTTATAATAATAATAATACTTAATATTTTTATTATTTTTTTAAGCTACTCTAAGTTCTATAAGTCTTATATAAGTCTTATAAGATATATTACTTTTAGCTTATTTTCTTTTTTAGGACTAATTAGTATTATTCTTATTATCTTAGATTTATTTCTTATTAGATTTCTTTATATATTATTTAAATTATTAAATATTAATCTTAATAGCTATATTAATATAATCTTAAAAGTTATTAGGTTTTTTTATTTTATAGAGTTTATCCTTAACCTTATCCTTAAGTCTTTTATAAAATATAATCTAAAGGGCGCTTATTCCTTAGTTAAGAAATAAAATAATTTATATAAACTTAGCTATATAAGTTAAAGTAGCCTTTATTTATTATAAGTTCTTAAGTTTCTATATAGCTTATTATTCTTTATTAATAATTCTAAAGTTATATTTAATTATATCCTTAAAGTTTTTATATTTAATAATAAAGAATTATATTTCTTTAATAAGTTTATTTCTAAGAAAGTTATATAGCTTAGGCTTAAACTAAATAAATATATTACCTATAAGCTATTTATTAATATATAAGACCTTACTTTTTATATTAATTATCTTAATAGGAAAATACTATTATTATACCCTAAGGGATATAAGAAATATCTTAATATAAATAGCTTATTTATTAAATAGCTCTAAGTCCTTAGGCTTAATAATCTCACTAATATCTTTATAGGTAATACTAATAGTATTATATTTAAATATTAAGCTACTAAGATTATAAACTTATTATTATATTAGGTTATTTTACTAAGGTTAGAGTATAATAAGTTAATTAATCTAGTTTTATTATTTATTAATTATTTACTAATATTATTATTACTACTATTTTATAGCTTAATAGAAGTATTTTTATATATTATTTATAAATACTTTTATACTTATAAGTTATTTTTAAGTAATTTTAATATTATTTTATATATTATCTAAGAGGTTATTATATTAAGTAATTAAATAGTTATATTTATTTCTAAGTTTATAGATTTTAACCTTATATAAGGCCGGGATAATATATTTCTTATTATTATTATTTATATCTATTAAGATATTAAGTTCTTTTAGCTTAATTATAGGCTATCCCTATTAGGGGGTAATAAATAGCTTACTATAAGAGGTAAAAAGGAATCTAATATTAGGCGCTATAATAATAATATAACTTAGAGTATATAATATATTACTAAATAAGAGCTATTAATATATAATAATTATATATTTCCTAAGAAATAAACTAGTTATACTAGGTTTATATTAATAAAAAGTACTAGGTATAATCTAAGTAATAATAAGTATAAGTTATATCTAGTAATATACTTAAAGGTATTAAGTATAACTAGGTTATATTAATAGCTAAGGTAGCTACTATATAAGAAAATATAATAAGTATATTTTATATACTTTAACGTTCTTAGGTAAAACTAATTATAAGTAGGCGTAATATTATTCTAAGACTAATGCGGTCTAGGAATAATATTAGTCCTTAGTATATTAGTCCTATTATAATTAGTAGTTTAAGACTCGGGATTTGTGGGGACCACGTGACATAGCCGCGAGGGTTGTAATATTAGTTATATAGTTCCCAAGGATTTCCCTAATAAGTCCCCCTAACTAAGATAAGTATTATTCCTAGTATTTACTCTTTGCATAATTATATCCTATATAGCGGCTTTTATTATTATAATACTAAATAAATATTAATAAAAATAAAAATAAATAAAAAAAATTATTATTTTATTATAATAATTATATCTTATAAATATATTTTTCTCTTATTTTTTATATATCTTATATTTCTTATTATTATATATATAAACTCCTTCTTATTATATATTATAGCTCCCTTAAGTATTATTATACTTTATTAATATACCCCTTTAAGTATTATTACCTCTATTACCTACTAGGTTTTTATTATTATTATTATTATTATTATTCTAAGTAGGTTTAATACTATAAGTATCTTAGTTATATTAAGCCTAGTAGTTAATCTCTAGGGTCTATATAAACTTATTATTATTTATAATATAATAAGAATACTAAAACTAGCTATTATAGCTAGCTATAATAGGTATAGGTCTCCCTAGGGTAAATATATTATTATTTTTAGTTAATCCCTATAGAATTAGACTACTTATAATAGCTAAGATATAATAGTTAGTAATCTAGGTATTTTATATAGCCTAGAGGAAATAAATAAGCCCTTTATTAAGGTTATAAAAATAAACTAATCTAAGATATTAAAAATTAACTTATTTATACTTAGGTAAATAATCTATAGCTTATATAATAAGAGGTCTATTATTAATATAAAATAGTTATTAATCTTAAAGAGGTATATAACCTTAAAAAGGAAAAAGTTTTTCTTAGCTTTATTTTATATTATCTTAAGGGTAATATTAAAGCCCTTAGTATATACCTAATTAAAAAAAAATAGCCTAATTAGTAGATATAAGCTAAAAGTAAGCTATTAGTTAATTATTTATACTATATTAGTCCTTAATAATTATATACCCTGCGGAGAACTTTCTTTTACTACTTATAACTATGCCTTAGTTCTATATAGCTTAATGCTTAATAAATTATATAAGGGTATTATTATTATTATTTTTTATTTTATTAAGATAGCCCCTCTTAGATAACTTTATTTATAAGTAGCTAATATTAAAAAGAATAAGTATATTATTATAATTTCTAGAAATATAATTAGTTTATTTAATAAACTAAAAGTAAAACCTAAAAATAAAAATAAAAGTTTAAGTATTATTAATATTATATTACTTCTAGACCTAGTTATAAAACTTATTAATCCCCTTAGCCCCTTTAAGCTTCTTTAATTAGTCTTTTATAGCTATAATAAGGTTACTAAAGACCTAGGGCTAAGTAAATTAATTAATAACCTTAAAGAAGATATAAGCTATTTTTATTAATCTTAATATATTACTAATAATATCCCCTTCCTTAGGCTTATAATTACCTTAGAGCTAATTATCTTTTTTCTTAAATTATTTATTTATATTATAGGGTTATTTTTATAATATTATTAAGGTAAAGATAGGAATAACTTCTAGTTTATTATTATTATTATTAGTCTTAAGAAAATCCCTAAAAAATTAAATACTTAGGATATATATTATAGTTTTTTACTTATATAAAATAAATAGGGTTAATATAGAGAGCTAATTATAGGTAATAGGATTATTCTTTTTTATTTATTAATACTTAAGATAATTATAATAAAGGTTTTTAAATAAAAAGTAAAGTTTTTTTATAGATTAAAGGCATTTATAATAAGGTTATATCTATCTTAGATTACTTAAGCTTAGAATATAGCATAGATATTAGGGTTATAGCTAGTCTAGTAGCTAGAATAGCTAGCCTTCTAGGTTTTAATAATATAAGCCTCTTAGCTATAGATCTAAATAGCCTAGATATACCTACTATGTATAAAATTACTTATTAATTTAGTAATAATATAAGAAAATAAAATATAATAAATTAAGTCTTTAGCTAAGTAATCTTAGATATTATAAGGGGAAAAATACTTAATAAGTTATAATTTATTTATTATAATTTAGCTATAATAATAATAAAAAAATAAGCCTTAAAAAGCTAAGAAAAAAAGAAAAATAAATATTTAGGGACTAAGCGCGCTAGTTTATTATTATTATAAATTATATTATTAATACCTAAGTAATATCTAGCTATTAGACTAATAATATTAATTATATATTAATAAGAAAATTATAAAGAAATCCCTTAGATTTCCCTAAAAACTCCCTTATATATATTTATATAATTAGCCTAGCCCCCTTTTTATTAGCTTTTTTATTTCTAATATATTTAATTCTTTTATTAAATATCCTTATAATAAGTATTATTACTTTAATATAATTAATACTTCTTTATTCTTAGCTTATATTTTTTATATATATATCTTAGATTTATTAATAAGCGCCTAAGTTATATCCTTTTTTTATTTAAACTTAGCTATTATATCTAAGGTATTAATAATATTCTTATTAATTTAATTATTAAAGTTACTTAAATACCCTTTTTAGACTATTAGGTACTTTATCCAAGGCTTATTATATTTAAACTTCCTTTGCCTTATATTAATAATTTATTTTATTTTAAAGTATTAATAATTATTTCTTTATTTCCCTATATCTTTTTTAATTAATATAAGGCCTAATTATTCCCTTAGATTATTAGTAAATAATAAATAAATAATAAAAATTATTAGGTAAATAAAGAGGTTATTTTTTATATTAAGGTAATATATTAATTTTCTTACTTACTTAATAATATAATAAAAGCTAGCTTATTTCTCTTTAAACTTTTTTATTTTATTATTTATTACTTTATAGCCTTTTCTTATTTATAATAATACCTAGTCTCTTAGTTTAAATTAAAGGGGGTAATACTTCTTATTATATATTTATTTTATAATAGCCTAAGTAAAGATAATAAATAGATATATATCTTCCTAAAATATAGCTCTATTAAGTTAGTTTATTATATTTCTTATATACTAAAGGCTATTATTTATCTTCTACTTAGTAATAAGCTTATTAAAAAAAGTCTAAATTATATTAATATAAATATTATTTATAATAAATTAAAGTAATATAATTACTATTATCTAAGGGGCTATTAAGTTATTATTTATTTAATATTATAAAGTAATCTTAATTACTTAGTTATATTATTTTATAGCCTTATCTATCTATAAATACTATACTATAAATATATATAGCTTTATCTTTATAGTAAACTAAAGTATTTACTAGAAGGCATTAAAAAACTTTAAGTCTTAGTCTAAAATAATTACTTATAGTAAGCCCTAGTTATACCTTCTTAGCTTATTTATTAGGGATAAGACTTATTATTTTATTATAAATTCTATATAGCTTAGATTAACTAGGGATATATAATTAAACTTATATATAACTATAAGGAAAGCATTAAAGGTATTAAAGCTATAATTTATTTATAATTATCCCTTACTAAGTATATTTAATAGCCTAATAATAAAATCTATTATAATTATATAAAATAAGACTAATACGGTTTAAATAAATATAAGTTCCCTAAGTAATATACTTTTATTAGTCTTATTATATTTATATATATTATATTATCTTTATATATCTTTAACCTTATACTTAAGGTAATTAATAATAAAGGACTTCTAGAGGTCTTTCCTTATAGTTTTAAGACCTAGGTAGAACTTTTAGTTATATATATCTTATATTAGGTCTATTATTATTTAATTAAGGACATAGAGCTAGTAATAGCTATTATATTTAACTAAATATAATAAGCTATATTATTAGATAAATATAAGGCTATCTTACTTATTTTAATTTCTTAATTATTTAAGGATACTTTTTTATTATATTTTAGTTTTATATTATTATAAGATAATATCCTTAATAATAGGGCTTATTAATACTTCTAAGTAATAATAAATAATATTATATAATCCCCTAATATTTTATCCCTAATTAAGCTTTCTCTTATTATTATCTAATAATAATTAAGCCCCTAATAGCTATAAGAAGGTATTTTTAATTAAGTTAATAATTCTTAGTATATATTAAATTATAATAAAATATTAACTAAGGTATTAAAATACTTAAATTAACTAATTATTTACTTATAGGTTTAATAAAAATATTATAAGCTAATTTATAATATTATAAATAATAATATAATTAATAAAAATCTATATTTTATTAAATTAATTTAAAAAAAATATTATATATAACTTCTTATATACCTATACTAGGTATATAATCTTTAGTTTTATAAGCTAATATTATATTTTAATACTCCTTAGGGCATAGCTTAGATATAATATTAGCTTAATTATTATACCTAGCATATAATCTATTCTATTTTAAATATAAAATAAATCTAAATAAAAAATAATAACTCTTAACCCTTATTTAGATATATCTAATATAACTAAAAGCTCTTAGTCTAAGTTAAAGTATTATATAATATTAATATTAATTAGCTTATTAACTATATTAGTAAAGGCTTTTCTTTTTTCTTTTATACTCTTTTATATTATTAAGAAAATATATCTCTTATACTATTATCTAGATTTTAGCTCCCTAGAGTTATATCCCTTAGAGAATAGCTTTACTTTTTGCCTTTATAATAACTTAATCTAATTAGAGAACTAAGGAATTAGGCTTTAAAGCTATCTAATTATACTTATCTAGGTTTTAAATCTATTAGGGTTTTAAGAAATTCTAAGTTATATAAGGCCTAGACTTATTTATTAATATTTAATAGTCTTAGATTATCTACCTTAAAACTAAGTAATTATATTAATAGGTAAGCTAAGAAAGATTTATTTACTAATAGGATTATATTATAATCTCTAAAGAAAATAAAAAAGGCATAAAGGTATTAAAAATATTTTTTTATTATATCTAAGAATATTATAATATTATTAATAAAAGCTATAATATATTTCTAATATAATTTAAGGATATTATTTATAAACCTTTATATATATATTAGTAAGTTTTTAAAGCCTATAAAAATAACCTTAAATTATTTTAGCCCTTAGTAGCTAATAATGATAAAATAATCTTAACATTTTATATAAATAAAAACTAATAAAAAAAATCTAATATTTATTATATTAATATATTATTTCTCTTTAAGTTTATTTATTATATTATTTTATAAAGGTATTAAATATATATTAATAAATATAGCCTTATTTAATACTTAGAGATTTATTATAACCTTTTTTTTTTTATTAATTACTTATTAAACTATAAATATAAGGCTTATAAATAATATAAATTCTTACTAAAACTCTATTTAGTCTTAGTTATTATAAAAGTCCTTATTATAAAGGTCTTTTATAAATATAATTCTAGAAAAATATAGCTTATAAGATATAAGCCTAGGACTCTACTACCCTATAGTATAGCTTATGCGCTATCTTATAGGTTACTTACCTAAGCTTTATATTCTTAGATAAGTAAGATATTAAGGAGTTATAATAATTCCCCTTTTAGGTCCTATTACTCTTTTAGGAAGGGTCACGTGACTTTGGACTTAGGGCTCTTATAGAGCCCGATAAAGCCGATAAAGCTATGCCTTTCTATAGGGTATTTCCTATCCGGTTTTAAATCTCTTAGTTTAAAACCTTTAAGGGTTTCAGCTTCTTCCAACTATAGCCCGGCTTTAAGCTATTTGTTTCTAGCAAAACTAATAGGGTTTTAAAGCCCGGAATTAGAGCTATCCGACGGTATAACTTTTATCCGAATCGGGCTAATAGATTCCGATCAATTAGCTATATAAGCTATAAACCCTCTCTTAGAAATAGCTTCTTAGATCTTTAATCAATACAAGCAACAAGACTACCTATAAGAAGCTAGCCTTCTTCTTTATAACCTTATCTATTATTTTCCCCACTTTTATTACTCTATAATACCTTATCTAGCTAATTAGCTTTTTATAAGCACTAATTCCTCTGCCTATTCTCCTCCTATTTTAGTTACCTACCCTATACTATTTTTAGACTTTATAGTCTTTATTTTTTAGTCTTTTACAGTTATATAAGGCTTTAAAGGTTTTATCTAGGAATTTCTTAGCCTTTAGGCTAAGTAAATATAATTAAAACCTAAGCTTTTATTAATACTAATTATTAATAAATAAGATTCTTATCTATTTATTCTTATTAATAATAATTAATTTTATATCCTCTTATAAGATTAAGAATTTTATAAATAATATAAAGATTATATTAATAATTAATTTACCTTAATTATAAATTTATACTCTTAGGTTAATAATAATCTCTAAGAAGTTCTTTAATTAAGAGATTCTTAGCTTAAGTCTTAGATCTAGCTTAGATTATTAAAGCTAATTATTATATAAGGGGGTATTTAATCCCTAAGGAACTATAGTTTTATAAGCTAACTTATACTTAATTATATATCTAGTAAAGCCTTTTATAAAAAATATAATAAATCTCTCGCTAAGTTTAAATATTATTACTTATAAGAATATCTACTTATTTAATATAATATCTCTATAAGCTACTAAAAGTTATACCTAGTATTTTTCTTTAAAGTACTTATTAATATTAGTTAGCCTTAAAATACCTATTTTTTAGCCTTAATAAATAATCTAAGCTTTTAAGGACTTATTATAAAAAAAGATATTATTAATTTCTTATATTATTATTAATATCTTACTTTTAATATATAATTTAAAGAAAAAATTATTACTTTTTTTTACTTTATATACTTTTATAGAGATATATACCTCGCTATAAGCTAATATATTAATAATTACTTAGGCTTTAATTTATTAAATATAAAATTATTTAAATTAGCCTAGGGTTATTAAGACTAGAATTCCTTTAGCTAATCTAATATAAATATAATTCTTATTATTAAAGATATCTAATCTATATAAGGTATTAAATTCTTATCCTAGAAGTAATCCTATATTAAGTTAGTTTATAATCTAGGCGCTTATTTTAGCTTTAGTTATAATAAGCTACTTATTTTTTATTTTAAGGATATATAAGGTAAACTTAGCCTATTTAATAATATATAATTACCTTATTTTATAAAAAATACTAATTTAAATAAAGTCTTATTATATATTTATTAAAAAAAGGAAAAAGTCTTATTTAATAACTAATTATCTAGCTCTTATATTAATATAGATTTCTCTCTAAGTTTTATTACCTAGGGAGTTTATAATTTATATTTATATAAATATATAAATAGCTAATTAGCTAGGTCTTAGTATAATATATATAAGCTTATATTTTATTATAATAATAAAGGTTAACTTATTATATATTTTTATTATAAATTTTATTTATTATTTATTAAGTATAAAATTTATAATTTCTAAGATCTTAGCTATTAATAAGGCTTTTATTATTAGATTAATTACCTTTTTATCTAATTTATTAATAATATTATAATTAAATATTACCTAGGTAAAATATATATAAGTTTCTTTACTCTTAATAATAACTTATAAGGTAATTTATTATTTTTTAATAAGAAAATATTTATTTTTTATATTCTTTTATACTTTTTTAATAATAATAAATACTTAAGTTATTAATATAAAGGCTTAAGAAATATTTTATTAAGTATTATTCTAAGAAGATATAATATTATATATATTTCTTATATAATCTAGGGGTTAATAGCCCTTAGCTAAGCTTATTAAGTTATAGTAATTACTTAGGCCTATTTAGGCCTTAAATATATAGACCCGCTTAGTATCCCTATTAGCTTTTTCTAAATTAAGAAGGTAAGGGGTTTATATAATTACTAAGGCTATAAGTTAATAGGTTAAGGTACTCTTTTAATTAGCCTAATCTCTTATTATTACCTAGATATAGATATTTAATATCTTTTATTTATAGTCTTTTATCTAATTATTAAAAAAGTCTATTAATTATAATTAAAAAAAGCTTTTTTTTAAGTAATTATTAAGCTAAATATAGGCTTATATAATTAATTATAAGTTAGGCTACCTAGCCTCTATTCTTATATACTTTAGGGAGATTACTTAGTTATAAAAGTCTTATTTCTTATAAATATTATTAATAATAAATCTTTCTTTAAATAAGGCCTAAAATATTATATCTAATTATAAGTAAAATTATTTATAGAAAAAGTCTTTTTTATTTCTAGAAGCTCTATATATCTTATAATATATATCTTTTATTTATATTAATATTATTAATATATTATTTTAGTATTATCCTAAGAAATATAAATAAGATATTAAGTATAAAGGCCTTAATATATTCTTAGCTTTAAGTATAATATTAATTAAGGGTATTAATAAATTATATTATATTTTAAAAAATTATATAAATACCTTAAATAATTATTTTATTATAAATTTAATTATAATTATTAATTAATTAAAATTTTCTTATATTCTTAATATAAAAATAAACTTAAGGTTAATAAGATCTTTATATAATACTTATTAATTATTTTATTTAATTTAGGCTAAAAATATATAATACTAGTAAGGGCTATAGCTAGCTATTATTATTATTATTATTATTTAGGCTTAGGCTTTAATAAATTTAATCTAAGAAAATAAAATTAATAAATAATTAATTATTATTATTATTTATTAATATACTCCCTAGATATAATAATAATTATATTTTTATATTATTTTAATTATTCTTATTAATAACTAAGGCTTATTAGGGAGTTATATTTTATCTTTATAACTAAGTAATTATTATCTTATTATAATTACTAAAAAGTTTTATTTCTAGACCTCTTATTATTTTAAAGCTTATAACTGAGGTAATTACTATAAATAAGCCTAGGGAATTTAACTCTTTTAATTTAATTTATAGTAATTAATTCTAAAATTAATATTAAGAGGTAATTTAAGAAATACCTTTTAAGGGTAATAAAAATATTAATAAATTCTTATACTTATTAATTTATTTAAATTAAGTTTTAAGTTTAAATATATATAAAAATAAATAAAATTTAATAAATTAATTAAATTAAAGCTAAGTAATTTTAATTTAAGGAGAGTTATATAAATTAATTAATAAGGAAATTATTAATTTTTTAAGACTTATAATAAAGTCTTATTTCTAGAGAGGCTAATCTTAATAATAAGAAATACCTAAGAAATATAAATAATTATTTTAATTAAGAGGCTATATCTTTATTTATTTACTTTTATAAGTTCTTTTAAATATATATATATTAATAATATATTTATTACTATTTTATATTCTTAGCTATAGCTATAGGCTATTTTTCCTAAGAAATAAATAAAATTACTTACTTTATAGCCCTAATATATTATTATTTAATTATAAATAAAGAGATACCTTAAGAAAATTAATTCTTAAAATAAATAAAGTCTATTACTTATAAGTCTTTATATTTTTTAAGCTTTTTAATAATAAGATTTAAAAAGCTCTATAGGTATTTATTAGTTTTATATACTAAGTAAAAATACCTTCTAAGTAATTCCTCTTTAAGTATAAATAAAAAAAAATAAGAATTTAATAATAAGTAATAGTATTATTAATTATTACTATTTATAAGGGAATAATAATAATAATACTTATTTATCTCTTACTAGGTCTCTTAGAAGTTATAAGTCCTTAGAGAAGGCATAGATTTCTAAAAGGGATAATAATAAGGTAAGAATTTAATAGGGAATTATTTAGTTTACTTAGGGGTTCTTATAAGGGAATTCTCTAAGAGGTTACCTAGAAAAGTAGGTCTAACCTTCCGGGGAAATCCTAGAGATTTCCCAGGGATTTCCCAGTCATATAATTCCCGGGGATTTCCCTAATACTTAGCCTTATTATTATATAAGCTACTTAATATAAGAACCTTTAAAATAAAATAAAACAAAATAATAATAATATTAAAAACCTATAAAGATACTTAGGTTTATAATAAAAAAAAATAATAAAAAAGTATTTTAATATTATAATATAATTACTATAATTTTTAATAAATTTAAGTATTTATTTTATAAAAAATATATAAATTATTTAATTAGATATTAGAGATACTACTTAAGATATTAAAAATATTATCTAAGATAAATGAAATATATTAAAAAATAATAATAATATTATTTATTATAATTTAAATATAATATCTAAATTTCTTATTTTATAAGAAATATATTTAATATATAGCCTATATAAGATAATTAAAGCTAAATAATAAGATTTATAAGAAAATTAATAAGAAATAAGAAATAAATAATTAATTAAAAATAATTATAAATATAAAGTTAGACCTTACTTTTAGTTAAATAAAAATAATAATACTTTATTATATTTAAAATTTATCCCTTAATAAGAAAACTTCTCAGATTTAAAATCTATTTCTTTTTAAAACCTAAAAGAATTAGCCTTTTTATTAAGAGCTAATTAATATATTTCTTAAAAAAGCTAATAGTTTTATTTTTAATTTAATCCTTAAAAGGATATAAATAAGAAATATAAAAATAAAATACTTAATTTAATTAATTAAGTTTAACCTTATTAAGTAGATCTTTTAAAGTATTTTTTTTTATAAAGATTAATTTAAAGGACTTTTAATAATAGATTTTAGCTAATACCTAGGTAAAAACTCTTACTTATAAGGCTTCTAATATTAAATATAATTAATATATTTCCTACCTATAAAACCCTTAATTAAGATATAAATAAAAAAAGATAAAAGATATATTTTTTATTTTAATAAATATTAGTTAAGTAAGATTAATAATAATATTAATAAAAGATAGGGTTATAAAACCTAAGGAAAGTAATCTTAAAAGTTTTTTAATACTTTAAGTAAATAATTAATTACTTAAAGAATTATTTATAAAAATAAATAAAATTAATAAAAATAGTTAAATATTAATAAAATAAGCTCTCTTATAATTATATTAAGAGTATTATAATACTTAAAGAAATATTTTATAATAGCCTTTAGGTTCTTATAGCTTTTATTATTAAAGGTAAGCTTAATATATAAAAGGAAATTATTTTAATTAAAAATAAAATAAAAATAAATCTAGATCTTAAGGTATTTATAGACTTATTTAATTATTTAATTAGAAAGATTATTAAGAGTAAAAAGGATATAAAAACTAGCCCTAAGGAGATTAATTATTTAGGCCTTTATAAGAATTACTTTAAACTTATAATAATTATATTCTTAAAAAGAAATATTTTTCTAAAAGTTAATATAAAAAAACTAAGAGTAAATAAGAGTTTAAATATTAAGAAAAATATTTTCTTACTTATTTATAAGGATCCTATAGGGAATTTATATAAATATAATAAACTAACTAATTAAAAGTATAAATAAAAGTAACAAAGTTAAAAAAGAGAAAAATAAGAAATATATAGAAGTTATATATATATAAGCTTAAAATATATAAAAAAAGAAAAGTAATATATTTAGGTAACTTCTATATAGAGAGTTATAATTTATAGCTACCCTTTATATATATTAAAAAAGCTAAATAGTCTTTTAAGAGAAGAATAATATATTAATCTTTTTTTATATCTTATATATAAATAAGCTTATTATTTATTTTCTTTAAGGTATATAGATATATATCCTTTTTTATTTATAATTACTTATATTAATTATTTAATTAGAATATATAGCCCTTTTTTATTTATTTAAGAATATATATTTATCCCTTTTAATAAAATATAGTTTTATATTTAATAATAAGATTAATATTAATTAATAATTAACCTTAAGATTAGCCCTTATATATTTTAAAACTAATAAATTTATAAAACTAAGTAATTTCTTTTTATTTAATTATATAAAATATAATTATATAATAATTATATATTATATATATTATATATAAATTAATAAAAAGACTTTCTAAAAGTAATAATTTTATATCCCTAAGTATACTTTAAACCTTTAAAATACCTTTATTTATATAATTATTTTTTTTATTTTTATTAATTATTTATTATTTATAAAAAAAAAATAACTTACTTAGTAGCTTAAGTTAAATACTTTAAAGAAATAAAAGGCTTTTTTAAGAAAAATAAAAATAGCCTTAATATAATTAAAAAGCTATATAACTCTAAGTAATTATTTTTGTTTTAGTTATAATAAAAATAAGATTATTAAGACTTTATTATCTTTAAATACCTTAATATATTAAATAATTATTAATTAATTAAATTAAAGCTGAAAAAAAATAAGTTTTAATAATATTATTATAATAACCTTACTTATAATATATTATAAAAAGAATATATTTTAGCCCTATAGTATTTATATTAAGACCTAGAGAAAGATAAAAAGATATTTCTTAATAATTTAATCTTATTAGTATTATAAATACTTAGGAATAGCCTTAAAAAAGTTATTATAATTATATAATATAAAATTAATATCTAAAAAAAAAAGCTAAAATATAATTTTAATTAATAAAAGCTTTTAATTTTTTTTCTTAATACTTATAAAAAAGTATTAATAAATTATAAAATAGGTTTTAAAGAGAGTTAAAAGTAATATAAGGATTATAAAAAAAAGATTTTTATAAGATTTTTTAGATTTAAATATAATAAATACTTTATAATATATATATAAAATAAAATTAAAACTAACTTTTATTATTTTAATATAATATTAATTAATTAAATACTTTATATAAAACTTACTTTTATTTCCTAATAAAAATACCTTATAAGTATTAATTAATTATATTATTTTAATTTTTATTTAAGTCTTTTAACTATATAATAAAAAAAATAAAAATATAATCTCCTTAATATATTTTACTTTTTTTAAACCTTTAATAAACTTATAAAAATAACTTTAAGTAAATTAATTATAATTTATTCTTTTATAGCCTTAAATATTAATAAAAAGAAATACTTTTATAATTATTTAATCTATTAATCTATAATTAATTATTAGACTTATAAACTAAGAGAAAAAAGCCTAGAGATATTTTATATAATACTAGGTTAAAAGGGATTTAAGGTATGTATTAAATTATAATTTTTAATAAGCTAAGAATTAAGGATAATTATTTTTAATATAAGAATATTTATAATAAAATTATAATAAAATAATAATCCCTTTATATAGATTTAATTAATTATAATATAATTAGATTTACTTAAAAGATACCGTAAGATTAGCTTTATATTAACTAAGGAAGATATATATTAATAAATATAAGAGATATTAGCTATATTAATAATTAATAATTTTATTATTTAATTATAATTCCCAAGGTAATCTAAGTAATATAATAAAACTTTCTTAAGAATTAAAATTATTTATAACTTTAATTCTAAAGTTATATTTCTTAACCTCTTTATATAATTAATTAAATATTATATTAATTAAGATATAAAAATTATAAATAACTTTTTTATTTATTAAGAAGAAATAATTATCTTAGCTAATAATAATAAGCTTAACTTAAAAATAAAAATATTAATAGTAAAATTAGCTAATTTAAGACTTAAAATTTAAAAGTAAATTAATAAATCCTTAATTTTTATATTTCTTAATTAAAAAAATTAGCCTTAGACCCTAAGTAAGCCTCTTAAATTCTATCCCTAGGGATTATAAAATAACTATAACTTTTATTAAATAATAGCTCTAAGTATTAATAAAATAAAAACTTTTTTTATCTAAGGGTATAAAAGATATAATTATAAGGTAAAAGTTATTAGGTTTATTTAATTAAATAATAATTAATTATAAATAGAATTAAATTAAAAATAAATATTCTTATATTATTAAAAAAAGATCTTATATTTATAGTATTAAAGATTTTATTTACTTAATATATAAAATTAATAAAAGATTTATATAAAAATAAAAAATATTTAAAATAAAAAAAGAATTATATTAATTAACCTAAGGGAAAAGAATTAACTTAAAATAATATATAATTAGCTTATATAATAATTACTAATTGATAATTATATTATTCTTTTAATAAAATAATAAGACTTTTATAATAAAATAAGCTTTTAGCTATTATTACTTAGCCTTAAATACTTATTATAATATTAAAAAAAAAACTAAAATAAAAAAATAAAAAAATAATAAAAAAATAAAAATACTTAATTAATTAATTTATAATAGCTATAAGCCTAATATAATATTAAGTAAAATATAATAAAAATAATATATAAGAAAGGGAGATAGGTTTAATAAGGCTTTTTAAGAATTATAAAAATAAATATTAAAGTCTTATAAAAAGCTATAAGTTAAGAGAAATAAATACTAAGTTATTTTAGGCCGCTAGGTAATTTCTTATATATAAAAAAGAAGTTAGAGGCCTTTAACCTTTAATTATTATTAGTTTCTTTAGGGTTAATTTAGGAATAAAAAAGCTTTAAGCTCTTTTCTTAAAAAATACTTTTATTATTATTAATTAATTAATTATTCTTATTATTTTTATATAATATTTAACTTATAAAGAAATATATAAAATCCCTTATTAAAAAGTTATTTAAAGAAAAAAAATATTTTAAGTTTTAGCTATAAATAGTATATTATATTTTTTTAATAACATAATAATAACTATAATAATATTTTTAATATTAATAAATAATAAGTATAAAAAATAAAATAACATAATTATTTATTATTAATATAAGCTAATATTATTTAATTAATTAATATTAAAAAATATTTTTTTAAATAATTAAGTAATTATAATAACTTAAAAGAATTTAATTAATAGTAAAATTAATTTTAAATAATTTAAATAATTTAATTAATATATAATTAATTAATTAATTATTTTTTTATTATTTTTTAATTTCTATTAATTATAATAATTATTAATTTATTAAATTTAAGAGATATTATAAAAAAAAGTATTTGATTTTATATATTATTTTTTTTTATTTTTTTTAATATCTTAATATAAAATATTTTAATATATTAAAATAAGCTTATAATTAAAAAATAAAATATTTAATTAAATATTTTATAATTTATATTTTAAGAATTAAGTTTTTTTTAATTTTTAAAATTATATATAAAATTATTATAATAAAGAAAATATTAAAAAGACTTTTAAGAAAATGAAATCTATTTTTTTTAATTTAAAAATTATAATCTTAAAGCTTAATATATAACTATAGACTTTAATATTTATTAAAAAAAGAGCTAAGGTTTTTATCTCTTAGATCTTAAAGATTTTAAGTATTATACTTAAGGCTAGATTTTAATATATATACCTTAAAATATAAATTAAAAAGTATTAAAATAACTTTTTAAAATTAATCTTTAAAGCTTTAAGGTTTTTAAAAAAAATAAAAATAATTATATATTAAGTTATTTTATTAATTATTAAAAATAAAAACCTTTAAAAAATAAATAAAATACTTAATTAATATTAAAAAGTAAAAGAAACTTAATTATAAAAAAGAAAGTTATAATAATAAAGAAAAAGAATAAGTAATAAATTAAATAAATATTATTATATAAGTAGTAGCTAAATTATTAAGAAATAATAATTAATAGAGAATAATATAACTAAGGATATAATATTATAATATTTATAATAAGATTAATTATAATATAAAAATATATTAAGTAATTATTAAGATATTAAGAAAAAAAAATATTAAATAATTTTAATCAATTAATTAATTTATATTCTTTTTATTATTATATTAATATAAAAAATTAAGATTTTTATTTTACTTAATTAATTATTATATTTAATATATATATATATATATAACTTAATTTATATTCTTTTTATTATTATATTAATGTAAAAAATTAAGATTTTTATTTTACTTAATTAATTATTATATTTAATATATAACGTACTTGATAAGCGAGTGTCACAAACAAGCGAGTGTCACAGCATACTGTGTACCTAAAAATAGCGAATTCTAAATTTCTAAAATCCGCTATAGGGTAGCTATAAAGTTAAAAAGTATATTTTTATAAACCTAACTCTTTTTAGAATCTTATTATAATTTTTCTAGATTTTTAAAAAAATTTCTTTATAGAGAAATAGCTATTTATACAGTGCGAATATACTTTTTTAAAACTACGTTATAAAGGATTTTTTTAAAAATTCTAAAGAAATATATATTATTTATATTAATATAAATAAGCTAACCTTAAAGTCTTAGCTATCTTTAGCTTTAATTAATTTTTCTAGAATTTTGTAAGGTAATTTTCTTTAAAGAGAAAATCTCACTATAGGGTATTTTGTGACACTCGCTTGTTTGTGACACTCGCTTATCAAGTACGTTATATATATATATCTTAATTAATATAATACATTATTAAAAAAAGTATTAAATTATAATAAATTTAATATTAATAAAAATATATAAAATACTTTATTATTAAGAAAATCTTTTATAAATAAAATACTAAAAAAAGAAGGTTATAAGATATAAGCCTAGGATTTTATAACCCTATACTTTAACTTATATACTTTCCTTTAAATTACTTACCTAAGTAATATATACTTAGATAAATAAGATATAAGGGAGTATTAATACTGCCCCTTCTAGACTTATTTCCCTTTTAAAAAGGTTATATAATCTTCGACTTAGGGCTTTATTATAAGCCTAATAATACTATTAAACTTATCTCTTTTTATAAGGTATTTCCTATTTAGTTTTAAAGATCCTAATTTAAAACCCTATTAGTTTTAATATCTATTATACTATAACTTAGCTTTTAGTTATTTATTATTAGTAAAACTAAGAGGGTTTTAAAGCCTAGAATTAGGGTTATCTAATAATATAGCTTTTATCTAAATTAGGCTAATAGATTTTAAATAATTTGCTATATAAGCTATATATCTTCTCTTAAAAATAGCTACTTAGATCTTTAACTAACATAAATAATAAAAATATTAATTAAAAGCTAGTCTTTTATATTTTAACCCTATTATTTATTTACCTTACTTTTATTACTCTATAATTCTTTACTTAGCTAATTAGCTTTTTATAAGGACTAATTTTATTACCTATTTACCTCTTATCTCTATTACTTACCCTATAGTCTTTAAAGACTATATTTCCTTTATTTTTTTATTCTTTATAAAGTATAAATAAAGTATTTAAATAATATATTCAAAGTCAATAAATAAGAATTAAAAATAGGTAAGTATAAATAATTAAACCTCGGGGTAAGATAATTAATATTATAATAGGCTTAAAAAGTAATAAATAAATATAAATATTTACCCCTAGGTTTAAAGGGGGGATTTTAAAAGTTTAGCAATAAGAAAGATATATAAATATTTATTTCTAGGTTTAAAAATAAAATAAAACTTAAAAGAGGTATAATTCTAGGCCTAACTATACTAAATATAAGCAGGTTTTACTTAGTAAGATAAAAAAATTCATTTATAAAAAAAAACTATTAATAGCTTAAGTAATAGTTTTTATAAACAATAAGAGTCCTAAGGTAAGAACAGCGCGAAGTAATTACTTTTAGTAAAAGTAAGAAAAATAATATAAATATAGTAAACTTACTGCCACTTCTAATAAAATAGCAAAGAATATAGTTTTTAACTCATGCCAGCATCAAAGACCAATGCCAAAAACATCGCAACCTATAAATTGTTATTATGTTAATATTTAAACGCCGAGTCCTTCACACTATTCCTTGGTCTTGCGTGATATTACATCTAAGTAGTTGTTAAACTACATTTCCCAGAAATGTTCGTTAAGCCACTCTCAGACAACGTCGTTTCCGTTTGGTTAGCCTCATCGCAGAGAAATTACTTGCTCTGATGTTGCACGGAGCGTTTCTGCTTCACCATGCATCAAGCCGTGAATGTAGCACTCTCCCACAAGGGAAAAGGAGCCCCCAAAGGCTTCCTCTTTCCTAAGCAGAAATGGCACCACGCCGCCGTCGATGACAAACACGATATCCGCTTTTCGGGCTGTAGGCGGAGCAATGCCGACGTCGTGTCGTTTGGTGACCACAAACTTCCAACCAGTCAAGTTCCCTTGGAGGGCGAGATAGTAGTCTTGACTCTTCTCCCAAAGAGATCCCCTGGGATCGTCGACGTGGCGCGGGCCATTGCCAGACAATTCTTGTGTCTTGGTTCCTGCGTTGCCTGCCTCGGTATCGCCTCTGTCCATGATCAGGTGCTTTCGCAATGCCGAGTACGACTCCTTCATAGAGTGGCCATCATGTCTGCAGCGCCATGCCCCGGCGATGGGAACTTCCCATTTGAGGTCTCCCTCGAGATGGGAAGATGAAGAGTCAATCATCCTGTCGATCTCATCCATGTACAAACCCAGCTCATCCACGACATTTGAAGTCTTGCTGATTATCTCTATTTCGTCGACCCTGATGCCGTACAGCCGTAGTTCCAAATCGCTCATCGATCTTGCATCAAGGCGAGGTTTGGAACGTCTCGACGACGCACAAGGCATGCCCCATGCCTCCAGTGTGCGCAGACTGCTCGGTTTTGTAAGCGTCCAATCCGGAATCCAGGATGGGAAATAGTCCGTCTTGCGTGAATCAATTCCCGCTCGGTGGAGAAGCTCCAAGACTTTCCCTTGCTCGATAAAGGCCCAAGCGTATTTACGGACGATGACATCAAAGCTGAGACGGTAGTCAACAACAAAGTCCTTGTTGTTGCCGTCTATTGCCAAACCGAGAAGACAAAAGAAGCGGTCGTGGTCGATGGACGACTTGGAGTCTCGGAACTCCTCGAGAAGATCAAGTAGCGGACGGCGCTCGTGCTTGGCTTCGCGCTCGCGAAGCATCGCCAGAGTTGAGAACCGGATGAATTTGCCTTGAGCCTTGCCAAGGGCCTGTTTAAGGGAGGCCCGGGACTCGCGTGTGATGATTTTGATCACGGCAAGGAGGTCGTTCCAGTCTATCATCCACTTCCCGCAGATAACCCTAACACTGGTAGCGACAAGTAGTTCCTGGATGATCCATGCTCTCTCGAACCAAGGTCTCTCGAAAAGGACACCGATGTCGATCCAGATTGGATCATCCGGTGGTGGTATGCTTGCCTTCCCCCAGGCCTTAGGTATCTTTGCAAGATCCTTGGGCCATTCCTCGCCTAGCGTGGCTAGAGTGTCATGGACGCGAATCTGCATCAGCGCTTCCATGGCGCTATCGCCTTTGCTATCGCTTCCAAGACATACCAAGACGCATGTCGCACGTTGAAAGACTTGTGGTAGTAGCCGAATCTGCTCAGACTTCTCAGTTTCATTGCTCTGGTTGATACAAACGCCATCAGCCCAGAGAAGTACTGGCTGCTTCTCGTGCCTAAGGCAGCGCAGCGTAGCGTGAAGAGAGGCGCTCAGTTTGATGGTACCCTCAGGAGTCCATAGTGAATGCGACAATTCACTGCTGCCCCATGTATACGAAATTGCTTGAAAGCTGTTTGCGACAAGAAGTGGGCAGCGGTAAACAACAGCTCGTAGTTGGGAGTCTTCCTGACCTGGGTGGAGCATGAGGAGTCTGATGTCGCCCTTGTTTAGCGGTTTGTACGAAATTTCGGGACCGGCACCGGCGTCATTGCTCGGGAAACCAACAGAGAGAGGGACAATGGATGGATTGAGAGTAGAATTCGGTGATTGTTGAGACATCGTGGGTGGACAACTGTCAATACACGGGGGAATGTGGCTGGCCGCGCCTGGGGACCTGTGACCGGATGCTGACCACGGGTGGGAGTCATTGGTCGATCCGCCATGGTTTCCTCCAAAACTGGATTGTCCTGGAACTCCTAGAAAGTGGTGGTGCTGGGGTTGATACTGAGGCCCGGGCAGTGTCGGATGTGCAGGATGGACCATCGGCATTTGCTGATAAGAGATGCTGGCTTGCCATGGATCTAACCACTGGCCGTTTTCCTGCTTCGAAAATGGATGGCCTTGCCCCTTCCAAGCCTGTTGCGGTGGCCAGTCGTAGGCTGGTATCGGTTGATGTGGCAACTGCGGGCGAAAACTTGAATGTGGAGGCATATAGGGACCCTCGCTGCCCATCGGATTAAGAGGTGTGTTGCAGGAACTGGTCCAGAATGATTGTCTTGATGAGTCTCCGTACTGGTCCAAGCTTTGAGAAGTCGCAAGTGATGGCAATGGTGATAGTGACGACTGGATTGGAGGCTGCTGATTATCGGGGCATGATGAATCGAAATTGCCATCCGGGCTTGTATCGAGGATAGTAGCCGCAAAAGTCCAGTTGCCGTGTAGAGCAAACTTCTCTGAGGAGAACAGGCGCTACGAGTCGACAAACAGATCAAGAGAAGGACTGTTGAATACGTTTGAGACGCGAACTAGGACGTGAATATCCTTGAGTTTCCAACTAGCCTTTTGTTGCCTATCTGCCCGAAAAGCGCGCATCTGTGAGTGGTAGCCAAGTCGTCAGTATACCTCTCTGACGGCATCAACAGCACTCACTCTCTCAAACTGTTGGCTTGTCCAGGAAAAGTCTGATTTTGGCCCCCCTGATGAAACGGCCATGTCAAGATGATACGTTGGATCACTAGCTGCCCAGGCCCAGTCGCTTGCTTCCTTGAAACCGCGCTGAGCTAGAACATCTGAGAACTTACGGCTCGCCTCACGGTCGGCGATGGTGAACGTGGCATAGGACGCAACTGAGTGAGGGAATCTGCGGTAGCCAGCTTTGTAGCGCTGAGGGCTGGTCCAATGGTCGTCTGGCTTGTATAAATTGCCCAATTCGTGCTGTAGAAACCTTGATGTCTAGGTGTTCCCCCCATATTGTTAGATCAAACTGTAACGAGTACATGGCTCCATACTTAATCGGCACTCACCAGGACCTCTGCTGCGTATTGGCCATGAGCTGGTTCCGTCCGGAGCACCGTTCGGTAATCTGTGCCCGGATCAGAAGAGGTGTTGCGAACAAAATTCTTTCCGACCATTTGAAACACTGTAGCGGGAGCCGTCGATCATGTTCGTCAATTTCGTCTGAAAACTTCTCTGGAATATGTTTGAATTTCGACTCGAACTTGTCTTTGGAGTCGTCTTCCGCCTCATCCTCCCCGTCAGTTGCCCTCACATCTAGGAATTCGTCGCGGTAGAGTGCAGAAAACTCATCCGAATCTGAATAAGTGTGATTAGCAGACAGTAGTCATGTCGAACCCAAGGCCATTTATACCTCCTTGAGGGGAGTCAAGGACATGGATCCCTTCCCTTGTGAAAGTGCTCGATAATCGTTGTGGGTTGTCCTCGCCCAGGGTGAAGTGAACCAAGTTACGGTGAGCTGGATTGACGATGCCGTACCGATCACTTATCTTGTTTCCTAGCTCGGGAGGAGGTATAGTCGCCGAAATGTTCTCCCTTGTGTCATGAACACCTGTAACCTGCCGTTCCGCTCCGAGAGGGAAACCTCACCTGGACCGTCAGCACCCGAGAACGAGCGACCCCCGTAGTTGAATGTGTATTTCTGCACAATTTTAGCGGCAATGTTGACTTCAACGCGGAAAAACTCCCCGACAAGATCATCTCGGCCTTGTCGCTGTTTCGGTATCAACCTATTCACCGGCACATCGATCAGCACAAGAGGCCAATCGGAATAGATCGGGGCTATTTATAAAGCAGAGGTTTTAATATCTTACGCAGTAATAAACGCGGCTTTACGCCGCAAAGACGACGTGTACGGTGCGTGTAGTTTCGGCTTGCCCAACGGCCTGGATTCGATCTTGACGATTCTGGAGAGGACCCGCGACTGAAGATCCAAGACCTTCAGCAATTCCTCAATGGAAGGAATATCGCGGGGGGATACGGCAAGAATATCGACGCATCCAGAAAAGCTATCGCGCAGGTGCTGACGATCGGCAATGAACCAGGGTGGAAAAGCTGGGTTGAGAGGTGCGAGTGCGTCATACTCGTTGTCGCTCTTCTCTTTCAAAATGGGAAATATTTGCAACCCCTTGTTCAACTTCTCAACGGCATCTTTGAACTTTTGAGAACCCTGAGCCTGGATAACTCGGTCCATCTCGACGAAGGATGTCAGAATGTCGCTCAGACTGCTTTCCTCTGTGATGGCGCGGAGGCTCTGAACCCGACGTTCAACGGCGTTTGTTCCAGCACCGAGGATATTGCGAAACAAGGTAGCACTGCTCTCATACTCGATGACAATGTCCAAGTTCTTTTCCAGGCATTCTTTGCCGCTGATCCAGCACATCTTGGGATCACTCCCAGACGAACAGAGAGAAGTGTATATTAGGGGCTGTTGCATGAAGCATTTGCTGCGTCTAATGTCAGCCAAGTCATCATTCGCTCCAACAGTGCTTTTCTTACCAGATCACTTTTTTGTTGTCCATGTAGTCGCCTTGAATTCGCTCGTAAATGTGCACAACTGTTGCCTTCGAAGGCTCTATGGCCGAGCTCTTCAAAGCCAGCAGGCACCGAAAGTAATACTCGATGTCTCGGTGCACTGAGACTTGGAATATCTTAAGAAATTCCCACTGTTTCAGGGGGCCAGAGACATCCAGCAGCGGTATACAAGACCCCTGGTCAACAGTCTTGTCTAATGATGGAAGAAAGGTGTCCCCCAGTCGTTGAAAGCAGGCGTCCTTGGATCCTCTGTTTGTGTAGCATCTGACGCTCATTGCCACAATCTCATCTCTCACGGGATTTCCCAGGTCCTTGCCATTGATTGTATACACCTCCTCGATGACTTGTGAGTAATCTCGCCATCGCAACCTGAGCAGTTCGAGAATGTCAGACGAGCTACAGGTTTTGAAGAGAGATCTGAATTCGTCGGAAAGGTGGAGAGTGCCAGCTCGACCACGCTTGGCAGCCCCCGTGCAGATCCTAGGAAAGGTTGATAGCTGAATATTGAAACATCGCAGAGCCCATCGGGTCCAGGTAACTTCTTGTAGCCTGTCTAACTGAAAGGCGTCGACATATGCGTCGTGGAGGAGCGGATAATTTGTCTCGACATGGTTTCGAATCCGGTCTTCGAAGGACCCAGGTTTGCATTTGGCACGCATGTATAATGACGATCCCTTGACACGTTGATTGTCTGCGGTGGCGAACCACAAGTCGATTCCCGGTGATGGATGAAACGACGCTCTGAACATAAAGACAATATGCTCTGCAAGCTGCGCAGGTGTCAGAATGCCTGGCTTGAATGAGGCTTGGCGATGCAGTTTCATGATGAGAAAGCATACATCGGCAACGTCCAGTCGTGGCTTCACGCCGAGATGAAGAAGTAGATTGATTCTTGAGGGATCGTGTTCGATGGATGCACTGACAGTGCGTATTGGAACGGTTTCTGGGATTTTAAGGTGCTTGGTTTCTTGGCTGAAATGGCTTGGCCCCATGTCCGCCGATACCCATTCGTTGTTAGACAAAGGAATAATCTCCAAGCCTTGGATGAGATCAGAATGCCCTTCTTCTTTGTATAGACTCAGCAAGACGTTGGCTAGTTTCTCATGCCATGCCCTGGATTTCTGGCGGAAAAGCTGAGGGTTGTTCGAGATGATCGAGCTCAGATGCTGAAGGAAGCCCTCGCCATCAAGTGTCCGAGTGCCTAAGCGGGACAATAAAGTACTTGGAAGTCCAAGATATGAGTCAGACAGGTACGAGTCATTGGTGTTTGGCGATAGCGTCAGAGGGGACCCAACATTATCGATGAAGCGGGAGGGGACGTAGGTGAGCATTGCTGGGGCAACCATCCTACCAGAACATGCCTCCAGTATTGGCTCTTGGGAAAGTTTGTCGAGGATCATGTCTCTGAGTGGCTCAAAAAATCCGAGTATGTGCTGCCCTGGAATGTAACGGGTCCAGGCGTAGCGTCTAGGTCCAGAGTTCAAATGGTGGATGGCCTGAACGAATGCATCGGCACAGGCTTCACGAAGAGCACGATTCCATGGGTTGTCCAGAACGTCTTCTCGGTTGGCAGTGAGGAGGAAGTCAGCTTGAAGTAGGAACTGCCCCCAAGTTAGCATGACTTTACACAAGAGTGCGGGCACGAAATGATGTACCTTGAAACCGTAGTCGCGAACTGGGAGGAAGGCGTAAACTGCGTAGGTATGATCTTCAAATGTCTCATATAGAGGAGGAAGTGCGAGTGATATCTCAGATTCCCGAACCCCAGCTCGATCCTTATCTTCAGGGAGATCAGAAACGAGATGCTTCACGACAATGTAGTCGGAAATGGTGAGTCCTCTATGCAGTTGGGTGATGAGGCCGCCCCGGGATAGTGTATCTTTTCGCCGAAGGGTCCGTGTCCACATTTGACCGTCGGCAAGCATAATGTTGAGATTGATCTCCCTCAAGCGTCTGAGAAACAAAAGCATGGTGGGGTCGAGATGTTGAATGTCATGGGCAATCCGGTCTTCGTCGCAGTCCTCAGAAAGCTTGAGATAAAATGATGTATATCCCGGCCGGATGGGCTCGGGAAATGGAGACCAAATGGGAGCAATGAGACCAACGGCTTGCGCTTGATCAAACTTGAAAGAGAAACTGCGCGAGGAGATGTAAACCTCGCTCGCAATCTTGAAGACGGATTTAAAGCCGATGCCTTTCTCGCCGACGTATCGGGCAGATCGGCCAAGGCCAGCCTTGGTACTCTCGCCAATCTTGCAAATTGCTCTAACGTTGCTCTCAGTGAAGCCAGTCTCGTTACAGTCAACGCGCAGACTGCCTCGCTTGTAGGTAAAGCTGAGGCTGGGAGTCACGCCATGATAGATGTTGTCTTCGGCGTTCTGAATCAGCTCGAGTAGGAAGTGCGTCTCCTTGTCGTAGAGCTGACGAGACAAGCTGCATGCCTGTTAGCAAGGCATCCAGAGCATGGAGCACAATCAGGTGGGGAGGAAAGCCAACACTGTGAGTGCTTTTTCTATGACACGTCCCACAGGCGAATTGTGTTTCGTGATCGTGCCATTCACTGTGTTCTCCCTCCAGATTTCCTCGACGAGTTGCCTAGCCGCGAAGACATCCGGTATGTGGGGATAATCCATGGTGCCGGCTGCTGAAGCGAGACAAGAATGAAATGTTTGGACGCAGGACGAACAGGTCAGAAGGGCATGGCCCAGGTGATGTACCACTTTGCCAAGACATGGTGGTGGCGGAGCAAGGCAATCACAGCTGCAACCCAAAACGAGGCAACAAAACACAGGCGAACCGCGAGGAAAATAGGTCGCGGCAGGGAACGTGACGAGGCCACGGTGCAACTTATATAGATAGATAGCTAATACTTAATTAGGTATATTAGGCCCTAGTAGGGGCTCACATTTAGAGGAATATATATGTCGGAAAGTCACCACTGAGCCAAAAAGCGTAGCGCGCCACTTTAGTTAGTGGTGCTTCCCTTATTATACTCCGTAGCCTATTGCCAATTCAACACGCCCCTTCAGCGTCGGCCATCCACGGGCTACGTTGGTACTTCTCTTTTCCAAACCACGTTCCCGGGGATCGAAGCCTCGGCTTCTTCAGGGTGGCAAGCTAGCCCTTTTCGGCAGTTATAGGTGCGCAACGCGCCCCTCTGACACTCTTAATTGTCGCAAAACAGGGCTATCCGTGTGGATCGCCTCAATTTGTGTGTATTCCTTCTGTTGTTGTTCTTGATGATAATTCCCTCTTTCCCTTTTGGGCCGCAACATGGCCTTCCTAATTGGGCCTAGTCCGTCATAGAGCCGGAGATCACCCGACCGGCCATGGAAGGCACGTGACCACCTTCTGAGCTTTGTGCAGGTTCCAATCCAACAGTAATTATCTAAGCGCCTGAATCTAAAGAATGCGAACAGGTTTAATAAGCGCCATCGTTTCACATTAACTCCGCACTTGGGCTTATAGTTGATGGGCCTGAGTCGGGTCCCGCGGACGACGATCTCCGCTCCCCCGGCGGAGATAGTAGCATTCTAGCCAATTTTTGAAAGATGAGAGAAAAATGGCATCTAAGCGCCATCGGAAGTCGTATAGACCTCGTCCCCACAGTCGTCTCAAGAGGCGCCCAAGCGCCAAGATTAATCGACACTCAGTAGCGAGGCAGAGGAGAACGGAGGCCGAGGACCACGAAGGTCTGGTTCAGATGACCGAATCTGCATTGGAGTTGCTAACTTAAATGGGATGATGTACCTATGCTCGACATGCCAGCTGACCATATAATCCCAGGCACTATCTTGTTCTGTGAATAACTTCGTCCACCATACATCCGCTCCTGAGTAATCTCTGACCAGGTTTTATGTCTTTCTCATTCACTGTCGCAGCCATGAGTGCAACCACCAAGGTCGAACAGCTCCTCGCTCAGTACCTCTCCCGATACGAGGCCGAGAACCCCCAATCGCAAAAGACCATCCAGGATGCATCACAGTATCTTCCTGGTGGAACAACCAGAGCGACCCTACACCAGGACCCCTTTCCTTTGGTTATTGCAAGCGGCCAAGGCGCCGAATTGACTTCGGTTGACGGCCGCAAGTATCTCGACTTCGTCTCCGAGTACTTTGCAGGGATCTACGGTCATTCAAACCCCAAAATCCTCGAGGCAATCCAAGAGACAGCCAAAAGCGGGTTGAGCTATGGCTCTCCCCATTCAGCCGAGGCCGAGCTGGCCAAGTTGCTCGTGGATAGATTCCCCAGCGTCGACCGCATCAGATTCTGCAACTCAGCGTCTGAAGCCAACATATTCGCTGTGGCAGCCGTGCTCAACTTCACCCGCCGATCCAACGTCCTCGTCTTTGAGCACGGCTACCATGGTGGAGGCATGTCGTTCGCGTCTGTCGGGGACAAGAGCCCACTCAACGTCCCGCATGATTACGTGTTCGGAGTCTTCAACAACATTGAGAAGACGAAGGCAGTCCTCGAGGGTCCCGATAGCAGCAAAATCGGCGTGGTGATTGTCGAGCTGATGCAGGGCGCCGGAGGAGCGAACCTTGGCGACAAGGCATTCTTCGAGTACCTGCGTGAGGCTACCATAAACATTGGCGCCATACTCATCTTCGACGAAACTATTACCTCGAGGTTCGTGTACGGAGGCCTTCAAACCCACTTCGGCGTTACTCCGGATATGACCACGATGGGCAAGCACTTTGGGGGTGGCTTCAGCTTCGGAGCTTTTGGTGGTCGGGAAGACATCATGGCTCAGTTTGACCCTCATTCACCGAGCCACTTACACCACTCGGGAACCTTTAACAATAATGTTTTTAGTATGAAGGTGGGTGTCGTCGGCACAAAGTTATTGACGGACGAGAACCTCAAGAAGTTGAATGCTCTCGGTGACAAGCTTCGCGGGCGTCTCAATGGCATACTGGCTGCTAAGGACCCCTCCAGGAAGCTGGCTATCATTGCAGGCTTTGGAAGTATCCTAGGTGTGGGGTGGATTTCGCCCTCGGGACCCATTCATCGCGATCTGTTTTACCACTTCCTACTGTCAAAGGGTATTTACATTGGACACAGAGGGTTCCTGGCCTTGAATTTTGCGCATGATCAGGACCACATTGACAGAGTAGCTGATGCCTTCGAGGAGTTTTTGGGTCTAGTGTCAGAATGACGGAGTCATTTAAGCTGTATGAAGATTAAATGGATAAGATGATGCTGATTCAAATATCGGTAGAGGGTTGCAGTCATTACATTTAGCAGCACATCAGACAGAAGCCTATGAAGTAATAACATGCTGTAACGAGCAATAGCGGGTGAGAAAGCAGGTATAGTCCATATTAGGTATTCGACCTCTGGTTCCCTACGTCTGAGTTGGAACTGGAGTCAGGTTGGGGCAAACAGACGGCCGCTTTCACTTGCTGTTCGTGCTAAAATTAGGTGCTAGTTACGATGGCTGGGGTGCTCTATACTTGCTCCCTTCCCTTAACTCCCTAGCCACGTTCAAGACTGATCTGATACAGAGTGGATAAGCGCCTAGACGGAAATTCAATCAGCGTCTGCCAAGAGATGGCTCGTGACGAAATGAACAACATTAGTTGTAGAGGGTTATGGGCCAGTGATTCAGCTACGCCATGGACTCGTTCCCAAGACAGGAATTTCATTGACACTAGGTACCTAGCCACGTATCCTTCCCATCCTACCAGGATCATCTTTCTACCCGACTGACCAAGCCAAAGCTCCATCTCAGACACATGGTGTAGGGGCATCTCTACAAGCATCTGGTCCTTCGTAAAAGGGCTCAGGGGGTTGAAATGAGTGGCGAGCCATAAACCAGTTCCCAACCGTGACAGCCGCACACACCCCGACACATGCTGATGTCCAGTTCATCGTCGAAGGCTGGACAGGGATGAAGGTAGGGAAGTTGATAATGGTCCCAAGAACAGCACAGTAGGCCACAGCGGTGGCGTTGATAGCCGTGCCAAAACGTCCAAGGTGAAAGCTCCTATTCTCAGGTAGCGACTTTCTTCCGCGTATCAACAAGAGAAGAATTGGAATGCAATACGAGTTAACGAAGAAGAAACCGCCAGCCCCAAACATGGCGTTGAGGACTGTCGAAGGACCTAGAATAAGCAGGTTGACGAGAAAGAGTAGGACGACAGTCAGGAAGACCGCGTTGACAGGGACCTGAAGCCTTCGGTTGACACCAACGAGCCAGCTACGACGGTGAAAACCGCCAGTCTGGGCAAAGGACCAGATAAGGCGACTGCAGGTATAGACCATTGTGGTGACGGCAAATATGTTGAGAAGGGAATAGATAACCGCGACGGTGGTGACGAAGCCAAGGTTCGGCCAGGCATCCCAGCAAAGCTGGATGAATGCGAGTCCCGCCAGAGGCTCAAGGAGATTCTCTGGCTTGTTGAGGCAGAACAGGATACCAAGGAGCATGATGAATACCGACACAATGTTGAGGATCGTGGTACCAATCATGACCCTGGGGACCTGCTCAGCTGGTCGCGGCATCTCGTCTGAAGCGTGCGTGGCAGCGTCGAAGAGGCTGATAGCCACAGACCCAGGAAGCAAGCTCAACAGAAAGACCACACCATCTGATGACCAGCCTGTGTAGTTGAGAACGTCCACAAAGACAGTCGAGGCAGACGCTTTGGGAGAGGCTTTGGCTAGGAGAGTGACGAAGATGAAGAGCGTCGCTGCGTTGAGGAACACGACATTGGGGAAGGTGATTTTAGGGAGAACCCTGATGGCTATCGTGTTCATGAACAGAGCCACGGCACCTATGGCTATAGTGACGAGGTAGACTTGCCACAGCTCGCGGGTGGGGTTACCGATAGTCAAGGTGCCGAGCGCGAGGATGAATTCGGCACCAAGAGCGACCGTACCAGCCATACCGAATAGCCACCCCCAGAAGGTGCAGACACCAACCCAGTACGTCATGAATCGGGACACTTTCGAAAGAGCTAGTTTTGTCACCCAGTACGCTTGACCTGCCCACGTGTCAGACAAGAGGTGCCAGACAGCTTCACAAAGCCTTTACCTGAGGTGTGCGGATACGCAGAAGCCAGCTCAGCGAGACTCAGAGCAACGGTAAACTGGAAGAAAGCTGCTGCGCAGAAAGCCCAGAAGTAGAACGGACTGCCTCCCACGCCGATGACGAGTTGGAGGCTCGAGCATATGGAGAGGGGAGCTGCGGCTGAAGACCAGTGGACGCCGACTGCTCCAAGGACACTGAAGCGGGTGCGGTCGAGGTGGACAGGCTCTGAGACTTGGCCGACATGCTCGACGGTGGATGAGGATGACTCGGCGGTGCGTTGGGGCTTGATATCGTCAGGGAGAGGATTCTTTTCAGTTGCCGACATGGTGATGGTTGATCGACGAAGTATGTATTCAGCGCTAGTTGTAGACGGGGGAGATGGTCGTGGCCTGGCAGCGACAATGCTTCAGGCAACAGGGCGGTTGTAGATGGAAGAGTTGTTGGTTTCAGGTGCTCAAAGCCCGCGACAAAATAGCAGCTGGAAGCTAAATATGTGCTCGATGAGTCCTAGCGATGGCCTTGGCCGTTCTAATCACTGATCAGTGAGATGCCTGTGTAGTGTAAGCCTCGAGCACTGTCGCTGCCCCCCTTTACCAAGCCCGTCTTCACGCAAAACGATCCAGGTCTAGGCAAAGTAGCGGTAGGCCTAGACCAATCACAAATCCCAATTCTTCCCCCGCATTCGCAATCAATCTAAGCGCCGTCACGACAACAGGCCAAGACAAGCCAGGCAAGGTTTGGTGGCTTCCCCTAGCGCTGTCGATTGAAGAGTGGCTGACCGTTTATCTCGTTTCCATTAGCTATACGCCGGTCCCCCATGGCTGGTGGCAAAGAGCGGGGTAAGGCACTAGGGACAACCCAGTCGCTCTGGGCTGGCTCCTGGGTTTATCTGTGGAGGCCCAGGTTCAAGATGCAATCTTGATAATCATGGATGAGCCCCTCGGGTTCGCTTGACCCAGATAATGGGGTCAACTGCAGCCATTGGCATCGAGTTTCTCCTGGAGGCCCCGATAAGGTCCTTGCAAGTTGATCGATTGGCAGCATCAATCCTGCCGTGGGATCGAGCAGGGATTATGGAGATGATACGAATGGCCGCTAATTAGCAGCCCAATGGTCTCCCTTGTCGGCCAAAATCTATCACTCGGCCCCTCTAGCAAGGTCGCTTAAGACTTTGCTCAGAAAGAGCAAGGCGGTGGCGTAACCCTCCTCTGCGCTGGATGTGTTCATCAAGGGGTGGGAGGAGCCCGTCCGTCATGCGGGCTAGACTTGTTTACCGTAATTACCAGCGCCTAGATAAGAACCCCTCCAAGGCCTTATCGTCTCGGCTGCTTCCTCCTAGTCTATACCGCATTCAACCAAGCACCTTGAACTGTCAACAAGCGGTTCGTTCGGCTGTCTAATCTAAAGGGATAGATAGAGTGCTCGGCTAACTTAAGCGCAGAGAGCCTGCGAACAAAGTTACTGACGAACACCTGGTTTGGTATGCCCGAGAAGTATCATGTAGCCGGGAAATTGACCGATATGGCCGAGACAAAAGTGTTCTCCGAGGCTTATAGTTAAGCGCGACTGTCATGCAATACCCGATTTATCACTTCTCCCCGAGTTGTATAATAAGATCATCGCTATCGCACCGCTCCCAAATCAACCCTGCAGCGAAGCCATCTTGGCGATAATATCGAAAAGTCCTTTCTCAACCCTCTTAGAGCTTTCCAAAATGCCCATCACATTCAAGCGCGAGTCTGCCTTCTACAAGGTCCCTCCTTTGTCGGCCAAGATTCCCGATGCCCCTGCTGAGATTCTCATGGGTATGGCTCCTCAGATCTGTGTCCCCATTTGCTACAGGTCAGGGTTGTGTATCTAATCCGATTGCTGTTCAGCCGATGTCTTTGGTACCGACCCAGAGACAAAAGCCGCAAACCCTCTCTCAGCTATGATGTTTGTCATGGAAGCCACAAAGGAGCTTGTAGCCAGCCCTCCATATGAGTACGATGAGACTGGAATTGTCTTGAAGGGTACGTTTGTGTTATTCCTCTCTTCTAATCGTGAATGGGAGGCTATAACCTGCCATCTGACGTCTCACACTTCAAAGCTCGCGCCGAGAGAGAGATGGAGATGACCATACCCAAGCCAGGCTGTCTTCGCAAGCAATGATCGACTTGTGGCTAATGCAGAATATTCTTTGACAGGAACTTTTATCATATCTGACGAAACTGGCACTACCGTCACTCTGAATGCGGGCGATACTTTTTGGATCGCGCGAGGTAGCAAAATCTCCTTTGGCACACCTAACTTTTGTGTGTGCTACAAGGTGACGCCCAGATATAACAAGTACTAGGCTGAGATAGAAGAACGCATGTCTAGGATAGTACCAGTCAAAATTGATATGAAACCGCGTTTCCTTACATAACCTCTACAAGCGATGACATTATAGAGGCACGATCAATTTCTCTAGGCTTTTTATTCGGCATCATGCGCAATAGGAAGTGAATAGTGCCCACTTTTTGTCAATGAATGCTAACTGGAGCTACCAAACACGTTTTAGGAAACACGTTTTAGGAATGAGGTTCATCGTTGAAGTGGCCTTAGATAGCGGTTAGATAGGAGCGTATGATGGAAAGGTTGACAGGAGAATGGGCTCCATGCAGCTAAGCGCATATATCCAGGACCACCATCAAATATCAGCATATTCGCCCTCTGACTCCCCTGGCGGGAATACGGTGTCAGACTTCATGAATAGTGAGCCAGATCATAGAGAGAGTGAATTGAGTAGGACTTGACGTGCATAGCATGATATCCACCTTAGCAAATTCTACAGCATCGCATCATTCCATAATAGCTAGGTTTCTAACTCATTGTTAGAGCCAGAAGTCCGTGGTTTTGCTGTACAGATACCAAGTCTCAACATGACGGTCTCTCCCTTTCACAACCTCCTAGACCAGCTGGACAAGGCCACTAATCTCGTCATCACCATGCCCCTGCTCAGTTCGCTTCTTAAACAACTCCAGTATCGGCTCCATGAGCTTTCCCGAAACACCAAGTTCCATACTTGTCCTGACGACGTTCTCGAGCGCATGGACCTGCTGGCTGCACTTTGCCCCTTCTCCTTTTGTTACAAAATCACCCTGATCCAATTGTCTCCCTGTGTCGGCGAAGAACCCCTGGGCACTACCAATCACATAGGGAATGAACAGTGTCTTGATGAACCCTTGGATTCCCTCTTCTTTGAACAGAGACGTCTTCTTGAGCATCGCAACGCTCTGCACAAAGCCTGATGCAATCCCATATAGATTGGCCACGAGAATGAGCTCTAGGAGTGCAGATGCTTCGGTGTTGGTGCTGAGATGTTGGGGTGTTCCAAGAGCTTTCAGAGCTGGTGTGATTTTCTCGAACGTTTCATTCGTGCCGCTGATGAGGTAGATTCCCTCTGGTAAGCCGACCTGATGCGGCATGGCTAGAATAGCACCATGGAGGTACTCAGAAAAGCCAGCCTGAGTAGCTGCTTCGACGGACACATTTGTCAAAGCTGGCGATCCAGTGGTAAAGTCGAGGATGGTGCGACCTTTGGTGATTGATGGGTCCAGCTCCTTTAGAACTGAGTGGAGTGCCTCCGGGTTGACGATGACGGCTACTGTGAGATGGCTTGCTTGGATGCACTCAGCAGCGGTCTGAGCGACCGTCGCACCGAGAGCCTCGAGAGGTGCAGCCTTTGCAATGGTTCGGTTCCAGACTGTGGTATTCCACCCAGCCTTTATGAATGCCTTTGCAACGGCGGTGCCCATGAGGCCAAGGCCAAGAACAGACACAGACTGGTCAGGCATTTCAGGTGATGGAAGAAGTGAGAGACAAACGATGAGTACAAGAGGCAAGTAGACCTAGACTGACCAAACAATGATTCCTAGAATGACTCTTGTGCTTGAGGAAGACAAACGCAGTGGCTGAGTGGGACAGTGGCTGTTATATCATGAGGATACTCTGACGGGCTGGCACGGTGAGACAGGATTCGTTGCTGGGCCTCAGGAGACAGAGTATGAGAATCTCGTGAATCTCCGTAGCTGTGCGGGCTTCCGAGGAGAAAGGCTCGGCTTTGGCAGCCCCCAGATCTCCGCAAGGATGATGCGGGACTGAGGACATGATCACGTTGCGACGCTGATGGTGAAGCCGATTCGGCCTAGTGCCAGGCGCTTAAACATCCTCGGTCTGGAGCCGAGTGGAGGGGTTCACGACTCGCAGATCTCGCCCCGCCCAGGACCATGATAAGCGCCGTACGGTAGCGATTTCGCCTCGTGCATTTTCCTCCGGCCGAATGCAAAGGAGCTCCCGTTGCGTGCGGGGGACATGCAGTCAGTGCTCACACCCGGGGTCCGTGGACACCGAAGAGCAAACGACGCACCCTCCAGGGTCATCCGGCAACAACCGAGCTCGACAGAATCATCACTGGTGGCGGGACAAGGTGACTGCTTTGAAACTACACCACGCTTTCAGAATGTGTTTTAAGGAGTAGACATTGTTCTCTAGGGTGGCCAGAGGATGCTGCAAAATGCAAGGCATCAAGTTAGATGTTTGTTGAAGTTAAGACGCAACGTTATCCATGAAGACTCCAGCATCATCAAATCACTTCGAGACGTGTTCGACAAGACTCTACTTCCGGTTTTCAGACGATTTGTGTTAACCCGACGAACTATGAATGATGCGTACTGGAGGGCCATCAAAACCCTACAGGGTAGCATCGAAAATTTACTCAAGTCTATGTCACTGTCGACGTTGCCACCTTTCTCGTCCGATATAAACACTTGGAAGTCCCAAACTCATCGATAACACCCAGTCGTTAAAGGTATCCAAGGAATAAGTTTGCTTAAACCAAAGAGTCGTAGGGCTGATCGAGCTTGAATCCTCCAGCCCGAAGGCTCTGAAACAGTTCCTTCGGGTCATATTTGGCGGTTGCCTCCCGCATCAGCCTGAGCGATTCGGCACCGTAGCTGCCCACTGGGTTTTGGAATTGGCTCGCGTAGTTGAGGTAGAGATATTCATTATCCTTTCCCAGATCCTGCACCTTCTTCTTTGTTGCTGTAAGAATCTTGTGGATGAGCTTGTAGACAAGTACGGCACCCTTGGGATCGTCAAACCGCATCGCAGGGTTGAACAAGAGCAGGGGCTCGTCCGATTCGCCGAGAGACCCCATGATATTGCCACCATGTCGCTCGCGGGCGAAGCGACGCATGTTGGGTGAAATTGTCTGGATGCACCCAGTAGGGGAGAATCCTGCGACTTGGCCAGTGGCGAGTAGTTTGTTGGACTCGTCCATGAAGGTATCAACGTAGAAGCGGAGAAGCTCAGGGTCGTGTTTGGTGATAAGAACCCAATACGAGTTGTAGTTGCCACGAGGGGAGAGATTAGACATGCTCATTGTCAGATCAGACATATTGCGTATGCCCGTCTCGTCGACAACAGCGGGCAAAGCCATGAAAGGTTTCATCATGTCGGGTGGAGAGTTCTTGACGGCAACTCCGTACTCCGAATCATTTGCGAATATCCAATTGCCCTCATAAAGGCCTGTGTTTATGACGACTGATACGTGCGGGTCTTTTCTCGTTGACACAGTAGCGTATTCGTGAAAGGCGTCGAGGAGGCTATCGAGATGTTCCAGTGTCTGGGCTCTCATGCCACCCCACATGCCCTTATATGGGACCGAGTCGAGCGTAAAGGATGTCACGATGCCGAAGTTGGCGCCTCCATCACGGAGGACCTTGAATAGATCTGCGTTTCGGGTTGCGCTTGCGGTTGTGACTGTGCCGTTGGCGAGGACGAGTTCGTACGACCGGATGTTCTCCGTTCCCCAACCGTATTCATTTGATAAGAAGGATATTCCGCCTGGACTCGGTCAATATGGTCAGTCTCATGAAGACAGCGCTTTAATGCTCAACATCTGCCCACTTACCTGCCAGTAGAAAGCCACCAACACCAACATCCGCATCACGCCCTCCAATCACCGTGATCCCGAGTGGTTCAAGCGCAGTATAAACATCCACCCACCGCAACCCTGGCCCTAAGGTGACAGTATCGCGGCCCTCTGAAACCTCAATATGATCAAGCTTCACAAGATCAATGCCCAGGCCTCCGTCAACGCTCGACTCCCCGCTGAACCTACCGTGGCCTCCGCTCTTGATGGCGAAGGGACAAGATGCATATTGGGCGACGATGACGGCGAGGGATACGTCACCAGCGTTTGCAGGCTGGTAGACACATTTCTGGGAGGTCGTGGCTTGTGCCTTATCCCAATAGGTGTAACGTGCCTTCTCGTATGCTGCTGTGCTCGGGTAGTGGACTTGGCCGGGGCGGATCGTAGAAAGGAGGTCACACTATAGGGCGCTGTTAGATGAAGTAAAGAGATGATGTAGCTACGGTAGGAAGGAAGAAATCGCAGGCGAGTAACGTACCGCGACAGGACAAGAAGAGTCGGCGAAGGAAGAGAGAGGTTGGTCTGGAAATACGACCTGCTGGTCAAGGTCGGCGGCTCTGCCTGGTTGACATGACTGTGTTATCATGGCTAAGAGCCAGCCGCCGTATGACAGCTTGTTCTTCGGTGACTTGACCATTATATAGACTATCGGGATAGTACACAAGACGCGACTAGTAAGGCAGGGAGGCGCTCAGAGCGGAGTATTAATTTAGGACCCTCGGGTTTTGCTGGATCATCTAACGCCAGAACTCTGACTCCTATATACCCGTGCTGCATCACGATTTCCTCCCCTCCCGCCCTATCCCCCTGGCAATGGACATGGCGCTTAGATATGCTCCACTTCACGGCACCCTCGGGATCCAATCTCGAGCCCTGTTCGATTGGTCAAATTCTCGTAACAAAATGGAAGCGATCAGCGCTTAAATTGTATCCACTCAGCTTGACAAGCTACGACTTAGGCCAACAGGTACAGGAGACGACCCTGTGTAGTTTAGTGAGTTGGCCTATCACCCATGCATGAGGTTGTTTGGCAACGGTCCTTCTCCTGCTGTCTTCCGAGCTCTATTGAGGAATCTCAAGTTGGAGCCAGATAGCGCGAGTTCTCATGAAGATGGTATGGAAAGTGAGAATATGGGCTGGTTTGGCTCCTCAAATATCGAGCCATACTCATCTCGGCATCACCATCTCCCTGTTCACAGTATGAGACCAAGGTGCATGGCGAGCTTCGACGCCCTCATTAACCCATAAACCACCAAGTGTTGCTCCACAAAACTGCCCACATGGCTTGGCTAATTGGAACAGAAGGCACAAAATATAAAGACCGACTAATGGCCGTGGCTTTCCAGAAGCACCAGAAACTAGTACCTATAATATCACCCATTCCCTAACCAAAGCAATATGCCTCGCTCTCTCCAACAGTCTTCGATATTCCATCTAGTCCAAACACATCATCAGGGGCATCCCAAATGCCCTTCAGTAGCTCTATCCCTCTGGACACAATCCCCATCGGGGGACTAAACTTTCCCAGGTTCGCCAGAAGCCTCTGCCTCTGCTTTGGAGACTGCGTGTACGACCCAATAATAACCGTCGGCCACCAGGTGGTGTTCTCCCAGGTTGTCCCTGCCACCCGATCGATCATATCGAGCGACTCCTCAACGATTGGCTGCGTCGCCACAACGAGACGGTCATGATCCTCCTTATGCCGTAGGTATGCCGAGTAGAGGAACAGCAAGAGGGAGTTTTGTATGATATAAGCTGATGCAACCATAGGTGACATGTCCGTATTACGAGCTGTCTCGACCTCCTCGCGCGCAGCTCTCTCCTCTGGTCCCTGGAAACCGCCTAGAGCGTTGAACCATGTCTCTGTATGCTTATAATGCATCTCACACGGCTCCTGAAGCGGCTCCCACGACGAGATGCGACGCAATAGCCTCGTAAACTCCGCCGCACACCCGAGATCCCTCCCCGTCGAAATCTCTAGTTCCCGCGTCGAATAGAACTTGTGGAGAGCGGGAATCATCTCGTAGAGATCGGCAGCGCACCCGAAATACGCCCCAAATGTCTCGTAACTCTTGAGCAGCGTGAATCGGCCCTCGTGGATTAGCTTGACCAGCTCGATCGAGTCGTTGCCGCTCCGGTCGCCCGGTCGAGGGAAGCGCAGACTGGAGAGAAACTGGAAGTGAGCTGTGTGTTCGAGGAGGTGAGCCACGAGTTCCATTTGGCTGTCTGTGTGTTTGGATTCGAGGACGCGAGCGACGGGGTAGCTTGCTCGCAGGTGTAGCTGCAAGGTTCCGTCGAAGTTTCCGCCGAGGCACTAATTGCAGGTTAGAATGGCATCGTAGGATGTGAAGGTACAACTCATTGCAGAACTGAGATGCCGCCATGATCAGAAGAGAGGTGGCAGAATAAGATAAGCCGGGGCGAGGGGGCATGAACACTGGACAAGCTCACCTCGTGCTCGGCTAACAGGCATGTCCCAAGCATCAGGCGCAGAGTATCATCACTCATCGTCGACCCGTTACCGCCCCAGTGTTGCAGGGCTAGCTGAAGGCCGGTGATCGAACGGAGGACATACTTGGTCATCGCCTGCTCGATCCCTTGAAGCTGATTGTCCGTCACGCCAGCTGCCAAGTGAACACTGCCCACGGCGAGGACCGCGTTCATGACAAGCCTATCCGACTCTGCTAGCTGGAGTACAGTGCTCTTCCACACATTGTTGGCACCGGGCTTCTGCGACATCATTCGGTCGGTGGTGTACTCGAGATAGAAGCGAAGGACTCCTTGGGACACGGAGTCGAGGGTGGACCATGTCCCGCCAAGCGAGGCGACAAGGGGAGGATGTGATTCATCTCCCTGACACGCTCGTTTGGATGGTTGGGTTAATGAAAATGATACAGAACTGCTACTCGAGATAGATGGTGGTTTTGTGACGGTTGGTGAAGCGGAGGAAAGGGGAGACTCGAGGTCTATCACGTCCTCGATGAATGAATCCACGTCAAAGTCCAGGGAGGGTATTTCTGACGGCGGGGATGTCGATGAACCTGAAGAAGAAGGAGGAAAAGTCGGCGAGGAAGGATTCGGCGGAGCAGCCGACACTGAAGGCGTTCTCGTCTTGTTCATCTGACTCGACACCTGGGAAAGACACTGGATAGCCTCCCGCGCAGGTGTGTCGCCCTCGATGCCCAGATTGAGGCGCCATGCAAACTCCTTTGACTGCGGCCATGAGCATGGCAGACCAAGTTTCTTGCAGCTTGTGCAGATGGGTTTCTCCTCAGTGCATTTCTTGCGCCGCAGGCGACAGCAAAGGCAGCCCGTCTTAGAGCGCGCGCGCCAGGGGCGGACGTTTGTGAGCGCCGGAGGAGGCATGGCGATGCGGTCGGCGCTTCCTTTCTGGGTCGAACTGCGTGTGAACTCCGGAAGCTGAGGAGGGATGCCAGAGATCGAGTGCCCCCTCCGTTGATTCATAGCAGGCAGAATGGCAAACATTCCAATCCGAAGCCGACAAGCTTCGGTTCCCCCGCATTTCGGATGCTATCCGGGGGGGAAGGGAGGATCCGGGGCCCGCGGCTGCCTTGTCCGTGCTGCGTCTTGGTAGTGCCAATGCTCTAGCTATATCTAGCTAGATGGAGCTCAATTCGGCTTCGCTGTTGGCCCGGCATTCTGGCGATCTCAATGCAACTCTTATCGGTCATTGGGCGTTTAGATAAGAGCGTAACCGGTAGATGCCCGTCGCTTGGATGTGCCGGCTCTCTTGTCCCAGACTCCTAGGGAGGCCCGAGCATCCGCGGAGGCCGTTTGACCGTCGGTCCAACTTTGCGTGATGCTGTTGGCGAGCAACGAATACGAATTCCATTGCTCCATCTGGGGCCTTTCATGATGCTCCCCCATGGCATGCCTTGTCGGCTTTGTCGGCTTATAAGGACTGCAATAGGCACCTCCTTGCCCAACAGCCACTAGCCGCACACATTCCAAGTTTGATTCGACGTTCTCTCACCTACCATGTGCAATTATTTTCCTCCTCGGCGGATCTCGCTTGGATTTGTTGCACTCTCTCTGCTTGCTGGCTTGGGCGAATCCAGCAGTTTCTCTGACGGCTTCCAGTCCCTCCAGGATTGGATCGGAATCTCGGGCAATGCCTCAGGTGGTGTATCAGTGCCCTTAAACGCTGCTGTAAAAATGAATTGCCCTTATCTTTTGGTTCAATGGTAGATGGCTGATGCTTGTGGCATACTGCCCGCTCTTATTGCAGTGCGACTTGCTATCGACCATCCAACCAGGCGAGACCCTCCCGCCCGGAACGGCCGCCTACGAGGGTGTGAGGGCCAAGTACTGGGACCGCTCCCAACGAGACTCAAGTCCCGCTTGCATCTTCCAGCCTCGCTCTGCGGCAGAAGTATCGCTCTCACTCGTCATCCTCAGACACACCAACACCCCCTTCGCCATTAAAAGCGGTGGCCACGGACAATGGCACGGCGAGTCCTCGATAGATGGGGGCGTCACCATTGACCTTGCCCGTATTTCTCACCTTGACCTAGGCGAGGATGGTAAAGTTTTGAGCGTTGGCCCTGGCAATCGATGGGTCGATGTGTACACTGCCCTTGAGCCTCTTGGCTTGACCGTGATTGGAGGCCGCTCCGCATACGTAGGAGTTGGGGGGTTTCTCCAAGGAGGTAAGTTACGGAAATCCAATGCCTGATGATATGTCTATGCTGAATTTGAGTCAAAATCAGGTGGTATTTCCTTCCACTCGAACAAATACGGATGGGGTCTGGACAATATCAAGGAGTTCCAGGTTGTCCTCGGCAATGGCACGATTACAACTGCTAGTTCAACACAAAATCCTAAGCTTTACAAAGCGTTGCGAGGCGGAGGCGCTAACTTTGGCATTGTCACCTCCTTCGTGCTCGATACATACCCCTACACGGGCGGTTGGGGAGGGCAATGGGCGACCACGCTTGACCAAGAAGACGCCGTCATCGACGCCCTCCTACACTACGGCGAAAACGTAAAAAATGATCCTAACCCTTCCTTCCTACCCGCTCTTCACTTCTACGAGGGCCAATGGGTTTGGGTCGGTGACTTGTTCTACTGCGACGGGGTCACCACGCGGCCTTCGGTATTCGACAAGCTCTACGAGATCCCGTCGATCTTTGAGACAGCTGGGCCAAAAAGCCTATCCAAAAAGACTTGGGAAATGGCCCAGTCATACCCAGAGGCCGAATACAACACCATGTGGGTGTTCTGCACCAAAGTGGACAAGCGGCTCATCAAGCTCTATTCTGCTGCGTGGCAGCGCGAAGGCAACAAGTTGATTGACATAGACGGCATCAGAATGACCGCAGTCGTCCAGCTTATCACCTCCCAGACGGCATCTTTCTTCAGACGACGAGGCGGGAATGGGCTCGGTATGCCTGACAATGAACCATTCCTCATGTTCAATATCGAACCACATTGGAAAGATGCCGGGCAGAGCTGGCGCGTGTACCGTGCCATGAAGACTGTTGCTGATGAGGTCAATGCCGAAGCTGAACGCCTTGGACTCGTCTTTGATTACATATACATCAATTACGCCAGCCAGTTTCAGAATGGGTTTGGTAAATCCGCCGATGGGGCTCCAGTTGCTGCTGGGAAGTTTTTGGAGGAAGTGTCACGGGAGTATGATCCCGATCGGGTATTTCAGAAGCTAAGAGGTGCTGGGTTCAAGCTTGACGGTGCGCACGTCTCCCGGGTTCCGTGATGTATGAAATCAGACTTTAGAGCTCGCACTATGAAGATACAGTAGTGTGGATGCTACACATTGGATACATAGTAGATGCTTGCCTTGTATAGGAACAACTTCTCCCATGCATCTTGTTAATACGTTGATATGCTCATGGACCCTCTTCCTTCCTGTCATGATTGGCATGCTAAGAGGAGACCTACAATGCAAGATGGGCGCGAGAAAGTAGTTGGGCTGCCCCCCTTGTGCTTGAACGATGCGGTACTAGCAGCTTAGAAAATGAGGACCAAGGTCAACTACCGGGACAGGCCATGACGTCAAAGATCTATAAGGAAAGGAAGATTGGACAAAAAGAAAAAAAAATAGTCTGTATTATCATAGAAACACACTTGCCCGTGAAGAAGCAAGAAGCAGTTTCTGCAGTTCCACTCTATTCCACTTTGATGCCCTTCTGTCGAATAATTGTCTCAAGCTTGGATAGCCCAAACTTCTTGTAGGCCATATTATCTAGCAACCACTCCCCGAAGAGCAGCCGGGAGAGCCAGATCTGGGTCGTCATCCCTCCAGCCCAAAACCACTTGGCTGCTCCTCCAATCCAGCCCCCAAGCCATCCCTCTCCCTTGACAGCTTCATCAACCAGTTTCTTGGCATAGTCCCCAGTTTCTACCGTCGCATTGTTCTGGGAAAATAGCAGACGCCGCGCATAGTCCTCTTTGATGGGGAGGTAGATAGAATCAGGAGGTAACGAGCGATGAGCCTTGGCAATCTGGCTTTTCACAGTTCCGGTCAGAGACACCAGAACCCTGACCCCGAAAGGCCGCAGCTCCTGGCGCAAGGTGCGGCTGTATGAGTTCAGCGCACCTTTGGTTGCGCAGTAGACGGACCCGAATACGTAGGGCGAGAGGGAGGACAAGCTGCTGATCATGATGATGAGGCCACGGGCCTTGATAAGCAGAGGCGCAAAAGCTTGAACCATAGCCATGATGCCGAATACATTGACCTCGAACGTTTGTCGGACCTCATCCATGTTGATATCGGTGGCTGCGACGGTATGGGTGAGTCCGCTAGAGCAACCATTAAGAGACGTAATCAAGTGTTGAATAGCTGCATAGCACTCACGCATTATTTACAAGGATATCCAGATATCCGTCGGTGAGCTCTTGGACTTCTTTCTTGCAGGCAGCTATGCTTTCGGCCGAGCTCACATCCAAGGGGACAACAGACATGCCCGCATCTCGCAGGCTACCCAACAGATGCGAGCGCCGAGCTGTAGCGATGACATGAAAACCTAGGGCACAGTCAGTAAGTAACGAGTGCTGATGAATGATCTGTGATCGAAGACAAAATGGCATCAGCCCTTGCCTCTTGAATGAAACTCATTACACAACGCCTCGCCGATACCACCCGGCGTGCAGCTGTATGCTAATTAGCTTCGGACTCATCCTTTGTTAGCAGAAAGATATGATGCAGCAAAGCTCACCCGGTGATGAGAACGGTTTTCTTTCTCCCCTTATCAGCCATTATGATGCAAGTGATTGGGTATTCACTGGTTACGATCCAACACAAGGCGAACCGGCTCAGATAGCACTCTTATTAGATTTTCAGCTCTGCCTGTCATTGTTTAGCCGGCCTTTCTGGCCCATATTGTATGAGAAACCCGGCCGGCCTCGTCGATTCGGTGGGCTCCGCGGGTTCCGGGCCCCGACCTCGGTCTGCGACCGTTGGGATCGGCCGCGCTTAGATTGAGGCTCGGAGCACGGGCGGCCTGCTGCATTTATAATCGGAAACTTCCAAGCGCCAAGTATTTTCCCGGCGCTTATCATTCGGCCTTGCGGGAGACAATACAGAAATCCACGATACGTAGGATGAGTCGATGTTCGGTGAAGTCTGGTGGGAGATAGACATACATGCCCAAGGCGTCTCACGTCAGGGAGTACAGGCAACAGAACATGGCCCGGAGCACAGAGGAGATTTTTGTGTCTAGGTAATAGAATCCTGCTTTATGAGACGTCCGGGATGACAATGCTGTGGCGACGGAGGTGGGAAGAGCCTTAGTGATAAAAGTATGAAGATGGAAATTGAAGAGGAAAGAATCAATATACACTATTTCATACTATTTTTGCATGTATTTGGGTTAGGAGTTTTATGCCACACACTGAAAGCATATTGAATTGCAAGACTGACTACATGTATCAAGCTAAACACCCTTGATCTCGATCCCCCTGAGCCCTCCACTCGCCCTCCAGTTGTCCAAATAACGAATATAGTCATTGACCCCTTTGGCCCAAATTGAACCCTTCGCCATCTTGATTTGATCCTCCGGACTCGTCACATTTGTCAATTCTCCTTCTCTGGTAGTGTAGCTCGGGGTACAGATCGACAGCCCTGCCAACGCATACGCGCCCTGCACAATCTTGAGAACCCACTCTGCCTCGCCCTTAGCCGTCGGCTCGATGAGGACCTTCTTCTTGCCCTGGGCAGCTTGCTGCCTAAATGCCTCAGATATAACATATGCCGCGTGCTGCGCCGCAATGTCTATGATATGGACGATATTAACTGTACCACCAGACTGCGTCGAGCTGGGCAGGATTAGGTTAGGGAAGCTTCTAGTGAAGACGCCGTGGAGGGTTCCGATGCCCTCGCTCCATTTCTGGTCCAGGTCGAGCCCACCGCGGCCCTTAACAGTGATATTGGCGCGGTATGCTGGGCTACCAGCAGTCCAAGGCTCAAACCCCGTTCCGAGAATGAGAACATCCACGTCAAACTCCTTGCCTCCAGCGATAAGGCCAGTTGGAGTACACCTCTCCACACCTTTGCCGTCCGTATCGATAAGTTCGACGTTTGGGTTATTAAAAGCCTGGAGATACTCGTCGTGGAAGCAGGGCCGCTTACACCAGCCAGGGTACCAAGGCTTCAACGCCTCCGCAACGGTGGGATCCTTCACCAGAGAAGACACCCGACCGCGAATAGCCTCAGAGCGGGGAAAATCGAGTGCAAGAAGGGAGCCCACGTAGCCTTCCACCGTCTTGGCTGTGAGGCCGTCTGCACCCGGGCCACCAACAATGCCCGAGAAGGAAAGGAAGCAGGTCCAGCTATCGCTGACGAGATCCTCTTTGACATCTGGGTCGTTAGAGAGTCGAGCGGACATATTCTCACGACGCCTTCGTTGCCAGCCCTTCTCGGCCGTGTCCTTGGCCCACTCCTCAGAATCGATGGGTCGTTGGCCTCGTTCAGCCACGGACGCTGGAGTTCGTTAGATAACGTAGAGCTTTTTGGCCCACTTGGCCAGCTGAGGGACGACTTGGATGCCCGTGGCACCTGTGCCGAGGAATGCGACTTTCTTATCCTTAATGTTGGAAAGAGTCTGGTCCTCCGGCGAGCCACCCGTGTAGTTATAGTCCCAGCGGGCGGTATGAAAGACATGGCCGCCAAAGTCGATCAGGCCTGGGAAGCCAGGAAGTTTGGGGCGTGTCAGAATTCCAGAGACCATAATGTAGAAGTCACTGTGGATTGTGAGGGTTTCAGTCTGGCCGCCAGAGGTCCTCGAGATGGTATGGACCCAATTGGAAGAGGTCTCATCCCAGGTGGAATCTTGAACGGTGGATTGCCATAGACCCTGACCTTGAAGATTCCACTTCGAGGCGACAAGCTCCGCATACTCCTTTAGCTCGGGCCCGTAGGCGTAGCGATGCTTGGGAACGTATCCAGTCTCCTCAAGTAGAGGTAGATAACTGGCGCTCTCGACGTCGCACATGAGCCCAAGATACCGGTTCCAGTACCACACGCCGCCGAAACCACCTGCGGCATCGACAAAGACAAAGTCTTCTCCATTGAAGACCCCGGTCTGGATGAGACGGACCGCAAAAGTGAGGGCTCCGTATCCCGCTCCAAGGATCACAACTTTGGCATGGCCCCCGTCTGCAACAGGAGGTAGTGGCTGTGTCCTTTTCTTGTTATCTAGCTCAATCCACGGGTCGATCCCGTAGTGCTTGAACTTGTCCGACTTGCCAGGGTCGATGTACTGGGCTAGGCCATCAGGGCGTTGTCTTTTTTGCCGTTCCAGCTCGTACTTGGCTAGGGTTTGGACAAAGGTGTCCTCCGCCGCTTGGCCGTTGGCGTCGATTGTCATGGTGAATAGTATATGCCAGTATAGTTTTGTATAAGCTGGATCAAGAAGGACAATATTGGCTGAGTTGAAAAAGACAAGAGAATGGACGGCTGCCGAAGCATCTTAAATGAATGAGACCGGCCATCACAGTTACTCATTCATTCTCAGCCGCCACCTCCTACCGGGCTCCGCGGACATCGTGGATATCTCTTCCCAATGCCATGTAGAGCTATCCGTAACATGGAGATCCCGAGCGCTTAGATCCATCGTGACGCCTCCAGGCTAATTCTTGACATGATAACCATGTCCCGACACGATGTGGGCTCAACTCTAACCAGTTAAGCGTTCAGATGCTCTAGGATAGACCTCAGCGCCTAGATCCAATGCGGACCTAGGCGCTGGCATCCTCTTGATTTTGGTCTGTCGCCCACGTCGTGCTCCGCGCTTAGTTCGGCCCCTCCCCCGCAACACGCTGTCCGTTTAGCCGCACTAACGCATCATGATGATACGAGTTCTTCCCAGATCAAGTCCCTCTCTCAGGGGCCCCTGGAGATACCCCGCACAACGGGTCATCGGCTCTCCTCTTCATCGCTAGCCTGCCTCGGCTCGGAAGACAAGGGCAACCAGTAACAAGCGTCTCTGTTCTTCTGGGAGATGGTTCCACGACGCTCTGAAAGCCGAATAGCCCTACTAGGCCGCGGTTGCCTGTGATACTATGCAGACGATAAAAGATGTCCCTGGCTTCGACCTGAAGCTCCACTAGGCCATACCCCAGTCTCTTAACTGTCCGCATACGAACCTCGCTATCCTTAATCTTGTCTTGCAGATTCGTAGTTCATACTCTCTTCAGCATGCCCGAGATCGAAAACGGAAATGGCGCCGACAACATTGACGCCGTGGCGATGGGCTCCAGGGCCGGAGTCCAATTGATGCCCTCGTTTGATGATCCTCACAAAGAGCGCGCTTATCTCAAGGGCAGGCTTGCACTTGCATTCCGTATATTCGCCCAAAAGGGGTTTGATGAGGGGTACGTGCTGGCTATGAATTGACCCCAGCTCTTCTCTATTGTTATTGCCCATGCTGATCCTGGTCCATCCGTCCAGTGTAGCTGGCCACATCACCATCAGAGTATGCACCCACTAGATTCCCAAGAAGAGGCCTACGTACTAACCACCCCGAAGGATCCTGTAGAGCCTTCCACATTTTGGGTCAACCCCTTTGGAGTTGCATGGCCCACGCTGAAGGCTTCAGACCTTATCCGCGTTAATGGCGAAGGCAAGGTCATTGAGGGCGGTCCAGTAAAGCTCTTGAACAAAGCCGGTTAGTCTTCCTCCTAGCGTTCTTGGTCGATTTGCTTCAAATCTCCTCGGATTCGTAGAGAGTCCTCCATCTCACACGGCATAGCATACATGATTCATCATGCTGTCCACGAGGCCCGCCCAGACGTCAACTGCGTCGCTCACTCGCACTCCGTCTACGGCAGAGCCTTCTCGACCCTAGGCCGACCACTCGATATCATCACCCAGGATGCCTGCGCATTCTACAATGACATCGTCCACTACAAGTCATTTGGAGGCATCGTCCTTGAAGCCGAAGAGGGCGCCAACATCGCCAAAAGCCTAGGAAATAAGAAGGCTGCTATCTTAGCAAATCATGGCCTGCTTACCTGCGGCAAGACGGTCGAGAGCACCGTATTTTGGTTCATGAGCCTGGAAACGTGCTGCCGCGTTCAGCTTCTTGCCGACGCTGCCGCTGCTGGTAGAGGAGAGCAGGTTGTCAAGGTGAACGATCAAGAGGCAGAGTACACCTACAAAACGGTTGGCACGGAGCTTGCCGGCTGGTTTTCTGCAAAGCCGACCTTCTTTGCGATAGAGAGGGAGAGCAAGGGGGATCATTTGGAATGAGGCGTTGTTGGCGTGTAAGGGACTGCTGCTTGTTAAATGGTCAGTTGAGACGTTTGGCTTTCTGAAAGCCTAAAACGGAATATCTTAAACAACCTGATAACACTAATGGATCAAATTTGACGTCTTAGCCCTGACCTTTTCGCAACGTTCTCTAGAATCAGAAGGGAAGCCCTTCTAATAGAAACTAATGCCAGTCGTCTATATAGGTATTAGAGGACCATCAGTAGAAGGTCGAGAAAACAGGACTCAAGAAACAAGCGATCGAAAAGTTAAGCATTTACTCTTTGAACCTTTGAGAGGCATAGGGTGCCCCATAACATGAAAGAAAACGTCGCAAAGCAATCAGCGTTTTTAAGACGTCCTATGGCCAAGTTGCCGATGTATCTGAAACCAGCTAATTGGTGTATATAGCATGCCCTATCGTACCAAGTTTTGGTCTTGCTACTGTTTCTTTTCCATTACTGAAGCAGTATTGTTAGCAAATATATCATTGTCGTGTTGTGTCGGAGAATCAAGCAATCGTCAATGATAGCTCGTATATCCAGCCTAAACCCAGGGAATCGATGAAGGCGACTACACCCTTATCATGATGGCCTGATGCCATACGCGCTAAACTGTGTCAATAGTTCTTGAAATATCTGCTTCAATGTTCTTACTGCGATGGTTCTGCAGAAACCCCTCTTCAAGCATCGAGCCGTTCATTCAGTCAAAGCCTCCTCATGATTCGGGGCCTCAACGGCGAGAATTATTTAAGTGTGTTGTCCATCATCATGCTATCCAAAGACTGACCATTTTTCGCAGAAAGCATGGGCTATCAGTGGATGAGAGGCGGAGACAAGTTCCGAAGCTGATCCAGCCAATGTGGAGAAATTGTTGGCCCACTGCCGCGTCGCTCACAAGACAAGACAAATTAAACTCGTGCTGTCATGGGAACGTTTCAAGAAGCAGAATTGCCTAGCCAAGATCATGCAGAAGAGGGGAGTCTTGTACCTCGGCGTCTTCGTCGTTAAGGGGCTCTGGCGTCTATTTGTGTAATCTGAAGAAGAGCATTGGCGAAGTGTCAAAGGTTGAACCGGAGCCCCCTGTGTCTTCTTGTAATATTAGGAATCACGTCCTCTCTCAGGCAGAACATTGCGCAGCTGTTTCATTGCTAGGAGTCATATGCGCGTGTTACTAACACGACGTCTTCGAATAAGCAGTGCTGCTTAAAGAGTGGCCTAAGCCTTGTCAAGGTAGATCATATTACGTGAATTGGATTAGACCATATTACTAGAGTGACCTTCTTAGCATATGTATTTCAGACAAACCACCTTTACGTTATGATGAGCAGAGTTCCTGCTGTCATGGATGCCATTGGTCGTTAAGCAACGGCTGGCCTGAATTGCCACATGAAAGCCATGGAATTCATAACACAGGGTCTGATATCTATAGAATCCTTTTCATTCATAAGGCCAGAATCTAAAAACACCCCCTCGCCGGGTGAAGGGGTCATTGGCCCAAATGAACAGATTCGGCAAGCCGTCAAATAGGGAAGAGCAGGAAGATCTTCCATAACTCAAGACCCCTCATTGCTTCGTATCATATACGATGCCCAAGGCCTCTCATCGTGAGTAAAACCACTGTTTCCAGATCGAACTATGACTTATATTTGGCTCGACGACTCAGTGACGCCGATATGTCCGAGTGAAGATGCCAACCCTGAGTCCAAGTCTCTCATCAAGTCTCCCCATAACAGGGTAGAAGGCGTTTCTCCCGCCCAGGATGGATCGTCAGGTAGGTTGTCCAGCTCGATATTGGCCAACACCTCTTCCCCAATACTCATAACATTGTAGGTGCTCGGGACAGGGGGTTCGTCGACAGTCTCTGGGCTGGTCTGTTGGTCAGCAGGCGTGTTTGCGGGCGTGACTATCCCCAGTCGAGCGCAAAACGCCTGGACAATGTCCAGGCATTTCGTCTTGAGGTTTTGAGCCAGCTGCACCATGTCCCTGGAGCCAGCTCTCTCGAACACTCCTGCAGCCCGAGTGAGTGCCTTACGTGCTGAGGGAGACAGTGGGCAAATGGGATATCCACAGGCGAAGCCAGCCAGGGCAAAAGTTGCCGTTCGTTGCCAGTCGATAACCTGGTACCAGCCCGAAAGGATCTCTGAGTCGTTCAGCACCTGGTGCAACATGTTGGTCACCATAATGGCAGAGTTAACGCAGGTCATGCAGTGGTTGTCGCTAGAGAACGTGCCAAGGGCCGGTGTCGGCAGAAATGAGTTGAAGGTCCTGGTGAGCATCATGATCAGTGTGTGATAGTCGAGTTCGAGGATCAGGCGCTGTCTCTGTAGCCAAAGAGGCTCTGTCTGACTCAGGTTCAACGCGGAACGGTCAACAGAGAATGGGACTCCCTGTACTCGTGGTGTTTTGAGTGCTTCTGGAAGTTCTTGGATCCATACTTTAAGTCGTTTGAGCTGTTGCGAGAGATACTGGGCGCACTTCTCGCGTGATGAAGGATGTTGATAAAAGTCTGGAGAGTCTATGTCTTCCAAGACGTCCTCGGACACGGCCACCAACTCGGTTTGGATCTCACGAACTATCTGGAAGAGTCGTTGCCTTTCGTACTGGAAGCGGAGCCAGTTGACGTCTGCGAGGGTAAATGTTGGCCCGGTAAGCTGTGCAACCTGGTCTGGTTCTGGCTGCGACATGCTGTATACCTGGGAGTCCTGGATCGCGAATGGACGGCCCAGATACAATGAGAGCTGTGTATCGAGGGTGATCAAACACGTCCAGATTCTCGAGTCTGGCGTCAATAATCTTGGCTCGCCCTCAGACATCTCGTCACGGTCATGCCCGAATTGAAGACCCAGCGATTCTGCAGCTCTGATCGCTGACCCGGTCACCATGGAGGCTGAATTAACTTGGCCGAGGGCGAGGAGGTAGATGGCGCTCAAGAAGTAACACTGAACTGTGCTCAAGGATGGGACTTCGAGATCCTGACTAAGAAGTTGCTGAGTTTGGAGGTAGAAGCCGTATCCTGGTTGATCAGGAAGAGACACAGCGTCCGATGCCGTGTAAGAGGAGCCGAAGTGAACGCACAGCGCGATAACGATGTCCACCAAGGGACAGGGCTTTCTTCCCGTTGAGCTATGCCAGAGAGTATCATAGTGACGCCGAAAATCGGCCTCGTCTAACACAGGATAGACGGCGTGATAACCCTGCCAGTAAAGGTCGAGTAAGGCGTCCTGCTGCTCGCGTTGCAGCTGACTGGAGGTTCTTATGTGAGATGGGGAGGGTGAGAATTTTGGAGCAGAGAGAAAGTTGGACTTAAAGTCCATCTTGGTGAATGTTGATAACCGATGGGTGAAGTAGACGAGCGATGAAGGGCCATAGTAAATTCCGTTCATCCGTGTCCCCTTCCATCTCGGGGAGCGTCTGCGTTTGGAAACTCTCTTGACACTGGACGGTGACGGCTCCATCAACTTTGTCTCAAGTTCTCGGACCTGACTCCTCAGCCGCTGGACCTCCCTGCACGCTTATCAGCCATATGTGAGCATGATATGGGGCTTCAACTTACCGAGTCGCGGCCGCAACGCTCTTGAAGTCATCACGACCGGAATTGACGCATTCTCGCTTCACTTGCTTGCAATTGCGACACGGGCGCACCGAGTCACACTTTACCCGAGTCAAGCGACACCAGTCACACGCACGGGAGACCTGAGCTCTCTTTGTGCGGGGTTGGGATGGCGGAGACGGAGGTTTTTCGCTCGAGAGCGAATTTGGCGTCGTGATGTCGAATGTGGTGAACATTGAGCGAAGGGTAAAGAAGGTACGACGCAAGATATAAGGATGAGGGGCCCAAGAATGAAGTCTTTGACGATGGTTGACTTGTGTGTCCGTCCGTGGAGATGGATGATGCAGACTGTCCGCCCAACTCCCAGACGTGAGCTCAATGGCCTGTTAGCGTCATGCCCCATATTTGTCAGCTTCCTCGTCTCGGGGCGTGGCAAACACCATGATACAGCGACAAACAATCTTGAACCAGCTGGAAAAGTAGACACTGAGTGTCTAAAAGCTGGGAATCATGTTGTTAATGAATCCCAAATCTAGATTCATCATCTTGAGCCCGTATTCCTCATGATCTCCCGATACCCTTTAACTGCCAAGACTGAGTTGCCTACCGACAATCACGGCCAATCATGCCCTTTTCTGTTTCTGGATTGGGAAATCGGAGATGCTCCGAAAACTCCTTGCGGAAGGGCCCCACCCTTGAATTGTCAATGCTGTGTCTCCCATTGAGCGGTTGTGGTTCTTGCGTGTCTTTGTCAAGGCCCAATGCCGGAAAGACATATCGTAGATATGTTTGGGAGGTAAGACTCTGCTCACTAGGGTCTGGGCGTCGTTTGCAGGCTGTTCAAGTCCGGGCTCGGGGGTACCCTAGCTTGTTTGCCTTTCTTGTGATGTCCAGCGGGACAAACAACTCGGAATTTGCCAAAGAAGCGCATGGCCTGGACAACTGGTAGCACCCTCGCCTGTTTTGTCCTCCCTGGGGATAAGGAAATGCGGAGGGGAAGTTATTGAAAGCTGGCCCTGCCTGGGGCTGTCAGCCATTATCACGCCTTTGTCCTCATCCGACGCATCACCACTGGACACTTGATCTTGCAGAAGATGAAGATTCACTTGGCTTTCTTGATATATATTGCACACTTTGCCCTTGGGTTGAGGCCCAACGTTCCCATGTCTTGTCGCTCTTTTTCAGGAAGAATCGTACGCGGCTCAATTGTTAACTTCGACAGCCGAGCTCATAATCTGGGCACTTGGACAGAGATCAACTGGGAGAACTACCCACGAGCGTATGGAGGAGTGTCTGTCATTTAAGGTATCTCGAAACGCTGTGCTGGAAGTCAGACCGGGATCTAACATCATCCAGGCAACGACGGAGCTATCCTCTTCCAGTCCGAAGACACCGGGGCCCCGGTCATGGGTTTCCCAAATAATCTCATCCCCATCGCACCGGAAGAGTGCAGAACGATCAAAGACAGCCAGAGTCCAGCGCTGAAGCCGACTGACAAGGATGGATACGACCAACAGACCAGGCAGTTCACTTTGGGGATCCTCGACGACGAGAGGGTGTCGATCCACAAGAATTACACCGCAACGGTTATGTCCCACAGCGGGAGGTTCAAGGTGACATTTCTCTACGGTTATCATTGATCTGAGGGTGGTCGGGACTATACAAGTGACGAATTTGCCGAGGTTAACACTGCTTGCTCTCAGTTTAACTGCTCCTTTTAACAGTGAGATTCCGTCTAGTTTATCTCATGGCTATCTCAATATTCCCCCATGTTCTGAAATGACCGGCCTTATCAATGTCCACGCCATCTCCTCTATTCGAATGGCCGGCTTTCCCAATTCGGGAGTTAAAAAGAGAGCAAGAGATAACCTCCTCCAGGCTCAACCCGGCGCAATGCGGGGTAGGTCTCTTGGCCCAATACCCATCGCCGTCTACTGTCTTAATGCCGTGTGGGGAATCCTGTCCTCGTGAGATGGGCCAAGATCCAGTCATGATCGTAGATAATCTATCACCCCCTTCCCCCACCGCACAGCACTCTTGTACTTCCACATCCCTGGCGCATTCCCTTTGGCGAGGCCCTCGATGGCATCTGCAAAGGCGTTTTCAATGCCTTCCTCTTTAATCTGATGCACGGGGTAGAGGTACGTCTTGAATGAGAAGAGGATGGCACCCGTATTGGGGAGGCGAGTGAGAGTTTGTAGCTCAATGCGGAGAAATGTCTGCCCAGTATCAGTTCCGGTGTTTGCAGTGAAACAAATCAACCGCACCTTTTCAATGTCCACTTCTTGGTCGTCCTCGTACGTGTCGTCTCCGGTGATATGGTTCCCCTTTGAGTTGAACAGCTCCGCATGAGTCTGAACCGACCACTGCGTCCATGTCAACATAAGAATCTCAAACTGTATGAAGAGCAACTCACGTTCGTCCTCTTTACTCCCTTGCCAACCTCCAGCTTCCCAAAGAATCTCTCCATGCTAGCTCCAATTCGGTCATACGACGGCACCGGTGCATGGATCTCCTGGAGTGTCTTCCCCAGCTTCGCAGATGGGTCAAAGCCCGAAGGGAAACAGCACATGAATGCGACAGATCTATGACCATCGGGAAATTGCTGAAGAAGAAAGAAATCTTCCTCGACTGTCTCGCCCAGGGCGCGCAGGGCCACCTCGGCATTGGCCATGGGCGTGGTCGGAAAAGACATTCCCGTGACAATATTTCTACACGCGGACTTGTCGGAGGAGAGTTGGAAGATTGTGGGAAAGCGAGTTGGTAGATACTCAGATAAGAGGTACGTGTAGACTTCTCGCACGGCTGCGTCGCCCTCGGGGATACAGCCATGGACAGTAGAACCATGCTGAGCGATGAGTTCCCGTCGAAGGTTGATGCGGTCCAGATAGTCTTGATCGATGGTGATGAGCTCCGACGGTGTATCAGCCTTGATCGCTGCGAGAGCGTCAGCAGTCTGACGTCTTTATCCTCAAGTGTTAGACATACCCATTGTGATGTGATACGTAGGCTTGAACGGACGCAGTTTTCGTCTCTCGGAACTCTTCCAGTCAAAGCCGTACAGAGACTCAATGTGTAATTTCTCTTCTCGAGAAATGACCGCCTTGACCAACTGCGAGTGTTTTCTCCGACGGCACATCCATTGCTTAGTCTATAGCACAGTTAGACGGGGGCGTGGCAAGTAGAAGCAGTGCAAAACAGACCAAAGCTCCCAAGGCCCAGAGTGTCAAGGACGCAGCGACGGGGAGAGCGATCGACTGGACGAGTGGCCGCAGGACATGGTCAAGTTCTTGACTGAGGTTCATCTTGAGATGTTGTGATGGAAGTAAGACGACCAAGAATACGACTTCTGGCAGCAACTCCAACATATGAACGCTGCCCTTTTTATGACCATTATTTCAGGTTACTCCGCACTCCGATATCGCGGAGAACGCCACTCGCTCAATCCCGAATGATTGTCTTGACAATGATAGACGTGATCATGGGGTGTGGTACTGTACCTATTGGGCTAGTACACTCCACCACATCAACTCTCATATCCGCGACGAGATAAGGAAAACGTTCATTAACATTACATGGCCAATGCAAGTGTCCATCTAGCTTATCCCACATGGCTGGTATCGTCTATCATATATACAATCCGTTCTCGATAATCATCAACTTGAATCTAATCCATCACAGCTCCCACCAAAGCTCTATCACCTCGTCCTTCATCTCATTTATCTTCAGTGGAGCTTTCTTAGCATCCGCCACCTTTTTACCACGTCCAGGTATATTGTCCTCTACACGGTGGACGTACACCTGCCGCAGATTCTTTCCCACCTTTTCCGAATCGATAAGACGGTAGCTCTTCTTAAGGCGACGGTCCATCTTGGATCGCATCGGAGCCATGCTCCACTCAAAACCTGCGGCCCCTTCCCAACTGCCCTCCATCTTGTTCAGATCAACGCTCTCCAGTCCGGCGGAGTACTCGACGATGCTGTAGCCATTGGTGAAGACCGTGTCGGACCCGAACGTGAACCGCTGCAGGAAACAACTTCCACAAAACTCGGAAACCTTGACCATCTTGTCGACGGGGGCCTGGTGCCACGATTTCCAGTGATGAAGACTCATGGGAAGACGACCGGATTCGTAAAAGCCGCTCATGTCCCCGCCCATGTCCAGCTGGTGGAGTCCCTTCACAACCGAGAGCTTTGTCTTGGTTTTGCTGTAGATACACTGCTTGAGGAGACCGTCGCCCTGGGGCACATGCTCCGCTGTCAGACATGCCTCGAGATGCGGGTCTAGCTCGTGAAGAAGTGCTGGGCTGAGAAAGATTCCTGCGCCACCGAAGCCCATGTATCCATGGTGATTGACGGCGTCGTGGTTCTCCGACAAGCCGCCCACGTATGCCGGCAGCTTGTGATCATATTTGCCAAGAATCTGACTAATCGGGTAGAGGGAAGGGAAGAAGGTGTCGTCGTCCACGATGGCCGTCCATTTCGTCTCGGGGGTCGCGTAACGGAGCAGGTCACGTACAATGGCAAAGTGCTGCTCGTTGGGGGTGATTTTGTCGTTCCATGGGCTCTTAATAATCAGCTCGACTCCGCGATCGTGAAACTGCCTCGTCAAGACTTCATATTTGGGTTCGTCGCCAGGGTCCGTAATCACCGCCAACAGTCGAGCGTGTGTGTTTCCGAGCCAGCTCTCGAATTGCGGCAGCGACTCGTTCAAGCGATCGAGATTGGTGGCAACACCGAATAGGAAGCCAGAGTAATCTTGGACGGGGTATGGCGGCGGTACATTGAGCGTGATTGGTTCGCAACTTGACTCGGTCCAGCCCTCGCATGCCTGGTCCAGCTGGACGACTTGTCCGCGCTTGATGAGGGGATTGGGGTTCTGCGACACAACCTGGCTATCGAGCTTGGCATTGATGACCGGCCTAATGCATCGCTTTTGATACACGATGTTTCTTGTGAGGCCGTAGGCAGGGCGACGGAGGTGATCGAGGGTCGAGGCACAAGACGGGGCGACAGCAAGGTTTGGGCGGTCGGCCTTCGCTTTGTCGAAGTGCAACGGGAGCGAAATGAATCCTCCGAGGTTGAGGAAGAAGACTGCGACTACCACGAATGCTGTGACAGCAATTCTTCGCCGACCGGAGCGGTAACGGGATGGCATTGCCAACCTCCCACACGGGTACACCGCCAAGCGATTGTTTCGAGACAATCGATGACGTCGCCGACGGCGTACAGCTCTTGTGGGTTCGATGCGGTGCTATCTAGATCGAGCGGGAGTGAAGGAGATCTCGACTGTTCGTTGCAACAGAGCTTGAGCGGTAGGTTCTATCAGAGGAAGAGTTGAAAAGAGTCGTACACTCGGAGATGTCGCAATCACCTCAGAACACGAAGTCAGGAGGTTGGGCGGAGATGGATCGGAAGGACGAGTCCGTCTGGTGAGAATATAACCAAGAATGGGTATAAGGCAGAAGAAAGCAATATGAAAGACATCAAGACATATGTACCCCAAAGCGCAAACTGCTGATGTGCAAGACAAGACGAGGAGAGAGACAAATCGAAGGTGAAGAAATCATGCCGGGGTTCCAAGGTCGCCCGCCAGGGGGCGGACAACTCTAAAAGCGTGGGGGGTGGGGCCGAACGATGTCCGGAGCGGCAGGCAATAAACCCGTGACTTCCCACAACCCGAAGCAGTGACAAGACAGGTTCCAGGTTGTGTTGCGCTGCTTTCGACATGCAATGCGAAGCTGAAAAGTGTCATGCATGGCTGATTCATTTTCCCCATGTTTGGACCGCATTCCTGCTGACGGAGCCGACGTCATGGTTCTTGGATCATGATAAGCGTCGTGGGAAAAGTGGGGACGGCCGCCCCCTATCATGAGCGCTGTGTTGGCCAGATGCTGCAATGGCGATAAGAGATAAGCGATAAGACAATTGATAAATCGAGGACAGCACAACTGTTGCAAATTGAGACTGTGAGTTATTGACACACGCTGTTTCTTTCTCAAACATCCAGTTACTTGATCACGAAAACCAGGCACAGTGTTGTCTGTATTTTTAGACTGAGACAATGTCTTAGTTTTGTCTTGCTCGTAGAACACAACGCGTTGATACCTACCAACGGCAGAGATGCATTAGGACCGAGATGGGGCTGGCCTCTTTTCACGCACGTGACCCGGCATTTGGGTGATCGCAAATGCACAGCCAGAAGTGAGGCTATCGCGACTGCACACCTCCACCAAGGTCCCGCTCGCGATGGAGGCGCTTTCTGGCTGCTCCTCTCTGGCCTTTGATGCGGCGAAGGAGGCCATTGGTCCCCTCGCTCCCTCCTACAGGGCGTCCCTGGTTCTAGTTACTAAAGAAAGCCGAACCACCTCACGCTGCGATGCTGTAACGGTTATGCCTACGTGCCAGGGCCGAGGATGAGAGTGAGCGACGAAAAATGACTCGCGGGCGACTGGCTACCTGCCCGTACAAGCTCGTCGCTAAGTCCACCCCGGCCAGCTGGGTGCTCAACCGTGTGGATAAGGACAAGGCCAAACACAAATAACCACGGCCTTCTCTGGTCTGGGGCCTTCGCGTTAAGGCCACTGCGGAGAGGAAAGACGATGTTATCTTGAGCTGGAATTCTGGCTCCCAACCTGCTTGGGTCCTCGCGAGATTGGGGAGTGACCATAATCACATTGTCAGGCAAGGATGATCTCAGCAACATGCTCTGTTGCCACACTTGAGGAGCCCAGCGACCGCGCCCCCGTCAAATAGCTCTATGCTAAGCTCAAGGAAGATAACTCAGTCGTTTCCTTTAGAGACTCGCAACTTTTGAAGGTTATGTGGCCCGCCTCTTTATTTCAACAACGACCGAGGTCCAGCTTTTTTATCAGCGTCATTCTCGCGACAGCACCTACAAGACCAGCCACTTGAGTCTACTGCCATTCAACATCTGCGGCGTCATGTCTACAGATGATATCTTCCAGGTCGCCGCCGTCTTCCTCAGTGGCGAGGGCGAGGCTCAGTACGGCTCGGCTACCGTGATGCTCTATTACCTCCTTCATGGGGGCGAAATCCCAATGCACAAGGTCACCCATAACGGGTCGAAATCTTGCTCGAATGCTTTCGCCATCTAGATATCGACAAATTACATCGCATCCTCTGCCGTTAGCACTTCAACATGAATATCCTGCAAGACGAAGCAGCACTTCCCCAAAGCCACCTTCGATGCCATGGCTTCACAAAGCACTCGTCGCGACCCTAGTCTCTTTGGACGCGCGAAGGACCTCAGGGCCGCCGAGACGAATGCATCACGATCTCCTCCTTCCACTGCCCCAGCTACCGTACAAGCTGTACCTTTCCTCTTTGCCATCAAGGGAATAATGCCCTCTTGTGACGCCCACAAACCCACTTGCCGTTCAACATCCTTCCAGACATCTATAGACACCAGATTAAGATAGCTCTTCAGTCTCTTCCCAGCGTGAGCAACACTAATCAATAAGAGATGTTAGTTACACGCGATCTCCTGAGTGTATGAGCAGCTTCGCCAAGTAGAATCGGTTCAATCTCTATCGAGTCGAAGACATTCTGACCAGCTGCAGTGTGACGTTTGCGACTGCGTCGTGAAGATCCTTTAGCCTTCTCCCCTCATTCCGTACCGTAATATTATTCTACAACAGCATTAATTGCATCTTTAATGCTCAGAGTGCCGCCAAAAGGATGAAACCATTCATCCTGTGGCGTGAATCCATTGCAATCCTTGAGGATCTCGTTGTTCTCTGCGACGCTTTCCACCTCAAGCGTAAACTCGAGGGGTACGCCTACCTGCGAGGAGAGAAGCATGATTCGGCAGAGGGCGGGCGTCAAGCCTCCCTTTGTTGGCCACTTTGAGTCAGTAACCCCTGCGGCATCTTTGATCTTGTTAATGGTCATGTCGAGCTGATGCTTTTTCGCCAAGTAACGACGAGCGACCCATGCGCTTTGAATCGACAAGCTAAATCCCTGAAGAAGAGTTGTTCCTTCACGCCGGGAATCTCTCTTCGACTCTTGCGATTCCTTAGCCAAGGCCCGCAGAGTTTCCTGAAGAACCTCAATGTCTTCGAAGAGGCTGGCCGTCTTATCTTTGAAAGCCTCCATGACAACGCTATGCTTGAGGAGCTCGCTCTTCTAAAGCGTGACAATAAAAGCCCCAGCGGAGAGGATAAGAAGAGTCGGGGCCGCGATGGCAAAGTGGAAATGGTCTGATCCCCAAGCGACAGACTTCGGGAGCACACGCTGGACGAAAGCAGCCTTGAAATCGGTCGGAGTTTGCGTCGGGTTGGTTTTGAAGATCACCTCTCCAGCCGTGGTGCGAGAAGCGGGCAAATCGGTCTCTCACTAAGTGCGTGCTCGACAAGCCTAACAAGGCTCACAAGAAACATCAGTACATTACACGTTAAAGCTCTGTACCATCCCAGTAGACATAATAACCTACCATTGCGCCAATTAAAACTTGAGCTTTAATATGCTCTCTCAATATGGGGTGCCTTGAGCAAATTCTGAGACCCTTGCTCCTTGATAGCATAATGCCAGGGCGTCATATCGCAACTCGCCTATGTTCCTCCCTTTGAATTCGTCTGGCGTAGATGCCAGAGTGGACTAGGAGGACCTCTGGAAGGGGAACCAAGAGAACCTGGAAGCCACTACAGCAGCTCATCCCCTCGAACGAAGGATCACGTCGTTGGAGCAAGCCTCTCGTCACCAGAAGACCCAGTAGAGAATCTCACTTGACAGCATGGGCAAAAGATCTGACGGTCTGCATGTCGGCATGCACAGAGCCATTCCTGTCGTCGACAGCTTTTCCCGCCGGACCGCTCGATTACAAACCGAAATTCGCAGGCAGGCAAGGGCCTCGGAAATCGTGGCACGGAGCGTGACACCCATGGGAGATGCCTTACGTCGCCAGAGCAAGGATCTACAGGAAACCGCTCCCAACATCCAGGAGGTCATCAGCCGCGAGTGCGCAGGCCTCAAAGAGGCCATGCGTCTGGATATCCAGAATGCCATTCAGGCCCAAGCAGCCGAGAGCCTGGGTCCTGGCGATGGAACGCTTAACTACCTGGAACTGCAGTGCCTGCAACGCTTGTTCCTCGTGGGTCAGCAGGGTCGTTACGCTGTCGCTGAATCAAGGTAGTCACAGTCTGGTGGGAAGGCTAGTTATGAAGGAAGTGTTAGTTGCTATTACTGCAAAGTTACAGGCACACAGGAAGTAAATACCTGTAATGTAGGATCAAGATTTGGGTAAAATAAGCCTGACCGCGAGTTGGGTCGCTAGTAATCTGTCCTAGAGCAGAGGTTAATAGGACGTGAAGGCTCTGGGAATATGTCCTTACTTGCGTCACAGAGTAACAGTCAAGCTCATCAACCTGACGTGCAGTTCAAGAGTGACGTGGATTTGTCTTCAGAGGCTTAACAAAACGTTAGCACTTGACCAAACAGAGGATAAAAGAAGATGGAAGAACATACTATAAGAAACCTTGCGTGGGAGATAGAGAGCTACTGAGAGAAATGGAAAAGAGTCGTTGCGAGGTAAAGGAGAAGAGCTGCTCAGTGGGATGCAGAAGAATTGTTGAGGGATGAAGAAGGAAGGGCTGCTTTGAGGGATGAAGAAGAGCCGCCGTGTCGGAAGAAGAGGAACGACCTCGGCGTGGAGGTAAAGGCATAGAAGGTGACCTTGCGAAAGCTGCAAGTAAAGAAGTGCGATGCAAAGGAAAGGTAGGAAAGGGAAGGGAAGTTTGCGACGAGCTTGTGATACCTGCTTGGGGAGGGAAGCTAGAAACACGTCGAAGTACAGAGAACTGTGTTGACATTAAGAATGTCTGTGACCATGGGCAGACGCTTGGTTAGCAAGTTGTTCATTCTTGAGATCTCTGGTTTGGTATGGTTATTCCCCCTTAAAGGAGATGAACCTTAAATCCCTAACTCGCCTCTTAAGCAATCAAGATGCGGGGCTCCAAACGTTTCAAATCGGCTGAATGTCAAACGAGTCTTCATTCTGTGTTGTCGAGTGGCAGTGGTGCCTGTTGTTGAGATAGGGGGGGGAAGCTGGGAGCGACGTGTCAAGGAACGAACAGTTGTAAACCATGTCTGTTTGGTGTCGGCGAAAGACAATCAGTGGCCTGAAGCGAAGCCATATTCTATAGACGCTGGCAGAACTCATACTATTAAACGAAGCAAGCATATCTTGAAGCCTTTGATCTTTGTCTCGGACTTAGCTCAAGTCATGATCAAAATCCTGCAGCTTACAGGTATGGCTTTATCTGTTCTTCCGACCACATCCAAAACTTCTCTGCCATTCCCGTTCCGCCCTCGGATTCTAGCAAGGCGCCAGCCTGTAGATCTGGGCGGATGGGCATAAATCGACCCCAAGGGACAACTAGACGCCATTAGAAACCGTGCCCTCGACGAGGAGTTGGGTCACTTACCCCAGATTCCTGATTTTTCGATTGTGATATCAGGGGAAAATGCAGCAAAGAGCTCGGTATAAGCTCCATTAATAGGGGGGTAGCAAGTTACGACTCGAGGGTAGTATAACCACCAGGCTGAGGTACGGTCAAGCTCGCTGTGTAAGTTGCCGGGGTTGAGCGCCTTTGTATATTAGAAACTGGCTGGATGAGGGCAATGAAGAGACTTACCACGCTCACAATCCCGTCCTCTTTGTACCTCCTGGCAAATTCGGCATTATGGTAATAATTGCCAGCCTTGCTGACACCGTACTTGTGCAAGATCGTGCGCGGCTTATTATAATCGAGGTTATCGGGGTCAAAGCCGTTTGTGGGTGAAAATGCATCGGCAGCTGAGCTGGACACCCAGATGACACGGACAGAGTCTTTCGGCGCTGTCTTGGCTGTGGCCTGAAGAAGAGGCGTGAGGTGCTTGGTAAAGAGAAAGTGGCCGACGCAATTCGTCCCCAGCTGAAGCTCATATCCCTGCTTCGTCTTTGAGCCCTCGGGGGGCGTCATAACGCCTGCATTGTTAAACAGGAGATCAAGCCTGGTCTCAGCTCCAAGGAACTGCTTTGCCGAGGTACCAATAGTGGTCAAGTCAGCCAGGTCAAGCTTGAGCAGTTTCAGTACGCCGCTGGACGATGGATGCTGCTGCTTAATGGTCTCGATGGCGGCCCGACCTTTTTCCTCGCTGCGACTGGCGACCCAGACCGTGGCGTTCTTATTGTAGAGCACCTGTGCAACCTCACGGCCGACGCCCGTGTTGGCGCCCGTCACAAGGGCGACACGGCCAGTCAGATCAGGCACTGAAGACTCTGTGAAGTGTGGTTTTGGGGGAAACGCTTGGCTGAGGGCGTTGATTGGATTCATTATTGGAAGGGGCGCCATTTTTGAAACGTTGATCAATGGTTGATGGTATTCCTGAGACTGTCTTGATGGCTGAAGGCTCAAATCTCCTCTGCGGCACGGATATCACGGGACAACTCTCGGCCGCGCGGGGCAACGAGCCGAGGAGCCGGAGACTCGGCGCTCTTGAGACAGATAAGACATTCTTGCCCGTATATTTGACGTGCTGGAAGCAAGTGCATTGTTCAAAGAGAATACCGTCCTCAGGGAGGATTTCGCTTGCAAAACAGCTTGGAGATAGATGACCTGGAGCCTTTTTTTAAGTGCTTACGGTACGTATGGGCCCTCCTTGGCGCATGCCCGTGTGACTTGATTTGCCTACGGACTGACCTACTCTGGCTTTGGCATGGATTTGTAAGGAAATGAAAAAGGCTGATTGTGCTGGGAATGACAATGTTTCACGAATAAAAGAATCACGCGGTTAGGATGAAAGACTCGACTCTGACCAGACCAAAAACACAACACAGAATAAGCTTCGTCAACCATCGTGATCTGGATGAAGCTCCCCTCTGTCGATTGGCGCCCTCTTTCCGAAATACGCTTTTCCCCATCGGGCTAAGTCCCCCAAGTCTCCTCCAACGCCACTGGCCATCCTCGCTGCATCGTCCCCTGGCCCCCGCTCAGCCACACCTCGGGTGAGCCTCATCAGCCTCATCGGACTGGGGATCGGTGGCTTGCCATTTCGGGTGGACGTCAACTTGCCCCAGCCATAACATCGGACAAAAACGTCACCCTCAGCCTTTTCCAAGCCCAACTCTTCTATCCCTCTCGTTAATTTCGTCTCGCGCATTCACCTCGACCGGCCGCCTTCCGTCTTCACTGTTCCCTTCTCTCATGCCGCGGTTCGTCCGGTGCAATCGACCGACCGCGGACCCTTCGCGACCAACCATCGTCGTCCATCACCTCTGAACCGCGTTGACTGCGAAATCCTCCGATCGCATCTGACCCTCCCGAGAAGCAACCTGCGCAGCTGCCCTGGGATATGCTTTGATATCGGCGACCACGGCGCATTCTTCCTCCTCTGCCGCGATCGCGTTTGACTCTCCCTTGTCGTCAACAGCCTGCTGTTGCCCGTCGATCGATCCTCCTGTTTGTTTGCGCCATACCCCCGCCGTTCGAGGCAGCCCCCTCTCTCGTCGTGACAAGTTCATCCGAGCCGCCTCCGCTCCCGGGTCAACCTCCTTTCCTTGTGCAACCCGAAGCAATTTACAGCAGTCGTCTCCCGCGAATCTCGTTAGCCAGCCATCATGAGTGTTCCTTGTAAGTTGCCCGGCGACCCCCTTGGCACAGACCCTCTCCCTCTGCATCAAATGCTAAATGCGCAACTCCCAGTGACTCCCGACGAGCGTGAGCGCTACACGTTCATCATTGATGAAATCCTTGAGTCGGCCGACCTTGAGACCATCTCGCGAAAGAAGATTCGACAGGGTTTACAGGCTGCCCTCGGCGGGCAGGATCTCAGCGACCAGAAGGTGTGCAACCTCTCTACCAGTGTTGCGCTTGCTAGCTTCCGCCTCCTGCAACCACCTTTTCATTCCGTCTTGCTAACTCAGCACGACAGGACGCCATCAAGCGCCTTATCGAGGCTCGTTTTGACGCCGTTTCTGGAGCCGACAACGGCATCGTGCCCCCCTCCTCTGTCGAACCGTACGCCACCAATGGCACATCCGATGCTGGCGAGACCGAACAGTCGGCGACTCCTGAACCCTCGCGAAAGAAGGTCAAACGGTCATCCTCGGCTGAAGACGCCGACGCTCGCCTGGCCGCTCAGCTACAGGCGCAGGAGAACAGCTTAGCTCGAGGACGCAAGACCCGGGGAGGGGACAAGGCGAAGCCTACCAAAAAGAAGGCTGCGCCTCGCAAGAAGAGCGCTAGAAAGGTCAAAGCCGATGACGACAGCGACTTGGACACAGGGGACGCCGAGGTGGGCAAGAAGAGAAAGGCTGGCGGGGGTTTCCAGAAGCCGTTCAACCTGAGCTCTACTCTATCAGAGCTTGTGGGTGAAACTCAGGTATGTACCGTGTCGGGGTTGACGCCCAGGTAAAGATATTCGGGTGAACTAACATAGATGTCATAGCTGTCCCGACCCCAAGTTGTCAAGAAGCTCTGGGAACACATCAAAGCAAACGATCTTCAAGATCCCAAGGACAAGCGCCAAATTATATGTGACGAAAAGATGCAGGCAGTCTTCAAGCAGGCCAGGGTGGACATGTTCCGGATGAACAAGGATATTGGAAACCACCTTTACCCGGTTGGAGAAGAGTGAGCTACGACAGGATGGCAATGCAGGCACATGCATCGGCATGAGGAAAGTCAATGAGGATTTCATATGACAGCGTTTTAGGCGCGCAGCGGCGTAACCGGCATTGATGGGTTGCAGGTTTTGTTTATTCCCCTTGACGGCAATGACAGCATATGGACAGGGGAGCATACTGGGTGATTTTAGTTGGATGAGTCGGATGCTTTGACTCTGGGTTTGCCCGTGGGTTCAGCAGAGGTCATTGAGCAAGTGCTCCGAGGATATTTATGACCTGTTGGGAGATGGAAGTAAAGGATAGGAGCACTATAGTTGCTGGGGAGTGAAGGACATTTCGTCTTGGTGGGCCCTTTGGCGTCCACATAGCACTTCACAGCTGGTCGGGAGGAGTATGTTTTTATACTAGGAATTCCTACACCACAGCTTGCGCTGATGGCTTAAAAAAAACAGACTGGTTGCTCCATGAGCGCCAGATAAATCGAAGCCGAATTGTTCATGCATAGAGGTGTGACGGGACTGGTGAAGAGTGCAATCCGCTAACCATAAAGATAATCGAGTGAGATATCCAGAGCATGCAAAGAGCGCCTTGCTTGAACAAAGAGTCATGCCTGAGGCGGAAGTAGGCGCGTGAATCATCAAGACAAGGCACACCACTGTCACATTGGAAACATCCTTTTGACTCCTTTCTGTGTCTGTCTTTGTGATAGAGCTTCACCACCCGCATCATAATGACTCAGGGATAAAGGCCCAGGCCAATCTCGCCAACTCCGGCGTTTTTCTGGCCGGTGACTCTTTGAATGGCACGACGCCCAAAGAAACCAATCAAGCACCTCAGTTTTGCATCGCCCCGGCTCTTCAGCCCCGGACGGGTGAGATTACTCAGCCGCGGATACGGGTAGAAGTGGCTGCACAAGCCACAACGCCCCCACGGCATCATACGAGATGGCAGGGCAGGGCACCCAGCCGGAGGTACGTACCTGCCTGGCGGTTCCTGCCCGCCCGCCGAGTCGGGGAAGTGCCCCGCCATTGCGAACAGAAGAAGGAGGCCCAAGGCCACCCCCAAATAAAATCTGGTCGACATCATCGCCCAGGACATCACTTTCAGCCATTCTCCTCGACCACGATAACTTCACCACACCCGACGACTAAAGCGAACCATCGAGACACTGCCCGCGACGTAGTCGACTCTTCTCTGCTCAAGCCCTCGACCCAAACCAAAACACCTTCCCTGGCTGGGTAGCAGCGCCTCGACGAGCGACATAAGCCAGAGTTCCACGGATCTATCCTCCCACTTCAACCACGGCGACAGATCAACCTACCACCAGGCACTGGGAACCGACCGTTATGGCTCCACAAGCCGGAGACTCTGGAGCAGCTGCCTCTGAGCCACACAACCAAGGCAACGCCTCTCGCAATCGAGGACAAGGACGGGGCAAAGGCAACCAGGGTCGGCGAGGAGGCCAACGACGTGGACGAGGCGGAAACAACGCCAACGTCCCCTCAGTGCCCGCGAACCCAGCAGCCCAAGATGTCGCTGCCGCAGCATCCAGAGCCCATGCTATGAGCGCGGGCAAGACGGCGGAAGCTGCCGACGACGATGACGAAGGTGAAGTCTGTTTTATCTGCGCGAACCCAGTCGCTCACCACTCGATTGCGCCCTGCAACCACACGACATGTCACATCTGTGGTCTGCGTATGAGAGCCCTTTATAAGACGAAGGACTGCGCACACTGCCGCGTATGTTTCCCTCCCTGGCCTTCTGTCGAGCGCTGAATAGCTGACAACCTACTAGACTCCGGCTCCCTTTGTCATCTTCACGGACGATGCTGAGAAGCGCTTCGAGGACTATTCGGAAAATGACATCACCACAACCGACAGCAACATCGGAATCAAGTACACCAACGAGGATATCGTCGGCGACACAGTCCTCCTCCTACGATACAACTGCCCTGACCCGTCCTGCGACTTTGCTGGCCTAGGCTGGCCCGATCTGCACCGCCATGTCAAGTCCGCCCACCGCAAGCGCATGTGCGATCTCTGCACTCGTAACAAGAGGGTGTTCACGCACGAGCACGAGCTGTTTGGGGACCGTGAGCTGGAGAAGCACATGCGTCATGGCGACGACAAGCCCGGCGCCGCGGACCAGACCGGTTTCAAGGGCCATCCTCTCTGCGGCTTCTGCGGAGAACGATTCTACGACGACGATAAGCTGTACGAGCACTGTAGGATGAAGCACGAACGATGCTTCATCTGCGACAGACGGGACTCGCGACATCCACACTATTATCTCGACTACAACTCACTCGAGGAACACTTCAAGAAGGATCATTTCCTATGCAAAGATCGGGAATGCTTGGAAAAGAAGTTTGTCGTGTTTGAGTCGGAAATGGACTTGCAAGCTCATCAGCTGAGCGAGCATGGTGGAAAGACGGCAGGAAGGGATGCACGAGTGGTCAACATGTCGGGATTCGATCTTCGAACGCCCTATCAACAAGAGCGAGGAGGCCCAAGTGGACGTGATGGAGATGGACGACGTGGTGGGCGAAGAGGCAACAGGGGCCGTGACCCTAACGCGGAAACGGTCCCTTTGAGCTCTGCCCAGCCTTTACGACGCGACGAGATTGCTTTCCAGCGCCAGATGGCCATCCATTCGGCCCAGTCCGTGTCGAACCGGACCTTTGGTGGCTCGCTGTCTGCTCCTTCGCCCACACCAGCTGCTGCCTCATCACAGCCTCGCGGCGGCAGCTCATCAACCACGCCTCGAGGAAGCCAGACGAATCTCGCCAACCCGATCGAGTCGGCCACCGTCGTTGACACGGCAAATCTCGCACCTGAAGAACGTGCCCGACTTGTTCGCCACGGCGCCGTGGTGGAGCGAGCTTCCAACCTCCTCGGCAACGACAACCAGCGCATGGCCACATTCCGTAACCACATCTCGTCCTACCGCCAGGGCGGCCTCACGGCGCCGCAGCTCATCGATGCCTTTTTCACACTCTTTGCCGACACATCGTCCAACGCGCTCGGAACGCTTGTCCGAGAAGTCGCAGATCTGTACGAGGACAAGGCCAAGGCCGACGCCCTGCGCAAGGCTTGGCAGGACTGGCGCGCCATCAATGAGGACTACCCAAGCTTGCCCGGCCTGAGCGGTATGCACGGTGCGACGTCGAGTTCTAGCGGTTGGGCCAATGCTGCCACCGCGAACCCGGCTTTGCCCAACGCGGCGCCCTCTCAGAAGCACTCGAACCGCGTGCTCAAGCTCAAGAACAGCACGAGACTGGGAGGTCCTGCGCCTGTTTCGGCGGGACCCTCATCGTGGGCCGGCCGTCCTGCGGCGACTCCTCCAACTTCTTCCTCGTCCGCGTTTCCATCTCTCCCTTCGGCTGCCGGCTCCTCCTCTTCATCCTCCCGCCCCAACTGGACAGCCTCTTCTGCTCCTTCGTCCTCTCAATCAACAACCCTCAACCGCCCCCGTCCGGCTCCTCGTCCAACAGGCGAGGACGCCTTCCCCGCTCTGCCTGCCGCACCAAAGCCCACGACCACCATCTTTGGCTACGGCAACGGGCGTGCCGTCCGGCGTGACTACGGACAACGCGAGACGGGCTTCCAATGGGGCAGTGGACCAAGCACGTCCGCCGCCGAGGAGCCTGCTGCCGGAGCCGAGGAAACAGGAGGCAAAGGTAAGAAGGGCGGCAAGAAGGGCAAGAAGCAGGTTTTGGTGCAATGGGGTTAAGATGATGATGAAAATTGATGTGTGATGATGCTGCTGTTGGAGTCGTGTTGGGGATACCAGGTCATGTAGCGATGAGGAGAATTAGCGATCAAGATATCCCAGAGTGCCAGCCAGGATGCATATGGATCTATCTACAGTTTGTAATTGATGTCATTTGCATGAAGACATGGGTTAATCAAGATGTGAAGTAACCCGTGCCAAACTCGGTAGTGGTCGAAGACATAGTGCCATAGCTCATTAAACATATAAGCAGTACTTTTTCACTAAGCTGCCTGGAAGCCGCGTACACTAGGTTGAAACAACGCATCCCAGCCAACCCATCTCCATGAAGGTGCCAACAAGTCATTTCCATCTTTACCCAATGTTCCAAAGCCCACAACCCGCAATTCAACGCCCAATCTTTCTTCATAGAGCTGCCGGCTCGTAATATTCGCGGAACCGGTCCGAGTCATCCCACTGCACGTTGTACACTACGTTCCAGCAGACAAGCAGCAGCATGGGGAATCGAGTCGTCCAGAACGACAGATACCCATCGGGGAGTGGTCCCACGCTACGCTTGAGAGTGTCGGGCATGTCTTCGTAGTGATTCCTCTTGTTTCGGAGGGCGCGGAGCAAGTCCAGGAGTCGTGAGCCCGTGTACTTGCGCTGCTTGCCAAGTGAGTCGACAAACTCTCGTGGCAGAAGACGCAAAAAGTCATTCTTGGTCACACCTGACGCGTGACGTTCAAGCTCCGCGAGGGCGGGCGATGGTGGATCTCTCGGTTCCTTCTCAAAATGATCCGAAACATCGCACAGGAAAGCAAGCCTCTTCTTGGGGGACCAGAAGAAAGGGTGAGCCATGATGTCCTTGGCGGTTGGGCGCATCTTTGGGTCGGCTTGAAGCATCGACTCGATGAGATCTTTAGCCTCAAAAGCGAAGTCGCCCAGGGAGTCAAGGAGATTGAGATTGTAGTTGCCCTTGCGGATATTGACTTCCCGCATGTATCGGTCGCCACAGTCAAAGGGATGCGAACCGTTTGTCAAGACGTAGAAAAAGACCAAGCCAAGCGAGAAAATGTCAATGGCCCGCGTGGCCCGTCGGTTGTTGGGCATCATGCCGTCTCCCACTAGAACCGAGCCAGAACCGCTCTGTGTACTCAGATCGTTCATGACGTTGCCTCGGGCATCATCATCAAGCAGGAGTTCAGGGGCACGCCAGCCAGAGGTTCCAGCTGCCCGGCCAGTGGTCGCACCGAAAGATGACTGGCCTCCTTCAAGCTTCTTGCAAAGTCCAAAGTCAGACACCAGCATCCTTGGCTTGCCATCCTTCGCCATGTTGACCAGGATGTTCTGTGGCTTGAGGTCTCGGTGGACAATTCGAAGTTCATGCAGATGGCTGATACCATTGGTGATCTGATAGAGGATGTTGGGAAGGTCGCGTCCTCCAGCGATGGCAAGGTCTCGGAAGTAGTTGGGCTTTTCCACGACGTCGGCCAGCGAGGCAGCACAGCGTTCCAGTGCGATATAGAGGAACCCGTCCCGTGACTGTTGAGCGTAGTATCGGATGACTGGCTTTGTTAGCAGTCGCTCTGAAAGACGACATATGCAACCTACCATTTGGGTGGTCGTCACTCTCCCTAAGCAGTTTGGTCTCTTGAGAGGCAATGTCGAAGAACTGGATCAACATGCGTTTGACAGCCACCTCTCGGCCGTCATACTTGCCAGCAAAGACCAAGGTTCCATTACTACCCGTGCCCAGCTGCTCGTCCATGTCGACCTCGATGCTACCCAGACGAATGATGGAGCCTGTGACGGACTGCATGTCGTTGGCGACAGTCATGACATCAGGCTCAAGACTGGGACGATCACCCAGTTTCTTGGCATTCTTGACGGCATCCTCCACAGTCCCTGGGCCGGGGTCGTCGTCACGAGACTGTGATGCCTCAGCGGCACGACCACCCTTGCGGTGCTTGACCCCTCCGCGCCGCCCCCTGTGGGCCTTTTTCTTTTTCTCGGGGGCTGGTCGATTCTGATTGCCGTCGGGTTGTTCGTTCTGAGTTTTGTTGGCGGCCGAGGCCTGAGCTTCGTCTCGGGGGTCATCCAACTTGGCGGATCCCTTAGTGGGAGACTCAACTTTGGGCTCAGCCTTGTGCTTGTGAGGCCTGGGCGTCGCCTCCCCGTCTGTCGAGTCCACGTCGGCGACAGGTGTCGATGGGAGATCTTTGTCTAGATCCGGAACCTTTCGATGCTCCGGGTTTGGTGTGGGGGTGACATTCGCCTTCTCTTTCACCTGCGTCTTGCCCTCGTCCTCTGGCTTCTTGAGCTGTTCGAGCACCTTCTCCCTGACAACAAACCCCCTCCGATTGACAACACCCTCAGATTCGCTCTCGCTACCTTGAGTTTCGTCACCATCATCCGAAATTGCGTCTTTTCCGAACTGTAGATTGTGTAAACCCTTGAGCCTAATCTGGCGATAGGCCCGGCGAAGGCTACTTTGCTTGTAGAACAGAGTAAACAAGAAGATGGGTATCAAGATGGGGTTGCTGACAAACTCGATGACGCTGTCGACGGCCTTTTGGGGAATAGACTTAACCTTCTTGAAAATGGTAGGCTCGTCTGGTGTTACATCTGCTTGGGGAACTCGGGGATCGTTGTCAGTCTCCTCGTATGTGTCAGGCTCCTCGTATGCCACGGGTGAACCAGCAGGGAGGCTGCGAAGGTGTTGCTTGCTGCCTTTGTTGCTGTTGAGGAAGTGCGTGCCCACCAAAGCCTTGGATAGTCGAGTTTGATTGATTGTGTCCCAAGCAGGGGCAATGTCCAACCAGTCAGGGCTAGAAATTTGAGCAATGGGGGCATCGACAATGAGAGGGTACGATCGGCCAGACATTGCGTACCAGCTTCCCGAGCGAGTCTGGTTTAAGAAGATGCTGTTGCTCCGAATTCGGGCATTGATTTCATCCTGCGCGGGCATGGGCGGCTGGGGAAGAACAATCAAGTCCGGATTGCTCTCGATGTTGGCATCCCAAGGCCGACAGACATCGAACACGCGAGCAACAGGTGCAGCAAAGGTTTCGCTGAACATAGGCTCGGGCTTTCCGGATCGCGCATAATTGAAGGCGTAGACCTTGCCGTCGTGCTGGCTGGTGATGTACTTGCTGTCAAGAGAGGACTGATGCTGCTGGTAAAGGTCGTTGTCATAGTTGTTTGGGCTCCATTCGGAATATTTGAGAGTGGCAATGGGACGGCCATCTCGTCGCTGGATGCCGACAGTGTATTCGGTCCTGCCCAGCGTGATGGTGCCGGTGGAGCTGCACTCTTCGTCGTCGACGCCGTACAGAGTATTGGGCCGCAGGCAGCTCTCAGCCTCGTTGACATGAGAGCCTGTGGAACCAAACCACTTCAGCACCCTTCCACTGGCTGCATCGAGGGTGATCATGGTAGTTTTCTTGTCGCCAGTGTAGACCACGGGAGGGTTCTCGTCAGCGTACGGGGCTAGCTCTTCGACGAGCTTCTTCATGGTGAAACCTGTCCGGACAAGGCCTGCATTGGAGTCGGGAATCCACATGTAAATCCCACCATCACGGTTTGGCTCGACCGCCCAGACATAATGGTCAACGGGGTGGAAGCTTTCGTCGAGGATGGATTGATCGGCGCGGTGATGCGTTGTCTCGACCATGGGCTGGTCAACTTCGAGGTGCCAGCGTTCCTTTCCGGTTCGTCTGTCGCTGGCATACAAATCTCCATCGACGGTCGCCAGAAGAACAAAGTCCTCCGCTTCCCAGTCCTTCAGACTCCGCGCAGACTGCGGCGACGCCAGCCCAGAAGCAGGAACGCTTCGGGGCCGAAGATGTCGTGAAGGGTTTGGTGCTCTTACGGCCTCAGCCGGAGCCAAAGTTGCGAGGGCGCTCGCATCGTCAGGGATAATAATATTTTGGTATTCATTCTTTCGGTTCTTGCGCTTCGAGGGGTTCTGCTGAGGCGAGCGATCCTTTAGGGTCGATGCTCGCTTGATGTTTTCGGCCGTCTCGTACGCGGCCTCGGCGGCGTCGATGGGCGTGGCAGCCCACTGATGAACTGCGGCATCGTCGGCTAGTTGTTGGCTGCTGCCACCAGGGCGCTGCAGCGGTTGTAGGGCTGGATCGGCGGCTGGCCGGTGCTGCTGCTGGGCATCGACAAGCTGGATCCAGGGAAGAAGGATGATGGCAAAGGCGATAAGGAGTTTCTGTTGCTGGGAGGGCCGACGTCCCTCGCCGGGAGGTCGTCGCAGCATTTTCATCGGGGTCGGCGGTGTTGGAGTTCACATGGAACCCACGGTCGCGTTTGGCGGATTTAGGGCGGTGGCCGTCGTGAAGCGGCAATGGCCATGCCAGGTGCGATGCAACAAGATGACGGGACGGGATCTCGAGATTGCTCAGTTGCAATACAGATGCAGGATGAAGTCACACCACGCGGTTGGAGCCAAGAGGGAAAACCGTTGCGGAGTCGGGATCGGAATCGGCGGTAAAAGAGGGGCGGTGAACCGAAGTCGACTCGGAGGCTCGCTCGTCTCGAAGGTCAAGATAAATATCGATGTCGATGTCGATGGAAAAAGAGAATCGTGGTTGAAGGAGAAGAAATGAAATGGCGTAGTTGAAGGGATCGGTGATGGTGGAGGAACTGGATGGGAGGTTGGGCAGGGAGGTTCGTAACGCTCCTTCCTTGCCCTGCAGCGATTGATTTGCTGACACCACTTGCTCGGGGGGTCAGGCACGTTGAGTGAGTGTGGAGCGGGCAGGGGCGACTCATGGATGGCAGGAGGGGAGCATTGTGGCTTGGGCGAGGTATGTGGACTGTACGAATGTCAATGCATTACTGTGGGCGTCTGGAATCCATCGAGGGGTCGCGTTGAGACATGTGCAGTTGAAGGGAGCCCTAATCGTGCTCATTGTTGGATAACTTGAACAAGCCTCCTCTCCTGTGCGAAATATGCGGTTGGGTGCTTGAGACATGGACGCGTAGGGGGCATTTCCCTTACATTTTGAATGACGGGACGACTGAGGCGAGAATACGGTGTTTCAGCACACAATCGAGACCCAGTAGCGAATGCATTTTCCTTCGCACAATCATGGTGAGCCCTATCTCTAGAGGGATGGGAAATGCTAGAAAACTAGGCTTATGTGGTTATTGCGGTTACTATTCTTTTATTTGAGAGCTCTTGAGCTGTATAATCGCTTGATAATGCTGACTTGGATGACCCGCACTGTATCTGTGCTGCAGTGGGTGAGTGGTCTCCCCTCAGGATCTGCTCACCCACAGTACGTACATCCCACAGCTGGGGGGACAAAATCGAGTGGCCCAAATGGGCTTGGCATAATCCACCTTTGTAGCCCATTGAGCTGCGTATTAAATCTAAGCTATCGCCTTTTTTGAGATCGAGATGCAATATGTAAGATGGTGAGACTATTGTATAAATTGTAGATAATGGCGAGGGAAAGTTTTGCGTTGCCCTCGTACTCTCTTCCAGACTCCAGGCTCTGTATCAGGTTCAGGATGTCCTCTTTCTCGATTCGAGACTGCGTTTTTGTTTTTGTGAGCTCGCTTACGGCCGCACGTACCCCAGATCTCGTTGGTCCGTGCGTTCAAGTTCCTGGGACGGACGGAAGGGGTGCGGCCGAGCCCGGCGCTAAACCTCCGTCCATGTACTGTAGGGTAAATGGAACTTCAGTCACGTCGAGCACAAGGAACCAGCTCTTTATCGCGCAGAGTCTTATTCCATGTCTTGCGTCGAATATCTAAGGCGGGCGTCTAAGTCAACCCATTTGTGCACAATGTAGTGTTTTAATTTACGAGGTATGGAATTCCTCGTGTGAAGGTAGGGCACGAGTCTCCTGAGGGCGTGATCTGTGTCAACCCTGCGCCCAAGCCACGTACGATGCAATGTCCGAGGACGCGTAGAGTACCCAGGATCTAAGTGCGACCAACACGGTGACGCCAATGTCGGGTGGCCACAGACAGGTGCAGCCCATCGATGACCTCAGTCCAAGGAGACAGGAATGTCGACTGGTATGGCTTTACGACGGTCCCAGCGATGCTTGATCTTTTTGATAGCATCGTCGAATGCTCGTTCCAGCTGGCCATTGTTCTTAATTCTTTTATCTCGATAGCTGGGGGCATAGTCTGCCAGTCGTCGGATGAACCCGGTCAAGGTCGGTTTAAGTTATGTGAAGCAGTCTTCAAAGTAGCCATCGAACCCTCCACTCTCTATGCTCCTTGGCTCATTGATCAGGGCGACAACGAGGAGGAATTGGATGTGCTCAAACCGCCATACAACGTAAATCCAATGGCTATACTCGCAGGATGTGATGCCTTCTTTCAAGTACCCGGTGAAACGCTGAGCAAATCTTCTTTTGGCCTTTATCGTCGAATGGCGTTTTGGGTTTGGCTTCAAATTCATTATTAATCTTCTCAACCCCCTCGATGGTAACCCGACAGCTAAGGTATGTGTCCTGGGTAGGGTATTAGTTTGGGCGTTGGCATCAACTCCAGATGAGGCACATGCCCCAAGAATAAAGTGCTTTCTGTTGAAATCGGTACCGATCTCTTTGGCGTGCGAGTGCGTATCAGCGGACAGCTTGTCGACGTCCTTCATAGAGTTTACAACGTCCTCGGAGTAACCACATTATTCGACGCAGCAAGGACTTGAGTTGTCACGATGGCCGAGGCCAATGCAGCCAACACAGAGCGCATGATCATTGTTGGAAGGAACTTGAAGCTCAGAGGCGGATATGGACCAATCTTGACATGTGTTTCCATCATCGCCGTGCGCCAGTGACCGCCTTTTATATCCCCAAGCTTTATCATGCCGCCCTGCAATGCGTCGGTCCGATGATGGAGAATGTGCCTTGCGGTCTCACTACAGGAATGGCTGAGACGGGGAGCGGGCTGGACGGGTTGGTCTGATTAGAGTGTTTCTAAGGAAGCGCTTTAAACGGAGTGACGTTTAGCACTGCTAGACAGACGCGGCAGAGACATCCAAGCAGGACATGGCATTGACGTCGTGGATACTGCCGAAAGTGTGTGTAGAAAAGAGCCAACTGAAGCGTACGTGTTCTTCAACCACGACAAAAGCAAAATATGGTCCCGTCATGATGTACGACAAGTATATAATATGTACAGTGTCTATGGCATGGTATATATACACCTGAAGAATGCAATCATTCAGTAAGAGCTCTACTTGCGGCAGAGACGGCCAGTCTGGAGAGTCAACCAGCTGCTCAGCGTCTCGAGGAGATCACCGTACAGCAGACCATCCAGCAGACCAGGGACCTTGACAATCTCCCAGTCTTCGCTACCAACAGCAGTGGGAGCGTAAAAGACACCCCAGGGGCCCAGCTTCTTCTTGAGAGCGTATAGCCTCTTGTAGTTTTCGCTACCGTAGAAAGCCTGGCCAAAGTTGGGCTCCATCACGTCGCCCTCGTTACCGTAGCCGCCGGATCCAGGAGTCACCTCGCGGAGGCGCTCCATCCAGTCGTTGGTGATCTTCTTGTTGGTGGCGAGGATTTCGGCCGGGCTGCTATCAGGCGACCAGCCGGCGCCGACAATGGCGAACATGGACGCGTCTCGCCATGCGGGATTGAGGGCGCTCGAGGCGACGTTCTTGGGAGCTGCGCCGTTGATGTTGTACTGGATGAGCACGGAACCGTCCTCGACAATGGACTGAACCGTGTCCATGGTCTTGTTGAGAAGTTCGACATCCTCAAAGTTCTTGCGGGGGATAAGACGAGAGGCAGTTCGGACGGTGGAGGCGCCGACAGACTCAGTAGGGAAGTGATTCTTCCACGTGTCGTAAAAGTTGTCGTGGGTAAACCACTCGGGCTCAATCTCGAAGCCAATCTCCTTCCACTCCTTGAAAAGGGGGCTCACCATGGCCTTGAACTCGGGCAGCTCCATGCTGGGGACGAGCCAGGGCTTCATGCTCCACAGGTACTTTCCGGGGCCAGCAGAGAAGAGGGTCGAATAGCCGTAGGTGTGGTTGTCGTTGTACTCGGGGAACTTGGCCCAGTAGATGCGCATGGCCTCCCAGAAGAGATCCTTGCTAATGCCAGCCTCTTCGCTGGAGAGGCTCCAAGTGACACCGGAGAAGGTCATCTTCGGCCAGACGCGGACAGTCAGCGAAGTGACGATGCCAAAGGTGGCTAGAAATGTTAGCTCTCATTGACGCCTTGTTTACGGAAGAGGTCTACTTACCACCACCACCGCCACGGACGGCCCAGAAGATCTCGGCGTTCTGCTTCTCGTTCGCGGTGATGAAGCGACCGTCAGGGGTGACAATATCAACGCTGAGGACCTGGTCGGATCCAAGACCGGCGATAGGGGACATGGGAGAGTGACCACCCATGGCAGTGAAGCCGCCAGCAACACCGACAGTCTGCCGTGTCTCATCAGCTACACGTTCAGCAAAGAAAGGAGCGGTGTACTCACCCTGCACTCGCCACCTACAGCAGTGTACCCATACTTGTTGGCCGCCTCGTACAGTTCAAACACCTGGACACCGGCGCCGATCTTGAGGGCAGGGCCAGAGTAGGGGCCGGCGGACTTGTAGTCCTTGAGAAGCTCAATATTCTTGAGGTGGTGAGTCCAGATGTTAAGGGATCCAGCGCCGGTTGACTTGCCGAGGAAGTCGTGGCCAGTGTTGCGGATGACCAGGCGAAGGTTCAGGCTGCGCGCAAAGTTGACGGCGAGCTGGATCTGGGAGACGCTGGTGGCCTTGACAGAGTAAATGGAGAGACCGCCGAGCTGGCACTTGGCCCCCTCCTTTCCGGCATCCTGGGGGAGACAGGCGTTGCCCTCGTAGAGAGGATACATGTTGGCGGTAGGATCCTCATCGCTGGATATCACTGTAAGGCACTCCCCGATAAAGAATATCAGTTAAACTTACTGAGTGTCCGAGTTGGTCTAGTTGTCCACGATGCGCGAGCACTCGTTGGCATCGTAACGCTCGCCAGGGAAACAAACAGCACCAAAGGGAACCGTCTTGATGAGAGCGCCGCCAGTCAGCAGGTCAAAGACCTTCCACACGAGCTTGCCAGGCCACAGGAGGTCACCGGGCATGGACTTGCACTTGGCCAGAGCCGAGAGGGTCCGCCTGTTGAGAGCCTCGTTCTCATCAGCAACTGGAACAGCTGGATATGGTCTAATTCCAGTTCAGTGAGGTTGGCCAGCACTGCGTCAGTCAACTGCAGTTCACCACCAACTGCCTCGGCAGCGGGAGCAACTGTTACGTCATTTGCGGCTGTGACAGATATTCCCTTAGCAAAGAAAACTTCAAACAAGAGTAGTGACGCAAACAAAGGGGCATGGGGGCAGTCGTGACTTACAAACAACCTCCCATCCTGGCCTTCGTTAAGGCGTCCGTCCTGGTCTTTCTCCTGAGACTGGGCGGTCAGAAAAAGGCCGTGAGATGGAGTATCCACGGCTTGAACATATTTAATGTCCTGCATGCCGTTTCAGTCTTCTTTGTGGCACTTCTGCAGTGTCTGCCGATCGAGGCAAACTGGGATTTTGCGGTCAAAGCCAATGCTGTTTGCGTCGCAAGGGAGTTCCACGTAATCGCGAGTATACTGACAATTTTGACCGACTTTCTTGTCCTGGGTATTCCTTTCTGGATCTTCCTGGGGCTGAAGATGCCCATGGGGACAAAGGTGGCGCTTATCGGCGTCTTCATGGTTGGTCTCGTGTAAGTTGCACTCTCGGTCTAGCACTTCTGAGACTCAAACTGATGGCTTCTAGTGTTGTAATCGTGGCCCCCATTCGACTTGTCGAGATCTGCAAGATCTACTACGCTTCAAAACCGACCGACGACTTCTTCTACTCCATCACAATCGTATACTCGACCATCGAAGTCAACCTCGCAATCATCTCCGCATCCGTCTCCGCCCTACGATATCTAGTCCGAAACTGGTTTCCCCAGCTCTTTGGGAGCTCAGCCAAGGGCAAATACGACACGAGCGGACAAATGTACTACGGCCAAGCCTCGCGCACTGGGGCTCGCACGACGGATCACGTCGGACCCAAGGTCATACGCAGTTCGCGCCATCATACCGAGATTCGAAGCGAGTTCCCAACTAGATCTGAGGAGGAGATTACGACGTACAACGGTATCATTCGGACCATGGACGTCCATCAGTCTTATTCACAGGCTGGTCCTACAACCACGAATTCGCGAGACTCGGGCAGCTTCAACATGAAGCAGCCAGTGACGACGCAGTCGAGCAGTTTAAAAGCCGTGTAATACCTGTCAAAAGCTAGAAATATATGGGAATTCATTTTCAGCGGGACTTTATCCCTGAGCTTCTACTAACTTTGAAACCGTTTTCATTGATGCTGAGGAGAGTCTTGTCAACACTCGAGGGAGGGAACTCTTTCACATCGCCCTTGTTCTCGGGAACAACAGTCGTCGCAAAGCTTGTGAGCCTGGCTTGAAAGATATCCTTGGAAATAGGCCTAGAACCTGGACCCGGGGATCATTAGAAGTGGACTTCAGATCCTAGGTGTGCAGTCTCGGGCAACGTCGAAGCGGTCTGGCGCTGCTCTTCGGCGGCACAGACTGCGACATTCGTGGCCTGGCGCCGCTTTCCCATGCCTGGGTCACGTCTCTCATGGCATGGAGCTCTTGGGTATGGGAAGTACATTTGCCCGCAAAGGCGACAGAGAGGCCATGGTCCCAGTGCTGGCCGATTCTCCTGATGCTGTGACGGGAGCTGGCCAGCAAGCGGCAGGGTTGCTGCGACTCAATACTCTTCTCAACAAACTTTATGATGGCTAGGTTTGGGCTAAGCATCTCTCCACCATATGATGGCTCAGCTGGCTCCCGTGGGACCGTCCCCTCTTAGGAAAGCTCTTCTTTGTCGTCATGGAGATGTCCCCAGGCCACCCGCCCCTACTCACCCAGGCCGTTGCCCTGGTACTAAAGGGAGACGGTCTTCTTAAAATTCTTTGACAACACATGATTAACTACCCAACTGGCTGATGTTGGGCTTTCAGACCTGGTGAATAAGCTCCCCAGCGCGCTCGAGTGCTTCAGCTATGGTGATAGACCGGGTGACAGTCTCGTCAACTTCAACTGATTCTGTCGTCTGGCGATCATGCTGTCCTTTCCCTTTAGGCAGGGGAGGGGCCTGCGAATGTTTGACCTGGGTGAGCTGAGAGAGATGAAACTCACAAGACGTCGATATTGGTGCATGCCTGGCTCATTGGTCGTAACAACGCCGACTTCATTATTGCCACCTTCCTTGCGGATTTCAGGAGAAATCATCTCGTCGTCCAGCTCCACACGAAAGTGTTGCCTTCAAGCCATCCTGTTTGGAACCATGGTGGCATGTCTGCACAAGCTGACTGTTTACAGACGTGTCATGGGACACTATCTTGTCGTCTCACGCTTGAGAATCACCTCCAAGGCTGCGCTGGTTCTGTCGCTGAGCACAACTCTACTTCTTTTGCTGAGTTGCTTAGTCCATTCTTTGGGTATGGAACAAAGTAATAATATTTCGACACCTTGACCTAGCAAAGACTGAGTTCCGGAACAGGACGCCGTCCTCACACAAACACCCAGTCAAGGGAGCGCCGAGGCATAAGATAAAAATATCATCGCCGCCTCAAGTCTATACTTCATATCGTGTCCCCAGGTGCTTGTCCATAGTGCAGACAACCATCGCCACTCTCCCTTAAAGCGGACCAACATGTATTGACTCCGTGGAATGCTTTTCGATCGTCCAAAACCGGACCTATCCTCGTGAACGTGACAAAGAATTTCATTACGTGACCCCTCGCCCTGACCAGTTTTCTACCGAGATACAAGCAAATCACTCCCTTGCAAAATCCTGCAAAGAAAGAGAAGCTCCCTAACCGAGCACCTCCTCGCTCTCCTCGAGCACCTCCTCCACAATCTCCTCGATCACCCGATCCGCCTCCGATGTCGTACCCTCCAGGCTCTTTGTATAAGCCTCTAGCAGAGGAGCATGGGGATCCTTTGGTAGGCCGAGCACCTCACGCTCTTCCAATGTGTCGGCCTCAACCTCCTCGCGCCAGTTGTGCCACTCCTGGAGCATGGTGCGGCGGGCCTCCACCACGGCCAAGTCGGCGGACGCGCCGCGGTCAGCATCTTCTTGCTCAAAGACCCGGCTGTACTCTCGGAGGTTCTTGCGAACAGCCTTCTGCTCCTCCTTGGTAAGCATGGTCGGCGGCCGGGGGCGCCAAGAGAACTGCTTGAACTTCTCAAGGGGCTCTTCTCGCAAAGCCTCGCCCTTGAAGTCGTAGATGTGGTAACCGTTTTCCATCTGAAATACGTTAGCATACTGCTCATCATCATAAAAAAGTGAACCTGTCTTACCGAGTGCTTCCAGGCAGAAGCCCAGGTGGCGACGAATCGGCCTGAAGGGTCCCACTCGACGTCTGTCACACCGTAGTGGTCGGCGGTGTTCATGTGCTGGAGGTTGGCGGTGAGGTCCTTCTCGGCCTCGGGCTTCTCGCCCTCAAAGTCGAGATCGAAAAAGTCAAGGTCGGAGCTCTGCTGGTTCGCAATGGTGGCAATAACAACAAAGCGACCTCGAGGTGACCAGTAGATAGCGTTGCTGTTCTTCTTGTCGAGAGTCCGGAGGTGCTTGAAGTTGCCCACGTGCTGACCCTTGGCCTTCTCGGGGCAGAAGAAAGAAACGGCAGTCTTCGGAGGGACGGCAGTGACACCCACGGGCTCGGTTGTGGTGATGATGGAGAAGCGGTCGCCCTTGGGCTCCCAGGCAAAGTTAATGACGGTGTCCTTGATGGTGTCGACAACTTCAACGGGGACACCCTTTTCCTTGACGCGGAAGATCTCAAGAGTGGTGGCCTGAGACTTCTTGGACTTGGAGTGTCGGTCGACCTTGACACAGAGGTAGGCGGCCTCAGATTGCCAGTGGAGCTTGGCGTCGCTGACACTGAAGAGGTTGAGGGATCGGACGACCTGTTTTGAGGGAATGCTCATCAATCCGACCTTGGCGGGGTTGCTGCCAATCTCGGGTGTCCAGTAGCAGAACAGCTGCTCGTAGGTCTTGACGCCCTCACGCTTGGGAGTTGCGGGGGCCCAGTCAAAGTCCATAACGCCCTCAATCTTGATCGACGTCTTGTCGAGGAGGTTCATGCGGGGGAGCTCGTAAACGGAGATGGACTGGCCCTGGGTCAACCGGGCGACGTACTTGTCATCGGCGGACCACTTGAAAGCAGGCCACTGCATCTTGGGTGGTGGCTTGCCCTCCTCGCCCTTGGGGGCATCGAGGTTGGCAAAGGATCGGAGAGGAGTAGCAGTCGCAATATCCCAGATGACATAGTTCTTGCCGTGGTCATCAATCGAAAGTGCCGGGTGGCCCTCGTCGGGGATCGAGATAGGGCGGTTAGACCAGGTCACGATGTACTTCTCACCAGGCGAGAAGGCGACGAGGTTGACGAAAGGGTGGGCAAATCGGGCTTGTCGGGACCAGGACTGTCCGCCCCAGAGCTGAACACCCTGGGCGTGGACAGAGGTCAGGTAGGTACCAAGAGGAGACCACTGAACAAAGGTCTCAGTCCAGTGTTGTCGCTCGACAATGTTTTCGGGCTGGTCCTTCTCGTTGTTCCAGTAGACACCGACGCTTTCGCCTCTGTACATAACAAACTGATCACGGCCTCGGCCGGAAGGATCCTTGAGGAACCATCGGAGATGCTCCTTCTCGGTGAACTCGTCAATGTGGGGGGGCTGGTAGGTCTCGTCAACTCGGCCTTCTCGTCCATATCGCTCGATGTCGGTGAACTTGTTGACGCGCAGGGTGTGCTTCTTGTCGAGGGGGACCAGGTCGAGCTGGCGAGTGGCGGCGGCAGCCTCAGCGGGCGAAGAGTACTCAACAAAAGCAAACCTTGACAGAGGGTCAGCATCAAGTCGACGACCAGCGTCCAGCCAGAACCAAAACCACCTACCGAAGAGACTTTCCGTTGTCGCCCATGGGCATGTGAACCAGATCCTCCCGCGTCTTGCCAACTGTGTTGAGCTTCTTCAACAAGAACTTGACGAGCTTGGGCTTCTGCTCCTCCGTGACCTCGGGAAGGCCGTCGATGACGACGAAGCTGTCGTAGCCCTGCTCCAGCTGCACCTCAAATCTCTCTCGCAGGTCGGAAATATCAATGTCATCCTCGTTGAACTCGTCATCGTCGAGGTCGGCATCGCGGAGGTGGTCGAAGGAGGGCGCCATGATGGGCGATTTTTGGTGGGTTGTTGGAGGGGTGCAAGAAAAAAATGCCCCGCTCTCAGTCGTTTCTGAATGTTTTTCGAGGGTTTTGGAGGGATCGGGCGCCGGGCACGAGGGAAGCAGCAAGACCTATCTGCGCGCGGGAGATATGGCCTTAAAAAGACACGCAGGGTTTAAGTTTGACCGCGGAGAGCGTCGCTCGGGAACGTGCGGAGTCTTGATGTTGCGGGTGCCAACCTGGTGCAGCATAAATTTGGTGTTCGTTTCTTCCCACAAAGTGTGCGCCGTCGGAGAAGCGATCTTCCTCCGCCGACGATACTCCGACCGCGGGGCAAGTCACGTGGGGGTTCGAGTGGCCCCTTGGTTGGAGGGGCTTGGTGTTTCCATGCCCGCCCATGCTTAGCTGGGAGCTCCAGATAAAAAAAAGGCTGCAACGTTTACCCCAAGGCTGAAGCATTCGACGTTGACGACGACGACAACCCATTTACGTTCCCGACAGGTTTCGCCGTGTGTATAGTCGGATTGCCTGCCCGTCATGGTCAGTATCCGCCTTGTCCGTTTGAGAGCTCCAAGAGCTTCGTGAGGTGAACGAGCGCCATGTGCTAACATGCCCCTCCTAGTCTTTCCAACCAACCCAGATTTTCGAGGAGGGCACCACCGAGGAGAAGGGCGAGAATGCGCGTCTCGCTGCCTTTGTCGGCGCCATCGCCGTCGGTGATCTTGTGAAGAGCACTCTTGGTCCCAAGGGTATGGACAAGATCCTTCAGTCAGCGTATGTTGCGCCAACCTTGTGCCTGCACACCCCCTTTTGACACCATGTTAGCTCCACCGCCGAAATCATGGTCACCAACGACGGTGCCACCATCCTCAAGTCGATCGCCCTCGATAACGCCGCCGCAAAGGTTCTGGTCAACATTTCAAAGGTTCAGGATGACGAAGTGGGCGACGGAACCACTTCGGTTGCTGTTCTTGCCGCCGAGTTGCTGAGGGAGGCGGAGAAGCTGGTTGACAAGAAGATCCATCCCCAGACCATCATCGAGGGTTACCGGATAGCCAGCCAGGCGGCGCTCAAGGCGCTCGAGGAGTCGGCAGTCGACCACAGCAAGAGCCCCGAGGCTTTCCGAAACGACCTTCTCGCGATCGCCCGAACAACCCTTAGCTCCAAGGTCCTTGCCCAGGACCGGGATCAGTTCGCCCAGTTGGCTGTCGATGCCGTCCTCCGACTCAAGACTACCGACCTCAACCACATTCAGATCATCAAGAAGAGCGGAGGCAAGCTTAGCGACTCATACCTCGACGAGGGCTTTATCCTCGACAAGAAGATTGGTGTCAACCAGCCCAAGCGGCTGGAGAAGGCCAAGATCCTGGTGGCCAACACCTCCATGGATACTGACAAGGTCAAGATCTTTGGCGCGCGCGTCAAGGTTGGCTCAACTAGCAAGCTGGCCGAGCTGGAAAAGGCCGAGAAGGAGAAGATGAAGGCCAAGGTGGAGAAGATCAAGGCACACGGCATCAACTGCTTCATTAACCGACAACTTATCTACAACTGGCCCGAGCAGCTTTTCACTGATGCCGGCATCATGTCGATTGAGCACGCCGACTTTGATGGTATTGAGCGCCTGGCTCTGGTGACTGGCGGTGAGATCGCCTCGACATTCGACCACCCCGACCAGGTCAAGCTTGGTCACTGCGACGTGATTGAGGAGGTTATCATTGGTGAGGACACTCTTATCAAGTTCTCGGGTGTGTCAGCAGGTGAGGCTTGCACGATCGTGCTTCGGGGTGCCACAGAACAGCTGCTCGACGAGGCTGAGCGAAGTCTGCACGATGCCCTGGCCGTCCTGTCCCAGACTGTCAAGGAACCCCGGACTACTCTGGGCGGTGGCTGTGCCGAGATGCTCATGGCCAAGGCTGTGGAGGGTGCTGCTACCCGTGTTGAGGGCAAGCGACAACTGGCTGTCTCTAGCTTCGCCGTGGCTCTGCGACAACTACCTACTATCCTGGCCGACAACGCTGGTCTCGACTCTGGTGACCTTGTCGCGAGGTTGCGCAAGGCCCTTTACGATGGTCTCACCACTTACGGTCTTGACTTGATGACCCCTGGTGGCGGCATTGCTGACATGCGGGATCTCGGTGTTATTGAGAGCTACAAGCTGAAGAAGGCTGTAGTGTCCTCGGCCAGCGAGGCTGCAGAGGTAAGATCCCGTCACTGTTTGTATTACGAAGACATTGCTAACAATCCAACCCAGCTTCTCCTCCGAGTTGACGACATCATCCGGGCAGCTCCTCGTCGACGAGAGCGCATGTAAGGCCATGCTCGGGTAGCTGGTGGGGACGAGTCATATGTGCATGGACCATGATGATCTGTAATGATACCATAGATGCGGAGGCGGCATGGAAATACAAAAAAGGACCATCGTGAGAGAGCTCTTTGCCCTATGATGAGCCTTGCCTTGAATGATCTCTGCCTCTATCTACTTAATCTGGAGTGACTGTTGAACAATGGTTCTGAACAATGGTATGACGTCTTTGTTCCGGTTTGAGAGTATTATTCCGATGTGCCAGTGTCAACAGCTGGCAGCCCCTGATGGTCAATATATCTCTGCCAACCTCACTCTCTCCTCACTTTAGTATTCCCGATTGGGTGATTTATTGGCCAATTTGCTCTGTTTCAAAGTGGATATCTTATTGTTCTTGTTTGTGTCTGTTCATTCATTCACCTGTTCGAGGTCTCTTTCTGCCTGCGCATTCACTTCAGCCCCCCACACATTCACTGACCTCCCCTTTCGTCTTCAACAACATCATCAGTTCTTCGTGGCATTCATGCAACGCACTTTATCCAACCATCATTCTCGAGATAATCTGCGACTTTGACTGCCTCGTTTCTACGTCCCTTCCGACATTCTGACCATCCCTCTTCACCCCACATCTTCAAGAACCTCATCCTTACACCCCGTTGCGCAAGGCATCAGCCTCATTCTCCGATACCCCCTCGGACCGCATCCCTTCTTCATCGCTCTTGAGAGAAAGTCAAGATATTGCGACGATGGGGCAACGCAAGATAACCGACATGTTTTCTTCGCCGCCCAAGGGGCCTTCGGGCCAACGGTCGACCACCCGTAATCCGCAACCAGCAACGCCCTCACATATTGGCGCGAATGCATCGCAGCCCAACCCTTCTGGTAAGTGTCCCTCACAGCCCAGGTTGCAGGAATAGCTTTCGACTGACACTCTGCGCAGAACAAACAATGAGCACTGCAACCCAGCTTACCCCTTCCCGAGCGACCCAGCTGGCTCAGGCTAACTCCCCCAACACCCCTTTCGACATTTCATCCGACTCTGAAAGTTCGGAGTCCGATTTCTGTGAGATTCGGCATATTCAGCCTTCTCCCAACAGAAAGCGTAATCTCCCCGCGGCGGACCAGCGAGTCCAGCCCAGCAAGAAGGCAAAGACCGAGCAAACGCCTCCTGTGACTTCTGCTTCTGTCAACAAGAAACCGACTTCCCAAGCCTCTGGCCCTTCTCGTGCTCCGGCTCAACCCTCTTCGAGCGCCGCAGCTCCAAGCCGCAGCAGCTCGGTGTCCTCAAAGGCCGAACCTGCCGTCAAAGCCAAGTTTCTCCCTCAGTCTGACAACAGCTCCGACTGCTTCATTGAAAAGGTCCTTCCTTCACCAAAGCGACGCCAACAGACTCAGCCTCAGCCCGGCAAGAGAAGACGCATCGACCGCGCCGGCAACGCTTCGGCCCTTGTCAGCGAAGAGAGCCGCTAGAACAGTCAAGACTCTGAGTGCGAGATTGCCCACATCAAGCCATCTCCCAATCGCCTGTCCTTGACCATGCTCACTTCTACCGACAGCGATGCTGATGATGAGCGCCCAGCCGGCGCTAAGCCCCGGGTCCCAAGAAAGATCGCGACCCCAACAAGGCGACGCGCTCTTCCGTTGAAGCCAGCCGACAACTGTCCTGCGATGAAGGAACCAGCTGCCACGTCCTCTCCCGTCTGCAGCCGAGTTGATCAGAGCACGGTCATTGATCTCTCCCAGTTGATCACATCTGACTCCGACTCGTCTGCCGTTGAGGCCTCGCACTCTACAGCTCAGGTCGCACAGCCCCTTCCCGCACAGGGAGAACATACTGCTCAGAGCAGCCAGCCTGAGCAAAGCATGACCAACCATACCACCACGACGGAGCTTGCCCCATCTCCTGAGAACTCCCAGTCTCAGCACCAGTCGGACCCTGAGTCGGATGACATCACGGGCAAACTGATGGACTATCTTGATAGTCAGCTAGAGGCAATGAAGAAGGAGAAGGAAACCTCGCCAAGCTCTGATGACAACGAGCCATTCTCCACCGCCCTCGAGCACCCCCCCAAGATTGAGCCCCAAGAGGACTCTCGCCCGATCAAGAAGGAGGTTGTTTCTGGTGCCGAAGGCTCTGACGATGATCTTGATGAGGATAACCCTACCCTAGTCAAGATGGAGGACGCCGTCGACTCTGATTCTTCCGAGCTGTCCGATACGGGAGATTTCAATGATGAGACGCTCAACACCTCAGTCTCCAGCTTCAACGAGCGACTTGCTGCATCATACAAGCTTCAGCCCGTGTACAGTGGCGACAAGCTCTCCGAGACCAGCGAGTCCGGCACTCCTGGATCTTTCCAGCCTCATCACCGAGACTCCCTCATCGGCCTCAAGAGCATTCTCAAGAGATCCAAGACGTCTTCGGCGCGCGCGAGTGGCGACGACACCGAGTATTCCTCTTCCCCCAGCGTTTCGCCCCCTTCACGATCCAGAGGTGTCAGTTCGTCCCCAACTGAGCGCATCCAGGGCAGTAAGAAGCAAGCCAAGGCTCTTCGGCCCTCTTCTCGCAAGGTTTCATAGAATGAGCCTCGAACGGGACCAACCCGGCACCGAAAATCCCCCGCGTCGAAGCTTGCAACAGTCGCCGGTGTTATCAAGAAGCAAGTACCTTCGAAACTTTTTGTTCGGGCCAGAAGCTGGCTCCCCCCTCGGCCAAACGTCATCAAGCGAGCCAAGACTCCGAGCCCAAAGCAGCCTCGAGGATGGAGACTTCAGAGTGAGTGGCACAGAGTCCCCAGAAAACAACTTACGCTGACACTAAATCCAGAGAAGCAATTGACTCCGTTGATCCCGATCCCACCAGCAAGCCTGGAGCGTGTCAGTGATGATTCAACTTCGAGCCAAGAGACTCCTTCAAAGCCCCCAGCCAAGCGACCCTCCGCTACAGTGCAACAGCCTACTCAAGCTGTAACCCGCCACAAGACATCGGACGCTGAAGCATCCGGGGATGAGCGGAAGACGACACCCGAGAAGGCTCAGAAGGCAGTTGAGAAAAAGCAACTCAAGCCCATCACCCACAGCAGCTTGGTCAAACCACCCCGAGAGATCAAGTCAGCGATCATCCGAGACGGTGTTTCGGAGCACGCAATCAAGTCCACGGTCGCACGCTTCGAGAAGAAGATGGCCGAAGGCAAAGGGTTCGCCTACAACAAGACGGACAGCTCCAACATCAAGTACAACTGGGAGGTCGACTGGGGCACGCCTCTTCCTCAGACGGAGCGCAGTTCACGAGCCTTGGCCGCGGAACTGGAGGAACGTGGCATCAAGACCGATCGACAATACGCCAACTTTTGGTACAACCTCACGATGAAGTACTCCAACCTCGCCGGTTCGCCCGTGCCACTCTTCACTGCCAAGAAGAAGGCCCTCGAGGACGTTGTCGAGGAGGCGTTGCAGAACGAGAAGCGCAGAAAGCGGAAGGCGCGCAAGGCAAAGAAGAAGAAGCAGCAAGAAGAGAAGAAAAAGCAACCTCAAGGAGTCGAGGCACTCCTCCTCTGTGGAGGAGACGAGACTGACGAGGAGAGCAAGTCGGACGAGTCCATTGACATGGAGGCTCTCGTCGCCAAGATGAAGGCTGACGAGAAGAAGCAGAGGATGCTAACCGGGGTTGGAACGAGCTGCGGATATCTCAAGTGAACAAGTATTGGAGGCACGGGGATATGGATCCATATGTACCAAGTGAGCAATGGATGGATGAAGTCACTATGGAAGATGTTTTGGAAGAGTTGATACTTGCTGGCCAAGGGAACCAAGGACCTTATATGAGACAGAGGCTCAAGGACCAATGTTGCTAGTTCGAGTCCGTAGGCGCAGAGGCCAGAGAGAGGCTCGTAGGGCTCACAATGAAATGCGATAAAATGGACCCCCGAGATTGCTTGTTTACAATGCCAAGTTTCCACCATCAAAGACTCAACCAAGATGGACGATGGACGACGTGAGGCGTGATTGGCTGAGGTTGGTTATTAGCCGCGCATATGCGGCCGAGATTACGAGCGACAGGGGGCCGGGGACGGTGTTGACACTGTACAAGCCATATTGCTGGCGTGGGCTTACACAGTGAATCTCGAAGCAAGACTGTGTGACCCTCTTGCTTCCCCTGGCATGGCTTGGCCCCCCGATAAGGTCATGCCACACCACAGCCAAGGATGCCACACGGCACAGAACTGTGCTGCTGCTAGCGGAGATTGTACCTGGGGGAACTTTTGCATAGAGAGAAGAGAATCAATGTTGACAGGACTTTATCAGTACAGGTAAAGGAACATGTCACATAGGCCAAGGTATCATCTGCCAGCTCTCTTCTTAATCGCCATTGACTTTGCCACAAGAAATAATTAAACATCAATGCTCGTCACCCCATAGGCGGGGGACAAGACACACTAACAGTAGCGCCAAAAGCCATGCCATCAAAGACAAGTCACTCCGCATATTTCTTTGTATACCGAGATACATACATCTGATCCTTTTTTCTACTGCATGCTGCGGGTGGGCGTTGGATCAATCACCTCCTTTGCGTTGGCGTCGTCTCCCGCTTAAGGTCTCCTTTGCGATCGTCATCCACTTCCCGGTTTAAACCTGCCTCTTGCTTGTTGCTTTCGCGGTTTTTCCTTGATCTCGCTCGTTTCTTCTCTTTTCTTGGTCATCCTTCTGCTTATTGCTGACTTCAACTCTCGCTTCTTTCTTCACCTCTAACCCCCCAAATCACTCTACTTTCTTGTTTAATCTCCCTCTATTTTGAACACGAAACCTTCGCCCGGCGCCTAATTTAATATCTCCTTATCCCGGCCGCGACCGCTAGACGCCCTCTGGGGTTGCGAAAACCCATCTCCCGTGCCTCCCCGTCGTTCGTTATGGGAGTGCCCCTCTGAGCTCGTCGACCCCAGTCCATCGTTGATCGATTGAGTTATACCGCTCTTCCCGGCATAACAGCCTTCAATCTCGGGCCCGCCCCTTTCGCTTCGCACCCTCGCTTCCTCATCTCCCTTTTTCGCTCCAGACCTGCCTAGTACAGGCTCTCCTAGCCCGGTCGTTTGGGTGTGGACTCGAACCCTGGCAATCTTGAAACCGCTCCTTCAGCCCCATACTCAGCATAGCAACACCGACACAGCTGGAGCCAAGCATAGCCCAGCTCGGTCCATCCGAACAAAAACAGAGGCGAGGCCGCCCGACAGAGGGAGCCAAACGACGTCAACCGCATTCACGAGACGCAAGAGTCGAGACGAGCCCCCGAGCGTGATAGACGGCCGATCAACAGACGAGACACCATCCGAGTTTAGATCGCCCACCGGTTCGCAGCGCAGGCGAGGAGAGAGTCTTCTCGTCCATACAAACTCTTGCCTGCCCCCTGCGATGCGACAATGATCCGCACCCTCGATATCGGCAGTGTTCTCCCCAGCCCCGACTCTCCGCCAGGGATGACGGCCTCCAAGAGCTCCAAATCGTCGTCTTTCCAGTCCTTCAGCAGCGATGATGGCAGTGTTTTGGCCGACGTTGGTCATTTTGAGGAGATCGGACTAGATGACGACAACGTAACCCTCAAGAGTCCATCCCAGGTCGACATTCGTCCCAGTCACCCCAAAGCTCCCTCGAGTCGAACTCTTGCAGCTGGAAAGACCGCTTCCAAAGCTCGACCGCCATTTCCGAGTCTCCAGACCAATGTTTACACCACCAACCCGCGCAGCACCAACCTGAGCTCATTGACAGAGCCCCCCTCGGCCACGCGCTCCAAGCAGTTGACCAGCCCATCCTCTACCTCTCTCCCCTTTCCTCGACGACACCGAAGTCCCAGCCCCGGGTATTCCCTCAACCCGAGAGATCCGAGTCTCCCCCCAAAGCCGCGTCGGGGCAGCTGGCAAACCGGCCGCGAGCGCAAGTCATTTACCGATCTCGAGCGAGAATGCGACGAAGACGATGGCGATGATATCCCCGATGGTCTTGTCCTCGACAACGTGCCTCTCTCTCCTCGTCCACCTCAGGAGCGCACGCCCAGTCGCCCCTCTTCAGTATCGCCCTCTCCCGACCGAGCCCCCAAGGAACGCGTTCGAAGCATCGGCAATGGAACGCCTGCTGTTGCTCAAGCGCAAGGGTCTCTTCGATCGCCAACCTGGAAGACCGACGGAGCCCCTCGCAGCCCAGTCAAAACTCGGGCACACAGCTGGAACGCGGCGCTCGCAGACCTGAATGCTGAGGCCAAGACTCTGACGGAAAAGCTCGAGGAACACGCCGGGGAGATGGAGGAACAGCAGGCAAAGCGTCCTGCAGGTCAGCGCCCCAACACCTGGAACTCGTCTCGAAGATCTGTCGATACCTCATATGAGAAGAAGCAGCGCATAAAATCCACACCAGAGCTGCCACCCCTCCGCAAGTCCAACATCATGATCGATCCTCTACCCATCTCGAAGGAGAAGGAAGCTGTTCTCAGCCGAACACGTCCCTCTTGGCTACCACCCAAGGATCCAGCAGAGGAGCGCCGACATCTCAAGGAGTATCAGAAAATGATGGCAGCGAGCGCCAAGGCTGATGAGCGACGTGAAGCCTCCCGCAGAGCCAAGATTGAAGGACGGGACAGCGCCGCCGACAACCTGATGCACATCTGGGAGAAGGATGTCCTACCACGATGGAACGATGCTATTCGAGAACGCAGAACAAGAGAACTCTGGTGGAAGGGCATTGCGCCTCGCAGCAGAGGAGCTGTTTGGACGCGAGCGATCGGCAACGAGCTGGGTCTGTCAGAAACCTCTTTCCAGGCAGCTCTTGCGAGAGCCCAGGAGGTGGAAGCCAGAGTCAAAGACGACAAGGGCGATGCCGAGGATGTGAAGAGAGCAAAGTGGTTTCAAGAAATTCGAAAGGACGCAGCCAACAAGACATGGGAGGACCTCCGCATCTTCGAAGTGGAGGGGCCTCTACACCAGAGTCTTGTCGACGTACTGAGCGCGTATGCCATGTACAGGAGTGACATCGGCTACGTCCGGGGTTGTAATGTGAGTATGACAAGCCACTGTGTGCCACTTGAGATGCTAACCAAGTCCGTCAGACAATCGCCGCGCTGCTACTTCTGAACCTGCCCAACGCTGGGTCTGCATTCGTCGCACTCGCCAATGTCCTCAACCGCCCACTGCCTCTCTCATTCTACGCCTGTGACCTTGGCGCACAAGCCTCAGCGTTCAACCTGGTGCTCCAGACGCTGTCTCTGAAGTCGGCCCCTCTGCACGAGCACCTGACCAAGAAGGTCCAAGACGTCAACCTGGAGGAGTCTCTATCGTCAATCTTGACTGGAATGTTTACGGGACATCTCGCCATTGACGAAGCGGCGCGATTATGGGATGTATATGTCTTTGAAGGCGACGCGCTCCTCATCCGGGCCGCCGTGGCTTTGTTACTCAGCAGAGAGATGACTCTTCTCGGCGCAAAGACGGCCGACGAGATCAAGGCGATTCTATCGGTAAGGAACGCCAAGGTGTCATCAGCAAGGCTTGCTGGCGAGGTCGGCGCCGAGGACAAGTTCATGATCTCGGTCCGCGAAGCCGGCAAAGCCTAGGGATTTATTGATGGGGACAAGGACAAAGATGGCTGAGACTCACGTCTCAACATGTACATTTTGGAATAGATGGGGACATACGCGGCTCCATTTCACGGCGTTTTCTACACGGGTGGCATTTTGGACATATGGGGTGGAGCGAACATTGCGGAGGACATTTTTGTGAATGTCTGGGGATGACAACAGCCTGTGGAGGCCCATAGAGCGGTGCTTATCTTCGTAATTACCGTCGTCCATGAATTGGATAGACAAGGTTCTGAATTATATGATTTTGATGATCAACAGTTGATTCTGGAAAATGCTGGGGGCGAAGGTGATGTGTGAGCTGGCAACTCCACAACATGGGAGGTTTGGGTGCCAGATAAACAAAAACAAACAACCTACAGATTCAACAAAGTCTGGGTTTGTTGTCTGAGGAGCTGGTGATGATTCCTGTGAGCCTCGGGAATCCGGGCCGACGTCAGAGCTGAGTGCAGGGTAGGCCCAACGTATTGAGAGCAATTGATCCATGATAGCATCCTGCTGTATGAGGCGAGGTTTAGATGGTGTTGGAAACTGTCAAATCTAGGGGGATGACTTGTAGATCTTGTCGATTTCTGGAGGTAGTTGGCATCACGACATGAGTCTGCTTTGTATGCCCTGTTTGATCAGGGCGCAGACATTGAGCGTGCTAACTCGGGCACACTACACGCGTTCATTTGAAAGCTCGGTAGATCCTTGTCGACGCTCATTGAGCACTTATTCTATCATAATGGCAGCTCTAGAGGAAAAGAAACAGTCTCATATAAGGCAAATATCATACGCCAAGTCATCTCTAACAAGCACCTATCCCTTTGTCCCCGCCAGATTAAGTCAATCATTGGTGCCGCGATAAAGGCAGCTCCATCTCCTTAACACCACGATTGACGCAATTCCCTTCAGCCACCACCGAATGCCTCGGCCCTCTCTGTCATATAAATTGGTACCAATCCAAGACACCAAGCCACGGCGTTGCAGCATGCATTAGCATGACGCTGTGAAACCACCAGGAGCAACCTCTTCCCTCTGTTTCACGCGCCGGCCATGTTGACCCAGCCTCGTCACGTGATCACCACCAACTTCTGACCCCTCACCGCTGACCACCAGTTCTGAGGGAGCAGACAAAAACATCCAAACACCGCCGCTCAACAATTCTCTCCACCTCACTTATACGAGGCCCAACCCGCCCACTATTAGCTGGTGCCCCAGCCTCGCCCGCACTCAAGATGCCGTCAGGATACAAACATGGAGATACCCCCAAAAAGGCCATGGTGAGGGGAACCATCTCGTACCTCGAGTCCCAGGGCCTGCCCGTCAACAAGTCTGCCATCTTCCGCCACTTTGACCTCTCACGCTCCCAGGGCTACGCCGCCCTCAACATCCCTGCCTCTAAGCGCAATGACCCCGAATGGGAGGAGACCCGCGGGAGGCCCCTCAAGATCTCCGAGGAGGACCAGCAGAAGATGGAGAAGATCCTGTGGGATGAGCGTTATGTCAACGTTAACCTGAACTGGCACGGCCTGGCCAAGGAGGCAGGTGTCGAGGTCGACGTGAACCCGAGGACCCTGCACCGGACTATGGGCACGCTTGGATACCGGAGATGCCTGGCATGCTCTAGGACCTGGGTGCACAAGAAGGCCAGGGAAAAGAGGGTGGAGTACGCCAGACGGATGCTCGAGGCGTATCCTCAACCCCAGGATTGGAGACCCGTACGCTTCAGCCTCGAACTTCACTTTGGCTTTGGCCTCGACGGCAAGATGCGCCTCATTCCACGACCCGGTGAGAGATTCTGCGCCCCGTGCTCAGAGACTCCCGAGGCTGAATGGCCGCGCGATCTGAGAAAGGCTCACGTATGGGTTGCGGTGGGACACGGCTTCAAGAGCGAACCAGTCTTTTACGAAGAATCCACCAACCCCAACTGCACCGGTGTCATGACCATGACGGAGTACAAGGACCATATCCTCGAAAAGACAGTCAAGCCGTGGCTCACCGGCATAGGTTCGCAGAGCTTCATTCTTGAGGAGGACAGCGAGGCATTTGCGCACGGCGCTGCGAGCAAGGTCAACCCGGTGCAGCAGTGGAAGGACGAGCACGGCTTGCGATACTACTTTAGCTGTGGTGACAGCCCGGATCTGAACCCACTGGACTCACTCTGGCCGGCACGCAAACAGTGGACGCTCGATGCGCCCAAGGACTGGGAGGACGAGACGCTGCAGAAGATGGTGCGTGATGCCTGGGCGTCGTTTGAGATGGAGAGGGTCAACATGTGGGTGGACTTCATGCCACAGCGTCTGAGGCAGGTGATTGAAGGTGATGGGGGACTGATTCCGTGGTGATGGGGGTTAAGGGGGTGTTTGGGAGTTTATATGATTCTGGCGTATATATGATTGGCATGGTGTGTTATGATGAGAAAACTCGATGACTGGGATGAAGGAATGTTTGGTACTCTATTCTTACGGTTTATAAGGAAAATAAAAAAGCTCATAGCTTCTCTACTGTATGTGATGCCTTTCGGGTCAGGGATCCAGTGACTGGCCGTGATAATGCCCCTTTGCACGACGGACGGGCTAGGACAGACAGGCACTTTACAACCACAAGTCTAAGCTTTTGGAACAGTAGTAGTGCGCAAAAGACCACGAGCATGATCGATAAATAGTAGAGGGATGGCTGTTTATTGTGCTTGGGCGATGGAAGAAGCGCAACATGTTCATCTGGAGGACGTCGCAGGACACCAGGGAATCGACGGTTGAGCAGACTAATGCCTGCCTACCTCTGGTAACGGAATCGAGCCTAGAAGTGCAATTGCAACGTATTTTGAAGCCCTGAAAATATTTACAACCATTGACTTCCTTCGCGGTCGGGAAATACAGCCGAGTTCCATCTCAGGGGCCTGGTACTGGACATCTGCCGCAACTGGGGGGTTTGACGTATAGATTACCACCTGCCGGATGCCTTATGACGAGGATTAATGAAATAAAAGGACTTTGCTCTGCCTAAGAATAAATGTTTAGTCAAATTGACGGTCCTTTGATAAGAATTCCATGAAACCATCGAGGCTCTGGGGGTGGGTGCATGGGGCTTTGTTTGCCAGTGCGAGGCAGCTGCAAGAGACATGACCGTGATTCACTGTCGTCAAACACTCCGCAGTAGGCGCACAATACCTAATTCCTTATTCCCCTCAAACTTCTTGGATTCACTCACCTTTTTGACCTCACCCGCATCATCTTGGCTTCTTGGTCAAATACCTACCACTCAAGATGAAAACACCCAAGTCTAAGAAGAAGAAGAACAAGAAGGCCAAGGAGACCTTCAAGGATGTCAATACCATCGACCTCACCAGCTCCCCTGGGCCGTCGTCTGGTCCAGCCTCGTCACCCTCGACTTGCCCCGATGCGCACTCGGTTCCCAACTCCCCGGCCAAGAGCGCCGCCGACAAGGCAGCCATGCCTCCTCCTACCAGCCGCCCCGGTGAAAAGAGCGTAAGTAGACTGCTCACCTCCCTTGAATTGAATCATCAGATGGAAAGTCCGGTCTGGGCCACTGACAATTCACAGACTTCTCAGCCTCAGGCCCCTCGGGGCCCAAACGCAGACTGGAGACGAGCTGGTACTGGTGTCCACGACGACTACTTGACCAAGTCCAAGGGGAATTTTCGCCACAAGTCTCTGAGACGGGACAGTGGTATTACTGTGGAAACCCCCCAGGGCATTCGCTGGGAAAAGGCAATGCGAATCCAGCAGGGACGTTGGTCAAACAACCCGTCCCAAGCCACAGCATCGTCTCAATCAGGCTCGACGTCCACCACAAGGGAGCCTCCCAGGGGACCCCAAGCCCACAACAACCCGGTTTGTTTGACTTGTCCAGTCTTGACACGTACCGTTGCTGACCCGAATCTAGTATGGACTCACGCAGCCTCAGAGCCGACGAGGTGATGTCCCTCCTTTGAAGGAGCTCCAGGGAGGGCATCAGAGAGCCGCTGCCCCTGCGCGACCAACAGGTGCCACCTCCAATTCTGAATCCCTTCAACGCCCTGCCCCCCCTCAAAATCCCGAACCAGTTCAAAAGCCTGCGACTGCCCCAGGTCCAACTGCCCCAGACCCATCCATCCCAGGCCCGGCCGCGACGGAAGCCCCAAACAGCCAGACCCCACGCCGAAACTTTTCGATGGCTTGCAAGATCGAGGTCATGGAACTCTGCCTGGCATCGAAGAACACGTACCTGAACATGACTCCTTCGCCGAGCTTTGATCAGAAGCCCTTTTGGGACGATATTTTCCAGAACATCGAGCTCAACCATGCTACCCAGGGCAAGTTTAAAGATTGGAAAGACCTCAGATATCATGTCGATGTCTGGGTCCAGCCCCGTCGGACGAGCCTGAGAGAGAACAACTTGCCCGCTCCGTCCGTGGGACAGCCAGAGCTCGACCGGCTCATCGATGAGTGGAACCGGGTCTTTGCACAACGCTTCTGCGCAATCAACCGAGGGTATTTCGAGAGCAACCTCTGGCCTCTAGCCGAGGGCCATGTCATGTCGATCATGCAGTCAGAGATCCGGACTTGGATCACCGGCGCTCTCGAAAGGCGGATGAACGAACTCGACCGATATACGCGACGTGTGCTCGGAAACAACACAAGGCCTGAAGACTATGACAATCCTGTCAGGCGATTGTTTTACAGTTCTCAGGCGACGAGCCAGAGTGATGCGACGCAAGTTCGTGAGACAGAGGCCCTCATGTCGCTTGTGCTGGATCTTCAACCGCAACTGCGCAGTGCCATTGGCGATGATATTCGCAACGCTGGAAGTGACGGCCACAGAGACAACAACCAGCGCTCGGGTGAGCTTCAATCAACTGGTCAACGACAGGCTACTGGCTATTATCAGCATACGCAGGATGAAGTCGTGCCGTCCATTGAAACTCCAACCCGGACTACGGGTTATAGACGCGCCCCAGGATACTACGATCAACATGTCTCTTCACCTCCAATGGCTGGCCGTAGCTATGAGTGGTATTCGAGAAAGAGAAAGGAGCCAGACCAGAGCCACTCGACTCCCAGCACAGGCAACCTTCTTATCAGAACCCAAGACTTGCCAGGATATGACCCTGGGTCTGGCGCGAAGCGTCGGCGTGTGGATGAGGGCATGTCCGAGTTCCCATCCCCGAGTCGGCTGATGGCACGGGGCTCTTTGCCAGCTCGGGCACGGGATACCCCCGATAATCCGTTTGAGACGCCTCAACCACTGCAAAGAGGCCAGGGCACTCATCTTCAAGGATCGCCGAACCGGTTTCGCGAGCAGACTGCAGAGTTCAACAACATGACTCCTGACTCGAGGATGGACATGCTGTACAAGGCTCTAAAGGAGACTCGCCAGGAGAACGGGAAGAAACGGTAGAGGCCGTCGTTTTGGAGGTGTCACGTGTGAGTGTTTCTTGATGGACGGTTAGCTTGATACTTCCAACATGGATGATTCGGGAGGAATGGAAGGGAGGAATGAAAGATTGGCGGATGAAGGAGAGAACTGGTGTTTGGAACCCATGTATATACATCTCAACAACCGTCTCAACAATTGCTGCAGAGATGAAGCTGCGTAGGTAGGCAAGGATCGAGGCGAAAGTAGGAAATTGTACGGATTAAAGTCTGATATCGAACCACCTACGGGGTTCAAGAGATACTTGAGTGAAACATTGAATGGGCAAATGAGGCTCCAACTCCCCTTGAGTGCTACTGTTTGTGATACAATAATTCATCTGGAAATACCTGGAAAATAAAAGAGACGTTGTATAAAAAAGCCCATCCTCTGATTGCTTTTATTATCTTGTCGTTCTTGTGATAACTTCGTAGCTACCTGGGCCAAGCCAATGTCTTCCATTACACTGGTGTTATTCTATTGATACCCTACCAACTACCCTTAGGGGAGAACGAAACTGCGGCCCTCGAATTTTCCCGATATCGAACCACCATGACCTGACTCGGAAAGCGGCTCAGCTCGCGATTTGCAAGGAGTCGACTCCAACGATGTGATGGATGCTGACGATGGCGGGGTTTGAACCCAAGAGCCGCGAAAGAAGTGCCGCCCAGGGACTGGAAAGGAAAGATGCCAAGCGGGCAAGACACGTGGGGCGCTTGGACCCTAGAGCAAGGGGGAAAAAAAGCTCCTTCAGAAGCTATTGACGAGCTTGAAAGCCTGCGATGACCTTTGATGGAAGAGCATTTGAGCCAATGGCTGGCCTCGTGAATGAAACCCTTAGCCGAATTCCTCAGTAACCTGGCTGAAAAGAAAAAACAGTCAAAATGGCTGTATCTTGGCAAGCGCTTGCAAGCTGGCTGTCAAGCACGTCAAAAAAGGGACGCCTCTTGACGGGTGTTCCATCCGATTCCCCTTGTCTTTTGCGCCACGCCCGTACATGGGGGGCAAAGGGAGCGAGTCGTATCGCGCCGCTCGCTTCCCCACCAGCTCCGCTCCATCTTGAACCAGAAACTGAACCCTTGGGCCGTGGATTTGCCAAGACCAGGGGTCCCGCCTCAGCTCAACAAAATTCCCAACAGAAAAAAATATCAAGCTTCGTCTCTGATGCTCACAAGAATAATCCATCTTTTGTGGCCCTGATAACAGAGAGCGCCTGAAAGACATGGGGACGTGCGTATTCGGTTTGTCCGTTTTGGTCCCCACTGACACAAAGCTTGCCAGAGGCTTGCTGCGTGCTGCTGTTGTCTTGCAACCGCCGAGCTGAACAAACCCCTTGAACAGCGGTAAAAGTGATCAACTGTGACCAGAACAAGGTAGACACTTCCTCGGCTCGTCAACTGGATGGTGGCATGATGGTTTCCCCCTCCTTACGCCTCCCATCTCATCATCCATTCCCCAGGTTTCCTCACAGACAGTGTCCTGGCATGCGTGACCAAGTTGCACAACAGCGTTGGGCAGAACCGGTCAAGGTAAGGATGTACATGTACATCGGTTCAGCCCAAGTAAGGTTATCTTAGCACACTTTGGTATGTTCACCTCGGTTCGTCGTCGATGGGCATTTTACATGTGGACGAACGCCAGGTTGCTCACTCAGCCATCAACCCTCCCATCTCTGATCCGAGTCATCTCGAGGCGGATGGCGGGCATCTCTCCACGGCCGTCGATGCTGCTCCACTGCGAGCTGGGGTTGATTAGCTTTGGCCTTCACCAGATTCATCAACACCTCCGTCCCATGTCTCTCATTTCCCCCCGGTATCAAACATGCGTGGCCTCATGAACCAATCGACTCGTATCCAATTCACATCGTCAACAAAAAAAGAAGAGAAGCACATCGGGCTTGGGCCGCTAAGCACGCCCCTCCTTTGCCCCCCTCACGGTGGTTGACGAGGGCTCCCGGTTCCCCCCGTCTGTCCTCATTGACTTGATTCACATGTCGATGATCTCCAGCCCTAAGCAGGACCCGGAGCCACCTGGCCTGTAGCGCCCCAAGCTCCCCAACTGGAACCCCCGACCCCAAGACACGCGCCGGGGCCTGGTCCGGCCACGGGTATGGAGGCAAAAGGCTTGGGGTGGTGGCTGGAAGGCCCCAAAAACAGGTGGACACTGACCATGCTCGACATAAAAGACGGGTGCACTTGCAGCGGGAGGCTTAACCTTGAGCCGCCTGCTTAATTTGAGAAGCCGATTCCTAGGTAGAGTATTTTCTGCAACGGCATGGTTGCCCGTCAGAGGGGGGAGCCAATCTGATACGCCGCCGCCATCCCGTCGGCCTTGTCCCGCGGGCACAGAGGCAAAAAAAGAAGTTGATCCACCAGGCGGTGAGCACCCGAGCTTAGAAGGGGGGACGCCGCATCGATTGAAGCGTGCAGGTCATTCTCACTGTGCGTGCGTGTAGGCGCAGCAGTTTTTTTTTGTGTGGTTGTCTTGTCTTCCATGTCTTGGAGCATGGTGCCACTGCGGGTGTTGAAATCCCGCCGCCGGAGTTGGGGCGGGGACCGGGCCCGGGCTTCGGCATTGTGACGATGCAACGTCGGCCGTGAAATGGTAGAGTGTTGACTGGGTAAAAAAAGGATGATGAGAGCATCTGAGTGATACCAATTGGAAAGCAAACTAATCTGATGACCATGGTAGACTATCATCAGCGAGCCTGGAGTCGTCTGTCAGTGTACAAAGTGCAGAATCTTGGCGATAGTTTCAGCCAGCCCCCTTCCCCTCCGTGGACAAGTCAAGCTTGTGGAAGCTCCCCTGCTGTGAGACATTGAGGTGCCCGCCCACCTCAACCCCGGCCACCCCGTCCTGTCCTGTCCAGTCGCTCACTCACTCACTGTTACCGGTACGGCAGAGGGAGGCCATGGCCACCGTCAGGGGGGGGGGGGTTTAGAAGCACGACCCGTTTTCTAGCGTCTTTTCCTGGGGTATTTTTTTTTTTTTTTTTTTGGTCCTGGTGGTCGCGACTCGAGTCGGGCGTGAGTGTAGGTAGGTACTTTGCCTCAGCTATCTTTTCCCTTGAAGCGGCCGCCTCTTTTTCAAGATCGACCAGATTGTGCATAGCTAGAACATCAGTGGCACGTAGGTCAATAGACAAACCTGTGCTGCAGCTGAAGGCGTCGAATTGTCTGTCAGGAATAAAAAGGGAGCTTGTCATGAATCTCTGTCAATTCCAAGCCCTCTTCTTACCTCTTTCTCTCGGTTTTTGCCCCAAGGGATCATCATCTGTGACCATTCTCATTCCCTGTCTCACTTGGCCGCGGTAATTGAGTGATCGTCCCACTTGTTGCGGCTTCTGCTCTTGTGCCTGCTTCACTGCTTGCTTGCTTGCTTGTCCGTTCTCCCGTGGCTGCCAGGCTTTGAGTGGGCTCCACGGCACTTCCCCCAACAAAACGTTCCTGCCGAGCAAGCGGAATCGCATTGCATCCATAAAACTTCAACCCCCCCGGGCCCTTATTATAGCCCACTCCCGTCAGCCTCCTCCTTCTTCTTCACCTCCCCTCTTTCTCTCTTCGACTCTTGTCCTTTGGCCCATCCGACCAATTGACTCTTCTCTCTTTGTCGGCCGTCCTCCCTTCCCCCCTCCCGCAACAATGGCCTCGTCTACGGCTGTGCCCAGGCAGAACCCTGCCCTTCGACGCACCGTCACCTCTACCACGGCCACCGACTCCGAGTCGTCGGCTGCCGTCTCTCCCTCAGACTCCCCTCGTCCCTCGGCTTCCTCCACCTCGCTCTCCTCTCTGTCTGAGGTGGACATTGAGAAGCCCAAGTCCGGCTATGGCCGTCTGATCGACACGTACGGCAACGAGTTCGAGGTGCCCGACTTCACCATCAAGGACATCCACGATGCCATCCCCAAGCACTGCTTCAAGCGCTCCGCCCTCAGAGGCTACGGCTACATCCTCCGCGACATGGTCCTCCTCGCCACCACCTTCACCATCTGGCACAACTTTGTGACCCCCGAGTACATCCCCTCCACCCCCGCCCGTGCTGGTCTCTGGGCCGTCTACACCGTCCTCCAGGGTCTCTTCGGAACTGGCCTCTGGGTCATTGCTCACGAGTGCGGCCACGGCGCCTTCTCCGACTCTCGCCTCGTCAACGACATCACCGGCTGGGTCCTCCACTCGTCCCTGCTCGTCCCCTACTTCAGCTGGCAGATCTCGCACCGAAAGCACCACAAGGCTACCGGCAACATGGAGCGTGACATGGTCTTTGTTCCCCGAACCCGGGAGCAGCAGGCCACCCGTCTCGGCAAGATGGCTCACGAGCTCGCTCACCTCACCGAGGAGACCCCCGCCTTCACTCTGCTCATGCTGGTCCTGCAGCAGCTCGTTGGCTGGCCCAACTACCTCATCACCAACGTCACTGGCCACAACTTCCACGAGCGCCAGCGCGAGGGTCGCGGCAAGGGCAAGAAGAACGGTTTCGGCGGTGGTGTCAACCACTTTGATCCCCGCAGCCCTCTGTATGAGAACCGTGATGCTAAGCTCATCGTCCTGAGCGATATCGGTATTGGTCTGGTCGCCACTGGTCTGTACTTCCTCGTGCAGAAGTTTGGCTTCTACAACATGGCCATCTGGTACTTTGTTCCCTACCTCTGGGTCAACCACTGGCTGGGTAAGCTCCTCTCGTCCACTTTCGCTTGCTGATCAAGACTGACCTGTTTAGTTGCCATCACCTTCCTTCAGCACACCGACCCTACCCTCCCTCACTACCACAACGAGGAGTGGAACTTTGTCCGCGGCGCCGCTGCCACCATCGATCGTGAGATGGGCTTCATCGGCCGACACCTGCTTCACGGCATCATCGAGACCCACGTCCTCCACCACTACATCAGCAGCATCCCCTTCTACAACGCTGATGAGGCCACCGAGGCCATCAAGCCTGTCATGGGCAAGCACTACCGCGCCGATGTCAAGGACGGCCCCCGTGGCTTCATCCGTGCCCTGTACAACAGCGCCCGTATGTGCCAGTGGGTCGAGCCCAGTGCTGAGGCTGAGGGTGCTGGCAAGAACATCCTCTTCTTCCGCAACCGCAACGGCCTGGGCACCAAGCCTGCCATTATCGACCCTCCTGCCGCCTAAGGGTACTATATCGGTCCGCTCGCAGGGTGTCTGCACGCCCACAGATCTTTTCTTTCAGCGTTGATTGTTCCAATTTTGGTCATGGGAGTCGTCGTATTCGGTTGTTTGGGACGGAGCAAGACCGTCCATGAACAGGTCTTGCCAATCGGTTAAATTGATATGGCCCATGGACATGGTGGAGGATGGAAGAGGAGGCAAAATAATCGAAGGAACAAAGACTCAAGAGTGATGAACTAGATGATAGAGAGCAGCAAAGATATGAAACCTAACGAAGCCACTCAATTTCTTGGATCAAGGACTGTCTGTCTCGTGATATTTGAGACTTGTTGACGCTGAAATGACGGATGCCCCGGAGTATCAAGTGATCTGATGCGGGGAAAGCCACACGTGCTCACGGGTCCTATTTGGAGTCCGACCACCGAAAGTGTTTATCTTGAAGCTGTCGAGATTGTGATTTGGTGGTTTCTGTGGGGTTTGAGAACTGCCGTTGGGTGGTTTGGACATTTCTACCGAGGTAATGGTGGAGGAAAACACATTGGGATAACAACTCGCGAGTTGCTCCATCTCAAGCTCAGGGGTCATTACATGGGCGTTCCATGACCTTCACGGGGAGATTAATGGCGGCTTGGGGCTTGGAAAAGAGGCGTTCAATGTTGCGGCTGTTGGTCGTAACAGGAGCTCCCTACTGCCATGTTGCAGCCAGCAAGGAGAACATTGTGCATCGCCTTTTAGCTTCCCGTGTCTGGACTGTGGTCTAGATCCTGCAGACTTGAAGCCAGCGCAAGGAGGTTCAACCAGCTTCGTATTTCCGGGCATGATAGTCCAGGTTGCAACATATGCCCTGCCCGAACTTTGAGGCTGTATTGATGCATTCACGTCACGAGGACTATCTCGCTTGTCGGTTGACTACGTTCCTCCTCCGGACAACCATGGACGGGAATGACGTATACATCCCGAAAGCTTGACACAATATGATCTGTTTGCTTGGCCAAGGTTGGCCAAACAGCAAAAGCGGTGAATCCAACCGTCACACAAAGATGACATCTTGACAACCAACAGGCTGCAAGGTACACAGCCAATCAGCCACATGACATTCTTTTTGAGCGAGCTGATGTAGATCAGGCCGAGCAAGAACGGGTTCACGGGCAGAGGAACCCCGGCTTCCGGTCTTGAAAATGTATCACTGGAGGGTTTACTCCGTACCGAGGAGGATATGCCAAGGATTTGCCAAGCTAAGTGGTAACTGGCAATGGTCAAGCCACGGGTGGTCACGTGCTCGATCACACGTGCTCGGTCACACGTGCTCGGTGACAACATCTCCAGCCAATCACGTACTTTCTCACCAAAGACTGGCTTCAAGCATCCTTTCGGCCACTGTTTTTTTTTTTTTTCTTTCGTAGTTCGATTTGCCTGGAATCCTCTTGGAGGCTCAGCAACATGGATAGATTAAAACAAAGAAATGAAATCACTGCTGAAAAACAATGGCGGCTCGGAGGGCTTGTAACTGAGATCCTGTCTTTGCTCCCCCTGGAATCAAGAATTACACAACGTATAAGCGACAATACCGTCTTATAGGAGATATAAGACCAGGTTTCTTAGGAAGAACATCCACCCGTGATGTCCAACATGGGTGTCGAGCGCTTTGCAGCCAAAACTTGGCGATTCCATCATGGACTCTGTTTTCATTCCACTCTTTGAGAAAGACCCTCCCAATAACCCCCTGAAAGAATCATTGCACCTATAGCTGGCGCAGCCTGCTTTGACAGGCATGAGTTTACAAAGCTAGAGATCAGATCATGGCCTTGTGTGTTGGACTGCCAAGTGTCATGCCGTCCTGGCGCCTCGCAATCTAAACTTGGACACCGTTTCAAAGAGCTGAGGCTGAACTTTCTTGGACGTCCCCTTTGGAATTAGAGAGTTATCCGGAATAGTGCAAGCTACTAAGCTTGGCATAGGATGGATCTCAACGGAGGACGGCCCAGGATCGTGAATGACGTTTTTGGCCATTGGAACGTTAGAAAAGAATCTGACAAGCGAGAGAACTTGCTAGTAGGATTGCTGGTTCCCGCATTAGACTGAATATTTAGAGTTGCTGGGCTTGGACGTTGGGTCACAGGCAGAATACTGTTGGTCCCTCTTCCTCGGTGCGTCATTGAATTCCAGTCCAAGAGCTGACATCAGGCCAACACTTTGGTGTAGCGAGGCAGAGAACAAGCGGCTTTACAAGCTGAAGAGATCAAGCCTGGTGTATGAAAGTAATGAACGACGGAAGAAACCGTCCAAGGTCCAACCTGGAGGTGGTGTGCACTCTTGGCTGCTCAGATTGAATAGGATGTAAGAGGCTTGGGAACTGGTTGACGAATCAAGTTGAAATTTACTCTACCGCTTGGATCCTTTCATTCAGTCATGGGGGCTGATTTTGAACCGTCGGCGTTTGAGAGATGTCACCTCCATCTTTAAGCTCGCTGTTCTTCTAACTCTTCCGAATTAAAAACGTATTTACGCTGTGAGCTTATCAAGTGAGATTCCCTACTGGTACTGTTAGTTTAATATTAGTCTTTTCTATTCAATTGGCGAGCATGTAGTGCTGGAAGATCTCAAAATTTCCTATAGATAGTGACTCATGGTTGCACGCTGAACAAGTAACCAGATGTGAGCAAGGCAATCGAATTATTTCGAAACAATAATCTATGACGTGAGGATGCTCACTCAAGCTTACACTAATATCCCCACTTCATTCACATCTCTTAATATTCGCGTGGACAGCGCTTCCGTTGTCTATGTGACGAGTGTTGCTATTTACCCAAACTGAGTGACGAGATATCACATTCTGGGTGATGATCTCTTGAGCCAAGATCCAGACGAGGCAGGAAAAAGATCGACGGGTCAATGGCGTACACACGTGGTAACGGTATGGTCGCCCTCTCTGCCCCTTGCAGCGCCCTATCGTAGTGTCTTCCGGCATCGACATCCGCCCGGTGTCTCACAGTGAGAAATGACCTGTCACAGACCCCAATCTCTTGGATTCCATGCCATTGTGCCTGATCCTCATTGTAAAGAGAGACAAAACAAGTGTGTGGGGAGCCGCTAAACCTTGCCAATAGCCGTTGCGGTGCGGGAATGCCACTCAAGATTGCGCGTGGCTTTGGGCGTTTTCGCAAAGGCACGGATCGCCCACGTTTATTCCCGTAAACGCTGCTCTGGGCGTCCTGTTGCGACGGTTTAAGCTCAGGAGACGAGGCGACAGGGGTCAACGTGATCTTGTCTCGGAATCTTGCTCTCAATATAGAGAAGCCACAAACCCCAGTTTGGACGAGGCCGACCAGGAGTAAAGCCACAGCAGAAGGAATCGGTGAAAGCGTCAAGACGCAAATGACATCATAGGGTGTTCGAAGAATAGGGTAGTTGTCAGTGTTCCACATAATGGCGATGCACTCATAGAGGAGGAGCTGACCTGGAGGTTGGGCGTGCGAGAGGGTCAACACAAGTTTGATGAAAGGGCGCTCTGTTATGCCACAACGCAAAGGTCAACGGTTAATATGAATGTTGAGACCCTGATCTCAAACAGTTTCGATCGATCGATGTGAGATCTGATAAGTTGGTTCTTTGACCGTGGCAAAGGAGCATTGGAGCTTGCCCTCTCCTCCAGGGCAAGGCAGTCCTGAGCAAACATGGGGTTATTCCTTTGATGTCTGTTCCTGCCAGGTCAACTCGGTCAGCGTATATCAAACCAAAATTCCAACCCCGTACTCGGTGAGCTTGCCGGCCGGGTAACCGCTCCTTTGCTTGGCAATCCAAACATGGCTGTGTGTCCTTGTCGATCATCACCTCTCGACATTGCAGCCGACAGGAGGGAACCCAGATCAAGACCGGGCAGTGTTGCTGGGTTCAGATTTTTCAGCTCTTGGCAAACCTCTCTGAGCCTGTGTTACATCACCGCCATGTCAACAGCGGAAGCGTCCTCTACCGGAGGCAACCATAACACCACAGCCGGGTGTAGTGTACCGTTTCCCGTCGAAAACGGCAGCTCGCCTAAACGATGATGCCAAGGCTGGGGAATGAGGCGTTCGCTAGTCGCAGGGGGTTTCTTGTTCCCGGTCCCCAAGAGAGTCCCGTTTTAGGTCGATCCACGGTCGCCTATGTAGCAGCAGCCTTCTCTGCGGATCACGGTTGTTCCCGGATCTTCGCACCTGTGCATTCCCCTGCAGCTCTCCACCAGGCCAAGCATTCAGCTCAAGCTCCTCACCGGGCACTAAAGAATAGATGAAGAGTCGACGGTTTGTGGATAGGAGGGCCTCAAAGTTTGCGCCTTGCTCGGAAGCACGATGGACCCGGAAGCTAGCCTTCGATGCCGGGCATGTCTCTTGTTCAGGAGGCTCATAATCTGATGCGGTGGTTGAGAAACCTTGTTCTGTCTGGGGCAAGTTAGCCTCCTTTTAGCCTGGTAGGGAATAACCAACAACTCAGACATACACGACCAACAGAGCTGGCGACACTGATAGCATCCTCCATGACAGGTCACAAGGCAGCTTGGAGTCCACCCCAATTAGACTTCTTGGCTTGATTCCCTCGCAACCGGGAGTTTGGAGGCTGTCCCTGGAGTAATCGATGGATGAATGGAATGACGACACATCCGCCAGCCTGGATAGGACTTCCTGGAAAACAGGAAAGCTGAACGCGCACATATCGACTTCAGATGTCAAGCCCCGGTTTCAGAGATATATAGAGCTGGAGTGACCGCGCCTAGACTTTCAGATCATCATTCACCAAGGTCGATCAATGCCAACACCTCACCTCTCAATCGACAACTTACCATGGCTCAGCACATGAGCTGGTCAGTCTTGCTGACAACAGCAGCTTTGGCTATTTCAGCCTCTGCATCTGCCATCCCGCGCCAAAACCATCCTGACACACTCTTCTCCCGACAGGGACTCTATGGCGGTGGATGTCCCCTCCCTGATGTCTGCACCTGGGGAAGCTGCACCAATGTGACCATTGGGCTCGATCCAAGGGAGTGTGGAAAGTCGGACAATCCATGTGAACCCGGAGCGATTTGTGTTGCCGGGCAATGTTACCCCCTCGATCTTGGATCGAACGACGTGGGCCACAAGAACTGCAGCAATTCCACCAGCTCCCAGCTTTGTCTGCCTGGTCAGTGGTGCAATAAAGGCAAATGCGATCCGATCCAGATCCTCGCTGATTCTCGCCACTGCGGAAATGGTCAAAAGCCTTGCCGTCCGGGATCGCTCTGTGTCAATGGCAGATGTCAGAAGATTGACATTGGATCTGACCCGTCTTCATGCGGACCCCTGAACAAGACCTGCGGCCCTGGAAACTGGTGCCTCGACGGCAGCTGCCAACCGTTCGTTCTGGGAACAAATGTGCAAGCTTGCAACCAGAGTATCCAGTGCCCACTTGGCTCGTCATGTCAACAGGGTTGGTGCCGCCAAGTGTTCATCGGAACCGACCCCTTCAACTGCGGCGAGGGACTTGGCAAGAAGAACTGTACTTCTGGACAGCTCTGCGTCTCGGGAAGCTGCAAGTCTCTGAACTTTACCTCTGAAGCGGCTCAGAACAAGACTTGCGGATCTTCCAAAAAGCGTTGTGAGCCTGGTAACTTTTGCTGGAAGAACAAGTGTCTGCCTATTCACATCTCCGCCGACCTCTCACAGTGTGGCAGCGACGGAAAGCCGTGCAATAGCAGTCAAGTGTGCGTATCTGGACGTTGTATCGGCAACTTGACACACCCATGGGATGTCCCGCCGATTGGCTGCGGCAGCAGTAGTGCTGTTGGTCTTGGAGGCCCTGGTGGTCGCCTTCCTGGGCAGGGGGGAGCCGGACAACAAGGGCAAGGGGGTGCGGGTGAGCAAGACGGCAGCGACTCATCGGGTCAAGGCCAGGCCGGAGGTCAAGGAGATGGTAGCGGATCAGCTGGTCAGGGCAACGATGATGATGACTCGGGCAATCAGCAATCTGGAGGCCAGTCCAGTGGCAGTGGCTCGTCAAACTCCAGCCAAGGTGCAGGAGGCAACGATGGCTCTGACGGGAGCCAGTCTGGCGGTCAAGGCGACAGCTCCTCGGCTCCGGGAACAGACAATGATGGATCCGGATCTGGACAACCTGGGGGCGGTCAGGGCACTTCCGGCAACGGCGGCCAAGGCGGCAATGGAGATGTCACTGGGGGTCAGAGTGGCCAGGGAGGTCAATCAGGCCCAGGTGGTGGTGCTTCAGGTGATGCCTCGGGAGGGCAGTCTGGCCCAGGATCCCAGGGCGCCGGCTCGACTGGCTCAGGCAACAATTCTGGAAGCCAATCTGGCTCGCCTGGGGATGGTTCTGGTGGCAATAGCCAAAACGGCCCGGGAGGGTCTGGCTCAGACGGCAGCGGCTCTGATGGAGCTAACAACTCCTCAGACGGAGACGGAAATGCTGATGGGGGTAACTCCTCTGGCAGCAGTGGCGGCAATGATGGCAATGGCTTGCCTGACGGATCCTCCGACAATGGGAACCAATCTGGCCAGGGAGGGCCCGACTCGAACGGATCTGGCTCGCAAGGAACTGGGTCTGGGGACAGCGACGGCCAGTCTACCAATAATGGAGGATCGGGGGGTGCCTCTTCCGGAGGAAGCGGTTCAGGAAGCAACTCTGGCGGGAGCGGAGGCTCTGACGACGGGGGAGACGGCTCTTCTGGATCTGGATCTGGGTCTGGTTCAGGAGATGGCGTTGCTCCGGATCAAAGTGGAGGAGCTCCAGGCGCCGGCTCTTCTGGCGATGACTCCTCCGGTGACGGCTCTCCAGGTGATGGCTCTTCCGGATCTGATTCGGGAGGTGGCAATTCGTCTCCTGATCAGAGTGGGAGAGTTCAGGGCACCGGTTCTTCTTCTGATGGTTCATCTAATGGGGGCTCTTCCGGAAATGGCTCTTCTGGAGATGGCTCTTCTGGAGGTAGCTCTTCTGGAAATGGCTCTTCTGGAAATGGCTCTTCTGGAGATGGCTCTTCTGGAGATGGCTCTTCTGGAGATGGCTCTTCTGGAAATGGCTCTTCTGGAAATGGCTCTTCTGGAGATGGCTCTTCTGGAAATGGCTCTTCTGGAAATGGCTCTTCTGGAGGTAGCTCTTCTGGAAATGGCTCTTCTGGAGATGGCTCTTCTGGAAATGGCTCTTCTGGAGATGCATCAGGAGATGACGGTTCGGACCAGAGCGGGAGAGTTCAGGGCAGCGGCTCTTCAGGCGATGACTCTGGAGAAGATTCATCCTCGGGCAACGGTTCATCGGGCAACGGTTCCGGAGGCTCATCATCGCCAGGAACCGGATCCGATTCTGGAGGCAGCGGCTCAGGAGGAACGGAGAACCCTGACGGCAGCGGCTCAAGCGGTGGTTCGAATGGAAGCCCAGGGAGTGGCTCGAATGGCGGTTCCAGTGATGGCTCCAACGGAGGATCAGACGGCTCCAACGGAGGGTCAGGCGGGAACTCAAATGGCAGCTCGGGCGGAGGAGGCTCGAATGGAAGCCCAGGGAGTGGCTCGAATGGCGGCTCCAACGGCGGCTCCAACGGCGGCTCCAACGGCGGCTCCAACGGCGGCTCCAGCGGCGGCTCCAACGGAAGCTCTGGAGGCGGATCAAACCCTGGCGGCTCTGGGTCTGGAAATGGAAATACCGGCGGCAACGGCTCAGGGAATGGATCAAACAACGGGGGAGGAGCAACTCTTTCCTGCTCTCACGATTCCGAATGCTTGTCTCAAAGTTGCGTGGATGGCAACTGCCGCCCTGTTCAGGTGCAGGGTTTCGGCGGATGCGAGGGAGTCACGTGCGGCACAGATGAAATCTGCTATGATGGAAGATGCCGCCGCTTGACAGACCCTACCAACTGTGCCGGAACATCATGCCAGAGCGGCCAGGTATGCGTCGACAACCAGGGCTGCCTCCCGGGAAGCGCTCTCTGCGGGTCGTCTGTCTGCGGAAACGGAGAGAGATGCCAGGATCAAGTATGCGTGAGGTCGTTGGGCCCTGGAACTGACGATGGTGACGACGGGGACGACGGTTCCAATGGCCCAAGTACTGCCAACTCAGGTGGTAATACAGGTTCCGGAAACGGGAACCCTTCTGGAGGTTCAAGAACTTCCCAATCTTCGGGACAGACCAACAACTTGTCGGCAGGCGGCCAAGTGACAGCCTCTCCAACTTCAACACCACCGGTCATCGCTTGTACCACCGATTCGGACTGTTTCGGAGGTATTTGCAGGAACAACCGTTGCGAAAGTCCGCTATTGACGCCATGCATCGATGATTCCGACTGTGCAGCAGATGAGAGGTGTCGTAGTAACCTCTGCTTCCCAGAAGACCCACGTACAGGTCCTTCAAATGGCAATGAACTCGGAACGACTGGAGCAGCAACCGGCCAGGGTTCATTGACCAGAGACACAGCCTTGGCGTCTGCTACACGCACCCAAGCAACATCGCAACAAAACAATCCATCCCGGACCACCAACCCGGCGGCGGCGGCCACGACGTCTGGGGTGAGAGGCAACGTTGAAGGATTCCAGAGCTGCGAGGTCGATACGGACTGCCAAAGCTCAGAAGACACGTGCCTCCAAGGGCGCTGCGTTCCTGGTAGCGGTACTCCCTGCTCCATCAACTCTGATTGCTTGGAGGAGGAGATCTGCCGCGATTCCATATGCGTCATCGGCGTCAGATGTATCACGGATGAAGATTGCTCGGTAGAAGGATTCACCGGTATCTGTGAAAACGGTGTTTGCTCTAATATCCGACCACAAGGGTGTTCTGAGGATATTGAATGCTTGGATGATGAGCTTTGCTTGGATAGCCTCTGCGTCCTCGTGGGACCTGTGGCGGCGTCCTCAACTGAAGACTCTGGTTCGGTAGGACCTGGTCAGTCAACAGCTGGCAATCCATCAGCCAACCCGTCAACCGGTAACCCCTCCCGCACGAATCCTTCGACGGTGGCGACACAAGGTGGCACCGGGTCTGCGGGTACGGGCGCAACCAACACTGGCTCAACAGCGGCTTCAGTTGGACAAACTGGAACTGGCACGGGAAACTCTCAAACGAACGCTGGCAACTCTCAAACGAACGCTGGCAACTCTCAAACGAACGCTGGCAACTCTCAAACGAACGCTGGCAACTCTCAAGCCAATACCGATAACCCGGATGGCACCGCGACCGATACCGAGCCCAGTCCCACTACCACAGACGACGGCACCGTGCAAATCCGTTGCGTGACGGACTCCGATTGCTTGGCCTCCAGTGCATGCCCCCCTGGGCGCTGTGTGTGCATTCAGTCAACTTGTCAGCAAGTCACAAGCTTGACTTCTATTCCTGGGACCACTGCAGGTCAAACTGGAGCGACCTCTGATGGAGGCGGAACGGGGCAATCTCAAGGCCAGTCTACCAACACCGTCGCAAGTGGAACTGGATCGGGTGACAGCCAGGCATCTACAACAAGCGACCTCCCTGTGGAGACAAACGACCTCGTCCCCTGCAGCGTGGATGCTGATTGCTTTGGGGTAACTGGAGGGCTTTGCACACTTTCGGTCTGTATCTGCCTGGATTTACTCTGCCAGCCAGACCCCGAGGCTCCCGAACCGACTGCTGAGACAACCAACGCCGGGACTGGACCTGCCCCAGGAGGTGTTGACACCACATCTTCGGCAGTATCCCCTACTGACACCACTTCTCTGACACCTTGTTCTGTGGACAGTGATTGTCTTGTCGACGTCTCGCTTTGTGTTGTTGGGGGCTTGAACGTGTGCGGCTGTATCAACGCGGTATGCGTCCGGACGACAGACCCTGGCAACACTGAAGACGGCGAACCTGGTGCAACAACGTCTACTCTTGGGACAGTCGGGACTGATACCATTACCGAAGATACACTCATTCCTACGAGTTTTATCACTCAGGTCACAACTGCAACCTCGGATGTGGTTGAACCTACAGATCCGGCATCACAGTTCCCATGCTCTACAGACTCTGACTGTCTACTGAACACTGATGTGCAGGCTTGTGTTTTGGGACTGTGCATTTGCGTCAATCTTTTATGTCAGGAGGCGACGACTCAGCCCATGGCATGCACGGCGGATTCTGACTGCTCGGGAGGTCAGGTCTGCGAATCCAGCATATGCGTTGATCCGCCAGCACAACAAGCTTGCACGGCAGATTCTGATTGCACAGGGGGTCAGATTTGTGACTCGAACATATGCACAGATCCGCCGTCGCAATCTCCATGCACTACAGATGCTGACTGTCTGCTGAACACTGATGTTCAGGCTTGTACTCTGGGACTCTGCATTTGCGTCAATCTTTTGTGTCAAGAGGCGACCCAGCCCGCATCATGCACAACAGATTCCGATTGTACGGGAGGCCAGATCTGCGAATCAAGTGTTTGCGTTGATCCTCCAGCACAACAAGCATGCACGACAAATGGGGACTGCACGGGGGGCCAGATCTGCGACTCAAACGTCTGCGTTGATCCGCCATCGCAATCTCCATGTAGTACAGACTCTGACTGCTTATTGGATGTTAATCCAGCTTGTGCTCAGGGCCTCTGTATCTGTGTTAATCTTTTATGCCAGGAGGCGGCTCAGCCGACGGCATGTACTGCAGATTCTGATTGCACAGGAGGCCAGGTCTGCGAGTCAAGCATATGTGTTGACCCGCCTGCGCAACAGTCATGCACTACAAATGCTGACTGCTCCGGAGGTCAGATATGTGACTCGAATGTGTGCGTTGATCCTCCAGCGCAGCAGTCATGCACGACAAACGCCGACTGCACGGGAGGACAAATCTGCGAATCAAATATTTGCGTCGACCCTCCGGCACAACAAGCATGCAATACAAATGCTGATTGTTCGGGAGGTCAGATTTGTGAATCACTTCTATGCGTCGATCCCCCCGCACAACAGTCATGTACTGTTGATTCTGATTGCTCTGGAGGTCAGATCTGCGAGTCGAATCTATGCGTTGACCCTCCAGCCCAGCAGTCATGCACGACGGACGCTGATTGTACAGGCCAAGGAGAAACCTGCGTTAATGGGGAATGTACTGTTTCCACCGGGCCACAATGCAGCGTCGATGCCGATTGCTCGGGAGGTCAGATTTGCGAATCGGGTACATGCGTCGATCCTCCAGCACAATCATGCAACATCGATTCTGACTGTACCGGCCAAGGGGAAACATGCGTCAATGGAGTCTGCACCGTTTCCACTGGGCCACAGTGCAGCGTTGATGCCGATTGCTCAGGAGGCCAGATCTGCGAATCGAATACATGTGTCGATCCTCCATCGTGCGCTGTTGATTCCGACTGCACCAACCCAGGGGAAACCTGTGTCAACGGAGTTTGCACTGTTTCTACCGGACCACAGTGCAGCGTTGATGCCGATTGCTCAGGAGGCCAGATCTGCGAATCGAATACATGTGTCGATCCTCCATCATGCGCTGTTGATTCTGATTGTACCGGCCAAGGGGAAACCTGCGTTAACGGAGTCTGCACCGTTCCCACGCCTGGAGGACAGTGTACCGTCGATGCTGACTGCTCGGGAGGTCAGATCTGCGAGTCAAGCCTCTGCGTCGATCCTCCAGCACCACAGTCATGTAACGTCGATTCTGACTGCAACAGTGGGGAAACCTGCGACAATGGGGTCTGCAGCACTCCTACACCGGGAGGGAACGATCCGTGTCTTGACGCAAATGACTGCGTTCTTTCAGTCAATCCTCTTTGCGTCCTTGGGCTGTGTATTTGTGTTGACGCGCTCTGTACACCGGACCCCAACGTCCAGACTTGCGAAACGAACGCACAATGCAGCGCTGGCGCACTATGCCAGCAAGGAGTATGTGTTGATCAGGTTAGTTGCACGGGAGCTGCGTCGTGTGTCGCACAACTCGATGTTTGCATTCTTCCAGGCTTGTGCGTCTGTGTCAATGGTGTTTGCGGTTTCGGAGGAAGTCCGCCGGCACCGGAGTGCGCCGTTGATCAGGACTGCAGCTGTCTCATTCCCGGCATCACATGTCGGTGCAATAGTGGACAGTGCCAAACCATTATTTAATATTCATTCCAGGGTTGAGGCTTGGGGTAATAGGTGGAGGGTTTACGAGCTTGTCACTCCCTTGCCTGCTTTCTTATATTTTCTGGGCCAGGGGGCGTACTTTGAAGTCGAGATTGATTTAATATTTAATATTCTTTTCTGAATTTCGAATTGATTTTCTTTTCAACTGAGCGCGGTCTGCGTGGACATCTTTTGGGTTCTGGTCTCGTTGGTGAAACATCGGTGCCATTTGAGTGTCGAAGCGAACATCAAGTAGGGTCTTAACAAGCACATCGGGGCGGAGCGAAGAGTACCTGAATAAATTAACGGCGGATATAAAAGCTCCTGTGTTGCTTGAAGGCCAGCCCTTTTCTTCCCATACCTACTCCTTGATGTCTACCTATTGACTGGCAGTCCGTCCTGCGCTGTCAACTGACGGCTTTCGTCGGCAGCGTTACAATCACGTGCCTTGTGCAAGAGCGTCCGCTGCGATGCAATGCCCTATACCCTAGAGCCAGAAATGCCCAGACAGTTTGAGGAAGCTGTGGCGAGATTACGGCCTCAATTGATAGATGGAATGCTTGGCATGTTTTGATGAATAGAAAAGATACAATTTGACAAAATTTGGCTGGAAAAGGGGAAGAGGAGGCTGAGATTAGTACGTCTAGCCATCACTGTGAGAGAAAGAGCCCAGCGAAACAGAATGTTCCCAATCGTCTCGCATCTGACCGTTCAACACAGGAGAGAAGAGATCAAATCAAAAACTAGAGCATCAGATTTAACATCAAAGTCCATGTGGCACGCTGTCCAATTGTCTTACATGATCCTAGACAAGGTTCGGTACCACTCCACAAGGCGTGCGATGGACCCTGGAAACGCGGGAACTAGCCTGGCACGCCTGGGCTGTCTCACAACGGCCGAACCCCAGTCCACGTTATAAATTTAATCCCCGAGCGTTTCTACAGCAGCTGCGAAGGCCAGTTCTCTGAGTTATGTCAAGCCTTGCTTCGTGCATTTCTTCCTGAGGTCTGTCGCCCCCCAACGGATTTGCGCTGCAGAACGCTTGACCAATGTCGTGGCCGCCCCGACTCGCGCCGTTGCCGGTTCTCGGCAAGCACAGCCGTGGACGAAGCGACCCTGTTGGGCGCGTGGCTCGTGGCCGCTGAAAATCGCTGGGCAACCCCACCTTGGCGTGGGAGCGTTGAACGTCCAGCTGCCGCAGCGGCAGTCGACTCTCGTCGGCAGCCAGGTCATTTCGCCAACGGTCAAGCAGGGTTGCGAGGCATTGAATGCGAAGTCTCAAAGGCAACACAAGTAGAAATAAATGTAATCCCAGGACTGTTTGCTTCACGCTACTTAGTTAAATCTACCATGCGCCCTTGCCAGCTCTGACAATTTCAACTACCATCTGTGATGCCCTGATCACCTTGACGTGCGACGTGGGCGAGGCAACCCCAGTCGATGGGCGGGCGGTGAGGTCTGGCAGATCAAGCCGGATCCACGAGGCGTGCGACGGCGGGCGCGCGACCGGGAGTCCCCTGTGTCGGCAATCGCCCGCGGAAAAAAACTGCGCTCGCCTAATTTTCCAAAAATGGGTGGGGCGCGCACAAAAAATAGGCGCGTCCTCCAAAAACGCGTCCAAAAAATGCGCGCCCCACCCCAAAAATGCCGGCGTCCCTGCGCCCGATTGTTTTTAATTCGGGCGCGCGCGCATGGGCCAGCGGTTCCTGCAGATCAGCTGTCAGATCAGCCAAGACCCACTCACACTTATTTAATCCCCTCCTCTCTTCCCCTCATCATCATCCAGCAGCCTCAACATCCTGGCTCTTCAACAACCTCTTCTTCTCTTCTCTCTTCAAACAAACAAACTAAAAAACAACCATCTCCTCGATGATCTCTTTTCTTCTTCAAACAACAAAGGCATCTGCACCTGCCTTCCTCCCAAAACAACTCCCACTCTCTGCCGCCTCCACCTCCACCTCCACCACCACTACAACATGACGCGCCCCTCATCTTCTGCGCTTCTGTCGAGGCAGAGATGATCACTTCAAACAAACAAACCCGTAAGCTCTCACTCTTGCACAGGTCTGACTCATCGCGAACTTACCTTTTGACCTCTTTTCCAGTACCCGACTGTTGATCGCACTACACTCAACATGTCTCCAATCACTTGACGTTTGGCATTTGATGGCAGGCTCCCATTCAAGTATGAACGCGCCTTAGCTTCTCTTTTTGTCACGCTGACCTTCTCTAGCCTCGCGACACTTGTCGCTTCCTCCAAAAAAAAAACAACAACACACACCTTCCACACGCCTGCCATCATTGTGAGTCCACCAGTTGACCTGCATGCTAATTGTGTCGATAGAAGCCCGGGGAGCTGCTTGGGTCAGTAAGCATGGATGGCGGTAAAATCGTTCCCTGTCTTGGCTGGCCTAAACTGCGTGTGCGATTGGCCTCTATATAGCGTGGTAAGACCTATCACCATGCGGAACCTCCCTCATGCAGCTCCCCGATCGCTTCTACCGACACAAGCTTGCAGTCGTCCTCTGGTGGGCGATGCCTTTGTCACATCATCCGAAAAAACAACCACTACCTGTTTGCCATCACAGTAAGTCCACCTGACCTGCCTGCCTGCTAATTGTGTCGACAGAAGCCTTGGCGAGAGAGCTGCTTTTTGGTCAGTAACATGGAGGCGGTAATTCGTTCCCTGTCCCAGCTGGTCTAAACTGCGTGTGCGATTTCGCTGGCATATAGCGTGGTAAGGCCTCACTACATGCAGAACCTCCTCAAAGCAGTTCTTTGGTCATGGCTTCGGTCGACACATGCAGCTGCAGCAGTCTCAGGTGGGCGATGGCAAACCAGCTGATTCCCTGCCCCAAGAGAGTGAGTTTTCCCTTTTCTGACCTTGATACCAATTGCTGACCAGCCTGAGAAACCACAAACATCACAGTGACAGCTCCTCCTACCTACCTACCTACCTACCTACCTACCTACCAACCTACCGATCGACCGAAAACACACGACCGATCGACACACCCGATTGCGAGAACACCGATCGAACACACGCACACAAACACAAACAAACACACACCACCGATTGCGGGCTAGCTGCACTTCAAGACTTGGGGCGGGGAAGATGAACTTTGGTCTTTGTACAATTTGTGAAGGATTTGGAACTGGGAAATGATTTGGTTTATGGATACTTGTACATGGGTTGGAAATTGTTTGTCTGGGTCTTTGAAATGAAGCATCATGGCTGGGGATTACCTGGAGTTGAATACCTACAAGGTCATCATCAATCACATCACATGGGATACGTTCCTTCTCTCACAGTTAATTTGTTCTCCACGCTTGCCTGTGTCGCTCATCGTATTTTGAATTGTTCTGCGTACCTAATAAAAAGGCGGGAAGCTTCCTTCTCGTGATCGCGTTGTCGGGGCAGCCCCTCAGATGCAGGTCGGTCACCCTCGCCCACCATCAACGCGTATGCGTGCTGCCTTCAAGGACATGCTTCACTGGGAATTGATTGTTACCGCAAATCGACAAAGGAAGAACGGCAACAAAGGGCTCAGTTTGACCTGAAGCGCCTTGCGACGATCTCGCATGTGCTTGCGCACTTCATTGCCGTTTGCCTGCGCCTAACCTGGCCGCGTGCTGACTTGTTTGCCAGAAACCGACAAACCCTGAGGATGGCGATGTCTCTAGAGGAGTCCCATTCAAGCATACCACAAAGTTGCTACAGGGCGCTGATGGGACACGCTGCGTGCGGGCTTTCAAGGTTCATTGGGATCTCGTTCTCCATCGCAGTCTTGGGCTCTATGCTCGTGGTCTATACTGGCTGCTTCATCCCCCTCATGGCAAATCGATTGACCAAAATCACTGCAAGAGATCACTGGAGGATGATATCACTGCACCTTTCTAACCTGAGTCTAGACATGAGCCTCGTACTATAGACCGTACGACACGCCCGAAGCAGTCAACTCGCCCTACGTGTGATGGATCCCATCTCCGCGAAATGACAACCTATCGGAAAGCATCATCCAAGGAAAGTTGTCCATCTTTGCCACATCGGCGACGAGAAAGCTCGGTCAGAATCAAGTGACTACGCTCCACATGCTCCGAGGCAGGTACCAAGAGGAGACTCGTTGTTTTGCCCGGCTGTCGTTACGTTTGCTTGCTAAATGGGTAGATAAAGATGGCATCTGGAAGTTAACTCAGCCAGTGTTTCTCATCGATCGACCGAGGTATCTTCTAATGGCTGTAAGACGGCAAAGGCCTCCTCTCTTTGATTGACAAGGCCGTGGTGACAGGAGGCCCGAGGCGCTGAGCCATTGCGTTGAGGATTGGCGAAAGAAGCAAAGGATCGGAATACTTGGTGAGATCTGATTGAGAAGAAATGTGTCTGTACACGGTCTTCAGGAGATGGCCTTTCTGCTAGACTTGTCGCTACCCGGATCAAGAGGGCGACGAACAAGGAACTTTCGCATCCATGCCAGTCGATATCCACGCTGCCACAGCCCAGAAGACAGCAGTTATTCCAGGACGGCGGTAGCCGTTGTTCACTACCTATACCAAATCTAAAGAAGCGCTCCATGTCGAATAGCCTATACTGCTGACCCGAGTTTCACTGACAGCCTGTCACGGCGATTCTTGTCTATTCACTTCCCCCAAGACCTCCCGGGACTAAAGGTCGCCTCCCTTGTCATTATTAGATGCCTTGATCTTGGCTTTTCCTTGATCTATGATTGCTTATTCTATCCCATCGGCCCCTTTCGTTGGCTACCTCCAGACAGGCACTCGGACACAACACCATTCAACACTCTCGAAGACGCAAGTGGGCTGCTTCTCCTGGATCAGCCTCAGCTGGACATTTTTGAGCCTCTGGTTTGTGTACTGCCAGACTTGAACCGCACGAGAAGAGTGTCGATGTAAGCGCCAGGTTCTCGACTCCTGGAGGTGTCAAGTCACGGCAGGCTCTGCTCCAGGGAAATGGAGGGGGGCTTTGGGCATCATATCGTCCTCAAGTTGAAAATCAAACTCAAGGGGGCCTTTAACCTTTTGTTCTTCCGGAGATTTCTGTTCTCCATGAGCCTCCCTTGGGACACTTGTGGTTTAACGGATGTGCCGCCCTAGCCAAACTCTCCACCTGACAATGCCTTCAACCCAGGTCGGCCCACGAAGGACCCTGAAATCAGAAGTTGGGCAAAACTCTAGACCCTACCGACGGGCTGGCTCATTACCCCAGCCATAACCTCATTTCGGGGGTTGCTTGGTATTGCCCGAGGCTAGCAAGAAATGTCTGTCGGAGGCAGTCAACTGTCTCGGTAGGAACCCAAGAATCAATACCTAGGTACTGTTTCTACCTACATGTATAGTCTAAATATGGATATCTCTTCCTTCATGTCTAACTTACCGCACCCACATGGCTCGGGCCAACAATATGGTGGACGATTCTTGTACGGCGCCGGGGACTTGAATGGGCGAATGTCGAGTGCCACTCACGGCTCAATTCATCCACACGGACTGAAATCTAGCCTTTGAAACTCAAATTGCCCTAGTCATATGGGAGACACAAGTTGACATTAAAAATAGATGCAACATTGTAGGAATGATGCTCCCGGCAGTTTGGCACGGGGTATTTTGGTGTAAGCATAGTGTCAATGGTCAGGATTAGCACCATCATCAGAAGATTGGCACCGCCGATCCACCCCCACTATTCTCTCTGACGGTCATGCAGCCGCAACATCCCAGCTCCATCGTCTCTAAAAAACGTCATCGCCATGTCCTCAACACCGCAAGACACCAAACAAGAGGCCGCCGAGGCTCCCAAGCCGACCGAGGCTGGATCGGATGCCTGGAGCGACGATAAGCGCCGCAAGTTTGAGACGTGAGCGACCGCCGTGCGCTGCCACCCGACGAGAGCCGGCCAGCTGAACGTGGATAGGAAATCGAAGAGCGAGTACTACGACCCGTGCCAGGAGGCCGCGCAGAGGAGTTATCGGTGCTTGTTCAGGAACGGAGGGGATAAGTCAATGTGTGGAGAGTACTTCCAGTATGTCGAATCGTGGTTGGGAGGATCAATGAGCTGACGGCTTTGCAGGGCGTATCGCGACTGCAAGCAAGCATGGGTACGTCGGAGTCAATTGACGTCGAGGGATCGGTGATATCGAGTTTGAATGACGACTGACGTTTTCCGCAGACTGATAAACGGAGGAAGGAGGGCGGCGGCTGGTTCTAGGACGATCGACTCGAAACGAGACGGATACGTGCTGAACGATCGAATACTCGACCCCGAGAACTGTATTATACGGAAGAAAACACCACCAACATTGTACGATATTGATATATGGCGGATAGATTGAATTCAGGCTGGGGAGTTGCAAAACGAGCACAACCGAACACCATACTGGGATCCAAGGGACACCCTTCAGTCCCTAGCATTGGACTGAGAGATTTGGCGCAGTCTCATACAGCAATCATAGTCGCCATCCTCCGTCACTCTGGCTTCTCCGTGACCTTCTGCGGGCTCGTACTGAAACTTTACAGTCTTAACCCAAGCATCTAGCTCATCTCCATCCCACGTCAAGGCTTGCTCAAGGACATGCTTGTCCAGCACAGCACCTACGTCCATCATCAGTCGAACCGGACTCAGCATTCTTCCGCTGCGCAGTGACGGCGTACGCAGGAAATCGAGCGCCAGTCCGATGGCCAGCAGGCCTGCTGTCCCAAGAGCCAAGAGGCCCGTTAGCAGGATCCAGGAGACAAAAGTCATGGTGTACAGTTGCTCGCCGTTCCCCTCAACCATGACTTCAACGTCCATGTTCCTGCCGCTGTCCCTCTCCGCCATGTTATATGCCACATCCCTCATCTTGGCCTCGAGCCACGCAAAGGCCTTGACGATAAAGTGGATATTTGACATCTGGATACCAGATCCCGAAACGGAAGCGGCATCAGCAAGGTGCCCACCTAGACCAGGCGTTTTATAGAAAGCTGATGACGCGATCTCCCACTTGTTTTGAAGACTGTACAACAGGGGACGACACTCCTCGAACCTGTGAGTTTGTTCATCAAGGCGGACCTTCGAGATGGACCAATCCTTGCGGTTGACTGTTGCCGTGCCCATGGTTATGCTTAGCTCGCAAGTCACTCCGCATATCGTCCAGTCCAAAACTTGGTCGTCCTTCTCAGGGGAGTAGCGGTAGGTGCCCAATGGCCCGTAGTCCGTGAGATACGTGGCGGTGTCTTTTTCTTTGGTGTAGTAGAACCACCCGATCCAGATCTTTTCATCTTTAAAGGCTACAAGAGGGCGCGCTACTCCAATGTCTGACTGCCCTTTCAGCGAAGGGGCCATGTTCCTGCCCCTGCCTTTAAAATCGGCCAACTTTGACGCGATCTTGATCCTTATATGGAACTCGGCATAGTTCTCCTCTCTGGAATCCAACTGGACCTGGAAACTTCGTATATCGGCGGGCTTGCAGGACGCTGCAAGCTGATATGCGGGCACATTGAAGAGTCTCTTCGCTGACTTTGAGACCCTAGACAGAGACTGGCTTGACACATTGAGGACGACTTGATGACTGGTGTTTGTAGTTCCAATCTCGGGGGGAATATTATGCAGGCTCCTGGTGAGCTGTGCTGAGAGTTCGATGTCTTGACCAGAGTCGAGAATGTCTGAGATCACCTTTGAAGGTGCATCATCCTTCGGCCCATACAGCGTCTCGACTTTTTGTGTCACGTTGGCGATGTTGAATCCGATAGCTTCGTACGCCGGGACATTCGTTAGGAATGAAAAGCTCAAGGCAGAAAGGAGGGCCACGGTAGCGAGGCAGATGAGTCGGGGATCGCGCGTCCGCACAAAGGTCCAGTGCTTGAGGGGACTGTACGACCCCAGTCTGTGCCGGCGAGCTCCGTGAGAGCCTTGAGGTTCACGGGACGATCCCCAACTGTTCCCTGGCTGATTGCACAGAGGCGCACTAGTTTGAAGATGTACCAGTTGGCCAGGGCGAGTAGTCCCGGGGCGATCAAGATGGAGCAGGCAACGTCGATGAGCTTGGCCCAGATGAAAGAGAAGCGGCAACTGATGGGCTCAGACTGTGTAAATCCCTTGTGAGTGTTGAGTTTTATGTGGAAGATGAGGCCGAAGGAGACGCACATGGCGATTGAGGCTATGATAGCGATCATCACGATGTCGATGAGGACTGTTTTGCTGGTCCGGTGATAGGTTGGCATCTCAGCCTGTTCTTCCTCTCCATCCACGGCGTCCTTGGGTAGCAAGATATTCGTGACAGTCGCTTGTGTCTTTGCCTCGTTGGCTACTGTTGGAGGTGGCGATGCCAGCTCGTCGACGGACAGAGGTGACACTGGCCTGTCGTAACCCGCAACCTCTTGCGATGTCATTTCTTCTTCGCGACGAAGCTAAAGAGTTTTGAGACAGTAATAACAATATTTCCATCATTGAAGAGGCCAACTGGCTCGCATTTCCGACGGGAGTGAGTGAGCCTCGTCTCCTCCGCCAAGTCTCGGAGCCTCGTGTGAATGGCCGAGAGCTGCAGGAAGCACAGCCACTGAGACCGACAAGGCATTCAACGGAATACAAGGTAGCTGAACTCAGTTCCAGCTGGCAAATGTTGCTACCGTGTAGCCTTGACAGCACGTTACATTCTCTCCTTGCCCGTATCAGATGTAGCCGCGTCTAACCTTGTTCATCAGTCTGTTCAACCAAGCCAGGCACCTGGGTTACGGAAAAAATTAAGACACAAGGATAGACATATTAGAGTAACCTCCCCTAAATATAGTTAATAAAATATAATAAAAAATAGATAAGAATCTTCTAGATTATTATATTATTTTATAATATTTTTTATAAATTAATTTATTATACTTATGCGAAGTTAGGTAACCCTTTTAATACTCTGGCGTCCCGTTTATTTCTTTACCCGCGTGCCAGGCAGAGAAACATGGATGATAACCTCGACGAATTAGGATAACCTGGTGATACTACATCCATCCCCGTCATACATACAAGGTCAAAATGTCAGACCATATGCTACCATGAGAAGCCTACCTTTCGCCACCTTGTCTAACAGACACCAGTCGCAGACGAACCCCCATCACATACGATTCTCGATTCATGTCCAGCCGTCTGTCAGGTTCATACTTAAATTTGGCACCTTCAGCGCAGTCATTTAGTTCCTGCCGGCTCATCCAGTAAGTCTCTTCGAAAGCAGTCTTGCCCAGCGTCCTGCCCAGGTCGGCCGTCAACCTCACTGCGTCCAGTACCCTCCCGCTTCTGAAAGACGGCACTCCCAGCGAGTCAAGCGATAGAGCAACTGTTAGAGCGCAGGCGACGCCTAGGGCGACAAGGCCAAAGAGGAGCATCCATGGGACAAATGTCATGGTATACGTGTCCGGCTTCTTCTCCAAAACCTCGACCTGGGAGACGAGACGCTCGATCTTGGCATCACTCTTGTCGCCTTGGATTGCTTCCCTCACTGCCACCTCATACCAGACGAATGCATCAACGAGTGTTTCGATACCCCAGGCAGGTCGGTCTGCCTCCTGGTATGCCCTGCGAGCTGCTCGTAAGAGGTAGCCGCCGATACCTGGCGATCTCCCTACACGACTACTTTCGAACGTATCAAATTTTTGTCCTAGGAAGAGTATTGTTGCCTCATCTTGGGCTTCAAGCTTCTCATCATATAGCCTGGATTGGGCCAATGACAAGGTTGTTCCATTGAGATTGGCCGTTGCCGTTCCAGACCATCTGTTGAGACTGCACACTACGCCCCAGAAAGTCAAGTCGTAGCTCTCGCTCTTAAACTCGCTCCCTTCAGCGCAAGAGGGACTGTGAACGACCTCTTTCGCTCTGAATGGGACTAGGCTGCTGTACCGCGTTGTTTCCGTCAAGTCGACAGTTTCATTCCCAGTATAACTGAATCCTCCGATCCAAGTCGCTGTTCCGCTGAATGCGATGAGGGGGTACCTGACTGATGAACTGTTTGTTCTTGCAGCTTCCATCCCCTGTCTTGCAAGAAGCTCCTCGACTATGCCAAAGTCTGCTCGAAATCGTGTAGACCCAGACACCGAGGATGAGGCAGCTTCCTCAAGATTGAACCTGACGTGCGAATCGTTCTTGTCTGGAGAACCAATTGACACTGTCGAGAGGTTGGATGGTTTGCATGATGCCGATATCCGGTAGGCAGGCACATTGAATAGCTGTTCGATTGTCGGGCGCATTTCTAGGCGTGCTCGGCTCGAGATGTTGACGCCAAGGAAGCCGTTGGATCTTGGCTCTAGGTCTGTTGCTTGTAGACGTTGGAGCTGATTCTCAAGATCATTGAGAATCTGCAAGCGCTCGGTGTCACTGATTTCCAAGGGTAGGGGTTGCTTCAAGAAATTTTGCATCCCCTGCATGGCTTCAAGAGTCGTTGTCGTATTTACGCTGCCGGCTTCCTCGTACGCGGTGACGTTGCTTAGAAGAGAGAAGCTCAAAGCTGAAAGGATGGAGATAACTCCCAGACAAATGATCCGAGGCTTTTGTGATTGAAGAAACGTCCAGAACTTGAGGGGGCTGGTCGATCCCCAGTCAGTGCTGGCAACTTCCACAAGAACGTTGAGGCTTGCTTTCGAGTCCCGTTTGTCGTGCTCGTTGACCGCAGAGAGACGAGCGAGCTTGAACATGTGCCAGTTGGCAATTGCGAGTATCGCGGGAGCCACCAGCATGGAAGCGGCAGCATCAATCAGTTTCGCCCACGTCGAGCTGACGTTCCCGCCGATACGGACAGCTTTGATATAGCCCCCGTCAACCTTAGTTTGTATAAACGCAACCAGCCAGCAGGCGGCAGAGAGAGCGAAGAGGCCGGTGATGGCGATGATGATGATGGAGTATCGGACGTGCTTCTTAAGAGGGGTAACTAGCTCCGGGGGGGACTCGGCTTGTTCTTGAGACTTGCCCTCGTCGCCCGTGACTGATGGATTGTGGGCATCTGTTGGGATGGGATCTTCAGTACTATCCTGCTTGGCTGTGGCTGTTGAAGAAGTGCCGGTTGGTTCTGGCGGTGTCTGTTGCTCTGTGACAGCAGTCGCAGGTGACACTGAGCGAGATATCGCCATAGGGGGCTGAGACTCTTGTTGAAAGGCCATCCGAGAATAGAGAAGAGGTGAGAGTATCAGGTTGAATGCAGTGGTGTTTTGTTCAAAGCCAAGTTGTGAGTGTTTGAGGCCTTCTATGGTCTGGTTGGCGATTCTTTATACCTGCTGGATTACTAGACAAGCGCACACAGGCCCCAATCATTCTCCTCTGTAAACGAACGATTGAAAATGGGACTCTTAATCGTTGTACAAGTCGAGGCTGGATGGCGCAGCCGCCTCTGTCCTTCCCAAGGCATGGACGATGTTGAACAGAACCTGCACGTGACCCTCCCAGGTTACCTTGGGATGTTTCGAGGCGGTGGATAGTGCCTGGATGCTAAGCACACCGACAGTTCAAGTCCTCGGCAGGCCAGATATGACGATTAGACAACCTCTTTAGGGACATGATAAACAATGGCTGCCGTTGATGAAGAACTCCCATGGCTGTAGCTTGTTGCAGAGTGTCGATGCTGCCTCCCATTGCACTCCTTCGTAACGGCCCATGTTTGGCAAAGTAGTAGCTCTCCTTTGTTCTTGAGGCTGAGAAGGATGCTTGTACCGTTCGGATCCAGGCTAGTTGTAAACCCCGAGTGGCTCGGACAACCCAAGACCAGAAGCTCCGATGTCTCACATTCTTCCCTCGGCCTGATCTGGCGCATCTCCGGCACACAGAATTTATTCTGCTCTCAGCCCTATTTGCTGACCCAATACGATGTCATGTCCACCACTCCGTCATACCGGCGTGCCATGTGATGGGAGCAGGTAACGTGGAGCCCTCGGCATGTGTGTCAAGAGGCGTTCATAGGGCAGAGCAGAGCCGCAAGTTTGTACTCAGTTTTGTTCATGAAAATCGGTGACAAAATCCTGCTGAGGGAGAAACTCGCAGGGTGTGCACGAGGGACAAACGAAGTGCATCGGAGTCTTTTCTAAGCAGCCCGAGCGGACACTCACGATGACCTAGTAGAGCTCGACGGGCTGGTCTTGTTTGATCATACCAAGGCTTTATCCAACCCTTTCGTGAATCGGGATGGCTGCCCTGACCGTGGTCGGTACTGTCGGTCAAAGGGGTTCTATTGGGCGTTGAACGACGTTGAGGTGGCTCGGTTTCTTGACGATCGTGTTGGCCTAAATGTCCGGATTCGGGTGCCATGCGATCTTTTCTCTCTCATTGAAACTAAATTCTAGATGAAGCGTCATTTGGACTCTTTGCTATTGTGCTTTTGCCGAGTTACAGGGGCTTGCCATCTGTTGGTGAGACCGAACTCAGGGTCATGGTGGTCATGTGATGACCAGCGCAAGTGGGGCATAGCTCCCACCAGCCACACACACCACATCCGCACCGCCACACCGCTGCTTCCCTTCTGCCCCACGTTCTCAAGTTCAATTTGTGCCCCTCCAAAGCTCTCGACAATCTCACGCTTGTCCCTGGACTCATTCTCACCCTCGTTAGGCCAATCTGAGCGTGGAAAAGGGCGTGAAGCTTGGCGCACTCATGAATCGCCAACAGCGGCCGGTCCTCAAAAACGGCGTCGATCTCCAGCTCCAGTCTGCCTTTAACGATGGCAACTGGGCTGTCGTGATCCGCCTGGCTGAGAAGCGAGCTCGAACGTTTAATGATCAGTATTATGAGGTGCGCAGCTCGACTTTCCCGGAGGTATTGAAGAACACTAAGTATGGATAGATTGTCAAAATATGTGCCGAAAGCCAGCTTGATGATCCCAGTGCCAAGTTTGCTGCTGTGACGGCCATCGACAAGTTCGTCAAAGAAGGAACCGTTGTGAAGGACGTGGACGGTATCGATCTCCTTGAGTGGGCAACGCAGGGCCTAACGACCGAGGATGAGTTCTCTCAGACTCTGGGTCCTTTGAGGGCACGCCTCGTCAAGGCTTCGCCCAAGGATAGGATTGGCGCCAGCCGGTGCTTGGAGTCTTGTCTGCTGCATTGGGACTTGATCAGTGCCCAACAGGTATGACAGAGTCCATCGTCGGCTGACCCGGAGGCTGACCTGCTACCCAGGTTGCGGCTATCCTCGACAGATCGTTCCCCCAGGATCGGACATTCATGTTTTGGAACATTGTCATTACACATCTATTGGCGGTAATGTCGTTCGTGTACCTCTGCCTGTCGCGGGCTGACATCCATCAAGACTAGCCCTCAATCGCCACCCGAGAAGAAGAAGCTATACGGTATGCTCGCATTGAAACAAATCCAGCGTGCTGCACAGCTTTCTGAACAGGTATTTTCCCTGCTCACGCCAACAAGTCTGGCATTAACACTACCAGGCCGCGAGCTCTGAGGGGGACGATGCCAAGCCCCAACCGCGAAGTGTCCAAACGGAGGAGGAGATCTTGCTACTTTATGACATTGTAGAGAAGCATGGCTCAGAAGGAGACTTTGACAAGCTTGTTTCTAGCCCCGTCTTTTGTCCACTTGTACAATTCCGCAAGGGCCGAAAGGAGCTCTTCTTGAGAGTTATTTCGAAACACCAGCGCCAAGGAGACCATGAAGCCACCTACCAAATATGCAAGGATTGCTTGTCGACAGAGGACGAAAACGGCCAACCAAACCTTTTGGGAGCGGACTGGAAGGTCTGGAAGCACTTTATTGATGCAGCTGCCCAGGTAAAGACTGTGAAGCCAGAGTTAGTCAACCATTCCCTCCATACCCATCTTTGACTGACTCGCCCTAGCATTGAGGAGACTGTTCAGAAACTTCTTCTAAAGTTTGTCAAGTCACCTAATTTGCGCTCCATCTACAAGCGGATCATCTTGTTGGCGCGTGTCGCCGCAGCCTTCAACCTCGCATCAAATGACAAAGACGACCTTGCCGATGGCGAGCCTGCATCTTTCCGACTCAAAGAGCTGATCAACTACATCAAAGACCAAGGCATCAACGCTGCCTGTTTCGATGATATCAAGACCCTTGTTGAGGTGCTCACCCCACCTGCTTTGTCGTATCTCGCCTATGACTTTGTTCCCAAGCTGGGAGACGAGATGGAAGACGAACTCAAGTCGGCTAGGATAAGAACCCTTTCTTACAAGCTGCAATACTTCGCCGCTACTTGTCCTTCCATGTACACCAACGTGCCCGGAGAGAAACCTCTGAGGAAATGTGTGGTTACCGACGTCGAGGTTGACGCCAGCTCACCAGCGCCTTGTTTCAACACGATTGCCAAGGATGCGCTGGAGGTGTACAAGTCTTTGACTGAGCTTACAGAAAAGCATCCATCCGTTGAAGGCGAGATTAGGCCAGAGCTGGCAGTTATTATTGCCCTCTGCAACATCCAGCTGGCATTCCCTCCCTCAACAGAGATATCCAACTCCCCTGTCTCTTTTGCACCGCTCCTTCGTGCTGTCTTGTTGCTAGAGCACCAGCTCTCCTTGACGCCCAAGCATGGAATCATCTCACTCCTTCTTGTGCAGCTACACCTCCTCACGGGCTCATCGCCGCGAGCGCGTGAGATCTGGGAGACGCTTGGTGTGAAACGCACCATCATGGACTCCCTCGGCCCCATTTTCTACGACCGCCTATCTACCCTTTCCCCGGCCCTGATTTCCCCGTCCGATAACTGGGGTTGGGATCTCATGGAGCTTCTTCAATCTCACTTTAGCGTGTCTTTGAAGCTTCGCATGCCTAGGCGGTTGATTGATGCCTTCGAGTCAGGCAGCTACAGCAGCGTTATCGACATTCCTCAGTATATTGAGGATCTACGATGGAGTTGCACCCGGGCGATGAGCTTGGTGGAGGAGACTAGGACCGAGAGACTTCTAGGAGAGAATTTCTCCGAGGTTCTCATCGACCCCCGTTTCGGTGAGTCTTCCCAGACGTTGTGTATTTGGTGTGGTGCTAACGGATCCTAGTCGAAGTGACTGATGATACCCAGCTCGTCGAGACCATCGACTATGGGTCTTTCCCCTCGTGGGATTGTAGCTCTCAACCGCCTGTGTACTCTCGCCTTCGAGTTGGTCCAGCATTATCTGTGCGTCCCAAACATCCAAACCTAGGTGCTCGCTAACAGGTCCAGAACCGCCGTGCTCATTTATCGCTTCTTGCCGAGGCATTCCACGAGATACTCAGCTACAAGCCTCCAGCAATTTACAAGGCTTCAGCAGCAGCCGCGATACCCGACCAGATCTTTGTGCTCGAAACGCTGAGCCAGCTGAGCAACTCATTCACCAAGTTCCTCCAGGGACCCAAGAAGGATGTCACACCCCAGGAGGCGACCTACTTTGAGGTCATTAGCCTTTTGAGCACCCTCATTCCCTTTGTCACGAACATCGGCAAAACAAAGACTATCCCTGAGGAGTTTGCACAGATTATGGACACTCTAAGTATCGCTCTCGAGACCCTCAAGCTCGACATAACGGATCCATCCGACGTCTCGAATCAAGTCACTGCCCTGAGCACGCTTCACTCCCTCGCCATCCTCCGCGACACGGCCGGCGCAATCAAGAACAGCGCCAACTGGATCATTTCGTTCAACGACCGCGAAAAGGAGCGCGACCGCTCCGGCAAGAGTAACCTGCCCAAGGAGGTCATGGTCCAGATCAAGGACCTTGTCACTGCGTCAACAGCAGCTCTCAAGGAGGGCAAAGACTGTGTGGACAAGCTGAAGGGCCAGGTCATTGGCAGGGACTTTGAACCATCGGTGAGAAGATGGATCTTTGAGGATGCCGATGATGTATTGGAAGTTGTGGGAGATAGTGCCACTGGGAAGCTTATCAAGAGCTGGGAGATGAACGTCAAGGGATGGATGCACGTTCAATGGAGTTAGATGGGCTGGCAATAGACATACGTTAGATCTATGTAACCAATACATGTAGCACGTCCGTCATGCAGGCATCTTCCTAGCCTATGAGAAAGCGATCAATTTGATCCATCCGTTGTTCCTTCGACCAATCCCACTTCGACGGCTGTTGGTTGCCGTCACACCCAAGCATAAAGGCTCCATCCGCCCGCTGCCAGAGCCAACATGAAACTTTTGCTCTCTAACCTCGTCCCCCACAGCGCATCCTGCTTATCTTGACCACCAACCGCCATGTGTGCCCAAAGGACTTCTGAATGGCCCGGATTTTGCACGTGGACCAAGTTCCAAGCAGAACCCGCTCCTATTGATGAGTTCATCTTTGACCCGCTCTACACCTGGAGTCACTCCATCCGCATGCCCACCTACGGGCGCATCACAGAGTCTCCCCAAGACTACATCCTGAGTCTCGGCTGGAACTCGCCCGAAACGTACCAAGAGTTCAAAGCTTCCCCCGAATACCAACAGCTGATGGACAACTTGGGAATTAACTCGACCCAACCACACACTCAGATCATAATCTTCGAGAACCATGACTTTGGCTCCATATCGACTCCCAACACGGAGATTTTGACCGCGTATTGGCCCCTCTCGCTCTCTCCCGAGATACAAGACGCAGTCTGGGAGGCAGAGCCGCTCGTCCATACACCAGCGTCTAGGAGGCCAAGCCGTCGCTGCTACGAGCAGCCCCCGGTGTTTGGATGGGTCGACGAGCCAGAGACCTGGAACGGCGACAAGGCTCTGGCAAGCGTGTGGTTACACGACTGGAAGAGTGAGGAGCTAGAGGCTAGGTTCAAGCGCACCGAGAGGAGGGCTGTTTCCATGGGCAGAGACATCATCTACCCACTCGCGGTTGATGATTTTGAGAAACGCCTACGGGATCTCGGTGCTCTCGGCTGGGAATCGGTCCATGTTCTTTTCAAGGATCTCAACTGGATTTATGACAATGAAATTAAGCGATATTATTGCCTCGAAAGGCTGAGGCTTGACAGGTTAGCTAGAGGTGTAGATGCTGTTTGAGGCATCCTGAATCTCAGTGTATGCAGCCTCTACCTCTAACAGGCTAGGGAACCCCCCCGAGGCTGCTACCGAAGCGATCCTGTCGGGGGAATGTCTGGAATCGCTGGCGGATTAGTCTTATCCAAAGACATGGCAACTTGGACTGCCCTTGCTGGTACAGCGGTCTCAGATTGCACGAAGATACAGCATCGACTGTACTTACCCTCATTGGTACATCGGGCGATCCAGTGTTGACAGTTTCCCACCCATATTACTGACGGTCACTGAAGACAGAAATGGCCGCGCGTCAACCACCTCTTTCAGTTCGAATTGCTTCATCTGGCTTGTCTGGTGTTGCCACTTTGGCCCTACTGATCCTGTAGCATCAAACAAGAGCTCTTCCGCCTCCGTTGGCAGGCCAGATACCGAAGAGCTAGACACCCCAGCTCAGGAAACTATCAGAACGCACGCCATCGAGCATGGGACTTGTGTAATAGGGGCCACGAAATGTCAAGCATGAGGTGGCAAGTGAATACTTTTTGCTCTCTAATGATAGCTCCAATACAACCAAGCCCACTTCTAGGACCGAGGAGACAGCTACAATGAGCACTGCTGGACCTAGGGCGAGTATCTTGGTCACCATAAGGTCTATGGGAGGCGGCGCCAAGACCCATGAAGCTCCAAGTAAAACTACAATCTACAGAAAGTGACACCGCATCCTCGGAGGAGACGATGTCTGAGACAAGTATCGTAGTAGAGCTCTCACAGAAACCATTCCATCCCTCGAACAAGTGGCCGGACATGGCAGGGAGCTAAGAAGATATCGGCGTGACGCTGAACATTCTCAGTTGCAGCTGGACTTGGCCTTTAGCACCAAGCACTCAAGTTCCGCCTCACCCACACCATCGAGTTGTACGGCCTTGATGCAGGCCGTGGACAATAAGTAGTACAACGAAAGGCTCTATCGATGCCAGACCGTATGCGAGCAATTGACTTCCAGCCCGTCCAGGCATACCCCAAGAAGGTAAATAAGGCGATGATATCCAGCTTTTGCAACTAGAGTACAGTTTTGACAACACGGGCCCGATTAAGGCAGCGACAAGGTCTTCCAACTTCGGCCCGCCCCTACTACTGGTATAGTAGGCAAAGGTGCGCCCTCAAGGGCTAACTAATTCGCGTCGCTGTCCGTGTGTGGCTTGTCACTTGCCCTTCTCCTTGACCTCGAGTCATTCTTGGGCTGCCCATGCTTTCAGTCGCTCTGAGTCATGCTTCATCTAACAGAATTATGAGCCAATAATTCGGGACAATATACCTCTCCTACAGAGCCGTTCAACTGGCAGAGATCATTAACACCGTTCCCGTGATGAAAAACAAAGATTGACGAAGAAGCATCTATAACCGCCACTTTACCGTTAGAGAAGCGCCTGTCCTGGCATCCTAGAGTGAAATTTCGTGCAATAAGGGACTTGATTGCTACCACAGAGCATTGATTGGGTTTGGGATGCGGACCTCTCGGAACAGTGGCGATATGCCATCCTTGCTCGGCCCAGATAGGAAACATCATCTCGATCCGTGAGTTATCAAGGCATGTAACCCAGGCGCAAAAGTATCGGGAAATTGCTCCCCGAAGATGAGCGCCTCTGTAGAGACGGAGATGAAGCGTTTCGATTTCCAGTGAGTCATCTCACACGACATGTATGACTGGACAGCACGCGGGTAAAGGAAAAAACGAGACACCAGTACAAAGGGATTAATTAGCTTATCGTCCACTAAGGGGAACAAATAAGGTAGAATAAGAATAAGAATATAGTAAGTAAAAGAGATCTAAAGCCTTATCTTGTATTATCACATTATTTTTACTACTTTGGGCCATAGTGTATGAATGCAAGATGTCTGCCGTTCTACTCTCGTTTATTTCTCAACCCGCGTGAGCGTAGCCAATAAAGCATCCATCGAATAAACACCAAACTCTATGAAACGCGACCGTTTAATGTGCCCAACCTGCCTAATGACATGCAACAACATACGCCATCCCATGCTCCCCCACGGAGGGAGGATCCATCGGCTCTCGTTCCCGCCCCGGCCGCCCCGATATCGCCGTGCCGGACCCCGGCATGGACCCTTGTCCTACACCGGCTCAGCGGTGCGCCAGGGGCGTGTCGACAGGGGGGGACTTCTCCTCAAACATCGGTGAGGCGCGCCGCACAAAGCAACGTGTAGAGTGTTGATCAAAGTTTGTGTTTACTGTGTTGCTCTTTTTGTGCTCCGTGAGGTGGTATCTGTGGGAATTTCGTCATACCTAATCGTAGACGCCCTGGCCGGCTGACGGGAAGACACAGCGAGCGGGCGGCCAGGCCAGCACATCATATCCCGTGCCACGACTTTCCTTGTCTCACTCCTTTTCTCATCTTCTCCATTCTTCTTCTCTCCTTTGACTCTATCTTTTTCTTCCTTTTACAAACTTGCATTTTACCGTATCTTTACCTTGTTATCCAATGAGTCCTGATTCCTCCGAGCCGGGCGGCTGTCGGGGATGCGCCAAGATCTTGGAGGATGAGAAGAAGGGGGATGAGAACGGCGTCACCGTCAAAGAAAATGGCAGTAAGTTGCATATGTCTAGTCATCTTTATATACCAAGCAGGCTCAGATGTACGCTCCTTGTGTACAAGTGTATACCGCCTTTACCAATCTCAAGCCGGTCCGGTCAGGGTCCAGTGGCTGCTTCCTGGGATGAAGACAACGGTATCGTTTCCAACTCAGCGTATGATTTCCAACCCAGTTCACCGATCCCCTTCACATTATTTCAGCTTCTGCTACGGTAATGTGTTGAGTTGAACGGTTAGTCAACAATTCCCCAGATGGCTAGTGCCACATGCAAGGTGGCTGGTGAACCGGCAAGGCTGGCACTCACATGGCTTGGCTCAGCCGTTAACCAATCAGTACCCGTTTATTGCACAAGGCTGTGGCGGCAATTGAGACATGGTCAACACTTGGACACTCCCCCCTTGAATTGCGAACATTCAGCCAACCGTTGCACAATGCGGCCGAGCTATTGAACTTTCTGTCCTTTTCATTGTTCTAGACTCATTGGCTGTTTTTCGCCTAATCCCCTGACTTTTTTTCTGCCGGAAGAAAAGACCCTGGCATCGCGCAATCGCGTCATAGCTCCAATTTGGTGGTTCCCCGGCCTCGGCGTAGTGACAGGCCCTTCCCAGGCTTGACTCTTCAACAACAAGCATCTATCTACCCTGACAGCTTCATCTCCACGATTCAGTCTTCATAGTTACGGCGTTGGCTCACGTATGTGCTTCATATTGCGAATTCATCCTCTTCCATCGAAAACTGTCCTCTCTACTGGCCCTGCATTCCCTCTGCCCCTCAATCTTCAACATCACCTGAATATGCTCCCACCTTGGCTACAGAACTGACACCGCCTAGGCGCCCACAAGATGCCTTCCCGGACGGTTTCGCCGACCATGTCGCCCGCCCCTTCGTCTCCGATCCTCTCTACCCTCGAAGTTGCTGAAGACCCCGCGACCCGACCCGACCTCATCCACAACCTCTCCCATGAGAGCACCGTCCTTGCTCTCGCCGTCAGTCCCCAGCATGAGATGATCTATGCTGGTACACAGGATGGCGAGATTGTAGCTTGGTCTCTCGACACCTTTCACCAGGTCCATCGTGTCCAGGCACACAAGCGCAGCGTCCTGTCGCTCTCCCTCTCCCCCGATGCCTCCCTCCTGTTTTCCAGCGCTGGAGACCCCATCATCAACGTCTGGGACCCCAAGACCCTGACTCGACTATACGAGATCTACGGTTCCTACGACGTCGGCGACATCTTCTGTACCGCGTATAGCCCTCAGCACGAGACCCTCTACATTGGAGCGCAGAATGCCACCATCCAATGGGTCGGTCTCAACGACACAACTGCTCGTGTGTCCCCCGAGTCTCAACAACACCCTGACCGACGAAACCACCGTTTCTTTGACTCCAAGCCCCCCGGCGGTACGAGCACGCCGCGGCGCAACGATGACCGTTGGGGCTTGATCCCCAAAGCCCAGACCGTTCTCGAGATGCACTCGGGCTGTGTTCGAAACTTTGCGCACTACGGTTATGTGTACTGCATGATCATGGCCAAGGGCCCCACCGTGGAGGTCGGAACCGATGACGATGTTTTGATATCTGGTGCTGGCGATGGAACAATCAAGCTTTGGAGTTTGGGGCATGCTGCCGGTGAGGACGAAGAGCATGGAGGTGGTATCCAGGAGATCATGACCCTGGGCTCCGACAACGCCGAATCTGTCTTGTCGCTGGCTCTTGACAGCTCATTCTTGTACGCTGGCAAGCTGGATGGCGTTGTCGAGCTGTGGGATCTTGACACATCTCAACGGTTAAGAGTCATCAAGGCGCATGATTGCGACATCATGTCGATCCAGATGGGTTGGGGTTATTTGTGGACAGCCGCAACTAACGGTTGGGCCAGTGTGAGTATTATTCAGTGTCCTCTCCAGTTCATCTCGCTAACATCCAGCAGAAATACAGTACAACTCACTACGGCAAATACCAGCATGCGTCGTCCGGAACCGTGCCCCAAAAGTACCAGTGCCTCTTGCGATGGCACGCTCATCATGGCAAAATTCTGGCCTCAGCTATCACCACCTACAAGAACAAGCAGTACTTCATTACTGGCGCCAACGATGACAACGTCTCAATCTGGGCTATTGACCCTGACGACTGCTCCAAGAAGGAGAAGGAAGTCTCTCAAGCCTCGGACAACTTACTCTTGTCGACCCTCCGAGACTTTGTGTCGTACAAGACCGTGTCCTCCCGTCCAGAGTTTGCCGAGGACTGTCGTAAGGGAGCAACGTATCTCGGTGCGCTGTTCAAGCGTCTAGGCGGGCATGTCGAGATGCTCAGCACCGAGAAGCCTCACAACCCCGTTGTTTATGCTCGCTTCTCGGCCAAGAAGGAGGCGGCCGAGACGCGGAAGCGCATCCTCTTCTACGGTCACTACGACGTCGTTGCGGCCGACAGCCGCAAGGGCAACTGGACCAACGACCCATTTACCATGCAAGGAACTAATGGCTACCTCTACGGTCGTGGTGTCAGTGACAACAAGGGGCCAATTGTCGCTGCGCTCTATGCTGTTACGGACTTGATGGAGGCTCAGCAGCTAGAGAACGATGTCATCTTCCTGATCGAGGGCGAGGAAGAATTCGGGTCGCTCGGCTTTGAAGAGGCTGTCAGGAAGAACAAGGAGCTGATTGGCGATGTGGACTACATCTTGCTTGCCAACAGTTATTGGTTGGACGATGAGGTGCCTTGCTTGACGTATGGTCTTCGTGGTGTTTTGCATACGACCATATGCGTTGATGCGCCTCGGCCTGACATTCACTCGGGTGTCGACGGTTCTTATATGCTGAACGAGCCGTTGACCGATCTTACGCACATCCTCTCCAAGCTCAAGGGCCCCGGCAACCGGGTACAGATCCCTGGCTTCTACGAGGGAATCCTTCCTGTGACTCCGGAAGAGGAAGCGCGCTATGACGACATTGCTTCTATTCTAATCCGCAGCAACCCTGAGAAGGGCCCAGAAGAGAGGCTCAAGCAGTCCCTCATGGCACGGTGGAGAGAGCCGAACTTGACGCTCCATCGATACAAGGTGTCTGGTCCGGACGGCAGCCTTGTGAGCAGCCACGCCAGTTCCCACATCAGTCTGCGACTGGTGCCGGGTCAAGAGGTGGATAGCGTGATTGAGGCGCTGACGGCGTTTTTGGAGAACGAGTTTTCGCAGCTCGAGTCACAGAACAGGCTGACCATCAACGTGGACAACAGAGCCGAGCCGTGGCTGGGTGATCCCACAAACGCCATCTTTCAGACCCTGGAAAAGGCCATCCTGGAGACTTGGGAGGGCTCCTTTGAGACATCTGCTCCTTCAGGCGATGCCACACCAGATGTCGCGCCTGAGCAGAATGAGGTCCTCTCGGTCAAGACCAAGCTGGGCAAGCCTCGCAAGCCGTTGTACATCCGCGAGGGTGGTTCGATCCCAGCGATCCGGTTCTTGGAGAAGGAGTTTGGGGCACCGGCTGCGCACTTGCCATGCGGGCAGTCAACCGACTCGGCGCATCTGGACAATGAAAGGATCTGTCTGTTGAACCTGCTCAAGGCCCGTGAGATTTTTGCCAAGGTGTTTGGTCGGTTGTAAGCGGGGTAGAGGATTTGAAGGAGTTGACGAGACAAGCAAGCGGGCGCCAGGGTCGTGAAAGAGAGATGTAAGATGTTTGTCGAAAGAAATGCCTAGAAAATGATACCCTGTTTCACTGCTTGATGGTGTTACTGCATCTGCCACGCTAGATCCAAGACTCGGATCGCCACCACGACCGAGTTACTGGGAGAAACTAAAGTTGATCGACGACGGAACCAACGATCCCGTCACCTTCAAAGAGTTTTTGCCTCGCCTGTGCCTTGTAGGGCTGTGAAGAAGCGGTCTCACGATAACCATGATCTCACCGCAAAGCTTACCGAAACACATCTCTCGGTTGGTAGAGAATGCGACCCTCCACTCAGCCCAGCTCGGTTCGACGATCATCCCCTCCACTCCCTGCTGCACGATCACGGGCCTAAAATTAGACCCCCGCCCCCAGCCAACCACGCGACGCCAGTGAGTGCCTTGGGGATGCTGCAATGCAACTGCGCCGCATTGAGGCTGAGCTTGCCTCTCGCTCTTTGTCTTTCTTTGTCTGTCTGCCAGCTCGCAGTGCAGTGCAGTGCAGTGCAGCGCAGTTTGTTTTTGTGCCTTGTGCCCGACCCAGCGGGAATTGCGGCACATTTGGAACACTGAGCGTTTTCATGGAATGGAGATAAGCTAGGTCGATCCTGCCACTACGTACCCATACCCGTTCCCACCAAGTTGGAAAGAAGGCTGGGGTCGCTCCTTCCCTCCCTCCCTCCCTCCCTCCTGGCTTGGTGCTGACCGGGCGATCGTCACTGCCTGTTTGCATATTTCCTTTCCTTCCTTGGATGCACCAAGTTAATAAAAGCACTGTCCCGTCGTCATCATTCCTGATCCATCTTTATTGACCCCCCTCCATCCAAGCCCTGGCCACGCGCGTTGTTTTTCTCCTCTTTTTATCCCGTACGACCAACGCATCCTCCTTACACCCATCAAAGCGAAGAAAAAACAGTTTGCGAATCGACTTCTGTCACTCGTTTTTTTCCTCTACCGATCCTAGCGACGTTGTCATTCGTTTTTTGTGTGACCTGCTTTTTTTGAGGCTTGGAAACTATCGGATTTCTCGGCAATTTTATTCAATCATCGCCAACCATTTGGGAACAAACCAGGCTGGGGTGGCTGGACAGCTGAAAGCGGGCGCCCAACGCTCATTCATCCCTTGGACCACGCTCTTTCGCTGTCGCATCCAACTTCTTTCAACGTTGTCTGATTGCGCGATCGAACATCTAGTGGATTGAATCCACCGCGACAAAAACGACTCTACACACTCGCTTGCCCATCATGGCGTCGAGGTGGCTCACCCTCTTCCTCCTCCTGTCGCCCGCCCTCGCCGCCGAGAACGACTTTGGTTTCTACCCAAAGGGCGCCCAGAGTTGTCTTTACAAGGCTGCCAACGATGCCGACTGCACCGGAAAAGACTCCAAGGAGCTCAACTATTGTCTTTGCGGTCAGGGCAGCTACAAGAACGACTTCATCCTCGGCTCCGCACGATGCGTTGGCCAGGAATCACCCGACGATGTCGATGAAACCTTTGACACCATGCAACAGGCATGCAAGGACTCGTCCACGCCGCTGAAGGTGACCAAGGAGGAGTTCCAAGAGGCTGCAAAGGAAGGCGAGACGACGACGACAACAGCAGACAGCTCGACGACCACGAGCACGACGACAACAAAGAGCAAGCAGACGGCCGATTTCACTACGACATCAGGCGGCAGGACAATCACCGTCGTCGCAACCAGCGACAACAGCAACGACGACAAAGATACTACCAAGGACGATGACTCGAGCCTGTCGACTGGCGCCACGATTGGAATCGCGGTCGGAGCCGCTCTCGTCGGAGTTGCTTTCATTGGCGCCGGTGTCTTCTTCCTCCTGCGACGACGAAAGCGAAAGTCCGAAGAGTCTCACCCAATGCTTCCTCCCAACTACGACGGAAACCACGAGTACGCTGGCGCATCAACATACCCGCCCTCGGAGCCAAAGCCGGCGTGGGCAACTACCGCACCCAACCAACAAGGCTATAACCATCCGTATGCCGGCGCCTACGCCCCTCCCAAGCCACAAGATGTAGCGAACCCCAACCTCGTCTACGAGATGGACGGTTCCATACCACCTCCAGTTATGGAGATGCCCGGGACAACGCCACACGGCCACGGACACGGACGGTGATGACATACGACGAACGAAAGGGGAATTGGATTGGGAGTCTTGGAGGAACTTGGATTGGTACCGGAACGGAATAATGGCCATATACTCGGGATGGCTGGCGTCCAACGGTTGGATGTACAAACATGAGGCACTCCGGTAGGGGGCCTCGAGGAGTTAATCATTGATTTGGGTCAACTTGAGATTCTGCGTCATGCTGATTGTATATCACTGATGGCGATATTGAACATTATATTTTATCATCTTCTACACTGTTCTTGATGACTTGCTGGAAGTAAGACTTGATAGCATCTGGCAAGCGAGGCATTAATAGTCCACCATACTCCAAGGAACCCGGCTCACCATGTCAAGTAAGCAGAAGCTCCCATGGCCAGATTCTATGTATAGCCGCCCCTCATCATGGATGATGATCCACCTGTCCATGACAACTGGGGCTTCTCAAGCGTAAGCAGTAATCACCGCAATACAGAGTCTTCTCTTTCTTGTGTATCCGAGGTAGCCGAACCCAGGCTATTAGAAACCACGTACGACTGCGGCATATACAATGGGCTCTGCCTTGTCCTCAAGAGTGATCCACTTGGAGCGCCTCTCGGATGATGCGCCCAAGACGTTGGACTTTCAGTAATACGACCAAGTGTCGTCGCTGTCAATAACCTCTGCGCTACTCTCTCGAGGATATTGTCCTCGTCTAATCATCTTTCAAGAGCCCATGCCACATCTCTCCGGGCCATCAACTTCCACCCTCTGAAGCGCCGGGGACCCTGGGGCTAGATCATGGACACTCTCCATTAGCTGGACGGCATTTGAACTGGCCGCGCCAGTATCCTATGAGAAGCAAACTCGTTCATGCTATTACTAGCAATAAGGTAGAGTAAGACGAGTTTCGTGAGTCCCTCCCATCTGCTCGGCACGGCTGGACTAACAGGTCCTTGACAGGATAACGAAACAGTTCTGTCTCGATCGGCATCTGGAATCTAGTGTTATGCTGAGTACCATGCAATGTTATCGATCAAGGGGTTGGCAACTCCTAGCCGCGCTAGAAAAGAGCATCTCGACAACAACGCCGGCCATTGGCTCTCCATGCGCATAGGCGACAACCGGTCTATCAACGTGCAGTCCCGCTGAGACGAATGTCTATTCCAGGGTACACCCTAAATTCGCTCTCTCCGCTGAATGCTCGAACAAAATTGAAGTCCTGTTTTGGAAATGTGACGGAGCAATTATCCTCCTCCTGTATGTGAATTCATCGGATTGCACCATGACACTTGGTCGCTCCTCCACACCAACCCTACCCAAGTCGTTCAAAATTTTCCAGAAGAATTCTATCGGTGCAGTTTTGGACATTTCTCTCCGCTGAAAGTCGAATGAAAGCTAACTTGTCCAGTGAAAAAGCATCTGGCTTCAATGTCGAAGGCTCATGGTCACATCACTCATTTACCCTAGAGGCAAGCTGATCACGATCGTCTCGAATTGCCCATCAACTAACTTGGCTGGGGATCAAATAGCGATCTGTAGAGGTAGTTAGATGGCTCTCTCAATCAGGGCCTTGATAACAAGTCCCATCTGAACTCGAGATGAAACCGCAGCCACCCCCCCTCCATCAGCTAGGTTGGTGTTGCGAGACACGGATGTGGCGCAGACCGTTGAGCTGTGGCGTCACCTCAACAAGCCTCGGCTCCCCCCACACAAACCACCACAGCTAAGCTTTCTCGCCAGGTTTCACATGCTCCCTCTCTATCCCTCGAGAGCTATTTACGAATTGTCTTTGTGGACAGCAATCATTGTTCTGTCATCTCAACGTTGACGAATCACGACTCTGTGCCAGACTTTAAAAGTAATCATGGCTGAGAGAAAGACCTTTGTGCTTATTACAGGGTAGGAATTTTGACAAATTGAACGTGTTGAGTTGAGATGCTGAGCTTGATGGTAGCTGTTCGCCTGGAGGCATTGGACATGCCCTGGTCACCGAGTTTCATCGTCGAGGTCAGTTTCTCATATTCCGCATCAAACGATCGTTTACCCATGTTCTGCAGGTTGTCATGTCATTGCCACTGTGAGAAACACCGACATGATCAAGGACCTCGAGGCGCCCGGCATCAGCGTCTTTCCCCTGGAGGTTACAAAGCCCGAGAGCATCGTCGAGTGCAAGAACAAGGTCGCCGAGCTCACCGGTGGTCGTCTTGACATTCTCGTCAACAACGCGTAAGACCCCATCTCCTACCATAACTCCTATACTGACGACTCCTCAGCGGCCGAACGCACACTATCCCCGCTCTTGACATGGACCTCGACGACGTCCGTGCTACGTACGAGGTCAACGTCTTTGGCCCCATGTCCATGGTTCAGATCTTTGCGCCGCTCCTCATCGAGGCCCGCGGCCTAATCCTCAACATCTCGAGCACATCGTCCATGGTGCCCTACCTCTTTGGCGCAATCTACTCATCCACAAAGGGCGCCATCAACGTCTGGGGCCGAGCTCTGCGCCTCGAGCTGAAGCCCTTTGGCGTGCGTGTCATGACGGCCGTCACCGGCACAGTTAGGTCCAACATTGCTAGCCGCACTCACCGGTCCCTGCCCGAAAACTCGCTGTACAAGCCTGTTGAGGACGTGTTTGTTCGTCGCCTTACTTTTAGCCAGAACACGGCGACGGTGCCGACCGAGATCTACGCGCGCAAGCTGGTTGGACAGGCTCTCAGGGGCGAGGGATGGTTTGGAGGCTTGATTGGAGGTACTCCTGACTGGTACTGGGCTGGAGGCATGTCTGGACGGGTCTGGCTATTGTCTTGTCTGCCCAGGTGGGTGAGCGAGGGCATCATCGGCATCTTCTTCAAGGTTGGCAGCATGAGCAGACGCATCCAACAGGCACGCGCCAAGAAGGACTGATGGAAGCGAAAAAGTGTAGTGCGATTAAGTTTGTTTGTGAAAGAAGTGAAGAGTACTGTTACTTTCTGGTATATCTAATCGTGGTAATTACGGGGCGAAAGCAATGTTCTTAACACTGCATCTTGTAGGAGGACTATCTTCGAGACTCCAAGCTTCGACTAGTATGTCGAAAGGGGGGTATCCAAGGCTTGTTTAAGCCCACTTGCCGAGCAAACTCATCAGAACCATACCGCAGATAAGACCAAACAGGGCCAGAGCAGTCGTGACAGGGCCAGCCTCGGTGAGCTCGCCTCCCCACATCCAATCCTGCGCCCACATCTCTACAAGTCCGACCCAGACGAGAATACCGGCCGAGAGGGCGTCCAGAGTTCCTAGGGCGATCAGAGTGGAAGGGTTGTTGCCGTTGAAGACGTTCAGGACGCCGATACCGATGGCCATGCCAACGGGGGTGACAAGGGCGAAACCAGCACCAAGAATGAGCTTCTTGGTCAGGGAAACGGTCGACGTGCCAGTTCGGTCCACCGCGGGAGCGGGACTGTGGGAGTGCCCGTGGGAGTGGAAATGGGCCAGAGGAGTTTGGCCATAGCCAGCCGCCGCGATACGAGTACCCAGAGCGATACCTTCGAAGAGCTGGTGGAAGATGATGACGATGGACAAGGTGATGAAGAAGGAGTCACCAGCGACGACAAGCGTAATTCCAATGACTAGAGAAGTTAGTAGACGTCATGGCGGAATGAGTGGGCACTTACGAAGCGAGTGGAAGATGATACCAACCTCCATGATAGTCACGTTGGTAAGTTCCGCCTTCGCAAGCGCCTGGGGAGACATGGCGCCCTCGGACTTGTTTTCCTTGTTCTCCTGCCATCGCATCGCTCGGTGAACGAAATACTCAATCACGAACGAGATGAACAGGCCGGCCATAACGATGGCTGAGGTGACACCCTCGTACTGGAGCTCGCCGATACACTCATTTCCAAACATCATGGACGCGTGGGTGTACAACTGTCGAGGTTAGTAGGAAAGACATAGGGGTATAGGGGAACCTACGTGAACAAAGGCAGTGGAGATAATAACACCAGTACCGAACTGCTTGAGGACAGTGAGGAAGAGGTTGGACTTGACGGGCATGAAAGTCGACATCAAGATGGGACCAAAGACACCTAGACACTGTCAGTTCAGGGTTCTCAGTATGAGAATTTGACCTACCGATGGAACTGGCGATGAGAACAACGAAAAGCATGCCAATACGGATACCAATTTTGTAGTCTCGGTCAACCTTTCCACATGAGCGGCCACCCTCCTCTTCAGAGCCGTGGCTACCTCCGACACAATGCCTAATCGTGTTAACGTTGGAACAGACCGGGATTGGAGAGCGACTTACTCGACGCCGGCGTGGAAGTGGCAGTGTTCCTCCTCAGGATCAGCGGCGCCGGACTCGACATCTTCAGCGAGAATGATGGGAGCCTCACCATCGTCGGACATGCAGTAACTGAGCAGTGTTAGCTATAGCCCAATTCCAGAGTACCTGAAGAACTTGCGTCTCTTCGCCGTGGCTGTGGCAATCGGTGAGCTGGGCGGGAAACTCCTCGGTGTTGGTGATGGTGGTCTGGACGTAGTACTCGGTAGAGCTGGGGCCCATGCAGTACCTATCCCATGTTAGCATATATCAGCTGCGCACAGCGGAGACAACGCACAGAGAGGTATCGTGCATGTGGCACTCAGTGACGGCGGTGATCTTGTCCGAGTCAGCGGCGGAGCTCTTGCCAGTCTCCTTGGCCGCAGTCTGAGTAGGGGCGGCTTCGTTTTCGGCGAGAACTTGAACTTCGCCACCGTTGGGGTTCATGCAGTAACTGGACGATTGTCAGAGGCGTATCGACGTAGGAGGACGAAAGAACTTGCACGTCTGAACCGTGGTTGTGGCAGGCAGTGTACGAAGAGGGAGGATCCTCGGTGGCCGTCGCCTCGGCGGCTTCAGGGACGATCTGGTACTCAGTAGAGTCCGCCATGCAGTACCTAGAGAATATCAATAACCATCATCCCATTTTTCGAGAGCACATACTGCTTCGTCCCATGCATGTGGCATCCGGTCAGGGACTCAAAGTCCATGCTGGCCTCGGCTCCGGCGCTGGTGGCCGTGGCCTGGCGTCTGATGGCGCCGGGGTTGATCGAGGCCGACACGATGCCGGCAAAGAGCAGTGCTCCGACGAACACCACGGCGGGACGGCTCCCGCAAATACGACCGGTGCGAGTCATGGCGGTTCGGAGAGCGAGTGGTATGCAGCGGTGGGAGAGCATGCAATGTATTGACCGAAGAGCGAGGTTGCGCCTTGCGGATGATCGATCTGGACGAGGGCAGGAGGAGAGAAGAAGAGGTGGAAAAAAAGAAGCTTAATATATGTAAACGTCCGTCGGCGTGGGGGCCGAGTTTGCAGTGAATAAAAAGTCCCCTCCTCTAATGGATGGAGGGTTGGATATCAAGGTCCTCATTGACCAAGAGAAACAAAGTTCTGTCAGTGGCGGGCAGCTGCAGGCGGGCAGAACCGTGGGGCATCGACCTGGATGGATATCCGGTTGGCTTGGCGTAGCTGATGGACGGGAGTGAATACGGATTATATGCTGAGTTCATGTGCAATGAAACGAGGCGGGGATGTAGTGCGTTGCGTTGCGGTGCGTTGTGGTGCTAGGCACGTCGTAGGTGAATCATGGGTAGAAGGCTCCACGGCGACGTTCCGATGACCAACAGGCTGGGCAATCCTCGGTCAGTTTGGCGGCGCCTCCTTCTCGATGGGGGGACTTTCTTCAAGGGTCCATATCGTTGCGAGAAGGGTGTGCACCGGGTACGCGACCTCATGTGTCAGTTCCAAGGCCGTGGATGCGTGGGATATGGATCTCAGCGGAGCCGGGGAAAAAGCGGTTATGCCATGAGTTGGAAAGCAAACGCTCCGATTCGAGAGGAAGGAGCGACCCATTGGGAAGGTTGGGGGTTACTGCTGTCTAGTTTACCTGCATCTTACCTACCCAGGTCACCGTCACAACCTTGCATCTTGATAGAGACACGGCCTCGATGCATACGAACCTTACTCAGGTACCAAGGTCCGATGCACAGTCAACGTAAACCCTTGCCCTAGCTGCATCGGCGTGGGCGAGTGAGCGAGTGGGCAGTTGCAAAGCGAGGTTGAGAACCTTGATAGACTATCTGGATGGATCAGAACCGCCAGGCTAGGAAGCGCCAAGACCAATAGGTGAAGGGTCCCCCCTCCCCATTGTGAGCGAGAAGAGAAAAAAACAGGGAATTCTCTGCGGGAATAATTCCTAGTGTCATGCTAGACATGGGATGAGCTTGTTCAAGAAAAAAAGGTTACTTTTATGGATAATTTACGTCGGCGCTGTTCATGCGGGAAGGCGCACACCACATGGTGCGTGGCGCAAGCAGATGAGGCGTCATGGGGAATCGATGAAGCTGAGATGAGATTGATCATCATGGATGTTGGCCGTCATGGACACAAATGTGCTTGAATGGCAATACTGTTGGCTCTGTGCTGTTGGGGGTTGCACAAAGGCATGGCCATGTAGAACTGACCACAATGTAGCCATCTGAACCACCAGAGGTCTTCAATTACCCGGTCAACACAGCACAGCAGCGACACATGGTCTTGTTTCTCAAAGTTTGAAACAAGCCAATTGGTACAAGGCTCGCCCAATTCGGGCAACATGTCTTGTGACATCACCAACAGCAAGATCATCAAGCAGAGTAAAAAGGTGGGAAGAAGTTGATTAATCGAGCTAGCAAGGTGTAGCTGAATCGAACGAAACTACCTAAGTAACGGTGGTGGTGTGAATTGTTGCCATGTCCTTTCTAATCATCCGCTGCTTCGCGATCCCAGGGGCCGACACGACAAAGAACTCCCCTGGATGCCTACTGTACAACCTCGCAGGGTCCCTTACAGGGCCAGAGCAGCCGCGGCGAAGAGGCCGACGACGGGGACCATCTGAATGCCGGCGGCGTTGGTGACGGTGACCTCGGGGGAAGAGGTGGGAGTGCCAGAGGCAGCACCGGTGGCGGGACCCTCGCAGTGCCCTGGATATGTGTTAGCTGATTGCAAGAGTGAGCAATTGAGGAACATACAGTGGTCGCCATGGGGCTCGCAGCCGACGGACTCGGTGGGAGAGGGGGCCAGAGACTCGGTGGCTCCAGCGGAGTGGTCGTGCTCCTCGGTGGTAGCAGCGGCGACGTCAGTACCAGTACGGGGACCCTCGCAGTGCCCTAGAGAGGTTAGAATGGAGACGAGTAAGTGAAGCTGGAGGGATGCGTACAGTGGTCACCGTGGGGCTCACAGCCAACGGACTCGGTAGGAGAGGGGGCGATGGACTCGGAAGTCACAGCGTCGGCGGCAGCACCACCAGAGGTGCGAGCAGCCTCGCAGTGCCCTAGCGATTGTTAGATTGATTGATGTTGCAGAGGGAACAGGGAAGTCGTACAGTGGTCACCATGGGGCTCACAACCGACAGACTCGGTGGGAGAGGGAGCGCGAGACTCGGTAGCACCGGCGGCATGGTCGAAAGTAGTGGTCTTGGCGTCGACCTCGGCGACGGAGGTGCGAGCAGCCTCGCAGTGCCCTGGAGAGATGAGTTAGCATTGGCGCATGGAGAGCGAAGAAGAGAAGACGCACAGTGGTCACCGTGGGGCTCACAGCCGACGGACTCGGTGGGAGAGGGAGCAAGGGCCTCGCTCTCACCGGCCTCGTGGTCATGATCATCGTGATCCTCCTCGTCGGTGGTAGCGGGAGCCTTAGCGGTAGCGAGAGTGGTGCGGGCGGCCTCGCAGTGCCCTGGATTGTTAGATCATGCTGCCAGAAGGGAGTGTCAGAAGGGAAAACAAACAGTGGTCGCCATGAGGCTCGCAACCGACGGACTCGGTAGGGGAGGGAGCCAGAGACTCAGCGGCCATGACGGCGGGGAAGAGGCCCAGGAGGGCGACGGCGAAGGTGGTGGTCTTCATCTTGACTTGTTCTTTGGTGGTGTTGAGGTGTTTGAGAACGAGTGGCTTTTGTCAGAAGGAGACAGCAAGGTGAGGATGAGGATGCAGGAACAACAACGGGAGGCGGCAACGGGTGTGGAGGGGAGCTTTATATGTAGGTCGTAGGTGACGGTGTCAGTGACGGTGCAGTGGCAGCCACTGACAGCTGAAGTGTCAAGGGGGGAGGGGCGTGAGGATTAGTGACTGTGATTCACTGCCTCTCTACGGGATCGCCAAGAGAAGAGATGGAGGCTGCAGCGACTGTATGCATCAAGGTTCGTGGCAATTGGGGCCTGACAAACCGTTTGTGGGCGTGGATACGAGGGGTGTCTTACAACGCTCGAAGCTGAAGATCGGACAAGACGACGTGGGGGGACAATGTTTAGATCCTTGGATACAGTAATTATTCGGCGAGACTACGAGAAATAGAGTAGAGGCTACGGATATAAAGAGAGACATGGGATGGATGGGGTGTGAGTAGTATGCAGCAGGTTGGAATGTGCTCAACGGGAAGAGGACAGGGCCCTTGTATGCTTATGCTGCACAAGGTTGCGAGAACAAAGAACACCGAGTCGGCCATTGGCTCCTCGGTCGAGCCTAGGGTAGATCAGAGACCGGCGTGGAGATGTCGTACAGAGAGAGACGAGAGGTTGTGAGGTCCCCTGTTGGCCCGTGGAGATGCGTGCGTGGGTAAACGAAATCGCGAGGCTTGGTCTTGGCAGGGCCATCAAGGTCCTCACCTTAAATCGACTCAAATCCCGGGCAAGCGAAGCACAAGGACCGGACCCCACTTTTCCCGCGCTTGCCCCGACCGGAAGCTCAGCTGGTGCGCCTTCCCCCACTGTTCGTGTTCCTGCTCTTGTGTGTGTGCCCCTCCACAAACGCTGGAAGCGGCGACTCGCCAAAAAGACCATCTCATGCCAAGTCTCTCATCCAAAGGAACCTCAGGCCACCGACCGAAAAACGTACCAGCAGTTGACAGAACAAAAAGGTTGGGCCGCTGTGAGGCTCGGGCTTTAGAGTGAAAGTGTTGGATATTATCTCTCGACTGGTTTGCATGATGCAGAGCCGTCTTGTCTCTCTTCCTCTTTCTCTTTTTTTTCCCCTGCACGCACACCTTGAACATCTCTCCAGGTTCGTCGTCGCTTACCCCGTCCCCCGTTGGTGGAACGGTTCACGGCTCGCGGGATACAACCGACCAGCATCAACCCTGTCAACCTTGTAACCTTGATAAACTAACCGTGGCGTCCAGGGCAGAGTACATAGTCGTTTTTCCTCGAGGCCCTCTTTTCTCGCTCATCACGTAAAGTCATATTACAGACAGGAGCCTCCGTATTGGGCTCTGGACTTTGTGGTTGTGATCAAGAAAAAAACATCCCACCTCAATCAATCATCACCATGAGACTTCAGCTCGCCTCCACGGCGCTCCTTTCGTCCACCACCCTGCTGCTTCTCTCCATCGGCCCCTTATGCACGGCTGCGGACGCCAACGAGGCCGAGAACATCAAGGTTGAGTCTGCCACGAATCAAAATGGGCCTGACGTCGCCTCCGACCTGGTTTGTCCTCTTTTCTCTTTTATCCCGTCCCCACCCTTTCACCACCACCACCACAACCGCAATGTCATTTACTCAGATGGCGACGACAACAGAAACAACCTTGCAACCTCAGCTAACATATACGTCATTACAGTCTGGCACCCTGAGCTCTCCTATTGAGGTGGTCCACGAAGTTGTTGTCACTCTGGAGCAGTTCGCCGGAGAGCCCAACACGCCTCGCCATGCAGAGGCCAAGAAGAAGCTGATGGGCAACATGGCCCGGGATGCTGGTACCTGGAACAAGAATCATCCCCGACATCGCCTTCTCGATGCTCTTTACGGATTCAGCAAGTACCATGAGCGTCAGAAGGTTGAGCTTGATCGGTTCGAAGGCTTTTACAAGCATGTCACAAAGGCTCAGCGAGCTGTAAGCAAACTCTGTGCCTGAAAATTCTGTTTGATTTTCTAACCCTTGCACGCGACCAGTTACTTGAAAAAGAACTTCAGTACTCCAAGAAGTTTGCCCGCTTTGATACTCTCCTCACCAAGAACCAGGACCTTTGCAACCGTATTGTCCAGAATGCCATGGAGTATTACGAAATTGGCCAGGACGAGTTCCAGAAGCATGCCAAAGAAATTGAGGCTTCCGGAAAGACTGCCGACCGGATCTCTGTCTCTCAGGCTCTGAAGCATTATGTCCGTGACTGGACTGAGGAGGGTGCTTCCGAGAGGAATGGGCCCTTTTCTTGTCTGATCAAGACCCTGGAAGGTTTCTTCCCTGAGCGAGATGGAGCTGCTCCTGTCAAGGCATTGGTTCCAGGATCTGGTCTTGGCAGGCTGGGCCATGATATTGCCAGACTCGGAGGTAAGATCCATGTTGTATTTTTATGGTTACTCTCTAACAACGCATCTAGGCTTCGAAGTGACCATGAACGAGTGGTCCATGTACATGAACCTCGCCTACCGCCTTGTCGAAGCTAACAGAGCCCGCAACTCCATGTCCTGGCACCCCTTTGTTGAGGGCTGGTCACACCACATTTCCGAAGCAGACATGACCCGAGAACTTCTCTTCCCCGATGTTGGCATCAACGCTAGCTCTGTAGTCCTCGTTGAGGGCGACTTTACTACCGCTTTTATTGGCAAGAGGGGCAAGTTCGACGTCGTTGTCACATACTTTTTCATCGACACTGCCCGAAACCTCATGAGCTACCTCGACACAATCAAGAAGGTGCTCAAGACCGGTGGTCACTGGATCAACCTTGGACCTCTCCTCTATGGATCTGGTCCGTACGTGCAGCTGTCACTGGATGAGGTGCTGAGGATCACCGAGGTCATGGGCTTTGAGTATCTTGACACGGATGAATCATGTGGGCCTCTGACATTGCCGGAGAGAAAGGTTAGGAGCATGGAGGCTGTCTACGGATTCAACAACAAGGCCTTGACCAAGAGCGCGTACAATGCGCAGTTTTGGGTTGCTAAGAGGTCTATGAAGGACTAAGGTCTGGGGTTGGAAAGTAGATATTTCTTGTACATGTACATTTGCATCAGGTCTAGAGCGATAGACAAGGCATTTGGGATACTTTCCTGTTGTGGCCGTAGTGAACCTTTGTTCGTAGAGTTGCTGGCAGACTTTCCTTTGCATGACGGCCGAGAGTGTTAACCATAGCAGCAAAGAGTACGACTTTTAACACTGCAACAGCATTGGAACCTAAGCTCAGAACTCGGTATTGATTTAAGGCACCTGATTTATGCCAACAGCGGCGAAGATAAAGAGATCAACAGAGGGCAAGTGGTAGCCCAGATGGCCTGTTGGACTTTGTTTTCGAGTTGAAAAGGCTTTCAATCCAAACATTGGCATCTGGTCAGGTACAATGGCTCTCTCTGGTACCAAATCCCCCATCCTTTTAACTTCATCCTAGATACTAAGAGCCACGCCTGCCCCGAGAGGCATTCATTGCCCAATTTCCCATCTCATTCCCAGACCATAGCTAGCTTCCACACGTACTTGTTTCATAACCTGCATGGTAAAAGCTGTGCCGCTTCTTCTTCCAACTTCATTGAACATAATTAATAGGCGTAAAAATTAACCGCCTCGTTATCCGATGCCCTGATCTTCTTGTTCGCCCTTTTTAACACAAACTTCATCACCCAAGCCGTCGCCACAACGCCCATGGAGAAGACGATGCTCGCAATCATAGCCAGACGGAACAACGGCGCATCGCTATCTGGCCAAAGGTAAGGAGTATAGACAAATGAGAGATTACCTAGAGTGTTGACAATGGCAATCGCTGCTGCTTTTTTCTCGTCTGTCTGACCGAGAGTTGCAGATGTCCAGGCGATGTTGATGTTATTTACTCCGTATGTGGCGCCGACGAAGAGGACCATGGCAAAGTATCGTGCTCCGATGTTGTGGGTTCCAGTAGCTACAGCAAAGCCAATGCTCGCGATGAGCTTTGAGATGGTGATGTGCCATGTCCGTTCGTTGCGACGACCAGATGAGTATGAGACGAGGATTGATGTAGCTGTCGCGATGAGGAATGGGGGACAGGTAAGGACGAGAGTGATGGTGGTGTTGAAGCCGAGGGACTTGACAGCGGTGGGCATGTAGTTCTTGAAGCCATTGGCAGAGAGATGGAGATTTCCTTGCAGCGCAAAGATCCAAGTCCGGTAGTCCTTAACAGCATCCCAGAGACCCGACCAACTGCCTGTAGCGGGTCGCTTCTCGGTCGTGTCGTTGGCAATTCTAGAGTGGGCGAGTTGGCGCTCTTCTTGGCTGAGCCAACGTGTCTGGAGGGGAGCGTTGGGGAGCATGAAGAAGGCGATTACGGCGACTCCCACTATGGGAGGTTAGATGGTAAAGTGAGAGGGGGTGTGGTTACTTACCAGTGATTACACCTTGGATGAGGAAGAGCCAGCGCCATCCTTCTAGACCGTATCGTCCGTCGAGACCAGCAAAGACACCTGCTGCGATCAAGCCGGAGAATGAACTCGCGAGGAGATTGCCCGTGTAGAATATTGCTAGTCTAGTCGCCGTCTCTTTTCTGTTGTAGAAGAGACTGACAAGGTAACAGGCACCAGAGTAGAAGGGAGCTTCAGTCATACCGAGGATGAGTCTGGAGACGGATCATATTAGTACGCTCTCTCTGAATAGGGTTTCTGAACTTACCTGCAAGCTAGCATGCCATGATAACTCTTGACAACGCAGATAAGAGTCGATACAATCGCCCACGCCATCATCCACCCGGACATGTACCAAGAGGGTCTGATGCGGGTGATCAAGACATTAGATGGAATCATGCCGGTGATGTATCTATACGAGTTAGCATTTTCAACCTGCAGACTGCGTATTTACTCACCCGACGAAGAAGATGCTGACGCAGGTGTTGTACTGGGATCCAACCATGCCAAGATCCTTATCCAGGCCGTTGAGTTTCCCGTTGACGATGGCGTTTCGATCGAGAAAGTTTAGAAAGTACATGATCCAGAGAATAGGCTAGACAGCTGTCAACATAGTCACAGCTGTGCAATTTACAAGCAAACTCACCATCAAGTACATGTCGAGCTTCTTGACGAGGGCAATCTCCTTTGGGTCCGTCTTGGCGTGGGACCCAAACTTGTCGTGCTGCTCTACGTCAGTGGATTTCATCATGTCTTCTTGAAAGTCAACATGATCAACTGTCGCTTCATCCTTGGGATTGACATTGTTGGTTGCTGTTTCTTGAGTAGCCATTGTGATAATTCTAGGAGGGTGGCGATGAGGACGGTGAGGTTTACCCGTAACCGATGGACACAACATTGATATAGTTCATCTGGCTATAGACGTATAAAAACTACCCAAGCTCTACAAACTATACATTCTCCTAGTAATGGCCCTCTCATCATAGAGACGCCATAGCTGCATTACCCCATGGGGAAGGCCTGCAACCATGATAGCGTCGCGAGGGAGCAAAACTGCGTCTACAGCCGCTTTTCCGAAGCCCCGTCTACAGCCTCAATCGAGATTGAGTTTACAGGAGAGATAGCCGATAACTCTTGTGATGGAAACGGAGCATGAGCGGAAAAGCGGCGCAAATCCGACTTGGTCATGGTGGATCCGTCGCCCCCATTGGAGGCTTTTTGCATTCTACCCCGCGTCGTGTCGGATAAAGAAGCGTCTGGCATACGATCGGCGAATCGATAGGGTAGGATAAGGTGTGAAGCTGGGATTCGTTGGGGCTGAGATTGTATGTGCCGGATAAAGACGTGATACCAAGAGGTGTCCGTCCTTTGCCGGGTCCTGCAACACCTCGGATATCATTCCGGGATCAGCGGGTCGCCGTTGGAACCGGATCTCTGAGATATATAGAGCAAAGGCATTCTATTGGGAGTTGCCTTCAACATGTGCTTACCTGTTTTCGACAAGGCAGACAGACATCATGACCATCAGACACGACGTGAACGGCTTCGAGGCGGCCAGGACGCCGCCCATCCAGTCTTTTGACCTCCAGGCCAAGATGTTTACGCTTGATGAGATGATCAAGCGGAGGGCTTCGGAGCTGCAGGATGCTCCGTTGCTCGGGTTTCCTGAGGCGGGGGTTGATGATTACAAGGAGCACAGCGCGATTGCGATTGACAGATACGCCGACGCTGCCGTCGCAAAGCTTCAGAAGATGGGTCTCAAGTCTGTGGTGAGTATAAGTGTATTTCTGATGGTGATTGAGACTTACTGGTGTAGGATCCTACTCTTGAGAAGGCTCCTGTTGTTGGCATGCTCGCCCAATCTGGTATTCACATTGTCATCCAGATCATCGCTCTTAACCGGCTTGGATATTCTTCGTTTTTGATCTCTACTCGACTTGCTTGTCCAGCAATTACACAGTTGCTCGACCTGGCTGACTGCCACACCATTCTCACCACACCCAACTTCCACCCAGTCCTAAAGGAGGTCCAACAGAACCGACCACTCGAGATTCTTCCACTGCTGCAACACTCAGACTACTGCAACTACGACGCACCGAGGTTTGCTCGCGACTACAACCCAGACGCCGAGTCCCGCAAGGTGGCAGTCATCATCCACTCATCCGGCTCAACCGGTCTTCCCAAGCCCATCTACCTGACCAACAGAAGCTGCATCGCTGCATTTTCCACAAACATGGATATGCGAGGTTTGCTCACTTCGCCCATGTTTCACAGCCACGGCTTCTACGAGATTTTCCGGTCCATCTACTCTGGAAAGCCACTCTACTTTTGCAACTACAACTTGCCTTTGACGAGGGAGTCGATCATCCAGATGATTGACACGGTTCAGCCCGAGATTCTTCACTCGGTTCCGTATGTCATCAAGTTACTTGCTGAGACTGAGGAGGGTATCCGTGTTTTGGCTGGTGTCAAGCTGGTTCTTTATGCTGGAAGTGGTTGTCCTGATGATCTTGGAGATCGACTGGTAGAGAATGGAGTCTACCTGGTTGGCAACTACGGAGCGTGAGTGACAGAGAACCAGTGCTTATGAGTATGCTTACTCTTTGACAGAACTGAAACGGGCAGACTCATGAATTCGACACGCCCAGAAGGCGACAAGGAGTGGAGCTATCTTCGTTTCTTGCCCCAAGCTGAGCCTTATTGCCTCATGGACGAAGTCGCCCCTGGCCTTTACGAATGCGTTGCCCTGGACGGTCTCCCATCAAAGAGCACCATCAACTCTGACGACCCGCCTAATTCATTCCGCACACGAGATCTCTTCACTCGACACCCGACACGACCTAAGCTCTGGAAGTACGCCTGCCGTCTCGACGATCGCTTCACTCTTATCAACGGCGAAAAGGTTCTCCCCCTGCCCATCGAAGGCCGAATCCGACAAGAAGAGATTGTCAAAGAGGCCATCGTCTATGGTGAGGGACGAAGTTATCCTGGAGTCTTGATCGTCAAGGCTGATAGGGCTGCTGAAATGTCTGACGAAGAGTTCCTCGAACGCATCTGGCCTGCAGTGGAAGACGCCAATTCACGAGCCGAGTCGTTCTCCCGAGTGCCCAAGGAGTTGGTGATTATCGTTCAGGCGGATACGGCATATCCAAGGACGGACAAGGGAACTTTTATCCGTGTTCCCGTGTATCGCCAGTTTGAAAAGGAGATTGAGGCTGCTTATGCCGCCTACGAAGGACAAGGCGAGCAACAAGGGGCTTTGCTGCTCGAAGGCGAAGAGCTGGAGACGTACCTCATCCGCCAACTCAACGAAAAATGCGGCGCCAAGCTCTCTTCTCCGGAGGAAGATTTCTTTGCCTCTGGCGTTGACAGTCTGCAGTGCATCCAGATGTGGAGTCTGATCAAGAGAGAGATTGATCTCGGTGGTAGACAGTCTCAGCTGGGACAGAATGTTCTCTATGAGACGGGCAATGTGAAGCTTCTTGCTCGTCATTTGGAGAAGTTGAGGACGGGTGAGGATAGTGAGGCTGAGGATCAGTTGCAGGTTATGAAGAACTTGGTTGCCAAGTACTCTTCGTTCAAGCCTCATGTTGCTGGATCTGCTCCACAGCCTGAGAAGGAGCTTGTGGTGAGTATCTCTTCTTTTCGATTCACATTTCACAGGGCTAACTAGTATCTTAGCTTCTTACTGGTGTTACAGGAGCCTTGGGAGCTCATGCACTTGCTCAACTGACTGCACGACCCAGTGTCGGAGCCGTATGGGCCATGGTTCGAGCATCCAACGAGGCCGCAGCCTCTGACAGAGTCGACAGCTCCCTTGCGACTCGTGGATTAACCTTGACTCAAGAGCAGAGGAGCAAGGTCGTTGCCCTGCCTTGCGATTTGAGCAAGCAAGACCTTGGTCTCGGAGAGTCCAGAATTCAAGAGCTGAGCACCAAGTTGACGACAGTCATCCACAGCGCCTGGGCCGTCAACTTCAACATTTCCGTCTCAAGTTTTGAGGATCAGCATATCAAGGCCGTGCACAACTTGATCCAACTCACTCTTTCAGTGCAAACCCCTCGACCTGCCCGGTTTTTCTTCTGCTCTTCAGTGTCATCGGCAGGAGGTACACCTCGACCTGGTTCTGTTCTCGAGTCTTATGTCCCATCACCTGCCCATGCTCAGCACACTGGATACGCGCGCTCAAAGTACGTTGCGGAGCATATCACACGAAATGCCATGAAGGATGCTGGTGCGCCTGCGAGGGTTCTTCGTATTGGACAGTTGGTTGGTGACACGAACGTTGGAGAGTGGAATACTACCGAGGGTATTCCTTTGATGATTCAGACGGCCGAGACCCTCGGTGCTCTTCCCGCTCTGAACGAGGTGAGTTCATGGTTGAAAAATTCTATGCGCTGTTACTGACATCTTGCTAGGAAATGACTTGGCTCCCCGTGAACCTCGCTGCCAGCGCCATCCTCGACCTGGCCAACCTCGGCGCCAACGCACCCGCTGACCGAAGTCTTGACGCGGACCTAGTATACCACGTCATAAACCCCAAGCGCTTCCACTGGTCCCGAGATATGCTCCCCTCCATGACCAGCGCAGGTCTCAAATTCGAAACCCTCCCCACGAGTGAGTGGATGGACAGATTGAGGAACTCTGACCGAGACCCCTCAAAGAACCCGCCGATCAAGCTACTAGATTGGTTCGAGGGCAAGTACGGTCCCAAGGCTGCCTCTTCTGCTGAGAAGGGAAGCTTGGATTATCTGACTGAAAAGTCGAGGGAGGATAGTGAGACGCTGAGGAGCGTTCCTGATGTTACTGATGTCAAGTATGTTGGGATGATGCTTGGACGATTAAAGGCACGATGGGAAGAGAACAGGGCTCGACTATAATTGGTTTACTGGGTGTAGAATATGATGTTTAAATGCAAGCTATGTTACTGTCTTGATAATGCAGCAAATACTATCTAAGTTAAATGCTTGTCTATAATGCATTCTATCCTGCTGTTGATGCATGTTACCAGCCTGAGCTGGGTTCAGTTGTTCAGCCAAAGCTCAAATGATGAATAAATCCAAGCAAACAAGCCTCATGTCCAATGCCTAAGCCTCCTCGCAGTCATCTTCAATCTGGACCTCGCGCTCCGACAGATGAGGGTTTCTAAGGGCCAATGCAAATACAACCATGGGAATACAGACACACATCCCAGCAATGCAAAGGAGTTTCTGAACCGAGCTGTAACTGTCGATGATGGCCGTTCGAATCTCTGTACCGACTGGGTAGTCAGGTACAATAGAGAATGGTGAGTTGTAGATGGCCTCTGCCAGCGTCTTGTTTGACTGAAAGTCTAGGTTTGACTTTAGAGTTCCGTATAAGGTTTGAGTCCAGATGGCGCCGGATAGACAGGTTCCAAAGGCGCTGCCGACGTTGTAGAAGGAAAGGTAAAGGCCTGTGAGAATGGCCACATGCTCGCGAGATGCAGACGCCTGAATCGACGCTTGAGTTGGATAGGCAAAGAACCCACCAGCCACTCCGAGAAGAACCTGTGCCGCGATGATTCCATACTGCGAAGTCTTGGAAGGGTCGCCGGGATATGCAATGAGAACGCCAAATGCAACCATGAAAAGGCATGTTCCTCCAACGATGATGAACTTGAGGCGACGAATCTTGAAAATGACGAGACCGGCAAGAACTCCAGTTATGACGCCAAAGAATGAGAAGAATGACAAAATGCGGGTCGCATTCTCGACCGAAAAATCAAATGCAACGATGAGAACCGTGTAGAGATAGTTACCCTGGGTATACCATGCAAAGTTGAGCAGACTCCGAACAGCCAAGGCGGACCAGACGCCTCGATCACGAAGGAGATGAAAGGGGATAAGGGGATGCCTTGCGCCTCGCTGTTCCCAAAGGACGAATGCGATGATGGAACAAAGACCCAGAGTTAGAGGGAGAATGATGTACCAGCTGCGCCAGTGGCTCACTGTTCCTCCGGCGACAGTCAGAGGGGCCAGAATGAGGGAGAAGGCAGAGACGAGAGTGAGGAGGCCGACGACGTCGAGCTGGTCGAAGAGATTAGATCGGCCCTCGTTGGTTCGCAGCGAAACCAGCGGTGCAGTCTCCTCGCTCTCTTTACCATCTTCAGTTTCCCAGGTGCGACGCTCAAGGAAGTAGAGACAAGATAGGAGGGGAAGTGAAGCGATGGGATAGATGATTGCCCACATTCCAATACCCCAGCGCCAGGATGTCGCGCTCAGAACCGCCGAGGTAATATTTCCGCTGATCCAAGTGTTGATAAGGAAAGGAATAGCGGGAAGATAGCTGAAAAAGACGCGCGCTCGCATGGACGAAAAGTCGGCGATGAGAACTTCCATGAGGAGGACGATGCACGTGTATCCGGCCTGGTAGATCATGGACCCAGTGCAAAACACCTCAACAGATTGCGCACTCGCTTCGATGGCAATTCCGACCGTGTACAAAATGGTAGAAATCGCAATAACCTCAAAGCGACCGAGCACGTCAGCAACCTTGGCAGCCGTCGGCTGAACCGCCACAGCAATGACACTCCTCAAGACGTTAATAGTGCTGAGGTACGAGTGCAGATGAAAGCTCGAAGTCGCGTAGGGCTGGTACGCGGAGCGCACCTGGCTCTCGAGACCATAGGCGTACCCGACAATGAAGATGCCGACGAACAGCCAGACGCGATGAGCCGTGGTGAGGTTCTTGGAGACGACGGCCATGCGGGCGACGCCGGCGGATAGCCTCTTGTCTTGGGCGCGGCTACCGTCGCTTTCGGGTCGGTGAGGTAATAAACTCGACGAAGCCGAGGTATCTCCCACGGCGGCGCCTAAAAGGGGCGTCGCTTCAGACGATGAACTCATGGTTTGTAGCGTGTTTGTCTGATCCTATAGGGACGTGGACCCCTGTTGTTTGATGTAGGAGAGAGAAATGTACCCGACAAAGAGGCTCAAGGCTGAAAGCGTGTCATCTGATGGAAGATGAGGCAGCAGGGCACACAGCCTTCTTTGCTGCCTGCCTGTGTGATTGCCTGACATGGTCCTGTGACACCCAGCAAGGCGCCGACTCGGGGGCCATCTGATAAGATACCCAATAGCGGCGGATCTAGCCGCGGGCCAAGTGGGGCTGCCAAAGGGAATGAATTGCAAACTTGACAGAGATAACGCCGAGATCGGATAAATACTAGGTTATTCTTATATTTAGTAATAGATTAATAAATTAAAATTATTATTTCTTAATTTTTTATAATTAAAAATTTATATTTTTATATTAATTTTAAATTTATTTTTATATTAATAAATATAATAATATTATTATATTAAAGCTTATTAAAATTAAAATAATTATTATTATTATAAAATATAAGGAATTTCTTTATATTATATTACTATAAGGGCTAAGATATATAAGTTTATTATTATATAAGCTTAGATAAAGCTATATAAGATTAATAAAGTATTTAATTTTATATATTTTTTTAAAAAAAAAGTTAAGGTAATATAATTAATAAGTAATAATAAGATATTTTTAGTATAAAAATATATTTTTAAAATAATTTTAAAATATTAATAATAATACTATATCTTATTTTATAAATATTAATATTATTTTCTTTTATTTTAATTACTTTTATAAATAAATTTAAACTTTTTTTAAAGCTACTCTTATTAAGTATAAGTCTTTATTTATCTTATTATTTAAATAAAGGCTATTTATATAATATTATTAAAACTAAAACTCTCTAACTCAGTTAAAGACTTTCCCTTTAAATAGCCTAGTAGGCTTACCTATAACGATTATATATTTCCTAAGGGATAAACTAGTCATGCTGGGTTTATATTAGTAGAAAGTACTAGGCGTAGTCTAAGTAATAGTAGGTATAAGTTATATCTAGTAATATACTTAAAGTATTAAATATAACTAAGTTATATTAATAGCTAAGGTAGTTACTATATAAGAAAGTATTATAAGTATATCTTATATACTTTATATAATAAAGTAGATTATAATAAATTATAGCCTATAGGGCCTAAGCTATTATAATCTTACTTATTAGATTAAAGGGGATTAAGGTCTATAGGATATAATTTATTTTAATCTATTCTTAATTAGTATAATAATATAAGTCCCTTTTAGTTATATAGCTAAGAGGTTTTTTAGGCTATAATATAATATTTCCCCTCTATTAGTCTTATCCTTAAGGCTATATCTATAACCTTAGTTATTTTATATATATATATTAATTTTTAACTTATAAAAATCTTTTATTAATATATTTAATTATTTTATTTTTTTTAAAAAGTAATTAGCTATTATTAAATTAAGTAATATTATTAATTATTTTAGATTTAAGATTATATCTTACTTATTTTATTATTCTTATAGCCTTTATTGCCTAGCTTTACCTAAGAAGTTAGATTATTATAGAAAATATACTTATTATAGCCTTTTATGTGATATATTAGTAAATATCTCTAGTGCCTATTTATATATTCTTACTCGCGGGGTTTTTATTATTAATAATTTCCTAAGTAAATTATATCTACTAAGAGTTTAATTATTTAGATTTTAAAAAAGAATATATTAAAGAGGACTTTTTATATCTATAATAAGAGATATAGGAGGCTTAAGCGAGGATAAATAAAGTTTTAGCTTATTTAACCTAGCTTTATCGCTAGAAATATTAGCTATATACTAAGGGTATTAAGATAGCTATTTAGGGACTTTGCTTCTTAGATAAGTTAGAGGTAACTAAGAAGGCAGAGTTAGAGGCTATAATCGCCGCGTAGTCTATAGGTGCTATAGATATTATTAACTAAAGTATTATTAGCCTTAAGTTTATTTTCCCTTTTAATATTATTAATAGAAGTCCCTTAGAAGGCATTATATACTAGTAAGATATTCTAGGGGTTTTTATATATTTTTAGAATTAAGATAGTTTTTTTATTTAATAAAATATATTATTTTATTATTAATTTTATTTATATTAAAAATAGCTTTTATAATATATTCTTTTAATTTATTAACTTTAGTTTCTAATTTATTTCTAATTTTAATTTAAATAATATTTTTTATTATTTTATATAATAAAATATAAATAATTAAGTAAAGCTTAACTTTTAGTAATAAGTCTAATTTATAATTATTTTTTAAGATTTTTTATTTAATTTTATATAATTTAATATATTTATAATTAAGTTTTTTATTTTATTATTTTATTTTAATATTTTTTATTATAAAGTAAATTATATTTTTTTTTAAGAAAATTAATCTTTTAATTTTTTTTTTATTAATATAATTTATTATTTTATTTTTAATAAATTCTAATTTTACTTTTATTTCTTTATATAGGTTTTTTAATTAATTATTAATAAGGATTATTTTAGGGTTAATAATTATATTTTTTATTTATTAATAGGTATTTAAAGTAAATCTAAAATTAATATAAGTTAATATAATTTTTATATTTTTATTTATTACTATATTATAGGCTAGCTATATAGCTAGTAATTTCTTAACTTAATTAGTTTATTTATAGTTAATATAATATTAGAGATATTATTTTAGTATTTAATTTATATATTTTATTTACTTATTTATCTCTTTATAATATATAATAAAGAGTTTATAATTAATTCCTAAATATCTTATAAGGCTTTATTAAAATTTTAAAATAAATAATAATCTTTAATTTATAATAATTTTAAGTAATATATTATATATTTTAATAATATAAAAATAAAAAAAATAAGTAAATTCTTTTATTATTATTAATTTTTTATAGGGTATAAAATAAAAAAAATTTTATAAATCTATTTATAATAATAAAAATATTATTATAAAAGTTTCTTATAGCTAGTTCTTCTAATAGGGGTAGTTTTATAATAAAGTCTATAGTAATTAAGTCCTATAGCTATTATATAACTAAGAGTAGTTATAGTTCTTTATAAGGTTTATAATATTATGCCTTAGTTTTTATATAGAGGTTATATTATTTAATAACTATTATAATTATTTTTTTTATATTAAGAAATATAAATATTATTTTAATTTACTTTAAGGTTTTATTAATTCCTTAATATCTATATAATAAGTAACTATATATTTCGCATATAAGTTTATAATATAATTTATCTAAGACTTATTACCTATTAATTTTCTTATTATCTAAGAGTTATATATAATATTCTTAGATTTATTTTAAGAGTAAATTATTTTATTTTATTATATAAGTATTTCTAATAGTAATATAAGATATCTTTATAACTTAGTTATATTTATATAATTTTAATAAGTTTTTATTTCTTAGCTATATATTATTATAATATATTTTATAATTAAGGTAGCTTTTAGGTTTTATATTAAGATTTTCTTAATAAAAATATTAATATATTATTTCCTAGAAGTCTCTATTATTAAGTTTTTTATTATATTTTATAGTTTAATAATAATATTTAATAAATTCTTTTATATATTTCTAAGATATAAAAATATATTTCTAATATATAATTATTTCTTATTAGCTTTTTACTTAATCTACTTATCTAATTATAAGTCTCCTAAGTTTTCTAAGGGTATTATTAGTAATAATTTTATTTTTTTATTTATTTATTAAGTAATATAATAATATTTATTACTTAATATAAGTAATTATTTATTATTTTAAGTATTTTTTTTATATAAATTATAAAAGCTATTTTTTTATTTTAATCTTTTTAATATTTAAGTTAAGTTATTAGTTAATAATATCTATTTTATTATTTTTTATTTCTTTAATATAAATAATAATATAATTAAATTCTAAAAGATATTTAATATATTATAGTTATTATTTACTAAGTTCTTAAGTTTTTATAAAGTAAGTAATATTTTTATAATCTATATATACCTTAATCTAGTATTTATTTCTAAGGAAATAATATTAAAATTTCTTAAAGGTATTAATTATTATAAAGAACTTTTTAGTATAAATAAAATAATTAAATTCTATTTTATATAACTTATAAGAGTAAAATATAATAAGGTATAAAAGTCTTTTATTATTATTATAAGAAGGGCTATAAGGCTAATAAATATTAAAAGAAATAATAAGATATTAAAGAAAAATATTATTAATTAAAGCTATAATAAAACCTCTTAAAAAATAAAAAATACCTAAATATAACTAACTAAGATAATAACCCCTAGATAGCTATTTATATTATTAAAATACTAAGAATAATATAAAAAAAATATAATAAAATAAGACTTTAACCTAAAAAAATTACTATGCCCTACTAAGCTATCTACCTAATAGAAAAATAAGCTATTAATAATTATATAATTAGTAATATTATAAAAAAATAACTCTATAAACTAATTAAGCCCCTAAGAGCCTATTAGTTATACCTTATTAACTTAAATATATAAAACCCTTTATTAAAACTAAATAATAAAAAAAAAAACCTTATTAATAAATAATAAATAATTACTATTACTTAGCTAAATAAATATTATAAACCTATTAACTATAATTAATATTCCGCAGGAGTATAAATATAATAAAAATAAGATATTATATAAATCTATAAATAATAATATAACTAATATATAGCGCTTTAAAAAGATAACTATAAGGTATTAGTCTATAAAGGGATTAATAAATATTATTAACTTAATATAACTACTTAATATATCTAACTAGCTAGAAAATAATAAAATATAAATAATATAGAAAATATCTATATATAGATATATTATAAGGAAATAGCGCTAAACCTAAGATAGCCTAAACCTTATTATAACCTATAGGATAACCTATATATAATATCTATATACCTATAATATAAAAAAATCTCTTAGGTATTATATAAAAACTATTATTATAATATATATATTATAAATAAATAATAAAATAATTATTTTCTAATCTAATTACCTTAGCCTAATATTAAACCCTACTTAGCCTATAAAACCTTTTAATATAAAGTAAAAAAATAATATAAAAGACTTAATATTACTATGCTATGCCTTTACCCCTTAAAGGAAAGAGCTATTAGCCTAAAATAATAAATTATTATTATTATATAGTAAATTATAATAAAGTAAGGGGAAGTATTAAATAAGAGTTATCTTAATATAAAAATAACTTTTTACTATAAAGAAATATACTTATAATATAAATAATAAGTATTAGCTATATATAATTAGCTAAAATATATAATAAAGAAAAGATTTAATTTCTTAACTTATTAAGAAAATACTATTAATAAAAAATAATATAAAAGTATTTAATTATACCTTAGAAAAAATTATAAACCTATAGATAAGGTCTTATAAGAATATATTAAATATATCTAATATAGAGACCTTAATAAGGTTTACTTAAAAACCTAATAACTAGATTATAAATATAATAATAATAAGGCTATAAAATAAAATTATTAGGAATAAATTAATAACTAAGTAAATAATTATAATTATAAAGCCTATATAAATAATAAATATAAGTTTAATTATTTTAACTATATAATCTTAAAAAACTAGATAGCTTATTTAATATAAGGTAATAGATAAATAAATAAGGATAGAAATTACCTTAAAAGGCCCTTTATTTTATAAATAAAGCATATAGGTAATATTACCTAGAACTAAAAGTATAAATTAAGGGAAAATAATTAAATACTTTAGTAAATAATAAAGCTAAGTAAAATTACTTTAACCTAATAATAATAAATAAGCTTAAGCTATTATAAAAATATAAATAAATACCTTATTTAGTTATTAACCTAAAAGGAACCTCTTTTAATTATAATAATAATATTATTAATAATAAGATTAATTACTTTAAAGTTTTTATTAAAAAAAAAAACTAAGAGATATTATTTAATATTATATTAAATAAGTAATATAACCTTATACTTAAGTACTTATAATTATATTAATTTAACCTATATTTTAATTAAAAAACTAGCTAGGTACTTTCTTTTAATAATAAGATACCTTTTATATTAAATAATAACTTAAATATAAGATCTTAAACTTTTATTAGAGATATTAGAGAAGCTAAGTAAAAGTAAATATAAAATATTTTTTTACCTAAAGGAATATAATATAAATATTATAATAAATAAAAATAATAAAACTAATAAATAATTATATATATTATATAATAATTCTATAAGTTAAAAAAAAACCTTAAGTAAGCTAAGAAAATACTAAAAAAAAAATAACTTAAAAATATTTTATTATAATATTATATTTATAAAAAACTCTTTATAAAAAAACTTAAAATAAGTCTACCTAAATATATATATTATAACCTTAAAATTAAGTTTATTAATAAGAAATAACCTAGCTTTAATAAACTTTATTTACTTAATAAAATATAATTATTAATAGTAAAGGAATATATTAAAGATATATTATAAAAAAGATATATTAAGAAAAGTAAGTTATTTATTAAATACCTTATTATATTTATCTTAAAAAAGAATAAAAAGCTTTAATTTTATATTAACATTAAAATATTTAATATTATTATAATTAGAGATTATATATTATTACCCCTTATTAATAAGTTAAAGGATTAACTTTTTAAGATAAAATACTTTATAATACTTAACCTTAAAGAAGCTTATAATCTTATTTAGATTAAAAAAAGATATAAATAGAAAACTATTTTTTATATTAAGTATAAACTATTTAAGTACCTAATTATACCTTTTAGACTTATTAATATATTTATTATATTTTAATAAATAATTAATAATATATTATAAGAATATCTAGATATATTTATTATATATTACCTAGATAATATATTTATTTTCTTTAAAATAAAAAAAAAATATATAAAATATATTTATAAGGTATTATAAATATTATAAGATACTAAGTTATTAATAAAACCTAAGAAAAGTAAATTCTATGCCTTAGAAGTAAAATTCCTTAGATATATTATCTTATATAATAAAATATATAAACCCTAAGAAAGTCTTAGTAATTAGGAATTAAAAGGAATTAATAAATATTAAGGAAATATAAGCCTTTCTTAGTTTTATTAATTACTATTATAAATTTCTTTAATAATTTAAGAAAATTATTATATTATTAATTAACCTTATAAAAAAAATAAAATATTTATATTCAAAGATAAAATAAAAAAAGCCTTTAATATAATTAAGGAACTTATCTTAAGTAAATTAATACTTAGGATATTTAATTTATCTTAATAAATTAAACTTAAAATAAATACCTTAGATTTTATATTAAGCACCTAAATTAAATAATAAAATAATAATACTTAATATTTTTATTATTCTTTTATATTACTCTAAGTTCTATAAGTCTTATATAAGTTTTATAAGATATATTACCCTTAGTTTATTTCTTTTTCTAAGATTAATTAATATTATTTTTATTACCTTAGATTTATTTCTTATTAGATTTCTCTATATATTATTTAAATTATTAGTTATTAATCTTAATAATTATATTAATATAATCCTAAAGGTTATTAGGTTTTTTTATTTTATAGAGTTTATTTTTAATTTTATTTTTAAGTCTTATAAAATATAATCTAAAAGGCACTTATTTCTTAATTAAGAAATAAGGTAATTTATATAAACTTAGCTATATAAGTTAAAATAGCTTTTATTTATTATAAGTTTTTAAGTTTTTATATAGCTTATTATTTTTTATTAATAATTTTAAAGTTATACCTAATTATATTCTTAAAGTTTTTATATTTAATAAAAAGAAATTATATTTCTTTAATAAGTTTATTTCTAAGAATATTATATAGCTTAGGTTTAAACTAAGTAAATATATTACTTATAAGGTATTTATTAATATATAAAACCTTACTTTTTATATTAGTTATCTTAGTAAAAAAATATTATTAATATGCCTTAAGGGATATAAGAAATATCTTAATATAAATAACTTATTTATTAAATAACTCTAAGTCCTTAGGCTTAATAATCTTATTAATATTTTTATAAGTAATATTAATAATATTATATTTAAATATTAAGCTACTAAGATTATAAACTTATTATTATATTAAGTTATTTTATTAAGCCTAGAATATAATAAGTTAATTAATTTAGTTTTATTATTTATTAATTATTTATTAATATTATTATTATTACTATTTTATAGCTTAATAAAAGTATTTTTATATATTATTTATAAATATTTTTATATTTATAAATTACTCTTAAGTAATTTTAATATTATTTTATATATTATCTAAAAGGTTATTATATTAAATAATTAAATAATTATATTTATTCCTAAGTTTATAGACTTTATTTTTATATAAGGCTAAGATAATATATTTCTTATTATTATTATTTATATCTATTAGGATATTAGGTTTTTTTAGCTTAATTATAGGCTATCCTTATTAAGGGATAATAAATAGCTTATTACGAGAGGTAAAAAAGGATCTAATATTAGGCGCTATAGTAATAATATTACTTAGAATATATAATATACTACTAAATAAGAGCTATTAATATATAATAATTATATATTTCCTAAGGGATAAACTAGTTATATTAGGTTATATTAATAGAGAGTACTAGGTATAATCTAAGTAATAATAAGTATAAGTTATATCTAGTAATATGCTTAAGGTATTAAGTATAACTAAGTTATATTAATAGCTAAGGTAGCTATTATATAAGAAAGTATAATAAGTGCGTCTTATATACTTTGTGCAGTAAAGCAGATCATGATAGATCATAGCCTATAGGGCCTAAGCCATCATGATCTTACTCGTTGGATCAGAGGGGATCAAGGTCTACAGGACATGATCCATTCTGATCCGTTCCTAATTAGTGTGATGACGTGGGTCCCTTTTGGTCACGTGGCCGGGAGGTTTCCTGGGCCGTGACATTACCCATTCGTCTTGGTACGACGGTAGACTCTCCATCGCCCACCCAGGAGCTATACTCTGATCATCGGCCAAGACCACCAGATAGGTTAATGTGAGAATTCTTCCGACGCCCGTTCGGATTGCCATATCAAACTGTCCCTGTGGGAAATGCTCCTTGACAAATACAAGCTCGATAACTAGCGCATGGGTCACCTTGGTACCGTCAAGGCTCTTTGTGTCGTAGCTGTAGGCAGATCCGGGGCCATTGGAGCTTTGGCGGATGTTAACACCAAACTCCACTTCAGCAGTTCCCTCGGCCGCGTTTTCCTCCCAGGCATTGTATATGCCCCCTTTGCCGAGCGTTCGGGTTTTCCTGCGAACAAAACCTTCGCTTCCGTGTTCGATCACTAAGCATCGGTGTCGCTCGCAGGGGATCGCAATGGCTTCGATATTCTCCTCCAGCCTCCAAGCCCCCTTCCATAACCGCCAGAGATGGTCGTTCTGGCCATTTCCCGGGGAGACGAGGAGGCCAGTTAGCGAGAGGGAGACGTTGTTGACCTCGGCGGGACGAATAATGGGGTTGATGGAGCTTTCAACTCTTATACCCTCGGCGGGGAAATTGCGAGTCGTTTGTAGAGGAAGGTTTGGAACGGAAATCCGGCGTCTGACGGTCAAGATTCGCTTAAAGTCCACAGTTCGAGGCGTATTCGTCTGTGTGTTTTGAGACTTGAAGTGAACTTCGGCGTGGAACTCGTATGAAATGGAAAGCAGAGGTGAATCCATCGAGGCTGGTAGGTGATCTGGTATCAGGGTGGAGAATGGGAATGTTTGACTGCCGCTCTGTAGGACAGTATGTTGGTTCAGAAAGGACCAGTGGTGTATCTCGAAGTACTGGGCCTTGCATTTCGCGCAGCGATTCTTGACCGGCTTCTTCTGGACTGTGTGGACATTGAGCACAGCAGTGAAGCCGCCAATCTCGACCGGGGGTTCGTTTACATTAAGGGACAGGGTTCCGGACAAGAATGACGGTAGACTGTCGGAATCGGTTCCGATGACGATGGTGGGCGAACTCTCGATTTCCCAGTCGATCGATACTGCCAAGGTTGTCCGTGGCCTGGATATATTGGTCAAGGCAAGGTTCCGAAGTGGCCGCACAAGGTTGACCAGCTCAGGCATGTCTGTTGACCACTGGCAAGATGTTGGATAATGCCAGAATTCGTCACGGTATCGTTCTGCTTGATGTGTCTCTGAAATGCGCTGAGATGGCGTCGAAGTACTATCGGAAGGCGTCGAAGCGTCTTTTGGAGTAATTATCAAGAACTGCCCGTGAGAATTTGAGGTATGGTATTATGTCTTGGAGCTGAAGTGAGGAGCAATCGAAAGAACCTCTCCCTGGGACATTTGGTGCTTTATGTGGAGGCCACGCCCTTAAGTCAACAACCACTGTATCTGGCAAACGTGAGCAGACCTGGGGAAGTCTCAGGTGTCGGAATGAGAAGCTAAAGTAGGCCTAGCACCTTTCGCCGTTCTTCCCCAAACAGGATTGTCGCTCGATTATGTCTGTCTATTGCACGCCCCGGAGTGGTCCCAATGTCTGGCTGACCAGGCTCCGGGTCCCTTGGGCCGGCGGTGGAGAGAGCTGCCAGCCCCGAGTTGATCCAAGGAACTATACCGCTCTTGGCTGGTTTTTGGCGTGTTAAGTTAGGTATGTCGTCCACCAGCTTTGTAAGCGTACCTTCGTAATCAATGCATCGGCTGGGCGAAGAGTGACCATCGCAGTCGGCTCTTGACTCAACGTCTTTCAAGCACAGTCGGGATGAACATGTACTGTTCAAGTTGTGCTTGTCGTGGCAGGCTTTAAAAGTACAAAAAGCTGTAACTCATTTAAACTTGCGTATTACTCAACTCCCACATTTCTCGGTATACAACGGGCACAGTCGAAATTTTATGACCTGGTGGCATCTATGATCTTGGGCACTGGTCTCGAAGATGTACTCACCACTGGCAGACTGGCGAATTTTACATGTCGACCAGAACAGATTTGAGCAGGCACCTCTTGAACTTGGCGATTACAAATTAAATTTGACGATATCTGGGACAATTCCAGCGCGTCACGCTTGGTCAAGGGCTCGAAGAAGCGGTGGGGGGTGGGCTTGGCTTCTGAGTAACCTAACGATTTCTTCGAAGCGTCCAACGGTTCTGTAGGTTTCTTAAGCGCCTCGGTCGCGGTCGGCTGCCTATTTAGGTAATTTCCGGATTTGTCGACGGGTAGTCTAGATGATGCTTGCCATGACCACCCTGTGTTATCATCCGAAGTGTATGCTCACCGACTAATAATGTCTTCCAGCTCGCACAAGACCTGCGCTGTGAGTGGCGGGTGGGGTGGTTGCCTGGCGACGCAGCTATCAGGTTATTGCCCCAGTCTACTCTGGGTTGGCCATCGGCAGCACTTGATTTTTGACACAGTACGCCTTGCAGGCTGCCGCACCCTGCAGTGGATGGATTGATTACATGACAACTGGCCTTGTGGATTGACGTTGACTTGGATTGAAGTCGATAAATTGATCAATGTCGTGGAAGTCGTGGAGTGATTCTCTACCCTGAAAGTCGAGCACTCCGTCCTCGTAGAGGGAGAGCTCGACCGCTATGAGATGGCATTCCATCATGCAATGACACTCGTTTCGAGATGCAGTCCTATTCTGTCGGGTCTTTGCAGCCCCTGGTTTTCCCAATTCTCCATCGCCTGCTCAAATAGCACCGCCTGCTCTTCCTCAGCCGGCATTCGATTGCCCTTTCCCCTCCTCAGTCGACTCTCCATCATCTCAGTGAGCCTAGCCTCCACATCTGTATCATTCATCACGTCCTGCTTGAATACGTAGGACCGGGTCTCGCAGTTCCGCCATCCCGTCCCAGGGTTCAGCCATGAGTCCTCCCAGTCATCGGTGAAGTAGTGCAGGAAACCGCCGTGCGTTACGAGCACAACTTGAGGGTCTGTATCGCCTTGCTCGATCAGTTGTCGGATCTTCTGTCGGACAAAGATGCGGGCGTCGCGGGCGCGGGCTGCTATGGCATTGCTTTCTGGGCTGTAGCGAGTCCCTAAAGCTTTCACGTTCCAGCCGTCCTTGACTAGAGAGAGGTCGACGGGCCACTTGCTCTCGGCTACCACTCTGCAGAGGATTGATGGATCAGCTCCAACGTCGCACGGGTCATCCGAGGTTTCTTGAGCGTCAGGGATGGCGATGATCTCAGGGTGACACTTGCTGCTGGCCGTGAGGGCTGGTTGAAACACTAGATAGGCAGATTGGAGTGTTCGGCAAAGCGGAGAAGCAAGGACAAGCGATATCTTGGACTGATCTGAGAAGGCCGTCTTGCGCAAAGCCATGTTCTGCTCTTCACCCAAGGGAGTCAGGCGAGGATCAGGAAGAGTGTAGCATCCGGCACCGACGTTATGGAAGCCCTGTCCATGGCGGACACAATGAATCACTGGTGACATTGTGAGATTTGCAGAAGTAGAAAGGCCTTGTTTGGGAGAGATATGTAATATAGAATGATGCAAAGAGCCAAGTTACTGACAAAATCGCAGTTCTTAAGATATAGACACCGGTCTGGGGTTGCGAGACATACATCCAGTACTAGACTGCTGAATAAGCCTGCATTTCTACTCCGTACTGACAAATGCTGGTCTCAACACAAGTCGGTAATTACTCTAGGTAGTCCTTGCCGTATCGCGGATGAAACTCAAACCAATCAGGATGCTGGCAGATCGATTGGAGCTAACCCCACATAGGCAGCCAAGACGCATGTCGTGCATAAGCGTTGTATCCACTGACGCCTCATCTGGCAAGCTTTACAGGTTTCAGGGGTTGGAATTGTAATAAGGTGGTTTTCTTTATTAGTTTGCAATAAGGATGGCTGATAGGCTGCTGGGGATTTCTAATGGGTTATCATTTGCTCAGTTGTTAGTCGGGAACTTGACGATTAACAGATAGATACAAAGCCACCCGGCGAGACGGCTGCGCGGAATAAGTACAGGTACGAATACGGTAGTATCTGAATAGCATTTCCAACCCTTGAGAGCTACAGGCGGTGAACTCAGGCTACCATCCAACCTCGATTCTCCGAAAATTCACATCTTCGGATGTTCTGATTACAAATGTAATGATGATTTTGCCAGAATGAAAAACAAAAAAAAACATTGTATAAGATCTGTTGCTCTGGTCCTTTCATAGCCCGGCCACTGCTCGTTACATATCTCTGCATATTCAGGGGCCGATATTTGATAGACAATGACACACCCATCGTTACCTTCATCACCGACTCAGCGGGTTCCCAGCAACACCTCAGCAACACCGACTATCCCGCCGAGAGAATGTAGCCCCAGGGCTCAAGCTCAAGTTGTTAATCCTTTACCGAACGACAACCCTTCGCCGCATCTCGATGACCTTGCAGAATCCATACCCGCAGTTGACGAGTCCCTCCAAGCACGAATCGAACGTCTTGGCCGCGAGCGCCCTCCGATCTTTATAACCCGTTGGAGCGAGATAATCTTCGTCTTCAGCATCTCCATGTCCCAATTCTTGACAGAATACTTCGTCTCAGGCTTCACCGTCATCCTCCCAACACTGATCAGAGAGCTCGACATCCCGCAAGCAGCCAGTGTGTGGCCAGCGACCGCCTTCTCCCTCGTCATCGCCAGCACCTTGCTCGTCTTTGGCCGTCTGGGTGATATGTGGGGAGGATATCCCGTCTTCATCTGGGGCCTTGCCTGGCTTCTTGCCTGGAGTATAATAGCCGGGTTCAGCATCAATCCGCTGATGCTCGACTTCTGCCGGGCTCTGCAAGGGCTGGGAGCTGCGGCATTCTTACCTACCGGAGTTATGCTCATGGGGTCGCTGTATCGTCCTGGGCCACGAAAGAATCTCGTCTTTGCAGTATACGGTACTTCAGCGGTATTTGGATTTTTCGGTGGCATTCTCATGGCAGGGATCGTAGGTCAATTCATGCGCTGGGGTTTTTACTTCTGGATCGGCGCCATCCTGACGGCAATTACGCTGTTATCTTCAGTCTTGTCCATTCCGCGTCCTCATTCAAAGGACCAACCACCAAGCAAAGCCAAAATGGACTACCTCGGCGCCATCACGATCGTCTGTGGCCTCACTCTAGTCGTGTTTTCCATCTTGCAATCAGCACACGCCCCTGCAGGTTGGCGAACGCCATATATTCCAGTCTGTCTCATACTTGGTGTCTCGTCACTCCTTGCTGCGGGCTACATCGAAACGCGCGTCGCTGCTCAGCCTCTCTTGCCAACTTCGATCTTCACGACTCCTTGCATGAGCCCTCTCCTGTTGGCCCTCTTCCTGCTTTACGGCACCTGGGGTATATTTTCTGTATATGGCACACTCTATTTCCAGAACATTATGTCTGCCAGTCCGTTGCAGGTGGTAGCTTGGTATGTGCCTCTCGGTCTTGCAGGCCTCATTCTCAGCGTCATCGAAGGCTTCATCTTGCACCTGGTTCCAGGACGTGTGCTGTTGATCATTTCCGGCCTGGGCGCAGTAGGGTCACAGCTTCTCATAGCTCTGATTCCGCTTGGAGCAAGTTATTGGGCATGGATCTTCCCTGCAGTCATCTTCAGCACCGTGGGAATCGATCTGTCCACGATCTTGATGACAGTTTTCGTGACCACGACGTTTCCTACAGCGCAGCAGGGGTTGGCTGGGAGTGTTATTAATTCTGTGCTGCAGTTAGGTGTAGCTTTCGTCCTTGCTTTGACGGACGTCATCCAATCAGCAACGGTAGAAGAGGCAGGATTGGGGAAGAGTTATAAGAACACGTTTTGGTTTGGAGTGGGTGCTGCAGCCGCGAGTTTGTTGATTCTGGCAATCTGGGGGAAGGTACCTAAGGCCAGCAGTGATTTGACCGCGGATGAGAAGGCTGAACTCCTGGAAGAGGCAATGACAGAGCAGCGAAGGTAATCAGCCAACAGGGGTGGTACTCTGAGAGATGCATGATCCCACATGTAGACCTCTGCTCACGAATTGTTGCTAGACCACGTGGTATTTAACTGGTGACTACCCGGTGGTTGCTCTCATGATTGTAGTGGTTACCTATATAGTCCCGGTCAGAGGGCAATGTATCTCTATTACCACCATGATAGATCATCCGGGATCGCCTTACAATCATGCAATCAGCCAGTCGGTGCCTATGTTCTTTAGCTTCTCGATCCAATTCCAATTCTCTTCCTGTTTGTAGAGTCGGTCATTGCCGCTCGTTACGGCATCCTCATTCTTCCTCCCATCCCATATTGTCCTCAATGCTTCGAGAGCCTCTCTGTTAAGTCCCCAAGGCTCCATTTCCCAGAGCTCTTGGAATCGTCTCACTACCCAAGCACGATTCGTAAGGTCAGCCGTTTCCAGGCCAGCAATGAAAGCTGGCCACGCTGTTGCTGTGAATAATGCATCTCCGGGGTTCATATTTGAAAGGTGGGTGATGATTTCGGCTGCTAGGATTTCCAGATCATCTGGCAATACTGTGCTGGGCCATAGAGCAAGAATAATGCGCGAGAGATAGACACATACAGCTGCCCTGTGTGCAGATGCAATTATAGTCCGATGGAGGAGATCATCAGCCGGTGAGCGTGGCTGTAAATTAATGGCCCAGACAGCCGGGTCGAATGACCTCGCAGCGTGTAAGAGATGAAGCGCATCGTGCTGTCCTGAATCGATCAAGGTATCCTGAAACGCGGAAACGTCGTTCATCTTTAATAGTTGAGACCCTGCCTGTATCAAAGGAAGGAGGGCTGCCGGAAATGACGAGCAATGGTTGCCTTCTGCATCTTGAAGCAGTGACATGGTAGTCGTCGATAGCCCACCACTGTGCGGTAGATAAGAATTTGCGAATGTTGACCCAAGAAGATCATACCTAGTACGTGTTAAGTCAGGAGCCATCAATTACTGGACAGGACGACTTACACCAAGCAATTTGACACCAACCAGCTGCGAAGCGGGGTCAAAGCAGTCTCCATCCCCGGGCCGGATGCGATCAGCTTGTCAATGATCGTTCTCGCGCCATTGATGTGAAATATCCAGCTGCCTCGCCCAGAGTCAATGAGTTCGAACCCAATGAGGAGAAGAACCGCCGCGAGAATCACATCAACATCCGCTGAAGCCATGTCTTCGAGAGCAGACTTCAGCAGACAAAGTGCCTGCTGCTTGGCCCTGAGTGCGTCATGGAAAGTCTCCGGGCGAGATGTCATATATGGAACGATCGATAGAGAGCTCACTAAGCTTGTGCTGCTCTGAGTTGAGGCTGTCGTTGTAAAGATACTGGAAGAACTTGATGACCGTTGGCAAGCGTTTGACATGTGCAAAGCTGAACTGGCGATGATCGCCTGCAACAACATGGGGTGCTGGTATGCCATCGGAACCAGCTCGCGGAATGGATTATGTTGGGGGATGTCATAGAGCACGAGGTCTCTGCAAACATCACTGGCAACTTTTACCAAAGAATATTAGTATGAAGAGCAGTCAAGCGGACGAAGGTAGCCTACAATAGTCCAGATATCTCCTCGATCGATAGTCTAGATCTCGCGCAAGCGGGTCTATTAACGAACGAGGTAACGATTGAGGAGAGCTCGGCTTAGAACCTGCGAATGGGGGCTGCCTTGTAGACACGATAGAAGGCCATGGCGCTTGTAGAGTCGAGGTCGTATCTCCCTTCTGGATCTTGTTCATGTCGTCGGATGTAACGCCAGTCAATTTCCCACGACTCGCCATACCTTTCTCCCACCGCAACAGAATGCCATAGCCTAGACAACTTTGGCCCCTATTGGTGCATTTCAGGCAGTGCGGAAGGGATCGGTCACATTTCAAGCGGCTGCGCCTACAGTTGTGGCATGCTCCCGGCCTTGTACTCATGGCTAGGCTCCAATATGGGATAGGAGAAGGGCGGCGCTCACAGAATGATAAAGAAAGGCGCTTATTTGTACTTGCGCAGAAACGGGGTCATTAGTGATGTTGTGCCCTTTGCGCCATCGCAGCCGCTGTTGAAATTACCCCCGACCCGAGGGACGGCGCACGTGACCAGACGACATGACTACGGGTCACGTGACGACCCGACTTACTGAATTGAGCCCCGACGTGGACTCTCGATCTCTATCAACTGAACCCTCACAACCACAGAGTCATCCGGGTCAATAAACACCTTCAGTCCTTTGGCCCATCCCCCAGTGCTGCTTTGCAGATCCAGCTCGACAGGACCTTCCGTCTTGCAATCTCCCCATCTTGGACTTTGAGCCCCGTTCTGCTCCAAAAACTGTAGCCCTGTTAGAGTCTGCCACTCATCTGTCCACAGACGCAAAGTCTTGAGCCGTGATCCTTGAATCTCCCAGGTATCGTGCGTGTAGCCCGACCCTCCGTCTTGCTCGTTGTCGTCGGCTGGGTGAAACTCTGAGGGCCCGACTGTGGAAATGTGTGAATTCGCAAATGTGAGCGATAGCGATACTAGAGGAAATTGTGAAGATTTGGTGTCCTGGCGGAAGGTGGCTCGGATGGAGTTCAGAAGGCCCTCGCAGTCTAGCCAGGAGATAATGGTCGCCTTATCCGGGAAGGTCCCGAGGATACCACTCTCGTCAATGTACTTGACTCCACGCCCGTATGCCATGCTGGCCTCCCGGAACCGTCTCTGCGGAGGAGCTGGGTCCCAATAGAATCTGCGAGATCGTGTAGACTCTCCATGCTCTCTGCAAGTCGTGCCTGGTTGTACCCATCAGATTCAAACTCAAAGCCTTTATGGCTGATGAGGACACCGCAGAGGGCACAGTATGTGTCGACTGGGCACATGTTGATGCTGTTGTCGAGAGGACGCGACGGCTGGCGACCAAGAAAAACAAATGGTGGCTGGTTCTGCATGCAACCTGACTCAGCTTCAGCTGACCCGCATGCCCTTTATCATAGGCCTTTTGGTTGGGGCACTTGCAGATTAACGCCTGCTAACATTATTACTATTTGGGCAGATTAAGGAAGAATCGGAGTGACGTAGTGTATTGCACGTTTTTATGCCTTTGTCGGACACGACATGAACAGAACGAGGGCCCTTCTGTAGTATTAACAACGGACATAAGCATTGAGCCATCAGTAGGTGTAGTCAAGACAAATTCGGCGTTTACTTTGCTAAATCGTGGACATTTAGAGCGCCCTTGCGTAGGTCGCTATTCGGGTCCCTCGAGCTCAAGCCTAGGATGGCCACTGGATATTCGAACAAAGACACTGAAAAGATGAACGCCCGGCCAAAAAGAACAGCAACACAAGTAACCCAATAAACCCCTTACCAAGCCTTCCCAGAGATGTTCTTTTGCTTATTAGCACCCTTCAGCCTAGAAAAGAAGCTTCCACCCATGACAGCTGTCCTGGAAACAGTTGTGTCTCGCTCACGATGATCAGGACATTTCCGAGGCGGAATCTGTCCCTGGGACTCGTAGTAGAACTTGGAGACATCAAATTCATGGTGAGGCCCTGGAGCCACGCACATCCACTTGACCTTGGATGAGCTCAACTGTGGCCAGCAGACATCGCACCAGTGACAACCGGGGTACTCTTCTGACTTCTTTGCACTGGAAACGCGCACGATCTTGCCACAGAGCTTGTTGGAGCAGCAGACGGTGTTGTCGATGCTAGGCCACAACTCTCTAAACTCGCAGTTGTTGCTTGCGATGCCTGCTGCTGTGCTCCTGAGCTCGAGCTTTTCGCAGATTTCGTTGCATGCGTGCGTGGCGAAGAAGAACTTGAAGCCATCTTTGCCGAGATTTGTGTCGGCCAGCTTAAATCGCTCTGGGTCGAGTGTGTGAATGGCGGGATCTGTGAGGACGTGGCCTACGCCCTGCAGATCACATACCAGGAAGCTGCCCCAGGACCGCTCAAAGGTAAAGTGCGAAAAGGCCTGCGCGGCCTGGTTGAACTCATCCTTGGGGTTATCATCATTGACGTAGCTGCAGTTGTTGTTGTACTTGACGTACTCGCCCTCGATGTATGGCTCGAGGGACATGCAGTCAGTGCCTGAAGTGGTTGTCTTGCCCCTGAGACATGTCGTGACGATGAAATCGATTGCGTGCTTATCACCGACCAAGGCGTTGAACTCTAGGGCAAATGCCTTGCAGAGAGCTTGGCATCTCATGTCCTCTGCCAAATGGGCGAGACGCTTACCGTCACGCTTAAACGACTTGACGACGTAGCGGTTTGTCGAGGCAGCTGTACGAGCATACGCCGTGAGACGAAGGGCACCTTGGGAGAATGGTCGCGACCGCTTGTTGATAGTGAGCTCCATGATGCTCAGCCTGATGTTATCGTCATGCGCCATCATGGCGTTGAGTGTGTCTGCGCCGTGCACCACAGTATCAGGGGAGAAGCCCTCGAGGATGAGCTTCTCGTTGAGCCAGCCAGGAGTATCCCACTGTGGTGGAACCTTTTCAAGTGACATTTCGCTGGCTTCTTCGACCTTGTCTTCATCTTCTTCAATGGCTTGGAGTTGGGTGGTCAAGGGGTTCTTGGTGCCTCCCTTGCCGCCAGTTCGAGAACTCGACGTTGACATGCGAACTGCTGTGCGAGAGGCTGAAGTGGTGACACTCCTGACGACTAAATGTCGCAGCGCGCTGTAAGAGGTGCCTAGTTCGGCTTCCTCAAAGACTAGATCGCCCTTGGCGGTGCCCTTGGAGCTGCTGGCACCACGGAGAGCTAGGGTTGCCTTGAGGCCTTCGTCATAGTACTGGTTGCTCACGAGGAGCTTGCAGTCGGACGAAATGGCGGCGTACTCTTTCATAAAGGTCAACGCCATGCGGTCTGTAGCATTCTTGATGCGCAGTAGAGCATAGTTGATGTTCATGTCAATCATCTTCTTGAACAAGGGCTGGTAAGTAAGACGATGCGGCTCGCTCCCAGGCTCGGGGTAGTCATCCGCCGAGTCGGAAAAGTCATGAAAGATGCGACCATGGGCTGGAGCATCGGCGATGTGTATGATGCATCGCGTCTGGTTCTTCCATGTGGCGTTGATGGCTTGGTCAATGCCTCCGAGGACATCTTCAGGGGCATCGCCTCCGCCTGAGGCCGTGAACTTGTCGATGAACGACCGAACGTCGTCAATGGAGGTTGTAAAGTCTAGGAATTGGATGTTGGGCTTGTCGGCGTGGTCCTTGTACCCCACGACGGCGATGCGCACTTCAGCTTCGTTGAAGAAGGCCTTTGTGATGTCGTCCATGATCCTCTTGACCTGGTCTCTGGCAGCCTTGATGTAGCTGTACATAGAACCCGTGGTGTCCATGAGGAAGAGAAGATCGGTCGCGTAGGCCTTCTTGAACATGCCATCATTGGATCGCTTAGGTTTCTCGGAGCGCGCTGCAAGTGCCTCACGCTTGAGCTCTTGGACACGACGCCTAGCATCGGCAGCAGATGGGCCAGATAGAGCAGCCTCCATCCTGAGACGCTCGGAGATGGCACGTTCTTGCTCTGCCAGACGACGCATCTCAGCAGCCTGGGCGCGTTCACCGTCCATGGCACGCCGAAGCTCGTCTCGCTCCATCTCTATCTGGCGGAGCCGCTCTCGGGTCCCTGAAGTGGTCCCCGAGGTACTGGCTGAGCCCGGAGACCTCAGCCTGTGGAGGTGGCCAGGCAAAGATCCGCTTGTATAATCATCGCTACGACCGGACGAGGGGGAAGAACTCGATGCGATGGAGCGTTCCCTTGAGGTTGGATAGGGTGGAAGGATAGTGGATGTGGTAGATGTCGAAGTAGCACTATCCGAGGAGACAGAGGTACGAAGCAATGCATCGGCGAGGGAATGGACGTCGTCCGATCCCGTGCGATGTCTGGAAATAGACGCCGGAGGCGAATAGGGTGGAGGAGCAGCCATGTTTGAAGTTGACGATGTGACTCTGGAGATGTCAAACGAATGGCAGCAAGTGTAACTTTATATAATGAATTGCACGTATATTCGAGAATGGGCGTAAATCACAAGAACACAATATGCTTCAAACATGACCTTTCACGCAGCTGGTGTAAGGCATTTAGATAGCGGCTCAATCGGCCAAAAAACAGTATCTACCTCGCGAGGCGCATCGATAATCACAGCCATGCCGTGTCACACAAGCCGGGCAACTGGTGCCAGCAGACTCCGCAGTAGCTGTGATAGGGGATAAGCCAATCACGAGGGGCTTTGGTTTGGCAAAAGGGCGTGCTTGCAGTTGCGGTAGTGCCGATCCTTGCGATGCCAAGCCAATCATGGAAGGTTTGGAAAACTGTACGAGTTTCTGGCGTGGGTGTCTGCCTGATTGAGGCTGACTTTGATGAGGGAAATGTCTCATGTTTCTTTGTTATCGATACAGCCTGATCTCGGTGATGTTTTTGGTTTGGTGGTATTTCATCTTGTTTACTAACAAATACAGGCTATCCAAGAATGGTGCTACTCCAGCACAGCCTCCTTACTCCATAATCGCCCACTTACTTAGAAACAGGAAGCTCAGACAGTCATCTCACGTCCATCGGATGGTTCGCCCGTGGTGCCTAACGCGGGGTATGCAGACTTTCACACACAATCTGCCTTGCGTTGCGCCATCCCAAGTCACGAGGCTGCCAGCACACTCCCCTGTCCGGTATCTATGCCGCTTCTTATTGGGGCCCTCGTCCGATGGCTCAAGACGTACATAATGTGTGCCTTTCAGCCGAATCTTGCAGAGGTGGGAGGGGAAGTTCCTCATTTCGGTACTCTTTCTGTCGCGTTTGGAGTATGGCAGCTGAAGCCATTCCCCAATCTTTATCCCCTCAATTATTCCTCGTCTACTATCACATTTCAAATCATTAGAGACATCAAACCATAATGGCCGACAGTCGTCGGATAGAGTGGTTTCTTGGCAGAGCTGGACTTCTCCCGCCACCACAGCAGATCCCAAGCCTGGTGGAACCTCCAGCTCAGGACTATGAGCCGTTCGTCAAAGCCAACCGAGATGCAGCTCGTCAGCTTCTCGTCCAGCAGCGGATGGCTGATCCCAGCTACCGGCCGCCTTCAGAGCAGAAGCGCAACCTCTTCAGGACCAAGCACCAGAAGGAGGAGGCGGTTAATCATGCCAGCTGGACTTTTACCAAGCATGAAGTCGCGAGGGCGTTTGATCTGCTTCTTTCTACTGAGCCTTTGGCAGCTGCTGGTGTTGCTCAGGCTTTGCTGCTGTATACGACCTTGACGTCGCTGGACGAGCTATGGGGTCACCTACACGACCCAAAGCTCGAGAAGAGGATGAAGAGGAATCGGTTGTCTTCAACAATGGCAGATTCTTTCCCTCCAGGAATCACATGGCTGGACAAGGCTGCTTCTCACGACAACATTAACTACATCCATCTCTTGTGTCAAACTCGAGTCAGCCAAGAGGCTCTGACTCGAGCATTCGGCATCTCCTTGTCAAAAGCTTCAGCCGACGCCATGAAACTTCTCTTGAGCTACGGTGCCGCCGCATCCTCCTATCCAGACGCCGTCACCCAACACATCAGGATTGGCGATCTTGCCTTGGTGAGCCTCTTGTTGTCGGCTCCAACGGCCATGACGACTGGAGCCTGGCTCGAGTGCCTTGAGAAGGACCTTGCTCGTGTGATAGCAGGAACAGGATTCTCCCTCGAAATTCTCTTGCTGTGCGTTGCGAATCGACGAGATCTCGTCTGCGACTCGTTGCTCCTCGCGACTCTTCGCGCGCAGAGCCTACACGCTTTGGCTGTGCTTCTGGCTTATGCGAGTTCCAACGAAAAGTTCTTTGGCGTACGAGAGAGCGCTTGTGAACTGGCCACTTTGGTACCAGATTCAACTCAAAAGCTTCCCTTCTTCACGTTGCTCGCCGAAGCTGGGCTCGTTGGAGATTATCCCGTCCTCCGCGAGGAATTGGTCAAGAGCGTCAAAGCTCATCAGATACCCCTGGCCAAACTTCTAGTCGGAGCCGGCGTTAGTGTTGATATCCCTCCACACAACGCCCTGCAATGGGCCGTCTCGCAAATGGACTTTGTCATGATGGAGTTGCTCAAAAACGGCGCTTTCTCTTCACCTGTTTCACTTGCACTGAGCTACGTGCCGGAGTCAACCTCAGAGCCAGATTTGATCCATCTCATGGACATTTTCGGTCCCATGGGAGTATCTGGTGAATATCTCGACGCTCACTTGGTCCGCGCTGTACGGAACAAGCACCTGAGGCTTGTTGAGACCCTAGTGCGTTGCGGAGCCTCTGTCGAGTATGAACAAGCCTCTGCGATTCAGGCCGCCCTGGAAGCTGTGGACTTTGATATGCTCAAGGCGCTTCTGCAGCGAAAATGCTCGCCAGAGATTCTCTCGGCCGCTATCCCAGCTGCAATGGGCATCTCACCGAGGGACAGTCGGCTGCGGGCTATGAAGTCTATTCTGCAGAAGGGAGTCCACAGCCAGGTTCTCGGCGTTCCTCTACAACAAGTGGTGTCTGAGGATGGAGATATCGACTCGGACCTCATTCAGCTGTTCCTTGAGTATCACGCTCCTGTGGACTTATCCAACACGGCTGATGGAAACCCCGTTTTGGTGGCGGCACGACGAGGCAACGTTTCAGTCCTTCAGATGCTCTGCACTGGAGGACCGAGAACCGAAACCTTGTCTGTTGCCGTTCCTATTGCTTTCAAAGCCATGGAGAAGTTTGGCTACGACAGTGCTCTGGCCATGATCACACTACTCCTTCAAAAAGGAGCCAACGGTAAAGCCGTTGATCAGACGCTACTGGAAGCGTCGTCAAAGGATACTCGACTGGACATGGTTCGTGTTCTAGTTGAGCACCGCGCCAACGCAAACTACGCTTCTGGTGTCGCATACACCAACGTAATTGAGAGAGGAAACTTTGAGCTATTGGAAATATTGTGTTCAGGATGTCCTCCAAGCCCTCAGAGTCTCAGCGTCGTCTTTCATACAGCAATGAGGCCAGAATACTACAACTTGAAAACAATCGAGTTCCTGCTGGACTCTGCGCCTTCATCTCATCTACTTCAGGCCCCTGCAAGTATCGAAGGCGTTCTGAGAGGACATCCGAACCTGGCCGAGGTCGTCCCTTGCCTGGTACGACATGGTCTCAGCGTTGATACTGGAAATGGAATGCTGCTCTGCAGTGCCGTCCACGACATGGATGTCGCTCTTCTTAACACGCTCGTTTCCTCGAAACCTCAAACAGCGTCTTTGGCTGCTGCATTCCAAGAAGCCATCACCGTCGACCCTAGAGATGTCAAACTGGAGATTATGAAGCTTCTCCTGGAGGCCGCTGCCTCAGCAGAGATTGGACAGTCTGAATATCTTCCCCAAGAGACAAAGACCGCATTGTCTGGTGACATGGTTGGACTTGAGCTTCTGCTCAACCACAAGGCATCGGTCGATGTCCAAGGTGGACGGGCCCTCCAGGAAGCGGCAGCAGAAGGCGCACCTGAGGTTTTGAAGACGCTCCTCGCTGCCAACCCTACCGCTTTGACCATTGAGAAGGCATTCATAGTTGGTAGTTCATCCTCCGTGGCCTCCCATACGAAAGCTGTCATCTTGGGACACTTGCTCCGAACGGACCAAGTATCAGTGGATGCTGTATCCAAGTCTCTTACTGAGAGCGTCTCCAAGCATCCCGATGACATTATTCTGGCCAAGCTGCTACTGTCTTATCATGGCAAGGTCGAAATCGACACCCTCAAGATGGCGCTAGAATCATCTCCCGTCGACATGTTCCTGTCACTATCGCGAACCATCTCGGAACCGGCAATGGCGAAGGAACTATTTCGGCACATTAGAAACTCAGACATCGACTCCGAGAGGAGGTTCATTGCTTATCAGTCTCTCGTCGACAAAGATATCGACACCGATGAGGTTTCTGAGGCTCTTCTTGATTCTATCAAGTCTGATCCTGACAACTTGGATACTCCTAATCTGTTGCTCGAGCATGGAGCTATTGTAAACTACAAAGATGGAGCAGCTTTTACCATGGCCTTTGAGTCTAGCAACCTCAACCTCGTGCGGACATTGAGTCGACATCTCGTCAAGGCCGATGAAAGCGCCGCGACTCTCGCATTCGACTACGTGTCAAACAACTCCTCGTTCGACTCAGATGTTCGACTCGAGATTTACAGCTGCTTGCTAGAGTTCAGCATCAGTAAGGAGTCTCTGAATAAGGCTCTCGTCGGCGCTTTGGAGAGCGCTGCTACCAACACCGCCATCGTGAGCATGCTCGTGGAGCATGGTGCGGACCCCAACGCCGAAGAGGCTAACTGCTTCGTTCTGGCGTGCAAGAAAAACTCGCGAGACGAGTTTAGAGCTCTCAGCAAGCACGCAGACCTAGCTGCAGTTCTCCCTGCTCTTCTGGACCACGTCAAGGAGGAGTTGGAAGTCATGAACTGGCTCATTCTTCTCTTTGAAGAACAGCCCGCCGGAACAAAAGTTCAGGAGGATGAGCTATTGTTCAAGTGCATGCGCAAGTTCCCACAGGGGACTCTTGTCCTGGGATTTCTGCTTGACCACGGAGCGCCTGCTGCAGCCAAGATCATCTACAACCTCCGACCAATGTGGGAGCCGGAGGAATGTACAGCTCTGATGTGGGCTATATCGTCTTCTCTAAAGATCCATAACGCCGTTATCCTCCGGCTGCTGCAGATGGAGGATGCAGGTGAGTCACATTCAACAACCTATCCATACTTTTGTGCTAATAGTTCAACAGCTCTACCCACTTATGTGACACCGCAGTCGCAGATGTCGGCGGTCTTTCTTTGTCTACTCGACAAGTCGCGAACCCCTGTGCTGAAAGCCCTTCTCGAGCTCGCGCCAGGGGATATGTTCAACAGCACAGTTTCAGGATCAGACTTTAGCAAGATTGCTTGCTACCCCAAGCAGCCCAAGGCCCAATTCCAGTCCCTTTTTGAAGAGGAGGATGAGATCTCTCCCCGGGAGGCTGCTCTTTTCCTGGGTAACATTGATGCCTTCAAGCTGCTCGCGGGTGAGGGCACCCCAGACGATGGAACACTCCACTTGGCTTCGCTTTTGGCCCTTCCCGACTTTGTGACCTGGCTTTTGGAGACGCATGACGCCAACTATGAGGAGGAGAACTTTGGCTTCATGGTACCTTTGGGTCTGGCGTGTTTCTCCAAGCCATTCCCTTGGTGCAAGATCGCCAATGAAGAATCCGACTGGAACCTCCGCCTTCGAGAAACTATGAAGATCCTCATCGCCAAGACGCGAAAGACGTGGCGGTACAGAGAAAAGCTGGTCCTCCACATTGCACTAGAGAATGGACCCGAGGTGACAAAGGCCATGCTCGACGCGTTGGACATCCGTCATGAGGCGGATAAGGACAAGACGTATCTGTATACTGATAGGACAGGGCTGCATTACTCACCTTGTGAGTATGTGGAGGAGTTTATTGAGGTTGGAGATAAGCAGAAGAAGAAGCTGCTCAAGTGTTTGACGGGACAGGGGTTGACTTGAAGGAAGTGGGAGATTGATGTGTGATATGAATTGACGGTTGTTTTCTCGGCGAGGCGTATTTGGATTCAGGGACGGAAAGAGAGTATACCTAGTCGTCACAAATGATATTTTTCTATGTACTGTCATCGTCAAACTCTTCCACGCAGGTGGTAGTGTCTGCAGGCATTAACCGCAAAGCAGTCCAAATGACCAGCTAATAAGGATGACCAGCCCACCTCGAGAAGGGCCCCCATCCTCCTTTCTTACCTTTCACCTCTTCTGTTTGGCACCCTGGTGTTCATGACTTCTTACAAGATTTTGCTCCTCTCCTTACCCGATAGAGCTTGGATACATTCTCGGGAGTGCGCATTATCAATAAGCCCTATCCTTGCGTCTCGGCTTTCAGCTTCATAAACTTCATTGGCTGGAGAATCTCCCAGCTGTTCTCAAACAGCAAGTATACGAGTAAATGCTATCATGATCGACCCATCGAGAGGCAACCGAGGATACAGGGTCCAAGAAGGGACTACAGGGACCCATGACTCGTCTAGTCAGACCCAATTATAGCACAAGCTAAAGAGCACTTGGGAATACGAACCTTGGCATCTTCTTTTCATTGGACAACCTGGGGCTAGTTTGTTTCATCATACCTGCTGAGTAATGGATCGGTTCCATCGGCATGGGGAAATTCTTCCTCAAAGGGTTTCGTTGTTATACATCACCGCTTTTTCCATGTATTCAAGGTAGCACGGCAGCTTTGCTCAACCAGCGCTTGCGTTGGTTCAATTCCAATGCTTCCAAGCGTTGCCCTTTGGGCGCTGCTGGCTACAACGAGCCATGCGGCATATGTTCAATCTCGGGACTGTTCCACCGATACTGCCGACTTTAGGTTAATCCCTGAGGGTCTTCGAGCTTCCGTCAACGCTAGCCGCGATACTTTCGACACCGATTTTCACCTAGTTGCAAACTATGCCAACGGCACCGAATGTGACTCCACGTCTCCTCTGGATCTTGTGCCGATATTCACGGTGGTCGACTATAATGGCGCCCATCAATACCCCGGACAAATTGTCAACACGTCTTGCGCCAAGTACGGTCCGTTAGAGGCCAGGCTGAGACTTGAGATCACTTCAACTTTTAACCGGTCTACCTTACTCGACACCTTCGAGATCACACTCGGTTTAATGACACACGATGGCACTCCTTTGCTGTGTGTCGAGGCCAACCTGACACCCGAAGTTCGACCCTGGACACAACTCCTCAGTTTCTGGCTTCCCGTGCTCTTCTTTTCCGTGGCCTCTCTGGTTGCCTCTTGGCCTTTGCAGCAAACTGAACACCACGCTGTCTTCTCGGATGCCCAAGACAGGAATAACCACCGCATGGCCAGAGCTTCCGAGATGCTGGCATACATCCAGTTCATCTACTTCTCTGGCGCACTCAGCCTCCGATATCCCGGCTTCCTTCAACCCCTAATCGGCTTCAGCAGCTGGTCGACCTTAATGTTACCCGCAGGCCCGGTCTCGGACCAATCGCGATACGTCGGTGTCAGAGATGGTATCTACGAGACCAATGGGACACTTACTGGTGCGCCAGGCTTTGTGATATTATCGCAGATCACGAGCTCTCCAGGCATGTCAATGAATTGGTTCAACACCATCGTCTTTGCACTTATTGTTCTGTTGTTCTTCTTTGTCTCTATTCATGTCCGGGAGCTGCTTCGCGAACAAGGCTGCCCCAACTTGACAAACACCAGTCAAAAGCCTTTGTCACGCTTTAAAGAACGATCTTGGGCCGTTTCGAGACTGTTTCTTAGTCTCTTTCTGCTCCCCTTGAGCGCCTGGTCTACATATCAACTCTCCAATCGCATGATCCTGCAGAACTCAGCTGTCGCCATCCTTGCCCTCGTGCTCCTACTGTCTTCTTTCTGGTGGACCTGGACCCATGCCAATTCTTCGGCAGACATTGGGCTTTTCGTTATTCAAGGAGAGACCCGTCTTCGCGGTCAAGCCTCGAAGGAGCGGACACGCAAATACCACGCATTGAACATCTTTTCTTTGATGCTACTCCGTGGCATCATCATTGGAGGTCTACAAGAGCATACTCACACCCAATTTGGCAATCTGCTCGGGCTCGAACTTCTACACTTGATATGCACGGCGTATTGGAGTGGAGTTTCTTCTTTGCTTTCGCTCTCGGGAGTTTTATACGGATCGAGACTGGTCCTCTTTTCACTGCATACGGCATTTCTCCCAGGAGTCACTGACCTTCCCTCCAAGATCCTACTCGGGTACATCATTCTTTCATGGCACTTGGCTGTTCTCATTGGCATTTTTCTCATTCCCATATTTCTGGAACTTGTGCACCGAAGCCTTGCAGGTTGGACATCAAAAGCTGGCGTCACGGACCCTGAGAAGACGGCTCCTGTAAGTATACGTTGCACCCTGTGTTGTGATCCCAGCTTATCCGGTATCAGGCCATGCGTGTCTCTTCTTCCTCTAAATCCGACCGCTCTACAAAGGGCCCTGCAGGTTTTTTGTTCTCCGCTGCAGGGACACACAGCCATAGCCAGTATCTGGCCGACATAATTCTAAGTCGAGAATTACGCGCCTCTTCCCACAGCCTCAGCGATGGAGTTTCTGTTACCGACTTCTTGAAGTTCATGAAGAATGTCCAGGGCGAAGATCTGGAGCTTGAGACGTCCTCACTACTGTCATCATTCTTTAGCTCGGATTCTGTCCCCGACTTAAACAGCCTGGAAGCTCAAGTATCCTCAAAATCCCCCAAAATATCTATCAGTGGGATCAGTGAGCTTTTCTTGTCAAAGCAGAACCTGGCCATCAGAAAAACGCTACGTCAATATGATCTTGACCGACCGATCAACGAGTATTTTATCTGCAGCTCGCACAACACATACCTTATGGGTCGCCAGGTTCTCACACGTTCAACAGTCCAAGGATACATCTCTGTACTTTCTCAGGGATGTCGATCTATCGAGGTTGACTGTTGGGACGGACGAGATGGACAGCCGATTGTTAAGCACGGCTACAGCTTGACAGCGTCCATCAGTTTTCAAGATGTGATAGATACCATCAACCAATACGCCTTTCTAGCCTCAGACTTTCCTCTTTGGATTTCACTGGAGGTGCATTGCAGCCCTCGTCAGAAAAGCATCATGGCTCAGATAATGAGGGACACCTTCGGGTCGAAACTGGTAACAGAGCCTCTGTCTGACCTCTTGGGACCGCTTCCATCCCCTTCACAGCTGCGAGGGAGAATCTTGATCAAGGCAAAAGTTGCAAAAGGCGTCGAGTCTAGTCAAGAACCCCGAGTATCGAATGACATTCCCGCCTCGACGAGATCGTCGCAGGATCACGGCAGCCTGACAGAGGCAGAAAGCACTGACTCGACGTCCACTATCGACTCTTCTACTATCAATCAGGAGGCCTGTAGCCAAATCTCTCAACCACAACCTCCTGCGAACGATCCCTTGGAGGAGCTAGCGGTCTACGGACCAGGCAAACGGCTACCCCGCCCGAGCAAAGTCGAAGCAACTGGAAACTTCATCTACTCCGTCTCAGAGGCCAATTTCAAGTCCTACCTGAAACAGAAGCACGGCGAAAGCTCACTTGGTTTCCTTAACGCCAAACACATGGTGCGAGTCTATCCAGACGCGAGTCGGATAGACTCATCTAACCTGAGCCCTCTTCAATATTGGCGATACGGCGTGCAGATGGCAGCCTTGAACTACCAAACAAACGACCTGAATATGGGACTTAATCAGGCCATGTTTAATGGCGGCACTGATAATTCTGGTTACGTGTTGAAGCCCGAGAGACTGCGTCAGCCTCCAGAGCTCATCCCAGACCACGTCCAGGAGCTACGGTTCTCCATCGATGTACTAATGACAAAAGATCTCTGCTGGCCAGAGACAACTTCAGAAAATGCCTCGACATACGTCCAGATCAAGCTTCTGGTAGCCGATGCACACAAACAGGATGCATCCCAGACAAAACTTCGGACCAGGAGCATCCCTCTTCAGCGACACGACGTGATACTCGATTCTCGTCTTGGCTTTCAAGTCAAGACTCAGTATCCAAGCCTCGTCTTTCTGAAATGGTCTGTCAAGCTGTCCTCAGACACTCAGGGTTACCCCCGTCAATCTACACTAGCCTCGGGGATGGCCAAGCTTGAGAATCTCAAGCAAGGTTACCGGCTTTTGCCTTTGAAGAAGTCTTTTCAAGACGAGGAGGGCTGCGGTTACTTGATCTGTAAGCTGGATAAATCTTTCTGCGATCAGGATGGTGCAGGAAGTCAAGGTGTTGGAAAACGAGACACTCTGGTTTGAAGCAGGCCCAATTAGCGATTGCATTGTATCATGTATTTGTAGAAACTCGAATGACTGAATGAAACATATTAATCTATCTTCGTAAACGTGAAAATACACTTTGTTAGCGGGATTGTAGTCAACAACTCGGTTCCTGGCTATTCGTGGGCAGATGTCGTCAACATTAACCTAGGTGGCGTATTGTGGCACACTATTAGCTGCAACCACTTAACAATGCACCCTGGACATTATAGGTCGGGCTGTTTGGCTTTGTTGGTTCCTTTCTGCTGTGGGCTAGCCAGGGTTGGCTGCTACCCAAGATCTGCATCAGGCGGTTGGCAACCATCAAGGTGTTCCAGAAGGATGGTACCTCAGATGGGGCTTGGCCGATCGATTGAAACCTAAATCTCATGTCAGTTCTTGGCAGGAGAATTCCTCCTTGTTTTTGAAAGCAAGATAAAAGGGAGGTGGGGTGTGCATACGATGTAACATATTCTCCTCGGCGGTTGTGAGGCATCCCTTCATGGGAGAATCATTTACTCTTCTGGATTTGGGCACTGATTTGCTCTTCTGACGCTCCTTCCCTGGCGTGTAATTCATTAAATGTAGTTCGGGGCCCTGGTAAGTATCTCAAATACTTTCTACACAAAGAGAAGCAGAATTATGGCGCTACCTTTGGGAACTGTGAAATCTCGCCGCGGTTGCACCATAGGCCGTTGCATAATATCAGCATAGCGAGATAAACACCAAGCTTCAGTAAACAAGTAGATTGGGACCTCCGGGCTTCTAATAAAATGGGATCAATGTTTGATTAGGTCTTGGTCATGATGATTTCCTTATTCATCCAGTCTTTTGACTATATCTTGCCCGTATTTCGCTTTAGCATGTCAAATCCCACAGGCTGCTTCTTTACACCACAACGCTCGCTTTCTCATATGCTTAATTCCACTCGCTACGCCAAATCACTTTCTACTTATACATTTAACACGTCTCTTAAGCCTGGGCGGTGACTTCAAGCACACAGCGTCCAGCAACTTGACCAGTGGCCAGCTTGTGGACCCAGTCATCGAGGTCCTCAAGCTTGCCCTTTGATAGAATAGGCTATTTATGGGTTAGTATTTGAAATTCTGAGATGTTGTGGGGTTAGACTTACGCGGACGAGACCTCGGGCGGTAAAGTCGAGAGCCTCTTCGACGTCCTTAAGGTTACCAACGACACTTCCGACAACGTTCAACCGTCGAAGAACCATGGTCATAGGGGCACAGCCAGCAATGATGGTGCTGTCCTGAGGAAGACCGACAGCAACAACAGTGCCGTTGGGGCGGAGGAATCCGGGAGCAGACTCGTAGGCTGCTCGGGTGGCGGCTGTGACGATCACACCATGGGCTCCGTACTTTGTGATCTTCATAATCTCGGCTGTGATGTCCTTGGTCTCCTTGAAGTCGATAAAGACCTCGGCGCCGAGCTTCGTGCACAGCTCGCGCTTGTGGTCTCCGCCATCGATGGCAATGACTCGCATGCCCATGGCCTTGGCGTACTGGACAGCAAAGTGGCCGAGACCACCGCCAGCGCCGGGAAGGACAATCCACTGGCCAGGCTTGACATTGGATCTAAGAACAATTAGTACTTTGTAGCTTTCTTTGATTTTCACGAGTACTAACCGCTTGCAGGCGCTGTAAGCTGTGACTCCTCCGCACATGATGGGACCAGCCTCCTCATCAAGGACACCGTCGGGGAGCTTGGTAGTATACCGACCATCGGCGATGACGTACTCCTGGAATGTTCCAGGAACAGAGAAACCACTGTTTGTCTGGTTGGGGCAGTGCACCTCGTCCACACCATTGAGGCAGAACTCGCACTCGCCGCAGGTGCTGGCAATCCACTTGACACCAGCACGGTCACCAACCTTCCACCGCTTCTCCATACCCTCACCAACAGCAACGACGGGACCAGCTCCTTCGTGGCCGGCAATGCCCTTGGTAACGTCCATCATGCTGAGGCCAAAGTCCTTCCACTCGTTGTGCAGAAGAGACTTGTCTGAGCCGCAGAGACCAGACCAGTTGACCTTGACCAGAATCTGGCCGGGGCCAGGCTTGGGGACATCGATGGTCTCGATGGAGGTGGTTGACTCGGGGCCGACGCCTTGGCGGATGGCAGCACGCTGCTGAGCGGGAACCTCGAGGGAAGCCATTGTGTGTAGAGTGAAGTGTGCGGGAAGGAGACGGATGTATAGAAGTGATATGGATTGTATGAGTAGAAGAATAGGTCTATTGTCAGGACAAAGCCCAGATTTATACCTCCAACTCCAGCTTCTACAATCAGACCACTACCGGTGGCCCTGCCGATTTTCAGCTTCATCTTCGGTCCGCGGGTTTCCTTGGCATGCCAGCTCTATGCGAACAGGGAACAAAACAACCATGCCACCTGAACCTCCACGAAGCTAGCGGCAGCGATGGAAGCACGCAGTGGGTCAACTTGCAACAACTCGCTTCATGCTTGAATATCGTTGGTAGAAGCTGGCAACCCCCTCCTTGAACCGAAGGCGCAGCCGCCAAATACCCCTCCCCCTTGATCTACATGTTCTAACGTTAGTGGACCGAGGAACGCACGTCCGAGGAACGCACGGCTGCAAAACGCGGGGAAGAGAGAAGGGAAACGTGATCTGTCAGAGCCTCAAGGAGGGGGGGCACTTTTGAATTTGTGGGTTTACTGGGGAGGTCCTTGATAAGAGGCATTGATAAACGAGGGTATCACGACATTCACAGTGTTTCTAGACTCTAGGCATCAGCACATCTCGAGTCATTGTCGAAAGGATTCAAGCCTACTGATTCAGGTGTTTACGACGAGGGATGCAAGATGCTACACTGCAGGGAACCTGCACAATCGCCAACGCGGCCAAGGATCAAGCAGGCTCAAGAGGGAGGACTGCCTACAAAAGAGAGCACGACTCATGAAACCCCCCGTCACGGCCCGCAACGGATCCGGTCCGCAGCATCCGATCATGCCAGTTTCTAAGGTTAAACCCCAGGATCCCCCAGCTGTCGGTGGATGCTCATGGCACGACGTGTGTCCACAGCGGGCGCTTGTTTCGGGCAAAAGGCAGATGATCTCACTTTGCAACGAGACAGGGATTTTGGTGGATCTTTTTGGTGCGGAGAAAGCTGGGGACTGGGGTTTAGCTTCCCGCGACCCGGACTCGCTTTTCCGCGACTTGTTTTCGGTTAACCACGTGTATGGACGTTTCATTGAGAAAAGGGGGCTTGTCGGGTAGGACTCTTGACAGCTCGTCCACGTGGTCGACACGCAAGCCGCTTGCATTGATAGCTCAGGATGGCCCCTCGGCAAAGAGGTCCGAGCCAAAGCCCCCCACTAATCTCCGGAGCCGATTTACCTATTTGACTGGGTGATCTACTCAGGGAGGCTGTTCGCATAAGGGCAGCAGCGCTGGCATCAGTCAGTGCACAGCATGTCGTGGTCCGCACTTGAGATTCAGTGAGGCAATTGACATCCCTACCCTGCTGTGCCTGGCGTCAACGTTGCAGCAGCCGCACAAATCGTTGTTTTTATGGGCCGTGGGACAAAATATGACCTGATATAAACACAAGACCTTCTCAATAGGCAACTCGCGATATCCACCGCGCTGGAGGGATCATTTGGCTTATCGGTGGAGTTGATGAGACTCTGAAACCTGGTCACTGCGAGGGGTTTACGAAAAATGCTGTTGGTTGGGTGCAAAGCTGTGACGATGAGCTGAAAATCATGTGTAGTCATGATACGAATGTGCGCTGGGGACACGCTGGCTTTTTTGTCTACATTTCTCGAAGCTGCATCTATTGATCATGTTGTAACATGTCATCCATCTAGTTTTATTCAATCAATAGCAGCCAGTATGACAAGCAAGGGCTGTATGACTATGTCCCCGACAACCTCGCCCAGCTCCTAATCCCAGTCGAATGGGTTGGTCCATGGATTCTGCTTGAACTCTTCGTACGCATCAACCAGCTTTTGCACTCGCTTTATGATCTCCTGGTTGGTCTCAGTCCCTCCCTTAGACCCCGCGTCGGACCCTGCATTCTCGCTGCCCGAATCCTCATCATCTCCATCGCTGCCCTCGTCTTTATCGCCCAGGTAATCCGTCTTCAGTCTCGGAATCCATAGCTCGAAAAAGTCTGGTGTGATGTATCATTAGCCTTGTCGTCCAAATCAACGAGAACTCGGTGTCTATGTCTTGTTACCCTTTTGCCTCATATTCGCCGTTGTGTATGAGTCCTTGCACCACTTCTGCCATTTCTCACCGAGGTCGAGCTTCTCGTAAACGTACTCGCTGAATCCTTCAATTTTCTAGTAGAAAGAGATGTCAGGAGGGCTTCAAGGTTTGGGATCCGGGCTACTTACTCCTTCTGCAACAAACATGTCTTCAAACTCATTCCTGCAAAGTTGGTCAGTCAGTGGGAGTATCTTCTTTGTTGGGCATCCGCGAGCCTCTCACAGTCTCTTGTAGATTCGGTCAGCCTGGTTGAACATGACCCTCTTCACATCTGGCTTTGCCATCTGTCCCATGATGTTAGCCTCGCCCAGATAGCCACAACGCCATATGAAGCCGCTTACATATCGAACGGCAAACATGAGATTCCGGAGGACATTTATGGCATCATTGACATCTTTCTTCTTTCCATTCACCTTGTCGCCTCGCAAGTAAGCCTCCATTGTTTCGGGCGAACGGATGTCGTATGTCTCGGCGGGCTGCCACAAACTTGAACCACTAATATCAGCCTTGTTCTTAGGCAATACGCCCTTTCGACATACCTTTGTTTAATGTTATTGGATCCTTTCCAGAGAAGCTGCAGCTCATCCGTGTAGAAAGCGTTGTTGGGGATCGCCATGACGAGATGGTCGAAGGCGGGCTTGTTATAGCCCTTGTACTGGAACTTCCGTTGCGACCACCAGAGCCAAACGTAGTGACAAAAGTTGATTTTTTCGGTCTGTGCGTACTTTTTGTTTCCCTCGCGGACTTCTAAGGGCACTGGATTCTTGGTGTCCCAGCCTTTGAATGGGCTCTTGGCCACGTGTGGCGTGCTGCCCGGAGTGTCCTTGATATCGCCCATATGCTCTAGAAAGCCCGTAAGAGTCTGCCATTCCAGCACATGCTCCGATTCGTAGTACTTGGACTCGCCGGGTGGGGGTTTGTCGGATTTCTCGAAGGAGTAGTCGTCGCAGTCTGTCTTGTCCTCTGGTCCCCAGGTCTCGAATTCCGTGTCCTTATACTTGCCGGTTGTCTTGGTCATGACACCAGAAGATGGAAAGGTCACGCCGTTGATACTGATTTTCTTGACGCCGTCGCAAATGGAGAAAATGTCCTTGGAACTTCTCTTGAAGAGGTTTCTTTTCACCAGAGACTCACTCTCTGGCTCATCATCGTCGGCGGTACGGTCTTGACAGTCCCCAGTAGGCGTGTTGAAGTCCTCCAGGCACCTGAGTGATGCGCCTGCTGTGTCTGGAAAGAGTGCGTCATCCTCAATATCATCAACGCGAGAGAAGAGATGTCTGGAATTGACTGCTCTTTTGCCATCGCCATCGGTTGGGTCGAGTTCAGGGGTCTCCCACTTCTTGCACTGGGTCTCTGCGAGCTGAATGGATCTCGGCGCGACAACCGTGTGATGGAGTCCTGTACCTCCCCAACCTGGGAGTGGCTTGGACATGTCGATGGTGAGTCCATATCGCAGGTCAACACCCATCAGCAGCCCATCACAGGTCGACTTTCCACCTTTCTGCGCAGTAACAGAGAAGGTGTAGTCAGTCTGGAAGTTGAGGCGGATGTCCTGATTGACAAGCTGCTTGCCGAGCCAGGTGAGCTTGACCTGGAAGCCGAGAGCTGGATTGATAGCAACAGTGAGGTCGCCACTGGCCCTGACGCTGATCTCTCTCTTAGGGCGGAGTCCAATGTCTGGTTCGTGGGTGGTGAATGCGTTCGTGTCTGGCCATTCGTCCATGGCCCTTACAACACACGTTAGTCAAGGCTTGAGCATTGTATATGGAAGAACTTACTGCGGATACATCCAAGTGATAGCCCTAGACTTGAATGTCAGGCCAGCACGGGCTTCGCTAGCATCTAGTCAGTCAGGGAATCAAGCAGCCAGCACGGCCGAAACCCACCCTGATAACTTGAGCGCCGCGCGCAGCTGCGCCTGGATATCAAAGAATGGCCCAACTTCAACGAGACCTTTCACATTGAAGTTTGCACCGAAAAGGTCCAGCCAGCCCACTGTCTGTCTGTTAGCCTTGGAAAGATGTTGATATCCAGCAGAGGTGCTTACGAATAGGCGACTTTCTGGTCTGCATCTGAATCCCGGCATATGCATCCACAACGCTCACGGCTTCCATGTCAAAATTGCTTACGTGGAAGTAGGCATAAGCTTGGTCGAAGTTGAACTGCTTCAAAGTGCCGATGAGCGAGATGCCGTAGTCGAAAGTCGTCTCGAGTGAGCCCTCTAGCCTGGCCTCGAGAGAAGCCTGGCCCAGTCCCCCTGTCCACCGACAAGTCTTGTTCGCGTTGTACAGGACCTGTTTGTAGTTAAACTTCTTGTGGACACCATAGTCGCTGTGTTCGTCCAGCAGAGTCTTGAACTGCTTCACCCACCATCCCGTTGATGGCGATTCACCACGTTTCGTCGTCTCTGTTTGGTTGTGGACAAATCCGCGTTCAGCAAACCAGGCCATTTCGTCTTGTCGCCAGTTTTCTGGGCTCCGGCGAGTGATTCCCTGGCCTGTCTTAGAGGCTACGATCTCTGTATCAATAGTTAGCATGCTTGGTCTTCCTTCGGGTCTGTGGACTAGGCGGCTTACGATCCCAGTAGCCCGGATGAGTAGAGCCGTCAATGCGGACGAATACCTCTCCGCCGTCTTCCCGGCGTTCGTGAAAGTTGTAGTCATACTCCAACTGATAGATCTTAGCACCTTGGGGAGCACGCTTTTGTAGGTGAGACGGCATCGGGTGATCCTCAACTGGCTCAAACGAGACGACGCGAACCCATTCATCAGGCCCACAGTGCTCTGGGAGACGCGCGATTGTCCCGTGAGCACCACCAAGCTTGAGATGTTCGCAGTTGCTTCCCTCTCCCTCCGACATACAGACCGCTTTGAGCTTCTGGACTTGATAGTCGTCTTGTGTTGGGTTGGGACATTCGAAGAGCTCGAGATGGGACCCGTCGCGCTTGCGGAGGGACTGCACATCCTCTTCATCGCCAACCATGATAATCCATGCTGCTCACAGTGTCAGCAAGTCCAAAAGTAGCGATAGGGACTGTGTTTGTTCAATCCTACCAAAGGGTTGTTCATTGGGGTCTTCCAGGTCGTCGGTGTTTGGAACGGAGTCAGAAGTGCCTAAAATTAAGATAAGCATGCCATCACAACATCGTGTGTTCCTGCTGCGATGGTGGTCGGTGGGGAACTCACTGTCGATGGACTCATAATAGACTGGCTCGCTGTCCTCAGGAATGATGTAGGGAAAGAGATCTTCCAGAGCCACGGGAAGGATAGGATCGTCCCTGGGATTCCAGTTAGCCATCCACACCTAAACTCTACCGTACGTTGCTTACCCAATTGGAGGATCACAGCACATGACGGCTTTGCGGCCATAGCTACACCTTCCCCCGGGGCGAGTACTGCTGCCCGCAACCTGGATCTTGTCCTTGGGGCAGAAGTTGTTGTTACACGAGCCCACATCGCCATACCACTTGCAGTTTTCGAACTTCGGTTTCTCGGGGCAGCAAAAAGTTCGCGAACTAAAGACAGTCTCGCTGTCAAGCTGCTGGCCTTCGGTATAGCTGTAGAGCTTCTGGGGCCGCTCCTTGGGGCACGAGTCCTTGCTGAACCAGCTGCAGGATGCCACGGCTCTGTTGCCATTGTTTGCCGGACAGCAGAACTTCTTCGTGCCACTCCAGCATTGACGGCCTCCGTTTCCGTAATGGTCCGTGGCGAATAAAATGTCGCCTGCATCGCATGTCCCCCGACAGTCCTTCCACGAACATGTCGAGGGATCCGGAGCGCCCCAGGACGGACAGCACAGAGTTCGTCGCTTGTGGTTGCCTCCACATCCTTTCTTGGTCTTGGCGTCATCGTTCAAGTTTGTCTGGAGGCCAGCCATATTAGCAAACTTGCTTCCAGGCCCGGATTCCCTCTTACCATCTTGGTGAACCCATCCCGACAATCCACCTTGCATTCGGTCACGTAACACTTGTTGACATCCCAATGCCCAATTACCTCGCTCTCTTCCACTCTGGGGCTGATTTCATCTCCAGTTACAGCCTTGAGTGCCGTGTATCGATCATCGTCTTGATCAATGGCCCAGATCAAGAGACCGCGAAGACCAAGCTCGTTTGCGTAGTCAATCTTCTGCTCGAAAGTCTCCTTCGTATCAAAGGAGATCCCTAAATGAAGCTATTAGTCAGAAGTCGCATCCCAGTTGTGTATCAGTAGACTCACAGTTCTCCAGGTTTTCGCCATACACCATGTAATTGACCCCAGCTTCCTTGTCATGAACAGTATATGAACCTTTGTATGTGCTTGCTGGCCCCCGAAGCTCGTTGATTTCCCGGTAGGATAGGATACCAGCGGTTTTAGTACATCGGCCTTCCTCACCTGGGCCCTCAAAGCCGCAGCCAGGGTCAGAGCAGGAAGGGTCCTTCAGCTTGAAGGATCGTCCATAGAAAGCCAAACCCAAGTTGATAATGTCTGGGCTAATGTCCTCTCTCCAAAATAAGTCAAGGGCGAGCTTGATCTCGGTAAGATTGGTATGGGCATAGACATATGGACCAATCGGGTTGGAAGAATCCCAGGTGCCGTGAAGATCGTAGCTCATGACATTGAAGAAGTCGAGGTGCTTGGCCAGCTCTGGGAGATCAAACCAACGAAGGTACCAGTAGGATGTCGGGACGGTGATAGAAATCTTGGGCCGCTGGAGTTGTTGGTCAAGTACTTCCCGGATATTCTTCAGAAGGGTTGGGAAGTTCTTCAGCTCCGTCTCCTTCTTGCCGCCTCGGTCTGTGGCGCCAGGGTACTCCCAGTCGAGATCAACTCCGTCGAAGCCGTAGTGGTTCATCATGGCTACAAGCTTATGCGCAAAGCCCTTTGCTTTGGCACTATCAGCAGCAAGTTCGCCAAAGATGGGCTGGGTAGCGGTGTGGTTGTCGTTGAACGTCCACCCACCCACTGAGAGCCAAATCTCAGTACTTGGGCTGCGCTTTTTGACGTCTGCCACCTGCTGGAAGATGGACTCGGACTGGTTCTCCATTGGAACGATGTCGTACTGAGGTCTGTTAGGTCATGTTTCCGACTGGCCATGGGAGCTTCGACTTACATTCTTGGGTGTAATGTATGCAAAGGCGAGGTTGACAGCATCAAGATGCTCAGCCGGGATCTGGTACGGGGTCATTTCTCCGCAATTCTCCCCAGACGACTTCCAACTCTCATAGTAGCCAATGATATGCTTCCGGACGTCGCCACCTTTGCCCTTGGGTCGAGTTGGGGCACCGCAGTTGGACTGGCATTTGTTGTTGCAATAGTTGGTTTGCGTGCCGCAGTATCCAAACTCAGAACAGCACACATTGAGTGGACATGTCTGGCCGGGCTTCTTGGCGTACTGGCCGCACTCGGCAAAAGCATCACAGTTGGACTGGCAGCCCTTGCCACAGTAGGTTGGTCCGTAGCCGCACCAGTTATCCTTACCGCAACAAGCGCCGTTGGAGCATTTCCTATCCTTGGAACAAGTAAAATCCGGTTCACTTTCCTGGACCGAGTTGCCGTTGTCTGGTCCACTTTGGTCGATGGGGTTGTCGCCAGAAGGGGTCTCGTCGTCGGCACGCCGAGACATGTCTGCCCACGGCCATGGTAGCTTCTCCTGGAGAGAAGTTGCAAATTGGACAACAGATGCATCCCTAGAAACCCACAGTCAACAGTGGCCGTAGGAAACAGACAACGAGTTCATACTTAGAGATGAAGAAGAGAGAGAGTGTAAGAACGATACATGATAAAAGAAAGGGATATCGGAGATATACTGGAGTCATGATGACCGCAATACTGTGGTCCGTCAAGGGCTCAGAAAGGATCGAAACAAAATAAGAACTGTTTGGTAGAAAAGAGCGACAGTTGGCAGAAAAGGAGGGTGGTTTGCTACAAAAAGACAGTATGTTGAAAAGATCGGTGGTTTTTTTTACAGATCCTGATACAGAGAGTAACCTCTCAGATATACCCTCGGACTCTAAGTCTACCCCGAAGCCATTTCGCCTGAACAAAGTTGGGACTGACCCTGGGTTCGACTGTCCTTGGCGAGGGTCACCCCGGGTTGATAGGCAAGGTTGAGGACCCTGGCGAAACATGCAGATGTTATTTAGATTCAAGGCAACATGCCAAGCCAACAGTCATGATCAGAAAGCCTGTATACAGTCCGAGCAGGCAGCTTCACTCGTGCGTATCTAGGCTAAGATTACCGCCACTGAGGCCGAGGGGGAGCCGAGGCTGACAAGTTACTGTATTGCGGTATGAATGCTGGCTACTCCGTAAGTGATTATCAAACTCTAAAGTAGTCTAAGTAACTACCATGTCTTAATATTTTCTTTTTCTTTTACCTCGTTACCAGTCCTGTAAGGGAGACAGCCTGGTCACATCAACAAAAACACTTTTTTTTTTCATTCTTTTTTTTTTCTTTTCACAACAAGAGCATGTCTTCTTGTACATGACAAGGATCTCCCTGCTGTCGTCGTCGGGCGCAGCCGTCGCCCATACATCCCAACCAACAACCTTTTCGCCTATCGGGCCACTCGACCGCACAACCAACAACCACCCTTTTCCAGGGCCTATGACACACTGACATTTGAAGCTTGTTGGTTGCAAAATACCTCAAATTCGGTCCGGCTTAGTTGAAACGTCGCATAAATGGCTGTGGTTTGAGTTTATATTAATACGAGAACATTGACCATGCCAACATAATTGACTGTCCCTGGGGAGGACTGATATCCATCCACAACAGCGTTTCATCCTTCTCCGCGTAATCGTCACAAGACCGGTCACAGGGCAACACGCAACTAAAATCTACTGATTGATCTGGATGGACTTTACGTCTCGAGCCAACTACTCCTTAAGAGTTTGTTCAAAACTGCGCTGTGCAAACCCGCTCCAGCCTTTTTCTCTTTTACTTTGTCGCTGAACAAACCCAACCTTTTCAATCACTAAACATGGCGCCCATGCTTCATCGCCTGGTGTCCCTTTTGCTTCTCAAGTATTCCACTCTCACTCTGTTCGTGGCTGCGAGCCCTCATCCGCGGCACCATGTCCTCCACAATCACTCCCAGAAAAGGGCGGACTATGGCTCAATCACCTTGTTCAATGTCACCACCTTGGCGGACACGTCCCTATCCAAAGCCTGCATCGCCGCTTTGGCAGCACCACTCGAGTGTTCTGGCTACATCTTGGACGACGACATGCTCGACACTTGGGACGGGTTATCGGACCAGACTCTTGTTCGTCTATGCACCTCCACATGCTCCAAGTCTATTGAGAGCTACCGCTCCAAGGTGATCAAGGTTTGTGCCAACGATGTTTACACAGACCCTGAAGTCAACACTGAGGGATATGTGCCCGGCACAAATACCCCAAATGACATCTACAACGCCAGGGGCGCCCCAGTTAGGCCCATCGCCCTAGCAGACTATTACTTTGTCAACTACAAGGGCATTTGCCTCAAAGATGAGTATGTCTTGCTGTCTTGATTGGCATTGAGGTAGATAAACCTATACTAACCAGATCGGTGCTCCTTCAGTGAATCCAAGACCTTTTGCTTTTCTGAAACCGGAAACGGGGCCAATTCGACGCTCGACGACTGCAGTTCGTGCAATCTTGGAGCTATGCGCATACACCTCGAAGATGCGGCAACCTTTGACGAAGAGCTTCTCAGCGAGTACTCTTCCTTGATTACGTCTTGCAAGACAACAGCCGCCCCCGTGACGACACCATCTCCGGTCTTTATCGATGACATGAGGCAAGCATTTGGTTTCATAGTCATGTCCCTCTTTGTCTAGTTTCTGACTTATTCTTAGTACCACAAAGGACCAGCCAACGGCCACCTGCTCAGGCTCATCCGTGGCTGTTCCGGATAAACAGTCCTGCGATGACTTTGCTTTTGCGCACAACATTAGCACAAGTCGGCTGCTCTCAATCAATCACCTCATCGGCGGCTGTGTCGACTGGCCTGGAGAGTCTCCTGAGCTTTGCATTGAGGGGAACTGCGAACCCTACAGGGTTAAGAAGGGAGATACTTGCGCCAAGGTAGCAAGGGCACACGGCATCACTCAAACTCAGATGCTGCGATGGAACTACTTCATCGACCCATACTGCAAGAACTGGGAACAGCAGATTGGTCACGTCATTTGCGTCAGCGATCCCTCTGGCTACAAGCCTCCCAAGGTGAAGATTCCAGGAGCCGGAGCCGGAGCCGGTATAGTCACCACGGCAGCTCCATTACCCACCAATGCCCAACCCGAGTCGAACAAGAACTGCGGAAAGTGGTATATGCCCCAGAAAGGCCAAGGTACGTCGAGATACCTCAAAGTAGCGAACAAGGTGCTAATGTTTCCAGGATGTGCCGAGCTGGCCAACGGCAATGGCATCACTCTTAATGACTTTCACTTCCTCAACCCTCAGATCAATGCAAATTGTTCTAACATGTGGGCCGGTAAGTTTATGCTATATTCCAAAAGATTCTGAAACCCCACTGATGAGTTTGCCAGACACCATGTACTGCGTCAAGGCGGTTGGATATATCAGCACGTATGCCAGTTACGGTGGAAACACTGCTACTGCAACCACCACCAAGAAGGCCAAGACCAAGACCATCAACCTGAATGATCTGCCAGAAGCTACTCACATCCCATGGTCAGCTACCACGACATCGACGGGGTTTCCACTGGCCAGTGGATCAGTCCAGGGCTGCAAGGTCAAGTTCAACAACGACTATGGCAATATTCCCTGCGAGGTCGCGGCCAGAGCCTACGGCATTGACCTCTACTACTGGCTGAGGTGGAACCCCAGCGTCTTGGGTGGCTCGGACCACTATGTCCCTGACAACTGCACCCTGGAGAACAATACCCAATACTGCGCTATCGCTTGGGATCCCCTTAAGGTGCAGCCTGCAAAGCCGGACAAGTACGAGCCTGTACCAACTGGTGCCACCGCAAACGCCACCAAGTTATGTGAGTACTGGTACGTGGTTAGCAAGGGTGAGACGTGTGAGGAGGTTCTTGAGGACAACAAGATACCGATGTGGGCTCTTCACGAATGGAATCCAAGCGTCGGCCCCAATTGTGAGAAGATGCAGGTCGATGCTGCGTACTGTGTTGCGGGCCCAGGATGGCAGACTATAGACATATATGCTACTCAGGCCCCAAAGACCACCTCCACAAGTACAGCTACCAAGGAGGTTTCTGCAACAACACCAACTTCCAAGGAGTCTACAGCCTCCACCGCGAAGGACACGGCCGAGACTGCTGCCAAGAACACGGCGACCAAGACCGCCCCAGGACCTCCCGCCCCCACTCAGTCCGGAATCGTCGAGAACTGTCAGGAGTGGTACGTTGCCGAGAAGGGTGATGGGTGCCAGGCCATTGCGGATCGGTTCAAGATCACTCTGAAGCAATTCTACGAGTGGAATCCAGCAGTTGGAAGTAAGTTCTCCATTCTCTGCTTCAGTACTGTGGCGGATCCATCCGCCCCTGCCTACTGGTCCCCTTCACGCCGTCAACCAGCTAACCAGTCCCCTCCTAGCCGACTGTAAGAACCTTTGGGTCAAAGAGGCGTATTGCGTCTCTGCCGGCAAGATATGATACGTCGAGTTGAGCAAGTCACTTGGACCACGTGTGGCATGCAGGTAGTACGTAGCATTGTTGTGTGTCGAGCCCACAACACACACTGGAAGCACATGACTTTCAATTTCGGTCAACTATACAATCTCTGAGCACACCTTGTCTAGCTTTACGCCCCTATGGTCTAGATAGTATCGAGATAGTATGCATCCGAGCCATATGCAAAATGCACGTTCCATTCCATGCCGTGGAGGTCAACGACCTTTCGCCAAGCATCCAATATCTCCTCGCTGGGCTCTGGGTGTGGGTCTCCCGTAAATTCCAGACAACAAGACTCCTCGAGACCCCTAGTGACGAACCCGACACCCATTGCAGCCATGCTGTGGTGGGTGACATACAGCTCCTTTATCTTTGGCATCCTGCTCGCAGCTCTTGCGGTGGCCAGGGCGAATCGCTCAAAGTGTATCGGGTTGTACGTACAGTCGAACCGCTTCTCGTACTCCTCGCCGGGAATTTCGCTGTATGGGGCATCGTCCCAATCAAAGTTGCCGTCAAATTCGTCTTCTTCAGCCTCAGGGTGTCGCATCTGGATCCACTCGCCTGAGGGCAAGACGGCGTTTAGTTCCACGTGAAACACGGACAGGTTGGGCCAGGTCGGCAGTTTGCTCTCAGGATCCTGAGATTCGGGCCATAGAATGTTGCTATCGACGCTGGCATCGACCAAAAACTGTTGCAGGCCATCCCTTTGGGAGAAGTGTCGCAGTTCCTGGCTTAGAATATCGCTCGTAGCATCAGGCGGCACAATACTTGGAGGCTGGAACGTCCTGTCTGTGGGAGGCTCCCGGATATATTCGAGCGTTAAACTCTCTATTGATCTTGGTAGAATCCCCAATGTGTGCGCAAACTCTATCAAAACCTGTGAGCAATGCCCAGAATCGGGAGGAAGCCGAGGGGGGCATCCCGATTTGCTATACGTACCGGTTCTCTGACGGATCCGGAGTTCAGCATCTATCTTCTCCGCGTCGCAAAGCCGCCACTCAACCTTTCTTAAGCGCGTCATCTTACTGGCCATAAGATTGATCGAGGCTGGAGCGAAAACAAGGGCTCGTGAATGCAACTCTACCCGGAAAAAAGATACCTCGGAAAGGTCTCGAATGTTTCTATCCCAGTCCGCAGAAAGCTCCAGGTATGTTTTCCGGAGCTCACCTGAGAAAACCTTTCGCTTTTCTGATTTCCTGTAGCCATCCCAAGGAATACAGTGCTCCCTCGAGGGCCACGTCAAGAGTGTCAGGCTGATGAGGGGTGTTTGGCGGCGTGGAACCCGTGCGACAAGGGCAAAAATCTGCGTGATGGCCTTGTTGAACACGGCTTGGTCGTCGTAATCTTCGGGGTTGGTGGATACGTGAAGGTCATGAGCGGGGAACTCGATCTCGAAGCGGACGTGGCGGAGATGGGCAAGACGAGGTGGCGTGAGATAGTTGTAGGCTTCAGCTACACCAAGTCTCATAGGAGTTAGGAATAAGTGTTGGAACGTAAAAGTCTCCACGATACTCTGCCATTTGCGAGAGATGGCTGCGTATGCAGCCAGCGAAGTTTTGGGAACACGGTGGTGGATCTCATGGATCAAACCCCATTCTGTGATCAGATATAAAAGAATCCTGCGCAGTAGTTCGGGAGGAAGTTTATCCATCGTCATGACTTGGCTTATGCCAAAATAAACAACCAAGAGATTTGAATTGGTTGAGGGAAAAGACGATGGCTGGAAGCGTCGACCAACAGATGTTTGATATATACACCAGTCACGTGAGCATTCTTCACGCAGCCTGAGCCCACTGCCCGAGTGGAGACCCGGCATCCTACCCAAGCCTGCCCTGAGTAAACGAGGCGACAGGTCTGTGCTGCCTGTCTGCCTGAGTTGACTTGTGTTGTACGACGGTCATCCTGAACCGGCTATATTTTGGGGCCAAGTATGAAATGAATATGGCACGTATTATTAAAAAGAATATTATATTATCGTTCATCCCCGAGATTCACCAAGTGATATCTCCATAGGTAGCCGCTGAAGTTTGTTTCCATACACCCACCCCTCTCTTCAACCCATCAAGTCCTTACAAGTCAATGTCACTAAACATAACACTATTTTCAAATTTGTCCATCTCTCCCATTGGATAATCCATCCACACATCCTCAAAATCAGCTCCCGGGGCGCCCAAGCCCATATCATCATGGTCCAGCTCAACACTCTCTCTCGGCGTCGAACACCCCTGACGATTGCCATTTATCAGGCTGTCGATATCAACGGGAGCATCTACAGCCGTAGGGCTTTGAGAGGACTGCACCATTGATTCGACCTCGTCACTTGGCTCGGATGCTCTGGCAGACGGTTGGACAAAAGCCCATTCCATGGCATCTTTTGCCAGGTCTGCAGCCACATACATGTCCGCTAGTGAGTCGAGCACCACCATACATCTTCGGTATCCCTCGTATGCTCTCTTTCTCTCAGCATCAATGACCCCTCTTATCTCGAGTAGATGAACCGAAGCAGCCGAAACAACAACACTCAAGCCCAAAGTCGGTAAAAACCCATCAAGACCATGCTGATGAATCTCCCCAGCCATGTCCGACACCCGGATAGCTGCATGCTGCATCCAAATCTTTGAAACTTCTTGATCGAATAGTGAAGACTCTTTATCATGCAAGAGCAGAGTAAACCTAGACCGGTGGATCCCAGATATTGAAGCGTAGTAGATCATGTGGAGGATTGTGCGGTGAAGAGCAACAGTCCTATCCTCGTGCGCCACGAGATCACTCGAAAGGGTCCGATACTTGCAGTCATTCGATAACGCTTTCTGCCAGGCAACTAGATCCTCGCTGCACGAGACATATGCAGCTTTGTCGTCTGGTCTTGAAATGGTGAAAGCTTCAGCGGCTTCGTCGCCGGCGTTTTCGGCGAAAACAGAATATCGTGACCTGAGATAGTATCTCAAACGACGGCAGAGATTTGCCTTGGCGATACAAAGCCGAGCCAGGGCCATTCTTTTATGGCTGTCTTGGATGTAGGAGCACATGTCTCGTAATTGGCCGCGCTCTGTTTCTGGCAAGTCGGCAGATCCAAAATCAGCCTCCTCGAGCATGGTGACGCAATAATCTTCATCGTTGATCCGCGGTGGTCGCTTCATGCCCAAAGACACCAGACGGTCGCGCATAAGACAGGTCCACCATATCCGCCGACGGAGTCTTTGGATGCGGATCAGAGGTGGAGAGCTGAGGAACGGCGGGTCTCGATGTAAGCCAGCGGCAAATGCCTGTGATATTGCGACGTCGATCCAGTGCCATGTGTTTCGGTGTTCGTTCGGGGTCTCGTACCAGAGCGTCATGAGTAGAAGCGCTTGGATGATGACGACCCGATCTGGCTCAGCGTTGAAGTCGTAGAGAAGCTAAGTCCAAAGTCAATAACAGCTACATAAGATACTATAGGATCAGACTTACTCTAACTCTGTGGAAGAAGGCCTTGCGCGCCTCTCTGCGGGTGTTGAAGCCAGACTTCTTGAGAAGATCCATGCTGACGTGTGCTGTCCCTGCAAACAAGACGGCCTGGTACAGGAGGAGGCTGACTTGACCAGAGTTACCGTCTCGGTCGTGCACCGACCCGAGGAATTCTTCGACATCTACCACGGGTATGAAAGGATATACGTATTCGAAGAAGGACCAGAGAAGGGCGTTTTGGAGGTGCACGTTTGGCGCCGACAGGGCTCCTTTAGACCGTAGGTAGGCGATGTCGTCTCTGTCAATGCACGATGATAGTGGTTTAATAAAACCAGGTAATCTATTAGATTGTTCGGAATCTGTGGTACCATTGCTCGAGGCATAAGAATTGGCCGTTTGTACGACTTTGTCGGGCTCTGGCCAGGCAGCTCCGAGGTTCATACCAGGGTCACCAGTGTAGCCAGACACAAGACGTAGCATCTGAGCTGCTCTTCCAGTCAGCCAGGTGTATAAACGATCACCATAAAAGCTTACTCGTGTACTCGATGTCTTCGCCGACGCCGTAGTGGTCTGTTGGAGTTGAACATGGGGCCGCAGGGTTGGTCGGTCTCGAGTCGTTTGCTGATGGATCTGTGTCCGCCTCTTGAATGGTATTTCTTCGGTCGCTGGAATCTTCAGTTGCGCTTGCCGGAGGGTGTACTCTGATGCATCTGCCAAGGTAAGGTTAGTCTGATGTTCTTAGAAGAACTTCTGTTGATCTACCTTCCACCACGTCGGCTCACAACGACGCATTCGTTATTATCCCATCTGCAATTTCCACATGGAAACCTTTCAACAACGTCACACCTAACCTTGCGAGATCGACAGGAAAGGCAAGCTCGACGGGCTCGGCGCCTGTTGTTTCTTTGTCGTGGCTCTGTCTGCCATGATGGAGACTCGGGATTCGATTCTGGATTGCCACCGTCCATTGCGTCAGTCGAAGGGACAAGATGTTTGAGTGTGGGTAATGAATACCAGTGTGCCCAAAAAACCTGGGGTTATCTGGCCGATAAGGTCATCTTCTCCTCTCTACTCTTAAGGCTCCGATGCTAAAGGCGGACCGGCTCCCGGCGGGTGTGGGGCCGGTTACTCGGCACCGAACGGGCTTGACTCGGACCGAGTCCGGCTATTCAAATGCCGAAACCCATGGAGGGCGCTGATTGGCCGATTCAAGTAAAGTTCACCACAGAGAAGTAGGTGAAGAAAAGGACTGCAGCATTCATCACAAGTTGAGAAATGGACTCTATTTTTCTTCTTCTTTGAGTTGGTGAAATCTGGCCGAGAAATGCGTACAAAGAGCAGAAACCACAAGCCTAATAGCCTCAGCCCATCGATAAACCAGATCTATACTCGGGTTAGCAGCAAGTTGACGAATTCAGGGGTATTGCTTGCTCATATCAATCGCTCGTGTCTATCACCAATGCCTAGAAACAGTAGGTAGGATCCGCGAATGCTACGCGGATCACCTCTCCCATCACCATGATAACAACATGCCCGCACCAGCGAGTATTCCCACCGCTACTGCAAATATGGACCCTGCGTCTTTCCTAAATGCCCCACTGTCGTCTTTCTTCTCTCCTTCGTCAGTCTTCTCAGTCTCCTTAGCACTATCGCTACCCTTTGCTTTCTTTATATCCGAATCCTTATGAACCAAGGCTAATGCGGGAATCCAAGTTGCAGCAATCAGCTCCGAAGTCCATTCTGCCGTGGTTTCTAAAGGCTCTTTGCACGTCGTTGTCACTGTGTTAGCATTGGGATATGATGCTATGATGTGTTGACAATGTGTCCTTTATTATAGTTGAAGCCCGGCCCTTGATGGGTTAACTGAGTCACGAGATCGTGATCGAAGGCAGTTCAATAATTTGCTGAGACTAGAACACGTATTTCTAGGAGGGCGACTAGCGCTTGAACTTTCTACAGTTCCCAGGCCCATCGGATGGATTTCGTAGTGAAAGGGAGCCTCTACCACAAGTAAATCGGCAAAACTCGAACCGTTGTGCGACTTTCTTACCAATGCTTAAATGTATCTCCTGCAGATCGCGTGCATGTGCTCCACGTGACGAGCGGCGGCCGTATCTTTCAACCAGCCTGAGGTTTTATGTTGGGCATCGATTGGCAACACAACAGATTCCCAATTCAATCCGGACGAAGCTCCAACATGGATGACGAGGCATCTTCAGATTGCCCGATATGTCACAGTCCTCTGCCCGATCCAACACAGGCGCAACGAAGACGGGATCCTTTTAGTTTCAGCATCTCGGAATTCAAACATTCCCATGCGAGAGGGTGCGGCTTTTGTGGAATTTTGCTTGAATCCATAAACCGCAAGATCCACGACAAGATCGAACTTGACTCGGAGCGTTATTTTCTCGCGCCCGCCAAGGAAAGCCATCGGCCTCACGTTACTCTATCCACTCTCGATATTCCTCCGTGTGAGGGGGTAGACTTTTACTTGCTAAGCAGTTCGTATCATACCCTCTCTACTCGCAACAGTTGTCTGACGAGAATCCAGATGAAGAAAATCGCTCGGATCCGAGCCTCTTCGCGTCTTTGCCGCAAGTATACAGCTTCCTTCGAGATATCAAGACTCTCCCAGAAGTGCCGCAGATGGCAGAATGCCCAGAAACATGGGATTTTATATCTCGCTGTATAGCAGATTGTGTTTCAAATCACCCTGGTTGCAATCAGAAGCCCTCCGATGCCACGCTCGTATTGCCCTCTAGAGTTCTACAACTCACATCGGATGGAAAAGCGACAATGGTCCGTCTCGTCGATCTAAACTCCTCAACACCCCTGGAATACGCAGAGCTTAGCTATTCCTGGGGCCATACTCTAGCCCGCCCGCCGTTGACTACTACAAAGAAGAGCCTTGACCAGATGCGGAGAGGAATCGACGTCTCATAATTACCATCAACTCTGAGGGATGCTGCTGCTGTCTGCTCACGCCTTGGAATAAACATGCTATGGATTGATTCCCTGTGCATCATACAAGATGATGCGAACGTCTGGGACAAGGAATCTCAGAAAATGGGGGACGTGTATCAGAATGCTTTTGTTACCATCATTTCGGCATCAACGCATTCTTGCCACGAAAGTTTCCTAAGCAGCATGCGACAAGGCTCTGTTGCCTTGGCAAAGAGTGGTCCTGGAGATGTTTGCATCAAAGCGCTCAGAACAGCAGCACGAGGCCATTATCTTCGGTTCAACGAGTCATACGGCGAAGAAGTTGATCCTATCGACGATCGAGCATGGACGCTGCAAGAACGCGTCCTTTCCAACCGGGCCGTCGTCTTCACCGGGGCCGAGGTACAGTGGCAGTGCCGAACTTCCAAGACATGCGAATGCGGTCTTCCATCAGAGAAAACCATCTCCGAGATCATCAGAGAGCAGCTTTCCAAGGCGAACCCAGGTTGGGACCCCAACATGGCGTGGGAGATCTTCCTGGCCGGGTACACGAAGCGTAGCCTTACAATGGTGAAAGATAGGCTTCCTGCGCTGTCAGCGATCGCAAGGCTAGTGTCGACGTCAATTGATTCGGAGCATTTCGCGGGCCTCTGGAGTAATTCATTGGTTAAGGGGATGTGCTGGACTGTGTTTGCTAACAAGCCTCACAGAGACACCTATTTTCCAACAACTTATATCGCGCCCAGTTTCTCATGGGTATCAGTGGTCGGCCCAGTGAGATACAAGACATACAGCCTCGGACCAGAGCCGCACTGGCTTGCTTGTCCGGTATTACAGGACATCGTTCATCGAACCGATGACACTTTCGGTGGTGCCTCTGAGGCCTACATTGATTTAAAAGCTGTTTTGCTTCCAGCCCGCCTTTCTAACGTGAGGGGCGGCCAAGGCTTCGAGCTGCATATTGACTGCATCCCAAACGTCCGCTATATTACGGTAGAGGTAGACGGCCTTATCAAGCGTATCGCCCAAAAGGACGACTTGATTTCTACTCTTCGGCAGTTTCCCACAACACCGGGTGGGCATCAGCCCGGAGAGGAGGCCTTCATCGACACTCCTATTCATTTCATGCCATTGTTTACTGAAGGCTTCAACCTTAATCAAACTATAACTTGGTGTCTCTTATTGGGCTCTTTGTCAGATAATGCGGGGTATGAAAGATTAGGCAATGCTACCGTCTATTTCAAGACCGCAACTTCTGACTTTGATATACGTGAGAAAGAGAAACAAATTATCCGCATATTTTAGGGAGGCTGTATTGATTGCGAAATGTTACAGACTGTTGGAATAACTCTTTGCGGGAGAATGAATAATTGTATTCTCGTTCTTGAGTAAATGCTATGATAAAAGTGACTTGACTATATAACACGGTGTACTAAGTTTTGCGGTCTTTCTAAGAACCAGTGTGTCTTCCGGAACCGTGCTCCTTTTCAAAACGCAAACAGTTATGATTCAACATATAGGGGTTAAGCAGAAGCTGCAGTTCCGTTGACATAGAGCGTGTACGATCCCTGCTCGACGTTGGTCAAGCTACCACTGAAAGAAGTGATATAGCTGTCGCCGCTGAGGGTCCAGGTACTGGAAGAATCGATAGCAACAGCAAGACCAGCAGCAGTCGTTCCGTCCGGATTGATGGCGCCGGTGAGCTGGGAGTTCTTGGCCAGGTTAACCGCCAGGGTGGAAATGGGGTCGGCATAGATGTCGCCGGTGACGGTCTGCTCAGAGAGGTTCAGGGTGGCGTTGCCGCCATTTGAGCCAACGCTTCCCCAGCCGTTGGAAGCATCGTTGCCAGAAACGTTGAAGAGATAGTTGCTGTCACTGCTCAAGGTAAGCTCAGCACCAATGAGGGTGACAGAGGCAGCCGTGTTGGTGACGTAGAACATGCAACCACTAAAGCCCTCCATAGAGCCACCGTTCATCACGAACTCGGCAAGTCCCTCCTCAGCATCGCCCGACATGCTCTGGTATAGCATTACGTTGTGCAGCTCCTGAGTTCCTGACACGCCCATATTTCCGGAGACAGTGCAGTTGTTGATGGTCAGCTCGTTGAGTCCTTCGATGACGAGTGCCTCGGATCCAGAGGCCTTCAAAATGGCGTTGCTGACGGTCAGGTTGGCCGTCGAGTAAACAGCGGGTGCACCCTGGGGACCCGAGGTGCGATAAACACCCCCGTCAACAACCAATTTGCCACCTCCACGGTCGCTGCGAATAGCGGCCTTGTTGTTAGAGTCAATAGTCAAGTCTGAGGCGTACATGGTACCACCGCCAGCAACTTCAATACCACCCGAGTTTCCGCCCTCAACATTGATCTTGGTGCCGCTGATGTAGATAGTGGCGTTGCCGTAGGCAAAGACGCCGTCAGATCCCTGGCCAACGTCGTCGACAGAGCCACCGGTGATATTGAGAACTGAGTTTCCAACAGCCAGAACGGCTGCGTTGAGACCGTAAAAGCTACTGGCATCATCGTTGGAGGTGTTGCCAGACTTGATGACGGTAACGTCGACCAGGGAAGCGCTGACGGTGTTGTTGGCAACAAAGACGCTGGTGTCGTTATCGCTGCAGGAGTAGGTGCCTCCTTCAACTACTTGGCCATTGGTCAGGTCGTAAAGACCCTTGCCACTGTTGACGGTGGAGGATCCTCCATTGCCTCCAGGGGGGCTGCCGCCAGGAGGTGGTGATGGTGCGGAGGTTTGGGCGGTGACAGCGCCAACCATAAGTCCAAGGCCTGCTTTGACGAGAGCGCGCATGTTGCTGTTTCAGGTAGAACAAAGATGTATAGGTGAGATAGATGTGAAGAGTTGTAAGAGTTATTGTGTAAACTGAGCTTGAGATGAACAGCAGAGATGGCCTGGGGAACGTCTTCTTTATAGCCTTTCCATCCTATTGGCACGCGCGTTCGCAGTTATAGCTAGGCATGTTCTTGCAATAGTAGGTTCGCATATAGCGACGATATCCCCACCCGCATCGTGCCACAAGGCTTGTGTCGACCCAACCCACATCCCGACGAATCAGTAGCTTTTGCGTAAGCTATGCTTAGCCTCAACTTAAAGCGGCCAAAAAGGACGCGTCACTGCCGAAGAGAATATCCAAAACATCAAGGATGTGAAACTTATTGTTTCGGGACGGCCCGAGGTGGTGCAAACACTGGAAAGGGGACACAACATATGGTTCGACCAGGAGCAGGGTTCATAAGATGGAGAGATCAGTACTTCTCATTCAACCGACAAGAAGTCTAGGAAATATGGGAGTAGAAACCTCGTGTTCTTGATATGATCTAGAACGGCGACATGTCCAAGCCAAAGCGAACACGATGACCTGGTTTACCCGCTCGAAATTCAAATCAGTGTCAAAGTCCTCCTCTCAGATCGCTCAACAATATCAACACATTTCTTCTCCGCCTTTGTATCCGAGCCGCTAATAACGAAAACACCCACTCGTCTGTACGCGCTATCTCCTGTGCCTTCTGCAGGATATATGATCAGGCCTTCTTTCTGTACCCATGCAGTTTCTGGCCGGGTACTTGAAGTTAGCAGCAAGCCGAGTTTCTCCATCTTAACTGTTGACCAAAGTCAGCATTGTAATATCCAGACACCCAAGAGCTGCGTTGCATACCCTTCTCCTTGGTCGGGGTAAAATCCAGCAAAGCGTGCGCCACATAATCGCCATCCGATTCAGTCCGAACGTTCCATCTCCTCGTGTTATCATTGTTAGAACCTCCACGTGAAAAGACAGTACCATCCAGAGACATGAAGAATCCGTCGAGTCTGAGAAATCCAGAGCGTACAGCGCCGAATGGGTTGCGGACTTTATCGACGACATCTATACCGACATCAAGCAGCTCGAATTGCGCATCCCCATCATCCATCGGTATGGCTAAGGACCAAGGCAAGAAATCGTTTCTACCATCTCTCAGGGAAAGGGGACTCCAAGAAGGCGCCAAAGACTTTGTCCGCAGATTGTGGAGGAGATGAGATAAGCTCGGTCGTTCTTGATCGACATCTTTTTCAGGACTGTCCAACGTGCAACTCCACATGAGACCAGTTCTCAAGTGAGTATCCCAGATACCAGCAAGATAGCGTGCACCACTCGAGTCTGCTACCCATCTCGCAAGACCTGCGAGTGCAGGGAGATGATCTGATTCGTTCGTCAACTGGCGCTGACGATACTCATAAAGGACCTTGTGCCAGAATTCTCCAAGTTTTTCCAGTGTGGCTTTCCACTCATCCTTGTCTATCACAAACGAGACAAGACCCGGACCAATGGTTGAGATGCCGTCTTCGCTCTGTGTTGAAGTGTTGCTGTCGCCATTCCACGAAAAGTGCGTGCCGGCTCGACCGATAAAGAGTCTCCTTTTAGACAGGTGGAACTCTTGAAACGTCCAGCCTCTTGTCAGCCACGAGGCCGTGAAAATGTCGAGATCCTGAAAGAGATTGGCGCATCGGATGCCATCATCAATCATCTCAACGGCTGTTGGGAGTTTGACCTCGCCCCTTAAGACCATGCTGCAAGAGCCTTTGATATTGGGCTCGGACGGAGATTGATAGTCGACAGTTACGGTGGGCAGTCGCCTTGAGAGGAAGCTCTGCTTGCATGAAGATGAGCCGAGGGAACAGAGCGTAACAAAAGCGTTCTTGTAGATGAGACTCATGAGTCCACTCTCAGTCTGCCAATCTTGACCGTCGCGCTGGATAATGCAGAGTGCATCAACCCAGAGGTAACGTATGGGATCTCGAATCCCTCTGCAGAATCTGACGGTATCCTGGATCACCGGCGAAAGCTCTTCTAGCGAAATGTGCTTTAACCTGCCACTCAGGGACTCAGCCGTAGTAATGGACTGATGTTTCGCGATCTCGGGAGGGCCCCAGCAATAACTCAAAGCCGCATACTTTAACTGCGTCTTAATGTCTTTAGTGATGATGAGACGGATGATCGGATTCTCCCCTTCCCCAAGGTCGAGAAGGCGGGTAGGGTTAAAGTCCTTGTCGGTCTCGGGTTCGGAGCGAAGTGGAGTCTCCAGGCATTCATTGATGAACTCGAGAGACTTTTCCGACAACGCGTCCCGTTCGGGCCATGGAATGGTTTGAAGCCATTCTTGGACGCATTCTACACAAGCAACAATCAGCCAACCATTCCAGTAGTGCTTGCGACCCAGACGTCATATATCTGGAAAAGATACCAACCTTGGTGACTATGGATTGAAAACACGTATACGTTTCCAAGTTCCTGTTGAGACGGGTCATCAGGCTCAACGTTGACTACCAACGCCCCAGGGTATTTTGGTCCCTGGATATAGGCATCCTGCAACAGATATCTGTAGCGGACGTTGACCTCCCCATCGTAGTCTTTCAGACGGCTTGTCGCAAGCTCTGATCTTAGCAAGGCACAAAGCTCACATCCTACTTTCTCAGATGCCTCAAGGGATGGAAAGCCAGGAGCTCTGTCCACAAAGGAATAGGCAAAGTCCTGAACTGCGCGATAATCCACAACTCTCTTGCCACCCTCGGATGAGTACGACGCATGGGTCTTTTCGAGGTTGCCCAGTCTAAGCTGGTCGCATCTCTCGCACAGCATGACGGGCTATTTACTAGCTGGTGTTGAAGTGTGATGGTCGTAAGATGCCGCGTCAGATCGCTCGTGCAGAGCTAAAACACGCAGGTTGATGAGGGGTAATCGACCAATGAAGGGCACATCTCTGCCCACTTTTCTCTTCCATGCTCGTCCATTATCGATATTTTATTCTTTCTGGTATGAAGTTATGGGAAAATAAAAAGAATAACCAGGAGGGAATACCATGGTTTGGCTGTGCCCTCCACGACCCGATTCAACAGGCGACGGAAGCCGAGAGTCCCAAGTGATCTACTACACGAGAGCCACTGATTCAGTGAGCCATGGCTGTGTAGGTGCTTTCTGCTTGGAACATGAGATAATGTGAAAGTTGTTCAATCTGCCTCGGTCTGTCTCCCATGATACTTGGTTCTTTCGCCGGCCTCGGCATGCGGACCGAGCTGCGGGGCACGCACCTGCACCAGGCTTCCAGTTAACCTATGCAGCTTCAGACAAATCAATGGGACTATCTCCAATCGACATCGAACTATAGTTGAAGATACCGGAGTGATTGAGAAGACTTTATAAGTCTTTCGGCTTCATATTTCTCCCATCGAGAATCACTGACCACTATTCTCCGGAGCTCTTGGTTTATCCAACCGGCCTCCTCGGGAACGGCCCCACTTTCGGTCCGCGCCGGTGCGAGAGCAGAGCGGACCTTGAAAGCCGCTCCGATCGAGAAATGTCCAAGCCGAATGCCGGTAGAGTAACTACCTCCTTTCTTAAAAGCTCAATCACCTCTGATTTGCTAAGAAACACTCGTTCTCCAACAACTCGAGCCTACACATCGCCATGGAGACTAGCGCATATCCAACAAGAAGCCCTCTGTGGGTAGCTCCTCTGCCTCTCCAACAGGACGGCACCAGACGAATCAACAGCGTTCTTATTGCCAATCGGGGTGAGATTGCTTGTCGGGTCATTGCCACCTGTCGCAAACTCCAGATCAAGTCGATTGCCATTTATGCCGACGAGTAAGTCTAACTTTCGCATCAGCGCCCGTGTCTAACCATTTCCCAGAGATGCCGTCTCCAGGCACGTGTCAGAAGCTGACGAAGCCATTAACCTTGGCTCCATGGACAATCCCGATGGCAACCCCTTCTTGAATATTCAACTCCTCGTCGATATCGCCCTCAACGCTGGAGCCGACGCCATTCACCCCGGATACGGATACTTGAGTGAGAATTCCCGATTCGCCGACGCAGTTCGAGCTGCTGGCCTCATCTTTATCGGGCCCAGTTCATCCGCCATTAACACCTTGGGCGATAAGCGAGAAGCCAAGGAGTACCTCAGCCAGCATGAGCCGAGCGTCCCTTTGATTCCCGGGTTCACCGGCTCCTCTAGTGGAATCCAGCTCGAAGACTTGCAAGTTCAGGCTGAGAGAATTGGTCTTCCTGTCATGATCAAGGCTTCAGCTGGAGGTGGTGGAAAAGGACTACGAATCGTCCGGGACATGTCGGCCCTGGAATCCGAGTTCAACAGAGCCCAGTCCGAGGCGCAACGATCATTCGGCTTGAGCGACTGCATCATGGAAAAGTACATCGAAGCAGGAAAACACGTCGAAGTCCAGATCATGGGCGACAGCCATGGAAAGGTCATCTCACTGTGGGAACGCGACTGCTCGGTCCAGCGCAGGCACCAAAAAGTTGTTGAGGAGTCACCATGTGCTTGGCTCAATCAGTCGCAGAGGGAAGCCATGTGCGCTGAAGCTGTCAAGATTGGAGAACTGTTGAAATACGAAGGAGCCGGGACCGTCGAGTTTATTCTCGATGTTGCGACTGGAAATTTTTACTTCCTCGAGGTCAACGCACGTCTTCAAGTCGAGCATCCCATCACAGAAGAATGCACCGGCCTCGATCTCGTTTCCCTCCAACTCTTTGTAGCTTCTGGTGGAAGCTTGGAGAGCGTACCCCATCTGCAAACCATTCCTCAAAACGGACATGCCATCGAGTGCAGGCTCTGCGCAGAAGATCCTCAGCGCGACTTTGCCCCCCAACACGGTCTTATCCGAGTTTGGGCTCCTTCAACAATTGAGAGCCGGGAGAATGTGCGCTTCGAGACGGCCATTGAGAGTGGAGCCAGAGTTTCCATCTACTTTGACTCGATGATAGCCAAGGTCGTGGTCTGGGCTCCTACACGATCTATGGCTATCCAAAGAATGGCACGCATTCTATCAGACACGGTATGCATGGGAGTCTCAACAAACCAACACTTTCTTCAGGCCTGTCTTCTCCACGAAGGGTTCCGACGGGTAGATTACACCACTTCGTTCATCCCAACCAATCTCGAGTCGCTACTCAAGAGTCCTACTTCCGTCAACGGACAGGTCCCAATGGACCTCTACTCCATCATCCCGAGTCTGTTTTTACGAAAACTTCGAGATGAGCACAAATCACGGAGCACTTTTAGAAACGTCCGGCTGGGTTTTCGAAATCAGCGATTCGACAAGATTAACACACCCTGTGATGTTGTGACAAGATTTGATGCTGTCAAGGGAACGACTGTAGATGCACGGGTTTCTCGCCTTCTCTTTTCTTCCAAGGCCGCATCAAATGATTTCATTGTCGAGACTGCGCCTGTTCCCTCAGCGGCTCTTGAGGCTGAAGAGGACGCAAATGGTGCAGCAGTTGTCACGAAGACCTATAATGCACTGAGTGCATCTCTCCGAGCCGAGACTCTCCCCAATTCTGAGACTTTCTCTATCAAGATTCATTCCCTCCAAACTCGACGACTCGATTTTGGGAACGGTTCAGGTTGTGAAATGGGTCGCATTGAAGTGACCATCGGCAGGAACAAGATCCTAGGCTTCGTCGCAACAGGCAATCACATCTCCAGCGAGTCAGACACCGGAGACTTTACAAGAATCTTCTGCCACTTCCCCGCCATCGGAACACCTCTCGAGTACCACTGTTACTCGGTCCTGTCATACTACGAAAGCCAGCGCGTCGCCATCGCCGGAGGACCAGCCAGCACTGGTAGTATCAACGCCCCGATGCCTTGCAAGGTTCTTCAGGTGTTGAAAAAGGCGGGAGATGAAGTCAAGACGGGGGAGATTGTCATGATTATTGAGAGTATGAAGATGGAGATTACTATTGCTGCTTCCAAGGATGGCAAGTTTGAGTCGAATGTTAAGGAAGGCGAGGCCGTGAACGAGGGTGTTAAGCTGTGCAGTTTCAACTAGAAGGATAGACCATACATCCATTCAATTGATTTTAGTAGAGGACATACAACTTACCTATACTCTTCGTCGTCCTCTTCGGTGTGAACGCAACTGATGCCGAAATGTACTGTATCTGCGCATCATTATATCCACGTTATCTCCGCATCTCGGCTCCCCCGCTCCCGAGAGCCGACGCTCCGACAGTGACAAGAAAAGACACCCCCTCTCAATCACCGGCTCCGATCCCTCCTCATCCACTCACAGCATGGAGTCCAACCAGCAGCAGCAGCAAGATCACCAGGGCCTGCCCCGGCGACGTCAACAACGCAAGGCCTGCGATGTCTGCCGTCGTCGCAAGGTCCGATGCGACATTGTGCTACGTCCCGAAGGCCCCTGCTCCGTCTGTGAAAAGTCAGGCTTGGAGTGTCGGTAAGTGGTCTTTTTCCAGCACTGACTCCCAACAACACCTGAGCTCTTCAGTTTTATGCACTTCTCAATAAACTAACAAAAAATTAGTTCAACGGCGAAATGGGCAACACCCCGTCGTGGATCTACTGCTCCGAGACGTACTCGCGAAGGCAGCTCTCCCCAGGCATCTCTGCCGGAACCGGAACTCGGAGCCGATGAATCCACAGACAATCATCTCTCGCTTCTCGGACCCGGGGGTCCCTCGCCGACACAAGGCAAGAATTCTGAGGATGCAGCCAATTCCAATGGTCAGGAGCAGCTTGCCCGTGAGGGTCTTGCACGCTTCTTCAAGCATGGTATTGGCGCTGCCGCCTGGGCTGTCTTTGCCTCCACAAAGAGCTTCCGCATAGCATATGTGGGTACAGCGGTGTCCAACCTCGTCCACCTGGTAGATCTACACCGTTCATTCCGTCAACCATATTCTTCAATCCGCGGAGGCGGAAATCGACCGCTCTCAGAAAACACCGGGCCTGAAACGAATACCTCACTCGAAGGACCGCCCCAAGAGGGAAGCTCTGCCAGTGACCAGTGGGGTGGTGGAAAACCTCTTCACTATCCATATCCCCCGATCCGACAGATCAAGTCATGGAAGCCCTCAGCGGATATCTGGGGGACGACAACGCAAGATCTGGCAACCGAGGTGGCATCCTTTCCCGCACAACAGGTCCGAGATGCTCTTGTGTTGGCCTACTTTGAACACATCCACCCTTTTCTTCCCATCGTCTCGATGCCCGAGTTCATAGCCAGCTACCGCACACCAGACAAGCCTCCACCATTGCTACTCTTCCAGGCCGTTCTCATGGCTGGAGCACATGCATGCTCTCATCCGCTTGTGGCCAATAATCGTCATGCAGTCAAACATATTCTGTTCCGACGGGCCAGTATGCTATACCACATGAGGCACGAAACGGATAGAATACATCTTCTACAAGCCGCCGCCCTATTCACTTGGCACGTCGGAGATGGAGACACTGTTGCTGGCGGACCATGGTACTGGTCAGGCATCGCGGTGCGCATTGGATGCGGTCTTGGCGCTCATCGACGGAGTTCCCAGCTTCCGGCTATAGAAATGTCGCAGTTTAGACGGTGTTGGTGGTCGGTATTTGTATGCGAGGTCTTTTCAGCACTGGAGACTGGAAGACCGTGTGCAGTTCGAGCCGAGGATATAGATCAGCAGCCTCTTTGCGACGACGATATAACCGACACTCCGGGTACGGCCATGTCGTCGACTGATCCCCCCGAGGTCCGCCCTGATTTTCTCAACCGCCTTGTTGAGTTGGCTTATATCGGTCTGGACATCATCTCTCTCAATTCACCTTCAAAAGACCGTCACATAGATGTCAACTCGATCGACGCCAGGCTTGGCCTTTGGTCTCTGCACTCTGGTATCTCTTCAGTTGCCGACGACGATGATGCCTGGGCCTGTCATCTCCGCATGCACTATAACCTCATTCTCTTACACCTTCACCGAAACCTATACGAGCTAAGCAGCCAGTCCATCTGTTCAGCTGCTGCCCAAGCCATCGTCACGTCTTTGGAACAGCTAAGTTCCCGCGACGAGCTCCGCCAATGTCACTTCACTGCCGTGGGGGCCGTAACAGCAGCAGGCATACAATTTGCAGCCGAGATCCGTGCAGCGGTCGCTTCGCAAACCTTTTTAGTCGCCATCAATGCCCTGGAAAGATTAGCTCGGCTACTCAGGTCGGCCATGCTCCTGGCACAATACTGGCCCAATGCAGAAGCCGTGCATAGCGTGTTTGAGGAACTTCACCGCGAATATCAGACGCTTGTGACTCAACATCTGCAGGGCGAGCAGGTCATGGTTCCAGAGAGTCCGCCGGATTGGAATAGGTTGCTAGGAGGCGAAGGACTGCAGCCGTTTACAAACTTTGCTTCGGATCAGGACTGGATGAATATCAGCAGCTGGGCGGACTTATTGTAGCCGTCTCTTTGGTTAATTCGTATCAGAGAGCTATCTATGTAATTCATAATCAACTAGGCGACTTTGCTGGAGTGTCAAGTCTTTCTCAGTGTCTTCTTACGCGGTGAACTATCGGCATACACAAGGGTAGCGGTGTAAGAATGCAGCGGCCAAAACAGTTTGCTTGCCGAGATGTTCAGATGGTCCCGTTTTCGCTTGAAGAGGGGCGAAGATCATGCAACTCTAACCTGGTTCGAGTGCATCGCAAGGGGTCGCAATCCGACATGGGCTTGCTGTAAGTCGAGTCACATGACGGAAGGCGTCAGGTGCAGAATCTTGCATTTAATCTATGAAGGATTTCTTTAGCACGTGCAAAGGTATTCCTGTTTCTATATTGTGCCAGTTAGACTAAAACTCGGTGTTTAGAGTAGCCTATGAAGGATAATTGTGATGTTGTCTGGATGCACTAAACGTGTACTTTTCTCTTCTCTCACTCAGATGCAAAAGGCCAGTTGCACTTTGTTCCAGAATTAGTTGTCCTCAGAAAAGCTCTGACGAAATCATCCTTGACATTCCACATTGATAAAGAGATAACGCAGCGCGGCCCAAAAGAAAAGAAACTGGCCCATGGCAACCAATACAGTGACAGCATCTCAAGTCAAGCGAAAGAAGTTGGCTGACAGTCAGCGACTGAAACAGCATTCCACGAAACATGGTGCCATTCTTGACTCACCGGTCCTGGAAATAACAAAGGAAAAAAAAAGTCGAAAAATGATATCGCTAAAGGGCCTCAATCGCCAGACGCCTGGGCCGAAACAGGAGCGAGAGACCAGAAGCTTCTCTTTAAAAAATTCCCCGGACCGATAAGTTGGGTGACCGGACTTGTACTTGCCAAACTCGACAGCACACGGATCTTGGCGGAAGCCCCCGAGTATCGGACACGATGAGAGTCACTCGCTTATGGAATAGGGGAGAATCTCTCAGAGTCTGCTAACGGAGGTACAAGGCCGCCCGAGAACATCCCTTGTCAGGCATTTAATACGATCCCTGGGATCGTGGAATCTGGGCCGATATAGGAAACAATCCCTGTTTTTTCGCCCCTGTAAGCTGATGGCCAGTGCCATCCTTGACGTAACCACGTTGCGGCGCCGAACCTTCTGGCCCGGCTGGAACCGGACTGACGTGTCCGGGAAATTCCATGGCACAATAGGAGACAAGATGTTGGAATGCTTTTTTGTGAAATGCGAAAAAAACCTGTTTTATCCAGATAGCCATTCGCTATCGTATCCCGTTTTTTGTCTATGCCAGTTCCTGTATCCCGTGGTATCTATCCTAATAAAAATTACATTACTGCATGCCTCAAGTGGTTGGCTGTTTCTCTAAAACTCCTTGCCGGGATACACCAGGTTCCGTGTAAAGACGGCCCGCATATTGAAAAAGAAGACGGTAGAAAAAGTAATGATGAGAATAATTGTCATGCCGCTTGCAGCCCAGAGGAGACCCTCACACTTGAATTCGTTGCCGATGGAAATAGTGGCCAGTGTGAAGCCTGTGTTGGGGAAGACGAGGGGCCACCAGCCGAGATGAAACTCCTTTGGTGGTGAGGCGACGATTGCGACGACGGCGATGAGGAACCACCAGAGGCTGAGAGCCCAGAGGAACACGGCGCTTAGCAGAGCTACGGCGCGGACGGTGTCGACATTAAGGGCGAGGTGGTCAGCTCCTGAGATGGTATTGGGGAGGGCGTTGGCCATGCCGATGAGGGCGAGAGCTGTGAAAGCGGGAGGGCCAACGTTCATGAAAAGTGCTGTGCGATGCTCCCGATCTGGAAAACCAGACTGCATGAGACGACCAATCATGTGTGCATACATCATCATTGAGACGCAGAAACCTAGACCTTGGCAGGTTAGGCCGGCAAAAATGATGGGGAGGGGGTTGATGTGTGTTTGTGTCTCGAGGATGACAGAGGCGACAGTACCCGCCAGCATGACTGGGAAGATGGGCAGCAGCCATCCAGGCATCATGGTCTGGAGGTCGTAGCTGTGAGCAGCAAAGAGGAATGAATACTGCCAGACAGCAAGTACAAAAGTGACAACGACGTAAACCCAAAAGATAGTCTGCGTAGCCCAAGCGTACGAAGCATCATTGAGGGGAATCGCATATCGCTGAGTGCTGGTGATGAGTGTAGCGACAGCCAAGAAAAATGTAGGGAAGAGCATCGTCTCTCGATGATGTGTCACCGACTTGGTCAAATCACCAGGATTGAACAAGAAGCGAAACAAAATCGCGAGGCAGCAGATTGTGAAGATGGCCAGGTTGGCAGCGTATATCACGGTGCCAATGATTCGAAGGCCGGTGAATTGATGCGGCTGCACGTGGATGAGCAAAGCAAGACCACCAGAACTCATTGGAAGTGTAAACCACGACCAGGTAAAGTAGTGCAACCGTTCTCGAATGGGGAGCTTGCGTTGAGAGTCATCGAGGCTCTCCTCGGAGGACGGGTTCTTGCAGCCCTTTTCGAGCATCGAGGGAATGTCCTTGGAGACATCGTTCCCCTTGACTACTGTGTCGTCGAAAATGGCCTTGGAGTCGTTTTCCGGGGGCGAAATCGTCATGGCGGGAAGAGATGCAGTCGAATTTCGCCTTGTGGGGGCGTTGGAGTCGCTCCACGAGATGTCGAGGTCTCGGATTAGATGTGCCATTGTTGTTGTTGTTTGTTGTTTCTGTCAGGGAGAAAGGTTCAGCGAATGTAGAGTGCCGAAGCTAATAGTGAATGCTGATGCTCAATCATCAGTGTTGATCCGAGTCTAATGTACAATGAAGCAAAACCCTAAATCCAAGGGATATCAGGCACCCTTTATAGAACCTAAAAAGGGAGCAATTGTTAAGGTGAGGTTGTTCATTGACAAGGCCCCTCGACCCAGTCGGATCATCCTGCCTCGCCTAAAGGGGTGATTACGATAGGTACGAATCATGATATGGCAAAATCTCGTGATAAGGCGATACGCAAGCCGTGACTCGGAACAAAAGTCAGATCTTGGCAGGAATAATGATGCGTGCCCGAAGCGGGCCCCGGCCCCCAATTACAAAGGTTAAACTCGACGTATCGTCTTGTTTAGGGAAATGTCGTGCTCCAAATGCCGTTGGTTTGAGGCTCATCGGCGCGCCATGGACCTGGGTGGTTGACAAGGGGGGATCACCCCTACCCCTGAGAGAGTGCCCCCACCCGTTTTCGGGTCCGGGATTTGGATGGGTGAGCATCACCCTACTGACAGGCAATGCCGGCAGCATCAACGTGATGGAGTGGCTGCGCGGGTCGTGTTCCGGGCCGCCGGGCCCGGTCCCAAGTGGTCGGGCCAATGCACACACAGCCAGGGGAGGGCAGATAAGACCGAGCCTCAAAATTGAATGATGTGCCCAAGGAGGGTTCGCCACAAAGGCTGTGCTCGACTCTCGTTGATAAGGCGCGTCTTTTGCGTGAGGCCTCTTGTCGTATTTGAACCTGATGCGTTGGCAATTGCTGTTTATGAACAGACAAGGCCATCACGTGGCATGAAGATTTGCAGAGAGCGCCATGGATGTTTCACCTTGGTACGTAGTATATCTTTCTGAAAAAAGCATCACGGCCCTCACCGCGACTCTCGGTCAAAACAGACTTTTCACCGAAGGTGAAAAAAGGTTGAAAGTGGATACTCTCCCAGCATCGGCGGCGATTCCGCTTCGCCGCCCAACGGGACATGGTACGTCTAACAAAAACAAGGATTCCAACCTCTTTGTCGAAATTAAAATGCCGAGTAATTCTGTGGATCCGATACAGCAATCGCCAGTTTCGTCTCTGAAGCCCCGGCAACGGCCGCATAATTATTCAAGGGATATCGTGCACTGATCTTTTTCTAGATGCCTGAATCGCGATGGTTTTTTTACAATCGACGCCCAAAGTGAAGAATTTTCTTAAACATTGTGGGCCTTGATAATCAAGTTCGTCATCTTGATCTGTCGAGATTTAATGAGCATAGATAAAGCCCCTGGTATCATCTTCAGTGCCATGCCTTTATTCTGTCTGATAATTCGTCCAGGTGGGTGCCTTACCCTGGAAGCTCCTTTTTTTTTTCATCGTCTGGTGTAGATAATAACCTTCAGAGATTCACCGAGGTGAAGGCTGAGCAGCATAGACGTTGGTCAAAGCCACGTGCGAACACGCGTACGTTTAATGGATAGCCAATACAACGTGCTCATTTTAATGATAATGGCGTAAGCTATGATATCGGGATATCTTCTTTCTGGAAAGATTTTTTGAAATGATGCTATTTTGATCGTCATGCAACGGAGAGACCTGAAAGATTTACCTCGATTAATCTTGCATGAATCAACTGCTCCACAGCATTCACTCCCGTATTCGAAACATCTCCATTCAAAACTGATAACGACGTAATTTTCCGTCTCAGAATCTCTTTTGTCTCAAAATATTCTATTTTGATCACCATATAGCCGAGGAACCCTTAGAGATCTACCGCGACTAATCCTTCTTCAATTAAACACAGCCCCAGACATAGTCTTTGACATTTGAGACATCTCTCTGTCTGAGAGCGTCGTAAGCCGGTGGATCAGAGGTTTGGGTTTCTGAGAAGGTACTATTCTGATCGTCACGCATGCAAGGAATACTAGAGATCTGCATCAACTAACATTGTTTGAATTTATCACAGCTCCACAGACTTCACTACTCATGTTACGCGTCTCAACCCAATACCCGTTTTATCTCAGCTATCTAAAATCCAACCTCATCTAAATACGGCCAATACCGGCATTCTTGGTGACGGAAGCAGGGACATCAGCCACACCAATATGCTTAACCAGGTTGCTCTTGTACTGCCCAAGCTTCGAGAGCGCAGCAGAGCTCTTAAGGGTAGGCAGAGTGCCAGATCCAGACAGACGATTCCACTCGCAGATGTACCCCAGAGACTTGGTGCAGCCCGAAGCATCGTCAACGGTGATGACGTCGTAGATCTGGGCGCCCTTGGTGCTGGATCCAGAGGTCATGGGCGTAGTGACCTTGTCAAAGTAGTTGCCCTCCAGAAGAGCCCAGACGTTGGTATCAACATCAAAAGCGTGACCGCCAACGTTTTGGAAGTAGTTGTTGACGGCATGGAAGAGAATCTCGCTCTTGGTGGCGTCAGTTCCAACATGAGGAGCACGACCAGAAACATCGTGAACCCAATTGCCAGAGAAGGTGTAGTAATCCTTCTCACCGATGAACAGCATGGTCCAGTAGTGCTTTCCATTGCAGCCAGAAGACCACGTCGTCTTTCCGTCAAACTCGTTGTTGGAGATGGTGACGTGTCCCGCGGCTCCCCAGCCAGAGACGAGCATCTGTCGACCGATGAGGGAGAACTTGTTGTGGTCGATCCAGACCTTGTCGGCGCCGTCGAGGGTGATGGCATCGCCACCCCAGACGTACTGAGGGTTCAGGTTGGTGATGTGGATGTTCTGGATGATGACGTTCTTTGCTCCCCCCCGGATACGGAAGCCCTTGCCAACGATGACTCCCTTGTTTCCAACGCCGACGATACTCTTGTTGCTTCCCAGGTCAATTGGCTTTCTGGCTGCATTATCGTAGGTGCAGTCGGCCCAGGTGCTGGGTGAGTTGCAGGTGTCCTGGATCCAGAGCTGGCCCTTGGAAGAGCCTCCAGAGCACACAGTGGTCGACTTGTCACTGCAGCATCGCGTCTTGGTGGTGCCCTCCGAGTTGCGGAAGTCCCAGGTCCTGTCAATCATAATGACTCGGGGAGTGCTATCCGTCAACCAAGTCTTGAGCCTGCATCAAGTTAGAATGTCCCAGTACTGACGATCATAGAACCTACTCGTTAAGACTGGAGGGATACTGGGGCTTAGCAGTGCCACCTCCGGTAGTCCCAGCGGCAAAACCAGAAGGGGTACCCTTGACCTGGGCAACGGCCGGGCCCGCGAGGAGCGCAACGAGAGGCAACAAGGTAAGCTGCATCTTATCTACAGTCCACAGTATAGAGCTGCGATGAAGAACCCCAAGTTTCTATCGAGGTAATCTTGATATTTTATAGTCCAGAGCCATCAGGCCAGGAGACAACCTTAATCCCCCTGTTCAAGGGTCCCATCCCCACCTGTTCGCGGACAACTACTATTACTCCACCAATGACGAAACAAGCACGGCGGAGGTTTAGACGGATACGACCTTTTGACAGGGGAAGCCTGCGATGCCAATGCTCCGAACTACTATTTCAGGAGGTTGGCCGTGAATTAGTTTCCCCGCCGTTTAAACAATTCTCCGTAAGTCGGGCCTCCGGGGGATGTATCGGGAAGAACTTCTAGAAGTGTTCCACGTTTGGACTGTGGATGGCAATTTGATGGGTTGTCAGTGGGTTTTGTCTTGGAATGAAAAGCATGGAGGCGCCGCCATTTCTTTTGAGTCAAACGCCGCCATGTGTTCTTTTATGCAAGGGCAATAACGTTTGTGGGATGAACTCTACAAAAAGGCAGAGGCCACGAAAGTCAAGAAGGGTACAGATTGTGCTGCAGCAATGCGACGTTGGAGAAATAATCACATGCCAGCAGCAAGGTTAAATACTGCTTGTAGCTGGGGCTGAAAATAGGCAGGTTGGAGGTTCGCTCAATTGATGCAAGCAACAGTTGACAATATTTTCCATTAGACATTGATGTTCCATTCAAAGAGATATAGACTTGGACATGAGACACACAAGAACAGGGTATTTCGACCACCGCTCATGTTATAACCTCAAAGGGGTATCGATGGCAATACAAAAGCGTCGCAAAACTCGACTAGATCCAAACACCGTCAAAGACATGTCAAACCCTTTAGTTGCTGGCGGGATAGGACATGCCCTCGTTGGCCTTGTAGCCCTGGGCGCCGGAGGCCTGGGCCTCGCGGTACTCGGCCTCCTTGTCCTGCTGGATCAGGTCGCAGCAGCCGCAGCAGCAGGCGGTGGCAATGTCGACGAGGCAGCTGCCCTGGAGGTTGTGCTTCTCACGGAGGTTGGCACGCTGGAGGGCGAGGGGGATGAAGTGGAGACCGAAGCAGGAGGAGCCCCAGAACATCAGGCACTATGTGTGTTAGTGAGGGACAACGCGATGTTCAAGAGCGTGACATACAGAGGTGTTGATGGGCTCATAGCCATCGAGGTTACCGTTCTTGCGGAGACGGTGATGGGTCTTGCCAAAGGTGACACAGGGGACACAGCAGGTGATCAGGCAGGTATCGATAGGAGCGAAGCAGCCAAAGAAGGCGTTGTGCCAGGGCTGGGAAGACTCGGGAGACTTGGAGTTGACATGCTCGCTGGGGCGGGCGAGGACGTCGTTGAAGCGGTCCTTCCACTCGTTGAGGTCGTTGTGGTCAATGGGACCGTTGTTGTTGGCGTTCTGAGCAGGGGTGGCCATTGTGAAAGGTATTTGTTTGAAGAGAAGTTGAAAGAGTGACGAAAATGCGCTGGGCAAGGTTGTTGAAGTGAAGAGGAGATAGAATGAGAGCCAAGGAGAGTCGGTTGATGGGTGAAAGGAATGCTACTGACAGCAGGACGTCCTTGGCCTTATGAACCTCGCAGAAGATTCAGTGGCACTCGACGGTTCGCAGCCCAAGGTGAATCTAGTCCGACGAGGCACGATGCTAGTAAGCAAGGCGTTTTGTTCGCCCGACTATTACAAGATTACAGCACGGATGCGAGGCTTGGAGACCACAGTGTAATTGGAGCCTGTTCAGCCCTGTGACCCGCTGGCAGAAGCTGATTTGACCGTCTGCCGTGAAGCTGAGGCGCCACCCAATTTAACAACAGCCGTGAAATTAGACTAACGCATGCGCTACCCGTCAGCCGCACTCACAAGGCGTCCCTGATGAAACCGGCAGTTTCTAGACACGGGTTAGCTTGGAGAAAATAGAAAGCTTTTTGCTCCTTTCACTTGCAGGAGCCCAAAGGTGAGCCACGCACTCGTGGGTTCATGTCACCCATCCATTGGGAGAGGCTAGACTGTTTGTTTCCTGGCTTCATGCAGCTTGGGGAAGAGGACCCATAAACCTGACACAGCCGGGCTGGCAGATAACCGGCAGGGCAATTTCGACAATGGTAAATTAGGGTAAACGGCATATGCCTTGGGCTCAAGTCCAAGCACCAGATGGCTGTTTTCTCATCTCTGGCAAGGCTGCCTCGACCCCTGGTGGAGATGAAAAAAAAAATTTGACGTCTAGAAAACAGAGGAGATTGTTTCGGGACTGCGGCACAAGGTGAAGGAGCCTTGTGACGCTATTTCCGAGCTGGCATCTCTTCATTCCGCGATCGTCATGGATATGGATGATTTGAGGTTGGTGACGGGAAACTGCCTTGTCCCCGCATCGCTTATCAGCTCCGCATCTCGGCGGAGCATCGCAATTGATACGGCGTTGAACTTTCCGCCCTCTGTTTGCGCACTTGGCATGAATGATACGGGTGACGCCAAGCACGTGATATTCATATTGCTTTTTGTTTCATATTGCTCGAAATGAGCCTTTTCTCCGTCATATCATCATGAACTCGCAGTGAAAGGGGAGTCAAATGTTATCGGCGATGATGCGCTCGCGCCGAACGAGATCAACTCGAGACTCATTTGACGAAACTACAACGTTATCATGCATATTCGGGCTTGCCGCAAACGACCTACAACTCGTAAAGACCTCCTATTCCCATTTCCCAGTAGAAATGTCAGCACTGCATTGAGGTGCAGGGTAGCTCCTTGGCTAGGCGGGGAGAGAATTTTCATGAATCAGCTAAAAATAACGAATCGCCTGATTGTTCCCTACCCCTGCGTCCCTCGGCTCAAAGTGGTATGGACATCACCAGCTTAACAAGGTGACATCTGGTGCCTTGGGGATGAAGGCGAATAATACGTACCTCCTGATGTTAACGGAATGGTCGCAACACCCACCAGGGACTGCACACTTCAAACGCCGTCCTCCTTCCTGAGCTACTCAGCAACCTGGGAATAATTCTTGAGAAGAAGCCTGAGCTTTGACTGGAGGAGTAGTTCTCCACTGAGCGACACCTTGGGGGATCCTTGTGGAGCTCAAAATTCACCACAGAACTAGTGCATCCAAGTTAATCCCAAGGCTTAGATGATGACTTCAACCTTCCTGGTGTAATCCTATCCTAAACATAGTCTCCGTTCCCCTAAGGACTTTTCTCAACTCTCTACTAAGAACCCTTAAAATGTTGTTGTCGCCATCGCCCAATCATGACCCTTCGTAAGAAAAGTCACATGTTCTGCACACAGTTTTATCTGTCTGTGTTTCGCAGCCCAACTTTCGCAACTGGTGTCTTTTCCCCGCTCTCAGCTTCAAACAACGAGATGTTGCACCTTCTCGGCGCATCTCCACCGCAATGAGAACGCATCAATCGTCGTGGGAGGCTCGCGCTGCTGCGAAGCGAGCTGCGACCCTCGCAAAGATCCCGCCGCCGTGGAGACTTGCGCCCGAAGACTTGGAGCGAGCCAGCGGGCAGCGCGACCTTACCGGCTCCTTCATCAACGGGCTCCTGGACACGCAGACTGTTTCCATCACATCTTTGGATAGCTTACCGATACTCGAGTCCATCAGCAGTGGAAAGCTGTCTGCGGTCGAGGTTATAACTGCCTTCTGCAAGACGGCGGCCGTTGCCCATCAAATCGTATGTCCCAGTATGTTCCAGCTGCCACCCCGCGACTTATTAAATTTTCTAGAACAATTGCCTCCACGAAATCTTCTTTGACGCAGCGCTCGATCGAGCCAAGTACTTGGACGACTACTACGCCAAAAACAACAAGACGGTTGGGCCACTTCATGGCCTCCCTATCAGCCTCAAAGACCAGTTCCATGTCAAGGGCGTCGACACTACGATGGGCTATGTAGGTTGGGTCGGAAGCAATCTCGGCATCTCAGAGCCAAAGCAGATCCACAAAGTCGAGAGCCAGATTGTCACGGAGTTACTATCATTGGGAGCAGTCTTGTTCTGCAAGACCAGCCTCCCCCAGACACTTCTCTTCGGCGAGACCAAGAACAACCTCATCGGACAGACACTGAATCCTCACAACCAGAACCTTTCCTGTGGGGGCTCTTCTGGAGGCGAAGGTGCACTGATGGCTCTCCGCGGGAGTTCTCTCGGAGTCGGCACCGACATTGGGGGCTCGGTTCGTATCCCTGCTGGCTTTTGCGGCGTCTTTTCCATCAAGCCGACCCCGGAGCGCCTATCGTACCGCGACGTGGCGAATACAAACCCTGGTCAAAATACTTACCGTTCGACTGTTGGATTCCTTGGAACGTCGCTAGATGCGCTGGAGCTTCTCTTGAAATCCGTTCTCAGCAAGAAACCATGGGAGCGTGACCCTTCGGTGGTGCCGATTCCTTTTCGCCAGGAAGTGATTGACTCGTACTCATCTCGGGTAGACGAGCGAGGCCATGTCAAGTCAACTGCAAAGCCTTTAAAGATAGGTTTCTTGTGGACAGACGGTGTTGTTGGACCCCACCCCCCTGTTCTCCGAGGTCTGCGAATTGTTCACGATGCCCTCAAGAACCTTGGCCACAAGGTATTCTCCCCTCACAGTTTTGGCGATATCTGATAGCGCTCTCACTAACGCCGTTGTGTAGGTAGTAGATTGGGAACCACCATCACAAGCGACAGCCAAGAGAGTTCATGTAAGCTTGAACCCTTCGTGCTTATCTGTTTGATGGATGAAACCAGCTAAAAAGCATCTACAGGTATCTTTTCTCATGGCTGATGGTGCCTACGACATCCATCAACATCTCGACCTGTCAGGAGAGCCCTTGATTCCGGACCTAAGGCAGTCCTTTCAGCTTCGGCAACCAATTGGACTGCTGGAGTACCAAGATTTAACCCTCCAAGGCCTTGCCTACGAGCGCGAGTACTCTGACTACTGGAATTCTACTGCAGATGCAGATGGTGAGTTCTCTTCCCTCGACCGAAGTGCATGTCTAACACTGCCATGGCCAGGCCAAGAAGTTGACGTGGTGATTATGCCTGTTGCTCCCCATGCAGCCGTGATTCCGGGAAAATACTACCATACCGGTCGGTCGCATCCAAATGAGAAATTAACGAAAGCTAATGGGTGAGATAGCATACACCGAGGCAATAAATCTGATGAACTATTCGGCCGCGGTGATCCCTGTGATGCAAGCTGACGAGAGGATTGACGTCTTTGACGATTCTTACGAGCCAGTGGGAGATATGGACAAGCTCAACTGGCAATCCTGTAAGCAACTGATACCTTTCTCTTTGTTAGACTTGAAGTAACTTTGTTCTTTAGATGCCCCAGCCGTCTATCATGGGGCACCTGTCGGTGTCCAGGTTGTGGCGAGAAAGTTTGAGGAGGAGAAGGCCCTGGCGATCGCTAGAATTGTATACACTGCTATTCAGAGCACCGATGCCTTTTGACATGGTTCTTATTCCAGTCTTACGCCTGTTGGCTCTAATAGCTAATGTTGAGGAAATTTTACTCTGCCGCATAGGAGACATGCCTGCCCGCCCCAGCGCGTGCTGCTTACCTACGTGCCCCATCTACGGCGGATATCTCTTCTCCGGCCTGGGGTCAGAAGTCAGGGCTAACCCCCGATCAGATATACCTTACTGTCTCCTAGAACATCCAACAATCTCCCTAGGATCGAGTGTGCCGCAAAGTTACATATCGAATGCTCGACATCTCGAGCCCATAGCTCCCGACACCAGTGCAATCCCTCAAGTACCGTGGGTGCCTCTCCAGAGGGGCAACACTTGGGAGATGACAAGTTGTCGGAAGAGTGGTTGGCCACGCTCAACGACGACAAGAAGCATGTGGTTCGCATCCACTGGCCCCCAATTACGAGGGCGGCTATCAAAAAGTCCTCCTTGTACAGTTCGGCAACCACACGGCCTGCATCCCGGCTGAATCCTGCATCTTCAAGCATGCATCTCTGCTGCACCAAGATTGAAATGGCGCATTCTGTCTCGGCCAACGGGGAAAATGCTGCAACTCGTGTAGTGTCCACGACCGACTTGGGGGTGTTGCACCGAGAACCCAAGTGATAGATGGTAAGCAGCACACGGCGGAAGTAGACGATAAGCATGCATCTTTGAAGGCACTTCCACGTGCTACCAGGTTCTGCAAAAACCATTTCTATCTCTCGTAATAGGTCCCTGATCAGAGCGTCGCCCACGATGAGGTTCACACGTTGGGGTTCTGTGGCAGGCGGCGGATTTGCTAGGGAGATGATTGCAGAGACCAACGGCAGCGATCTAGAAATCAGAAGCTCTGCTGACGAGCCTGTCCATTCGCCGACGTCGTGAATGTCGTCATTTGCTGTCCACGTCGAATCAATCTCGACGTCGTTGGCATTGATGGGAATGCCTGGCTGCATGATGGAAGGCGAAAGTAGCACCGACGTGCCAGCATGCATTGAATGGTGCAGATACATGTATCTCACCGTTGTCCACACACGATTCTCCTTGACGGTGCGTAGCCAGTCCTGCCGAGTGAGGTTTCCGTCACGCATCCTCTGATCGAGACCAAGTGTCAGACACATGTGGAGTGCGGTATCCAGCAACGGGCCACAGGCATCCCTCTCATGACATGAGAAGAGGCTTGCCTTTTTCGCCGTTGCCATAAGGCATAGAGTCCGCACCGTCTCTAAGCTGGCGTGGAAAGGGTATGAGAGTTGAGCGAGGCATGAACTCGCCCCTCTGAGGTACCTTTCGATAGAACACGGGAGATTCAGTGCGGCGAGCTCATGGCCCATCCTCTCTTGAGTGATTCTAGTACCAAGCGCGAGTATCGTGAGAAGCTGAGCGAGCCAGTCGTAACTGGCAGAAGAAGGATTCAACCAGTAGCATTCCAATTCTAGCTCAAACGTCGGAACATGGAAGAGGCGGTTGACTCCCTCGATCGTGTCAAGATATGCCCTGACCAGCGTCTTGGTGATTTCTTTCAACGGAAGATAGCGAGCAATGATTTGGGACTTGGTAGCTGGCAGGCCGTCAAGATCGATTTCAAATGGAAAGCTGGGGAACCTTATGGGACTAAAGGTAGATGGGCATGAGCCGCTCGGTTTGGAATAAGAATTTGTCAGATCATCAAGGAGGGTCGGAATGCTGGTCGCGCACTATTCGGGACCGCAAAAGTCAATCAACTGTATCGACAGGAGTAGGAGTAAGAAGATGTATGTTACCTGATCTAGAACCGCTTGCCAATGAGTCTGGCCTCTTTGGACTAGGATGGGTGGTTCCAATGGGTTATTCAGGAACTCTAGGACAGAAGACAGCTGTTTGTACAACCCAGTTAGGGTCTTTGCCAGCCGCCAATCAAGAGTCAGCTGCGGCAATAGAGAGTGGCTGTTGACTAGGTCGACATGTCCCGAGTTATCATGGTCAAAGACAGAAGTGATGGGACATGTGACGTCAGCACAATAAAGGGCTTGTGTGTCGCAACGGCCACAACCCGTGGTAGACTCGCCGTCCCTTTGGCTGGCTTGGTTTGGGAACTCAACATAGGAGCATACATGGCTCTTCCCACGCCACTTGCAGCGACTGCAGGGTAGTTTCCGGTCACACGAGACTTTGAGACTCCTGCACTGAATGCAGTTCAACGTCCGACGCCGCCGCTGGACGGCTTTCGGTCGAGAACGGCTCTGTGACCGGGGGGCCTGGAACTTTAAGACGCCGGCCGAAGCCATATTGGCTGACTTGTCCCTTTGTTAGTGGTATTGATGGGCGTGTGTGTATTAGTAGTATACCCCAAATTTCGATTAAAAAAAGCCAGGCGGAAAAGATGTTTCAGTAAAAGTGATGCTGAAAGATGGTCTGCGACGTCGGGCAAGGTAGCGAGGATTGGAGTTCCTGACCCCGTGGGTGGCTGAAGATGAACTAGCCGTCTCAGGCTAGCGCGGAGATAAGATCAACATCCTGGAACACCAGCATATGGGGGACATCCTAGTTGATTGGCGGTGCTGTTTGGGAGGGCAGCTCGTGGACTAGATCCCTGCGGCCCGTGGTTCAAGTCGGGCCATGTGTGCGCGGGAGGACTTCTGAGCCGCCATGAGCCCTGGTCTGGTGTATAAAAAGGTCTCGTTCTCGCGCTGGGTTATCAGATCGTTCCGAATAGAGCACAAGCTCGCCTCCTCTTCTATATATCTGCCTTTACACACACCAGCATGGGGTTTACGTCAAAATGGCTACTTGGTGTTGCATACACAGGGTTCGTTATCCTCCGTTGTTGCTTCATCTAGAGGAACGTGAGCTGACTAGAGTTACAGAGCCTATCTGACTCTCTTCGTCGTGGCAATGCAGCAACATGTGGTAATGGCCATGACTCCTTACATCACTAGTGGCTTCTCCTCCCATTCGTTGATCCCGGTCATCTCCCAGATGGCCTTTATCATTCTGGGCATTGTCTCGCTGGCCGTGTCCCGACTTGTTGATTTATGGGGGCTGGCCCAAGGTTTCGGTCTCATGGTTCTGGCCACCATTTTAGGTGCGTAGAAGACGACGACATAGCCAAAGAAGACATGAGTGAGCTAACAGTTGGTTCTCAGGTTTACTGCTTATGATGTTCTGCCGGAACATAGAAATGTATACGGCAGCCGTGGTGAGTAGCCCCTCAGATTGCCTTATCCTTGATTGGCTTCCAACGCTCATCTTTTCCTCCCAGGTTATCCATGAAATTGGTTACGGCGGCATCCTCTATACTCTTCTTGTCTTTGTGACGCAGAACGCAAAGTTCAAATACCGTCCCCTCGCAATTGCTTTCACCAAGGTCCCCTACATCGCAACCACCTTTGCCGGGCCTAGGGCCGCAGAGGCCTTCTATAACCGCGGTCTGACGAAATGGGCTTTTGGTTCTTTTGCCATTATTCTGCCTTCGATTGCAGGGCCACTTTTCTGTATTCTCCTGTACAACCAATCCAAGATGAGCGCCACATCTTCGTTTCTGGAATCACACAATCAGCAGGTGAAGAGCGGCTTCTTTGGCACCTTGCTCCGCTACCTGAAGGACTTTGATGGTGAGCTTGATCAAAAGAAACACGCATCTGAGAGTTTCACTCATACAAAATTGCAGTTGTCGGCATCTCCCTCGCGTGTGTCGGTCTGACACTCTTCCTCCTCCCGTTTAACCTTGCAGCAACCGGATTGAACGGTTGGGGGAGTGCAACCATCATCTCCATGATCTTGGTGGGATTGACTCTCTTGGTGCTGCTGGTACTATACGAGTCTTTTATCGCGCCCACCAAGTTTCTTCCGTTTGAGTTGTTAAGAGACCGAGTTGTATGGGGTGCATGCCTCAGCGTCTGTGGAGTTTACACAAGTTTGTTGTGAGTGTTTTCTTGAGGAATAAGCTATCTGGCGCTACGTGACTAACTAGACGGCCAGCTGTTGGTTCTCGTATTTCACGTCTCACCTCCAGGTTGTCCACAATATGGGCATTGGTGAGGCGGGCTACTTGGCCAACACAAACTACGTTGGTACGGGAGTGGCAGCCGTCGTGGCTGGAATGTAAGTGTAATTCATTGGTTTCTTTGCAGCTGAGTTTGATACTAATCAATGGCCGCTCGCCTCTTAGTTGTATGCGCTATCTTGGTCGCGCGCGGACGACTACTCTGGCAGCCTTGACTATCTACACTCTCGGCACCGGGATGATGATCCAGTTCACTTCGTCCGGGTCACCATCAGCCCTAGGAGGCATCATCGCGTCCCAAGTGCTCATCTCCCTTTCAGCGGGCATTCACGCTGTCGGCGCAAACATTGGCGCCTTGGACGGAGCTTCACAGTCCACCCTCTCCATGCGGCTCGCACTCGTCTATTTGTCCAGCATGATTGGCTCCTCCATCGCGCTCGCCATCTCGGGCGCCATCTGGACTAATACATTGCCGGGGCGACTAGCGTCTAACCTTGCGGGTTTGGGGCTGACCTCTCAGGAAGAAACCTCCATCTACGGCTCCCTGATTGTCCAATTGTCCTACGACGTTGGAACCCCTGTGAGGGATGCTATCATCCGCTCATACAGGGGCGTGTTTAGAATCCTGATGATTGTCGCCACTGCGACGTCCGTGGTCTCTTGGGTCGGTGCTCTGATGATGCGCGATATCACTGCTGGCGATCGGGATGCCAAAGAGGAAGAGTCGGAGCTGGAGCAATCCCATCAAACCAGGGGTGATACTGCGGCTATCTCGGAAAAGTAGGGAGAGAGTAAATCAGTATCCAGACTGGAGGGGGGGCAAGAAACACCTAAGTAGTGCTCGTTGACCAAGTTCAGCCTAGTCACAGCCCTCCAACTCATCTAGTATTACATAGTTTCCCCTTCAGCAATACGCTTAATAACTTGCTGGTCCCCGCTCTCTTGAACCAACTGTCTAAAGTACCCTCGTCTCTGTGTCCCCGTTCCACGTCGGCCTGCAGAAGTCTGTTGCTTCTGGTCCTTGATCATGTCCCCCAGCAACTCCCTCGGCCTCCCCGTCTCGACCACCTCGCCGTCTTGCAAAACAACGACCTGATCAAAGCCGGCCACTGTGCGAAGCCTATGCGCTACGACAAGCACACCCATCTCCAGACCTCCCAGATATCGACGGATGGATTCTGGATGAAGAATGCGCCGAATGTGCTCATCAGTGTGCAAGTCAAGAGCGGAAGTGGCCTCGTCGAGAACGAGAACTTTCGGCCGCTGGATGAGAGCTCGAACGAGATGGAGGAGCTGGCGCTCGCCTTGGGAGAAATTTGCACCCCCGTGGCTAACAGGGGTGTCCAGTGAGGGAATCGGAGCGTCGTCGTAACCATCAGGTCTGCTACTCTGAAGTTGTGATGTACTGTGCCATACCCAACGCAGCAGATCCAGCAGTTCTGAATCTTCAAACTGGTCGTCCGGGTCGAGATTATAACGTATCGTACCGGAAAAAAGCATCGGGTCTTGTGGTACGATAGCCAGCCGACTCCGCAGGATGCGCGGGTGGATTGTTGAGATGTCTACACCATCAACCAGGATGCTGCCGGCCGACAAATGCAACAGGCGAAACAGAGCAAGAATCAACGATGATTTGCCTGCTCCCGTGCGACCAACGATACCAACACGTTGGCCCGGCTGAAGTGTTAAGCTGACATTCCTCAGCACGTCCGGGCCGGTCGGTTTATATCTTGCCGTGATATTGCACACCTGCACGAGCCCCTGAGTGGGCCAGGTGGCGGGCACGATACCTCCAGTCTCGGTCTCAGCCTCAGTCTCGACGTGGGTAAACTCTAGAACCCTCTCGAGAGCATTCATGTCAAGTTCCAAGCTGGCATAGCGTCGTAGGGCAAAGTCGGTGGCGGCGGTGAATTGAAGCACGAAACTTAGAGCAAACCCGGCGACGGATGCATCAAGGTTTCGGGTCCGCACGATGAGAAGCGCGGCCAGCGTGGCAAATGTGGCCCCGATCATGTTCAGCCGGAAGCTGAGCCAGGCGTTGAAGAGCGAGAGATGCCAGAGGGCGCGTGTACGCCGGTCTACCGCCTGGTGCATCTTGTCTACATAACACGCAACTCGACCGAATCCACGGATCGTGGCAAGGCCTTCGCTCACGGATAACAGAAGGTCCAACACCGGACTCCTCGCTACCGCTTCCAAGCGCTTTATCTCGCGTGCTGCCTTCAGATACCGATAGCAGACGGCCACCGAGACGGCCAGCAAAGCCAAGGCGGGTAAAAACATGACGGGCAGCGCTAGCGTGGCAGCCAGGACGATGCCAAAGATTTGCAGTACTCCAGATGTTGCAGAGCCAAGGTTCTTTCCGAGATTTGAATCAATAGACTGGAAATCTGCAGTGAACCTGTTTATGATGCGTCCAATAGGCACCGTATCGAACCAGGCCAGGGGGACGCTGATGACTGCCTCAAGCATCCGATCGAACAAGTAGCGCGAGGCGTTGAGGTTGGCCTTGAGGAGGACGAAGTATCTAACTGTAGACACTAAACACATGCCGAGAGAGATAGCGAGATAGACTTGGAGATGGAACATGTTATCGTGAGGCTGGTCCGTACCATGCTGCACGTATGTATTGACGACGAGGTCAAGCTTTGTGGGCGGTCCCTGAGCGGTCCTTGTCCAAGAAGCAATCCATAGCCCCTGAAACGATATATTAGCGAACATCCATCACACAGTAGCAGCGCCGTTCGAACAATACATACCCTTCCAAGGAATAGTGCCAGGTATGCTCCTGAGGTAGCCACAATCATGGTGATCAGCACAATGCCGGTTCCAGCCTGCACGAATTTGGTCAGTGCTCCAAGTTTGAAGGGCCCACTCGATCGTTCCTCATCGACCGCGATAACTTGTTCTTCTGCGCCTCTAATATCGTCTTCATGTGTATCTTGTTCAGGCTGTGGTCGCGAACTGGGATGCTCCCTCGTAACCTGCTTGCCAAATCCCTTCAGGAGCTGCTGTTTGTCCTCCTCATACACGCGGCCGTTCTCTACACGATAGACATGGTCCGTAAAATGCAGGCAATCCCCTGAGTGATGCGTAGCCAGAACACGCGTTCTTCCTCGGGAAAGGCCCCCCGTCAGAGCAAAGTGCACCAGATGATGTCTCGTACCAACGTCAACACCCCCAAGGATATCGTCGAGGACCAAAATGTCAGCACGCGAGTACAGGGCTCGGGCCAGAGCGACACGAATCTTTTGGCCGCCGCTGAGATTCACCCGGTTGGAACCCAGGTTTGTCAGGTCGCCATCTGACAGCGCTTTGAGGTCTGGCAGCAGCGCGCAGGCATACAAGACTTGGTGATATCTGCCCTCGTTGTAAGGCAAACCAAACAGGATGTTTTCGCGCAGTGCACCAGCCTCAATCCAGGGGTTCTGTGACACGAAAGCCGTGGTGTTTTTCAGTAGCCAGCAATTATCTTGAGCCGGAGTTCCAGTCGTATCTTGGATTGCATGCGGTCGTTAGATCGCGCCTTCAACAACATGACACTCGCCGAGAATACCTTGAAGGATCAAACTTTTGCCTGACCCAGTCCCTCCAGCAATCACGACCAATTCGCCAGGCTTGATCCGTAGAGTGATATCCGAAAGGATGGATTCTCGATGCTCGATACCTCTCCTTGACGGCCAAGCCAAGGCCGCTTTACGGAAGCAAATATCCTCGGTGTCGTCATCTAGCTTGCTCATCTCTGGCTCTTTCAAAAAGGCTTCAATGCGATCTATACTCGCCTTGGATTGAAGTAGCTGAACCGACAGTATAGGGAGAAGAGCAGTCCAGATCTCGAGCTCGCCGAGGACTGCCAGAGCCGTAAATGCAATCGACGGCGGAAGTGGCCCATGAGTCAGGGCATAAGTCGCTAGTGAGACAGCCGACAGCATGACTGGAGCCAGCACCCAGACAAAGATCAAGCTGGTCTCCCAGAGAAACACGACCCATTGACTTGCCAGCTCAAGGTTGCGAGCGTGCGCGATGGCGGTCTTCCAATGGACTTCTAGCGCAGAGAGCTTGATCTGTTGAATGCCATGTAGAAATTCAGTCGTGGTTGCTGTCCTGCTATCTCGCAACGCCATCAGTTTCATCTGCACCGCGGCATATCTGCCTGACATGATGATGTTGGCTGGAAAGGTGACGAGGAATGTCCCCACCCCAGCCAGCATACTCTTCCAACCGATGAGATAGTTCAAGAGAATGCACGCCATGATGGACTTGAGAATCGTCAACGGCAGCATGGGAGCTATAGCTGCAAAGTCGGGTATTCGCTGCACATCGTAAGCAATGAGAGTTGCACTGCTACTGCTGCCAGTATCTGCATCTGGTATCCCGGCTTTCGGAGAAGAGCTTCCATTCTGGGTTGTGTTCAGGGCAGCATCATTGGCTGTGATGGACATTCGGGTAACCTTGCTGAAGATGGCTGTAGACAGCTGAGCACTCAGCGGGATGCTGAGCTTAGACGCAGAGATCCAGTTCAACCAGGTCTCGACGGTTGAGGACAGTAATATACAGAGTCCCAGAGTCGGCACCCATCCCCAGGAGGTATAGTCATGGGCGTCCAAATGGCCTTCTCGTGCTTCCAGTGACCGCAACAGCATGAAAAACACAAGCTGCGGTGTAAACGAAAGGGCGGCAAATAACAAGAGGAACACCACTGTCTGTAATATTCCGTACACGTGTATTCGAGCCAACGCTGCGGGCAAGGACTTTTGGCTTGCAAATATGCGAAATCGCTCGCCAAGCGTGGCAGACTGGGCCGTATGATGGAGACGGGGAAGCTCATTGTCCCCAATATCCGGGTTGCTGATTATTGACTCCATCACAGGTCCAGCCCAGGAGAAAGATATACGCTCTAACAATGATACAGTGTATTGTCGGTCGACAGCTTTGCTGGAATGGAAGTCTAGTGGACGACGAGGCATGAGAGCACATGTAATTGCAGTAGCAGTAGCCAGAACAATCTGACACACCAACAGAATGTGCTGCGCTCTCGGTCGTTGCGTATGCGTCGGGAGGGTCATATCCAAGGAGATGCAAACCGCAACAAGTGTCGTAGACGTGCCAACAAACATGGCTAAGGCGAATCGGTGGGGATGGTGCTGCTCCAGTGCGCATGCCATAGATTGTATGAGCAGACAGAGCTAAGAATTCGTTTAGTACGATATTAACGCGAGTTATGGGGACAGAACAGTCTTACCCATGATACAGGCTGCCATTGGGCTGTCACTGGCGACCGAGGAACGGACGATAGTGAAAGGACTGCGGTGGCGATGGAAAGACAAAACCCGCAGAATACCCAGAAGAGCTGGATATGGTGCTTTATTGAACTCTGGCACTGATCTTGAGCCCTGGGCGAGCTTGTTCCGTCGTCGTTGTCGTCGTCGTCGGCGTCGTCGTCGTCAAGGTACAAAGCGCCGTGTGCCCTTGGACACGATCTTCGATGATTCCGTAAGCGGCAGTACAGGTTGTGCAAAGCTGGAAAGGTCAAGAGGACACTGAGAGCAAGGCATGTCAACATGGCAACGTGCTTCGGTTCTGGTAAGATTGAGACAAGCATGGTCGGAAATAAAGTGAAACACAGGTAGTGAGAGAAGAGACTATGGCGTGCAAAAACAATAGGCCTCGAGTGTAAAAGATAATCTTACTCATACTGGACGTAGGTAGCCTCTCCAAGTAGGATGTTGAAGGTCATCCACTTCCGATGATCGGACAAGGAAAGGCGGCTGATGGGCATGCAAAGGACAGATGAGATGTCCCATGGTTCATAGGTAGAACCCTGAAGGCAGCTCTTGATATAGCTAGCGCGGAGATAGAGGCCTTGGCGTGGTGTGGGGATGACGTGGTGATGCTGCAAGGGACCATGCTGCTCTCTGGTACTTGACATGGAGAGCCATCTTGAGATTGCAGGATAATCCCTACCCTAATTTTATCGTGGAAGTTGTAGATGAATCGCCTCCGTTTCGTCAGTCTTGCATGAACAAGAGGGTCTTCTAGTTCAGTTATCACATCGAGGGCCGGGCTTCAGCTATAACCCTTCATCTTGACATCTCCAGCAAGTCAAGACACAACGATTGAGAAAATCTATGATAGACACCAACACCGCCCATGGCTAATCTTCGAGAAGGCGCACCAGCTTGTCCACAATAGCCCACGCATTCGCGTTACACACAGACGCACATCTTTCCTTGCTCCACACATCTCTGCACGACCGCAGCGCATCGAGCATAATGCCATGTGAGTCATGTATAGACGTATCGTCCCTCGGTAGGCCCCCGTTCACGAGCTGCGAGCACACAGACATGGCGGCGGTAAAGAACTCGTGCCGAAAGAAGCCCGCAAACCACGCCCTCGGCGACGCCGATGATGGGCCTTCGCAGAGAGCTCGCTGGTGCGAGAGCGTTGATAGGGCGCTCTCGAACAGCGAGACGTGAGATACTGGGTACTCTGTCGGCGCAGATGGACGCAGCGCAAAGGTTGAGTGGAGGGCCATGAGAGTCTGTCGGATCAGCATGTCAGCCTGTACTACTTGGTTTGCGTTACCTCGTAGATGCTGACGGATGTCAAAGTCAAGCTGGACCACCTCGTCGTAAGTGAATGTGTCCTCGTCTGAGGTAGCCATGTAGACAGCACGGAGCAGGAGCTGGCCAAAATTACCCAGAACAATATCTGCAATACCTCCATAGCTCTTTGAAGAGGCCAGGTCTACGCTCCGCAGCATACAGGGCATACCGCACACAAGTGTCTGTCTCATCTCAAAGTAGACGACTGCAGCCCAGAGCCTCCGCTGCGCATCCTCTTGGCCAAGGTGCAGGCCCATGCCCATGGCCAGCCGCAGTGTCATGCCCGTCAGGGGCCAACACGTGTCGGCTTCGTGACAAGACATGGCGTACACCTGTTTGGCGATGACCATGAGGCACAGCGCACGGATGGTGGCCGGTGTAGGCCGGAACAGAAACGGAGACCGTCGGAGAAAAGCCTCGGCGGCTTGCAAGAGTTGGCCCGGCATCTTTTCCTCGGGGCCGCACTGGGATACGAAATTGTGAGCTTGGCAGCCAAGGTACAGGACTGTGCAGTACTGCGCCAGCCAATCGTCAGGTGTCTCTGAGGCTTTGTCCCAGAAGGCCGAGACTTCGTCGTGAAGCGAGACCTTGTCAAACAAGCAGTACGCTGCTTCGATCGCGTCCATGTAGTGCTCAACGTAGACCATCTGGGCCTGTCTCGACGGGAAGCTGGCGAGGAGCACATCCCTTGAGGTGAAGACCTGGGTATCATCGCCAAAAGGGTAGTTCATGGACCGAGACTTGTTGGGTGTCGATCGCATACACGGATCACGAACGATCGGCTCATAGATCGGGGCCGGCGGTGCCACATGCTTGCTAACCTTTTCACTTCAATCAGCGTGTGCTAGAGTCAAACCACGGTTAACCTACTTCGTCAAGTAACTTAACCCAGTGCGCTCCGTTCCGGTAACGCTCTTGGTTCCACCCTCTATCAAACGATGCGGAAGTAATGTCGAGTGACTTGGTTGGAGTATCCTTTCCAGGGATGATGCACTCTCCCACCTTGCCCATCTTGACGCATCGGCTGCATGGTGATTGGCGGTCACAGCCAACCTTGTGCTTACGGCATCGGAGACACGACAATATGGCGCGGTCGCGAGTCCGCTTCTGGCCGTTCTGTGGTGTCGGGCGAGGTGCTTGTAGAGGTCGCGGCCGTTTCCAGGGTTGTGCTGTAGTCTTGGTGTACTCACAAACCTCTCCAGCAGAGGTGCATCGTCCACACATGGGCCTGATGTGATCGCATCTGACCTTGAGCTTGCGACATCGGCAGCAAGCCGACACTGGGCGGCCGGTGTAAGACGGCATCATACTCATCATGTTCGGATGTGTTGAAAAGTGGTAGATGCAGATGAGGTGGTGGTCAGTGAGTTCATATATCCGATTCCGAGCCAGCTGTCATCGGATCAGATAAGTGTTCTCCGACACTAATGACGAAACAAATTCAGCTCGGTTTTATCAGATTGTCAGACTTGCAGCTACCCTTTCCCGGTCGGCCGACTCGCGGGGCTAAACTCCGATGACATTTATTAGACCAGACCAGGGGTCTTGGTATGACTACTGGTCGTCAACAAGAGCAACAAACTAGGAGGACAAAGACTCCCCTATCTGGGGCAGCTATATAAGAGTCTTTGGCGGCCTTGATATGACTGCCTGTAATCTCAGTCCTCAGTATCACCATGGAGATGTCAACCGTTGCAATGAAGCCCTCGCCGCGATCCGAGGTCATAGCCAAGTACAACCAAAACGTCCAGCAACGAGCAAAAGACCCAGACTACATCTTTTACGATGGTGAGGACCTACGTGGTATCGATTCAGGTTAGACTGAAATCTTGATAACCCGAGATATCGTCTCTGACTAGAAACAGATCTTGTCGTACTGTCTTCAGATGTGCAACAACACCCTCGCGTACGTGATTGGATTCCCCATCAGCGCTACAATGCAGCTAACAGGTCTAGAACTGGCCCAACAAGAAAAAGTGGACAGTTACCCTCCTCGTCGGGGCATATTGCTTCCTCGCCCCCTTCACCAGCACCATCTTTGCCCCGTCCCTCTCCTCCGTCATGAGCGACACCGCCGAGACAGACCCCGGAAAGGCAGCCCTTCACATTGCCATGTTTCTCATCGCGTTCGCCGTGGCCCCCATCTTCCTCGCCCCGCTGAGCGAGATGTACGGTCGATCTGTCGTCTTGCGCAGCGGCAACCTTGCTTTTGCGGCGTTTTGTCTAGGGAGTGGGTTTTGTCAGACCGTGAGAAATACCCTGGGACGTTGTGCTGTGCAGACTCGTGCTGATGAGAAATAGACATCTCAACTCGTAGTTTGCAGATTCTTTGCCGGTATGGGAGGCTCAGCTGCCTTGGCTGTCATGGGCGGCGTTCTCTCGGATATCTGGAATCTTGAAGACAGAGGTGGTGCGTCTGGAGCGCTGGGAACTGCAATGTATGTTTTCCTAAAGTTATATGCAAATAATTACTAAAAGTGTAAGCGTCATGGGCCCAGTTCTCGGTCCCGTCTGCGGCGGTTGGATGTCTGAACGCGCTTCCTGGCGGTGGACTTGCTGGGTTCCAGTAAGTAGCCCACTATCTTGACTGGCTCAGCTAACACCTTCAGGCCATGGCTGCTGTTGGTTTGGAAGTAATTTCTACCTTCTCAATGGACGAGTCGTATGCGCCCACACTACTAAAACGCGAATTGAAGCGGCAGAAGAAGCAGCGACCGGGTGCTGAACTCTACACTGTCCTTGATCTGCATTCTTCCAATGGCAACAAAGCGGCCATATCCCTGTTTGAATCTGCAAGTAGACCAAGTAAGTTCTCCAACATCTGACGAAATCATCCGCTGACATGCCAGTCATGTACCTCCTACTCGACCCGGCTCTCCTGCTACTGTCCCTCTATTACGCCTTCGTGTTTGGTGTCCTGTACCTGGTCATTGTGACGGTTCGTCCAACTCTCGCCCGGTGCGTCTTAGCTGACCCTTTTAGTTTCAACGTGTCTTTGGCGAGGGTTATGGTCATTCACCCGGCATCGTGGGTGTCGATATGACTTCAGAAGGGATTGGTGCTCTGTTGGGCATGGTGGGCACCACGAAGCTTCTGGGGGTGATCTACAGGAAACAGATCAAGAGAGAGAACTACAGCGCAGAGTCTAGGTATGGTGATGACAAGGCATACACGGGGCGTAACTAATCATCCCAGACTCATCAGCGCTTTTGCCGGAGCCCTGCTGGTTGGCTCAGGACTACTCATATATGGATTCACAGCTCTCAAGACCCATTTCATTGTCGTGAGTACCGTGGTGATAGGAAGAGAAAACCAAAATCTAACAGTTCCAGCCCTTGATTGGAGTGGTAGTGTTTAGCTCCGGAATGACCAATGCATATGTGAGTATGGCGTCCGCTCTAATGGCTTGAGTTGACGTTTGCAGTTGGCCATACAGCTATACATTATCGACAGCTACGAATATTCCGCTTCTGCCATAGCCGGTCGTAGGTTGATTAGCGTCGTACAGAGGAGCGATGCTGACATTGATAGTCTCTGTTCTCCGCTGCCTTTTTGCAGGAGGTCGGTTTTCCCTGTCAAAGAGTCGTGCTTCAAACTAATGGCCCAGTCTTTCCACTATTCGGCGATCAACTTTTCGACTCTCTTGGCGTAAATTGGGGAGTTGGGCTTCTGGCGTTGTTATCCCTTGGTCTTGGCCTACCGTTTCTCCCTCTGGTACGTAACTATCCAAGATCCAGTGCATTACTGACGGCTTCAAGATATATGTGTACGGTCCCCGACTACGAGAGGCCGGTAAAAGAAACAGGCGACGCGTATTTGAATCAGATATGTCCAAGCTGTGATGGTTATGTTTGAATGGGTCGGTAAAGTATTGCCTAGTGGATCGTTTTGGAGAGACGAGAACTATGCAAATTCTAGAGAAGTTAAGGTTATAGTATGAAGCAATATATAAGAAGTGTAGTCCGAGACGTAAGGCCCCCATCCATCGAAACCTTTTCAGATGAGTTGAAAGTCCTCCAAGCGCACACCCCGTTCATGCAAAGCCAATGGCAGCATGCGAGGATCCGAATTCATAGTATACTCATTGTTCCTATTCCGAAACCACCTAAAAAGCATTGGATCATCCCTTGTTCCCTCCTCCTGGACAGCTTCCCACTCAGGGGGTAGTTTCCCCAGTCTGGGGTCCTTCTGCGTCTCTTCTTTTGTATCCTTGGTGAAGAAGTAAGGGGCTTGGGCACCGAAAGAATCGGGGTTGTACTGAATAATCCATGGTGATGGAAGAGGGCCTAGAAATGCCTCTGCATTGGAGAAGCCGTGGAGGTAGCAGATTCCCACGAGCATAAATGTTCATACTGTTGTCGGGCGGAGGATAGCCAGTACGCTGCATCCGAGGATGGCACATATGATATCACCTATCGCTCAGTCAGTTCCAGGTACCTAACAATCTGGACCTAATACTCCTATCTGGTGCTGTGTTTCGATGAGCTAGACTAAAGTAGCCTTGGTCTGAAGTGGCAAAGGCCTGCTTGGTAAGGAACTGTAGGTCATAGGCATAAGCACCTATATCTGGGTGCCTGCTGGAGTCCTGAGAGTCGACCAAGAGTTTTTCAGTTTGTCTTTCCATTCATCAAGGTATGGATGGACGGCCGAGGTAGGGAACCGATCTCTAAGTTGATCCTGACCGAGAGTCATGGCAAATGCATCCATGACGCTTTCTTCTGTAGGATATAGCCCTGTCGCGAGATTATCCGGCTTCCAATCGTGGATTACTGCCAGCCTCTTGGTCAAATCATTGGGATATACTCCCTTGTTGCTCTTCACGGTACCCACTCGAATGCCAGACACATTTAGGGCGCCGGGGGCCTGGTAGGTCGCATGGGAACAAGACATTCCAGACGCATACCTTCCCCCTCGGAACGGCAACTCTACCAGATCACCATAGAAATCGGGGACCCACGACGGAAGTTGCCGGGCCTGACTCGTCCGCAAGCTGCAGAATTCGGGATGAAGCCGTTCCATCTGGTCCGTCATGGCCAGAAACACGTCACCCTCCGTTGCACAACTCGTCTTTTGAGAGATCAACTGGAGGCCCCCACAAGTAACATGTGCGGCCGTGCACTGTCAGCCCAATGTTCATTATTTCAGGCGTGAACTTGCCGCGAGATATGCTTTTCTGCATCGTTTGTTATACGGCAGATAAGGTTTTAGGCCATAAGCCATAGTGATATGAAATGAAATCTTCGTCCTTTACTTACCTCCTAAAGGACTACCTAACGCCGCATACTCTTAATCCATATACCGAGCCGTGATCAAAGAGCTATAGGCAAATCAGAGGCTCCTAAGGCTCGTTCCGAAAGGCATTGGCGGGCCCGCAGGGACCAGTCTCCTGTTGTGTGGCCTACCGTATCGTACTTGGATTCTTCCCCGTCCACGTGACCCATCTACTACAACTGATAGATCTCAGCGTTTCTCAGCACTCGAAGCGGTAGCATCAGCATGCTCTCTGCGCCCACATATCCGAGAGATATCATGAGCGGCGTCAAGAAAGGCGGTATATGGCCCATCCGGCGTGCAGTACCGCTGCAGATCCTGGCCCAACAATGCTGCCGAGGGCCGACCGGCAAGAACCTGTCCAGTCTACTGCCGCCACCACCTCAGCAAGCAATGATTGTAAGTATTCGATTTGGAAGATTATTCGGTTCGTAGCATTAGGGATCCTGCTGGAAAGGGGTTTGCCAGGAGCAGCCACACTGCTGGCGACATCTATATAAAGGGCTGGCCCACCATACAGAACAAGGTCAACTCCATTACGCCCTCAAATGTAGCTACCTACACCCCTAAACCCTAACTGTTATATAAGAAAGAACTTCTTCGTCTCTCCCCTCGCCTCCGGATGCTTGGTTACGTCCTCCGCACGCTGGCAGCTACCCCTGTAGTTCTTCCACTGCTCAGGACTTCTAACTGTGGCGCCTGTCTGGTGATGGCGCGATTCATCTTCAATAGCGTATCGGCTTGATGTCTTTCCGACAATCAAAGAGAGGGCGGCGTCCTTTAGTAAAGCCTGCAGCGCCTTGTCAGGGTTCATCGCTTCGTCTCACCTCGAGAAATCAGGTGAGCTTGTATTCGGAAAGGATCCATCCAGGATGGTGTGTCTGTTCATAATCTCGGTTTGATCGGTTAAGTTCTTGCCCTCGCGAGATTTTCGGTGATTAGAACCGGCTGCGATGCCTTGGTCGACCTCGTCATTGTACTCATTTGCCAATCGTGCTTTGGACCGCGCCATGCTGAAGATCCTGCCGGCACCGTAGAGTTGCGTTGAAATCCAAAGGGAGAAAACCAATGGTAGGGTGATGTGGAATGAGAGACTCCAGCGGTCCCATGAGCGTTGGAGGAGCCAGATAGTAACTGCAGTTTCGACGGTGGCACCCAACATGACCCAGACGCAGCAAGCGTAAGACATCCGGGACAGTAGCCGATGATTGTTGTTCTTGACACGCCAAACAATCATAAATGTGTAAAGAGGGAGTTCAACTACAACATCAAAGGATCCTATAATCAGAGAATTAGGTCAGTTCGTAACTTCCACCGCTCCTGGTGCGCACTAAATAAGGAAGACAAAGGGAGTAGGAAATCGCGAGAGAAAGTCATACCCCACACCATGCACATGTAAAACTCAATGGTTGCCTCGGGATACTTCTTCAAATCGCTAAAGAAAGCCAACGCGACCTGGATGACAATCAAGACGCCGATGTGGTGTGCGATACTGATCGCGCTGGCAAATCTGGTCCGAAAGCACATCTCGAATAGATAGTATGCGCTGTAAATCTGAGAGAGGATAAATAGGTAGTCGCCATAAGTGATGTTAGAACGCCGAGATCTCATGAAGTTTGAAGACAGTCGAGCATGGCCAACGAGGAAGTCGAAAACGGGATAAGCGCCAAAGATCATGAGCGTAAGCATGATCACCACGCCAAGGTGGAAGTAGGTGAAGGATCGGCGACGTCTTTCATTGTGGCCGAGTGATAGTTCCTCCCAGAGAGTTCCGTACACCCTTGGGAGCACCCATCGCTCCAATACGTTGGATAGCAACACGATTGCAAGGATGCACGAACTGAGGACTAACGAACTTCGCGTTAGGAGGTCCGAAAGGGGCTCATTCACAAGGGATGTGATCTTCGGTTCCATTTTGTTTTCGTTGAGCTCAAGGAGCGTGGTAGTGATCGTAGTGAAGTTGGCGCTTGAGGTAGTGGTTGGAAGTAGGTCATCATCCCCGTTCGCCCTTTGATCTGCCCTTATATATTTTAACAAAAATGGTGAGGAAATATGCCTTGGTCCATTAATAACATTACCCTTAAGAATCAGCTAAGAGCGCATCGCATTCATCGTAAAATTCATCCAAACAGTCACCCCCCATTCCAATTACAGTTCTAATGCGTACAAATTTCGCACTTTCTGATAGTTGTACTATCATTAGTAACAGTACTCGTAACCGGACTACTAGTGCCAGAGACATTACTCGTAAAGAACTATCATGGGGCAGTTGGCCTCTGGTGTCGCACATTGGGATGCCACTCTTGGCCCCGTATCAGGTCTACTGGTAGTCGGAGTTCGCCCAGAGAACGGGGGCGCGGCAAGCGGTTTCCGAATAGCGCCAGTCTTGGCAAGATTGCTTGTGTGCCGAGTCGCTAGCGGGGCTCGAATACGCAGACCAATAGACACATTTTAGAACATGGAAGCCGGGATCTATTCTGGGGGAGGCCTCGGTCGAAATGGGGCTGAGTCTGGAACCATGTCTCTTTGTTACCAGACGAAAACTTTTGATGCCCTGGTCTCCGATCTCCGAGCGAAAGGTGTAACTCAGCACCTATAGACACCCACCACATCGGCTACAAACCTGCCCAGACCCACGGACGTGCAGGGTAAAGGCTTGACCAACGATTTCATCCACACCGTAAACGACGACGCCGGGGTTTTGGACTGTACGTGGTGTCCCAAATCCCCGAGGAGTCACCGGTGGGTCCCCGTCGCCTTAACAACACCAATGACCGCATCCCGCGGACTCCAATATACAGGCCGGAGGGGTTGTCTTGATGCGCCCTGCACCCTCCAGCCATGTCCCTTCGCCGCCCGCGGAACGCGAGCCTACTTTCACGGCTGGGAAATGCCCGCGAGAAGCTTCCTGGGATTCTTTTGAGGGTTAACATAGTTCCCGGGCGTCGTTGTGAGGTACGTGTTTCCGGCAGGAGTAATCCCATCACCAATGAGGAATGGGATGCCCTTGTCGCATTGCCGGCCAATTCCCCCATTGCTTCCAGGCAGCCTCCACGCAAACTTTGTAGGCGTCGTTTGTATGCTCCAGAGAAAGGTTGGCGGGTTTGAGTGAGAAATGCCAACATACGTGTCAACTTCTGGCCTTCGGAGCAACTGTCATCCTTTGATGGAAGCCTTCACCGAGTCCTCGGGTTTCTGTATCTGTGGCCGTGGAAATGTTGTGTCTAATGAGTCGATCGCAAGATTGCATGGAGAACAAGTGAACCGGTTGCTGCCATGACGCCAGTACAGCCAGCTGACCCGTGCGGGTGTTTTGATATCCGATACACGGGCCAAGTTTTAGAAATTGACTAACATGCCGCCCGGCTCCGACGTGGTCCGTCCGGCCGATATAGGCCCACTCCGCTTCAGATTGACTATGCCAAAATAGGAAGCCTGGGGCGAGCTCCATGGCAGATGCTATTTTATTTATGCATGTTAGAAGCAGCAGGTTTGGAAGCAGGTCTGGAAGCCCTTGGTCCGCTATCGTGGTGTCAAGTGTCTCGAGGAAGCGCCAAGGTCCTTTCATCAGGGCGGGGCCCATGCCTGCATCCTCAGCAGATCAATACACATGCGGCAGCTCCATCTGAAAATCACCATTAAATGAACACACCACAAACACCTCGTCTTGTCCTTCCTCTCTCAGCATGCCACGGGCCACATCGACTTCTGCTGGTCAGGCTTGGCAGGGTAGGCAGATGCCTCCACGTTCGTTCAAAGGCTGTTGGACATGCCGCGACCGGCGAGTCAAATGCGATGAACAGAGGCCCATCTGCGATCGGTGTCGTCGTTCTGGCCTTCCCTGCCAAGGCTACGGTGTGCGTCTTAGTTGGTCTTCAACAAGACAGTATCAAGGGACCGCTGAGACAGCGGCTGCCGCCGGCCGGGCGCATGTCAGATTGTCGCCACCTGTCTCTCAGTCGCCGAGGCAGTCGAGCCGAGCCACGCCCCCATCACCGCCATCGGAGTCTTGTTGCTACGACGCAAGCCCGGGGCCGATCCAAGAAGAAACAGCCCAAGTCATCCCGTCGGACCTAAGTTCGAACCTGAGCTACGAATCAAGACCCATCCATGCGCCCCTCTGTGGTTCGACGCAGCAAGGTGAGGAGGATCTGGCCAATCCTGCCAAGTCGGTATTTGTCCGACAAAGCCAGTCTCCCCAATCTCTCTCTTCGATAGAGGGGGCCCTCTCGTCTGTGTCACAACATGACATCTATCACCCGGCAGATCCTAGTACTCTAGGTTGGAGCGGTCTAGGACCATCGCCGCCTGTTACAACTGTGGGTGCCTGTGGACTGGGAATCAACGGCCTTCAAGGCACAGCAATTCTTACTCCCTCTACAAGTGCATTGGATGACACGAGCAAGTTCTTACCATCCCGGGAACAACAACCAGAAAAGGCTCATTCGAGAACACCGGCCCTCCGCCACATCGACTTTCTGTCCATGCCGTCTCGTCAAAAGAGTCTCATCTTTCACTGGGTTACATATCTAAGTGGCAAATTGACGTTAACGGACGGGCCAGACAACAGGCTGAAGACGGCCATGCTCCCCCGCGCTCTTGCCGGGGTATGCGGCAGCTCGACACAGTCGACGCCCGACATTGCTATATTCCACGCCATCTGTGCGGGGTCCGCCTTCAATTTATTCGAACTGTCGGGTCGCAGGGATTCGACTCTAGAAGTCCTCGCCCTCAATCACGAGGGACTGGAGTTGGAGCACCTGCGATTCTGTCTCGGGCGCCAAGACGTAATCCGTAGCCAGTCCCTTGGCCCGGCCATCTTGGCGTCCATAATGGTGGATGCCGTCTCCGGGACGAAAGGAAGATGGAAAACACACTTGAGCGGCGGAATATCATACCTGAAACATCTCCAGAGACAGAGACGTCTTGCCGAGGATGAGTATGAATTCCCGGCCAACATTCTCCGGATGGCGTTGCTGAGCCACTGGGACATGTCTGGCGAGAGGAATCTAGCGCTTGATTCATTCGACCTCGACGATGCCAACTGCTTCTCCGGCGCACGCAGCCCACTCTTCGCAAACCTCGCGGCCATGGCCCGGTTTGAAGGGTCTACTGATTATTGCCCATCAACGAGCGAGCTGGACACGTTTGAGCTGCAATTATACTTGAGCTTTCCCCCGAGTCAGGACTCGCAAAGAATCGACCTCGATCCCTGCGCCGCCGCCGCCGAGACACACGCAGCGCGGGCATTCTACTACGCGAGCCTGGTGCACTTCCAACGCACGATACGCAAAACACCTCCCGATGCGGTTCGCTCGCTCGTGAACATCGGCCTCCAGGAACTCGAAGCGATACAGACTGCGACTGGCGGAGCTGCGGGAGTCATGGTCCTCTGGCCTGCCCTTGTGCTGGGGGCCGAGGCATCAACCCACGACCTCAAAGCGCGGGTGAGAATATGGTTTCAAGCGAAGGAGGTCTTTGGCATTAGAAATGTGCACGTGATCCACGATCTCATCAAGGACCTGTGGGCACGAAGAGCGCATGATAGCAGTTTGGCCTGGCAGCATCTAATTGTGGAGGAGAGGTATGATGTCTTTAGATTGTAGGGTCAGAATGGGAGGTGGCCTGTTCATTTGACAAGGAGCAGAAAAGGTCACACCCAGAGGATATATGTGACATGGTAATTGCCAAGCACAGCCTTGCGGCTTAATGCAAGTATGATCCTGAGTCCTTAAGTAAGTGTCCGCTATTGGTGCGAAACTCTGGCAGGCTCGGTTCGGTCCGTCAGTCGGCGGCTTCGAAGAAGTTTGCATCATCATGTCACCTACAATACTACAAGGGAGGATCCGGGATCATGAGAAATTTTATCGTGCAAAGTTCAAGGCATAAAAGAATAGAATCGAGAAACAAGAGTGAAATTTCTTACAAGTAGCGCAGGAAGTGACCAACCTCGGAAATGGGCCGAAGACAACCTCAGCTCTTTTCAATCTTGTAGCCCCCAGCGCAAAGGCGCTGGAAGGTTCTCTTGGGGTCGTACTTGACCGATATATCTCGCAATTTGGTCCAGTTCTCTGTCCCGTAGCTCGCAATGACGTCGTCGTCTGATGCCGCATTGTTCATCCAAATCTGAGGCATCAATACGCCACGAGCCTGTGCGGCTTCTCTAAGCCGAGTGATGCACTGCTTTCCAGCATTCAGGATGTACTCAGTGTCTTTCTCATGCAGCCATGCGTTGTCGAGAAAGACGACTGGTATAGATGGTTAATACATTGGGACCACAAAAAGACGGGAGTTGGGTAGGCAGCTCACTGGATTGGTCTTCCTCGGCCCAGCCAGGAGGGGTCCCGCCACGCTGGTTTGATTCGCGCATGGTTCTGCCCGAGATGGCTGACATGTTCAAGGTGGCAGATGCGTCGGTGGCTTGGGCAGAATCTTTGAACGAATCGTAGAATATATCAACGGCTTCATAATAAAACTCCAGGTTCGCCTTGACAGTCAAGCAAAGCATCGAAGACCTTGTGTCGTCAGCAAAATCGGCCACGACCATATGGTTGGGGCTTGAAACTTACCGCGTGCTCTCAGAGAAGTATATATTTTGCCCTCCACTTGCTGCAGCTGCATCTGGATCATCATGATAGGCCAGCTGGAAAGGCGTGCAGTTCCTGGTCAGGATCGACGTTGGGTTCAGGTCGAAGAAGCAGTCAAAAGCCGTTGGGTGAGATTTCTCGGAGATTTGTCTATCCGCCGAAAGCACACTCTGGAGGTACTTGTGACCCCCAGTCATGCTCCAGCCTGTGAGGGACTCGACACCAGAGTCTTCCAGCAGGTTCTCCGTCTGGAATTTGTAGTAAGCTTCAGCCCACTTGCGCTGCGTATCCGTGCTCCAGTCATGCATGATGATTCCACCCCAGACCCCGTTCGAGACTGGGAAGGTCGACATATCCAGGCGGGTGACGATGCCGAAGTTGTTTGAGCCGCCCTTGAGTGCCCACCACAGGTCTTCGTTCTCGTCCTTATTGGCGTTGATAATCTTTCCGCCCGTTGTGACAACCTCGAAGTTCACAACATTCTCGCAGGACCAGCCGTATTTGTGGAACCAGGGTGAGTTTCCGCCTTTCAGTAGGCATCACTTGTCAGTCTCTTGCACCGTTCTGTACATGTAGCTAATCCTTGAGAGGGGGGGGACTCACAGCCCGTGATCTGGCCTACGCAGCCAACAGGCGACGAATGGCCGCCAGTGACGAGGACCCCATACGGCTCCAGATAACTATAAACCATTCCCCACCGATTTCCAGCACCGATGCGAGCAATCTTGGAGGACTCGTCATATTGAAGACCATTCAACCGGTCAGTGGAGATGAGGACGCCTTGCTCGATACTGGCCCATCCCGGATTCGGGGAGTGGCCGCCTCCTCGGATAGCAAATTTCTGATCGGAGAACTCGAGGATAACCACAGCTTTGGCGACCTCCTCAGCCGACGAGGGACGAAAGACAATCGAAGGGCGCTTTCGGGCCAACGCTGACCTGCAGAACACTGTGGCTTAACGCATCATCTTGTGGAGCTCTTCCAATGTAATGGACTCACCAGTTCCCCTTCACTGCCTCATCGTATGCTGGTGTTTCGGGACTCTCCACGGCAGTGGGATAAATCGCAGTGAGTACATGCTCGGCGAATTGCCCGGATGCTCCTCCGCGACCCTGAATGCTCGTAATTTGCTGCGAGTTCAGTCCGAGCCCGGAAAGAAATTCAATCTGCTGCTGCGTCGATGTAGCCATGTTGCGATGATGTTCGATTGTGTTGGAATTCTCCACTTGGACTTCAGTTGAAGCTGGCAGGTCGTACTTTATATGTTTTTGCCGCTTACCGCGTTCGTTCCTGTACTCTGTCAAATCCAGGACTTCTGATTTCGGCGCTCATCGACGTGAACAGCCGTCACGTCAGTGTCCCATCTCCCGAATTGACCAGCAAATGGCAATTACCACGGTGCATGAAAGTCGACTGGGGCGACAGCTTGCTCGTTTGAGGCTGCCTATTAGGGTAAGTGGAGCCTTCGGGGAGTAGCAGACAACCTTCTTGTCCTTGCTTATCTATCGCTGCCTATGGATGTGTGGACATAACTACTTATCAGACGCAATAGGATGGAGACTGAGAACAGAATTCATTGTCGTGTTCATCATTTGCCGAGTCTCCGACTCCATGCCGCAATCCGGCTCCGTGTCCTGTCCCGAGACTCCGAAACCCCAGAACCCCTTGCTCTCACATGTCGATATTTCTTCTATCAAGATACTAGCGTTTATCCGCGATCTCGTGAATTGGCAAGTCGGCCTGTGCAAGCATGCGACATAAATTGCACCAGGATCACTATCACGTCAAGAATAGAGCGGCTCATTGTGAAGATTGTCTCGCAGGGAAACCGCAAGATGTCTATTCAATTCGTTACGTCTCGTCTTTCTTCCTACTGCACAGTTTACGAGAGTGTTCGGCTCAGAGCTTCTTCGAAAACCGTGTCCTATGTTCCTCGTACTGCACTGAAACCCGATGAGTAGGCTGTAAACCATCAAACCCATGTGGCAGGCCCGGGCTCATCATGAAGCTTTGGCTTTCCCACGCCAGCTTGGCCGGCGAGGAAGGGGCCAAGAGCCCCGATGAATCCTTGGCCAACGATGAGGGACATTATTAGTGGGATAAAATGTTGGGACGTAAAATGACGGATGGAGGAAAGGGCGACGAGTAGTGATTGAGGTACTTTGTTGGGGCCAAGAACACACACACCCACAGGCGCGAAGTCAATCGATCCCAAGAGTACGGGGCGGGCCACTCTCGAGTCATGAGGAAAAACAACACAAAAGAGACTCTCTAGCTCTCGCCGAATAAAGTCAATATCAGCATAAGCAAATGATCAATTGGTACCGAAAGAACGCATCATAATAACTGCCCTTGAAGGCGCAAAAGTGAGGTCAAAATCGCAGGCCGGACCTGATCTCCTGGCAGCCCTTGCAGCCCTTATATTACGGGGAGATGAACAAAGCCAAACTAACAAGGACAATGGTGGTTGACCATCGAGTCTTGGGTTGAGTCCAGCATGGGGCCGCCGTCACAAGATTAGGCCGATACAATTCCTTACCTAATGGATGTTGGCGAAAGTCATGAGCATGAATTCGTCTCAGAGTTCTTGTTGGCGTAGCGTTTCCAACAATCGGCTGTGGCTGGAAGGGTTCTTACTGTCTTCGCGTTTGCTGTTGTTTGTACAATTCCTTATTAACAAAACAAACAAAAGACATACACACTAGATATACATATTGCTGCCGCTCCATTCTTTTCCACGGACATTTAACTACACGTTAAGGGGTATGGTAAGCACCTAAGTCTTACCCTAGCCTCGTGTTGGCGGCCCTGTGTAGTTCTTATAGCCCCATACCCAATACCAGGCGCCGGAGATAACACATGCGGCAGCAAAGACAACAGGGGCATAGTTGACACTGGTCACTGTGACTGGCAGACGCAGAGGCATGCAGAAGAGCGGAATTGCGAGCACAGACCAGCCTATGAGCAGGTCAGCCAGAGCCACGAACGGAGGGACTTGCGAAAAAATTAAGCACATACCGACAGCCACAGCATTGGCGAAGTATCCGAAGGCACCAAGCGGGAATTTGGCCCCCTTGATTTGCTTTCTCTTGGTGAGAAGATTGATAGCAACTGGCGTTGCGTATGAAGCATTAAGAGTCAGCACGCCGACACCCGAGAAGGCGTTGAATGCCGCCGATGACCCAAAGTAGATCAGGCCGAGCAGTAAATGTATGACCATACTCAGCATCATGGCGTTGAGAGGAACGTCTAGTCGCTTATTGACTCTCATCAACCACTTAGCTCCCGGCATCGCACCATCACGAGCAAATGCCCAGACGCAGCGAGAAGAAGCAGTGATACAGCCAATGCCGCAGATGATACCCAGGACGATAAGGGGGATCAGCAACCCAAAGGCCCCAGCGGAAGACCCCATGGCACTCTTAATGGTGGGAGGCACCGGTTGAGCCGAGGCAAGGTCGGCGAGGAATTCCAGATCAGGGAGGACAAAGACGACGGGTATAAGGAAGAGGAGGCCAGCGAATGTATTGATGAAAACGGTGACTAGCATTGCTTTAGGGACCTGAATGTCGGGTTGTCGGACCTCTTCACACATCCTACTAATGATAAGTGTCTTGTCTCTCCTGACGTCAGGGGTCACAATCTCGGTTATAGGAACACCTACGAAATGATCATGCCGGTTGATGAAGTAGCATACGCAGCGTGGAGGAGTCCGACGCAGAAAGCCCACCCATCGGTCCAGCCAGAGTTATTCTCGAAATGAGTAAAGACCCATTCGGCGTCCCGACGACCCTCCTTGGCGACGACGAGGACGGCGATAATTAAGGCAAAGACACCAGCAAAGGTCCAGAAAATGGCGGCGGCCTAAAAAGTCAGTCAAAGTAGGCTTCGGGAGCTAGGCGACTCTTACATCCAGCCATGGGAGCCACCTGTTCCCCAGAGCCGAGATAGCATTGCTCAAGAGGGTGACACCGACGAAGATAAGATACACCTGGTATGGTTCCCCAGTGAGGATGCCGACGCCCGGTTCCGTTTCAAAAACGTTAATACAAGCCACAAGGAACAATGTAGTGCCGAATGTCACGGACAGGGTGATGCTGATGTTGCCCACAACGAACAGCCAGCCACAGACCCAACTTGCCTCACGCCGCCATGTAGCGGGGGCCAGCATGAAGGTTTGATAATAGACACCTAAAGACGAACAAAGAATCAGTCTTCTTTCCAGCCCAGACACATCTGAAAACTTGGATTCAACTTGGGAGACCGGGGGCTGGGCGTCAGAGCAGAAGTGCTGTAGATGTTGGGTTGGGACGAAGTACCTCCGGCGATAGGATACACGCTCGTGATTTCACCGAGAGATGCAGCAACGCAAATGATCATTGCCGAGACGGCTACCCAGCCCCAAATGATATTAACCGGACCTCCGGTAGTGATGGGATTGCTAATGGTTGTCGCGAGTCCGTAGGGGATGGAGGCAAGGACAAAAGCCATGAAGGCGACCTGGACGGTTGAGCGATTACGCTGCAGCTCGGGCTTGTATCCCAGGCTTTCCAGGATCTCGTCGACATCGTTGTGGTACTTGGTGAAGGGAGGCGGAGGCGCCTCGGCGGGCTTGCGATCAATTGCCTGCTGGCTGGAGTCTGTAGCACCCATGATCAAGGGTGTCGGATAGAAAGGGTTGGCGGACTCGTGGACAAGAGTAAAGAGAAATCGCAGGCGATTGCCGATGTCAAACCTAGCTGCCTCTACTTTTTTTTCGTTTTGCTCATACGTTAATCTCAGGTTCTGGCATCGGAAAGTACCTCCTCGTCAAACTCAACGCTCCTATGTCTTGGGATGCCCGCCCAATAGGTGGGTGTGAATGTGAGAGAGCCAAGCTTGGGTTTATCGCCTTGCAGAGAAATCGAAGCAAAGAACAAGAAGGGAAAAAGGAAAAAAGATCCAACAGAAAGGAGATCTGGAACGCTCTCATGACTTGGCAAGGCGACTGCTCCACTCCTAAATAAAAGGGATCGGAAGTTTAGTTGCGGCACTCTCATTCCAGCTCTCTGTCGGGTCCCGTCAACCCCGTCTCCGGCCATCTACCGGTTCAGTATACCACCAATCTATTTTGACCAGCGGTGACCAACCTCGCAGTAGAATACAGTCGTTTTGCTGGAGCTAAAAATGGAGTGCCCGATCAGTCACTTAATCTTGTATCTTCTATTGGCTGCACCGAAACATATCTCGTAAGCACAGACAATGCCCCTTGGGGGGTCTGGCATTACCACAGACAGGGCTGAAGAGAGATGCAACCGAAGAGGGTGACAAAATTCAATGAGTGGCCTCACGGGCCCCGCGGGAGGCGCCGTATCTCGTACGGAGCCACGGGCCCGCTAAGCGAGCGTCCCGGGGTTCGTGTCCGGAGTTTCGGGTTCCCGAAGTATGCTGAGGTTGGACCTCGGCCAACTGTTAACAGTCTACACGTTTGTCCTGAGGAATTGAAGCAACTTTCATGTCTGATCATGTGAGTGCAGGCCCTTCGGCAACTTTGCTGGTCCCGTGGAACCATGTTTCACCTCCGCAACTGCGGATGATGAAACCAAAAAGGTGCTTGGCATCTGATTCGCGGTATCGTAACATCCACGTAACGCCCTCAGGTAGTGGTCCAGGCCTGATTTCTCGCAGCCGCTGTTGGGTAATCTTCGCTACAGGTGGACTCAAGTTGCGCCGGAAGGCGAGGCCACCAATGAATTCTGCACAAATCGCCCGACGTTGTCATCATCCCAGGAGTGCATCCAAGCCCAGTATCGTATTCCTTGTAGGCCATGTTAGAGGGTGGGGAGCGGTACGACATATGATATGCGCTGTAAATGCGTTCTAGAATTAAACCGGCGTCGAGGACATGGCTTTGGGTCAATGGCCCCCTCGCTTATACCAAAGTTCCCCTGTGCTGACGGCTTTCGTCCAAACCCCCGTGTTCAGCTATCGTGCGTTAAGATGGTTCCAGTCTACGTTATTTCCAAGTAAGGGTGCATCTTTCTAATATACCGGGAGCGTCGAGCTCTATCTAATAAGACAAATTACGGTTAATCCTTGATGCATGTTTCTATGAAGTGCGGGTCGCGGCCGATAGGTCCGAGCCAGGGCCTCCAGCACAGCCCCAAGGATAAGCGCCACGGTGTAGAGTAAATGTCACCGAGGTGCCATACTTCCTATGCCAATGCAAAGTACCTGGGGTTTAATGTGCTGTACGAGATGATATCGCTCTACCTTGTTGTAAGGCATACTATTATATGCTACTGGCCCCAAAGAGTCGACATAAGCGCAGGTCCTCGATTGATTTGTAACAAATCTCCTTCGGGAAAGTATCTGGCAAAAGCCGGGTACTATGATTATACGTTTCTGGTACTGGTTAATTGTCGTGATCAGCTTGGCCGTTATAGAACGTACCAATGCCTTGCTGACGGCAGAACTTAATGAAGTCCGCAGAGGATATGTAGCACTCCATGCATTCTTTCGGTATCCACCGATATGCGATCCAAATGTTGTCGTTGGCATAACTTAAACCCTTGCTGGGATCGACTTTCCACAGTGACATGCTGAGTCGAAGTGCGAGTGTTGTTGTTCGATTAAATAGAACTCCCATTTCAAGAAGTTTGGACGTATTAACAATAGCAACTATCCCTCTGTCAATATCTTTGACTTGCCAGGCGCTAGTAATCCATTTGCGTGTGCGACCTGGGCTATCCAATAGAGAGATGAAGCAAGACGGCTCAGACCCCTCACAATGGTTGCGGAGGCCATCGGCGCTCAAATTCGAAGACTCCCTCAATGTAGGAGCATCGTACTCAGGCGGTGTGAGCAGATCTGTTGATCGAATGCCAAGCTTGTCATCATGGAAAGTGTGCGAAGACGGCCCCCACGCGTGCAGGAAACATTCTGGAGTGTCATTTTCTGGTATGTCTCCTGTTATGGGCGAGGCGGTATGGACGCTCATTGAGGACGCTAGAAAGTTGAGTGTCGAGAGAAGAGCAGGGCACGTGAGGTCCACATCTCGTTGCCTCACTGCTATAGAACGACACTCTTCCTCGGCATTGAGATCTCGATCAATATCTTCGTAAGATTGATCTCTCCTATGCATTTGGTGGTGCTCCCCATGGGGACCGCCGGCTGCTTTGTAGGCCAAGAAAGACAGGGACTGAATTATGAAGGTTTGGTCATTGAGTGATTTGAACAGTGCCGTACGCGCGTGTCGGATCTCCCGGGCGACGTCTTGTTGACGGTTGAACTCAACGTCCTCGGTTGTAAGTGGCCGACGTCCCCTCAGTCGAACCACTCGGCAGTCAAAATCATGGGATAATGGCCCAAGAGCGTAGGGGCCTGCTGCGTGCCTTTCATGATAGGGCATATTTGAGATAGTCGGAGTCAAGTATGTGGAAGCAGCTGGTTTTGCGATAGAGTTACCTGAGTATGGGCGTTGTTAAATACTCTTGTGCGTCCGGACCCTCTCAATGGTAAAGGAGACAAAATCAATTTGCTTTTGCTTTGTGAATATCTACTTAAAGAATAACTTATGTAGATGACGTTTTGATGGTCTGGAAAGAATTGGCTACTCCTCTGGTGAACAAGGAATGACGAAGTAGAGTTGTCAATGCCGACAAGGCCGGAGAGGGTTAAGTTTTCAGTTTAATTTAGAATCGAAGCTAGAACAAGCAAGTGTCCAGGAGCCTGGGTCTTGAATTAAACTATAAGAAGACGGAGAGTACATGCGCCGTGGACGTCATACGCAAGTCACACTAGCGCCTTCGAGGTGCTATATCGGTAAGAAATTGTTCAAACAGTAGTGCGAGTAGCCACAAGAAGGGTCTTTTTAACGTGGTATTGGTGAGAAACAGACAGACGGACAGAGTGCGTATTGGGGGAAGAAATACTCTTCACAACTCGCTGAAATTCACACGGAAGGTTGAGTTCCTTAACGCAAAAAAATGGGTACATCTAGGGGGAAGGCACCTCGTAAATGCCATGTAAGGATAAACGATCCAGCCCACCTCTAGATGTTTATTCTTGATCCACAAAAGTTAATTTCCCTGTCAGCGGGTGCGTTTTAACTACATTTGAGACGCGTTCTAATATCCGGCGCAGACTGGGTCAGTGTGACGGTCAAGGTTCCCAACGTCGTAAACCGTAACCCGACTGGTTTATGTTGGCAGTTGTGACGGGGCGTAGAGTACTGAGCGTAGGGTATCATGTCTGATAATGTCAAGAGGTACTATTGAGTAATCAAATTGTGTTGAAAGCTGGAGAGCTATCTAGACATAGGGGAGTGGGAATGAGTGAAGCTACATATACTATTCTGGTTTGCTTTGGTCGGTCGTGGTCGAACGCGCTCTTGTTCGACCTTTTCGATATTTAAAGGTCAAGGTTTCACTGGGAACGATGGAGCGCGAGGAACGAGAGGAACGATGCTCCCTCGCTCCCATCGTTCCTGTCGCTCCCCTGATTCGCCCGTGAGGCACTCATCAATTTTCAAGTGTTTTGCCACCCTTCTGGCTTGGGTCGTGACAGTCAGCCAAACAGTCCAAGATTATGTACATGGCGGCTGGAGTCGTAAAAAGCCCACTGTTGTAACTTATTCTAGTGATCCGGGGCACTCGGTGCTGTTCAATGGCATCACATGCTCTGATTTGACAAGGCATGCTTTGACGCTATCTAGCATGAAGTTAGGCTGCGGAGTTTGTCAGCAGGTTAATCCGCAAATCCGGGATCTTTGAACACCCCGCGCCTGTAAAATCCAGTGATCACGAATTGAGGTGTCAGAGGTCGTAAAGTTCTCCGAGCCCGCACCATTGTCAATTTCCAAAGTCCGCACCAGGGTAAAGTCTGCACCAAGGTTTCCCCGCCCATCTCCCCTTGCCTATAGCTTTAGGCCAACTATAAACATTCGTAATTACCCTCTCCGACATCAGATCGAACTATAGCTAAGGTCCTCGACCTCATTCGACACTTCCAACATATCAATTATTGCTCCAGAGTGTTAGAGTAACAAGCAATATATCCGGGATGGCGAAAAGAGTTGCAGTCGTAGGAGGTTCAGGAAGTAAATACCCCCATATACACCCTATCATTAGACGCCATAGGCCTAAACAATGCAGGTCTCGCGCGAGAAGTCATCGATGAAATTCTCGCCAGGGGTTCCTACCAGGTGGTTATCTTCAGTCGTGGGGTAAGACGCCAGTGTGTACATATGCCACTCACTGATCACTAACTTTGGCCCAGACCAAAGGTGCAGACTTGCCTAAAAACGTTCAGTGGAAACAAGTGGATTACAATGATAAGGCTTCACTCGTTGATGCGATGGTGGAGGTTGACACAGTGCTCTCATTCTTGGCAACTATCGATATGGCTGTAGCCGCTGAAGTGCACAAGAAGCTTATTGACGCGGCTGTCGAGGCCGGCGTCCGGAGATTTGCACCTTCGGAGTGGGCTTCGTAAGTGCCGAATCTCCCTAGCCGGCATTATACGATTAAAATGCTAACGGTGGACTAGTAAGAGCGGCAGTGAGATCACTCATTATAAGTACAAGGACACCGTCCGTGAATATCTGGAGGAAATCAACTCTAACAAGAAGGTATCGTCATCTCATTCATCTGATTGCCGCGGACGGTTGGGTTGATCATTTGTTTTACTAGCAAATCGAATACTGTCTGTTCCAGCCCGGCATCTTCACAGATTACTTCGGACACCCGCATTCGACGACAAAGCACTTTCCTACCTTCTATGCTTGGGCCGACTTTCAAAATCGCAGAGCTATCGTCGCCGGAGATGGCGATGCTCCAATTACCCTCACTACCGTTCGGGACATGTCACGACTCGTAGCACAGGCATTGGAATACCCCGGGGAATGGCCGACTGTTGGCGGCATGCAAGGGACGCAGACCACTGTTTCTGGCCTTATTGCACTGGGCGAAAAGCTCCGAGGTACGAAGGACATCTACCTGAACGTCCGCAACGGATGGTCGCCTTTTTTCTGGATATCTCTGCTGACACAGTATTAGGCTCGTTCAAGGTTGAAAAGCCCTCTAGAGAGAGCCTTGAAGCTAAAAACGCCGACGTTTCCTGGTATCCCTTGATAGAACACCCGTCGCTTCCGGTTGAGATGAGGGAGCAAGTATCTAAAGCCATTCTTGTGGAATACGTTACCGCGGTGGAGAGGGGGGCATGGTCTGTATCGGATGACTGGAACAAGCTCCTTCCGGAGTTTGAGTTTACCTCTGCAGAGAGCTATCTGGGCAGTCTCTGGAAATGAGAATGATCTGTCAGTAGCTCACCGCTCAGCCGGCTTGGTTAGAGAGACACCTAGGCCAGGTGCTCAGACCTACACAAACAGTCTGTTCATTACATTTCAAGCTAGCTGTCAATAGCAGTCTCGATTGTGTACCTCTGACCTTGGAACAAGCGCATTTCAACCGGATATCGCGTTTCTCATTACGTATATCAGCCGTGTCGCCGTCCCGACTCTACCGAACTGGTAGTCTGCGCTCTGTGCGTCGTCCCTTTCGGCACTGCTCGATTCGGCTGCATCAACAACGGGTTCGAGCTCGCCTGACAATGCCGCCCATAGTTTGGCATCCTGCGCCACGTCCTCGGCCGCCCGCCGCAGCAATTGAACATTGTCCACTAGTCAGGAGACGCGCTTGGGTAGACGTGCTCTTTTTCTGTCCCAAATGCCGTTTATTTCACCTAAACTGACTTCCCGCTCAGATCCTTCCCACTTTGAGTGATGGATTGATCTTGGCAGCAAAAGAGTAAAACTACCCCCGGCAAACCACGGTAGGTAGCAGCGTAATCGCAGATAAGCTGACGTCCTAAATGCTATAATAACACCGACCTGGAGCTCTGCATTCTTACAAGGCCTTATCGTCTGGTTATGGGACATCCTTTGTAACTGTCACGCGCACAGGTAGAATCCAGGATCGAACGAGCGTCTTGATTTTCTGTCTACATGAGTGACTAGAGGTCGGCTTTTTCTACCGGCGTTCAATTTGTTGATCCAGTAGACATCCGGCTGTTACCGTGCATCAATGGAGTGATGATCGTGATAATCACTCTTAACAGTAACTGCGTAAATGGGGGATATAGATTTGACGTGATGAAATATTCAGTCTGTTCTGCGCCTATTATATGGCCAAGCCCATCTCACCCTCACGCGTTCATGTTGATGAAGACCGTCTTAGGCTCGGTGTAAGATCGGATGACGTGTACGCCATTCTCCCGCCCGACGCCGCTCTCCTTGGTGCCGCCAAAGGGAGTCTGCCAGAAGACGGTGCTCACAGCGTTGACACCAACCATACCGCTATCGAGCTCGGCTGAGAGGCGCATGGCCCGCGTGATATCCCGCGTGATATCCCGCGTGAAGACGCCCGCCATAAGGCCATAGCACGTGTCGTTGGCGAGCTTAATCACCTCCTCCTCGGTCTCGAACTTGTTAATAACCACCACGGGGCCAAAGATCTCTTGGCTTATAATCTCAGCGTCCTCGGCAACGTCGAGGAAGATTGTAGGTGCGACGTAATATCCCTGCGGAAGATGCCGTTAGCTAAACATGGCCGAGAGGCATCGGTAAGGGCTTCAGGTGAGTACAGCAGGCGGCGGTGCTATCAGGGATGGAGTGGCAGTTCGTGGCCAACCTACCTTCTCATACATCCTTCTGCCACCGACTAGGAGCTTGCCCTGGCTCCTACCGCGATCGATAAATCCCATGACACGGTTGAACTGCGCCTCATCCACCACGGGACCGATAATGGTCTTGGGATCGTCGGGGTTGCCAACGAACTGGGTCTTCTCCTCCACGAGAGCCTTATACTTGTTCACAAACGCATGGTAGATTCTGCTCTGAACGTAGACACGCGTAGCGGCAAAGCAAGCCTGACCCGTATTAATGGTGATGGCGTTGACACACCAGGTGACGGCATTGTCGAGATTGGCGTCATCAAAGACAAGGGCCGGGCTCTTACCACCCAACTCGAGGGTGATGCGCTTCAAGTTCGACCGGGCCGCCATCTCCTGAATCTTCTTCCCCGTCAGCGTCGAGCCCGTGAAGGAGACCTTACGAATACGCATGTGGCTCGAGATGGCAGCGCCCGTGCTACCATCGCCTGAGAGTATCTGGAAGACGCCCGGCGGGAACCCGGCTGCTTTAACCAGGGAACCCATTGCCAACCCCGCGAACGGCGTCTTTTCCGACAACTTGATGATGAAGCAGTTGCCTGTCGCCAGCGCCGGTGCCGCCTTGGCGCAGAAGCTCCCAATAGGCGCGTTCCACGGAGTGATGGCAGATACAACCCCGAGCGGTTCTTGCCGGGCAATCTTGAAGAACCCGTCTTCCTCAGGATACGTCTCGCCCGCCAACTTGTCAGTCCATCCCGCAAAGTAGCGGAGAGCCTCGACGGCGAACCCAACCTCCATGCCCCCCACCACGCTGACGGGTCCGCCCAATGTGAGCCGTGTCATGGCCGCCAGGGCCTGCGAGTGCTTGAGGATGAGTGTCGCGAGGTTAAGGAGCATGTCGCGCCGGATATTGGGCGGAGTCTTGCGCCACGCCGGGAACGCCGCTTCGGCCGCCACGACCGCGTCTTCGACGTCTGCCGCATCCGCGAGCGCGACCTTATCGCTCACCAAGCAACCATCTTTGGGATTGTAGACGGTGAGATATCTTCCCGACTTACTTTCGACAAACTGGCTTGGTTAGCAGGGGGATATTGTCGATCGGGGGAAGCCGTGCGGGGACCAAGAAAAGCAATTAACGAGACGTGTTCACCTTATTATTGATAAATAATTTAGTTGGGAGATTGTTGGTGTTCCAGGGCAAGTCGGTCTCCTCGAGGAGGCCGTCGTTAGGGGTGAAGGAGTTGGAAGAAACCATGTTGTCTCTATTGGCGAGTGTCAAGGTACGAGAAGATGAGATATGCAGAGAGATATCATCCAAAACGTTTATACTAAATCAGTGACTACCAGAGGACAGTCTCCCTCTTATAGCACAAAAAAAACAATAAAAAAATAAAGCACCAAGATGGCAAGACGCGTTCGGCCGGTTAGGACCCTTAACTCCCGTTGCGGAGTCGTCGTTGCCCTCAGAATTTCTTAGACTGACTACCTGGGACTGAGTGGATGCGGGGATATCATTTCTACCAAGAAACAGCTGGAGTTCTGCATTACGACTCCGCCTTGGAAGCCCGCCGGCCGACGAGACATCAGGCCCATCACGGGTCTCAGAAGCAGGGCTGGCCCCGCCACGTTTCATTCGGCCGAGGACGGACAGTTCTGTCCAATTGTTCGTTGGCCGTAACTCGACAGGGTCCGAGTCCATGGTCGGATATATCGCTCGACAAAGCCCGGGGTAGCATCCTTGACCAAGGGCTGCTATTCCACGGAGTTTCCCATTTCATGTGCAGCAGGAAGTCTGATATCAAACGGTGCATGGGCCTTTCAACCAAATCAGTTGTCTGCTGGCTATCATACAGTTTTAACAAAGACGAGGGTGTGCCAAAGGCTATAGTTAGAGTCCCTGACCCGACTCACGAGTTGCACAAATGACCACCGCAGCTAGCTCCCTCAGTCGTCAAGCCAAATGCCGCCAAGCCCTGGAGCGCTCATGCACCCAGCCCCGTCGGCCAAGTATGGAAACCCCCCCTCAGTTAGTTCTGTGGCTGTAAAACTTGCAGCACTCACCCAGGTCGTCTCCGGAACATGAATATCTACCTCACCTGTCAACGGGCCCATGCCCGGGAACAATCCTGCAAGGGAGGCCACGGCATTCCCGGGCGCTACACTCTGCAGTGGCGGCCACGCTTCGATTTCTTCGCTGCTGCTAGTGCTCGTCGCTATGCCAAACTGCCGGTCCAAAGGCCCAGCAGGTGCCGCCGCTCTGGGGTTGGGCCTCACTTCCAGGGGCTCGATCCGGACTCTCCCAAAATACGGTGCCCTAAAATCAAGAGTTTCACCCTCCTCGAACACGTAGCATTCCCCTCCTGATCCCCATTCGTCGATATGTATCGTATGCAAGACGCCATCAGCCGCGCGAGCCTCAATATCCAGCAGTCCTTTCAGCACACGGGCCTCAATCTCACCCTGAGATCTGGGCGATAGCGCCACCAGCCCCTCGATGCTCTTGATTGCCATCTGAACCAGCCCTAGATCCTCCAATCGCTGGTGCATGAGCACATTAGCACGGCCGAGACGGTGTCCGTCCAGGTGCGCCAAGACCAGGCTCGCCGAAGCGGTGAGGGCCTTTGAGTCGACTGCGCGGCAGCAGGAGGGTACCTGGTTGAATTTCCGGTAGAGGACGAATCGACTTAATACGTCCCGGCTCGCTTTTATTGTGTTGTGAATGTTATAAGCGTAGTCAAGCTGTGGGCTAGATGAGAAGCCCTGGATAGCATATGGTAGGTGGAGGAGGAGAAGGAGGTTAGCCTGATTCACCTGGGCCAGAAGCCTGGAAGTCTCCTCGAGGGAGTCTATTGCGCCGGTGGTTAGGTCGCACAAGTGAGGCGAGAGCCACCAATGCCCGGGGAACTGGCGCAAGACTCGCTGAAGTTCCTGATCAATGCTGTCAGTCTCCTCCAGTTCGCTCTGGAGCGCCTGTGTGAGATGGTGTGCGGCGGAGATGCGTTGATTCCTGGAGATGAGGCGGCCCATAATGATGGTGTGCATCCGCTCCAATCTTCCCACTGGCACGTCTGCCGCCATTACCCTTGAAGAAACGAAGCTATCGTCAGCGGCAGCGAACGGAAGTCCAAGCATGAGCGAGAGGAAACGGTCGCTGTAGTTGAGGCGAAACCACAGGAACTGAGACTTCGTCAATACCTGGTTGATGCTGGGGTCTGGTTCCGATTCATCATCTTCTTCTTCTTCTTTCTGGGACTGGATCGGCACTTTCATAACTTGAGCGATCCCTATCGCTCTACGGAACGCGAGCCAGCCCTGTCGTAGATTTCCCTCATTGATTTGGTAAAGACCCTCTAACATGAGCGTCTCAAGGCCGTCGTACGAGCCGAGCAGCAGATCCTGTGAAGTGACATATTGGGTGGCGGCTTCGAAATAGCGATGCGAAGCCCCCTTGGCTGACTGGAGCGATCGCGCACTCCCCGTGTTGGACAAGAGCTGCAAGCTGAGCGCAATCTGCAAGAGACTGCGGGCTATCAGAACAGGATGCGCAGTTCGCTCCGGGACGTCAAAGGTCGCCCCTGGCTGACGGGCAACCGATGACTCTAAGAACTGTCCATAGGGCCTCTGTATCATCTGAAGAGGGAGGTCGGCGAATTTGGCCCTGCGCAGGATAGCCAGGGCAGAGCCCAGGGGCGGCATCAATGAGTGAAGATGATGGCTTATTGGATAATAGTATCCCATCCCCGGGGATAGCGTAGGCTCCGACTCAGATTCTTCTGTTTCTGCCCGGCCACGGGGCTCTACCTGTCTTGGATCCAAGACGCGGACATGGTCCCGAGAAGAAGCGAATACAGCCTCTCCCAACTGTCGAGTTACAGATACCGAATTGGATGAAGTGGACTGTCCTTCTTCGATTGGCCTAGGCCTGAGAACCCTATGCTGTTGACGTTGAATGCTACAGGCTGCATCGACCGGGTCCCCTCGGCGTGGTTCCGGTGTGTGTGAGGGGAGCAGGGGCGCACTTTCGGCCACTGTAGAGGGACCGTTAACGGCTTGGCTAAGGAGTTGGTTCACGAGCCCTTCGACGTGCTGCAAGCTCCGAGATACCTCCCGGTACGCGGCATTGTGGTGCCCCGCAGTGCCGGCAGAATCCGTCTGAAACTCTTGACCAATGCACTCCGACCCCCGGCGTTGACAGGGAACACAGATTGTGTTGTTTGCGACAAAGGTACAGCGGACTTTGCGATGTCTGCATTCCCAGCAGCTTGACGAGCCTCTCCGGACCTTTCTCCTCTTCAGGGCGACAGCGGCAGAGGGAGATGCTCTGGCGTAGGTGGCAATCCGGCGTTGTGGATTCTGGTACAAGGCTGGGGTGGTGCTAGCCATAGCGAGAAGAATTGCGAGGATGCGAGGCCGGCCGCCCGGGAGAGTGGTGGGTGGATTGGGAGACGAAAGGAAACGAGATATGGCTTACACGGAAGGTCTAGTGGATGTAGTCGCTCCGGCGTTAACCGGGGCCCGGTCCTACACATCTCCGAGGGCATAGCTTCGGACGAATCCAGCCAATAGCAAGACTTCGGCCGGTAAACCCGCGGTGGAGCCTGTCACTCCGGCCCGGGGCAGAGAACCACGGGGACGAACTCCACAAACTCCGGAGCCCTTGTACTACGTAGTAGTAGTGCAAACCCACTGTGCGGTAATGATGATATCGTTCTAAAGGCAGATATAAATAGAGACGTCAGTTGCAGCCCGACAAATTCCGTGAGTGTTGTGAATAGACTCTCCCTACAAATATTGTCATTGGCATTATCTATTGTCTCAGAGCAAACTTCCGAGAAGCCAAAAAAGATCAGTCAACATGGGTGGCATGGGGCAGATCATGCGCTCACAGTTCTTGTCGCTTCCCTACCCAACGAAGACATTTACAGGCCAAACCATCATTGTAACGGGATCCAATATCGGCCTTGGTCTCGAAGCGGCCCGGCACCTCGTGCGACTTGATGCCGCCCGCGTTATCCTCGCCGTCAGAACTCTCAGCAAGGGCGAAGCCGCCGCCGCCTCCATCGAACAGACGACCAGCCGCAAGGGCGTTGTTGAAGTATGGGAGCTCGACTTGTCCAGGTACGATTCGGTCAAGCGGTTTGCTCGCCGCGTGGGCACTCTCGACCGCCTCGACGTATTCTTGGCCAATGCTGGCATCATGAACAAAAGCTTCATAATGCTTGAGGATAACGAGAGTCAAATCACGGTCAATGTTATCAGCACCCTGCTTCTCGGCATTATGGTGCTGCCTAAGCTGAGGGAGTCGGCACTGAAGTATGGCAAACCCGGGGTACTGACGTTTACCGGTTCATTTGTGCACTATGTTACCAGTTTCCGGAACGTGAAGCTCCTAATATCTTCGAGGAGCTGGCGGAAGAGAGCAAGGCGAGGATTGCCGACCGGTGAGCAGCCACCCACGGGATAAATCCTACAGGAAATGGAAAGCGGATATTGATAACAGGGATTGCCAGATATAACGTGTCGAAAATGATAGAGCTACTCGCAGTCCGCGAACTTGCAACCAAGGTAACCGAGTCGAAAAAGGACGGCCAAGTCATCGTCTCCATCCTCAACCCCGGCTGGGTGAGAACCAATATGGGCACCGGCGATAAGATAGGACTTGTAGCTACCTTTGGTCGCAAATTCATCGCCAGAGATACCGAGGTAGGCAGTCGGACCCTAGTCCACGCCGCAGAAGTGGACCCATCGACACACGGGCAATATCTTTCCGACTGCAAGATTGGAGAGTAAGTGAAAGAGATGTGAACGGGTCTTGCCATTTTGCAGGCCTCCGCTGTTCGTGGTTCTTAGTCAACTAACATAAGCGGAACCAACAGAGTATCGAGCTTCGTATCAAGCAGTGAAGGCGCCGCTACACAGAAGAAAGTATGGACGCAGCTGTCTCAAGTGCTGGATCGGATACAGCCGGCCGTTATGTCGCTCATCTAAAGCGCCGTTCTGGACGGAGTTTGGGTGCAATTGTTAAGATGTCTGTCGGTTGAATCCTTTCACCTTGGCTTACTATTCCCGTCTTGTTAATGCGCGGCATACGCTCAAGTTCGGCCGCCTGCTGTCATAGAATGATGGTCAAGTACGTCATGTAATGATCCAAAGTCCGCCCCAAGCTTCCCCTGTCTATGTCTCTTCCTCGTAGATCCAAGCCCCTTGGTGGATCATAAATACTCATCAATACTTGCTCTAAATTCAGACTGGACGACCACTAAGCTTCTCTGGTGATCACACATGCCCGGTGCCGGATGCTGGGTCGGCCTGTTGCCTCCGGAGGTGTGGATAAGTATGATGCGAGGGAAGTGAGGGCTGAGGCTGCGCGGCTCTTATGCTCGGCGTGGACGAGTAACGGTTTGGTCGCTACACCCCAATCGCCGAGGCGGAAACGCGGTCTATGTCATAGCCGTGATAGCGGGGCTCTAAGTGGAGCATGGTGAATTTGTATCTTGATACTGGAATCGGGTTGGCCAGGGAGGAGCGTGAGCAGCCGAATATCAGCATCGACTAGCTTTGAGTACTGATACGAAGACATTGTCTTTTTGTGAAGAGGAGGAGGAGGAAGTTTGCGGGGTTGGGTTGGTCTAGGAAGTCATTTACACAAATAATTGCACTGCATTTTTAGTAGAGTGCTGTTGCTTCAGCCGCACGAGGCCTCTAAGTATCCCCGTTTTGAACCACAGCTTGTTAGGGGTCACTCATTGTGCAAGGCCCAGCTCAACAGCGCTGCCCATAATTGCACGCTGCTCTTCCTCTGTCAAACTAATTGAAAAATGCTCCTTCAAGGCATACAGTCTCTGCTCCTCATTCTCCATCTTCTCAACCACCCTCATCTTCTGCGGCGACGAGTTCCCAGCTTTAAGCTCATCCCTAACTAGTAACAGAGTTCCCGAAATCATAAGGTCGTCCTCATCGAGAGTGAATCTTTGGGCCACGACGGTGCTGGCCCATAGACTCTTAGTCATAGCGTGGTGGTTAAGAATGTCAAAATCGAGGGGGAAGAACTCGACGTCGGGGAAGTGGTAGATGTCTGCCCACTCTTCCGAGCCTCGTTTTTGAGAATAGACCCATACTTTTTGAGTAGAGTCAAGATGCTGTGGGAGTGTTCTATGCTCTAGCTTGAGTTGTTGGCTCGGGAGGCCATTTCTGATGTCGCCGGAATCGAGGGGAAGTGGTGTGCAAGGTCCATCAGCCCCATAGCCAACATCTACCAAATATTTCTTGCTGTCGATGGTGACAATATTTGCCATGTGGCTCCTGAATTTTTGTTAGTTCCGTAGAGAATGGTGGTCCGTGACTCACATTGCCCGCCAGCTTCCGTCAAAAACCCCTCGAGTGGCCATGGTAATTCTGCAAATTACGCCAATGACGTGAAACCCAAGACTCCGAAGAACCGTTCCAAAGAATGAGTTGTTTTCCAGACAGTAGCCTCCTCGGCGCTTATGCACGATCTTTTGATGTAGATCTTCGGGATCGAGTGACACATTCTTATCGGTGGAATAATGAAGGGATAGAGTCTCAAAAGGGACAGTAACAAGTTGCTTTTGGACGAGCTGTGTGAGGAACTCTAGCGGGTCGCTAGCATGTTGAGACGCTGGGAGTTGGATACGGTCGAGATACTCGGCCAGTTGTTTGGGAGAATACTTGAGTAGGTCTGCCATGGCTGTCGAAACAAATAACACGGTGCGTCGTGAATGGTGATGACTATGCGGCTCAAGGTTTGGTTTTTGACGAGAGTTCTTTTTCCCGCAGTTAAACGTTGCCTAATTTGTCTTTGGAGGGCGTCAAATCTCGTCACGGCTGGGTTACATAACCCTCGCAGCACGCTAAGTTAGTCCTTTGGTCCGGGTTTATTCTCATGGCAAGTTGAATCTTGCTTTTCACCGGCAACTATCTCGCAACTACAATGGAAACCAAACTCTCTACTTCACCAGATCCTGGAGTCGGAATATCAAGACCCCCAAACATGGACGAGAGCGAGATGCCTGTGTTAAAATCGACCCAGACGGCTTCTTTATCAGACATCCCCCAGCCCCTCATCAACTAGACGACTTTACGACTTCGGATGACGAACTATTTCAGACTATTCACATGGGTGCCGCTGTTGTTGATACTGAAAGGTGGTTGCTTGTCGTCGACGGCTTGGTTCAAAGTTCGTTCGCTCTCACAATGGAGCAGCTCTTGAAACTCCCTCGAACAACAGTCACGGCATTTCATGAATGCTATGGCAGCCCTCTAAAACCACCAACGGATGCAGTGTGGCGCATTGGAAACGTCCACTGGACTGGCGTACGCCTGGCGGATATCCTAGCCATTGCAAAGCCTCGCCCAGAAGCTCAATACGTGTGGTCTGAAGGACTAGACTACGGATCGTTTGCTGGCGTGACAGCAGACCGATATCAAAAAGATCTTCCAATCAATAAGGCTCTCGGATCAGAAGTTCTTCTCGCTTTTGAGATGAATGGCCACCGACTCAGCAAAGAAAGAGGAGGGCCCGTTCGACTGGTCGTTCCCGGCTGGTTCGGAACAAACATGACCAAGTGGATATGCCGGCTGAGCCTACAAAACAAGAGAGCACCTGGGCCGTACACGACGGTGTTTTATAACGAGATTGATCCAACAGATCCTGATGGGAGCCGGAAGAGGCCTGTGTGGAGTGTAGAGGTCAATTCAATCATCACTTCCCCAGCTCCTGACGCGGTTGTCTCTGGGTCTGAGGTGGCGATCGAAGGCTGGGCTTGGTGCCATGAGCCTGTAGTGCGTGTTCTAGTCACTTCATCTCTAGATAAGCCATGGACGGATGCCGTGGTAAAGGCAAGGGAGGGGTTCAGTTGGCAGAGGTGGAGAGCGGTATTGACGCTGGCGCAGGGTGAACATGTTCTCGTTGCACGGGCAGTGCCTCAGTCTGGCACTGAGCAGCCGCTACATGGTCGAAGAAATCATGTGCATCGCGTAAGAATATGGGTCAAGCCTGAGGCGGACGCTGATTGATGCTCTGGACAGTGCTCTGATGAGTCAAAGGTGCAAAGCCAGGGGCAGACATGACCGAGTTGCAAGGCAAAAATTGTGAAAGTAATTGTCAAGGTGGTATTAATGCCAATCTAAATCTTCAGGCAAGTGTAATTATATCATTGCAGCCTGCCGTTCTCCATGATGCCCAAAACGCCAATATAAAATCCCAAAATGAATGCGATTACCAGCCGAGAATGTTAAAGAAGCTGGTTCGGGGGTCGGGAACCTTTCCGTCAAATGTCTTCGCCCTCACAGCCTCGCTCTCCTTTGTGTTGTACTGACTAAACTGGCGATCAAAGGTGCGAGACTGGGTCTTGAGCTGAGAGCGGACGTAGGAGCCGACGATGGTGGCACTGCCGATGGTCAAGAGGACGGGGACGACCCTTGGAGGAGTTTTTGTTAGTGGGTGTATGGGGGTTTTTATGGGGGGGTTTGGTGCTTACTTGGGGGCAGCGGCGGCCTTGACGATGGGAAGCATTTTGAAGAATGTGGGGGTTGTTTGTCGGTGGTTGTAGGGGTTGGAGTTGGTGATTGAGGCTGCTGTTGTGCCTTTGTAGTGGTGATTGGCAGTGATGCTTGTGTGTCAATGCTGTTGATGATGCTGATGATGAGAAGAATTTAGAGGACCATTGCTAAACATTATATACAATTCTTTCGGCAGTCTTTTCGCAACATTTGACGCTCTGCTGTCGATCGTCGTGTGGTGGTGATTCGAGATGTCGGTGGTGTGATGGGTCCTGTCTGGACTCTCCCCGGTCGGGCGCCCCCGGGCCATGCCATGCACCACGCGACCGGGTTCGGCCTGGATTGAGCAGGAGGAATGGGAATGACCAGATTAGGCATGTATTTTCCATATTGAGAATATGCGATTTCCTTTCATTATTTGATTGATTTATTATTGGATCCGTAGATGCTAGATTCACCAAGCTCTCACTCACTGTTTGGGGCTCGCAAATGGCCCTGATCACGGTGGACGCCAGGCGTAGCTCATCTTCAACAACCATCAAATAATTGCTGCGCTCATCAATTCAGCCAGTGCAATGCTTTCCATTGATCCCATCAGTAATTCTCTATCGTCTTCACGAATTTTCCCGATCATCTGTCCAGTTGATCTGGCATCGTTCATCTGGTCATCAGTCTGAACCTGACCTGAGGCGGAGCTCGCCAACGAAAATTTCTAGGTGCCGGAACCATCTGATGGTCGGACTCGGCGACTGCCGAACCCACCGATCCGATGGCACAGCCCATTTTTTGACAACCAGCAGATCGTCTTGACGTTCGATGGTCGGTCAGATTGGTATCGGATATGGTCGAGATGACTCTTGATACATTTTCAAGTCGTGAAATCACGATTGTAAAGAGCCCGTCAAGCACGTCGCCACTGGTGGGCTTTCCGAGTCTTTCCGCTCTGATGAGACAGGCTTCTCGGTACCCAAGTTATCAACTCAGATGCGACATCGAAAGGTCTACTAGAGTATCGGTCAATCAGAAAGAGTGAAGTTCATTTTGTATATAATATGCACATAATTTAATACAATAAAACAACATTTGAGAAAAGGCTTAGCCGTAAACACTTGTCGAAAACTTGGTGGCTTTCTCACAACCAAAGCTACCCGGTACTTCGAGGACCATGACCTTGAAAGTGCAGGCCGTAAAGCAACTCACTTCGACGCAATCAGAGTTGCAGAATTCGCATCGTAACTAGCAAGATAGATTTTACATAGTCCCTATAACTGTCGATCAAATCCTCAACTTGTCGGCCTTGAACCTGTTCCCCCGTCCCGTCTGCTGCCCGCCAAGAGCTGATACCCTGCCAAGGAATTAAATGCCGGCTCTGCCGATAACCTCAACTGATTTCTCCCCTAAACTCTCGTATCTGCACTGCAATCTTTCCTTTGCCATATCTCAGTCTATGGTGAAATCTAATTGCCTATGCTTGGCACATCCGCTCCGCCACAAACCACGCAGTCAGGTGACGTCATGCCCAGTCCAGTCGGTCAAGCAAAACATCAAAATATCCTCACTCCTCACCTGATACAAAACTTTCTTCAACCTCAACCACGAATAGTCACATTTGGGGAAAATGCCTTGGAAAGATCACCTTAAGCGTCTTAAAAATGAATTCGAAAACCTAATCGCAGAGCCACAGGCTCAGCAGCAGCCTCAACAACCACCCCCTCAGGCATATGCGCCCCCGCCGCAGCAGCAGCCGATGGGCGCGCAGCCTGGACAGGTCTACTGGCAGCCTCAGTTTCGGCCTGATAACCCCGTTAGCAACGACTGGGACGCAAAGATCGGCAATGCGGATGGTTGGGGAAACCAGGAGTTGGAGTACTACACTGCCGATCAGCAGAACGCCTTTTAGTGGGTTTATCGCCATGGGGATCCAAGCCTAGCTAACCAAAGTGAAATAGTACTCCGGATGGAAAACTTGTGCTTCGAGCCATAGCAAACAATGGTAACCCAAACCCAGAGCAGAAATACACCTCAGCTCGGTTGGTTAGTAGGCAGACCCTGTCTCGAGACCAGGGAGTTCTCACTGCCGTCATCCTCTCACCTTGTGCCGAGGGCATCTGGCCAGCCTTTTGGCTCCTCCCACAGGAACCATTCTCCTGGCCTGTAGACGGTGAAATCGACATTGCCGAGACCTGGAACGGAGATCTTGAAAATCACACATGTCTTCACTGGGGTCAACATCACGAACCTGAGAAGCACCGAGTCCTCGGCACCAGAATTCCCGACATGCAATATCGACCCGTCAAGTACGACTTTGCCTGGATCCAACCTGGCGGAGAGGCAGGACAGGGCAGGATGATTTGGTACATTGACGGCAGACCTGTTATGAAGGCTGAGATCCCTGCTGGCACGAGACCTGTGAGGGAAATGACTATTCTTCTCAACGTGGCTATGGGCGGAAATGTGTGCGGTGGAAAGGTTCCGGCTGATGGGTATTACGATATGGTCGTTCATACCCTGTTCCTGGGTAGTGAGCCAGAGTACGGTGGTTGGCATCGTTTTGACGCCGACTGGGGAAATCCGGCTACACCTTTGGGAAATACATATTGAGGCTTTGGATAATTTGGGTATTTCAAAGGCATTGTGGTCGCAATGCTATATATTGTTCTGATACTCAGTAGTTGATAGCTGCCAACAAGCTGCTTATGAAAAAGAAAAGGAGAATTATGATGACTAGTTAAATAACAGAGGACAGGCAGAGTGAGACTGAGAATTATTGAAGTCGGCCGCTTTTTCCCATTTGGAGCTGAGGCTGATGCTGTCGCCACTGACCTAGGCCGGCGGCGCGACTCGTCGGCGTTCCCCACTTGGCGAGCCGACGCCCGACGGCGACTCCAAGTCGGCAGCCGGCATCTTGAGCCCGCGCCAAAAGGTTGGGGAAATTAGGCTAATGAACAAGGGGGCAGTCGCTGACGGAGCTGGGGTTTTGGAGGCTTGAGATGCTTGCGCATTTCCATCACAGCCTGGGTGAGGAATGAGATCCTGTTATTGACGAGTTTTGCGGCCAAGATGTGATTTTGATGGTTCGTTCACACCACCAGACCGAGGCATCACAGCCCCTGCTCTCGCTATCACACAAACATGGCCCAATCACAATCGCAAACAATATCTCCTCCAAGACTCCAACTTGGCAACGCAGCCGAGGCCCTCTTATCAGAACAAGGCTCCCTGATCTGATGACCCTGGGGAAATGTAACACTCTGACACTTCTGGGTCGCGGAAAACCCCCGGGTTATGAGTAATGGAAATTACCCCGCACAGTTTATGCGGTATCGGCCCCAGGCTTGGCTTTTGGGGTCGCTTGCCCGTCGGGCGGAATCTCAGGTTTGAGGATGGCCTCATGCGATGCGATGGCGTTTGATGTATAATAGAGATCCGGGAATCAGGAATGATCGGGTATGGGTGTTTTTATTCGAGGTGGATGATTTGAACGCGCTTTTGCGACGCGTTCTACTGGAGACTTGGCCTTGTAGCCGAAGATCTGCCCTCCAATTGGTGTTCTTTTGTGATGCCTTCACATTGTGGTTGTCTCGTCCAGTACAGCTTCACACTTGACTGACACAACAATGAGACAGCAATAATTGAGTGCCGATCCCAAGAACTGGCATAAATAAACAGCTCCATTGAAACACCTTTCAAGCCCCGACAAAGCATCAATCACTCACTCTGTTATCAACAAACATTCGCCACTCTCACGAGTAATGAATTCGCAAAAAGCCTTATCCGGAAACATGGTCAGATTTGTCCCCTTTCCCCCGCGACGAACCGACATTCCCCAATTTTCGGAGGTTGTTTGGAGAATGAAGTTCCCTCCATGCCCCTTTCGGAAGGAACATGCGACTGGAGCCGGGGCTAGGGGCGAGCGAGTGTCAAGGGGGTTGCGTCGACCATTTAGCCTTGATAGAGATGAAATGGACGTTTTGGCACTTAAGAGTCCGGACCTCCCGCTTTGGAATCTCATTCTTTCTTCGTACATCATTGTCGTCGTTGTGTTTTTGATAATCGCTGACAAAAACAATGGCTGAGAGTTTGCCTCCCAAGAGGGACAGCACCTCCAAGAGGGATGATGACGCCCCCGTCCTCAAGTCCGTCTCGAATCAGCAAGCCCCCATCAACGCCTCGGGACACGTCCAAGAGCTTCAGCAAAACTTCAACCTCCTGTCCCTAGCCGGCGTCGGACTCGTCGTCGGAAACGTCTGGCCTGCTATCGGCGGCTCCATCCTCGTTGCCATCTTCAACGGCGGACCTCCCGGCGTCCTCTACGAGTTCATCGTCGTTTCCGTGTTTTACTGGACTGTTGCCGCTAGCATCGCCGAGCTTGCCAGCGCTATCCCTTCGTCTGCTGGAGTTTATCACTGGGCATCTGTGACTCCTGGTCCGCGATGGGGTAGGATGATAGGTTTCTTTGCTGGGTGGTGGAACTATCTCGCCTGGGTTCTCGGATGCGCCAGCATGTCTTCGATTCTTTCAAACACCCTCGTCCAGATGTACGCCCTCAACCATGCCGATTTCATCGCCGAGTCGTGGCACGTCTTTGTCACATATATCATCACCACGTGGATCGCCTGCGCTTGCGTCTGCTTGGCCAACAGTGCCATGCCCAACTTGAACAAGTTTGGAGTGTTTATCATCCTGGCTGGTTTCATCATCACTATCATTGTTGTTACAGTCATGCCCGGTCGAGGTGGACGACCTCCGCATGCGTCTTCGGCGTTTGTGTGGAAAGATTGGGTTGCTGATATTGGATATCCGAATGGCTTCGTTTTCGTTGCCGGCATGCTCAACGGAGCTTTCAGTGTTGGACCCGTGGACGCAGTTACACATTTGGCCGAGGAAATTCCAGACCCTCAGCGCAACGTCCCTATCGCTCTTCTCCTCCAGGTCGCAACTGGTTTCGTCACTGGACTCTGCTATCTCATCGCCATCATGTACGCCATCAACGACTACGACGCCCTTTTCGAATCGGCTTACCCTATCGCTGAGATCTATCACCAAGCCACTGGTTCAGCTGCAGGTGCAACTGGCCTGTTGTCATTGGTCATGATCTGCATCTCTCTTACAGTTGTCGGTCTGTACATTACCTGCGGCCGAACGCTCTGGGCTCTGGCTCGAGATGGAGCCACTCCCTTCCCTGGAGTTCTCGGCCATGTTCACGAGAAGCTCGATATGCCTCTGTGGTCGACTCTCGCAACGGGTGCCTTGGTGACAGTGCTAGGTGCCATCTACGTCGGAAGCACAACGGCGTTTAACGCCTTTGTCGGTAGCTTCATCCTCCTCTCGAGCAGCTCATTCTTGGCGTGCATCCTACCAAACCTCTTGACTGGACGCAAAAACATTACATACGGACCATTCAAGATGCGCGGGCTTGTGGGCTTTGTCATCAACAGCGTTGCATGCGCCTACATGCTCATTTGGGGCGTCATCTACTGCTTCCCTTATGCGCTGCCTACAGACGCACAGAGCATGAATTACACATGCGTGATCTGGGGTGGTCTGACGTTCCTCGTCGGCGCCTGGTGGTTTGGAAGCGCGCGGAAGGGATACCAGGGGCCCACGGCTACAGGTGCTGTGGTGCCTGGAATGGCGGTTGATCCAGCTTGATCTTTCTTTCTTTCTTTCTGTTCGGTGCCGTCACTATCGTCTGACACATCAGGGCCATGGGCTGTGGGGGTTACAGGAGTTAGTGATGCGGGGGTTGGGGTATGAGGCTTGACATGGGATGTCGTGTGTGCATTGCATGGGCCTTGGTTCTGAGATTGAGATGGTACAACCCCTGTACAATAGCGAGAATGATACTACTTTCTGTTCACTTTGGGAGCCAATGTCTCTGTGTTCATGTCTCTGTATCTCTGATCGGAGTTCGGCTACAACATCAACATCCGAGCCTGTAGAAACGAAGCCGTCTTCACCGTCACCGCTTGGCACTCCACACTGCCAGGCTGTCAACGGTCGAAGGGGCAGCGACCCATTGTCAGTCTTAGTCATCCTCTGAAGGACGCTGGGCCAGGCCAGCCATGCACTGGATGAAGCACGCCAGGGTCCAACCGATCTAGGGTTGCCCCAGGCGCCTGTAGGACGATGCAGATTTACCCTGCACCCATTGAGAATCGTGCATCAACGTGTTCCATACTTCTAGCCTCGAACCGATAAGATCGCCTAGTATTTGTTATGGTGGAATTGCATCCGTCGGCGTGTCTCGCGTCTGGGTGGAACGGACCGCGAGAGCGGGGATGAAGGATTGATTGCGAGACGAATTGAAACGAGTACGTGTAAAATAGCTCATTATTCACGTTGTGCAATTATCTATAGTTGTTGCTGTGCCACTTGATGGCAAGGAATTGGGTGTTACTTGATCTTGGCCATGATGTTGTGAGGTCTGAGCTCAGTAGCACGGATGGCATTTACAGTGACGCCATCTCGCTGGAACAGGCCAGAATTCATGAAAAGAACAAACCCCAATTCCAAGTTTGTTGAGCCTCCCAAGTGCGTGTCAAATGCACTGCATCTGCAATCCTCAGTCTTACCCTATCTCGTGGCTGCAGTGCAGTCGACAAAATATGCGAGCAGCAGGCGTTTACAGTACAGGACAGTTACGGTACAGTTACATGGATGAGACATACCCTGTCTGTGGATTGGATGGATGCGGAGCCGAGAGAAAACTGGAGAAACGAAACAAAAAAATCGAGGCGAAAAAAATGACAGGAGAAAAACAATCGCGAGGCGGTGGCTACGTCGCCTGAGCTGCTGGTGGCATGAGATGAGGCCCGTCAGCTATTTTCGTTGAGCTCAGCGCGTAGCACAATTAAAAGATGACTCAGTCCCGGGCGCAATTGAGGCCAGTATTGTAATTCTGGCGTCCTCCCAGAAGAATAGGCAACGAGAGGCTTTAGTAGGCGCCTCGAAGCCTCCTCCAAAACGTATGGAGTACGGCCTCCTCGAAAGAGTCGGGCTGGGGACATCTTATGCCTTGGTGCAACGGAGCGAGCGAATCGGAAATCCCCACATGACGTTGCAGCCCGACCCAGAAGTCTTTTGCCCAAGGAAAAAGAGACCGGCCGGGCCTCAAAATGATAATGGACCCCCTTGTGCGAGCCTTGACTGGGCGCCTTGGTTTCAACGATTGGGCACAGAGTGAAATCCCAAGTACAGGTACACGTAATAGAGGGAGACACGGGCCCTTTCTGCAGGTGACAGGACAAGTTACGGCCTTGTTTTTTTGGCTTCTCGACTTGACAGCAAAGACCAGGGATCCATCCTCTTGCAGGGTCCCCAGCCCACTACCCGTCTCTGCCGGGGTCCTCCCAAGCAACCAGGTCCTTCCACATGGTCGTCTTGCCACCAGGCCTCCATTCTAATTTCACCTCTTTTCCCGGGGATGTCCATCGTGAGAGCCAATGGGGACTTTGCGGAATGTCGGCTTTGGGATCTTGCACAGGGAGTCTTCCCGTTCTGCAAGGAGGCTCACAAGCCCTCTCAGAGGCCCTGACGACATATCACACGGTTGGTTGGACCAGCTGTCACCGTGTCCTGGCGCCCAATGTGGTTGGGTTGTGGATCTCGAACCACCCCCTGTAGCCACTGGCAGGGTTCCAACTCTTGAATTGGGCTCCTCGGGCTCTGTCCCGGACGCCTCCCCAGGGCTTGTGCCGTGGGTGACGGGATGCATCCTGGTGGTGTACAGGACCTAAAGTCAATGTATACCCGCAGATGGCCTGTTGGGTGATTTCTACCAGACTTTTCCTCTTTCTAGACAGAAAACAGACAGCACACAATATGCAGCGAGACCATTTGGAACTTGAAGTACCCATCGTTAATGTAGTAGTGTACCCAGAGGTCACCGCCCGCCGATCACCATCGTCCATCCAAACCACCACCCCCGCCGCAACCCACGAGCACGCGAGATACTCAGCTCCAACATCTACACATTTTTGCAACAACACTTGAGAACGCTTCACACATTCTGAAGCACATCAGCCATGAAGAAGTCTACCAAGACGGCCCCTCAGAGGAGGCCCTTTGATCCGCTGTCCCAGTATGAGCAGCAGCGACAGCACGAGAGCACCATGGCCCTTACCATCCGGGGCTATCCCCCCAAGAACAGCAACAACACCAAGTCCGACTCGTGGCACACGTCCGACGATAGCCAAAGGAACACCAACCCCAGCTCCTCCTACGCCCGGGCGAGATCACAATCACGACCTCCCACACGGCGGCCAGACGCCGACGGCCTCTCGACCGTGTCCGAGGTGACTTCAAGCGCTGCCTCAGACGTCTCGGACGACACTGCCTCCACCGTCAGCACCAGCACAACCTCATCCACATCAACAATTAACCAAGGCCGACGGCAAGACGACACACAGAGGCCTCTGATGTTCCGGCCGCCTCAACTTCGCTTCCGATCTGGCGACACAGGCACAAGATCACCCGAGCCGTTGACGCCCAGGAACCCTTATCTGTCGGACGACTATGATTCCGCCTCTGAGCTGGGCTGGGGCAGCTCATCCAATGTTTCCACCACCACAAAGGCCACCACTGTCGTCGACGACTCTGACGACAGCTGCGCCAAGACGCCCACCCGGGCGCGGTCCATGGCCCGTCGGCCGAGCGTGTCGACGTCGCAACAGACGAGGACGACGGAGCGTCAGATTGAACGACGGGGTGAGCGTCAAGTCGAGTTCCAGACGACGGATCGTCAATTGGAGAGACGATCTGAACGTCAGATGGAGCGTAAGCCTGAGCGTACCAAGGAACGCTCACGCAGTCGGGGACGCAGTGTGCACATCCACATTGAGCAGCCGGTCCAACAGCAACAGCCTCAGCAGCAGCAGCCGCAACAACAGCAGATGGTTCAGCAACAGCCTCAACAGACTGTTCAAACGATTCAGCAGACAGTTCAGCAGCCTGTGCAGCAGCCGACCATGGTCCATTCCATGACCACTCAGCAACAGTCGGTTACCCAGCAGTCTACCATCACCCAGCAGCCCATGGTCCACCAACCCACCATCCCTCAGCAGCCTATGATCTCTCATCAGCCTGTTGTGGCTCCCCAACCCATGATTGCTCAGTCGATGATGTCTGCTCCGCCCTTGATGGCCACTCAGCCGTTGTATGCTCCTCAACAGCCAATGACACAGCAGCCAATGACCCAGACCATGACTACGACCACTGTGCATTCTTCATCACAACAGCAACAGCAACCGGTCGTCCAACAAACCGTGGTTCAACAACCCCAGCCTATCTCTCAACAGCCACGGATTCCTGAGTCAAGACAGCTCCCCCAGCCTGAGCGTCCTCCCTCTCGGCCTCGTGCACAGTCTCGGCACGATACCGAGAGGGCCATGGCTGCTGAGATTGAGAAGCTCAAGAATGAAGTCAAGAGCCTCAAGAGCAAGCAAAAAGAAACCATCAAGGATCTTGACGACGCTCGATACAGGCTCAACTGCACGCAGAGCGACAGGGAAGAGCTTCGTCAGGAGAGGAACAGGGCTCAGTCAACCAGAGACAGACTCACTGTCGAGCTCGAGGAGCAGACACGTCTTCTGGAGAGGACTCGGACTCGGCTTGATGAGCAGAGGCGGACTCTCGAGAGATTCGAGAAGGACCGTGACACTTCCATTGAACAGCTCAAGAAGGAGCGTGACGCCGCCATTGAGAAGTTCAAGAGAGATCATGACGTGTCTGTCAGAGAAGTCATCAAGGACAGAGAGGTCTCTGTTGAGAAGATCAAGAAGGAGCGTGATGTTTCTGTTCAAAAGGCCATCAAGGACCGAGATGCGTCTGTCGAACAAGCCAAGAGGGAACGAGACGCTGCTCTTGAAAAGATCAGAAGAGAACGAGATGAGGCCATCGAGAGGTACAAGCGCGAGCGAGATGTCTCTGTTGAGATGGCCAAGACAGAGCGAGACATATCCATTGAGGCGCTCAAGAAGGACCGCGATTCAGTCCTCGACAGGTTCAGGCGTGAGCGTGACCAGGCCATCGAGGCCGTCGACCAGTTCAAGAAGGAACGCGACCAAGCTCTCGTGCAGGCAAAGAAGGACGTCGATATTTCGTTCGCGAGGTCCCAGAAGGAACGTGATCAGGCTCTTGAACAGGCTAGGAAGGACTACGACCTTTCTATCAAGAGGACCAAGAAGGAGCGTGATCTCGAGCTGAACAAGCTCCGCAAGGAGAAGGACGAGATTATCCGAGATATCGAAGATGAGCGAGATGCCATCGTCGAGAAGCTCGAGAAGGAGCGTGACCGCGCTGCCGAGAAACACAAGAAGGATCTCGACCTTGCTATCTCCAGGGCCAAGAAGGAGCGCGACCAAGCCATCAGCAAGATCCAGAAGGAGCGCGACCAGACGGTTGACAGGCTCCAGAAGGAACGCGATCAGGCCATCGACAGGCTGAAGAAGGAACGCGACATGACTGTTGGAGCCCTCACCAAGGAGCGTGACGAGCTCTTGATTATTGAGCGCAACTACAGCGACAAGGTCAAGGAGCTCGAGGACCACCTCTCCAAGCACCGCGAGCTCAAGGCTGCTCTTGAGAGGAACTACGAGGATCTCAAGAAGGAGAGCCAGCAGACCACCAAGACCAACAACCAGTTCGAGGCCAAGAGCATCAACCTTGAGAGGGAGCTGGAGGACGTCAAGGTCATCCGCAAGTCTCAGGAGACGGCCTACGTCGCCAAGATCGCCGGCCTGGAGATTTCCAAGGAATCCATGCAGTTCCGTGTGGACGGCATGGAGAAGGATCTCCTGGAGAAGGCCAAGGAGCTGGGTGAGCTCACCGTCGAGAGAGATCGCTACAAGACGGAGAGCGAGAACAACAAGAACCAGGTCGAGTCTCTCAGCAAGGACAAGGTGAACCTCGAGGAGGATAAGAAGAACCTCAACAAGCGCATCGACGAGTTGTCGAGCGACAAGTCCAAGCTGGAGGAGTTGCTTGGTGGTCTTGAGGGCGACAAGAAGAAACTCGAGGAGCAGCTTACTGGACTCGAGGGTGACAAGAAGAAGCTAGAGGAAGAAGTCACCGTGCTCAACACGACCATCGAGGAACTCAAGACTGACAAGGACGCCATGAAGGCCGAGTGGACCAAGGACGTCGAGAGCAAGGAGGCTCGTATCGCAGGACTCGACACGGAGAACAACGAACTCAAGAACCAGCTCGAATCGCTCACCAAGGACAAGGACGCCATCAGTAAGCAGGTCGAAGAGATCGAGACCAAGAGAAAGAAGCTCCGGAAGCGCTACGAACAACTCACCGGCCAGAACAAGGAGCTCCGCGGCCAGGTCAGAGGTCTGTTGAGCGAGCAAGACGACCACAGCTCGCAGGTCCTGCGGCTCTCTGTCGAGTGCAAGAGCCTCCGCAAGGAAAACACGACCCTCAGGACCCTCTCGGAGGCCGGCAGCGTCGTTTCCAGCTCCCTATCTAGCGTTTCATCCTCTGCGAGCACCGTCACCGACGACGAGGACGCCACGAGCGTCACCTCGGATGCCACCGAGAAGCCAGATCCAGCGTCGGTACCCCAACCCGCCTCGGTCGAGGACGTCGTCGAAGAAGAAGCACCTGCTGATGCCGAGCCAGCTGAGGCTGAGCCAGAGGCAAAAGCCGAGACTGAAGCCCCAGCGGGAGAAGAAGCAGAAGAAGTAGCAAAAGAACCAGAGCCAGAACCCGAACCCCCCGTCACCCCCGAGGTTGAGCAACTCCGCGGAGAAAACACCGAATTGAAAGAGAAGGCCGACGCCGTCACCACAGAGAGAGACGAACTCACGACCAAGCTCGAAGCCAGCACCGAAAACGCCGGAAAGTTGCAACTCAACGTCGATACCGTCACTGGAGAGCGAGACACCGTTACCGCCGAACGAGATGAGCTCACCATCAAGCTCAACGCCGCCAACGAGAACGGAGGCAAGCTGAAACTCACCGTCGATACCGTCACGGCCGAACGAGACGAGCTCACGACCAAGCTCGCCGCCACCGAGGAGAACGTCAACACCGTTACCGCCGAGAAAGACGAGATCTCCAAGAAGCTCGCCACCGTCGAAGAAGAGGCCGCCAAGCTTCAGGAAAAGGCAGCCAGCGTAGACACCATCACCGCTGAGAGAGACGATCTCCAGGGAAAGCTCACTGCCTCTGAGGCTACAGTTGCCGAGCTGAAGGAAAAGCTCGCCAGCGTCGACGCTCTCACAGCCGAACGTGACGAACTCGCCAAGAAGCTTGAAGCGGCTGAGCGAGAGGCTGTGATTCTCAACCACCTGCGCGCCGAGAATAAGGACCTCATGGCTCAGCTCGCCGAGGCCAAGAAGGCCCAGGCAGCTGCTAGCGCTGATGTCACTGCCCTACAGACCCAGGTCGGTGCTCTGGTGGCTCAGCTCGGAACAAACGGTGTTACTCGAACCAAGAGCGGACGCAAGCCCATCAAGGATCCCAAGCGAAGGGAGGAGATGGTAATTGTCCGTGACCCCCGGGACCGCGGAGGTGGCATGTAAGTTTTACCCCTTTTGACTCTTGATAAGTTGAATACTAACGAGCTGTAGTCACATTGTTCGACGTCGCAACCTCAACTCTTCTACTACCAGGTCTTCTTCCCAGTCTGAGGGATCAGTCGACGCTTAAACGCCTGTACAACCTACCTACCTAACACTTAACCTTCGCTACTATGTGAAGACTACTGTATGACTAACTATATTCTCTCTTTTGTAAACACTTTTCCTTTGTCATTTGTATTTTCAAGCAAGCGATGAGTTCTGTATGTAGATGGCATAAACCAAGAGATGAGCGATGCAATATCTTTGTATGAGGGTACGAGGGATACATTTAACGGCAATGGGTGAGCGTGAATTTCCTTTTGTATGGGATTGGATTGTATGGGATGAGCATTAGCATTGATATGGCGTATACATAAATACACAAATTGGAAGGGCTCTGTAGTCTTGGTGATGTTTTCTTACCTATGTAAACTTGGGTAGATATACTTTCAGTACCAGTCACCTCCACTATCTTCCTGATCATCCTCTTCCTGATCCCTAAATCTCTCTCTTGGGTCATTACTCCCCCACTTGTCTCTGCACGTGTACCGCACAACGTCGTAAAATCCAAACTCCCTGAACCGTGCCTCATCCCACATCATCAAACCCCATTCTTGAGTACTGTCTGGCATAAACCCCCCAAAAAGGTTGCTATGCTCGCCCTTCCACGTCTGTGTCCCAGCCACTGGTGGTTGGGCTGGGTCGTCGCCCTTGAAAGGGAATGGTTCTTGATCCCGTTCCCGCTGGTCTCGAGGCGACGGATAATGGATTCGCCGATCAACGTGTGTGTCCTGTCGTAAAACTCTACCCAGGCGGTTATAACGGCTATACTCGCATGGGTTTATAGTATTAAAAAGGCTGATATAGAGCGCGTTCAGCTGGGTAGACGGCGTGGGCAACATTTCAAGCCCATGGACTACGGATCGAGGTGTTAGCTGCGGGTTGTAGATGGTCAAAAAGGGAGGCAAGGACAGACTTACAGATACATTTCACTTTCATGCACTCTTTTCCACCTCGCTCCTTCTGTGCGCCCTGATAGGTGGACTCAAATTCGATATAAAACTCATCCGCAGCAAAGATACGAGCATTACTGACGTCCCATTCCCAGAGTAAGGGTAGGTCTGTGTAAAACCCATCCGTGGCAAAAGAGTGAACACTATTGATCTCCTCCACTTCCCAGGGCTCGTACAGACCAAAGAACATGTCTAATATGCGGACCTCGACGAAACCAGAATCGGAGTGGCCAAATAGGTTACACCAGAGCTGGAAACGATACAAGGCTCGCATTATCCTCATTTCCTCGGTGGGAGTCAGAGGAGGGTTTCGGGCTGCCGTCTTGGGCTCCTTGAAGTCGTTTGCGATGTTGGTGAATGCCCAACTTTTGTACATTTCCGTGAAGGGCTGAACAACGAAGCAATAGAACACGGCCAAGTCGCTCATGTTATTTCCCGGCAGGCCTTCTTCTAGTAATGAAAAATTTGGCGAGGAGCGGAGTCGCTGATAGTCTTTGAGGAATCGGGGAATGGCATCTTCACGATGGACGCGGTCGAAGTTGGCCGGGCTGGTCAGGTGGACTGCATAGGCATCAACGGCGAGCGATCCCAGCGTTGTGTGCAAGGCGCTGCCTAAGATGAATTTGTGATCGTGCCGATATTGTTGGTAAAATGTCGGGCAGGACTTGATCAAGTTCTTTACTTGGTCCAGATTCAGTGTGGTCAAGATGGAGAGGCGAAGCTCCGGGGAGAGTTGCTCCAACCTAGATAGCTCTGGAGTCTCTTTGACCATGGATGATAGGCTTTGAAGATGTTATGGAGACTCTGTTGTCGTGGAGGTTTTATCTTCATGAGGTGTGGTGTAGGTTGATGACGATTCGGATGAGGCTTGAGAGCGCGTGGCCTCGAACGGGCAGGCACTGGTGTCCTCCATGTTGACAGAGACAATGATAAGAGGGAAGAAAGATTTTTGTCGATCGCAAGAATCAGAGGAAGATCGGATGGCATATGTGGCAATCGAGTAGAATCTTGTATGCAACCTTCAACTTAGGTAGTCTTCTCTGCCTGCAGTTACAAAGGCTAATATAGGCAACGGTATTTTGCAATGAGAACATCGGTATGGCATATCGCTACTTTTACGGAGGATAACCAAGGTTTACTTGGGCTTAAAGTGCTGCCGATGAATTTGTTGACACTGCGAGGTTTGTCTCGGGTCAACTGCAACCATGAGGGGCCAACGTTTTCATCGCGCAATTATCTCTCCTATTAACCTTCTACAATTTTATTTAGGTTACGGGCTTTGCAACTTTGGGTTCAAATGCTGTCATGTGTCAACTACCGTGTTCTTCGACAATGTGCCTGATGACCCCTCTCAGAGACGTCACTAATACCAACAACAATCGCGTGATCAAGGAGATTCATCTGTTAGAAACTCATTCCCAAACGAAGTTTCAGGCCCTTTTACGGAGAAATTCCCCATGGTGCCCTTGTTTCACCTTTACGCACTTTGAGCAGTAGATTGGCCAGCCAAGTTTGCTAGATGGCGCTAAGAGCAAGACCAAGACTGATCCCGGCCTCTCGCAATTTAGGCGCCCGCGGCGACCGGGTTGGGACAGGCCATCCACGGCACCTCTTCCGAACTTAAGGTTGAAAAACGATATGAAGTACCTCCCTAGCTGTAGCATGGGGTGGAGAATGCTGTTATCTAGCGCGCTTATCGAGACTCGCTCGTTGACTCGTTGATCTTATGGCTAAGTCGGCGTGTATGTGGGATACCTCTACTTGATATAAACTCCTTTCTGAAGCTTCCTTTTACTGTTTTTGTTGTTCTTGCTTCAGCGCCCTTCCACTCTTTTATTCATTCATCCACTCATTTTGGAATTCTTGTTTATTCTTGTCACTCCTTTCGTTTCAACATGAAGTCAACCGGCTTGTTCAGGGCCTTCTTCGGCGCTGCCCTCATTGCGGAAACAGTTGCCTTCTTCCGCGTTACCTGTGCACCATGGAAGCGCGAGCGAATCGATTCTCTTATCAGTCCGGGGGCTGAGAGTTCCCACATGCATACCTTCTGGGGATCCCGCAAGATCTCTGCAGACACGGTCAACGGAGCCGACTTCCAGGATGGATGCACTTCGTGCGATAATCAGCTTGACAAGTCTGCCTATTGGATGCCTACTTTGTATTATGGTGAGTAGTTGCACAAATCAAAGGCAGTTGAGTAAGTTTGTCGGGCTTACATCTGTTTAGTCAAGAAAAATGTCACTGTCCCCGTCAAGGTTGGCATTTTCCACGTGTATTATCAAGGGCAGGAGAACAACCCAGGTCTATACCCCGAGGACTTTGCCCTCATCGGTGGCAACCCCAAGATTACCGAAGACGAAATCCGAGAGCAGGGTGGCAATGGTATTCACTGGGTGAGTGATAGGCGTTCAGTCCGTCAAACGAGACACATCGCTCACGGATGAGTAGCACTTTGACGAGAGCGACGAAGTCAAGGAGAAGTGGCAGTTTCCCAAGAAGCGTGGCACAGGGTGGCTACGAGGCAACGTCCCCTTTCCGGGCTGGGTTGTCAAAGACAAGGCGTTGGGTCGATATCGTGCTTGCAATGACACTGTCGATACGGGGTGTATCAGCGTCCCGGGCATGTTTTTCGCTGTCTGGTATGATGTTGGCGATGCAGAGTTCTTCACTTTTGAAGACGGCGACTACTTGACCTTGTCAAGCGGAGGAGGTACTAAACACGTCCCCCCTCTTGAAGTTTGCCTTGCTGACTTGTAGCAACAGGACATACCTACCACGGCGATTTCATCATGGGCTGGGACAAGTCGGCATTGTGGGAAGTCTCTCACAAAACAATCGAGTTCGCCAAGATCGGTGGGGAGGCCGCGTACGTTCGCAGCGACACCTGCAACGCAACGGCCGAGGCCACGACTTATCTTTGGGATCTTGACTGGCAGACTGTCCTGGCAGCAAAGAACGGGTCTCTGACTGAGTCCGTCGTGACTGGTACGTATGACAACTTTTTGACCATCACGGATGGAAAGAGTGTCAATGCCACGTGGAGTGGTAAATGGGGAGAAGAGGGCAGTTCCGCCGACGACGGGGAGAAGGCACTTGACGAAGCATCCTCTGTTTCTGTTTCGTCTCCCTCAACATCAACGAGTGCTCCATCTACCGTGGCATCGTCTAGTGGAACGGCAGACCTCTCCCAGACGACGCTGTCGACGGCTACCATCTCCGCCAAGGCTCAAGGGATTGAAACCGTGTCAACGGCTACCCTAGCAGCTTCTTCGACTGCCAATGCGCAGCCTTCACCCACTACCAGCAACAACAAACATCACTCTTCGAGCAAGACACACTTCCGCCTCCACCAGGCGAAGAAGGGTTGCAGAGCTTCTCCTCCCAAAGAGCGCCAAGATTGATTCTTGAGCACCGAGTCGATATTCTGATGGCTGGGACCATTCACGTAGCCGACATGTCAGCGATTCAGTGTCTCGTGACATGCGGCAAGTTTATAGCTGGCGGTCTAGGTTGGTCGGGAAACTTGGATTTAGTATGACTTTGCTGGCAATAGCATCTTGAACAAGTACCCAGATAACATGGAAAAGAACCCCGTCAGACTACTACTGGGCTGTAAAGCCACCATCCACTGGAAGACACACGCCCGTGATCCACCTGGCCTCTTGACTTGCAAGAAAGATGGCCGCGCCCACCAAGTCCTCTGGGACACCAGTTCCATGAAGTGGGTGAAGAGATCGGATAGACTCCATATCGGTGTGCTTGATTGTGTCGGCCCAAATGGCCGTCTCAGTGTCTGCACTGTGTTAGACGGGGGGTCGACAAGATCTCAGGCGGGTACTCACATCCGGGACAAATCGCGTTGCAGTGAATGCCGTCTTTGGCGTAGTCCAAGGCTACCTGCTTAGTCAAATTGGACACGGCACCCTTGGAGGCGCAGTACGACGCTGTAAATATGTCAGTACATGCGAAGTTTTGCATATCTAGGTAGTGTCTTACAGATATTCCGACCCGCAACAATGCCGTATATCGAAGATATGTTGATGATCCAGCCTCTGTCACCAGTCTCGGGCTTCTCTTGCTTCAGCATCTGGGTAATGGTGTACTTGCTCGTCAGAAAAATGGACTTGACGTTGACATTCATAGTCTTATCCCACCACTCTTCTGGTGTCTCGTGGATCCTGAGTGGTTTGTTTCCTGCTTCGGCAGAAATGCCTGCATTGTTGACCAGCCTGGGGCATGTAAGTAGCTGGAACTGGCCATAACATGAGGCCTCTTTGAGTCACTCACACATCGATGCGTCCAAACTCGGCCACTGTTTTCGTCACCAAGGCTTCGACAGCTGTAGCCTTGCCCACATCCGTCTGGACAAAGATTGCTTTCCCTCCTTTTGACCGTATGAGCTCATCAGTGCTGATGGCTTCTTCCCCATTCACATCGAGGCGTGCCTTGGGCTGGAGATCTGCGCAGACAACGGAAGCCCCCTCGCGAGAGTAGCCGAGAGCAATAGCCCGGCCCAGACCAGAGGAAGCGCCCGTGACGATGCACACCTTGCCTGATAATCGGTGGACGGATGTCGGAGCAGTCATTTTCGAGGTACGACTTTGTTGAGAAAAGATTATGCTAGGTTGATAACGAGTCTTTTCAGTAAGACTGAGCTCAAGTCTCAACGTCACTGAAGGGTGGTATCTGACCACCCCATTAGCCACGGCATGTCTATTTAACATGCTCACTTGCCTACCACGCAACAAGGTTTCCGACCTTCCGAGATGGGTAGGCCAACCGATCTGCCGAATTTATGCACTCAAACAAGGAATCAAGCCGAGAACGCGGGGTCGTCGGGTGCGTTCGTTGCCAATGTCTCAGAACTCGGTATATGACTTTGCGGCCTGTTGAGGGGTTGTGCAGAATGCTGCATATAACCTGCGGGGTGGCTATGCCGAGGTCGAGACGGAATGGTGTCCGGAAAGGAACTCAGAGTGTTGTCGCTTTTTCAAGAACATGGAATTAGTGGATAGTCGTATCATCACCCCTTTGGCCATTCATCAACAAGCTTGGCAGTATGAAAACTAGTAGTCCACCCAAGATCCCTCTGTATCCCCTCAAGCAGCTTCAAAACAGCCTCTTGCTCACACCTCTCAAAAAACACCTGCCCCGCGACAAACAGGGCCTGCACTGAATTAATCCTCATGGGATCCGTAGGATTTGCCAAACTGATGCCGCATATCTCTCTGGCGTGATCGTGTACTTTGGCCTGGATCTGCCTGTAAGAGTTGAGGCGGGCGGAGACTGTGGAACGTATGGCTGTTGACTCCTGGGGTCTGTTGACCAGCAAAAGAATCATGGCCATGTGGTAGTTTTGCATTGTTGCGGCGCAGATTGGTAATTCGTACCATATTTGTTCAAAGTTGGTGAAGCATGCCTCCTCACTTCCTAAATATGCTGTCCTGGCACTCGGTTGAAAGGTCGAGGGGAGGCTATTGTACCACTTCTGCAACTCTGCCATCAACAGTTTCCATCGCTTAAGAAGCCGCTCCTGGGTAACTCCGACTAGAGGACGCTGCCCATGAGGCAGAGCGTAGTCCGTGGGGTTGATGGCATCACCGGACGTAAGGTAGTTCGATATCTTGCCCAGGAGCCATGTTAACTCGTTGCTCTTTGTGTCTTCCTCAATGTCAGCCGAGGTGCGAACGTCTGCTGAGCCGGGAGGACTGAATGGCATTAGAGAGCCATTTTCATTTGTGGCGAGACCTGCATTCTGCCAAAGCCGCATGTCTTTTAGATCAAGACGAGTCTGTGTTTCGCTGATAACTGTACATGCCTTAGAATCCAATTCGATACTGGAAGGGGCGCCAACTTACACGCGCAAAGCAAGTCTTGTCTTGCCAGACTCCAAAAGATGGGGCCTTGGATCGCCGTCCGAGGGATTACTACCGGCGATGACGGGGCAGCGAAAGGATCTGATTTGGGATCAAACAGCGGTAATGCCTTGAGGTGTGCTCGCCAGGCTGTATCGGGAGCATCCATGAGTTCATAAATACAGAGTATTGCCACAGCAGCAAGCATGTCCTCTTTATCGCTCAAATCATTCTCGTATGCTCGCAAGTCAACCGCATTTTTTAGGTGGTTAATAGCTTCGCCATAATGCTTTGCAGACTGATAGTGCCAGTCAACAGCGTAACGGGATGCATGGAAACTGCTTTCGGAAAAAGCCTCTGCTCGAGAGAGGCGGTCGAGATGTTTGGCTGAGACTGCGCAGACTGCTGATTTCAGCAGGGGCTTTGTGGCTGCTATGACCGGGACTTTGCAAGAGAAGTAGGACCCAGTGTCAAATATGTCCATCCTGAGATCTTGTGAGAATAGGAGATATTGCGATAAAGTCGGATGGACTCACCATTGACCAGGACCTTGCTTGAAATGTCTTAGCAAATGCAATGCCGTCAAGTTTGATGTTGATGCCGGCTCATCGATATCAGGTGTTTGTGGGTGTTCAGGATAATCTTGAGGTTCGTCTGCTGGGGTCAAGATGCTTTCTCCTACAGGTGAGTCAAGAATGGCTCCAGGAAAGTCAAGAATCTGAATCGATTCCCGTTCCTCTTCCTGAGCGCCTCCAAGCCGCAGGACAGGATCGTCTTGGTGTGTGTAAGGGTCTTTGACATGTATAAACCGAACTGAACAAAGTGTTAACTCTGCAAAATGTACAGTACTGACGAAACTCACGCTCAGCTGGCACATGAAGCCATACATGGTCATCCTGGAAGACGTGTTGCTCTTGGCGTTGTGAGAAGCCCCCGTCTTTGCTCTTGTCTCTCGGGGATGTCTCAAAGTGCCGAAATATCGACCTCTGAGAGTAGCAACATTCCCGAGAACCCCTGCGACAGGGCCCGCAGATGGGCTTGACCTCGTCGCACTTCAATTTCCTTCGCCTGCATGTTTGACTGCCCAGGGTCAGTTTTGCTCGGCAATTGACTTCCAAGAGAAAACACGCATACCAACCAGAGAAGGAACGCATCCTGCGTCTCAAAGATAAAGCATTAATGTCGAGAATCTAGGATAAAGAGTTTTTCTCGGTTCAGAGCTTCAAGTTGACTCATGGATATGAGGTAATGAAGCCGAGTGATGGCGTCTGCAACAGGTTAACAAGCCGAGGACCCAACATCGGGAGAAATCAAGGCGAGTGCGGGGTCGATACTCGGCGGCGACAAGCGAGACCGGATGCCCCGAGTCTATTCTCCAGTCTTCAACCATTATAAGAGCTCAATATTTTTAATTCTTGTAAGTAGTAGGTAAATCTGCAAGTCTACTATTTCGATATTGCCACTCTTGACCATGGCAACGCCCTTTTCCGTCTCTGGCAAGACTGCCATAATCACAGGTGCCGGCTCAGGTAAGTTGGACTAAGTACCTTCAGCTCGCATCACTAACAACTCGAAGGTATCAACCTCGCCTTTGCTGAGATACTACTCTCTCGAAACTGCAACGTCGTATTGGCAGATCTCTCTCTGAGACCCGAAGCAAAAGCTCTGTTGGCCAAGTATGAAGACAAGACTTCGTCTCCGAGGGCTGTTTTTGTGGAAACGGATGTGACGTCCTGGCCGGCTTTGACGCGCATGTTTGAAGTTGCTCTACGTGAGTTTGGTGACTTTGACATTGTCTGTCCCGGAGCAGGCGTCTACGAACCAAACTGGTCCAACTTCTGGCACCCTCCAGGATCACCCGAAAGTAAAGACGACATTGACAGCGGTCACTATGCTCTTCTTGACATTAACCTCACACACCCTATTCGAGCCACTCAGTTGGCTATAGCACACTGGCTGCACCCTCGCACTCCCTCCAACTCCAAATTCCCTACCCCTGCTACAGCCTCAACCGGGAACCCAAAGCGGGTAATTCACATATCCTCGATAGCAGGCCAAATCCCCGTATTCCGAGCCCCCATCTACGGTGTCTCCAAGTTTGGCATCACAGGTCTCGTGCGGTGTCTCGCAAACCTCGAAACAACCGGTATCCGCGTCACCGCCGTCGCACCGGGCGTCGTGCGCACACCTCTCTGGACAGAACATCCCGAGAAGTTGGAATTTGTGGATGAGACACGGGATGGATGGGTTACGCCTCAAGAGGTAGCCGAAGCCATGTTTAGCTGTGTCGAGAGTCCCGAGCATGTTGGAGGGACAATTCTTGAGGTTGGAAAGGATAATACGCGACAGGTGGGAGTTTACAATGATCCTGGTCCGGATCTGAAGGATCCGAGCAAGGGATTTACTACGAGTAACGCCGAGCAGGGAGACGCAAGTGTTTGGGGTTGGCTTGGGAACAAGGAGATTTGGGGTTCTAAGCTGTAGGCTAGAAATGGACTGCCAGTTGTGCAGAGATCTTCATCGGATGTATCATTCCTATGCCGGCTTGCTTTTGGTGTGAACGCATCTAGAAACCCGCATCTTGGGCTGTCAAGCAAGACTCTTATTTGCTGCAACAATTGTGATATCTATCACAAGCCGTGTTATCGACTGCATCTGCATACGCGGATTACCTACATGGGCAATCCCAAAGAGTCAAATGACCATCTCGGCATTGTTTCCCCTCTGCAAAGTGGACGCCACCTGAACATCATTACACCGAGTTGCAGGTGTATGCCCCACGCGCTATGGGGGGCCTCAACCGCGCCAATTAGTTGCAGGTTACGCAATTGGTTTCGTGGTACATTGTACCGAGTCCTCGCTTCGGCTTGTTGGCCGCTAGAGTTGCGTCTACAGTGGCGTTTGAGGTCCAGCCCTCGGCTTGACTGCCATTTTGGGGTTTGGGTGAGTCGTCGACGCAAGACAATTGAATATGATTTTCGGTGAGGATGGGCGTCAAGCTAGATCAAAGAGAAGGAAGATACTTTGTAATAGTAGTATAAAGAATGAATAGTCTCGCATTGCTGTCAGACGGTCTATCCACAATCCCCGCGAAATTCCTTCCCAGGTCTGCCTCACGCCAACATTACCATCACCATGGATCAACCCGACGTTCTCATCATTGGCGCTGGCATGTCCGGTATTGGGCTCGCCGTCCAGCTAATCCGTCAGCACGAAACTCGAAACTTTGAAATCATCGAAAAAGATGCCGAGATTGGCGGTACCTGGCGGGTTAATTCCTACCCTGGCTGCGGATGCGATGTGAGTATAACAACACCGCCAGACATCAAGCGTGCTAATGGTTGACAACTAGGTCCCCTCTCACTTCTTCTCATACTCTTTTGCTCTCAACCCCGACTGGTCCCAGGCATATGCGATGCAGCCCGAGATTCACTCATACTTTAAGGATGTTACGGCTCAGTATGAGATTGAGAAGCACGTTCGGTTCAACTCAACTGTTCAGTCTGCTCGTTGGGATGAGGCCTCTGGAACATGGGACGTTATATGTCTGGATGCAAAGACCGGCAAAATCACCACCCGGCACTCCAAAGTCCTCGTTTCGGCCGTGGGTGCCCTGTCCATCCCTAAGCCATGCACTATTCCCGGTGCATCAGGCTTTGCTGGTCGCATTTTTCATACTGCTCAGTGGGATCACTCGTTCGACTGGAAGGGAAAAGAGGTGGTCATGATCGGTAAGTTTACCCGTCACGCCCTTAAAGCAGCTCGACAACTTATAATGCGATAGGGAACGGTTGCAGCGCAACCCAGGCCCTCCCAGTCATGACTGCTGGAGATGGAGCTGTTAAAAAGGCGACGCAGTTCGCCAGACAGGCACACTGGGTTGCGGAACGCCCAAACCCGAAACATTCAGCCTTGTTCAAGTTCATTATGAGATGGATTCCCCTTGCGATGCGCCTTCACCGCGCAAGACTTTACTGGCAGAATGAACGCAACTTTCATGGTTTCAAAGTCGTCGAGGGACTCGGAATGCGAAATCAGTGGGAGAAAGAGACTACTGACTACATACGAAGAACAGCGCCGGCCAAGTACCACGAGTTTCTGGTTCCCAAGACTGAGGTTGGATGCAAGCGAAGAGTGAACGACACGGATTACCTCGTCTGCCTGCATCGTGAAAATGTCGACTTGGTCTATGATGATCCGATAGAAGCCATCGAAACAACAGGAGTGCGCACAAAATCAGGCCGACTAGTCAATGCCGATGCCATCATCCTCGCCCATGGATTCGAGACTCAAACACCCCTGTTCCCCATGAAGATATTTGGGAAGGACGGTCTTACTGTTAATGAACATGTAAGTACTTTCGACAAGCAGACAAAGTGGAGGCTAATACATTTAAAGTGGGATCAAGTCAGTGAGGGTGCAGCTTCGTCTTACTTTGGAACCTGCTTATCCAACTTTCCCAACTTTTTCATCATGATGGGCCCCAACACTCTCAGCGGGCACCTTTCTGTCATTTACACCTCCGAGTGTCAGATTAACTTTACTTTGAGAGCCATTCGACCCATCCTGAAGAACCAAGCCGGCATTGTCGAAGTCACAGCAGACGCCGAGACGAGGGACATTGACGAGGTCCAAGAAAAGGCAAAGAAGTTGGTTTGGGCCACGGGATGCACATCTTGGTTCATCGAGACGAAATCTAATAGAAACACCATCATGTTTCCGGATTGGCAATTCAAGTTTTGGTGGAGGAGCCTTTTTGTGCCGTCAGGCGACTTTGAATACCGAAAGCTCGTTCAAAAGCCTCGTGAGGCGGAAACAAGGACATCAGGCCGTGGATTGCTGGTCATTGCTGCTGCTACCCTTGCTGTTGGCGTTGGGTCTATTTATCTTGAGGTTCTAAAGTGGTATGAATAGCTCAGGGCTGTGTATCAAGACAATTATGGCGAGAGCCATTTCCGATGGCTGTTCATTTTCTTCAACTGAATCCAATTTGGGCCCAGTCGTGGTGGTGCTTGATAAGTTACCAAGCTTAAAAGGTGCTACTTGCTAGCATTGGCATGTATTAAGAATACGAATTAACGAAATAAAAGAGGCCTTTCTCAGAAGCCTCAACTACTTCTTTAAATTAGAACCAGGAATTTGTCCTAAATCACCAATGAAGCGTACCGTAGAACCCACGTTTCACCAGGACGCCAACCTGCCAAGCATGCTGGGGACCTGTCATGGTAGCATCTTGATTGGCCCATCACCTGTCGAGCAAGCCCCAATCACCCCGGGCTGAACCTCCTTGAGCTCTTGCCTTGCCTCAAGATGACTTTTCATCTCAAACAACAGCCGAAAGAGTTGCTTTTTCCAACAGAGGCGATCTCCTATGCTGGCATCTTCTGTCTGACAGCGAAGCATTAGGAACGCCCCCTGCTGCCACGGTTGCGACCTTCGAGCCCGCATCGTCAACTTTCGCTATACCTATTGGCATCGCACCAGCAAGAATGGCGATCCGGTCGGCGCGGTTGAACACCGCTAACCTAGGAGGCCGGTTCTGGGATACCATCCGCGAGAATTGGTATCTGGGCTTCACTTCCTTTGGAGGACCCCCCGTTCACTTCAAGATCGTGAGTAGCCTACCACTCCTCTACGCAACCAAACATGACTGCCAAGATCAATGCTCTTGAAATCAGTATTAACCATGATGCATGTTAGTTCAATGACAAATTCGTCACCAAGTTATCATGGATCGACCAACAGATGGTGAGAACCACCCGCATTCATTTAATGGTTGTTTGCTCACCTCCTCAGTACCAAGAGCTCTTCAGCGTCTGTCAAGCTTTCTCGGGGCCTGGCAGCACAAAGATGCACTACTGCATCAATCTAATCCATGACGGCTTTCTACCAGCACTTCTAGGCTTTCTGATTTGGAGGTATGTCGTGTTTTGTCCACACCGCAGTGAAGCTAACAAGGTAGTCTTCCCGGTGCTCTTGGCATGTATGGACTCTCCATCGGGGTCTCTAATATCGGCGAGTCCCTCCCACGAGCTGTCTATGCTCTTCTTTCCGGTCTCAACGCTGCTACTGTCGGCATTATCGTTCTTGCAGCGGTTCAGCTATCAGAAAAGGCCGCCACTGACACCATGACGCGGATTTTGGTCTTCCTAGGCGCCGCAGCAGGGTTGATGTATAATGCGCTCTGGTATTTCCCTTTGCTCATGTTCGTGGCGGGCTTGGCGACTGTTGTCCACGACTTCCGCTGGCTCCACAGGGCTGTCAAAGCTATCGCTACGATGTTCAAGAGGGAGGCCAGGCATTCGTCAGAGGACGCTGTTGAGATGCAGATTCAGCAGGAAGCTGCTGCGAGAAGTGCTGCTCAGCCAAGTCATGGACGCGAAACTCTTCCGGTTACGGAGCAGGACGCCTCGACAACTGAAGACGAGCCTCGAGTTGTACCTCAAGAGAGACGTCTCAACATCGGCTGGAAGTTTGGACTATCTCTTATCGTCCTCTTCCTAATCTCTTTCGTGGTGATCATGGTCCTCCGTGGAACATTGCCGAATAAGCCACTCTTATACAGCCTCTTCTCCAACATGTACCTAGCAGGTACTATCATTTTCGGAGGAGGGCCAGTGGTGATTCCCCTCCTCCGTGAATACATCGTCGCCGAGAATTGGGTCAGCCCTCGAGACTTTCTCATCGGTCTCGCCCTCATTCAAGCTTTTCCAGGGCCCAATTTCAACTTTGCGATATATCTCGGGAGTCTCACCGCTATCAACGGCGGCTTCAACTCTGCCGCCGGCGCCGTCCTCGGGTTTCTGGGTATATTTGTCCCTGGGTTGATTACGGTTCATGGAACAATGGGCGTCTGGGGTGCGATACGTGGATGGAGATGGGTCAAGTCGTCACTACGAGGAGTCAACGCCGCTGCTGTTGGTCTCATCTACACAGCAGTATATCGTCTTTGGCAGATCGGATACATCGATCAAGGGTTTCAGCAGGGCACCAGTTTAGCTGTGGAGCCTTGGTGGGTTGTTGTGACAGCTACGAGTTATGTGGGCGGCTATTGGTTTCGGATCAGTCCGCCAGTGGCCATTGTCACAGGAGCTCTCATGGGTCTCATTTGGTATGGTGTTGTGTCTAGTTGACCATCTTGTCGCCAGTATGCGATGTAGTTCCGACTTGGGGGAAGTGTTTGGGTGTTCTTTGCAGCAGCTGGTTCATGTGCAATTCTATCATTATTATCTGAAATGATGGCAAGAATATGCAATTCTATCTCCACCGGAAAATCAGTGGTTTTGGACATGATAGCAGATTGATTGAATGTTGGAACCCATCGCCAAGTAACCCAATGCAGACATGTTTGAGACAGGCCACTGTCAGCCAGCCAACGAAAAAGACTTGCAGGGGCTTGAATCCTGCTTGGCGAGATGCACGTGAGTTGCGGGGTGAGATGTCACTTGGATCCCACTTGAGCTGATGTCGTTGTCACCTTTCACCAACAACCACCAACAATCATGGCCCTCGACGACCTTGCCCCAGAGCTTCTGCTGCTTATACTATGTCAAATCGACACTCCTAAAGATCTGCATTCATTCATTTCCGCATCTCCACCTTGCTATCGCCTCTTTGAGGGCTCTCAGGAACATGTCATATCATCCGTCTTGAGAAACGCCTTTACTATTGAAAACATTCACCACGCCGTGGCTGCGCTCTTACTGCCTGCTGCTCATAAAATACCACGGCCGAGCAACACACAAATCACAGCTGCATTAGATCGATACTTTGATGGTGACACTCTGGACCTTCCCGAGGACAAAGCATCCCTGGTTGCCCTCTGCCGTTTATATCATCGTGTCAATCAATACACAGACGATTACTTTCAACACTCTCTATATATCTTAGGATATGTCCCAAACTGCAGCGCCGACTTCTATCCTTCCATTAGAGAACGGACCAGGTTCTATCGTGGGTTCCTACGGCTCGAACTCTTCTGTCGCGCCTTCTACGATAGAGCGTACCCCGATGAACCTGAGCCCGGCAACTCGAAACAAATTCAGTTCGACGATTTCGTTTCCCGTTTGGAACCTTGGGAAGTGGAGGAGATAAGCTGCGCTCTGTGTTATCTTGTCTTTGTTGTCGAAGGAGTTGTCGATGCCGTGGAAGACAGCCTGTACCAGGCTTTGTTAACCAACACCGCAACGCACATTATGCCACCCGGCGAGGTCCCCCCGAAAGAACTTACAAACACAGACATACCAGATGGAGGCTACTTGATCCGCTGCGATAGCCTCGACAGGGAGGGTTTGGAGTTATTCTCAGAGAGGGGAAAGTATCTCGCGCCCGAACGGATCATTTCTCTCGCAGCGCTCGGCCTCGAATTCATCCACCACCTTGCCAAGTCTAATAACGACAAGAGGTACTTGATAGTTCAGAGAAGAGCAAAGCGTGGCCTGTTTCTACCCGACACTCTAGACGCAGCACCAAGTACCGATTCCGAAATCAAGACACCAGACAAGTTCAACAACATTGGAGTGGATCGGCCAAACCTAGGCTGGTTCTGGTTCAAGGCTAGAGAGCAACATATCTACTCGGGCTGGCACCCGACGTATGACAACTGGCGGCTTCGAGAAAGGGCTTTTGTCTTTTGGGATCCAAGGAGGATACGGAACCTGAAGGGGCTATATGCACAGTTTCCAAATGCCAGAAAGGGACGTGTTGATGGTGTTTATGCTCGTTGGAGTAGGGAGAGTCTGGAAGAGCGCGTGTCTGACATGTGGATACCAAAGATAGTCGTGAACGAGATCCTTCATGGGTCTGGCGAACTTGCTCCAGATGGAGAAGACTATTGATGGAGACGGATCGTGCTGGTACCTTGGCCTACAGAGGTAGAGGTAGTTATACAGAATACTTGATAGTACTCGATAGGAACAGGTACCATCACCAATCACAGAACAGAAGCAGGTATTCAAGAAATCGCCATCCTTGTGGTATTCATTTTTGCTAACTAACTAATGCGTAAAGAGAAACAGAAACTGTCAATTTAGACGCCAATTGTATCCATTCAAAATCTTGACATTTTACAGTGCGGCCAAAGACTTAATCACCGCCGCATTTTACAGTCGGGGGATGGTCTTGGTGGCGCAGCAAGAGGAGGGAGCAGCCTCCTCCTTGGAGCCAAAGGCATCCTTGGACGCGGCGTCGACGCAGAGGGCGGAGGGGGGAACCCACAGGCCCGGGTTCTTCTGGTAGAAGTTGGCGGCGCGGAGCATGACGCTCACGGGCTCGGCAGGCATGATGGGGAAGTCCTCGGTTCGGGGGAAGTGGGTGAGGCCGAACTGGATGTAGCAGACAATGTCGGTGTTTTCGATCGACTCGTCGCGGGCTACCCAGTCGAGGATGGTTCTGTTGTGAGGGTGGTTCTCCTCGCCGGTGGACTGGCACACGTAGTCGCCAGCGGGGAACAGCTCGTAGTCCTTGTAGGGGACGACCCAGAGACTCTTGCGGGCAAAGGCGGCGCGGGAGTGGACGACGCTACCGGGCTTGGCTAGCAGACCGGGGCAGTTGTTGTTGAGAATCTTGTAGGCCACGGGTTTCTTGGCCGAGGGGTTGATGCTGTTGGGGTTGGTGATGGCCCAAGAGCGGCTGGTCTCGTGGCAATAGTTGACAGCAGCCTCCTTGGAAGTTCGGAGGGGCGTGTTCTTGCAGTAGAAGCCGTTTCCGTAGGGGTTCTCGGGGGATCCGACGGGCGCCTCGGAGGGCATGGCATCGTTCTGGACGATCGAGTTGTTGGGACCGTCAATCTCGGGGTCGACTCGGAGGGAGAAGATGTGCTGGTGGTTGTGGGCGTTGATGGTGGGAGCAACCTCGGTGCCGTAGGGGGCGGCAACCTCGGTGGGATGCATGCAGTAGGTGTTGAGCATGCCCGTCAGCTTGATCTCGAGCTTGTAGGTGCCGTCGAGGGTGAAGGTGTGGTAGAAGCCGTACTCGTAGTTGGCGGCAGTGATGATTTGCGAAATGATGAGCTTGCGGTCGCGGGCAGAGATGACGGTGCCGTCACGGTAGTCAGTGTGCTTGTACAGGAGACCGTTGTCCTCCTCGTGAATGCAGATGGCATTCTTGATGACGGCGGGATCACCCTCGCCAGTAGCCATGACGGCGTCAAGGTAGTGGATAGCACCCTTGCAATCACATCCCAGCTTAAGCGAGTTAGTCATCAGACCGGTGCCATACTCACCGACGTCGAAGGCATGCTTCTTGTGGTGAGGAGGCTCGGGGTTACCGTAGGGAACCACCATCTCGACGACGCTGATGCGGTTGAACAGGGTGCGCTCTCGCTGCTCGTGCTGATCCTCCATGCGGACGTCAGACAGAACAATACCCTCGCGGTAGTTGAAGCCAATGTGCATCTTGTATCCGGCCCACGAGATCTCGTTGCCGCGCATGCGGAAGGACACGCCCTGGGGCTGGGTGATGTTGATGGGCTTGAGGGTACCGTCGATGTAGTTGTCGCCGATGAACTCGGGCATGTAGTTGTGAGAGGTGAGGGGCACCTTGGTGCGCTCTCCGTTGACGTAGCGAACGTCGACGGTAAGGACTTCTTCCTTCTCGGTATCGACGACGACGGAGAAGTCGAGGGGGTGAGCGTACTGGTTATCGTTGGGAGAGGCTCGGTAGTAGGCGAGACCCTGCTGCAGACGGCGCTCAAAGCCCCATCGGTTGTCGACGCCAATGGCCCAAGCATCGAGGAAGACCTTGGACATGTCGTCGATGCCAATGTCCTTGCAGGCCTTGATGACACGAGGGTCGGCACGAGCAACACGCTCGCAGACGTCAAGATCCTCGAGAGTCAGAGTGGGACCGACCTCTGAGACGGCGTTCCACTCCTCGACCTTGGACTCGGCAATGTTGGCGACAACCTCGGAGACCTTGCTAGTACCCTTCTCGATCACGATGGCGAAAGCGCGACGGGCAGGTCGCGGGCCAGTTCGGGCGCGAAAGGCGGCATATTCAGCCTTCTTAGGCTCACGGAGGGTGAGGCAGTTGAACTTGAGAGACTTGGGGCTGGCATAGTCACGGATGATCTTTGCCGCAGCGCGAATCTCTTCAATCGATAGCGGATCTAACAATTGTAAGTAAAAGATCAGTCAATTGACAGAGTCAAACTCACCGAGAGGATGCGAATTCTGAGAATTGGACAGATCGGGAGCGGCGTCGTTGGGCTCTTCCCGAAAGATGGTGTAGCCGGCAATAGAAGAGGTGTCTGCAATCATGGTGGGGGTTGTCGGGGCTGAGCGACTGTGCCATACGGTGGTTGATAAAGGTGTTGTAGTAGGGGTGGTGTCCAAGGGGCGATGCCTGGAGACGCTGTTTGTTGGTGTTGTAAAGTTGTTTGAACGTGCTTTGCTTGACTTGCTTGCTTTGAGGCTCTTCTCTCAAGTCGAGGACGATGCCTTCTTATAGACGAAGCAAAGACAAACCGTCGGACTCTACCGGTGGCGTCCTCCGTGACACCGCTCCGCAGCGGACGGCCTCACAAGGGACGGGAGACTCCACCCGGTGATGCTTACGGGCGGAGAGAGCGTTAAACAGAAGCAAAAACGCTGACTCGCCATTGGTGCTACGAGCCGCGAAACGAAGCTCTTCCAAGAACTGCAGTTGAATTGCATGTTTGGGAGCCTCGTTCTTCCCGACTGCCGCGCGCCCTGCCTTATCCCGGCAGTTAACCTACAGCCGCGAGAACTCCTCTTTCTACGCTATCCGAGGAAGGGCAAAGGATGGCAGAATTCGATATGGAAGAGATCCACTTGTTTCCTGATTGTCTTTATCGCCCTGTGTCCCAGTGACACTCGCGGTGGCTGGAGCTCCAACCAGTGACAGCCACTCAGCACTTTCTCTCTCCCAGCACGAATTGTCCAGACTCTCCTCTCGCTCTGCAAAGCTTCCTACAGGACCAAGCTCGAATCTCTTTGTCACGGCAACCAATCACGTATCCTTGCCACTCTCCCCCCTCGGCCAACCAACAAATCACCATACCGTATACGGCAGTTGATTCTCAGTTTTGAACCCTTGACACGCGCTTAACCGCTTCCGGGCAACGTTTTGCATTTTTTTTGGTCGATAAGGAGCCCCGAGATAACCGACAGGTGATCGCTTCCGCCGATGTCGCCTGGGCGGACACGAGGCCCTCAATGACGAATTTCCATTTGCTCTGTGCCCGCTACTTTACGTTGTAACAAATTACAAGAGGCGCACACACCGGCCCGGGATGGTCTTCACCTGGGAATACCCCGTGGGGAAAAGGCGAGACTTCAATGTGTGGTGAGACCCCCCTCCCCCTTCACCTCATCACGTAATGGAATCGTCCTCAGCTCAGTGTCCGATGCGATTCATCACAGTTCCCCATGGGGCATCGGCTCGGGTTCCCCGCAGCCGGGGTTCGGGGGGGCTGGCGATGGCGTCGAGGAATGTCAAGACTTCTAGATCTTGGAGAAACGGGCGCGTCTCGAACCTCTATTTTACAGAGCCTCTCTACTGTACCGACAGCACGGTCGGGGACATGAACTCGCCTGTACCTTGACCTTATCTGTGCCGCTAGATAACTGTCAGGGCTCGGGGGACTGGGGTCGAGATAACAGCCTAAACCAGGAAAACCTGCCAGACAGAGCCTAACCTCAAAGTGCGCCCACTTGGTCCAGGTTTTTTTGCCCTCTCAGTGTGTGTGTTACACAGCCCGTTGTACGTACTGCCAGGTACTCCGTACAGTACTATCACTGCTTATTGGGGTCCGTCCGTCACACGATGCCAGACAAATCGAAACCTCTTTCCCCCAAAGATAGTCTCCTGACGAGACTTGGTCCGTACGCACCCTGAGGAATTTTGTCTATAAACACCGCGTCGCATCACCCTCCATTTCGTGTCCAGACGCCACAAATCCCATCTTCTTCAAAGTCCCATATCAGTCTTTGTCTCCAATTCCCCCTCAAGGCTGCCCGTCGCCTTCCCCCTACGTCATTTCCCCTTGCCATCTCGACCAGGTCATTGTCAGACGCGGCCATGACCACCGACGTCGAGACAAACTCTGCGCTCAAGCGCGTGGACACGAGCAACCAGGCCATCGCAGATGCCGAGGACCTCGCTTGTTTCGGCCATGAGCAGGCCCTCACCCGCAAGTTCAGCATTTGGAGTATGCTTGCGCTGGCCTTCTCCGTCCTGGGTACTTGGTCCACCTTTGCTCAGGGTCTGTCCAGCGGCTTGACGAGCGGCGGCCCCGTGGCTATCCTCTGGGGTCTCGTTCTTGTCTTTGCCTGCAATCTGTGTGTTGCTGTCTCTCTTGGTGAGATGTGCAGTAGCATGCCGACAGCTCTGGGCCAGGCATATTGGATCTCGCGCCTCTGGCCAACATCCTCCGGACGATTCTGCTCTTACCTATGCGCCTGGATTAATACCTTTGGATGGGTGACCCTGTCTGCGTCTCAAATCGCGTTCATGACCGAGTTCATGTTGAGTATGAAGGTGCTCTTCAAGCCTGACTGGTCTGGGGCGAGCACCGGCTGGGTCCTCTTCCTTGTCTACGTCGGTACAACATTCGCAATGACCCTCTTCAACGTTGTTGCTTGCCGAAAAGACATTGTCCTTCCCATGTTCAACAACTTTGTCGGTATCTCCTTCGGAGGACTCTTCTTCGTCATCAGCCTAGCGCTCCTCATCTCCGTCGGAACCAAAGATAACCTCGAATTCAAACCCGCCGACTTTGTCTTTGGCACTTGGATCAACCAGACCGGCTGGCCCGATGGTGTCACCTGGTTCATCGGTCTCGTCCAGGCCGCCTATGGTCTGACTGCCTTTGACGCCGCCATCCACCTTGTCGAAGAGATTCCCTCGCCTCGAACCAATATCCCGCGCGTCATCTGGCTTTCCGTGGTTATTGGTGCCATTACTGGTTTCATCTTCATGGTTGTTTGTCTCTTCTGCATCCAGGGAATGGACGTTGTGCTGGACCCATCGACTGGCCTGCCTTTCATGGACTTGCTCAAGGAGACGGTTGGTCTTCAGGGAGGAGCTGTTCTCCTGGCTCTCTTCATCATGAACGGAATGGGACAGGGAGTTGGCATCGTCACCACGGCTTCTCGTCTGACTTGGGGTTTTGCTCGTGATGGTGGTATTCCCTGGAGCAACTACTTTGCCCGAGTTGACGAGACCTGGAAGGTTCCCGTCCGCGCTCTGTGGCTTCAGGGTGCCGTCATGGCTTTGATTGGAATTCTCTACACCTTCGCTTCGACTGTACTGGAGGCCATTCTTAGCGTCAGCACTATTGCCCTCACAGTCTCGTACGGCATGCCTATCCTGACTCTTCTCCTCGTCGGCCGAGACAAGCTTCCTCCTGGACAGTTCTCCCTCGGACGATTCGGCTCCGTCATCAACTGGATTTCAGTTGTCTACTGCGCCGTCACGACCGTCTTCTTCTTCTTCCCGAGCGACCCGAACCCGTCCGGCGCCGACATGAACTACGCCATCGCCGTCTTCGGCATCATGCTGATCGTGACGCTCGTCTTCTGGGTCATCAAGGGACGCATCACATACATGGAGACAGAAGAGGCCCAAGGCAACGTCATCTACGCCCAGCAGGCCGAGCGAGCCAACTACGTGGACCGCACCAAGGAGCAGAAGGAGACGGACCGGCAGCCCAAGACTGGAGTTTCCTGACTGGGGTTTGGGTTTACCTTCCTTTCATGTACAGAGACTGGTAATTCTTCACGTAAATTAGTGTTGTTGGATGGACGACAGTTGGATGTTAGTCTACGATGGATGTCTCATCTCTCACAATACAATAGCTCGTTCTTTACTCACACTGTGCTTTTTTGGCCTATCTTGTTGCCCCATTGGGAATGGTTTAATCGTGACTGCACCTTAGACCGTGTCGTGCATGTCACCGTTGAGAGCAAGGGTTCGTCCCTTTTTATCAATCTCCATTAAACTCCCTAGCAAGGGTCCAACGGTTCCAGGCATCTGTAACATTATTACGTAGCAAAGGGAGATCTGCATCTCGAAATCATGCAGAATAGCTGCCAGATCTGGAATCGACATCGTAGCGCGCTCGTCCGGCCCGGGATGGGGGGGCGGCCCTGGTGTACCCACACCGGCCCGGGGTAACCATGCCGAGGCCCCGATCGTCAAAGCGTATCTCTGCGCCGAGAACCTGGGGGGCAAAAAAGAAAGGAAAGGGCGAGTTCCCCGCACGGGTAACACGGGTGGGATGCAAGATAAAGGATGGGGGTCGCTACATGTTCACGCATGATGTAAACGAGGCTCTGAGGGATGACTGATTAGGTTGGCCGAAGGGGTTCACAGTCGCCACTTTCGAGTATCGGTTAGGGTTTCTCAGTAATGAGATTGTTCATTCCTGTAGGTACATCAAGGCTTAGAATGCTGACGAGGTCGCCTCGGCTGGTTGGAAGATTTGCCAGGGCAGCTGAAGGTGAATGATTCGATAAACCACCTGACCGAGCAACCCGCCAAGGTCGTTCTGCGACCAATACGCCACACGACAGGAAACCACCCCTTGGCGAAGAGCTCAGCCATGTTCACGCCTTTGTTGCGACATGCCGGAAACTCAGCCTGTCCTTGTCAAAATCAACACCACGGTGCCAAAGTCCAACATATGAGCTCATCTATTTACCAGAGGCACCAAGTGCAAAATCACGCATTAGAACTAAGAAGGGAGCCCTCAAAATCAATACTCTCAACCAGCAGTGGCGAAATCTCCGGGTAGACCCTTCACAATACCCCATCAAGGCCTTAAGCCTGGATTTGAGAAGAGCTCTATCATACCCACAAAGAGGATAGGATCCGACTTCTCAAAACCACATCAAAGCCTTAGGACTAGATTTGTCTAAGCATTCCGACCAGAAATCCTCTCGAAAACACGTTTTGGAACCCCGAGGCCGATGCTCCAGGCTGTCTCATGATCCGCCCCCGAGAGGACAGTACTGGAATATGATATGACATCTTTCGCCTCCTCAGCGTTCCAACACTTTTCAAACCATTCAGGGCCTTGAGCAGCAGCATCTCCAACCATGTGATCCTTCTCAGCGAAAAAGACATCCATAGTAAGGGGCTTGGTAGTTGTCCTCTTGAGTGCCTCGACCAGTTTTGGCTTCAAATCGTCATAGTCTCTCCAGTCACCCCAGCCGTCAACCTCCTTGATCTTTTGCATGAGAAAGATTGACTCGTGAGACATGCCACGGATGTTCTCGGAGTGTATCAACTTGAATTGTTTCTGCGCTAGTGACTCCTCGAATTTGGCGTCTGGATCACCGCTTGCATCCGGTTGACTGCTTTTGGTCAAGTTGACAAAAGTCTGGCTGAAGCCGGTCGAGGTGGAAATAACCGGAAGCAGAGTGCTGTTGACAAAGCCAATCACCTTGTCTGTGTGTGCCATCACACTGTTCGGTATGGCCTGAGTCAAGGTCATGGACAGAACGTGAGAGTGGGAGGGCAAGATCCAGGGTGCGGCGATGGCAAAATATGGGCGATCCGGATGCAGAATCTCGGGATGGTGCAGTAGCATGTCAAATGCGTAGACAGTTCCCCCGCTGTGACAGGCGACTGAAACGTGCTTGATCCCGAGATGCTTGAGTAGCGCCAATATCATCTCTGCAGCAGCGTCAGTAACTACTGTGACATGAATATCCGATCTGGATCCGCATTGCATCTTCCAGCTCGATGGATGTACTTACCTCGACTTATGCTGGCGCGCTTCTCCAACGCAACCTCAGCAGTCCCGCCAAATCCCGGCCGGTCCAGACTTATGAAGCGGACCTTGTGCCGTTTCGCCAAGTCATCTTTAGTAATATGGAGCAGGCGGGAACCCATGAGCGGAGGAAAGAATAGTAGAACATTCTCCTCTTCAGGGTTGGCATCGTTGCGATATCCAAAGTCGACGTACTTGACTTGAAGAGTCATCTGATTTTCACCTTCTGAGGGGTTGACGGGAAACATGAAGCTGTGATGGAAGCGCGGGTCTTGTAGAAACCCGTCAATAGACGGGGATTCAGCTGTCTGTGCCATGGAAATTCAGTTCAAAGATATCTCTATGCTAAGAAAGGATGCTGCTTAGGCTTGGCGCGTGGTTTTGACAAGTGATGATGTTGCTGTAGGGTATTTATTCCGACCACGGCCAAGGGCAGCCTGGAGTTCGGAACTCGGAGATGTGTATGGAGTGAGCAAGCACATGGGATAATTTCACATGGCCCACATGAGCAAGGTATGGATTGGTTGACACGGTACCGTGACGCGTCGAAGGATGATGGCTTGTGCGTATATCCGTGTCAGCACCGGAACTACAAAGCGCGTCTAACTCCTCTCAAAGCCTGCAACTTTACTAGTAAATCTACATAGGAAAGAGCAAAATAATACCAAAATTTTCTTGAGGAAGGAAATATAACCCTATGATTCTTCTAGCATTTCTTACATCTTTACCGCCATCCTTAGATATGCTTATTCCTTGATCTTGCTCATTCACGAGAGTAGAGAGACGATGGACTGACGCTCAATTTGCACTCCTCAACAACGAAAGGCGTTAGCCCAACAACGCCACAGCTCGGTCTTTCTGAACCAAAATTAAACTGCCCCGCTTCTACTACCAATCTTCTACCCTAGCTTCCAAAAACACCGAGGGCATATCATGTGCTCCTCCATCCATTACAGCAGCTTCAGCAAAGGCAACATCTCCGGCTTGTTCTCATACCCCAGAACACGTTTCAGATTTGCCTTTGCCTTTATGTTAAACAACCCCTTTGCCGGCGCCTTTTCAATGAGGAACATGACCATGTCCTTGTTGCCATGTATCATGGCCTCCTCAACCGCGTTCCGCACACTCTCCTTGTTTTTCCCAGCGCCTTTATCTAAAAGGAGCTGGGCCATCTGCACGTCTCCCGTACTTGCAGGAACAGCTAGAGCTCCGTCGAGTCGCACGCCTAGACTGAGAAAGTATTCGACCATGCAGTCGTAGCCGCTCTCGAGAGCTTCTGCCATGGGTTGCGGTCCGATACTGAACTTGAGCTGCACGAGCCTCTTGACGATGGGCAAGGATCCATCCCGGATTGCTCTGTACATCCTCTTTGTTCCCCAGCGTCCAAAGTCATCTCCTGACCCATAGTAGTCCCAATATGGAACCTCACCTGCCTGGCAATTCGCTGTCATGATTGGATAGAGCAGATCGAAAACCTCGAGGAAGGTGGTAGTGTTGAAAAAATCGCGAAAAATCTTGACCGCGTACTCCTTCCGCGTGTCGTCGTAGAATCCATAGTCCCGCGGCCTGACAGCCGGACACACAGTAAAAGGCGGATCGGCTTCTATCGCCAGATGCATATACTCCATGTTGCACATGCGGTCGGCTTCCCGAAACATCTCGGCCCTACAGAGGAGGAGCTCGGAAGGAAAGTCCTCTAAGCTCTTTATCAGAGCGGTAAGGCATTCGTTTCTTCTCAGCCGCATGGCGACCAAGATTGGGGATCCAAACGTGAACCGGGCAGCGTCTTCTTTTTTCGACGGCTTGCGGCCGAAACTCTCGGTGCTATAGTTTGCGTAGGTTGGGTGACAGTTGAAAGGTGCCGGACGGTAATGGCCTTTGTGCCTTTCAAGGGGAGCGTGGTGTGTGCAGGTGACTTTGCTGCCCGCGTCGAGTCTATCATGAAGAAAAGCGATTTCATTCAGATAGACTGCGACTGCGAGTAATGCATCTCGAAACAGCCCACAGCTCTCGTCCAGCACCAACACAGGAACACTGGGCTTACCACATGTCCGAAGTCCAAGGTAGAAATTCAGAGGCTCGCTGAATTCGCCCTGGAACGCTGCAAACTGGGAGATTTGACGCACAAGATTCTCCAGCTCGTCCTCATTCTTCATGCTCCAATCCGGCCGGTCTCCCCGTGCCCTTTCTTCTTCCCTCCATTCCAGGATGCGTTCAGCAATCGCCTTGAGCCAGAGATGTTCAGTACTTGGCTCGAGTGTCAGGACCTTGTTCATGACTCTGGCAGTGAGATAGTCGACCCAAAACTTGTTCCTTCGCTTTCCCTCGGGCAGATGCCAGCATCGGCGTAATATTCCCGACTCGTGGATGGCTTTCATGGCCATGAGAGAAAAGTCGCGGCTGACAAGACGAAGTCGAAACGCGTCTCTTACTGAGATGTCTGCCATGCTGTGGGAGATGATTTGCTGCCATATTTCGACCGGGAGGGCTGGTGGCCTGACCAAGGCCTTATGAGGTGAATTCTCCGCGCTGGCCCCATGGAAAATTTCCATGGTGTCTTGGCAACTGGGCGTTCCCCAGGGAAGCTTGAGGAGTACCATGATGATGGAAGCGGTATAAGGGGCGCTGGATGAAGTCTCTAGCGACTGTCTTCTCGTGTTGTTTCTCGTGTTGTATTTGTACTTGTAACCAGCGCAGTTGTTGGTAAAAATGAGTCAGTCGGTATGACCACCTGCCTACCTCATCCAACAATTGGTTATAATCCTTGCTTCGGGTATTTCCCCTTTGTGACGAAGGTCTTGGCATCTACAGACACAAGGCAGAAGATGGCAGAGCTTAATGCTATGAGCTTATTCAATAATAAGTCAGTCAGGATAGAAAGGTTATCATTTGGGCTGGGCTCAGTAAGAGTCTGATGTTACAGGATTATCCTAGACTGTTCTTACAGACGGAGTGAAATGCTAGTACAGTACTTTAGAGTTGAGGTGTGATCGTGGCGCTGAGCTGTGGCTCTTGGAATGTGGCGCCAGTTAAAGACAACAAGCCACATTCTCCCGCGTTCTCATTCCGCCACTTGAGCCTGACAAAAATATGGAAGCTGACCCCGTGGCCAAAGTTCGCGAATTGGGTTTGTTTTCTTTTGTCGCCAATTGACCCCACTCCACCAAGCTCTTGCTGTTTTATCTCCGCTCGCTTCCTCCATCCCTGCCCAGGTGAATGCTGCTTGTACCTCGTTAACAGCCAAGAATCCAAGAGAGCTGACCTGCATCTAGAAGCCCGCGATAATCATTTCTTCCTCCTGATGCCGCAAGCGCCATGGAATGCCTCGGTATGAGCAGCGAGTCACTGATGCTCGCTATCCAACTCCTGCTCGAAGATGTGGAGCTGTGCGAGAAATCGAAAAAGGGCAAAGAACGTGAGGACGAGATGCTCGACTGCGACGTCGCTTTGCAATCGTGCCGCGATGAACTGGAAGAGATGGCTACGACGGCTACACAGGCTTCTGATCAAGCCCTGTGCCTCAGTATCGCGGAGGCTGTTGAGTTGGATGCTGCTCTCATTGCAGAGCTAATGGCCCAGGAGGAACAAGCTGCCCGAGACCGTCAGTTTGCGTTGCGCCTGTCCATCAACTCCAGTGCGACACCTTCACCAGCCAGTTCGCAGACCAACAGCGCCGAACCACCAATCAATGACCTTGACGATTCTTTGATTGAGAGATTCAGGCTAATGAACCGTTTTGTGCCGGACTACGCCGAATCTTCAAGCTCAGCGTCGTCTCGTGAGCAGCCCGAAACTGGAGAGTGCATCGCCTGCACCGACCGCTTTTCATCTTCTGCTCTTTTTTCGCTCACCATGCTCCCATGAGTACTGCCATGAGTGCCTCGTTGGCCTCGTTCAGGCGTCTCTCCGGGATGAGTCCCTTTTCCCTCCGCGATGCTGCCGGCGAGACATTCCCATCGAAGCCGGCCCGTGGTTCTCTCCCACCCTTGTTGGCGCGTTGCAGGCCAGGAAACTCGAACTCGACACACCCAACCGCATCTACTGCAGTGAGCCATCGTGCTCAGCGTTTGTGCCGCCGGAATTCATCAAAGACGAGGTGGCGCGATGCCCCAAATGCAGTCAAACAACTTGTGCCCAGTGCAAGGGACCGTCTCATGAAGGCATTTGTCCTAATGACGACGCGTCCAAAGAGGTTCTGACACTTGCGAATAAGAAGGGTTGGCAGCGGTGTTACGCCTGCCATAGAGTTGTTGAGTTGAACCGTGGATGTAATCACATCAGTGAGTTGCCACCTTTCCTGCCCTACTTTCAATCCACGCTAACGGGAGTATTAGCTTGTAAGTGTAAGGCTGAGTTTTGCTACGCCTGCGGCAAGCAATGGAGGACTTGCACGTGCCCGCGATGGCACGAGCAGCATCTTATCGATCGGCCGAATGTACCTGCAAACGAAAACGTCGGCGTGGACTTGGGGCTGCGTCAGCTTCATATTGAGCAACAGCAAAGGAGGCGGCAGTTGGCAGAGAACGGTGAATGTCGCCACGAGAGTTGGGAAAGGCAGCCTGGCCCTTGCCGATGTCACGAGTGCTCCATGATGCTCCGGAATTACATCTACCAGTGCCTCGATTGCTTCATGGCGGTCTGTGGTCAATGTAGGTATAACCGCCTTTGAGGGTGTTGGAGAAGACGTCACGATGGGTCGGGATGGAACACGGCGTTGGAGATATGTGCTCAGGTTTCATGTGCAGAGCAGGATGGTTTCGGATTTGATGGATATAGATGGTAGATGATACGGGTCACCCCATTGGTCTCTAGAGGGACAGGAGCTGTACGGACCTCACAGCCTAGTGTATAAACAACGAACTTGTTTTCCCTTAAGGAACTCACACTCCTGCCTGAACCCTTCGTGTGTTCAACTCAACCCTTCACTGCAAGATATGCTCGATCTGGTCAAGAACTTTCCTTGCAGCCTTGATGATTGTCAGACAGAGCGGTATTTCATCCACAGACGTACAGGCTGACTGGTAGGTGGGTGGGCAGTCCGGGGCTAGTGGTCGTCGATGCCAGTCCGTCTGTCGTTCCTCCAGTCGCTTGATGAAATGCATGAAGCACTTTTCGCGATGGCCTTCGACACCACATATCTCGGCTTTGACCGCGTTGTGCATTAGACTCTTCCACTGATCGGGCGACACCTCGACGAGGATGGCGGCTGGGTTTGTTCCAACCTTGGACTGATCCAAGTAGGAAAGGGGGCCCTCGAAGTTACCAAGACTGACCAGCAGAGATTCTCCTTTTTCTATGGCTGCCTGAGCCTTTGAATCGATGGTTCTGACGAACCTGACGTATGATTCAGCAATGCAGACACAGAGTATGCCGAGGATGGTTGCGTTTTGGAGAACAGAGGAGAATCGGAGGGGACATTTCGCGCAGTCGAGCACATCCATCGCCGTTTCTACCGTATTACGAAAGAAGGCTAGATCATTTGGTACGACCAGCTCGGCGTCGGATCCTAGTCGATTAAGGAGGAGGTAGAGGATGGACAGGCATGCGCAGGGCTGGATACACTCCGAGTGATTGAGCGTGCCGAGTGGTAGCGTAGGCATCGATCCGGAACATTCTTGTGGCTGAGCACTGTACACAAACAATAAGCATAAGTATCGATTGTCAATAACTGGGACGATAGCTTACTGCATGTAGTTCTCAAAGTCAGCTAGAAATGGCGGAACACCATGGTGAGCGGTCGACACCGCCGACAAGTTTTCCGATCCGTTATCCTGACTGCCTGGGGTCTCATGAGCGCTACTCGGAGGTTCTGACACCGGCTCACTGATGTCTTGGCTCAGATCCAGTAACGATTCCGGAGACGGGGCCAGTTCGATCGCACGACGTCGGCGAGACCTTCCATCTCGGCGAAGCGCCGACTGCTGTCGGGTTCTGGGTCTTCCTGCTGCCTTCTGGATGGAATACGAGCACTCGCGGCTCTTGGAGAAGCACTTGGAGCAGACGGGATGCTCGCCGGTGCAGCGGATTTTTCTTGCCCCTAGACAAACAGACCCAGGCATGAGTTTCGTGTTTAGAATAGGATAGATGGGGCAACTTACTACAAGGCTCACATGATAGACGAGCTCTGGAAGCGTCGCTTGCTGGGGAACTCCTCGTGGAAACGGTCCGTGAATGCATTTTGTTGTGAATTGGTCCGTACTAATGATGGGGAAGAGAAGGAAATGGTCCGGATTAGGATGCGGGTAGCCTGTCGTATTAATGGTCCGAAAGAATTGGTCCGCGCCGGATGATTTCGACCAAGCCACTTCGGTTGTTGTTTTTGAGTCCGAGAAGGTTTCCGCGAGTCCCTTGACCGCTTTCTTTTTTTATCAACGTGGGAAAATGCACGATTTCATAGCAAAACATTGATCAATAGCTATGGTATGCTCCAACCGTCGTCTTGACTACCTATCTCATGAATCATAATCAACTCTTGACATAACTCGCTGCATTTTGGTACACCATGATACTCTAGACAAACACTACTTTCTGCTTTGATCATCCGCTCACCAAGATCTGGAACACATAGTTCAAACTGCAACTGACTTGCATGCTCCAAAGTCTTCGAGAGCCTTCAAAATTCGAGCCAGGCCTTCCTTTAGCGCTTTCTCGCCTACAGTAAAGGTGATCCGGAACCAGCCAAGCTCTTCACTCTCGTACAAGCTACCAGGGGCGATTATCACTCTGTGTTGACCGCAGAGCTCCATAAGCTTGTATTCAATGGCTTCGTAGTGTAAACTGCGAGATAGTACAGAAGCTGCATCTTGGCTGGGTGAGCATGACTGAAAAAGGTGACGAGGGTCGACCCAGAGGAACAGCCTGGCATTCCTGAAGTTGCATTAGTTGAACGAATAGAAACACAATTTCTCATCATGGGGTGTGGTATTGCGCCTGAACTTAATAGGATAGAATCTGATATTATTCTGCTTCAGAAACGAGGTAATTGTGCGATAATTGGCCGTTATGAACCTCGTCTTTCTCTGCATTACGTGTCGTGTCTACGTCCTGCCTTTGAGCATGGCTTCCCAAACATCTTGAAGAATATGAGGCGACTAAAAGAATGGACTATAGATGTGTCAGTACTACCGCTTTGATGAGTGCTGTCTAACAATATCCCTAATACTCGATATCGCACCTAAAAGACCCTTGTTCTTGAGTAGATGCACCCTAATCTTAGACTATTGGTACAAAAGTATTTACTTGCTCTATACAACACGTGTAAGTGTGTCGGATTTAGGATCTAGTGCATGTAAAGGGTAAGTGTGGAAATAAATGGTGTCGGGTTTGCCATGGCTGGGTTATTAAACACCGACTTGGCATAGATCTCGTCCGAGATGAAGTGCAGATTGTGCTTTGAGCAAAATGATGCAAACTCCTGGAGTGTCTCGGGAGGTTGATTTTCTAGGTTAGTAGCCGAAGATAGGATTAAAAGATAGAGAGGTTACAGACGTAGCATCTTCCTAGTGGATTATGTGGACTGTAAGAATATTGTGTTAGCTCAAAGAGTCTGCCTTAGCAAGCCTCGATAAGACTCACTTCGATATCATCAAGGCACGGATATTGGTTCCTTCTTGCGTCGCTTTCTCAAAGGCAGATTGGAGTGCCTTGCGATTCATGTCTGGGCGAAAGACATCATCAAGTCCATTGTAGCCGCCAATATCATGGTAAGTGACGCCCACTACACGTGCATTGCTACGATGCAAAATGTCAATGTTGAAGCCATTGTAGAAGGGCCGTGGAATGATTTCCCTCGTCACAAATTGACTATGTTATGGCATCAACGGCGCTCGTCAGCCCTGGCATGATGAAGATGTCTTCGAGTGTGATGGGCTCCCGAGAGCGAAACTCGTCTGTGAGGAATTCGGCCGTGGCATTTCGGAGGCGCCATGAGCCCCGGGGCCCGGTACTGTAGGTGAGATGGTTCGACGGCAGAACAGACAACTACTACTGTCAACAAGAGAGCAGGGGCATGAGGTTGAGGTGGACTAACCTGCTTTGTGATAGAGTCGGCTACTTCGACATGTAGGAGATTGTTCTCGGCTAGGCAGAGAAGAATTCTTGGCAGCTCATGTTAGCACAGGTATATGGGGGGCCTCCATCGACTTACACATCGTCTGGGTTATTCGGTGACCGCGGATTTGCCATAGCATCTTCGCGTGGGCCCCAGACATCTCTATATGTATAGTTAAAAGCTCCCCTGTTGGACAAGTGATGTTTCTCTATTGCTTCCCGAACGCGATCTGCCGAATCGGCTTGGTTGTGGACGGCAAGGTTGACATGGTGGAAGTGAGGCTTGGCTGGATGTCAGAGACTGAGAAGCCTGAAGATTCTTTGGTATTGTGCACGGCGGGGATGTCATTGATAACAAGGAAGCTTGAAGATGAGGAATGACTTTTTGAGAGTGGTTCTTTCATCATGTTAAAAAGGTAAGAAAAGTCGGCCATTCTCCGATGATGGTCTTCTTGTAAAGTCTTCTGAATAGCTTCGGACCATTTTTCTTCGGATGATTTCTTGAGTGATCCACCCTGTTGGGCACGACTGACTAGCATGACAACTCGGAGAATATGCTCTTGTGGCAAGAGGGCGTAAATACTAGGGGAAAAAGACACAAATACTCCGTTCTTGGTACTATAAGACTATCTGAGCAGGGTTCATCGAATTGAGGGTGAGTATCACAGACAGCAGAAGTGATGAGCCCCTGACTTGCATACTTCGACGTTGTTTCTCATTACTATATCCGGCATCATGACAATTTTGCACCCTTCGTTCAGCCATGGCGACAGAGTCAGCTCTTTGAGTGGTAAAGACGTGCAGGATCAACGTGACTCGATTCAGGAGTGCTCGGATCGAGAAAAGTCGAAACAATGGGACTCTTCAGACATTGAGACCGGCCAGACGAGCAAACTGTCAGGAGATGAAGGTGTCAGCTTTCAGGATCCTGGAGAGCATCCGGATGGTGGATTTTGGGCATGGGCTTCTGGTAAGTCCGGCTCTTCGGGGGCGACTTCTTGCGGCTGACTTGTCTTGGAGCTATTGCAGGTCACTTTGTTATGATGAATTCCTGGTAAAAAAATTCCCCAGAACCGAGTCTTACCAAATCCACTAACACACTCTTCCAGGGGATATAATAGTTCGTTCGGCGTGTTCCAAACGTACTATACCGCTCACCTCGACAACCCAGCCAGCCAGATAGCATGGATCGGATCAGTTCAAGTCTCCGTCATCTTCTTTGTCGGTGCCTTTGCCGGTCGTCTAACAGACACTGGTCATTTCCACATCACTTTTGCCGTGGGAACGTTTCTCACATGCCTCGGCGTCTTTATGACTTCTCTCAGCATCGTCTACTGGCAGATCCTCCTCTCACAAGGTATCTGCACTGGATTGGGCAATGGCCTCCTCTTTACTCCAGCACTAGCAGTGGTTTCAACCTACTTCAAGAAACGGAGAGCTTTGGCGTTTGGGATTACAGCAACTGGCAGTGCATCTGGGGGTTTGATCTTCCCATCGATGGCACGCCAGTTGCTCTCGACAATCGGCTTTGGCTGGACCGTCAGAGCCATGGGGCTTGTTCAAATGGTCACTCTATGCCTTGCAAACTTTCTCCTAAGGCCGAGAGTTCCACCAAAGCGATCAGGCTCTGTGGTAGACTGGGCATCATTCAAGGAGAAGCCCTATGCTTGCTTTGCGGCTGGGGTTTTCTTGGTACGTCACCATCTTCCTACTCTATCGTCATTTTATCGAGAGATCGTTCAAATACTAACGTGCATCTAGACTTTCTGGGGCCTTTACTTTGCATATTATTACCTCGCCTCGTTTGCAGTTTCGCAATTGAACCCGCCTTTCTCATATACCGACTCCCTCAACCTGCTGCTCGTGGTGAACGGCGTAGGGATGATCGGGCGTTCGATTCCAAACGCCATCGCCCATCGGTTCGGATGCATCACGGTCCTTATCCCGGTTACTCTGACCGCTGGCATTTGCATGCTGGCCTGGCCAACCGTGTCCACTGCCGGAGGACTGTATGGATGGGCCAGCATCTATGGAATCGCGGCTGGTGCCTTTCAAAGTCTGTTCCCACCGGCCTTGTCGGATTTGACGACAGATGTGCAAAAGACGGGCGTCAGGATGGGTATGGTGTTTACGTTGAATAGCATTGCAACACTCACCGGGCCGCCTATCGCGGGCACCATCATTCGGAAATCTGGGGGCCACTATCTCGGTGCGCAGGTATTTGCTGGTGTTTCATTGTTGCTTGGAGGTTTGTTGATTATGGTTGCGCGATATTTGAAGGGTGTTCATAGATGAGAGTGGAAGTTTTTAACCGGGATTGAGGATGGTTCTAAAGTAATTACTCCGTAAAATGTCACCGAATGCTCGATATCTCACCTTGAGAGTGAATCTCAATTTCAGAAGCCCTAGAAATGCCGCGAATCAAACTTGGTCTAGTTATCATGGATACATGTTATGTCTTTATTGCGTCAAAAGACTCAAAACCCTGTTTGTTCCAACCCTCGTGTAATGTGCGAAATGGGCACTCTAGGGCATTTGCATAATTGCCCGCGGCTGCAACCACACCTGTACAAAGTCATCTGAAAGGAATAAAGTGAGATGTGATAATACATGCGCAAAGTGCATTGATCGCAGACAGGGGTAAGAACAAGAAAATTAAGGCGAAGAGAAAACTCCCAAGACTCACGATAATTTCTCGCGAGGTCATCATGCAAAAGAGTTACTGATCAGCCAAGCAAAGTCGCTGATGATCTAACGGTGAAGATCTGTGGGTGGCAGACAGGGAGAAAAAAAACATGGCTGGGCATCATGCGTTGCCAAAAATTTGCATTGCTCGTAACCTCGTAGAAGACGCCGCTTCTGTTCAATAGAAACAAGTAATAAAAGAGACAAAAGAAAAATGAACAAAAAATAGGCCTCAAGAATGAATCCTCCGTCTAAATGTGGTGTGAGCTGCGTCGCTCGTCGACAGTCTCGATGTGATTGTCGCTGCTAGGTCTCCTCCCACCAAAACTAAACACGTCAAGGAACGAGCTCCGCCTGTGCTCGGTCCCCTGATCGTGTGACTCCCTCCTGTCGGGGGTGGGCGCCTTAGACCCCAGGAACCCCATAAACGAGCTGCGCCGGGAGTCGGGCATTCGGGGCGGCGCGCACACCATGATCTGGAGCTCAATCTTTTCCAGCTCGCCCTCGGCCTGCTCGACCACGGTGCGCCCGCAGTTGGAGAAGCTGGTGCCCGAGTAGAAGACGTAGCCGCTGAAGGGGCTGGCCAGGGCCGTCGCGACGAGGCCCTTTTGACGCGCCACCTGCAGAGCCTGCTTGCACAGGAGCTTGGCGAAGCCCCGGAGCTTGTAGTGGGGATGCGTGATGACGGCATGCACAAACATTAGCTGGCCGTACCGGGCAAGGTACGTCTGCTGAGTTTGTGTGACGACCGCCTGTAGCGCCGTAATGCGCTTCGCCACCTTGTCACTTGCGGTGCTGGGAGCGTCGAGGACTGGACAATGTCAGAAGCAATTCCAGGCACAATTTTCGGGTAGCTTACCTCGGTGGATCTGATTGTGGACGTTGTTTTCTTCGCTGTCATTCTCGTGGAGCTCCTGCCAGACGGCTACAGCCACAGGCTTGTGCGTCTTGGGGGCATCGACAACAGAGATGAGCCAGTTGGAGTTTTGGGGATCGAGGCACTTCTTGAGGATGCTCTCGATGTAGTCTCCGGCCTCTGACGATGTAGGGTTGGGGAAGCAGTAGTGCCAGATGGAGTCGTTGACAAGACCGCTGAGGACAATGTCCTTCAGGGCTGGAAGATCGGCTTCGGTTGCGGGACGGATATGATTACCCATAGCTTGGAAGAGTGATGATGGGGATGATTGAACGAGTAGGTTGTTTGTGTTTGTGTAAAATGGTTGAAGAACTGATCTGTAAACAAAAGCCTCTGGAGGGAAGCTCAAATTATACTCCCCCGCCGGCATCTAGACTTCGGCATCTAGCGGTTGAGACGTCATACGTCCAAGAAGATCTCTCATGCGCCTCTCTTGGCTCATGGGCTGAGCCAAGGCCACACACACCCGCGACAGATGGATCTATTGCACATCTGCTAAAGAGCAGAGGGGACCTGGATCGGTCGATGGATGGGCAGGCAGGTTGGCGGCCTCCTGGAAACCCCGCAGGATCGCCTGATGGTGAGTAACACAAGCCCCCTCACAGGTACCGCAGATCTTCTAGACCAATTTCTCTGTCACGGCCCCGTTGAACAATTTTTTTTTAAGCTTAATAGAGGCTAACTCGTAGGGCAAACGTCTTGGCGGAGAAAAAAAAAAATCATGGTAATGAACCCTGCTGATTTGTTGTGGCCCCCTACATGTCAGTCCCGAGGGTCTCCACGATTGCCGATTTTCTCTCAATCATGAACTTGCTTGTTCCGGGTCTGATGCGGAGCTGACCGCCGAGGCCCGTGGCGTCGTCTTGATCATTTGGGCACGCCACCAAAAAGTACGAGGCGTGCGATGCCGGCCGCCAAGCCTGTGGCCAACGGGTCGACCGATGTTTGCCTTGTTCTCGACTCAGGGTGCTGTCAGTTTGTCGTAAGCAGTGCTTGGCTGAGGCTGTTGCGATTGGTGGTCAGGTGTTTAGTTGAATCCTTGTCAATAGCAGTATGGCGAGCGACTTGAGAAGTGTCAAGTGTTGCCGAGATATGGTTGATGATGGAATTACTCTTCATTTGATTCGAAACTCATAGAAGCCGTTTACAAGTGAGAGGATTGGCTGGGCGTGAGACCTGTCGAGAGCTCAACTGCCTCAGTGTAACAAGCAAAGGACTGAAACTAGATTCCATCCTGGGTCTATTGAATACTGTGTCTAGTTTTGAGCTTTATATCAGCTGCTCCCGAGATAGAAATATGTCACGTGTCGAGCATCAGGTTTTCACTCAAGTGATAGCTCTCATCTTGGTGGATGGTGGGACGCTTTTATCCTATCTAACAGATCACATAGGATGATGAGCCTCGATCTCACCTAAAAAGTACCCGATGAGACGAGTGGTCCTTATGCTCTCATTTAAAATTGAACACGATATATGAGGTTCTACACAGTCTCTTATAGTAACAATACCTTATTGATCTAGGGTGAGTATTATTGAGTCTTGTGAGTCTTAGAATAATGACCATGAATTAACCCTAATAATCAGTCACATGCGTACTTCGAGTTTTAACAACATTAGGACTTGTTTTGACTATTTTTAGCTAGGTATGGCATTGATCACTTTCCATTTCCTGTCACGCAATGAAATCTTGGCAATTCCAAGCTGTGAACGTTGTATTTCACCCCTCCTTGACGGCCTCATTCATGCAGGCAGACTCGCTTAACTACCCACCCATCCCCTTCAGTATGGTTTCATCAGAATCATGCGCAAATCATGCGCATTGAGTAATAGTCATTACAACAGCTTGAGCTCCTCCAGCCTGAGCAGCACCCGTGCTAACAGCCGCTGCACTAGTCACAACAGCGTCTCCTCTGTTTCCATTCGCATCGCCACTACCAGCCTCAACTCCGAGGCCAGCGTTGAAGACATCAGCCGCAGTCTGGTCCTGGGTTGTCGCCTTTGCAGCGGCTGCGGCGCTGGTGCAGCTGGCTACAACGTCTGCATCGGCCTTACAGCTATCTCCAAGACGCTGGCAGATGAAATCGGCAATGATGCCAATCTTTTGCGCGGATCCATGGTTAAAGTCGGCATCGTTGGATGGCGCGAAAGCCTCTTCCTTGCGACCATCAAGTCCTGCAGCAAAGATGATGCTGGGATCAGAGCAAGATCCAAAGCTACCAGCCTGTCGCTTCTTCAGGGCGTTGGCGGCTTTGCATTCACTGACTTGGGTTTCGCACTGAGCAATGCCGCCATCAAGCTCGCCAGAGTTGGCCGCGTTGGCGCAAGCATTGTGCTGGATATCGCAAGACCGGCTGATAGCGGCACCAGCGCCAGTGAAGGTGTTGCCATTGACTGAGAAGGGTCGGTTGCCTGCGGAGGAGACGACGGGAGGAGCTGGACCGCCGAGTGTACCGGTGAAAGCCTGGATGTTGGCCCCAGCTGAAGTGACTTGACCGACAGTTGCAGAAGTGAGAGTTGCGAGAACGGCATCGGTTGCATCAGCGGCGACGGTCTTGACGATTGTAGAGCACGAGCCCTGGGCCGCCTGGTTTGACGCCGCCGGAGCCACGGGAGTGATAGCCGTTGTGACGATAGCCGGAGCCTTGGTAGCTGGAGGCTTGGCAGCGCATCCCTTTGCCTTTGTTGTGGCAGCTGTTGTGGCAGCGTCGGCTGTGGTAGCTGCTTCGTCGCTAGCATTGTTGTTGTTTCCACCAGCGCCAGTAGCCACGGCGGCAGCAGATGTCTCAGCGACATCAGAAGCGACCTCAGAAGCACCTCCAGCAGATTCGGAAGCCACTCCAGAAGCCACCCCAGTAGCGCCAGCACCAGCACCAGCATCAGAGCCACCGTTGACAATGGTGGCGAGATCAACGGTTCCAGTGACAGACGCAACACTGAAATCAGCCAGGTTGACCAGGTCGGTGGCGGCGATACCTCCAGTACCCGTAAAAGTCTGGGCGACATCAGCCACGGCAGCTGCGATCTCATCCTCGCTGGCGTCAAGGACGAGAAGCTTCTCGGAGAAGATGCAGCCGAGTTCAGGTTCCTCCGTGTCGCAAGAGTTACCCTTTCCAGTCGCGTCACCGGTCTAAAAGGCTGTTAGTATCGATAGAATCAGTTTGAGGAAGTGCAACTCACATCGCCAGGTGCAAAAGTTCCACTCAGAAGAGCCAGGTTAGGATCAGCACCAATCCCAGCCAGCTGCTTCGCCAGCTCGAGAGTAATAGCCTTGTTCAAGGCCCCAGCATTCTCCGAAGCAGCGTCCTGGTGCTGCGTCAGAGCCCCAATCTCTGGGTTGACAGCCTGTTCCGTGCAGAGCTTGCTAGCAACACCAACACCGGCCGTATTGCGCTCAATGGCCTGGAACAAAAGAGCACCAGCCATGCCACGGAGATCACCGGCAGCCTTTGCGTTGGTAAAGGCTTGATCGGCGGTTTCCTGCTTCAGGCAGGCGAGGTTGGTGACGTCTCCAGCACCAGCGGCGGCAGCGCCATCGCCCAAGAGACCAAAGACGGGGTCCTGGATATTCTTGGGGTTATCCAAGTTGAGAAACTCGCGGGTGATGACGAGGACGAAATCATGCGAGTGTTCCTGGGGAACTTGACGCTTATGGAGGTGTCCCAGCTTGCTGGGAGCAAAGCGCTTATAGCCAGAAAGACCAAGGCCCAGAGGAGATGCAGAAGCAAGTCCAAGAAGGGCAGCGGTGAAAGTCAAAGATGGAATCATCGTGATAAGATGAAGACGTGAAAAAAGAAGATATATAACAGACCGACCAAGCAGTCACAAGAATTAACCAAGAAAGAAAAGTGCCAAGAGATTGACTCGTAAAATGAAAGAAAGAGCTCACAGAGCGTCTAGAGAAAGGAATGAGAAACGAGGTTGAAAGTGAAGACTGAAGTGCGGATGATGAGAGTTCAAACAACAAAGGCGTCAGTTGAAGGATTTATAGTTGCATCTCGACGCGACCTGTCAATTCATGAACCAATGGTTGAAAGAACCAAAACATCCCTTGGCCTATTCGAGCCGAATTCCCGTTCATCGAGACCATCTAGCGCGGAAGAGTTTCAGGCCATCTGAAGCCATCTTGATCCGAACCCCGAATTAGTCCAAAAACTTGAGTGTGAAGCAAAGGCGTAGTGAGGGCTACAATCTGACGCGGGAGATCAGACAGTATAAGCCGCAGATCTTGGCTTTGGGGGTTTGAAGCGCCTGGGTAGGGGTTAGGTCGGTGTCGCAGGGGCTGGTTTGGGGTTAGCGGAGGGAAAGGTGCAGGGGGTTTCAGAGTGTGGTCTCAAACCGTCGCTTGGAATACAAGGCTGGAAGAGGAATAGAGAAGTGACTAAAGTGCGGAATACGGCAACGGGGATCCGTGAATTGAAGGAGGAGGGCACCAAGTGCTACTGTCATGTTCATTGTGGGTGGCTGGAGAGTAACAACCGCTACCACTCCTCTGTTCAATCAGAAACGCAGAAGCTGCCACTGCACCAAACTTGTGTCTAGAACATGCCCATCAAACTACACTTTCGACCCTTCATCCCGGCAACTCGACCCGTCGTCCCAGGAGCGTGTTTCTGTACGCGCCTTCTGTCTTGCACGGCTGCCCTGTACAACGAATACCTACTCATCTGGACCACACGGTCGGGAAGAATCTGACTCATGGATCGCAGACACGGATATCTAGGGCTTTTCGAGTCTCGGCGGCATTCGTAACCTTTAGTGGGCCATTGTGGGCTGTCTCAGACGGGATCTCGGCCCAAAAGCTTAGACAGCTCTGTTCGCAGATCTAAGGGTCCTTGGTGTTGAGAGCACAACAAAACCCTTGATTCTCTGCAACTACGCCCTGAATTTCTCTAGTTACTTCAAATCAAGTTGAATTTCCCAGTCTTAGATCTTTCTATCATTTTTGCATCGATTTATGAACGACTGACTGCTTAGGTACTTCACCTTGATATCCAAGATGGAACAGCGGCGTGATAGACAAGTGTCTCGGTCTATAAAAGCGGTAAACCGCCACGTAATGAGAGATGGGTACTCTGCTGATCAAATACTGGGACTTGACGATAAGAAACAAGTGCACCGTGTCATTATGCTATCCCGTCGGACGGGGAGCAAGACACGACACGACTTGACGCTGATCAAGAGCGAAAAGAGAGGTTCATTTACCACTATATAGTACTGCTAAGTCCCAAGAGAGGGCGAGGAACAATTTAAATTCTTATCGTTTCGGGCAAACATAAATCCAGTCCTACTACCATGTCATTGAGATGTCTTCTTTGGCTCTTTTTCTTATGTACACTCGCGTCCAGCCTTGCAACCAGGAATAAGGCATCAGAAACCACAAACCCATTCACACATGATATCTACTCAAGTAGATATGCCCTCAACGAGGACGGGACACCAAACAATGAGGGCGAGGCAGGTTTGACCCAATCGTAAACCCAGACCAGATCTAACCTCCTACTTTTAGGCCCACGGAAAAATCACACCCCCAGAGGGTGCAGAGCTTGCTTCGATAAAGCTTAATGACAAAGACGAAACAGAGGTTGCAGTCTTCATGTCTGACAATCTCAAGAAGAGCCGAGTTGAGCACGCGTTTATCATCGTCCATGGAAAGCTTCGAGATGGAGACTATTATTGGGACACGATGAACAAGGCCGTGAAACGCGCGAAGGAAGCGAACTACCCTGGATCGAATCGAGAAAGTGTTGTTATCGCCCCTCAATTATTCTCAACTGTCTTCAACTCGGGCCAATACACGTCACGCCAACTTGCTTGGGGAGACCTAAACGCGTGGCAGGCCGGGAGTGTTGCAACACATCCCTCGGGGACAAACTTTTCGTCCATGGATGCTTTAGATGCATTGCTCAACGATGTCTCAAACAGAAAAAAGTACCCCAACATGAAAAATGTCACCTTCGTTGGCCATGGTGGTGGCGGACAGCTTGTACAACGATACGCGGCCGTTGGCAAGGATCCCAGAGCTCATATCTCGGTTCGCTACATTCACGGAGATGCTTCATCCTGCGCATACTTTACAACCGATCGGCCAATTATGGAAGACGAAAGCACTGCGCCAGGTGCCTGCGAGTTCTATAACACTTGGCGCTACGGATTCGATCAGTTCCCCGGGACAATCGATGGTCGAAAATCACCCAAGGAATACTTCAGTCAGTACATCACACGAGACGTTATATCACTCGTCGGATACCGCGATGTGAAGAGCAATGGCGACACATCCTGCATGGCAAGAGCTCAGGGCGGAACCAAGAGGCGAGACCGTAGCCTTGTTTGGTACAGGTACATCAACACACTTGCCCGGACAAGTGAGAACTTGGATGGATTTCCTGGAAGGTTTGGCAATCTTACAGATTGGAGTTCGGTCTCAAATGGATCTGTCAGTCTGCGATTGAGTGTGGTTAAAGATGCTACCCATGATGTAGCCGAGGTTCTGCAAAGCAAGAATGGTCTATCAGCGCTGTTCAGTGATAAGGAGGTATATACTGGCTGGAGACCAAAGGCTTTGGACTAATCATAGGAGTAATTGGTAGAGAGAATGGAGATAATTTGAGCCCATCCTTAGACTTGGCTTTAGCGGACTCGCAAGACATTCCTAGGCTCACCACCCAGACAGGACCCTGGGGCATGGTCCTTATCGTGTACGGGTCGGTATGCGATGAGGTCCTTATCTGAATTCATAGACAACCCTGAACCGAGATTACATAGACCATGGTTTACTCTGATGAGCCAGGCGGCATCTGCCGAAGAGATCGACAACAAATACGGACCCGAAAGACGAAAAACACCGCGGGAATTTCTCATTGCTGCGCTCGTGCGTCTATCCAAAAAGCTTCATTGGCTTCTTGACCCTGTTGATCCACCAGAGGCCCAATAATTCGTGCTCGCCCTGTGTGTTAACAGCTGCAAAACTCCACAGCGACCCATACAGGTTGCGAAATCTGTCTCACAGATGCAGCCTCGGGAATATCAACATCCCGAGATGTTCACCGACAGGTTGTTCACTCACTCACCTCGCATTTTCGGCCCGAGAGAACTCGCCGCTTAGATAATGTCCAATGCCGATATATGTACTCTGGAATAGCTTCACTTCACAAGTCTTGACTGAAGTCGATACTTCAGCCTCCATCTCGAAACCCCATTCGGCAATAACAATACCCATCATGCCGGTCAAAGAGTTGCTCGAGGCGCCTTGGATCTTTTTAAAGTCCACAGCATCCGCGTCAAAAATCCCCTTGTTTTATTTTGTGGTACCTCTCATCGCGATTATAATCGCATGTTTCTTCTTCACATCCAGGCCAAACGCCCCTTGCCTGAACCCCGGAAGTTCCTTAGACCTCACCAATGGCCGGGTAAAAAAGGAGTTCCTGCCACAGCTTCCTTCGCCAGAGAAAAATCCCCGGCAAAGAGAACTCGTCTCAGCCCGTCAGTACCAGTGAAAACCATCTTAGATTCGGGCACGGGAAACATGCCTGTCTTGGAAGGTTCTTTGCTGTCAACGAGATCAAGGTCGCCTTGGCTCACCTCCTGCTCACTACGAGTGGCTCTTTGCAAAGTTCTTGGTCATGTCGATTATCTTAAAGGACAATCAAGCACCCGAGCGTCCTTTAGGGCTGCAATACAGCCCAATTCTTACATCTAAGTCCATTAAAGATGAAAGAAACTGTCCATTCTCTCCTTGTTCTGTTCGCAAGGTGTTAGACGCCCCACTTCCTACCTCGGTCAACTACCCTCGTCATATCCACGACTGTTCTCACAAGGTGGTTCGGCTGAGCGACAGTCGCTACGCCTCGGCAAGTGGACACAGTAGACTTTGATGCTTGGGGTGTTTCTTTAAGCGGAACCACTGCATGGACCCCGACAACGCTACGCTGTATACGCTTGACCGCTCGTATTCATAACAGTCAGTTCATCATGACCACACTTTAGTTGGTTGGGTTGAGGTTTGGCCTGTCGGGGAATTAGCAGCCTCGCCAATCAAAATGGAAGAAAAAGATCTCCTCTGAATCGAGTCAAATCCTATACTATGAGGTATGAAAGAGAGGATTTATCACCCATTTTACAGAAGAGATTTGTCAGTCGGACAGATTTTTCATCAGTTCAGCGGGGTTCTAGGTAAATACAGCACTTTTTGTTGTTTATAAAAGTCGCAAGTCTCCATGAGACGATCCAGCAGTGCCTAGGTCAACATCAAGCAACAGAATCCCCTCCAACAATCGCAGACAACACACAAAACATCAATCAAGTCGTTTATCCAAAATGGTCAAAGTTACAGTCGCAGGCGGCTCCAATGGTCTCGGTCGAATCATTGTCCGTGCCATTGCAGCCGCCGGCAAGCACGAGGTTTCGGTGCTCTCGAGACAGGTTCGTGATCATCGCCACAGCTATCTTGACGAAACCATAGTTAAGAGTTTGGCTGCAATTGTAGGGCAAAGAAACCGATCCTAAGGATTACATTCCGGTGCTAGTCGTAGACTACTCCAGCCCGGAGAGTATCGCCGATGTCCTTCGGTCCAATGGCACTGAAGTCGTCATCTCTACCATCGGCATCCTTTTCGAAGACACCCACCAGGCTCAGATGAACCTTATCGAAGGTGCTGAGAAGTCTGGGACTGTTAAACGTTTCGCTCCTAGCGAGTTTGCTTACGATTATCTTGCCGCCAAAGAAGGGTAAGATGTCCCTGCCTTCATAGATGATACTGTCTCACGTCCCTCGCAGTGGGTACCCGTGCCAAGTCCCCGGCCTCGAGGGCTACAAGGGCAACATCTACAAGATTGCGGCTTTCAAGAAATTGCAATCTACAAGCATGGAATCCACACGATTCATTATTGGGTTTTTGATGGATTACTACGGCACTCCGGCCGAGTTGCCTCCTGTCTTGCATCTTGCCGTGGTCCTAGACATTGAGAACAACAAGGCAGCCTTGCCTGTCACCGGCGATGACAAGGTCACTCTGACGCATTCCGAAACGATTGGAAAATTTGTCGCCGCGAGTTTGGATCTGAAAGAGTGGCCAGAGAAGTCGTGGATCATTGGAGACACGTTGACTTGGCGGGAGGCACTTGGCTTTGTGGAAAGCACGCGCAGTAAGACATTCTTCGACTTGACCTCCCCTGTTTGGATCTTCTCGCTAATTTCACTTTTCACAGAAATCAAGTTCGATGTCCACCTCGACTCCATCGATGATCTGAAAGAATCGAAGATTACAGAACTCCCCGGCAACATACCGAAGTATGAGTTGGTTGGAAAGCCGTTCTTTGACGGAATGATGTCGCTTTGGTCTCTGGGGTTCGCCTGGGGCTGGTACGACTTGACTTCGTACAAGAAGTCCGAAAAGACGTTGAATGAGGTGTTTCCGGAGCTAGAAACTCTCACATTCAAGAGCTTCATGGAGCGCTGCTTTGGAGAGGAGGCAAAATGATCGAAAGCTTTAGATAGCTGGTACTCTAGCTAGTCTTGTCAGGGTTTTTATTATGCTGTCTAGCTAATAGTCTCGTCAATAAACCATCTGAACTCTGCATGAGTCCAGTGTAAACATGACATCCTTGCAATGGACTGGTCTAGCCCGTCGGCTTGCCGGCTACGCGGTAGCGGAAAATCCGGTGATTGGGAGCAGGCACTGTGTTGTTTCAGCGCCACGGCGCTTATGAGCGATGGTTTCGGTCAAGCTGTGGCTAGCTGAATACAGCACTTAGAAATTCCTACAAAGCTTGATAAACTGTTCTCTACAGCACGCTCCCACAGTCAATGTCACGATGAATCCTGACTTATCTTTACCCGAACTTTCACGATGCCCACCACCTACACCATCGTATTTGCTAATGAGCATGGTTCGGACGGCCAGTATGTGTTCTGCATGGAGAAGCCCATTATCAACAATGATCCGACAGCCGGGAATGTGATCACCAACGCTTCGATTGGACAGTACGTCTCAGATGGGAGAGACTTTACTCTCACCACGCAGATCCAATTTAATGCTTGTAAGTGTTGAAGTTGAAACGGGGTTGCCTAGGGACCGTTCTGACCATGTGTACTAGGGTGCGGTAAACCTCCCAGCCAGCCAGCCGACGGCACTACATCCCCACGAGGCCATAGTGAGGCCGTTGAGCTCGGTACAGATAAGAATGACGGCGGTAAGATACCATGCATTTCGCGCACTGATTTGTGATGGCAATAGGCTGATGGCATTTTTCGAGGATCCAGATGCACTTACAATGGTTCTGGAAGATGGGTCAGTAACTTTCGACAAGTCCAAGGCCAAGACGGCCCCTACCGGCTGCTTCACAGTTGTTCAGCCCACTGGCTTCAATGCGAGTGACAATTTCGCCTTTGGTCTTGCCCAAAAGGACAACACTGGTGGCGAAACCCCCAAGTCAATTGTAAGTTAGACTTTTCCTGGATGAGAAACAATATGCTGACAGTGAGGGGTACGGATCCCGGCCGATCAGAACATGACCACCAACGTCCAGCCCGTCGTCAAATTCTTTATCTTGAAGGTCAAGCAGGGTACAAGTGACGGTGTGAATTACCAGTCCTTTTCCACAAAGCCCGGAGTGGTTGACTTCACAACTGGTGATGGCCAGGGTCTTTACACGGCACGTGTTGTTCACGAAAAGCATGGTGAATTCACTGTCACCTACAAGTGAAAGGGTATTTGAAGTAATTTGTATGGCGTTTAAAGATTGACCATGGGTCTAGGGTAACTACGTCGCACCTGGTTGACAATGAGGCTTGCTAGAGACCTACTAGTAAGATACTAGCGTATAAGTGAATAAGACAAGTACTGCTTATAAGCAATTAACCATGTAAACGGCTCGGCTTGACTAAGGAACCTGACACGCGCAACTCTCCGAGACGACGATCCTCCCTCGCGTCGGGTCAAACACTACGTGTTTTAATTGCCCGGGGGCTAACTATATTCATAATGTCAAGCAATGTGATGGGGACTCGGCCTGTAAAGGCTTGTACGGAATGTAAACAGGCAAAGGTATCACCTACCCGAACCCTCCTGATGGTCCACGATGGATTGACCTCCCTGAATAGCTGCGATGTGACTCTAAAGACAAGTTTCCTAATCCCTGTTCGCGGTGCCAGTCAAGGCATCTATTTTGCACCGTAGATGCGACCTTTAAGCGAACGCCGGCGAGGAAGTAAGACAACAATTTCTGATATGATGTCACTCGGTTTTGCTGACCAAGACCTTCTGCAGGCGTCTGGAAGCCATGAGCAGGGAGCTTCAAGAGCTCCGTAATCAGAGAGACGAGGATCACCCATCTTCAAGGACGGAGTCGACTGCCGATTCCGGCCCGTCAACGGTTGAGGATGACGGGCAGGATGACTTCTCACTGAGTGTACCCGCAGTGAGCCTAAATGGGGTGCTGTTGGATTCTTCGATAGCCACCGAAACAATCAAGACGTAGGTATCGGCGTGATGATTTGTCTCAAACCCACTCACCAAGTCACAGGTTTGCCGAAGTGTTTCGTCCACAACTTCCGGTCATTGGATCGCTGTCGGCCGACGACACGTATCAGTCTCAACCATTTCTCTTCTGGACGATAGTCATTATTATTGCGTGCCACTTGCCCGGGCAACAATACGCCGAGATGCTCCAACTACTCCAGACGCCGTACACCACCATGCTTCACCAACAAATTCTTGATGCCCCTCTACCTCTTCACAAGATACAGGCTTTATTATTACTGTGTCATTGGCCGTTACCGTGCGAGACGCAGACAAGAGATCCCAGCTGGCTCTACTGCGGAGTTCTCATTCAGGCAGCTCGGTTCATGAGTCTGGACCGCCAGCAGACTGTGCCGTCGCTCCGAAGTCTTGGTGTTGCTTCGGGTAGCATCAGAGCAAGAATCAATACCTGGCTAGGTTGCTTCTGCGTATCTACATCGTAAGTCGGCGTGACCGAGTTGCATAGGGACTTCTTGTCTGACAATACCAGGTTGAGCTTGCACTTGGGACTGCCTCCTCCGATCGATTCAGATCTTGACTTTGGCAGTATCCACTCGTTTCTCAGAAGACAAACGGCACCACCTACCTTTGCCATGCAAGTTCGCGTCCAGCTCATCGTGGCAAAGTTTACATCCCTGCTGAACCACGACATGGGTGAAGGTGCAAGCTCCTCCTTTATCAGACTTCTTGATACCGAGCTCGATGCGCTGAGAGCCGAAGTATCTCTTGAAGATGAACAAATGAGGGCTGTCGAGCTCGGCATTCTGGGCGCCAAGATGCACCTCTACGCCTTGGTCATCACCAAAGATTCAAACAACTCCTCGTCGCGGCAAATTATGCTGAGAACTGCCCGCGACGTCGCGCTTAGGATCATTCACATATCAACTTTGGCCATGCGGAATGCCCCGCCTGATGGGAATGATCAAGAACTCATTCGAAAACAACGGTGTCTGCCAAAGAATCATTACAGGTGTCTCGCCTTTGCCACAATATTTCTCCTGAAATTCTTCCATCGTCGCGGATCCGATGTCCCAGAAGAGAGACAAGCTGTTGCAAACCACATTTCAATGGCTCAGAATCTCTTCAAGGCTTGCGCAACGGAGCCACTAGACGAATACAACCGAACGGCAAGGGTGTTTGAGGTCCTTGGACGGGAAAGCCCAAAATCAATTGAACCAGACGCACTACGTCTTACTCACAGAATGGGCGTGTCGATAGTCTTTGACGCCGTGAGCAATGCCTCTGAAGCTCGTGGGAAGCCCGTGGAAATCCGTGAGAACGAGACAATCCAGGATGAGGGAATGTCCACAGGATCCAGGGTCCATGAACGGCTGTTGAACCAACCGGCGGTTGAGCTGGATCAACCTGATACAAGCTCGGAGTTTCTCAGGGGCTTTTGGAGTGATCCATATATGAGCTTGCTGTCCTTTGATCCAACACCACTTGAGTCGGAGTATCAAGATTCTTGGCCATCATTCTGAGGGAAATAACAAGGTCAATGAAGCTAAACAGTTTCTTATTATATGGTCATGCTAATGGTGTTACAGAGGATAAAAGATTAAGTTACTGTACAAGATTATTCCTTGCTACGAAAGGCCTTTGGAAAGGCCCATCGAATTACTTCATATTTGCCAACACACGCCTGACTATAGAGAGCACTCCGACACTTCCAATCGCCACGGCCAGTTTTGTTGAATTGGATCAAGCCTGGATGCCGAAAGAACTTGATGACTGGCTCGTTCTGGCGCCTGGAAGCTTGAGATTGGCAAGTCCCAGGTGTTCCTGTGACCCATGGATATCACTTTCCATGAAGCCTCCTGCAGACTTTTTCTTTCCCGAACGAACTCTGGGAATCGTGACCTTAAAGGCCATCGCAGGGTCAAAGAAACCCATCCAGATTATATCTTCTTTCGAGATTCCGAGGGCCTTGGATACGTTGGTAGGAGACAGAAGCCCAGAGGATTTGATGGCCTGGTAGTCAGCTTCGGAATCGAAAATGGCGTCGATGGTGATCTCATAAGGCCCGGCGTTCTTGGAACGGAGGATGCGACACACTTCTGATAGCGTCTTGGGCTCTCGCGGTGGTTGAGTTGGTTGGATACGTGTAGCGCGGGGGTGCTGTTTTGGTGTAGGTTTGGGAAGTTGATCTCGGAGACTTGAGATGCTTTGCCTAAAAGCAGCGTCGGATGAAGCTGCTGAGCCTCTACCGATTGTGGCAACGCTTCCTCTCAGCAAAGATGCTTGGAGTTTACTGGATGACGGCGTTTCATTATCCAGGATAAGACGTTCTTCGCCCGGCTCGAGATCCATGAGGTGGTAGAGTGAGAATTCAGCGCATGCACCCATCTCAATCTCCATAAGACCTCCAATTCCAAAACCAAAGTTTCCAGCAGTTGCTTTTTGGCCTGGATAAGGTGCATGCTTATACGTGTCAGTGGTTTGAGCCTGGTAGCCAAGTACCTTGGGCAATACTCACAATCATGCCCACCCTTGCCTTGGAGGCAACACTATTCGCAAGTTGCTGCGTAGAAGCCAAGGCTTCAGCAACGACGAAAAGCTCTCCTGGTCCCGCGGCATTGTATTGATCTTTGCCGTAGACGTGGAAATCAAGTTTCCATTCGCCGGCGTTATCAGGATGCTGCTGGTTGACGTAGCCCTTGACCATAGCAAGAACGTCGTCGATTTGTGAGATGAGTATGTCTGAATCATGTTAGAATCTTTGACTAGATAGTGATTGGAAATCTTACAGTCTTTAACGCCACCTAGAAACAGAGTCCTGTAGCCTACTAAGCGCGCAGCTTCGAGCTTTAGTTGATATGGCTTGCCGAATTCCTTGGACGGCCGAAACTGGGCCCCTCTAACCCTCACTGATCTACCGTCGGCGAGTTGCTCGTATTTCGCCTCGGTGAGGTCAAGAGCTCCGCCTGGTCCTCGCAAGAGATCCGGTCTCGTATTCTCATATAGCGTATGCGCAGCAACAGACAAAGGAGTGCAAATAGAATCTGGAGCTGTAGGCCTCACGTCAAACAGCCCATCAGCATAGACTGTAGACACTGCGCCATGCGACTTGGGGAGCGAGCACAAGCCTCCACATTCCATAATCTTGCCCATGTGTAGAAAACCGCCGACTCGGGACTGTATATCCTCTTCTGTAAGACCCTCAACCTGTCGTTTTAGTTGATGCGTGCAGTAAGCAACATATGGTGATGGATCGTATGCTCTGCCGCCGATTATAACGTCGAAGTCGGGGTTGGCGTCCATAGCATCGATGAAGGGCTCAGGGCCCATTTGTGCGACAACTCGGACGGATGCTTCAATCTCTTCTTTTGTTACGGGGGGTACACAGACACCACATCCAGTTAATCGGCCCTGGCTATGTCTTTGAAGAATCGTGGATTTGTCAAAACCGGAAAACAAGGATATCGTCTTGAAGTTATAGTCTCTTGAAAGGGGTTAGCAAGCTGGCCTGGCCTGGGTGAGTGGGAGAGTTACTTGTTTCCCTCCTCGGCAGCAATTTGCTCAATAATTTCTCCAATCTCTTTCACATGTTCATCAGTCCCATCGCCACCAGCTGACCCAAAAATAAGCGGCACTCGAAACGTGTGCACAAGTCGGAGTAGCTTGGACAAGTCTTCGGCGTAGGCTGAACGGGGACAGGACATGGACCCAAGGGCGAGCTTTTGGGGGCCACTGTCGGTGGAACCCGAGTCGAGGATGATAGCCGTCGGAATGCCATTGGGGACCATGTGGGCGAGTTCATAGCGTGTGAGTTCTTCGTCGAAGCCGTAGCCCAGCATGCCAACGGGGGCAATGATCTGGCAGATGGGCTGGGAAGCCATATTGTTGTTCTGGCTAAGGCCAGTCATCTAATAAAAGGGCGATAAAGGCGTGTGTCTGAGTAGGGTTGATGGATTTTGGGGACTTTTCTGAGCTGATAAGTGGCAGAAAGGAGGTCGCAAGTGTGATGTAAGTTGAGACTCCGAGATGCCTCTGCCCGGGTATAAGAGCAACAACACTATTACCAACCGGACTTTTGGAGACGCCTTAATCGCCGTTTCCTGTATAAACTATACATTTAGTCTTCTTTTTCTTCCGATGATGGCAGTGTCAAGCTCAGAGAATTCATGCCGAGGCCGAGTTAAGTTCAAAAGCCGAATTTCGCACCCCACGCCGAAGCTCGCTTACGGTCCCCCACCACGGAGATTTTGGTGCAAGTCCGTCGGATGTGCCAAGACCTACGGAGGTGAGAGCCGTCCGTACAGGGTGGGAAATGGCCAATGGGACGGATTCCAGGAGACGGCAGTTGGAATCGTAGCGAGAAATGCTTGTGGCAAGCGAAACTTGGCGTGAGAGATGCCATCTAGGGCTGAACTAAGGTGTGGTTTACCCAGGGGGCATCAAAACCAATAATTATATCACTCTTACAACCACTGTTAACCTATAGAAAATTCGCTATTTAATAAAACTAAGTAATTAAAAAAAAATTAAATTTTTGGCCTACTTTTTCAAAGGGTGATTTTATAGGGTTATTTTTATTACATAGCTAATTTTCTATAGGTCAACAGTGGCTATAGAGCGACGCAGTTACAGGTTATGATGCCCCCTCTGTGATGAACAGAGGGGCGACCTATCATTAGTCAGCCCCCTTGGTAGATCTCGGGACCATGCTCACCACCCATGGGCTATTCTTGACCCGTCCAATTCCTCACCAGAATACCCGCTGGCTCACATGAGCCAATAGGTAGAAAGCCCTCGCATTCTACGTCCTCCGTCCACCAGCCTCCTCTTCTCAAAGCGTGACCCAGCAACTCCGATGGGTTCTAACACGAGATTACAAAGTCCGAAGGGACCCTGCAAAATCCTTCCATCACGAATCCAGAAATGATCAACTGTCCATCAGGATGACACCGCCCCGCCTAGGCGCGTTTCGCCTGATGCGCCGAGGGGCGCCCGGGGTATTGATTGGCCTTGCTCGGATTCGGGACCAATTATAGCATCGCTACAGGGTTTCACGGCAGTTGGCAGAGTAAGCTCAGCCTTGTCCGTGTGGGCTCTCAGATCAACCTTTGACCGGGGCCATTATCTTGAGGTTATGCTTGGCTTGATACTTAATTGCTCATTTTTCATCTTGGAAGTTGAATTTTTACATTACAATCTTTACTTTTACTTTATCACAAGAGACAACAACAAGTCTGCACTTGAGCTGCACACTCCAAGCGTTCCCAAGACCTCATTGCCACCAATCGCGCCATTCCTGGGACAATGTCCAAGTACGAACCCTACCGAGGAGAACCGACAAAGTCGGGCGAGATCGCCCCAGACTACGTTGAGCTAGAAACAACAACATGGCATTCCGTCCCGCAGGAAGATCAAGAATCAACCGCCTATGACCCTACACAACTCATCGAAACAACATCAACCCGGAGCACAAAAAATGACATGGAGATACAACTACCCATCGGCCAGGCTATCAAAAAGTATCCCAAGATCGCGGGTTATTGTCTAGCAATGACAATTCCCATCATCGGATGGGGCTACGACTTGCTTGTTGTGGGTGCCATTACTGGCGAGGACTCGTTCAAGGCGGATTACGGCAAGATGATTGATGGAGAAATGACCATCCCGGGAAATTGGCTATCTCTGTGGATGGGTCTTCCTCCCGCTGGAGCAGCTGCAGGTGCTATGTTGGGCGGTTGGCTACAGAATCGGATCGGCCGCAAGTTCTCTCTCATGATCGGTAGTATCATCTCAGCCGGGGCTATTGCATGCATCTTCTTCTCCCATCTTCCTCCGGAGCCCGACACCAAGCGAGTCGTCATCACTGTTGGTTTGACTTTCCAAGGATTCACAGTCGGCATCATCAAGACCACTTGTCTTACCTGGGTGTCGGAAAATGCTCCAACAGCACTCCGGGGTCCGGCCATGGCTCTTTTCCCAACCTTTACCTTGATCGGTCAACTTATCGGCGCCATCGTGGTGTATGCGGTCAACCAGATGGGAAATAAGAATGGCTACCTTGGAGCGTTTGGTTCCCAGTGGATTCTGGTCCTTGGACCTTTCATTCTATCCTGCCTTATGCCCGAAAGCCCGGCTCACCTTATCCGAACGAACCAAGAAGAGAGAGCCATTCGCTCTGCGACCCGGCTTTTCGGCCCCAAGATGAACCCATACAGTGCCTTGGAGAAGATCCGACAAACTATTGAGGAAGAAAAGGCGACGACTGCATCGGTGTCTTACTGGGCCTGCTTCAAGGGAAGCAACCTCCGCCGTACCATGATTGTCATATTGGCGAACGTCATCCCTGCGTTGTTTGGTCTGGAACTCTTGTCTAATGCCACAGTCTTTCTGCAGAGCATCGGCATGGCATCTGGTCCGAGTTTGCTCATCATGATTGGTGGCATCATCGCAGGAATGGTAGCCAACGGTATTGGTTTCTGGCTTCTTTCCCGCACCGGCCGAAGGAGCATGACTATTGTGTCGATGGGTATCGCTTCACTATTGTGGGGAGCTATGGGTATCTCGGGCTTCTGGTCAGGTCCAGCACTCGCCTGGTTGGCTGCAGGACTCATGATCTCAGTCATTGTGGTATGTGGTTTGGGCTGCTGGCCAGCAAGCTACGCAATCATGGGAGAAACAAGCTCTCTCCAACTCCGATCCCTTACACACGGCATTGGAAGCGTGGTATCCCAAGCTGCATCCATCACCCTAGCCGTCCTGCTACCGATGCTCTTCAGCAAAGACAAGGCAGCCCTCGGAGCAAAGACTGCTTTCGTCTTTTGTGGCCTCTGCATTATTGGTGTCGTTCTGGCTTGGCTGTGGATTCCCGAGATGAAGGGCAGGAGTATGATTGAGCTTGATCACATGTTTGAGATGAGGCTTCCTACGAGGAAGTTCAAGGGCTTCAAGATGGAGACGCATGAGATTCAGGAGGCATCGCCGCTGGCTGAACGCGGCGCGTAGACAGATTTGTGTAAGGGAAGGGTTATGATATATACGATTTGGTTAGAAGTTGCAATCTCAAGAGTTACTACCACCTATTGCTAGCGTATGAGGTTGAAGAATAGAAAATTCCTTTGGTTGTACCAACACTATCCAAGGCCCCGTTAAACACTATTGATCGATAGGATACCCCCCTACCTACATGCAGTTCATTCTGGAATTACAGGCCCAAAAATTAATTAGTTGGATATAGCTACAGGTTAGTCCTGCCATAGTCTCCTCGGTCGAACGTGCCTACAATGGCGTTTTGCACCGTGGACCATGGTTACTTACCATTGTGGGCCTGTCTTGATTGCTTCTCAAGAGCCTCTCGAAGAACTTCTTTCAGCTTCCCGTCCACACGGCCAAAGTAATCTGCAAACTGATTAGCGCTGACACTGACGCGTAGAGCCATAGACGTACCTAACACTTCGTTCCTCAACTTGCCAGGAATATCCACCAGCGTAGGAAGAATGTTGTGAAGAAATTGTTCCTTCCCACCATTCTCGTCACAGATGATCTTCCAAAGCTTCCTAGGCTGCTCAAAGTCCTTGTCCATAATCGAAGTCGAAAACGCAGTTACATGTCCAGCCCAAACCTCATGGGTTGGCATCTGAACACGATGGCTGACGGATACTGGACGAAGCTCAGAGAACACATAGTCTGGGTCGCCTCCGTAGTTTCCGTTCATGGTTCCTGGGCCGTCACGGACGTAGGGAGCGTATACCTTGTTAGTTGGTCGATTTGGTGGGAGTTGGAAGTAGTTGGGGCCGACGCTTGGCTTTGTTAGCTGCTGTCTTGAAATGAAGGATAGTGGAGATACCGGTAGCGATGGGCGTCTGGATAGCTAAACATTCTAGCTTGGAGAACTGTCATTTTGCAATCAGATGTTTATTCTCACCAACGGGAATGGTAACAAACCTGGATCAGCCGAGGGTCCAATGCCTGGCACCATGTTGGACGGCGAGAAGCAAGCTTGCTCAATGTCCTGGAAGTAGTTGCTCGGCTATTCAAACGTCAGCGACAGGGGCGGAGATGATGTAGGATAACAAACATTCTTGTTGAGCGTCAGGCGGCCAACAAGCCGTAGCGGATACTTCTCAAACGGCCAGGTGTAAGTGTCATCGAAAATGTCGATGGGAGCATTCTTGATCTCTTCAGGTTTCATGACCTGAATGTATACACCCCAAGACGGAAAGTCTCCCTTCTCAATGGCCTTAAATAGATCCTTGACGTGATAGTCTGGCTCTGAACCAGCCAGTCGGACAGCTGTGTCGGCGTCCATGGTCTTGATACCGTCGTCGGGCCTGAAGTGCCACTTGACGTAGACATAGCTGCCGTTCTATTATAGTCAGCTTTATTGAAAGGATCGGAGAATAGAGCGGTGATGACTTACAGCCTTGTTCAGGGTGTACGTGTGAACACTAAAGCCGTTGATGTTCCTCAACGAAGCCGGAATGCCTCGCTGTCCAAACAAATGCATCAAAGCATGAATGCCCTCTGGGTTATTAACATGAAAGTCCCAAAACATGGTATTATCCGGAACATTCGTCTGAGGATGACGCTTGTGGCTCCTGTTCATGGACGGAAACTTGATTGGGTCCCTAATGAAAAACACGGGCAGGTCGTTAAAGACAAAGTCCTGGATGCCCTCTTCGGTGTAGAACTTTGTCGCCCAGCCTCGTACATCGCGGACTGTGTCGCTGGATCCTTTCTCGCCGCCGACGGTGGACATTCTGGTGAGAATCTTTGTCTTTTTGCCGATGCCGGTGAGGAAATTGGCGTCAGTCAAGTCTGAGACATCCTCGAGGACCTCAAATTCGCCAAAGGCTCCAGCGGCCTTTGCATGAACGCTTCTGTAGGTGCGTTAGTAGCATATCACAAGGGAATAGATGAATGTGAGGGTGTACCGCTCAGGAATGCGTTCTCGGGCAAAATGGGCCAAGACCTCGAGGGTCTGGGTGTCGCTCAAGACAATCAGGCCACCGTTGCTGTTGCCATAGCGAACTTGCTGGACTGATCCAGGATTCTCACTTGGTTGCCCTTGACAATTGAGATTAGATACATCACAGAGCTGGGATGGTATGGGATGCCCTTACCATTGGCGAGCGTGCACAGGGGGTTATCGTTCGGGGCGGGCTATGACATGTGAGTCAAGAGCAGCAATGCTCAAATTTGGAATTGAACTGACCATTTTCTTTGATTCGGAGCAGCTCAATGCCTGTCAAAGAGATACTCTCTGGGATCCTAACGTGAGATGAAGCTCGACTTCTTATCAGCCCCCCCCGCTTGACGTATCTCCCATTGGAACGGAACTACCGGATCGACGTCAACGCAGTTGAAGTCAAAGTAAACAACCCCGCAGGAACATGCGCCCGCCACTAAAGTCATGATGATTGTCATCCAAGCATTGCATACGGTGTGATTGAACCACCTTCCCCTCATTCGTATCTGCTCGTAACCTCCTCAACAAATCGGTTTGCTCGCTCGCACGGGTCGAAACTCAGACAAGTTCAGGGAGGGCGGATCAGACGCAGGAAAGTTCCCCAAGCGAGACAGGAAGACGTATCGGACCAATACAGAGCAAGTGGCTTCAAGCTAGCAACGTGGCCCGGTGAAACCTTGTGCCAGACTCACAACATCATTGGATCGATGGTAATGCCAGATTCGGGTTCCCCTGTATCTTGGCAGCGTCGATGACCCGCCCTCTCGTCATACTTGACCTGTCCGTATCTTTCTGGTATATCTCCCTCTAGCCCCATTTCCAACGTCTCTCTTCCTCTCGTCAGATTCCCAAAACACCAACACAGTATCTTTTGTCAATCATGAAGACTACCAATCGCCCTGATGAGTGGAAGATTGAGCAGGGACTGTCTGGAGCTGTGCTCCCAGTCCTTGACATGACGGGTCCCGAGACCAAGGCCTTGGATCCTCAGGTTTTTGGGGAACTCACCAAGGATGAGGAGGCCATCAAGGCTGTCGGTGATCGTGACAAGCTCTTTGCCGCTGAGCGAAAGGGCTGGACTGGGTAAGGTCGGTCATGCTCAAGCAAATGCCCGTGCTGACGAATGCATCAAGATTCGTCGAGTGGGAGAATTATCCCAAGAAGAAGGATGCCGCACACAAGATCTTGACTTCTCAGACATTCCCTCCCAACCCCGAGTTCCAGCTTGGCCCTATCCCTCCGACCAACCCTGTTCTTCCTGGTACTCACTGGAAGCTGTGGCACCACGCTCTCGGTGGAGAGCTCACCAAGGTCCCTGAGGACTCGTGGTCTACTGTTCTCAAGGAGAAGCATCCCGATATGCTTCATCTTCTCCAATTTCCCTACAACGGGGAACCTCCCAAGCGTCTCGTCACTGACAAGGAGTTTACTCCCAACTCTCTTCACTTTGTGAGAAATCACGGTGGTATCCCCATCATCAACAAGGAGGACTACAGCTTCCTCTTGGACGGTCTCGTCGCCAATCCTCGCTCTTTTACTCTGGATGATCTGATGGATGAATCTCAATTCCCGCGCATGGAAAAGAGCATCACCATGCAGTGCTCTGGAACTCGTCGCATTGAGCAGATCCTCAAGTACGCAGGCCAAGGCGACGAAGTCCCCCAGGCGCCTTGGGCTGAGGGAGCAATTGGCACGGCTCGCTACGTTGGTATCAGTCTCAAGAAGGTGATCAAGGCATGCGGAGGCTTGGTCGATGGGGCCAAGCACTTGGAGTTTTATGGCGCCGACACTTACTTCAAGGACGACAAGGCGATGAACTATCTCGTCAGCGTCCCGTGGTCGAAGGTCAAAGCACACGAAGTGATGCTGGCGTGGGAGATGAACGGCGAGACACTCCCCAGAATCCACGGCTACCCCCTGCGCATCGTTGTATTCGGGTACATCGGCGCCAGAAGCGTCAAATGGCTGTACCGCATTAAAGCCATCAAAGAACCCTCGCGAGCACCAGTCCAGAGCCAGGAGTACCTCTACTTCCCCCAACAGGTCGGAAAGCACAACTTGGAGTTTACAGACGGCATTCAGATCCAGGAGATGCCCGTTAGCTCGGCCATCATGTCGCCCTGGACCAAGCAGGTGGTCATCCATAACGGCAAGATCCGCTGCAAGGGCTGGGCGTACTCTGGTGGTGGACGATGGCCTGAGCGTGTGGAGCTGTCTGCAGACGGCGGCTTCAACTGGTACACGATTCCCCTCGACAAGCTGTCCAAGAAGAGAAGATGGACCTGGCGAATCTGGGAGTTTGACCTCCCCTGCGATGTCGAAGGATGGGTCGAGATTGTCTGCCGATGCTGGGACAACTCCCTAAACACACAGCCTCCCAATGTCCGTACAGCCTGGAACTGGGGCTTGCACGTCACCAGCTCTTGCCATCGAGTTTCCGTGTACAGCGTCAACAAGAGCAGGCCCAAGACCAAGGCTCGTTTGGACGAGTTTGATGATAAGGGTATTCCTTTTGGTCCCATCACTGTCCCTCTCGCGTTTCCATCTCAGAGCTGGGATGACTATGAGAAGTTTTGGCAAAAAAATGGCCCGCGTGACGCGGAGGATGATTAAATTATACGACAAAAGGCTCCTTTGTAAACAGGTTTGATAGTTAGCTCGCGATCAATAACAAGAATGGTATCAAGAGGTATGCTTTGTGGCTGTCATGATGTCTTCCCCCCTGGCATCCAAGGACAAGCAAAGAGTCCCCTTAACGACACCAAGATTGTAAAAATAGCAGCATAACTTCCTTCTTAGGTTTCTTACCTTGCAGAATGACATGTCCTATCGATTCGCGATATCCGCCAGCCACGAAAGTGGGGAGGTGCATTAGACTGCGAGTCGTGACGGCTTCACTTCACAACACACGCTGATAGGCCTGTCTCCTGTAGCGCAGCAAATGTCAACTTTTCGACTGAATGTTACACGACCTCTTTTATTTGCCGGCCGCAGATAGACTTCCGATCTACCCTCCAATCGCTACGCGCACAAGCCTGAATACCCTCAGCCCGTCCCGTGTCGCCTCGGCTGAGGCTGCGGAGCATTCCTATTCTGGGTAGTAGTGTCTCACTTATTTAGCGCATAGGTACAAGAGGCAATATCACGTCTTGTGCACGTCATGTTGAACTCAATTGCTTGTATATAGATCGTCAGGAAAGAAAGGGTTCAATAATTGTCTTCAAGTCAACACGAACGACAGCGCTCGGACATCTCACAAGCATTGCCCCTTGCATCTGACTTCGATCGTCCTGTAACCTCATCTAAGATCAATCCCGATCTTTCAAGATTGCCTTTTCCCACCTGAACTATCCCCCTCGAGTTTAGGTTTTCTGTACCTGTCATCTACCGGCGCGGCCCGATGTCTCAGAGGCGCAGAGAGCTGAGCAAATGAGCCTCAGCAGCTCTGCATATCCTTACACAATGGCATACGTAAACCAAGCTTTCACCACAAACGATTGATGGCTCACCTGAGACAGTAGCATGCATGTGACGTGAGCTGGAGAGCTGAAGGCGCGTTGATGCCCAGTTCCCCGGACGCCGGGTGGATGGTGGTGTAGAGTAAGTTAAATAGTCTTCTCTCTGCTCCGTTGCGTATTGTTTCATTGTGCATTGCTTATCTTTCGACTCGTCGTAACGATGAAGGTCGATCTTCACTTAGGGCAGCCCTCTGCCACCACATGTCGGGCTTCTCGCGCCCCTGTGCCATACCACAGACGCCACCCTCTCAATCTTGGAAGAGCAGTGCCAGGAAACAATTCCCACACCTTTGCGAGCTGGACTCGAACGTTTGTCGCATACGCCGATCAGCGATATCGACGTCCAGAGATTCCATCATGGCCTCAGCCCATCCAAGACCTAAGCGACCTCATTGAGAGCACTCCAGAACTTCGAATGCTTGCCTCAGCCATGTTTGATGAAGTTCCAAGCAAGCAGCCTTACCTCAGGGATCCGGCCGGACACAGACAGGTTCGAGATTATCAGCACATGCTCCATCTCTTTTCCATCATCATGACCAAGATTGCACCCAGCTGGAGTATGTCCGAGAATGGCCTAGGCATCGTCGGATTTCCATTCAATGCTGTTCTCGACTGGCCCATGGCGACTCGCAGCGGATATGCCTTCTTCCTCAAGGCCGAGGTCAACGCCAAGCTCAAGGTCATCCTTGACACATGGAGAGACAATGTCCTCAAGACCAACAAGTCGCAATACGTCCTCACCACCGATCCAGATGGATGGCTAAGCAGCAAGGTGCTGGTTGCCATTGAAGGAGAGACCAATGTCGACGGCCAAGAACCTCTACCCTTCCATCAAATCTTCGAATGCGACCCCATCGGTGACCCTGTCCACTGGGGCTTCCAGTGCTGGGACGATTTTTTCGTGAGGAAGTTCAAGGATATGGACAAGATTAGGCCCGTTGCATTCCCTGATGACCCAAGATGGATCGCCAATGCTTGCGAGTCGAGACCATATGCCCTGCAGGCCAACGTCAAGGAATACGACACATTCTGGCTAAAGGGCCAGCCATACTCTGTCGTCGAAATGCTGAACCACCACCCCGACGCGGGGCAATTCGTCGGCGGCACAGTATTCCAGGCCTTCCTGAGCGCCACGACCTACCATCGCTGGAGTTCTCCAGTCGCAGGGAAAGTAATTCACTCGGAGATCATCGACGGGACATACTTTTCGGAGCCAACCTTTGACGGCTTTGCAAACCCCGAAGGCCCTGATCAAGCCGGCCCAGACCGAGCTCAAGGCTACATATCCCATGTAGCTACACGAGCCATGTTCTTCATCGACACCGAGGGTCCGGTCGGAGTTGTATGCGTGCTCTTTGTTGGAATGGCTGATGTATCAACGTGCGAGATCTTGGAACAGTTTCGGCGAGGTCTACCACAGAGCGTGGCTAAGGGAGAGGAGTTGGGCATGTTCCATCACGGAGGATCAACCTATTGTCTTCTTTTCCCGCCAGATGTGAACCTTACGTGGGTTACTGCTGCATATCCTGGTATCTCGGATAAGAACATTCCGATTCGCAGCAGGTTGGCGTATGCATGTCCTGCAGCCTCGACAAGGCGTGCGCGTCCTAGGATTACCACGGGACAAATGTTGGATTTTGATAAGATGGAATTGCTCTAACTAGTGAATGGCTTATGAACATAAAATATTAAAAGAAAGTTGTACTTCCGTTTGAATGAATACTTCTTGCGCCATTTCGACTCATGCCCCCTCCAGGCAGACAATAATAGCACTTGTTATCCCCAAGCGATGCTTCAGCGCAACATCCTTCCAGAAAGACGTTGACAGAATTGGCCCGTCATTGGCTGAATTACGCATCCTGATCCAAGCTTACGTCTCCATCATCACAGTCCATCCCCAAACCAGCAGTCTTAATTTCGCGTTATGCCCGGATCCCACGGAGTTCAATGGAGCGGATTTCGGATGCACGGCAAGCCGACATGTTTGCCTGTTGGGCTGAATGCTCGACAATCGGACAACGTTAGTGGATACAATCTCCAGCCATGAAACATCAAATATCGACCTCGCTTGGAATGTCGGGGCCGGCTGAAAGCCAATGTCCGACGGGGAGGCCTCTGAAAGCCTGCCCCGCCCGTCCATTAAAGTAAGCACTAACTCTCGACTTCATGTTGGTATAGCACTCGATCATCTCTACAGCTTCACATTATCAAGACTCAAAGCATCAAGCCCATCATGTCCGAAAAGACTTTCCGCGCCTACAGCCAGGAGCAGGGCAAAAACTACGCCCAGCTGCGCCTCGACTACAATGACAGCCTTTACCAAGCCATCCTTGACTTCCAAAAAGCCGGCTCCGGCCAATTCGATACCATCATCGACATTGGCTGTGGTCCCGGAACCGCAGTCCGCAAGCTTGCGCCAAACTTCAAAAATGCCATTGGTCTTGATCCTTCAGAGGGAATGATCAGCACTGCTCGATCCCTCAGCACCCCAGATGAAGGCATCCGCTTTGAGGTGTCATCGGCAGAGACACTCGGCTCTGAGCTTGAGACGCCTATTCCCGAAGAGAGCGTTGATGTCATCACTGCTGCTACATGCGCTCACTGGTTCGACATGCCGAGCTTCTGGGAGCGAGCTGCCAAGGTCCTCAAGCCTGGCGGCACAGTCGCTTTCTGGACCGGTGGCGATCTTCGTGTCGACGAGACCATGGCCGAGCACGTTGCCCTTCAGGCTGTCATCGATGAACTCGATGAACAGCTACAGGACTACCTCCTGCCAGGCAACTGGCTCACCCGCGACTTGTATCGCCGCATCCCCCTCCCCTGGACTTGTCCAACCCCCGTACCTGAATTCGACGAGTCGTCTTTCAAGCGGCTGGAGTGGAACACAGGCCCTGTTTCTCCATCTGACTGCTTCTTTGCCAAGAAGCAGCCTCTCCCTCCGGTCTTGATCGAGCTGATGCTTGGAACCGCCAGCCCAGTTACGAGATGGCGGGAGGCCCACCCAGAAGCCGTAGGCACTGAGCAAGATGTTTTGCGTATCATGAGAAGAAAGCTTGAGAAGATCCTTCACGACTCTGGCGTCGAGGAGGGTGCGGAGCTTGTCCACGGTGACATGGAGGGGGCCTTGCTGTTGGTGAGAAAGAAGGCTATTTAGAGAATAACGTGATGACATGAGGAAAGTTATCCAAACCCTCCAAGGTTTGGTGGCAATAATAAACACGGTACTTCCTGATTAGAGTAGCACATAAAGAGTAATGGAGGAATAATAACTAGCTTGATCAGACGTTCGATTGTACGATGGTATTGCTAAATTTGGCAATAGATATCCAGTTCTACTAGTCTTGTGCTAAACATAAAGCTGAGCAATCGACCCTGGGCTGGCCATAGATTCTTGAGACCTATCAAGATTCTTGCGGATTCGCTTCGCCTTCGCTGCCTCAACGAAACCAATAAGCCATGACAGTATTCCTAATGAATAAACTACATAAGGGTCAGGTTATGTAACGAACATGTACAACACCATGGTAAATGACTCGCAAGCCAATGATAACTCCATGTCCAACTCAAACAAGAATAAACCTCGAGGTTGGTGCCGCCCTGACCTGGTCATCCAATATGGATGCGGATGGCGCAACTATACCAACCCGACGATATGCATTTTGCATATGCTTAGCAGGTTTCACAACAAGGAAAACTCGCGAAGGGCTGTTGAACATCGGGTCCTGGCCCAATAATATCAATAGCCCTGAATCACCCATTCTCAAAGGTTCCGAAGGGTCGTGAGGGCAATCCGGGAGAAGTAGGTACATGTCTGCGCCTGGGTCATCTCCATAGATTCCGACACCAAACCCTGTGTACGACTTTTCACTTACTGCAATAAACGCGGCCAGAGAAGCGGCCTCGAGTTCGATCTGGCCGGATCGTGTGAGCCCGAACTGGTAGCCGTCTATTCTACACCAAGTCCCCTCCTCAATGATGCGAACTCGAGGGTCCGCCTTGAACCGATGAGAAAAGGGGTATGAAATCGATAGGTGCGAACCCCTATGTGCAGATATCCATGACCAAGTCGGGATCCCTCCCTCATGTCGGGTGGCATTCTTGATGCTTTTGAGGTCAGGAAATGAAGCCCACGTCAAGGCCCGAGGGAGGTCTTGGTACCAAAGACCGGCCAGGTATCTGTCGTTTGTCACTTCTCGTATCTTAAGGGCCACTCCAGCAATCGCATGAGCCCGGTCAGACTCTCTCGTCAGAGCCATGGAGCTATACTGAGCCACGCATAACAGCCAAAAGTTGCGGGCGTTCTGAGTAGCGACAGGACTTCCAGAGTTTCTTCGGAGTTTCTCGAACCAGCTTTTCTCCCAACATGGAGACTCGAGCTGGCGGTCTAAGGAGGACAGGTTGTTCTGCTCAGAGATGGCTTCGGCTTGTGGCAAAATGTTCCAATGGTTATCCAGTTCTCTGCACTCGCAGCCTGAGAACTCCCAGCATTGCCACATGAGCTCAGAACGTGAGAAAAAGGCGGTTCGGGGCGCCAGCAATCTCTCCTGGTAAACCCATGCCCTGTCAAGCAATGGGCATTCCGCCTCCCTGCCGGTAGTCTCGTCCCCGAGGACGCAATTATGGCCCAGTTGGTTATGCGGCCGGACGAGGATGGATGCCGACGCAATGTCTCTGGGTCGAATCACATGGGCCGCCCACTTTTCGAGATGAAGGCTGGGGCCAGATGGCCTGCCGAAAGCGTCATTATCAGCACCTGCAAAGACCTGAAGCCTCTGTTCGAAGAGACATTGAGACGAATCTTTAGCCGCGGCGGCAGCCAGGTTGAGGTAGCTGTTCGAATAGACGCCGGCCATCTGGGCCAACTGCTCAAGCCAGTCGCCATCGTCATCTTGGATGATACATATTGAGTCAATCCACAGATAACACAGTCCAAGCTTGCGCAACAGTGTGATAACATCCTGGAAGAGAGTTGGGAGTTCCGCCCAGTTTATTCCCTCTATTCGTGCATTGTACGAATCCTTTGTCGTTTGGAGTGGCTTGACGTTGGCCGGATTGCCCCAGCAATGGCTAAGGGTCACATAACGTGAGCAATCTAGCAGGTGACTCTTGGTCTCGATAAGTGTTTGCTCGTCCGGGGAGATGTAAATTAACCGCTTGGGCCGGCTCTGGGGGGGGGATGAACATTGCTCATGCTCATCGCATAATTTAAGCCATCTCTTCAAGATAGCTGCGACAGAGTCGGCATTAGGGCAGCTCAGAGGGACGGCGCCTCTCGCAAAGGCTGGGTTAAACGCAGGGCGTTGATCATCTGTTGCCTTGTTCAGTTGTGTTAAGTACCACGGCAGTTAATAGCACCTACCTTCATCAGTGGAGAACTCGAGCCGCCCAAGATACTTGGTTAAGCCTTTCCAATGCCCCTGCCTCTGTCGGTCCCGGCGGTTGATGCAGAGGCTCCTGCCAGGCCGCAGCTCAAGAGTTATATTTTCTTCACACAGCGCCAGCCCCCCGCCTGGGCGTTTGGTGGTACTGGGCATGTCGCCCTTATTTCCGTGGGCCTTGTTTTCATCTTCTTTGACCTCTTTCTGGTCCTCGTTCTTGGGCCTACAGCGGCTAGCCCAGAAAGCCGCCATACCATCATCAAGAACGGTGCAGATGGGGCAGTGCTGCGCGCTGGCGGCGACGCTCTCGCGCGTAATTTTTCGGTATCGGGTACGTGGGTAGCGCTCACAAAAGCCAGTCATTATGGGTGTTTCGAAGCTATCATATGCAAGACTTGCGCAGACCGGACAGGCTTTGACATTGTCGACAGGTCGCAAGCCTGTTGAATCTTTAGTATCCATGATGGAAGCCAGAATAGGTAGGTAGGTTAGGGTAGTGGCTAAGAATGGGGCGACGACGACTTGACTTGTGCTTTATGATAAGACAGAAAAGGAGGTCAGATGAAAGAATAATAAAATCCCGCATCGCTCACTATTAGGCAGAATCACTTTCTTGATAGATCAGTCCAATCAAATGTTGTGTTTCAAGGCCCATGTCGTAGCCTGATTCTGGGATGATGTGGAGAGATGAACCGCCCTTGGGGGCCACGATGGGTTATCATAGATTTGGGAATACATTTGGAAAGGGCTATCGAATGAAGAGATCATTGCTTCCTATCCCTTTTCCGATAGATAGATAGTTTCCCATCCAAGGCATATTAATGTAGCAGGGATGTGTCGAGAAGAAATAGAGACACATTTCAGGGTGCAGTTCCAACAAGAACTCTGGGTTATCCTGGAATGATGCCCTGCGAAAGAAGCGGTATCTGACCCAGAAAAAAAAAACCGGTTTAAATTACACAGACACAATGTTTCAAGCGTCGTTTGGTTATTAAAGTGCTAGGTTTTTTTTTTCCCTTCACCACAAACAAGTGCAAGGGGAGAAAGAAGGGGGAAGTGGTGGTGTTTTCAAAGCATCTCCACGTATGCTTCTTTCTTAACTTTTTACCTCAAGACAATCACATCCATAAAACCCCGTGTTGGATACGCTAAGTATCCCTTGTTGTTGCCTGCAAGCTCAAACCAACCCGTCATGTCTTCATTGCCAAGTTACTTTATCCCCGTCCAGATAGCGAAGCGCTGTACTGAAAATGCCACTACCCCTTTCACATAATAGCCGTATATCCGTACCTAATACACTCATCCAGTCATCTTTCGTTGCTGATACGTTGCAGAAATCAGCTCCTCAAACGCTCTACGATCTTGCTCATCCATCACCTGAGCGAGGTTAACAGGCCTCGTCGGATCCTTGTCGTCTCGATAAGGGTAGTAACCAAAATCCTTCGAGGCAATCCAAGGACTAGGCTTCTTTGAGATGTCAAACGTGATGTAACGGTCCAGTGATAGCCAAGAAGGCTTAGAAACATCCAGTTGGCGGAAGAAATCTGTTGGTTTATCCCAGGTGAGGCAGAACTCTGCCAGTCGAGGAAGGCTCTCTCGAATATTGTCGAATACTGTCTCCCACCTCCCGGAGAAGAGATAGACCTGATGTTCGTCCCACCCGTAGTAAGGCTCGCTGGACACCCTCTCCCAATCCTCGGTATCGATATGCCACTCTTCAATGTCACCCTCGTACAAACGCATGTGTGAGGCGATGAAGCAACGATTCAGCCGTAGACAAGTCAGCGTTTTCTGAGCTAGCACCCAGTCAAACTGACGATGATGTCCAATCACATATTCACCGAGTGTCAAAGTCCCGAGGAATGGAAAGTCAAGACCCTCGCCATTGAACTTGCCCGGCATTACCCCCCAGCGGTCTTGAGAGGCGAGTGTGAGTTCGACGAGCTGGTTGGCAACAGAAGGGAGGAGGGTCTTTTGCAGGTGCGGCTCGTATTCGCGGCGCTCTATGTGGTGAGTGTCGTAGGCGAAGGCGTTTCGAGTATGTTCCACGCAGAACATGATGTGCAAACGGGTCATGTCTTTGAGGAGTCCCTCATAGATGTCGAGCGGGAGAGCAATATTTTGCAGATTCTCGAGTGCCAGCTCTCGGATCTCTGTCACTTCAGAAGTGCCACCGCGGGCTCTCCGCTGCTGCAAGGCATTGAGAACGTTCCTTAGTGTATGTTCGCGCGTGGACTGCAACTCGCGGTCTCTGGTGCTTCCAAAGTGGATATGATCTCCAAGACACCACTTGGAAAATCGAACGCTGATTGACCTGATATGGCGAAGCTCGGCGATTCTATCGATCGCCGAGGTGAAGGCAGGCCATTCACCCTTTTCCTCCCAGTCGTGCCATGTCGTCGGGTCACGGCCGTGGACTAGATCCTTTGCTGGGCATGTCTCAATGACTACGCTTTGCGCGGCATCACGTACGGTTTCAAGACTGACGAGGTTCTTCCAGGATTGAAAGTCTTGGCCCGCAGTCTCCAGAGTATGGGACAACGTGAGGTTTTTGAATAGCGCCTTGGTTACCAGGTCGTTCCACAAGTGGCACACCAGGCGGGCCTGGCATAGATCGCGACGGCCTAGGTCTCTGTAAAGAGGAGCCAGGTGGTCAAGAATTCGAGCAATTAATTCCGTCGGCAGGTTGTTCAGATTCATGGTAGAAAAGTGTCGCTAACGTGTGTCCCAGGAAAATGAAGCAGTCGATGATGGGTAAGACGAGATGCCGTCGTGGTCGAGATAGATGAAGGCTTGAAGTCAGAAAAGTCACGCGACTTGAGTCCTAGATAAAAATGGATACGGGGTACGAGTACAGCGACAATAGGCAGCAAAGATGGCGAGTAAAAATCGCCTGGGAGGCTGTGAGCTGCAGGCATCGAGCAATGATACAACCACGTCACAGGGCATCGTAAGCGCTAACGCATGAGGTCCTGGCGGGGCAGGTGCCTGTAACACAAGCCGTGCTCATTGCAGCCTCACCTCAGCTCAACTGAATGGGCTAATTCGCGACCTCCGTAGGCAAATCATGTGATCTGAATAAGCTTTATCGAGTGAGGCAGCTTTGATGCCGTAAGTCACGATACATTCGAGGGTCTGCCCGTGGTGTTGAAGCATTGGGTGCGCTCCGACCCCGTGCTGCATGCATCGCTCTATTTTTGGAGATGCAGGTTGGATGCTAATACGGTTTCTTTAAACGCGTGGCTGTGAGGTTATTATATCTATTTATTCTCTCATCTCGGTACTGTTCATGACTCATGACGGACTCGTGCATCTCTCGGCCTCTTTCTTCAACGCCACATTGAAGGTATTCCAATTCTCGTTCGGTTGATCCGTCTTGACCCAGGACCCAAACAAGGTAACAACCCCCCCTGAAAAGACTTCTGACTGAATGAATGTGGTGCCTCCTGGATTTTCCTTACTCGGAGAGAAGGAGAAGTAATGTCTGCCCTTGACAATCCATGGGATTGAACCCTCCCATGTGAAGCATTCAGGATCATTCGTCTGTACTTGTGAGCCAAGGTCCAGTACTCGAGATCAAAGGGCAAGTTGAACAACTTACTATCACGACTGGGTTGAATACCATTCCGTGCATCGATACTCTGATCTTGTCTCCCGACTTGAGTTCAAGTGGCTTCTTGCCTGAGTCGGCAGGCCGAATATCCCATCCTTGCTGCCATTGTTGATACCGATCAAATCCGAGGAACTGTTAATCGAAACATGTGAGAATATTATTTCCTAGCGTACTGTTGCTCCAACTCACGACTGATCGGACAACGGTTGGTGATGCCATGATCTCTATTTGGGCTTTGATTGAGTGAGTTCGTGTCATTGTGAGTTTGCACTGTGCCACGGTGGGTTGGCTTGCAAGTAAACAGCGATGAAGAGTGAAATAAATACCCTGAGGTAAATTCCCTAGTAAATTGATGATGATTCAAAAGATATCTTCGATTCCAATACTACGCCTTCCGGGTGCGCCTCATTTATCTACACTTTTGCACTTGGGATGCACAGTCGAGGCACAGTAGGGCGAGAAATGAGCGAGGTTCCCACGTGACGACACCGAGCCCGTTCCTCGCGCGATGTTCGTGCTGCTCGGACAACTCTCGGGCAAGACCTCAGAGGGGAATAGACGATATAAAGAAACTCAATTCCAGCGAAATGAATCAATTTCATCACTCACACTCACCTTGAAACAAAGACATCAGCTTTTTCCAGCTCAGAGACATTTTATCACACTTCTCTCTCACTTCTATCAATCTTACACCAATATCATGGCCAAGACTGTCGCATTCCTTGGCGCAAGCACTGGCGTGGGCCTGTCAGCGCTGAAGCACACGCTCGCTGCAGGCCACCAAGCCGTCGCTCTTTGCCGGACGCCCTCCAAACTCTCGGCCATCCTCCCCGCAGAGTCAAATCCCAACCTACGAATCGTTGAGGGAAACGCTCACGACATTGATGCCGTCTGCCAGATTCTCAAGAAGGAGGACGGCGGCCTTGTTGATGAGATTGTCTCCACCATTGGCGGCAAGCCGGTGTTGAGCAAATTGTCCATTGACGACCCGAATGTTTGTCGTAGGGGCATGACTGTGTTACTCAACGCTCTGGCTCAGCTGCGATCGCAAGGTGCTACAGGAAGACCCTTGGTCGTGGTCTTCAGCACCACAGGCATGTCGCGTTTCGGTCGCGACATCCCCATCCTAATGGTCCCGCTATACCACGTCCTTCTCAAGGTTCCTCACGAAGACAAGAGGATCATGGAAGATAAGCTGGCTGAAAGCGGCGAGGACTTTGTCATTGTACGGGCGAGTTTGTTAGTCGATGGCGAAACGGAGAAAGCTATCCGTGTCGGCATTGAGGATCCAAAGACGGGACGCGAGTCTGACGCCATCGGTTACACCATCTCCAGGGAGGATTCCGGGAAGTGGATTGCAGAGAATTTGTTGTTGAAGAGGGAAGTCAAGTATCTGGGCAAAATTGCGACCATCACAAACTGAGGGGCTGCACGAATACACACCGGAGGGATATGCTTTGGAGGCTCAATGGTCGTAAACGAACGAGCTTTGGACATACTATGATTTATGGATAAACCAGCAAATTTCTTTAACATCTTAATGTCACTTATTTCATCGTACCTACCTATACATACATATTTTCATCCTTCAGAGCCATATCCGCCATGTCCAACAGCTTGAATCGAGCGAGATCCAAGGAGCGACTGCCTACCCTGAACCGGGAGGCGGGTGACGCCGGGCCTGAGTGCGGGGCCGTGATAGCGCTTATCGTGAGGGAGGTTGAGGTCTTAGCAGGAGGCATCAGAAATACCTGCTCTACGTGGTCATATACCAAATATTAGAGGGAGGAGAGGCCTAAATCTCGCAGTGAGACCAGCAAGCACTTGATAAGAGATTTGTAGATAATTAAATGGCAAGAAAAGGGAAGAAAATAGTTGAGACTATTGAAATATTATGAGCTTAGATATTCTGTATTAGTCACCACTGTTAAAAACAGATGCCTATTGTCTGCACCCTGGGCTCCCGTGTCGCAATGCAACAGCGAGCCGGACTCAACTCGAAGAAGAGGAAGCCTGACCTCAATCAACACCGAATCCAGGGCATGGATAGCATCTGAATCATTAAGCCAGCGCGTAAAGTCCCGTCCTGACTCCCCACAAACGTGCCATGTCATCGGTAACACCGCCAAACCATCTCGCGTCCGCCTCGGCTTCGGCGGCCGAGAAAAACGCGAGCTCGGCCGTCCCCGCGAGGACCGCCAAGCTCCGGAGCTGCGTCGTCTGCCGCAGCCGAAAAGTTCGCTGCGACAAGCTATCGCCTTGCTCAAACTGTCGTCGGGCTGGTATTCCCTGCATCGTACCGTCGAATGACCGTCCGCCGAGATGGGCGCGTCGGCTTGAGCGCGTTGCCGACGGGTCGGTACAGGAGGGTGCCCATGGTGCGGAACCGGCGGGTGAGCAGGTTATGGAGCGGTTGAGAACCTTGGAGGATTTGGTTAAGGAGCTTAGAGGACAGCTTGAGCAGGCGAGCGCTGGGGCGAGCCCTGCTGGGAGTGGCTCTGCTCAAGGTAATTCCCCGTCTGAGGGGAGGCGAGATGCATCGAGTCCTTCGACGTCGACCACCTCGGACGTGCAAAAGCACTTTGGTAGGATGGTTCTACAAGACGGAAGTCGAGCGAGATATGTTGCCAGTGGCTTCTGGTCTCGAATTAGTGATGAGGTATGTAAACTCCCTGCTTTTAGCTAGACAAGTGCTAATGACTTGTTCACATAGCTCGATGGCTTGAAGATGGACACTCGAGGATTGCCCAGCGACGGAGACGAGTCTTCGGATGATGACCTTCCCTCAACTGCCCCTTCTACACGAGAACTGGAGAGAGCACCTTCAGAACGACACGCATTCTTATTCCGACACAACCTCACAGGTACTGCCCCAGAGGTTGCAGATCTGCGTCCACTTCCATCCCAGATACCTTTTTTGCTCGACATATTCTCCGAGAATGTCAACATTGCCGTACGCATCGTTCACATGCCCACCACCAGGAAAATGATTCGCGAGACCCGCAGTTCTGGTACAAGCCTCTCACCCGCCAACGAAGCCCTGATGTTTTCTATATACTACGCCGCCGTGACATCCATGGAAGAAGACGATGTCATGACCAACTTTGGCTCGACAAAAGCAGAGCTCAACTTGAAATACCGACTGGGTCTGGAACATGCTCTGGCCAAGGCGGATTTTCTGAATGACCCAAACATTGTGCTCGTTCAAGCCTTTGCTATTTTTCTCCTGCTTGTGCGTCGCCACGATAGCCCGAGATATGTATGGATGATGACGGGGCTCTTGATCCGGATGGCTCAAGCTCTTGGTCTCCATCGAGACGGATCGAGGTTCCCACATCTGACACCCTTTGAAGTGGAACAGCGACGAAGGCTGTGGTGGATGATTTGCGTTATTGACGTTCGAGCGTCCGAAGATCAAGGAACAGAGTTTACGATATCCAGGGATAGTTTCGATACCAAGATGCCCCTCAACATCAACGACGAGGACCTTGACCCCGATACCAAGGAGATGCCCCCCGAGCGGGAGACCCTCACCGACATGTCATTCGCCGTCGCCATGCTCGAGTTATCCGACGTCTCAAAACAGATCATGGCCACGACCATCGATGGAGTTGGTCTAGGTTCCGACGAGCAGACCCGCCTGCTGGATGAAGTCTTTGACAAGGTTGAGCACGGCTACTTCCAATTCTCGGTTGAACGGGGTGCCATTTTACACTGGGTAGGCCTTACGTGCCTGCGCTTGATGCGCTCCAAGTTGATCCTCCTCATATACCTCCCCACTCTTTTTGCGTCGCCAGATGAGCGCTTCTCTGAAGAGGTTCGAGATAAACTTCTTGTTGCGGCGATAGAAGTTGCCGAGTACAACCACGCCTTAAACTCTGAACAAAAGTGTCGTCAATGGCGGTGGATTTACCAGACATATACACACTGGTATGCTATCGTCTATCTCATGATAGAGATATGCCGTCGGAAGTGGTCACCGGTTATTGAAAGAGCATGGGTCGATTTGCACAGCAGTTGGTTGATTCCATCACAGCACAATATGTCTAAGCACTCGAGAGTTTGGGTGCCGTTGAGGAAGTTGATGGCCAAGGCAAGGAAGCAGAGAGAGATGGGGCTCGCTGAGATACGAGCCAATGGGGTACCTACCGAGCTGCTTGAACAACGCGATTCTCAAGTGCCTGCGCCTGCGAGCTCTGGGCCGTTTTTTACTGGTGATGGGGGAGAACCTTTCCTTGAGTACTGGAGAAAACTTGTCACTGGCTCTTTGGATCCCAGTAGGCAACCCCTGGTTCCTTTGGTTGGTGGGAGTGGTTTCGAGGCACCAAGCGTCGCGCAGGGCATCGATGCCCTACACGACAACCTTCCACTTTCTAACCACGGCATATGGCAAAGCTCAAACGCAGACGCTGTATCTGCAGGAGGGCATCCGATCGGACCTGTTGGTTTACATCCCAGTTCCAACATGGAGTTTCAGAACGAGATCGGAGGACAGTCAACGGTTGATGTGGATTCGTCTTGGATGTGGACGACTACTGATGGCAATTCTGCTTCTTTTGCGGATATGGATGTCGCCATGGAGGTTGACGACGTTAACTGGAATTCGTGGCTACAGTCTGCTATTGGCATGGAGTTGAACTTGAACCAGATGGAGCCTGCGTGATTGGAGGCTATGGCTATTCTTCTTATCTTCTCTTCTTCACATGAATTTTCCCTTCTGTATGATGAATTTTGAAGCGAGTCTTGAATCCTGCCGATCTTCCCGGGGCACCCTCCATGTTACACCTCCTTCGGAATTATAAACAAGGCACCTCATATGTAACCCAAATGATACGACGGGACCGGGAAAATGCTGTAAATAATGACATCTATGCATTGTATGATGCTTATTCAGCTCTCCCACTTTGTGAAATTGTATGCAGCTATGGCATCATGCGGCAGTGGGGATATCGTTCAACGATTAGTGGATTGTGATGGTTCAATGAGGTTACGTCCTCTCATGCTCAGATGATGCCATGTTTTGAAGGTTGGGGGGAAAAGCATAAGTATGCAAGACATCTCGGGGGTTTGTTAGTCCATATTAAACACGACAATCTGGTCTCCCTACCTCCCGACTTGAGCCGATCTTAACTCTCTACCGAAGAAACACAAGTTCCTAGCAAATATGGCTATTCAAAAGGTCGCGGTCGTTGGGGTAAGTCAATTCACGCCTGGTCAGATATACAGCGTCTAACCTTGCACTCATCAGGCGTCAGGTACTCTCGGTACCAAGGTCGTCGAGGCTCTCCTCAGTGCTGGCTTCGATGTCACAGCCATCACTCGAAATGAGTCAACAGCGACCTTTCCCGAGAAAGTCTCAGTCAAGAAAGTTGACATCACATCTGTTGATTCCGTTAAGGACGCCATCGCCGGTCAGCACGCAGTCGTTTCCACGGCAGCTACAGCAGCGGCTGGAAACCAAAAGGTCATCATCGACGCTGTCATTGCCGCCAAGGTCCCGAGGTTCATCCCCTCCGAGTTTGGAATTCCATCTCGAGAGTATCGTGATACCAAGATTGGTGGTCTACTTACGCCCAAGATTCGAAACACAGACTATCTGATCGAACTTGCAAAGCAGCATGAGTGGTTCTCCTGGACTGGGGTCTCCAACGGACTGTTCTTGGACTGGGTAGGCTTCTCAGGTCCTTGTCGCAAACAAAGTTGCTAATGGCCGGTGCAGAGCATTCGAAGCGGCAGAAGCTTTGTCGACCTCAAGAACCACAAGGGCACCATCGTTGACTCGGGCAACGAGCCCTACTCTACCAGCACACTCGGTTTCATCGGCCAAGCCGTAGCCGCCGTCCTAAAGAAGCCAGACGATACGGCAAACAAGTACCTCGACATTGCTGGTGTGGTCACCACGCAGAATGAAGTTCTCCGGGTCGCCAAGAAGGTGACGGGAGCCAAGTTCGAGATCTCCCATGTTAGCGGCGCCGAACTGGAGAAGATTGGTGATGAGAAGCTTGCGAGACATGATTACAGCGCTTTTGGAGAGTACATTCAGCAGTTCTTGTTTGCTGATGGAGCAGGTCATGCGCTCAAGCCCGAGAAGAGTGCCAACGCGCTTCTTGGCTTGGAAGAGGAGAATCTTGAGGATCTGATTAAGAGTATTGCAGATGAACTATGAGAGACTTAGAAGAGGGTGTTCAGTATGTTAGCTAAGAAAGAGAAATTTGAATTGAAATGAACTGAGATGATGGGTATTCCATCTACTCAAGGCTCCTCAAGCTTTGGATCCTCAAACTGAATCGTCCCTGCGCTGACATCCGGATATATGTCAAATCGCCTCTGTGCACTCACCGGTATGCTCTTCCTTGTGCTAGTAATCTCATCTGGATCCAGTTCCCACTCGACAATCGTCTCCTTCTCCTCAGCTTCAACAACAACCTGTGCCATAGGGTCCACCACTAGGCTATGGCCCCAAGCAACAAGAGTGCCCCTCGTGTCTCGGGCAGGGCCACAGAGGACGACATAAAGTTGGTTATCTAGAGCTCGAGCCTGAGCCAGTAGACGCCAGTGTATCGACCCGGTGGCAATGGGGAATGCACTGGGGTAAATGAGAGCAAAGGCACCCTTGCGAGTTGCGATGGTTGCAAGTTCTGGGAACCGAATATCGTAGCAAATGGCAACGGCAATTTTGCCATAGTCGGGCAGATCGATCAAACCCAGCTTGTTGCCAGAGTCCAGATACTCAGACTCATAGTAGGTCACCCTTCCTGGAATATCCACATCGAAGAGATGGGCCTTGCGGTATGTTGCCAGCAAGTTACCCTCAGGATTGAAGATCAAGCTTGTGTTGTAGTGTTTCTTCGTTTGCGGATTGAATTCTGGAATCGAGCCACCGATTAAATACACTTTATTTTCTGCGGCCATAGCTGAAAGGGCGTAGAATGTCGGACACATCTCTCGGTTGGGCGGCGACGGTAGCAGCGTCTCTGCGTACTCGGAGAGATATTGGCTGCCAAAAGGAGAGTTAAAGTACTCGGGGAGAACGATGATCTTGGAGCCAGAAGAGGCGGCTTTAGCGACGTGAGTGGCTGCATTCTGGAGTATCGCGGCCTTGTCTGAGCCCTCGACGGGCTGCATGAGTTGAACGCATGCCAGCTTCACAGGCTGTTTGAGGACCGGGCTACAGATAGTAGACATGGCCAAAACAAGCGTAGAGTGACAACGGATTGATGATATAAAATCTGGAAAAGAGTCTCAAGGTGGGTAGGTTAATGAGGTGATAAGGGAAGAGGGGTAAGAAGACAGTCAAACTCATACTTTTGTGGTCGGAGTCTCGGGAACTGTTCCCGATCTTCATGCGGGATCCGATTGGCGACATGGGCATACAGCAGTAATAGTGACTACATAACATCATTCTATTGAAAAGGTGTCACAGATAATTTGGTCACTTGAGGATTATAACTGACTCAATAGACAATAACAGTTCGCGGCCACGAAAATAGTAGTTATTAGTGTCGAGACTATCTAAAGAGGGACGGAGGTACATGATGAATAGCCAAGACACGTTTAGAGATGGAGTGCTGCACATGGCATGTTCTCCAAAGACTCAAGTCACAGTTCTTCAGTGACTTCAAACCTTGGTGAGCTTGAAAGACTGATTGTTGCCTCCGTGACCGGGCCAGACCAGGATGGCAGTGCCGTTGGTCTTGTCACCGCCCGAAAGATCCAGGTAGCCGTTAGGGTACTTGACGTTGCGGAGTCTAGTTGTTTATGCAGTTAGTAGGTGCTCATATCAAATCATCTGGCGCTGCCTTACCTGACGATGCTGCCACTGTCGATACCATCGACGGGTCCTCCCTCAAGGTACCACTGGGAAGCAGCATCCCACACGTCATTCCTGCCAAGCTGGACCTTGCTCTGGAGAGCTAACAAACTTGCGTCAGTACCGAATCATCCTAACTCTTACTGGGCAGTACTTACCGTTGGTGTAAAGAACGTACTTGGTGGCAGTGTTCTTGATCACCACACGAGTCTCGAAGCCTGGGACGGCGTAGAACTCCCAGATCTGGTTGGTGTTGCCCTGTTGAGCGCTTTAGATGGCACAGATGTCAGTAGTTGCAAAGGCTTGACGTTGGTGTGAACTCACAAGCCGATGACAGGGGGGTCCTGGCCACCGCCGGCGTTCTGGTCGACGAAGCTGCCGGCACCCTGGACCTGGAGGGTGGCCTTGAAGCGGTAGACGGGATCGTTGGAAGGCATGATGAAGTTTTGAAGCTTGAAAAGAAGTGGTTGATGGTTTGGAGGGTGAGTTTGAATTGTGAGCTGATGAGGGATGAGAGATGTCTTCCCAAGGGGATGCTTGGGCTTTTATAGACCTCGAGATGGCCAACAGATGCAAAGAGCCATGACAGAGACCCCTCATCCGATATTCCTCGGAGATGGCTCATGAATACCCAATGCCCTCTCAATCAAGTGTCGAGAAGGTCTGGAACTTGGCCCATACGCAGTCAACAAGCCACAGAATAGACCGGCAAGAATGAGGCCATCCAGGTCTCTCATAGTGAAAGTAAGGATCTAGACGTGATGCAGGCGCTTAGCCAAGAGCTATAGACACCAAAGCTGAGACATACACGGGACCGGCCTGGTTCCCGTCTGGCTAAAGAACCAACAGCTGAATTATCGAAACCCTGCATCGCGGGGTTGAGAGACATGCATAAGTGGTGGAACCACTCTTGTCTCGCAGAGATATTTTCCACTTCATTCACAGGCGAGAGAGAAGATACGACAGTGACAGTCATGTTGGAAACAAACGACTTCTCTCTAGCTATTTTAATTAATCCTCTATCAAATTTTCAAATTTCTCGAATGTGTTTTCCAACACTTGCTCTTCTCAAGGCGTAAAATTTTACGGTATTGTGGCTTATCACGCAACAGCCAGCCACCAGCAGCCACTCATCCTCCAGCCAGACTCAGCTCCAAGAAACAAGCCACATACAACGGATGCTTCCCAATCTGTGAGCTTGCATCATATTCACAAGGAAATCCAAGACACTGACCTCGACGGCGACCCCTTGCTCGCGTGCGCTTTAAAATAGGACGCTTCAGCTTAGCCACGGCACCTTGTTGAGCAATCTAGGCTTATCGTCCGAGACATGTCAACATTCACGGTGGAAATGCCGTGTGAGACTTGTAGGTATACGTGATTCAAAGGGTGAATGAGGAGAGGCACTATTGTTTAGCTGCACTGGGTCACCCTTGGAAGTGCTTGGCTGGCTGGAGGCTACGAATCAATGGACTGCAACGTGCATAATTGTGTCAATCATTTGACCAAATGATTCAAAAAGTGGTGAAAGGTTTGAAAGACTGCAGAAGGGGCTGTGAAATGCATCGTATATGTGCGACTGGGATGCGAGTTGCAGTCTGCGGTGATCTTGGCAATATTACTTCAGGTATCATAGAGGTGAGTCTACTTGGTAGAGAACAAGCCAACAAAGTAGGAGAAGTACCTTATTGTCTTACTCTACCAGTTGAATGGGACTTTGGCATAGCACTCAGACCATAGTTGTGCCACCCCGCTGAACCTCTTCCAGACTGAGCACTCTCAGCTCGCCACCGGCTTGACTGCATACACCTGGAAGGAGCCTATTAAGGGTCAGTGAGCATATTTCCAGGGAAAACCCTCCACGTTCTCACCTGCCCATTCGTTAAAGTCGGTGATGTCGAGCTGGTAGGCCAGTCTGCTGGCTTCGTCGGCCATTAAACTCGGCTGGTCCTGGGGGCATGACTCCTGCTCAGTATAGGAACCGTGTTTCGGATCTTGACTGCAACAATACAAGAGCTCGCCTTGCGTCTTGGAAGTGTCAACATGGAGGCTCGCCGTCGGCTGCGCTCCAGTACACGTTCAAGTCATGGTTGCTGTCCACGATGAGAATGTCTGTCAAGGACCGATCAGCCTCTGTCACGCAGTTTTGGGGCAATGTGACTGACCTTCGAAACCTGCATTCCTTAGAAATGAGTCGTACTCACTGACCTGACTGGCCCCCGCAATGCACCCGACGTATAGAGCCATGTCCTTCTTCATCTCATCCGTCAACTCCTTGCGCGCGAGGATATCACTGATGGCAACTCGGCCGCCAGGCTTGAGTAGTCGGAACATTTTATTAAACGCCAGCTGCTTATCTCCAGCGGGGACAACGTTGATGACGCAGTTGCTGATGATGCAGTCGGCAGTGTTGCCAGGTGCTGGGATGGATGTGACGGGACTCTTGATGAACTCGACGTTTGAGACGTCGACGCAATATTTGTTGACATTCGCCTTATCAATCATACTCTATAAAGATGCATTAGACATATGATGGTCTATCCAATGGGGAAGAATTCAGGCACCTTGTTTATGTCAACTCCAATAGCCCTACCTATAAGGCCGACTCTCTTTGCTGCTGTAAACACATCGAGGCCAGCGCCAGACCCAAGATCGATGACTATTTCGCCCTTTTGCACACCGGTCAAAACAGAACGCCGTCACGACTGCACATACACACCACTCTCAGCCTCGCAATTGCTGTGGGGTTGCCGCAGCTGAGGCCAAGGTTCGCGCCCTCGGGGATGCCGGCCAGCTCTTGTTCTGTGTACCCAAAGGCCTTGGCCTCGGTCTGCTCATAGTGGCCGGTGCTACTCTTGACGATTGAGCCGTATCGCCCGATGACTTGGTTATAGATCTCTTGGGATTCCATTTGGAATGTTAAAAGTTGTTGGTTGAGGAAAGACTGCCGGAGAATGCGTCGCGGCGTGGATGAGATATATTTCTACTGGAGCCTGTCGATATGTCATCGTTTAAAACCTCAGTTCGTATCCTCTTCAGCCAATGTCGTGAGATTGCTTCTAGGCTGGCACACAGGCAAGTGTACTAGATACATACCTATACGCCGTACGTCACTGCAGATCCGAAGTGCCATGCTTACAAATGCCCAAGTTGACCTGTGGCCGTTTTTACTTTCACCCCAAGATAAATATAACAGGCTCTGACCAACATCAGTGATATCGACAACAGCAACTCGCCATGGTCGTCGAGATGTTGTGGCAAAGGATATAACCTAGCTTCTCTGCAGTACCTTCTGAGAGGTACTTTTCACTTCTGCCGCAATTGGCTATGCGACAGATGTGCTAAACTCTCAGCTCAGCAAGTCAGGAAGATTCTCTACTAATATCTATAAACCTATTCCAGCCCGCCATAGAGGCCTGCAACGCTTACCTGAGCAGTCCTAATAGACTTCCATGTTAGAGCTAGTTGACGGGCTGTCTCATTAGACTCATTTATACGCTCGCTGTACGCCCAAAGCGCTAACTACGAATACGACGTCGTACGGGATACGCCAAGGAACGCAGTTCGGAGTTATAGCCGTCGCTAATCCCGGGCATTGGAGACAGGCTCATTATCCACTCTCGCTTCCTAGTCAGGCACCCATTTCTCTCCCAGTCAAAAAGGCTCGGCGAGGGCCCGGAAGGGCTTCAGAGCGGCTTGGCGGAAACAGGCACCCGTTTAACAAGGTATCCCCTTACCTTTTGGATGCCTATTCCCCATTCCCCAGAACCAAGATGAGGATGAAGCGCGTGTTGCCGCGTAATTGAGGCGAGAAACTGTAGGTCATTGCGCAATGAATTCGCTTGGTCAAACATGGCAATCTCATCTGCATTGACTAACGACTGTGCGGTATATAGCAGGTAAAGTCCGCTCATGTTCCATCCAAACCAACAGATTCAATCTTTTCTTCTTTTATATCCCCTTTCTCTACAGGATGCACCCATCAATGTGGTCCTCTCTTTTCTCAGCAATCGCATTTGCAAACCTATCAACCTCTCAATACACGGCCCCCAGCTATGCGAACTTTTCAGGGCCCGATGGTCAACTAGTGGACCTTGGCTATCTCCAGGTTCAAGGAACTCGGCTGACCTCATCAACCGTGCCCATCAACGCGTGGTTGGGCATCCGATATGGCGCAGCGCCCACTGGAGATCGACGCTTCAAACCCCCGGTATCCATTGAGACTGTAAATTCTGGAGGAAATTCCATCTTTGACGCGACTACATTTGGTCCCATCTGCTATCAAGGATGGCCTGGATGGTCTCCAGAAAGCCCCGAGGCGAAGGCATTTCAAGAAGCCAGCAATCACTTTGGAAACCGTCAAGAGAGCGAGGATTGTCTGCTGTTGGACATCTATGCTCCGGGCGAGCCCGTGGCTGAGAGTCTTCCTGTACTGGTCATCATTCATGGAGGTGGCTATGTGGCGGGAGGCAGCACAACTATACCATCCCCAGGCTTCATGGCTGCAGCGCCAGGCCAGTTCATCGTGGTCAACATTCAATACCGCCTATCTGGCTTTGGGTTTCTTGGCGGCGCAGGAAACGAGACACTTAATCTCGGGCTACACGATCAACGACTCGCTCTGGAGTGGGTTCAGCGTCACGTTGCTTCATTCGGCGGAGATCCAAACCAAGTCACAATCAGCGGCGGATCAGCTGGTGGTGGCTCAGTCTTTCACCAGCTCATATGGAATGGCGGAGAGGAGCATCCCCCGTATCGAGCCGCGATAGCTGAGTATCCTTGGATTCCGACCATCCTCAGCCCTAGTCAGCTTGAACAGCAGTATCAAGAGGTTCTGTCTGCTTCAAACTGCAGCGACATTTTCTGTCTACAAGACCTGTCCGCGGACGAGTACAACCGTGTCCAGAACAAGGTCCTTGCATCTGCCAACACTCTGTATGGAATGTTTTATTTTTCACCTGCAATCGATGGTCGCTACATCCTAGACTTTCCAACACGAGCGGCAGAGGCTGGGCATTTCGCCAAGGTTCCCATTTTGACAACACGAGACGGCAACGAAGGCTTCGCTTTTACGCCACAAGACATCACCACTGAAACAAAGTATCAAGATAGGGTACATAGCCTTTTCAACGGTGGTGCGAACTTCTTTGGCCGGCTTCAAGACTACTACCCCCCTGAAGCAGTTGGTCCATTCGCCTACAAGGGAACACAGCAAAGAGCCGAGTTCGTCACCGGAGATGCGTTTATTCAGTGTCCATCCTACCGCCTCGCCAGTTCTGCCGCCGAGGCTTTCTCTTTAGCTGATAGACATGGTGCTCAGCCCGTCTACAAATTCATCTACGGGTATCCGACTTACGATACAGCCTACCACGGAGCTTATACTGCCTTGGTTTTTCCAACCCAAGCCATTTCTGCAAACGATACCTCTGTGGGGGCAGAGATCGGCCGAAAACTGCAGAATTACTACTCATCCTTCATCATCAATGGTGACCCCAACATTGCGCTTTCATCATCAGACATCAAGTGGCCCGAGTACGGCTCGTCCAGCCACATTCTGTATATCAACTCGAGCACGCCGGTTCAGATGAAGGATATTGATGCCGATGGGCGCTGCGATTTCTTGCTCTCCAGAGTGTCTGTCACACTCAACTGATTGGGCGCGTATCGCTCATGATAGCTCACTGTTCCCCGGCTGCCCCCCTTATTTTCTTGAGAAGTTTACTGTTATGCAGTATATTTAATCGTTTTATAAAATTTTCTTATATCATTAAGGTAGAGATTCAGCGTTAGATTTCAGGCAGCTACTAGCTGTTTATACAGCTACGGCTCAGTATATTGATCTAACCGTCTGATTTAACCTGCGCCGTGATATATGGTAACAGATACCTTGGCTTAATGGCTATGCATCCCTGTAGGATCAAGGGCAATGGGTGCACTCCTGTTAGAGATGACACAGCCTCATTGTTGTACATGGGCCAGGGAACCATGCAAAGAGTGAAGTCACTGTTAGCTACTGTTATGTTCGTGTTCAGATATCTTGTGCAGCCATTCACACTTGCTGCGTCAACCGAGACCACGGTACCGCCGTGGTGCTTCCAAATCCTGTCCTGTAAAGCTCTGCCCACTGGACAGCAACATGTCAGAAGATGGGTAGCTAGGAGACGTGCCATCTCTCTGTGTGGGTTTCTCGACGGATGTCGAGGGTAGCCGAGACCTCGCCAGCCATTCCGATGAATCCAGGAGTCTGTCCAAGTCTGTATCGACACAATCATCGTGCATCACTGTGCAAGATATTTCGTCATCGGAAGATCCTGGTATTATCTGCAGGAGGCGGATATGGGTCTGGGCTGGTAGCAAAGGATGCTTGGTATAAATCGACATGGTCAAATTTGGTGGTTGTGAATGTAAAGAATCGCGGCCTTGCTCCTTGCGGTCAAAGGGATAAAGATTATACCAAAAATTCTAGCTTAAAAATAATCCCGCCGTCAGGGGTATGATAAATAGTTCACATAACGGGGTTTTATTAATACGAGACGTTAGCAAAGTCAAATTTATCTGCTAGCTTGTCCCTTCTTGCAAAGGGGAACAGTCTGAGCTCCGTTTATGATCTAGGCCTTAATTTAAAAGATCTTATATAAGTCTCACTCGCCTTAGCTCAAGGTTGTTGAAGATTGATAGACCTCCCGATCTGAAAGGCTTGGACAGAAACGTTCCAACTCGATAGTACTCGTCTGGGTTTCCCGTGGGGTGAATGAGTAACCCATATGCCGTTCTATTACCTGGATCCTCTACCTCTTCACTCGCCCATTCCGGAGCACTGGTTGACTCGGAATCGGACGACGCATGACTAAATGACGCCTCCTGATCGTCGCCAAGTGTCAAGGAGCTATCGGAGTGCCGCGACGAGAAGTAATTTGCATCTGAGTTCCGTCGTATCGTGCTCCCAATCAGCAGGAAACCGATGGGAGCGATGAGTTCGTGGATCTCGGATGTTGTGAAGAAGTCCTCAACAATGCAATCAGTCCGAATATGGGCGAAATACTCTCCATCCAACCGAACAGCGTTTTGTGGAGAGGAGAAAGCCGGGTAGACTTTTCTGTATACTATCCTCCGAGTCCCGACATACACCTTGGCCATCATCTCCAGTGCGCCATGGCTCACTTCACCAAACTCAGTTGAACCGCGCGGGTGATGGTGGGGACTAGATCAGTATACTCAGGTCAGCAATCAGCTATCAGAGTTGGATGGTTCAAATCGAACCAGAGGTAGCGGCGTAGACTAGCCCAGCTCCACGAGGGGGCAAGATAGGGAAAGGGGCTTTCCAGTCTTTGTAGGAGGGCCTTGTAACTGATTTCGTCTATATCCATCAAAGTCCAATAGAGGCCCCGGTGCAGATTGTTCTTCCACAAACCGGCCAGGTACTCATCACCCAGATATTTCTGGAACAGAGCTGCAAGGCCAGCAACCGACGGTAGAAGATCTGTCTCGCGGGTGAAATGGGCCCTGTCAGGGTTGAGCTGAGAAATGGTTTCATCCCACTCTTGATAGGTACGGAGTTTGTCATCGGGAATAAGCTTGTCGCGGCCGAGCATGCGGAAATTGGTATCATATGTGTCCTGATCCCTTCCCATCGATTCACTAAATGATGGACATTTGAAGTGAATGTTCCTTCTTGAAAACATCAGCAGGCGGGTTGCCGTGATGCGTTCCTGGAATGTCCATCCTCTCTCAAGCCACGGGCTAATGACGAGTTCTTCTCCGGCAGAAGCCTTATAGAGAGGAGAGTACACTGCAAAGGCGAGAGAAGGGTTGTTGCTGGGGCGAGGGTTTAAAGGGATGATGACTCGGTCGGTCTTCTGCAGGTATCCTTGCTCGCAGTTCAGGGAGGCAGCCGCGGCAACTGTTACGTACGCATTGCCATAAATGCGCTCCATGACTGCACACTGACTATCCCAGTCTGTCGACATATCCTGTAGGATGCACAAAGCATCCACCCAAAGAAACGGGATGGACAACGCCCTTGCCAGGGCCACAGAGTCCTGAATGACCTGTGGCAAGAGGGACTCTGGAATCGTCTGCAGATGCTGCGAGAGATTGAGGCTGGTCGTCTTGAGTTGCTTACTAGCATGTGGCTCGGGACCCCAACAGTATGTGAGGGCGATATAATGCGGGATCTCCAAGTCTGGGTTGACCATGTCTTTAGTCAGGACGAGCCGTAGTTGATCTGGTCCAACTTCAATAAGTCGATCGGGGATGAAAGTCTTCTGCGGATTAATGTGGTCATGAGACACGCATAAATCTATTCTGGACTTCATCCAGCGCACAGTCTCTTTACTGATGTGGGATAGAGGCGGTCGGAGCGCGAGAAGCGTTGCCGTATCATCATCCGCGACTGCTGTGACAGGACAGTCAAGATGAATGTCTTCCTGGCCATCTGTTCGGTCTCCTGTTAGCTGCCATTAAAATATGAAGCAGACGCAGTTCGTACCATGTCTAAGTTTGATGCGTATAGCCCTCAGCCCATATCCATGAGCACTGTCTGGACCGAAAACATGGTGGAGCGAGAGGCGGATGGTAGTCTCCGAGGAAATAGTCGGTGGTTTGTCTTCTATGTCCCACCAAAACAGAATTCGTTTGAAAAAGACACAAGATTCGCAATCAGAGCCATGAAAGACCTGGTACAAAACATCGGGAGCTCGCTCGGCTTCCCAGCCCAGGTCAGTTTCTCGTTCTTGGTTCGGGCTTGCAAAGATGCCGTCCAGTGGTGTGTCTATCAGCTGGAACACGGCGCAGCGGCTGCAAAGCTTGGTAAACTGTTGGCTAGGATCTATCGAGGTCGCCATCGGTACCGTTCTCGAGTCTGAACTCGTCTTCTCCAGCAATGCTGACGTGGTGGTTGGAAGAGGAGGTAAGGCCTCACTCAGCTCCCACGTGACGGCCAAAGGCGGGGGCGCCAATGTCCTACCATTGAGCACTTTCAACGAGTCTGAAGTGCAGTAGTTTGAAGCAACTGGATTTTTGGTCCTTCCTTGCCGTTAAGAAAAGTACTGAAACACATCTTGAGTTGATTCCTGCTGCATCTTGCTTAACAAGACAAGACTTGTCTGATTAAGTCTAACTTGACTTTTCTCATCCCGCCTTGCTCATCCCCCTCGAGGGTACTCTTGGGGAACTTAGGGTCACTCTTTGGCCGTAGTTATGATGATGTTATGGATATGTTTATGAGGCATTGAGGGGACCTTGGCTCTTATTTAGACGAGAAAGAAGGTATCTTATCTTTGTGATGTTGAGTGGACCGGATGACAATGCTGCTTGACAAGCTCCTCCATGCACTCCACAACATCCGACTACCTTGTTCCTTCGAGGCAAATTGCATGTAGGTCTGCAGGACGGAGCCTGGTTGGGGATGGTGAGCATATGCATCCGCCGGCCTGGGATGCGCAGAGAGTTGACGGCATTGAAGGACTGAGACCCGCCGCTGACCTGGGCAACTGTACCTGCTGATAGGGGATCTAGTCAATCTACTGCGTGAGAATACTCGTCTAGAAAGCCTATGCCAGCACCATGGAATCGCGGGATAACCTCTAAAGAGGGAGATAGATAGTTATACAGTGGCTTTCAGATGCCTTTCTAGCCTGACTTGAATTTAAACTACTTCCTGTGTTCTATTTCCAAATTCAGACACTTCAATCAACTGTCACCACCACCTTTCCAATATGCTGATTGCTCTCAAGATAGCGATGCGCCTCAGCAATATCCTCAAACGCAAAGGTCTTGTCCACAACGGGCCTTAGCGACCCGTTTGCAACGCCATCGAGCACAAACTTGGCCATCTTGGCGCGCTTCTCTGGGTTCAATAATGTCTGAAACACGGCTGTAAACTTGATGGTTGCAAACTTGGCCATGCCCTTCAGCGGGTCAATCTTGGCCGGGGCCAGGTCTAGAACACCGTAGATAAGGATTATGCCGTTGACTGCGACCGCATCGAGCAGTTCGCTGACACCTTTCCCAGCAATCGGGTCGTAGATGACGCGGCAGCCGACGCCGCCGGTGATGCGTGCCACTTCCGTCGCGATGTCCTGCTCATCCGTCACAATGACATGTTCGATGCCGAGCGACTTCAGTGCGGCCACCTTGGACTGACTCCGGGTTGTACAGATCGGGATGGCACCCTGCGATTTGGCGATCTGGGCCGCCGCAATTCCCACCGACGACGTCGCCGCCGTCAGCAGAACGTACTCGCCCTTTTGCAGCTTGGCCGTGTCAACCATGCTGTTCCAGGCGGTACTGTACTGCATCCATAAAGCAGCGCCATCAACAAACGACATGCCGCTGGGCATCTTCACCGCCATCTCGGCCGGCACATAAGCCTGCTCGCCGTACACGGCGCATTCGTGGCCTTTCATCTCTGTAGCGAAACCCGGAACGCTCGTGAACCCCGGGATGGTCGCCACGCGATCCCCGATCGCAAACCCAGCGACGCCTTGGCCGATGGCCAGAACCGTCCCAGCACATTCCGAACCGAGCATGGCGGGAAACGCCTTGGGCGAGCCGAAGCCGCCGGCGCGGAAGAAGACTTCCATGCGGTTTATCCCTATGGTGTTGACCTTCAACAGCAGCTCACCAGGTGCCGGATCCTCGAAGGCAATCTCGTCGATCTGTAGCACCTCCGGCCCGCCCAGCTGATGGAATCTCGCTATCTTTGTCATCGTTGACCTCTGTTTCTTGTTGAGAGTTGGGAAGAGTAGTGATTCCTCTGTCGTGCGGCCCGGGGTAGATATAGGAGGGGTAGTCGGCTGGAATGGAGGATTGCGAGGAAGGATGATAGAAAAGATTAGAATGGATGGAATTCCATGTCTCTATGCCTATAAATTCCCTTCCTCGCTTGATAGGAATGCAGATATGGAGCCGCGTGGAGTGTCGTTTCTTCATTCTTGGTGGTAGTTTGTCCCGAAGCTGGAAGAACACAATGCTTGATAAGCACTCACTTACTCACCTCACTACAGTGGGGGCAAGAGATGAATCTACCGGTCCCTTATAGATAAGCTTTAACGTTACAGGGTTACCGATATTCATGCACTAATAAGCCCCATGTTTCGTTTTCGGCTTTTTAGAGTCTGTGGAATCGAGGTTTGCTGCGAATGCGGGTTGATGACAGCTGCATAAAGACATTAGCCGATCATCCCGTTATTTTATTGGGGGGCACTCCCTAGACTACAGAGCTTAGTGTTGACCCGTGAGTGGTCAGTGACATGGGCTGTTGATTAGAAATGATGCATTCTGTCCGTGGCAGTTAGCAATCGATCAGTGATGCGAGGCGGGCAAAACGTGAATGAGAGGTTTCTATTTTAGCTTTCATTGGCTGTGTGTATGAGTGTGGTCTTGCCACGGATAGACAAAGGAAGAAATATATTGGCCAACTACTCTAGAATTCACGTTATATTGATACTTGTGATGCTGCCCGGTCCTGTATTAGTCTGATTTCTCGTCTGAATGGTTCATGTAGGAAGACTAAACAGTGGCTTTTCTCCCCGCTTGGCTCGCCACTCATTGGTAGAATGTAGAAGGCCCCAACAGCCAGTGATGGTCCAGCCCCAGGTTCTGGCAAAGGCTTCTGTTACTTCCCAACTGTTTAGATCCCAAGGTTCACCCCAAATAAGCATGCCTGGGTCATGATCTGGAATGCGTCCACGGAGGGCGTGGCAAAGCTTCTCCTCATCGAAGCAGTCTAAGCCTCGTCGGAACAAGTTTTCACGCATCTCAGGCATAGGGAGAAGATCAATCCACGGGTGGTGTAATGTGGTGGATTGAAGATCTGTCGGCCGTAGCCCGTCTGGAAGTCGTGTTGAGGTCCGGTGTCGATGATTGTCTGGCGAATTAAACAGCGACAGAGCGTTGTGGCCCATCTGCTTAGACGAGAGACCCAAGGTGTCCATGTTGGCCAGCAAAGCTCGGATAAAGTTGAACTGGGATAGGATCGGCAAGATTGTAAGTTGCGGAGAGTGTATTATGTAGAGTTGCTCTGCAAACGCCTCGAAACGTTGAAGGATCATCCGATCATGCTCCTGTCCGGCATTAAGAAGATTGAGTCTCTTAATAGCGGCCGTGACGGCTCTGATGTTGGAATCCTCGTATCTCCAGTGTGCCGGAGAGTTTGAACATTCGGGAGCTGGAATACGCGGTTGGCCATCGGCACCATCACCGCCACCATGGCCAAGTTCCCTTCGTCTCCTCGACCCTGCCGAGCGTTAGCGAGATCAGAGCAAGTCTAAATCAATAATCACGTCATACTGAGGATTCTTTGGTTACGGCGATTCTGGACCTTCCTTCTCTCCTTCGTATCCGATATGCCCGACCAGTCATCCTCGTACCTGACCCATCTATCCGCGATGCTGTCCTCTTGGAAGCCAGTATTGCTGGAGTCGGCCATACTTGATCGATACAGGGTGTGGCAGTAAATCATGCGAGCATTTTAATCAAGCTTACAACGATCAGGCCGATTCTGATGTAGGTTGATGACACCGGCAGCTGGTCCTTGTGGATTAATAATAGGGGCAACTTTTTATCCTCGTTTCATCGAGTTACCTCCATCCCTCGCGGGATAATCGTCTGACCTTTCCCGCTTAGTACTAGTTTATGTAGCTGTCATCAACCTGCATTAGTGGCAAAGCTTGTTCTCTTAACCCTAGATTCGCTCAGTTGCTAAGGGTACAAGCCCATGAATAGAGAAGCTGAGCTTGTTTTGCTGTAATTGATTGGATGGGAGAAGAAAAGGATTAAGGGCTTACTGATGCTGGAAAAGAGCAAACGGCCGGGATATTTGTTTTAAACGGACGGAATAGCTAAGTCAGGCGGACGAATCGCGGACGAATCATGGGCGGGTGACCATCGATCAACGTTGCTTGCGTGCAATGGCAGCTTCCAATTATAGTTCTAACCGCCTTTGATTGTAAATGGAGATACCATGTCCCCGTCCTATCCTTTGCGCATGAGTCATATGGCAAGGCTCGACTGTTTCCACGAGATTGGTCTTGGTTCTGGCGGTGTGGCTAGTACACGTCTCCCTGGGTAACTACATTCTTGCTTTGTAACGGAGTCCGTAAAGACCCTGGTGACTCAGAGTCAACGACCGTGATCAAATGTGTATAAATAGCTAAAGAAAGGCTGAACTAAAACCTATTATAGACATCAGCCATCTAAGCAGAGATCATTCGCCCACTATTACCACGAATATGAAGGTCGCAATCGTTGGCGCAACGGGCCAGACGGGCTCCGTCATTGCCAAGGCCCTTCTCGAGTCGACGACGCCGAAATTTGTGAGGAGTTTAAATCTCCAGTCTGTCTTTTCAGAGCCGAGATACTAACGCCTTCATTCCAGGAAGTCACAGCCCTCACGAGGCCCTCGTCGCTGCAGAAACCCCAAGTTCTTGAGCTGGCCGAGAAAGGGGTCAACATTGTCGCTGCCGACCTTACGGGCTCCGAGGAAGAATTGAAGAAAGCACTTACGGGTATCGAGGCCGTCATCTCGACCATCTACGGAGCCAGTGTGACAGCCGAAATACCCCTTATCAATGCCGCCAAGGCTATCGGGGTTCAACGATACGTGCCCTGCTTCTTTGCAACTGTTGCACCACCTACAGGCGCTCTTCGACTTCGAGAACTGGTAAGAGGCCGAATGAGAATCCTTTTTAGAATGAACTAACGTAAGTTTATAGAAAGAGGAGACTTTCAATCATATCAAGAAGATCAAGCTCCCATACACTATTATCGACGTCGGCTGGTGGTATCAGGTCAATCTTCCCCGGCTCCCATCTGGCCGCATCGACTATGCAGTTATGGAAACCACGGATGGCATCGCTGTCGACGGGAACGTGCCGGTAGCGTTTACCGACCTGCGCGATGTTGGGCCATATACTGCTCGGATTATCTCCGATCCTCGAACCCTGAATCGCATGGTCTTTGCATACAATGAAGTCTTGACTTTTAACCAGATGTACGACATAGCTGAGAAAGTAAGCGGCGAGAAACTCCACCGCAAATATGTTAGTCTATCTGCTGTCTTTGGATGAGTCCGATGAGTTAACTTGATAAAAAGGTCCCCGCGGAGGAAATTGAAGCTCGAGTCCGCGAGTGGGAGGAAAAGAACCCAGCCCCCGATTCAGTTGAGTTCATAACGCTGTCGCAGCTGCAGTACTGGTACTCCTGTTGTGTCCGTGGAGACAATACTCCTGAAAATGCCCAGTACCTGGGGTACCTATTGGTCAAGGATCTCTATCCTGAGTTCGTCGGAACTACGCTGGAGACTTACGCCAGGGACGTTCTCGAAGGAAGGGGAAGGAAAGTGTATGAGCATATTCAGGACCTGATCTCGATCAAAGCTGCCAAGGCCCGGCAATGATGGGTTGACAAAATTTTGTTGATGGCAAAATCACCTGCCATATCAGTGTAGTTTCAATTTTATTCGTGATATTCCAAAACTCGACCTGCCGTCCGTGCTCATGCAGGTCAGCTTCCTATACATCTCGTGGTAGAAACATGTCTATCGGTGTCTAAATCCTGTTTCCAACCTCTCATGTCAACGGCCCCTTGGCGTCCAAAAAAAGCAAGCTGCGGAACTCAACACATACTTGCATCTTATAGCACCCGAGAACCACCCGTTGCAAAATGCACCACATTCCACTCCAGGGTCGACATAAACCCGACGTTCACGTCCCGCAACAGGCCACTTCAGCCTCTGCTGGAGCTTTTACTATTATTATCATCATCAATGTCGAGTCTGCGAGAGACCGCAGCCACAACAGCAAAAGATACAGGTTCAACATATGAAAGCATCAAAACCCAATGCCGTAAAACACCGTAGCCTAATTAGAATTCCATCCATCAAATGTTAAAGTACCGGAATAACCCTCTCCATACACGGATCATTTGGCAGACCAAAAGCAAGGGTCGTACTCGTCCATCCACTCGACAAATTCGTCGCCCGCCGTGGCCCAGCTCTTGATGCCCCCTTGTAAGACTACCCTTTCCATCTCATTATGATCGCAGTTGGAGATAGTCGCTAAACCAGCCAGCAGCTTGCGGACCGCGACCGCGTGATGAGGCTAGTGAAACGAGATTAGAGACCGCCATCTCCCAAAGTTTCCTCTCGAAAGACCATAGGCTGGTCATACAGGAGTCAGTACTACTCACAGCAATACCAAATGATCTTGCGCAGACCCCTGGCCTTGAACATGCCATAAAGCGTCGGGATTAAGGGATACAAGCTCTGGGCAGGCAGATTGATAGATCCAAGGATAGTGCCGCCCTGGGAGTTGCTCAAGTCAGCGAAACTGTGACAATAACTACGTGACGGATGGCAGAGCTCGAGAGCAGGCTGACCTCATAGTCGTCGCGTCGTAAATCGACGAGCACAAAGTCCGCACCGGCCACGCCGCCGACCTGCCTCATCAATTTAAGGAGCTGTTCACGCGTCATGCTTCCTGGCTGACGCTCCGGAGCCGGGTACTTGACATGCCACTGAGCTATACCGGCCTGCTGTTGTGAAGCCATTGTGGTGCTGGTTAATCCTGGGTCGGCATTTAGGGTACCACAAACAAGCTCGGCGAAGACTGAATCTTTGGAACATTGGAAAGTGCTGATGTTGTTTGATCGCCCAGAGGCTTGCTCTCGGATATGGGCAGCCCGGCTACGCCAACTTCCCCTGAGCTGGCGCAGCGCTGGCTTTTGCCTCAAACAAATGGAAGTCAAACAATCAGAGCCGTTCTCACGTTGAAGAAGGTCAGAGATGATTCGTCCAAAATGATTTCTTATCATATTCTATATACAAGAACCCAGCATCAATTCTTATAAATTGCATTGACATGCACGTATTACAACTATGAGGTCCATGTTTTCCGGGCGATTCCAATATCCCCTCGAGCAACCATTATTTTCCAAGAAACCAAACACCAACCTCTCGATGGGGGCATTCCACTTGTGAAGAGAAGAGAACAAAGGAAAAAAGGTCTTAAAAAGACCGGCATGAGCGTAGAGCGCTCATAGCTACACCGCTCCCTGGTATCAAACGCAGGATATTGATCTAGAAACGTGGGCTCCCCGACGACGACTGGGGCCTCCCATTCGGTTCAACAAACCCAGCCCGCGGACCCAGCACAGCGTCAAAGAACCCGCTGCTCCTTCGTGCCGGATGTGGCACACTCTCCGCTCGGGCATTCTGTGGTCGTATCTCAAAGGAACGTGGCGTAGCTCCAAAGTTGGAGCTTGTTTGTCTCGGCAGGCTTCGTGACACGGGCTCTGTTGTTTTGAAGATCTCTGAGTGCGTGGATACGACGGCTTGTGCTGCTAGTTGTTGGAGGTAATCGTTGTCTGGCATCAAGGTGGCTGGGATGGGTGATGATTGGGCTCTGGACATGTCGGGTTTAGGGGCTAGGAGTCGTCTAGGGTTACCAGCTGTTGTCAGTGGCCGAGGCGCGGCCACTGAAGGAGGGGAAATCGTTGTAGGAGGCGCCCTCTCTGTAGGAGCGTCGGTTGTCGGAGGGGCAGTCTTGACTGCCGGAGCGATCGTAACTGGGCGGACGGTGGTCACTGGAGGGGCAGTTCCTATTTGATGCTCAGACCTGGGCTCGTGAGGGTGACTGCGCGAGGTCTCGGGAGCTGGCTGGTTGGGGACTGACTGGTTGGTCGGCACTGTAGGTGATGTACCGTTTGCCATCGCGGCGTCGCCCCCGTCTTTGTCTTGAAGAAGTGAATCCAAAAGGGAATCGCTAGAGTTTGGTCGTAAAAAGTCGTTTCCTGATGTGATGAGATCGGTCGGGTTGCTGAGTGGCTGGAAGCTTATGAGACCATCAATCTCGGAATCAGAAGAATCATCATCATCCACAACGATGGGACGATTTTGGCCAGCCTCGTCTTTGTTGGCAGTAAAAGCAGGATCGCCGATGGTCGTAGCTTTGTTGTCATTTGCTTCCGGGACTGGGCTCTGCTCCCCATCCTCTGGCTGTGGAGTCTCCTGCGGCGGCGTGGTAAAAACATCTTGATGAGCCAAGTCTTGCCGTGACTCCTCATGCTCATCGGTGTCGTTTCCATTGCCGGGTGAACCAGTCAGTGTGTCCATGTGAAGTGGCTCTCCTCTCTCCAGAATATCTGACTCCAGACGAGGAACCGGAGATTCAGTCCCGACTAAATATCAAGAGTTAGGGAAAATCATAGGTATGTGTGACAAGATAAACTCACTTCTGACAATGGTGTCAGGGTTCTGGCTCTTCTGGTTCTCGATAAACTCGGCAACGGACTCTCTCTGAAGGATGCTCATGTCATGTGAGTCAAAGTGCTTCAGGTCAGCAACAGGAACCCATCCAACAGAACTCTCCTCAGGAAACTTGAGCTCATCGAAGTAAACAACTGGGAATTGACGCTTCGAGACCAAAGCACCTCCTTCCTCATAACCCTCAGCCCACTCCCCCGCTTCGCCATCGGCGGCATAGCAAGATGGCGTGTCGTCCAACAGTCCCGTGTCCAGCAGCGTCCCCTTGAAACCAATATGCTGGAAGCTTCCCCAGGGCAGAATGAGAACCGGATAGAAGCTCCTGGAGCTCTTCCAGTAAGCGGCGTAGATCTCGCCTGCTTTGGGGTTCATGATACCAGACACAACCTGACTGCTGCGAGTGTGAGGGTGGCCAGGTATTACCGCGCGGGGTTCAGCAGTACCGCCGTCGAATCGTGGTCGTCTCGGGCGCTTGATCGTCGCGGGGACTCCAAGTCCCTGGTCGAAAGCCTCTTGGGCCACCTGGTTATTCATCTCCACCCTCGTTGGAGTGCAGTTCTTGACCAGCGTGCCCAGAATACTAACAGCCAGTTCATGCTTCCTGGGCAAGTTGCCATGAACGGCAGTCGCCAGGTGTTTGGCGGCACCAAGGATCGGGTCGTTGGTAAAGTGCTGACCATGTTCTTTGCACTCTAGAATGTACCAGTTGCCGTCTTTGCGAGGGTAGCGAGCGATCGTGTACTTGATTTCGGCCTTTCCATCTTGAAAGACTTGGTCAAAGTCGATAGACTTCTGGGTCAGGGGATCGTCGACGCGAGGACGTTTTTCTGGCTCGTTTCTCGACCCAGACGGGCTTGCCGGCCTCTTGCGCTGACTCCCAGCTGGTCGAGCACCTGAGTGGCCCTGAAGAGTCGTCCCATTTTGTTGGTTCGAAGCAGAGGGAGAGTCTGTCTGGGACTGGGCTTGGCTGGGCCGTGGTGAACTCGGATCTGGAGGTCGCCACCTTTCTGGACTCTGTTGGCGCGCTGTGGTATTTTGATCTGCCTGAGGCTCGCCATTTGGCTGGGACTTGTCTTGGCTTGTCCCCGTATCCTCATGAGATTCCTGCTCTCTCTCTCGACCCTGGCTCGCCTCAACGCGTGTATTCGTAGTGGGCTTTGGTGGCTGGACTTGGTTCTCTCGAGCAGCGGAAGGCTCTGGCTGCGGATCCGAGTCGTCAGACATAGGTGCATCCTCTTCAACGGATGTCGGTTTCCCCTGGAGCTCTCTCATCCATCTGCCTGCAAGATCAGCACCCACAATCTGGACAAACGAAGCAAAGAACTTCTTGTGTCGCTCTTCTACTTCTTCCGCAAAAGCGCGATCCTTGGTGTCCTTGGTAGATGCATGCTCCTGTTCAAGCTCCTTTAGCTGACCAGCATACCGAACAAGCCGGTCTCCGGTTGAAGTCACGTCGCTTTCAGGATCCAGCCCTATGAGTGACCTGAGCTCCTGGTCAATGACGGCTCTTTGCGCTGCATGTTTGTCTTGGAATATCTCCTGGGGTGTCTTGATCTTCTGTTTCTCCTGGCATTCCGCGAACCAGGCTGTAACTTCGGATTGCTTGGCTGCTGCTGCGTCGGCAATGTCGCTCATTTTGGTGATGGTGGCGTCACCTGACCGATCCTGTATGCTTCACTTTAGTTACTGCGTCGCTGTCAAAGTTCATGGCCAGCATCGCGCCCGACCTGACCAGCAGAGGCGTCAAACTAACCTGGCCTCCTCGGTGATTGTTAGAATACGTGGGTGCAACGCGTCTTGAGCGGCATTTGGCGGTGCTTCAGTGCCATCAAATGATGGGAAACCAACAGTCAGTAAGCCTGTTGGGAGGCAATGACTTTTATCCGTACAGTCCGCCAGTCTGATTGCCCCCTGTCCAATAGGGAGGCAACCCGGAAAGCACCCCAGCCTCTTGACGGTTTGTCCGTTGGTTGCCTATGCTGTGCTACCAACACCCAGCAGTCTTGACGGCGGTGGCCAATAAGCGTCGAGAGCAAACAACTTGGCGTCGCGACGTGGCTTGGACGCGTGGAATTAGTCTTGTTATCTCTTCTCCCGAAGAGGTGGTTTGGGCAAATGAGGCGAGGCGCTGCTGACTCTCGTTACTATATTTCTTTTGCTGTGTAAACTTAACTTGGTTAACGGTGTCGCTAGCGGGTTGACGTTTCATGTGTGTCGTTGAATACAGAACTGCCGATCTACTGTCGGCAGATTAATTGCAAGGGGTAACCGGCCGGTCAGCCCTTAACACGGATGCCTTGCAAGGGCTTTTCCTGCCTTTTTAATCTCCTCTGCCGGGTAGGATGAGTGGCGTACTTGATCAATCAAGCCTCATACTACGTAGTAGGCTTCAAGTCGGTATATCACAATTACAGGGGACCAATAGTGGGCGTCGTGTACGGAGTAGCGGGCTTATCAATTAACAAACATGCAGCCATCCACGGCGACCAGTCATCAAAACATGGCAGTTCCACTCTCTACTAGTAGCGGCAAAAGCCATCAAGTAGATTAGAAAGTTGATCAAGCTCCACTGGGGAGACTATCGTGAGTGTTGACAAGTTCCCCTCAGATATCGGATCCCAGATTTAAAGCCGGCTACCTTCGGCCAATATTTCGAGACTTTACGACACAATAATAAATCGCGCCCTTTCTTCGTTCCGACCGACAACCGAACTAACAGATTATAAATACTAGACATGCCAGACCATCGATTTTAATTCTCCGTCATCTTCACACTTGTATCAGGCCGTTCAATCGATCTCCACAACCAACATGTACTCCCCAAAAGTCGGTGACGGGCTAGATAGCCTCGACACCCCATCCATGATTGTCGACCTGGACCTCATGGAAGCCAATATCAAGAAGCTCTTTGATAGTCTCCTACCCACCGGTCTCAATATTCGCCCTCATCTCAAGACTACGAAAAGCGCCATCCTCGCTCACAAGCTTGTCGCCGCGGGCGCAAAAGGCTGCTGCGTGGCCAAGGTCTCAGAAGCCGAGGCTATCACAGCTGCGGGGTTTGATGACATCCTCATCACTTGCGAAATTATCGGCCCCGTCAAGGTGAAGAGGCTTGTTGAGCTGTTCAGGAAGCACAATACGATAAGAATCGTGGTGGATAGCGAGGTTGGCGCGACCGCCATCAACGACGCGTTGGAAAAGTCTGGCATCACGGAGCCCATTTCTGTCTTGGTTGATTTGGATGTGGGACTTCGTCGCACGGGTGTCGCTGCTGGAGAACCAGCTGTAGCACTCGCAAAGCATATCAGCAGCCTGAAACACCTACGCTTGATCGGAATTCAAGGATACGAGGGTCACTTGCAGCATCTCCACAGCAGAGAGGACCGCAAGAGACAGTGCCTCGAGTCGATGAAGATCCTCACCGACACTGCTGATCTACTACGCAAGGAGGGCTTCAACATGGATGTGGTTACCACAGGCGGAACAGGCACAGCTGAGTTCTGCGCTACTGTACCTGGCGTGACAGAACTGCAGCCCGGATCCTTCATCTTCATGGACACAGACTACCGCAACGCCGTGGGCACCTTTTACTCCAACAGCCTGACCCTCCTGTCCACAGTCGTCAGCAAGCAGGGCGACAGACAAGTCACGATCGACACTGGCCTCAAGTCATTGACTACAGACAGCGGACTGGCCGAGTGCAAGGATCCGAGGTATAAGCACCAGAACCTAGGCGATGAGCACGGCTCGTTGAGCTGGGACGAGGGAACAGCGGCTTTGGAGGTTGGTGATAGGGTCGAGATGATTCCTAGCCATATCGACCCGACCATCAACTTGCACGACTTTTACTACGCTTATCGGAAGGGGGTTATTGAGGAGATATGGCCTGTTGACTCGAGGGGAAAAGTCCAATAAGAATATTCTCCTTATGCTCTCTTGATAATAAAACCTTTTCATAGTGATAGTTAGTTTATGATTATGCTATCAATGCCTAGACTAAAATATTCATATGTGCAGCAGGACCGGAAACACTGACGCCTGTAGAGATATTGATGAAGGCACGTAGCTATCAGGAGTATTGGTATCAAGTTGAGACACTTAAAAAGAGAGAAGTATGCAAGGGTGGGACGTGTATAGAGTTGCATCCAGAAAGATTTACTGGAAAGTAAGAGCCAAGTAATTTGCTTCCCTTGGCATGCTAGCCTTCTACAAAATACACTGGTTCACCTTTTGACTGCCAAAAGATACAGCGCCCTCGAGTCCATGCATTTTCTCTCCCTATCCAGACATGGAGACTCATGATGAAACCATCCGTATATTGCCGTTTATAGAGTAGCACCAACCATCGTCAAGGTCAGGCTTGCCCAAGTAGATGTATGATCCACACGGGTAGAGATTGTCAAAGTCCACTGAGGGAGCCTCGCAGCTGATGGTGTCATCTTCGGCCACGCCGCAAGTAAACTCCTCGTAAGGTACAAGGGGGCGTTTGCCTCGGCCAAGAGGCTGATGATGCGCTTATCGGCTCCGGGATAGACCAAGGCGAGTTTCTTAGAGCCGTTCGGGCCAAGGGTGGCAGCGCCGCCCTCACGGATGAAAATAAAGGTGTCGGTGGACTCGTAGTTGGCAAGATAGTCGTTCTGGTTCTTTAGGGAAAGGGTAAAGAAAAGCCCTGGCGGCATCTTGAGAGTCACCTTTGCTGTGACTGTGGGCTGCAGCGGAGTCTGGGTGCTTGTGGTGGAAGTCGCCTCCGTAGTTGTTGTGGTGCCTTCGGACGTAGATGACGTAGCTTCGTCCGTTGTCGAAGCCATGTCGGTTGTTGGAATGGTGCCCTGAGTTGTGGATGTGGTACCCTCAGTCGTCGATGTTGTAATCTCGCCCGTAGATGTAGTGCTCTCGGTCGTCGATGTACTATCCACAGTTGTTGATGTGGTATTCGAAGCCGTAGTCCAAGCCATCTCGGTCTTCGACTCAGAAGTATCGGCTGAGGTGCTCGTCTCGGACGAGACAACAGAGGTCTCGGAGCTGGTCACAGAAACGGTCTCTGTGCTAACCGACGTAGTGGCAATAGTGGAAGCGGTAGTAGCGCCATCGGAAGTGGTGATGGACAGGGCCGTGGTAATCTTGGGTCGGCACACGCCAGCCTCGGAACCCGCAGCAAGGGCCAGGACTGTAAGCACAGCCAGATCCATCTTCGGGCCAAGTCCGTCTATTGTCATCCTCACTAGCTGATTGGCGGCTTGTGTCCGACGGGCTCCCGCCACCCCGCACCCCAGACTCAACCTCAACTTGGAAACGCGGGGACGCGGGGGACCCGGTTGTGGGCTACGGGAAGGGGGGCGGGTATGGGGAAGAGATTGTTCGCAACGCAGACTTTCTCTTCTCAACCTGGTTAGGTGAAGAGGGGAGAAGATCGGTCTGGCAAGGTCGGCTATAAGACTGGCCTCGTTCTCTGGTCGTCTCCGGGTTTGTTCTGGACATCAACGTCTTGTCTCTTTGTTCGCCACGCCCTCTCGACACCATATACTACTTGTTGGAACAACAACACCCAGAGTCCATCTCGACCAAGCACAAGATGACGGGCTCAGTTCGCTCCAAGCACGCATCACTCGACATCAAAGACAATGTCGAGTTCGAGGAGGTCGCCCCTCCACACGATGCCATCCTCGAGAGGTATGAGTTGATCCGGAATAAGACGCCTGAAGAGTTGAAGGCCATTGAGAAATCTCTTGTTCGAAAACTCGACTGGAAATTCTTGCCCATGGTAACCGCCATGTTGTTGATGAAGTAAGTATCCTGCCCTTGTGAAATAGAGTCAAACTGTTGACTGGTATTTAGCTACCTTGACCGCATCAACGTCTCCAACGCCCGACTGGCCGGCATGCAAGAAGACCTACACATGTCGGACACAATGTGGTCTGCCGGCATCTCCATGTTCTACGTCGGATACATCATCTCTCAGATCCCCGCCAACGTCATCATTGCCAAGGGCAGCCCTCGCCTTCTTATGCCCTGCTGCATGCTTGCCTGGTCCGTCACGACAATCTGCATGCCCGCCATTACACGGGGCTGGGGATTCATCCTCTGCCGGTTCATCGTGGGCGTCACTGAGGGTCCGTTTGTGCCCGCCGTTTCTTTGATGACTTCGTCTTGGTACACAAAGCACGAGTCGCCACTGCGCATGGGCATCTGGCATGCTGGAAACACCATCTCACAAGCCCTCTCTGGCCTCCTTGCGGCTGGCATCTTGACAAATATGGACGGGATTGCGGGTCTCACGGCGTGGCGATGGTTCCTTCTTCTTGAAGGTATGCTCTGAGCGCATAGATGCTAGATGGGTGGTTGGAAAGCTAACATGACACCTCAGGCATCGTGAGCATTCTTGTTGCTATAATCAGCTTCTGGTTCATCCCCAACTTTCCAGACTCGACTGGGACCTACTTCATCACGGAGGAAGAGGCCGCCATGGCACAGTATCGGCAGGCGGTCTCTGCTGGTGGCCTCTCCGAAGACGATACGGGCGACTACTGGGGAGGCGTATGGATGGCCATGAAAGATCCCTTCTCACACTTATTTGCCGGCATTCACTTTGCTTTGATCATTGCCCAGTCATACAAGGACTTTTTCCCTTCGGTAAGCTAGAGACAAGGCACCTTTTTAGGCTCGGAAATACTAATGGCTGTCTCAAGATTGTCGCTACGCTTGGCTTCCATGACAATGCCACATATCTCATTCAGGCGCCCCCGCCCATTATCGCCTTTCTTGTCACATTGGCCATCTCGTGGTCTTCTGGTCGAAGGCTGGAGCACGGCTACCACATCATCGTGCCCATTCTCTTTACGCTGGTTGGATGTGCCGTCATGATCACCACCCTCAATGTCGGGGCTCGGTACTTTAGCATGATCCTCCTTGTCGTGGGTCCGTTTGTTGGTCTCAACGTGAGTATCGACCGGAATATCTGTTGGCAGAGCCTCTTGACTGACTGTCGGGACATAGATTCAAATCTCTTGGGAGACGACCGTCGTTCCACGTCCCCGCACTAAGCGTGCTGCTCTCATTGCCTATGCCAACTGCGTCTCGTCTGTTTCTCACTGGTTCACGCCCTACTTCTTTCTGAGGAATCAGGAGCCCTACTACCAGACGGGCGGTGGTGCCATCATCGCGGGATGCGGCCTTACTGTTATTCTGGTTCTGGTCACCAAATGGTACTGCGCCAAGAAGAACAAGGCGCTCAAGGAGGCTGAGGAAGCTGCTGGGGAGCCCGAGGGATGGAGATATGCAAGCTGAGAGTAAAAGCTGAGTTATGGCCTTGCCATGATAGTAGTGCTTCTATAGCTATCATGTGTTGGTGTGCCCCGGACAAGGGAGATTGCCATGGTTGAGATTCGGCTTGTTCTAGGTGGAGGGTTGGGTGTATGGGGTATTACGCGCCCATCCATAGCCAGACAGAAGGGGAGAGGCATTACAATGCGGAGGTTCTAGATCTATTCTGTTACCTGCAGCCGTGACAATAAGTGCGACACAGCAAGCATTACTTATTGCAGGCTGGGCTCGTTGGCCTTGGATGAGCGTGTTGGGGTGCGGGAAGACGCAGCACAAGATAGTATACAATAGACGATCTATGATGACTATTTACATGATATAAAGCATGTCTTTTCCTAAAGGTTTCCCTTGCGGTTGAATGAGTGGATTAGAACACCGATGCCAGAAGTGTTCGGAATAGTCTTGTTTCACCTCATCTTCCTCGCTGGCTAGATAGCCCTTTTATCTGAAAAATGCTACCATGAAGGAGTAGTAATCAGCGTAGCGAAGGTAAAGGAGATCATCAGCTACATCTACAGGATATACGTTAGGATCAAATGTTTTGAATGGAATTCCTGTCAAGATTGAAAAACTTGAACCCGACAGGCGACTCGTTATATCGCCCCAGCGGCCAGGAGTGGTGCAACTGCAAAGATATCCAGACAGAGTGCCCGAGTCCACTACCCACCAAGCTGCCAGTGCCGGACGATATAGATAATTACCCCGGTGGTGTGAGGAACAGGAAAAACCGCTAGCTAGTGCAAGAGCGGGAGAAGAGAACAATGGCAAGGATGGGTTGCATAATGGAGCTAACAAACCCACAGGCACACGTGTCGTGATCCTCCGGAGGAAGTCCGATGGCCTTTGCCACCCCGGTCGCAACGTCCGAAACCATGATCCCAGCTCTCGAGCCAGCAGAATCAGTCATTTTTGCATGGGAAGCCCGAGTCATGCATGAGCTGAGGAATTAGCACCGGACTTGGGGAACCCCACGGGGATTTGGTTTTGAGGCTGGGGAACCGAACACATGGGGCGGAGCAGGTCCGAAGTCCGGGGACTAGGAGTCGTGACAGTTTGGGCTTAGGTTCACAATTTTTTTTTTGTCTTGTTTACTTGAACATTTAAAGATGTCGTCGGCTGAGGCCAGGAAGAGCCAGAGCCAAAGCGTTCTTCTTCCGCAAGCCATATTTCGTTCACGATGGAGAAAGATCAGACTGCAGCAATCGAAAAGGCCGACGACAAGTTTGTCGAGCACGCGGCGAACCCGTATATTGGCTTGTCACCTGAAGATGCAGACTTTATGCGCCAGTATGAAGGTCAGGCTGGTAAAAAGGTCGTCAGAAAGGTAAGTGTATAGCTATTCATTAGAAGGAGGTTTGTTGCTAACGAGATAGATCGACTTCCGTCTTATCCCCATCATGGCTGTCCTATATCTTCTGGCACATATCGATCGAGGCAACATTGGAAATGCAAAGATTGAAGGCATGGATAAAGACTTGGGTTTGACTGGTAACCAGTACAACATTGCGAGCACCATATTTTTTGTGCCCTACATCATCTTTGGTAAGGCAGGCTTGAGGAAGAAACTTGATGTCGATCAAGACTGATTCAGACTCAGAGATCCCGTCCAACATCATTCTTAAAAAAGTTCGACCTAGCATTTGGCTCTCGTTCCTCATAATTGCTTGGGGTATCGTCATGACGTGTATGGGCGTCGTCAAGAATTTCCACGGCCTAGTGGCCTGTCGCGTTGTTCTAGGAGTATTCGAGGTATGTCCTTTGGCTATCTTTTAACCCCCTCTAGTGGTAACCATAACTGATTTCAACTTCAGGCAGGCTTCTTCCCTGGAGCAGTCTACATCGTCTCGACTTGGTACCCTCGACACGAACTCCAGCAGCGCTTGGCCATCTTCTACACTGCCTCGGCATTCTCCGGTGCTCTTAGTGGCCTCCTAGCCTTTGGTATCGCCCGAATGGATGGTGCCCGGGGCATTGCTGGCTGGCGTTGGATCTTCCTCCTTGAGGGTGCCATTACAGTCGCAGCCGGTTTGGTCATGCCGTTGCTGATCATTGATACTCCCGAACGAGCCAAGTGGCTCTCGGACGACGAGAAGCGCTTCATCGACTTGCGGCTGCGCTTATCTGGTGTGCGAGCCAGCACTGAAGAGGGCGACAAGTTTTCGTGGAAGTTGCTGTTCCGCACCATGGTGGACTGGAAGATCCTCCTCGGTATTATTCTGGCGTGGGCCAACTCTGTCCCCAACGCGGCGTTCAAGTTCACCATGCCGCAGATCATCAAGCAACTCGGCTTCTCCACAGCGCAATCTCAGCTGCTGACGATGCCACCCTATGTCTGCGGTGGCATCTCGGCATGGCTGTCCGGCAGGTTCTCTGACAGATTCTCCTGGCGCATGCCGTTCATCGTGGGGCCAATGTCTGTTCTCTTAGTGGCCTTGTCCGTTCTATTCAAGTACTCGGCAAACGTGGCTGATAGCGTTCCGGCCATGTACACGGGTGTGGTGCTGGCTCAGATTGGTATTTACCCGCTTCTTCCTGGAATCAGTGCCTGGACGGGCAACAACCTGGCCCCTTCATGGAAGAGATCAATTGGTCTCGCCTGGCTTCTGGCTGCAGGAAATCTTGGCAGTAAGTCGCCTTTCTCACGTGGTCAAGACCCAAACCAACATGACTCTTTAGGTATCATCGGAACAAATATCTTCTTGGACAGAGAGGGTCCTCGATATCCCACCGGATACGGCACTTCTCTGGGGATCATCTGCCTTGGTATGGCTACCGCCCTAGTCATGGAGTTCTTCCTTTGGAGGTCCAACAAGACCAAGGCACAGGTTTGCGAGGTCGATATTCGTCAAAAGTACTCGCAGGAGGAGCTTGATTCTATGGGAGAGAGAAGTCCTCTGTACCAGTATACTCTGTAACGGGTTACGCTCTCCACTCTTGCAGATTCAGCGCAAGTGTAGAGTGTGGGTTTTAGAGCTAGTTAGCATTTGCACGTTTCGAAACGAGTAAACAGTCAATACATACTGCGACTTGGCTCTATTAAAAATTGTTTGCCTGGTAGCTTCTATGCCCTAAGAGATTCTCGGAAAGTTGATATATAACTTAAACATAAGACTAGCTGATATCAATAAGTTATCCTCTCAATACATTATATGGAAGGTTAGCGGTTCACTTCGCCGGCAGTCGTTAGAAGTGGCGCTCGACATGTCATTTTACGACAACAAAGAACCACTATGTCGGTATGATAACAAGTCACAAGGTAGCACTAGGACATAAAGAAGTTACTTCAAGCCTACAAGCGTCGAAATGTGTTTATTTCTCTATCTTGTGGTCCTAGAAAAACGCTAGTGCATTCGGGGGGCTTGCTACGGCACCCGGTACCTACCGTTGTAGTTAGCATCATCTTTCATGCAAAACCATTCTTTGTCGAGACTCACATTCATCGGAGAACTTGACATGAAGAAAGTGTATCGCCCCGAGGAGCTACACATCTTGGCCAGTTCCTCCAAGTAAAACAATTCCCCAATGGGCATGCCCCAGCCAGCCAGGAGCCACTCATGCAGGTGCCATTCGACATCCTTGCATGGCCATACCTCCAGAGAGCGCGAGTCACCGCAAATGGCAGCAATCTTTCTATCCCATAGGAATTGCAAGAGCTCTTCGGATGGTTTGAGACCAATGTTGTCGGGCTTCTGAGTCTTGTAGAGATTGTCGAGGTGTTGTCGTTTCTCCTGGCTCATGTTCTCGTACTGCTCCAGATACCCAAAGCGAACGACGACAATATCGCCAGGCCTGAAAACGTCGAGATCCATGCCCTGAAACTTGAGGGCTTCGACCAATTCGGAAAATGGAACCTCGTGAGAAGACATGGCATCCACTTTTAAGCCCTGGTTCTCAGTCCAGGCATACCAGTCGATGAAGACGGCGCGGCCAGCAATACCCTTGGCTGAGACATCTAGCAATTTAAGTATTAGCAGAGTCTTGATATTGCGGAGTCTCGGGACATACGATGAACACTATTTGGCTGGTCTGAAGCGGCAAACTCCTCAGCAGTGCGACCCATGTAATACAACTAATGCCTGAGTTGAGCTTGAATGAGACCAGCCAAGAATAATAAATACTGACCGCTTCATTTTGATAGGCATAATGCCGGAATCCATCCCATTGTGAGCTGCACTGAGAGTTGAACGTCCACTGTAAAGGTATTAGCTTGCAGCTGCACCTTGTCATCTGCAACCATACCTCATCGTCATGCGCATGCTTGAGAGGGGCCTTGTTGATCAAGTGCAAGTCTAGAAGCTTGCGAGCAAACTTGGGATATGACGCCCCAGTCATCGACCAACTGTGTTTCTGGGGTTAGCCACAATTGTCACTTGGTGAGTTGACGCTGGTCTGTCCACCTACTTCAACGACACTCTGGAGCCCGTCTTGATGTTTTCCTCGGCCGCTTTACGAACAACTTCATCTGTCAGATGATTCAGCGTCCCGAGTTGGTCGTCAGGACCCCAAAGGCCCCATGCATTGCCATGCGGGCCGTTCTTGTCGAAGGGGAGAGAATCAAAACTAGGGTACTGTGAAGTCATGTTTGGGTGGAGATAATGAGGTGTCTGTAAGCCTGCAAGCGGTACGATGAGATAAACGACCGATGTCGAAATAATTTGCAAATTTAGAGCTTTAGTCGGACGCAATGTGTTGCCCACTCGCCTGTGGGCTTGGCAGGTTCTTGTTTTGTGCGGAGAAGCCAGGCCGGACAGAGTCCGATGAAGCCTCATCCGGCCGGGGCCGCTCCGAAGAAGCACCTCGTGATAGGGAACGGGCCAAACCGGAAATAATGGACAGTGGCATATCCAGCCCGAGTACAGTTGACATGTTATTAGATTTCAAGGAGACTCCGCTCTGAACGGCGGCAATGAAAGAGCGCCAAGCCACAAACAAACACCTTCACCCGGCCTAGCGATGCAGAATCGGCGCCCCAGGTATCCAATCCTTCTGCCGCTGACAAATCATGACGTCTGCCGATGCGGTATCGTCCTCGTGTCGTGCGCCCACGGTACCGTAGAGGGTGAAGCCGCAGATCTCGAGCACTTCGAGCAGAGACAGGAGCTTGAGGCTCGTCGTCACGGTATCCTGGCCCGATGGTGTCCACGGATGGCCCCAGAACTTGATCTTGACGCGGTCCGCCGTTGCCTCGTGTCTCTGGATCTCAACGCTAAAGGCCTGGAGAAGTCGGGTGACTAGTTCTGGCGGCGGGGAGCCGATTATCTTGAGCTTGTCATTACTATCGAATGAGACGGCTATCCAGTCGCAGGGCGAAGGTGCGGGTTCTTGCTTCCGGAATACCAGGCTGTCTATTTACTTGTAAGCCCTGATACTTCAAAGCCGGTCGCAATGCAAACCTCTGCTTGATGAGTTCTTGGTAATGTCAAAGGCGGACTGGAGTACCCAGCCAATGTCGTGCAAACATTCAATAATACGCAGCAGCAGCCGTCGAGCATCGTCGTCTCCGTTGGATCTATAGCTCCAAGGAGTCCCATGGAGCTTCATCTCTCTCGATTCACCAAAGGGCCGCACCCTGTCGACGCCCCTGGACCAGGTGGTCCTCACCACCTGATGCACGGCCGATATGTCGGTCTCGTCGAAATTGATGAGCCTGATACGATCCGACGGACGGATCTCGACGCACGCGAACTGGGTTTTGAAAGCTGCGGCGTCGTTCTCGACGGACTCTTGGAAGGATGGCGGTGGTGCCTCGTTGGGCGCTGACGGGCCAGCCTCGGACTCAGAGTCGAGGGAGGGCCTGGTTTCAAGGACTTTGGATTTCTCAGACATTGCGAAATATAGATCAAGTGTCTTTTTCCATGACCTGGATGCGTGCTGAAGGTTATCAAAACCTGAGATCTACATTGGACTCAGGCTGTGCTGATGACAAGGTTGACATCGTGGCAAAGCAGATGGGGCTGTGCTGAGGCGAAGCGCACGTGGGTCAACGATTGAAGAGACGCGATGTTTTAAATAAGGATGCCTGATTGAGCGTGTTAATTACGTGCAAAATGTTAGAGGACCACTATAGAAAATTACAATGCCTATATACACTTGAAGAAATCACATTTAGGGAAAATATCCATCTAGTGCCAAGCTTAGAAGTAAATTAAATAACGCAGCGCTTTCATCAAGATCTATCTATATCAGCTTAGACTTTAAGTACTGTTGCTAACCGGTATGAGCAATGCCAATATATAGGAGATTGCCTCGATTTAGTCGTGGAAGCATGGGTGCTTTAACACGATAGACAGACAAGAGGGGTCAGGTACGCTCAAACTAACCCTAGGGTAGCAGTTTGCGCCTTGCGTTGTTCTTCCTTTACGACGCTGGAGGGGCACAGAGGCAACAAGACTAGAGCATTTTGGGTCCCTGGCTATTTTCTGCAGATTATAGGTCGTGTTAGCGGACCCGATCCCGAGGCTTCCGTAGGTGGCACTGTCTTCGACCGTAGCTCCAACGTTGCGTATGGCCGTCAATATTACAGCCATCTCATTTGTGAGCTAGAAGTAGAGCATCGACTTCTTCAGAGCTGGCGCCATGGATAGGTATCTCACCAACTTTGTATGGCGACATCAGGCTATAAAGCTCACTTCCGAATTTCTGTCAGTGTTAGATCTCTGCCACGACTCTCAGGGGTCATCTAAGATGATGCTCTACAAGACTCGGAAACACAGGTCCACTGCGTGAAATAATGAGATTACTAACCACCCATCTCTCAAAGAGATAGAGTTTTCAGTGAGGCAAGTTATTATTCGCGCTAGATGTCCAAATCTCACCGAGTCCTCACACCTCGACGTCATAGCCTTCTCCATCCGGGACCCGCTCCGTCGCTTCCGCCGTCTTGTTTCCCTAGTCTGAAAAGTTTGGCTCCGAGATGCGACCGTATCGAAGAGGTCTCCACTTGAGGCTCAAGTCTGGTTGATAACGGTCTGTATAGGACTTGGAATTTGGGTTCAGGCGAGCTGGTGAGTTGATGATGCGGCGCTGGCTTAGAGACAAGGTATCTGAGCTATACAAAGAGTAATATAGCGAAACTAAAACTCCAATTTACGACACGAAACCCCCAACACCATGCCCCTGCTCAACCCACTGCTCTCGGCGGCTTCATGGTGGCATAGTGGACCATATCTGGCAGCTCCACCACAACAGCCAAGCCGGTCCGACAACGCAGAACGTGACGATAAGAGATGAAGATCTTGAAGGACAATAATGTCATCATATTTATTATAGCTGATAAATGCGATCTGCTTTCTTCTTCTCTACATCATATCACTTTTGACTCCACTCGCCCCTTCACAACCAACTCACCATGTCAAACTACCTCCCTTCGTTTTCTGCGCCGTCATCAAGGCCAGGTTCTCCCCTAGGCTCTGCCTCAGCTTCAAGACCGACCAGCTTCTTCGCCAACTCGAGGGCAAACTCGACATACGGACCGTCACGACGAAACTCGACTGCCGTCCCCTCGAGACGGAACTCGACAGCCGTCCCGTCCAAGGCCAACAGTGCATGGAGCAAAGACTACAGCGACCCCGAGGCAACCGAATCGGATAGAAAGAGCGAAAAACCTCGATCTCGAGCCGGTCGTATTGTGGGGGGCAGATATGTCGACAGCAACAATGAGGACATTGATGCAGACTGCGGCCCCATCACCATTGTCGACATTGACATGCCTCTCACGCTGACTGAGGTTCTTCAAGACAATGGGAAGGAATACATCGTTCTGGGGTTTGCCACAGGTGATAAGGAGAACCCGTTCAACTGGAACCCGTGGTATAAACGATCCATCTCGACCATCCTCAACCTAATGACACTCTTCATTGGCCTCGCAACTACGGCCTACAGCTCTGGCATAGGAAGCATGGTTTCCGACCTCAACGCCTCCAACATCCAGGGCCAACTCGGCCTCTTCACTTTCAACATCAGCTGCGCGGTAGCACCCATGGTGCTCGCCCCCTTTTGCGAGCTAGTGGGTCGCAAGGTCGTCTACGCAGGGTCATTTCTCTGCTTCTCGCTATTGTTCATCGGATTGGCGCTCGCTAAGAATATCGAGACGATTATCGGACTTCGACTTCTACTTGGCCTTTTCGGCTGTGTGGGCACAATCCTGGTTGGCGGGACTTTTGACGACATGTATGAGCCTCACCATCGCAGTCGCCCCATGGCCATGTTTAGTTACGTCGCCATCTTTGGGACAGTTGCTGCCCCGATATACGCCGGGTTCATTGACCAGGCCATCGGATGGCGCTGGATAGAGGGGATTCAAGGCCTGGCAAATATTCCCCTGCTCATCGCCATCTTCTTCTTCTTCCCTGAGACCCGTGGCGGCGTTGCCCTCCATAAACGAGCCAAGGCACTGCGAAAGGCTACTGGCGATGAGAGATATGTGTCTGCGGGCGATATCCTGACGCCGAGTCTGCAGTCTATGCTTAAAGCAAGTTCCGTCAAAGCTATCCACATGTTGGTTACGGAGCCTGTGGTCTTTGCCTTTGGTCTTTGGATCGCCTTTTGCTGGGCCGTCGTCTTTCTATTCCTCTCGGTGATCCCAATCACATTCACTGAGAAGCATGGCTGGTCCGAGGGTGTGAGCGGTCTTCCATACATATCCCTCTGCGTTGGCACCACACTTGGCTGGCTGGCACATCATCTACAGATGCGCAAGTTCGATCGCCTCGTCTCGGATCCTAATGCCAAAGTCACCCCTGAATCACGTCTCTACGGTGCAATGTACGGCGCCGTCTTCCTCCCCATCGGCCTATTCATCTACAGCTTTACGCAGTACGCGTTCCTATCGTGGGTTGGCCCAGTCATCGGGCTTGCGCCAATTGCGTTTGGTATCTACTTTGTCTTTGAGAGCACGTATAGTTACACGGCCGACTGCTACGGGGAGAGTGCTTCATCCGCGATTGCTGGTCAGGGTCTGATGAGGAATACCTTGGGAGCTGTCACGCCGTTGTTTGCGAATGCCTTCTTTCACAACGTTGGGAGCCAGTACGCAGGGTTGATCCTGGCCTTGTTCGGCACTGGGTTGAGTCTGATCCCATTTGTTATGTTCAAGTATGGACACAAGCTCAGAGCCCGAAGCAAGTTGGCAATGGAGATGTGATGGCACTGGGTTGCAGAGAGGGAGCTCATGGGAAGGCTTGTTAAGTAGAAATGAACGATAAAAGATTGAAACAATAAGCCAAGAAAGATGTACTGGTAATCCATAAGCCCCTTTAGCGGGTCAAGTCTGTCCTGTATGAACGACACAACACTGGAACATGCAGAAAGCCAATGCACGATTGCGGTGAGCATCACTTATCAATTGGTACCGAGAGTGAATTGGCTTGGCGATAGATTGATAAGGTAAGCTACGACTCTATGCATGAGTTATCTAGTAGCTCATAGATTAAGAATATAACTTATCTTAGAATTAGAGACAGTTATAAGGGCACATGCGATGACAGTTTATACTAATAAATGCAAGAGCCTAGACTTTGCACCTTGTTAGCAGAGGCACATGACAGGGAATAATGGAATATTCAAGTCGACACCCAATATTACGTCTAACATCAGTCTTGCAGGATATCCTAGTCCTGGAACAGCCACCTACAGCCACCAACAGCCACCACTCTGCGCTTCGGGATGCGACACATGGATTGGCCAAGAGCGGAAATTAATTTTCGTATCGTCCATCTTCTCGTCGCCTACCTCGAGTCTTGCTTAAAGCTGATGAATGATCTTCCGTCTTCAAACCTTCGTGAGACTCGGAATTAGTGGCAGAGTCAGCCACATTACGAGTGCTTCATCTAAACGAGTCAAGGTGCATCGCTGAGTAGTATCTTGGTATCCCTCTGTTGGTTGTATGGCTGCAGATGCATAATCTAGAGCGTTTCACAGAGGCCGACACCAGACGATGCAACAGGGCTGCATGACCCCGATAATTGCTCAAAGACATCCCCTTTCTCTTGAGAAGGTCAGACACCAAGTTGTTGGTTCACAGAAGTAAATTTTGTGTAGATCTACGACACTGACGCGCAGCCAATGTTGTAGCAGCAAAGCCGGTGAATCAGAAGACCCATCTTGCACGGTCATGAAGACGAGTGATCGCCTGGAGGGGCGAAGCATGCGTCAGTTCCGAATGGCCAAATGAATACAAATGATCCACTGCAGCTTCAGTCTCGGCCAAGATCCTTTGGGGCACTGACTCGTGGGGTGCGGCAGTGGTAGATGAGCTGACCAACACAAGGTCGTCGTGACGTGACGTGTGTGAGGAATCTGAGGCCGGAGGGCTTGTTTAGCGCTGACCATCTTGCACGTACGCACGCAGGGGCAGGCCCCGTTGAAGGCCTCGCATTGTACATGTGCTACTTGACCGGCCGCCGCAAGTATGAGTCGAGGGCGTGTTGCCTCCCCCGGAAAGGTCTGAGCACTCGGACGGCTTTGCACCCAGATCTGTTGTAGACGACGTATGCAGAGGCCCCAGGGGTTGTCTTTCCAATCATATTACCCCAGGTTTGGGGCTGCGTAGTGTCAAAGACTCAGCTGAATGAATGATATTAGCGGCTCCTTCTACGGAGTCGCGCCAGGGGAATAGGCCAGTCGGGGAACCTGCAGAACCCACAAGTGATCGACACGCCCAGAGATCCCAGATCCTTGTTGGTGAGAAATACGGCTCGCCATCTGCGGCAAGTCGGCGACTCAAAGCCACCCGCTCTTGTCATTTTTCTAGCCTTTCAACAGCTCCAGGGGTAAAGAGGATCGCCGCCGCTATGGCCGACCGGGGTAGCATCCTCAAGCATTTGCCCTGCAAGAGGCTCTGTGCGAGTAGACGCATGCCGATCCCTGAGGGACTAGATCTGCCGTGCAAGTAATATATCACCCAGAGGATTTGAGGGGGGCCCGTCTCGCTAATCTGTGTTTTTTACTTTTTTTCTTTGTTCAGATGGTGCGAGATTCTCCTTGCTTTTTGGTTTGCCGTCAACGATGGGTTCGACAAAGATCCCGTCCAAGCAGCCGGACCTCTGGGCGGCAGAGCTTGTCACCTTTACAGCAGCGACAATCTTTTTGATCCTTCGACTCGTTAGTCGTAGGCTGACGAGGATTCGACTCTGGTGGGATGACTACTTTGCGTTGATGTGCTATGTAGGCTACTTTCGTCCCTGTTTAATAATTACTGCTAACTGCATCAAAGACTATGGCCCTAGGCTGGCTCGTTATTGTGCCTATTTGTATGTCCCAAAGGCCAAAGCGAGTTGAAGAGGTGCTGACAAGAGTTCTAGGGATTCAAAATGGCTTCGGCCTGCACATCTGGGACATCAAACATCTAACCAAGGAAAAGGCCCTTTTCCAGACCAAACTCCTCCTCTACATCGCCGAGCTGATGTACGCCTCTGCCCTCTTCTTCGCCAAAGCCTCCATATTGAGCTTTTACTGGCGCATGTTTCGCGTCACAAACATCAAACTCCCAATCCAGATTCTCTTTACGTGCGCTGTTATCTGGATCATCATCCGAGTGAGTAGCCATAAACATCTACAGAAGCGACCGAGCTGAATTTTGTAGACCTTTATGGGTATTTTCCACTGCATCCCCGTGCAGACGTTTTGGGATTCCTCTGTCAAGGGGATCTGTGCCATTGAGGACTCCAAGTTCTTCTTCGGGACTATCCTCGTCCACGTTGTACTCGATATTTGCATCCTGATTCTGCCCATTCTGCAGATCCGAAAGTTGCAGCTGCCTGGACTGCAGAAGCTGGGCGTCATGGTCATGTTTCTGTTTGGTATCATGTAAGTTGAGGGTCTAGTTGGTGGTGGACTTGTCTTGCTAATGGGCACAGTATCTGCGTGGCCGCCATGGTCATTATCGTTGCTTCTACCGAATTTGATGATGCCTCTGACGATATGACGTGGAACCTTTCTACCATTGTTATTTGGGCATCGGTCGAGGTCAATCTTGTTACTGTATCGGGTACGTCTCCCTCATTCACTCAACCCCCCTAACCACTAACAATCCTCTAGCCTGCCTTCCTACCGTTCGCCCGGCCTGCATCTACCTCTTCACCTGTGCCCATCCCATCTCCTCCATCGGCTCGGAATCAAACAGCTACGGACAAGCCTACGGCCGCAGCCAAACCAAAAAGTCGATCCGCCTTTCGACACTGCCCAAGGGGAACGAGGACGAGTCGAGCTCGACACACCAACTCGCCGAAACAGAGGCTGGCCGCGGCTCCGTCTCAGACTTTGAGAGCCACGCCCTCGATAGATACCGCGGAAATACATCTACAATCACTGGGCCGGGTCATGATGGTTCTTCAGACGAGTTTCCGACCGGTTCTGCTTTTGGTGGTATCATGGTCAAGAACGAGACGACTGTAAGGGTGTCGACGGCTGGTCAACCACATTAGCGGAAGGGAAGAGTATTGTACCACGAGGTAGCAAGAAAGAAAGTAATAACTTAGTAGCTTCAATATACTTTTTTGAGTACGGCATCTCCAATCTTCCGTTGTTGCCTTGACCCGGACCAGTATCGATCGTAACTTTCAGACACAGCTCGCCCTCACATTGCGGCATAATGACAATTCAAGGATCATGCCTGCATAACGACTCACTGAGCCACACAGTCCAGCTCATCCTGAACCTGATAGGGTCTCGATATGGACTAGTGATGCGGGGATAATATATCTGACACCATGAATCGCTCAAGGATGATCCAGGATCCGAGTGTCAGAGGTCATCACCAGCTGACCTCTACTCTCTACGCGCAGATCACTGAAACGGGCTGAATCTCTTTTGATACTCTATTTGTGAAAAGGCTTTATGCAAGGCCGCAGGCTGAGCTTCATCCTCGAAGAAAATGCTCCGGATATGTGTGCAAGAACGCTTTGAGCTGGGATTTTGAATCTAGTTGCAGGATAAAATTGATCAACTTTTTTGCCAAACCTGAAAAACAGAAGCTTGCCGTCTAATCTAAGTTGCTGTTTCATGCCTCTCCACTGTTTATTTTTCTAGTTACACGATCAACAAATGTTCGAAGCGTCTTTGGGGCATCATCCATCTCCATCTTGACTTCAACAATGTTAAGCCCCTTTCCCTCTTTCAGTCCAGGATTTTCAAGTGCATCTCTCAATTGACCCCAGTTCTCCGCTAGAAACGTCCTCACAGGATAGGAAGGATCATTCTTGGGCGCACCAAAGTAGCTCGGGGCCTCCAGGATTCTCCATGGCTGAATATCGTTGTAGCTCTCGTTCGGGCCGTGGATGAGCCTCTCAATCGTGTAGCCACTGTTGTTGAGGACGAAGATGATTACGTCGAGCTTGTTCCTGATGATGTCACTAACTGCCTGTGCCGTCATCTGGAAGCTTCCGTCTCCCTCGAATAGAATGGTCCGGCCAGGGCGTCGTGTTTTGTCCTCAACCATTTCACTCTGTGCGAGAGCTGCTCCCTGGCATGCAGCAAGAGTATATCCGATGGAAAGCCAGATAGAGGAGTTGATGAAGACAGTCTCATCTGGAAGGATGAGACTCTGGCTTCCATGTGTGGCTGTGCCGGTTTCAGCCATGATGATGTCGCCCTCCCTGATAAAGTTGGAAACGCGCAGCCAGAAAGAGTATTGATCTATAATACTATCTTTCTCTGGTGGGAGCAGCATCTTTTGCATGGTCTTAAGTGAGATGCACTTCTCCGGATAGGGCTCTGGGACAGGAAGTTTGCACGTCTTCAGCTGGCCAACTAGCCTCCTTAGGATAGACTTGACAGGTAAAGCACGGTTCCCTCCAAATAGAAGATCCTTGCCGCCTATGCTGATGGAGTACTTCTCAAAGGTCACCGTGATGTGAGGATCTGGTATGGTGGTTGAACCGAAGGTGTTGGCATCAGAGTCCAAGGGACCAAACCGAAGAACCAAGTCCCGAGACTTGGCCCATGCTTGCTGAGCTGGTTCTCCCGCCAAACCAAGGCTAGATCCGTGGAAGTTGGGTAGATCTTCGTTGACGAGGCCCTTTCCTCCAAGAGTTGTGAGGGTGGAGAAACCAGTCAGCCCGACCAGTTGGTTGATTTCGTCTTTCATCCCAAACCTCCCAGCAAACGCATCAACTAAGATCATTGGCTTTTTGCTGTTTTGGATTCGAGTTGCAAGTCTATGAACGAGTTCATGTTCAAATGACTCATCAATCTCGGGCAATGAAAGAGTGATTGGGGATGCGGGAGCCATCACTTTGACTTTGACCATATCACAAGGTATCTGAATGTACACTGGTTTGCTCTGTCGAAGGCACTCCTTGAGGGTCGCATCGATCACCCGGGGGGCGGTGGAAGGGTCCGTAAGGTTTGCCTGAGCTACCGTAACCATCTTGTACATGTCCGCAAAGATTTTGAAGTTTCCATCGCCCAATGAATGGTGCAGACAGGCTCCAGCCTCCTGGGCGGCAAGCGAGGGTGTTCCAACAATGTGCACCACCGGAACTCTCTCAGAGTAAGCTCCCGCGATGGCATTAATGGCTGAAAGTTCTCCCACTCCGAAAGAAGTGATGATAGCGCCAATGCCTTTGACTCTCGCGTAACCATCGGCTGCGTAGCCGGCATTCAGCTCGTTGGCGTTGCCAACCCAGTGGATGCCAGTCGACGTGAGATAGTCCAAGACGGTGAGGTTGTAGTCTCCAGGAACGCCGTGGACGGAGCCGAGGCCGAGCTGAGCTAGTCGTGTCCAGAGATACTCTGCCAGATCAACCTTTGGTGCCATTGTTGGTTGATGTACTTGATTGTTGACTTGAGAATGTTGATATTGAGGACAATAACTGTCAATGGCGATTTAGAATCACAAGAATATGAAATTTTAAAGAGATCATGTGTCACAATTAAAATCACTGTTTTCGTCACTCATAACACGGCTCTTGACAAGCTCTTTCATACCTTTAATACCGAGCAAAGAGCCCAAGTAAAAGCCCCCACTCCCCTTATCAGCAATGAGGCCATCACGTTATCCCTGCCGTATAACCTGATAAATACGCGGCAATCGACGGAATTGAGCGGCAAAAGAGTTCCCACAATTCGCGGAAAGGTCAGCGCGAGTCTGAAGAACAAGGCACGAGGCTCTGCGGATCAAGAGATTTGAGCAAGGGCGGACCGAATAGAGGGCCTCTTGGCAGAATCAACACGTCTCGGGACCGGCCGGAAAAGGCAGTTGTCTTTTTGTTGAGATCGGTAAGAATCCTTGTGGGTCGAGTCAGTCGAGTCTTTTATCAAGATCGTTGAAGTGTTGGTTGAGTCATGGTGATTTAGTAAAGCTGAGCAATACGGACAGAGGCTGACTGATCCATTGCGTGATTGTTTTAGCCTCCTTCACATCAATGCAGCTGGATACGAAGAGATAAAATAGGAGAATATGTGCAGTCAAGATACATTAGCGCATGGCGCTTGTTCAGATGTCCGTCCCTGAGGCTCTTCCACGTTCAGAGACGCATAGCTCTTGACAAGATTCTTCAAAATATGAGAATCCACATCTTCCTGCTTTTTGACAACGCTCACTGGCCAATGACTCCTAACAGGTTGCATGTCGTCCAGTTCGTTGACCGCCTCTTGCTCCTCCAGGCTCATGGTCCCTCTCAACAAGGCACGTTCCTGTGGTCTCATGCGGCCCCGGATAACCCGGAACAGCGCTTCCGCCAAGTAATGGTTCCGTCGTTGGCTGTATAAGCCCTGCGCAATCAAAATGAGGGTTGATCGCAGGGTTTCAAGCTCAGTAGCTGGTGTTTGGTCCCCGATGGCATCGATGCAGTCGTAGCCTGTGAGCATAAGGGGAATAACAACAAAGAGATCCATGGCTTCAAATCCGTGTCGAAGATAGTAGATTCGGACGAGAGTCTGGAGATATTTCTTGGCATAAGCAACAATTTGCTGCGGAGAAGGGTACTGGGTTGTCTCAGTATCACATAGTGGCTCGTAGAGGGTAAGCAAGAGGTGATGATAGTAAATACTGTCAAGTATCAACTATGCCGATTCGGCCAGCCTGTAGTCAGGTAATTAACTTGAGTCCTAGGTACTTACTGAAGTTGAAGGTGGCCGGGAAGAACGATGGTCCTTGGCTGGAGCGGGACAGGTAGATTCCTATACCAGCTCTCTAGTCGCTCACGGAACCCATGGGCTTTGTCAAGAGTTATCTCAGACCCTTCCGAGTAGGCCACATCGCAAATCTCATTCATGATGATCCGGAAATGGCATCTTGCTCGGAAGATGTGAGAAAAGTAGGATGGCGAGGGGCCATTGTTCAGCGGATACTTTATCCATATCTCGCCGTACCATTGTGAATTCCTTGTTGGATCTGGCAATGCCCACTCTGGGGGCTTCTTGAGCAGTGGCGGCAGCATGAAGGAGAAGGCGACGAGGCTGAGAGGGTCAACACGTATGCATGCTCTGGAGTTGATGCACTCACGTTTCCCAGGCGTACAAAGCCCACGCCGTATATGCTCTACCATTCTGTATCCTTTGACTTCGTACGTCCATCACGTCAAAGATTCGAAGTTCGTGAGCTAATGAAACAGCATGAATCCTGTACGGCTGCCCAATCTCATCCAAGCCGCAAAGGTTGTGAAAGACGCTGAAGAGTATACCAGCCTGTATAGTCGTGATGCACGGTTCTGAACATTCTAGCTCCCAGAGGCGCTTGGATTCTGCAAGAAAGCGGTACGCGAGAGTATTGGGGTTCCAGTACTCAGCACGGTTCGAGAAGCCAGGGTAGCAGACCTGCGATTAGATCAGATGGGTCATCAACGGTGTTGAGGAGCTCATACACAGGCATAAGCAAGGACAATGTTGACGAGGAGAGATGAGCAAAAGTCTTTTCGTCTAGCAGCCATGTCTTCCAGGAATAAGTCCTTCTGAAACGCCGCCGTGAATTGGTACTCGCAGCGAAATAACACACTGAGGAGATCTCGCATGAGCGCATCATCATTGCACACTGGAGTCCACAACGATGGCTTGACGTTAGAGAGAACAGGCTCAACAACATGTGCTGCGTGAAAAGGTTTCAGGTAGAGACTTTGTTGCTCATCAGAGCCCAAGTCAGTCATGAGTCGGGGCGAAACATGCTCCGAGACTTGACTTGTCGAATAGAGCGAAGCCGCCTCGTAAATCAATGAATTTAGGTATGGGTTGTCTCGGGCGTAATCTGCAGGCATCTCAGATCGATACGGAAACTCATATCGGAGTCTTGTCTCGGGCACTAAGGCCACTTGAAGCAAAATATCACCGGCCTTGACCTGGTTCAGAACAGCTTCGACGTCGGTGCCGGATCTGATTCTTTTCAAGATGTCCTGTGCATCACGCTCTGGCAGGGTCTTGAGCAGGGTGAGGATCTCCTCGTGGGCCGTTGCTCGGTCCTTCAGGTCGTGGTTGCTCCGGTGAATGGCCTGCAGTCGTGATTCTCCTGGTAGCGTCATGTACTGGCATAAAAGGCCTTTATCAAGACAGCGACGACATGTCGGTCTCCCACCGGAGCACTAAGATATAGGTTAGCCTTTGGAAGACGGGTCAACAGACAATCAAACCACCTTGGCTTTGTTTCTCCGGCACGCGTTGCAGGCCGCAATCACGGTATTCAACCGCGACCTCGACGACGGACTACCCGCCGCGGACGACCCCGACCTAATAGCCTGGGTCGGCATCAGACGGCGCAAAGGCCTGTCTCTACCAGACGGGGTCTGACCAGACATGAGGGATTATCAGGAGCCCCGGTGCTGGTCTAGGAAAGTGAGGTTTGTCGTTTGTGCGCGAATGAGACGCGTTGTTGAACGGAGAAGAATGAGACAGAATGACGTCATTAGCCTTAACACTATGCGTATCTAGGTTAAGACGAGAGAGAGGCCAGGACTATTAAAGAAAGGTCGAGAAAAGACAAGCGCTTCGGGAAAATGCTGCAGATTTTGTATCTGGTAAAATTTTCATGAGAATATTGAATTGGTGTGTGGTATCGGCGGCGTTTGCATCACGAGACCTGTTGAAGTGTTTGAGGCGTTCCTCCACCAATAACCTGTCGACAAATTGACCGGAGACGTGTCCGTGGCTGCCTCAATGTTCCCGGCTCCGCGAATAGAGAGATAGGTGATTGTCTTCAAGAGCCGTGACTTACAGTTGTCTCAAGCCAGGGCGACCTGTCGCTTATCGAAAAAAAAATAAAAAAAAAAACCTTGAGGAAAGCCGCCCACTTGTCCGCCCCGTAGCCCATCCCGGACAATATATCGGAGCACCATTTGTGAGGACATAATTCTGCGATCATGAAGGCTCATCGCGACAATACACTGTCGTATCCTGGTTACAAAGAAGACAATATTAACTAAGAAACTGTTAGGTGGTGAGTATTTAATTAGACGGTGTTCGTCGTTGACTTTCACCCAAGTCAGAGAATACCTACCCTAGAGGAGACAAGAACAACTGGCCAAATCAAGGACAAGAAGGTATCCCTCCAATCAATGAAAATATAAAACCTGATAACAAACAAGTTCGAAAATCCGTGTCAATAAATCGATGGACTAGGTTTCGCTTGTATCAACCCATATGCCTATACCCTCGAGCTCACTTATCGTTTTAGCCCAACCACACGAGTTACGAGACTGTGAACATGCAGCCATCTGCTCATAATTCTGCCTTACTAAATAATCGTAGGTATTTTTTGTAGGAGTATCTTTTGATCTTTGTCATAGTTCCTCGTTGGCCCTGGTCTAAATACTCTAACCATGCGGGAAATGCCGTCATGCATTAACAAACTGTGTCTTTTGCTCTTGTGGCTAATGGCAAGAAGGGATCATTGCAGATAATAATAATAATAATAAGGCATAAACTGCTCCTGCCCTTGATGATAAAAAAAGTTTCAAATCTAAGTTTGTGTGTGTATGAGAATGCACGGCAGCGTAGGGGGATTGAGAAGGTTGACTACTCTCAGCTAACAGTCCAAGGAAGCTTCTCGTAACTCTCCAGAACGGATCGCTAGGACTAACAGGTCCGTTTGAAGGATTGCAATTATTCTCAAAATAACAGCAGAGAGCCGAAGGCCCTATTCTCGAGGTTCTGAAGCCAAGGCGGCTGAAGTTCCTGGACCCGAGCTAAACACCCTGCGGCCTGCTTGGCAACCCGATCCTGTCTGACTATAAGCGAGACTACTAGACTATGAACCTTTCCATTCTCACCTCATCATTCTAATTTTAGAGTGGCTGGTTTCCGAGGAGCGTAGAAAACGACTAGCTCGTTCTTTACCTAGTCAATCTTGCAACCCTGTCAGGGCCAGGAACTTGAAAGAGACTACCCATCACCGGCGCCGATATTAACGCCTAATCAGGCACCCCTGAAAGATCGATCTGTGCGGAAGCTGACTTGGGCATTGGTGATTAAGGCTTGCCAAGATGAAAGCTAGAATCAAGAATGAACAATCCGTCAAATCACTTTTTTGACGATGCTCCAACAGGTGGATATTTTAACCCTTCGAGTTATCCATGACACCAGGCGGCAATGAGGGAGCTGCCTGGGTCTTTATTTTCAGCGACTGCAAGAGTTGAAACTGTCTTTGTCAAGTATCTTTTTGCGTCGGTAGTGATAGGGCGGCAATGGAAAAACGGGCCGATGCTGCTTGTTTCTACCCGTTTCACTTGACTCCATTAATGGATATTCTCGTTGGCAACGGCGCCAACGTTGGGAAAGTGGATTATGATGGATGCATCTTGTTACACAGAGTAGCGCCGTAGGCATTATAGAGGCCCTCGGCGTTCATTAGCCGCAGTGAAAGGATGCACTTCGGGGCCGACACTCGAAAGTGAAGCGCTTAAGATCCTCAATGTACTTATTAAATGGTACATTGTCCTATCATTTACTGACACGCCATCCACGTCGGTAGAGAACGACTTGGCATTCTTGGGACAACTATTGCCAGTTATACATCCTTCGGCAGCTGGGCATAAGGTGTGTCTGGGGCGGTGCAAGCCTGTGTTGGATTCGGGATAAAGACTCCCGCCAAGTCTCAGCCATGTCTACAGATTGAATGAGATCGCCAGACCTCGGTACCTTCTTGGGGCAGACAAAGACACGGGATAGTCGGATCGTCGCGGTCGGCGAGATCAATTCACATGTCCGGACATGCCTTGAGAGCCGTAAATCTTGTTCATGTTTCTGGATAAAATGAAACTCTCGACGTGCCATTCGTATAGAAATCACCACGATGCGACCCATGAAGGCGGCCGAAATCCACAATGAATTGAATGTTCATGCAAGAACCCCGCCAAGAATTGTCAGAAACCGGGTGCATGCATAAGGGTCTTTTGGTGCAGCTATCAGGCTATCCTTGCCTTTGCCTGTAAGCCTTGCTTGGGGCCGGATGTAGGCTGACTGTAGCAGTGAATGTGGCAGCAGCAGGCTGTGCTTAGTTGAATGCGGTCAGTCTCACCGTCAAGATAGCTAACAATCCTTTGCTGTAACCGAGCTTATTCGCTAACATTTACGGGCGGGTGTTGGCGGTGTGAGATGAAGGCTGAGTGTTTATGCAAAATGCACAAAGCTTGAAACAATTGCCCATGGTGAAACGTCGACAACTCATAAAAAGGACGGCCTCAGCCTTTTGACCGTCAATGCATGCATAAAAGCTCCTACTATAAAGGTGCTCGAGCATCTGGGCGTTGATGCAGGGCTTGAGCGGGGTGCGGTGCGTGCAGCAAGCACATGGGGTCAGCTGAGTCCCCGCGGTGCAAAAGTACGCCCGGGAGTTCTCGATGACAGGGTCTGGACGGTTTGAGGAGACACTGTGGATGAGCTCAGAGGCTCGAGATCAATGACACAAAGGTCAGTTGACTAGTGGGCAATAGACGAGGGATGTGCAGGATCAACAGGAGCTCCGAAACAAACCGCTGGTGGAGTGAGTGTACCCGCTCGCTGATCGATTTATTAACCCGCGGGTCTTTGCTCTGCAGGTGACAGGCAGGGTGCTCGCTGCAAAAAGAGTGAGTGCGGGAGAAAAAAGATAAGACGAGACAAACAGTCAGCTGGCTATCTTGGCGTTGGTTGACAATGGCATGGCTTGGATGGCCGACACAGCCGAGCAACAGCTGAGGGTTAATAGCTCATGAAACCTTGTGGGGTTGGGAACCCAACCTAGACGAGAGAGAGCAAGGGTCGGTATGTCGGGTTGGTTATACAGAGTATTGGTGATCGCCGACCGACCCTCTTTGTTCCCCTCTCTGGTGACCTGACGTCAGATTCTAGGAACTGAATTCTCGCTGACGTTTTCCGTCCCTGCCCATCATCAGCATTCAGTCATCGTAAAGAGCGGGCTCTGACCAGGCTAGCAGAGGGGGACCGGATTCTAGGCCCGCTCGTATTGTCGTTCGCGGCCTCCCAGCTAGCCACCACCAAACCACTGATCGGATCTAGGGAGCCGCCCCCTCCCCAGCCACAGGTAAAGTTTGGAACTAGGGGAGCTATTCTCCGTCTGCGGGTTTGCTGTAGCAACTGCACACCAGTCTCACATGATTGCGCGTTCTCTGCCCCAGTCCATTACCCGTCCTCTTTGAACCGATAGCCGGGGATGTCTGTGGACCAAGACCGCATGTCCCGTCCTCGATTGGACTGTCGCAGAGAGGGGACGGACAGGGGTCAGCCAGAGCCAAGCAATGGCTAGTGGGGATCCATTCCTCGTTTGGGTGCGTGGCTTGGAGACAGGGCAACCCGGGGTTGTCTAGTCGACGCACGCGCAGGGAATACGAGCGGCTAGGACCCATCGCCTGATGGATATAAACCGAGGCTGTGAAGAGGCTAGAACATCTCCAACCAACCTCTTCCTTACTACAAAAAAGGCGATTGGCCTCCGGTTCCTGCAAGATCTTCTCTCAAAGTGCGTCCTCACCAGTCCTCCCCTCTTGAACTGACGTCCATCAAACGCAAGCCACTGCGTGACATTGCTGACCCTTGATCTAACCCTCCCTCCCCCCGCTGTACCATCGTTCCACGGCACGACGCAACCAACCGCAACGCCTCCAATGTTCTCCAAAGCTCTCTCCGTGGCTGCCCTAGCCCTTGCCGCACCTGCTCTGGTGTCGGCCCAGACCTCTACCACCTGCAACCCTCTCCTGGCCAGTAAGTTACACAGCCAATCTGATTGAGTTCTCTTTTGCTGACATTCCCCAGCCTGCCCTGCCGACCCTGCCTTTGGTAAGGACACAGTCCACTGCGACTTTACCAAGGGAGAGTGCCCTGCCTTTACCAACGTTGGTGGTACTGCCATTGAGTACGGTGAGAAGGGTGGTGTCTTTACGATTCCCGGTCTCGGTGTCGCTCCCACAATCGCCACCGGCAAGTACATCTTCTTTGGCCGCGTTGATGTCGAGGTCCAAGCCGCTCCTGGCGTGGGCATCATCACCAGCGCTGTGCTTCAGTCTGATAACCTTGACGAGGTATGCTATTACTCTCTTCTCATACACACAATTCATACTAACGTCTACAGATTGATTGGGAGTGGATCGGTGGTGACAACGCCCAAGTTCAGTCCAACTACTTCAGCAAGGGCGACATCAGCACATACGATCGCGGCGCCTTCCACCCCGTAGCCAACCCCACGGGTCAGTTCCACGTCTACTCTATCGAGTGGACACCCGCCTTTGTCAACTGGATCATCGACGGTACAGTTGTGCGCACCCTCACCTACGCCGACGCCAAGGGCGGCTCAGCTTTCCCTCAGACCCCCATGCAGGTCAAGCTGGGCACCTGGGTGGCCGGCCGTCCCGACGCAGCGGAGGGTACCGTCATCTGGGCCGGCGGTATGGCCGACTTCTCCAAGGGTCCCTTCACCGGTTACTACAAGAGCATCTCCATCGTCGACTACGCCGGTGGTGATGCTCCCACGACCAAGAGCGTGAAGGAGTATATCTACGGTGACCAGTCTGGCAGCTACCAGAGCATCCGAACTGCTTAAAATGGGAAATAATGAAAGTTAATGAAAGAGATGGGATGATTAATGAGACTGGTAATGAAAGAGGGGGACGAATAATGAGGCTGGCATGGCATTTGACATTTGGCATTAGACTATGAACATCAATCAATATATATGACCCAATTCATCAATGACTTGATCTCTCTGGCATGTGGCATGAACATAAAATGATCTAGCATAAAGACGGCATGGTGACACGACCCAAGACGGCTCACAGATCGGCGGGCAATCATGGTGGGCGGAGGTTTCGGTCATCTCAGGTTTATCTCAGTTCACTGAGACCTTGTCCCGAGCATGGCTGGAACACACTTCCGCCTTACAAGTCCGACATGGACTTTTGGACTTTAATTGCCTATCCACTCCTCTAAGTGAGACACTGAGAAATGACAGTTGTTCTTGATCGTCTACCGTACACTTGATTCACTGGAAGTGTGAAATAACAATGGCATCTCTAGTGAGGTTGTTATGCTGGCAAGATAAACGTTTAAGATACTGTTTCGATGGAGGCGTCACTCGGACGAGTTTGAGAGTTCAATGAGGGTTGATAAGTCTTATGGTCGATAAGAAACACTTGCTCGTTTCTAAACCGAATCGTCTACTCCAATGTCCACCCTCATAACCGCCGCCCGCGTCTTCTTCTTCACTTCCCCTCCTCGAGTATCATCGAACCAATACCTATGCACAACCTTAAAACCCGACTTTTCATACGATTTCATGGCAGGCATGTTGTCATTATCCAGGATAAGGGCCAGTGTCACCTTGGCCCCGTTGTTTTCCCTCAGCGCGACCTGTTTGGCAAATTCGATGATTTTGTACGAGTGACCTTTCCGTCTCTCGGTTGGTAGGACGTACATGGCGTTTAGAACGTAGGTGGAATCGACACCAGGAGCGGGAGGACCGAAACTGACGGTGTCTGGTTGGAGATGCATTTTATCCTCGTAGGATTTTGCGGCTGTCTTGGCTTCGAGGGGCCCGACCAAGGTGAGAGCTGCGAGCCACGGCGAGTTTAGTATGAGAGAGATATCATCGGTGGTCTCAGCTTCGGCGTCGGGCTCCGAGACAATGATGGTGTTGAGGGCCACCGGGTTGTTTAGTCGGGAGGCCCAAATCTCCTCTGAAAAGGCGACTTCGCGGGCATAGCTTGAGCCAAAGCTTTCAGGCGAGAGTTGAAGAGAAAGGAGACGAAACTCCTTGTAGCGAGCGATGAGTTGACTCCATTGGGCTGGGTCAGGCAACGACTTGGGCAAGGCGACGGCTCTGGTGTTCATATTGGCTGGTGAGTGAGCACTTGAGTTTGGAAGTGTGAAACTGGTATTTTCCGACTTAAGTAAGAAGACTCAAGCTAAAGAGGGAGAAATAAAAGCGATTGGTTTCTTATGAGAGAACGTGGTGAGCTGTCGGTACCTGCAGCTCTGAGTCACTTCGAGCTGCCCAAAAGAGCAATGATCAAGCACGCCATGAGTGTTGGTCTTAGTCAGACGCTTAGCGGCTGTCAATGTGATCTAGTCAGAGTGAAATATTTCTTGATTTATCACTTATGGATAGTCTCTTTGACGTGCAAGTGATAGTGACCTCATGGCAACAAGCTGGATTGAGCAAGTGTTGCTGGTTGAGGTTCAGTGGCGAGGAGAGAAATAGATGATGCAATTTGGGTCATTCCCATAGGATACCAGCGTGTTAGGGACCAAGAACAAACGATACTACACTAAAAGCAATTATCATGAGGAATTCACGAATATTTGCCTCAATGTGAGGTCAATACATCAACAAAGATGTCCAGCACTAAGCTCAACTACTGAGAAGGTGCCTCAGCCTTCAACGCCCTCTGTCCAATTTCTATCAGCTCCTCGTTCACAAAGGTGTCCTTCTCGAAGCCATTCACAGCCGTATCCAACAGGGCTGCTGCCATCTCATCTCGCTGGATAGTCGGGAGACCTATGAGAACGCGAGCAACGCCTTGAACACCCTTGACTAGGAGGCTGGTGTTCGCTGTGTTGATCAGTCCAGGCTTAAACACGCAGGCCTTGAGAGTGCCGCTGGACTTTTGCGCGCGCTCGAGGACATCTGTCTCAACTTGGCCCTGCTATGCGTTAGGTGCATCAAGTCGGGAATTGCGAGACATGACATACCCTCATCACGCAGTAGTCGCCCATGATCCAGGGCTTCTTGGCCGGGTCTCGTTCTGCGTTGGAGCCGCTGACGTAGACGAAGCGAAACGGCTCAGACTTGTCCTTGCGTGGGAGATTCGAAAATGTGTCGGCTGCTGCTAGAGGATAGTCATGGCAAATCTTGCGCACTTCATCTTGGGGAAACGTCTTGGATTTAGTTGGCGTGATGGCAATGAGCCTACGACGTCGTCAGCTTCCGAGTTCCACTGCTTTGCGGAGGCCAAACGCACCAGATACAAGCATCCGCATCGGATATTTCAGTCTTGACACTCTCCGGATAGCTGATAAAGTCATCGCAGGCAACCGACTTCAACTTGGAGGCGTCGGCTTGCGATCCCGAGCCTTCTGGAACGGCGGTTTGACGTCGCGCTAGTGCGATGACAGACGCGATGTTTGGATGGGACAGCGCTTGACGGACAACTTCCGTACCCAGGAAGCCAGTTGCGCCGGCTATGACGAGCTTCATGATGGTGGTTTTGGCTGGTATTCGTGTTGTGCGGGGTTGAGATGGAATGCCTGGGATAAGAATGCTGACGTCGCCCTCTACGGAGTACAGCGATATTTAAAACCAATCCTCTGATAAGCCGCTTACGAATAGCAACTGAAGCGTAAGCTTGCAAAAAACAAGGATTAATCTTGAAACATAACTGTGGTGCGCCCTGGTAGCACTGGTGAAACATTGCTGCTCTAAATACACAAGAAGACGGAGTTTAGTTGCAAACTCCGAGATGAGAAAATAAGAATCCCATACGATACCAAGAATTATACCTGCCAAATTTATGAAATAGGCGTCGACTTGAGGTAGTCGCACTTGGCGTTGTCAAAGGGACTTCCGCAGCCAACCTCATTATCCTTCTCGATAAACACAGCCGGAAGGTTGAAGTAGCACGTCGGCACCTGACCCCAAGCCAAGTTGCTCAGGTCAATCTCCTTGTTGTCTCCTCCGTGAAGCCCACAGTCAATGATGGCGCGGTAGAACGGCTCCCGGTCCCCAAGCCCGTACGAGGCCATCTGGTCATAAATTTCGGCGGTGGCCTCAACCCACTCGTTCTCGCGGTTCGGGTTCTGGTTGTTCTTCATAATGTAGAAGCAGTACTCTTCTCCGTCCTTGAGCTCGAGCCACTGTCGACCAGGAGCGAAGCCGCAGTCCTCACGGGTACGCACATTGTCACGCTTGTCAGCAACGAGGTGGTACTTGGCTGCCTTCATGACGTCGTTGGCAACCTTTTTCTGAATATTGTTTGTCATGGACTCGATGGTTACGCGGACTGCTTCTTCGTCGTCGTCGACTAGGAACCAGCCGCCGTTGAAAAGTTTGGCAATCTTGGTCTCGTATGTGTCCCACTTGGGGGCTGGGAGGGAGTTGTATTCTTCTTCACTGCGGCCGCCGCCCGTGACGATGCCGAGGGTATCTTGCAGGGATGTAGTGGCCGCCTCGAAGGTGTTGGCGAGGGCGCTTATAATGGTGCCTTGATCGACCTCATCGCCTGTTAGAGAAAGGGCGGAGAAGATGCCAGCCAAGATACCGAAGCCGGCAGAGATTCCAGAGCCCTGGTCGTGTTAGTCTCTCACTGCGAATATAGAATGGTAAACTTACAGCAACAGGAACAAGACCTCCAACTGCGTTTCCAATAATGGGCAGCTGCAATCCAACCCCGAACCTGACTCGGGTTATCCTCAGACCCGTCAAAGTCCTGAACCATCTGAGGAATCCTCAAGCCGTTGATGAGAGTCTCCTGAGTGAACTGGCGGTTCAGCTCGCGGAACTTTTCGTGCATGCCCTTGACGGCCTGGAAGATCCAGTACGAGTTCTTGCCCAGAGGCGTCGTGCCGAACTGGTCGAACTGATCGTCGCAGCTCAGGCTGCCCATGGGGTTGCAGTCGTTTCCTAGGGCAGAACAGCCGGCGGCGCCAGATTTGCCTGAAGTGCCGCCCTGGACTTGATCTTCCATGTTCTTGACCCATGAGTTTTCGTGCTCTGCTGCAAGTCAGCGCCGAGCTTGGTGTTACACGTGAGGCTACAGGAGATTACACACTTACCCCAATGAGTCTTGATGAATAGCTCAAGAGATACACCCGCTGCAGTCTTTTCCCCGAGATCATCGGCACCTTCTGGGGTTCTCAGGTTCCAGCCCTTGCAGAGAGTATCTTTGCTATTCAAGACATCGTCTCGCTTGGAGACTAGCGGCGAGGCACTTGTCGACGCCACAAGGGCCAAAAGAGCGGAAGCAGACTTCATTGTAGAGGTCTGGTTTCGAGAAAGGATGAGGCTGGGTATCGAATAGACAGTCCGATGTCAAACGGTTTAGGTCTAGATTACCTTCTGGCTGATACGGAAGAAGCTGCACGAACGAGGCTGCATTTATATAAAACTACAACCACAACTCTAAGGTCGGCATATCGGCGCCTGTAATGCTATCAACCCTCAGCATAGATCTTGGCAGCTTACGTCTCGATCGTTTGGCGAGATGAACCGGACTGTTCGCTGACGATATGCCCACAAAGGATCGAGTTCCCTAAGGGTGCACGGGCTGACCGGGGAATTAAGGACTTTGGTGACACGCGGAAGGATTCAGAAGGATTCGCTTCCCCATGTTTGTTGAAACCCCAGCCCTATAAGGAAGGTCAGTGGTTCGGTCAATATTTAGGATCGAGGTCCGATGGAAAAAGTAGCTTAATTCGCGTGTTTGAGGATTCATCCCAGAGCGCTGACCTGTTTTGATGGCATTGAGGGACTCTGGTACCAATCAACGAAAGAACCCAGCCCTGAGCTCTGTCATACGGTACCCTTCCCAAAGGTACGGAGTGCCGTGATAGACTTGCAGGCTAGGTATTCTATCGATGCCTGGAAGGCCCATGCTAGCCTACCCGTCTGTTCCCTGCCAGACTCCTCAAATTTCTCAGTAGGGCTGGATCGGCATCAACTCGACCACGGCAATCGAATGGTCCCATTTAGGTGGGGTGACGAACCCCCTATCATCGAACAAGTCGGTAGGGCCATCGGAGCTGGTTGAACATTGACTGTTAGAAGAGGACACGCAGGATGATTGATCAGGAATGAAAGGGTATTGGAGACAACTAATTATGCTGATAATGTTGATTGTCTGGTTTTGGTGCCCCGAACACCTGTCTTATGACTCACCCCCACCTATCCATGCCAGTGCATAAACGCAATATCACTCCATGTCAAAGCGCCCCAGAATAGGCAATTCAAATATGGGTCTGGCTATAAATCTTACCTATCTTCTCGGGACCGAGGAGGTCGAGCAATGACGCATCAACTTGGCTTATAAACCTGCCTATGTCTTGGCGTAAGGGTCCGAAGCTCGCAACGTAAGTAGAGAGAACACTGCACAGCTCCTGCTCAGCTTCGGATCTATCCCTCAACCTAGCACTACATACCTACACATAGCGTAATGGCAGGGTGCCAGCAGAAATCTACTTTTTCAGGGCATCTTTATCGATAGGAACCTAAGTAGGACATCTCAAGAATGCTGGTTCCAGAATCTCATCCTCGTCTCCCACGTTGGTGGCCAAGCTGAGTATATCAAACACCTTGTCCCATGCACCCTTGCATCGAAACCCCTGGGTCTCGTGGAGAGGACTACCTAATCTAAAGTCCGGTGTGTCATTTTCGTGCTGAGAATATTTTCGTCCGTGCTGTGTGGGCTGTAAATGCGTTGTGTGATGCTCGTAACTCCTCTATGTGGTCATACCAAGAGTCTGCAGAGCCTGTCACGATGCGGATTTCAAAGTGCTGGAGGGCCGATTGCAGGTTTTTAGTCACACTTGTACGGAAACCATCGGCAATTATGACATATAGGCTGTTCTTGCCTCCCCAGATGCAGGACATAACATTGTGTCTCATCCGCCATGACTCTGCCGCATTGACTAGGCGGCACCGCACTGCTTCACCGCCTGAACCTAGCTGGATATTGAGCACACGGAACTCAACAGAACAAGTAATTGACTGAAGAGTGGCTGGAGTTTTATTGATTGGGTTGCAAACAGCTTTCAGAATATCTCATGACATTGCGTGCAACGCTTTTGCAGAAAGCTCACAACATAACCATAGAATAGCGTACAATCATTCTAATTTCTACATGTACCTCAGAGCTTGATTGTATCTCGAAGAAGAAGCTCAGCCGTAGCATTTCTCGCTAGGAAGCTCGCCTCGTATCTCAAAATATCCAAGTTCACCCAGGGATCGGAGATTGATGTTTTTGGAAAGCTGATATGGCCCTTTCCCAACCAAATTTCATTGCACTTCATCCCCAGGCCACAAGGAATGAATTCTTGAACCGAAGGGGGTTGTCCAACATACGGTGAGGGAATGTTGCGGAGATTGAGCATCCATCTGTCTGGCTGAGGCGCGCTGGTGACCAGCTGTTCTGGGACGAATTCAAACTCGACCATTTTTCGTCCCAAGGGTCGCTCCGTGCCGCCTGTGACGAGCCGGCTACCAGTAAACTGCTCAATAACAGTTTTTCCATGGACCTTGGGGAAGCCGAGGAGCTCGCGGCCAGCAAATATGGCGGCATCGTTGTCGAGAATGAAGAGGAGATTAAAATGGAACTTTTCGCCCTTGTAGGTCACTTCGACCTGGTGAGCATATTCGGTATAGGCTCCAACAGGGCTCATTCCGTAGCTGAGAAATAGGGACGTCATGAGCGGCTCTTCCTCCAATTCGAGAACATCAGGGACGAGAGGGGCGACCTGAGATGCGGCAACTCGATAGGTAATGCCGACTGCGGTGGTGTTGGTGAAGATCCCCTTTGCCCTTGAATATGCTGGAGCAAAGGTTGGCAACGATTCGCCATTCAAATTCAAGGTCCCAAAAGGCATTGTTGCTGTGAGGTTGTCTTGACGTAGTTGTAAATGTGAGAAAAGGTGAGAAGGATGTGCGGGTAGGGCGGAGTTTGCCGGTGGCACTGGTAATGTATGGAACGTATTAGCTATCCAAGATCTAACAAAGGGATTGTTGGCTTTCTTAAATAGTGATTCAACACAGATCAGCGAATTCTCTCAGGCAAGCCCCCAGTCCCCAAGTTGATACTGTTCCTTACGTTGACCGCATAGACCTCGTCTTGTTAAACTCGTGATTTGCTGACGTTGCCTGCAGGAGGCGGTGGGCTGATCGAGCAGTCCCAGTTTAATCAACCCACCGTGCGCAACCTCGTGGATATGAGTTCCCCAGTTCACATGAAAAGAACCGAGGCACGAATAATGCCCCGGTCCGAGACTATTCCCGAGGCCGTTGACCTCTGTTGAAAGCTGGGTTACGTGGTAGCCTCCCTCATCACACCATCAACCACTCCCGCTAGATGTTTCGCTTTTGCCAAGATCAACAAACCCGCAGGGGATACAACCAGACTGTTGAAATCCACTGCACGCCCAAGTTTCTCTCCAATCAATTCTACCGTCACGCGTCCATGGCCTGCGAGTCTTCTTCAGATAAAACATCACAGCGGAGGCGGCGGCAGAATGCCCTGGCTCAGCGGAACTATCGTATGTTTCATGAGCTGCTTTATCTCGTGCACACGGCTGACCCTTGAGGATAATAGGCGCACGGCAAAGGGAGAGAAGAAGGGTGCTGGAACGTTTGGCTGTCTCTCGCATCCTCTTGCCATCTTCCTTGGAAGTCTCATGCACGCATGATTATGGGGTAGCATGTTTACAGCCAGCCTCACAATGGGATCTCGGACCAACCCAGTTGACAAGAAGAGCCATCTCTTCTACCTCGGCCGACACGGGCTTCCGTTCTCTAGACATCGCGCCAGGATTTACCGCCTCCGACTTCTTCTCTTGCATCGGCTCTTACCCCGAGAAGGAACGTCGTACCTTTTTCTTGTTGATGACCAAGGAGCTGTTTGGCATCCGGGATATTATCAAATACGGCCTCATCTTCTTGGGATACCCTGTGAGCTCATCACTCTATAACAACGCGATGCTTGTTCCGATGAGTCAATGGCTACGAGACCTCCAGCAAAGTCTGGGCGATTTTGATTTTGGAGCAGCCATCAAAGCTGGCATTAGCGTCCTTGGAAAGTTAAACATTCCTTCGGGACATAATTCCAGGATTCACGAGATAGTTGCATCTCCTCTTCGGGGCCAGGTTGCAGATTACATCCTTCTGTGTCGAGTTTCATTCGTGTCGGCAATTTTCATGAATGCACTCCACTTGGGAATCCCATGGTACGACCTCATATCTTTTGACTCCAAATCACCTTTTTCTCGTCTACGAGAGCAAATCATACAGAGAAATAGCTTGGACGAGGATACGGGCATAGAAAATGCCGACCGGGCTGCACAAATACGACTAGCATTTGAGGATTATCTCAAGGGGATACAACCTGACCTTGTGCCCACAGACGCACAACTCACTATCCCTCATCATCCAACATTAGATACAATCCCATGGCCAGGCTTTCGTTCCAAAGTCATTGCTGCGGTACACTCAGATCCCCCGTCGATTGACAGAGAAGACTTCTGTCTTGACTTGCTCAACGACGGTCTTCGATGCTGGGGCTTTGCTAACGGAGATTCATTGCCCTCGGCAGCTCCTTGGGATGCTCAGAACTGGGAAGCAGCCCCGTGGTTTCTTGAGAAGTGGGAGCATCTCACCGACGGGAGAGATGGGGATGAGTGGAAAATAAGTGCCCGGTGGTGGTCTATGGGCGCTAGGAGGAATTTATGAGCTAGAAAGTGGCCTCAAATTGGCTCTTGCAATCCATATTTAAAGAGACAGTAAATCATAGATTCGAGTTATAGACTTGTCTTATTCGGAGTGACTTTCTGGTCGTCCTTGCGAGGACCCTAACATTAGTCTACAAATCTCATCAACTTCGACCCAAGCATCGCCGAGGCGTGAATCAACCTCGGCACATTAACGTTAGCTAGCAGAAAAGGATCATACCTTGCGTCACGCGCCCTATGCACATAACGTCACCCGCAGTTAACGTCACCTGCAGCAAGGAGCCTCATTAATGTTTCGGAGTTGGTATTCATTGCAACTCCATGTTTGAAGAATCGAAAGATTGCTTCGGTCCGATTACAATATCCCATCCAGACAGATTGCCGACAGTTCCGACCAGAAGCCTGATGCGATAACCTACGTTGGTTCCATACCAGGATAGCAAAGAAGCCTAGCCCTTAAAGAAATCTTGCGAGGTATATTTAAGGGCAAATATCTGATTGCCTCCTTCTCCTGTTCGCAAAACATATCTCTTTCATCACATACAGCACATTCATCATGCAGGCATTCCAATACGGCGGTCCAGAGTCGCCATTTCAACTTCGAAATGTTCCTATTCCTGAGCCGGGACAAGGCCAGGCCCTGATCTCTGTCAAGGCCGCCGGTCTTTGTCACACCGACGCCCACTATGTTGACGGACACGGCATTGAAATGCTGCCTTCCCTTCCCATCACGCTTGGGCACGAAGTGGCCGGAACTGTCGTCAAGGTTGGATCAGAGCCGTCTCCGGTTCAAGTTGGCGATCGCGTGGTTGTGGCTCTGGTAGCTCATCCTGTTGAGAAGGCAACTCGAGCCACGACGATTGGGCTTGGCTACGATGGTGGCTATGGCGAATTTGCGATAGCTCATTATGAGCACCTGGTAAAGATTCCAGACGGTGTGTCATTCCCTCAAGCGGCCGTGGCCACGGATTCAATCTCGACGGCGTATCACGCTGCAGTGGTGACCGCTGGAGTTACAAAGTCGTCAACGGTGGCAATCATTGGAGTCGGCGGCCTTGGGCTCAATGCAGTCGCGATTTCGGTACTGCAAGGCGCCAAGGTCTATGGAATCGATATCAACGAGGACAAATACGAAGATGCGAAGCGCTTGGGCGCGGTCGCGTGCGCCCCAACCCTCGGTAGTTTCCCCGACGTTGCTTTTGACGCCGTCATCGACTTTGTTGGACTCACGCCAACAATTTCCGCTGCCATCTCTTCGGTGAAAAAGGGCGGAACAGTTGTAATGGTAGGACTCAACGGTGGTAATGTTGAAGTCTCATCCATGTTGTTGGTGACAAAGAGTATCAGTTTGAAGGGCTCATTTGGGGCGGCAAAGGAAGAGCTATTGGAGGTGTTGAATCTGATTGCTTCTGGCAAATTGACACCGAAGCTGACGGAAATACCGTTCAAGGATGTGCCGAAGGGGTTGGAGGATATAAAGAAGAATAAGGTGGAGGGCCGATTGTTTGTCCGCCCCAGTGCGGAGTAGGGGTCAGTGGAATCGCCAGGTTGAGAAACAAGGCTATTCCTACCTTTTTCAAGTTGTCTGAATTGTCTTTCAATATTATATAATACAGTAAAAATAAGGTTGCGTCACAAGGAAAATGAAAGAATACTGAGTGTGGCACCACTCCCAACGCGAAGCAATTAAATACGAGAATCCCCCAGGTAACCCTGGCTGAAATGCATGCAGAGCCCGGAAGAAAACGCCCGGCCTCACTCTGCTGTCTGCCAGAACCCCTGCAACAGCTGCTGCAGCTAGTTTGCTTGGGGGATGGCGCGGCAATAGCTTCATGTGCCCTGCACTCAGCCGCAGGCAGGGATGGGAGTTGATACACTTTGGGACTGAACATACATATAAAGGAGAGGCTTGGCTCACGCTGAAACATGCAGTCCGTGTAACCTTCAATATTCCCAACATTTCGGCTGCTGTGCCGCAACGCCTTTATCATGATAGAATCATCATCCCCGTTTATCGCATCGTCGATTCCCCTACTTCACAATGCAGTCAAATCACTAATTTTCAAATGCGCCGAAATTCTCATGGCTTTGTTTATTTGGAAACTCTTCTCACTCTTTGCCGCCCGGTCTCATCAATTCACGGCCTATCTCATGTTTGCCGAAGACTATATACAGCGCTGGCTGTTCCTGTCTTCCCGCGGCTTCTCGCGCGCCACTCTTATCATCCTCGGCTTCAGCATTCTTAACGTTGCTGCGTCTCTTTACGGGACTTTGCTCTGGGCACTTGACTCTCCAGGTTACATCTTTAGGCAATCCGACATCACAGCCGCCGAATACCAAGATTTGCGCAACAAGAATCCCCCTTATATCGTTCAGTTGCATCTTGATCCAGACAACCTTGAAGAAACGGAAGCGACCCTTTCGCAAACCGTAGGATCCGAGCTTTTCCAACCCGGACTTAACTACACCCTGACTGGCGACGTCCAAAGAGGAACCCCCGAGATCACCACACCAACGCGACAAGGCGATGTCGGGGCGCGAATCTGGCTTGACGACAAGGGTTTTTCGGTTTCGCCAGATAGTTACGCCATGTTCCCTGATTCCGGCACCATCGACGGCCAAACGTTCCCCGATTGCAGATACTTTGGCGGAGGTGCCGCTGCCTGGAACTGCACCTTCAACAGCACCTTTTCAGTGTCGATCATAGACACAATTGTTGGGCAGCCCGAGGTACACTGGGACGACCAGTCGGATTTGAAACTGGATTCGAGATACATCAAACCGAACAGAGTCGACAACATCTGGGCTTCCTTTGGAGCTGGCGGCGGGTCTGCGGTTATGATGCAGGTCTTTACTGTTACCAAAGGGACGAGGCGACATACCTTTGCCGAGTCTGTGCTTCGAATCACAATGTTGACGAATCCCGGTATTCCTTTCTCTGTCAAGGACGTGGACAATCTGGTACGGCAGACATGGAGTACCAACGAGACCGAGAGAAAGGACCCTCTTATCGACAAGATTGTGGGCGGCATGATGAGAGCGCAGGATGAGGGCCTCAGTTACCAATTCGGAGCCAACTCGGCCGCCAACTCCAACCTCACAGTTCTTCAGTCCAGCTGGGGTTACCTGACTGCCGTCAACGGCGGCAAAGATCTTTTCTCCCTCGTCAGTATCACTGCAACCAACATCACTCTCATAAGATCCGAAACCATTGACAAAGCGCCATCACCACTGGAGAAATGCGATCAGGGATCATTTCAGAATGAGGCGTTTGGCGGAAAGGTTACCCAGACTGATTGTGCGGCATCCAAAAACGACAACGAAAGCAATGAGTTCTTTGGTCAGGTCGATACTGCTGCTGTTCTGATAGCATATGGACTTGGCAACGGCCGCTCCAACGTCAGCTCAGAGTCCCTAAATCAAGACGTATTGTCCTGGACCGAGAACATGTCAGCCACGCTGGAAAGCCTCCTCATCGCAAGAGCCTACATGGTCAGCGTTGATCCGGCCCTAGTCACAATCAGCGTTCAAAAGCTGATGGTTGCCATGTCTGGCCTACAACTCCTTCTCAGCGTCCTTGCTGCTGTTCTCGCAGGCGCCACGTGGCTCGCGTTATCTTTCCTTGCCGACGCATACTGGTCCAACACCTTCTTCGCAAGCGTGATGCATACCACTTTGGAGCGGAGCGGCAAGAGGTCTGGTTACGTGCACAATCCGCAAAATGTTGAACTACTGTCAGCAAGGGATGGGGAATCTATCGCAATAGCTGGTAGGGCAGTTGTCCTTCAAGATCGACCTTCGGATGGGTTCTTGGCTCAACAACAATGGATGCCAGGTAATCAACCCGTTGCATACTATTCTCAAGTACCTAGTTACGCAGACACGAACTTCCCGCCTGAGCAGCGGAAACAATAAGTAGAAGAAAACATTCAAGTGGTGGCGGGCTCAATTCACAGACTTTTAAGAACCCTGTATGTGATTTTGAAGATAGTGATAAATGACAACCTCACCCACACCCAAAGACGTGCATCTCATGCATTGCCGTAGACTCATCGCTGAAGAGTCAACAGACCAGGCTTATATGGCAAAAGATTGTAGTCTCCGCCCGAAGCAGGATCGCGTCCCTGATACAGAAACTGCAAGTTGCAGGCATCAATCGTCATTGTCTGGTCAGGGTCACTGCGGATCAGCTCGCCGTGACTGATATCGTTGGTCCACCGCGCGCCGCTGTTGGCCTTGCCCGCAAAAGGACTGCTCTCACTTGTGGCCTGCGGTTTCCACGAGCCTCCGAGGTTGTCGGTCGTGAATGAGCGGAAGTAGCGACCGTTCGCTCCAATGGCCTCGACGATCATAAGGTACTGATTCTGGCCTTTGACCTTGTACACTTGAACGGCTTCGAAGAGGTTGTTGCGTGTGTCGCTCATGACTACCTGGTATGATGAGCCAAAGCTGCCGGGGAAATTGCCGATGGGCATGCTGGCACGGTAGATTTTGCCATTGTCGCCGGCGAAGAATAGGTACATGTTCTTGCTATCGCCAATAACGGCCTGATCGATGGGTCCGGTGCCGCCGTCAGACCACGTCCCAGTGAAGAGCGGCTGGACCGACGACCAGCTATTGACGCTGGCGGGATCCTTGGATGTGCGATACGAGAAGGTAGTTGGACCCCACTGGTAAGCCAGCACCCAGACGTCCTTGGGTCGAAAGTAAAAGAGCGAAGGTGCAACAGCAGAGAAGCTCATCGAGTTCTGCTTGGCGGAGCCCATGTTGGACCAGTCCGAGAAGAGGTCAAAACCAATCGAGCTCCATTTCGTCCCCGTGTCGTGAGTGGTCGCATAGACAAGGTGTCGTCCGTTATATGGCGCGTGGGTAAAGTCCTTGAGTGCGACTAAGCCTGACTTTGGATTGGCCAGCACACCAGTCGAGGTCCAGCGATAGGTAGATGGGAGAGTGCACTGAGCAGTGACACTGAGGACCCAAGACAGGGACAAGATGGCTTTGGCGAATGTGTGCATTTTGTTGAAGAGAAGCCTCGTATAGAGGGAGAGATCTAGCCAGAGTGTGTGGATGTCAACAGGAAAGCCGAGGAAAAAGCAGTGCAGGCAGCTCGCACTTATATATGTGATGTAGAAGATTTGGTTATAGCCATTTCTCGTATTGATTTACACGAGACAGGCTGCTCTCCCCTTGATCATTCGACATCCGGTAGGCATCAGACAGCATATCATGCATGATACAGGGATGCTTTCCGGCACTAAACCTAGGACGGATATTCCTGTTCGGCACCTAGATTCCGAGCAACGCATTTTTAGAAAGCACAAGGGCATCAGTGCAACCGTCCTGAAACAAACAGAAATATTCCGGCGGAGAAATACCATACCGTGGCCAGTCAATGGTGCTACGACCAAACAAACCTTGGATCATACGGGAAAGTACTGAAGCTAAAGGGACCTCTAGCGTCTCCACCCTGCTGTGTCGATTTGTTGGGTGGGATCTTCAGCCTCAATTGGCTTGGCGGATCTTTGATTATAGTCTGGGGATTTCTAGGATGAAATCGACTTGGCGCTGATCAGTACCTGTTTCATCAATCTACGAGGTAGTTTTCGGATTCTTTGAGTTGTTGGTTGTGTTTTACCACCAGCAATGTTGGTTGTTTTATATTCGAATTTGGATGCCATGCCCGGAGTTATGGCCTTAACTCCTCTGACGCTTAACTCCTATGCCCGTGAAAGAGATATACGTTGTTGGGTATTTAAAGATGCCATCTAGATAGGGTTCAAACGCTTCATTTTGGACGAATTGGAATCTTCGCTCTCGCACGTTCTTCACAACATCAATTGCTCGTTGCCATCAAGATACAACACTCTTATCACTCAAAATGTCCATGGTTTCACACGAGCCCTTTCAACTAGTCGGCCGCTATGCCGACCGCAATCGGTGGGAGAACCTCAATGGGCCTGGAGATTCGCGTGTGACTGGCATACAAATCATCAAAGATGAGGCCCTCGATGGTGCATGGGGTGATAAAGTTGTGCTCATCACCGGGGTCTCTGCTGGAATTGGCATCAAGACCATTGAAGCAATCGCTTCAACTGGTGCTACTGTCTTCGGAACGGCTCGCAACATTGACAAGGCCAAACAGGCACTTGCCCATCTACTTGAAAACCACCGAGGCCGAATCCACCTGATTGACATGGACCAAGCCGACCTCGCCACAGTTCGTGCTTGCGCCGATAGCATTCGCGAGAAGAGCGGAGGCAAGCTCAACGTCATCATTAACAACGCGGCCGTTATGAATACTCCATACGAAAAGACCAAGGACGGATTTGAGTTGCAGTTTCAGACAAACTACCTCTCCCACTTTCTGCTCTTCTACCTACTCAAGGACCTCCTCTTGACGAGCTCGTCAGCTAAATTTCACTCACGAGTTGTGACGGTCTCATCAGCTGCTCATCGCTATGGACCTTGTCGTCTTGACAACATCAACTTTGACAATGGCGAATACAACGGCTGGATGGCTTACGCCTTGAGCAAGGTGGCCAATATTTACATGACGAACCAAGTTGAGCGTCTGTACAGTGCCCAAGGCCTTCACGCCTACACACTTCACCCAGGCGCTTTCATAAGCCCGAACCTGCAAAAGTTCTCCAAGGCTGAGACAGAGGCGCTCAGTCAGGGAGACGACAGACTTAGGAAGTACATGATGTCTCAGGATCAGGCCTGCGCAACAACTATTTATGGCGCTGTCTCTGCTGAGCTGGAAGGTGAAGGTGGTTTGTATCTGGAGGGAGCTTCCAAGTCGGGGCCTTGTCCTCCTGATTCGGATGCTGTCGAGTATGGATACGCAAGTTGGTCTCAAGACAAGGTCAAGGAGGAAGAGCTATGGGAAAAGAGCAAGAAGTGGACTGGCGTGTTTGAATGAATGAATTCAATAGAATATGCTAGGACGAAGCAGAATTCCCGCCCTTGTTCCATGTTGTCATAAAACCTAATACCACACAACGCCGCAACCTAAAGTATGGAATGACTTGTCCTCTTACACACCAATCGCAGTAGCAGAGAAGCACGATACCGGCATCATTGTGAATGAATAAAAAGCCTCATCGGCCACCAAGCTCTGCCTCCTTCTTATACACAGCACAACGCCCCAGTCGAGCGAGTTCAATCACAAAACTCTCGAGTATCTGGACTTGGTCAAGTCGTTGAGGCGTGTACTGCCGCGCGGGTATTAGGCGAAAGATGTCTGCAGCTGAAGCAAGAAGTTCCAAGTCTTTCTGAGCCTGGCCATCGAGGGGATTCATGAGGATGTTGAGAAAGAGCGTGATGATCGCGACCGTGGGGTAGAATTGGACGATCCTGGTATCAAACTTGTTAGTAAAAGAAGTTCTAGAAGAGGCAGAATAAAGGCCTCCGCAAAGATGATGGTCATCTTTGTGGAGACTCTTTTTCAACTGGAACATGGAGAAAGACTGTACCAGAATGTTTCAGTAGCCAAGCAGGAAATCGTTGCTTTCAGATAAACAATAGTAGAACGGCTTGCTTCTAAGCAGAGAGCAAGACTAGAGTCGAGAGCAGCAGCGCTAGATCCTTCCGTATGAGCCTGCATGGGGCTCATAGTGGTGCATCTCCCACTAGCATGATGGATGGTGATGAGAAGGTAGAAATACTCCAGGTGTACAAGTATCGTATGCATTCTACGCGCCATATCGGTGTCTTGGAGTGACGGAAGTGACGATCGAGACATGTACAGTGAGGGACGGACATGCGACGGTATTGAAGAACGCCATTCCTCGAGTTGTTCATCAAGTTCGCGGATATCGCGTAGGAGTTCGGCATCTGACTTCCGGCTCGCATGGACCGAGTAAAGCTGGTGGTTTGCCCTGCCCTTGAGTACACTCAAGCCTATATCTCCAAAGAGATATGGGAAGAGACCCTCGCCTGTACCATCGGCAAAGAAATGAGCCATGCCTCTGTCTGGTGGTGTGAGATCGCAGTACGAGTCCGTCAGGAATGGTGGCTGGCCACTTCTTAGAGCGATCTCTTTGTCGAAGAGGTAGCAAATCCAAAAGAGAGCTCGTAGATGGCATCTCTCACGCTCTTCTCGGGAAGCTTCGCCATGATCGGGTAGGCTGGGGACATCAATGTGACCCCCCATCGTTATGACCATCCTACAGGCAACCCCGTTGAGGATAGCAACAGTCGGTAGCCGGCCCAGGTGTGCTTCATGTAGTTGCTAGACGGAGTAGATTTAGTTGAATGTCTTCAATAGTTTCAACCGTCACTTACCAGCATCAGTATAGTTTGTATGCCCATGAGGTTGGTATCTAGCAATACGTCTGCAAGTAGATGGTGTGCTTCCATGGAGCATGCTTCAGGATCAATGTCCGGAAAATCATTCGGTCCTCTAAAACAATCAATAATGGAGAGAAAGGCCAGAAAACAGCACCTAGCACTCAGATGTTCAAGTGATGCTGTAACGTTCAGGCCCTCATAGGCCAGGACAATGGTCTCACTGAACAATGTGCCGTCAATGAAGGGAAAGGCAAACCTGAATGTAGAATTCAAATATGCGGCAATGATTTGGTGGGTTGTGTGTCGAGATGGAAGTAGGGAAGCCCCTGAATAACCTTGAGAGAGTGCGACGGGGCTATGGAGAGTTGATGGTCGGTGGAGTATCTCTGACTTGAAGTTGTCTCCAGCCTTGGAAAGGATCCACCTGTGACCTTCCTCAGAGAACTGCGGTATGCCTTTGTCAAGACTTATTTGTCCAAGGTGGCAACCGCCATAGTAGATCTGGCCAAAATGCTTGGTGACTGTCCGAGGTGCGCGGGTTTTGGGAGGTGGCAAGGCCTGCTCAGGACTGATGGGCGGTTGCTCGTGGCTGGTTGTGAGAATGTCTCGAAAAGGCACGTTGCCTTGCCATGCGGTGTCGTTTGTGATAATTGGAAAGATGGTGGCGTCGAGACTATTTAGCTGCTCGTTGGGGACGAGGGGTTGGGGGCCGTTGCTGGGCAGGGTGCCAGTAGGCATCGAAACAGTTCGAGATTGAACATTACGGCTTGATGAAACATATCAGAATGCAATGTTTCAACAGTGCACAGGGTGTAGGTATAGTTACCTGGCAAGCATCCGTGTCTTCCCTCTTCTAGCCCTAGAGAAGGTGCACAGAAGGTTATGATGCTCGCACCAGTCACAGGGAGTCCTTGGTGACGTGCGGTCACACTGGATCTGGTACAGGAAAGGGCATTAGCGAGCTGGACCGAGCTACGGGGACATTCTACAGGAGCTCAATGCGCATCAGAGGGAGGAGCCGAGGTGTACAAAGATTAAACGAGTGGGGTATATCAAGGGCAATCTACATAATGGATATCGGGCCTCATACCTTTCTTTTGTGGCACCCATCACAGGCCCATTTTCCAGCCATGTTGATGGACAGGGGTCGATCGATCGATCGCTAACAATGTGGAGTAGAAAGATGACCTCCAAGATGTCTGAAATGAAAAGGCGGCCTCTTCGGGAAGAGAGAGAAGCAGTCGGACTCTGGAAGCACAAGATATCGGGTGACATGTAAAAGAGCAAAGTGGAAGGGGGCAGGCGGATATGTCCAAGGAGATGGGCCCGCGTACACGACAAGATGAACCCGGCACTTGGGTTTCTTGAATCTCCGCTGACTTATCACGAGAAGCCAATAAGACGAGACGAGCAAGGGTTCAAGCTTAAAATGACGTGCACTAGCTAACCATCTTGGCGATGAATACGGGAGGGGTGGCATGGACGCCCCCTTGCCGATATGTCCGCTGACAAAGCGGATCCTCGCGGGAAGTTCAAGATATCGAACTAAGCCTTTGATTCGCTCTCAGGAGCTTGACGGATGACTCAGCGGCCGGTGACTTCTTCTGGTTGGTTGGTGGTGAATGTTGACGAGTTGCTGCGGTTGTTGGGCTTCGTATGCTCTGTAAGCCAGGCCTCATACATTCTAATAATAAGCAAATGCGATTGCGCGGACTTGTTATGATTGATAATTAGGCTTTGGAGCTTGGTATAAGATGATCCGGCTCGCGTGGAGCTTTTCTGTTCGTAAGCTCTCGTTCAATTTAGCCAACTTCGACCCTCGCTCCCAAAAGTACTGCCTTGTCAATTATCCGCTCTGTTATTAGTTAATCTAATTTCGTATAATTTTCGCTTTTTCTTCACCTGCAAACCCTCGTTGATTTCGGTTCCGATCTTAAGCCAAGGGAAGTCCGAATATGCCCAACTTCGGTCACGTCTCTCCCCGTCCTCGATCAATACACAGCACAAACGTCACGCTCTTAAATGCCATTCATACCTCATACCTTCATTCGAAACCCTACCAACTCGATGCTAGAACTAGCGTCGTTGCCAACGCTTGGCATACCTCGAGCCAAGCTACGCCGATCGTTGACAGCTTGCTAGGCGAGAAAGTATGGGAACATGCTCGACGTCGGCTTGAGAACAATTGTGTTCTATTGCAGTATGTGTTGAATATTATGGTATTAATTCAGGTGTTAATGACAAGGGCAGGTCTCTTCATCCTTCGACTCCCTCACTATTCATCCCATTTCTCGACACACTGCCCTTCGCTATACCGTCCTCGATTGTTACATCACTTCGCGCTCTGCAACCCTTTCTTCACTGTGTCACACCCCTCAACCCATCCACTTCACGACATGCGGCACTCGCCTTGGCTTTGGATGTGAGCCTGGAAGGCCGAGTTTCGAATGCTTCCCTATCGATGCCAGCCGATGGCATCGATATCACCAGTGGTCTCTTAGGAATTGCCCCAGAAGTCGGTTACCGTGCCTTTGACGTCTTTTACTACCTCCTCACTTCGGTATCGACTCAAGCTGAGAGAGACTTTCTCAGTCTAAAACCGGCATCGCATTACTCTATCCTGGCTGCATCTGGAACGTACCAACCACCTTCACACCTTTCTGCAGCTGATGATGGCGCAGCGGCAGACGACTTCCGACAGGCCATCAGAGAAATTGGTATCAAAGGCTCTGCCCACCGCAAGCTCATTGCCACCCTCGCGGGCCTGCTCACACTCGGAAACACACTTGACCAACATGCCCCCCACAATGATGTCGTCGAGGCCTGCGAGGAGGCCAGTATCATGTTCGGGGTTGAGCCTGAGGTACTTGTCAACCTCTCTCATTCCGATCGCCACGCATTCATGAGCAAGGTCTATGAAGCACTTGTCAAATGGGTCATTGTCAAAGCCAATGAGGCTATCACATCTCAGATCAGTCATCCGCGGCGTAGTACTGAGAGCCCCATGACTGGTGAGGTAGGTGACAACGAAAGTACCCGGATTATTGTCGTCGACATGCCCGACTCTTCCCTCGGAAGGGCTGTTGCTCTGCAAACGAATTTCGATGAGTCTTTTGGTATCAATGCCGAAGCTATTGAAGACGGTATTGCTACGTCTTCTGTTGATCCATTGGTGTGGAAAGACACCCGTCAGGCCATGCTCGGAAGTCCATGGTACCAGAAGATCATGGTTGACAAGCAGACGACTGAAGATACGCGTGAAGAGGGACAACAGTCCTTCTTGGACAAGGTCATTCTCCAACTGGACGATGACAGCTTTCTCAAGATCATTCTACCCTCTGAGACGAACACGGAGCCCAGACGGCATGTACTAGACCTGCGGGGTGTTCTCGACTCCAGCAGGATATGGTATCACCTCTGCCTCTACCCTGGATCAAGTACCACACCCGACTCAGCAGCCTCACCTCTACTGACAGCACCATGGTCTTCGAGCGACGTGTCCATGCAATTGGTATCATGGCGCTTACGAGACTGGACCAACCGATCATTTACTAACCCTGCATATACGGTTGATTTCGACATCGACGAGTTCATCCAGCGCTACTCGACCATCCACGGCTATCTTTCCAGCAAGGATGATATCAACAATTGGGCACTTGAGAGGGGATGGCACAATACCAACCTTGCTATCGGTCAAGATCGTGTGTGGATGAGCGAGGAGGCTTGGTGGCAAGTCGAAGGAATGCTCGACATGAAGCTGGCCCTCATTCGACAGCAGGGGAGCCAGAGTCAGCTTGGATTCAGGAATGAGCCCTTTCCCTCTCCACGACCTGGAAGTGTCTTTTCTGGTCTCAGCCTCAACCAGAGCGGATATGGAAGTAGAGGTCACCTCTTGCTTGGAACGTACCAAGATCATGAAGGCAATACTCCTATCACCGGAGGCCAGCTCGGAACGAACGAGTCTTTGATCGAGATGGTGCCAGCCGGCTCACCCAAGGAGCATACCATTCTTGTGACAAAAGACCCCGAGCTTGCGAAAACGACACGCATCGAAACGAAGAAAGTTGATATGAGCCGTCGCCTCTGGGTTGGTTTCGTCTGGGCACTCACCTTCTGGGTCCCATCACCCCTTCTTACGCATCTCGGTCGCATGCGTCGACCCGATGTTCGGCAAGCATGGCGTGAGAAATTAGCCCTGTTCTCCATCATCATATTCCTCAATGCCTTGATCCTCTTCTGGATGATTGGTCTTGGCAAGCTCCTCTGTCCAAATTCGGACAAGGCCTGGAACCGCAAGGAGGTTGCTACGCATCAGGGAGAGGACGATTTCTGGGTCAGCATCCATGGCAAGGTCTATGACATCTCGGATTTTTGGAAACGCCAACATAGCGATACGGCTTTCGAGACCACCACAGCTAACATGCAGCCTCTTGCTGGACTTGACATGGATGAATACTTTGTGCCTCCGTTGAACATGGCTTGCAAGGGGCTTGGTATTGCCGAAACAACTCGGCTGCGGGCCAATACCACTGCTGAATACACAACAGCTGTGCACACCTCTGGCTACTACTGCCTCGACTCGACAAGTGCCCTATCCAAGGACGATTGGTACTGGACAAATTTCGAGCCCGGCATCAAGGAGTATTACCACGGCGAGCTGGTTTACTCCAACAGCAAGTTCAAGGCGGAAGCCGAGGAGGGTCGTATGTGGGCGAAATACGGCAACAAGATCTACGATCTGACAGACTACTTTTACACCCAAGGCCTTTACAAGAACGACAAGAAATACGAGTTCTTGAATGAGCAGGTTTCGAAGCTGTGGAAGGACAACCCTGGAAAGAATATCAAGGAGGAGCTTGATATTATGCTTGCGGACACAGTCAACAAGACCAAGCACGATAATGTTGTTGCGAGTTGGCGTTGCATCCAGGCCATCAGCTACAAAGGCATCTCGGATTTTCGAGAGAGCGCCAAGTGTCAGGTCAACAACTGGCTTCTTCTGGCTTTCACCGTCATGGTGTGTGCGATCATCCTGGTCAAATTTCTGGCAGCACTCCGATTCGGTTCCAAACGACGCCCGTCGATGCAGGACAAGTTTGTCATCTGTCAGATTCCCGCGTACACAGAAGACGAGGGGTCGCTGAGGAGGGCCATCGATTCTTTGACTTGTCTCAAGTACGACAACAAACGTAAGCTGATATGCGTCATTTGCGATGGTATTGCCGTGGGCCAGGGCAACGATCGCCCGACTTCGAAACTAATTCTCGAGATTCTGGGCAGCGACCCGAAACTTGATCCAGCAGCCCGAACATTCAAGTCGATCGGATCAGGCAGCGATCAGCTCAACTACGGCAAGGTGTATTCTGGTCTTTATGAATGCGAGGGGAATATTGTTCCATACATTGTCATCGTCAAAGTCGGCAAGGAATCCGAACAAACACGACCCAAGCCCGGAAACCGCGGAAAGCGAGACTCTCAGATGCTCTTGCTAAGCTTCCTGAACAGGGTGTACCACGAGTCACCCATGAACCCTCTGGAGCTCGACATGTTTCACCACATCAACGATGTTATTGGTGTTGACCCGCGGTTATATGAGTTTCTTCTTATGGTTGATGCCGACACGGCTGTTCATGAAGATGCGTTGAATCATTTTGTTGCCGCTTGTGCGAACAATACAAAGATTGCTGGCATTTGTGGAGAAACGAGGTTGGAAAATGACGAAAAAAGTTGGTGGACCATGATTCAGATCTATGAGTATTTCATATCTCATCATTTGGCCAAGGCTTTTGAGTCGTTGTTTGGATCGGTCACCTGCTTGCCTGGATGGTACGTTGACATATCTTGGTGTTGTGGAACTCTGCTGACCGTTTTAGCTTTACAATGTACCGACTACGAACCTTTGACGGCAAGAAGCCTCTGATCGTTTCAGATGCTGTCCTTCGAGACTATTCCGTCTGTGATGTCGAAACCCTCCATCTCAAGAACCTCCTCTCCCTCGGAGAAGACCGTTACTTGACAACGCTCATGATCAAGCATTTCCCCCGCATGTGGCTCAAATTCCTCCCCGAAGCCCAATGCCAAACCGTCGCCCCCGAGTCATGGAAAGTATTGCTCTCTCAACGAAGAAGATGGATCAACTCGACCATCCACAACTTGGTTGAGCTCATACGTTTGGAAAACATGTGCGGCGTGTGCTGCTTCAGCATGCGCGTTGTTGTCTTTGCCGACTTGTTTGGAACCATCATCTTTCCGGCGACATGTGTGTATCTGGCGTATCTCATGTACCGCGTCGCCACCAACACGGGACAATTTCCTATGATCTCCATCATTCTCTTGGCAGCAACTTATGGCCTTCAAGCGGTGCTGTTCCTTCTCAAGAGGCAGTGGCAGCACATTGGCTGGATGATCATCTACTTGATGGCATTGCCGGTGTATTCCTTCTTCCTTCCGCTTTACTCTTTCTGGAACCAAGACAATTTCTCTTGGGGAAACACTCGAGTTGTCATTGGAGAAAAGGGCGACAAGCAGGTTGTTGCTGTTGATGATGATGAAGGCTTTGATCCTGCTTCCATCCCGTTGCAGAGATGGTGCGATTACGCCGTGGCCAACAATCTTCCGAATCGATACTATCAAGAGACTCCACGTCATTCCGTTTATGGCACTGAGTCAGACATCTCGTTCATACGGAACTCCTACTTCCCTGCCCAGTCTACGGTGATGCTGGGCAACCAGTCCGCGATTGGCATCGACGGCTACGGCCAGCCGCATGGGTCATGGAATCGACGCTCGACGATGACTTTGGGAATGGCATCCCATTCACCACAAACCGACAGGCCAAAAACCTCATTTGGCTTCAATGAACCTGGAAGGGAGAGAGATACTCTCAGGACACAGAGCGGACTGGGCTTGACAAACACTCGAGCCCTGAGCCGGCTTGGTGCCGTTGAACGAGGCGAGTCAGGCCTGAGCAACGATGTGATCTCAGCTTCGATCAAGTGGACTCTCGGGGAGGCAGATCTCGATACCATCACGAAACGTCAAGTTCGTGCCATTGTTGAGCGGCGCCTGGACACGGAGCTGAGTGGTGAGCAGTTGGCCTTCTTCAGCCAGGAGCTTGACCGTCAGCTGCAGGAGATGGAGTCCAGTGTATGAAATCACGGTCTTTCTCATATTTGACTTGTTTGCTTGAGATTATTAGAACTTATATAGAACCGCTAATGGACGGCGGCTTTGAATGGTCGCCTTGGTTGGAATGCCGGATACTACAGGTTTTGTTCGGTGAAGGTACATGAGGTTTGAACGGGGTACTTCAAAGTAGCGAGGATTTCAAGTTTCAAGCTTAAATAATGTAAAAGGCAATGTTGGGACTGTAAAAAATGTGATTCCGCATGATGTAGAAACTCCCATTGCACACAGTAAACACACCAATACGGACAAGCGAGCGCTCAACCACCCCAGCCTAAATGTCAAGATGAGCTAATGGCCATGACCATCATCAAGCATAAAACGAACTATTTATCCGCTACACAAGATAGCTCTGATCAGGTTTGTGGCTTGAAAGCTCGGTTCAGTGAGGCCGCCAGTCCAGTACCCTAGTCACAGCAAAGCCCCCTTGACACGTCATCAGTCATCAAGCCTCTTGTTGCTGGTTCAGAAACTCCATTGTCGGACTTATATTACCCCATTATCCGCCTGTATTGAATCTCTTGTGTCCACCCCTTTGCCCTTGATTGTTTAAGCATAAGCAGACCACTGTGCAGCATTCAATGGAGGCGCCTGCGATTACCGTTACGGCCTCATCTTTTCCTGAGGCCTTACCTCAGCCTCTACCAGTCTGCTCACTATGCCATCGTCGCAAGGTTGGATGCGATCGCCAATACCCATGCAGCAACTGTGTAAAGGTTCGTTTGACATTCCATCCCACTTCCAATCATCGCACACGGCAGATTATAGCAGGAACTGATTGAAGTCGTTCAGGTCGGCGCTTTTTGCAGACCAAGGTCACCCCCTCCACCTCGAAAGAAGAGGGGTCCAAATCCTGACTTGCTGGCGAGGCTCACCCACTGTGAGAAGCTCCTTGAGGAATACGAGGCAGCTAGCAAGCAAGAAATACCTTCTTCTTCGTCATCTGCTCGAGAGCCAGGTGTTGGTCCCAAACCAATAGGGACAGGCAAGCTTGTGCTGGGAGATGGAGTGGTTAACTTTACCGACAGTCCGAGGTGGGCTGCTCTCCACGAAGAGGTAGTTAAGACTTGAGATGTCACGAAGTGAAATGCTACTAACAAACTTGATGAATAGCTTGGAGCGATGCGCGAGTTAGTCGACGTGGATCACAGCAAACTATCACCTCCACAGCCAGACGACAGCTTAGATGACGAAGGTGTATCGCCAGATTCCGATACCGAACATGAGTTTCGTTTTCTTCCCAGTCAAATCTTTTATCTTTGGAAAGTGTTCATAAATCGAGTTCACCCAGTCACCAAGATCCTCCATGCCCCATCCACACAACTCCACGTGGTTGAAGCAGCTTGCACATCTGGCAGCGACCTGTCAGACACGACTCAAGCCCTGCTCTTTTCCATCTACAACGCCGCCTTGCTTACCCTCTCAAATGACGAGTGTGTAGAGTTTCTGGGGCGACCTAAAAGACAGGTTTCTCAGTCTTGTGCCAAGGCTCTACGACTTCGCCTCCGCCGAGCCAACTTTCTCAGATCAGGCAGCTTGACGACTCTTCAGGCTCTGGTGCTTTACTTGGTAAGTTTGCAAGAAACCTCTTCTAATATTCGTCGGATACTAACTAACTCTTTATTAGTTTTCTATTCAAGACCATCATGACACACATGCCACTTGGATATTCAGCGGCATCTGTGTCCGCATAGCACAAAAGATGGGCCTCCACCGAGACGGTGAAGCACTTGGACTACCGCCTTTCGAGACGGAAATCAGACGTCGCTTGTGGTGGCGTATCTACATGCTGGATGCCCGCTGTGGTCTTAAATCAGGGTTGGGGCCATCCATGATGCCCTCACTTGGTGACTGCAAGATGCCAACAAACCTAAACGACTCGGAGCTTCACCCTGGCTCAACCGCGTATTTCCGAGATAGAGATGGTCCCAGTGAGATGGCTGTATCCTTCTTGATTTACAGCATGGGCAAACTTCTTGCAGAAAGACCGAGCGTCGAAGCTAGCGTGATCCAACATGAAATCGACATCACCAGTGCTCTCCCTCAAACACCAGATCGATTCACGGAGCTACAAAGCCTGGCCAAGGAAGTCGAAGGCAGACTCAACCATGTTATGGACCGGTTCGCAGACCCTTCGGATCCAAACATCTACCAACTGGCAGGCCACGTCAAAGCCCAGATACTCAGCAGAGTGCATATCATGGCCTCCATGCCTCCAGGGCAGCTGGGTAATATGAGCTCTCAGCCTTTGAAACCGGCCGAAAAGCTGTTCCTAGTTGCTGTCAGAGTGTTTGAGCAATCGGTTAGCCAGTATGAGGCATTTGAACGGATCGGCTTTCTCTGGTATATGAAGATGCACTTTCAGCTGGACCTTTTTGCTTTCATGGTCTCTCAGCTATCTCGGCAACTAGCGGGCGACAAAGTTGAAAAGGCCTGGGAGCTAGTCTCCAAAGTATATCACTATCACGAGGAGTTGTTCGATGCCTCAGAAAAGTCGAATCTGGCTCTGGCAGCTGCTATCACTTCGGCGTGGGAAACAAGGCATGGGCCCATTTTCGCCAGATTAGTACATGATGTCCAAGCGCCAGCCTACATACAAAGACTCGGTACAATGGTCGCTGTCGATTCCGCTGCTCTTACCATGGCATCTGTGACTCTATCTGATGTGGTTGGGGATAATCACACTGAACTTGCGCCGCCGTTGGACGACTTCTCCTTGGCGCTCCTCGACCCTTCAGGTCCGGGTTTCCAGTTTCCTGGAATGTTTTGAGGGTGTGGCTTAGGCCGAAAGTTGTCAATTAGCAAATGTTTAATACCATATCAGTGATTCATTGGACCAAAATGGATGGTTGAAAGTTCTTGGATAGGCAAAGAAAGACAGTAAATACCCAGTTCCTCCTTGTTAATACATATGAAATGGCCGTTCCTCCATAATTAGTTACAAATAAGAGCCTTACTCCAAAATCAAAGACTTTGGTGGAATCCTAATACTATTAACCACAACCAGCGACTCCCGTGAGCATGTTTTAACTCCTTCTCCCTTGAGAGACATCTAGAGACCCCATCCAGCCAATGTGAGCATCACGACTCTCCGAGGGACATGTCCCTCGCCAAATGCTTAATCCCTCAAGCCCCATCAATGACGGTATGACGTGAGAACCTCAGCCTCATCCGCAGGTGCCCTACCATCCTCCATCTCATGATCCATGTTCTTGTAGTTAGGGCTTTGAACAACCTGACTCGGGTGTCGTACGTTGAACACGACGCAAACGAAAAACATCAACATGGTGTCCAAACAGTAAAGGTAAGCTTCCGAGGTCTGTAGCACGCTAGTCTGTCCGGCGGCAAACTCGGCCACCCTGAAGATAGATCGGATCATGATGAGTAGCGAGACAAAGTAGAGCACCAGGATATACTGGCTCCAAGGGAGAGGTGTTTCCTCGCTTGTCTTCGTAGGTTGGCGGAGGATTCGGTAGTGAAAGATAGAAATGACAATGATGAAGCCAGCGAAGAAGGCAATCTGGATTCCTAGGCCGATGAGAACGACGTTCTGGCCCAGGTCAACGCCGTCCTTGTCGTCGGCGCCAGCCATGATTCCACCGCCTTGGGATAAGTTAGTGGATCCAGTATCAAGTTTGGGGTCTTGTAGATTCACTCACCAATGCCCTGGACCGCAAATGACAAGACATCGCCAAGCACGAAGATCTTGGTCAACCATCTTGTTCGGATGATGGAAAAGTGCTCAGCATCCAACACCCTAATGAGTCGCCCAAGGATCATGTAAATAGACGCCGCAAACAGCGCTGGTGCTAGGAGCAAGAGAAGAGTCTGCATGATGAATGGGACATTGGAATAATTTGGGCTTTCATCGGCGTTGTAGGCTCGAGCTGCATGACCCACTACCTCGACTGTCCCGGGAGACGATCAGTTACACGCCGGCTTCCAAGGAAGGGATGACTTACACAGAAGCCCGATAAAGAAGGCTATAAAGTACCATGTTTTTCCTCTCACGAGCTGATAGACGTGAACAAAACCAGAGAAGCTGAATAGGACTGTAAAAAGAATGGCAGCTGCGAGCGAAGGGGTGTAGTGGTATTTCGGAGGAGGGCCAACACCAGCTTCGGCCATTTTGAGGGTTCTAGTTCAGGTTGTGATGGTAGAGCTCTGAGCAGGGGGCGCTGGTGTGTATGATTCTTTGAATCGGAAGACAGGCTGAGGTTATTAAGAGATTGCCATTACGTGCATCTACAAGCAAGTCTTATATATATTTAAACATGCCCGGCTATCGAAGCGAAGGAACCCTCCCCTATCGCCCTAGCGCCCACTGCTCTCGCTTGAAAATTCATTAAGGCTGAATCTCATGGCACCACGTCAGCGGCTTCTCGAGACCTGAATACGAGCCAATTGGGACTTGCTAATGCGAAATCCGTCATGATTCAGAGTCCATCTCGAGAATCAACATGGCGGGGGCCGGAGTCGTGATAACCGCCGAGCCAATCACATCGCCCCAATACCCCTGCTCATCACGAAAATGGTAAGCGGGGCTCATCCGAGACCCTGGTCATCGTCGGCGCTTTCAAAACCCCGACAGCCAAAATCTGCGTCTCATCAGCCACCACCGTGACGTTGGTCGTATCTTGACGAGTAGCGACCCTTTGGTTAACTGTGGAATAAGACGGATTCGAGACTTGCACTGAAATGGCGTGGCATAGGTCACGGAAAAAGCCACTTGCACAGCCCTCGGCGCTTCTGGAGATCCCGAACCTGTGAGTGTGAGATTAATAGATCGGAGAATACGTAAAACATTCAGTTTTACCTGGTACGTGCTGGAAAAGTCATTTGAGACGTTCTAGATTTCCAACAGGGTATAGTAAGCATTGGCCTTTTTTCTATCTCCATTATTTCTTACTTGGTTAGACTCACACCAAGCAGATGTCCAGCTGCCCTGGGTAGTATTGTCGATAGCGTTACTAAGACAAACAGATGTAATACTCTTCCGATTTACGGTGTTTTACGGAGTTGGGTTTCAACACCATTATATATTGACAAATGTGTATTTTACTGTTGTGGCCGACGTCCTCGTTTGGGCGCACGTCGTTGATGAGGAGGAGAACACTCTTTTGACTTCAGCCTCTCAGTAGTTATCGTTTCTCCTTGTAAACAAGAGGGGTATATCCATATGAATCTTGAGTTGCCAAGGCCTGCTGGGGCTTGCAACACCGTCCACTGAAGGTTGCTACTCTCTAGACCACTCGTGGAGCCTCTCCGAGACAGCTTCATATGATAACATGAGTCAATAGACACGGGGAAATAAATGACTGATGATGACCACTTAGGACAAGATCAGGTGCCGATTCTTGAACAATTATGGTCTCTTATCACACAGTCTAGATTGTTTTCTTTCAGCTTCACCATGCAGCATTAGCAAAGCATTGGAATTTAGAGCTTTCATCGCGACAAAGCTGGAATATAATGATCTCTTGACGAATTCCTGTGCTCAGAGGGCGTCGATCCAGGGCGGCAGGTCAAGCTTGTATCAATCAGTTCTCGCTGTAGTTGCTATTATAAAACAATGCATCGATAGACTACAGGTAAACCTAATGCTAGGAAGTTCAGAGTTCTCATAAAAGAACTTTAATTAAGAATCCGGAAATATTATAATAATAGCCCAGCAAAGTTGTGAAGGGATGACGCCTCCCAGATAACCAGCGCTTTCAACCGCGGAGAGGGAACAACTATCGTACAGTTTGGTGAGTTTGTTAAACTCATGCCAGCGCCCCGTTTAATAGAAAAGCGTTGAGTTTTTCTCTTAATAACACTAGAGGTGAGTATCGAGTTGAATGATTTAAGGGATTTCTAGCCCACTTGGTGGTCCGTCGATTATTGGGACGATTCAGCTGCTCTCTCACTTACACCTCAGCGTCTGGCGACGGTGACGAGACCTGAAGGTTGGATAGAATATAAGATAAGAATAGGAACAACTGAAAATTGTTATAGAACAGAGTTATTATTATTTTATAATTCCATCTCTTCGTTTACTTATTCTTAGGTCAAGTTCATCCTTTCTGCCGTCGTCACCTAGCGCAGGCGTCTCAAGTTTTTTCACCATCGCTTGCCCATTTTCCACAAGCGAGGGCTGGATTTGTTACAACACACCTGATTGGCTGCTCTGACACATGAAGTATTGGCACTAACACAAATTATTTGACGCCTTCTGGGGCCATCAAGCAGAAGATGCGCTGTTCTGTGCTTGCAAGTGAGCCCCCTTTGAGAAGGGACGCCGTTTCGCTGGCCACCCGTTAAGGTTAATTGCTTAGCGAGCGGCCTGCGGGATCCTTGTCTCTGTCGGGTTTGCGTCGCCAAGAAGTGGTTGGTCCACTGGCAGTGTCTTTTTAAACATGTTAGTCTCCTGTTGAATTTGCAGAAGCTGACCATCCCACTTGATCCTCTCGTTTTCCTCATTCTGGTGTTTTTCACCAAGTCCTTCGTTATAGTTTCGCGAAAGTTGCTGAGCACCCCGTATTAAACACTCTGGCCCTTGTCCTAGACTAGATGACGCTGTGTTGTTGAGCTGATGTCGAGACCCTCCGAGGTCATCTCCGGAAATCAGGTGAGGGGAAATCGCTAGTAGATACGACTCTGCCGTACGACATCCAAGGTTTCCGGGATACAGCCATGCGCTTCGGGGCCGAGTCATGTTCACAAAGCATCTCAGGAAGCACGAGCCTCCCTCGAGTAGTGGCGTTGGATGAACCGGCGCAGATGCCCAGGGAGACTTGTCGGTATTGTGTCCTGATAGTCTTGATGAGACTTGAAATGGGTCAACACACCGGAGTCATGCCGAGTATCCATCAACACTTACCTGATCCAGGCCTGCCATCATCTTGGTTGAAAGCGTTAATAGAAACTGCTGAAACGTTCCTAGAGCAGAGAACCGTGACGAATACTGCGTGAGCACAATTGATGCTTTGCTAACCACCTCGAATATCTGCGTCAGGCCCTGCTGATTCATACCTGAAGCCCGTTGGGCAAGGCACACGTAGACCACTGCCGCTGACAACACGTCGTAAGCATCGAGAAACGAGCCTCTTTCCAAGGCCCGTCCCGACCGGTCGTATAGTTTCTCAATCAACCGCTTACACGAACTTATAATATCGGCTTCGATGTCGGCCCAAGTTCCGAGGTAAAGTTGAGAGTTGTTTTCGTCGGGGCGCACGGGGTTCACCATCATTATCAACGCTCGGCAGGCGAGTTGATCTAAGTAGTCAAAGGGCAGCTCAATCTCAGAGGCTGCATTTTCCGTGTTGGGCGGAAATTCTCTCCAGAAACAAAGGTTGCTGTAAGAGAACAATAACTCGGTTTTGTCGGTATTTCGTAGATTCGAGATGAGCTGAGCATGGACCATCAAGTGCCTACTAAAGTTGAGCTTTGCTTTGACAGATTCTGAAAGGGCTGCTTCATTAACATCTTGTTCTGTTGGGATCTATAACATACAATTAGAACAGCTCATCATCGCGACTCAGGACTTACCGAAACGGATATATCGGGATCATGTATGCCAAATGGTCGATCCATCGATGAGGCCAATGAGCTTTGAAGAATTAGCTGCTGATTTCATGTTGAACGCGGTGAACTTGCCGATCCAGAAGGTAGATGCTCCAAAACAGCCACTCAGCCCGATAGATACTATCCTTCCCAAGTCTAGCCTGTGGAACAGAGTCCTTGTGAAGCCCAATAGCTATGCAGGTCGTCATAGTCACCCCCATGAGATGCCAGGTAGATCCACCGGCTGGGCAGAACATTGAGAAGACGACGAGCAGAAGCATGCAATGCAATGCGTCGAGTGGTTCCTGTGATTGAAAGATGCGCGGCAACAACTTGACAGCGGCAGCATGTAGACTCAGTGCTAGGGTCGAAAGTCTTGTTGCCTCAGCAGACATCATGATGCCGATGGATATCGCAAGATACGTGTTGAAGTGAGGTAGTCCACCAGCACGTGCAACCTGGCCTTCGAGGGCTATCACCGCCTCATATTGCTCCATTAGACGATCCTCATCGAGATGTGGCAGGAAGGCACTCCATTTTAGGAATTGGCCGATATATGCTCGGGTAGAATGTCGGTTCAGAGAGATGAGATGATCTTCCATGACAAAAGCCGGTTGAGAGGATGAAGCCCTGGAGGGGTTGTGCCCATCCACAGCCAAAGCCGCCGCGATGACTTCTGGCATGGCAAGTTTATTAAGCACATCACCAGAGTATACTCTAGGCTCAGCCATGGCCTTGTTGGACAGAAGCCCAATGGCACTCATGGTATCTTGCACAGACGAGTCCTCCTCACTCGGGCCCAGGGCCGGCCCCGTCGTGTGGACCAAGGGCATAGAGACATCATTGGATTGATGGCTTCCCCCATCATGTGGTAGGAGAGTATGTGCTGCTCCGGATGGACGTCGTGTGGCTCGAGCACGCCTACTCTCTGACGCCTGAACATGGCGCTCAAGCTCGGCGATACGACTTTGCAGGCATTCAATGTACCTATCAGGCGTGAGCTACTATACTATACTTAAAGATAAAGAAACGCGGCATCTAACCCATTGATCGTGGCATGTGTCAGACCGGCATCCTCAGCTGTCAAGTCGACCTGCTGGGAACGCGCCACACACTCAACGCCAAGGTCCGCACACGCAGTACAAGCAGGGAGCAATCGATCACACTAGGCATTTTTAGTTACCGTTTAATGCTGGCGGGGTTAAAATGATGACCGAATACCTTTTGCTTGCGTTTCCAGCAGCGCTCGCAGGCCAGATTCCGCTTGGTCGGCGTCGGACGCGAAGAATCCGGGCTTCTGCTTGTCGTCGTGGATTCATTCATGACGCCGAAGATATCGGGCCAATCAGTTGCGATATCCGCCTATAGGAGCAACATGTGAGATAAGAGATACCACGGACCGAGTCCGAAGACGTGCGTTCAGTCGGCGGATGAGAATGGGGATGGGTCCAGGTTAGACAGGTCGAGGATTGGGGAAGACTCGAGTGTTTATCGGAGAGTGTCCGGAGGTCACGTGTAGGGTGGCATGGATGCCACCTAACCACAAGAAGAAACCTCACATCCAAGTCATTCATGTCGTCGTTGAGTTCGATCGAAGCACATTTTCAGTCAATCCTTTAAATTCCACTAGTTATAAGATACCTCTAACATAGTTCCCTCTATTCACCTCTGCATAATGTCTGAATCATTCCTTGACTCAGTTTGTCGCCACCCCGTTTGTAACTAAAGCAGTAGAACCATTTGTTAAGCCATTCATCAAGCCGTTACTTGAGCCATTGGCTGTCCCGTTTGCTTTTCCATTGATTGCGCCATTCGAAACCGCCTTGGCAATAAAGGCATTCAGAGCAGCCATTTCCGACCCTCTCTTGGAAGCAGCACCCAGCAGTAGGGGGGCATCAGTCGCCGCCATGACCCATCGAGCTCCCATCTTGCAGAACTTCTCGACAAGATCAAGACGAGCATGAAGACCACCAACTCCAACCCACTTGCCATGTTTGTTGCAGGCGTCAATGGTCCGCTCATAAGCCTCTGTGACGCGGGGGTTCTCATAGTCTCCCGGCATGCCCATCTCTGCCGTCAGATCGTTGGTTCCGATCAGTAGAGAGTCCACGCCCTCGAGAGCGGCAATCTCGTCCACGAGCTCAAGTGCTTCCAGAGTCTCGATCATAGGAATTACAAGAGTCGCGGCGTTTGTGACGGGGTTGGAGATTTTGGCAGGGATGGAGCGGAACTGATGATGAGGGAGCCCATTCGTCGAGGATCTGTGACCCAGAGGCTGGAACTTGGCAGCATCAACCACGTCCTTGGCGTCCTGCACGGAGCGGATATGTGGAACAATGACCCCTAAGGCGCCGCCGTCCAGGATCCTCGACACGAAGAAGGGATCCTTGCTCGGCGCTCTGACGATGGGGGAGATGCCGGCGTACAGCCCGGCAATGCAGAGCTGGCTGGTCGTCTCAAGGTCGAAGGAGGAATGCTCCATGTCAATCAGAATACCGTCGTATCCAGCCGTCTTGGCCATGCCTGCGATCTCAACAGACTTGACAAGCTTGACGCTCATGGTGTAGGCGACTTCATTGCGGAGAAGCTTCTCTCGCATTGAGTGGGGGATTGAAGTGGCCATGGTGCTTGGAATTTGAGTCAAGAAAAAGTGAGAAGGGGTGATTCTGATAGAGATGCAGGTGGAAGAGTCTTCTTTTCTGTGATGATATCCGAGATGGCTTTGGAGTGGTTTCTTCCCCGCATTGATATAGTCTCACAGAGGAGTCAGAAGCTCTCCAACAACGGACAAGAGCCGGGAGTTTGAGTCACTATTTCAAAACTAGTGAGCCTCGGATATCCATGTTAGAAGTTCCTCCAGATATCACTTGGCCAGACAATAAGCCGATCCTACAAGCCGAGGGGGATTCGGTGCGGGGCCGCCCGTGATCATCGCGTCTCGTCGGACATGGCCCGTCCGATAATCGGAGATGCCCCGGAAGACCACTATCTGTCCCAGTTGAGAGTCAGGGAATCGTTTGGAGGCCGTAATGGCTGAGTCGGTGCTCCGGGGCGTGGAAAAGCGTGCTCACGGGACTGGATTCCCAATGCATAAAAATGCAACTCACCAGGTCTCCAGTCTCGCATACCATCCTCTTCGTCCACCAAGACATCCCCTCACCAAGCCTTATCCGTCATGGCACCCGGCCTTGTATCAGATTCCCGCCCCGACAGCCTCCCTGCTGGAAAGCCTACCCTTTACCTGCTGGACAACTTCCACCCCCAAGTGCTTGCCTACTGCCAGGAGAACTTCAACGCCATCACAGTCGACCATCCGCTACATAGCCAGTGGAGGGAGAATGCCCACTATCTTCTTGTTAGATCCTCCAGGTTAACGGCCAAAGATATTGAGTCATGCCCAAACCTGGTTGCCATTGGCAAGCAAGGTGTTGGCATCGACAAGATTGACGCCGAGGCCTGCGCAGCCCGCGGCATCAAGATCTTCAACACTCCTGGCGTCAACGCTCGAGCGGTGGCGGAGCTAGTCCTCACATTGGCGACCGCATCCGCACGCCAGGTCGGTTCCATAGTTGCCAAACAGTCTTTGGGCATTCTCGTACCCAAGGAGAAGTGCTCTGGTCTGATCCTCCACCGCAAGACCATCGGCATCCTAGGCATGGGCAACATTGGAAAGTGTGTCGCCAACATCTTCAGGGGCGCCTTTGAGGCCGATGTCATCGCCTATGACCCATTCCTCCCCACCGATGCCTGGGCAGACATCACCCACAAGCGAGCGCAATCAGTCGAGGAAGTGTTGGAGGCGTCCGACGTTATCACAGTCCACATGCCTCTCACGTCACACACAAGAGATCTCATCGGCTACACCGAGATGCGAAAGATGAAGAGGACCGCCATAGTCATAAACACGGCGCGAGGAGGCATCGTCAACGAGGCCGACTTGAGACGGGCCTTGGCCGAAGGCCTCATCTGGGGTGCCGGTCTGGACTGCCATGAGCAGGAACCTCCCAGCCACGAAAAATATAACTCGTTGTGGGATCTGGGGGTTGTGAGCACCCCTCATATTGGAGCTGCTACTGCAGAGACTCAGATGCAGACAGGACTGGCGGCTGCGACCTACCTGTTGGAGTTTGCTTTGAGCAGGGCAACGTCATGAGTTGGCAACAGTAGAAAGATTGTTGTTTTGTAGAGGGCACTGTACTAGGCAGTATAACCAAGAAGTTCTAATCCAACATTCCGTAAATTTTGTGTGTCACAGTCACGTCTCGGTCGCTTGGCCATTTGCTCCTTACAACACCAGGTGTCTCGGGGTGACAAACATCCTCACAGAACAAGCATCAAATATATTAGTACCAACACTCTACTTACATTGTATCAAATAGGTCAATGGCTTATTGCGTCTGATGTCATCTTTAAAAAGTGCCTTGATTGTCGATAACAAACAAATACCTCTAAAACTCAAAACCCTCCCAAATCCCAGCGTTGGTAGGATCCCCGTACACGTATTCTCCCAGCGCAGACTCCATATACCACAATGAATCGTAATTGTGAAGGGCCCAATTCATCAAGTCCACCGTCGAGGATCCGTCTTGGTAGCTGGCACCGTCAGGCTGTGTTCCACCTGTGACCTGATCCATTGCATCTGCGAGCTGTACCCTGCCATTTGACATCTGGTTGAAGCCCTGGGACTGAGATGGCAAGAATGCCACATTGCCTAGATTCGCTGACATTGATCCTGGCTCTGCTGTTGGTAGAGGGTTCGTGAGGTCCCCGATCGTGAGTGACCCGTCAGCCGCGCTACCAACAGTAGTCATGTCCATGTTGGGTCGCAGCTTTCTCGAGATATCACACCGAAGAGCCTCGAAAACGGCGACATAATTATGTGCATCTGGCAGCTGCCTCGCCATACTGACCAGAGTTTCCTCGCACTTGATCAAGCCCTCATAGGACGCTCGCAGATTCTCCCGGTCGATGCTTTTCGGCACAGAGATGCAATACATGACCGACAGCCCTGCCGTGAAGAGCATGTGAAAGTAGCTGCGGGTGTGCGTCATGAGGTCTCTCATCTGGCAGAGAATGCAGTATCGCTCTATCGTCTGGAGTGCAGATTTCAGCAACAAGGCCAGGATCTGCTTCGACGGCGAGCCATTCACCTTTGGTACGAGATCAATCGCTCGTCGTACGACCGAAAGCCGCTCTCTGGCGTGCAGCAGGTCATACCACTCTTGAGTCTCGTAGAGGCAAGATGGATCTTGGATCATCGGTGTATTTTTCCGCCAGTTCTCGAGCTCTTGAAGGAGCTTGTTCAGGACCACATGGACGTGTCCTGCCATCAAGTGCCGGGGAGAAGGCTCTCCATGCTCCCGCTTGAGTCGCGAGAACTCTGTCTGGATGTGCGAAGATATCTGCCTCAGCCGCACCGAGACAAAGAAGATGGTCATTTCGCTTGGCGCCGCAGAGTTCTGGGTGCGGCAGAACGAATCCAGGTCTCGCAAGTCTGGGCTTGCAGCCTCAATCTCTTCGTCGGTTGCTTCGATGGGGAATCTGGTCTCTATGTCGCGGTCATCGATCAAGAATGGTCTGTCCAGCGTTGTCGAGCTGTATCTGTCAATCAGGTAGAACTGCCAGAAAACTCGTCGCCTTCGTTGCTGTTCCAAGAGGTCAAGGTGGTCTCCCGCGTCGGTATGGAGCCCAAGCTCAATGCAAAGACGTCCACAAAGCCGAACAACGTCCCAGATCGAGGTTCCTAGGCAAATATCAGAATTTCCAAAGCCTACAGTCTATAATATGGTGTCATGACTTACCTATCGGATGGTAAATGCCAAACCTGCACACGAGCAGCAAATCCTGTACAGAGTCAACCCCTCTTGTCAAGAGCTCTGGTCCCAGATGCTGCAACGCCGCATGATAGTATCCTTCGGGGTGCTGGTGATGAATACCATTTCTATATGGTAGTACCGATGCAATAGCACAAATCATGAATGCCCGAAACAGGTCCGGGTCAATGGCGTCCCGTGTTCCGGTGGGGGTGGTGAATAGACGATGATACAGTGCCCAGACCTCTCGACGAAGCAGGAACGGGCTCTGAATATGTGACCAGCTCAAGCTGTTTCAAGGTCGTAAGTTAGTAAATAGTGCCTTCCTGTCTAGAGTGCCAGATTTACTTGCTACTTGTCAAAGAGCTGCCGTGCTTCCACAGCAGAGGGCAAAGAACACGGAGCGATCGAGGCTTCTGCAGCCCCGGGAACGTCTACTAATGTTCGAAGCAGATTGGCGTGAGATTTCCTCCAGTTTGCATCTGCAAACAGGTGTGCGACGAAGCTGAAAAGGCATGTCAGGCATTATAAGAAAAGGGCGATGGCTTCAGTGTCACTAACCCAAGACCTGCTCCCCCTCGTGCAACTGGCGAAGAACCAGCCATCGACCTTGCAGTCTGTGTCTCTTCGGGGCTGAGCATTTGCACAGTATCAGCTGGATCTGATTCCAAGTCACGCAACTTGAGAACAAGAGATTTCTCCCTCTTCTCTAACTCATCAAGGAGCCTATAATACCGACGATCAGTTGCATCTCTTTGCAAGAGAACCAGTCAAGCGTCTTACGCCCTTGAGACCTTTGCATCGCCCGAGCTGATTACACACTCGGTACCATTTCGAGCGCACAAAGAACATTTGGGTCTAGAATTATCACACTACATATTATTAGCATCGGAAAGGTGTGGCCAGGGCACCAACAACGCGCCTTTGTCTTTTTCTGGGCGCAGCTTTGACAAGCCGGAAGTCTTGGCGGTCGAGGCAAAGCCGTCTGGTTCAGAGCTTGTTGCATGTGATTCAGCACGGATATTGACATGTGTCACGTCGATGGTTGAGGCTGTTGTAGATGGGTTGAGGATAAGCCACGCCGTCTACGGAGGCGGGGAACCTGGATGAAGCTTTGCCACCAGCAGGGGTCACGTGTACAAGCCTTGAGGCTCTGTGCCTACCTACCTACCTCGGTACCAAAGAAAGACAGGCTGTAATAATTCCAGTCTTTGTGTACATCACTGATATAATAAACCTACTAATACTCCAAATGTATGGGATAGCGCCCTTTGCTGTACATGAGCCATCTGAACCTTGAGAATTTTAGTTGTCTTTTACCACCTACCTAGCCAGCATGTTTCTGAATAGACACCCACGTTCCTTTGCCCCTACTGCAGGGAGTAGAAAAACTAAAGGCAAAAAAAAAAAAAAAAAAGGCCACTGCGTTGGCATTGTGTTTTTTGTTATAGTTGCAGCCCGGCCCTTGATGGGAGAACTGCGCCAGTAGATAGTTCCTTTACTCTTGGCCTCGCAGCTTTTGTTGTTGCCACCCATGATTTGAATATGTAAACAGTGCCCCGGTCTCAGGCCAGAACGAAAACCACCATTCCTTGATTTACGTACCTAGGGCGCGAGCCAATTACTGTCGTCATGTTGCTGGTATTAATGGCATCTCCGTTGGGCACAATAGCAAAGAACACAATGATAACACAGAAGAGCATTAAAACCCAATACTATAAAACATCGTAATTACTGTCATCATCTCACCCGCGGAAGAGCCAGCCTGGCCCCTCAGGTCTCTCAGCTTTGATCCGATCCATCTCAACTTCAACCTTCTCATTCATGGCTGCAAGTAGCGTTGTCTCACCTTGAATGTACCTCATGATTCTAGCAACGAGCTCGCCCTTTGTCATTCAGCCGAGATTCCAGCCTCCGCGAATTGGGACTCGAGGCTCATACTGCCTCCGAGACTGCCACTGCTGATGCCATGGCGGTAAGAAACATGGGTGAGTATCACTGCCCCTTCGATTCTTTGTGAGCTTAGCGCCAGCCCCCCTTACGAAGAGGTTGGCACACTACCTACATTAATAGTACCAAGCTAGCTGCCTTTCTTTATTTAGTACCAGGCCCTTTGAATCCTAAAACGACTTGAAACGGTTTCTATTATTTGTCCTGGATGTGCTATTTTTAATTTCTCTTGGTCTACCTACTCCAGTTCGTGCAAGGCTTGTCGTGTTCCCCCTCGTGCCCCCGAGTCTCCTTGCATAAACCTTGTTCCTCACACCCTCTGCTGATCAAGGTCAAGCGATGAAGGGAATCCGATGGATGAGCAGCTGAACGGTCTTTTGATGAACTTGATAACTTGATGAACTCGATGCTGACTCCTTGACTAGGTGTGGTAGGTGCTTGGACCATTTGCAATCTTTGATGGAGCGCCCGTACTGTGCGGCCATAACAAGTAGCTTAGTGTAACAGAAGGAAATATGTATATATATGGGTTGGGTGATCCTCTCAACATATCAGCCTCAGCACTCAAAAACTGCTTTCGAATATCACCAAACGCATCTTGAATATTTCAACAATCTAACACTTCGCCTTCTTCACACCATCAGCCATGTTGTCGTCCCGTACCACTCCTAAGGTTTCCTTTGATGTTGCCATTGAACTCTCACCGGCGAGGTTTGATAAGGTAATCCCTCTTTCAGCGGAAGATTATCAGGTCGCTGGTTGGAACATCGCACAGCGTTTTCCTGCGCAAGAACTTAAGCCCGATGATCCAGAAGTGCCCTGTGTGCTCGTCGGTCCCAGCTTTGACTTTGCCGATGTGGCTGCTGGGCTGCCTAAAGTTAAGGCTGCGATTGATGAGCTTCAACCGGGTACCTCTCTCGAGAAGGAGTCCGACAAGGTAGAAGTCAGAGTCGGCGTCCAAGGCGGCATCTCAGGCGGCGAGACGATCCTGTTCGCTAAAAAGATCACCACCCTGGTCATGGTCTTGGAAAAACATCTGCTCTGCAAGCTGAGATCCCCATATCTCAAAGATGACGATAACCTTATGAGCAAGGAGTCTAAAGTGGCTGTGGGACCATGGCCCCAAGGCAATGTTGTGAGCTCCGACTATGACTCGCACATACCTCCGATGGCAACCATGAAGCCAGCCGTCTGGAACAACCAAGAACCAGAGTGCATGTATCGCAAGTTCAGCTTGATATGGGCAGCGCCCTCACTGCGGGAGCTTAGTTATATGTGTGCTCCGCACTGGAAAGTATGTGACTTCTACATTGGGCCTCCCACAGAGCTACCTCTGAGCCGTATACCCTGGGGCATCGAAGAGAGCCCCCAGGACCCTTCACCCTGGTGGGAGTTTGGGAAGGAATTTGACCTTTTCAGAGAGAGGTCTAACAGGCAGTGGGATTCCGAAGAGCGCCACACCTATTTCTACTTCACATATCTACAATCAACATTCGAACACAAGTTACTCCGCAATTGGGTCGAGGTCATTGCCCGCATCGCTGAGCTAGCCCTGGCTAGTTCTGACGAGTACAAGAGATGCCTCGAAACCATCTTCACGATCCTTCATGAATCTGGCTCAGGCTTCACGGCTTGGGCGCCGCTGATGAAGCGCGTCCTCAACCTGGAACACCGCATCCCGGACTGGCGGGACCAGATTCCCTGGTACTTGCGATGAATTTCCGTCACAAAACTAACTACCCGAAGATGGCCTGCTGTCGGATGACATTGATAGACATAGATTAGTTATTGCACACACGTTTGTACTTCAGGCTAGTTGCGTTGTTTTCTTACAAAGCCCAAGACCCTTCACCCCCGAATGCCTCGCGCCTGTGTAGTAGATGTCATCTCAATGTGGCCGCAATGGCAACTCTTCACGACAGGTTATCACTGCGGCGGACCCCGGTAGACAGGCCTGCCCTTGGCTTTCCCCAGGGGGTCAAAGGTCCCTCCCTACCGGGTTTCGAACCCGCCACCTCTGCAGGCTAGGGAGCTGCAATATGAGAGGCCTACCTAGGCGGTAGGCCACTCCGCCATCGGGCGCGCATGCCAATATTTCCAACGCTCCAATTCCTCCATCTCAGCCTCGAGAAAGTTCACCACGTCAGAAAGTTGCCTACTCCTTGCCACATCAAGGAGACTCCGGCCGTCGACCGATTTGACCCTAAGAGAATCTTCACCTCTAACCAAAGCCATGGTAATCTGGAAAGCGGCCTCGTCTTCTTTTGCATGGGCGAGGGCGAGAAACAGGGGCGACTCCCCTCGGCTATTGGCGAGGCCGGCATCAGCACCCAGCTTGAGGAGCTTGTTGATGGTATTTAATCTTCCTTCCATAGCAGCGAGGTGCAGAGGCGTGTGACCGTCCCGGTTCCGCAACTCGGTTAGCTTCTTGATGGCTTGGCGATCCAAGCCCTTGGTGAGAATTGGAATCATGGTTGCGCTGCCTGCATCGTCGCCCTTGGTTACGAGGTAGTGCAGAGAAGTCATATCATTTGAATCAGCCGCATCCACCTTCGCAAAGATGTCGACGAGTACTCCAACAAACTCCCACCTTTCCTCTGCGCATGCCAGGATGAGAGGCGTGCGACCCTTCAAGTCTCTACTTTCCACATCTGCGGATAGTTGGTGTAGCGTGCTGGCCAGGTGTTTCTGACGAGCCAGGATCGCTATATGAAGGGATGACCAGCCGCTGTCATCTTGAAAGTTCACATCACCCTTGAGGGCTTTCAAAGCCTGAACGTGCCCCCCGGCTGCAGCCCAGTGCATTGGAGTGCGGTTGTCAAAGTCCAGGTGAACTGCCTCCCTTCGCCCGATACCTGGGGACATCTGCTTGAGCCTGTCAAGGTGGGCAATGACATCACCGCGCCCTTTCCCAGCTGCCAGGTGTATCGGCTTTGCCCCATAGATGGCTTGGGCCTCCAGGTCGACACGCTGGCTCGCTAGGATTGTCAGCGTTTCCTTGCATCCTGACAGGCACGCATGGTGTGCTACTGTATACCCATGGATATCCGCCAAGGTCGCGTCAGCTCCCAGGTCGAGAAGTTGACGGACCATCTCCGAGTTCTTGGCAGCACAAGCATAAAAAATGGGCGTCCACCCTGTAATGTCCTGGACGTTGACCAAGGCCTTCAACTCAGCGGGTGCGGCACTGCCAATCTGCTTTCCTCTCGCAGCCAACCCATGGAGGGTTGTAAAGTCGAAAAGAGCAGGCAGCCGCACGCGGTTTGTGAATGTCTTCGGGTTGCGTTGGATCTCCCACAAGTTTTCCAATTCCTCAAAGAACGCACGCTTCCAACGAAGCTGATCAGACAAGCGCGACTTATTTCTGGCGAATAGCTTGTTTCTGGCGAATGGACAACTCCTCGGATTCAATATCTTTTCCAATTCGAATGCAGAAGGGACGCACATGGGAGGGCGCAGTTGCTCTCGCAGCCAAACCACACCACGTTCGAATAGGCCACTGGTGCCAGCCTTGTAGGTCAAAGTCAGAGACTTCGCCCTTTGGACCGCTTGGTTCGTCGCAGCATGAATCAAAGCTTGGTCCTTTGATCTGCGCGCGTCCATGATCGCCTCCGACATGGTATGGAACCAGGGCTGGATAGGCAGTTTACCCAAGATGCTCAACGGGGATATGACACCTAGGCAGGTCTCGTGTTCTGACCAATGGCTGGCTTCACGAAATGCACTGATCAAATCAGTCATAGCTGTGTTCCCCCAGGGTTTCCTCTCCAGAGGTCCAATGGTTTGTATCCTCTTGTCCTCACACCCGAGGCGGACTCGAAGGGTTTTTGCCATAGACCACATAAAAGAAAAGAGAAGATCGGATGCGTAGAGGCCGACAATGGAGTCGTGACTCTCGACACGCCGACTAACCGCTCTGGCACAGTTGGTTTCCAGCCCGCGGTTGCCCTCTTTCTTCTTCTTCCCCTCCTCTTTCTGCTGCTTCTTCTCCTCCTCCTCCTCTTTCTTCTCCTCCTCCTCCTTCTTCTTCTTCCCCTTCTCTTTCTTCTTCTTCTTCTCGTCTTTCTTCTTCTTCCTCTTCTCTTTCTTCTGCTCCTCCTCCGCTTTCCATATTTCCATAATCCCCGTCAATATATAGCGGCTTTGGGTGGCCCACGTTTCCAAATCCTTCATCACCTGATGCCTGAGCGTGAAATTCCGAGCTCCCAGGGCTTTCAGGCTGGGTTCGCATACATCTCTGCAGATCCAGGTGTCGTCATCGGCCTCAACATGCCCATCTTCAGGTCGTGGTTCGTTTCTCTGTGCCCAAGCCGCGTGCACCCAGAGTGACAGAACTGCGTGTAAATCATCTGCCTCAACCTTCCAACGCAGAGTATCTTCCTTGTAAGACAGATCAATCGATACCGCTTGCGTGGCTCCCTTCACAGCGACGTCGATAACCCACCGGAAGCCCAGGCCCCCTTGACACCCAGGTCCATCGGGGAACAATATACCCAGGGCCTTTTCCATAGCAATCGCGAGCTGAGTCGCACTTTTGGATGATAGGGTATGAGTTTTGGCTTTTCCGTAGAAGCCTTTTCGCATTACCAAGAGGCGTTGTGCTTCTGAATCGGGCGCCTCACTTGGCGTTTGACTTTCCTTGCACGCGACCAGTGTCTCAAAGGCCCTATAATCGACGTCACTGCCAGTAACGATTCTCCAGGGGGTTACACCATGCCGTTTTTTGTTGCCGTCGTCCAAAGACTGAGGCAGCTGCTGAGCCAGGTGCTGGGCCAGTTCGTGAGTCAACCAGTCTTGCTCGAAGCCGTGTAGGAGCTTGCCTGTTCCAAAATTCTTTGTGAACCCAGGGCGGGCCGCGGCTCGGCAAACAGCCATGATGATGATTGCGAGAAGCTGTGCTAGCGGTGCGGCTGGGTGAAAACCCCTGAACCCGAGGAATTGTACAACAAAGCCTAGAAGGCCGAGCGCGACGCCAAAACTTGTGTTTGTTTGTAGCTTCTTGGCTGTCTGCCTGTCTTGGGATTTCCCTGCGCGACGGGACTTCAAGAAGCGGGTGCAACACCTATCCGGGAAGGTGGCAAAGGACTGAAACACCTGATCGTTGACAGTTTGGTTCTGTTGAAGCCAGTAGAGGCGCATGTCGAACTGATCATTTGCTTGGTAGACTTTCTCCGAGGTGCTTTTCTCCACGACGTCAACACAGAGAAACATGCCAGTCGCCATGAACACGGTGCCGCCAAGTGCCATAGAGAAACCATATGGTGGCAGAGACTCCTTGATCTTCAAGAATGTTTGTACCTTCGGATTGAATTGTATCAGGAAAAAAAATCCCAAAACAGCTGTCTGCAACAAGAACCCAAGGATCACGGCGACCCAGATTGCCTGCTGGCTGCCAACATCCTGCAGGTTGATGGAGATGTTGGGGGCCTCAGGTACATCATCGTAGACGACGATGACCGTAGCAGGTTTCTGGGCGGGCTCCTGGGCGGGCTCCTGGGCCGTATGGCTCGGCCCCAGCTCCAGGCAGACCTCAGTATCTGGTTCCCTCGGACCTACAAGGTTTCAGACCACAGAACCTGGAACGAATGCTGGGAAGAGGGGTAATATTACTTACCAGACTTCCATAGCCTTCTCTGGATTCTCTGCAGGGTTATTTTCTTCGTCGGGGCGATTCCAGTGGCAGAGCCTGTGGACTCGCCTTCACGGTTGCGATCTTGAGGGCTTCGGGCATCTTCTTCAGCCTTTTTGTCGGTCTTGCCTATGATATGGGTCAGTATGCGTCTCGTCTTATCCAATTTCCCCCGCAAGGTGCAGTACCATGTGTCTCAATAAGAAGCCCATCGTCAGTGGCATCCTGTAGCGACATGAACTTGACCTGACCGTTGCCGGTACCCTTCCGAAAGAGACAAATATATTGCCAGACGGAGCCTGACCCGAGGCACCGTACGATGTTTTCGCCGTTAAAGAGCTCACACACCTCTTGGGAGGTGGATGACATGAGCTCCAGTTCTGCGGCAGCGACGTTCTCCTTTGCGCGACCCACAATGGCCTTGAGTACAGTCGGACCGCCAACTCTGATGGCGCTGACCATGATGGTGATGATACCCAACGGGGCCAGTGCCAAGGCAATACAATCTAGAGGTCCCATGGCCTGTGATATGTACTGCATTGTAACCTTCTCTCCGAGAAGCGTCAACAGCCTTGAAACTGTTTAGTGGACAAGACATAAACTGCTTTGGAATGTAATCCCTGACTCACGGTGCGAGATCGGAGTGAAAATTATTCACAAATTCTGCGAAGTCGAAACCGTGGGCGTATCCGGCCAGCACGGCCAAAATAATTATAAGATACTTCGTCATATTCATCGTGTTTGGAATCGATCGTGAATTGAGCGGTTGTTGGGGTGCTTTCCAAAAAGCCGTCTCTGAAAGTGTGCGGAACACAACGAAAACTCTCTGGATTTCACGGACGGAGGGAACGAGGACAACATACCAGATTCACCGTCATTCTTCAAGCTCCTACGCCATTCTGGCAGACGGGTGAGTGCCGGGGTGGGCGAAAACGTACCCTCGTTCTCGCGCAGCTTCACCAACATGGAGTCTTTGATACTAGTCAGGACCAGGTTGAGCTGCAGCTGAACCTGCCAATAAGCCATGTTTGGCTAATATGAGTAGGAGAACTGATATATGATACCTAAAGAAACAACAGAAAGGATGACGCTGGTCAAATTCTGTTCCACGGTTCCTCCTGAGCCCAGGGGTCCGTACAGAGTCAGGTAAGCAATGAGAGAGACTGAATCGCTTGTCTATCAAATCGATGGCTCTTCTCAAGAAGTCTTCTCCCGCAATAGCCAAGAATGTATTCCTTGATAGATGCCGGCGCCAAAAAACCCAATGCCGAGAAACACCAACTCTAGAAAGAGGCTGTATCGAAAAGTAATCACGGCTGTGGGAGATTATTGAACAGCCAGTCTGGCAGCTTCCCGTATTCTGCAATATCAGCACGGAACGAAGTTCAATAATCTCAATCCAGACAGGGATGTGAAGCATCAGTGGCAACAAACAGTCGGCCAAGCATGACATGCCCTCCACCTCTCCTCAGCCCTGCCCCCCTGACACATGGCCAGGATGCCCCAGAACATGCTACCACGCCGACCCCACGTGTATGTGCCTTGCATTCATCGCAGCCAGCCTGCTTCTACCCGTTCTTCACCTGAAGCGGGCTTGAAACAGGTGGCTAATGGAACCTTCAACATGACTTCTACGCTCAGTTGGATTGCTCCTCTCTCCTCCTTTTCGTTCTAGTCCCCGCCTCCATCCCACATGACCCCTTCTTTCTTCAGGAACCCACCCTGCAGCGACCAGGCTGAACCAGGCTGCCTTGCAGTCACCGTATTCTTTGTGCAGGTGGCGGGCTACCAGGTCCAAAATTGGTTCCAGATTCTTTCGGCAGGCATGGAACCAAACTTGTCAGTTCTCAACACAAATCATGAGCGGCGAGCCCGCCCCGTACTCTCTTCTCTTAGTAGTGGCCCGGCGTTTGCGCAGCTGGAGGGGCGACATGTACCACAGACCACCCCAAATCCGCTTCTGAGCTCGCCCAGAGGACTCACGCCACTCAAAAGAAGCAAGAAATTCTGGGCCCTGGTTTGCCAAGATAGTCTGGCGACCCATGGGCAATGACGAGCATCCGAAAGCAATTCCGGCAGTGTTGCATCACGCACATTCAACTGTCTGCAACGTGCTTGGCATGATGCAGGCCATCTACCAGGCTCTTGGGTTCACTAGACCTGTAACACGGGACGGAGCCCTGGGCCAATCCCATTCATAATCCGGGAGGTTGGTGGCTTGACTGCTGGTCTTGGGTGCCGTAACAGGGGCCAATGGGCTTCACATCGCCAGGGAAATCAAAGGGCAAACTACCAACGTTCCGGGGTCCCCAGCACTCAGTTCCAATGTCTGATACGGTGCCCTAGGTACTCTCAGTGGGCCAGCTGGCGATCTACGGAACGGATGGCCGGTTGCTCTGAAGGGGTCTCTGGGCCATCCATCAGCGCCAGTGCCATTCTCAGAGACTAATCTTAGAAACAACGATGGCAGTTCTATTGATGCCTTCCGCCGGGCTTGGCAGGCAAGCTCGTGGTGTGGACCGCCTGGTTGCTTTTTCTGCCGCCTGCAGAGCCCGTACGTTGGCGGAGAGTCTATGCCAACCACATCTGCGTAGTTCCGTTCGAAATACTTTTATCAACACCAAGCTTTGCCCAGGCAGAAGGCACTCAAAGCACTGTGTTTCAAAAAATGTGGTTATATCGGCAGCGTCATCAATTTGAACGGCGGAATCTGTTTGCCCACCTAACAGCTGAGGGTCTCACCCCAAACACTAACTATTAAAAAAGTAACACTGGGGCAAGGTACAGCCTGGAGATCCTTGTACACTGACGGGATAGCAATCATCCCTTAAGGTGGCAAGGAGCTCCGACCTGGTCACTGCAGGGGACGGGGGGGTCAACTCAATCGTATCCATTGATCAGAGGGACACTTGCTTTATTACCAAGTCTTGCTTACGAAGTAAGTATTCATAGCATAGCATCTTAACAAATGAGGCCATCCTGACCACATGATTCAGTTATCCCAATAACACTGGGCGAGACAGTCTGGGGGTCCTTGTGTACTAATGGGATTGTACTAATGGGATAGCAATTATCCCATGTGATTGACTTGTGCCCCTGTCGTGACCGCTCCGGAGGTTTCTGACAGCTCATGGGATAGTGGAGCGCGCAGCTGTCTGCCAACTTGCAGTGTCGGCTACCGTTCGTAGTGGTGTATGGTTCACGCCCACCACTAGTCCAACACGCCGGAGATAGCAGATGCCCTTTAGGGTCTAGAGCTATGGTCTTCTCTATGAATTCGTTGGCCAAGGGTGAAGGGAATGCAGGAGACGGTCTTGATAACATTGTCACCAGAATAATAAGTCTCCTGTCTTTTTCCCACTGCTGGTCTCCGTATGAAGCAGCGTCAATATCAAGCAAACGTCAATTTATGCAATGCAACTACAGTAATGATGACACGGGAGTTGGCTTGACGCCTGTCCAATAAGATCCCTGTCGATGCCGTCCACCACAAGCCTCAATCGCGTCCCGCTCACTAGTGTTATTGCCAGAAAGGGTAAGAGAAGATCACGTGAGTGTGATGAGCTTCTGTGTTCACGTTCACGACGTGGGATGAAGCTCCAAGACTGCAGGTCACATGGATCCCATCAATGCTCCAAGCTGATCCGCCAGAAGGGATAGGCTAATCAAAGCCTGTGTAATGCAATCATAGGACCTTACCACAGAACCACCCACAGTTGGCAGTAGAAGCATTAGAAGTATAACACTGGGGCGGGGTACAGTTTCCAAGGTTCTTGAGCAGTGAGTACCTACCTAATGTAGACTCCATCAACCACCAGCAACGCACTCAGATCCTCCAACCCAGCAACGCATCGTCCATCTCGAGATCCGATCCTTCATCGGCCTATCATTTACATCGTAATGGTCATGAATATCCACGACACCCATCGGCTTGGCCTCATCCGGAAGACTCTCACGCCTTATTTGCCGATGCTTCACCGCGTCATAGATCGACGATGACCAATGAGACGCGGCGTCCCCGGATCGGGATGGCATCGCCCATCGCGATATCCATGACAGGATGAAGGCCATCTCGATCCCTTATAAGAGGCCAATGTCTTTTCAGAGGGAAGCACAGGATGACTCGAGACTTACAACAAACAACGCATCCTGCTACATACCATCACCATGGCGCCAGCAGCAACAGACATGTCCTTCGCCGCCCACGCGGCAAACCAGTTCTCGTCCTACGAAAAGGACCGCCAGATGTCCTCCACCGAGGCCATCTACACCACCAGCAACGGTGTCCCCATGCCCCATCCCTACGAGTCCCAGCGCTGCGGGGAGAACGGGCCACTCCTGCTCCAGGACTTTCACCTCATCGACCTCCTCTCGCACTTTGACCGCGAGCGCATTCCCGAGCGCGTCGTCCACGCCAAGGGAAGCGGTGCTCACGGCTTCTTTGAGTGTACGGATCCTATCCCCGATCTGTGCCTTGCGGATCTGTTCTCGGAGAAGGGAAAGAAGTGTCCCGTCACGGCGCGCTTCTCCACGGTCGGCGGCGAATCGGGCTCTCATGATCTAGCAAGAGATCCCCGTGGATTCTCGGTCAAGTTCAGAACCGATGAGGGTAACTGGGATGCCGTCTTCAACAACACGCCCGTCTTCTTCCTGCGCGACCCAGCCAAGTTCCCTCACTTTATCCACACGCAGAAGCGCGATGTGTCAACCCACCTGACACACGCCGACGACTCCTTCATGTTCTGGGACTACCTCTCCCAGAACCCCGAGTCGATTCACCAAGTCATGATCCTCATGGGCGACCGCGGCATCCCGGACGGCTACCGCTTTATGCACGGCTACTCTGGCCACACTCTCAAGCTCGTCAACAAGGATGGTGACTGGGTCTACTTCCAGATCCACATGAAGTCGATGCAGGGCGTCAAGTTTATTACTCAGGAAGAATCGACAAAGTACTCTCCCGACTACTCCCAGAAGGACCTCTACGAAGCCATCCAGCGAGGCGACTACCCCAAGTGGTCCGTCGAGATTCAGACCATGACCCCCAAGGAGGCCGAGGAGCTATGGGAGAAGCAAAAGATCAACGTCTTTGATCTCACCCACGTCTGGCCGCAGAAGCAGTTCCCTCGTCGCAAGGTTGGCGAGTTCACACTCAACGAGAATGCCGTCAACTACTTTGCCGAGATTGAGCAGGTCGCCTTTAACCCTTCGCACATGCCTCCAGGTATCGAGCCGTCTGCGGACCCCGTCCTACAGTCTCGTCTCTTTTCCTATCCTGATACACACCGTCACCGCATTGGTGTCAACTATCAGCAGCTGCCGGTCAACGCCCCTCGAACCACCTTCAAGCAGGGCAACTTCCAGCGCGACGGTCAAATGGCCTTCTTCAACCAAGGCGCCCGCCCCAACTACCTCTCCTCGATCGACCCCATCCAGTTCCGCCAACGAACCGTGGACATGGACAAGACACACGGCCACTTCACCGGCGAAGCCATCACCTTCCTGAGCGAGATCCGCCCAGAAGACTTCAACGCGCCACGCGCCCTGTGGCAGCGTGTGTTTGACGAGCCCGCCAGGGAGCGTTTCATCAGCAACGTGACGGGTAAGATGGCCCTTTGTAAGCAGCAGGAGCCTCTCAAGAGGCAGATCGCCATCTTCCGTGAGGTCGACCCTGATATTGCGGAGCGGCTGGAGAAGTCGACGGGTATCAAGGGATACGACAGCATTGCCAATATGCGCTTCAACGGAACGCACAACGGTATGGCCAAGGACGACAAGAACAGACTCGCAAATAGCATCATCTCTAACAAGGGCCGGAGCGTTTGTGATAACAACGGAGGTCCAAAGAAGGGTATGCACAAGGGCATGGCCAACAACGGTGTCAACGGTAAGTAAGAAGATAAATAGCTTACAAAAAATTAAATTGCCAACTTATTCTTCAACGATTGCTCTCCTACTTTGAACGATAGTGCGCAGTTCAACACCAAGCTCCGAACATCTCTGACCCACCCCGATCCGTGTGGGGCCGCCCCGGCACTGTCCCTCCCCGACATCTACCCCTTGACCTCATCCTTGACCTCATTCCTCCCCGGAGCCTGCCACCTCGAGCTCGGCGGCGCACACGTCTCGGCGCACTTGACGCACGCCAGGTCCGTCTTGCGGTAGCTCCCCTTGATGATGCGCTTGGCGTCGAAGGCGTACCGCGGGCAGTGCATCGTCGGGCTCGCGTTGCGCCCAAACAGTCTCCGCTGGTAGTCGCACGCCGAGCCCAGGTCGTCGACGGCGTAGAACAGGTCGATGTAGTGGAAGGCCTCGCCGCCGATCATGACTCGTCCGCGAGACATTTGAGGGCACTCGGGGCCCTTGGCGCAGGAGCAGACCATGCGCTGGAAAGAGTAGGTGCACATGTCGCTAGCTTTTTCGAGGAATGTCGATCTGGGTTTCGTGTATAGGAAATATTTGGTAGATGAGAGTTGAACGGTGATGGAGACAAGGCTGCTTGATCCCCCCTTTATCTAGGTCGAGCTCTGTGTCAAAAAGGCACTGAATCACAGACTCAGTCGTCGCGTCCTCGTAACAATATCCTCCCTCGCACACACACCACGTCTGACACCCATGGTATATAAACGTTTCCTTTTTTCCCAAAGTGCCGTTCGTTACACTCCGTCCCCTCGGGTCTTGGGACCCTAAAGCGGCAGCCCGCCCAGTGTGTTTGCCTTGGTCTGTCCCAGCGTGCACCATGCGGCGAGCCGCTCGTCTGCCACTGTGAGGTACCAGCACCGGGGGGGTGAACGCGGGTTCCCACCCAGTGTAAGTGACCGAGCCCGAGCGAGGGCAGGGAAGGGCAAACATGGTCTCGGGTTTGGGAGGTAACGAGACGAGACGGGTCAGTATCGCGAGCGTTGGCAAACACCAGGTTGGAACGGTGAGTCTGTGCGTCTTGATGTAGGTCAAAATGACATTGTTACTTGAATTTTCAACATGCTCACTATAAACAAAAAGCCGTTCGCCTTGACTCATTTTCCGTTCCCGTGGATATCTAGTCCATCTGGTCCACCGTCGTGGCATCCCCGTTGCGTCCTCCATTAGCAGCACCAGCAACCTCCTTGTCGGCCGCGCTGACGGGGAAGCGCCAGTTGAACTTGTCCTCGGCCTTGGCCAGCTGGATATCCTTGAGGTGCTTCAGCAGCTTTTCAAACAGAGGACCGGGCTCCTCCTGGCCGTCGGGGATATAAGTCAGAGTCTCGGTCTTGCCGTCCTTGCGTCGGGTGATGGACCGGATGGGAACGAGGGCGGCGGCAGTGCCAGCGGCAAAGACTTCGCTGAAGGAGCTGAGCTCGCCGTACTTGATGGGTCGCTTCTCGACCTTCCAGCCGTAGCTGCGGCCGAGCTCCTGGATGCTGTCGCTCGTGACACTGTCGATGACACAGTGGGAGTCGGGGACGACCAGGGTGACGTCGTCGCCGTTGACCTGGGCACCGATGAAGCCGCTGGTGCTGAACTCGTCAATCTCCTCGTGCTTGACACTGTCCAAGTGCAGCGTGATGCCGAAGCCCTCCTCGCGGGCCTTGTCGCTCCAGCGCAGCACGGGAGCATAGTTGCCTCCGACCTTGGCGTTTCCAGTGCCGTTGGGGGCAGCGCGGTCAAACTCGTCAAGAATCAGAGCCTTGACGGGGTGAGCACCGTGGTAGACTCCGGTGGGGATGACAAAGACGGCAAAGGTGTACTCCTCGGGAGCCGACAGGCCAAGCTGGGCGCTGGAGCCGTAGAGCTGGGGTCGGATGTAGAGAGCAGCGCCCGTGTCGTGGGGAGGCACAAACTCGGCGTTGAGGGCGACAGCGGCGCGGACGGCCTCGAGGAACATGTCGACGGGGACATGGGGCATGGAGACGACGTCGGCCGAGTGCTGGAGACGAGTGGCGTTGCGGTCAGGGCGGAAGACGGTGATGCCCTCATCGCCGGGAGTTCGGAAGGCCTTGAGACCCTCGTAGGCCTGCTGTCCGTAGTTGAGCGCAGGAGCCATGCCATGGATGCGCATGAAGGGGTCGGCGACGAAGCGGAGGGGTGTCCATTTGCCTGTCTCTCTCGAGTAGGTGGACTCAATGTGACCGTTGACTAGATGTACAATCAGTCACAAAAGACTCGACGGTCAAAAAGGTCCAATATCGTACCCTCGCGGACCTTGAAGCCCACATTGGACCAGTCAATCGTGTTGACAGGCGGAGGAGGGAAAGCAGCCATCTTGTGTATGTCGGACGATGAGTACTCAAATATTGTAACGGTCAATTAAGCTGCAGCCACAAAGGTCAATATCAAATACTCCCGAAAGAAGTATATCGACTCACAGCAAAAGAATATCGACGCGGAACAGGGAGGATAAATAAGAAAGAACAAAGAGAGTTCCAAAAGCTTCGCTGACTGACTCTGCCGCCCTTCCGAATCCCCTCCCCGCGCCGATGTCGCTCTGTGTCCTTTTTTTTGCGGGCCGCGGGGTTGCTCCCATATCCCAGGGTTTCTCGTATGCCAGGGTGCACTGCTGACGGCGGTAGTTTCAGAGACTTCCCATTGGTTGAGGAGCTCACCTGGCGCTCACCGAGGCCCCTGTAGCTTTTCACCGTGATGTCATAATGAGTGGACAACAAAGAGCTTCATAATCGTGACAAAAACGGCGCTGCATGGATCAAATGCTGGCTCGACGGAAACGTTCCTTTGACCGTTGCATTAGGAAACCTACCCTTGCTCTGGAAAACGGAGCGGAGCGGAGCCGGGACGGAAACGGCCGCGGGTGAGAAGGATCGAATCGAACCGAACGAGTCATGGTGAAACACAAACCTCACATTAAGAGCTAGAAACGCCCAAGTCCTTTCCATCATGTTTTATTGACATTTCCACGTCTTTCATCGCCATGAATTCTACAGTCCAGAAACCACCGTCTTCCATTCTAAACAAACCTCTTTGGAAACCTGCCCATCGTCTGTCCGTTCCGTCTTCCCCAAACCTCGTGAATAACACATATAACGAATGATACTAAGCTACAGGAAAAAACACGGCACTTTTTTCAGAGTTGAGTGTCATGGTAAAACATTACTCGCGAGAGTGTAGTAAGGAAAAAAAAAAGTCCATGTTGTAACCATCGTCTCCCCGTGGAATCATTACCACGTCTTTTTTTTCTTGACATAGGAAAAGCAAACACTAGGAAAACGACATGAGAGAAACAATGGAGAAAAGCTATCAGAGAATCACATCTCTTGGTGTTGTGGAGCCATTGTTTGTCCAGCTCCTGGTAGAAATATCCCTGCGCCCGCTGACCCAACGCCAACGGCACAAAGACATGCAAGCAAATACCATGCAAGAATTCCAGAATAGGCCTCTAGTCAGGCGAGAGCCGCCAGCCTCTGGAGACAAGTAAGAACACCTAGAGTAGAGTCAGTAACTCATCCTGGTTACATCCGGGTCAGCTGGGTTACATACCACTGACGCCCTGCGTAAGAGTGGCGGTTGCCTCGGTGTTGCGGTTACCGAGACTGACTGTGATGACATTCTGCACAGACTTATCCTCTTGCAGCCTGTTTGCCCACTTAAACACCTTTTCGTCCTCTCGACCGTCGCCAACAACCATCAAGAAGTCAACAGGCGTCTTGTGAGCTTCGTTAGAGCTCATCTCCTCCTTGAGAGTTTCAAACACCTTCCTGGCGGCGGTTCTCTTGGTCCAGTCGATGGGCTCAACAGCAATACAACCGTCGAGAGCAATGGCGTGGACACGCTGTGACTCACAGGCGTCGTTGACGTGGCTGGCGCAGTCTGATGCCTGGCGACAGGCCGTCTCATAGTCCTCAGCACTCTTGTAGTGGAAGATGAGACTGCAGCGACGCTCCTCAATCTCGGCTCCAGGGGTTCTCTCGAGGTAGTATGTCATGATGGGTCGCACCGACTCCTTCCAGTCCTTGATGTGTTCGAGATCGGCCATCTCAGTCCATTTGTCCTTTCCGTGGCTCTTGAGGAAGCATCCATTCTCGGCAATCAATCCCAGGTTGGGGACTCGGCGGAAGACTCTATCCAGCTCTTCGGGTCGGCGGCCCGACATGACGTAGATGGTATTACGCTCGTCGAGAAGAAGATCGTTTAGCACGTCCAGGGTTCGCTGAGGGCTGACAGGGATGATCTGGTTCACAGGACCCCAGCTCACTAGAGTACCCTCGTAGTCGATGATGAAAAGTCGGCGCTGTGCCTTGAGATACTTTGTAGACAAGGACTGGATGGAGAGGCGAGGGACAGACGTCTGGTCCCGCTTGTGCTGCTCCTCATACACCACATCCAGACGAGTAAGAAACTCGCTGAACCAGTGAGAGCCGGTGTGGTTCACCACCCGGTCGTAGAGGTTGTTCCATCGTCGCTCCTTTTCGGGCTCCTTCATCTCCAAAGCTTGCTTGATGGCGTCGGCGCACTGTCGGTAATCCCAGGGGTTCACGGCGAGCTCGTTCTTGTTGAAGAGGGATGAAGTACCAGTGAACTCTGACAGAATCAGAGAGCCGTGCTTCTTTTCGGGCAAAAGTTTTCCGTCCTGACAGAAGAGATATTCGTGAGACGTGAGATTCATGCCCTCACGCTGGCTGGTGATCATGAGCGCATCCGCAATGGTCAACAGCGCAAGATACTGAGCATAATCAATATCTTGCTTGAGGTAAACCACAGGTTGATATGCGAGATTGGCCCATGAAGAGTTGACTCGGGTGACAATGTCGGAGACGGTGGCCTCAAGATCGCTCTTCTCGCTAGATGACAGGGCGACCTGGATGAGGACTGTGTTCTCGCGCCACTGGGGGTTCTTGTTAAGAAACAGCTCATAAGACAGCAGCTTCTGGCGGACACCACGGACGTGGTCAAGCTTGTCACGAGCCACGATGAGCTTCTTGCCCTTGTAACGTTCCTGCATGATCTGTAGCCACTTGGCCACTTCTTGGTCATCTAGGTGCTGGCGAAGGCTGATGGGGTCAATGCCGATGGCCAGGTGAATAACGTCGACAAACCGATCCTCTAGCTGTAGGCCATCTGGTGTCGCTTCGGCGCTCAGAAGCCTGCTGCAAGTCTGGAGGAAGTGACGTCCGTACTCGTGGATCTGGAAGCCGATGAGGTTAGCACCGAGCATACCCTCCAGAAGCTCCTTGCGAACAGCCAGGCACCGGAACACCTCTGACGAGGGGAACGCGACGTGCAGGAAGAAGCCGATCTTGGCATCAGGGAGCTTCTGACGGATCATGCCGGGGACAAGCAACAGGTGGTAGTCGTGGATCCAGATGACGTCGCCCCGCTTCCAGTTCTTGACGATGCGGTCGGCAAAGGCCTGGTTGACATTGACGTAGTACTTCCACGAGTGATCCTCATAAGCCTTGCTCTTGGGGTTGTCGGGGATCTGGTAGTGGAAGACGGGCCACAGGATGTGCTTGCAAAAGTGAGCATAGTGGCCGTCAAAGTCCTTGTCGGAGCAGAAGACGGTCAGCATGTTGTGCTCGTTGGCAAGCGTATCCTCAATGTCCTGCCTTTGCTGGGTGCCCTCAAGAGCATCGGTGGGCATGCCCAGGGTGCCCACCCAGGTATAGTCGTCAAGTTTGCCATCGCGATAGGCGGCCTCGGCGGCGTTTCGCAGTCCTCCGTTGCCCTGATCCGCATTCACCACCATCCAGTTTGCCGACGCAAAGACTCGATCGTGGCTGTCGCTCCGGGCAAGAGACCTGGGCTGTAACACGCCCTGGCGGCCGAGCTCTCGGGCCTTTTGTATCGTACGGCTGTGTTCGGCGAGGGCTGCGGGGGGAGGAGAATTGGCGCGAGACTTGGGCTGGTTGGATCGGCTGCCCCAAGTTCGCGAATCCTGGCCTTCAGGCGAGTTTACGGCGTGGGGGAATTGTATCCGGAAGCCATCTTCGTTGGCGAATAGGTTCGGCGAGTCGGGGTCTTCAGTCGGAGTATGAGGAGGGGTCAGATCGTCCTGGGTCTGGAAGAGACTAGGCTGTCGCGTGAGGGGTTGCGGGCGCGAACTCGACGAAGCAGCAGCATTGGAGGATTTCGCGGGCTTGGAGCGTCTTGAGGGATCGGCGCCGGGAGGAGGAGTACCGGGGAGAGTGAAATGGATGGTTTTGGGGAGGAAGCTATTGTCGCGTTCGCGTTAGTACAGCCCAAGATGGAGGGAGGGGTCAAGCGGGGAGTCGATAAGACAAGCGAGGGAGACGTACAGAGAACACACGAAGACGGTCATTTTGAAGATGTGTGAGAAGCGCGTCTAAAGGGAGATGGAGGATGCGAAAAGAGGATATGTGAGTATTTCGGGCTGAGCCAGAAACCAGAGAATAGTCGCCGGAAGGAACCGATATCTATTGAGATTGTTGAAAGCTCCCGTATGACGAGTTCATGTGAAGGCAGAATTGGCAGTCAGAGTGGCAGTCGTGTTGCTTTTTGTTGAGGTCTGACGGTCGCTATGTCGCAGGCAAACGCCTCTTTGTCGCAGATGCGATTGGCTGTAAATGGCCGTGGCAAGAGTGTGGTGGTGACGGGAATGAGTACAGGATTGTGTGGCTGAATTGTCGTTAGAAGTCTGGTGCCAAAGGAGTCAAGTCAAGAGGAAACACACGAGATTGTATCCTTGGAAGTAACAAAGCAAATCTCCGACGTCGCCGTGTTGCGCTGAGCTCCGTTGTGTCGTGTCGTGAGATTCAGGGCCGGCGTCAGGTGGTTCGAGAGTGCTACGCCCAAGCTTGGACAGCTCCGAGGCCGCTGCTCAGTTGCTCCTTTTTTCAATGAGGCGAGGATCAACAGTCAATGGTGAGTGAGCAGACAGCTGGCTTATAAGTCTAGCTCATGGAACAGGGGAGAACCTGTACGACAGAACAGGGCTTGTGATTTTGCCAGGTCGGGGAGAAGAGAGGATGCACCCGGTGTGAGCACTGACGTAATGCTTGCTGGTGTTTTTGCCAGATGGGAATTTTGAGCCTCCAAACCGTTGGTACCTGACCAATGCCTCCGCAAGTGGAGAATCAGAACGATGATATCAAACGATGACGTTTATATTGTAGGATGAATGAGTAACAGGCAAGGGGAGGGTAGTCAATAAGTGAGCATTAGAGTAGAGGTAGAGGGGCAGAAGAGTAAAGGCAATTCAACAGAAACAAAGTCGTGACGTCGTCTGAGAAAACAAGCCGGGCTTCGGTAAAATAAACGTTGAGAGCCCAAGCCCAAAGCAAGAAACAAGTCACTTAGCAAGGAGGCTTTGGTCCGTGAAGGTTGGGATGGAGAGAGGGGGGTGGGACTTGAGGGAGAGTGAGGGGAGGGAGAACAGACGAGGGGAGTGACTCGGTATAAAAATGCAAGTTTTTTGACGAGTTTTTTTTTTTACTCGAGTGCTTTCTACCCCATGTCAGGCCCTGTTCCTCCAATTCTCTCAAGAGGAACAGGACGAAACTCGGAGCGTCGACCGATGCACGGTGGGCGGGTGTGGCCCACGCAAAAAGTCTCGTTATTCTTTGTTTTCTTTCTTGGACGGACCCGTCGGTTGGGTTGGATTCTGTCTTAGCGGGTAGGCTAAACACGGGCCCAGGGCGGAGGGGGAGGGGCGCGTCGAGCAGGGCAGGGATGGCGATGCGATGCGATGATTGACGAGAGAGTCAAAGATGGGGCTGATGACAAGAGCAAATGTCCACCTGCTTGGGACTGCCACCAACAAGGCATGAGGGCTGCGCTGTAATGCAACAAGCTGTGTGCAGTATCTGATAGGTGACGATGGTGTGGTAGGCGTGGCAGTAGAAAGATGCTCTCTCAAGAGGTACGGACAGTTCAAGGTGTGGATGGGATGGCCGATTCCAGGCGAGTCTGATGAATGGAAGGCGAAGCGAGGTTTTTTTTTTTCTAGGTGCCGTGAGCAGTCAAACGGAAGAGATGCCTCCGGTTGACTGAAAACGAGGGCATGATAACGAGATGGTGGATGTCGAGGTTGCTCTCGGGTTGGTTGATGTCACTGTCAGTTTGAGGTTTTTACTGAAGCTCGCTAGGAACTGCCGGGATAGGGCAATCACCACCAAGCATGTACCTCACTTGCAGGATCGGGGGGGGAAGCTGGAAGAGCCATGGCCAATTCAACTGAAAGTCTAACAAAGAGAGTTATAATCACCCTTGTTGATAATCTGTCTTTTCTCGAATACACTATTCACAGACTAATTATTCGCGCTTAGCCCTCATCCCTAGATCGTCCCAAGCTTCAAAGCTCCAACTAACGTTAGCTACCTAGGCATCCGTATTTCCCAACCTAAAACCAAGCCGAGCATCACGACAAGGATTCCCTACAGCTTGGGAGAGCTCCAGACCAAAAAGCTCGATGCTACCCTTTTTCCTGCTTCTCCTCTTCCTGGTTGCCTCCCAAATCGACACACCCTCCAAACTCGTCTCGCCGATCATGCACTTCAAAACCCATGCCATGTTGCACCCGCATTCATTCACCTGACACCGGGACATTTTTTTTTCTCTTTCTTTGACTGACAGCTAGGTAGCCAAACACATGGGCCACCAAGAGTGACAAGGCGCTTGACTATGCTAAACCGACGATCGATAGTTGACATAGCAAGACCAACAGAGTAAAAAGCAAAAAAACACGTCGAGAGCAACGGCTATCCAATCGTCCACCTCCAGGTCGACGTCCTCTGCCACTCGCGATGCATCACATCAAAAGCGGCCCGCAAGGCGACGATCGGCTATTCGAGAGCAAGCCAAGTATCCATGAATAAACATTATGCGATGAGCTGCATTCCAAAGTCCTCCAGCCAGCCAGCCAGCATCGTCATCAAAACAGCGCCGCACGCCCTCGCCTCTGCGTGCCAAGACCGATTCTGACTGTCCATTCAGCTTTCGATCCTCCAACACGGAGTCTCGGTGGCTCCCCCAGTCTAGGATTATCCACGCAGAAGCACGCCTTGGATGAGTGAAAAAAAGAAAGCAGCTAAATTTACCCAGGATAATCTACAGCATGTACACACATCTTTATCAAGTCTCGTCATGATGCCCTTGTCGAAATGCACCGGCCCGTCCTTGATATCGCACGCTGTCTCTTACGGCCCGTTTCCTCGGTCTCATCTACCTGTCTCGCCATTCGCCCACACCGGGATAATACATCACCACTTTCACAGTACCCGACCGTTCTACAGTACCTACTTCCTCTGTAGTTCCTTTATCCGTTGCAGTCCGGCCCCGATGCTTGGCCAGATCCGCATGGACCATGCGATTGGGGTCAGAACTGCATGGGCTACATCTCTCTGTGGACCTTGTTCTTGTTGGTGGCGTACCCTTTTGATGGTTACTCCCGGGTTGCCATGCTTGGAACCTGCAAGGCTTGCTGCTGACTTGGGATATTTCGCGCTCCCTTTTTTTTTTTTTTGTTTCTTTTCTGCAAGTGACTGGTTCTTGGTTGGCAGGGACTGGAGATGCTGCTCCTCGGTGGTTAAACTTGAAGGCTTGTACTGGCATCAGATAACAACCTGCTCAGCAAGCTCACACTTCCATCCATCATCATGCGCTACTGACTACGACATCAGCAACGCACCCATCACCCTAGAGAGGGGATCTTCAGGGGATCCTATCTCGTACTAGGGGCTCTTTGAGAACCTTGACTGCACCCCGCAGCTTCGCAATCCATATCCATCATCTTGGCCTCTGCCTCATCATTCGCCCCAGGCTGCTTGGTGGAGTAATTTCCTCCTCCCTGTGCCGCTCCAAAGCTTCTTGGCCGAGAACAACCCAGGACCGATCAACCCAGCCCCGGGATAACGGCATGGCATGGATGGGTATAATATCGTATGGGCTTCAGAGGGAGGTCTATGTCACATGGAAATCATGACTGAATTTGTCACTGTCCCATGTCCCATCATGACTGTTTTGAGCATCAGCTATCAGAACATCGACTCAGCCCGTCACCGGGCAAACCCTCAGCTCTGTTCAAGACAGCCTCAGCAACCAAACAAAACCCTCGAGGCGACTCATCCATGCCGTGATTAGAGACACGGCCCCATGCCGTCTTACCAAAGATGTCTGAGCCATGTGTCTCATCTGCAAGCCATCAGCAAATGGTCCCCCCCCTCCCCGCCTCCTCCTCCTCCTCCCCTGCCTGGGCAAAGTCATTGTTCCCCAACTCTTTCTGCGCCAAATGATCTGACTGCCTTGCTTGCCCCCTCCGGATCGAGATTCTCTTTTGTACGTATCGAATGGAATGTGCAATGTGGGAGATGCTCGGCCCCAGAAGCAGGGTTCTTCGGCTTTCAGTCTGAAAAGTCCCGTTTGCCCACAGCCGGCCGGAGTCCCGGGCTCCCTCGGACGGCCGCCACGGGACCGGACCAGCGTCGCTCAATGGGGACATGTTCGGCGATGGGATGGAGAGATTGCCATGTGCCGTTCGGTAATTGTGCGTCGTTCGTTACCTGTTCGTTTTCGGATGCCATGACGAGCGAGATGCCTGATCATGAGGTATTCGAGTCCGCATTAGCTGGAGCGTATATTCCACGCTATTAGTCCATGATAGCTTCAACCCGCCTCCAACTTGCCCATCTCGACTGGCAACTTGATCCGTCCAGATGACCTCTTCCCCGTCCTGGTGCAGTAACCTCACCCGCCGTCCTGGCCCCGACGCCCCCGCACAAACCGGCGGTTCCACCAGTCTGTGGATGTCAAATCTTGAAAACCTGAGCACCATCTCTAGGGTAATCTTGTCGTCTCAAAGTCCAGTCCCGCTGCTTTCCGGCGGGGTTCTCATCCACTCACGATCGGTGGAGAAGCCTCGTGGGTGTCCTGCTCGCATGGGCAAAAGAAAAGCTACTGGCTCTTTCGACGTCGACGTGCTCTATCTTGCTTCATGGAACATTGGTCAAGACGCAATGCCGGACCGGGCCCGAGAAGACCCGACGGGGGAGGCTGGGCAGGGCAGGGCAGGGCGGACGAGGCGTCAGAGCTGGGCCCTGGCCCCGTTCCTGATCGGTGTTGGTGCAGTATGAGGCTGTTGCAACGCTTGTTGCAGCGCTTCGCTGCGTCCTCGCTTGCTTGTGGAGGCAAATAAAAAGAGGACGAGACATTGTGTGCGCGACCCAACTACCGTTGCTGACACGCGCGCACTGTTCTCCAGGGCCAAGACCAGGCCGGACCAGACCGAGCCTTCTAGACATTTCCAAGAGACCGTGTATTCGTGATGGGTGTCAGGTTAACGGCCCGAACGACCCTTGGGCTCCAAGCTCCCCAGCTCTGGGTTCCAATGCTACCCCACAACACCACTTTCTAGTAAATTCGAAGCTATCGTGAGCTTCACTCACTGCCCAAGAAAACCCCCTCCTCAAGCCCGGACCCGCTATACCTTTCTCTGGCCGGGTTTCCCTCGGGGTGCTACGACTCCAAAAACCCTCACCCCATCACCCCCTCAAGCGAACCTATGAGCGTCCCACATGGCGACATCCCCAAGTCGTTGGCCTAGAAGAGCTTCTGCAAGCCTCCACGAGCGCACCGTACCGTCCCGTTACGGTACAGTAGATCGGCACTATCGGGGTGTTCAAGCACAGGCAGTACCCGCCGCCTGACAGTTGCGAGACCAGGACAAGGCTCCATGGCACTTCCATCGTCTGTGGGCCATGGGGGCTTGCCTGCATCTCGACCCTGTCCGTCACAAAAGCCAGAGGCAGGCAGCACAGCCAACTCCCGTACGTGCATGATCTGTTTTTGCCTCGCACGTAGGTACTGTGCCTCGATGCAGACGGAAAAGGGTTTAACGATGAGTGAAATTTGGAGCCCAGTTGTTCGACGACGTGAGTAATTGTGGACAATCGTGTGGTGCCACGCGTATGCTCGGTAGGTTGGATTGCATCCTCGAGATAAGCACACCTCTCTTCACTCTGCCCGCTGCGCCCTGAGGAACTGAACTGAACTGAACTGATTCGGGACCTGTCAGTCAGTGGAACCGCTTCCGAAACATGATGCACGGCTGGACGTGCGGATTGGTACGGCAGATTCGTGAGGGACTGAAATCACTTCAGGGGTATCTCGCCCAAGACTGTAGGAGTAAAAAACAAAACAAACATCGGGATTCTAATTCCGCCAGAGCCGGACGGCCTTGTCTTTGCCTCCGCTGCCAACCCTCTTGCCGTCCGGCGCCCAGTCGACCGCATACACCTCGTCCTGGTGGCCGGGCAGGTCCACGGCGAGCTTGCAAGACGCCATCGACCACACCTTTAGCGTTGTATCCTTGGATGCCGTCACGAGAAGCCTCGAGTCTGCTGAAAACGCGCACTGGTACACGGGAGCCACGTGTCCGCGGAGCGTGTTGATGAACTTGCCGTCCCTGTCGGTTGGTTAGCTCGAGCTGCAGAAACCGATGGGGTAGAGCATTGGTTGGTCCTTACCGAGCGCTCCAGATCTTGGTGTGGTTATCCCAGCCAGCACTGGCGATGAGGGAGCCGTCCGGGGAAAAGGTGACATGGTTCACCTGCTTCTGGTGTCCAAGCATGCGCGCCACAGGCTTGGTGCCCTGAGCTGGATCCCAGAGATACATGGTGAAATCATCGCTAGCCGAGACGAGCCGCTCCGCGATTCTGCCCTGGAACTTGGCCGCCTTCTCGAACCTCTCCTTGGCCTTGGCTCGCTTGCCCTCTTCAGTCTCTGGCACAGGAGTGTGATCGTAGAATCCAGTCCTGAGAACAAAGTCGGTTGAGAGCGCGAGATGGTTAACCCAGTGAGCATGAGCTGACAAGGTGTGAACAAGAGTTCCCTTCTCAGCATTCCATACACGAACTGTCTTGTCATGGCTAGCGCTGTAAATGAGGCCCTCTCCTCCCCAGCGGACGCAGCTCACGCTGCTCCTGTGCCCTGAAAGCACATGCTCGGTCCGGCCGGTGTTGACAACCCAGATTCGAACCGTTGCATCTTTGCTGGCGCTGGCAATCCGTGGCGTCCCGTCTCTCCAGAGATGGTAAGGCTCCCAGGCAATGTTGGTCACCCACTTTTGATGGCCTGTCAGAGGGCCTCCTACGGCCTTTCCTGTCTCGGGGTCCCAGAGACGGATGGACTTGTCCATGCTTCCAGTCGCAAGTCTTGCACCATCCGCAGACCAGGCAACCGCCAACACCCAGCCACTATGCCCGGAGAGAGTGTACTTGGGTGTTCCAGTATCAGTATCCCATATCCGCGCCGTCTTATCACCGGAGCCTGTCGCCAGTCGGTTGCTGTTCTTGGGGCTGAATTGCGCAGCCAGGATCGCCTCGCCATGGCCAGGTATCCGGTGAGACATGCGCGTGACGGCCTGGACCTTGAACACGGCCTGTGGCTCGGCGCTGAGCGTGACTGTCGTTTCAAAAGGGTTCTCGATGCCATGGTTGCGGAGGAGTTGGAGGAGATCGGTCGGGTATTGGTCTACAATGATGTCGGAGTCGGGGATGTGAATTCGAAATCGGTATGGGAGGAATTCTTCCTTTTCCTGGAGGGGCACATAATGTTAGGGACACAATAATCCTCTAGCGGAACCGCACATACCCTTGCAAGCAAAGTATTCAGTAGGAGAGACAGGTTCTTCTCAGAAGCGTCGGCGAGCGGCACCTCAATCACATCGGCCATCTGGTTGCCATCTCCATCCAAGAACCGGGCCTTGAAGGATCCAGCCGGTCCCGCAGCAATAGCTGTGACATCCTGCTGAATCTGAGAGCGCTCAAGCTCCTCCCGCTTCTGCCGTTTAGACGGCGGAGGCACAATTGTCGCCATGGCAAGAGAAATTCCTATGTAAAGGTCAAGATTCTTGATAGAATCCGTGGCATGGTGGGGCAGTTTGGCAAAATCTTTGACAAATTTTGGCGGTGAGGAGCTGCAGCAACTCATAGCGCACAGAGTTCCGACTAAGGACTCGTACTCGGTTGGTATTGTAATCTGCTAACAAATTTGGCCGCGGTCTCCACACATTCCTGTTAGTGACATGTCCATCCATGCCATGCCAATGCGTCTTTCAACTTTCAAGGTTGATCCGTGTGCCTCATCATGAAAAACATAGCGCCTAATTCCCCGAAAACGCCGAAAAGTCATCTGTCCCATCTAGCTCCCTTAGGTTTGTTGCCCGCCCTGTGATGGCCGCCCACGCATCCGCTTAGGAGGCCCAGCGTAATGCTGGAACTGCGGCATATCCATTCCAGGTACGGGAATGGGAGTCTGCTGTGGGTTTTGCGGCAGATACAGCTGCGATTGCATCATGGCCTGAGCCTGCGCCTGCGCTTGGGCTGCCTGCTGGGCCTGTTGTGCTTGCTGGGCTTGCTGGGCTTGAACTTGGGCCTGCGAGGTTTGTTGCGGCAACGGCTGTTGCTGAACGTGTTGGGGATGCATCTGAGGCTGCTGCTGCTGCTGCTGGGTCTGTTCCGCTACTTGACGCCGCTGTCGAGCCCGCTGCTTCTGCGCCGAGGATTGTCTTTTAGTTTCCTCGATCTGACGATGCCGCTTATCTTGGGCTTCTTGTCTCTTTTGCCGCTGGACATCCTCGTTCTGAACCGCATAGATGGCAGCAATGCGAAGCTGGAGCTGCGACAAGATGCCGATGCGCTCTGGCTGCGACATTTTGCGATATTCGCTCTTGAACTGATGGAAGGTGTCGCCGGTCAGGCGGAGGACAGCGTTGGAGACGCCGGCGACATGGATCGCCGCCTGAGTCTCGGCATCAGGTTGAGGACCGTCATCTGGCCATTCTGTCAGAAGCGGCGTCACACCTGAATCCATATTCTGCTCACCTTCCAGGTCCTCAACAATATTGTTCTCGTCTTCGCTCGCGGGCTCGGGGGTCGGTGGTTCGGGCGTGCCGGGTTCGTGGTTGTGCTGGTCGCAGGTGATGGTCAAGACCCATCCTCCCATGGTTTTACGATGGACGGCCTTTGCCTTCCATGGGCAATCCGTCTTCTTGGTTGTCGTCTTGTGCTTTGTCGCCATGCATCGGTAGGGCCGGCCGCCTCGATCGCACACCAGATCGCATCGGACAATGTCGTTCCCTGGGACGTCGGCACCGCCCACCTTGCCGCGATGAGATCTCGCCTTGACGATCTTGTATCCATCCTTCTCCATGCGGTCACTGAGTTCCTTGAAGAGATCTTCATAGCTGTTGAAGATGCCCGAATGGGGCACCGACACGGCCTCCAGAATGCCGAACATGATGAGTTCGATAACGCGATCAACGCGTTCGGAGCTCAACGATGTGTGGATTTGGGCGTTGACCGGTGTCAGGCCTGAGCCGACGTGTCGGCCGGCGGGGAGGAGTGAGGAATTTCCGGCTGACTCGGATAAACTCCGGAAGCTTCCATCCATCCGCGGCTTACACACGGCAGGTGCGATATCTTTGTCGCTTTGTCGTCTTTTCGCAACCTAGATACTGACGAATGTCTAGACAAGCTGTATTGGCGATGCTGAATGTTTGTTTGCTTCAGCGTTAGAGAGGGGAGACCAAAATGAAAGGTTGAGACGTGCCTCTGGATTAGTTACCTAGTTGTGGACCAGGACTGCGCCTTCCAGTTTCACCAACAAAGATATGGAAGGAGGGGATTCCGGGAAGGACCTCATATCTGGACCTTCCTGCCCTCCAGTTTTAAGGAAGGAAAGACCTCCTCGAGTGAGGCCACGTAACTTTATTTGCCTGACCATGCGTGAACATCACACTTCCGGTGACATCAACGAGCGAAAACCTTGGAGATGGATGCCATGTTGCGCTCAACGCCACCAACAAACGACGGTTGGTCGTCCTCGAGCTACTTTCAGAACTCATCCACTCTAAGTCTCCCTGCCAATGAACGACCGCAGTCAAGCCTGAGCCATTCCACACAGCACTCGGCAGCCGGAACCACTCCAGGACCTGGTACGTCTCGGCCTCCTACTGTTCAACCAGGTACCGCTCAGGAGAGAAAGTCACGAAATGCAAACGTATCCTCGATACTCGGCCTTAGCGAAGCTCAAAGCATCATCTGCGCCATCAGTGAGGCTCGCGCCGTCTCTCCTTCGGTGGGCATCGCCTTTGTCAACGTCTCCATTGGTGAAGCTATCATCAGCCAGATCTGCGATAATCAATCCTACATCAAGACCATTCATGCCCTTCAAATGTTTGCTCCATCACGAATTCTCTTCATGTCCACTGCTTGCCCCCCAAACACGCCCAGCAGCCTCTATTCTCTTGTGACCGATCTCGTTCAGGAGACTCAAGTTGGCGCACAAGATCGCTCTGCCTGGTCCGAGTCAGATGGCCTGGAGTGCATCAATAACCTGGCATTCAAGGATGATATTGAACCTCTAAAAGTGGCTACCCAGGGCAAATTCTACGCCCTGAGCTCCTTTGCAGCAGTTAGTTCCCTCACAGGTACCTGCGACCATAGTTGACCAGGTCACAGGCCATGAAGTACATCCAGCAGCACTTTTCCATTAACTTTGTGCCGCATTCTCTCCGTATTCAATATCGCCCCTCCGAAGACACCATGATGATTGATATTTCTGCCATTCAGTCTCTCGAGATCATGCAGAATCTGCGGAACCCCAAGTCGAAAGACTCCCTCTTTGGGTTGATGAACCACACAACAACTCCAATGGGGGCTCGGATGCTTCGCAGCAGCATACTGCAACCACCGACCCGCGCCGACTTGTACATCACACCCCGCTACGAAGCTCTCGATGAGCTGACGACCAACGAGGAGATGTTTCGTGAAATCCGGAAAGGTGATTCAGCTCGTGTATGCTGTGGAGTTCCTGGGCTAAAAGCATGCAGCTCTCAAACTCTTTCATGATACCGAGAATGTATTGACAAAGGTATTCTGATTGCTCTCGCATGGGAAAACGCTCACCATGCTGCAGCTAATCGTCGTCCCAAAGAACATGCCCATCCAGAAAGTGGAGGAGCAGATCAACCAGGTCTTGATGGTGAAAAGTTTCCTCGAGGCGGTCTCTGAGCTCTACATAGCTTTGGAACCCGCAACATCCGATTTGCTTGTCAAAGTTCGAGATCTTTGCCATCCCGAACTCATAAACCGTGGTCTTGACAAGATTCGACATACGATCGAAGCGGACGTTACTTACATGAAGTCTGCCCTGGACCTTTGGAATCAACGGACCTTTGCTGTCAAAGGAGGCATCAACGGCATGTTAGATGTCGCGCGGCAGACCTACAAGGAACAGACTGAGGAAGTTCACAAGTACCTCGATCGTCTAAATGGTATGATGACCCTTTTAACGCAAAATATTTGCTAACAATCCTAGAAACCCATGGATTCAGCGCCAGTCTCAAGTATGACAACGGTCGCAAATATTGGTTTCGTCTACGAGCGGCCGATTTCGAGGGTCGCCCCCTTCCCGACGAGTTCATCAATGTCGTGCGAAAGAAGGACAAGATCGAATGCCAAACCTTGGCGTTGATCAAGCTCAATGTACGACTTGCAGATGCTGCACACGAAGTTGTTTTGCGAAGCGACAACATTATACAGACCTTGATAACCGATCTTCGTCAAGAAGTGCCCCATCTTTTCCGGCTCTGCGAATCAATTGCTCTTGTCGACATGGTTTCGAGCTTTGGACAACTCGCCACGACGAGAGACTACGTGAGGCCCGAACTTGATACGGCAATGGCCTTAAAGGGTGCTCGGCATCCTGTTCTTGACAAGGTAATTAGTCTCGGCGTTCAGCAGGAGGAATCTAACGAGGCAGACCATGGACGGTGGCTTCGTGCCCAACGACTACTTTGCGTCAGAATCATTTGCCTTCCATATCGTCACCGGATGCAACATGAGTGGGAAGAGCACCTATATCCGAGCGGCCGCGCTGCTCCAGATCATGGCACAGATTGGGTCATTTGTCCCTGCCAAGTACGCCGCGTTTTCCATCGTCCACAGCATCTTTGCCAGAGTCTCACTCGACGACAACATTGAAAGCAATCTTTCAACATTTTCAGTGGAGATGCGAGAGATGGCCTTCATTCTGAGGAACATCGACGACAAGAGTCTTGCTGTGATTGATGAGCTGGGTCGTGCGACGAGCAACAGGGATGGCTTGGCTATTGCCATTGCCATGTCGGAGGCGTTGATCCAGAGCAAGGCTTCAGTCTGGTTTGCGACCCATTTTGCCGATCTCACCCGCGCGTTTGCACAGCGTCCTGGTGTATTGAACCTTCACCTCGCAGCCACAACTTCAACGACGGCAGACGGATTGCCTCACATAAAGATGCTGTACAAAGCAACGACGGGTACTGTTGGAGATGAGCACTATGGCATCAATCTGGCTCGCGCGATTGGGTTGCCTCGGGGGTTCATTGACAAGGCGGAGGAGGTGGCCAAGGATATCCGACGCAAGAGAGAAGCGAGCAAGTGCAGCTCGGAGTCATCGCGACTTTTGGCTCGCCGCAATATGATTCTCAACCTTTGGGCTGCTTTGAAGCAAGCCCGTGACTCGGGCACCGAAGAAGGACTCCTAGGGTACCTGAAACAACTTCAGGCGGAATTCGTCATTCGCATGGAGGAACTAGACGGTCAGTAAGGGAGATGCTGGTGTGGGCGATCTTGATCCTCTCTGGACGTGGCATCTATGACATTTTATGGACCACTGAGGTTTTCTTGTCATTTATATCATTATGTTCTGGACCGTGGCTGTCTATGTACCTGGTCGACTGTAGTCTAGCTCTCGCACGCGCTTCCAAACCTCTCTCACGGTCCGCTCTTGTGTTTGACGACCAGTTTCTGTTTCCGAAGGGCCGGCGGGACTGGACGGCGTCAGCGGGAGCCTTGACGGTGGATAAGGTCAAACTTACCGTACTGCCAAGTACAATCGGCCTCCAAGGTGCGCTTTAGGGATTTCGGCCGTCTCGGGCTGATCGGGGGGGTTTGCTGTTGTTACGAGGCCACCAGCTTCTTCAAGAATGGCAATGCCAGCCGCGACGTCCCTATCAAGGTTAGCCACTCGGACCGATGGTGACTTGGATTAGCTGGACTTGACGTACCATTCCCAGCAACCGCCCTCCCACCAGATATCAAAGGAACCCATGGCCGTATAAGCAAGGTCCAAAGTTGCGCTACACACACAGTCAGCGGTGGCTTATGTGGCGGAGGTGATGGGGGCCTGACCTCCCCAAGCTTCGCATGCCATGAACCATGCCTCCCTTGCCTCCTCGACCACCCCGTTCCGAAGCCATATTTACAAACGACTCGACTTTTCGGGTCATGTTGCCATCTGGGATATCTCGACGATCCTTTCCCCACTCGCATGAAAAGGTGCATCCGCTTGGGGCGTTTGGCGGCATTGGGGGGCTCGGGTTGCGAAGTAGCGGAAGTCGCTGAGTCTCATTGAGCCAGGCGCCTTTTCCAGAGCAAGAGGAGAAGAATTGGTGTAGGAATGGCGCGTTGATGATTCCGATCACGGGGATTCCGTTGAGAACGAAGGCGATTGAGACGCAGAACATGGGAAATAGGTGTGTGAAGTTGACGGTGCCGTCAAGAGGATCGACTACCCATGTCGGTCGGTCGTCGACGAGGTAGGTTCGTGAAGCTCCAGCAGAGTATGATTCTTCTCCGAGGAAACTGATGAGAGTGTTAGAAGGCGAAGCTTGCTGGTAGGTGATCGGCTTACGCATGGTCGGGGTATTTTTCGGCGATGGAGGTCCGAATGAAGTTCTCTACGTCTTGACAGAGTCAGCTATCGCACAGGGCGCAAGCACAAGATTCAAAGTGAATACCATTGTCGGTCTTGGTAACAATATCGACCGAACTCTCCTTCTCATCATAGGAACCGACATGTTGACCGTCAATTCGAGCCCGAGCGGCTGCCATGAGCATGTCGCCAGCATCTTTGCCCAGTTGCACAGCAAAGGCGTAAATCTCGGACATCTGCTGGTCATCCATTGCGACGTGCGTTTTCTTTGATGACGAAAGGTCAATGTTTCCTTAGGACCCTGCATTCGACGACAGCTCGTTTTTGTTCAAACGATGACACAATGCCGCCTCCAACCGCCCCAGACCGATTCCGCAGTGCGGGAATGAAGCTCGGATGGACTGCCGATGGAAGTCCTGGCGATCGGCGTCTTGGTGGATGAAGCTTTACCCGGATATGCGGGGGCCCCGCGTGTAGGTTCCGAGGCTGGTGTAAATGCCGAGATGGGGAAAAGAATAGAGGAATTGAAATACCATATGTGAGCAGGGGAAGTAGCTACGAGCAATGGGTTGAAAGTAACCAAGAAGCTATTCATCATGTCTCGACGTCTTCTCCTCATCAACGGTCCAAACCTCAACCTCCTCGGTACACGAGAACCTCACATCTACGGTTCAACAACCCTCCAAGACGTGGAAACCCAAGCAAAAGCCCAAGCAAAGGAACTCTCCGCCTCGATCGATACCTTCCAGGCCAACTCGGAGGGCGCGATAGTCGACCGCATCCACGCGGCGCGCGGCGAGATAGACGCCATCATCATCAACGCGGGCGCGTACACGCACACGAGCGTCGCCATCAGAGATGCCCTGACGGGCGTGGACATTCCGTTTGTCGAAGTTCACATTACGAATGTGCATACGCGGGAGGCATTTAGGCATCAGAGTTTTCTGTGTGATAAGGCTGAGGCCGTTATTTGTGGATTGGGGGTTTTTGGGTATACGGCTGCTATTGAGTATGCGGCTAAGCATCTCAAGTTGAGGGGAAAGGCGTCGAGGCTGTGAGGGTATGTCATTTCATTGCGCAATGAGAGGGTGAAAACACGATGTGGTATGGGTAGATGGCTGGGTGTTGAGATGTCAGAGCCCAGGCTGCATATCTCGCCATGGCGATGGGCATCTCGTCGCCCGTTCTGCGCCTCAAGTCACCATACAAAGCACGTGTGGAGGAATTACAGCAATAGGCCTCACCATGGCTTATTTGATATTCATAACCCAAAATGTATCTCTAAATGCGTGCAATCGTCAACGTCTAGAGAATAACGCCACCACATGGTGGCCCGTATCATGGGCATCTTCAGCTCATCACAATGTTGTGTATCTCACTGCTCACCATCTTCAACAAGCGACCTCTCGGATGGAAAGGTCCGAGATTAAAAGACCCTTGATCCCGCGTCAGGGGATGATGCATTGACGCTGTGAATGATGGCAGTCTCGGAGCCAATCGACAGTACAAACAGGGAGTAACACATGTCGCCTCAGCTCGGCTATGGACATTGCTATGACCTTGGTGATCCTCCATGGTATTTAGAACCTAATCTTGAAGGAGCAGCGGGTGACCCAATCTAAAGTAGACGCCATGGAGGCTCGCTTTAGACGATTCATTTTCGTGCATGCCAAGAGTGAGTAAGCTATACATGTACGTCAAACGCCAAGCGGATTTATAGCAGCTCTAAAGGGAAGAAAAGAGATTGATCAAGATGATGTAGGCCTGTGGCACAGCTCAAACATGGCTAACACAAATCCCAACGGGACGGTTCCGTTCTCCGCAATCACCCACATGCAAGCGAGGAGAAGGATTGCTTCTGCCATCCAAAGAAGCAAAACCTCGTTCTAGAAAGGGTCCCCCTTCGTGTGTGGATGTATGAAGGCGTCCTCGGTCCCGAGAGATGTTGCCAAGTGAGGTGAATCACATATCTGACGAGTCATTGCCGCGATTTCACACGAGCCCTCCCCCTAAGTCAAATGAGGCTCCCCGGGAGCTGTACTCGATGAACAGGGTCACTAGACCGAGTTTCTGATGGCCAGCCTACCGGAGTCTTCACCGGCTGAAAGTGCCCCCGGTCCTCGGCAACCGACCGCATTGACCGTTGGGTGCAAGGATCCTGGTCCCCGGCATGTTTCCCCTGAAGGACCGCTTGTCGTCTAGTTCCTGCATTAAGCTGGGAGGGGCAAGAATCTTGGACAAGCATCAACAGAGGGTCGGCCGATCAGATCTGGCATCGTGAACTAAAGGGCACGGTCAGAAACGCCGTTCAAGCACCGGAGACCTGGGATTTATAACTCTAACAGACGTTGGAACATAAGAAGAAGAGAGTGAAAAAGGCGTAAAAACCGGGCGGTTCATCTCGATAACCCACGAGAGATTGTCAGCTGTCAGACACACCTGGGAACAGACAACTGAAGGAGCCGATCCCTAGACTAGGGTACGCCTCTACCGGAAATGGAATGGAGTTTCAGCTGCTGAGCTTTTCCCATTTAAATTGCCCATCGTCAGTGAATTTTCTTTTGTGCGGCTGGCGGTTGACAAGACAGACCCTGGTTCAAACTCTGCTTCAGCCACCAGACTGGCTCAGGCGGGTGATGAGGCAGATGAGTGCCAGCTGGCAATTCGTGTCGGCCGCCGGTGGCTTCACGCCGTCTTTTGCTTCTACCAGCCCTGGATATAATTACTATGCCATGCCCACCCTAACTTGCTGTAGACTCTCTTTACCTCATGCAATGCATGTCGTGGCTTTCAACGAAGGCTGTATCGTGAGTGCCGCGGTAGACGACGGCGTGGGCTCCCAACTGAGGCCGCGAGGCGTTTTGGGCTTGAGCTGGGGTTGGTGACAAAGTAAGCATGGAAGATGCAAGTGTGATTCAGACATGCAGCAGTAGAATTTTTGTTCTAGACGGCTTCGAAATGTGTATCAGACTTGTTGGATCGTCAGGGGATTATGCCACGAGGTTTAAAAAAGAAAGGGTCAGCCAAACAAATGTGGCTCTCGGAATGTGTCACTGGTGACAAGCAGAGAAAAAAAGAAAGAAGCCGTCGATCGAGGGACCACCCACCGAGAAGAGACACACGGTCCTCGTCACGGTGCCTCTCCCGAGAGAGAGGGGGTCCTCCCCCAGATCACCGTTGCATCCTATCGCTTAGCGCATCCTGGTTGAATGATCGACGCCGTTATCCACTTGGTCGAGAGCCTAAAGCACGGGTTCAGAGTCCGAGATCCCCGCCTCAAGCTTGAGCCTTGAGGCGGCTGCTGGACTCTTGTTTGGTCAAGCTGGCACAATGAGTTACGTCTTCTTCAGGGATCGACACCCAGCTGGACAGTCTCGAGGAAAGCCAGCTCCAGGGGAGCGAGTCATTCATCTGACTCGTTCGCACGTCCTTATTCGCAAGTTTCCTTTTCTTGGCAGGTGGCTGCCGTGTGCCCCCCCGCAAGGTCTTCAACGGGTGCAAATCAAGCCGCCCCAGACTGAGACGAATTCCCCAGACCAGGTTTTCCGTCAGGGACCTTTTTCAGCCGCCAGAGCGTAGATGACCGCCCGGACCTCCCCCATCTTCGACCTAGATTACGCTGTGGCGGTCCCGTCATGGCACGGCGTCTTGAGCGGGAGGGCTTGGCATTTCCGGAGGGGAAAACCCGGACGCTGGATTTTCGGCTTCTGGTCCCTGGCCGCAGGATCGAGAAGGTTGAAGTACATGTGTGTGTGCTAATGGACGGTACATATGCTTGACAGTTCCCTACCTCTCTTGAGACGAGGAGGTCAGAACTGAAATGATTCCCCGGCGTCTTCTTCTGTCTGTCTTTTACACGCTCGTCCTCCGTTTCCATCTTCCTTAACCGAACCGCTCACACCAGACCTTTCCTTTCTTCTCAAGACACTCAGTTGAATACCCGGAACTCTCCAACAATCATCATGGCTGGTGGCTTTGGCTCCGGGACCGAGGGCACGTCCCGCACGGCCATGACCATCATCCTCGTCTTCCTGGCCATCTCGCTCTACAACGTCGTCGAGCTGACCTTTATCATCTTTGGCACCTTTAAGCGGCACTCGGGCCTCTACTTTTGGTCCTTTCTGTGCGCAACCTGGGGCATCCCCTTTTACTGCGGAGGCTTCCTGGTAAAGTACTTTGCCCCGGCGTCTGTCGGCTTTCTGGCTGCTGCCCTGATCGCCATGGGTTGGGTGGCCATGGTGACGGGGCAGTCTCTGGTGTTGTGGTCACGATTGCATCTTGTTCTGAGGAATAGGTTCCGGCTTAAGTTGGTGCTCTACATGATCATCGTCGACGCCATCGTCTGCCACGGAGCCATTATCCCCATGATCTTTGGGTCCTTCTCTAGCAGCCCCGAGATGTGGGTTAAGCCGTACTCGGTCATGGAAAAGATCCAGGTCACCATCTTCTTTATCCAGGAAATCATCATCTCGAGCTTCTACATCTATGAAACGATCAAGCTTATGCGTCTGGAGCGAACCATGGGCAACAAGCGCGGCAGCCGGCGTCTCATGAACCACCTCATCTTTGTCAACCTACTCATCATCCTCCTCGACATCACCATCCTCGGCCTCGAGTACGCCGACCAGTACGAGTACCAGACTTCTTACAAGGCGTTTGTGTACAGCACAAAGCTCAAACTCGAATTCACCATCCTCAACCGTCTCGTCGAGATGACGACTGGTAATAAGGACGCCAGCTCGGGACCCCGGAGTAGGACTGCAGGGACTACTACCGGTAACAAGACGGGCATCGCCCTCGACACGTTTATCAGCGATACCGGCGCCAAGCCAACGGGCGATGTTTCCTACGAGGCGTACGCCATGGGTGGTGAGGATGGAAACTCGGATGGACAGGGGTCATCTCCTCGCCGTGACAACGGGGTCATGATGACAACAGAGATCATCGTCCACCGGCAGAACAGGGACGACGATGGAGTGAGCATAGGACCAAACTCATCGGCAGACTCGATCGGGGCAGCAAAGGGGCCATTCGACGGCGAGAACCTATCCAAGTCATCCTCCGAGGTGCATCTCGCGACACGAGGTTTCTAGAATGAACCAAGCTAAACCATATTTTTTCTTATTCCTTTTTTCTCTGTCACATAATGTACCCAACTATACCCAATCTTCTACAATACAATTTAATAAAAAAGATCAAGATCTCAACCGTTAAAGAACGCACGTTCCCTCCTTCGTTCCGCCTCGTTACCTGTCACCGGGACCGAAAGGAGCCCAGCTGGGCGCCACGATGCAGTCCGGTGCAGAATTATCGCGCCGGGTTTCGAAATAGACGACGGGCTAGGGAAGACCAGGCTTTTTGGAGGGCCGGTATTGGGTGCCGTGATGGCTGGAAATGAGATGGTGCTGAAGAGCCGTCGTGAACTAGGGAGTTGCTACGGCTCGGACGATGAGCTGGCTATAATAGGTAAAAGACAGAGAATCTCGATCGATTGATCAAGTGTAATATCCCTCATATCCTTCCACCAAAGGCCCAGTTCCCATCCACCGTGTAGTATTTCGTACTGTCATGGAAACCCGACACCGCAACCCTAGACGACGCCAAGAGGATCTGTCTGAAGCTTATTCCCATGGACGATGTCATCCCGGGGACTCTGACCAGCTCCCAGTGCATCGGGTAAGAACGGGTCTTCAAAGGAAACAGGCTAGAGACTCGCTTCTGACCCTTGGTTGATGGAGCTAAAAGCTTGAACATGGTCTTTTTGCAAAGTGCGGATGGTATTTCTGTTTCTAGTAAATGTACGGTAATTGTGAAACGTGCCAGGCTGGTGCATAAACTGTATTGTGATTATGCATGAATAATGATACCTCGATTCATGCGGGTGCATTATGCATCAAGCGACAATAGGATTAATCCGACCTTGCTGGGCACTTCAACTCCATACAAAGCCTTGTCTTGTCTTTCTACCCTGGTCATCATTCGATTAAACCGTCCATTGTCCGATTCTCAAAGCGGAGAAACAAAGGACCGCCAATCCCTTCATTAAAACAAAAATGTAACATCTATAGTTGTAACCGTCCAATAGAACAACATGGACACATCACGAGTTTCTAAAAACTGGCCCTTGCTCGGTCTCAAATCGGGCCTCGCGCCGAGCCTAAACAGATGAGGCAGGAAACATCGGCGATATACCCTCTTTATCAATCCCGATCATTGATTTCATCGGCCAATTGGACTGCGGTTCCTTGCCACGGGATATTTGTCGCGTGTCGGTCGACAAAAGGGGAAACTCGTGGATTTACGTCGCACGAGGATATATAATGAGCCATGGAGGGCCGTCGTCGTGGTTCTGCAGACAACTCTAGTCGGAGCTTCTGTATCGTCATCATGGTTGCCTCCAGCGTGGTTGGCCTCTTGGCTGTCCTCGCACAGATGTGCGTCGTCAACGCCGCCGTGGAAGTAAACGTCGACGTCTCAGCATACACGAGCGAAGTCGAGTCGGACTGGACCGCTGTGTACTACTCTTCCCGCAAGCCTCTTCTCATTGGAAACGACGGCGGGCCCGACAAGGGAGGATTCCACGTCTACGACCTTGAGTCAAAGTCTCCGCTGAAAGAGGTGACTGCGCGCACGCCTGGTCGCAGCAAGCTTGTCACGACGGTGTACGATGTCGATGACAAGGATCTGCTCGTCACCATCGCGCAGCCAGACTCGGTGGTGCGCGTTTTTGAGATGCCTGATTTTAAGCAGATCAAGGATGCAGACTTCAAGGTGCTCGGGGATTGGTCTGCGCTCTGCTCATGGAAGAGCGATGCTGGCAATGACTATGTCTATCTCTTTGGAAAGGGCCAGGCAGTGCAGCTGCTCCTCAGAAAGACCAAGAAGTCGGTTGAGCTACTCGAGGTAGGTATTTTACAGACGAGCAAGAGAGCCTTGCTAATATAATTCAGGTGCAAACATTCCCTACCGGCTTTGAGTCATCTGGCTGTGCAGTTTCCCGCTCAGAGTCAAAGATGTACCTCTCCGTTGATGATGACAAAGACGTCTACGTCTTCCCGCTCAAGGAGTCGACAAAGGCACCCGAAATCACCAAGTTTGGCGAGGCAGAAGGCGACGTGACAGGCGTCGCAACCTACGTCCCCAAGAAGGGATCCGACTACCTATTTGTGGCCCAGAAGGACAAGGTGGCCGTCTACGACAGCTCCTTCAAGCTCAAGGGCACCTTGACGTTGACTGGATACGAGGATATTGAAGTCCAGGGCCTCAACATCTACCAGGCCTCAACCTCCAAGTATCCTGCTGGTGTTCTCACCTACGCTATCGAGTCAGAGGGAGTCAACGGCTTTGGAGTCACATCGCTCGACAAAGTCCTCGAGAAGCTCGGAATTTCTGAAAACACAAAGTATGACCCTAGAAAGGTCAAGACGAACCCTGACAAGGAGCCCATCTGCCGTACATGCGACAACAGCGGATACTGCCTCAAGGATCGGAAGCAAAAGTGTGAGTGCTTTGCTGGATTTACCGGCAGCACATGCGACAAGTACACGTGCGTCGATAAGTGCTCCGGTCATGGGAAGTGTGTTGGTCCCAATGAGTGCAAGTGTGACAAGGGATGGGGAGGTCTGCACTGCTCGTTCCTCCTCGTCGAGCCAACTTACGAGACCGAATCGCGCCTTGGAGATGGCGATGACCCGGCCATTTGGATCTCACCCGAGTCGCCTGAAAAGTCCCGTGTCGTGACGACCATGAAGTCAGGCAAGGAGGCTGGTCTTGGCGTCTTTGATCTGGCTGGCAACCTGCTCCAATCTTTCCCCGCGGGTGAACCAAACAACGTTGACATTATCTATGGCTTCCAAGCGGGAGATCGCAAGGTTGATCTTGCGTTTGCCGCGTGCCGAGAAGATGACACACTCTGGTAAGAAAATTTTCCAACCCTAAAGTCCTATAGCTAACAAACACAGTCTGTTTGAGATGCTGCCCAACGGAACCCTCACTAGCATCCCTGGAGGCATCCACCCCGTCATCGAAGACTACAGCGTCTACGGCTCTTGCACGTACCGCTCCCCCAAGACTGGAAAGCAGTATCTATTCGTCAACGAAAAGTCCGCCCGGTATCTCCAGTATGAGCTGACGTCCACATCCGAGGGAGAGCTCAAGACAGAGCTGGTGCGAGAGTTCCAAGGCGGTAGTGGTGGCCAAGTCGAGGGATGCGTCACGGACGAGGAGAACGGCTGGATCTTCCTTGGAGAGGAGCCCTCTGCTCTTTGGAGATACGGCGCTGAGCCTGACTCCAAGGATGAGGGTGTAGTTATCGGAAAGGTCGGCGATGGAACTCTTTACGGCGACGTCGAGGGCGTGACACTCGTCTACGGCTCCAAGCCCGACCAAGGCTTCATCCTCGTCTCATGCCAAGGCGTAAGCGCCTACAACGTGTACCGCCGCGCCTCACCGCACGAGTACGTCACGACTTTTACTCTAGTTGAGTCCTCCGACGGCAAGATCGACCCCGTGAGCAACACGGACGGCATCGCAGCCGTCGGAGTCGGTCTCAACAAGGACTTTCCCCACGGTCTTGTCGTGGTGCACGACGATGCGAACCAGCTTCCTGGCGGTGGGACGAGCGCAGAGGCTAGCTTCAAGATGATTAGCTTGGAGAAGATTCTGGGGTCCAAGGTCTTGGGCAAGAAGGGGTTGTTGGATCAGGTTGATAAGAACTGGGATCCGCGCAAGTAGTCTATGAATGAGCTCTAGTGCAGGTGAAAAGAGCAGAAGAAGTGCCCCAACTTAATCCTTTGCTCTAAGTCCTGCACCTTGATGTGCTTGAAGGTGAATTCTGTTCAGCTCAACGGTAGATGCCGAGGACTCATAATAGGAGACAGCAGTTACGTACCTCCCGGATCAAACCTCAGCACTTCCCTGCTCGTCTATTGACGCCCATTAATATTGGGTGAGGCTCTTTTGGGGCTGAATCGACCAGTCTAGACGTCCATGAAAACAGGTATTGCTCCCATCGGCGTCCCCTGCTTCAGGTAGGTGTGCTACTCCTTTGATGCGGCTCTCCTCCAGATCGCTCCTCAAACCCCCCCCCCCTTCCCAACCAGATCGAATCAAGGCACGCAACTGGCTGTCTATCCAAGGCAAAGTTGAACAAGTCCATGTCTAGAACCCTTTCAAACGTCGGAAACAAGTCGCTACCCGAAAGAAGCTGTTCATGTGCTCCGTTGCCTGGTGTGCCAGCTTTAGGATGCTGGTTGTTGGGTGGAGTTCCCCAACCTTGCTGATTTAAGGTTGTTGTCATGTTCATCTAGTCCGTGTGCTCATTTCTGCTGGTTTTCATCTATCAAGAGAGAGGCATGGGTTTGACGACGAAGGTGACTCATGTTGACACTGGTAAACACCGTGCGCCAGGGCAAATATACACGACTTGGAAGGCAGCAGAAAGAAATTCCAGTCGGTTTACAGACCTTTAATGCACAAATCTCACATATACTTGCAAGGTGAATACGAATATCAAGCTGTGAATACCCGTATCTGGATATGAGCGCTCATCTGGCCCAACTCCCTCTAACAGTGCCAATTCCCCAAAACGTGCATCTTTTGTCAAGATCCCCACTGTTAACCTCCTAAAAAGCATGCGCCCGTTTCAGCTCACCGGCGTGCGGTTGGCAGACCGTTGCGGCCGCCAGCTGCCAAGTTACCCCTTTTGGGTGTCAATAGAGCGTCAATTAGCACTGACCACATCAATGAGCCAGAACACGCGACTGATGTGAAAGAAACTCTCGCCAGAAAGAAATGGCCAACGCTTGAGGAGAGGATTAGTTTGATCCTCATGGTGCTTGTGAGATCTTTTACGCTGGTTGACAGTTGCGTATCGTGCAGCTGCTCCTGAGCGGCAGGCGGCAAACCAGAGTCTAAACTTGAATATAAACGCATACCGCAGCGTCTTCTCTTAGTTGAAATGGGCGGTCAACGCTAACACCAGCTGTCAATAAGCCGCACCGTTCCCCCTTGCCGGCCAAGGTTTGATACCGTTGCATGTGTTCTCCTAGTGGCTGGCAACTCCTTTTCTCTCAAAGAAACGACTTTATGAGGGCTGCATACCATGTTTCTTTGACGTGTATTTCCCCAGGAGTGGCAGGTGAGGCGGGCTTATTGACCCCTCCAGCGTCAATAGACTGAATAGACAGTCCACCAGGGGGGTAAGTCCGGGATCCCATCGACTCTCCCCTTTCGGCTTATTGACCATTTCGTCTATAAAGAAAGACTGAATACCTCAGGATATATGCTTCTCCTCCAGGCTCGTTCCAACATCACAAGAAGGACAACGACAAATACGACAAACCTCACCTTCAGACAAGTTACTGATACAAGATCCCTAACGAGTACCTCTCGTTACACTCCCATTCCCGACATTCGCTATCGAGAAAGACTTCCTTGCCAACATGAAGTTCACTCTCGCAACTCTGGCCGTCCTGGCTGCCACCGCCATGGCCGCGCCTGCCCCTGACGCCGAGCCTGAGCCTTGGTGCTTCTATCCCGGCCAGCCATGCTGGAAGAAGGCCAAGCGGGAGGCTCTCCCCGAGCCCAAGGCTGAACCCGTCGCTGAGGCCAAGGCCAGCCCTTGGTGCTTCTACCCAGGACAGCCTTGCTGGAAGAAGGCTAAGCGTGATGCCGATGCTGACGCTGAAGCCAAGCCCTGGTGCTTCTATCCTGGCCAGCCCTGCTGGAAGGTCAAGCGCGCAGCTGAGGCCTTCTCCGACGCCCTCCAAATCTCTGGCAACGAGGCTCGATCCGCCGACGCCGATGCTGAAGCTGATCTGAGCAACCTGGCCGGCGGCGCTGCCTTCAAGGCCAAGCGCGAGATCCACGAGCTCGCCAACGTCATCTCCCTCGCCACCAGGGACGACTCCGGAGAATACTACCGCAGCCTCAACCTCGAGAGAGCCTTCCCCGCCGACAGCGACCCCAAGGCCAAGCGCGACGCCGAACCGTGGTGCTTCTACCCAGGCCAGCCGTGCTGGAAGAACAAGCGCAACGCCAGCCCCGAAGCCAAGGCCAAGGCCGAAGCCGCCGAGCAAAAGGACAAGCGCTGGTGCTTCTACCCCGGACAGCCATGCTGGAAGGCCAAGCGCGCTGCCGATGCCGTCGTTGAGGCTCTCGGTGACGACGAAGAGGCCGAGGCTCCTCAGACTCCCAACTACGGCCCTCCCACCCCCTGGGGCTTCTTCCCTGGACAGTCTCAGTGGAACCACGCCAAGCGCGACGACAAGCAGGTCGACAAGCGATGGTGCTTCTACCCTGGTCAGCCTTGCTGGAAGGCCAAGCGAGACATCGACGCCATCCGCACTGCTGCCCGCAGCATCACCGAGGCATAAGTGAGTTTCCCTGATGAGTTTTGTGTATACAGCCTTCTGACTTTTCTTTTAGACGTCCTCTCAATTCGAATCTCCGGTGTGATTGTTCGCTCTCGCGCAAGTATCGTCGGCAGTCTTTTATTCCATCAATTTTCCTGCAACACGGATAATCAACGAAAAGCCCCAAAAGAGACATCCGAAAAAACACAACAGACCACGCAAGAGTAGGGAATACGCCCTCCTCTTTCTTCTTTTCTTCTGCAGCTCTTCAAGTAACAGCTGTTTGAAATTTTTCCTTTTTTTGAATAACGGCGGGAGACGCAGAGTCTCCTGCTCATTTGTCAAGGCGAAAAAACTCTGCTTGTGGAGCATGAGGTCGCCCAGGCGTGGCTGGAAAGAATAGTGTTGAATAGTTTGAATGAAACTTGATTGTCTCCATGTGTTGATTGAATTGTGATACTGATGAATGTGAACCTGAGTGAATGGCCATGTCAGCCTTGTCACAGTTGTTAGCATCCCTCTTGGAGTAACACTGGCACTCGCTCAGGGGCAGGGGCAGGTTTCCATTTTTGCTTCACCGTGGATATCTCATTAGCTGTCTCTGATGGCATTTTAACTGATGGCATAGTGACTTTATGTGTCACCGAGCACTTCTCTCTTCCCACATTCATCCAGCTCCAATATCCGATGTTAGCTATGTGCTCGCCATCATCGAATGCACCGCCATCAATCACAAGTGTCTCAACCAGGATGTCAACCATCCACGATGGACAAGACGGACTTTAAAGAATCAAGCTCTAATGCCAGACCAGCCTACCAGCCTTGGTCAAGCAACAACGGTGTCGTCGTTGGGTTGAAGAGTCCAATTGTTGGGGGGCTCGATCCCTTGAACGTCGGAGGTATCGTGAGCGATCCAATAAATTGGCAAAACAAAGCATCATGCCAGACGGTGCGATAAAAAGGAACGCCCAAGGTCGAACCTTTGCTCCTACGGACAGAGGTGAAGCGCTGGCATCTCTTGTGAAGCAAAGGCATCGTCTCGTCAGCCTGGGGAAAATGATAGCCTAGCGATTCAGGCACCATCTTCGAATCCAAATGGCGAAGATTGCAAACTCGATTCCCTCAGTTCTTTGACCAATTCGTCCGTCGCTGGACATTATTCCACATTTGCTCTTGTTGCCATTAACGGGCACTCTCGTACTCTGGCGATGCAGGCAGCTGCAAGGCGACGCTGGTAACGAGCCAAGGCAGTACAGCACGCATGCATTGATGCGCGTGAATAGACTTCATTTGTGCAGAGGTCCGTTCCAGTCCAACCCCAGAGGTCAAGGACTCTAGAAAAGGCAATAAGCAGTCTTATCGACTGCTTCGAGCCTCCTGAAAGACTGGCACTTCTTCAATCATAAGATCTACGTCAAGATATGTACGTTCAATCATTGCGATCCTCCCCATTGGCACAAAAAGGCTGGGAAGCACCGCACCCAAGACTGTTCGCTTTTCTCTCCCATTCTGTGTTCCTCGAAATCGGTGGTCCTGGGCACGAGTCTTGCGACTGCACCTCTCATCAATGTAGTAAGAGAAACATGAAGGTTGTTATTTTGCGTTGTTCATGAAGAAGAAAGAAAAAAAAGAGAAGGAAAGATTTTTTCGAGATGGCCGCTTTTCTACCTGCGCGTCGCGGCTTGTGGTGGGGCTGAATGTTGATGCCTTTTGTTGATGCCTGAATCGCTAGGCTGTAATTTTCGGTCCTCAGGCACGGGTGCTGTCTGTCTGTCTGTGTCTCACCCTGGACCATCGATATTCATCAGATGAATCTTGTTGATGCGATTGGAAGCCTCTTTGCACTTCTTGAGTGTAATCGCTGGCTTCACGGGTCTTTTATCGAGTTGTTACGATACTCAATCTCTTCTTCGATGTCTTTGTCGTTCAAGCGAGCCCGTCAGCTCCATCACCACTGTGATCTACAAGATGCGACCTTTACCTCGACAATTTGAGGCTCTACCATCATTACAAGAATTCCGAGAACGACTTTATGTCGGTTCCAACATTTCGGCGGATCCGATGCCAAGTAGAGACAAGTGTTGAAAGGGGCATCTTGGCCTTATGTGCCTTGATATGGCATGCATGCGCTGTCCTAATGCGATAGCTGTCCGTGTATTTCTTGCGACGAAATGCCACGGCCGTGACCAAGCAATTGGCCCAGCCGTAACAACACCAGAGCTCCAGCAACATGGATGGCCACCAGCTCCGGCTTTTGTGGCGAAGCTCGCGGCGTCTCCACAAACTCGCATGACGGCAGCAAATAACAGCTCACTCGACCGAGCCAACTCGGAGCCAAGGTGCCGTTTGACGGAGCTTCACCTTGGCGGCTGTCCAAGGTTGACGCAGGACAAGACTTTATATTACACTCTTGTGGCAGTGCATCACTCGAGATCTGATGTCTTGACAAGTCGGCTCTTAAAAGTTGACGTCCTTTTCTCAATTCACCTTTTCATGGCTTACCCAGCCTCCCGTCCTTAGTTCCATATTCAGCTCAAGGTTAAGCTTACCTTGGTTGCCCCTCACCTGAGCTCACCTCATCTTCCTCCTCCTCCATCTTCAGCGACTGTCAAACCGCTTAAACCATGGATGCCATAACCAACGACATCGCCGCTCGTATCGGCGACTTGAACCCCTTCAAGAACCGTCGCCTCAACGATGAAGACTGGGGCGAGGAGATTGACAACGACACCGTCGCAGGCGGTGGTCACAGCGTGCGTCGCATCACCACTGACCTCAGAGTCAGCCATGCCCTGAGGTCATTCATCGCCGAGCAAAAGATCCTTTCCAAGAGAGATGCCGGCCTCGACTCGGATGAGCCCACCAGGCCCCTCCTCGAATTCGTCAGCAAGCCGCACATCCGGGTGCCTCCAGAGCTCACCGACAGGTCTTACCCTCTGCCCGAGTACTTTATCAGCTCCAGCCACAATACGTATCTAATGGCCCATCAGCTCTACGGCACCTCTTGCGCGACCGCTTATGAGACCGCCCTGCGGACTGGCGCACGATGTGTCGAGATTGATGCGTGGGACAACAGTGACGATAGGGACGAGCCCAAGGTCACCCACGGTTACACTCTGGTATCCCACATTCCATTCCGCCTGGTGTGTGAGACTATTCGTGATTCTGTCGACAAAGAGGCCGCCGAGGCACAAAACACACCTGGCTACCATGCCGCGCCCGTGTTGCTGTCTCTGGAAAACCACTGCGACGCTTACGGCCAGATGCGCCTGGTCAACATCATGCAGGACGTGTGGGGGGATCGTCTCTTGAGCAAGGCTGTGAGGTATCTTGGCCACGAGGAACAGGCCGGCTCGGGTGACCATGTCAGACTGGGCGATCTGGGCGCCAAGATTGCCGTCATTGTCGAGTACCACTTCCAAGGCGAGCCCTCGTCTAGCGACTCTAGCTCGAGCGACTCTGAAGATGAGGAGGAGGAAAAGGCCGCCAGGGAGGAGTACAAGAAGAAGAAGAAGACCGAGGAGCCTTCCATCATTATCCCTGAACTCGCCGAGCTTGGAGTCTACGCCCAGTCCGTCAAGCCCATCGACAACTCATGGTACGAGACTGGAACGCTGACCAACGGGCCTCACCACCACCTGATCAACGTCTCCGAGTCCGGTTTGGCCGCTCACCTCCCGGATAAGAGCGCCGAAATTTCGCGACACAATGCCCATCACCTCATGCGAGTCTTCCCCAAGGGCACGCGCATCTCGTCAACCAACCTCAAGCCTGTGCCTTATTGGGGCATCGGCGCCCAGATCTGCGCCCTTAACCTGCAGAACTTTGGCGCCAGCAACCAGCTCAACGAGGCTCTCTTCAGCGGCACTGATGGTTACGTGCTGAAGCCCGCGGCCCTACGGGCTGGTGGAAGCGGCAAGCTCAACACGGGACGGACTCGACGACTCAAACTTCATGTCGCGGGCGCCACCGACATTCCCCTGCACGGCGATTCAGAGGCAGATGGCATCAAGCCGTACCTGACGTGCTCACTCTACCACCCAGACGACCTCAAGAACAACCCACCCAAGCGCAAGACATCCCCGTACAAGCAGCACCGGCTTGGATTCCTCCACCGCGGAGAGAACCCGCCGCCAACGGACCCTGTCTGGGATGAGACCCTGGAGTGGGAGTACGAGGACAACGAGCTCGTCTTTTTGCGGATGCTTATCAAGAGCGACGACAGCTGGACCAAAAACCCCATGTTTGCCGTCGCCGCCGTGCGCCTGCTCTACGTCGTGCCTGGGTGGAGCTTCATCCGGATGCTGGACCTCAAGGGTCACGAGACAAAGTGTTCGTTGCTTGTCAAGTTTGAGTTCGAGGATGCTTGATTTGAAGATGTTTGAGCATGGGATTTTATGAGTACATGATTGAATTATGAATGAAGTGTTTGATTTTTGCAATGTTTGATGAGATCTTTAAGCGCATACCCATGCTTGGTGTATGTCGCGTATATACCTGTTTGGTAGTGAGCTAACAGATATGCTACGCTTCCTAGTCACAATTCTCTCTTAATTGATTGTCCTTAATAGTGATCTCATAGGTGCTGACACTATAGCATTTGGTCCAGCCACATCAACTCATGACGCAGCCCCTCCATCAACGGCCACTTCATCATTCTTGTCAAACATGGCAAAATTCATCTTCACCACCGGCTGCTCCGCCGGCGGTATCGGCCCCGCCCTCGCCCGCGAGTTCCACTCCCGCGAGTTCCACTCCCGCGGTCACCACGTCATGGCCTCGGGCCGCACCGCCTCCGAGATCGACCCGGCCCTGTCCCCGCTCGGCATCACCACCCTCGTCCTCGTCAACAATGCTGGTGTTATTCATGTTATGCCCTTTGCTGATGAACCGGTTGCAGAGGTTAGACGGTTGTTTGATGTTAATGTTTTTGCTATATGGGCTGTCACACAAGCTTTTCTTCCGCTGCTTCTTGAAGCTAAAGGTTTGGTGGTTAACATTGGGAGCATCAACGCTGGACTATGTCCCCCTCTTTTTGGGGCATACAACGCCAGCAAGGCAGCCGTCGAAGCGCTCAGTCGCACCATGAGGAGAGAGCTAGCACCTCTAGGCGTACCCGTCGTTACAGTCAAAACAGGCAGTGTCCGAAGTGCACGATTCGACCACGCAGAGGGCATCACAATTCCAGACGAGAGCATCTACGCGCCGCTGAGAGAATGGGTTGCTCGACGGGGATATCTTAGGGGAGCGAGGTTTGTCAAGTTGGATGACTATGCGAGGGATGTGGTGGGTGATTTACTACGAGAGGATGTTGCGCCTGTTATCTGGAGAGGTGGGTTGGCGTTGTTGGGATGGGTCATGAGTTGGTTTGGATGGGAGACCATGATGGTGAGTTTGACGGGGTTTGTGGTCAGGATGGTGTTAATTGTGTATAGGATTAGCAGTTTATCAAGGGATATGGACTTGATAAATTGCAGTACACAACGGAGAAGTCATCTTGAGCCACCGCGACGAGGCAGTGCAAGCATGAGTGAAGCACCACGGATCTATAGGGAGCATCACGGGAGCATTGCAGCTCATCGGTTAGAAACTTCGTCATCTAAACACGTACCTTTCACTCGAATCTCCTGATGGTTTCTACTGGGTGAGGATTAATAGTGATTTCCGGCCATGTCCGGTTGTTGCGGTGGGTCCGCCGGTCCCCGGAATTGAGATGTGCCCGGCTCGCTTCGGATCCGACTGGAGATACATGGCCTCGGCGATTTGATCCTGTTCATGTTTCGTGCTACGAAATTTTCAATCTAAAATAAAACGTGTATATCATAAATGATAGCCTTGGTAATTTGTCAAATATCCACGCATGTTGACAAACTCAAAGCAGGAGAAACCTGAAAGAACAACTCGCAATTCGTTGGCAACTAAACTCCTTACATGGTTATCCGTATAAGACCCTGATTAATAAATCAAGGCTGATAAGCCCAAAGACAAGGCATTCCTTTCTGGATGCGTCATTACAAATCCAGCCCATAATATCGACTCATATTCTCCGACCAAGTTAACTTCCGAATGCCTTCGGATGTAACTTGCGTCACTAAGACACGCAACCCATCCCTTACAAAAAACAATAAAACCCCAACCCCCAAGTCGAATCTAACCAACCTCATCAACTCAATTTCTCATCTTTACTTTCATCATGGCCCTCAGCACTGCTGTCCAAACCGTCGTCGCCAGTCTGGCACCCTTTCACCTCCTCTCCTTCTCCACACTACTGGGCTCTCAGCTGTACCAGACATTCATCGTCACCAAGGTCGCGTTTAAGAATCTTCCTCGGAATCCTTACGTCAACTTTCAGAAGCATATTTTTCCGATTTATTTTCACGGACAGGCGCTGCTGCTGTTCCTCTCAGCCGTCACGTTCCCACCATACGGCCCAGTGTCGTTGGTACAGCACAAGAGTGATTGGATCCCGTTTACAGTCTCGGGTGTTGTCTCGGTGTTGAACCTTTTGGTCTTTGGACCTAGGACTAAAAAGTTGATGTTGGATCGTGTAGATCAAGGTGAGCAGGTCTTTGTGTGTAGATGTGGACCAATAACTGACAAAACAAGGGACCTTGGATAAGGCGGCAAACCTAGAGGGCCCCAGTCCCACGATGCAGGTCCTCAAGAAGAAATTCTCGACCGCGCATGCCATGTGCATTCATTTGAACTTGATCGGGCTAGGTGCTCATCTCTGGTACACGTGGAGGCTGGCCTCTCACCTCCAGTATCAAGAGGCCTCTCTGTGATGCGATAGACACTGACAGCTGGACATGGATGAGACTTGAAAAGCATTGAATAAGTGTATCTGGCCGGATTCTAGACTATAGGACATTGTTTATCTCCACTTATTACGTATAAATACACAGTTCGTCTCAAAGACAGAGCCCCTTCATATGAAGCATAGCCCGACCTAGCTTCCCAAGTCTATCATCTACATGCGTGCGGGAGGTCTGCTAACCGTTACTCTTCTCTCGTACACCCAGCCTATCCGCAATCATCATGTATTATCATCTATGATAGGGAGCTCGTGTGAGAGATAGCGCAGGGTGCCCGACTCATTGTGCACTTGGGGGAACGCCTCTCACCGATAGGTCCCTGAGAATATTTCTCAGCGACAGACCCTGGGACGTGTGATTTTAAATAGCGTAGCGTGGGAGTCGTAGCTGTTAAGTTATTCTTTGGTGTCTTATCATCCATACTGCAGCCGATCTCTGGGGATGTATAGACCAGGGGTAGCAGAGTCCCAATAGCAGATATGCTTACTTCGTGGGTGGCGTGATCCAAGACATTCACGAGCTTAAAGGCCCTTGAAGGGTGGGGAACGTGTGGTAGGGCGTAGTTATACGACGTCCGGTCTCGGGGTAAATTACCTTTTACATCCTTTAAAGATGGAGTGTATCCCATGTAAGTGAGATTTGACAGCTCGAATTCATCGACCGACACCACAAGAACCACCCATATCCATCTCACCTCCTTGCCTTCCACCAGATCTCACAAACCAGCTGAATCAGCAAACGTTATGGTCTCGGAAAGATCTGCAACTACAATCATGTTGGGTTTAACTCTGGCTCAACATGGGAGAATCCTCGGTCGGAAGTCCGGCCCGGAGTCCCACCTTGCAAGTGTCCAGGTGACGACTTGAAACAGTCACCGACTTACACGAGGGGGACGAGGAGCTATAAGTGAAGGAGCTGTCCGTTATTTTACAAGCTTACTTATAATTCTGTATCTTCATTGAGAACCGTGGCAATGGCACAGACTGCCACCGTGACCCTCGCGACTCTTGATCCCGTCCACACCACCACCCACCTCCCAGAAACACAACCAGAGCCGACAATTCATGATGCCGTTTCTGCAATTCCTCCTTCAACAGCCGCCTCCGTCGCCCAGAGATGGAACGGCTCCAGAGAAAACACCTTCCGAACTCTATCCTGCTACTTCGCTTTCACAATCTACGGCATGAACGACGGAACCCCAGGCGCAATGGTCCCCCATTTGGAAAACTACTACTCCCTCCCCTACTCCATCGTATCCCTCATATTCCTCGGCCCCATGCTAGGCTGCGTCACCGCAGCATTCACCTCAAACAGGCTCCACCAAAAATTCGGCCGTCGCGGCGTAGCAGCCTTTGCCACAGGTTCATACGCAATCTCATACGTGGGCATGTGTGCGCATCCACCGTTTGGCCTCGTGGTACCGCTGCTGGTCCTCACGGGGTTTGGGAGCGGGCTTATGAATGGGACGTGGAATAGTTGGGTTGGTGGGTTGGCTAATGGGGGTACTATGTTGGCGTTTCTTCATGGGTGTTGGGGGTTGGGGGCTACGATTGCTCCGATTACTGTCGAGTTATGCCTTCCTTTTGTTGTTTCTCTATGTTGACTGTTGAACAGGTTAATGCGTTTGTCTCGAGGGGGTGGAATTGGTGGTCATACTATTGTAAGCTGCTCTCCTCTCACTGATACAGCATACTGACGTATCTAGATCTCATGGTAAAGACCACAACTCAAACATAATCAGCAATGGCCTAATCATCTCAAAGCTCGGTCTAGCTATTGCCGCCGCCGCAACTACAGTGTGGTCTTTCTGGGCTGATTGCGGAACGAGCCGCAACACGTCACCATCAGGCCAAGCCCACAGCTTCACATTCTCCGTATTCAAAGACAAGGTACGCCCATCACGGTATCTTACCTATCAGGCTACTCACCAATTCAGGTAACCCTCCTATTCTCCAGCTTCATGCTACTCTACGTAGGCGCCGAAGTAACAATCGGCGGCTGGTTGGTAACCTTCATGCTCAACGTCCGCAACGGCACGCCCTCTGCCTCGTCTCTCGTCGCCTCTGGCTTCTGGATCGGCATCACTGTTGGCCGGTTCGCACTGGGCTGGATCACGAGCTACTTTGGGGAAAAGATTATGGTCTCAGCGTATCTCGTTATCGCGATTGGCCTTGAACTAGCATTTTGGCTTGGTAAGGAGTTTGTGGTGAGTGCTATTATGGCGGCGCTGGTGGGATTATCTATCGGTATGGTGATGCCAGCGGTAAGTATACATGCTCTCTCCAACATTGGTCGCACGACTGACCGAGGTTCAGAGCATCAGGGTGATGACCAAGATCCTTCCGGTCGAAAAGCATATTGTCTCTGTTGGCTTTGGCACAGCTTTTGCCGTATCTGGGGCAAGCATGTAAGTCATCCCCAATCCCATTTAACCCAGGAATCTCATCTTCTCCAGATTCCCATTCGTGGTTGGAGCGCTCGCTCAAGCCGGCGGAGTCCAAGTCCTCCAGCCCGTCATCCTGGCACTATTCGCAGTCCAGCTCCTACTCTGGCTTTTCGTCACAAGGATGAAACTCGACAGGGACGAGGACTCTTCTGCGTAGCGTACTATAACCTGGTCGTCATATGTGCGAACCAGAATTATCCGGTCTCGCGTCTACTTCTATAGTGGAATGTTGCCCCTAGCCGGTTCCAACTCTGACCATATGGGCCATCTCTTTACCTTAATGACAGCTACGAAACTGAACAAGGATATGAAGAGTGCAGACACCCGAGAGCCAGCATTACCAATATTTTAAATAGCGACAATTACGGACCAATCCCAACCTCAATCTTCATCAGCCCCCAATTCAAGATGGCCAAAACACCCTTTTCCACTACCCAGCCAAGCTCACGTCCCTCAATCAGACGGGAGGTAAATAGCCATCTCAAGACCACCAGTATACGCCGTCGTAGTCGTCTTGAACCCGTTCTTCGGATCGTGAATGTACTCCAAAAACTCCTTGTATAGCATCTTTGCCCAGCCAGTATTGTCAGCCAGCACGATGGCCCCCCTCTTCAGTCTCGGCTTGATAATCTCCAGCGTCGGCAGCGCCAGCGGCGTCCAGACTAAACCTTTGTCAGTAACACCTCCAGCAAAAAATGGATGTTGACTCACTGTCGAGGAGCAGCATGTCAATCTGCTCCGGCATTCCCTCCTCCACCTTGAGCGTCTCCGTCAAATCACCCTCTCTAAGTTCAATCCACGGCTCAACCTCCTCCCCAGCCTCACTCCAATGCTTCCTCGCTCTCGCCGCCTTGCTAGGCTCCTTTTCAGTCCCAATAACCTTTCCCGTAACAACCTCCCCCCTCTTCCTCGCCTCAGTGACATTCTGTCCAACAGCGAGAGCAAGATACATGGTCGAAACGCCAAAACTCGTACCCGCCTCGACAATGTTGCGCGCGTCGATGCTTCGCGCTAGGAGGTACATGAACTGGCACTTGTCCTGCTCTAGGGCGACAAACTTGTCACGCATGTGGTCGTCGGATGAGGCTGTCCATGTTTGGCCAGAGATGTAGTAGCCAAAGATGCGGGTGAGGTAGAACCAGTATTGAGAAAATGCCTTTTCTTGGGCTTCGGATTCGGCGTGTAGACGGTCGAGGAGTTCATGGACGCGAGGGCTGGCCTCGATGGCTTGGATGGCTGTTGCGGATGGAGCCATGGTGAGAGCTGATGATTGTTCACAACGGCGGCTTCTACTTCTCAAGGAAATACCAGAGCTTAAATAGATGCTGTACTCATATAGAATGAGTCACTCTCATCCCAGCCACATGGAATAGGCGTCATGCACGGAGCATATATCAATCAAGATCCGGTTTAGATCTTATGAATCTCATCTGATAACTCCGAGGCCGATTTCGCTTCCCCGACAATAAAGGCCGGTTTTACGGTTAGGCCGGCTCATTCCACAAGCCACCCCGCGTCTCTGGTGCCAATGGGATTTGACAGACATGTGAAGCTACGAATTGTTACGTAGGATAATTACAGGACAAGGCGGGGAAGCTGAATAGACAAGTCCATTGTGTAGAGTTATTGTGGTGGTGTAGGCTTCCATGCTTACTCGGGACAATCCATCGGCAGTTGGCTATCGTGTACCAGCAAAGGCTTGTGAAAACCATACATAATTTACATTGATTTCTGGTACTAACTCTGTAGTTGCCCAGAGTCCCATAAACAGACCACTCTCTCAGGCAGTCTCACTCAACACGGCCTTGGTGGAGATGGCTCCGGCCGGCTTCAACTTAAGCCCGACAACGGAAGCCCGGTCTTCGGTCCAAACCCAGCCTTGACCTCCGACCGACAATGACTCCCTTCCGTTATCCACCCCGGATCCGTATTCCTACCAATCGACACGAGTCGAATTCACGGAACCCTTCCGCCCATGCACGACATAGAGACAACATCTCTCATTCTCCACAAACATGCCGCATCCCGTTATTCGACCGAGTAGTTCGCCCATCACGTCCTGTCCCCAGTCTCGTTTCCATCTTCGCCTGCCGGGATGCAAACGATAAACATCAAACATCCAGCCTCGCTTCTAAACGGGCCATGCCGCATCCCGGGCTTCCGGTATGCATAAGCGCCCTTCTCCCAGCCCTGGTCGAGATTTAGGTCGTACAGATCCCCCTCCACCAAGAAGATTTCCTCGATATAGTCGTGGACAAACACATGCTGCTGGTTGCGGGCGCCCGGCTGCCAGCGCTGCAGAGTCGTGCGCCGGCCTGTCTGAGAGTCGTGATTGAGGACGAGCTCGTCAACGCCCGGCTCTAGGGGTGTCCATTCGCGATTGTACGAAGTGGTGGCGGGGTGGAATTCGAACTGTTCCATGGCGGGTTTCAACGGTGAGTTGTCGTCGCACAGGCGTCACAAGGCAACAAGTTCTCGAGGCCTAATCATCTCGCTTCACCTGATGATAGAGCCCAACTATATCATCCAAGATCCAGCTTGAAAATAATATTAATAAGCTTGTGATGACAAATGAAGTAATGCTAATAGCTGATAAATCTTGCCTTAAACCCATCGCCAATGTTGGCTTGACCAGACATGATCGCCTTTATTTTTGGAAGGACGGACTTCGACCTGCGATAAAACGGCCTCCCCCAAAGATGACAGTGACAGCTACAGTAGTATAGCAGGGCTGCTATCGACCAAGACGGAATGAGGCCTGCAATCCAGTCAGAATGCAACCCCGCAAAGAACACATGCGAACGGCATCAGCCCTGTTTCCGGCGAAACAAAAGATAGCGCCGCCGTTAGCTTGCTCGAACAAAGGGAGGTGAGAAAAGAGAAACCATGGTGAAATGAGCCAGGTCGAGATCTGCACCCTCACGGGGAGCTGAAATTTTGGCCGTCCACTCGGACACCGACAGCACTGAGGCCCAAGGGTCATGAGGAAGCTAGAGCTACCTAGGCGAGAAAAGAAGCCTACTGTTGCTGGTCTGCCAATCGGTTTCATCAAGACTACCAGCCCTAGGCGGACGCATGGCCAAGGCTGTCCTAGGCCGCAGCATCAAGCCGTTGGCTAGTTTTCCGTGTTCAAAACGACCAGTCAGGTCAGGGTCAGCATTTGACGGACCACAAACGCCCGAGGCTATCCTCAATCTCAAACACGTTCACTTGGGACTTTGTCGAGGCAGGCTGCCGATCCGAAGGCTTGGAGAGTCACTTGACGGCTTGAAGGAAGCGGGATCCCTTTGCAGTGATTAGTTGCTTCATGCCGAGGGCGGGGAGACGTGTTACACAGCAGTCAAGACTTCGTAAAAAGCGAAGACAGATGCAGCGGGGGGCTCGGAGGTTGCACAGAATGTCACGAGCAGTTGAGACAATGCTCCCGACGATTCAAAGCCTGAAACAGCGTAGCCAGTCCTTTGGGTTTTTACCTGGGCATTATCATATATAGGGATTTGATCTTATCTGCGTTGGTTGCATCGACGAGGCATGGCGCGGGGGTGTGAATCAGTGAATGGGTGTTGCGCTGCACGAGAGATCTCCATGACCACGAATGTCGACTGTTAAGCTTTCTAGATGAACACAGAGTGCAACATCATAATGTTCTGCGCGGTGCTGCATTCAAAAGACCTTGGACACGTGCGTTGGTATGGTGGCATAGATGCAGTCGAATTGGTGAAACAAATCGACGGGAACCAGGACACCTGGCGTCAGCCACCCGTAAGACCCCAGTTTGCATTCATTCAGCTCCACAGCCTGAGACCTCAACTGCAGTGGGGGTTTGTTTGTCACGAACCTCTTGTCCACCGCCAGATTGACGTTTTCCATCACGGGGCCTGAGCCAAGAGGTGTGGGCGGGGCGGCATTGCCAAGATCCCACAGCGAGCGAGTGGACTGGACGATAGAACAGGCGAGGGATTTCCGAGATGGACTCAGCATGTGGGACGGGCAGCAAACGGAGAAGGAGATCAGCGGTGGTTAAGGGGGAAGATCAGAGGCGTCAACGAGCCGATCATAGGCGAAGGCCACTAGAAGATGTTTCAATGACGCCGACCAGACGGGCACAAGGCATCTTTTGTTGGGGTCATAATTTTAGCCTGTCGGTGTGTTTTCTCTCCGGATCATCGTCAAGATCCTTTGACACCGAGTGACCGACGTCGCATGCGCACGAGGGGAGGCTGGTGAGTGACGCTGCTGCTCATCACCAGTGAGGTTGAAAGGTGAGTCGTGGCCGGCGCGCAAGACACGGGACAGCCCCATCTCACAAGGACTGTATCTGTATCGCCTGGTATTGATCCTACAGGACCCCTAAAACCTCGGCCGAAAAGGAAGCTCCGAAAACGATGCGAAGCGAGCCAGGCAGTCATCGGCCTGGGCGAGGCATGACGTCGAGAGTCGGGACGCGCTCGTGAGCATGAGGCCATTGCGGCCATCCCTGGGTGTTGCGTTTCTGACAGTTGGCGTATCGCCCATGGATCTCACGATGACTTCACTCCTGACTGCTCCGACCCGACCTTTTGTGGGGAATATCCAGCATGGACGCGACAGCAACTGTCTGGCTTGGAGCGTGCGAGTGCGAGAATGAAAACATCTTTCGGTCGGTTGCTACCGCGGACCACTTTTTCCCACGTTTCTCTCGTAACTCGGTGCCCGTGTTGGACAGTGTCAGGAATGACGAGGATATTGCGATATGCATGTCTGGCGACGCGCAGACGCGACGATCACCGTCCGACGAGGCCACTGCGGAAGTTACAGTATAGACGGTCACCGTCTTGGACTGTGCTGACCAGCGTGAGAGCCAAGGCGGTTGGTGATTGGATCTGTTGGAAGACGGCCACCGTTTCGAGGGCCTCTCCTCGTTGCGTTTTCACCCTTGACCTGGAAGTTTTCTCTGTTCCCTGACCCGGTTGACGCGGAGGGTCGCAGATCCATGACATCAGTTTGGCCGAAGGGGTTCCGTTAGACCTTTGTTGCTGGGCGGCTCCTTGTGTTTACGAAGCACAGCACGAATTGTAACCTCGAGGGCGTTTTGTGTGAAGGATGGAAAAGATCCTGGTCCATTCCTCGAGCGCGGGAGAGCAAGCCTGATATGCAAAGCAGATGTCGTGAGTCCCGTCGATATACCCCAGACAAGGAAATGCACATCACTGCTGTGAATCACGCGTGCTCGGCGAGTTATTATATCCCAATGTGATGCAGTGTAAGTGCAGGTACGATAACTTGGTGAAACCCATGGCATGGCCTCGGAATATTGACCAGGGTCGAGCGTCTGCCGCTCGGAATCAGGAGGCGCAGTTGGCAGTTGAAAGACGATCGTCTCGGTGGGCGTTTGGTCTGGCAGAATGGTTTCTTCGGGCGACGTTTCGGTCAAAGATCCGCATCAAGAGGCGACAATCATCGCCAAACTCGGTGTACCGACCGACACCGCTCCGTAGCGTAGTGGTAGGCACTGTATAATGGACGGTCGAGTATTAGGTCGTCGGTTTGCTGTTTGCTGGAGATGACGAGAGATCGGCTGGGCCAAATCATGCTAGGGGGGATTTGCGACGACCAAAGACAGGACGATTGACTGTGGTAATGACAGGGTGAAGTCTAGGACTCGGCCGACGATCTGGCGCAGAGAAAAGGGAAGAGAATGAAATCATTGGTCAAAGATGCCTTTCCATCAAGTGGATGGAGCACGAGAGATGGTGGCTTGGTCGATGACAGCCGCTCCTCCACCAAGGGCCCCGTACCGCGAGGTACCAGACAAAAGCCGGCGCAGTGGGAAGCCCCTACCCGTCAGAAGGGTGCCTGCCGCTAGAAGCCTCACGTCCCGCCCCGAGCCCCCTCGAGGCTGAGCCACTCACAGGCGCTCAGCGGCTCGACGCCCAAGGGGGTACATGGCGGGTACGGGTATCCAGCGTGACTGGAGCAGGCCTCAACCGACCCCAACGCTGTGGGCTGCAAGGGCCAGCAATTGCGTCACAGATGCTGATCGCCAATTTTGCAGGCTTCTCATGGGAGGCTTGGCCTGGGGCTTCTGAGGCTCGGGATGTTTTCCCTGTGGTTCTCAAGACGTCTTGGCCGGGTTAGCGAGGTCCTTCGGATGTTTGCTTTGGCAGGGTGTCGAGCCGTTGCAGTCTGTGCAACCAAGCGAGAAACTCTGAGGGTTTTTTTTTTTTCTCCTCTGTTGACACCTAACGCGTCGCCTAGTGCCTCAGCTCCGTCTAGCAGCGAAAATCTCAATACCAATGAATGCATCGTGAGGTCAGTATTTCAGGCGCGGATGATGGCCGTCTGTGAAAAAGTACGTACCGGCGCGCCTTTTTTGGAGAGGGCAGCCGAGTCGCGTGGGCGCTAGCGCTCAGGCGAGTTGAGTTCGTGCCACTGTCATGTTGTTGCCCGGTACGTACCCTTACTGCACTGTGATAGACGCCGGAGACATTGGCTGCTCAGGCAGGAGTACCAAGAAGCAGGCAGCCAGACAGGTACTCGACCCCCCACACACAGCTGCGGCGATACCTGTCCAGGGAGAGCTCCAAATGTACCGAGGGGTGCCGATCCCAAGTCCCATGACTCCTCGCTCTGTCGTCACTTTCCTCTTCGGGGGCCAACGAGATTCGCCCGTCTGGAAGCGGTGCCAGGCCCGTTCTGTCTTTTTTCCCAGGGTCTCGCCTCTCCGACTTCTCTGTCTGTTCTAGGGGCTCTCTCTCATCAGAGAAGGAAGAGAGGACGGTGAAATTATCAATTCACGAGAAATCCACTTTACATTCCCATCCCCATCCCCATTTCGTTCGTTCGTTCGTCTTTTCCCCTTTGGCCTCCCCCCCTCCCGTCCATCCTCTTCCCTTTCTACTCTGGCCGGGTTTCTTCTTCCTGCCACCACCTGCCACTGAAAAAGAAGGGTCCTCCTGCCGTGCCTGCAAACGTGGTTTTTTTTTTTTTTGCCTCCCATTGTCATTGCATTGCCATCGCCTTGGTCGTTTGCGCCGACTAGGAACTTGCCGGCTTCTTCAACTTGTTGCCACTGCTGTCATTGGGGTTGGTCTCACCAAACACTTCTGCCGTCTTCGTCACTTTCTTTTATTCATTTTGACTTCTTCCTCCTTTTTTCCATCGCTTCTTGACTTGTTTACTCCCCGTTATTATTATATCTCCCGCTGCTATTGCTACCGTTAGTCCCCTCCCCTCCCCTCTCCCCCCCTCCATCTCCAGCTGCATACCTACATATCCTTGAATGTGACGCTGCTCGTGCTGTCATCTTGTTTGCTTTTTATTCTTTCCTGCAGCTGCCGTCCAGAACTTGGTCGCTCTCGTCTCTCTCGCTTCGTCAATCCATCCCATCCACTGACGCTTCGCGCTTCGCTTCCTGCAGGGTCGACACCACCTCCACTGTAATTCACTGCAGTCGTCGCCGCTCCGCTCCATCAAACGTACCACCTGCCTCGACTTAGCAAGCAAGCTAGCACTTAGTTGGGCTGCTTTCTTCCGCCTCTTGACCGCCGCCCACCGCCAGCAGAGCATTTCAATTCCAGCCCCAGAGACACATTCTCAACCACAACCACTCTTCTGGATACAGCTCTTTTTTCAGCCACCAAAACTCCCGACAAGACGAAAAAGTCGCTGCCGCGTCCCTTCTGCAAGCCACCTTTCCCTTCGCGACCGATTCCAGAGCATCTCCGAATTCCATTGCGGCTAGTCCCCTCTCGGTCTCTCCGCGTCTCCGCCCTTCCAGAGGCACTCTAGAACAATATACCAGCCTCATCGCACGAGTTGGGTGGATCTAGAATCGCTGGGCCTCCCTCTAGAACCGCCCGCTACGAGATCGAGACCCTTGAACCACGTGGAACCATTGGCACTCGACCTCTACCCCTCTCGCCAGCTCTCTCTCTTCTCGACGACAAAGTCCACGCGATCCCTCCTCCGACTTTCCTCACCGATATCTCTTCCTTCGAGTCTCGCCTCGCCTCTAACTGTCGCGCCTCAATCGGGTCACCTGTCCCATTGTCTCTACTCTGTGGATGTGGCAATAGCCTGGTCAGCCTGTGCGACAAGTGACGACATTTGCGATTCACCGACTCGATCATCGGCCCGAAACATACTTGGATTTATATATACTGTCATGGCAGAGGAAACCGAGCTCCAGCCTACTGCTTCAGAGCAGCCCCATCCGATTGCACGATCCGACTCGTCGGCTTCAACAAGCCCTGAGGATAACAACGAGCCTGTCATTCACCAGCCCATCCCTGTACGACCTGGTCTGCCCACTCGGAAAAGCAGCGGACCCCTGGTAGTCCCTCGTGATAGCTCAGCAGTCGGCCCTCTAGAACCCGACTTTGGTCCAGATGATGTACGGGCAATGAGTCCCAGGCGAACAAGCGAGGACCTGGATAGGATGGGCAAGGAGGCTCGGGACGAGATGAAGAGGTGAGTCGGATGGACATCTCGTTGGACATTGACTGACTGTTCTAGACACGCCAAGGCGTTGCAGGACTCGCTGCTCACGATTTTCAACCGTATCGAGGCCGTCCGCGAGGAGCACGATAAACTCGACAACAACAACAAATTCCTGCAAAAGTATATCGGCGACCTCATGAGCACCAGCAAGATTACGGCCTCGAGTAGCCGCAAGAAGTGAAAGAGATGCTGTTCGCCAGCTACCGCCAAACCATACCGGCAACTCAGGATGCCAACACATTACCGATTCGAATAGCGAGACTCGCAAGTCTACCCCGACCCTCTAGAAACTACAACAGTATACCTTGGATTCGAACTTTGGGGCCCTGCAAGGAAGGGCATGATACCCGCGCCTCGACAGCGCTGCTACTTCGTTTCAACATCTCGCCTTTTAGGGCTGAGCTCAGTATTATTGCATTTGACTGTACATTAACGCATTTATGAACCCCGGGAGTAGATCCCTCACGATGGATCGATCATGCGCACGGAGGGAGCGCACTGGAGCTTTGTTTTGGTTATTGGTTTTGCATGCAGCATCCCACCTAGCATGGTGCACCCAGCATGGTGCCGCATCTGGTCATTGGACCCTGATGCGCACAGGCGGCGTTCTGAGTTGACATTGCCCGAAGCCGGGAACACTTTGGCTAGGTCTGATGTGGCTTTTATTCTATCACGGTGTTGCTATGGATGTCGGTGTATTGTAGCTCCCGTAGAAAGGGGGAGCGGGTTGGTTGGGTTCCTACTGACATACTGCCTGACGGCACGGAGTGAGGTTCGTAAAAGAAAAAAAAGAGGATCGGATTTTAAGAGCGTGAATGTCCCTACAGTTCCAGGTGTCTGCCAGATTGATACCAGAAGAAGCTTGAGCGTCTAGATTAGTTGCTCTAGTATCAGAATTGACAGGGTTCAAACATTGCGGATGTATGATGGTGATGTCTGTACCAGAGTGCGATGTCTTTGAAGGTTTAAAGGCAGTGGCCAGGAACGTTCAAGGTTTGGAATGTGGTTAATTCGAGATCTTCTTCATATACCCATGCAATGACTTGAGCCTCAACACCCATCAGCCTCACTTCTAAATCTTCAACAACTATCAACCCACGTCTTCAAACTCGGCATCAACCACGGGTCTCATCATTCTTCGGTCTTCCTCCACCCGTCATGATAATCTCTTCCATACTCATAGCCTACCACTCCGGCCTACCTTCACCGCTTCTCCTAGAATCAACTATCTAGGACACCATCCAGTACTGCCTCCTCCACTGGCGTTATTCATCGGTCTCCACCTCATCGGCTGTCTTTGGACTCTGCTCTCTCGGTTAGAAAAAGGGGACTGGTCACATATCATGTCTGCGATAACCCTCGGGCCTACTATGTCCAGGCTGATGTACCACGTAGTAGTGCTGTTCTAGGTTCTTGCGGCTGTCGTGGTCGCGTTTGAGTATCACGGTTGGACTAGCAGACACCTCTTGGTCCGCTGCCAACCATGCCTTGAAAGAAGCAGCAAAGCGACGCGAAATACCCAAACCCCCTTCGGCCGCCCCGACTGGTGGAGGTTTCAACGTCTCAAGTTAATGCGAAATTAGCCAATTTGTTCAATCAAGAGAAATCGATTTTGTTCTGTGTGAGGAAGAATTGTTGGGGATAGAAGTTGAGGCATCATGCTTTGGCTCAGGGTAGGAGCATTGAGATGTCTAGGGAGGCGAGCAAAAAGGATATGGGAGGCGGGAGTTTTTACGTTGCTGTAAACATCAATTTAAAATTGTAAACCATATGAACCTCAAACCGGATGATTAGTATGCACCGAACTTTGAATGGTGTTAATGTCTTCGCCTGGGAGTTCAACAAAAACTTGTCTCCCGTTGCCATTGTGGACTTCAGAGCAATGAGAGTTTGGGATAGACTTTTGCAGGGCCCGACAGGCCCAATCGACTTGTGTAAGCAAGTACGGTGTATGTAGATCTAGAGGAACATTAGAGAACATGGGAGTTGCCCAAAAAGTTTGACCTGCGTGGTGGTGACAATGGTAGTGTTCTCTGAGTCCTGTCCAGCACGTTTTCAAGCAACAGCGCAACGATTCAGGATCGGGGCCGGGTCTAACTTTGTCATTGAGCCAATCAGACCGAGACCGACCCCTGCCCCACACATCCATGCCGGAGAAACGCCAAGGGTCGGCCAAATATACGAAGTTAACTCAACACCCTGCAACGATTGGAGAAGCTTCCCCGGCCCTGTTGGCCAAGTGGTAAGGCGTCGCACTCGTAATGCGAAGATCATCGGTTCGATTCCGATACCGGGCACGTGCTTCCCATCCATTTCTTTTGGTGTTGTGGCGTCCTTTTTGCTGTAGAGTTGGTCGAGATATTTGCCTTGGTGTTTTTGCGACATTCCGGATTCGGCGACCGTTGAGGCTAAGCACCGCCACACCACCTGCGCCATACCCAAGAATAGAGAACAATGGGTCTACCCCACGCTGACATAATTCTGCCGCCTCACCGCTTTCCTTTTGTGGCTGCCCTCTCCGATCAACGTACCTCCTCGATTGCATTATCTCGCTGTGCATCAATTCAGAGATCCTTCATTCTCATGATGTAGATGTACGCTGCGAGGGTATGGGTGAGACGGCGACCAGTTGTTCTTTTGCCGTGATTCTGTCCATGTATGCTCCTGCTACACACACTCATTCCCCCGTATCGTTGCCGTGTTCATCACCGCGTCGGCTTTGTTCCTCTGTGACCTAAAGCACTAGAATCTTCCCACTTGAGGCTGCATTTCACCAAATGAATACGAGCACCTAGCTAACTGAGATATTGCGCCGGGTAACTTTCACTTCACTCCCAACATTTGTAGCGCGCAGGACTGTCGTGAATACACTGAAGCTCTGACCTTGAGTAGTTACCCTGGAACCCTTGATTCCTACCTCTTGACATCAACCACCAGTTGCACTTGTAATTTGCAGACTGCGGTTTGGATTACTGCGCAGGGCATACAACTCTCTAATTACCACAGGTGATTCAACTACTTGTGTCCCTTTTTTCCTTTGTTGCTTATTAAGGGATTCTTCGGTAGCCGTGTCCTGGATGGTTTGACGCTTCAGCAAACTTCTTAGCAAACGATTCCAGCGCAGAGTTGGCCATCTCCATGTACTTAGACATCCAAAGGAAAGAAGTACAAACAACTCACAATTTGCATCAAGTGGGATGGAGAAAGCATCGATAACCTTGGAAACGAAGCGACACCAACACAAGAGCTGAATTGCACTTGAGATGGCTGCGAGCTAGTAGCATAACACACGAAGGCACGAATCACATATGCTTTCCCTCACAATAACTGACGGGGTCTTAAGTTTCACAGATTCAAGACAGAGCCTCAGTTTCGCTGATTGCGTCATTGGCTCAGTTTTCTGTCAGTGATTTGACAGTGCCCAGCACTGATTGACATCAGCTCCCTTCGTGACGCACAGCACTCCTTTGCTCTATTTATCTCTCGAAAATTTCTCCTCTCCCATTCCTAAACTTCAACTCAACACCATTTTCGAGATGCAGGACGTCGCCCCCCTCCCCAACCTCGACAAACTTCTCGCCCTCCTGGAGCGGTATCTGGCTCTCCCTGGGGAGCCAGGCCTCCCAGGAGGAACAATGACCGAAGAAGAGCAGGCGCAGTTGCTCAAAGACTGTCCCAACGCCCAGCCGGTCGGCCCTGGTCCCTGGCCAACCTCCTCTCCCGCTGTTCCCTCCCCCTCGCTTGCCCCTCGTCGCCCTCGCCCTCTTGGGTGTTTCCTTTTCGCCTGCGCTCTGTCCTCCCACTTGGCTGTTGGTTTCTTGGGCTCCCAAGATTTTTCGACCCAGGTATGTTTGCATCTGCCATGCCTCCGAGATTCCTCACCTTCTAACATAATACACAGTACATATCTTCGGTACTCCCACCTTCGGTGGTGCGGATTTTCGGCAGCCCAGATACGGGGCCAGATGGATTTCAGAGACAGGGAATTACTGGGGATGGAGGACTACATAGTAGTTCATTGAAGAATACAGACATTGTAGTGCGCCCGTTGTTTCGCTTTGCTAGTGAAGAATCTAGGACCAGGCCAAGATCTAATGATAGTGTCCGAGAACCTACTACGGAGATATATGCTGTTGAGACGGTCTGTGTTCTCCTGTATCTTATAGTCTCATTGCCAAGCAAGAACAGGCGGCTGGGTGATTTCAATAACCACCCTCTCCTCAAGGTGGTTGCATCTGAGAAACTGAACTTTGACTGGACAGTGTGAAGAGACCCAGCCAGGCCAACCGCTATAGCTGATCTCCTCCAGATCGCAGAGCACTCAGAGACCTCTGCGTTACGCCTGCAAGACATCGTTGATCTCACTCAGGGAAGACCAGATCTTGACTCATCCAAGGTCGCTTTGCTTCCACTGGTTAGTGCCTTCGCAAAATCACTTAATTTTGATGACTACAGATCCGAGTTCCTCCAGGTGTGGGCTTCTGCCAAGAGGTACATTGCTAGCCCTTTTCCCGAGGGAAAATGATCAAAGAAGAGTTGTCCTTCGTATCACAGCAAACATTTACGCGGAGTTGACTTCTTGACTAAATGTTACTAGCGAGCCGTCGTTCGCTAACAAAGATCCATTCATCACATGGAACCATTCTGGATGCCTCCCAGCAATGGTTCTCACATTAAAGAGTTGTGTTTCATCCTTTGGTGGTTTTACCAAGAGAGAGCGCACAACACAGGCACAGCCCCTCTGCCTGACTTCTTCGGTACAAGATTGAGGGCGAGGAGTCGTTCCTTCCCGCTCCGGGTCAACATGCGTCTCAACCACAAATGGGCCGTTACTTCCCAGAAATACCCGCGAGATTGAGGTCAAGCGCGGCAGAATGCTCCTTCCACGACCCGCTCCTTCCCTCAACTCTGCCCCATGGCTCGCCCCAGTCGTTCTTACGTTCAGCCCAACATGTCTCCCTCCCCTTCTATCCCTGAACTTGAACATCAACATCAACATCAACGCCACGGACATACTCGAGATGCCGGCCCGCCTCCCAAATCTCGACAAGCTCCTCGCCCTCCTGGAAAGGTACTTGGCTCTCCGCGGGGAGCTAGGCCTTCCAGGAGGGGAGGCAACTGAAGAAGAGCTGGCGTTTGCCTGTAAAGGCTCGCCAGTCAAGCCCGAGCCGATCGGGCCTGGCCCCTGGCCCACACCCCCGGCTTGCCCCCGTCGCCGCCGGCGGCTCCTTCGCCGTCTGACCTCGTCGTCGCCTCCGTCTTCTTAGACGGTTGTGCATGCCCCCGTTCCCTCCCCCTTGGCTTTTTGGATTTCGCCTCTACTTCGATTCTCCGGGAGATTCATCAGCCGACGGCGACGGAGGAGGAGGAGGGCCGGGACAGGGAGGTCCTTGCAGGCGAAGTCGAGCTCCTTTTTGGTCACTTTTCCCCTGGAAAGCCAGGTACCTACCTACCTGCCCATGAGGGCCAAGAGCTTGTTGAGATGGGGAAAGCGGGCGGGTATCTCGACGGAAAGTCGGTGTTGATGTTGAAGTTAGGACGGAAGGCGCAGTCCTTGAAAAGAGCGTTCTGCTGTGTGTAAGTTCGCTCTCGCAGTTATGGGAAGGAACAGGCGGAAGCCGCAGTGTGCCATGGATGCCGAGCCTCCCTTTTTGGACGATGAACTCACCAGATCTTAGAGTGTCCATCTCTTTTCTTCTCATACACCATCACGATCGACAGCATCGCTTCCGCAGTAAATACTGAGCCCGGCCAGATCTGGTTTTCACTTCTTTATTTCATGGTCTCTCCAGATTATCCTCCACTTCTTTGAAATATTTTTTTCCCAAATATTCTTTTTAACATGGACAGCGACGTGGTACGTTTCCCCATTCTTTCTCCTTCTTTGCTGCCTTTCCATCGCCTTTGTGTCTCAACAACGATCCCTCGGTGTTTTGCTCCCATATCAATGTTAGCTTTCAATTTTATACCGACCGAACGACGATATCAGACAATCTTTGATTCGATCGTGGTACTGACATACCTACAGTCTGCGGATGCCCAACCGGTTTGCGACAACTCTCCGGCACCCTTCACCTGGGCCCAGCAGAGAAAACCCAACTGCGCGCGGTACTATGGTGTCCTCGGATCGAGCTCTGATAGCATGAGCGATCGATGATCCAGCTATTTTTCTGCCTCACGGACATGCTCTCAGACTAAGGTTATCTGACTGAGGTATGCTTGTGTTTGCCATATGCCTGAGATTGCTGATCCCCTGATAGACTATGCAGCATACTTCATCTTCGGAACAGCTGCATCCCTACCCCTTGACCATCATACTCGACTAGAAAAGCGACGACACGCAGCTAACGAGCCCCCTGATAAGCATACAGGAAGAAACGCTCAACAGCTACCTAAACCACATAAGCGTTATTGCCAATACCCTCAAGAACATGCTCGAGCTCGCCAGCGAAACCGATTACGGCGTCCCGTTTCGCTTCTCGGAGGAGCAGGCTGTGTTTCTAGCCAACCTCTTTAGCGTCTCCCGCCAGACTCCAGACAGCACTGTCCAGACCTTGGCCCTAGACACGATGAGGAGCCTCTTCAGTGACCCATTCGAATCGCCACTCCTTTCAGCGTGGACCCTCTTGTCAGTGGTATGAGCCACGTGCCTGCCCTGCGGACACGATTGTTGTTGGATCAAGCTGAACGAATCCTGGTTTGCTTGGGAGTTGTGATTCTTATGGATGCTCTGGCTCCGTAGCGAGAATAGACATGGGGGCTGGATTGAATTCGAACACATGTTTGTTTTGAGTCCGGCGCTCGACGAGACCTTGCTAACCATTCAAGGAATAAACATTTGGGATCCCTGTATGTTCTTACATCATGCTATCAGTCATCTACGCCACGATCCTTCCCCCTTCCCTCCCAAAGTCTTCACTCTCCAACACCAACGGCCCCCCACCAGGGCCGCTCGCATCCAGGCTCACTGTGACAGCCTTCCTCTCGCCGACAGCACGCACCGACTCGCCCAGGTTCCGCAAGTCCACCTCGCACCCCTGTGGTTGGTTGTCCTGCACCTCCTTGACCTCACGGATCTCGACACCTGGGTACGGCAGCCAGCCCTCGCGTAAGGGGATCATGATTAGTGGGATCTCGGCTTCAGTTTCGGCCGTCGACGATAGAGGTTCGCTGGATGACCCAGGGATGACAAAGTGGCCCTTGCGACGGCCTCCGAGGAGCCAAGTGTCGCCCGGTGCTACCACCTCGTAGCTGTACTCAATGTCCCTGGTGTGCTGTAGGTCCGTGTCCCATACTTGTGTCCACCTGAGGAGAAGCGTCGCAGGGAGCATCTGGTTGACTGCCACAGTTGGAATTGCTCCAGGCTGCTGGTCTAGGAGTTCCGTCACTGGCGTCTGAAGCTGGATATCGGCTGTGTGTAGGATAGGAAGTGAAGGGATCTCGACTGGGATGAGGATGGTGCAAGGGTCCTCTGGCTGTTCTGTAGGGATCAATACTTTAGGGTGAGACTTTTGCCAACCCTTGAGCAGAGCTGTAATACTCTCAGAGGCATCCTCTTGTGACCCTGGTACCTTTCCAATGCCAGCAAACGACTTTTCCCATGGTACATCAGCCAAGAAGTGGGTAGACACTGCCCTTAGCAAAGCTGCTCTCTCCAGGTCTTGCGTCTGTAGCGCCTTTGTCTCCTTGACAACCGCTGTCGTGATGGCCCTCACAAATGGCTTGAGCGGAGTCTTGTCAAGGGTCTCGAGTATGGATCCCACAATCACCTGCTCAATCTCGGTCTGAAGCACAGTGTAGTAGAGTTTGAGGTACATGGTCTTTGCAGCTCGCTTTCCGGGTCTGACGCCAGCCTTTCTCTTTATCCGGTATAAGAGAGTGGCAGGTTGTTTGGAGAAGATCATGGTTGTGCCAGTGGGCGGAACTCCAAACTCTGACTCAAACAGGACAGATGGGATCAGTTCGCTCTTGTGTAGTCGCAACGGGCTGTGGCTCGCTGTAGAGACGTTGAAGCGCGAATAGAGCGCCTCATGCTTGAACACATCTTGGACATTGACGCCCAACGCCAAGGAGATGGGAACCACCATCGACTTGGCAAAGTGGTACTTTTCGCCAGATTCAAGAGTATACCACACATCGACCTTGGCAGATACATCGCCGATATCTTGTTCAACAGAGTACGGGAATCGCAGAGTAAATGGAGTCTCGGCAGCAACCTCGTCAAAGAAGAAAACACCTCCTGACTCGGGCTTCTTTGCAAAGTCGACTGTTGATCCGACCACCTTGGCTTCAATCGTTAGTAGACGGAGGCCTCCTGTTGCCGGCTTCACCCGTATCTCGCAATTCTTCAGAGTGTTCCAGCCCGGATCAAGGACGAGGTCCATGGTGTTGTTCTTGTCTAGAGCAGTATGCTTAGTCGCCGAAAGCTGGACGTCCAGCGCCCCAGACCGGTGGAAGAGCACAACATCGGGATGTTTGAAGATATTAGTCGTTGATGGTGGTGTATGGTTGATGTCGCGTTCGAAGTGAAGGAAGAGGTTGCTCGAGGAGAGGCCAAGATGGTCGACCTTGTACTTTCCGGGGATAACAGACTGGTTCTATTAGCTTCGTCTTGAAAACGTCCAGATAAACTCACAGTGCAGTCCACTTTGATACTGTTCATGCCCGGGTTCAACACAATGTCCTCCTTTCTTGAGAACCTTAGCTCCTTGGCAGGCCCATTCTCGCTTGACGACACTCGGACAGCCACGGCATCCAGCTTGATCTCGTCGGGTAATAGACTCCAGAGGTTGATTGTGAGACAGCACTTGTCTTCATCCTCAAAATACTCTGGGGCACCTGCTAGTTCGATATCCGTGAAGAAGTTTGACAGATGCACCTTGACTTGAGAAGACAAAGACGAAGCAAGGTCAAACAGATTGCCCACAATGCCCTTCATCGAGGTCGCATCTACAGGATCAGGCTTTCCAAGAGTCGAAACTCTCTTTGAACGTTGTTCAAGTCTCTCCTTCTCGGCCGCACACGACTTGGTAAGAAGCTTGAGGGCGACACGCACGTAATCGTCCTGTGACTTCATTTCGCGAAGACAGTGCAAGTACATGACAAGCATGGATAGCTCGAGAGAGCTCCATCCGCTTTCGCCAAAGAATGGTGTCGCTCGGTAAAAGTAGGAGGCGGCGGCAGCGTATTCCTTGAGGAAGAACTTGAGCACAGCAAGGTCTGCCATGTTGGCTTGCACAGCGTGGTCATGGTTCGCTACCGTGTAATGCCGCAGAGCCTTGTCTGTGAGTATCTCGTAAAGTCGGTAGAAGTTATCCGAGTTGTCCAGCGCGGTTTGGAGTAGGTGGCTATCAACACCAACCGTCAAAGGATCGGTCTCTTCAGGTTCAGATGCCTCAGAGGTAGCTTCATCAGAAGCAGGAGCCTTGTCATCAAGACTAATGTCTTCAAAGTCGGCCTCAGCTTCCGCAATGATGGGCGCTTCGTTCCATCCGTCACTCCAACCGCGCTTTTTACCCAACCCATCTAGGATGCTTCGAGATAGCATGTAAAGCTCGGCGCGCCTAGCAGCCAAGTCCTCGAGGCCAGCCTTGAGAAAATGGGCATCCTTGTCATTGTTGGTTTTCGGCATGCCGGGCCCAGGGAATATGCCAGGACTTGGCAAAGGTTGTGAGAGTTGCGGACCTGTTTGAACATGGAGGGAGGAAGTTCGTGCAGGATGCATCATCGTCTTGGGTTCAGGGATAGATGCTTTCTGCTCGAGACTCTCCGGAGGGGCGAGTGTTGATGGGGGAATCGGAAGAGCCTTTGACGATGTCTGGGCGAGGATCTGCTGCGCAACGGAAAAGGCGAACGAGGCGACAATGTTGTCCATGACTTCGGACAGATGAGGATTCGTGAGAAGGCTGTGCTTGTCATCTGCCTCATCTGTCGTTAGGGCAGTAAGGATATCTCGACGCATAACCTGAGACACTGCTGGGATGAACTGTAGAGTTCTCCGACAAATCTCGGCCAGCATAGACAAGTTCTCCGCCTCCTCGGTCTGTTTAGGTGGAGGTGCAAGAGGCGCAACACCATGCAGGACAGAGTCTTGCTGCTCCTTGAGCTTGGCCAGCAACTCCTCCCGGGATGACCAAGCATTGCCGAGTCGCAACAGCAGAGCCATCTGTCGAGCAAATATGTAGCATCGGAAGTCAAAGACGGAAACGTTGTTAGCCAGAATCATATCCCGATAGGCCTTTTTCGTTGCGCTGATGGGGATCTCGTCGAATTGTTCCTTGATCGGCTCGTTTGACTGGAGGTCAACGGCCTCCTCATCCTCCACGTTTCCACTGACACTGGCGAGAGCGGCTGTGACCGACTTCTTCAGTTCCTCTGTGTAGTTGAGCATGGCGCCGCCATGTCGCTCGGGAGACCCTTGATCAGCTTGCTCATGGATGACAGAGTCTAGCCCAACGCTGAGCTCGTCGTATCCGACCAACGCGTCCTCGACGAGACCAACGCTCTCAAAGCCTCTTGCTAAACCTTCTTTGAGAATGAAAAAGGTGCAAAAGTTCCATCCCGGAAGACTTCGCTGTCCATCCTTTTCTTTAATGTCCTCCTCATACTGGGTTACTCGCATGTCGAATGACATCAAGATGAGAGTCTTGAACTTTCCAATCAACTCATTCCAGGCATTTTCGGCATCGTGTTCGTTCTCTGAGTAGCCTGTCGGCACGGCGGGAACAACTCTAGGTAGCTGGTCGTATGGGAGGTCGTTGATGCCGATCCTGATTTGCGCGACTCGATCGAAAGGGGTCTTTGGGGTGCTAAAGTCTGCTCGCATCTTTTCTAGGAGAGGAGTTGAGCCAGTGCGCCATCGTGAGGTTGCCTTTTCTGCAGCTCCCTCCGATCGACCGCTGGTCCTTGGTTGCGTCGCGGCAACGGTGTTGGGAATGACCACATGCACGATAAGCCATTCGAAGGCATCGTGCTTCTCCTGCTTGCTGCTTTTCTTAGAATTGCTTGAAGACGGTGTATGTGTCTTGATCCACTCTCTGACTTCTGATCGGACAGAACTCTTGTAAGAATCGTTATCGTCGCATCTCACAAGGAGCACCTTGAGATAGGGTGTGCGGCGTAGACCGGGAATCTGGTGTCGTCGCTGGCTGCCAATAGTCCTTGAGGGTATTGATGCAGTATCTCCTTGCTCGGTCGAGGCCGAGCGACCACCGAAAGTCTGCGTCTGGAAGCCATCATCGATCGTACTGCCTGAGCGTCGAAGGGGATGCGGCGTTGTTGCTGATGCGGGGTCGATGCCTCCCTGAATGAGCTCGACGTGGAGACTATCAATAGACCGCAAAGGCCCGGCATGCGATTGCCAGTTGAGATTGTGTAGAGGAAGTCGGGGGACTAGCCCAGGGGCGAGGAGCTTGTAGACATCGTGAGGATCGAAGTACTCGACTTGCGACAGGACGTCATGTTAGCTGAGGCTAAGGGCAGGGGACGATTCAGTGGGGATTAGAAAGCTCAAGTCGCACCAGTCACTTTTGACGTCGAGAATGGCTGTTCCATGGCAAACAGCTCGATTCCGCTCTTGTCATCGTTCTTCGTCCACGTATCTTGGGATGGATCGTCAGTGTTGAATCGCTAACCTGTCCCGAACAGCTCCACGAGACCCCTGTTTCCCGTTCAGGCAGTGAGCTCACCGCCATGCGCCGGAAGTGGGTTTCTCCGGGCTCAGGGCGGTGAGATAATGATGCTCTATCATTGGCTGATTTCCATGGCGCCACTGAAGGTTCCTGGCGGGGTGATGGCAGAATTCTTGGAGGGGCAACAATTCAAGCATTGGGTCTCAACGCGTTGAGCAACTCCAACATCAATTCATCTTGAACTTTTTCTCTCAGATCGATATTTCTTGCAGAGAAGTTCCAAAATGTCTACTCTTCAGGCTGTCAAGTACACCCGCGGCAAGCTCGAAGTTCTCGACCAACTCCGCCTCCCCCACGAATTCCACTACGATGAGGTCTCCAACAGGACTGAGGCATTCGACAGCATTTATACTATGCGAGTTCGTGGCGCCCCGGCCATCGCCATTGTCGCTGCCCTGGGTCTTGCAGTAGAGCTTCACAATGGAAGCTGCACAGCTTCATCCGCCGAAGAGGCCATCGGCCAGATTGAAGAAGCTCTCGATTACCTCAAGGAGAGCCGACCCACGGCCGTGGACCTGACCAATGCTATTAACCAGCTCAAGGCCAGGATACGGGAAGTTGGAAGCACCGCGACCAAGGAGGCCGTCATTTCTGCATTTATCGAGGAAGCAGAGAAGATCTTTGAGAAGGATCTCAAGACCAACCTGTCTATTGGCGACTTTGGTGCCGAGTGGCTGCGCGCCCAAGTCGGCGCTTCCCCCGAACAGCAGATCTCGGTCCTCACCCACTGCAACACTGGATCGCTCGCCACCTCCGGCCACGGCACTGCTCTGGGAATTATCCGAACACTTCAAACCAAGAAGCTCCTCCAGCACGCCTTCTGCACCGAGACTCGTCCCTACAACCAAGGAAGTCGACTTACCGCCTTTGAGCTCGTCTTTGAAGGCATTCCCAGCACTCTCATCACCGATTCCATGGCTGCATCTCTTTTCCGCACCCGAAAGCAAGAGAAGAACATTGCCGCTGTTATTGTTGGAGCCGACCGAGTTGTGCGCAACGGCGATACGGCCAACAAGATTGGCACATACCAACTGGCTGTTTTAGCCAAGCACCACGGAGTCAAGTTCATTGTCGCGGCACCCACAACCAGCATTGACCTTGAGACGGAGACGGGTGATGGCATCAAGATTGAGGAGAGAAAGAAGGAGGAGCTCACGCAGGTCACTGGAGCTGTGATCAAGCCTGATGGTACCGTGGACGAGAGCTCCAAGGTGCGGGTGGCTACCGCCGACCAGAGGATCAACGTGTGGAACCCTGCTTTTGATGTTACTCCCGCCGAGTTCATCGACACCGTGGTCACTGAGAAGGGCGCTATCGAGAAGGGTCCTGACGGCAAGTTTGACTTTAGCCAAATCCTGCCAGAGCGCTGGGCCAAGATCACTAGTGCTTAAACACCACTTATTCATGACATGACTTTTCTTTGAGTATATAGAACGGAGGCATCATATCCAACATAGACTAGAGCGGGTGGAATTGGGTTCCTCTGGGCAGACGGCTTATTGCTTCAACGCATGGAGGATCAGCTTTTGGAAATCCTCTACAGCCGTCTCAAGATCAGCAACGGTCACGTTTTCTTGCGCGCCATGTGCCACCAGAATGTTTCCTGGGCCATACAGATACCTCGTTTGATCGCCCTTGAGATTGGGAATGTCGGTTCCGTAGTTGACGACTATGGTCTCGAAATCTGGCGAATGTCAGTAATCGTTGGGTGAATGGTGTAGGAGACGTACCGTCGACATCACAGTTGGCCTTGACGGGGCCGTATCCATGGCTGCAGTCAAAGGTAAAGGCGTCCTTGTCAATCTCGTCAAAGATGGCCTGAATCTTGTCATGGACAAGTTGGTGTCCGTCCTCTTGCTCTCCACTGGCGACTCGCACACCAAGTCCAACAACAGCCTGTTCAGGAATGACATTCGCCGCCACTCCTCCGTGGAAGCTACCAATGTTGACAGTCGTGTTTCCAAACAATTCACTGGTACCAAGGTCCGTATCGAGGATTTTGGCAAAGGCACGGATCATGAGCTCGTTGGCCGACTTTCCGAGCCATGGGTAGCCGCTGTGTCCAGGAAAGCCCTTGGTAGTGACATCACAGAACAGAGCGCCCTTGTGTCCACACGCGAGCTTGTTCTCGGTCGGCTCACCAAAGATGACGGCGTCGAGGTTGTAGGGAAGCTCCTTGCTGGCGAGAGCATCGCTGAAGCCTCGCATGCCGTCGCCAGTCTTTTCCTCGCCAACGACAAAGAGTAGCAGCAGCTGGCTGGCGTCAACCTTGCCCGCCTTGAATAGCTCCTCAACGGCGGTGATCTGTGCCGCGACGCTGCCCTTGGCGTCAACGCTTCCTCGACCAGAGATTCTCGTCTCCTTTGTAATCTCGCCTTCCTCGATTCCGTACGGGATATGAGGTGGGACAACGTCAATGTGGCTGCTTATAGCCACCTTGGGATCAAAGTCGTCGCTCGGTCGCCATGCCAGCACGTTGAACCGATCCTTGCCAGGAGGCGTGTTTTCGAAAGGGCGAATCCTTTGCCGCGATGTGGAGTAGCCCTTTCCAGCTAGATAAGACTCGAGCCACACGCCGACACCGTGTTCAGTCCCAGAGATGGACGAGATCTCAATCAGGGACTTGTGCAAGCTCAGAAGCTCCGATCGGTACGTGGGGGCATCGCTCGAGAGGGGAGCTTGGGTGGATGCGCCGAGGGGCTGCTGCTGGCCAGAGCAGAGCGCGAGAGATGCCGAGGCGAGGACACCGACGAGTGAAGCGACGCGCATCTTGGAAAACGTGTCGTGGTGTTTATGGTTGAGAGATAATTCGAGGGTTAAACTGCGAGGTTGGGTTTCAGTACCTACCTAGACGGGAGCTACAGCGGAGCTCGGCCTAGCTTTACCGAATGACGCAAGTGGCCCGGTCCCGATGTCGGGACGATCCTCATTACCCGCGCACCCTGATAGATAATCTAGATAATCTTGAGTTGTCTCCATTGTGTGGGGGGACTCTTGGCAATTGAGGATAGGGCATTGATCTGAAGCTGTTGATGTATTGCTGGTTTGTTGTTTAACCCGCGAGTAAGACGAAGCTATAGGCGCTTAAAGTCGGCTTAAGACACCTATGAAACTCGGCGTTGAAGATGCTATTCGATTCGGCCAATTCAATGACACCGATGAATTCAATAGCAATATGCACGGGACAGTGGATGCTACTAATCCCATAGCCTTGCCTTTATTTCACATAGTGCTAGTCACAATTGACAATGAAAATGCCTTGAACGGTAGAGTAAACACATCAAGTCAAGTAGCGATACTAAATTCTACCTCCGACACAATCAAGACAAGTCTTCAACAGCCACCTTAAGCAATCCAGAACCAAATCTTTTGCCAGAGATTCTTGGGCACTGGGCGTTCATCCAAGGCTGCCAGTTCTTCCATCTCCTTGACCCCGGTGACGACATCCACCTCCTCCACCGGATAGGCAAACCGCCAAGACCTGCTATATATCTTGTGACCAATGTACAGAGCAAGGAAGATGGGCAGAGTGATGTATGCAGCAAGGAAGTCAGATGCGTTAAAGTTGCCAGGGAAGAAGACCTGGAATCCGTTGGTTAGGGTGAGAAGGATGAGCAGGACCAACATGAAATATGTTGCATATGGCTGCAGGTTTGTCATGTAAGGCAGCGTGTGCATAAGGCCTTGGACCTCTAGCGCCTTGCGGAAACGGATGAACGTGATCATGATGAGAATCCAAGCGATGAAGCCGCTGATGGTTGTAAGGTTCATGAACCAAGTAAACACCTTGGCACCGCTGTTGTTGACATTCAAGAAGCTTAGAATACCGATGGACCAGGTGCACAGGATAGCAACCCAAGGAACACCCCTTCTGTTGGTGTGTCTGAGGAAACGAGGGGCTTGGCCGTTGATCGCGAGACTGTACAGAACACGACTTCCTGCGTATAGCAGGGCATTTCCGGCAGACCAGGCCGAGGTCAAGATGGCAGCGTTAATGATGTGGTTCAAAACTCCAATGCCAGCGTTTTGAATTCCGATGACCCAGGGGGATGAGTTTGCGTTGGACTCTGGGTTGAGAAGGTTGGGATCGTTGGACGGGGTGATGATACCAATCATCAATGATCCTAGGCCGTAGAAGATGGCGAGACGGTAGACGAAGCGGCCTGCTGCCTTGGGAATGTTTCGACGGGGCGCAATGGTTTCACCGGCAGCCACGGCAATCAGTTCGGGTGAGGTGATGTAGGCGAAACCGGCTCGGATAATGCCCGTCCAAAAAGCCAAGAAGCGACCCGTGTTCTTGTTGCTGTGGACTAAGTATGTCTTGACAGCACCAGGGTTGTTCCAGTATCTAAAGCCAATTCGGTCACCGTTGGGGGCTCCGCCAAGCATGATGACCAGGCCAGTGAGAATCAGACCAACAATGGTGATGAGCTTAATACTAGCAAACCAAAACTCGGCTTCTCCAAAGAAGGAAACGGCAATAATGTTGAGGCCGAGAATGACGACAAGGTAGATGGTCAGCCAGACAGCAGAATGGACGTTGGTATCCCAATAGTCAAAGAGGATGGCGACGGCTGAGGCCTCGGCGCCGATGAGCAAAGCATAAGCCATCCAGTAGTTCCAGCCAGCAGCGAAACCCAAGCTCGGGCAGACGAACCGATCGATAAAGTATGGGACCGTGACACCTTTGACGGGCAGGAGGGTGGCCATCTCCGCCAAGTTGTTCATGATGTTCCATACAATGAGCATCATGACGAGGTAGCCAAAGAAGAGAGGCAGGGGTCCCACGATGGAGAGTGTTACACCAGAACCAACAAAAAGACCAGTGCCGATACTGTAAATTCAAGTTAAACATGTTTCTTGGCATGGGTTGTTCAGGGGTACTTACGCTCCACCAAGAGCAAGGAACTGAATATGCCGACTCTTCAGTCCACGCTCAAGTTGATCATGTTGGTAGACGAGATCAGAAGTTCCTTCGGCGATGGCTCGGAAGTTGACATCCTGGGGGACATCCCCCTGCCCCTTTGTTTCAATGTCCTTCTCCATGACTTGATGAGTGTCGGCCGAATTCCAGAAGAATGACTTGAATAACTTGAAAACCGCTGCTCACTGCCTTGCAAAGACAAAGCTGAGTGTGTCCCATCTCATCAAGCGGTGCAACGTCGCAGTATTTATAGATAACATCATGTTGTGTCCTCTTTGGGTTCCATTGGTTATGACTCGAGTCAAACCAGGGTGTTGGAACTCACCTCGCATTCTGACATGCCTGCTCTCCCCATGTGGACCACTGAGGCTGATTGACATGAACTGTTGCTCTACCCCAGATTCCAAAGAAGCGTCGGGACGTCATCCCGTCATGTCGGGAGAGACCCCATGATGTCGGGAGGTCCACCCGGACTTATACGAGCTACGCTCCTAACAGATATGGAAAAGGCAACCAAGATAAAGGATGTACGGCCATAGCGCTGATTGGCATCTCCCCTTCTGATATCCTCGGCCAGCTGCCAAGGTGGAGCCACGTGGGTCGAGATAGTTGCAGTCTCCTTTGACCAGGTAATCCCGGGATCGCTTACCGCTTCCCCTTGGAGTAGTGGCAGGGCGTAATGCGGGGTGATAAAGACCGGCTTGGGTCCACCGTACGATGGGCAAGGGTCATTCTTATCTCACACCTCGGATGCTACAGGGGAGGAACTCCTGGTTGTGGCGGATGGTGGTAGTCGGCTATTTGAGCTGAAGGGTCGGGTTGCGGCACCGACGAACTATCAAGACAGCGAGATTGACCCGAGGCCGAGGTTGATTAACCTTGTGATGATTGTTTGCTGCGAGTAGCGCAAGGTTCTTACAAAGGACGATGCAGATCCACGTGGTCACGGGCAGCTGAGAAAGCTTGGTCCAGGGCTCCGAGGCCACTTATCCCTACGAGTGCCCAGGCTACATTATCTCAAGTTCTGTATTTATCAACTCGATAGGCCTTGGAATGTCTCACGAGACCGGAGAGCAATATCTTTCCAAGATCGGTGCTGTCTCATGGAGTATCAACTCATCACCCAAATCGGTAATGCCGCTAGCCTTTCTCCTCGCCCCAGAATGGTTATCCAACTGTTCAGACTCTGAAAACTAACATCTGGCGGTGTCTGCAACCTAGTTGAAACTTGCCAAGGCAGACATTTTGATGAATCTGTAGCCAAGACGCAGAATACGGCAGTTGAGCTTGGCACCAACCGGAATCTCTTGACAGTTACCGGAATCGCCTGCCGGTTCCAGAGGATGTGCTATCCGGAGATGTCACGTGGCGCCCAAGTCTATATACTTTGGCATTTCCTGTCTTTAGAATTGTCAGTGACTGGAATTTTCTCGATCATATCTTGCAAATCACAAACAGCTTGTGGGGTTTGAAAAGAGACCAGTCTGCTTTGTATCGTTGTGCCATCTTTCAGCCCTTTTTCTGCTCCACTTTGACTCGGTTCTCTTACCCCTCTGTAGGTAGAGGGCGCTTGGTTTGAGCATACATAACTGCACCGATATCAGAAGATGGTTTTCCGGAAGATCTAGTTCGAAATTGTGACACTATTGGAGTCGCTTTACCTCGTGAAACACTCCTTGATATTGCAGTAAGTCTCTTTTTCCCGACTGACTACACAACAAAAGAGAGCTAACGTTGATATCAGGAACGGCTCTGTAACCTTCCGTCCGACTACAGGCCCTGCGCGCAAACTTGTCCCAATCTTTGACGATTTGAAATCAAATACGACACAATGGGGTCTCTAGACGAGTTCACATTTTCCGGAACCGCCTACGTTCAGGGAAAGGCCACGGGAAGGCTCCTCGCCAGCAACCTCGAACTCAGCTTCTGGGGAGGTGTTGACCCGCACAAGAGCGAGATCATCGACCGTCACCATCCCTTGAGCGGGCAACGTCTTCAAAACTCGATCCTCGCTATTCCAGGAGGCCGAGGCTCCTGTACTGGCAGCGGCATTGTGCTGGAGCTTCTGCTCAACGGAAAGGCACCCGAGGCAATGATTTTTGAACGACGCGAGGATATCCTCACTTTGGGGGTTATGATTGCGGAAGAAATCTTTCAAAAATCAATCCCAGTTTTGGTCTTGAAAAAGGAAGACTTTGGGGAGCTTTTAAAGTTCAATGGTCGCGATATCTACATTGACCGTGGTCATGTTTCTACCAAAGAGCTGCGAAGACAACTAGCATGCTCTTCGAACGATGTCAAGGAGGATACTCTAGATCTTGGAACCACACCTACTTTAGAGGGTGTCAAACTTTCCAGCCTTGATAAGGCATTCCTCAAGGGCGACCATGGAGAGGCATCGCGTGTGGCGATTCGCATTGTACTGCGTATGGCCCACGTACTTGGTGCTACCGAGTTGATGGACGTGACACAAGTCCATGTGGACGGATGTGTTTATACTGGTCCTGCGACTCTAGCTTTGGCAGAAAGACTCCGGGACTGGGGAGGTCAGGTCCGAGTTCCTACGTCTCTCAACTCCATCTCAGTGGATCAGAAACGATGGCGTGCCTTAGGAATCGACACGACGTTTGGTGAAGCCGCTGATAGACTTGGAAAGGCCTATACCGATATGGGAGCACGACCAACCTTTACCTGTGCACCGTACCAGCTTGATACCGCCCCGAAGCTAGGTGATCAAGTGGCTTGGGCAGAGTCGAATGCTGTTGTGTATGCCAACAGCGTGCTCGGAGCAAGGACCATGAAGTATCCCGACTTTCTCGACATATCCATTGCCTTGACGGGGAGAGCACCTAAAGGGGGGCCTCATATCGACGCCAACCGACTGGCCTCGGTCTGTGTCAAGATCTCGGGGTTCGAGTTCAGTAAAGCGGTCGACGACTCGTTTCCGCCCGTGCTTGGCTACTACGTGGGGTCCTTATCAACGAGCCAGATCCCCGTTGTCGTGGGACTTGAGTCGTTTGAGCTTTCCAAAGACGATTTGAAGGCATTCGGAGCTGCTTTTGCTACAGTTTCTAGTGCACCCATGTTCCACATCGTTGGGGTGACGCCAGAAGCTACCACACTCGAGGCTGTGGTCACCCCTGATTTCACGTCCGTCGAAGTCAACTTTGCGGAACTAATGGCGTGCTGGGAAAAGTTGAACAGTGCCCCTAGACACCAGCCTATTGACCTAGTATCTCTTGGAAACCCGCACTTTTCCCTCTCCGAGATACGAAAGCTGGCAACTCTGTGCCGAGGCAGGGAGAAACTAGCGAGTGTTGCCATGATAGTCACCTGCAGTCGCGCAACATACGGTCTCGCTAGCCAAGCAGGGCTAATAGACGAGCTGGAGCGATTCGGTGTGCAGATCTTAACTGATACATGCTGGTGCATGATCACCGAGCCAGCGATACCACCGGCTGCAAAGACCATCATGACAAACTCTGGAAAGTATGCTCATTATGGACCGGGACTGACAGGAAGGGGCATGTACTTTGGGAGCTTGGCTGGCTGTGTGGAAGCAGCTTGCTGTGGTTGTTATGATGCTGAGATGCCATCGTGGCTTGTGAGTGCACTTGCTTAAGATAGAACTGCCACTCGATAATTGACAAATCGTGTCAAAACCTATCGGCGTGCTCTGTATCATGAGTTCTTTTATGCTACCAAATAGTTAGAGCCCGTAGATAACTGATAAGTAGCCAGTTCCATGGATCATACGGCAAAGGCCAGCTCATGGTGTGATAGCGGACATGACCCCTGGAGATATCCCTCTCAGTCTTGGCAAATAGATAACGAGACTGCTGATCGTGGCCAAAGCCTAAAACTGGCCGGTATCCTACCCCGAATCCAGGCTGAGGCATTACTTAGCTCGTCTACTTGCAATAGCTAAGAACGACATCATCGGCCCTGAGTCATTCACTTGTGGGGCCGTTTCGGAGGTCGGTGGGTGGACTCGACGCCGGCCGATGAAAACGGACAGCCGGATGCTAAGCTGCGCAAGGGAAGGGACTAAGACTTGAGAGTGAAAGGAGAATAGCCAGTGACAGAAAGACGACAAGAGATTGGGGAATCGCTAATATAGGTATATATAGGGAGAACATATAATACTTGATATCGTCTACTTCATCAATACTTCATCAACACTCAATGCATACACCCCGAGAATTTTATTGATCCTCGCTGCCGACAGCGATCATTTCCATCCTAGCGCAGCCGCCGAAACTGGCGAGATCAGCCTCGCTACCTACGCGCCAGTAAACGCCACATTCGAAGCTGGTGCTGCCACGCGCTCCCTGGAACGTCAAGGGACAAGTGCCGTCGCTCTCCTGCCTCACAGTGACGACAAGCTTCTGCAGGTCGCCAGAGAGGGGCTTGAAGGCCGGGATGGCGTTGTAGCTTCCAGCGTTGGGGTCGGACACGGCAAATTGGCCCGCCAGTCCTTGGTTCTGGGCCGTAAGGGTGCCGTCATCCGCCAGGGTGAAGAGAAGCATGGGCCCGGCATAGTCGATGCCAGTATAGCTCATGTAGCTGGGGTCGTAAAGCTTGTTACCCGTCCACTTACCACTGGCGGCGACAATGGTAAATGTAGGGGAGAGCGCAGTGTGAGTAGAGGTGTAGGTGGTTGACCTCTCAACGATCGTCTCAGTGTAGACAGTGGCCACGAGCTGGGTGCTGGTCTTGGTGTCGGTGGCTGTGGCCTTCTCGGTAGCAGTAGCCTTTTCAGTCGAGGGGACCTAGGAGCATGAGTTAATGAACGTCTTGTCCTCAGGGTGAGACGGGAGCTTACCGTGGTGACGGCAGTGGCCGTCTTGGTGCGCAGAGTAGTGGTTGAAGTGGTGGTCCGGGTTGGAACACTCAAACAGTTGCAAGCATACGAGACAGCTGCAGGGTCAACGTAGTTGGCAAAGCATTTCGGCTTAGGGATGAGGCCGCGCTTCTCTTCGCCCAAGGGATCGATGCCATGATCCTCCAACCACGTGGGATCATTCTTGTAGCCTGTCGGGCTGACTGCGCGCCTCGCCTTACGGGTGACGGGGTTTGCACAAGCAGTAATGGTTGTGGTTGTGACGGCAGAGATGACTGAGGTGCTCGTAGTCTTGGTCGAGAGAGTGCTGGGCTCGGTGACGGTTGTAGTTATGGTCGAGTCGGTGATTGTTTTCGTCGAATCGATGACGGTGGTTACGCCTGACGTGACGGTGTTGGTGTTGGTGATAACCCTGAAAGATGTAAGAGTCTGCCACAGAAGAAAAGAGGGTAGAGAGGCAATCATACTTGGTATAGGCAGTCACCGTTGCCGTCTTTGTCACGACAGGGATGCTCAGATAGGAGGAGCAAAAGGACGAGGCGGGCAGTTGTTGACGAGCCACAGTAACCAATGTCTTGACGACGGTACATAGCAGACCAGGAGGTCCGCTAGGAGGCTTTCCCCTCACACAGCCCTTGAGAGTATCATAGTACTGATTAGATGAGGAGCACTTTGCGGGAGGCGGCAGATTCTTGCAACCCTTGGCAGTATCCCAATACTGGTTGTTGGGGCAGAGGCCAGAAGCGGGCAGCTTGGGGGTAGAAAAAGCTGAGGCAGAGCCTACAAGGCCCAAAGCGAGCCCGGCAACGGTATTGAAGTGCATGATTGGGAGAGTTGAAGATGTCCGAGGTAGCCGAGTTGATGAAATCTCTTGAAGCGAGGCATACGGACTTATATACACTCACTTGGCGGTCTCGCCCATCCGCCAAGACTCATCCCCTCGCCTAAATAAAGAATCCAGGTCCACGTTGCAAGCTGAACTCTTAGGGCCGTGAATATTGAAGCTGAAGGCGACGCACGGCAATAGTATCTGGGGTTATGGGGTCGATGCAGCGGGACCTCGCCGATACCCCTGCCAGTTTGAGGGTCTAGACTCTCCCATGTGCTGTAACCCAAGAGCCGTTTTCCATCTCACTGCCTTCTCGTTTTTTTCTTTCGTCATGAGCTCTAAAGCATATCGGATAGATGCTAATATCATTACCCCAGACTCTTGTTCTAAAGACGGTTTTAAGAGGCCCAAGTGTCGTCAAAAAGAGTAGTGGGAGTGGCGGCGCCTCCATCCCCAAGTCCAGCCCCAGCCGAAAAACAAGAGGTTCTAGACTCGACCCATGCGTGGAGATTGATCGCCTGCACAACTCTATCGATTTCTCTTGCGCGCCAGCAGTCAATAGCTTCAATAGTCCAACGGCCCTGCCGGCCAAGTAAAAAGACTAGCAGCCACACCAACAAGTAAAAGTCAGCCCACGCAGCCCTTCCCGTGACCGTCAGATTCATGCGAGAACAAGTCTTGGACCGGTGTACTCTAAAACTCCGATAGATACGTGGCGTAAATAACCTTAACTTGTGCAAGCGAGAGTCGTGATGCGACGAGGTGGCTGGCTGGCTAGCACCCCTCAAGTGTAGATGGGCCGAGGTTTGGGAAGTTCGGCGAGGGCAGACTTTTTTTTCGAGGGCTATGGTTCTCCGACGAACGGGCGCCAAGTCACATGAAGAAGAGCAAGGGCGATAAAGGGCGTTCAGCGAAGACTTGGGAGTGCGACAAGAGCCCGGGCATGATGCAGCAGTGGTGCGTTTACAGGATCGACGCGGGGAAGCATCTCAGGGTTGCGGTTACAGCTTAACAACGGTATGAGAATTAAATTAAGAGTTGATCAATCGAGATCAGAATTAGATACATTAGAGTCGTTCATACAACTCCCTCGTAAGATCATCATGTGAATAATCAGGGCCTCTACTCAATGAGGACCTGCTTCTCCTTCTTCAAGCTCTCAACAAAGCTGATGGACACATTGAGAGTCTGAGCGACGACATCAGGAGGAGTCAGGGCGAGCCACTGAGTGAGGGAAATGTCGGCGACGCGCTCCGACTTGTAGACTTCAATCCAGATGAGGTCCTCGTCTTCCGAAGTGTTCTCGATGTAGTGCCTGTAAGCGTCAGTAGATGCTCTGCTCTCAGGGCTTGGAGTACTCACCCAGAGTTATCGGGGAAAGCAGCAGTGTCACCAGCAGAAAAGTCAAAGGTGCGGGCAGCAGCATTGCCGATGAAAACAGTCGCCTTGGCCTTGCCCTGGTGAAAGTACAGCCACTCCTCAGCCTATCACACGTTAGTAACACATTCCCAAACACAATCAAGTCCACATACATTAGGATGCCAGTGAAGCTCTCGCAGACCACCAGGCTTGAGCGTAACAAACGTGGCAGCAAGCGTCTTGCTAGCGGGAAAGTTTGTCGAGTCAATCTTCCAGAACTTGCCGCCCGTGCCGCCAATCTTTTCCGGCTCGTGCTGGAACGTGCGGTAGACGAAGGAGCTGTTGCCCGTGAGCTCCCCCGCGGGTCCGTCGGTGACGTTCTTCTTGCTGACCTCGGCGGGGAGGATGTAGGGGTTCGGGTTGGTGACGTTCTCAAAGACGGAGGGGTCGACGCCAAAGTTCTTGGCGAGGATGTCCTTGGGGGTGTGGTTGATCCAGTCGTCGACCATGAATGTAGTGCTGTAGGTTGTCAGTAGTTATTGGTGTTGAGAGTATATGGTCGACTTACCCAATCTTGTCAAAGTCGGCATCGTCAAAGACTAGGAGGTACTCGTTCTCATCGGCGAGACCTTGGATGGTGTGGGCAGCTCCCTTGGGGAAGTACCAGATATCACCATAGTTGAGGACCTCCTCTTGGTATCGGCCATTCTCATCAACGGCAGAAACAAGAACAGAGCCCTCATAGACAATACCCCATTCAGCCTAGGCGTGTTAGTTGAGTATTATAACAGATTTCGGAGGAACGTACAACACGGTGCCAGTGAAGCTCGCGAATGGCACCCTTAACCAAGTGCTGCTGGGCACCAGAGATGTCATGGCTAGAGGGAAGATCCTGAATTACTTGCTCACGAACCCAACCACCCTTCAGAAGACGAGTCTTGGAATCAGAGAAGCTCCACTTGAGGTTGGGAACAACGCCGTTGTCCGTAGACTGACGACCGAGGTTATCAGGGTTCTGGAGATCAAGCTCCTTGTTGGTGCCGCCTGCAATTGCATGAGTAATGACCAAGGCAAGTTTGAGGGGCAAAACATACCGACGATGATGCTGCCCTTGCCCTTGCCATCATACGGCTGACCTTTGGGAAAGCCAGGGTCACCGGATGAGGGAGCTGCAGCAACAAAATGCGCTCCGTAGCACAGAGCTAGTGCAGAGGAGATGAGAGATACACCCTTCATCTTGATGACAATTGAAGAGAGTAAAAGAGAGACTGAGCTGTGAAGGAATGAATGGGTATCTTGGTGAGGAATGGCACAAACACCGAGAAGTGCCACACAAGATATCTTATACTCTTCCGGCCCTTCCCCCAATTCTCCAATCACCGCGATCAACGCGCTGGAAATTGTCACCACCTCACACTCAATCCCGACATTTCTTACTGCCGACGTCACTTACACGACGCGGGATGAACAACACCTACCGTCTCTCAAAACGTTAATGATCGCCAATGTCGTATGAAACTATCGATTAAAAAGTTCCCATCGAATAGCGCCCAACAATGGCGCCTTTCCACCAAGTTACCTACCACACCCGCCATGTCGTGCTCGAAAATGCAACCATCACGACGAAGCCGTCTCCCGGCGCAGGAGCCTTCCAAGCGTGCGGAATGACAGGATCTGCGAAATCACTGCCAAGAAGGATACAAGCGCGCTTATTTTCTGGTTCACCTGCTAAATGAGACGATCTCTTTTTGTCTTAAGCAGGTCCTTTTACGTGTCAGTGTTAATGTGAATCCGGGGTTGTCGACATTCAAGTGCGGATAACGTGATTGATCTGCGATGCTAGCTGAGGCTCAAGACGGGGCGGACGAATCAGAGGCTTGCGCTGTGCAATCACGTATAAGCATACATTCAAGGTAATGAATATCGTCTCCTGGGTTTTCGGCATCAACGGCTTGTTCCTGTTGATCAGCTTGGCTTGGTTGAAGTGTGAGTTTACATGGCTGAGGCTGAGGGCTGAAGACTTGGTCGAGCTTGGCCTTTGAACTGCCCAGAGCCACCCCATTGAATGAGAGCAGCCTACTTGACAGCAGGCCCGTGTGACAGAAACTTGGATCGGCAAGTTCAGACCGTAAAACCCCCACGATACACCAATCGCGGCATCAACCATCACCCGCGCCGCGTCGGTCCATCGGCGTGGATCCCGGTATGCCAGCTCACAAGGGATGGAAGTCGCAATCGCGCCTAACAAGGCGTTTCTCCCCAGGGCCAAAGCTACAGCGAGGATCCCTCACGCATCGAGCAAAGGCAAGGATGTTAGGGTGCCAAGCTACCTCCCGAAGGGGCCGTCTTGGCGGTGACCCCTGGTCGACCTGTTCAACTACCGGTCTCTCGGAAAGGCGGGAGGTCGCTGGTGGCATAAGGCTGATTGCCTATGAGCTGAGAGTGCGTAGCTCAAATGCCGACCTGACTTCTCATGGTCAATACGCGCCGAAAGTGATGTCATCCATTAGAGCTGTTGATCCAAATATCCACGACAACTCAATGAGACGCAACGGTGCACACGTTGTTGCCGTTAACCTTAACATTCACTCGTGTTGGCTCGAGCTAGACAAGACAAGCGTGTCTACCGTATGCTTGTCTCAGCTTGCCTTTTCTGTCCGGTTCATGCACGTCCAGGGGATAGTTGCACTCTGAACAAGGCAACTGAGCAGCGTGGCAGTCCCAGTCTGGCGGGCATCAAGGTCTCTCAGCGAATGACTGCTCGCATCCGCTGCCGGTACGTCACATCACCGAGAGTCCGACGCAGCTGCTTGCTAGTCGCTTTGCAGATCATGACCTCCAATGATCGGATACCTGGTGTCTCTCGCCATGACACCATTCAGACTAGACGGCATTCAGAAAGAGAGCAGCAACAGCGAGGCTGTAGCTTCGGAAATTGTGATAGCCGTGAGATGGAAAGGGCATCATGAGGTTGAATTGTGTCTTTGTGAGGCTTGATGATACAATTCTTGATGAGCGGTTGGTGTTGAGGAATAGGAGATGGCATCAAGGACGAACCGGAAGTTCACCAAGTATATAATGCTTCTAAAACTCCCTCAAACTTTCTCATCACTCCAGCTCACATCATCAACTTGCTCACATCCTCATCACAGAGTGAAAACAGCAACTGGAACTTCTTTGACCATGCCCTCTCTTATCTCCCTCACCACCCTCCTGGGAGCCTTGACCTCTCAGGTCTCGGCCTCTCCCGCCAACCTCGACAAGAGGTTAGGTCTCAGTCTTCCTCCTCTGATCCCCAAGATCCCGGGTGTCACTGAGCCTTTGGCCGACAATGCCCCTCCTCTGCCCATTCTGCAGGTTCCTACACCTCCTTTGGACAGCCCCCCTTTCAAGGTGTCCAACATCAAGCCCAAGAAGATTGGATACTTTTGGACTGGTGCTGGTGATAACAAGCACGCCGATTTCCTGGTCACTGCCAGTTTGGACGATGTGAGTATGCTTCCATGCAGCCTTGGTTACAGTATTAACAGATTCCAGGACACCTTTGGTGAGATCATCTACATCACTGATGTCCCCACCAGCGGTAACTCTCCTCACCATCTCGGACCATCTATCGATGGCAAGACCTTGGTGGGCGGTGGTCTCCTGTCTCTCCTAAAGACCCAGGACACCGCCTTTTACTTTGACACCACGGACCCTTACCACCCCAAGTTCGACCACAGCAACCGAGGTATTCTCAGCTCGATTGTCGACGAGATCCGAGCCAAGCCCGAGGGGTAAGTACCGATGGCCTCATCATGGAACCCTAGTTAACAGAAGTAGTGGTTTCTTCATCACCTACATGGGCAGTGCCGTCGGCACCTCTCCTGGCCGTCTTGTAGAGACGGATGCTGGTGGCAACATCATCCACGAGTGGCCGGAGGATGTCGAGGGCACCCTCAACATTCTTGGCGAGCAGTTTTCGCCTCACGGTCTCAGCATTGACTGGGAGAAGAAGATCATTCTCACTTCTGACTTTGTTGTCCCCATCACCATTCTGAAGCCCACCCTTGGTATCAAGAAGGCCGATACTCTGCGTCTCTGGGATCTTGACTCTCGCAAGATCATCTCCACCATCACCATCCCCAACGTGAGTATCCTCAGATGCAATAAACACGCAGTGTCTAACCGGTCGCAGGGCCAAGGTATTCAGGACGTCAAGTTCATCCCCGGTAACAAGGAGAGTGCTGCTATTGCTACGTAAGCCACCCGAACCCATTATCGCATCCATCTCTAACGGTCTGCAGTGCCGTCGGCCCTGGCCAAGCCTGGATCATCTACCCCTTCCGCAAGGACAAGAAGGGCAACCAGGGTGTCGCCGAGCTCCTCTACGACTTTGGCGACAAGGCCAAGGACTCTCTCGCCATCTACTCTGACATCTCTGACGACGGAAAGCTCGCCTACTTCACTTTTACCCTCGGCAACCACGTCGCTGCTCTTGATATCTCTGATCTTGACAACATTAAGCGCCTGGATGACCCCAACGAGGACCAGCCCATCATCGGACCCCACTACGTCAAGATTTCTCCCGACAAGAAGAACCTTCTCGTCACTGGCTACTTTGTGCAGGGTGGAGATGTAAGCATCAATGACTCCAGCCACTTGACAACGCTAACATTTACAGATCTCCATCGTCAACACCCCCGGTGACTACAAGGGCCACTGGATCGACATCAACGATGATGGCTCTCTCAGCTTCAACCGCACCATTGACTTTGAGGACATCTTCACCAAGACCCGTGGTGGTGCCCGACCTCACAGTGTTGTCATCTTTGACCTCACTGACCCCAAGAACCCCAAGTACTACTAAGGGATCGTGGGTGCCAGGCTTTGGCAGACGCACAGCTGTTAATGACAGGAGGAATAATGACGGCGAGTGCTCTTACAGAGTACATGGATTGATGGATTAACTCTTCTTGATGCCTCTATGAGGTGGTTTATTTGGTGGATTGCTCTGCCAGTACTTACTTTGAACGTCTTATTACCTAACTTAATCTAATAATGCAACAATCAGTTTGTCACAGAAACATCCTTCAAGCTCAATTGTGATTACTTGATTGCACCTAACCATCCCTCTCTGACAAGCCTCGGCGAGATTGTGAATTTCTGACAAACCTCCTGTGTTTACAGCTTTGTATCAAGTAAAACGTTTAGTATATTATACCCCTTTACCCGTAAGCACTTTCATTCCCAATTCCTTTGTCAATTTTTTCCCTTTTCGATTTCCTCCCGAACCTCGTTTCACTGTTCTTTGCCTTTACGTTCCTGGTGGGCTTCCTGCTGGGGGCTTCCACAGTGGAGGACCAAGCTACTCCACCATCAGAACCCGTCACCTAAGAGAACACTTACACAAATAGTACTTCTTTACTCAAAGAGCCTCCTCCGAGGACATGAAAGTGAAGTGTAGTGAGGGGAAATGAAAGGTCCCGTATCCCCTATCTTTACAGAGCAGTGACAAAGAACAGAAGAGGAATTGGAGAACGAAAGAGGAAAGTGTTGGACCCATCTGATCCACTTTTCGCCAAGTGGGCCCAGCAATTGGCCAAATCCCCCCCAAAACCTTGCCCTTGCGTGAGCATGCCACATATACCTCAATTTCATTCCTCCAGTCATCAATCAGCTTGGCTTCGTGGTCTAGTGGTATGATTCGTGCTTTGGGAATTTCTCAGCTGCACGAGGCCCCGGGTTCAAACCCCGGCGGAGCCCATTCTTTTGCTTTTTGAGCTTGGAAGTGATGAACAACCTTTTTGCGTCTGTGGAAAGGTTCTTTTGACTCTGGGGCAGGGAGGACGTTTGCCCAGGTTCCCTGGCGATGAATGAGCCTCGAGATGCTCTCTCGGCAAAAAATGGGGGTTGGGAAATGTCTGCGAGAGGTGGCACGCCGGTGTTCCCTTCATGGCAACATTGGAGTCTTTTTGGCCTTTTTTACCATTAGGCAGCTCACTTGGGATTGTTTTATGATCAATTCTGTACAGAGTAGACCGTGTTTATTCAGCATTCTTTGGGGGAGGACAGCTTTGCGGGATGAGCAACTGGCTGGGTGTTGTGATCCGCTGTGTTGAACAAAGCACCTCCATCCCCACTATGACCCTCCAGGCTGTTCCTGCAAACCATCTGGCGCGTTTACTTTGTGTCTTTTTATGGCAAATTATAACCGTTATATTTTTTGTGAATTTTGGGCATAAAAGTCGCCAGCCTGGAAATGTTGCAAACTCTGTTGTTCCCATCCCCATCGTCACTCTCAACGCAGCTCTTACTCTGGCAACAACAGCTGACCTCGAGACACGGGCGCCGCCTGTCCAGACAACAACACGGAAGAAATACCATCACCGCCCTCATTCAGCACAATATCCACGATGATCTTGCTGTCCCGCCCAATCTCAGACCCCTGGTCCAGGTAGAATCTGAACGCCTTGTTCGCGCCTCCTTCTTGAAGAGCGAGATACGCCGTCAGAGAGCAGGAACCGCTGCCACAGGCGGGATCCTCGAGGTTGATGGCAATCATGCGCACGCGGAGGTCATACACCTTGCGGCCTTCTTCGTCGCGTGTTCCTAGGACGCGGTAGTACATGGTTCCGATAAATGAGGGAGACCACTCGCTGTCCAGAGGAACGTCGGGGCATGGGCCGGGGAGCACGCCCGCAAAGTTGTCGGGGTGGTCTGTAAAGTCGACCAAGACGTAGGTGACGCCCTTGACTATTGACGAAATCGGGTAAGAATCCTTCAAGGTGTCGGCCGCAGCGGCCAAGCTGCCCTGCGTATCGAGAATGGCCTTCTTTGAAGCCTTTACCTCATGAATGTGCACATTGTGCGGGATCTGAGCAGCCACCGTCTCAGCCTTGACATCATACTTGAGAGTCACGATGCCGGCATTCGTCTGCACATCAATCGACTCCTTCTCCAGCGGCTTTGCATTCGGACCCGACAGCAGCTGGCGAAACAGGGCGTGTCCACCGCCAATAACGGGGTGCCCCGCAAACTCCATCTCGTTGACGGGAGTAAAGATACGGATCTGGGGCGTCCCGGACTCGGGCTGGCGCAGAAAGATTGTCTCGGAAAAGTTGAATTCGCGAGCGACTTTTTGCATCTGCGTGGCGGAGAGGTCTACATTGTTGATGTCGACGACGGCGAGCTGGTTGCCGGTGTACCTCTTGTTGGTAAATACATCGACGGTCACTGCGCGGTTAGCATACGCGACAGTGGTTTTAAGTAGGTGTACCTACCATATGAGGTCTCTGAAGCAGACATGGTGGCTATTTGATGGTAAATGTTGGTGTTGGTGTTGGTGGAATCAAGGTAGAGTTCAACAGTGGGAGGAGGCCACTTCTTAAGACGTCAAGATCAAGTCATGGCCACTTGCACACACTTTATTCTTGCGACCTCGGCCATCTGTATGTAGGCTTGCCTGACTCACCTGTTGCAGGGGAATCTTGCCTATTGCATCCTGAGATATCGCGTCGACACCCTTTGATGTGGATCTTCAAACGTATGTTGGCCAATGAATGGAGCAATGTCCCCTTGAAAAGGCGAAATCGACCAATTCTTCGGGCGTAAATGACAACCAGAGGTTTGTCAGCGAGTTTCGGCGTCTAGATCTAGGGTAGTTTCGGCCGAATACCTAGGGAGGACTACGATATCCTTCGTCAACGACCCAAATGGTGGTATTATTTCGCTCTGGGAGCGTAATTATTTTCGGATCATCTTTATCATTTGTTAGAATTGGAACTTACGCTGTCTCTATGTTTTTTCCCCTAATGGTTTGGTGTACAAGTTGGCATGAAGCCGGTAAACCATTGTTCCTTCATACTCTCTAGCCAACGTTTAGTTTCGTAGTGGCGTGTCTTGCTGTAAAGCTGTAAACTTGTCTGATGAAGCAGAATAAAACACACCAGTCGCTAAAAGACTTCGCATCATTATGATAATCCTAATTTAAGCATGCTGAAGATTTGGCATAAACATGATTGCCTGTCTCTGGGGTCACATGACCAGCAGAAACGCGCGAGATTTTCACGCGTCTTATCTCGGACTCTCTCTCGGTCAACCAGCTGAGCAAGCAAAACATGTTACGCATGACTTTGCTGCCGTACGTTGTCTAAAAAGAAAACCTGATATTTCCAAGAAGAGAGTATCGTGCGTCGTCTGGCTCAACACCATGAACCATATCACCAACCCGCACAGAACCAGCAGAGGATTGGCGACAACGGCAAAAAGAAACTCCGGTACAGGGAATCGAACCCTGGGCTCCGCGGTACTAATCCCTCAGATTATGAGAGCGCGAAATGTTAGCCACTACACCATACCGGATGTTGAAGCTTGTTGGGAACCGGTAGAGATATTGGCAACCTAGTCTCCTCCACCCAAGCCCGGATCCAACCGAGGCGTTGTGCTCTTCTCTGGCAGAGGACTGGCGGACCAAGGTTGGGTAAATGGACACTTCTTCCTGATCTCACATTTCGCGGCATTCATAAAGACAGTGCTAATACAGGGACTTGTTCCTTCGATGGAAGCGTGCTTCAAGACTTATGATTGCCCATCAAGATAACAACTGTTGCTATTGTGTGCATCCCATCCTGTACACCGTCGCGACGGTCGAGTTAACTCCCGTTTAAACTCATTCTCACCCCTAACCGCCATAATAAACAATCCCTTCCAAAGAACATCCATTCACTACGCACCCCCAGCCAACTCAATGTTCCTCCCTTTAACACTCTTCCACTCCACCAACAACGCCCCAGCAAACGCCGCCGCCGCTGTACCAGCCCCGACATAAAAGCTCGTCGTCAACGCATCATTGTATGCCAAAACAACACTATCAAGCTGATCCGCACGGATAACATTGCGAATGTTTGTCGCACCTGTCCCTAGAACAAAATAGGGCTCTAGCTCGGGCACGTATTCGCGGATCTTGTCCACGAGGGTGTTGGTGAAGACGGTGTTTCCGGCTGTGATGCATAGCGCACCTCCGAGTGTTTGAGCAAAGACGATGAGTGCTGTGCCTGTGGGGATGTCGACCATCTCGCAGACTACCTGCACTGCGATTAGGGGCTGTTGTAGGCACATGCCCACGCCTATCCCTGCTAGAAGTTGGTATCCTATCCATTCGGCCTTTGGTGTGTTGACTTCAAACATGGTGATGATGCCGAAGCCAATGGCCATGAGGATCCCGCCAACAATCATGAAAGGTGTGTAGTAACCCCAAACCGTGACAGCTGCACCGGAAACAATGGCGAAACAGACGATTCCAAGGAGCATAGGGAGGTTACTGACCCCAGACATGATGGCTGACTGACCCAAAACTGCTTGGAACCATATTGGTAAGAAGTACATGGCTGTGAGGAAGCATGCTCCCGTATGGAAGGCAAACCATGCTCCCGCCCATACCGTACGCATCTTAAAGATGCGAAGAGGCACCGTGGCATTGTCCTCCATTTTGTACTGAACGAATCCAAAGATGACAAGCAAGAAAGCCGAAAGCATGAGAAGCGACGTAATCTTCGAGTCGTTCCATGCGTATTCGATACCGCCCCACTGAAGAGCGAGAAGCAGACATACAGTGGCTGGTATAAAGATGCAAGTCCCGATAGGATCGAGCTGCCAGACACGAACTTGCCAAGTCGCAGGCTCAATGTCGCGCTCCGGGTCGGGAAAGAAGAAGAAGATGACAACAACAGTGACGAACCCGATGGGCAGGTTGATGTAAAAACACCATCTCCAGGAGACCTTGTCGGCAAACAGACCTCCGAGAAGCGGCCCTGCAACGGACGAGATACCCCACATGCCGCTGATGAGACCCGTGTACATCGGCCGCTTGTGAAGGGGACATGAGAAGGCGAGGATGGTGAGTGCGCCGGAAAAGATGCCAGCAGAGCCAACTCCGGATATCGCTCTTCCGACAATGAGTGTGACACTATCTGGGGCGATGCCACAGATGAAGCTTCCCACCTCAAAGATGGCGATGGCTACAAGAAAGGTCCACTTGATGCTCCAGTAAGTATAGAGCTTGCCAAAGAACAGCTGTAGGGCGGCTGTTGTAAGCATGTACGCTGAGCCATACCACCCCACGTCGTTGAGACTCCCAAACGCATCCGTGATCTTTGGGATAGCTGTGGCAATGATGGAGTTGTCTGCGACATGTCAACAATATTCATCTTATCTGGATGAGCAACTCACCGAGTGCCATGACAAAGACTGCCAAGCAGAGCGCCAGTGTGATTAGGGCAAGTTTCATACCCGTCGGATACACCGTATCGTCAACCACGTTCGTCGCGTCTTCTCTCATGCCATCTGGAGGAGGCTGCAGCTTCTCCGTGCTTTCCGTCGGGGCAGCTGACCGTGGCCGGATATCACTATACCGAACCGAGCCCATGACAGGATGAGGTCTTCTATCCGGCTCGGAAACCTCATAGTCGATAGGCAGGGAACGAACGCTAAAGTGGCTTGGTGCGATAGAAGACGGTCGACTGACGCCGCTGTCGTCTTTGTTCGAGTCTCGGTTTGAAGTGAGCCATTGGTTGGCTTCCCTGGCTAGCCTGGCTGTTTCCGAGTCAAAGTGAAAGTATTGAGACGATGCCTGGAGGGACGAGTATAGAGACTCTCTTGGAAGACGAATGCTGAGGCGTGACCGAGATGTCGCGGCCATCGAGTAGTCCGGGGCTGACATTATGGAAGCCATTTTGATGAATTCTCGCGCAACTAGTGCGACTCTTAATGACTGGTGTCAACTCAATAGGATGGTGCTAGACCTCACGCTTCGACTTGGGATATGTCCCTTTAAGCTGCTCCATCCACGTGTTAAAGTGCCGCCCTTCCAATCTTCTGTCAGCTTCTATTGCGAAGGGGATGCGGCACAATGTGACACAGCGGAGTCTTTTTACCTTGCTGAGTCGACCATGGTTCACCTCGTCTCACACCGGAGCTGATTCTCACCGGGCGAGATGACAGCAAGGCGGAGGCTTGCAGCGAGATCTACACTCGTAGTCGTGATCCAGCATGTCTTTTGAAGTACAAGGTGTGGCGGTCTGTGGCCTTAGTGGATGGTATTGGCACCTTTGGCACAGCGCCAGAGAAGAAAACATGAGGGATGGTGATGGCTTCAGTGGCATCGCTCAGCAGGTGTGCAACGGTGAGATCGTGTAGCCCACACTCACCACACAACAAGCCGTGCCAGGACTCCGCGGAGCCCGGAAGCCGGTGTTGTTGGGATGCCTGAATCTTCTCAGAATATGACTGCCGTACTTCCCATATCTTCAGAGCCGGCCAATAAGGCAATCAAACTTTCTCCTGCCCATCTGAGTAAGGAGACTCGGGACCGAGATGATGAGAGATTGCGGATGATGAATACCGATATTGTTTTTTGGGGTTGGACCACGTGGATAGAATGGGGGCTCGGAGAAGATACTGCATCGTGTTGACTAAAGGCAAGAAGCTACTGACAACAGGAGAAAAGTTATCAATCTCATCGATCACGTTTGGAACAGCCTTAAGCGGACGAGGCATGCAAGACCACGCCTTCTCCCTTGGCATCTGCTCTCTATCGACTTGGCGTTAGCCTACTATGCCACATCAGAACCGAGGTACAAGGTCTAGAAGTTGTGTTACCTTGACCAACAAGTCCTAGTTTGCTCAGAAAGCGGCCAGGTGCAGTGGGAATGGATCCTTGTCTGATGTTTCGCAACATGCCGGAGTTTGAACAAAAGCCGAGGCCGAGGAAATGGGCATCAACTCTCAACACCTCGAGCGGGGGAATGTGATCAGGAACGGTCTGTAGAATCTCATACAAGTCAGCTTGTAACGGGTCCGGAGGATTCTACTTCAAACCGAGTCAAAGGGCGAGGTTGCGTGTTACCATCAGCACACAAGCATCGATAAGCCGCAGTTCCGAAGGCACACAAGGAGTCAGCGATCTCAAAAGTATTTGTATTGACAAATTGGTGTACCCATTCTGGTATTCGCCACGTTCCAAACCCCAACCTTGCGTTCGACTAGTTATTACAACGATATGATCATGGGAGGGCATATCATAGACAACGTACAGAGGCCATAACGGTGTAGGGAGAAACAAACAAATACACGACATACACACATGAAGAATATCGTGGTCAGCATATTATGCACGAGACCAACATGAAAAGGACATCGATCACGCCCCGTCTTGTGGGTGGCCCTCTGACAACGGGCTTAGTCGAATACGAGGACTTGCTCGTTGATGCTCATCCTCGTCATCTTCAAAAGGCTTCGTGGACCCTGGCGTGAAATTGCGAGATCGCTTGTTACCTTTTTCGACTGAAGCCTTACCCTCGGTGTTGGGAAACTTCTGTGGGCTACTCTGAGTCGATGAGGTCTGAGCACTGACAAACTTGCTCATCGAATATGACCTCCTGGTCAGGTCTGGGTGAGGACTGTTGGGGCTTCGCGCTTGAGATTGGGCGAGGGGAAGCGGGATACTGCCGTTTGATGGGATGTACAGCTGCTGAGACACCTTTCGCTGATCATGATGATCCAATCCAACAGTAGTACTAGTAGACAGCGCCGACGGGATGGGGCATGTCGAATGCCGCTTGCGATTTTCCTTGCGGGACCACATCTCAGGCGTTGAAGTACGTGTCGGTGGGGCGTGAGGTTGCAATGGCATAGGCTGACTCAAAAGGGAAGCTGTCAAGGAGAGAGCAAGGTCTTCAGGTAACACGGCATTATGCGGGAAGATTGGGAAGGGAACTGCCTATTGTTAGTGCCATGTTTGAACGGCGAAGGGTATCATGCCGGACTTGGTTGGTTCCGCTCGGCGAGTATGGGCGTGCTGAGGGTTTTGGGTAGTACTTTGGGATCCTCGTCATCAATAGAAAAAGCTAGAGAAGAGAATTGGGTCTCATTAGATCCGCTCCCTGAGGAATCCCGGGCCGAACCTCTGCGTTCAGTGCCGGTCTCACCCAATTCCCAGTTGTGACTTGACTTTGACATGGCAGGGGTAAACTGCTGTGGAATATTGTTCAGCCCGAGCCCAACCTTACCAGGCCAATCAAAATATGCGTTTGTGTCATCAAACGAATCGACAATGTCGCTGCAGTCAGGGATCTCATCCGTGTTCGGCAGAGGCCTTATGTAGCTCGCCTGGGTTGGTTCCTCGACATGGTTTGTCGGCACGTTAAACATGGCACTTTGAACCGTGGGCATTGTAAGCCCTGCCAGGGCCTTCTGTTGGCCATTCGTGTGGAGTCGTGGAGAGTGGGCGTGGGTTTTGACATTGTTGAACGAAAACGAAGGGATGGCCATCGACGTCGTATTCGGGGATCGCTGCCACATGGAAGGGCTCGGCCAAGCAATCCCTACGCCTTCTAGGACTTCTAGAACCCAGGTTAACGAACGAAGACCAGGTCGAAGGTGCGGACAAACCTTGGGGTGCATGCTGAAAAGAAAAGGCGACAATATTGTTGACTCTCTCCATTGGTACGGTCAGAGAATCGCGCGGAAATCCTTCACTGATGACGAGTCTGATGCGGCCGAGGGCATCACCTACGTTTCGTTGTCTTTGCTGAAGGATTTCTTGCTGAAAGACAGGAAACTTGAGCGGCTCGAGATCTCCATTTTTGGACAAATCTGTACTTGGAGTTAGTAGGTTACCTCGAGATGAATACATAATTCGTTACCAAAGCCGGTTGCAATGACATGCGGCCAATCGCACTGTCGGTTCAAAGAGGTGGAACTGCGGTTGGTAAGAATTGGAGCTACCCAAGCAAGGCTAGAAACGACATACGCAACAAGACGCCCGTCAATGAAGAGCCTCGTCTCGAACTTGACATCATTGACATGATTGGAGTACGATTTGGTGAATTGACTGATGGTGGGGGTATTCCACGAGTGAATCGAGATTTGAAATGGTGCTCCTGGTGCGAGGCTGGGCACAAAACAGTTCACTGTCGGCAAACCACAAATGCCGTGGATGTGTGCGAACTCTAGAAGGACGTAGTTTAGATGTGGCAAGCTAGGTATTAGGGAGCATGTTCTTACCTGTATCTTGAACAACTTCACAGGTGACGCCGAACTCTCTAAAGGGAATACCGCAGTCTCGTGGGAAAAGGAGGACATCCCAGTCCTCGTACCTCATCTGGACGGAAGAGGTGACCAAGAGGTGATGAAGGTGCCAAGAAAGGGCGATACTGCCAGACAATGCAGATCGGAAGAAAGGAAAGTCAATGGTGGAGTGCTAGGTAATCCAAGCAGAGGAGGGATGAGGATCATGTTTTGCGAAGGTCTTGCACGAGGAGAACAGCGAGTGCTGAGGTAGTTACGGGCATGGCCGGCACCTAGCTTGTCCCGTGACTTGAGTGCGCAAGCCATGAGGGCTTCGCAATGCTGGGAAGGAGCCAGGTGGGATGGCATGTGAATGTAGGTAGTCAGTCCATCCATGAAGAGCATCACAGGCTGAAAAGAGGCGGATGTAGGCTTGTGAGTAGCCGCTCAGCCTCGTATAGGTCTGGGACTTCTGACAGCAATTGTACAAAGGTTGCCGACGTCATCCGATATTGAGATCTCAGGATGGCTGTGTTAGAGGCTTCACTTCACTGGAACACGGATAGCTCCCATTCTCAATCAGAAGCGGCCATAGGGCGGGGCAACATCAGGTGTCTGAGCAGGCCGTGGCCCCTTATTCTAGCCGTACCTACGTTCGGGTCGAAATGTCTAGCTTGGACTGCCTGCAGTGGTTGTCGTGACGAGAGATGTACTCAAGATTTCGGTATCATGGGCTTCGAATCAAGAATCGACGCTATCGTTCATGGTCAGTCGGAACAACAGTTCATCACATCCACGCGCATCATGCAATTCGCCTTGATCCACAGTGCAATTCTCGGCTACGCAGTACTCAAACATCGGTTGATCTTGCATTGAACCCTTCCATTCTTTCTTATGTACAAATGAGCATTTTCCACTCAAGGGTCAGCATCACCCTCCATCCGGGCCTGTTCCACTGTTAGCACATGCACAACCTACGAGCTGCTTGACCTACCCTCGTGGCTCCGGGGCCACCCAGCTCTCGCTCAAGGCCACCCTCAAACTCTCGGGGGTAGGCGGGCGAATCGGGGTAGTTCAGGTAGACCAGTCCGGTGACGCTGAAGAAGACGGCGAGAAAGGTGCCGACCATGATCAGACCGGGGCCGGTCGTGGTCCAGGTGTACTCCCAGGGAGAAAAGATACCCAGCACATCGTTATCCTCGTGGATGGGCTCGCCAAAGTTTCGTCGCTCCTGGGGATCCCACCAGCTACCGTAGGGGTCACGGAACTGACGCTTGATTCGGGGTGGGTTGATGTAGCCTCCGTTCTGCGATATTATCCATCAGCTCCTCGGCTCTTTGAACGGCTTTGCCGGTCCTTCACTGACCATTCCGGGATCCTCGGCCTCAGTAAGGCTGGGGCCATCGGGGTACTTGGCGTCGATGACCTTCTTGTCGGTGTACGAATGGGGGAGGAAGGTTCGTCGCTGGATGGTGGGTAGTCGTCGAGCAGCCGCCATGCCGCTGCGCAGGGCCGAGGCCCGCACAATTCGTTGAGGGAGCATCTGCAGAGGGACAAAGAGTTAGCGCGATCAATTGACCATGTCTCAATGGCTTCGGGGCGACGCACCTCGGGCGAGGGGACAGTGTCGTCGGCGCCCAATTGCTCTGTGACGTGAGGTGATGGCTCTGTGTTGAAGCTGTAGCCAATCGAGGCTGTGATGATTCTCAACCGAAAAGTGGCGCCTCAGGCATCAAGGGCGCACGCCAGGCGCGTGTCGGCCCTTTTCGGTTAGCCCCAAGCCAGGTTCAGGGCGTGCGTCCTCAACTCTCCTCCAGCTCAAAAGTTTTGCTGACGACACTGGATTTTGCGACTGAATCCCACGCAGGTCGCCCGCAAGGCCTCTGATCATGTGCAAACTTTGTATGAATATCCGCTGAAGCGCTACGATTCCGTAGACATTAATTTCTCCCCCCCAAATGATAGCTTCGCAGAGAATACGCCCCCTGCGTCCCCTGGCTCCACGTTGCTACTATGCCCGAGACCGCGTCGTCGCCCGTCAACGTGCTGCCCAAGTCGGACTCTGATGCCACCAAGCCTGAGCAAGACGCGCTCGAGCCTTGCACCAACGGAGATGACGCGCCGAACGGTACGATGAATGGCCACGATGGTCATGAAGCCAAAGGAGATGCGATGTCGGCCTTGAACGGCGACGCACATGAGCTGCCCAATGGCCACGATCATGACCATGAGCGACCAGCGAAGAGAAGACGAACAGGAGAATCGACGCCCCACGTCACGCCCAAAAAGCCCAAGATCGAGTCGCCGCCGTGGAAGAAGATAGCTGCTGACGGCCCGACCACCTTTACTGAGAACGGTCGACGCAAATCTGGTCGCATCAACACTCTACCCCTCGAACTCCAGCCCCAAGGCAAGACTCGAATTACGAGACGATCTATCGCTGGCGCGCAGTCGAGTCCGTCGAAACCGAAACCCGAACCTCAACTGTCCAATGGAAACTCGAGAAAACTACCGAATGGCTCGCACAAGTCGACTCCCGCCACCAAAGCGCAGTCCAAGTCAACGGCCGCATCCACTCCGAAATCTTCATCCAAGAAACCCACGGCAGAAATCCGCACATATTCTCGCTCGAATCGCCGTCGAAGTCCGTCTCCGCCAGCTCCTCGAACCTCAACCAGAACCCGACGATCAGCGCGCTTTAGCGATGCCAATGACAAGACACAAGACTCGAAAGCCGCGCGTGACGCTACTACCCGTTCCCCTCGAATTAAGCTACGAGTCGGTCGATCGGGCGATATCCCTCTCGTGCATCCTGACCAGGTTCGCAAGAGGCCCAAGATTGGGACAAGTTTCGAAGACTTTTGGGCTCGAGGTGGGGACATCCCTGTCGAGGAGGGTGGTCTGCAGGCGTCCGAAGATGGCCCCCAATACACTGATGAGATGGCTGAGAAGGATGCTCAACTCATTCTTCGGATCGAGAAAGAAGTTGAAGATGGCGGAATGCTCTCCCAGGGGCGATGCTCCATATTCCTACCAGAGCCCGAGGAGGAACCACCTCGACAGTGGGCTCGTCAGGACCACATGGTCAAGGCCATGATGAACTTTCGCAAGCTCATGCTAGCGGAGCAGCAGCGACACCGATCAACGGCCAAGAAGATTGCTGAAGCCTGTCGCGACGAGTGGCTCCGGCGTCAACCCAAGTCTGCAGAAGAAATCGAAGCTGAGCAGAGGGAGATATGGATAACTCGGTACCGGACAGTGGTCAAGGTCATGTTTGGCACGTGGGAGAATGTTCGTGTCGAAGTCAATCGCCGACGATTGGTCGAATGGGAACAAGAAGAGCAGAAGCGAGTCAAGGCAGCACTCAACGAAGCCGTGAACCTGTCCGAGCAGAAACTCCAAGCGCGGCGTGCGGGATTGGATTCCGAGCAACCATCAGACGAAGAAGATGGGTTTGACGAACTCACCGACGACATGAGTTTAGCGGATGACGACGATGACGACTTGGGCCTTGCTTCGGACGAAGGCGATGATGAGGATGATGATCCAGACAGCGACATAATGTCATCTGACGATGAAGGCGAGGAGGAGGAGGAGGAGGAAGACACAAAAGATTTGGGTGATGAGAACTTGACCCAAGAACAGCTACGAGAAAAGTATGCCCACATTCCAGATCTCGAGCAAACGCCGGCGGATACGGAAACACCGACGAGCGGGCCGAACCACGAAGATACAGATGCTGCCGATACCGCACAAGCTACCGAGAACCCGGAGTCGAGCGATGAATCCGTGGACATGGACGATGATTTGGGCTCAAGTGACATGGAAAGTAACGAGGAAGTCGAAGACGACGAGTCGGAAGAAGAGTCAGAGGAGGAGGCAGGTGGTTTGCTGGGATTGTTCTTTGGAAAATCGGAGCTCAAGAAGATCAACGACGAGGCTGGCGTGGAAACTCCAGCTGATGACGATGCCGAGATGCCCGATGCAGCGACCCAGGATACACCCGCCCCAGAAGGCAATGGGGATTCGGATCCAGAAGATGAGATGTCCTTGATCCAGCTTCCTGATCCAGACCACGCCGGACATACTCAAAATGGCGAACCGGCCGGTCAAGGGACGGAGGATCAAGAAGCATCGGAACCGGCGAAGCCCGAGGGAATTCCCTCGGATGAGAAGAAACTGAAGGACCTACCCGCAGACAGTGTCGATACCACCAACACGCCCCAGCCTACGAAGATGGTGGAAGAACCAGGCCATGAAGTTACCATGACAGGCACCGACGAGAAACCTAGCGAGGAACGAGTTGAGCAACCTTTGGATGTTGCAGGCCCAGAGAAGCTGCCCAGCCCTGAGACCGAGCAAGTCACAAACCCCCCTAGTCCCACACACAGCCTATCTCCTCCGCCTACATCGGAAACCAAGCCTTCCGAGCTCGATACTGCATCGTCTGCGGAGGCTCCTGCTGGCAAGCCTGATGTGAGCGCATCTGCCTCACCCCAGCCTGTTGCCAACCACAAAACCGAAGTGCCCTTCCTTCTCCGTGGGACGCTGCGAGAATATCAACGCGATGGCCTTGACTGGCTGGCCGGCCTATACGCCAACAACACCAATGGCATCCTAGCCGATGAAATGGGATTGGGAAAGACGATTCAGACTATCGCCCTTCTTGCACACTTGGCTTGCCAACATGAGGTATGGGGACCGCATCTTGTTGTGGTACCGACCAGTGTCATGCTCAATTGGGAAATGGAGTTCAAAAAGTGGTGCCCTGGCTTCAAGATTTTGGCTTACTATGGCTCTCAAGAGGAACGCAAACGCAAGCGACAAGGCTGGAACAATGACGATGTGTGGAACGTATGCATCACTTCGTACCAGCTGGTGCTCCAGGACCAACAGGTGTTCAAACGGCGACGCTGGCATTACATGATTCTTGATGAGGCACACAACATCAAGAACTTCAAATCTCAGCGCTGGCAGACTCTTCTTGGTTTCAACACTCATTCCCGGCTTTTACTTACTGGAACACCCCTCCAGAACAACCTTACCGAACTTTGGTCACTTCTGTTTTTCCTCATGCCGGCTGAAAATGGCGTTGGCGGGTTCGCTGACCTGCAGGAATTCCACGACTGGTTTCACAAACCGGAGACACAGATTCTTGAGAGCGGGAGGGAACAGATGGATGACGAGGCCAGAGCCATCATATCCAAGCTCCATAAAGTGCTTCGTCCGTATTTGCTCCGCCGTCTCAAAGCCGATGTTGAGAAGCAGATGCCTGCCAAGTACGAACATGTCGAGTTTTGCCGACTCTCCAAACGCCAACGCGAACTGTACGACGGCTTCCTCTCCCGGACAGACACCAAGGCGACGTTGGCTTCGGGCAACTACCTTTCCATCATCAACTGTTTGATGCAGCTTCGGAAAGTCTGCAACCACCCCGATCTGTTTGTCGACCGGCCAATCATGACGTCGTTCCGCATGCAGAAATCCGTCGTCTCCGACTTTGACGTGGTCGAGCAAAGGGTGCAGAAGCTGCTATTGGCCCCGAAGCCTATGAGCGCTGTCAATCTAGACTTCCTCAACCTCATCCCGACTCATTATGAGCACCTGACAACCACTCAAGCCGATCGGATTGCTCATTTGAGCTCGCACCGGGTGTTGATGGATCTCCGTGAAGTTCAAAGAACACGAGCGCAACATGCGTACTCGACTCTTGATCCGTCGACGGTAGAATCCAGCATCGCTTATCTCGAGAGTGGTGCAAGATGGAGCCGGTTTGAGGAGCTTCAACACTGCGTCTACCTGAATGCACTGCGGCGACAGCAACGACCAATTTACGGCAAGAACCTGATTGACTTGCTCACTATTGGCACCGACAAGCGACCCTACAAGCCGCGTCCCAAGGTTCCTCGCCAAATTATGGGTTGGTTCGAGGATGAGTCGACGACCATTCAATCCATGATCCCCACCATCAACCATCGCGCCGACAGCTTCAAGACCATCATTGAGAAGTTCTCATGTGTGACCCCGGCGGTTGTCACCAGAGACATGGAGCAGTTCGTGCTTGGGCGCAAGGGTGTACAAGCCTTTACAGACGAAGACCTCAAGCTATCGGCACCTGTTCGATGGGCACCTTTCCTACCCAAGGAGTCGCCACCAGATCCCTGGCATGAGGGTCGGATGCGACTCAGCATCCAGTTCCCCGACAAGCGTCTGCTCCAATATGACTGCGGCAAACTTCAAATTCTGGATAAGCTGCTGAGGAAGCTCCAGGCTGGTGGCCATCGTGCTCTCATCTTTACGCAGATGACCAAGGTTCTCGACATTCTCGAACAATTCCTCAATATCCACGGTCACAAATACCTCCGCCTGGATGGTGCCACCAAGGTCGAACAACGTCAGATACTCACAGACCGGTTCAATCACGACCCTCGAATCCTCTGCTTCATCTTGTCGACGCGATCGGGTGGTCTCGGAATCAACCTCACAGGTGCTGACACGGTGATTTTTTATGATCAAGACTGGAATCCTGCCATGGACAAGCAATGTCAGGATCGATGCCATCGTATTGGACAGACGCGTGATGTGCACATCTATCGCTTGGTCAGTGAGCACACCATCGAGGCCAATATTCTTCGGAAAGCATCGCAAAAGCAGATGCTGGATGACGTGGTCATCCAGGAAGGAGAATTCACAACCGATTACTTCAACAAGATGTCAGTCAGGGATGTTCTTGGCGACAAGGTCGACTCTACTAGTGAAGGCGTGGATGCCGCTGATGCCGCCCTGGACCGAGTTCTTGGTGGTCCTGATACCAGCTCAGACCAGCGAAGGGTTGGGCGAGCACTTGAGCAAGCCGAAGACAGAGAGGATGTTGCAGCCGCTCGCGTGGCGGAGAAGGAGATCCAAGCTGACGACGCTGATTTCACCGAGAAACCCAGCAATACCGCTTCTGGGACCTCGACAGCGAGACAGGGAACACCGGCGGGCAAGTCAGTGTTGGATGGGGGATTGGATGAGGTTGACATACCCCAAGCGGAACAGATTGTGGAGTACAACGCATGGGGCGACAAGATGCGCACCATTGACGATTACATGCTGAGCATCATGGCAGAGCAGCTCAAGGGCACCAAGCTCGAGTTGCCCAAGGACAAAAAGAAGGGGAAGAAGAAGGGCAAGGACACACGCAAGCGATGAAGCGACGACCCAAAAACGCATCATAATAGTCGCCGCGAGGAGTGAGCACGGCACCGCACAAAACACCTGTATATTAGCATCCATTGGGGAACCAGGCAACCTGGTTAAAAAGGGGAGACAAAAAACAACAGCACACCGGGGGCGGCTTTTACTTGTAGACTGGGTGTTTTATAGGGGGCGGGGGGTTCCTGGATTGTACGAACTGAACTGTAGGGGGCGATGGTGGTTCATTGCATCTATGGGAGTTTTTCGGAGTGTGAAAAGGGGACGGTTTTTGTGTCCTTGATGTGGCGCATCGGTAGACTTGTAAGAATTGGATGAGAAACACCTATCCTGCTTTCAGTTGATCGTGTTTATTTTGTTCTTGCAGTGATTTCGGACGATCTTGAGTAACACCTTCGTGGCCTTGGTCAATTGAGCACCCGTCTACCATCGCCTTGGGCACAGGAGTTATTGTTACTGTGGCAGCTGAAGTTGTAGGCTCAAGGACTCTATCATAACCGTGAAAGAAGCTAAACCGCGTGAAGATTCGTATTTTGTTTGGGTGCTGTGAGATTGAGGTACTGTTATCCCTTTGTGTTTCTTGCTAACTCTGCTCGAGGTCAGCCTGGCCGAGGCATTCAACACAGCCACCGGGACCTGCAACAACAGCCATCCATGCATTCAAGAGACCTCAAACGTTCTTCCTGAATTGAACAGGGTACTGCGGGCCGAGTGCATCCGAGGTAAGAGATGACGCGCGTGGTTATCAACGGCGTTGCTGCGATGCATGCCAGATGATGCATGTTCCGATTACCCTATCATTCGTAAGCTATCGGTGTCTCTTTGCCTAATTACCTTGGCCAACGTGTGTCTGTATTGATTAAGATACAGGATCATCAGTAAAGTTGCGTGATGGTTCTTTAATCGACACTCAACAGCGAATTGTTCAGAGCAGTCCGACTTGTGTCATCAATGATATACATTCTGGGCATTACTTGCTATGTGGTATTATCGTGCGCGACAAGAAAAAATGACATGAAAGTCCTCTCAATCTTTTATAGCATGGCCTGCAATCTCGGCTGCATCTCATCCTCCGTCCGTAACCCAAGCTCCGCCTTCATCTTGACCCACGACTCTGCCGCCCTCCTTGCCATCTCCTCCGGCACCGCCGCATCCGGCTCTGCGAGTCTCCTGTTGAACACCTCAAAGCTCAGCCACCCTTCAAAGCCGAGACCTTGGATGACGGCTCTGAGGAGTTGTTTGCAGGGTAGGTAGCCGCCGTATTGGGGTTCACCATAAAAGAGGCGCGCGTTGCGCGACCAGCTCATCCGGGCGGGCTGCTCGGGGTTGTAGAAGGGGTGGGATGTGTCTAGAGGAGTGGCGAGACGTTCGCCGTCTGCGACTTGGACGAGGAATACTTTTGTGATGTCAATGTCGGAGAGGATTCGCTTGATCGAGTCGACTGTCGCTTGTTCGCAGTCGGATGTCCTTCCGGTTGGTGACGCGGGATCAGCGTAGATTCTCCCGAGGATGTTGTAGCTGTCGAGGCATACGCCAAAGTTGGGTCGGTCTACACGCTGGACAAGATCCCAGCTCGATTCCCAAGTATCAGTTCTTGTGCCCCAGCATAGTGATTCGTATGCAAAGTTGACGACTGGCTCCTGCTGCAATCCCATCTCTGCCGCCTCGACAAAATCCGCCACGATCAAGTCCATATCATCCGTAACCTCATCCTCAGAAAGGAAACTGCTCGGAAATAAGATCAAGTCGGTCCCCAAAGCATGGACCAGCTCAAACCAAAGCTGCAATTCGTCAATCCTCTTACTATGCTGGTCCCGGTCGACGAGGCCGCCAAAGTGCATGAACGGCTGGAGGCAGATGATGGTCAGATTCCGGGCGGCGCAGAGCTGGTGGATGGCACGGGCGGCCGCGATCTGGTCCTCGGGGGAGCCGCCGCCGGGAAATGACTTTGAAAAGTCTACGAGGTCCTCGTAAAAGACTTCGATGCCCTGGAAACCGTATTTTTGCGCCATGTCGAGCTTGTGTGGGAGGGAGTGGCCGGCGAAGCAGCGTCCTAGGGACATTGTGCATATGCTGGGCTTGTGTGCCATGATGAAGATGTGATGTTGATACTGGGTGAAGGAATAGAATCAATTGCTGTGGTTGACTTGTGTGATGCTGGACTTTGATGCTGGAACTGAGCTTTGGAGGATGGTATATAGAGATTGAAACTCGCTATGATGAAACTGTCTAGGAATCACCGAAGAGAAACAGCTACCTCTGATGCAGTGGCAACATGATTTATCAACCACGAGGGAAGCTCCCCTGATGGAGAGTCCCCTCGAGATAACCTCCTCCAACCGCCAATAGCCATTGGTCCCCCCTGTCAGAGGTATGGGAGATTGGTAGAATTGGCGTCATCGGCACTGTCACGAGGCGGAACCAACCGTCCAATATGCCATGAGTTAAACAGTTTTCCGCCCATCTTCCATGATGCATCATGGGTAATCTTGGTGGTGGTGGTGTAGGATCCGGCTGGTTAAGTCTTTACCCGGTGTGGGGAAAAACTCAACCTATCGGCAATGCCTTGTTCCACCAGATGCGCCCGGGAGAGAGGGAGGGAGACGCAGGTTCCGGGCCTGTACCCGGTGGAAAAATCCTTGCGCCTTTCTCGGCTCGGCATTTCTATCGTGGGGGAGAAGAGATCTCGCATGAACTTGGACCGAGTTTCTCAGATCTCTGATGACAATTCCCTGCCTTTCTTGCCTTCCTAGTGGACACTACTTGAAGAGAGCTGAGTCCTAGCGTTGGGTCAGAGAAAACAAACCCCAGATTCTCCTACTAGTCTTTTCTCAATATGTCTGTCCAAGAAGTGTCTTATCCCTCTGGGGACTCGCTCGCCTCGTGCGAAGTCTCGCGGCTTCAACGCCACGGATACCTCTTTGGGAAGAAGCTGACCAATTCCCTTTCACCCTTTCTTCACAATGTCATCTATCAAGATCTTGGCCTGCGATGGGGTCAGGTCCGACTCGACTCGGCGGATATTCCCTCCTTCTTGAAGCTTGCCCAACACCCCGACTTTTACGGTGAGTTATTTTGTTTACTCAAATTGAGGAGTGAGGCTAATGTGATTCAAGGCGCTTCGGTAACAATGCCCAACAAGGTCGCCATCATCCCTTACTTGGATGAGCTGACTGAAGAGTGCCGCGACGTCGGTGCCTGCAACACACTGTTCCTCCGGGAACAAGACGGCCGCCGCATCTTCTGCGGCGCCAACACCGACGTCATCGGCATTCGCGACGCCTTCTACCAAAATATCGCTGACCCAGACGGCGTCTTCCACGAGAAGCCCGCTCTCGTGGTCGGCGGCGGCGGCGCAGCCCGTAGCGCCATCTACGCCCTGCGCAAGTGGATGAAGGTCAAGGCCATCTACCTCGTCAACCGCGACGAGTCAGAGGTCGAAGCTGTCATCAAGGACTGTGCGGAGCGCGGCTACGGCGATGACCTTGTCCACGTGAAAACGGTCTCGCAGGCCATGGACCTGGAAAGCCCCGGCGCCATCGTGGCGTGCGTGCCAGACTTTGAGCCCCAAACAGCAGAGGAGATTCTCGCCCGACGGGTTACCGAGACATTTTTGGAAAAGGAGCGCAAGGGTGCCATTTTGGAGATGTGCTACAACCCTACGCCGTTTACGCGGTTGGGTGCGCTGTCCGAGGAGAATGGATGGCAGGTTATTCTTGGTACTGAGGCGTTGATCTGGCAGGGTCTGGAGCAGGATAAGTACTGGACTGGAAGGCCGATAGAGGAGCTTCCGAGGGAAAAGGTTCAGCTGGCTATTGCGGAAAAGGTTGCTCATAGGGCTCAGGAGTCGAAGCTGTGAGCGATGCACATTGCCTCAGGGGACATAGACAGGTAATATTGGGGTTACGAACAACATGATAATAGCGTGTGTAGAACTCAGAAATAAGAACGGTTCACATCTTGGTCAAAATCACATCAAAGTGGAGTTCGAAGATCACTGATGCCACTTTCTGAGAGGTTACATGCTGTGATTAGTTCCTTGATTACGGCAGAGGTTGCACTTCGAAGCTGTGAGGGTTGTGTTGCCTCAAAGGTCATAGATTGGTGTACTGGAACAATGAGGAGGCTGTTAGAATGTATGAAGGATTACATTAGGAGCAACTAAAGTCCAATGAGAATCAACAACGCGCATAGTTCGCAACACTATCCATGCTCCACGGCAAATCCTTTTCGTCTCCTCAGCCTTCGTTTACTAGGTATAGATCGAGCGGTCGATGTTCCCTCCTCGGCCTCGGCCTTTTCGCCCGTATCCTTCGCTAGTATCCCGAGATATACTAAATAACCCCTGATCTCCGCCTTCCAAACGTAGCCAGCGGCGGATCCCAGAAATATCAAAGGGACGAGAACTAGGCAGAGAGTAAGGGTACGGCTCTTGTTGATATCGAAGTGTGAATAAAAACCTACAAATGATATAGAAAGCCCAAGCAGGGGCTTTCATGAAGGTCTCGACATCCAACGCAAAGAGAGAGGTGAGAAATGAGAGGGAGCTGGTAGAATGCTTAGTAAATGGTGACCTTTTCCTGGTAAGACCAACTTACAAACCAGACGGTGACAAGGGTAAATATCAAAACTATTTTCCCTTGCTTGAAAGACTCCTTGCCCTGCTTCACGGACTCGCTTGCCTGCCAATTGGCGATCTCTGCTTGGAAGCCGGCAATGTCACTCTCCTGGAGCGTGAGTGTAGTCTTGACCTAATAGTTAACAGTCAGTATCCGCGGCTGCGCGAAAGAGTTAGGGTTTAACAAATGGCTTCTTGAGTCTGTTCGGCAAACTTGTCCAATTCCTTGATGTCTCTCAAGAGATAGTGGCTTGAAAGTTCCTCGTCGGCACCTTTTCCAGCTATGGTTACCTGGACCTTGCGTTGGAATCTTGCAATCGACATCAAAATGTTGAGTTCGTCGCGAATATCTTTGATGTGACATAGTTGTTCTGAAACCGTCGTGAGCGCAGCCCGGAGAGCCTTCAACATCTTGAATGTGCGATCAGCATCGAGGCCGGTTTTCAATTCTCTTGCGTCGTTGCGGCGGTGGTATGACGAACTGAACAAGCTCGACTCTTTTCTCCCCTGCGAAGAATATTAGTTCAAATCAAGCCCCAAGGAGAATCAAGCGGTACGGACGATCTCATTGATGGAGTCTGAGAAGATTTGGTGGATCGAACGCTCTTCTTTGTGTTTCCCGTCCTCAGTAGTGCTCTGATCTACCCTGTCCATGTCCACCTGATGCTGGCGATTCACGTCTTGCCGCCTTCGTTTCCTGTCGTAGGTACCAATGCAATAATCGACAATTACCTGGCTCATTTCAGCGGCAGACGTTGGTCCGAGTTGACGGCTTCCATTCTCGACTTGCCTCTGAAGATGCCCCAAAATGTCTGTCACGAGATTGTCTCGAATATCGTTCGTTGCGCAAGAGGTCGAAGTAATTAACCACTCTGTGAAACAATTAAATAAGGGATCAAGGCGAGGTGAAAGATTGCTGAAAACATACTGTCGTCGATAGTCCAGATCCAGAGTTGGCTAACTCGCAACAAAGGCCAGAATCTTTGCTTCTTGATGTCTAGGCCCTGTAGATACTTCGTGACGACCTGGTCCTTGTTGCGCGAGTTCCGGTCCCCGACAGAGTCCTTGTCCGATGCAAATTGATAGTAGAACTCGTCAAGGGTTGTGGGCTGGTGAATCACCGATTTTTGGTACGCCTCAAAGAGTGCTTCACGCATCTCTATCTCATCTTGGACCTTTTTCTCGAGGTCTAAAGGGGTTTTCGTGCTCGCCCTCTGCTCGTCCGTCATCGGTTCGCCACTCTCGCTCTGGTGGTATGTTGAAAAGTACAGATAGGGCATCTCGACTGATATGAGACCATGAAATAGTATGGCGACTTGGGGAATGAATACTGACATAAATGGCCGAAACGGCAAAGGATTTGCCTTTCTGTGCGCCGTCACAATCCGTATCGACCGCCTGCACAGCCCTGCTGACAAGGGAATGGCTGCTTGACTCTTCTTCCAGTTCTCGCCCTCGAGTATTAGCAGTTTCCTCGGAAGAGTTGCTTTGACCTTCATTTGGGCTATCTTCACCGTCTTCACCGGTACTGGGATTTTCTCGTTGCTCGTTGTGCCGGGAGCGGATGCCTGTTCGCCCGGACACTCGCTCGCTGGCATCTTTCAACTCACTCTCGTCTTCTGCATGGCGTTTAGTCGCACTGTCTGCCTTCTTGACAACATACCGGGGCCTCATGAAGCGCGAAGTGGACGTTCTGTCTGGGATTTCGATCCAGCTGCTGCGCAAAAAGGAGGCCGCCTTTTCGGCTTCGCTCTTGCAACACCCTTCTCCTTTTAGTATCTTCTTTGCTGTGTCCTGAAGTGCAGCTACAGTCAGTACATGCATCGCTCTCATAACCTATCGACATTATACTGAACAAAGCAGTTCTCACCTCCATCCAAACCATCTACTTGTGGTCAGCTTGAAGCTTTGAATGTGTAGAGCTCGGGAAAGAACCTACGTTGGTTGACGGCAAATGAATCCAAGTGAACTGGGCCTTGGTTTTGGTGTTTTCCTGGAAATCTTCGGAGGTTGTCGATGCTTGTTCTGAAGAGACCTTGGGCGTATACTCGAATTGCTTGAGCCTTTCGACAATGTCTTGCATGTGTTTCATCGAGTCGTCATCATACAGGACTTCCTGTATCGTTCGAAATTTGACAAAGTTGCTTTAGATGATTGCTGCGCGGAATTTCTTCAAGCTCGATTCCATGCTCTCCAATGGCTTCGATAACTCTAAAGGTCTGGAGGGCTTTTCAACCTTCTCTGGGTAGAGATAGTCTAGAATGTCCTCCATGTCTCTCAAGACCTGGGCATCTTTGCCAGAATCGGCTCCGCTCGCCAAGCCACGCTCTCCTCTCTGCGTCTTCCTCTCCGCCATTCGAGATGCTGTTATCAATCTTGTCCTTGGTGACGGTCTTTTCCAGGCCCAATGTTCGGAGGTAGGTCAGGAGTACCCGCGGCATGCGTGCACAAATCGCCCACTCGAGCATTGTCCATTGATCGTGCCCGAGATCTTGGGGAATACGTAACAAAAATATCTTCAGGAAAAGATTCTGAGCAAAAGTGTGTCGCTCTAGGCGGTATGCGGCCCAGCAAAAAAGTTCCTCAATTAATCCGCCTTGAACGAGGCGATCAATCAGCGAGTTGAACAAAGGTTCGAAAGCAGGTACCAGGCTCTTCTTATCCTTGTCGAATGCAACGTCGAATGCAGTCTCTCCATTCTTGTCTGGGTGCAAGAGTCTTTTGGCGGACAGCGAATTGACTAATATCAGTGCCACATCTGTATAGGGCTCTGTCTCCATCGAGACCCCTAAACCCGAGGAGAATGTTGCATGGTGTAGCGCAGTTTTCCCCTCCTTGTCTGTAACATTGACATCTGGTTTCATCTGAAGAAGAGCCTCAATGGCGCGTTTGACTAGAGTTCCGGGTTCTTTAGCACTTAGTTGCATCAGGGGCGTCATGCCATCATTGTCTGGTATAATGACAATATCCCGTTTGGTCGGACGCTCTTGCAGATGATTTAGCAACTTGTAAAATGTGTCGTATAGACCTTCTTTGATTGCCGTCATTAGGGGTGTCCATCCATCCGAGTCCTTGATCCGGACACTTGCTCCTCCTTCCAAAAGGGTATCAACCACATCCTCACATTTATAGTAGATAGCCTTGTTGAGTGGAGTCCAGTGTGCGCCACCGGCGGTCTTGTTGATGACAGATCCTCCAGGACCAAGCAGATCACGCACCACTCTGGCTTCAAAGCCACGCACGACGGCTGAGTGAAGAGGGTAGAACCCAAAGGCGTCCATACGCTCGGGATCGGCGCCCTTTCCTAGCAACATCTCCACCAGTTGTTGGTCTCCGTAGTCACAGGCCAAGTGCAATGGTAACTCCCTGCTGCCATTCTCGATATTGAATTTGGCCCCAGCTGCGAGGAGTTGACGTGCCATCTTGTTGAAGCCTTTCCGAATAGCCATGTGGAGCGCCGTCTCCTGATCTTCTGGGGAGCGGACATCGAGGATATCCTTCCATTCACCTAACTGCCTTTCGAGCTCGTGCGAACCATCATCTTCATCACCTGTCCGCTCTACTAGCTCATGCAATGGCGTCAATTTCCAGTCTTCGAAAAGGCCATTGTCCTCACGGGCGTCATCCTCGGCCATCTCATGGTAGTCACTCGGCCCCTCGATCTTCGTGCGCCAAGAATCGATTCGTTGACGTCCGGTGAGCGGGGGTTCATCTTTGATCTTGGCAGCATGGCTGTCTGTTGTGTCTGGATTGTTCTTTCTCACTTGACCGTTGTCAGGATCATGGATTTCGGACTGGCCAGCACGTGGATTCGCCGAAGGTTGAGACATGTGTGTTGTGATGGGCAAGAAAAAACCCAATGGGGAGGATAATGAGAGAGGATGCAGTGTTGTCTTGCTTGTGGCCTTTTTCCTTTGTGGTTTGGGGGGCAAGATCAGGCTGCTCATACAAGCTATATACCCAGGTAGTCCAGGTACTTAGTGGTGGGGAACAGGTAAGCAGGTCAAGTTATTTTGACTAATTCAGATAGTCCTGCAAGAAGTTTCAGCTGACTTCCCAATGCGATGAAAAGTGCAGACGCCATCTAAGAAGCAAGTCTGACCCGTGTTTTGTTATCTCTTCCCCCCCTAGGTATTCTGCGTCGACGATTGCTTATTGGGAAAGCCCTCGCAGCAGCTGAGCTGTGTAGCACAGCCTGATTTCGGCTTCATGCGACGTGACTGGTCTAAATTTGCACTTAAACGCCCTGATATGTGATATGTGCAGAGCTGAGAATGAACCCTGTCGTCCGTACCCATGCAGCCCCCCTCACACCCCTTCTATGTTCCCGCCTCGATGTTCGCAACTGGGGGGTTAAACAATAAGCATGCGTGGCGGATGTCTTGCTCCCCCACCCTCCTCGGCACTTGGTCAAAGAGGGGTTAATAGTCGCTATGATTCGGCAGGAAGGGTGTGTGTAGCTGGGCTCGGGCGAGGACTGACTGAGCCGCGCCCAAGACGAGCCTGGTCTGTCCTCCCTAAAAGCGGCGATGCTATATGCCGATGCTTTCTCTCCAAAACTTCGTAACCTAGATACTTGGCCTCCTTGGAAACCATACTTATTATAGACATCGAAGTCTTTCTAACTAAACCTGGTAAGTGCCTATATACCGCTATTCAGGCACAGCTAGCTAGAATTTCGAGGAGACATCCAAACTCTAGGAACTACTCTTCTAATAAATCACGTATCATCTCCTCTAGATTTCCGTCCCTCCATATGGTGTAGTGGCTGTCTTCTGGAAACTCCTTGTATACGGATCCCTCTAACCTATCAGCCATGTATTTACCCATCGCCGGCGTCGTACTCTTATCTCTTCCGCCGTACCAAAGCTTGATGGAGGGAAATACCACATCCTCCAGCTTGAACCCCCAAGGCCGCCAGTGAAGTTCCATGCCTTTGGCGTGTGCCCAAGCCCCTTGAATCCACGCCTGACGGAGAGAGCTGACAGACATTTTCAACACACTTTCCTGCATCATGAACTCAAGATCTCTTCCCGTGAAACTTGCTTCAAACTCGCCGCGGAGCCGGGTTGTTAGCGCGGTCATGTCCTCTTGCTGTGCAAGCGGTACGTATTCTGATTCGTAGTATTCCTTGAACTCGGCTGGATAATCTCGCCATGCCTCCAGAGCTTTTCGTTGGGCTTCAACCATGGTGTCAAATCCACATTCTAAAGGCCCAATGCCCGCGCAGATGCCAACACCCTTCAACTTTGACGGCCCAAGATCTTTTGCGCATGCCAGCGTGAAACCTGTCCCTCCGCTTGTGCCAATGATGTAATAGCGGGGAAGATCCAGGTGCTTGGCGAGAGCGTCGATGTCGGCAGGATAGTCGAGAACCTGTTGAGAATCGTATCGTGTTGAGAGGCCTACTCCTGGGCGGTCCGGGCCGATCCATCGGATATTAAGATCCTGGGCGATGCGAGATTCAAGTGGCCCGGTGATGGTGATTCCCGAGTCGGGATGCCCGTGAATGTACATGATTGGCGTTCCGGTGCCAGGGCCGGATGTATGGTAGCCGAGTTTGCGCCCTGAGGGGAGAATGAGGGTCTCACCAGCGGCCGTAGATGAGGCTCCAGTGCTGAGACTTCTCAATGAGCTTGGGAAGCGTTGGTTAATCATGGGCAGATGTGGTTTCCGGATCACCCGGGACAGGCTTTGAGTAAGGTTTCGCATCGTAATAGCGGGCCTGTAGACCGGACAAGGCAATCAGCAAAAGTTAGTGGAGTTAGAATCGAGCTTGTAAGACGGTACTTGTGGTCATGGGTTGTTTATGAATGAAGAGATCTTTGCAGGCAGGCTGTGCAATGCCCCACAGCCATCCCGGGACAGGACCAGGGTCGACGTCAGCTTACTCGATCGTCAATGCTTTTATGCCTTAAATATTTGATAATTCCGCTCTGGCATGCCCGAGAAGAAATTCTCAGCCTCTATGGGTTTGGAATGTGGGCGTAATCTAATCGGGAGGATGAAACTTTTATCGTGGATTGGAGTTGTGTACCTAGATATACCTAGGCAAGTACTACTTGAAGAGGGATAGAGTTTCTGTGTTAAGCATGTGCTTTCATTAAGTCTATAAGTTGATCATCTAATGGGGTATTCATCTATCTTTCTTCCTCTCAACTATTAAGATAAAACTCTGAAAAGGGGTAAGCGTGAAGGGGCATGTCGAGACCCTGACCTTACACATGTTTCCGTATCTCCGTTGCAATGTTGTACATACTCTTGGGCCACCAATCCTCCTTCTTTTCTTGAAATTGACCAAGCCAATCTTGATTGCCCATGCAAGACATGACTCGGCCCAGCTCCCAAGCTCCGATGCCGCCAATCCACCAGACTCCATCAAGCAGCATCACAAGAACGAGCCAGTGGGCAAAGATGTCTATAGCGAGTTGAGACACGCTATTGGTTTCTTGCATCCCAAGACTAGGATCAAGGCAAGGTTCGATCTGACCGTTGGGGACCAGATCAAGACTTGTCTGAACGAGGCTGAGATATTCTGCCGGAACTCGGTTCAAGAACCACATGATGGTTCTTCTCCATGGCTTGGAAGGAGAGGAATAAGTCACACGGCTGAGATACTTCCTCAACCATGGAGAAACTCCAGATACCTGACCGAATGGAGGAGATTCCGGCAGAGAATAGGGTGACGTTTCCGAGTTGGGGTGAAACACCTCGTTCATGATGTCACTGAGGACATCCAGAGACATCAAGCAGGCATGGATGTCGTTACTCCACGATTCGGTCTGCTGTGGAAGATTTCCGTCTCCGTTGAGCATATCTTCCCAAGACGCCATGTCTGCAATAGGTTCGATCATGTGTGCTCTGGCACGCAGCTTTTCGAGGGCATTTCCGGAAGTAGCTGCTATTATGGGAAGAAGTAGATCTCTTGTTTGCCTGCTGGGTCCGTCCTCGGCCAAGGCTGTCTCGGTGGCGAAGGACTGGTGTGCGAAACTGGGTGCTGATAGACCCTCGGCCGAGCTCTGTGAAGGCTCAGCGCTCTGTTTTGAGCTGGGGAGTCCGGTATATGCCGAATGCGCTGCTCGGATGAGGGACATCCATTGCCATTCAGTAGAGCCCGAGTCAGAACATGAGTCATCATCTTGGGCAGAGAACTGAGCAAGCCGTATACGGACACAACGGCTGGCCGAGGCATAGAGCACCATCAATGGTGCATTTGCCACGATGTGATCGTAATGGTCGGCATACGGAATGTCGGCTTGTGTCTGGCGTAGTGACTCCCTGTGGTGCTCATCCGCAAGAGTCAGAAGCTTTTGGAGCTGATCTTGGTCGGGCTGCCGTGTACCGGACTGCACAATCATGTCGTTACACTTGCATACAGCTGCGAGTGCGAGTATTGAGCTCATTACAGGTTTGCTGCGGAAGGCGAGGTTGGGGAAGCCAACTTGTAACGCGTACAGATCCTGGCTGTCGAAGGCGAGGGAGCGGGCCGTGTGGGAGAGGTAGTGGCTAAGTAGTTCGAGCTCTGTCGCGTTGAGATTACTTGATTGTTGCGCGTTGGCTTGTAGCAACTCAAAGTCCACATTAACGCTTGGAGGAGCTGGAGACAGACTTGGAGAAACGCTTGATGTCGAGCCCAATGTGACAGTTGAGTGTGCGTAGTTAGGGGTAGGAATAGTCAGGCTCTGAAGCCGGCTCCAGGCACTGCTAGCGGGCGACGGAGAGGAGTCCAAATTCCGCACCACTTTGGCAGGTTGGGCATATTCACAAGGGAGGTTTCGATCCACGCATCGCGAGCACTGCGGTCTGCGCTCATCACACTACCCCAATCAGCTCAACGCTCGAGATGCTACGGAGGATGTTCGTTACCTTTTTTCTGCCCTGTTTACATCTCACGCAGCCGTGTCGCGACTTTGTGTGACTTCGTCGAGACCTGACGCTAGAGGCAGAGCCCCTTTCCGAGGCCGTGTGTGGCGAGAGCTGGTCAGATTTAGACATTGTACGGGGTACCTGGTGAGCTGTATCTGCTTCAACAGCGATAACACGACAAAAGAGAGGCAATTCAGCCTTTATATCACCTTAGCATTTGTCACAGCAAATGTTCTGGTGATGATGACCAGGGGTTGCTCGGACGACTCCGCCTCGACCTAAGCTCCGCCCCCCGAAAAGAATTTGGAATTTCGATGTGGATCCGCCATCTGACCATTCATATCGCCGGCTCAGCCACAAGGATTACGGATTGTGGTTCATTAGCGCTGGAGAGCATCAGATGAGATAACGTCATCATCGTGAGGCGGGCCGCATAAATAAGCTTATTTGAAAGCTGGAATTCCAAATAATTAAGAGAAGTCGGGTATTCGGCTTTTGGTGTGAGTCAGGAGGGTTCAGGAATCTTTGTTTGGGTTGTTTGGTTGGCTGACACTTTCATCAACGTTACCACTCAGAGTTGGCCAATGAGGTCCGCCCTTTGAATGGGTAGAAATCATTCTGTGTCAAACGTCGGAGGTAATTGTTCTTATCCCCATCTTGAGACTTGAGCACCCCGAAATTCTCTACTATTGTCGTTGATTGGTTCCCTTTTTCATTTAATATCACTGCTTCCTGTTGATACCGGGTATAGGTCTTTGGCACTGGTACCGCTCGTCAAGGAGTGGGATCGATGAGACGAACAAGATCTCTCGCACCGAACACTGAGATCACTTGGCCAACATCTAGAAATAATGGGCTTCACTTGTGAAAATTCCAGGGGGGTTGAGAGCGAACAATTTTTGAGATCAAGATTCGTACTTGGTTGGTAATAACTCAAAACTTTGCACTGTTTAGGTGACTCCTTGCTCGAGCTGTCTCCGCTACCCTACTTCAATGCCTCGACGCAGAATGGGTTCGCAGTAAAGGTTCCCTTGGGATCGAATGCCCCCCTAATCTTCTGCAGCTTCTTGTACGTGACCGGATCATAATAAAACTGCCAGACATCCTTCATATTCCAGTCCCCGTACGATCCCCAGAGAACACGTCTATCTTGCTCGCTAAAGTGCGTCTTCGCACCCTTGTCATTTACAGCCTGCCACTCCTCCGCTGCCTCTTTCGTACCCTGATAGAATACATCCCACGTGCCTGAATAGGTGGCATCCCTGAAGGAGTACGCCGTGCCATTGCCCGCATTCCTCTGGAACATTGAGTACTTGCCACCGTATACTTGTAGCTGAGATGAGACCCAAAGGCCGTTGTTCTTGTTCTTGATCACCTCGTTGATGCGACCAGAAAACCAATCCGCCCAGCCGGTCTTGGAGAGCGTGACCGACTTGGTGCTGTTGGTACGCTTGACGTAGGGGTAGGGAAACTCGCGCGGGCTCTTGAAGAGCCACATGGATGCGATGACAGACATTGGCGTGCCTTCGGGGGCCTCCTTACCAAACTTGAACTCGTGCGGGACCTTATTGATCTGGTTGAAGAGCTCAGGCGAGTACGGCTCTCCTCCGACATTGACCCACTGGGCGTAGACGACAATCAGTGCGTATTTGAACTTGAGCACATCGGCAATGTTGTCCTTGCCGTTGTGGATGTCGTCTGGCAGCCTCTTCTTGAGCTCATCTTCGGAACCCGGGAACAGATCCAGCAGATTGGCCTGTCTGCTGACAATGTTGACAGTGAAGTCGTAGCCACGGGGAAAGTTGGGGTCCTCTCCCTTCTTGACCAGGATGTCAAGGAGGGCCTTGAGCGTATCTTGACGATAGGTGAAGGCCATCCATAGACCCTTGGAGCCCCGATAGTTCTTGTCGTCTTGGACCTCGATCTTGAAGTGCGTCACGACACCTAGGTTGCCGGGGCTGCCACCGAGAAGGCCATAGAACAGGTCGGGATGACTGTCCTTGGTCACCTTGACCACGTCGCCATTGTAGTCAACAATGTCAAGCTCACGGACGTAATCCCCAAGAAGGCCAAAGGATCGTGCGAGCATTCCATAGCCCCCAGTTTGGACGTGTCCACCAAGGCAGACTGTGGAGCACTGCCCTGTGGGCATGAAGACGCCATTGTCCTCGAGAAAGTCGAAGAGCTCAGCCAGTGACCAGCTGACACTCGATCTGAGGTAGACTTTGTCGTTGGCCGTGTCTCGGAGCAAGTTGAGGTCAATGTTGGGGCGTCGGAAGGTAGGCTTCAGGTCCAACTGGATACCTTTGGGGTTGGTAGAGCATGCGCCACTGTACTGATGCCCACCAGTTCTGATGGCAATGGGTTGACCCTTCGCGGCAGCAGCCTTGACGACATATTGGATGTCTTCGATGCTTGCAGGCTGGAGGATCTCTCCAGGGTTCATGTCGCGCGACTGGCCGTAGGTAGAGGTGGCGTACAGGTCATTGGCACGATTGTAGGCAGCTGTGCCTGGAGCAAACTGGTTGCCTTGAAAAGTTGGTTCCATTTTGTTGATATTCAAGAGTAGCAGACGCGTTTGCAAGTATTGAAGTGCTGAAGAAGTTAAAGAACCAAGGCAATCGGTCTGAGCACAGTTCTTTATACTTGCCTACAGACCCCGATTGGGGGAAACAGTTGAACACGTGGGAGCTCGCGTCGTCTAACCGACCGTTCAATGCTTGCCGATAATCATGAGCAGTCAGTTCGTGACGCACACGGCACAGTCACATTCCAGGATTTTCAGCTCTCAGCCAAGTGCCGTCCACTGAGACATGAATACCGATATTTCCCCGCTTCTGTCAGTCTAGGTTCACCGGCACGGGCCGTGACAAGCGTAGCCTGGACATCAGTGGCCGGTGCTGTCTCGGTGTGGACGCGGACTTCGTCGCCGCTTCGGCTAGTCGTGGCAGCTCAGCTCTCCGCTTTGAGCCTGATGACTGGGTATGAAGACATCAGATGAGAAATTCTCTTATAGACAGCTAGCCACAGAAGTATAGCTACCCGGTTTTAGTATCAATTGTCTCGGGTCAAGGCACGGCTGATCGGCTGTCCTGAAGATGTAACGCTTTCAACAGAGATATGTGGCGTCGGTCTCGACGCGTATAGACCCATGAGGGCTTTTCTTAGGTAATTTGAGCATGGGTGTTAAAACGGCAGATGAGGAATTCTCCAATGTTCAACCAGCCACAAAAGTATAGCTATCTGACTTTAGTATAGATCGTCTGGGGTCTGAGTCAAAAAGCCTCCATGAGGCCAGGAGGCGGGGGTTTCCAAGCAACCCAGCGGAAACAACACAGTTGCTACAGAGGTATGGTTGATCAGCTCCACTAAAGATGTAACGTTCTCAGCTAAGATATGTGGCGTTGGTCTAGATGTTTATAGATCCATCAGGTGCTTTTCTAATCCGAGCATGGTTATTGGGTGTTGAGACGGCAGATGAAGAATTCTATGTATTCAGCTAGCCACAGAAGGATACCTATCCGGTTTCAGCGTAGATTTTTTAGAGTCAAGGCGGTATGTGACTGATTCGGCTGCGGTGAAGATGTAAAGCTTTTACCTCAGATATGTGACATGAGTCTGGACGCTCACAGACCCATGATGTGCCAGTTCATCACGACTTGCATGTGAATATAAGACCATTCATTGAATCTCGCTTTGTAGGATTAAATATCTTGACCACAACTATCAAAGTCTACCAGATCAGTCCAGCTGTCGTTCACTTCGCAGATCAAACATCATGGCTCCCAATAGCCAGCCGTCTCATGCTGGAATTCACCTTCCAAGCGGTTTTAAGTACGACGAAGTCAATTTTGATCCTGTTCCTCATCCTCCAAAGGACGAGCCTCCGCCTCCTCTGGGAATCTTGGCCAGCTTTACTGGCTCATTCACAGGACCTGGCTTCAACACCATTTTCCGACCAAATAGTGTCGCACCAACAACAACCACTTTCACCAACCCAGTGATCCCTGCACCTCCTGCACCTCCCAATGTTGCCGTCCTCGAGTTGAATCTGACTCAGGAGGAACTTACCTTCTCTGCACCTCTCGGCAAAGTTCCTAATCGTGGCCTCGAGCAGCAAAACGACATCTGCCTCAATGGTGTCTCCTACCTCCAGACTGTCAATGATGTGACCAACACGGTCACGGGCAGGGGTGATGGTCCTCCAACAGGCATCCACACCGAGACTGGCTTCTGGCTGAACGTGCCCCAGACCGACACCAACCCAAAGCTGGGAAACACTCTGGTCCGCCTAGGCTCGATCCCGCACGGAACCACCATCAATGCCCAGGGTCCTGCTCCGACTGTGGTACAGTCAGCGCCAGACATTGGCGCACGATCCATCACTCCCTTCGCCATCGGGAATCCGGGAGATCTCAAGCCCAAGGCTAGTCAGCAGGCCTCGGATGCGAACACAGCACGTCTGCCACAGGATCTCACCCCATTCATAGCCCAGGGCACCATCACACAAGGCATTCTCACCAACCCAGCGCAAATCCTCAACGACATCAACAGCCAACTCAACATCATAGAGACGAGCACTTTTGCAGTTACGACGGTGTCTACGTCGGCCGAGCCTGGAGGTGGCACGGCCAACATTGCCTTCCTGGTCGGACAGAACGCCGCCTTGGGTCCCAACGCCGATGCTGTGCAGATGGACTCTACGTTCTGGGTCGAGACAGTGCAGGCTGAGATCACCATTGAAAGCTACAAGCCGGGCAAGCCCCTCTTGCTGCAGCCCAACTTCAAGCCGGTCGAGGGCAAGGCTGCTCCTCCTTTGCCGACTTTTTCTGTCACGCCTCCAGGACCTGTGACGAGACCCAAAACCATGACTGTGACTTATACACAGATACAGTACGCGCAGATTGTTTTGCTCAACTTTCACGGGCTAACCTGGCCCCATCTGTCTTTGGCTACGCTGGTGCCAACTGCACCCATCGTGGTTCCATTTTCATCGTCCTGATATCTATTATGCTGGGAGTTGGAAGCTAAGCGTAATTATCAATCGGGTTATCTATGGGTTACTGGTAGAAATGGATGCAGGTAGCACACGAACAATCTAGACTGCAGCTTATTCTTGACTGCTAATCGCGTCTCATGGTTCTAAATTCGTTTAGCACTCTTTATTCATCCTGTTCCGGTATCCGAAAGTGTATCTGATCGCTGTCAACTCCGAGAAGTGGTGCTAATAGGCTGATTTCGCATCCCACTAACACATTAATTAGACCCTCTACCCTGATTTTCATCCATCATCTTCCCCTCCTTCCACTGTTTCAGTACCTGTGCAACTGCATCATGTCCCTTCTCCTCAGCCAACTCAATAGCCCCCTCATATCCCCTCCAGCGGCCCTCGCAACTGCGAACCCCTGCTCCCGCCTCTAGCAAAAACTGCACCATGTCCAATCTCCCTCCTTCAGCAGCAGCTTCCAACGCCGTCCTGCCATCCCAAACCGCTCCTTGTGCATTAACGTCTGCTCCCAGAGCTAGCAACCTCTTGACCATATCCATGTGCCCCTTTCCAGCCGCAATCTGCAGCGCCGTGGCACCAGAGTCCTTCCCTGGCGGTGTGTTAATGTTTGCGCCCACTTTGAGGAGTAGGTCCACCATTTTGTCGTCAGCATTCTCGACAGCGGCTTGAAGGGCGGTACGTGGAAAGATTGGGTCCGACCAGTCATTGTCGGCAACTGGTCCCTCCGACGCTGGAGCGTTGGCATCAGCGCCGAGGAATAGTAGAAATCTCGCGATGTCGAGTCTTCTGTGTCGAACAGCGGCTTGAAGAGGCGTGTCGAGGTCGCTTCTGGCGCGCTCGAACCTGTCAACCCGTGATAGCCGATTCGTCAGATCAACGATGGCCCCAACTGGCTGTCTGCGGATGGCCACGATTAGACATAGCCTGTCCGGTTTGAAGCCGGCTTCCAGCAGTTGTTGTGCAGCTTTCCAGTCACCGCCGTGGATGGCAGGTACGAGAACGGAGCACCGAGCCATCTCTGGATCGCGCCAGAACTGCTTCTCATATGCCCAGGACATAATCCGAGGGTGCCCTTTTACCAGATGAAGCCAGTCTCCGTCGGTTTTAACGGGGATGGTACAATACCCGCTGATCCTGAGCTTGAGGAGACGTTCAAGAACCCACCTCTGGCGGTGGAAAGTGGCATATCCCAAGGCTGTGGCCTCCATATCTCCTCCTACCATGTCGTCAGGCCTTCTTTGTAGGAGCATATCGAGGTAGCCACCGTTCCCTCTGTTGCTACCAATGCCGGAGCAAATAGCAGCGCATAGCGCACCTTGATCGTATGGAACATGGTGAGTTTCCATCAGCCATACCATTAGGTCCCAGTTTTGGCTCGAAGCAGCGGCCTCAAGAAGTGAGCACTCGGCATCATTCCCAACGACCGCACCGCCTCCATGTCTGATGAGCATCTCAACAACATCACGCCGACCGCTCTTCATGACGGAATGCAACCTACACCCGCGCAGACTTGCCCCCGCCTCGAGCAGGCAGCCAACTAGATTGACGTTCCCAAATTCGAGACAAGCCTGTAACGCGGACCGCCCAGCCAAGTCCAACTCGTCCACATCGGCGCCGCGGGACAATAGCTCGCGGAGCAGATCAATGTTATCGAAGCAGCAAGCCCTTGTAACGTCGCCACACTTGAGAGCGGCCCCAGCACCGATCAAAGCCAGGGCTGCACCTCCGTGTTTTGGCGTAGTATAACGCGATTCCTTGGCCTTGTTCCTAAACAACGCAAACTGTAGCGGCGTCTGGCAGGCATTCATCTCGCATAATGCGTCCGCACTAGCCCCGGATGCTTCAAAATGTGAGCCGAGAAGGCGTCGGTCTGCGCCTCCTGTATTGACCGCAATGGCGTTGATATCTGCTCCGTAAGCAATGAGAACTTTTGTTACCTTCTCGTCGCCCTCGGCTGCAGCAATGTGCAAGGCCGTGATGTTCGAGTCCGGCATGGCGAGGTCGACTTCGGCGCCAAGATCCAGTAGCATCTTGATCATCCGCGAGCTGCTGCCTTGGTAGCTACGCCATGTAGCGGCAATGAGAGCCGTGTGCCCATCAGGTGATCTCTCGTCGATGCACGCACCGGCCTCTACTAGGTCCATGAGCATGTCCCTTCGGTCTTCAGAGGCGGCTCTGATGAAGGCGTCTTGGATGAGGTCATGATGCCGTCCTTGGTCATACAGGGTCAGAAGGTATCTGAGAGTCTTCAAGCCGGGTCGATCTCTCTCGGAGCTCGCTAAGTCGTCCTCGTCCTCTTCGTCTCGTATATGGGCCATCCTCCAGTCCGCATCCACTGCGTTTGTAAGAGCCGAGTCGGGTGTCAACAAGTTATCGTTCCAATCCATCCGCATCATGTCCGCCCCAGCTTCGACCAATACTTGCACGGCTTCGGCTGTGGACTCTTTGCATGCCTTGAACAAGGGTGTTTCTGAGTCTTCCTCTGTGACAAGGCCAACGCCCGCCCCAAACCGGATCAGAAGACGTGCGAGATCCACGTCCCCTACGCGACAATCCATGCTGAGCTGAAGCGGCCGCGCGAGACACCCCATTGACCATGTATTGATGATATTGTCTGGGTCCGCCCCCGCCTCAAGGAGTGTCTCGCAGATGTCAAGTGTCTGGGTGTTGACGGCAGCTTCAAAGAGTGCCTCGATGAACGCCCTACCAGTCGGTTGATCGCGGCTCTTGGAGAACAAGTCTTTCCACACAGCTTGTGGCAGGCCTATATCTCGGAATATCTCAATGATCTTGGTATACTTGCCATTCTCTTCAACGAACTCGTCATCCTCATCTTCAACGAGACCATTGGAGAGCTGGTATGCGAAGAGTTGAAACTCCTGCATCTTTGCCTCGAGCGGATCGGCACTGATCAGTGCTTTGATTCGATCGGCATTTTGTCCATTAAACTGCTCTGGCATAATACTATTGGCCTTGCACACTGCACGGTTAAAGCCGGCCTTTGTTGTGAGCGAGTACTTCGGTGAGATGATGGCCAGCCTCATCCTCGACATCGTCTCCCTGCTGGTGGCATTAGGTCCGAGGTTCAACTCCTTGGAGAGCATGGCTCGCAATGCGATGTCTGCGGGTTTATTGTCAATGAATTTGACTGCTAACAGGATCTTCAAGGGTGGCTTACTGTTGAAGTAACGATCTTGAAATTGGAACCAAGGCAGGCTCGACGGCCAGGGGATCCGGGGCGGTGGGATATCAGTGACCTCAAGATCACTGAACTGAACGTGGAGAGGGCTTGAAACTATTCAATGTCAATGACAGACGGAGACCCTTGGACGCGGGATCGACCTGCCGCTCGAGATCTCGACAAGACTGTTCTCGTCGTTGCTTGCAGTATCTTGCGGTTCAGCCACGCCGACTACTGTCCATGCTTGATATAGCTCGTCATTATGTTGGCACCGGTCGCTGTGGCATTATCAATGATGATTATGGATGCAATGAGGGGTGTCAAGTTGCGTACGTACCTGCATTCCGTTACCTGTTCCGATGTAATGTTGATGACTTCCACGTCGTCGGCTAGAGTCGAATTGGTATCGTCCATACTTGTGTTTGAACCGTGAGTAGCCTATGATTTGAGGAATAAGCACCATTAATCGATGTTATTGAGAGATGTGTTTCTCAGCCTCGGCCCCAGCCGCAGTTAGGTTGACGCAGGCGATGGGCGACCGCGGCGTAATATTACGCCGACCACCTGTTGACCCTATCGTTGAGTCCGTGATAGAAATGATAGCGCCATGTAGGCAACCAAGTCGTGCTGGGTTTTCTTCATGCTTAAGAACACAGGAGTGTTTGAACTCGTAGCGCAGAAATAACATAGTAATAACCCAACTCGAGCTGATAGCAATTTTTGACTACACCCATAACAAAACTAGCCGCGAGACTCGAAATGCCTCTGCTGCATCTCGGTTCCACCATGTTGACAACTTCCGTGACGAACACACCATTTAATGCGGGGACTGATCTTCCCATGACACCTGGACTGGAATAGTAAGAGATATGACACTCGAAGGAAGCATGGTTAGCAAGGTTGGCATGCAAGCACGCCCTAGAACGCTGGGATGGTTCGAGTTCAATGCCGTCAATAAGGGAGAAGATGATTGAATACATCAAAGTGTGACTAAGGACTGTGACTCTGAAACGTGCTAGTTCATGTCGCCGTGGCGTGGCTGATCAAGTGGCGGGCTGACGACTTCTTTTGAGCAAGGCGGCTCTGGGCATTGTACGCCACAAGGTGAGGTGTTGAACTTGCATCTGGATCAGTCTCCACATGCCACCCAGATAATCAATCACGAAAGAATCATTGATTTTTTTTGAGAACCTGATCGCCTTGATCGCCGATGATGAGCCCGTGGCTTGATTTTGAATTGTGATGGAATGAATAAAGTGAGGTATTGAAGTAATAAGCTCGTATATCACCGAGGAAGAAACCCACGATCATTTCGAGAACCATTACGAGAATGAATCTCACTAGTATTCTACCTATTTTTAAAGATATTTGCAAACGGATTCTTATAGTAGATTTCAGAAGACCCAGTTCATCCTCACAGACAAGCAAGTTCAGTGACGTGAACATGATTTTGTGCATCTTTTTGCTGGTATCGCAGCCCTCATCTCATGGCTGATCAGAGTCGTCTCCATGTCTCAGGTGGTCAATGAGACCAGAGTAATGCGTAGTGTAGTCGAGACCATGGTCGAGGAAACCGGATAGAGGCAAACTGTGAATCTGCAGCTAACTGTGCCGAGCCCCGCAGGCACATAGTTGACTTTAGGCTCGGATCACTATTACATAACGTTAATTCAGTGGAAGGTAGATAGTACCTAGCTTACTCGCAATGACAAGCAGAAAAAAAAAAGATCACCAGTAACCATACCATAGCAGCTTGGCTGATCAACATTGCGACATTGGTCGTGAGACATGGCTGGATAATGAGGCTGGCTGAAGGACGTACCGTACCTTCAGCTAGCCCCATGTCTCCTTTTATGGATCGATATATCTAGGCCATACATGAGAGCATTTTTAGTCCAATTCGTACAAGCGCCATGGCAGCCTTTCTCGGCATGAGATAGTAAGAATTCGACTGCACTATTGGATAGGCCAACTATTCCACCTAATCCTTCTCTCTCCTTGCCACAACTATTGGCGTCGTCAAAGCCTAGAACAGCTTGCCATCCTGGCCTAGGCCGTAGGAACCCCTCCCAAGCCAGTATGCTACCCCTCGCGTCCTCACCGGTCGGCACTGACGACTTCCCCGCCCGCATGTCTCAGCGAGGATGTCTCGGCCGATCAAGACATGCTAATCCTGACTGGGTCCAGAATCAGCCCTGTCTCTGCAGGTTGAGTTTATGCAATAGCGGGCGGACGCTTCGGTCCGCTGGGATCTGTAAGCGCCAGACTAGAACGATCTACCTATTAAAAGATAGAAATTATATCAATTGAAGGCTAAAGAAATATAAGCTTAGAGCTTATTTTATATACACACATAAGATATCTCGATCTAAGTAGATTTAATAAATCATAGTTTGATCTTCACACTATCATGCTCGGCGCTAGGAGAAGCCACCAGAACGGCTGAAGAGATGGCAGAAACTAGCACTGCCGGTGAATGAACCGTCAGCCGAATATTGTCGGGCCTCGTCGACCAGAGCAGCTGAGGGGGCTTGGTCTGAGCCAGCTGGGAAAAGAATCTTGGTCTTTTGATTGGCGTGGCCGGCCAGAGCGGCTAGCCAGAGTTGTAGCCGAGCCAAACCCCCTGCAACACGCTGAATATCTTCTCCTCAGTGGCTACAAGACTATGGTATGTATGTCTTATTTGGCAGCGCTGAGGATCGACTATTCGTCCTGTTTTGTCCTCGATCGCCAGACTAGCCACAACTGGCAGCCTTGCTTTTGGATGTTACCTGGCAAATACACGCAGAAAGTCGTCAAGATACATTCCAAACAGGACATGTAATGCTTGCAAACGATGTTGTTGTACCTTGTACACTAGAAAATCACCATCAGGCTACATATGAAATTCAAGCACTTGGATATCCGTCGTCAGATATAAAACCCCTCGTCAGCTCCTGAACAGAAATCCTTTTTCCACAGCAAACAACACCTCTTTCACATCTATTCATCCCTTACACAAAAACCACGCTTCTATCTTGTGCCCAAAGACACTTCCGCATCTACAATGTTCGTCTACCAAGGAAAGCTCGACTGGTACAGCTACGCCGAGAAGGAGACCTTCGTCATCGTCCTGCCCAACGGTCCTGTCCGTGTTGGCGATAGCGTCTACCTCTTCTCACAGTGGACGAAAGATGCCCAGGGCAACAAGAAGAGGAACTGGTTCGACACCATCGTTGTCGATTCCGTCACCCAGACCCAGGCCACCGATGTAACCTTCTACCTGAAGGGCGCTTGGTACAACTATACTGTTACAACTCAGGAAGGGTACAAATCCCTCAGTGTTGTCATGAGAAACCCCACAAACGGAGTCAGCGACCCCATGCCTCTCCAGCGCATCTGGGAGTCCGAGCAAGAGCTCACTGGTACGACCCGCATCTGGACCGGCAAGTTCAACTGGATGCACTTCGCCAAGGATGAGCCGGCCATCTTCATTGTTCCTGATGGCTTTGGAGAGGGAAAGCCTATCCTATCCCTCTGGCAGTACACTCAGGACTCGGCTGGAAAGCTCAAGGACCCATCCTTCCGCAATGAGGTCCAGAAGTCTGTGTCTGGCATCGGCACCGACGTCGTCAAGTTCTCCTACCACTCATACTACGATATCAGCTGCACCTGGGAGGCCAAGACTGATAAACTTGCTGTCCGTGTCAATGAGGGCAGCTACGGCGAGGATGTTGGCAGCATGATTCGCTCGGCCATCATTGAGCGTCAGGCCCACACCCAGTACGGTTTCCTCTGATTTGTATTTTCCATTACTGACACCATCGCGTAGCGACTTTGATCCCCCCGAGCCGACTCCGGGGAAGACTGAGGTTGAAGTCCGCTTGCCCCAGCCTCAGCCTTCGCTCCCTCGCATCCTTGGCCCTCTGCCTTTCCCCAAGGGTATCATTGAAACCTTGGCTCATACCGCTGCCTTTGTGGACCAAGCCGGCTACCTGGCCAAGTATGCTCAGGATGTATGTCACATACCCCCTTGGCTCGTGTTAAATGCTAGCAGCGTTCTAACAACGTATATAGCGCTTCGCCGCCTTGGATGCCGACTACCACGCCCTCCTTCAGCAGCTCAAGGCTGCACAGGCGGACATCGCCAATCTCAACAAAACGAAGGAGGATCTCACTCTTGATCGCGACGCCGCCAGAGCCAAGGCTAAGAAACTGGAGGAGGACCTCGCCGCGGCCCGGAAAGAGGCGGACGAGCTCCGTAAGAAGATCCAGGACCTTGAGAAGTACATCCACGATGAGAAGATCCAGGATGAGCAAGCCCGCAAGATACTGAAGGAGACCCAAGACAAGCTTACGGCTAGCCAAGCCGAAGTCACCGACCTCAAGCAGAAGCTGTCCAAAGCTCAGGGTGACATTGAAGCTCTCAACGCACGCATTGCCAAGCTTCTAGAGAAGGTGATTGAGCAACAGACCACCATCTCGCACCTTGACGCCGAGCTGGACGTGCAGAACAAGAAGAATGTGGAGTTGACCAAGGAGAATGGCCAACTCAAGTCGGCCAACAGCGAGCTTGAGGCTTCCAAGAATAAGACTCAGGGGCTGCTTGATCGGGCAAACAAGAGGATCCAGGAGCTGGAGCAGACGATCAAGGAACAGCAGGGAGACATCGGCAACCTGATCAAGGAGAAGGATGACGCACAGTCAAAGGTCTCGGGCGCACAGACGGCGCGCGCCAAGGCCGAGGCTGACCTGGAGGCGCTCAAGAAGAAGGCCTACGACGCCGGCATTGATTTCTGAAGCCAAGCGGCCCCACTGGTGCCGTCCTCTCCGACTGCGCCTACGGACTCACCAGAGTCGTGGCTCCAGGGAGTCTCAAGATACTGGTGGTGGCTTGCAATTGCTCTCGGTTTGGGGTCATGGGTGATTAGCAAGAGAAGAGCTTGAGCTGGGGTTGGCTAAGGTTGGCAATATAGTAGTGACAAGCTTCGTTTAATTAATTAATCTGTGCTGTCCATGGGCTTGTTTCACTTACCGTTGAGCAATGAGTGTGATGTGATAAAGAACTTATATTAAAAGACGTGATTGGCGACATTGGCAACCAAGTGTAAAGACATATACTTTGTGATATCTAACTTGGCCTTCCTTGCTTTCCATTCAATCACGGGAGGATATGCTATAAATGTTGTATTGTGTTCTCTGTTATAGTTGAAGTCCGACCCTTGGTGGGATAGCTGAGCCAGAAGACCGCTATAAATGTTGAGATAGAAGGGTAACTTAGGTAGGTCAAGAAGGTTCAGCACTGAATAAGGGAAACCATTGCATCTTCGGCTGCTTCACCCGAGTCCTCAGTGCTGGCAACGAGTGTGCTGATTGCCTTTGGAAAGCCGTCTCTTCCGTCCCGGCCGAAGCGACTGGGGCTGATATCAAGCTATTGCTTAGCCAAGACGTTTATTCTCGTGTTGGCCCACCTCAGCTGCGGTTAAAGAGAGCTATTGATGACAACTAACCAACCATGGGTGCTAATGCAGCGACTATTGAATCTCAAGACCCATTCTTTTTGATTGAGCACGACCAACGGCCGCGGCCCCTTTTAATGTGTCAAGCCATCAAAAGCTAATAAAAGACCATGGCGAGCTATTTTTCTTCTAGTTCAGCCATCGTTCGTATCATTCTTTCGTTAATTGCCCAACCATGCGTTCTGGTGTCCTTCTTTCTTTGGCTCTGGGCCTCTTCTCGGCCGAGTCACTTGCCTCGCCATGCAAGCCACAGTCGGGTGAGTAAGGAATGTTTCATGGCGCAGATTTGTCTTGCTAATTGAAGCTTTGTAGGGTCCTCTTCGGTCGTGACTGTGTCATCGGCGACTTCGACCTCGGTGACCTCCTCGGACCTGTCACTGTCATCCACAGTCACAGAAACATCTGCTGAGACCGAGTCCGAGACTTCCAAGGTGACAGAGTCGAGCGCAACTACTGAAGTTGCATCTTCGACCGAGTCTGTGACCTCCGAAACCGCCTCGACTACTGTATCTAATGCCGATTTTACCACGGTCTCTACCGAGTCCACAACCGCTGTGTCGTCAACCGAATCCGCCACGTCTGCCTCCGCGACCGAGTCCGTTTCTTCTGCATCAGTAACTGAGTTTGCGACTTTCGGATCCGTTACCCAGTCTACGACAGAGTCTGCAGAGTCCTCCACATCAGAGGCTGCTTCCACTTCCTCCAGCTCGGTGGACGCTTGCGCTACCCCTAACCCCAACCCGGCCTTCAAGGCAGTCGTCCAGGGCAGCGAGGGAAGCCAAGTAATGAAGACCAACGGTCAGCACGCCTCCAACATCATCCTCGACATAGCGTCCAACGACTACTCGCCCATGGGTTTCACCATTGAGCCCTGCACCAACTACCTGCGCCAAACCAACGGCAAATACGTTTGCGTCAACTACGGAACCTCAGATTATTTCCCACTAGCCTTGGTTAGCTGCCAGCTGCCGGCTATCAACTGGTTCAGGCCCTTGAGCTGTGAGCAACCCGTCGCTGGGCAGCCTCTGGTGTGTACCGCGCCGCGGGGCGAGTGTACTCCTGGATGCCACGAAACGGGGGGTACCCCTTTCAGCCAGTTCTATTCCAAGGCGTCTCCGGATCCATTCCAGCCCGCCACGTTTTTGTACTTTGGAAACTCTGTCGAGGAGGGCGTTCCGGGGACTTACACGGCTGTCGATTTTGTTGCCCAGCCCTATGATGCCGACCCTCCAGCTCCTACCGAGTGAACACCAATAGGGCGTGTGCCCCCGCATTCGAGATATAGAAGTATGCATGTTTGATTCCACGGGTTTTAAATAGACATAGATTAAAGCTGTTACCATAGATCAAACAGACCTTACTTTAATAGTCTTCTCCCGGTCGACATTAACGGAGTGAAGAATTGTGAGGCATCAAGGAAATGCGTTGATCCTGGAGAACAAGGGATACCCGAGCTATAGAATGGTCCCACTGGCGTAATACGTATCCCACGAGAACCAGTCAAAGGTGCTGTCAATGCTTCGCTTCATCCCGCGGGTCTCTTGATTTGGCGCCGCTCCTACAAACTCTCCTTCCATGTCAACATCTGCCGTGGACTGCATGGGAATATTTTGCGGCAGCCAGTGTAGAAATGCCTCAATGTCTACGTCGCCTAGAGTTGGAGCCTGTTGGTTGTCTTGAGTGTCGGCAAACGAGAAGCCCGCTTGCCCCTGGTCCGTTATAGTCCGGGGCTGCGGGGATGTCATGTCGTCCTGCAGGCCCTTGCTTGCCAAAGATCCGGATCCAATCTTGTTGAAGCGCTCTCTCGCAAGAGTTAAGAAGACTCCAGCCGTATACTCGAGTTTGGAAGTGATACAGGCAAGCACGCAAAGCTGTGTGCGCATCCGGGAAAAGTATGTTTTGGTTGTTGCTAGCAGCTCAAGGTCTTGGGGTACTGTTAAGGCCGACGGATCTCTCATGATGCTCCCGAATAAAACAAAGAACGGGGTAAATGGAAAGTATAGCAGTTCCCTTTATCAACAGGTTAGCTATTTTGTGGAGTAGCTGGGCATCGGTACAAGTGCTCACCAAACTGCTGGGTTGTAGACCTGATTCCAGTTGGAGACCATATTTGGAAGCAGGGATATCGCTTGTCTTGCATAGGCAATTCGTAACTCCTCATTCCCCGACCTGGAACCCTGAAGAATGATGCAGGCAGTCAAGTACCGGAATTGAACAGACAGAAGACCTAAGCTCATCTCACGACACTGGGTTGTGTTGTCAGTTCCTGTCTCAGAGTCCCGAGCCTGAGAAAGAAGCTGATAGATTGTTAGCCAATCGATCTCTTGTAGTCGTTATAAAAGCGTACCTCGTGCGTCTGCTGGTACCAGCTGTCTAGTAGACTATTTAGCATGTCTCTTTCTGAACTGGCCCCCTTCGGAACGAGGATGAATCCTATCAACTTGGAAAACTGGACAGTTTGTAGGAATAAGTACGCCCCGAATGCCGACGTTGCTGGCGGGGCTTGTGATTGATGGGCGTGAAACTGCTCAAGGTATTCAAAGTGTGGCAGCGGCACATTTTGAAACCATTCTGTAGGGAGGAACACTGGGCGTCCAAATGCCAACGAGCACGACTTGTCAGCCATGAATAACGCCCAGAACAGGCATAATCGGCGTTGCTGGCCCGGCGATGAGGCGTCGGAGTTGGTAACCGAGTGCAATCTGAGCACTTGAGCTTGTTGGCAAGCTTGTCCCGTTAGCATCCAAGACATGTTTGGCAGTGCAAAGTCTTCCCCATGAAGGGCCAACAAGATCAATGTCTGAATGTTGACCTCACTGGGTTCGAGGAAGATTTTCGCGTCGTCCAGTGCCAGACGCATGTTCTTTCTGAAAGCTGTGACGGCGCCGGCATGATCACCACTCCCACTCGTCAAAGCCAGGAGCATATAGTTGACATAGACTACCCATGCCTTGGCAGAAACAGTCTCTGGTTCAAACAAGACTTGACATAAGATCTCATCCGAGGGCGTGAGAAACATGAAATCTCCAAGCTCAGAGTGTTTCAAGAACTGGCCCATCAATGCATAACCTGTTTCTTTAGTTGGGATGTAAAACCTGCTGCCCGGAGCGGTTTCGTCGGCTGTCCCATGATGAAGCGAGACATTTGTGAGAGCATCAGAAAGGCCTTGAAGGCTTGATTGTGCCTGCTGGTGTTCGGGTGAAGGACCTGATTTATCTTGGAAGGACTGCAGTATTCTTGCCGCTTCATCTAGGGATGAGAAGGTGTGTATTTGTTCGGGCAGTCGTCGTTCAGTTTCGGGGGCAGAGGTTAGGTTACCGCTTTCGTTAGAGGCGGGTGCTGTTCTGCTGCCAGAGGCGACGAGTAGCTGATTTACAGAGTTGGTCAGAAGCTCCAAACTGTTCTCGATGCGCCGAAGTCTGACCTCGACTCCGATTGGTTCCGACACGGTCGTAGACTGAGACCAGCTCTCCTCACCGTCCCTTTGTGCCTGTCAATCTTGCCTCCAAGTTGGACACGGCAGCATCACCCACCTGGATTTCGGGGCCCGGCTCTTTACTGCCGTCGCTTGCTTCGAGTATATGCACTCTCCAGGCCATGGCTTACAGGCGGAGCACTTGGGGAGTTCTCTAGAGCATCTGACACAGTGAACAAGAGGCTCTATCCGCGACAAACAGAAGAACAGACAACGCACTTGATCTTCTTCTCGCGACAAAAGTCACACTGCTCCTCGTGATTAGGGATTAGGTACTCCAGTTCCTTGCATGGTACACTCACGGCGAATCGGGGCAAATCTGAGCCCGCAGAGGATATGTTGTCATTCATGTCTGTTCCGGGGGTCGTAAGTCGATGTGTTAAGAAGGAGAGAGTTTCCGGATTCCGGGGAGGGAGGTTCGGCTTGCTTATGGTCGATGCCACTGGTTAGCTTCGGAGTGGAGGTCGTCATCCTCCGGGGCTGACCACTCACGGCCGTTGGATCCGGAGCTTCCGCCGCGACAAACGGACTCTGGTATCCGGACTTGTCCAATCAGAGGTGGCAATTCGGACGTCTCGATCGCGACCTTGGGCTCAACCTCATTTGTTTAGACTGTTCCGGGTTTAGGATGATCTTGTGAGATTTTGCTTATGACGAATTGTCTGATCGTTTTCCAATATCGTGAAGCTATTAAATAGTGGCCTCGGTTTCTTCCAAAATTCATACAGTATCCAAACTTGTTCACAATCCCGTTCACCCTTTTTAACATACCACTTCGCTCTCATTATGGCACCTCAGATCGCGATTATCGGGGGTGGCCCCAGCGGCCTCACTCTTGCCCGCCTTCTGGAATGCAACAACATCGACTACGTTGCCTACGAACGCAATCTCTCTGAAAACTCGCCTCCCGGACAAGGTGGTTCCCTTGACATCCACGGAGCCACAGGACAGGAAGCTCTTAACCGTGGAGGGTTATCTGTCGAGTTCGAGAAGCTCGCTCGCCGTGATGCAACAGTGGCCCAGGTCGCTGATAAGACGGGTAAGCTGCTCGTCAAGTTCGGTGAGGGACGAGATGCGCCTGAGATCGACCGAGTTCAACTTCGCAAACTTCTGCTCGACTCGATTCCTCGGCATAAGATTCAATGGAACAAGGCCGTGAAACAGGTGGAAAGGGATGCCAAGGGAGATGTTGTCATTCACTTTGCTGATGGGACTAATGTAACCGGCTTCCGGTTGGTAGTTGGAGCTGACGGAGCCTGGAGCAAGGTCCGACACTTGGTAAGTTGCCCATCGCTCATTCTCAAGACATGGTTATAGGCCAAAGCTAACACCTGTAGGTTACGCCTGCAAAGCCCCAGTACTCTGGTAAGAGTTACATCGAAGGCAAGATTTCACCTGGAAACCCATTCTACGACCAAGTCGAAGCCAGAGTCGGCCACGGGAGCATGCTTGCTTTCGGCTCGAGGAAGCACTTGGCCGTTCAACAAATGAGCGATGGTTCCTATCGAATCTATCTCGGTCTTACAGCGGATGAGAATACCTTTGCTCACGGGAACCCCAACGTTGACCTTGTCGCTGACAACGGCGCCCTGGCCCGAGATTTATTCCTGTCTCAACCGCAATACTTTGCGAGCTGGGATGACGAGCTCAAGGGCATTATCGCCAATAGCGAGGGTGGCTTCCGCTACTGGCCGCTCTACCACATGGACCCTGACTCTTTGAACTGGGAGCACGCCCCTCAAGTCACTCTGATTGGCGACGCAGCCCACGTGTCAACTCCATTTGTCGGAGAGGGTGTCAACTGTGCCATGTACGACTCTCTGGTTCTTTTGGACAAGATTCTTGAGTTTGGGACTGGTGACGACTTGGAACGTGCCGTTTCTGAGTACGAAAAGGACATGTTTAAGCGTGGCAGAGACTTAATTGAGCGAAGTATGGGATCTGCGGAGCTCTTGTTTGCTGAAGATGCTCCGATGGGACTTGTTCAGATCATACAGGGCGGCTCTGAGTAGCGTGGTAGACTGATGGCATAGCTGATGGACGGGTATTTGAGCTCAATTTAGATTTCTCAGTAGATTAGACCATACCATCTTCAAGGTAGTTATAGAAACCCCAAATATTGACTTCTGATACTTTAGGAATCCACTTGACTTCGTTTCATCGTGATGTCAACATGGCTTTTTGCAGGTGAGGCTTCTGGAGACATCGAGGATGCCCTGTTACCTCTATCCACAGCCTAATTTTTGAGCCCCAACTTGAGCCAAACATAAGTTTAGAACGATCGCCCATCTATGGGGGTTGTGCTCGCTGGGAAGAGGCAGAATCCCCGTTTTCACGCTGGTCTCGAGGCATGGATGAGTTCTTGGGATGGCCTCTCCGACTTGGACTTTGCCCAGACGATTCAAAAGTTCCTTCCGGTTTACTTTTACGACCCTTCCTGTGCATCAAGGTCTCTGCTAGCTACGTTGAGAGAGGCCCCGTTGTGGAACTATCAGATGCTGCATGACAAATATCGGCGATCCAAGTGCCAGGAGGAACAGTTGCATCAGGTCACGGCAAGGACGTTGATAATCTTTAGTCAAGAAGATCCCATCTGCACCCCGACCCAGGGAATGGCGACGAAGCAAGTATCAAGGGTTCCAAGTTGGTGGTCTTTCAAAAATGTGGCCTTGGATGGAGAGGAAAGAAGAAACTCTGAATGAAATAACGCAGCTCTTTGAAGGGAAATAGAACTAGACGAAGAATGAATCCCAAGAGGTTCGGATGATTTCGCGGCTCGGTTCATTTACAGGTCGGCTTCGGTCAATTTCTCACCGACCTGGGCCCGGAATCTCATGAACGAAGTTGAAAGCCGAGATCCATTACAGTTGCATCAATAACCAAGACATAGGAGTGTAACCAATCAGGTTGTTCTTGGGCAGACGTCATATAAAAGCTTTCCCGGGAAGGTCCTCCATTTCGCCGAGTTGGAAAAGGATCAACTCGAGGATCGGCGAGTTGTACCATTGACCGAGCACAAGGGCGCAAACGACATGAAGTATGTAACAAAAAGTTCCCAGTTATAATTAATTAATTCCCTTGGTTTTTTCTATCCCAATAGTCGGAGCTACCCAATTGCAGAGCTCAGCCTTCACCATGGAGACTGTTACCCAGCCAGAAATGGTCGAAACGACTAGAAGAGGTGTACACATGGCTCCTCCGCCGACGGACACACACCAGATTATCAGGCGGATGAATGCTGCCTACGATTGGACTGGCCCTGACGACCCGGACAACCCTCGCAACTTTCCAGCCATTGTGCGCATCCTCAGCATCGCCAGTATCACTTCGCTTGCCTTTGCTAGCTGCTTCGCCGGTGCGATCTACGCCCCTGCCCAAGAGGCTGTCCAACAAGAATTCCATCAGAGTCGGCTTGTGGCCGTCCTCCCGCTGTCAATGTACAACCTTGGCATGGCTTGTGGACCAATCGTCGGGGCCCCTCTGTCAGAGACATATGGGCGGAAGACGGTGTTTGTGGCCACGACTCCAATCTTTCTTCTTTTCATGGTCGGGTCTGGGTTCTCCAAGAACGTGATCAGCTTAATTATCTGCCGTTTCTTTGCTGGCGTGTTCGCCGCGCCAAACATCAACAACGTCTCAGCTACCATCCTGGACTATTCCGAGCCTCGGTATCGCGGAGCCAGCCTTGGTATCTACTACTCTATCCCATCTCTCGGCTCGACTATTGCTCCTCTGATTGGTGGCTTCATTGTAAGACCCAAAGGCTGGCGTTGGACGCAGTGGGTGGCTATAATGGCCACCGTTGCTCTCTACATCCCGGTCCTCTTCACCAAAGAGACTTATAAAAAGGTTGTCCTCCGCCGTCGAGCTATCAGGATGGGCCTCGGAGATACTTCATCTCAGCAAACTTCGGTCGCGAGGACAATACGGCATTTCTTCACCGTTCTCATTTTAAGGCCTCTGCACATGTTGTTTACAGAACCCATCGTTACCCTCGTCAGCTTGTACAACGGCTTCATCTTTGGGCTGCTGTATACGTTTGTCACATCTGTTCCCTGGATTTTCCGACACTACTACGATTTTGACGAAACCAGCGAATCGCTTTCGTATCTTGGCGTTACGCTTGGGACTTTTATGGCCTGCGGCCCCTTTGTCCTGATCGACTTTTCATTCTACCAGAAACGCCTCACACGATGGCAAAGAGCCCACGACGACACTGAACCCCTCGATCCTAAGAACCGCCTGGTCCCTGCCATGGTGGGCAGTCTCCTCCTTCCAACCAGTCTTTTCATCGCCGGCTGGACAGCTCAATATCGCATTCACTGGTTCACCCCCATCTTCTTCCAAGGCATGTCCATGGTGGCCTCCCTGCTCATCTACGCGGGTGTGAATCTCTTCATGCTGGACTCTTACGGTCCTCTCTATGGCGCCTCGGCAAACGGTGCAATGATGCTCAGTAGGTACACTCTGGGCTTCGCATTCCCACTGTTCGCGTTGCGCATGTTTCAAGCACTAGGCGCGGGTTGGGCAACCACTGTATTAGCTTCCTGTACAATTCTGATGGCACCTATTCCTTGGTGCTTCTGGGTCTTTGGTGAGCAACTACGGAAGAGGAGCAAGTACGAAAGGAGCGCATAGATAAATACAAATTTCTCACTTTATTGCGCATCTCGTCAAATGAAAGGTCCCGGCAAAACAAACGATCACGAGTCCCCAAAATATTGGACAGGAATGCCGTGATTCAAATCTCTTATCAGTGCACTACTAGGCCACTAGCCCAATTGTCAATCTCTCGACTTCCCTCAGGGTACCCTCATGCGGCGCGTTCCTTTTCCGCGTTTCCGATCAATGTCTCATAGCTGGCCAGCACCCGTTGTGCCTCCTCGAACTGCTGTTGTGCCTCCTCAACCTCGCGTTTCTTCCTCACACACACCTCTTTTGCCTCTTTGTAGCGCTTTCTCAATTCCGCTTCCCAACTATTCGTAGGAGATTGTTGACTACTCGCATCGTTCGGGCCTTGTGTACTACAAGTGTCCTGCCCGGAATTGCGCGCTTGGCTGTCCTCTCTCATCTCGAGTCCGCTGTCCGGTTGGCTATCCATAGGCTCTAATGCCACTGTGGCAGCCCTTCTGGTCCGTGACTTGCAAGCCTTCAGGTGTCGCCGGAGCCCATCTGGCCGGGCAAAGCCTTTCCTCGAATGTTTGCATGGCTTGTGAGGACAGAGATGCTCCTCCACCCGGTTGTGCTGTGACCTTTGATGGCGTTCGAGAGCGTCGCGTCTTGAGAGGACCTTGTAGCACTGTGGGCATTGGAATCGGTTGGTAGTTTTGGACCTAGTCGGTCCAGTCAGTTGTTAGGTATCACGTCAAGGTCATGTTCACACACCCGGATGCAGTCGTTGCAATATTTTCGGTGATACCCACGGCAACCGGCTCGCTCCCTTGGCTTTGAGGCCGTTGCTGAACGCCGGGGGAAAGAGCGAGCTGTGATCCTGAACCCAGGTGGAGAGAATTCGTGGGACTTCGGGTTGGATCTACCGTTGTCATCGGGCTAAACCGGCGTGCTGAATCTGGTGGATAAGCCCCCGTATTATGATCCATAGTCATTGTCAGGGGATCACAGATTGTGTTGAGCTGATGAGGAGCCCACCATCCATCAGAAAACGAAGAGTCCTCAAGGAAGGGGAAGATCAGGTCGGCCTCGTCTGATGCTGAAAAAAGGAATTCCCCTAATAAGCCAACGATGAGTTAGAGTCAACGTGTGGTATTAGTTCAGGGACTCACCACCGAATTCTTCAGGTTGTGGCTGATGAAGATGAGACTGGGTCTCCAACTCACCAGCTCCAGGGGCACTTCCGGGAGAGGGATAAAACATCCAACAGACCCCCCAGAGCACAATCAATGCCGGCCAGATTGTCCACGGCATGGTTGTACATGGAGGTCGTATACGCCCAGGGAACACAGAGTAGAACCATAAACACGCTATGACGTAGACAGTCAATCGGAAGTAAGTGAACAGCAACTGCTCATAGATTCTCTCCAAGAGTATCTCGTTCTTCATAAGCCAAATTAATGGCTCGTCTTCAGCAGCTGTGGAGAAAGACGATGTTTCTCGCAAGTAGGCTATCATGGATTCGAGTTGGAGCATTCTTTCTGGGGTAGATTCTGGTTGGTGATTTTTACGCGTGCGAGCTCTTAGGGGACCTTTAGCAACAAGGTGGCGCTTCACCAAGTGGTGAAATACTCTGTCCCAAGCTGTTAAATCTAGTTTGGAACACGCGCTTCCTTGGTTGATGGTTGGGAAGTGTGTTCTGAGAGGGAAAGCAATCCACTGTGGCTGTTTTTCACTAGAAAGAAGTCCAGGGGCGATGGGCACTCCATCTTCGACAGGTCGTTCCGTGTAATGGCTGGAGTCCAGCAGAGAAGAACCGGCGGAAAGTGACATCGAATCGTCACACAAACACCGTGGCTGCCCCGGCGGAGTTGGTGGTTCGATCAGCGATTCCATTTCTGCTGTGGCCAAGATCGCTACGAAAAGTGAGTTGTCACGGTCATCAATAGAGTCGCAACGATCCACTCACTGGAAAACATGGAGTCGCTGGTCTGCTAGTTACCATGACTGTCGAAATTTTGACTTGAGATAGAAATGAATTTGAAATTAGTAGATTGAGGTCTGGGGCGAGTATTTAAATACCGGTGTAAGAAGGGGTGGAGGCGGGGTGGGTTTGAGGTGAAGGTGAGGTGGAATTGAGGTGGTGGCAGAGTACCACCTCAAAAGTGGAGGGTTGAAACTGCCTGGCAAACTTGGGCCCAAATTGTGTGCCTGAATACCTAGGTACTTGTTGATGGGCAGCATTATGCCCAATCAGCTGAGATGGCATTTTGATCCGTGTTGTGTTCACCCATTAATCGAGGCTCATGGGCTCGAGCATCAGCATAAAGTTTAATTATTTGTATAATCAAGGCGCACACTTGATTGATACTATCAGGACATAAAGTTATCAACCTGTCGCTTTGAGCTGGCCCTCTCGCCTTACTCCTTATTCGCCAGCCTACCGAAGTACATAGCCTCGAAGATGCCGAGCTGTCAGCCCACCAAGATGGCTGCAGGTTGTGCCACACCAACCTATACAGAGGACACGCAACTCGGAACAAAGGTCGCTGCGTTCATTGCCCCTGAGGGTCGGGCTCGGATGAGCGGGGGGGTTTTTGGTTCTGACATCGGAGCCTTGCCAATAACTTGAGCCTCCAACTTGAAGTGGAAATCGCTTGTTGCTGGCAAGAACGGGGACGGGACGCTCAGATGCCCTGAATCCTTTGCTGAAGTCTTTAGCTTTCTGCTCGACCAGACGACCGGCCAGTCACCATCAGTCCCTGGACAAACCTACTCACTACGACCGAAAGGGAAAGGCGGCCTGGAGCTTTCAAGTCTCCAGACACGCACCCTAGGCCAGACGTTTCAAGAGGTACGCATAGCCTTGAAGCGGGCACTGAAGAACCGCCGTTTGGGCATCACGAGTAAAGGGTACTTGGGACTGTTCCCTGGGCATGTCAACAGAGGAGACGAGGTTCATGTCTTCGAGACGTGTGCGCTACCGTCGACGCTTCGATCGGTAAGGAATGGCAAATTTCGGTTCATTGGTGAGTGTTTTATCTATGGTATCATGGAAGGCGAAGCCGTTGAGCGTGAAGATACCTGCAGGATAGATGTGACTTTAGTATAACGGAGAGTGCAATCTGAGGCGTGTATGTACAAGGGAAGGATGTGGAGAATGGGCGACTAGCACAGATGAGCACAGGGATGGCAACTGCGCAAAGATTGGTACTCATGGCATTTCAGTCTTTAAACATTTTCATTAATTCATAGCCCCTTGTCTTCTTATCAGTTGTACCCCTGGTCGCTTTGCATACTCTCCTTTTCCTTGCGCCGGTGCTTCCAGATCTTGAATGAAACCGTGAAGATTAAGCCAAGGACAGAGCAGCCTGCAGACACTGCTATTCCAATGATGCCCCCGGTGGACAGCGCACTTGATTTTGACTCTTCCGTCTTTTCTGATCAACCAGTTAACGATTTTCGCTCCTCTTGGGTATATACGATCTTGTGGCTCAGTTAACACATCAAGGGCCGGGCTTCAACTATAATAAAGAACACATTGTCAACACATCATAGCATCATACCCCAATGCTAACACAGTGGCCTTGGGTAGATACTGAAAGCACATACCGCTGTCTGGCGGCGCCGTTCGTTCGGTATGTAAACGCATCTTGCAGTACTAAACGTGCAGGTTACGAAGCCACCGCCAAAGCAGCAGGTGGAATAATAGGGGCAAGTTGTCGTTTGCATGACATTACCCCCACCTAGAATGCGTTAACAGAGCTGACCGAGATGATCGCAACAGATCTGTCGTACCTTCGATATAACTAGTGCACACGTCCCAGTACGTCTATCTCTCGGTGGATTGATCGACGGGTTGATAAACCCCGAATCTTCCAGTTCTGAGACTTTCTGACGTTGTTTCTGCCTCTTCTTCTTTAGTATAGCGAAGTGTCAAGCTCAGGCGAGCATCTTCACTACTTCGGGCGCCGCCACCACTATCACCTGATAGTCAGTCTCGTTCGTTGCCCTATATCACCATTCTCAGCATCAAGATCCAGTTTTCTCTTTTTTCTACAGACAAGTAGCACATTAAAGGGTCTCTTTCTAGTTTGATCCGTATTTTTATAATTGGAGTTTTCATTTGATATTCTCAGTCTAGGTCTTGTTCCATAGGACACCGACCTATCCGAACAACGACCGCAAATTCTTCCTCTCCATGACATCAATCCAATGAGTCAAGGCAAATCCCGGTAGTTCTTTGTCATACTCGTCCCAGATAGCCTGTACAAGACTCTTGGCCACAATGATTGGCCTAGGCGGAAGGACAGTTTCCAGAATGTCCAGCCTGTTAAGGAGAAAACACCGGGCATCAACAATCTTGAGGCGTGACTCGGTAATCGTGGTAACCTGCTCAATCTCTTCGTCTGATTGGATCAGACGGCCGATGTACTCCGACATGCTGCAGTCTTCGACGCCGCCGAGGTTGAAGGGTGATGGAGTCGGGGCAGGCTGCTGTGGGGGAGACCCTGTGGTTTCGGACCCTGAGTCCGAAGAATCAAATCTGAGCCCTGTGGCTGCTGTGATACAGAGTAGAGGCTGTGTCATTTTGCTTCCAGAGTCGGGGGGAAGCTGCTGGATCAACTTGACTAGACGAAGGCTCAAGGGGGTGATGCATTCTTCCCAAGGAATCAAAGCATTGTCGAGGACTGAGACGTGACTCGGTAGTCTTAGCAGAACCAGGTCCGGGAATGTCTGATAGATGTGTATCAAACCCGCTAGTCGATATGCCTCAGCGACGTCGATAAGATGGCGGCATGGCGTTTTTTGATCTCCAGTCTCACTGTTCGTCGGCGCAGATTCAAAGTCCAGTCCCAGCAGTTTCTCCTCCAGCGATTTTGCCTCCTCGATCAGTTTCAACGCGGTCGTGTGATCGCGCATAGCCATTAGACCAGGATGTGTAAGGTGATAGCGATAATTGCGGCAAAGCCTCATCGTCTTGGTGAACAGTCGCGAGACAGTATTCGAGACGCCTGTCCAGGGGTGCGGTATGTCGTCCACAATCGGGGGAGCCGGCTCGGCAGTAGGATACTCATCAGCCCCAACATCATCGATCTCATCCAGCTCGTACATGTTATAGGGGTTTGTGTCAGAAACAACTGACAGGAGCAGTTCGCAGTATGTCCAGCTCTTGTTGAAAATGCGTAAAAGCCGCCTTTCATCTTCTGTTAGGCTTCGCTTTTGTCGGTTTATTCGATATAAGAGAGCCTTGGCTTCCTTCAGAAAAGGTATTCCGAGTTGCGTGGCGTTCAGCCAGCAGATGCTAGTCCCTATACAGAAAAGTCCATAGATCAAACCGAGGGGAACAACATCGAGACGAGGTGACGACTTGACAACCTGGAGCTCGTTCTCGATAGCCTTGGTGGCCGTGCTCATCATCAATATCGATGTCTTCTTCATGTGGGGTAGCTTTGAAGAGAGGTAGGCCGATGACATGCTCTGGAGGCTAGTAGAGACGGCTTCGGAAGATGACCAGAGCGCGGTAGCCAATGTCCGGTTGGAGTTTGTCGGAGAATCATATTGCGACCAGAGAGAACAGACATCTCTGAACCAAAACTCGACCAGTGATGATGGGACGTCGGATACTGCTGGCGGTATGAAGACTGGGCTGTAGGTTTGCTGCACGGGGAACAGAGAGAGGTCGCTGCCGCCATCAGAATAGCCATCTATACTAGTCGTCAAGTCCAAGGTATCCGGAGTCCATTGCAGGTTGTCGATAGCACCGATAGGGATGTCAAGATCGAATGGGGGAGAGAAGTCGTCGCAAATTGCGTTTGCTGGAGGCTCGGGCAGCTGAGCATTCTCAGTCTCCTCAACAGGCGGGTTTGTCTTCTCAAAAGCAAACTCGGAAAACAATCCCCAGTTCGTGTCGCTGGGAGTTGACGCGACGGCGGAACCTGAAGCCAGAGATGACGTCTCTCCAGGTAGTGGCTTCCGTCTCGGGCGGCCGCGACGTCTCTTAGGAGCAGCAGCGCCAACCTGTGGCTTTGGCGACAGCTGGACGTCATGATCCGCCAGCTCGGCGTGCTTCTCGTGCTTGGTAGACCACTTGAGGCCACGGTTGTACCCACCGCATTTAATACCACGAGAGAGACAGAGCTGGCAGTTGGGTTTTGTCTCGTCGCATTTGAGCTGGTCCGTACGTCAGCGATAAACTCCACTGGAGCTTTGTCTGCAGGGCGTTATCTTACGTGCTTGGTCCTACAGGTCAGGCAGCCCGACCGGGACCGCAAGGGGAGGCTCCCGGTCCGCTTGGCAGCCGGGGTCTTCTCCGGGACAGGAGTAGCCATGTCGCGACGGCGAGCACAAATGAGCAAGATAAAGAGAGCAACGTACGAGTCCAGGTCCGAGAAGAGAGAATGGCGGAGTCTCCAGAAGGAGGAGGAACAAAAGCGAGGATCCCTTTCCCCGCAAGAATGGTAGGTAGACGATACCGGCTTAGTGGCGCGGAAACCCCGGCTACAAACCCGGATAACGGACTTGGGACTCCGGTCAAGATTGACAAATCAGCATGACGTCCCGATAAACTGATACCGATTCCGGGAGAATGGCGCCAATGAGATGCCGGCGTATGGCCATTCAATGCTGTTGCTTCTCCGCTTCTTGCAAGTTCACGTGGATCATGCTGTTGATTTGTGACGGCGGAGATGCTGGAATGGGACATTATAGCCATCGCCAAGAGTAATTGATGATTTAAATGAATGATCCATATTCTAGTATATCAACTCAAGTATGGTCGGTTGCGTGCAAAGTGCTGCTTTATCCTGTCGGACTCTCAATCTTTTTCTCCTCCCCACCACCAACCTCATCTGATGCCTTGAAGAAGTCCGGCCTTTCCCCCATGATGACATCGAGCTTCTATTGTAACAGAATTTTTAGCATTTTCCTCGAATGATTCTGGTTGAAGGGTATTCCTACCGGTCCTTCAAAAGTTTTCCCGTAAACGAGCCAATATAGGGTAAGAAGCACGACAAAGATTCCAATCACGACCGAAACGTAATCTGCGTTTCCATGAATTAGTACATACAGAATTATTATCAAGGTGGACGACATACTCATCGAGCTTGCGGTGACGGGAAGCGCTGGTGGGAAACAGAAGAACTGGAAGCTCAATGTCAGCGAAAAGGTGTGAAGGGTTGTGATTCCTGTGTCCACTTACAACCGAGGTCACTCCAACATACAGGACCGAAATCCAGTTGAGAATAAGCCCACGACGTTCGCCAAGTCTCCATGGCGTCTCAGATGTTTGGAATTTGGTCAAGGTCTTCCTTCCTCTGATGATTATCACCAGTAGCGGAAACGCATATGACGCGTTCAGGAAAATTGTGCAGGAAGCGATAAAGGCGTTGAAAGCTACTGTCGGCCCCAGGTATAGCAGCCCAAAAAGGGTATTGAAGACGAAAGACAGCATAATCGTCCGGACGGGTACTTCAAGCGTCGGACTAATGTGGCTGAAGAAGTCGTGGAAAACGATGCCCTTGTCTCGGGCCATCGCGTATAGCAATCGGCTCGCACTTGTGACGGATCCGTTCGTTCCGTGGATGAAGCATATCGCGAGCATCAGGCTGATGAAACAGGTTCCAGCTCGGCTTCCGGTCGCTTGGAGGATAAGTTCGATGATGGGCATTCCGGTCGACGTCGATACGATCGCTTGGAGGTCGGTGAGGCAGAAGAGGAGGACGAGGATAAAGATGGTTCCCCTACCAAATGTTAATTCAAGACTAGGTGCAAATGAAAGCCTGACTTACGTAGTCCCCCCGACACCAACAGCGTACACCATGGCCAAGGGAGCGTCATGAGAGGGGTCCGGCATCTCTTCCGTCATGTGGAGCACGGCATCGAACCCGATTAAGGAGAGGGCAGATTGGAGAAGACCCAGAATCCAGGCCACCCCGCCCGTCCACCCTGTTTCATTCTCAAAGCTCGTAAACACAAATTCGGCGTTGGTCTTGTCCGAAGTTGTGAGAAGAACGATGCTAAGAATGACAACGCTCAGGATGGACCAGTAGAGAGCCATGTTATTCCATGCACCGAGGATCTTATTGCATGTAATCATCGAGACGGTCGAAAATGTAAGGATGGCCATGAAGATAAGGTATGTCTTCCATGCTTCGGCAACGTATCGTCCGTTCGAAGCTACGACGCTGGCTGCGGAGATGAACTGCGCTGCGCACAAGTTAGCTGGCTCGCCCAGACACTGGAAAGATTCGACCTACCTGCAAAGTATCCTTCGGTTGTCACCAAAGTGAGCCAGCCGGCAATATTAATCCAGCCAGCCCAGAAGCTCTGTCAATGGTCATTAGTACACTGCCCAGCGTCCGGATTCAGGCCGTCTTACCAAGAGCTTCCGCCATTTCTCTGGACACAACATGTATACAAAATGATACTGCCCACCGGCCGTGGGCCACAAAGCTGCAAGCTCTCCAAGGCTAGACGCCATGGCAAAGTTGCAGATGACGCAGAAGATGAATCCGTACAAGAATGCTACGGAGCCGCCTGATGGCATTACGATACCTATTGAACCGCCAAGGCAGATCCAGGTACTACACGATTTTGATTAGCACCATTAAATCACATTGTCTTTATAGCAACCCACTTTAGAATAGCAAAAGTCATGGCTACCATGGTCAATTTGGATAGCCGGGGTCTGAGGTGGCCCTCGGCCGAGTGGCTATGTGAAGGACCGGACATGGTGGATAATTCACCGCAGTGGAGCTTGGACTGTGTCGCTGGTCTATGCTTGGAAGTAGGGGTGCTTCAGGATAGAGAGCATTGGAGTTGTTATATACCGAGAAGAGGCGGAAATAGAGTTCAAGGTTGAGGCGAGGTGCTGAATTTACATATACTGCTGGCCGACAGTCTCAGATCCCCTCACGGAGTGACATGCCTCGGAGGCTACACCTTACCAGAGTCCTTGTAACCAACGGAATCAAACAGCCCACCCTCGTGAATCGAGCATGACGTGAAGGAGCGGCATCTGATGCTGCATGGGGGCTGGCAAAACCTGGGGTAAGATGCTGTAACATGACTAGCTCACCTTCGCCACCTCCTCCACCAAACACAGGCCGCGATCCGATCAAAACCAAGCCTCTCCGTTAGAATCCTTCACGTAATAACATCGCATTACCCCAGATTTCAACATCTCCAGCGCCCGCAACGAGTGGCGATCGGGTTCCAGACTGGACTCGTCTAAGTCAGAGACTCATCTCTAAAGATGGGGAAAAGTTAAACACCCCCGCGCCTGGACCCGCCATTTCGGTTGAAAGAGAAATTTCAGTCTAAAATTACTGCTTCCAGTTAGTCTCCCACTCTCGCTCCTGACGCCGCCGCTACCAGCTGACACGAGGCGAGGGGTGTATGATTCGTGCGATTGGCTTCTGACTAGGACGGCATGCTTTGAGGAGAGGGCTGAAGGCTTGTTTTTCTCGTCAATCTGTGATAAATATCCAATCTGGAAATTACAGCCAGATCTGCGGGTGCCAAAATTCGGAAGCGGTAAAGCTTTCCCCGTGAACTCTTATCCTTTGTAGATAGGTTATTAAAAGGGAGACGTGTTATCTTCGAATGCGAAAAGATGTCTTGCGAGATATCGACTGTCTGTCTCTGTAGGCGATTCGAGTGTGCCGAAGAACCGAGTTGGCGTTATGAAATCTCAAGATGCTTAATTGTTGGCCGATAGCTCGCGTAGCGGCATCCTCGAGGCATGGGAAGCGTGCTTTGGTTATCTTTGTGGTTCGTATCGAAGTCAACATCGGCGAGGAAGATGTGCTGTCACAACGCCAACTCGTAAATTTCAGTGTCCATCCGTGAGGCCGAGCTCAGACGACAGCCCAGATAGGTTCTCACGGCATCTTATCTTGATCGAAAGCGACGGTAGACCTAATATTTCCTCAAGCGGAGGATGATGGGTAAAAATTACCGTGATTTTGATGATTTGCGCATGCTTAGCTTGCTTTCGAGCAGCCCGATCTCGGTCTCTCGACCTCGGATGTTGACCGGTTTGTTAGAATTCATCTGTTGAAATACTGATGTAAAAGATGGCTGTGACCCACGCTGCGGAAACAGTATTTGCGGCTCATGGAGCGGTATGGCATGTGAAAGTGTCACCGGCCGACAGGCGGCTCCGGGCTGGCAATGTGCTTGGGCGCGTGAGGCGACACGTTCCTAGTCGATGAGAAGGTGGGTTACTATTCGTGATGTAGGGTAGCCCTAGTCAAAAGTAATGATATATCCTATTGTCGAGGGTCTTCTGATGTTATACTATTGCCACATCGTGACGTTTGTCGGTGTTTTTCTTCGTGTCGTGGATCCATCATCTTTTCCCGCCCACTGCCCAACCTGCTGCATGCTTGAGAGTGTACCCGTGCCATAGTAGATCTGTAATGATAAGTGCTTGTAGAATATGGTGTGTTAAAGTCTGTTGTCGGGGGACTCGAAGTTGGACGCTGCTAAGTAGGTTGGATCGAGCCGTGATCGTTCGGGGGCGAGCTAGGCGTGTTGGGCCTCTCTACAAGGTATTAGGGGACGGCTGCCTTCCAAAAAGACTTAGAAAAAAGTATTTGGCCTTCGATCTGCTGTGTCATCTGCTCAACCAAGGTTGTCCCGATGTTTGGTGCTGGAGTGTCGGGGTGTTGGTGGGGTTGTCCAAAGTGCCTGGGAGAGGTCGCATTTTAACTAGGTAGAAGAAAGGCGGGTAAAAGATGGCAGGGCATCTCTAATTAAATTTTCGACCGCAGCCAGTCATATCCAAGACCTCTACCACTTTGGGCAATGTAATCCGGAGTCCTGGCCGTGGCACGCATTATCTTGCGATTGAGGCGTGGAGTTGGAGGCGAGCCGTGTTAAACTTCCTATTTTGGACTACGGCATCGCGACACGCCGTCAACCGGCCTCATAACGCTACTTGATCTGGCTATGTAAAGCGAGTCTTGTATCATTACCTGTCAAGAAGTAAGTTCAAATGCTAATTCTGCTAACTCTGTAGAATTATATAGACCATGTCGGGGACGGAAATGCGGAGCTAGTTACCCATGGTTATAGATGCACTCTAGCTTCTTGTATCCTACGGACATCTCCTAAATTCCTGCACTTGTCGAGCCCTTTGCTACAAGTAGCCATAAGCCTCGGCGAGGCTGAAAAGGTGCCAGCTTATGCGCCCAACGTGGCCGTGTATCAACAAGCCGAGTTTGCCCAGAGACGCCATCCTGGAACGCTTCAGTGGTTTCTAGGCTCTGACACATATCAGAAATGGATCCATGCAGCCTCGGATTTGGACCCCGACTGGCAGACACAGGACCTCTGCGCCCTCTTCTGTCCAGGCCTGACAGGTACAGGAAAGACGATCATCACATCTGCGGTGATCCAGGACCTTTGTTCTCGTTTCCCGCCGGGGTCCGATCCGAATGTAGGCATTGCATACTTCTACTGCTTCTACAATTGCTAGGAACAGCAATCTACCACAAATCTTCTGCTTGTCCTTTTGGAGCAGTTGCTTCCGAACACGCCTCACCGTCATCGTCAAAATGCTTTTGGACCACGGTGCTAATCCCAACTTGAAGGACTTTGACAGAGCCACGCCGCTATGGCACGCTGCCAAGGAAGGGCACACTACCACGATGGCTCTTCTCACCAAGTGCGGCGTAAATGTGAATGTAGCCTCGACCGTAGATCGGATCGACCTGCATACACCACTGTCTTTGGCGCTCACGAATGGCCTGTCCGAGATGGTATCCCTGCTTCTGGCTCAGCCTACCATTCAGCCGCGAGTCAGGATCAAGCCGTCAAACACGGGCAAGTATACGCCTTGCACTCCGCTAGGACTGGCTGTGCGCGGCGGGCTCTCCAATACAGTGGAAATGCCCCTATCCAAACCTAAAATCGCAGCGGCAGCTAGGACCGGGAAGGATGGTGAAATGCTACTACATTCGGCTGTATAGCACGGTCATGAGGAGACTGTTCGGCTACTCTTAAACAATGGAGCTGATGTCAACACTCAGTGTGACAGCGGAAAGACGCCGTTGCACCTCGCCGTTGAGGCATGCAACGGAGCGCACGTGAACCTCGTAACGCTCTTGCTCTCCCAGGTCGGCGTGTTGCCAGACCTCATGGACAAGGACGGAGACACGCCCGCATTATTGGCCACATCCCGAGGCCAGATCGAGATTCTGCGGTTCCTGCTCGCGAAGGGCGTAGGCACGGAAGCCAAGACCAAGGACGGTCTCATACTGCTCGGTGTGGCCGCCGAGCAAGGCTACCTACCCATCGTGGAGCTTCTTCTTGCCACGGATGATGTCGACGCACAGTCGAGAGACGCCGTAGGCCGCACTTCTCTAACACTGGCCGCCAATCCGTTAAGGGATCGCTTTGACCGGCAGTCCAATTCCGAGTGCGTCTGAGACTACTACGGTGTGCTTCGGTGTCTGCTGACTTTGGGCCACGTTGATATCAACTCTCGTGATGATTCGGGTCAGACGCCGCTGATGCATGCCACCCAGGGTCATGAGGATGATATATCCTGCTTCAGAGCGCTCTTGGGTCACGAGGGAGCCGAAATCAATGCCGTGGACAATAAAGGTCAAACAGCACTGTCCCAGGCCGTGGTCATGCGCAAAGAAGACAAGGCGATACTCCTGCTCGAAACAGGGGCTGATCCAGATCTAGTTCGATTTTACGAGGGTGAGACAATACTCTCTTATGCTGCGGAATATGGGATGGCAGCGCTTGTGTGGGAGCTCATTTCACATGATGGAATAGATGCCCAAGAAAGAAATGCCGATGGCCACACGGCCTTGTGCAAGGCGGTGGCCAACAACCAGGTGCAGGTATTTGAGGCGTTGCTGGATGTGGGAGGCGTGGACATCAATGCCAGATGTAGCCATGGGCAGACCCCATTGCACCATGCTGCAGAGTCATTGCGGGGGGAGGAAGTTGCTTTGTTGCTGTTGGCCAAGGGTAACCCAGACCTTGATACCCAAGACGTGAACGGGTCAACACCACTGCACTGCGCTGTGACATAGAGATCAGAAGCTCTTGTTTCTTCGCTGCTAGATGCAGGCGTTGCTAATGCCAACTGTAGGGATCTAGAAGGACGGATGCCTCTCTCCCTTGCCGCTGAACGAGGGCAACTTCAGGTTTTGGAGAAGTTACTGTCGCTCAAGGGAGCCATGCCAAACACGAGGGACAATACGGGGTGCACGCCCCTATCTTGGCCAGTTCAGTCAAACCGAAAAAACGTGTCGGTCGTCATCAAACGGCTCCTTGGTGCCGAAGGGGTGGACCCAAACGCCGAGGACAAGGGGGGCTGGACGCCGCTATCCTTGGCCGTTCAAGACAATAAAGCGAGTGGTTTGGTTGAGTTGCTATTGACAGAGGGGGCTGGAAGGATTGACATCAATCACGAGGACCGAGAGGGCCGCACGCCACTTACACTTGCCCTGAAGAGGGGTTATGAGGTGGTTGTGGGCCAACTACGAGCGGCTGGAGCCAGAGAAAAGAAAGACGAAGACGAGAAGCAGCAGGGTATAGAAATATTCCGCGCAGAGGCTGATGGGGCGGCATGTGAGAAGGAGGCCAAGACGCAACAAGAAAGCGACGGGGATCCGCAGTCCGCTTTGTCTGGAGAAGATTCCTCGACAGATTCGTGGGAGAAGAATCGTTGGCAGAGGGAGAGGTTGTGCGGTGTTCCTATTGTCCTAGGGAGGTCCGACAGGTGTGACGGTCCAACTCTCGAGGCTTTTGCCAAGGTCTCTGCTGGAATGTACTATGTGGCACTCGACGAGAGGGGTTTCCGAGCTGGTCTTGGATAGGCTGGAAGGGAAAAGTACTTAGCAACGAGGTGTCTGCGGCTTCATTCAAGTTCGACTTCGCCATCGAAGTGTCCATGGTACCGCGAGGTGACCCATCAGGGGCCGTCTCGTGGGCCAAGTTTGAGGCTATGGGGCCGAAAGAGAAAGCAGCCCTACCTCAAGATTATATTTTGAAGATCACGGGCACCGCTGTTGATGTTAGCATTCGCTGCGAAATATCCCACTCGCCTTACGCCGTCTTCTACAATGGCAATGAGCCAGTCAAAGGCTCCATCCAGCTATGCAAAGACCTGAAACAAGACACCAGCTTTCAATGCCAGCTGGCTGAGGAGAGCTTGACAGCCATTGTGATTGGAAACGAAACCGCCAGCGGTAAGTCGTCGATTCTCCTTGCTGTTGTCAATGTGGGTGACTATTGGGAGAGGATAGGTGTCATCAAGGTGAAAAGAGGGCATGTGCTAGACATTCACGGAGGGAGTTGCAGAAAACAGACTTTCCTTATAAGGTAATAAAGGAGGCTCTTGGACAGTAGTAAAAGATAGAAGACACAACTGAATAGAATGGTAAAGAAAAGTCCGACCCTGAATGTATCGATGGCAAAGCAGAGGAGGAACGCAGGGTAGTTCCCTCTTCGAGGAGGGCAAGGCGGCATCTTATACTGCAAGACTTACCACCAGGTTTGAATCTCGGTACAAAATACCGAAAATAAACAATTTGCTGATTCCACGTGCTTGAAAACGCGTTGAAAGATCACAGAGCCAATCATGTAGTTGTGGATATATTGGACGGCTGTGTTGGTTGTCGGTGTCTTGGCCACAGAATCGGACCCTGTACCCAGTTGGATGACGTAAAGATCAAGTTACGTTTATAGAATCCTCATCACGGATCTTGCAAGGTAGCAATGGAGCATCGGCTAAACCACGAACAGGGGTGGAGAGCATGGGACCTTTGTGGTATCCAACACCCTGCTAATACAACTGCTGTGCCGCTTCGGCCTCCTTATTTTAAGCTTAAAACACCATCATCCCCCGGTTACTCAACTTCTCCACCTTCAATTCTTCAACATGCCCACCACAACCGAATACTTGGGCTACACCATCACCAACCTCGGTCCCTTGACCGCAACCTACACGGCCCCGACAGAATGCGCTACGGCCACGGATAACATCCAGTTCGTACAGGCAGATTTACCCTGGATTCCTGGGGCTTGGGGTTACCCCTCATGCCTTCCTGGTGATTACGGAAAATGCATTCCCTCTGGTGACGCATATGACAAGCTGGCCAAAGAGCACGCCTACACTTGACAACAAGGGTTCTTTCCATACTACTCTCCAGGCCTTGTCTGCCCCAAAGGATGGACCACTGCTGGCGAATATGCTAAAAGCAAAGGAACTCCAACGGAGGGGATGCTTACCGTACAACCCGAGAATAGCATCACAGAGCCACAGATGCTCGCTCTCACCTCGATTTGGACCTCGGTGCTAGAAGACTCTGAGACCCTGGTATATTGTTGCCCGAGGTGAGCGAACCAGGCACGGTGCTGTACCGCGACGCTGACCATGCTTTGTAGCGGTTATACTGGTGACAACTTTCTGAATTGCCACTCAGTTATGGGGCCAATTACCGAGCTCGGCTATACTGAGGGCTGCATTCACACCTGGTCCGGCAAATACTATACGGATGTTACAGCAACCTTTGACGGCGCCGAGTCGCCGTACCTCTCAAAGATAAAGATCACGGCACAGCCTGGGACAGCATACTGGACCAAGACAGCTCTGACAGTCGAAGAGGAGAACATAGCGGTTGCCACAAAAGTACCTGCCGTGGCGCTGGTGTACCAGAGTTCAGACCTGGAGAAGGCAAAAGCGACTGGTGAAAGCGAGAAGAATGCGGCCGCGGCTCCTCTATCGGTGAGAGGCATCACACCGGTGGTGACAGTGGTAGTGAGCATGCTTGCTGGGGCCGGACTACTAGCGCCCTGGTGAGGGATTGCGAGTAGATGAGCCTGCACTAGGGGTTTACCATGCTTCAAGCAACTGAAGATGGCACAGGGGGAAATTACTAACCTAATACTATAAGAAATAAGTCTCGAAAAACAATAACAATACCTGCCCTGCGCCTGTATCTACCGACCGAAGAACATCATGCCATCATTTTCGACCGTCATCGCTGTAATTAGATACCATGTCCTCTCTCGAATCCAGATCTTCCAGCGGTATCTCAGCATCTATCCTCTTGTATCCCTTCCTCATCCTATACCGCCTCACGCCATACCTTATCCCCATCACCATTAGTGTGATGCACGCAACCATCACCGTCAAAGATGCCACGAACCTCCATCCACGTAGACAACACGGATACCACGACATCAAGAATCCAACAGCCAACTGTATAAACTTCTTGGGCTCGGGGTTGTCGGGGAATAGTCCTTTTCGGACGAGTCCCTTGAAGATCGGACCTTGTGGACCCGAGACGTAACGCTTCAAGCCAAAAACGGGTACAGTCCTCTGGCGAGGGTCGTCACCAGCATATTGCGTGTCGCCCCAGATACCACTGAAGTAGAAGAAGGAGGTAAGATTGGAGTCGCGAGGCGAAGTGGATTCGGGGGTGAACAGGCGAGTCAGCTTGAAACTGGTAGGGTCCATGTGATAGAAGTATGCCGACGAAACGGGGTCCCAGAGCTGGCCGGCATCGCAGTAGTCCAACAAGACACTGTCATGAACGTGGTCCCTTTGATGGGTAGAGTCGGTTAGTCCCTGTATGCCTCAGGTTGATAGAGTACCAACTCACCCCTCAGATACGAAATTCGCGTGAGAGCCGTATGCGCTGTAGACGAGGGGCTATAGACACGTGTATTAGATACATGATAGTATCTCATGTTCGCAGGCAGTGATAAAGACTTACCCGCTCATCCTCCAATGAAAGGCGCGTGTCATTCCATTCATAGGCAGCGCCGCTTGAATGTTGGCTATAGTAGATGCCCGTGGGCTTTCCATCACGGAAACGAACCATGTTGTGCTCCCTTGGGGGGCATGTTAGCCTAATATGACCGTCAAAGAGATGGGCCACAGCTTACCAGTCGCCAACGTGGCACCCATAGTGCATCCCGTCAGCCATACCCATTGCAAAGCTGTTCAGGGGCTCCAGCACTTGTGAGATATTTGCCCCTCGGTCGTATGAATAGAAGTAGAAGAAGAAGGCATCGACATCACGGGGACTCTGTTCCACGATAATGACAGCACAGGCAGTCGCATTGAAGATTCTGCCCTTCTCGTCCGGGGTTTCTCCATAGAGCCATGAAGGGAGAGTGGTGACATCGTCATTGGATGTCAGCGCGACGACTTGGTTGGTATCTACATCAACATCGTTGAGTAGATCTAGGTTATCCAGGTCGAGAGCCGGCAAACCAGGTACAGGCCTTTCGTTGACCGTCGGTGCCGTACGTCGAACATGCTCAAGGATGTCTGATGGTCGGAAGGGGTCCTCTGAATGTAACCAGACAAGCGGCGCTATATTGTGGATAGTGCTTATTAGCTTCTATTCGGACATGGCCCAGGCCTTTCATGCCAAGGCATTGTCTTCAATGCACGCGGTGAATAGCCAAAGGTGGTTTCATACCATAACGCGTTATATAGTCTGGTACCGTTCGGTTGGCATCGTCTAGGATAGACGAAGTTGCGTGCTGGGCTGGAGTAGGCTTGGAAAGGACCATGGACACATGGAGTTGGACCACCAGCAGCCAAACCGCCAGCCCACGGAACGGCCCGTAGGGGGGTCGCTGTTGACGGGCCATGACTGCCCGTCTACAATGCCTTTGTCAAAGCTTAACTAGGCGCACCAAGTGGTGGTGGGTTATACAGGTAGTGCGCTTAATCGTAGGATCGTGCAGGAAAGAATTAGAGGGTAGAGTCGTTAGGTACCTTATTCGGTAATTGTTAGGGGCTAGAATGGAAGAAAGACAAGAAATGGGAACAAAGAAGCAGAAACCAAAGAAGCTCGGAGCCTGATAAGACTCCCTGCACTGCAACCAGGCCCTCGAGTTGGGGTAGGAAAATCCCCCTTGACTTGGGAGGCCCCCTGCAGCTATGCCTCGGGCAGCCAAGGTCCCTAATCAAAACCCCCACGCCACAGCGCTTATGCTTATTGGGTTCACATTCCGAAGAGAGGGGTTTTTTGCACTTGTTAGATAAACCATCATGTGTGCACGATCTTCTGGCTCATTTAGCCCATCAAGGGCCGGGCTTCAATAATAATAAAGAACACATTGTCAACACGTCACAGCATTATATCCCAATGCTAACACGGTGGCCTTTTTTTAGTCTTTCTGCTGCCTGCTGCCTGCAGCATCTCGGCAAGTTGCCAAACTTTGGTTGGCACACATCAACTTTGAACACAATGGTACACTTTGTCACTACCCGAAACAAGACTCCCTATACATTCCACCCCTTTCAGCTTTTTTCATATCTCAGCGCCATGACGCTGATGATGGCGGAAAACGTGACACAGTACACGTTGAATGGGTGGACGCGAAGGCTCAAACGGTCTTGACGCAGGAAACAAGCCCTCTTTCTTTTCCGTCTTGTGGCTAAAGTTCCCCGTGTAAGCATCCGCTCATCCTGGCCACGCGCAAACCGTTCGTCATTGGCTATGGGTATGTTGTGCAACACACACGACAGTAACTTGGTCAGCTGGGCGGCCCTGCCTTCCCGATAGGAGCAAATAAGAATTGCCCGGTTTCTTCTTGTCAAATTTAGAAAGATCTGAGACCCAATGAGGTGTTCGGACGCTGCAGAATTTTCGTATGATTCTGGGTGCAGGAAAGCAGGCTCTGGAATTTTCGTAGAGCCTTGTGGGCTGTGTAACTGCAGCTACAGGGGGCCGCGTCAGATCTTAATCTGGGGCAGCCTGATACGTCCGGGGAGGAGGAGGATCAACGCAGATGGGTCGAGTCGATCTTGGACCAACAAGGTGAGGCTCTTGTTGAACCAGTTCAACTGGACCGGAACGTGTCCGGAGAGCGGGCTGAAAGCCACTCAGCAGGCATAAGAAATTTGCGCAGCAAATAATGACGTTGAGCGAGAAAAGTAAGGGGGGAAGGGGGACGGGAGATCAACACGTAAGAAGGGGGAAAGGAGACATGCAAATCAGGCTCTGGGACGGGCGGGACAGTCTCCAACCCCCCAGATCCCATGTGCCGGGGGCGTGGAGCCCCTCTGACTGTTGTCGCCATCAGTTGATTAAGCTTAGATATATGCATGGCATCCAGGTCACGACCTGGTAGTCTCTGTCTCGGCATCTGCTCCTAGCTCAGAGCCGGCTCCTCGATGACCTTGGGATTCGTGTGGGGACCAAGATGACAGATTCAGCCTGCCACAGCAAGCCACAATCCCTCTTCTCTCCACGATGTCGACGGAGAGTCCAACCCTGTCTCCGGTCAGCCTTAACGTTAGCAGGACGAATCAACGCTGGCTGCCAAGCAATAGCTGAAATGCTGTGCCCCATTGAAACAAAGCCAAGCCTGGTGGGCGGGTGAAAGAAAACGGGGCTGGTCTTCACACACACAATGCAATGTCTACGGAGCCAGGCAAGTCAAGGAACAAACAAGACACCACGACCTTAGCTTATCCTTCTCTAAGCGTAACCATAAGATAAAATAAAAAATATTCAAAGAATTAGGACAAAAGATCTAACATCTTGAACAAATTATGATATTATTCTCGTGTAGTTTTATGAATTTAGTCCTAAGTTTAAGAAATAGTTCGACCTTCTTTGCCGTTCCGGTGTCTCGTTTGTTTCTTGACCTCCATGGGAGCGAGCTGCCTTGTACTCTCTTGGCCGCATGCCTGGTACCGATCATTCTCACTCCGGATGAAAGTGCAAATAGAGCTTTAGGAGTATTCGCTCGGGCACCCACCCTCAGTCATCTGCAGGTCGAAAATAAACTGGCACCGGAGCGCGAGCCTGGTTTCTTCAAGGGGCTCGAAGGAGGTGGATGGCTCCTTCCGAGTTGCTGCCCGAAGGTTGAGAAGCTATTTCAACATCTCTTGCCTCTTTCCTTTGCACAAAAGCTTGCACCTCTTCATACCCTGCCTCACTGTCCCATCGCCATTCGACAGTCATCGCAATGTCGCTCCAGAGCCGGCGTACAGTTCTCTGCGTTCTCCTTGTTTGGGCCAACAGCATCGGTCTCGCCATCGCCGCAACATCAACCAAGCAGTTCAAGCACTGGTACCCACGGTATGATTCACTGTGTTCTTTGTTGAAGCCCGGCCCTTGATGGGACGCCAAAAAGACAGAAGATAGATAAATGACTGATTTAACGGATAGGTATGGATTCATATTCAGCAACATCACCAAGACCAACTGCAGCGCCGAATACAACAAGTACTTGACGGGTATCAAGAACCACTCCGAAATTGATTACATGGCCGGTGGCGGAATCTATACCGCTCTGACCCAGCCAGTCGTCGAATGCATCCTCAAGCATACGTCCGAGTTCCTCAAGGGCAGCATGACGGGCGCCCAGATCCTCCTCGGTGTCATGCCTACCATCGTCGCCCTCCTTGGTCCCTCCCACGACGAGATAGCCATGCTATCGAACGTGGGCAGAAGACCACTGTTGGCCGCAGGGATCGCTTTGGCATCCCCCTCGGCATACTTCAGCAGAGCCTTCGAGTACTCGGATCCGACCAAGATCCTCTACCACGAGAAGAATAGACTTGCGCAGTGGCGCCCAGCAAGCGCATGTCCACAGCTGCTGGTCTCGTTTCTTCAATACGTTGTTGTCTCTGCGGCCTGTTGGAATGTTGTGACCAACACGTTGCAAGTCAGCTTGTGGACCATCAACTCGTTCTCGTCAGACACCGACTTCATGCCGAACGTGTGGTTAGGGCTCGGCCTCTCCATCCACATCTTCAGCTGTATGGTCTTTCGCCTACGGCTTCGGGGATGGAGACTCAAGAAGCCAAACGACGGCGTGGACGTGGACCCCGTGGGCGTTGACCAAGAGAACAACAAAACGACAGTCCGCCAGAAAGCTTCTGGCGTACGCCGGGTCGCTCGTTCTTTCTTGATTTGGATCAAGAACATGGGGCCGAGAGCGGCAGATATCCTTACCCTGACGGAGTTCGTTCCGTGCGCGGCTGGCGGTTATGTAGTGCACATCTGGACTTTCAAAGAGACCAAGACCTTCCTGTTTCTAGCGTGGTGGCAATCGATCCTCACGATCCTGCACGTGGTTTTTGGCACGCTCGTGTTCGCAGGGATGCTTTTCGTGGGCCTTCAGGACGCCATGTCTATCGTGGGCAGATACATCATTCCCGTGGTCGTGTGCCGGGTCATTCTTATGTACGAATTGGCCGGTGTACGGGAAAGCTGGGCTACGCTGGATGGTGACCCGGTGCCCAGGTTCGGCAAAGACGAAGCGCCGCAACTTGGAGGGGCCGAAGGCGAGAAGAGGACTGAAGTGCCTAAGAATGGAGGGATTTCGGTATCGACGTGGTAGTTTCATTAAGAAGCTTACCTAACTCCTTATAAAAATATCATAAAATAATCCAAAGATTGGAGTGCTTTTATTTGTTCTTATTACATTCTATTCAATAACTTTAGGGGAGAATAATCTAATATGTTTGTCTGAATATTTCGTTTTGTCGTAACCCGTAGGCCTGGGTGACCTCTTACTAAGACCCTGCACCTAGACGAACCAACACAGCCACACCTCGATTCAGCAATAGCCAGATAAAGCAATGGCTTGCGCCCCGTTATTCTGTATCTACATTATATCAATTCTGTCTCCACCGTCCTCTCCTTTCTGCTCGCTGGGCTACTCGTGGAATGACTCTCTTGCTCATGCCTCAGCCTGCTGTGACACAATGCCAGCCACTGAGGCATGACCCTCGAGCCCAGAGAAACCCACCTCAGAACCTTGGTCACAGATCTGCATGATCAGAGCTTTGGTCATCATAATCGGCATCTCCCTGGCCAATATGCGGCGTAGCGTCTTACTATATTAACTCATCTTGATCGAGGTGTGTATCTTTGTCGATGCCGCATTAATGCTCAACTATCTCTCAAAGTCCATAAGCTCCGTCTAGCCATGTTAAATAGCTTCTTTACTTTCTTTAATCCCCCTACCTAGGGATCTTATCTTTCTTTAATTATTATGTTTCTTATTATCTTATACAGTCTATACATTATCGCCTCAGTGGATAATAAGCCCGTTCTCTTAAAGAGAAATAACACTACATACATCGACACTATCATCCTAGTCTAATCCTACCAGGTCCTTAAGATCAGAATTATCCGCTTCTTCTCAGCAGGCCCGGCAGTCAGATCCAGACCCAGATGCCAAGGTCAAGTGTGTGATAGATTTCGGTGTCATCTGCACAATTGAAAACTTGAGGGCGACACTTAAGCAGTTGGAAGGGCGGGCCATTCGACCATCTGTGCTCCAGCACGGGTAGTAAGGGCCGGCGATCTTGGGCTCTTGGATCAAGCGTGGGGAAGAGCTGGTCCGCGTTGCGCTCAACACTCAGGTTTTGTATATCTGGGTAACAATAGAATGCAATTTGATGTCAGTACATGGCAAACTTTCATGTGATGATCTTTGCTGGTTGTATCAGCCGCTACTCGTGTTCTCTTCTCGTAGAGGCGGATAGAAGACTTTGAGGTTCATCCCATGGACCTGGTTGAACAACTGACAATCTCTATATCACACAGCGTGAGCGAAGCTTGTGCACCTACTCAAGCATCCGGAGTAGAAACGCGTCGCACTAATGGAGCTTCTTCCAGTATAGAGCATCCACCTTGACAGTCCCAAACCGCAACAACGGCCACGACTGCACCCTCATTCGCAAAGTCCTTCGCCACGTAGCAAGGAGATTCTGGTCGAATGATGTCATGTGTGGCTCCCTCTGCTGTGAACACAACATGTAGCAGAAGAGTCCAGGATATGATAGACAGTGTCTCGTGTACGATGGCCAAAACGCGGACTGGTGGCCTGCATCGAGGCTGCGGATGAATTTGATGATGGTCTGCACAAGACCGCGAGAAGCTTGCAGCACGGTCCCTACAGACGGTTGGAGATGGTCTAGGTGGATGCTGCTATTGATAATGGGGCGCAGGAGAGCGCGGAGAACTAGGATGTGTGTTGTGTAGTAGGCAACATAGAGTGAGGCGTGGCTCTTGACCGAGTCGTCTGCCTCGGCGTCGTCTGCCGCGGGTTGTATGTGAAGAGACTCTGGGAGATTCTCCAGCCAGTCGAGTAGTTTCTGACGGGGGCCACGGGCCTGTTCGATCAGAGTGTCTAGTGTCTGTGGCCGAGAGACGGCACGCAGAGAGCTGCAGGCAATCCGTTTCGTCAGTCATCTTGATCCATCAAGTATCTACGGCATTCGTGAGAGTACTAACAAAAATCGTCGACATACGCTCATTGAGATACCTGTCAACGAGCACATGTGTATAAAGTAGTCGGGATCTTGATGGCCAGTATCGTCCAGAGGGCCAATATTTGCATCAATGGCAAAATCGTCAGGAGTCGGAGGCGAAACGTCCCAATCGTCGTCATGCAGCATCGATGATCTGCCATGAGTGATGGATCGCCAAGTATGCTCAACGACAACAGTCCACCATAGCCGCCTTCTCAGTCGAATCTCCCACGGCGGCAGGTTCCATCCCGTCGGGTCAACATTCAAGCCCAGCGCCTGCGCCATGGCAAGCATGGACGCTGCAAGCGACCAGAAAAACGGGCTCTCCACCACAGCTGTGTCGAAGGGCATGTGGTTGATGAGTAGGATGAAGATTTGAATGGTTGATAGTCTGGGGAAGTGTAGCTCTCTTTGAAGGCAAATGTACGAGATCTTCCAGAGAGCATCGATGCTTGGTTTTGAGTAAGCGCTACTAAGACAAAGCTTCTCGTCCCAGGCTGTAAAGGGCGAAGCCAATGCGTATATGCCTGCAAGAAGTCCAGTAGGTGCCTCTGCTACAAATGCTTCTATGTCTTGCAGTACCAGTGATCGGGAAAGGATGGGTAGAGACTCAAAGATGAATCGAAAGTATCTAGGCTGTGTGAGCATCATCAAAGTGGAGGGGATGAATGACATACAGTTTCACCAGGGCAACGCCTGCAGTTTTGTCGACGAGTTTCTCGAGATTCTCCCGATCATCATTCGTCGACATGCACTCGTCAATGACTCTGCGCGCTTCAATGGCCGTCTCAGTCTGGCTCTGTAGGAAGTGGAGCGGAGGGTATCCGGGTGCTTCGCTGGTCCTCGCTGAGAACCTGCGGTAGGTCACTCGGAAGAAATCGACTTCCTCCTGGTCATTGTACGGGAAGTGCTCGAGACCGAAAGGATCCGACTCATTCGAATACCCGATGATCTGGGTGAAGTGATCGGGCCTTTGGTCGAGAGAGAGTCTCTGCAAAGGTACGCTGGGACTCGCCGGCGTTTCTGTCGACATTCGATTCATGCCTTCCACGTTTTGCAGATCGTCCGCGGGGCTGTCACCCTCAAGAGGTCCGAGATCTGGCAACTGGCCGTCTGCAAGAAATTGAAAAGCCCCGTCACCTCTCTCGATACTTGGTAGGGCTGTGTGGTTCATCGAGAGGTCCCAGTCCATTCCTCCATGGTTTGACCATATAGCATCCGAGATGATTGTGTCGAGACGAGGCAGGTCCTCGCCTGCGACTTGGTCAGCTTGGACATGTCCACCTAAGCCCAAGTTAGTGGAGAGTAGCCAAGTGAGCCGGGTAAAGCATCATTTAGTACCCGTTATTCCCAGCATTTCCTGGTGTCTACTGTCATCAACCGGCTGCTCTGAAACTTGGATAGCGTCGGTAAAAGTCACAGACTCCCTTCCCGGGGGAGCCACCGGAGGAACCACCGGAGGCGTGCCCCCGCTCTGTGCTCGAGAAGCTCTATCGCGTTGCTTCTTCCCCGGATTGCCTACAAAAGTGCAGAGCCGCGATGTCCGTTCGCAGAGCTGGCATGGTTTCCCTGGCTCCGGGATGTTGCAGAGCACCTTGCGAGCGCGACACAGGTCGCATGGCCGTTGTGACTTGGAGCGGTATCGCCGCGAGCCGGCGACGGCACGAGCGTTGGGTTGTGGTTGTGACGGGGGCGTTGTATTGAGCTGGGTATCATATTGGTCCATCACTTAGTTAGAATATACAGGCGTTGATCCTTTCTTCAGACCCCCGCATAATCAAGCTTCCTTTGGATCGACATCGGACGGAGGATCAATTTGGCTTGCTCAGTCTGTGCACGTGATCATGGTCACATGACGTTCTCACTTGGCTGCATCTCGGCAAGACTCGGCTTTGAGTGAGATTATAACACCATGTCATCCATGACAGGATGGAAATGTTACCAAATCCCAGTCGGTATTAATATCAGCCGTCATTAATATCAGCAAGTATAACAGGAATCTCTACCACGGAAATCTTATCCACGGTCATCTTTCTTTATTATATATATAGAAAAATATTACAGGCGAACACATAATCCTGTCAAGTCTCTGCTTCTGTAGGGTAGGTAGTCTACTTGATCCGTAACGAACAGTAGTCCGGTATCTGTTCCGGCTTCTTGAGCTTATATAAACCTCAACCTCGAGATATGTTCAGTTATCTCAAGGAATATAGACCACTATTTTGCTAGAACTGCTGGTAAGCGGTTCCCAGCTCGGTTTAAGTCCTTGGCCGATCCATCCGACTGTCGTTGATGTGTCATGATGTGGAAACTAACTTTCTGAAACCGAACCTATGCTTGTCGACTACTAGGATTGATCTTTCGCTTTCCCAAGGGCAAAGTGTGCACTACGGACCAGTTTATACATCAAAGGCTGCGAACCGTGGCTCATTATCGCATTTCTATGCATCAAGCTATCTATCGGCTCAGTTGCCCCATCAAGGGCCGGGTTTCAACTATATCAAGGAACGCTTTCATGCATGAAGCATCTGCAGGTTTCAAAGATATGCAGCTCAGCGGCAATCACAAAATAGGAAGGCAATCTCATATATTTTAACACAAATAATCTTTTTCGTACAATACACAAACAAGTTTAATTAAAGTCTCCTCGTCTCGCCCGCACCTGATCATATCTCAAGACAGCCCCAAGAAGTACACTCGCGCCAAGAGCACTACATCAAAGTTAGCACAAGTTCATGTCAAGGCTTATCGACAAACTTACCAATCTTCTGCTGAGCAGTATTCCGTGGGGTTGTGGCTGATCCCTGAGCGAGTAGGCGTAAAGATCATGCTCGTAGGACATCGGACACTCGTGTAACAGCTGTCGTGGCCAGCTCCGCTAACCATGGGCTTGTACAGCTTCTCCCCTGATGGAAGTTGAGGTAGGGTCGAGCACACATCAGCAGCGCTCTCCTCAACGACAGAAATGCACTCCTTGCTGAACTGAACGGCAGGGCTGTCGACAAGCAGCTCCCACTCGACCTCACAACCCTTCTCGCTGTCGTCGCGTGAGATGCGGAGGAACTCGGCCTCGCACTCCTTGACCATTTGGGCTAGTGTGTCGTCCTTGACATGGCGCACGTCGAGGGTAAAGGTGACGGTGTGAGACATTGTGTTGACGGTTCCGGGGTCGGTGGTGAAGATTCCGGTGGTGGCAAGGCCGTCGAAGCGCTTGGCGATGGCGTTGGCGGCGACGAGCATCTTGGATGCGCAGAGGACGGGGTCCTTGCGGGCGTATAGGGGGGTTGTACCAGCGTGACTGTCCCTGCCCTTGACGGTGATGTTGAACCACTTGAAAGCCTGGACGCCATGGACAACGCCGATCTTGAGACCTTCGTCTTCTAGAATGGGTCCTTGCTCGATGTGGAGCTCAAAGTGCGCTGCGAATGGATTCGAGCGATACGATGCCGCGTGCTCGCCTGTGTATCCTATCCTGTCGAGCTCTTCCTTCATCGACTTGGGGTTGCCATCGGTGGCCAAGCTCAGGACCTCCTTCAGGTCCCATGCGGTCTGGAGGGGAATCACGTCGGCCCAGACACCTGATGAGACAGCCATCTTGGGGAATCGAGCACCCTCCTCACTACGAAGCTCATTAGTAAGTCGGTTTGGACAGGAACTAGTGAGACATACTTTGTCCAGTTGACCACGCCGACGGGTCCTTCAGTCTCCCATCCGTTGTCATTCAGAGTTCGGAGGACCTCGAGGCCAGACACTACGCCCAAGATTCCATCGTAACGGCCACCAGTAGGTTGAGTGTCCAAGTGAGAACCCATCATGATGGGCGGAACATCGTTGTTCTTGCCAGGCCGAATGGCAAATAGGTTGCCCATCTGGTCGTAAAAAGTCTTGCAGCCAAGAGACTTTGCGTAGGCCATGAACCAGTCCCTGACTTGCTTGTCCGAGTCGTCAAGGCTCAGTCGAGCCATGCCGGTCTCAGTAGAGGCCCTGACTTAGGTTAGCACTAGGTGAACGCAGGGGAGGGTAAGGGGAGCACAACTCACTTTCCCCATCTATGTGCAGCGCCAAATTGGCAACTCTCGTGCAGTGACTGGGCGAGACGGGCCTCGCTGACTTTGAAGGGAGGTAGATTGCTGAGTGAACCCATAGTGAAGATGTGTGTGATGACCCTTGTCTGGTTCTAAGTAGACTTTGGAATAGTAGACTCAGGGTGGTAAGGAGTCAAATGGTAGGAATGATAATGAGACAGGCCTAGTACTTCGTCCAGAAGATAGCATGTCTAAATAGAACCAGTCGGCATCCAACCGCGGCCGACGGACGGCGTCTCCAAAGCTTGATCAACCGCCGGCCGTAACTTAGATTGCTCGACCCCGACGGCGGAGGGAGGCGGGGGAGAAGTGGGTCCATATCGCCCGTCGGCCGTCGGCGGAGGTTAAGCCCACCCAAGGCCTCGGTAGCCGGGTCGGGTCATGGTCAAGTGAAGCGGCCATTGGAGATGCATAATAGTACATATTTCCTGGGGAAGGGCAAGGTAAATCTTGCGGGGTTACGGGCTATTACGTACAAGTTTGCAGGTTCCCCGGTGACGGACTCGGTTGCCGGTTCGAGGTGCATGATAATCGATCATTGGTGAGCATGAGAGAGATTGATTGTCCATCATCTCCCGTCGGCCATGTCTGTTCAACAAATCGACAAGACTGTATCGTCAACTGCCTCTATCTTTTTATCGGCCGTAAATTGTAATTTCCTACAGCAGAGACGGACCACTCTGATACGTAAATTAATCCAGCCAACGGACGATGACTGTGTTATCAGAGAGCCCCGCCCGTGTCCCGACTCAATCCCCAGGTTGCACTGAATCATGGGGAAGCTCCGCCGTCGGCTGATTACAGTAGTTGGAAACGGCCTAGATCTGCGCCCTGCGGTTAACCAGCCTAGGAATGGTGGGCCACAAGGATAGTACTCCGTCGTATTCCCACAATGCTTAAAGAGGCGATCGACTTCCGCTGCACAAACTCAAACTTGCCTCCTCATTACAGACACCGACAAGGATAGACATCCTTCTTTGCACTGTTCTTCAAAATGACAACCTCAGAGAAGGAGTTGGAGCTCCAGCTCCCTCGAGAAGATGGCAATGGCGAGACGATGGAGCTGAACAACGCCCAGGAGCAACGCGTTCTCTCCAAGTTTGACAGATTCGTCATGCCTCAGATGGCCATTCTTGTCCTCTTCGCCTACCTTGATCGAACAAACATTGGTAACTATCGCCCATCGGCCCGTTTAATGCACCAATGAACTGACTGGGTCACCAGGAAACGCCCGCGTCTTTGGCTTTGAGGAGGACACTGGAATGCACGGCACCCAGTTCAACGACGTCTCCATGTACTTTTACATCTCATATGTCATATTCGAAACGCCCTGGGTCGTCGCCGTCAAAAGATTCGGCCCAGGCCGCGTCCTCGCCATTGCCATCGTCAGCTGGAGCGCCATCACCATCGGAACCGGTTTCGTCCACAACTACGGCCAGGTCATTGCATGCCGCGTGCTCCTCGGTTTCTTTGAGGCCGGCCTCTTCCCAGCCCTCACCTTCACCATCTCCCAGATCTACCCGCCGGCGAATCAAGGCAAGCGTGTCGCGGTTCTCTATATCTCCATCGCCCTGTCTGGGGCGCTCGGTGGTTTGATTGCCTACGGAATTCAGTCTATGGGTGCACGCCATGGGCTATCGGCTTGGAGGTGGCTCTTCATCATTGAGGGAGCCATCTCACTACTCGTCGGCATCGCATGTTGGGTCAGCCTTCCTACTTCCCCGGAGACGGCATGGTTCCTCAAGCCTGAGGAAAAGTCGACCATGCTGGTCATCAAGGAGCGGAACCACCCCTTCAAGGAGACTCAAAAGTTCTCATGGAAGCAGGTCGTCATGGCACTCACTGATCCCATGGTCTATCTCTCATCTTGCGCTCTGTTCTGTTCATCCATCGCCCTCTTTGGCTTCGGTACTTTCCTTCCCACTCTACTGAAGGGCCTTGAGTCAGTGCTTGTTCCCATCCGCCCCATTCTCATGCTGACCAGATCATAGCTACACTTCCCTCCAGGCGAATTACCTCAGCATCCCCGTCTACGTCCTCGCCTCCATCTGCGTAGGTATCACGACCTTTGTCTCTGACAGACTTAACCGCCGAGCAATCTGCCTCATTCATTCTCCTCTTTTGGTCATCACGGGATACGCTATTGCCGTCGGAACTGGCCACAAGGGGGTGGGCTTCTTTGCCATGTTCCTTGTGGGCGCCGGTGTCTACTCTTTCAACACCGTGCTTGTCACGTACGTCATCTTCTCTCTACAACATGCTCTTGATGCTAACATTTCTGCAGATGGGTGTCCAACAACATCCAGCCTGACTACAAGCGATCTGTGGCAATCTCCATGCTCATCTCGATTGGAAACGCCTCTGGACTGGCCGCTTCCCAGATCTATCCCATCGACGACGCCCCACGATATGTCATGGGAAATGCCATTTCCCTCGGTGGAGAGGTCATTGCTCTGCTATGCATCGGACTTTTATATGCGCTCTTGAAATATCGCATGCGTCAGAAGGAGCGCATGTTGGCTGAGGGCCTGGAGAGCAATGGTATGGAGGATGATCGTGGTCTCGGGTTCAAGTATGTGTTCTAGATGCTATGAGATATGTAGACATCCCGCGATGCCCGACGCAAAGCATCAAGATACCGAAGCTTGCAATAAACGCGCCGATAAGAAGAATCACCAATGATTAGAAAGCGACCCATATCTTGTGTCAACGGGCTCTTATCGACCGATTTGTTGTCATATTCTTTCAGGGAAGTCCTGGTCATGAGTCCATGTCGGAAGCTCCATATACCCTACGTCTACGCCATTTTAGTCACGGCCTGGTCTGCCTTCCTGCCAGGGGGTTTGTTTCTAACAACCCCCCTACGTCCTGCTGTACGTGTACTCCGTGGGGGGTGGGCACCGTGGTCGATTCTGATTCTGCCAACGAAGCCAAGTATAAAGGCCCGGGCGATCCGTCTTCCACGAGCTCTTTGAGACTATTTCCATCACCAGTACTGCAGCAAACCATTATGTTGTATCTTTCCTTATCACTGCCTGAATCGAGCCCGCTCTGTGCTCGATCAAGGGCCGGGCTTCAACTATGATAAAGAACACATTGTCAACTCTCTGGCCAACTTCCTCTCATCTGGAGCAATAAAGGGTGACCCAACTCTTGAAGATACTCTCAACTATACGCCGCCACAGCATCGTAGGCATTGGATTTTCGAATGGAAAGATGAAATGCTTGAAACCCCAATTTTCCCTAAATGGGGTGCGGATGGACCTAAGCCTATTGCTCAAAGCTCTTCAAATTAGAGCCACCAAGCGTCAAGATGGGCGGTCAGGGCGGGGTTTGTTGATTGGGCACAGATAAATCGGTTTGGCAGAACGTATCAATGGAGGAACTAATTGATTCCACTTGTCGATCGGATTGTCATACAACATCATTAAGGATGGCTCGCTGTGAGCTCATTGACCTCTTGTTGTATTTTATGAATTAAATGTGAGTGCCTTGAGGAAGGCACATGAGCACCAGACACGGAAGCATCGTGACTCATACGAAACATGAAGGTTGATTCCTCATAAGAGTAATACAATAGCTCTGACATATGTAGATGCGATGATCTGGTTTACAAGGTGAGAAGTAAATGAATAAAATATATACCTGCAAAAGTCGAATAGAATACGCTCCATGTAAGAAAAGACGAACTATATAGGGCAGGCGTTGAGTAGTTCTGCATCCGACATGCCTGTGTCCCCAACCCTCTCACCATCAGGGCAATACGTTCCACTCTCCGTAATCACAATATCGGCAGAATCTGCGTCTTTCCTATCGTCTTCATCCTCTTCGTCTATGTCAAAGCAGTTCGAGCAAGCATCAGTAGCCTGGCTTTCCCTGTAGCGGCCGAATACGGGATACGAGTAGGCGTCGCCGTTCTCGAAATGCTGCGTGAGCTGTTGAAGAAAGAGTCAGCTTTTGCCGTTTCCGCACGGATTCTAAGCGTGAGGGAAGGAAATATACTCACAGCCGCCTCGTATTCAATGTCCATCTTGCTTTGGACGGCAACCACCTGACAGAAAGCCCTTCCGCCTGCTTTGACCTTGGTCATCAGAGTATATCTGCTTTGAACCTGCAGCAATCCAGTCAGTGTCCGATCGTGGAGTCGCAAGATGCAAGGCAATGGACTTACTCTCTTGAATTCGCTGGTTTCTCCTCCGTCAACTGTCCTTCTATTTTGCTTTCCGACGTATTTTGCCGTGACTTCTATCTTTTTCTTGTTTTGGGCAACCGCCACTTCAGGAATGCCAGCTTCCCAAGAATATTCGGCTCCGATCGTGGCCCCGACTTCGCCGCAGTCTTCATGTCCCTTCTCTTTGGCCCAGGTGACTTTGGTGCCGGTCTCGACTGTGAGGAACAGGTCGACGGCCATGTCGACAGGTTCCTCGTCGCGGTTGTTGAACAGGACGTGCGACGCTTCAATAACCTCCATCTGACGACCACTGCGGAAGAAAAACTGTCAGCACCTTTCTTCACCTACACTATCGACGGGGGATTGCTTACTCGAACGGACGTGCGTTCAGTTCTTGCCAAGTAGGGCTGAACTTGGCGTCGCGCAGGGTCACCTTGACTGGCTTTGATTTGGAGAACAGCGGCGTCAGCGAGTCAATTATATCTCCAGCCCTGAGACGAAAGCCCAGAAGCATGCCATCGCACTTCTCGCCACGGGGGACATCGACCTCGGGCGGAGGACCACCAGGCCAGTAGGCACCAGCGTCCAGGCTGCATTTGCCACTGCCGCATGTGTCGGACAACTCGAGCACCATCCGGCCTACACCATTCTTGAAGCCGCCCGCGTAGAGGGAGAACTTGTCAAACGAGTCATGCCAAGGGTCCAACTTCACCGTGCCATAGCAATGGTCCTTATCAGCGGCAGGCTTCTTGCCTGCCGTGACCTGTGTGCCGTCATTGTAGACCATGCGGATCCAGCGAAGGGAGCCCTCGCTCGCCCAGGCCTCGATCTCGCGAGGGAACACGCCCTGGTTCCATTTGGCGAAGCACATGTCCTCGCCTCCGTCGCTTTCTCCCACCTTGATGGGCAACTGCATCCACTTCTGGGGTAAACCGCAGTTTTCGCCGGGGTTGGGAGGCGTGTTCGATTCTTCACCTCCGCCTCCGCCGGACGGCGCTTCCGGGGGCATGATGAGGTCCGGCTTCTTGATATCGGTGCTGTCATCGCCAGACCTGTTGCTGTCGCAGACATTGTATGCCGAGACAGCTGTGTTGGGAAAAGTACCTTGGATACTATGCAGATCGGCTCTTCCGTCGCCGTTGAGATCCGGAAAGTACTGGCATGAGCCAGCATAGCTGCCGCCATAGACCGGGAACGGTCCTCCCCTCTCCTGAATCTCCCACCAGTATCGCGAACCGGCGATGTCTCTGCGACCCATGTTGTAGTAGACGAAGGCGTCACCCGAGAACTTCTCGACCCAGATGGCATCATCCCGGCCATCACCATCAACGTCGGCAAAGCGCATGTTGGCCCGGTCGTGTTTCTTGGAGCCGAAGAACTGGTCAATGTATGTCCAAGCACCCTTGGCGTCCTGTGTCTAACCCCATATCTCTTTGAGTGCGCGAAGGCTCCCAACGCGTACCGGACAGGGGTTTGATCCAATCAAAATGGAGCTTACGAGAGGTACTTCTTTTCCTACCTAAATTCTATGGTGATATAAGTTAAAGCAGTACGATGAGTTACATAGTGCAACATTGCAAAGCTCATAGCCGTACCTTAATTTAGGCACCTTCCTTTTCCCCCTGTTCTCGTCAATCTCCCCTAACGCCTTCTCTTTTGCTTGTGACCTCATAATACCATAGTGATGGCCCTGATAGGCGTGATAGGCAGAGCGCTTGGTGCGGCCTTGATAGCTGAGCTTATGGCTTGGGTGATTGAGGTCTTCGTTGCCGGCCCTATATCTCTTCCTTCTATGAAAATCAGGACTGAAGGTCGCGATGAGGGTATCTATAAGGCAGCCTCGCTATGCCTCTTGCGATTTGTATTTCTTCTAACTTGGGCTACCGTGAAGTTGAAGAAGATAGCTATTGATAAGGGTAATATTAAATAAGAAGGTCTAGGCTAGAGCCTGCTAAGGGCCCCGACGAACGCGGTAATCATAGCCTAGCGATGCCCTCAATTAGTCTCCTTAGTCCATATAATTTATTTTGTTATTATTATTACGGCTTGGTTCCCCGTAATAGCGCTATAAGCCTCTATAGGCAGCTGAAGCACTACTATGATTGCTACAATAGCGATTATAGCCCAATCTTTTGCCCTGTGGCGTAACGGCTAAGGTGCACCGTTACTATCACGGCCCAGTACCAGACCAGGCGGTCTAGCTAGGCAGAAAACCACCACGTGATAAGACGCTGTAGAAGTAAGTAGGACCCACCATAATACGAGTAAGCACTTATACGTCGCGCTTACCCGCGATGGCATAAGGGCAATAAATAAATAAGCACTATAGGTTTTACCCCGGTAAGCACTCTAAGTATATAGAATATATTTACTATACTTCCCTATATAATAGCTACCTTAGTTATTAATATAACTTAGTTATACTTAATACCCTTAAGTATATTACTAGATATAACTTATACTTATTATTACTTAGACTATACCTAGTACTCCTTGCTAATATAAACCTAGTATAATTAGTTTATCTCTTAGGAAATATATAATTATTATATATTAATAGCTCTTATTTAGTAGTATATTATATACTCTAAGTAATACTATTATTATAGCACCTAATATTAGATCTCCTTTTATCCCTCGCAGTAAATTGCCTATTACCCCTTAGTAAGGGTAGCCCGCGACTAAGCCAAAGGAACCTAATGTCCTAATAGATATAGATAATAATAATAAAGAATATATTATCTTAGCCTCGTATAAATATAAGGTCTATAAACTTAGGAATAAATATAACTACTTAATTACTTAGTATAATAACCTCTTAGATAATATATAAAATAATACTAAGATTACTTAGAAATAACTTATAAGTATAAAGGCATTTATAAATAATATATAAGAATATTTCTGCTAAGCTATAAAATAGTAATAATAATAATATTAATAAATAATTAATAAATAATAGAATTAGATTAATTAACTTACTATGCTCTAGGCTTAGTAAAATAACCTAGTATAATAGCAGGTTTATAATCTTAATAACCTAATATTTAAGTATAATACTATTAATATTACTTATAAAGATATTAGCGAAATTATTAAGCCTAAGGACCTAGAGCTATTTAATAGATAAGCTATTTATATTAAGATATTCCTTATATCCCTTAGGGTATATTAATAGTATTTCCCTACTAAGATAGCTAATACTAAGAGTAAGGTCTTATATGCTAGTAAATATCTTATAAGTAATATACTTATTTAGTTTAAGCCTAAGCTATATAACTTTCTTAGGAATAAACCTACTAAAGAAATATAACTCTTTTTTATTAAATATAAAAACTTTAAAGATATAATTAAATAAAACTTTAAAATTATTAATAAGGAATAATAGGCTATATAGAAACTTAAGAACCTATAATAAATAAAGGCCACTTTAACCTATATAGCTAAGTTTATATAAATTACCTTATTTCTTAATTAAGAAATAAATACCCTTTAAATTATATTTTATAAAGGACTTAAAGATAAAATTAAGGATAAACTCTATAAAATAAAAAAACCTAATAACCTCTAGGACTATATTAATATAGCTATTAAGATTAATAATTAATAGTTTAAATAATATATAGAGAAATCTAATAAGGAATAAATTTAGGGCAATAAGAATAATATTAATTAGTCCTAAAAGCAAAAATAAGCTAAGAGTAATACTTCTTATAAGACCTATATAGGACTTATAAAACTTAGAGTAGCCTAAAAGGATAATAAAGATATTAAATATTATTATTACTATAAGAAGGGCTATAAGGCTAATAAATATTAAAAGAAATAGTAAGATATAAAGAAAGGACGCTACTAACTAAAGCCATAATAGCCCTTCCTAAAAGGTAAGAAATAAGTAAGATTTACCTAAGTAAATACTAAGCCCTAGATAGCTATTTATATTACTAAGATACTTAGAATAATATAAATAGGATATAATTATACTAGCGCATAATAAGGAGAAATTATTATGCCCTATTAAGCTACCTATTTAATAAAGGAAGAAACTATTAATAACTATATAATTAATAATATCACAAAGGAATAGCTCTATAAACTAATTAAGCCCTAAAAGACTAACTAATCGCACCTTATTAACCTAGGTATATAAAACCCTCTATTAGAATTAAATAATAAGAAAAAAGATCTAAATAGCTTCTTATAATAATAAACTATCGCTATGACTAAATATATAAAACCCTAGATAAAAGAACTTATAGTATTAGCTTTAGCCTAGTAACTACTATTAGTAGCTAATAAATAAGCTAACTTTTAGGAAGCTACTATAAAAGGCTTTAATTATAAGAAATAAATTATAGGATATAATAAATAAACCCATATACCCGCTATAGTCTACCACAGAGACTACTAATAGGATAACCCCGCATAATATAACTATACCCTATGCCCTTAATATTAACCTAAAGTATCCTAAGAATATAATAAGATTTATAAATAATAAAAGGCAGATTAATATAATAAGCTATTATATAATAATTAGGTTACTAAGATAAGTAATAGTAATATTAACTAAACTAAGTTTAAGTATAATGCTTAGAAATTATAAAAAGAATTACGCTAAGGATACTTTAAGAAGCCCTAAAAGAGTAATAAAAAACTATAAAAAGAGGAAAACTACCCTTAATTATATAATAAAAATAATAATAGGTATTAAAATAGCCTAAGGAAAAGATATATCTAGACTATATAGGAATATATAAAAATAGTAAATAAGTAAGAAATCTATATTTAAGCCTATTATAGGGAACTAGCTAAAAACCCTTAATACCTAAAAGCATCTTTTAACCTATAGGATAATATAAAAATATACCTAATATACTAGGAGTATATTAATATCTCTTAGATATTATATTAATACTATTAATATAAGACCCACTAAGAGAAGAAATAGGAATAAGACTACTTCCCCGTCTTACTACTATATTAGCTAAATAATAAACCTTACCTATAATATAAAACAAAGGGATATAAGGTAATATATTAATATAAATTTATTAGCATTATAAATATATAATATTCCTTAAAACTCTATTATGCTATCTAGAAAAAGAAATAAATTACCTATAAAATTAAAGACTAGTAAAAGACAATTAGCTAGGAAGATAAAAAAGACCTAAGAGCTAAATAAAAACAGTAATACTAAGACTAACTATATAGCTAAGATAATATATATAACTATAAAGCCTATATAAATAATAAATATAAGTCTAATTATTTTAGCTATATAATATTAAAAAACTAGATAGCCTATTTAACATAGGGCAATAAATAAATAAATAGGGGAATATATTACCCTAGAAGGCCTTATACTCTATGAATAGGGCATATAAGTAATACTACCTAGAATTAAAAATATAAGTCAAGGGAGAATAATTAAATACTTTAGTAGATAATAGAGCTAAATAGAACTACTTTAACCTAATAATAGTAAATAAGCTTAAGCTACTATAAAAATATAAATAAATACCTTACTTAGTTATTAACCTAAAAAGAACCCCTTTTAATTATAATAATAATATTATTAATAATAAGATTAATTACCTTAAAGTTTTTATTAAAAGAAAAAACTAAGAGATATTATTTAATATTATATTAAATAAGTAATATAATCTTATACTTAGGTACCTATAGTTATATTAATTTAACCTATATTTTAATTAAAAAACTAGCTAAGTACTCTCTTTTAATAATAAGATGCCCTCTATATTAGATAATAACTTAGATATAAGATCTTAAACTTTTACTAGAGATACTAGAGAAGTTAGAAAGAGATAAATATAAGATACCTCTCTACTTAAAGGGACATAATATAAATACTATAATAAATAGAAATAATAAAACTAATAAATAATTATATATATTATATAATAATTCTATAGATTAAAAGAAAACCTTAAATAAGCTAAGAAGATACTAGAAAAAGAATAACTTAAGAATATTTTATTATAGTATTATATCTATAAGAAACTCTTTATAAAAAAACTTAAAATAGGTTTACCTAAATATATATATTATAACCTTAAAATTAAGTTTATTAATAAGAAGTAACCTAACTTTAATAAACTTTATTTACTTAATAAAGCGTAACTATTAATATTAAAGAAATATATTAAAGATATATTATAGAAAAGATATATTAAGGAAAGTAAGTTATTTATTAGATACCTTATTATATTTATCCTAAAAAAGAATAAAAAGCTCTAACTCTATATCGACTTTAGAATACTTAATACTATTATAATTAGAGATTATATATTACTGCCCCTTATTAGCGAGTTAAAGGATTAACTTTTTAGGATAAAGTACTTTATAGTACTTAACCTTAAAGGAGCCTATAATCTTATCTAGATTAAAGAAAGATATAAATAAAAAACTACTTTTTATACTAAGTATAGACTATTTAAGTACTTAGTTATACCTTTTAGACTTATTAATATACTTATTATATTTTAATAAATAATTAATAATATATTATAAGAATATCTAAATATATTTATTATATATTACCTAGATAATATCTTTATTTTCTCTAAAATAAAAAAAAAAAATATAAAATATATCTATAAGGTATTATAAATACTATAAGACGCTAAGTTACTAATAAAACCTAAGAAAAATAAATTCTATGCCTTAGAAATAAAATTCCTTAGATATATTATCTTATATAATAAGATATATATAGACCCTAAGAAGGTCTTAGTAATTAGGGATTAAAAAGAACTAATAAATATTAAGGAAATATAAGCCTTTCTTAGCTTTACTAATTACTACTATAGGTTCCTTTAATAATTTAAGAAGATCGCTATATTACTAATTAATCTTATAAAGAAAAATAAAATATTTATATTTAGGGATAAGATAAAAAAAGCCTTTAGTATAATTAAAGAACTTATCCTAAGCGAACTAATACTTAAGATATTTAACTTATCTTAATAAATTAAACTTAAAATAAATACCTTAGACTTTATATTAGGCGCCTAAATTAAATAATAAGATAATAAAGGACTTTTATACCTTATTATATTTTATTCTTATAAGTTATATAAAGTAAAACTTAATTATTTTATCTATAATAAAGAATTCCTTATAATAATTAATGCCTTTAAGGAATTTTAATATTATTTCCTTAGAAGTAAATATTAAATTAAGGTATATATAAATTATAAAAATATTATTTGCTTTATAAAGACCTAAGAACTTAATAAATAATAATTATAATATATTAAATATCTTTTAGAATTTAATTATATTATTATCTATATTAAAGAAATAAAAAATAATAAGGTAAATACTATTAGCTAATAACCTAACCTAGATACTAGAAAGATTAAAGTAAAAAAATAGCTCTTATAATTTATATAAGAAAAATACCTAAAGTAATAAACTATTACTTATACTAAGTAATAAATATTATTATATTACCTAATAGGTAAATAAAAAAATAAGATTATTATTAATATTACCCCTAGAGAACTTAGGAGACTTATAATTAGATAAGCGGACTAAGTAGGAAGCTAATAAGGAATAATTATATACTAGAAATGCATTTTTGTATCTTAGAAATATATAGAAGAATTTATTAAATACTACTATTAGATAGTAAAATATAATAAAAAACTCATAGATAGAGATTTCTAAGAAATAATATATTAATATTTTTATTAAGAAAACCTTAGTATAAGACCTAAAAGCTACCTTAACTATAAAATATACTATAATAATATATAGCTAGGAGATAAGGACCTCCTAAAATTATATAAATATAACCAAGCTATAAGGATATTTTATATTACTATTAAAAGTACCTATATAATAAAATAAAGTAATTTACTCTTAAAGTAAATCTAAGAATATAATATATAACTCTTAGATAATAAGAAAACTAATAAATAATAAGTCCTAGATAAACTATGCTATAAACTTATACGCGAAATATATAATTACCTGCTATATAGATATTAAGGAATTAATAAAACCCTAGAATAAATTAAAATAATATTTATTTTCCTTAATATAAAGAAAATAATTATAATAATTATTAAATAATATAACCTCTATATAAAAACTAAGGCATAATGCTATAAACCTTATAGTAAGTTATAATTACTCCTAATTATATAATAACTATAGGACTTAATTACTATAGATTTTATTATTAAACTACCCCTATTAAAAGAACTAATTACTAAAAACTTCTATAATAGTATTCTTATTATTATAGATAGACTTATAAAATTTTCTTATTTTATACCTTATAGAGAAGTAATAATAGCTAAAGAATTTACTTATTTTTTTTATTTTTATATTACTAAAATATATAATATATTACTTAAGATTATTATAGATTAAGGATTATTATTTACTTTAAAATTCTAGTAAAGCCTTATAGGATACTTAGGAATTAATTATAAACTCTTTATTATATACTATAAGAAAATAAATAAATAAACTAAATATATAAACTAAATATTAAAATAATACCTTTAATACTATATTAACTATAAATAGACTAACTAAGTTAAGAAGCTACTAACTATATAGCTAGCCTATAATATAGCTATAAATAAAAGCATAAAGATTATACCTATATATACTAATTTTAGATTTACCCTAGACGCCTACTAATAAATAAGAGATATAATTATTAACCCTAAAGTAATCCTTACTAATAACTAATTATATAACCTATATAAAGAAATAAAAATAAAACTTAAATTTATTAAAAATAAAATAATAAATTATACTAATAAGAAAAGAATTAAGGGATTAATCTTCTTAGAGGGAGATATAGTCTATTTTATAATAAAAAATATTAAAATAAAATAATAAAATAAAAAACTTAACTATAAATATATTAGACCTTATAAAATTAAGCGGAAAATCTTAGAAAATAACTATAAACTAGACTTATTACTAAAAGTTAAGCTCTACTTAATTATTTATATTTTATTACTTAAATTAGTAAAAAACACTATTTAAGTTAAAACTAGTAATAAGCCTAAAATAAAAGTTAATAAACTAGAGGAATATATTATAAAAAGTATCCTCGATATAAATAAAATTAATAGTAAAATAATATATTTTATTAAATAGAAAAACTATCTAAACTTTAAAAATATATAGGAACTATTAGAATACCTTATTAATATATAATATCTCCTAAAAGACTTTTACTAGTAACTTTAAAAAAAGGCAAAGAAAAATTCCTAAGACTTAGGGAACCCTAGTTAATAAGATCTATATATACTAAGGACTATATATCTAAGATAGCCTTAGACTCTACTACTTCTAGCTTATCTAGATTATCTATTAACTCGAGGTTGCAATAAGTTATTTCTATCTCTTTTGAAATTAAAGAATAATACTATATATATAATTAAGATAAATAAGCTAAAGACTCCTCTAGCTCTTATTAATAAACTACTAACTCTTTCTATGCTTACGCTAAGGATATATAGCGGGCTTATAGAAGCTCCTTTGCTATAAGCTCCTTAGCATTAATCTACTTTGCCTTAGAAATAATTCTTAATACTAGAAATAAGTTAATTATAAGTACTTATACTATAATTATAAGAAGGTACTCACGGGAATATAGAGGAACCCCTATTATATTATAAAAATGACCTAAGCGGGTATATAACCTATATTTCTTTTTACTATTAATTATCTTATAGATAGCCCTATAGGCTTAATAGTAAGTATATAGTATTATAATAAAACTAGTATATTTAATAAATTCTATAGAAATATAGTAATAATAGGTAAAATTAGCAGGTTTAGAATTATTAGATTTTTTTTATTTTTTAGAAATATAGCTAGATATTATATTAATATATATTAGTAAGAGATTAAAAAAGTAGAATATAAAACCAACTAGGTTAGGGAATAATAGCTATTTATGCAGCCTTAAGGATAAGACTAATAGAGGGGAGACCTCGTGTTATAGCCTAGTATTAGACTAGGCGGTCTAGCTAGGTAGAAAACCACTATATAATAAGACGCTATAGAAGTAAGTAGGACCTATTATAATATAAGTAAGTATTTATATATTATGCTTACCCGTAATAGCATAAGGGCAATAAGCAAATAAGTATTATAGGTTTTACCCCGGTGAGTACTCTAAGTATATAGAATATACTTATTATACTTCCCTATATAGTAATTACCTTAGCTATTAATATAACTTAGTTATACTTAATACCCTTAAGTATATTACTAGATATAACTTATATCTACTATTACTTAGATTATGCCTAGTACTCCCTACTAATATAAACCTAGTATGACTAGTTTATCCCTTAGGAAACACATGATCGTCACAGTTATAATTATAAGTAGTAGTAATAAAAGGAATCTTAAATTACTTTATAGCTTCCTTACTAAAAAAATGCTATATTAGCTATGCCTAGGCTTTTATTATATTTAGTCTCTTCCTCTTTTGGTTAATGCGTTTATTACCCTTAAATATAGAAGTTAAGAAGAGCACGAGGGTATTATTCTTTTATGTGATTTAGTTAACCTACTAAGCTAAGGGATAAATTAATAAGAGAAATATAGCTAAATCTATTTAAATTTCTTGCCTTATGATTAATTATTAGGGCTATTTAAAGCTCGCTAAACTGAAAAAGGTTATAGCTAGTAGTATTATTAACTTTAAGCTATATGAAGGGCTTAAAGATACCATAGTTGCGGCAGGTTATGCCTATGGCCCTGTAACTTAGCTATTGAAGATATATAAAGAGATTTACTAATAAGAAGAGGTTATTAATAAAGACATGATATCTAGCTTTTAGTAACTTATTAACTAAGTGTAACGGTGCACCTTAGCCGTCACGCCACAGGGCAAAAGATTGGGCTATAATCGCTATTGTAGCAATCATAGTGGTGCTTCAGCTGCCTATAGAGGCTTATAGCGCTATTACGGGAAACCAAGCCGTAACACTAAGGTAATAACTATGCTTTAAGTTAGATTAAGAGGCATATATAGGTCCTTTTATCTTTAAATATATAGTTAATAAGAAAATTAACTCTTCTTTCTTAGCTGCCAGCGCGGCTTCTTAGGGAGACCAATAGGTTTATATCTCTTCTTCGGCTAGTACTAAATCTACCGTAAGAAGAAGCCCTTCTAGGCCATAACCTAGGTCTTAAAGCCGAGGGGCATGGGTTTATTTAGGACCTTTATTATCTCGTATGACCTCCCTATGAAGCGGGTTATATACTTATCCATAGCGATATTTATGCCCGGGCTCTATAGCTCAAGAGACGCTGCTTATAGGTACTTAGACTAGTTATCTATAGCCTTAAAGACCTTTAGAAGGCCTATATTAGCGAGGTTAAATAGGTTAAAGACTCATAGGTGCCGTTAAAGAAGCTAGAACCTATTAAATATTATATATTAAATAATCAAGTAGTTAGGGCCTTAATGCCCCCGATAAGAAGTCTCCTAATAGGCGCGGAGCCTTGGTTCCTTATGAATTCCTATATAAATTAGGATAGTAAGCTATATGTATACCTCGGCGATAGAGGTATTATGCCAGCCTCTAAGCCGGGCTGCTGGGCGTAACTAATGGTCTCGGAGTAGGCTTATAACCTAGCTATTGGTATATTAGACCTATCTTTTAACTAAGGAATAAGGTAGGAAGAGCTAGAAGAGCTATAAGGGCGTATAGGGCAGTGGCTTAACCTTAAAGTCGCGTGAAGGCATCTCCATTGGAAGGAAGTAAGCCCCGCAGGTTATAGCCGGGCTGAAGACCGGCCAGCACGTGATATTGTTGGGCTACTCGCGGCGGCTATTTTCCTCTGTGATATAGCTACTTGAATTAGAGGCGTTAAGTGCCTCGCCGGGAATTGATTGAGAAGTCATAGGTCTCTTCAAAATGATTTCTATGGTGTTTTGGCTGTAATTCCTTTCTGAGAGACCTTCCCGTACCCCGCCCGTACCCTCGTCATTACGTGAGAAAAAGTGGGTCCGGTACGCGTTGGGAGCCTTCGCGCACTCAAAGAGATCCTGCCGTTCTTCTCGATGCACAGATAGTCGCTGCGGCCACTGCCCGAGACATCAGCAAACTGAACGGGGATATCGTGGAATCCGATGCCTCTCTTCTCAGGGCAGTACAGCTCAGGCGCAGGATTAGCGAGGTACTGCCAGTTGAAGCCACCACCGGGGGTGTAGTTGTTACGCCACACAGAAACACGATTTTGGTTATTCGGGTCAACCCAGACAATGTCGCACTGCCGTCCCCGTCCCAGTCTGTGAGATGGAGGTCTCTTCGATCGAGGTCGCGGTCTGGCTTAAAGAAGGCCTTTTGCATAGGCCCCCAGTAGCTCTCCTGGCCGGTGATGAAGTTCTTGCCGCCATTGGGGTAAAAGTCCATCTCTCCCTTGGACAGGACCCAGACATAGTCGTCTCGCCCGTTGCCAGTCATGTCGCAGTATTTGTTGCCGTCGGCCTTGGGTTTGGTGGCTCCGTATCCCTTGTTTTTCCAGACGCACATCCTGAATGTGTGCTTCCCGTTGCTGCCCTTGGTATGCTCCATGTGCACATAGTCCAGCTTCCCAAGAAGGCCAAAGTCCTGGGGCTCGCCGTAGATGCGGGCGAAATGTATCCTGTTCCGGATCCCGCTGGCAAAGCCACCTGCGTGAGTAGGACCCGATGCCTTGCCCTTGTAGTAGCCCGGACGCCAGGCTACTTTGAGACCGTCGCCTTCTTTTCCCACGCCACAACTTCGAGAGTTGGTCCAGGTGTGCGCCTCTCCCTTGTCACCAACCCAGATCCAGTCGTCACGCCCGTCACCGTTAAGGTCTTCGAAGCGAGTACCATCCAGGTTACCCATACCCTTACCATTGAACCTCTTTCCAAGAGCTTGCCAGTATTCGGGCATGTCGTTGATCCATCCGTTACGCCAAACGTAGACGTCTCCGTTGTCAGAAAGACCACAGAATTCAGCTCGACCATCACCGTCAATATCTGCCAGACGAACCTTGGCTTGAGGAAACCTCGAGTCAGCAGCTCTCCAAAGGCCCTTGTAGACAAAGGATGGAGGCTTGTCGCCGCCTCCGTTACCTTGGTTGATACTGGCATAGACGGCACCGTTAGGACCAATGCATGCAAAGTCGTCAAGTCCATCGCCATTCAGGTCGATAAAAACAACTCCTTTCGGCCTGCAACTGTCGTTGACATTCAAGTCGGTAGCAATTTTGGTGAACTTCCCACCCCCATCATTCCTCCGCACGGCGTAAACAACATTACCCGCAGAGTTTTCGACCCAGCCAAGAAGATCGTCACGGTCGGAGCGGAAGATGCGGGCAAAGAACCACTGGTCCCGATCCCAGTCGCTGGTGATGGTCAAGAGCGCGCCCATTTCTTGACTGTCGTGCTCATAAGTGCCGTCGTCGTAGCCACTGCCCCTCTGGGTCAGGGAACCGGCGTTGACGCCATCACCAGGACTCTTGCGACAGGTTTTGCCGCCGTCGTTGGAGGTATCTGCGGGTAGGGGATCCTTGAACTTGTTTTCCTTTTCGGCTTTCTGGCTAGCCGACCAGAATGCGCCCGCCATTTTCCTGAAACCGAAGTCTGTAGGATGCGTGCCGTCACCCAGGTCCGAGAGCGTCATGAAACCATCCAGATCCGCCAGATAGATGGGCTTGCCCTCCTTGTACAGATCCGAGACGACATCACGATATCCGTTGTTGACACCGCCGCGGAAGGCTTCGGCCGCGGGTTTGTCGACGGGAAGAATAGTCGAGACAATGATGACAGTCTCGGGCGAGATGTTCGACCAGAGGTCGAGCAGCATCGATTTGAGTCTTTGGGGCTGGCCAGCCGGGTCAATGCCTCCAACAATGTCGTTTGTGCCAGCATTGATGACGACTAGGTTTGGTTTGTACTTGTACGAAAGCTTAGAAGCATCGTGAATCTGCTTCACAATGAAGCCAGAAGTTGCTTCCACGTCCTAATCAACGTATCAGGTCAGGTCAAGTAAATGTAAATCAAGGTCAAGATTCTCACGTTGTCTTTCATGGTCCCACCGTTCTTTGTGCCGACCATGTCAACTTTATAGCCAGAAAAACGCAGCTGATCTCTCAGGAGCTTGCGGAAGCTGGTTAAGAGAAATGTTAGAATTGCAGACACGAAGCGTCGGAGGACTAACCCATTTCCATCGCTTGATCCCACACCAAAGACGATGGATGCTCCAAGAGCCATTACCCTAAGATCAGGCTGGGCACGCTTTTCAAGTACAGGTGGTTCGAGGCCATCGAGACCCCCGAAAGAATCGTTAGCTTTAGCCCGATGATGGAAGGCATCGTGAGGATGACTGTAAACGAGTGTGGTAGTGTTGAGTAGCAGAAGATGCAAGAATATTCCCCAGAGGGAACTAAAGGAGTGTATTAACTTCATATTGTGTAACGATTGACACGAAGAAACAGAGGCTGTCTTGAGAATGACCCAACTGTGCCTGCTGGAGCTCTTCTTTCCACCACGACTTCCCAGTGCCTTTATAAATCATTATTCCTCGTCTTGTCTTGTGGTGTTATCGATTTGCCGGCTTCCTTGACCGTCTTGGCGTAAGACAATATGGTCCCACGGCTCATTCCGTCCAGCGAGGAGGCTTGGCAAAGTAACTGTTCTCTCGCTTATACACAATTTGCCCACAATTACAGTCAGTTTTTCCCACATTTCTAGAGTAGCAATTGGCTGAAGTGGTGCTACTCTGCTAAGCCCCCCGATTTCCCCAGTTAATATAGTAGGTCGGAAGGATTTCGGCCGGCAGGATTACAGGGCCGAAAGCAGGAACACGCCCTTGAGCGCGCCCCTGGATAGTCCAGCCGAGTACAGTCAGCCTACCTCTATTCCTCCTGCGTTGCTCAGCCTGACATTATGCTTAAGGCTTAGCATGTCACTTGAACGCCAGGCACCTTTCCAAGGAAGCCAATCAGACCGATTCCTTTAGCGATAAAAGCCAAATACGGCAGGTAGCCTTGGATGTGGGAAGAGGCCCCGGGAGTTAATTGTCCTTAAGGTTAGCGGAGAATCTAGAGGCTACGGGGACTTAGGTTCGTATTGATCAACAACGCACCTATCACGGACTATTTCGGGTCTAGATGGCATCCATCCTGTATCTCGCCACCAAATTTATCGAAGGATTGGTTAAGATTTACTACCACGGCTTCGTTCACGCGAGAAGGGGTGCTTGACAATCTCCGCCAACTGCGCTTTTTCTGCACTGCGCTGTCTCTATCACTATGGAAGCAGCTGATTCAGTGAAAGGGTGGCTTAGATAGATGATTGTAGCCCCGATCAGGAATCCAACACGTCCTAGGAAAAATAGGAGCACGGAACGATCCATACCTTGCATGGGACTCACCTGAGCAGTTGCCGAGCCAAGTGGCAAACACAGAAAGGCCGATGCATGGTAACGGAAAAGATAGGGTCCCTGGAGCCTTACTGATCTCGGCAATGTTGCCTTTCCCGTCGAGGGGCTATAAACCATGTGGTGGCTTCGAACAAGGGTTCACTCGGTAAGCTCCGGCGGGCGCAGGGCTATATCAGGGGACCTTAATTTGTTGTCTGACATGGCTAAGATAGTAGTCCGGAGGACTTTGGTTTTATCCATAAACTATCAGCCGTAGCAATCCACGGGATTATGTAAAGGTCCCTGAATTAAGGTGACATTTCAAGTTGGGTGAGGGGGTCGCAACGAGGGCAGCCATTTAGCACTTTGTTGATGATTCTCCCAAGTTAATTGACTGACACATTAAATCGGCGTTATTTTCATGAACCTAGGTATAGGTTTGTCTCCAGTCCAACTTTGGGCTATCGATATTCGTAGTCAAAGCAATCTTCCCAACATCCAAGTCCGGATTGACATCGCAAATTCTAACCTTTGTTCCCTTGATCATCTGTAACCTATCAGCGCCACTCATCCCGCTACCCTCTTGGATAACTCTGATGTATTGGGAGTCTCTAGTGAGACCAGCCACGCCTTCCAAGAAGTCAGGTGCCTTGATGATGCAGCGGATGACCACGTTGACGAGTGAGAGGCAAAACAGCACCAAGGTTGACGCAAGTGAGACAGAGAACCATGCCTTGTGCATGGCGTATCTGCTCTCAACAAACTCTGTCCAAGTTGCCGTGCTGTTATGCCACATCGCGTTGCGGCCTTCTAAGCTGGTGCCATCCCCTCCAGTCAAGATACTCGGGTCTTACATAGCCATGATAGCCGTGTTCAGTGCAGTAGCCATCCTCGCTCCAAACACATCCAAGGACACGTTCGCAAAACAAGCCCCTCCCACACCACCAGGCAGTTCTGGAGACTTGCGTTTGAAGATGAACGTAGGGTCAAGGAGATACGTTTCTAGCATACTAACATCCCGTGAGTTCTGGCTTGCTGTCGCAAAAGGCAATTCCCAAATGATGCCAGTCATCGTGGGCCCGCTCGAAACGGCAGTCAGATTTCCTGCGATGGGAAAGCCAGGGCTATTGCGAATTCGCGCAGTCCAACAGCTCAGCTCATCCGAAGGGCTGAACCTCGTGCATGCGACCTCGATGTCCACATAAGTGGTGCTAATGTCGCATATTTGAAATGTCCAATAGATATCATTAAAGTCGTCGCTGTTGCACATTCCCGCAATGACGAGCTCAAGTTTAGACCCCGGTTTCAAGTCAACAGTCGGGTATAGATAGTTCGTTATGTGTTCCTGGGCCCTTGTATTGTTCACAACATCCAGAAATAGACTGGGGATGAGCGTTTCATGTTTTTAGTTCCAGTACATGCGTTGCGGGGCCACTTAAGGATCTGAGGATGGGTGGCTGTGATAAAAGAGTTTGGAGGAGCCATCTTCGAGCCAATCTGTCGCATTGAGTATGCCCTTGCAGGAGAGGGTTTGGTAGTGAGCATGGACCGTCAATGTTGAGTTTCCCGTTCGGTTGAACGAGCCACCACGAATAGGGATTCCAATAAGTGAGGCATACGGGACCACCATGTCTGCTGGGACTGACACCCAAGCTGAGGGATCATCAGGGTCATAACCTGGGAGCAACTCTAGGAATGGGATGCGCACATTGCGCCACAGGTCTCGTTGACCCATTCGAGCGGCTTGTGACGTTCCTCCCAGGCCAGCGACAGCAGATTCAAACCCATCAGTTGACCCGTTGGCGTGAGAGATAAGTGTATCAGACGTGTAGAACGATGCGACGATGGCGCTTCTAAAGTCGGCGATGTATGAAGACCTGGCCGAGGTGCCGGCAAACACCCCCACGATGTCAGAGCTGTTGTAGAAGAAATTAAAATCCGATATGTTGCTTCCTAAGTAATACAGGGCAGGAACTTCTGTGGCTATCGAGTTGGGTTGGAGGTGCAAGGATGACGGCTGCTTGGCCTCCAAGAGGACTGAGGCACCACACGAATGCAATACCTATGGACCATGCAGTAATTTGCCGTACCGTAAAGAGATTTTTGAAAGCTGCCACGGTAGTCTGACTGGTCAAGAGAAACTCGAGAGATGCTATGGAGGAGCCCTGTTCGGCGCGGTGGAGAGCCAGAGACTTGAGGCACGGTCCGGCGACGGCGGCGAAGGAGATGGGTCACAGCGTTGAGGCAACTTGCAAAACTTCAAGTACGTCGTCTCCAAACGGACTTTGTTCCTTATTGTTGAGATACGCAACCATGGCGACTAGTACTGTCTCCAAGTCAGTTATAATTGAACCACAATGAGATGGCTGCTTACCGATGTGTGCGACGGGAATGGCGATCAACAGGATTGAAACACCAACTCTCCAAAACCATGAAGGTGCCCACTCCTTTAATGTATGAGGAATTTTCCGGTCGTCCTCTCCGCGATCTGTTGCTGTTGCTGTTGCTGTTGCCACCTGGCCATGATCTTTGGAAGCGAGCAGGTTGTAGGCAGTCATGGTGAGCAGAAATTTCAAGTTGAAGATGATGAGTAGAAAAAAGAAAATCAGAAACTAGTTCGAGGGGTCCCGACAGGTGGCGCTGTGGTATCGATATAAGAGGCCAAGCCCGATGCGCCAAGCCAGACGAGGCTCTGAATCCGCCGAGGTGTGAAACAAGGATAATCGGCCAAGGCCCTTGGAAGCATGGCCCTATCCGATGGCAATTCGCTAGGGAGGTATACATAGATATTCAATGTGATAGTGAATGCTTCCTTCTATCGAGTTGCCACCTGTTGAAGAGGTTTCTCTTAATGGGTAGTTGTTTTGTGCAAGTCCGCCCACGACTCGCACCTGACCCAAGTCACCAAATTGTTCTTCTCGCCTGATGGAAATCTTCCACGTCGTCAAACCAAGTCTTTTCATCATCGAATCCAGAAAACATCAAAATCCCACAGTCTATCGATATAGTCAAGATCGTTCCCATGACCGATGAAGCTCCCAAGATCCCCAACACCCCTACCACGTTCCTCCTTTTGCCCACCGAGATCCGCGAGCAAATTATAACGGAGGCCACACAACACTCTCCTCGGGGTCACCTTGCCGCTGTTTCCAAGGAATGGCAACCTCTCATCGAGAAGAACACGTTTGAGTCTCTCGTCGTCAGCATAGAACAGCTATCCTTCCTTGATTAGTATGTGACAGGAAGGAGAGAGCACCTGGTCAAGCGTATTTGTCTCAGCATCAAGCTTTCACAGTACAAATGTAGATACTGCCTGGGTGAGGATGAATGGAGCCACCATTCTCGGAGCAACCGGATCTTTTCCAGGTCTTTGATGGGCCTCTTTCGCCGGTTGAGGAGGTGGGCAGAGGGCAACCTGACACTAGAGATCAACGCATACTCGCCGAGCGATTCGCAACACTTTTTCAAGGGCTACTACGTTGGAGATCCAGCTGAGGACGAAGCTTTCGGCGATCCTCGTACATTCGACGACGAAAGACACGGCTTCTCGCCCAACGGCCAAGAGGCTCCGCAGGAAAGGGATATGAGAGAAGTATATGACATGATGGGGGAATTCGTGCCGTTTCTTGATCAAGTAAGAGGCGTCAAAAGATTGCTCATTCGTCGACAATGCCGCCGCCAATTCACCACTGGTCTTTTGTCTCTGCTCTTTGCCGCGTTGCCTGCACTCGAACACATCCATTACGAGCCCTGGAGGATGATTGATAAGGGGTTCCAAGATAGCCAATGGTATCCAGGTAAGAATATGCGTTCCTAATTGATGCCATCTCTACGGGGCTGACATGCAGACTGCAGCTTTCAGCACCGTCATCTCTGGGCATCTCCCACGAAATCTCAAGGCCCTAACACTTTTCGAGGACTTCAACCAAGACTTTTTTCCAGGGTCAGTTGTTCCAGGGAGAATACCAAACGCACAAACTGCCCAAGCGCTTGTGGCCGCGAGCCTAGAGCTTGAACATGTGTCGGCTTCTTTCATGGTTGATGCCCAAGACTTCTTCAATGCCAACCAAGCTTGTCGTCATCAAACCAGGTGGAAAAATCTGGAGTTCCTTGCGCTGACAGGACGGTTAGTCGACCCAGCAGGCAAGGACCTGGGACTCACCAATCTCTTGTATCCGGCGGGGAGATTTGCGCTTGGGGCACCTCGGCTACGCACCATGATTCTATGGTACGGGTACAAGAACCAGGCTTGCGCCTTCATCTACAAAAGGGACGACACCTCAATCACTTGGCACGGAACCCGAGAGTTCGACTTAAATAAACGACGTATCATCCAGATATAGCAACGCGTTGTCAACAGTCGTGACGCTCGGGTACCCTTATCGATCAGAATAAGGCTGGTGACGGATGAGATCAAGTCTCATGGAGATGCCATTCATTACCTTGGTCTGCCTGCTGGTACCGTGGTTGATGCTCTATCCCTGAGACACATCCGCGTGGAAAGCAGAATCCGCTATACCTAAGCTGAGCTTGCAGCGCTATCGTCAAGTCCGCAGTGACGGTATTGAACTGGTTTCCTCTTCATGTTAGTATCGCAGGCTGTACAGTATGGTACTGAGAGCAATCACGGTGATGTAGAGACGGTTGTCGTCCTTGATATACTTTTGAACGCGTGCCAGACTAGTACCATCCAAGTGAAGGCGTCTGAAATCCGGTCGTGCCAAGGGCGGTTCTTATGACAGCTTTCCCCGCGTTGATCCTCGGCAGTCTCTAGCTCCCCCGCAAATTGGACCATTGCCACCAAACTTTATCCATTCGGATTGAACTGAAACAAGGAAGAAACGGACGTGTTTTTGATGGTGAATCGGCAACGGCAGGGGTATATTGTGCTGCACACGGCTTGAAGGACCTGCTCGATCACGCAATATAGCGCCATCGCCGCTTGACCATTCGGAGCCGGCCCCGGTTATCATCTCCCGGCCTCCCCTCGCCGATTCCCGTTCTTCCCCGTTTCCTCCGTCAAGAAACAAACAAAGATGTCGCCTTCTTCAGCAATCAGTCCGTCTTTCCGCGCGACGCCCTCGTTCAATCTCCGAGCTCCGGTCTTCTCCAACATTGAGAATTCCGCCAGTCTCAATGAGCAGCCTACGAGTCCAGATGTCGCCGATGATGCGTCTCAAGGGTCCGGGAAGCGGAGGAGACTTACCACGAGTGACTTTACCAGAAGGAAACGCGCTGTGACGGCTTGTCAGTTTTGTCGGATGCGCAAGACAAAGTGCGATAATGTTCGTCCGAAATGCGGGTACTGCGTGCGACAGAGAGCCAAGTGCGTTTATGGAGATACGGATGAGGTTGAAGCTGATGGAGAGGATGCTGCGGTTTCTAATCGCCAGTTGATGGAACAACTGGTGGAAATCAAGGAGATGCTTCAGAGGAATGAGGGCACCAGTCACGGACACTCGGATACTGACCCTTCGTTGGCGGCTGCGACATCACCGCAGGCCCAGGCGGCAACAAGTCCTTGGGCAAGATTCTCTGCCAACACACCACGACCGAACGAGAGCAAGCCTCCGGGATTCCCATTTGAGGCTCTCCGTTGCGAATCTCTCCTACGATGGCCAGCCCTTAGGAGCGTTGTACCAGGTGACGCCCAGGATATCGACTCATTCCCCCTCAGCTCGGGGTACACCGAGAGCACTCTGCAAAATGGAGGTGGAGGCCAGGGCATAAATGAATCAGCCTTTGTTCCCTTGTGCCGCAAGTTCCTTTCTCAGGTTCATCCAAGGAATCCTGTGCTAGATGGGCATGAGCTCATGCGACACGCTCGCTCGGCAGAGGAAGATGGGCTGAAATGGGATTCTTCATCATGTCTTGTGGTAAGTTATCTGGCTCTTCTAACTCGACAAGCGCTGATGAGAAAACTGCAGCTGCTCGCGTGCGCATTGGCTTCATATACCGACATGTGGAGGAGACCAAACGAATATCCCATCCCTCCAACCCCAGAACAACTCGGCAGTTTTGCCGACTCTCAAGAAAGAGCAAAAGCAGAACCGTACTATGCGGCTGCCCAGAAGAGAATGGGACTTCTTGGGAATACTATTCAGGACATTCAATGCTACTTCTTTGCTACGATCTTTGAGAAGTTTGCTCTTCGACCATTAAGAGCCTGGTGCTATATCCAGCAGGCTTGCTCGCGGTTGGAAACCCGACTGCTGCAGCGTGGTGAACGACCACGGACGGCCTTTAGGGATACAAGCCCTGAGGACTATCACCTCGAGCAGAGACTCTTCTGGTCTTGCTTTCGGGCTGAAAGGCAAGTTGCCATGCCTTTGGTAATGCGGAACCGTGCTAACTCATCTTAAGCGAACTGGTTTTCGAATTGGGACTACGACCAAGTTCCCTAGAGAACTTCTCATATCCACAGCCTTTCCCGACACCCCCAGAAGGCCTTTTGTCTGATTTCAGCCCAGCCACAGACGGATCGTCAGTTGGTCCAGACGAAGAACAACGACAAGTCGATGAGAGAGGATGGTGCTACTACTTATCAGAGATTTCCATTCGTCGTACCGTTGATGAGACGCTCAATCTCTTGTACAGACACGGCGAGGGTTACTGGATGAAGAATCCTGCTCACTTAGTTCGCCAATACCACGAGTGCGAGCAGCAAATAGCTCTGTGGTGAGTCCGTGTGTAGCTATCCAGGTATGACAGAGGCTAAACATGTAACTCCAGGAAATATCATCTTCCTTCTGTCGTCCAGTTCGACGATGATGTACTCCCAGATGAAGAATTCGCCGCGGCCCTCCAAGGCCGCGCATCTCTCTGGCGAGAATACACCCTCCGCCCAATCCTCTTCTACGTCCTACACCACAATCCAGAAGAACCCATCCACCCCGAAGCCGAAGCCCTAGCCGCAAAAGAAATCCGAATCTGCGCCACCATGGTGCACCGCATGGCCTTTCATCGACGACACGGCGGGACATGGCTCATAGCTCGCAAATCCTTCATGGCTGCCTGCATTGTTATCGCTGCTGCGGCGAATTCGCATAAGGTATCTCCTCCTGAGAAGTGGCATACTCTTATTGGGATTGCGATTCAGTCGCTCGAGCGGTGGGCGGGTGAGGCGTCCGATCTACAACGGATGGCGGACATTTTGGTTTACATGTACCGGGAAACGTGCAGTCAAAGAGGCGAGCTTGATATGATGGCTTTAGAGTAATAAGGCCTTTCAATTCCAATGCCACTGGTTTGATGCTATTCATGCTGACCATCGTTCGTCGTCATTCTCTTCTAACAGCAGAGTGCAAGGCTCAGTAAAGGATAAAAATAACATCTGCACAGAATCAAACAGTAGGGTCTTCTGGCTCAGTTATCCCATCAAGGGCCGGGCTTCAACTAGATCAAAAAAGAAAAAAAAAGGAAAAAAAAAGACGATAGAGTCGAACAGTACATAGTACTCCAGATTCATCCAGGCTCCCAAAGTTCGCTCTTAAATATCTACTGTACTCAAATTCGGGTCACAGGGAAATCATGCCCAGGGTCAAACATGCCCGTCTCAGCATAATAAATCTCCCAATGCTTGATCAACCGTTCCAAAATCTCAGGTTGGGCTTCGGCCAGATCATTCAACTCACCGGGGTCATTCTTCATATCGTAGAGCTCCCACCTATCCTTTCCTCGAGGCGCGTTCATATACAGCGCCTTCCAATAGCCTTCCCGGATGGCCCGCAGTCCAAAGAGCTCCCAACCTGTAATCTCCTTCTCTTCATCGTGGAACGAGGGTGCTTGGTTCTCCAAGTGGGAAACCCATGATGAGCCCCTTACAGGAACAACTTCTCTACCTCTGAACTGTTTCCCTGGAGAAGGGATACCAGCCAGGTCAAGAACCGTGGGCAGAATATCCATGACAGTACAGAAAGCATCCGTGTGGGAACCCGTCTTTGCCAAAGGCGGGTATCGAATCAGACAAGGGCATCGAATGCCACCTTCTGTGATCCACGTCTTGAAGCCTCTAGAGGGGGCCATGGATGCACACGCCCACTCAGGTCCATACCAGATATATGAATCCCCCATACCCATGTTTTCGAGAGAATTGTTGTAGTACTTGTTGATAATTTTGGGAACCGTACCCACGCTGCCCATCATGGGGATAGCTTCCAGCATGGCGCCTTCAGCTCCGTTGTCTGACATAAAGAGGATGAACGTGTTGTCAAGTTCGTTGATAGACTCAAGATAGTCGACTACGCGACCGATGTTGGAATCGATGAGATCAACCATGGCGGCGTAGACTTCCATTTTTCTCGCTGACTCGGCTTGTTCAGATGGGGTCATCTTATCCCATGCCTCGAGTGTCATGGGAGCTGGCTCGACACCTTCAGGAATGAGGCCAAGTTCGACCAGTTTTGCCAGTCTTCGTGTGCGGAGCGCCGCAGGGCCATCATTATAACGTCCCTTGTACTTGTCGATGACCTCGCGTGGTGCCTGAAGGGGCCAATGAGGTGCAGTAAACGGTAGATACGCAAAGAATGGCTGTTCAGTATCGTCTCGCTCCTTCAAGTAATCGATCAACTTGTCGGAAAAGGATGTTGTAGAGTAAAAGTCGCTTGGGATGTGCTCGGGGTTCTTTCGGTCGAGGAACTTGTCGTCTTGCATCCAGAACTTGCCGGCGTTCATGGGTGTGAAGAAACCGTGTGAGGGATCGTCTAATTGGGGTTCGTAGTTGAAGTGGTTGCAGCATCCAGAGAGGAAGACGTAGCTCTTGTCGAAGCCTCTAGAGCATGGCGCTGTCTCCTTACTTGTGCCGAGGTGCCTATGAGGATAAACGTCAGCAAAAGCGCGGTAGACAGCGGCAGTTTAAACTTACCATTTTCCAGACATAATGGTATGGTAACCAGCATCTTGAAGGATCTCGCTCAGAGCTGCCACCTTAAAGTTGAGGTATCCCTCATATCCTTCTTTTCCCTTGTAGGCATCCAAGTTCCTCGCCATGTGCTCTGTCATCTGTCCCAGACCAGCAATGTGGTTATCTGTTCCAGAGAACAGCATGCTCCGTGTGGGTGAACATGCTGAAGCTGTGTGGAAGTTGGTCAGCCGCACACCAGTCTGGGAGAGGCGATCGAGAGCTGGAGTGGCAATCTCGGAGCCAAAGCATCCAATGTCGCTGTAGCCCAAGTCATCCGCTACGATGACGAGGAAATTGGGTCGTTTTGAGGTTGGAAGTGATCCCATGGTGAAGACTGGGGGAGTGCAATAATTTCGGAGCAAAGATGAACAGGATGAGCATTGCTGGAGGGATTTGTATTGCTTGAGCTTGGTTGCGGCTCGAGCTGAGCCCCATAGCCAAGCTTATTGACAGCTTGGAAGGACCCTGCTCCTTGCTTAGCGTGTTTGCCCGTCTCACGGACATGACGGGGCAAGACGGAGCAGAACTTCCAACCACCAGGCTCCACTTACGTCCGTCTCTCCCCGTCATCTCCGTCTGGGGTTAACAGGTGCACCAACAGACTACCGAAGCGACAAGTGAGCTTTCCCCAGCCACACAGCACTTGGGAGCGTTCCTCCACGGCAGAGAAACACGGATGGTACGCCATGTGTCACTCAAAGTTGCAACATCGTGACATTCTCAAGCCAGCGGTGCGGTCTTGCCGGCCCTCCTAAGCTATTTGCCGATATGCACCCCGCAAAATAGGCGATTGACAGAAAGATTTGATCGGGGGATCAAAGATCTGGTAAGTAGCCTCTTTTCTCCCCGCATCCTATACGGACATGGACACAGAGGGGTGGACCGTCGACGTAGTCGCTTCTGTTCTCACAGAGAGAGGGAGAGAACTGAGCATTGTGACAGAACCATGCACTCTCAGTGCAATGCTAACATTGACCAAATGGCACGAAACACCACAGTCAAGCACTTCGACACAATCAGACATGCAAAAATTGCTCGAAGGGCTCAGGTAACGACAAAGTTTGCGGAAACAAGTATATTCTCAGAGCCATCCTGAGATACAAGAATAATAACGTTTCAGGACTCATCTCTTGCTCCAAGTCCAGGCTTCTGACAAGACCCTCTCCTGCCATCACATCCAGTTCAGATAAGCTATATCGTACCCGAGGCTCACAGGTCCCTTGCCTTCTCCGTGGTGCTAATGTCGGAAGCATTCGCCTTGAGCACCTCGACATTCTCAGAACCCTCTAAGTCGGAGCTAAGCTTTGCAGTGCGGAAATTGCTAATAGGCACGCCTCTAACAAAGAGCTCATCAATCTCCTCCAGAGTCTTGCCTCCACACTCTGGAATGCAGAACCACGAAAACAGCGTTGCCATGAATGCAGTGGTGCCAAAGATGAAGCCAACCTTGGATCCAAGACCGGCGTGTGACTTGTCAATCAGGTAGGGGATGCTAAAGGCGACGGCCCATTGGATGACAATGTTGAAGACGGAGCCGAGGGCGTAGGTCAGATCTCGGAGGCCTGTGGTGGGGATTTCGGCTGCGACGACGTGCGACAGGGGAGCCCAACCAAGCGAGAATCCGAAGGTGAAGAGTGTCACGGTGACAACAATACCAGTACGGACGCTGTGCGAGGGGTTCTCAACAGTGCCAAGGCCTCCCATGGTCATGAGACTAGCCGTCTGAATGAGAGCACCGGCGACCAGAAGGGGACTGTTCAAAAGATTAGTCTGAGGCCCCTGCCATTCAGGGATTAGTAGCAAACTTACACTCTACCAGTCTTGTCGGTCAGCATCTGGGTGAAAAACACCGTGACGATGCCAACAGAAGAGTTGATGCAGGACATGGCGAAAGGGTTCACCGTTCCCAGGCTCTGGATGAAAATGGTACCATACTTGGAACTAAAGTTCTGGCCCGTAAGCTGGAGGAAGATGTTGACGCCAACGGTGATGAGAGTGCGCTTGAGATTGGCTGCAAGTCGTCAGCTGTGTCCAAAAGTGCGGGTTGCGGGTGCACCCACTACCACGGAACAGGTCCATAAAGTTGCCCTTCTTGATAGTAGTGTTGATGGCTCTTTGCATGTTCTCAAACTCAGAGTTGATCTCTTCATCTGTGTAAGCGCCCTGGCGAAGGAGCTTGAGGGACTTGAGCGCCTCCTCCTGTCGATCGCGAGTCAACAGCCATCGAGGCGACTGCATCTGTTAGGACTAACCCGATCAGAATGATCCAGATGACTTACTTCAGGAATCCACCAAACAGCGACAGCCAAGATGGAGGGGATCACGAAAAAGAGGCCATAGGGGATTTGCCAGGACCCATGTCCCTTAATCTCGCTGGTGCCACGGCAGATGATGGCCATGAGAAGGGTACCGAACTAGACCACCTGTTAGCAGATGTCCACTTTCTGGCCTCTGGGGGTGGAGACAAACATATAAGCCAGATTGATAAGTACCAACAACAAATCCACGAGCCTCAGCAGGAACAAGCTCAGACTGGAGTACAGGAACCAGAGCAAGCTCCATGCCGATGTAGACATAAGCAATCGTTCGTCCAGTGATTGCCTGAGTTTGAGTCCTCGATGTGATGAGAATCACAGCCGATAGCAGAGCCCAAAAACACATGACAAACATGGCGATCCGACGACCAAAGCGTCGGCTGGTAAGATTACCGAAAACAAGACCAAAGACGAAACCAACAAAGTTGACGCTGTTCAACAGAGACAAAAAGACCGTCTCAAGAACATACGTCTTTGTAGCTTCGTCATAGGTACCGAATTGTCGTTTAAAGGCAGGCATGGCCTGCGTGTTGCTGAACGCACTTTGGTCCATGCCAAAGTTGAGCTGCGACAGCGCAATGATACCGCAAGAATAAAGAAGGCGACCATTGAAGCAGGCAAAGAGCCCACGGCTTCGTTTGGTCGGAGACATTGTTAAAAATAATCTGATCGTCAAGAATGACAAGAAGACCTGTCCGACTTGGAGGCCATTACATCGTTGGTCCCAAGATACTCTTATAGATGGAGCGTATGTTGTGCCCAAAAACGCAGGCCTCGCCGTCGTCAGATCTGGACCCAATCACGCAAGGGAGGTCTAGACACAAACGAGCCTGGTGTTTAGTAGAATCCTTGTTTGTTGGAAGCCACCGCTATACAGGCTCTGGGCACGTTGATGGTGTAGGTAGCCAGCTGGAGACATGTCATGGGAGAGAACCTGCGTCGTCCTAGCAGAAGCGATGGCGTGCTTCAAGGATCCCCCACAAATTTTTGATCAAAGTGGTTTAGGTTGACGCTTCGGGGACGGGGAGTCACGGCTCCGTGATTTTCGGGACGGGCGGAGCGGGTATGGACGGAGATGCGGAATGGGCCCCGGGCTTCGGCGGGGCGTGTCCGTTGCTCCCACGGCTGTGTTGGTGCATGGCGTGCCCAAAGATCGCAGCAATCGTTGCATAACGTATATGTCCCAGGAACTAATTGGTATTTAATTTGCATAATACTGTTCAGCCAACCACCATTTAGCACTCACCCTCCACAACGTTTATCTGTCGGTTGTTGAGCCGCACAGAACAGCCACTCGCGTCAAACGCCTCATTTCAACGTTTGTGCATATCATTGTCCAACATTCCATACTGCTCTTACTCCTATGGAAGAATTGAGCGCGAATCATCAAATTGGCTCTTGTCGTTCGGCATGTATTCCCTTCTCGCAAAGTCTGAAACTGTGTGTGAGGCATAACTAGAAGCCAGTGACATAACTTGGTGCATAACCCGTCGCATAAATACCTTCATAAAATTGAGTGCTGCATGAATCTCCGCCCAGGATCGAACACAAGCTGCAGCCAGAGGGAGCATCGTCATAACCATTTGACATAGCAAGATATCCAAGCGCTACACTTTTTATCCTTAATTACACCCCACCCCCCGTAGTGAGTCAAAGGGATCATAAGCTTATAAAGCCAGCAGAAAAGCGGCGCCTTTACAAAAGAGTAACCACCAAGGACGTCATGAGCTTCAATCCAGTAAGGGCCCAGTAAAGGCATTTGAGAAGACTGCAACACAGAATCAAGCGAAATAAGGTTGGAGCTTGGTTTGGAGATCGTGGAGTTGTCTCTTGTTGGATATTAAAGTAAAAATGAGCATCATGGCAAAGCCCTGTCGCTCAATAAAGGTCAAGAAGATGGCAAAAGTCAAACTTGACTTTGTGTGAAACCAAAATTGTTCAAGTAGATACAAACTACCAATGTAGCTTTGTTTGGAAGTTGCCTAGAGTACAATATCCAAACCCCTTATATACGCCCCCTCATAAAACCTCAAGGCAGCTTGGTCTCAACCTGCTCAGTGCTGCCCTTCTCCTCGTGCAAATCCACACCGTCAACGTTCTGTCGGAACTCCTCGTCCTGGAGGTGCAGCTCCTCGAGCACAATCTTGTTGGCCCTCCAGACGGGCTTGACCTCAAACAGCTTGTCCATGGCCTCGAGAGGAATGGTCTTGGTCTCGGGGATGCAGAAGAAGACAAAGAAGATGGAGATGACCATGAGGGAGGCAAAGAACAGGTACACTCCGTAACCCCAAGCGTTGAACATCTGCTCGGTGAAGCGGGCGATGATAAAGTTCCAGAACCAGTTGTTGGCGGCAGCGTTGGCCTGACCGAGGGATCGGGTGTTTTGGTCAAACATCTCCGAGTTGAGAACCCAGGGAGTGCCGTTCCACGAGGGGGTGTAGAAGGCCGTGTAGAGGTAGAAGAAGAAGACAGCGGCGATACCACCAGATGAGAGGCTGGTGTCCTCGCCGGCGTCCAGCTTAGCCTCGGTGTTGGCGATCTTGATGTAGGCGCCGATAAAGTACATGCAGAATGCGCCACCGGCAGCACCGATCATGAGAAGGTTTCGGCGACCCATGTGGTCGATGAGGACCATCAGCCAGACAAAGGTAAGGGCAGTCTTGACAACGCCAAAGATACCAGTTGTGAGGAAGCTGGTGTTTGTACCGGTGATGCCGATGCTCTTGAATACGGTCGGGCTGTAGTAGTTGATGGCGTTGATACCGGAGCCTGAGAAGAATCATATTAGTTACCTGTGTTCAAGCCTGAAATCATGAGATGCTTACCGTTCTGGAAAACAAAGAGAAGACCACCAAGCAAGAATCTCCACTGAACCTTCTTTTCCTTGAGGGCAGCGAAGGGCTTCCAGAAGCCAGCACCAACGTCGTTGTGGTACCGCTCAATGTCGGAATCGATAAAGTTGATCTCCTCAACGATGTAGATGTGGTCCTGGCTAAGGTTTCGCATCCAGCAAAGGTTCTCGATGGCCTTATCGCGGCGGCCCTTGGAGAACAGCCATCGAGGAGACTCGGGGATGAAGAGAGCACCGACAAGCAGGAGACCGGCAGGAATGAGCTGGACGGCAAAGGGGATGAGCCAGACCTTCTCGTTGACACCAGGAGAGAAGGGCATGTGCTTGTTGATTCCGTAGTTGATCCAGAAACCAACAAGACCACCAGCCTGCCAGCCAAGCTCGTAAAGACCGACGAGACGACCTCGCACAGCGGGAGGAGCCAGCTCAGAGATGTAGATGGGAGTCATGTTGGAACAACCACCAACTCCGATACCGGCCAAAACTCGTCCACCAATGATCAGACCAAGGCCACGGTCCGCATTGGCACCCAGCATCATGCCGGCACCGAGCATGAAGATGAGGGAGAAGAGGATGAGCGAGTACCGACGACCGAGAAAGTAACTGCTGCCATAGGCGAACAAACTGCCAAAGAAGGCACCAGCCTGGTACACAGAGACAATGTTCTGCTTCAGCAGCGCCAGCTTGCCAGCGCTGTAGCTGGCAAAGTTGAACTCATCGACGAATGAGGGCAGCGCAAGGGTAGTGCCGATAAAGGCAGAATCGTAACCGATCGTGCATGCCGCAAATGATGCTGTGGCGGCGCAGGCGTAGACGCGCCAATTGTACACCTCCTTCGGCGTGGGCCGGTCTTCCTTGAGAGTCAAGAGGCCCATGATGGATGACCTGTTATTCCGAAAAACTCAAAGAATGACAGAGACTGAAGTTGTTGATGAAGGATGAGGTGGCAGTTGCCAGGAGGACTGTGGTGTTGAAGAATTGATCAACGTCCGCTGGGAGGCAAACTTTTATATCGGTTGCAACAGGACAGGGCTCGACCCATATGTCCCCCTAGCTTCTGGAAATTGTCTGTGCTTCGCTCCTAGCCAAAGGGAAAAAGGACCGCGGCAACTCCATACAACCGTAAACCACCCCCAGCAGCAGCATCTCCCTCCAGAGTTGGAGATTAATCCGGGGTTTGCGGGGTTGGTTTGTGGGGGATGAACTCGCTTCCGTCGAAGCAGAAGATTCATATTGTCATCAGTTGATTTCTGGGGTGACGAACAGGGTGCTGGGCGTTGCGTCGCGCACAAAGATCTGAGTTGGGGGCGTTGAGGATAAAGGCTTACCCGGTGTGCCACATCCTTGACTCGGTCATCTCTGGGGACTCCGCATTAGAACCACCATGTGGCCGCGGATCTAACCTTGTTTCGCTAGCGACGGGGATGAAGTCTCAGCCCTCGCCCTAGTGCTCAATCCCTCGGTCACACGGCTCGGTGTGCTTTGCTGTGCGTGCTGGGATGACTGGTCGGTAGATGAGACCACTCAAGTGTGCGACTGGAGCAAGAGGAGGTGAAAGTCTAGGCATTGGTATTGTGTCGCCTGAATTTGCGGTGCCATAATGTCCGAGTCAAAGATTTGTGTCCTCATAACCCAAATCCTCTCCATGTTAAGTGCCGTCTTATCATGCTCGACCTTCAAGAGTCAAGAGACTCGAGACTCAGCTTCTCACTGCTTCTAGTGTGCTGTTCTTCACCTGATCAGCACGGTCACTCGCAGGGTCACCCACGCGATGTTATTGGGACACCGCGGAAATATCGGTTTAATTGTTTTGCATTAATTCATGTACCAAAGTCGCCGTGAAACATCTCGCCCAGGTCGCAGCCGGGCGCAAATCCTAGGTTGGTCATAAACTGGGGGTCCACTTCGATGCTGTCGCCGCAGTCTATGGATCCAAGTTCTTCCAGAATGGCGTCGTAATCTACCAGCTGGCTTGGTATGTGCGAGCTCTGCAGCAGATTCCCTGTATGCCCGCCATTGACTGGAGGGGATTGGAACGTCAGGTTGGGTGTGACTGGGTAGAGAGACTGTGATGTGCCAGGACTGTTGTCTGAGTTGCCTGCATATCTTTGCCGCTCGTACGACAAGAACCGCTGCTCTTTTTGACGCTGTTGCATCCGGTTAAGTTCATGTTCCAGCTCTCCTGAGATCAAGGGCGCTGTCTGGCTGGTGTGGTGAGAGGCGGTTGATATCTCATCCAAGAAGACTGGCCCGGCGATTGGGCGACTGATAGGATCCACCACACCAATGTTGTTTTGATGCTCTTTAGGCCCATCTATCCCTGAATTGTTGGGTTTCCAGACGTCTGTGAGCGCTTTCAAGGCTGCATCCCACTTGACTTTGTCGTGTTCTTGCATCCGGCTGCTGTGGCCATGACGATGCACGATCTCCATCAAGGTGACAACGATGGGGGGTGTTCCACCGGGTCCAAAGGTCTCCAGACACGATTCGACAACCTCTATCAGGTTCGAGAAGAGTGATGGCCTGTGGCCAGGCACCAAGTCCAAGGTAATAGCCAGGAACATGCCTTGGAGTAGGTAAGCTGACGGCACCGCTGGAGTTGAACCCCCAAAGATGAGCGAGTTGCAGAATGAAAACTGGGCGTCTAGACTTCTGACAAGGTCTTCAGGGGTGATCCTGCGGGAAGTGGGACTATCGTACAGTCTTGCATCCATGCTGGCGGCCCAGAGCCTACAAAAAGCAAATAATTGCTGGAATGTCGGCAGGGGTGACGCCGTTTCTGGCGTTGATTCGTCCCGATGCTCAGGCGCCTTGCCAAACCCTGAAACTGGAGCCCATGGCTCGTTCAAGTTCAGCAACTGCACGATGGTCACAGAAGGCAGACTATATCGGATGCCCGAGGTGACCTGGGACTGGCCCAGGCAGAGAGAAGCCAACGAATCCAAGACAAAGCTAGCAGCTAGTATTCTCACTTCGGCGTGGTTTAGAGAAGCCTCGCCACCTTCTTTGACCGGGAACATGTGCGAGTTGGTGGCTCGGCCATAGAGTGCAAGGCGTGACGCTTTGCCAATGAGTAGCCATGCGGACATGGTCTTTTTCTGGCCTAGGAGGACCAGTGAGTGGAGGAGGAGGGAAGAAATGTGAGGTATTTCCAGACTCTCGTCGTCGGAGGGTATGAGTTGTCGAGCAATCGAGTAGATTTTGCTCGGTGAGAATCCGTTGTTGTGGAAGGGTTCGGAGGAGGCTGCATCTTGGAAAGAAGACACGGCGAACACAGCCCAAAGCTGAGCATGTAGGGCGGACGACCGGTTCGCCTCGAGTGTGAGGCCTTCAGAGGGATAGGCCAAGGCAGTGCTGGTGACCATTTCCCGCTCGACGATCGGGAGCCAGCTGTGGGTGTAACAAAAGTAAATGTCGATGAGCCGCTTCCAATTCGGAGGGAGTGTCAGCTTGGTAGGCACCGGCGGCTCAGCCATGCCGCCAAGTTGGTAGGTATTCGCAGGTAGATCTGCTTGTGAAAGGTTTGCACCTTGAAGTGAAAATCCAGGTGATGATTTCGCCTCGAAGAGGTTGGCGTTGGCCGGGCTGATGCTCTCTTCCGTCTCCGAGTCGTCTGCCGAAGTCTCGTTCCGAGGGGTCTTTTCATCCGATAGCATTCGTCCAATGTCTTTATGGACGCGACTCTTGCTCCATCGGCGGTAGAGTCGATGGCCAGCCTTGTCCTTGGTGGCCAGGATGCGGGTGCCGTCTGCCCCATCATTCTGTGTAAGTAGACGATGCAGAGCTCCCTCGCAGTCAGGAACCTGCTCAAACAGCCAGGCGAGCGAGAGCTCAATGGTTCGTAGATAACCCGTCTGCACGCCTCTCTTGCGGGAGGCAGGGGTGTACGAGCATGGCCGGTTCTGCGCCGTGCAGGTTCCGCAGTGAGGACGACCGCCATCGCACTTCTCTCTGGCGGTTCGGCACGCGTCGCAGGCAAGAGAGACTCTCTGTCGTTTGGCGGGAGCGGTACTGGCGGGAGCATTGAGGGAGTCCGCATCGTGTTCGCGTTTCCTCGGCGGCATTGCTTGATTGTGGAGGTAAGTGGTGGACGAGCTACGAGGCTTGCAGGCGCATGGCGAGGGCGAGGAGAAGGAGTAGGCCGCTGACAGGAAGCTCGTACGATGCTGGCGCCATATCAAAGCAGCACGAGAAGAGGTCCTCAGAGATGCAAGCACCTTGCCATCATCAATCGCATCCTCAGACTCAGAGTTGCAATGCGGGGAGAATCCGGGGTCCTGGGGATATCTCAGAGATGGGTTGGAGATGACGATTCGGCTGGAATCATCACGGCGTCATTGGCCGTGACATTAAAAGCGGGGCGGATAAACACTGACCCGACCAATCACCGCTAGTCTCCCCCAGGATTTCTTGAGTGGGGAGGCCATTTCGTCTGTTCTCTCTTGTCCTCCGACTCGACTCCCACAGCGGTCTCCGGCATATTCTGCGGCTACATGTGACGATAATCGCTGTTTCTCGCCCTCTGGACCCTCTTCTGCACGCCTCTAAAGACTCGGATGGCCCGAGACCACAGCTAATCTCATCGTTATGGCTCTTTCATCTTGCCGCTCTGCTTGACGGAACAGGAACCGACCAGAGATGGCAGGCGTCAAGAGGTCCCTCGGGGCCATGCTGGGCCATGAGGAGATCATGCTACGATCGAATGGCTTTGGGAAGATTAGGGATCATGGTCATGGCATCTCCAGCCGCAACAGCGAGGCCCAAACCGAACAGACACCGACACTCACGCTGGCCGAAACGCTTCATTCCCAGTCCCGGAACAGTTCCCGGTCTCAATCCCAATCGCAACCGCCCTCGACTCGACCAGAACAGCAAGATGCAGTCACTCGCACACCATCACCGACCTTTCCTCCATTGACTGGGGAAGTCCCCGAGTTCGCCCCAGATGCATCAATGCTTCTGGCTGGCATCCGCGGCGCAGGAAAGTCTACATTGGCCATCATGGCATCGTCCGCCATGGATCGCAAAGTGATAGACCTTGAGACAGCTTTCCAGAAAACCTCGGGCCTCTCAAGTGCCGCCTACAAGGCCGAGCATGGCTCAGCTGCATGCTACAAGCATCAAGCCAAGGTCCTACAGAATGCGCTAGACCGTCATCGCACCGGTTGCATCCTCGTTTGCTCCTGGATGGAAAGTCGTATACAAAACCTCTTGAGGGAGTTCGCCGCCACCCATCCTGTTATTCACATTGTGCGCGACGCCGATGCCATTCAGAACCACCTCAAGTTCCGCGACAAGGCCAAGATCCGAAACCTTCTCAATGTCAGCAACGCCATCTTCAGGACATGCACCAACTTTGAGTTCTTTAATATCTCAGAGAAGCCCACCAGGTCATCTCTCACCCGGATATTTCTCACCCAAAGAACTCCTGCTCCATATCTGACCCTTAAGCACGTCGAGAGACATTTCCTCAAGTTCCTCTCGCTCATCTACCCAGCCGGTACAATCCCGTTCATGGACTCGGCGTTCCCCTTGGCAAGGATCCCACCAGAGGAACGGCGATTTACCTATGCTACCTCAATTCCTCTCTCAGATGTTTTGGACGACTCTGTGGACACAGAGGAGCACGTCGCTGGAGCAGATGTGGTTCAGATTGTGGTGCATGACCTGTCTGATCACGCAGAAGCAGGCACTCTCACAGCCGAAACCAGCAGTCAACTGCTTGCCGACATCACAAAAGGCATAGGGGTTGTCAGAAGAAGCACGATTTTACCCATAATACTGCACCTATTTCTCCCCCATACAGCAAGCGAGGATGTCGTTCGTGTCTACTTGGATCTCATACACCACACCCTTCGTCTCGCCCCGGAGATGATGACCGTTGACCTACGGCTGGAGGACTCGCACATTTCTCGAATATTGACGGTTCGAAAAAGGACAAAAATCATTGGAAACGCTTTCATTATCACAGATCCCCCATCCTGGGAGTCTCCAATGTGGATGAACTGGTACAAAAAGGCCAATACCTTGGGTTGCCACTTGGCCAGGCTGATTCGCCCAGCCGCAAACGTCGAGGACAACTTCCGTATCAATCACCTCAGGTCGTCTGTCGATGCTTTACAAGGACCCAAGATCCCCTTGATCGCCTACAATTCTGGACCTCTGGGTCGCAATTCCGCAGCCTTCAATCGCATCCTCACAGTCGTTCGCCCGGATTCATTAGAGCGGGTGAACCCAAAGCCACCGATCACTCCCTGCATCACGGCGGTGGGTGCGACGAAGGCTCTTTTCTCGTCATTCATCTACAATGAGATGAAGCTGTACGTCTTTGGAACCAACGTCAGCTACAGCTTGTCACCAGCAATGCACACTCGCGCATTGAAGGCGTGTGGAGTCCCCCATACCTACGAACCAGTCTCCTGTGCCTCTCTACGGGGGATACGGCATTTGATCGAAGACCCGAATTTTGCGGGCGCTTCGATCGGTCTCCCCTTCAAGGTTGAGATCATCACACTGACACATTCGTTGAGCAACCACGCTCGGGCGATTGGGGCTGTCAACACTCTTATCCCGATCCGCTCGCTGAACGAAGATGGCTCGATACCAACAGGAGCGGCCTTTTTCGACAGTGTCAATCAGTCTGGGCCGATCAAGGCCCTCTACGGCGAAAACACGGATTGGATCGGAATTCGAGCGTGTATCCGCCGCGGTCTTTCACCTGCAAATGCTGTTGTCGCGAGCACTTGCGGTCTCGTCATTGGAGCAGGCGGAATGGCGCGGGCCACAATATACGCAATGCTTCAAGTCGGCATTAAAAACATCGTCGTCTACAATCGCACACCTCAAAATGCTCAGAAGATGGTGTCGCACTTTACAGAACTCCTTCAAAGGAAGGGCTTTAAGCTTCTCAGCGCTGGGAGCGAAGGGGCCCAGTTCCACGTCATCGAATCGCTTGAAGATGCTTGGCCTGCCGATGTCCGCCTACCTACAGTAGTCGTTTCATGCATCCCAACGCATCGCATTGGAAATGTGCCTGCGCCGGACTTGACACTTCCGGATGAGTGGCTAGGAAGCCGCACGGGAGGCGTCGCAATTGAGCTTGGATACAAGACGTTGGATACGCCATTCTTGGCTCAGTTCAGAAAGGAGTCATCTCGAGGATGGGTCAGCATGGATGGTCTCGACATGCTGCCTGAGCAAGGCTTTGCTCAATTTGAACTGTTCACGGGTCGAAGAGCGCCGAGGAGGATCATGAGGCGAGAGGTTTTCCAGGCATATCCCGATGAGGAGGGCAAGTCGAACTTTGAAGAATTGCGGCCCAGGCTGCAGTCACTTGATGAGCAAGAAGCATAATTATGAGCGATGAATGATCAATATATTTTGCGGTGCCCTCCCAGGGCTTGATGGTAGCTTTTCTTTTCCGTGAGATCCGATTGCTGTTTCGAGATTCACAGTACTGAGTGTTAAGTGTGACGCGGTTCAACCGCGTTCTAGTTTCAAGACGGTTCTCAGCTCGTTGGCGGTTGGTGCCAGTCAGCCCCGCCTACCCTAAACTGTAACCTTCTCAGCATGTTGGCATCAAATTTCGTATTGCGCGCTGTTAAATCGACTCTTTTCCTAAATTTTATGTCGCATTGAACACTCTAGGCGCCAGGAAATGGGGGTAATATATTCACTTTCAGTGAGTAGACGGCGTTGTGCGACCTCGAAGTTCTCTTCCAACAAAATCCTGCATCCCAAATACTCAACTATCAAGCCCTTTATGCTTCAACACACGAGATATCAAATGCGTATGGACTCGACTCGACGTAAAATCCAGTATTAATCATGGCCACTAGCCTCTATGCCCGCCCATATCAAATAAAATGCCCTAAACTCCTCGCCTGCTTCCTTTTGTCCTCTTGCGCCGAAACATCATGAAAACAACGGCTGGGTTCACTGATCTGGGCCATCGCGACTTGCACCTGATCCCCGCCAATTCAGCCCCGCGCACAGCCACCCATCCCCACTTAGCATTTGCACTTGAGAGGCTTGCCGGGAGCGAGTTGATGAATGACGTCTGTCACAGAGGCAGGCTCTGTAAGAAAACGCAACACGGCTGGTGAAAGCTTGGATGCAGGCGCCTGCGTTGTGTCTGCACAGTCACCGCTACTCGCCTTCAGTCAGAAGCGCTTGATGAGTGGTAGGGAAATGAGACAAACCTGACGACTGAGGCGCAGGAACCGCAGTTGGGAACCATTGAGGCGGTTGCAGGTTGGGTGGGCATTGTGACGCGCGACGGGATAGGATGCAGATTGTTCTTGGTGTGAGCTGTCACTTGGATGGATTGAATTGAATTGACTTGTTTGTTTCGATGAATGGATTGTTTCCTTCCAATTGCACTTCCTTTCTATTTATACTGGCTTCTCTGCTTCGCGCATGACTGCAATCTCTTTTCTGCGCAAACGCTGGGATATAGTATCCAGATATCGTGAAGATGGCATTCCAAATTCTACAGATAATCGAGTTTTGCAGCCATGGAGTTGCTCATTCTGTCAGATGTCGAGATTTGCGCTGTGGTGATTCTGCGACCTCTGGTTCTGCGCAACGCGCAAAACCGCACACCCCTGTCGCGCATCGTTAGCTGCAGACGGTAGGCAGTTTCAGGGGGCGCAGGCTGCCGTTTGCTGTGAGTGGACACGGGAGCCCACCAAGATCAAATCCACGATCTGTTTGTGAGTCTTGTTTCTTTGTCCAAGCAAAGAATTGTGACAAAGTAAAAATTCTTCTACAAGACCTTAAAGTCTATAGTTCTCCTGTGTTGCCTATTTTTCCAAGAGCACCTACGCACGATAGGACTCCGTGCAGGCATCATGAATTAGATCGTAAAATTGGCTGCCTCTTCCTAAATTTAGGCAGATGGCAGGGCTGAAAATGTCAAGCAGGGGTCTGACGCATCTGATCTGACCTGGCGGCTGATGGATGGTTCGCAAAGGAAAGTGCGCCTGGCAGGTGGTCATCCCATGTCGGCCTCCGATGGAAATGATGGAATGCGTGCGTGGCTGACAGCATCCATCTGCGTCCAGCCGCCCGGGTCCTGCTCGTGAATTCTCCTTCATCCTCTTCAAGTCTTGCCATTGTTCGACTTATAGTTTGCGGCGAACAATTACGCGCTGCCACGCCTCCGCCCGGCCCAGCGAAGCGCAAAACGCCAAAGAGGCGCAAAAAGCATACGTCCACTATGCCTATCCCCAGTGCCGCTGACCGCCGGTCGGTCCAGCAACTTGCGCAGTGCGAGTCCAAGCCGCCTCGATCCTTTAGGGGCCGCATCAAGGACAAAGGAAGGAAATACCTGAATCAGTTCAAGCCTCCCGGTTTATTTCACTCATACACCAAGGAGTTGGGCATGGTGCGCTGGATGTCGGATCCGCTCAAAGAAAAGATGACTGGCTTCCGTCGAGAGGTCGCTCCTGTTCCCGATGAAGAGGACCAACTTGCGAAACTAGATGCAAAGCTGCTTCAAGACCCCCCTCCCGAGTACCAGGCCACAAACGTTACACAAGGGCAGCAAGCCCTCCCTCAACCTATGTCCGAGCGACCGTTGTCCCTCGGGCTACAACAGACAGAGAGCATGCCCCTTCTTAGGGCTGAGACACCAACAAAAAAGACACAGAGTATCTGGCAATTGCCAGACAGGTTAAAGGAATACACGACATCGATAAGGAGCGTCGCACGCCGTGAGCGAAGAGTCACGTCGGCTCCAGTTGGTCCCTTCTCATACAACCCAGGGTCGACGGACCTCGCGGGTATTGGCACTCAATACGGATCTGCAAACAAATCGACAACGGCGTTGCAGTCCGACTCAAACGACTTGGAGATGTCAAGTAAGTTTGTCTGTGTTTGCTTCGTTGTTCTCGCTGACCCCGTTAGATTCACGCCCCAACACTCCAGACAATGTTCAAGACGACAGCGAAGAACCAGCTGAGGACCTATATGTGAGTAACTTGCATACAAGAAGTGAATTACCATGTCCACTGACAGTTCAACAGAGCCACCCACAAACATCCACAAACTCATTTCAACCACTCTCGGTAGCAAGCGGTCCATGCGACAGTGGCTTCTTCTCGACTACTACAGACAACCCCTCAGAGCGTGACCTACCCATACGAAGGGCGTCCAACGACACCGTCCCGACCTCTATCGCGGAGTCTATCTTTAGCTGGACCAGGCCTTCGTCTACCATCTCGTCGGCGACTAGCAACTGGGATGTCCTTGGTAGGACTAGCTCACAAGTTACGCGAGCTTCTGTGTCGAGGAAGCACCCATACATGATGCCTTCTTCCTCCGTCAATAATAGTCGAGACTCACACCGCCTTAATCGAGAACACGACCTGGAAGACTATCCTCTTCCCATTATCCCCGTACAAAGATCCAACACTGCGACTCCCCCGCGCCCAATCTCTTCCTGGATAGCTTGTCTGGATCATTCAGTGTCAGATCAAGTCACTGCCGCAGGCTGGGTGGCCCAACAACGTCGCATCCACAAGAATCGCATGCCTGAGTTGTACAAAGAGGGTATCTCGATTCACGAGGAGCCCGAAGACCTCCCAGACCCTGATGAGTGCCCAGAGGACAAGATTGAGACTGCCAGCAAGTCAGGTTTGAGCACCATCGACGAACAGGGCTCGGAGGCTGGGTGCTCTCACCACGAGGTCGTTTCCATGCGGCCGCAAAGCTCGGGCGAACATACCGACAATGGATTCCTCACAATCCCACGGAATGGGCTAGTCCGAGACACGGCGTCGTCTCCGGAGACTGACAACATGACATCTATAGCCTCCATCTGCTCCAAGGATCAGATGGACCAGGATACTCCCGGTACCTCCGTCGCAGACCATCCTGAACTGGAACGTCTGGATGAGGTTGACTCGAGCGATGCGGACGAATCCATGTCGGAGGTTTCCCACGAGACGGATGAGTCTTTCCTTGAGGCCTTTGATGCGACATCACTGGATCCTGCTCTTTTGGCGGCCGCAGTTACATTGAAGGACCGCATCGCATCGCTTGTACTGGCCAAGGTCATTGAGTGGGTAAGATCGTGTTCATCGGGACAATTCTCTGGTAACGACTCGCCCGACTTTGGTGGTGCTGGGAATGGCGATGGCGATGGGAGAGGATCAGGTGGGCGCGGTGGTGCCGGGAAGAAGAGGGGACGCGAAGACGGCGACGGAGCAACCGGCCCCGGTAGGGGAAACGATGGTGATAAGGACAAACGCCGAAAGACAGAGATCACGCCGGCAGAATTGGTCCCGAACCTCGCTTGCCCGTTCGTGAAGGGGTATCCCAACAAGAAGTGGCCATGCTGTGAGAAGAAGGGCTGGCCAAGTGTCCACCGGATCAAGTACGTCTCTCATCATTTGAAAGCATCTCGAGCCTGGCTAACTGTTGAAAAGGGAGCACATTTATCGGAGACACAAGGTCCCGATCCACTGCGACAGGTGCTTCAGCACATTTACGACTGAAAAGTTGCTCAAGGATCATCGCCGCGAAGCCGTCCCCTGCAAAGTTAACGAACCTTGCGAGATGCTGGGGATTGATGCTGAGATGAAGGAGCGCCTCAAGTGTAGAAAAGGAATAAAGAATGCGACGGAAGAGGCGAAGTGGGAGCACATGTACAAGATCCTCTTCCCCGAGGCTGAGAGCATACCGTCTCCTTGTAAGTTGGGCTGCACGATAGAACACACCGTGATTTTAAGTGCTAATACATCCCCAGATTGCGATTTGCAAACGTTGGAAGCCCCGATGCCTCCCGAAGTTCGAGCACAGTACCGGAGCTTCATCCGTCGAGAGATTCCCGACCGTGTCATTCGCGAATTGAGTGACCGGCTCCGAAACATGCCCGAGATCCAGTCCAACCCTCAATTGGATGAGAGGAGGCTTTCTGAGATGATATCCACGTCGGTCTGGGACGCCTTCGACACTGTGATGCCGAGCATGACATCGCAAACTGGCCTGCCGACCGGTCAATCCACGCCTGACATTGATGCTGCAACACCCGAGGACCAGACTCAAGAGCCACCAGTCCCAACACAAACCCGAGAGTCAAATCATGTAGAAGCATCTTTCAGCTCCTTGCCTGGCTCAGCCGGCAGCTCGGCAGTCCACTCGTCTCAAGCCCACTATACAGATCAACTGGGCACGCAGCCAATGGTCTTCGGAGCAGCGATAATGAGCGGCGGTTCATCCTTACGATTTCCTCAGCCAACCGAGTATACACCGATACCGTCGCAATTTGACAGCTTCACGGAGTTCATGGGATATGATTTTGACCCTGACAACTTGTTGCCTCAAGATCCGTTTGGGGGCGCAACCACTCGCTTACATCAGTCATGACCAAGGTGCTTCACGAGGGAATTTGTATTAAATTAGAGCCCAGAGTGCGTTAGATGGCTTAGTTCTGGGCGTGGAGTTGGTTTGGAGGTTTGGAGGCTGGTGGTATTTCGTATACCCAGGAAGCGGAGGACAAGGACCAGGCAGGCAGGCACTCGTGATATTTAGCGCTATATGCATTCAAACGATCTTATTGACTATTTGCCCTGAATGAATACAGAGTGTTCAATTTGCCTGGTCTTGTTCCACTTAATACGTACGTGTTGGCCTGAAAGGTGATTGAGTGAGCGGGATACATGGGCGCCTTAAAGAAGGCCAGCACAGGCTGGCAAAGTTGCGAGATCACCGATGGTCGCTCCATTGCGTAGCCAAATTTGCACGCTATAAATTAGGTGGTAGTGTTTGCAACAAAACACCGCTTGCTCCCTGCAAACAATGGAACAGCCTCCAAACAAACAGAGTGGTGGTGAATATGGATGCTGCAAAACTGCAGCGTGCTTTGACAGTGCGCGGGCAGTGATCACTACAAGGGACCCACTGTGCCTGGTGACCGCTGAGATGCCCCAGAGCTGTTGAACGAGTGTTTACCTTCAACATCTCCCTCTAATCTTGGCGATTCTGCCTCGCTGTGCCTCCTCAATGTTGTCCTGCGCTCTTTGCGGCAGATGGCTCAAGAAGTCCGACAAGCCCACATGGATGAGGGAATACAGGGCTAGTACGTGCACCCACCCCCGGTTCGCTGCTTGGAACTAACATTATCTGCTTAGTCTATGTGTCGGGTGTCAACCTTTGCGAAGCCAAGCTTTCCGGCGTTGGCAGGTTCGGGGGCTCTGGTAGAAAATACTTACCGGCAGAATCCCATAGGCGCTACGACGATGCGGACTTCAACGAGAATGTACGCGTGGAGTTTCGGTCGAGATTCCATAAAGGCGGACCGGGGTCACAGGGCGACTCACCTCTTCGGGTCTGGGGGTTCGTCTTCCATGCGGCTTGCTGGGAGATCATCACGATCCTCTTCCAGCCTGATGTTCAACTCATCTTTTCGCTGTGCTTCTCCATGCCGATCCACGGCGAAGCGATCCTTGACTGGGGCCATGACTATGGAGGAATCGTTGTCGGAATACCTGACGACGAGAACCCTCCCATGCTGACCTACATAGCACGCCCCTCTATTCCAGGTTACGGCAGGGATCCCTACACGATGTATCCCATCCAGAGACTGTTCAATTCGGCCAACATTCCGAACCACATGCTCATCGACATCCCGGCCCGGGGCAGTCCAATCAACCCGGATGGAGATGTGTTTCGCCGTCTACCAAATGAGCTCCTGCAAGCTATCCTCGTCGAGCTTCCTCGTGAATATGTCGGAAGCCTACGGCAAGCGTCCCCCATCTTTGCCAGCTTACATCTGTCAGAATCCTTTTGGGCCTCTAGGTTCTGGCGAGGACACGAGTTCCACCACATCTTCGAAACCTTGCGATCCCGCCCCGACTCCTGGGAGAAGCTCTACCTGGCACTGCGATATATGGAGCCGCGCCTGGCCGACCGGAAGCGCATTTGGAGTCTGGCTTTGGAGCTGGAGAGTCTGCAGAACCAGGTGTCTGGCACAGTCTGTAAAGGGGCTCGTCTTCTGACAGCTTTCGACACATCGAAAAATGGCCGGATAAAGAAGAATGAGCATACACGCGATTGGAGAAAACTCGATTGGAACACTGCTGGTATCAACCTCTGCACAGAGTATGAGCTATTCTATGTGGGATGCAGGCCTTGGTTTGCTCGGATTCTTCGTTTCCGATCACGTCTCCACGTTAGCCACCTCTGGGTGTCGTTTGTCCGCATGAGCGGCCGTTCCTTTGTCTCAGGCTTCCGGTTCGTCAAGCCAAATGGGAAAATCAACAGTCTGGGCTACATCCACCCCGACCAAGAGGTCAAGATTTGCTTTTCGAATGGTCGACATGAATCCCCATACACCATCTCGGGGTGGCAGTTGGCCGCGGAAAGACAAGGATTCAGAGCCGTTGCTGTGCTGACTGCCGACGGTGCCATGTCCTGCTGGGCAGGTGAGCCGGACGACGTCCCCAGATGGCGCTTGAGAGGACTAGGAAAACGGATATCAGCCGTCAAGGCGGAATTTGATGTGAGTAGGACCTCTTTTCATGACTCGACTCGGTTGAGTCTTACCACTCTTCACCCCTAGGCACTCAAGCTCGTCTCTCTGAGCAGAAACATCCCGGGGAGTGAGAGCATCGTTGACGGACGTTTTAATCCCGAGGAATATGCCTGGAAGCCCGACATACCACCCGACCATATTTTTCTCAGCCACCCGGATGATCCTGTCAGCAATGGCGTAATACCATATCCCTTGGAAGCCATTATGTTTGGTGGCCCACGCGGAGAACTCCTCTCCCAGCTGACCGAGATTGCCATCCATAAGAGCAGTCGATGCATGTACCGCATCGAGTTTCTATACACGGACCCGTCAAAGAACATGTTCATTGGGGATGCGGATTACGAGTTTCACACGTATGACACTCCCAAGCGCTCAATAATGATCGATGTGCCTGGCGGAGAGAGGATAGTGGACGCGAAGATGAGAAATGAAGGCCAGCGGGACGATGCCCTACTGGTATGTATTTCCCAGTATGATGCATACCAGATACTTGGCTAATCATCAATAGCTTCAAACAAACCGCGGACGGGAGTTCCTGTTGGGCGACCCGAGCTGTCGGCCATTTGAGCGGTGGGATTCACTTGCTCCTGGTTCCCTCGTCATCGGCCTTTTCCACATAGACGTAAGTTCTGTGATGCCCCCCCCTTTGCAACTTGATGTTAATCAATCCTTACAGACAACGCCTATTGTTCGTATAGGAGTCATGTCCATCAACCCCGAAACCAACGGCAACCAGAGTGAAGCCAAGGAAGCCCATGAAGGGGACTGATCGATCATTGGTCCTGGTGATAGAGACACAGAGGCACCTTTTTGAAAGTTGGCGCTGGAACATGGAAGTCACTCTGGACGCAAACAACATCACAGCCGGGACGGAGGCAAACTGAGCAACGGTTCTCAATTGACTGGCAGCTCCTTGTAAGATAGATTTCATAGTGTAGGAGTCCAGTTGCCCTTGAAATACATTTGTACGGGGCATGTGCATTGTTCACACAACACGTTCCGTGTAGCTTACCCACTGGGCGTCGGGACCACTGTTGGCTGGCTCGATGTCTGAGCTGGTGGCCCAGTGGGCGTAGCAGTGGGCGGCAGAGCCGTGGTCGAGATGAAGTGACAGACGCAAGTACTAGAAATGTCAGAATAAACGATGCTGGAAGGGCCTAGACGACATACGGAGCGCAGGACCAAAAGTCGGCGTTCTTGCTGGCGCACTTGGGGGATGGTTAGTAACTAAATTACCGAGAGAAGAGTCTGAGCCATACATCGATCTGACACTTTTTCTTGCCTCCGGGATGCATACAAGGATACTCAGGGGGAAGGTCGTGACGAGCGAAGAGGAGGCCTACGGCAGGGAGCCCGGGGACGGCGATGGCCTGCACAGGGGCAACAGCGAGTCCCGCGATAATGATTCCAAAGAGCTGCATGGTTGAAATGAGGGTATAGAAGTGAATATGGGTGTAATGAGTGTGAGGGTGTAGTTGTCTGGATCGACTTGAGACTTGCTTGATGGAGGTATTTGGAGAGAAACCTGGCCTTTTATAGTCATGGAGTAGTCCTACTGAACAGAAATAAGAAATTTAACCTTCATGTGACTGAGATTGTCTCCCTTCGAGCGAAGTGTTTAATTATTGCGACCCCTTTCGTTTTCGTTGTGTGCTTGTGTCTGTCTTGAGAGGAGCTGGTGTTGTATTGCACGACGCCGGAAACGAAGCTCTCCGTCTGAGAGCCTAAGCAAGATAGGCTCTCCTGGAGTGTCTCCGTTAGATAAGTTTAAGACATGACTCTTAAGCACCCCCTCTAGGAGGGCATGCTTAGCCGTGATGCGCCTCCCTGTAAACTCTGATATGTATGCACCATGCAAGAGAATCTTGCATTTGGAAGAAATGAGCCGTTGAACTTGACTCACAGCATCTCCAATGCCGTGAAGCTCAGGGGCGGGGAAACGGCGCGATCCGCGACATTGTTATTAGCATCGGTACGCAGGGCAAGACATGTTCTCACATTCCACTGTCTGCTGGGGCTGAGTGCCGACATTCTTTCATCTTCAGCTCGAGTGCGCCATGTCTAGGTCCTACTTCGCATGTGCTTGAGGAACTCCGGCTCTCGAAACGTCACTCTAGCGCCATGTCTTGGTGGTAATCTCGAACAGTTGAGGGATTGGTGACGTTACTCAGAGAGCCGAGCGCTATTGTTGCGCACTTGGCTTGGGCACTGTAAATTCCTCATCGCCGCTTTAGGACAGCCAAAACTTCTATGCCTTTAATAAGTGAGAAGGACTTTTCTTAATCAAGATATCTAACTCTATCGGCCATGATGTATTATACGAGCCCAAGTATCGAGTGACCAGGCTCACGCAAAGCAAAGTAGCTCACCGCCTCAGACATTCTCGTTTCCCTTGCTCTTGAAGCACGGCGTTTGTAAAAAGTAATGCTTCAAGACACGGGGAATGTCCCACTAGAGATATAGGCTCGAGCCTGACCAATCCAGTGGCTTGTTGCGAAGCACAACATGCCTGAATTTTCAAGACATTTGAAGTTCATTATGTCTAGCCTTCGCATATGGGCTGAAGACATCCTGGAACTTGAGCTTTACGATGTAATTCACATGGAAAAGCACCTCTCTGGTGAGGGAAAGCCTGGTGGTGGCTTGGGCTGGGAATGAAGGATTCTTGCTCCGTGATGCAGGGGTGGAACTTGGTATAGAAATGAAAATTCTCAATGGTTACGAATAAATGAAGTTATTAGACATTGATGAAAGAGAAGCGCCGTATGAAAAGAAGTGCGAAATTGCAATCACATGAAATGAAAATGCGCTGACTGAGAGGTATTGGTGATGGGTGCCCTGTCTCCGCTCCCCTTGTTATCAATACTCTTTATTCTATTTCTAAACCTTTTTCATGTGTAGCGAATGCTATTAAGCTAAAAAGGGGAAATAATTATACTTCGTTAAGGTTAAGATATGTGATGCTGAGGTTGCCGAGCAATTCCTGTGGCATGAACGGTGAAGAAGGGAAAAAATCAAGCAAACCTCGTTCCGTTTGATGACGCCCTTGGCTCAGTTAAGGTGCCAAACAACTGATTTCTCTTTTCCCATTGTTACTAGGATGAGCACAAGTTTGGAGAGTCGGCAAACGTTAGGGTTTATGGTCAGGATGGCGCAACTCCCCGGCATCGAATCCTCGCTACAATGGTTGCTGAACAACCATCATCTTCCGTAGTATAGTGGTCAGTATGCAAGCTTGTCACGCTTGAGACCCGGGTTCAATTCCCGGCGGGAGAGATCGCCACAAGCGTTACGCTTGAGTTCCTTTTTTTGCAATTTTCTTGGTTGGCGTGGAGGTGCCAACTCACCTATCCGAGCCTCCCATGAGCAACCCCTGTCATTCGCATTACTTTTTACTTTGTGTTACATTTAGCTCATTATCATCTCAATACAAACTGATCCAATAAACCAGTTGTTATCGTGATAAAATGGTGGAAACACAGTGAAGCGGCTCTCCATGCTCAATGTGGTAAGCCTCGACTTCTCGGGCGGGGACGGGACATTCCGATCAGATGACCTCCCAGCTGTCAACAACAGTGGGGACGGAGTTTTATCCCATCACCTTGCGCTTATCTTTACCCCGCAAACGGCTTCGTGATGTGTTCCACACGGAAACGCGGAGAATTACAATGATAGAGTTGGTGGAAGCGGATTGGCTCCGATTGGAGTTGAACCTTTGAGTTCCGGTCTGGATAGCGACTACAAATGAGAATCAAAGTCCATGTTTAACCTTCCAGTTCTTCATCATCTATCTTCGCTGTCTTTATATCACCCGCCTTAGATACCCCCAAGTCATCCTCTTTACTTATCAACTCAACCACCACATCAAAAATGGAACGGTTCGATGTAGCTGTTGTCGGCCTGGGTGCTCTTGGAAGTGCGGCGGCATACCACGCTTCTCTGAAGGGCGCCAAGGTCATCGGTTTCGAGCAATTCGAGTTTGGCCACGTTCGCGGAGCTTCCAGTGATACTTCTCGTATCGTCAGAACTTCATACGGAGAGCCCGAGTACGTGGCACTCGCTCGATCGGCTTACAAGGACTGGGCCGACCTGGAGCGAAGAACTGGCCAGGAGCTGTTGACCATCACTGGCGGCATCATCTTCTTTCCCCCAAACACTGGCCACAAGATGTTCTCTGTCGAGGGATACACAAAGAGTCTCGACCTTAACGGGGTTCCTTATGAGCTTCTCTCTGCTCAAGAAGTGAACAAGCGGTGGCCTCAGTTCAAAGTCCCTGAAAACGTCCAGGCTGTCTACACTGCCGACTCTGGTATTGCCCACGCCTCAAAATCAGTCTCGGCTATGCAGTTTCTGGCTCGCCAACACGGCGCCGTTCTCAAGGAGAGGACTCCAGTCGACCGTGTCACACCTGATGGCGCTGGCACCGGTGTTGTTATTGAGACGCCGAAGGGTAAATTCTATGCCAAGAAGGTCATCCTCGCAACTGATGCCTGGACGAACAAGCTTCTGAAGCCCCTTAAGGCCGAGATTCCTCTTGATGTTATGCAGGAGCAGGTGACCTACTTCAGACCAAAGGATTCAGATCTACGAAACTTTGAGCAAGACAAGTTCCCTGTTTGGATCTGGGGCGGCCTTCCCAGCTTCTACGGCTTCCCCAGCTATGGCGAGCCAACAATCAAGGCTGCCCGGGATACCTCATACAACCGCATGACCCCCGAGGAACGAACCTACATCCCCTCACCAGAACTGTCAAAGGAGCTCCAAGACTTTATGAGCAACACAATACCTGGCAAGGGTGAGCCCATGCGAACGGTGACCTGCCAGTACACCATCACACCGGACCGCCAGTTTATCATCAGCCCGTTGGAGAAGCACAAGGATGTCATTGTGGCCTTGGGTGCTGCGCATGGATTTAAGTTTGCACCTGCGATTGGTCGTGCTGCTGCTGAGCTGGCGATTGATGGAAAGTCTACCAATGACTTGTCTCTCTTTGGTGTTCCCAAGGTAGCTGCACCTAGCAGCAAGCTGTAGAGATAGAGGAGAAACGGATGAGGAGGAGATGCCATCAAGCGATCAGCGTATTAAAAAGCGGCCAAATAAAAACAGATTGAGACAACTCCTTGTACCATGGTGCCATGATTTGCCAATCTTGTGAATAGGGACCTGTGTGAATAGGGATACAGAGTGTCCAGCGGATGAACAACTCAACAGTATCGAGGAGAACTATAACAAGAAGTTTCAAACAACACCTAACGAACTGCATCGAACTCAAAGGCCTCGCGTCTCACGATAAGCAGATGGCAAGATGTTCTCGAGGGCCGCCTTGATTTGCAACGCCAGAGTTCGTGAGTGCCAGCGATGATGCTGCGTGGCTCCTCCATGACCCAATAGTTTTAAAGACGCAGATGACGCTTCCACATTCCGCGAATCTCGCCCTCCGAGTCTATCCCCCATGTGGCGTCGAGGCGAGACGCAATCTACCTTGGACCAAGCAGATTCTTGTCCTCATCAAGGTCTTCAGGGGCGGTGGACACGACATGGCCCCCAAGGACCTCTTCTGTGACGGTTCGTACGTCTTGGTCCGCGAATCCTGTGCACCAGACAATAGCATCTGCTTCTAGGATGTTATCGTCTGAGAAGTGAAGACCAGTTGTGGCGAAAACAACGGGCTCAACCCCAGCCTTGATGCCGACCTTTTTATCCACAATGCGTTCGGTGGCGCCCAAATCAACATAGTGGCTATGCGATCTCTCAATAAGATTAGAGAGAATCAACTGAGAAGGATCTCTACTGTCAATGACTGGAAAGCCTGCTGTAGCCAGGGGCGCATAACGATCCCGCTCTTCAGAAGCAAACTTCTTCAAGAGACCCTGAGTTAGCTGGCCTTGAACCATGGTTGGCAGCGTCATGAAAAGTCTGTAAGTTGCTTCGACTTCTTGATCGTACACACCGAAACTCGCATCGTGACAGACATATTCCAAAGGGATGATATAGGTTGGTCTTGAGCCCGGCTGCATGGCAATCTGAAAGAATGTCAAATGCCGAATTGCCTGAGCCTATGGTGAGAACAGATGTTGGAAGGTGAAATCGTAGGTTGTCATAACGGAGAGCCCAGTTATCGCCAACTCGCGCATTTTTCTCGCAAATGAAGCTCTCAACACCGAGGGCTTTGAGACGAGCTTCTAACGCCACGGCACTGAATCACGCTCGTTAGTCAATAGGCCAAATGGACTCAGTGAAACCTACGCGTTTCCACCTCCCATGATAAAGACATCGGCGCCAAAGTGGTTGAGATTGTCCACCTTCCTGCCTGGAAGCTCAGGGAGAGACTCATCCTCCAGATGCAAGTCTAGATTCTCTAGCTTGGTGCTGAGGACCCAAGTCTTCCAATCCAGAGCGTTGTCGGCTTTCTTGATAGGGAGGAGAAGAATCCGTCCACTGCACTAAGCGCTCGGAGACTTGGTCTCGAAAGAATCGAAGCGTCGATGAATCGCCGTGGATGGGGATACTCAGTCAGCTGTGTGAAATATTGAACGTGTTATCATGAAGTAAGACATACGAGAGTCGGGGTAGCAGGAGTCAAGACGGTAGCATCAAGTTCCAAGCGGCCATTGATACCCCTGAGCCTGCGTGTTTCTAAAAGATTGACCGCAATGACGCGGGGAGTAAAGAATGTGCGTAGGTGATAGGTCAGAGCCAACGTGTCTTTACAGTATGCCTGCTCAGAAAAGAAGCATCGCTGAAGAACATCTGAATCATTCGCAGCGAGGGCAGCATTCAGGCTATCTTAAATGTCCAGGGCCTGTTTCCTTGTCTTGTCTTCCTTGAGCGAGATAAGGCCTAAGGCATCCGGAGGAAGAATGGGAATTGGGTGCTGAGCTATTACCGTACGCAAGTCTGCCACCGGAGGGTATTTCGCGTGAAGAGATGGAGTCGTCGCCTGTAAACGTTGGGCCAGCTCTACTGGGAGGACGAGGTTAGTGTTCAGCATACTAGTTGCCATTGCTGAAGCATCTGAGCACAATACAAGAAGAACTTGGTTTAAAGAAGAGACGAGACGCAAAGGTGAAGTATTTCTATCACCCTTTTCAGTACCAGTAACTCAACACGTACATGAAGCATTCTTGGCGAGATCAGCACAAAGCTTGGGTTCCGAGCTCCGTGCTGAGACACAGGGTTATTCTTTAATACGTCAATGCTTGTCATTTTGAATTCTCCAAACTGTGGATGAGTATTACAGTCAGTCTCCTCATTTTCCAGCCTCCAAGCCAGTCTTCCACAGTTTCTTGTTCAAATACTCGAGCTGCTCCGTCCGATAAGTGTCATCCTCCACATGTACCAAAGAAATGTCATTAATATGGAACACAAGGTTCTTTCCCCCTTCTTCCTCATACACCGGCCACTTCTCACCCTGCATCCCCTCAAAGTTGGGATCCAGGTTTGCCGCAAAGCTGATCCACTTTCTCGAGATCGAGACCGCCAAGGCGTTGAAGGAACCGGGGATTGGCTCTGTGGCGTTAAGTTGAGCTAGGCGATCGGTGTTACGGAAGACAAAGGGGAGGTCAACTGAGTGACCTGCTCCTTGGACTGGATTACGATCTCCAGACACAACGTCGAAGCGGTAGCTGTATGCAGAGAGGTTTGCAGCAGCCCAAGTCTTGACCCAAGCTCTTCTTGGTGCGTGCATGGCTCTGTCTCCACCGAAGGCCAATGCACGCTTCCATTGAGCACCATAAGATGCCAACTCGCCTGTTGGGCGTCCTTCAAAAGTAGCCGGGAGACCGACACGGGGAATGTCTGGGTATAAAGCCGAGATGGCCTCAATGGTGCTGTTGCTAGCTCCTTCCTTGCGCAGATACGATTCCCAATCTGTTGTCGTGTTGATTCCCTTTTGCGCAAAGAAATCGCCGTCGTCTGTTGCGGCACCATTGATGACAGGCACGTGAGCAAACTTTCCTTGTCGAATCAGCTCAGAGCGGTCATCTTGGATAAAGTCTCCGTCGACGATATCGAGATAGACTGGAAACGTGATATTTCCAATCTTCTCGGCCAACTCAAGAGAGGGAACCTCTCGGAGGCACTGTAGGGAATCCTTGGCTGATTCGCAGCTCGTCAGCTTGAGTAGCTGAGCATATCCCTTGTCCCAGTCAAGAGCATCTTTGACAGTCTCTTCCCGGAAGGCTGTGTGAAATCCTGTAGCGCTCTCGAGGATAGCCGCTCTGAATAGCCCATCATCCCTGCCACCATAGGCTGTCAACTGGGATGCAACACCACGGGCGCCTCCACTCTGACCCCAGATGGTCACTTTTTCAGGGTCACCGCCAAATGCTGCGATGTTCTCCTGAATCCACTGAAGTGCCAGCCTCTGGTCTCGGAAGCCGTTGTTTCCCTCACCTGCCTCCTCGATTGCCTTGCTCCATAGATATCCCCAGGCAGCCAAGCGATAGTTGATCGAGACGGCAACAATGGGCGATCCCATCTTAACAGACTCGTCGACAAGGTAAGTGAGGTTATTGCCAGGATCACCGCTGAAACCACCAACAAGACCACCGCCGTGGATCCAGACAAGCACAGGAAGCTTCTCACCCGCGACTCCTGAGGGGCGGATGACATTCAAATGGAGACAGTCATCAGAGCCTCCTGTGAGTGGTCCTGTCGGATACCCATACTGATAACATTTGGACTGATACTCCGTTGCATTACGGAGTCCATCCCAGGTTGTGTTTAGGGAGTGGGGATGCCTGAAGCGTAGATCTTTGAGGGGTGGTTGCGCATATGGCATGCCCAAGAAGTAATCTTGGTTGTAGGCAGAGTTGTGAATGCCATAGTAGGAGCCATTCCGAAGTGTGGCAACGGGAGTATTGGTACCACCAGGGGCCGCTGAAACAAGTCCCGGCAACGTAGTAGTCGCCAAAGCTAGGGCGAGAGAATGACCCAACATTGTGGAGGCTATGCCAAACAATAGATAAGAGAGTTTGTTTCGAAACGCCTTGGCGCATATCTCGATAACGATTAACTCGAAGGTCAAACCGAAGCTTTTAATACACTTGAATCAAGCAGATCACCTTTCCAAAGCGGCCTTCGGCGCCGCAACCATCGTCAACGGTCGACGGCGCCGAACCCGAAAAGCGCACTATCCCCCGCATTCTCCGCGCATCTCCGCTGCTTAAAGTTCCTATTCCTTGCATATTTGGCACGAGGCAACTAACTTGCAGGCTAAATGGGTCTTGTTCCTTGTTCATTGGGCCATGGTTATGGCGAAGTGTCGCCGAGGAAACACCTGACGATCTTCGTCCATCTTTTCCGTGGATCGACTTGTTATTTGCCGTTCCAAGTTGCCGCGGTCTTGGATGCCCCTCAGTTACAAAACGATTCTCTTCTGTCTCTTCGAAGACTCACCCAAACCATCCTCGACGTTCCTGCTCATCGAGCATTCTCTGTAATCTTTCAGCAGAACGTCAATAACAACATGATCAATAACTTGCCAAGTTCAGGTTAAGGCCCTAGGGAGCTTGTCAATTCCATATACCTTCAATGACTTTCAGAAAAAGCGGTCAGGTTAGATATACCTCGTGGGAACTAGCCCCCAGCGCTTTGCCTTGCCTATTTCAGACCCTGTCATGAATGCGTGACCTAAAGTGCCCCATATTAGCAAACCGAAGTATCAAAAAATCAATAAGCTCGTGACATAATCGCTTTAGTATTCACACGATGGACTCCGCTCTGGGTCGATTTGTGACAAGGTTTACAACATCAGTCTCTTATTATACTCGAACCATCCCTATCAAACCTTCATATAGTAGGCTAATAAGTCACTCCATACTTACAACCGCTCCTATCCAGAAATCTGAACTCTTCAGTTCTGTCTCTTTTCAGCCTCATGCATCACCTCGGTCTTATCAACATGGCTCTCGACATCGTTTGTGGCACCACTATAGGAAGTACTCTTGCCAATAACAATCCAACTCTTGCTTGAAAAGATTTCGTTCATCTGCTCGAGGGGTCTGCGGGCAGTTTCGGGGAGGAATACCCAGAAAAACAGTGCATTGGTGACGTTGCAGACAACAAAGAGGAAGTAAAACCGGTAGCCGATTGATTCCATGGCCTTGGGCGTAACTTGTCCCTGGATTATGTTAGCGGTTTCAGCACTTCGATCCTTGACATTGGTTACTTACAATCATCGTGTTGAACGCAAAAGAAGTCATCGTGGCGATACTGACACCCTTGGCACGCGTGTTTGTATCAAACACCTCGGCAGGGATAATCCAACTGAGAGGACCGCAAGTAGACGAGAAAGAGAAGTTGTACAGCCATGTGATGACGATGAAACCCCACTGTGCGCTCAAGTTGCTGGATGTTCCTGGAGGAAACAGGGCAAGAAGGATAGACGCAATGATGAAAGTGACCGAGTTGAAGAGGTTTCCTCCGATAAGGGGCCATCGGCGTCCAGTGCGATCAATCAGCAACATGGCACAGGCCTGAGCGACAATAGCCAATCCGTTGCTAATACCCTGATACTTGAGCGTGTCGTCCGTAGCAATGCCGATCTGCTTGAAAATAGTAGGTGAATAATACTGGATTGCTGAGACACCTGTCATTTGGACCGAGGCTTGGATGGCGCAGCAGAGGAAGAGACGGCGGAAGGCACTTCGTGACTTGAACAGCTCTTTATACGATTTGGCTGCGTGCTGATGCTCGTATTGGATCGAGTTTCTGATTTCGTCGTATTCAGCCATGACAAAGGGATCCTCGACGTTGCCATTTGCATGCAGTCTTGCAAGCGTGTGGAGAGTTTCCTCGTCCTTGCCCTTATCGGCGAGCCATCTACACATCGGTCAGCTACTTTGATGGTTATGAGATGTTCGCAAAACCAAATACCTAGGACTCTCGGGGAACAAGTACGTCAATGCCGCTAGGAATATCGCAGGAACATTCTGGATAGCCAGAGGAACCCGCCACTGGGCACTGGAAGAACCGAGCTCGACAAAGCAAGCCCATCCGACCCATGTTGCGATGAAAGCTCCAACGCCAATCATGAGCTGCTGCAGAGCCGTGATACGACCTCTAATATGGGGGTGTGCAAGTTCTGCCTGGTAGAGAGGGACGATCATGCAGAGAACTCCAACTCCTAAGCCCGAGATGAATCGTCCAGTCCACAGGAAGTGAATATTCCGGGCTCCAGTTTGGAGACCTCCACCAAGAAGAAACACGATGGCGCCGACAACGATTGTTCCTCGTCGACCGATACGATCGCCTAATGTACCGCCAGCCCCTGCTCCGAAGAAGGCACCTGCAGTGAACATGCTGACGACAAGACCTTCTTCCGATGTGTTGGGGTCGAATTGGGACTTGAATGTCGCGGAGGCGACAACAGCAGCTATGACACCAAGATCATAGCCAAAGAGGAATGCTCCCAACGAGGCGAATACGCCCACGAGGAGCTGATAGGACCTTGGGGCCAGCGACGGCATCTTTCGAGAGTAAGCAAGCAGGCGATCAAGTATTGGGAGGATTGTAACTGCATGTGAATTTAGAGCTTGGCTTCAGGCCGCATTTTGTTCTTTTATAGCTAAACTTGGCATCCAGGTCGTCAACAAAGTTCAATCGCATCGTATGATCCACGTGCAAATAAACAAGAACATGAGGGGAAGTCCGGGGATGAGGAGCAACTCCGGGTTAAGAGCCACTCATATTTGGCCATTTCCGGATCCGGAGCCACCCCCGCAGTCTGGAGACAATCCGGGGTCGAGATGAGCTCGGCTTGAGGGTGTGCGACTCCAAGCGCGCCATGGAGGGCTCCCAGCTTCTCCATGAGTACTCTTGGCTGGGGTAGCAATTGCTTCCTCTCGAGCCTCTTGGCAGGCTGTCGGTTGCCGGAAACTGAGCAATCTCTCTTGTGCATGTTGCCAATCATGTCAAACCATTTGCGGGTCGAAGCTGTTGATGCGGCTTATCATCCAATCGGACAGCGTCATTCCCGGCATTGCAGGAACGATTTTACGGAACCAACTGTGGTTATTCGGCTTGAAGGTCTGATGACAGGTAACTACGACATGTTAGTGGTGCGGATAAGCAACTTTCGTCATATCCTCCTTCGTGGCATTCAGCTTGCTGATGCTGCTCTAACCACGTTATCCACTGTCGTTCGGAATTGGTTTCATGATGGCCAATTACAACGAGTGAATCCCGACACCATGCACAGCTCCCCCATGCCTGCTTTGAGGATCCTTGACCGGTGAGACTAGCGCATTATCACACGTCACGGCGCAGAGCCCTGTGAGACCCATGCCAATGTTTTAAAGAATAAACCCCCTCCTTTCACCTTTCACAGACTCTAGACTCTACACTTCTCGACACAATCAAACTCACCCGCACCAATGACGATGGTGCAAATCCCTCACCTCGTCGCCACCAAGGCGTCGAAACAGCTTATCGTAAAGGGCAAGCCGTTCTTGATGCGTGCGGCTGAGCTTCAAAACTCGTCCATGACGAGCGTTGAGTATATGGATACAGTTTGGCAGAAGTTGGCCGACATGAACATCAACACCATCTTGGGCTGTGTAACTTGGGAAATGATTGAGCCAGTCGAAGGGAGCTTTGAGTTTGAGGAGCTGGACAAGGTGATTCTGGGTGCCAGGAAGCACGGGCTACACCTGGTTCTGCTGTGGTTTGGCTCGTTCAAGAATGGTAAGCAATCAGCATGCTTCTTGCAAAATATCTAATTCTGACAATATTTCTCAGGGCTATCAACTTATGTTCCAGGCTGGGTCAAGACCAATCCCAAACGGTTCCCTCGAGCAAAGCTACGAAAGGCTGGCGGTATCCTCGAAACAGGAGGCGTGTTATCGATTTTCCACAACGAAGCTCCTGAGGCTGATGGAAAGGCCTTCCAGAAGCTGATGGCGCACATTAAGGAGATCGACGAGGCTCATTCCACGGTTCTGATGGTCCAGGTCGAGAACGAGACGGGTCTTTTGGGCGACTCTCGGGATGGTTGCGATGCTGCCAACGAGAAGTTCTCAGAGCCCGTGCCTGATGAGTTGGTCGAGTTGCTAACTAAGGACTGGGATAATCTCCGCCCAGATCTCAAGAGGAGTCTTTCAGCTTTCAAAAGTCGCGCAACCAATACTAAAAACTCTGACTGGGAGACAGTCTTTGGAAAGAGCCCGCAGACAGATGAGCTATTCATGGCTTACCACTATGCCAAGTACCTGAACCATGTCACCGGCATGGGCAAGGCGGTATACTCCATCCCATACTACACCAATGTCTGGCTCAACTATGCCGGGGAGGACTCGGACAATGACTTCCCCGTAATCGTCGGTGGTGGCGGAGCACCTGGCGAATATCCTTCTGGAGGAGCCACGAGCAATGTCCTCGATATCTGGCAGATATTCGCCCCAAACCTCGACTTTATTGCACCAGACTGCTATCTGACCGACTACAACTCGACGTGTGCCAAGTACCGCCACCGAAACCAACCACTCTTCATCCCCGAGCAGCGTCGAGATGACTACGGAGTTCGAAGAATCTGGATCGCGTACGGCTCGTATGCAGCGATGGGTGTCTCACCGTTCGGTATCGATACTCTCGAGGGCGAGGAAGTCACAGCGTGGAAGAAGCATTATGGCCTACTCAAGTCTGTTTCTGCTGTTCTACTTGAATCGCAGCGCCGAGGTGACGACTCGGTGGGCTTCTGCTTTGATGAGTTGAATGAAGATGGTTCTGATCCGAGCAAAGCCGTCATCCGTCAATGGGGAGGTTTCAAAATCATCATCGAGAGATGTTTCGTCTTTGGGAAACCTGGCACAGGGTCAGGCATAGTCATTCACAGGGGCAATGGCAAATTTCTACTCATTGGGAAGGGCTTCCAGGTCAGGGCGCGCTCGCTAAACCCGAAGGCAACTTTCACTGGGATCCTGAAGTTTAACGAGAAGACGGTTTCTGATGAAGAGGCTGGGACATTGAGAACGGTCAGGATGCTGAATGGTGATGAGACGAGGAGTGGTAGCTGCGTCATGATGCCCAACGAAGACCCGGATTATGGAGGGTTCCCGATTTGTGTCACCATTCCGGCCAGGACTATGATCTCCGAGGTCGAGTTCTACGACATTGAGGACTAGCAGTAAAGTGGCTTGGGTGCTAAACTAATGATGTAGAACATATAATTGCAAAACTTGAGCAAGGTTCTTCAAAAACTAGAACTAACAATCGTGAAAGATGACGAATGCAGACAGTATGAGGATAGGCAAAAACTAACGGAGAAAGGCCACACGTGTCAGAACAAGAATAATGATATATGCAAGACTATTAGAGTATAATTCCTACTAGACACTTCTCTTCTACAAAATTAGTAGTGTTTAAGAACAGTTTAATGGGCTGTGCTCCTCAGATTTCTCGTTTCTATCTCGACCCATGCGTTCGGCCTGGACGTGTAGGGTAGGCAGGGCCCAATCTTCCCACACGGGGATGATGCCGATCACGGCTTATCAACCACTCACAGGCGACCAAACCCGATACCTGCCCCTCCATCTCCCAGCTTTCCATTCACCGAGGTTCCCGAGGATCCCCAGACCCTCCTCAGTTGAGTGTGGAGTATTGTCAATCATACATCTTTGTATTGTGCCCTCTTATCTCAGCAGATCGAAGCATGAAACCACCCACAGCATGTAAGCAATGCCGGGAGGCAAAACGCCGGTGCATCCGCCGAGGTGCCGGCGAAGCTTGCGTGACCTGCGAGAAGAGACAGGTGAGATGCGGGACTCGTGCAACAACTCGTGATTCTACCAACATCCTCCCCAAGCCGCCAAGACAAGTTCAACACAGTCCGCCTCAGGAGTCTGTGTCATCACCGACACCCGAGCTCACACCTTCAATGGCCCAGGAACTTGTCGAATATTACTTGGTCAAGATCCATGATCGACCCCACAGTATCTTCCATCTGCCCACCATACGAGATAATGTGCGCCAAGGCACTATCAATAGAGCGTTGCTGCTCGCTCTCTGCAGTATGGGCTGCAGATTCTCGGTTGATTATCGAATCCAGAGTATGGAGTTATCGCTCCTTGATGAATCGAAACGCCTACTTCAATCTGACTTGGAAAACATTTGCCTCGAGAATATTCAGACTTGCGTACTCATTGCAAACCTATGTGCAAGTCATGGGAATCCTTCGTCCGAGGCTTTATACTTTCGTACTTCATCCACCCAACTCACACTTGTCGTCGCTAATAGCTTCTAGGCATTGGAAATAGCATGGCCCAGATCATGCGTCTCAATTCACCGACATCAACGGGCTCAATAGTGGAACGTGAGATTGAAAGGAGGGTTTGGTGGTCACTGTTTATGGCTGACCGTTGGTGTTCTGCTGGAATCGGACTACCGCGTCAAATCAAGGACCTCGGCGGCAATATCGATCTGCCGATGGACGAGGGTGTCTTTCATTCCCTACCCCATCATCTGACCAGACATGAAGGCACCTGGAAGCCGGGGCTCTGGGCACACATGATCTCTCTTGTTCAGCACTTTGGCCCCATACAAGACCTCAACCGACAAAGTGCCCAGGGATGTTTCGATGGTTGGGAACTTGATCGTACAGCAGCTGAACTCTCCCAAAAGCTGGATCTCTGGGAAAAGATGCTTCCCGCTGACGCCAAAGAGACGGAGAAAAACTTTCGCTTTCACCAAGCAAAGGGGACTGGAGGGCCGTTCGTCGGACTTCATCTCGGCTACCACCACTATTCAACGCTTCTCTATTTCCGGTATCTTGAAGCTAGGAACTCCCTGACTGAGCTTGGGAAGACTTGCGTCTCTCGCTGCAAGCATCATGCATCGGCCTACAGCGCACTTCTTCGTATGGCTCGAGAGGCTGAAGGTTGTGAGGCCGTTTACCCGACAGTTGGCCATATGGCAGTGGTTTCTTCTTCGGTTCTTCTGCATACCTTATTATTCGGCGACGAGAATGAATTGGCAAACGCTCGACGGGATCTCAACTCGAATTTTGCAGCTCTGATGGAACTCAAGCAGTATTGGGCCAACACCAGTTCAATGGTACGTATACCGATTCTCAACACCACCGCCGGATGCTCAATGTGACAGATTTCGAGACTAGTTGCATTTCAAAATGTGTGCTTGTTATCAGCTGAGTACACACATCGGCTAGACGGCTGGATGGTGCGTTTCTTGATCGAGCACTCGCTTCCTTTGGCAGACAAGACTTTACAGATGGTGCCTTCTGGAATCGAAATGAACACGGATAGTCTATCGATAAGGGCCCAGGAGTTGCAGCAGCAGGGGAGATACACAAACTTTGAACTTTCTGAGCCAATGGCCTAGATGCTCCCCATCATCAACTCTGCCAGAACAAGGTGCGTGAATAAACACGATCTTCTGCAACCGAGCTCGGTTAGAATCCAAGCTCACAATTGCCCCCATTTCTTAATACCCGGCTATTTCCAAACCCCATCACCAGAAGGATCCCAGTCGGCTAAATGCACGCAGATCACAACCTCCCCAAAGTGCGGGCAGCACTCGAATTGGCGGAATCACAACTACCCCGGGTTTCTAGCTTGGACCCCCACAGCTTTGTCAGACGAGATCTTCGCAACATCATGAGAACCGACTACAGTTTTCGGGGTATTGATATCCGGTTGCAGTGTCGTGATGGGCGCTCGGCGTGGTTTACCCCGGATTTTGAGTGGGACTAAGAGACAGGGGTGGATTGAGATAAAATGCCAGACCGCCACGGGAATAATGGTGGCGGGTGAAGCCTTTAGGTAAAGTGGCAGAAATGGCGACCTTGAAGAGACTCTGTTTGCTCTTGTTGCCGACAGTGGCTCTTGGAGCCATAGACCGGTGAGTGTTCTTGTTTAGACATCTGACACGGCTGACCCTCCCCCCTAGAAAACGAATTGTTACAGACAACAACATCGTTAGAACCAAGCTCATCAACAATGAGACTACCCCTCTCCAAGTTGGCAATGGCAACTTTGCCTTTGGTGTAGATACAACTGGCATGCAGACATACCTTCCCTTCAACACCATGTCTGTGTGGGCATGGCACAATGATACTGAACCAGAAGAGGCGTGCGTTCTGTCAGGCCCAATTTGAGAGATGACGCTGACTATTGATAGCCCAATTGATGCGTACACTGGCGTTCCAAAGCTGACGCATGGCCGCAATGTCTCATATGACATTCCGGATCCCAACTTGCCAGATGTATCTCAGTGGCTCATCGGCAACCCAAACCGCATCAACTTGGGCCGCATCGGACTTCGATACAAGGACGCCACTCTAGCTGCTGACCAGATCTCAATCACCCATCAGGAGCTGGACCTTTGGAGTGGCGTCATCACATCAACCTTTACGGTAGATGGCACAAAGGTCAAAGTCGTGACGCAGGGCGACTTTGACTCGGACGCCGTGACGTTTGAAATTGAGTCAAAGCTCGTTGACTCTGGAAAGCTCAAGGTCGAATTTGACTTTCCGTATCCGCCTATTCACACCACCAAGTACAAGTATGAGGTCTTTGTCGGAGTCTACGACTTCCCGGCAAACCACACTACAAAGTTGGTACGAGGTTCTAAAAAGGACACGGCGCATATTCATCACGATTTGGGGCCAAAGTACTACGTCAACTTGCGGTGGCCAAATAAGACACCTCTAGAGTTAAAGAGACTCGAGTCCGAGGATTCTACCGCAATTACCGCTCACCGATACATCCTGTCTCCAGATGACGGTTCAACAATCTCTTTCACAGCACACTTCTCTCCTGAGAAAAAAGTCCCCGATCTTCCTTCTACAATCAGAAAGCGAAACTCGGCTGAGTGGCACGAGTATTGGAAGAAGGGCGGCTTTGTTGATTTGACTGCGTCTACCAACCCCAACGCAACCGAGCTACAACGACGAATCGTCACGTCTCAGTATCATGTGCGCGTCAACAGTGCAGCTACTGGCGAGTCTCCCCAGGAGAGTGGATTAATGAACAACGGGTGGTACGGTATGTATAGTCATCTCTTGAATATTGATTGCTTCTAACCAACCTAGGCAAATTCCACATGGAAATGGTTGTCTGGCACAACGCTCACTGGGTCTCGTGGGGCCGCGACAAGTTCTTCCACAACATCTTTCCCGCCCTTTACGAAAAGCTTCTGCCGACTTCATTTGCAAGAGCTGCAGGTATGGGTTGGGAAGGAGCCCGCTGGCCCAAGATGACGGAGACCATTACTGGTAGAAGCTCGCCTGGAGGTATCAACGCCTACCTGCTGTGGCAACAACCTCATCCCATGTATATGGCCATGCTTGCATACAAGTCGCAGCCGACTCGAAAGACGCTGAAGCGATGGGATCCTATCCTCGAGGCTAGTGCAGATTACATGGCTTCCTACGCGTGGTACAACGAATCATCCGGCAAATATGATCTTGGACCTCCGTGAGTATTCTCTATCAGAAATGCTGGGACCAAGAAACTGACTTTTCCAGCTCCATCGGTGTTACTGAGAACACGCCTGCTGCTGCCACACTCAATCTCGCCTACGAAGTAGCATACTGGCGATACGGACTTGACGTTGCCCGTGAGTGGAAGAAGAAACTCGGTCTCCCCGTTCCCAAGCACTGGACGACCGTAGCCCAGAATCTCGCCAAACCAACCCAAATAGACGGGCTTTACGCCGTCTACGATGGCCTCAACGCCTCGTGGTGGGAAGACCCAGCTCTCAACCGTGACCCCAGAAGCCTCATCATGCTTCAGGGAATTCTCCCTGATACACCTGCTGTTGATGAGAAGGTTGCTCGTCGGACGGCGGACAAGGTTTGGGAAGTCTGGACAGACCAGAATATTCGAGGTTGGGGGCGACCTATCTTGGCTATCAACTCGGCTAGAATTGGGAACCCGAAGCGAGCCATCTACCATTTGACGGCTTATGACTACTGGAAGTTTGATGATGCGGGTAAGTATTCCTTCCATGATCTTATCAAGGGTGGCTTTTAGCTGACTTCAGACACTAGGATTCGCAATTCGAGGTGGTGATGGAGATACGCCGCCGCCATTCATGCCCGGAAACGCCGGTTTCCTTCTAGCAGGTAAGACATTTTTGTAAAAACTTCTTTATGTGATGCTGAAACTGACGGTTTGAATAGTTGCGTACATGGCAGAGGGGTGGGATGGTTCCAAGGGAGACGCACCAGGGTTCCCAAAGGATGATGGATGGGTCGTCAAGCACGAAGGACTTCGAAAGGCGCTATGAGATGATAAAAATAGATAGCCTTTTTCTTCATTGTTAGAGACCTCCCTAAGGATCTTATACTGGTGTAGAGAAGTATAGCAGCACGTTACAAGAACTCAACGCAACATGGGAAATCTGTAAACGACAGATTCTCACGTCTATACACATCTATCTCAAATGATATTCTGATTCGATGTTTCCAGGCACCCGTCTTTCTATCTATCCACTGCATTCTAGACATTGAGGTTCCCTCCAGCCTTTAAAGAATCATGAAAACAAGATACGTGACAACCACAACCAATCCGGCCTTTGCACCAGAAGCCAGGCCAGCTACGCCTCCATTTGGTTCCTGGGTTGCCCCGGCTGTCTCATGCTGGGTGACAGCAGAGGAAGCACTGGAAGCACTGCTAGAATCGGAAGTGGTGCTGGTTTCGGAAGTCGTCGCGCCAGTTTGAGCAGAAGCGGAGCTCGTCGACTCGGAATGAGCGGTAGTCTGGCTAGTCCGGGCCTCAGTTGAGGTCTACAAAAGGTTACTCGTCTGCAAGATGTCAAGATATAAGAGTCCTACTGAAGTCGCCGTCTTAGTGACCTTGCTAGAGGGAGCTTCGACCTTTGCGCAAAGACTCCTTTGTATGTCGCCATAACCTGTCATCCAGTCAACCTCCTTTCATCTTGACTCCAACACAAATATTAGTCACATACTGTTATAGGCATCAACTCCACACACATCCCACACGCAATCTTCTTCCCTCTCTACCCAATCGTCCTCGTCGCACCAGCACTCAAAGAACTTGTCCTTGCCAAGGGAGCAGTTCGGAAAGCTTCCATACTTTCTGTAGCAATCCTGGAAGCATCTGGCATGCTCCTTCTCGACTTCATGGCTGGTTCCGCTCGTGCTAGCTGTACCGGATGCTAACGTCAAGGAGGCAGTGTCCGGTGATGCTTTCGTGCTGTCTTGAGCGAGCGACGAGGCAAGCCCTGAGAGGAGCAGGAGAGACACAGATGTAACTGATTTCATGATGCTCGTGTTTAATGGTGGCTTCGGAACTGACCGAGGATGGACAAGCAATAGAGGTCCTTGGAGCTTATAAACGAGATTCTCAAAAGCAAGGAAGCTTGGCCTTCATCCCTTGTTGGACCAGACGTTGTTCGAGCCTCTCCCACGTGGTGGTGACATATGCAACTAGCGACGCCACGACCGCTTTCGGCGCTGTTGATTGGCTCAATACACGTCCTTGAGGCAGATTTGGAAATCCCAGAGCTGAAGAAAACGCCTTGAGATGCGCCCCGTATCCGAGCCTAAGTTGCACAGGTTTCTTTACGAGTTGCCGATCCAAGCACGAGAATGAAAACATATAGAGGCATGTCATATTCATTCGCAGCTATCCTATGTGCATGTACTAGTTTCTCAAAGATAAACAGACGGCTAAGGCAGGTATTGCTGCGCAGTATGTATGGGTTATGCAAGACACCTCCAAGAGGTGAACAAAGAAAACGGTGATTTTTTTAGTCTATAGCCCGCCATTTTGACTCAATTGGCACAAAATTCAACCAACACCATTCAGGATCATGTTCTAGTGCTGACCCGAAAGCTCCTTCTCAACCTGCTCCTTGACCAGCTCCCTCACGGCCTTCCAGTCGTTGCTAACATCAGAGACACGCTTGGGCTTCTGGTCGAGGCCGATGAACTCCTCGGGAAGCACCTTCTCCTGGAAGTTAAAGTCCTTCTCGTCCTTGAGAGCAAGCTCGACGGCGCCGGCGAACTTGGCGGGGTGGGCGGTAGAAAGAGAGATGTGGGGAACGTTGGGTCCAGCTCGCTGCAGAGATCGAGTAGAAGCGGTAACACCGACCGAAGAGTGAGGGTCAAGGATGTATCCGACCTTCTCGTAAATCTCCTTGATGGTTTCGAGAGTCTGGGGGTCGCTGACTCTCTCGCTCTCGAAAGTCTTGCGTGCGCTGGTGAGGACGTCCAGGTAGACGGGTCCGAAGCCTCCCTTGACCTTCAGGTCCTTGAGCCATGCGCTGACCTCCTGGCCTGCTTGCTTTCGGTTGAACTCGACATCCATGCCAACGGTGGCAGCGAACTCGTAGGCCAGGAACCAGAGAAGTCGCTCGAAGTTGCTGGATACCAGAATGTCCATGGCGGGGCTGAGAGTTTCCTTCACACCATCCTCGTGAGCCTTGACTCCGTCCACCTCCAGACCGCCCTCAGCCTCGGGACCTCGGGCAACATGCTTCTCATATCGGCCAGTCTTCCAGAATCGATCGAGGATATCATTCTCGTTAGTGGCAATGACAAGCTTGTCGACGGGAAGGCCCATGCGGGTCGCAAAGTAACCAGCCAGAATGTCGCCCTGGTTTATCCTATTAGTTGAAATTCATTGGGTCGTGGAAAAAGGCACTCACAAAGTTTCCGGTTGGCACGACGAAGCGAACCTTGTCGCCGATCTTGAAATCGGGGTTCTGCTTCGCAAGAGTGAAGTATGAATAGAAGTAGTAGACGATCTGGGCGAGGATTCGAGAAAAGTTGATCGAGTTGACGGCGCCGAGCTTCAGGTCCTTGTTCGTCTCGGGGTCGCTGAACAGAGCCTTGACGATGTCCTGCGGTATTGTTAGTGGTTGATTTCGTATCTTATCACACAATGCGTACTTGGCAATCGTCGAAAGTGCCTGTCACGGCCAGGTTGTGTACATTGGCATCGGTGCAAGTTGTCATCTGAAGCTCCTGGATAGGGCTGACACGGCCCTTAGGGTGCAGGATGGTTACTGACACATCCTTCTTGCCTCGGAGACCGTGAATAGCGGCAGATCCGGTCTATAAAAGTATTAGCATCGTTTTGAATCCGAAACTCGAACATTGTGGTGACTCACATCACCACTTGTCGCGCCGACAACGGTCAGATGGTGTCTGTCTATTCGGTTGTCAGAATTTCCTGTTTTGGCCAGAACACACTCGGCGTGCTGCCAAGTTCCATGATTTACGCACCTCGGCCTTCCTTGCCCTCGTTCTTGCGGGCCAGAAGATATTCGAAAAGGTTGCCAAGGAATTGCAGGGCGCAATCCTTGAAAGAGTAGCTGGGTCCGTGGAAGAGCTCGAGGAGGTGGAGGTTGTCCTGAAGCTTGACCAGAGGTGTAACCTCCTTGGCGCGGAATGTTGAGTAACTTCGCTCGATGATGGCCTTCAGGTCGTCGGCGGGGATTTCGCTGCGGGAGATGTAGAGGCTGAAGATCTGGAAAGCGAGCTCGGTATAGGAGAGATCCTTCCAGCTTTCCTGGAGTCAATTGTTAGTTATTGGCCACTGAGAGTCGAATCGCGAGTTATTGAGGGCCATGAAAAAGCGTCGCGTAACGCAGAAAAATGGCATACGTACCCAGTCCTTCGCAGCTGGGATCTCATGGGGCAGGAAAAGACCGCCATCGGCAGCCAATCCCTTCAGGACAACGGTCTCGAAGGAGAGCTTGGAGAGGTCAGCGAGGTACCAATGGCGCACGGCGCGTCGAGGGAGCCTACACCATAGTCACCACCCCTCGTAGAGAGGTATACTTGTGACTCAGTATGCGTGGATTCGGATGCCATGATGTTTGCTTGTTGCGTGGAAAAATCTTGGTGCCCCTCGTCGAGAAGAAGAGCCGGACTCGGCACCCCGCCGGCAGAAAGATGGTCCGGCCGAGATCGGAAGGATGGAGAAAAATGTGTCAGGGGCGGGCCGAATAAGGTATGGTCCGTGTGCCGGAAGGTCCCGAGATTGATTCACTTTTGACTTGGAATTGTGCCTGGCTGGATCAAGTTGAAGTGATAAAATCTTTTCAAAAAGGGCATTCCAAGATATAGACTCAGCAAGAGATGTGGTTTGGGATCAGAAGACCGCGTTGTCGTGTCAACCATGGCAGGTTGAATGACCGGAGCGTTTGCTTCAAAACGTGAGTCATGCGAATACGGCCACGTTGATTCGCCCAATCCCGTGTAAGCCGTTGAAACCAACAAACACAATCACCTGGCAATAGGGTAACTCCATGCGAACGGTTTGTTAGACCTGCGGGAATGCGAAAGCCCAAAATGAGTTTTTTTTCTTTCATTTTTAATGGCATTTCTGTTAGCATGTGCTTAAATTCTGTTCTTCGTTACATAGCTAATAGCATCTGCATCCTGAAGACAACAATCATGGTTAGCGAAAGATCTGTTTGATACCAGCCACTCAAAATATCTTGTTTGTCCAGCCGGTTTAATTAACCCTACGGTAACAAGGTTATCATTTAATACAGATCTTGCGAGTTGAAGATAGAAAGAGAAATGTTGAGCATGATTGAGTTCTTCTTCGATAATTGTTAGGTACTCTTGCATTTCCTCGCCAAGATTGATAAGATTCTCACCCCATATCACTCATTTCGGATGATTCTGGGCAACGGCCACGCATTTTTACCAAGGGTCTATAAATAAATATCATGTATGTCCAGCTGTTCCAGACTGTGCCCAACATAGCCCTACAAGGCCGTAATAAAGCCCCTATCCTTCAATGTCGCATTAGATCCGGCGGTTTCCCTTTTTGGCGTCGTACGACCACATGTTCGATTGGCGAGCCTGACCATTCAAGACTGCTGGTGGTGATCTGTGAGGTGCCAATATGTGACCCAAGCTCTGTTCATGTTGCTTTCTGCGGCACAGCGTGTGGGCTGTGTGGCTCATTTTCCGGCGATGCTACCTCCGCATCCTTCGCTCGATTAAATTAAAACGGCCTTGACTCACGCGGCCAAGCCTTATAATCCTTGTTTCTCTGGTTCTCGTGTTGCTATTTAATCGCGTTGGATTCCTTCGTAGTCTATGAAATTCTTTTAGGGAAATCTTAAGCACTCTCGTTAGCAATACTATCGTTTATACGTCACTCGTTTTTAAACAACAACATTAATATCAATATGATCCGACCAACTGTTTCATCCGTCGTTCCGCTGCTTATGCTGGCCAAGCTTGCAGCAGGCATTGGCTGCAACACGCATAGCTACACCACCTGCGACGATGGCATCGTTCATTGGTTCGACCCTGAGGACGGTCAGATTTGCGACCCCCTTGACTGCGGTGGTGGCCGAGCTCCTCCCAAGAAGAACCCTGGTTGCGCTGGCTACACCGGAACCGAAGTTCGCACCATCTCCTATCTCTCTTGCTGGAAGGACTTTGCCACCGTCACAGAAGGTTTCACTTCTGCGGCGGAGCCCACCACGGAGGCAGAAGTAGAGACTGAAACCGATGTTGAGACCGATACTCAGCCTGTTGAGACTAAGTCGAGCGAGTCAAGCCCTTCTACCACAACGGCAGTTGACTCATCGATCGCAACATCCGCTGCTGCAACTACCTCCCCCGCTACCCTGTCGACACGAACGCAAACCTCTGTTGAGAATGAAAGCTCTACCGCAGAGAGGGAGTCGACTACTGAGGAGACATCGGCTTCGACTGCCGGCAACGAGGCTTCAGCGGCTGAAAGCGAAGCGTCCACTGCAGGAAACGAAGCTTCTACTGCTGAGAACGAGGCAACTACCCCGACAACCACCCCCAATGCGGGCCAGATTCTGCGAGGTTCGGTGGCTGCTGTTTTTGGTTTTGCAATTGGGGCGATCGCCTTTCTTTGAGTGGGGTTTTGAAGGTTGATAATCATGGGACGACGACGATGAATTAAGTGGTGAATCAAACTTTAATACAGTATGGCTTGTAATCTACGCCAAGTTCTGCTACGGCTTCATACCCCTTTCTTTCTTGCAAAAGAGGAGCTTTATCATCTGGGTGACCTGCTTTGTGGACTCATAATACCCCCTGGGCCTTCTACAACCAACGTCCCCCTCCTCCTGGTCTTCCAATGCAAGTCATCCTCGGTACCATGGTTTGCTTAACCTGATCCAGCACGATCGCTCAGGCCGAGACACTCGTACAGCATAACTAGCCTCAGCATCAAAAAATTTCTATCTCGTTTTTCGAGAATTGAAGAGTCGGAACCGCTCCATACTAATGCAACGTATAGGTATGCTGATAAACTAATTTCGCTATCACTTTTTGAAGTTTTGATGTATAGAACTTGCCAAATCGCTGTGCCTTTCAGTCAACCACTTAAGTGCCAACCCGCACGCTAAATCAAGGTAATCTCAACCTCCTCCCCCTTCCAATCTTCGGACGGTGCCCACCATGATGGCACTTCCACTTGCGTTTCTGCTTCTGCCTCGAGGCATTTCCAGAATGGATGTCCAGAATCTCGAAACATAAGAAGTCCCAGCCTCTCGTATTGCCTCTTCTCGTCATATGCACACACAAGGACAAGGGAAAAGCAGTCCTTGCCCGACTCAACAACTCGCAAGCATTCAACTCTCTTGTCTGCCCCGAAAACGTCCTATTGGTTTCTGAGATCAGGGCAGTAGAGTTCTCTGAAACCGAGGACTTTTTGTATCACTCCAAGCGTGCTTGGAACAAGTACACCGCGTAATCTTAACTCGCTGGTCGGTGAGGATTTGTCCGGGATGTGTTGAATGAGAACAGTGTCTGGTGAATAATCCGTGATGAAACGACTTGTCCAATCCCAGCCGGTATCTCCTTCGATAGATGCCCAGGACCAGGTTGGGAAGAGCCATTTGTTCGAGCTCCACGTTGTTTTGCTTAGAGGATTGGCATGTGCCGTCCTCGTAGGGTCTTCATAGTTGTGAGCTTCACTGTTCCAGAGAAGATCAAATGCGAGAGAGTCAGCCCACAGCCCGGCCAAACACTCAGAAATCCCCAGGGGCCGCATATACTCGGCGGTGCCCTCAACAGCAACCAACTTGTCGGTAACATGCGTTAGGGAAGTGGAGGTATACTCCGAGATGATATCGTACCATGTACTGGTAAGCTTGGGGCGTGTAAAGTCGACTCTGGCATGCTCCGCCAGGGGCAGCTTCTGAAAGCCGGTGCTTACTCTCCTGCGGCCGTGAAAACCTTTGCACTGGCAGACTTTGTGCGTCCTGCACTGCCAAAGGAGCTCTTCTTTGCCATAGAATAGTGTCCTTGGCGAGAGAAGGGATTCTTGTTTTACCCAACCACGCCGTAGTGACGGGAAATCCATCGTGGAGTGCTCAATTTTCCTGCACCCATCGAAGCGATACCGGCCTTGTCACTGTCGCCCTCCATCCGGACCTTGTCTCTTTTGAAGAATAGACCCCCCGTGCAGTCAGTGGAATGCAGGCCAGCAAGCATCAGATAGCAATTCTGATACACAGAGCACATTCTCCCAGCCTCATGCTCCCACTCTTTCTGGTACATTTGCTTGTCTTGAGGTGTGTCTTTTCATCGTCTTTCTGGATGATGCATAGCGAGTCAATCCAGAGATAGCGAATGTTCAGACTCCTTGTTACTGTGGCAGCATCCCGAAAAGTGCGTGGAAGCGCTTCACACGAGATACCCTGTAGATATTGATCTCGAGTGTTTGCCGTGAGTTTGGTGGGCATCAATGCCGGATCTCCCCAGCAGTGACTGAGCGTTATGTATTTTGCTCGCAAGCCCTTTGTTTCGAGGACCTTTATCGTCTTGCTACTCCCCGTGCCCACGTCAAGCACTCTGGTAGGCAACAAAGGGTCATCTGCGATAGCGCCACATCCCGGGTGTTGGGTAAGGCAGGTCTGAAGCTGGCCCTCCACCCAAGAGTGGCTGGCCTGCGATGCTGTGCTCTCGGGGTGATTGCTTTCTTTTGCATACTAATCCCCATGGGCAGGGTGTGTCTGTAGTATGTTAAAACTTCGATCTGGGCCCAGTCTGTCTGGCTCTCTCAGCTTACCATCTGCTCGATGTAATTCAATCCTCCCAAAAATGGACGCTCGTGTCTCGGATAGGCCAGAGCACAAAGTAGCTCTGGCGAAATAGTTAGATAAACCTTGTTCCTTGAGTGACCCAGTAGGTCTCTAAGACTTACATCCTCGAAAGTAAAGGCTATGGTAGATGCATCCTCGAATTTGTAGAAGCCAATGATGATTTCCCCCAGAATGTTGCACGTAAAGCAACCGTCTCTTGTGGAGCGCACCAGGCTCGAATAGAGATGGCTGTTGCTAGTATCATCGGGATGGAGGTATCTTGGGTTAAAATCACGGCATATGCTGCAACCAGGCCCGTATCCTTCTGCCCAGTAATCGGCGGGGTCGTCGCTCTCAAACCCATCTTGCGTTCGGGGCGAGTCTGGCGGAGTTGACATGTTGGACAAATCAGTAGATGTGAGGAGGGTTGAAATCTGTAAATGGTTTCCGCAAATACGCCCGAGAAGACGTTGGCAAAGTGTCAAGTTGTGCAACCGTGATGCTCAAGCCTAGTCCTCAATTCAATGGGACGAGGGGTGCTGTGCTGACCTATGTGCTGTTACCTACAATCTTTAGCCAATGGGTAGTAGGGCGTCTTACTCTTGGCATAACAACCTCACCCTTGTCACTTCTCTTGCCTCGTCCCTGTTTACTGGCATCTATCTACATAACAACGACCTTTCTAATGTCAACTAACACTAGCCTATGGAATTAAGAGACATGAATGGAAGTTAAGCCGGCAGGGCTTCTAATCCTGATCTGCCAAGTATCCTGGCTTTGGGGCTTCGCTGAGTGCGTATTGGACTACATAGTGAGCCATGCTCACGAGCCACAAGGGCATATCAGTCTGTGGTTTCCAAACCCCTCATTCGCTTGAAAATCTGAGTTGCAACGCCACCGATGTCTCCCTGCAGGCGCCTCCGTTTTGACTGGAACTCGAGGCCGCTTTATTTCTTCCCCGCCCTAGATCCGAAATCCCTGACCCGAAAGACTGCTGCTCCCCTTTTCATCCCGTAATTCTCTGGAACAGATTAAATATTGCCTCAAGGTTACATGTGTCTTGGAATGGTACTAAGAAAACTGAACATACAAGACTCAAGGTTTTTGGATCACCTGTGTCTTTGGGGGCAAGTATTAAGTGGACAATTCAAAGACCAAGTATCTTAAAGCATCTACAGCTAAGCGTACCTATCTCAGATCTTCCCCCATTCATCAACCCTCATGAGTATAAAGAAAGAGGAATAAAAAGTGCAGTCAAGCCAGAATAACCGAAAAGTATCAAGAGAAAGAAGGACAGTGAAAAACAAACTGTCGGCAGTCGTCTCCATCAACTTCGACGGTGATTCTTCCGGACCTGGTCATCATAATCTATTCAAAATATTAATCCCACGCGTCATGTTACGTAGAGAGCTGTTAAAAAAGCAAACATCGATATACTTACGCCCTTTGCAGAAACCCAGCATCCGTTGCGATTCTTCTCGATCTGGATCAACCAGCTGAGCCCGGTGGCATCCTTCGTGTCTACACTCATCTGTGTCCGTATTAGCGGTCTATGGAGGCAAAGTGTGCTCGGGTTCGTACGCAGTCGGCAGTAGACGGAACCATCACCCAGCGGTTGATACCTATTACATTTTACGATGCCTAGTGGGCACTTCGGCGTGTCTAATGAATCAGTATCCACGACTCCGAATCACAGGGGATAAACCAACGGGAGCTGCAAGTCCGGTAGCCGCCCATTGCCTCGTTACGGCATTCTTCTTCAGAACATCCGTCTAGAAATGTAAGAGTGTCGTCCTTGCCGCACTGCGTGAGAAGAATGCTTACGATTGGCGCAAAACTTAGCAGGGTCGTCGATGAACACGCCACAGCCGGTGTACTTGCACTTGGGACAATCTAATAAGATTTCAGCTTCAAAGGGAATGAAGGCCTCTTCCAATAGGTAAGAATATGAACATACGCGTCGAGCATAGCTCTTGGCCAGCCTTCTTTGGGTTTTCGCACTCCCAACAGCGATCTATCGAGATGTTGCGTTAGCGCGGAGGCCCACGACCAGAGACTTGATGGCTTACGAGTTTCACAATAGAAACGATTGTCGTGGATGGCCTTTTGCCGACGATATTTGCCTGCTGCCAATTCGTTCTTTAGAATGTTATCAGGGGATTCAGGTACGTTGAACAGCGTCTTGCAACCGTCCTCGCGACACTTTCTCTTCATTGCAGGTGTGTGTAGGTTGCTGGCAAAGAGCAGGTGGAACGGATTTCAATGGTTTAAAACGGATTCTGGATCGTTGGTAAATGCCCCAGTGGCTCGAGTACCTCTATGGAGAACACGCAGGTTTATATATGTGATATTTGATCGCAGTAGGCAGGCTACTGGGGAGGCGATAAGGCAAGACGGCGACCTATGCCACTTTGCATGGATGCAACCCTCATATGTCACATCATACCCTCACAAGAACCAAATGCAGATTTTTAGGTCTTGATGCACTCTTTGTGGTCTGATGCTGACATTACAAGTTCGCTGCGCCCTCTGACTGGAAGCCTGAGAGGCATCTAGGTCAGGTGCCCGTCAACACAACGCCGGTTCCTCATGAAGGGTTACACAAGGGTGCAAATAATGCATAGAGCCTGATGCGACAAGGGCCTCAACAGCCAATTAACATTGTGAGCTTGGTGGCACTTCTAAAAGAAGCCATCAGCTGATAACCACTTGGGAGGCCTCACCCGCGGCTCTGCGCAACCAGTTACCAAACGTGAGCAAGACAGTTTTGCGCATGCCTGAGCCATTTAGTAGGCTTGAAGTCAAGTAGCCACAAAGACTTCAAGTCGTGCACCAAAACAGCCCGCCACATTCTCCTCAAGTCAATGATGGGGGTGCCAGAAGTTCTGGAGCGTACAGACACTGAGAGCAGCTGTCAGGTGACTCTGTGGCCCATGTCCCATCCTCGGAACGGATTGCAGGCCCTCGAGACATACTTGACCGGTCCGACGGGCGGTGATTCGAAGAGGGAGGTCTATAGGGTCCTAAGATTCCGCAGAACGTCATGGTGTAGGCGCGGGTACTGGGTTGCCAAGGAAATCCCTCTTGAAAAGCCAAGAGCTAGTGCTGGCTACCAGCACCCCCACACTATCCTAGATGTGGCGGGGTATGGAGCCGATGTTGTGTATCTGGGTAATGAAGATGGAAACATGAATATTGTGTAGGGTGCTGTAGAGAGATCCAAGCAACTTGGAGATGAAATCCCCATGGCAGCCATGATTAATGCCGTTTCGGAGAATGTCGCATGGTATCGTTTCACAAAAGACTACTTCCGGGGAGCGATATAAGCCCTATCAAAAGTTGCAAGCTGTTTGTCTGAGATGCATTCAAGGCATCACTACCAAGTCGAACAACGGTCGACCACTAACAAAACAGTTGAGGTATTGGTGTGGTTAGTCCAGGAAGCAAGACAGGAACGGCGAAATTTCCTGCCCATTCGAGTAAAGCGTCTCGAGACTGCTTTCCGGGCATGTGTAGCTCTGGACTTGAACTTACCCTTGGTATGTGCTGCAATCCAACAGTTGAGATTCTGGTCCATGAGGATCTCAAATGGCATCAAGTCTGCAGACCGTTATTAAATGAGAAAGTGAGTACGAGCAGTATGAAAGGGGCTCATGGGGAGTGTTTGATATGGGAAGAAGTGGCCGTGGATTTCAACAAAATATAGATTTTGAGCAGCGAATAGAGGAAGACACAAGGACATCGACATCTCGTCTAAGAAGATTAAGGGCCGGGCACAAGGAATGTCATTGGAGAGATCCTGAAGGATGCTGACTAAATCCCGGGAAAGAAAGGGTGCGAAGATGTTTTAGTTCTCATAGCATCATTCCCCGACTCCTACGTCTATTGATACTCACCTAGGTATCACAGATAGTGTGTTTGGCAAGTTTAGGGTAAAAAGATGATAGTGAATATGGCGAACTTGAGACGAAAATGGGACCCTAGCTTTTGACGGGTCTCTATGATGGGCCTCTTTAATCCATCTGTAGTAGTTATGTAGACTAGACCCATTAGAGGGTAGGGCTATTACCATGATAGCACCCAAACACTACAAACCAGACTTGGCGGAGATCTAAGCTGCTATGGCAGATGTTGGAGTGACAATTGTCTCCCGCAGTACGCCTGCTTAAGCACAACGTCTTCAAAATGTATCGAGACGCTGCTTAATTCATTGTTAGAGCGAAATCTGCGTTTAGGGTAGCCCTGTGTCTTAACCGGGGCGAAAATTCCCATAGGCTCGGCACCGGCGAGGGACAGACTCTGAGGCTCTTCAACGCGGCATGTTTTATAGCAAGTTGAGCCCTGGATTACACCGACGTGAGCCATCAGCCCTGATGCCTGCTTTCCAGCCGCAGTAAGCAAGCGGAGTTTTCCAGGGCATCTGACCAGTCAAAGCGGGTGCTTGACATGACCCCTTGTCGGCTGCTGACGCACAAACACAAGAAATCACACTTGAAGCGGCACAGTTCCGCTTGTGATTGGTCAACGAATACCCTGCTCTGCTCAGCCCCGTTCAGCTCGCTGAGCGAACAGACGCCTGGGCGGCACCTGTAATTACAAAGGGGTGTGTGACATGGGTGAGACGAGGCGAAGTGGTGTTGGCCCTTCAACCGAAACATCCCCGCCTCCAAGACTTTTCTGTCTTGAATACAACCTTTTTCTTCGCCACTGTCCCCGCCAATTCTTGGCTCTGTCTAACTTCTGAACTATGTCTTCCGAGACCGGCTCTCCGGCGCCGACTTCTTCAGATAATGGCGACGACAACACCGAGCTCATCGTCGCCGTCGTGGCGTTGGTCATCTCGGTCCTCGCCTTCGTCATCGCCATCCTTCAAGCCCTGCAGCAGTACTTTGCTTCTGCCACGGGCTTCTCGTCATGCAGTCCAGCCGTGATAGGGAAATGGGCGAATTTTGCCCGCCGACAGATGCTCTGGACTGAATTCCGCTTCGAAGTCCAGTTTGAGGTACCCGTCATATTTGTCGCAAGGCCCGAAAACCACAAAGGTCCGCTGGGTGACGACGAGCTCACCGAGGACAAGGACAGAAAGATCATCCGCCTCGATGGCGGTGAGGATAACTTTCAGTACACGTCCAAGATGGAGGAGTTTGACAAGCAGTTCAAGCAGAGCCAGCAGCAGGTGGTGCACACAGCCGACAACGAAAAAGCTACCTGGTACGCCCTCCTCATGGCCGTCTGCCGCATGGAAAAGGAATCACGGGACTGGCAAAAGTCCAAGCTGGAGGACTCGTACAACACGAATGGCCCAAGACTTCTCCGCAACAACTCGGCACCTCCCAAAGCCCCAGCTCCGCGTCACTCTATGGTGGTCTGCATGCAGAGAAAGAGACGTACTTGGGACAGCATGCCCAATAACCTCTCAAAGCCTTATGCCACTACCACCATCTCTCACATGGTTGAGATTGCTGCAATGCTGGGAATCTACTGGAGACAATTTGACCTCAACAATGATCAATACCGCGCGCAAGGAAACGGTTTCGTCATCTACGGCTCATACCTCGACGGCCTAGGAATCACGTTTACTTTCCAAAAGCAAGGACCAACATGGTTCAAGCAAAACCGGGTCATCCCCAACTACGACGTCAAGAAATATTGCTTCGGTATTGCACCCACCATCTTCTTGGCACCTGACCAGGACAAGGTCTACGCCGATGAGCCCAAGGATGTTGGAAGTCTGCAACTAGGAAGCCTCTCGGAGATTGCACACACTCTTGAAGTGTTTGGATGCGGTATTAACACAGTCAACTACTTCCGCAAGAACCTGGATCAAGCCCGTCATAGTCACATATTTCCCAGTAAGTTTCTTTTCTGAACGGTTTTGAAGACTTAAGCAGACCAGTACTAACTGTAGTGCAGTTCCATTCGAGATCCTGGGAATGGTAGGCAAGACTCTCCACGTCGAAGACACCGTCTTCCGTATGCTTCCCAACCCGACTGTCTTCTACTGGGACCCCAACACTTTCTCCATGCCTACACTCATGGCCGAGTTTCTTGCTTCTCTGAGAGTTCTTCAAAGCGAGAAGCTCCTGAAAGACAGCAAGCAAGTTGCCAATATCCTCGACTGGGCCGACAGCCACGACAGCCACTTCACCAAACTGCGAGCTTCCTCATCGACGCTTGTTAGCATTAGTGAAGACATCAGCGGTGTGAACCTCGTCAATGAACTCAACCATCTGCGCACGGGTATTCAGCTTTGTGATAAGTTCTTTCAGCCGGCCACATTCTCCTTGGTTCGCAAGGTTTTGCGCATACACATCCAAGAGATTCTCAACACCCTAAACGAAAAGGACAAGACCACGAACGCCAAGGACAGCGCCAAGAAGGACGGCGAGGATGACGAGGAAGGACCCATTACCATTGACGACATCGACTCTGCATTTATCAACGAGAAGGAGCCCCTCCTAATCCAGATGTACTTTGAAACCGTCCGTCAAAACGTGACCCGGATCCTCACCGAGCAGGACGACAAGAGCAAGAAGAGACAGGCCAGGCGGGCCAGACGGGGTTCAGTCAACTCAGGAAAAGCAGGAGAAGCCGGAATCAAGCCACCCGAGCCGATCTCCGAGCTTCAGGTCAATGAAATTTGGTGTACGCTCGTGTTTCGCATGCTGTGCTGGCTGCAGCTACATGAATTTCACAAGATGGACATTCAGCTTAGCAAGAGCGATGCGTATGCGAGCCGTATCCCGGTGTACATAGTCTAGATACCGTTTGAAATTAGTGTTTTGAAGTTGATTACGTGGAAAGGTCCTTTCTTGCATGAATAATGAGTCTAGTTGAGGCTCTTGTTGATAACACCCTGTTATTTACCCTCAAAAACCCCGTGTTCTATGTAGCCTCGTAGTTACTCTTGCCGACCTGATGATTCTTTTGCCTCAGTCAAGTTGGAGGGCCCCGGGCTCAAGTTCATCGTGCCTCGTTGGGGCTGTTCCTGGGTAAGAAATGTGGCCATGACCCCCCGTAATGGTAACTGGAGCTGGTTGGATAGGCTGTCTGGACTCTGGCAGGTCTCCCACGTCTCTATGAATCGTCGGTACGCTGAGGGTATTAGTAACTAACGAGAAAGCAAATTTGTCCAAAAGAGGGAGATTACCTGCACGTTCAGAAAATTGAATCGCCAAGTATCGTATGCTACTGTCTGTCGACTGTCTCCGCAGTCGGGATTCCGATGCTTCGCTACTCCTTCTAGGCTGCAGCCAATTTGCCGTGATTGGGCGACGACCGTTGTCACCATCTTGATGCAAAGCTCTAAGCCGTAGCCGATTTGCCTTGTCGTCTCTATGGCTAATCTCGACGTGAAAATCTCCCAGATTGTAGTCTCGATATTGGCGGTTGGCTTTATTCTGATGGATGCTGAGTGAGTAGAGGCTAGTAGCCCGATCTCTCCATAGTTTGAGTCGTTGGACCGTTGCTACACCCCTAACGTTGCCGAAACTGTCGGTGCGGCCGTGAATGTTGGTCCAGACGACATCCGTGTCGTAGAAATCGACAAGGTCCTTTCGCCGTACATCTTCCTGAAACTGCATCGAGGACTCGGCCGACGAAAACTCGTACTTCACGTTGATGAACTCGTCGTGGATGCAGACTCCCTCACCGTTGATGTGCCGAATACGGTGGGGCTCTTGGAATGTTAGATATTGCTCCATGTCCACAGGCTCATTGTAAGGCCGATGGCGGGCATGGAGCGTATGTGGATGAACATCCGACGGGTCATTCGAAGGAACTACGGTTGTCAAATTCAGCTATTACCGGATGGTTTGAAAGAAATGATCTCACAGTAATGCTCGAGAATCTCGTTTTGATTTGCCCCTTGCCAGATGACTCGACGCTCGTTTGACTCCTGTACTTCCCAGGGGCCCAAGTGGACCACGCGTTCTCGGGGAGCGCCTTCGAATAGAGTTCTAAGATACCAGTGTGAGAAGTTTCCAACAATATGAAGAAGGAAAATAAATCATACATTGTTACTTGGAAGTGGGGCAGACCACTATCATCAATTTCGAAGTAAAGGGGGTTGCCGTCGACGGGCATCGTGGGTGCGGAGAGTCGAGGTATTTCGAGGCCTACATAGGTGCGATAGGAGCTAATAGAAGAACCACTAGGTGTAGGGCGAGTACGGGGAGGCTTCCTTTCATTGAGCTCAACGATAGCGGGCTCAATCGACGTAGACTCGGAGCGAATAGACTCGGGGTATATGATGATATTTTCGAGGGGAGGAGAGAGATCCATAAGGCAGTCGATGTATGTGACCATGTCATCAAGAATGTCTTCCAAGCTGCATGGTCCATTTTCGTCATCTGAAAGGCTCTCAGAGACTTCTGTAGCGTTGGGTGTGCCAAGAATAGCTCTGGCCTCTTCTAGAAGTAGTCGAAGCTCGCGAGTGTCTGTAGCAGCATTGGTTGGCTGTGATGTAGCAATCACCTGGACCAAGTCGACATCGATAACTTTTCCAAGTTGATAAAGAGCCGAAAGAACAGTTTGATAAAGTTCAGAAGATGTAGGGAGGGCTTTATCCAGCTGACCGTTAGCAGCAGAGACGCCGTCTCCCCAGAGAAAGAATCGCTCTGATTCACTTCGTAGCCGTCGTGACTGCTCATCCGATGTGAGCCTTTGGTATGAATTGACACATGAGCCCAAAATGGCGTTGAATAAGTCGCCAATCAGGGGATGGCCGGGAGGGTTTGGCCCCATAGTTGAGGCTGTCACAAGGACACAGAAGGCTCTGGAGTGCTATGATTCACTTGAGAACTCTTTCTGTCATGGGACAAGGCTGATCCATTTTCCAGAGAGCTTCCCTTATGGAGTGAATATGCGGCTGCTGGTTTGCATGAGCAGAGATCAAGTCCTATCACGCAACCCCCAGATGAAGGGCTGGGCACGTGAGGTGGGTGATTGGTCGCCTCACTCATCAACCCCTCACTTGGCATCAGCTGAAACACCACTGTAGACCTACAATTTAACCTCTCCAGACCAGTCGACGACAATGTTCCTAGTGTTGTGGTCTCCAAGTTGACGAATATTACTGTTTCAATCCTTGTTCATCATGGAGTTTATCGTTGGGACGGTCTTGGCTGGTGTCCCCATAGTCCTTGAGGCCTACGATCGATACTGGGACCTATCAAAGGGCTTCACCACATTCCGCCAATACTCGAAAGAACTGGTTAAACTGGACACAATTCTCAAGACACAAAAAACTCTTTTCAGAGGCAACATTATAAAACTGCTCACTGCCATAACGAACGATCCAGATAGAGCGCGCGCTTTACTATCGGAAAGGAGCCAGGAAACATGGCAGACGTTGCAGCTTGAAACTATCAACAGCGAGCAACGCCTCGAGTCACTTAGAGACACATTTACATCCTGGAAGGCCACGCTTGATCAGGTTCTTTCATCCGTCACTGCCATATGCCTCGAGGTGGAGACCTTTCGAATAACGAACGCGGCGCCCGTTGACTCACTACCCTCAAGAGAGACTCTGAAGCAACTACGGAAGCGATTTCGACTGTGTTGGAGGAAGGGCGAAGTTCAAGATTCCATTAAGGAGTTGCGGGACTTTACGGCTGACTTTAACGAGTTGACGGCTCGAATCATCAGCGAACTCAAAGAGGTGCAGAGCACACCAGCCAAGGATCCTGCAATGCGATCAAGAACAAGCCAGTCTGTGAGCCTTGACAGGTATCGGCAGATCCAGTCGGCATCCCTTCGACTATACAACACCTTTGCTCAGAGATGGTCTTGCACATCACATCCCAGACACGCCGCAAGCATCTCTCTTGTTGATTTCCATAAGTCCGGAAAGTCAAAAGTCGCAGAGAACAGTATAAAATTCGACGTCGCCATCGCTTGTGAAGCTGGGTCTGCTGAAGCACCCGACTCGCTGATCTGGTTGGAGGTCGAAACGGTCGACACAAAAACTTCAAAGGCCGTGAAAACGACCCAGTCCAAGACGATTGATGAGGGTTCCTGGGAAAATACTATACAAAGGATGACAGAGAGTGCTCACCGGGTAGCCTTGGAGCCATCTGGAAGCCTCGACATCGATAATTCGGCCAATAGTAGCCAGACAAGCAACTCAGATTCTGTCATCGATCTCGAGATGATCGAGGATCTCTGCCGGCTATTTCAGATCCCAAGGCCGATATGTTCCTCTACCTGCGTCGGCTACATCACATACGCCGGACTTCATCACTTCTATCTCCCGCCTCCAGAACGGCAGCCACCAGGGCAACAAACATCCCTGGCAGAAATCATTACCTGGATATCTGGGGATGAGTTTACTCGTAGTCTTCCAAGAACCGCCATGGTTAATCTTTCCGGCTCCCTGGCTACTGCTGTCTTGCAATATCACTCCACACCCTGGCTGCCCAAGACTTGGGAGAGCAGCCAGGTACTCTTTGGTGGATCTGGGGACACCCTGGAGGACGCCAGCTCCATCTCATCAACGAGTCCATACTTTCGAGTCGACTTCTCCACGGCCCCTGAAACTATAAACCGGAAGGAATTCGACCGCAAGCCCGTAGGTAGCCATCCTCAAGCAAATAACCGAGCTTTTTCAACACCGACACCCTCTTCACTGGCCCGTAACGCGATTCTCTTTCGCCTGGGCATTATCCTCCTCGAGCTGGGATACAGTCAACCATGGCCACATCTCCGAAACCGGTTGCTCTCAACACTCCCCCCACAGAGTCAAACGGACTACGATGCCGCCGAGAAGCTGGCTCAGACACCACTCTTGCGAAATCGGATGGGGCCAAGGTTCTCAACTATAGTACGCAAGTGTTTAGGCTGTGACTTCGGGTTGGGAGAAAGTGATCTTGCCAGCGAAGAGTTACAAAGAACCTTTCTCGTGGATGTGGTGGAGGCATTACAGGAGACGGAACGAGGGTTAAGGCAGTTGGAACAGCGGTTGGGGAGTGGGGTTTGCTAGCAGCAACAGACTCACGATTCTCAGTACCGTTATGAGTCAGATAGCTTGGGTGTTTATGGCTACGTCTAATATCCTTTGTTTCTCTGTAGAATATTCACTATTAATGAGGCTTCCTCACTCTCATTCTTAGACTCTGAAGTAATTCCTGGTTGCTCGACACGGCGTGTTGCACCGTATGTTCTTAGGGTTAGTCATCGCCTCCAAGCATAAGCCAGTGACTTCTTTGGAATCTGATTAGTAGATTATCTAGGATTGTTCACTTCTAATCAATGTCCTCGGTAAGTAGTTGCATGGTGTTCCTCTGCTATGACGAAGTAGCCACGCAGATGACTTTTCCTGCGTCCGCCATAGGCTTCGAATTTGACGCCAAGGTCATGAACTCAGTCACTGCCAAGACATTTGAATGACCTGAAATTGTATCACGGAGTCAATTATACACTTTTAGCCCATGGCTATTAAGGTGACCGGGTATCTGATGCATTGGTGTCAGGTACGTCTACCCTGCTGGTTTTAACTTCCAGACTCAACAGTGACCATGCGGCAAGGCTCTCTCCGTCACATCTATTAGACATCTATATATGATCATCTCAAGCTTTCTCTCATCCTTCACTTTCAACTTGACTTTTGACCCAGCTTTCATCCTCTCTCATCCAGTACCCGACATGGACGAATACGATCCAGAAGATCCGAGCCTGCTCATACGGAGCAAAATCAACTTCCACCTCGCCGCCAAAGAGATCGAACTCATACAAGGTCACTTTCTGAGGGCCTATATTTCTTGGGATGGGGACTGGAGGCAGGTAACGCTTGACCTAGACCAGTACATCGGGAACAGCGAGGGCCGCCTTGTCTGGGGTGGCAAGGGTGAGCCTCTATTCCTTACCGCCCAAGAGTTTAGCTAAGCCTTGAAATTCTCCTTAGATTTCTCTTGGTCATCCACAAAGGTTGAACTTTCCAGAGATATCTACGGCTGGTGTCCCGGGCTTTATGCAACCTCCATGGATTCTCGCGGTCGGGCCCTACGCAGCGTCCTCAACTTGGCCCAGTGCATTGGCATAGAAAACGGTGCCCTTGTTTGCTGTATGTTTCCCCCTTTGTATCTCCCTTCATGAGAGATTGACTAATGCTGAGACCTCTAGCTCCCGACATGCGATTCGTGGTGGAGCCGGTGGTCAATGAACGACAGGCGATCCTCTACTTTCAAGTGCGATCTTAGCTTCGCTTGACCGAAGGTTAATCCAAACCTGAAATCTTGGTTTTACTTGTTTTTTGGTTGTTCATCAAGATTGACATCTGTCTGTACCGGTGTTCGTTGGTATCGTGGGTAGTGAGTGACCTCTTTGGAGACGCAACCAGGTTCACAACTTCGTAAAAATAGAGTCATTTCTCTTTCACTATGTAGATAGCCTTTTGGCGAGTGACAATTCATCTTCTTAACACATTGCGTCTACCATATACCATTGTGAGACGGGGTAAGTATTGGGAGAGTTGCAACAGTGGTTAGGAATTCATGATATTCGGTAACAAGACTCAAAGAAACGTTTTCTTTTCTCGCGTTTACCCTCAAACTCTACAGCCGCTCATGCCCTCTTGAATCTGCGACTTGGGTATCCCCGATCTCTCCATTTCTTCCTCATCACGTTATCTTTCTCAGGCTTCGAACTGGAGTAGCAGATTGCATACAGCCAAGCCACTTGTGATATGACTTGCAGTTGAATCACGGGGTTTGAACCCATGAGTATCAACCTTTACTTTGTTTCTGATACACTGGTGTTGAAGGTGTAGTATTTTATATCTGTGCCCTTATTTTTATCCCCTTATTCAATAGTGACAAGAGGCAAGACTTTCTAAATCACCGATACCTAAGACCCATTTAAGGCCGACCCTTTGGCCCCTTCAGCTAAGCTCTTGATACAAAACCCGTCTTATACTAGCTAACGCAGTCACTCCCACCATTCTGAACCAGGTTCAAAAGCTCAACATGATTTTTTACCTCGATGCCGCAGATACCCTGCTCTTGCAAGGCCACTTTCTTGGCGCCACTATCTCCATGGATGGCCGAAGGTGTACTTCCTGCAACACTTCTAGACCATTGGGGGAATAGTAGGGATAGCGCCATCAACCTGGCTCAGTGCATCGGCGTCCATAATAATACCCTTGTTTGCAGTATGTCTCTCACCTGTTATTCCCATTTATATTTGCATTGACTGACATAGAGGCCTGCAGTCCCCGACATGCGATTCTGGACGGAACCGGTGAGGAACAACCTTCAGGGGATCCTTTATTTTCAGGCGTTGCCCTACACTTAGCCAGCGACCTCCCAAGTCAGGCTTTGTGACCTAGTTTGAAGTATGGCATGGCTCAAGGATGTGCACTTGCCACCTGAATCTGGCTTCTCGTTCAGTCTTCATAGACTTGTTTGCGGACGGCACCCTAGAATTAAGTCGATACACCACTGTCTTCCATGATCGCCTCCGTAGGAAGTAAATAACCTCCACGATTTAGTGATACGTAGCTTTTGTGGCTCTTTGGAAGATCTTCATTGTCGAGAGTTGGAGTAGCTGTTAGGAAGTCCCGGTCTTGGGCAGCAGGAAGCATGAAGAAAACTGTTCAGTCGAAGTTTCAGGTTATACAGCCATTCATACCCTCTTAGTTCAGGGGTCTAAGAATCAATGGCCTTGTTGTTTTTTTTTTTAGCTCAACGCCGCCTTTAATTAAAGGCCACTAAGTAGGCATTTTAGAGCTGGTTATCGGGTGACCTGCAGCCGCCTACATCCATGTGCCTTGCTGGCAAGTGCCAGTTGTTTCTTGATCAGAGTTACACAACAGCCATCTGGTTTTGCTATAGGCTGAAAGCGCTACATCAGCAATGCCCCGAAGTTAATCGCGGCACAGATGCTCGTCAAATGACCAGTGATGGTATTACTGAGCTACGCAAACCCTTTCGTCGGATGAGTGGGAACATTGTCAGGTGTCTGACGTACTGGTGTTGAATGATTGACAAGTTGTGCCTCATTTGATGATTCTATCTTTTTGACTCAACAATGTTCAAGGGTCTCTTTGTCACGTCTACTATACATCTATATAAGGCCTTTTAGCACCTCTTCCGCTCCCCCGACTCTGAGCTTCATTCTCCACTCATCATTCCCATCTAATAATTGGTTTGTGTTTTATATTAGGTAGCATACTCGCTCTCGACGCTCTTCAAGGGCTTCCAAACCCATAATGAATCCCACAATGAATTTCCACCTCGAAGCCAAAAACGTGCGGCTTGAAAATGATCACTATCTTAGAGCCTCTATCTCGTTTGATGGCAAATGGGAAGACGTGAGCCTTGACCTCGATCTCTATATCGGTAATAATAACGGAGCTCTTTCTTGGGGTGGCAGTAGTGAGTCTCTATCCCTTGCAGAAGAGATGCGATATGCTAACATGTCAAACCCTCGCTCAGACTTCTCTCTCGAAGCCACTAGCATCAGACTTGGCAAGGATCCCTACGGCGGCTGGTGCCCGGTGCTTTACGCAACGCTCCCAGACTCGAACGGAGTTACCAAAAGCTGCGGCATCTACCTGGGGCGTTGCATTGGCATCGAGAATTCTAATCTCACTTGTGGTATGATTGTCACTCAACACTGTATTCACATGACCTTGACTGAGTTTGAGCGCTGCAGATATCAGCAAAGCACACTTAACGGAGCCCGTGAGGAACCCCGACAAGGGAATCAACTACTTTCTACTTCCATCGCAGTACCGCCGTGGTTACTAGTAACCGAGGTGTAAATGTCCACTCTACGACATGGTGTGGCCCGAGGATACGCACTTGCGTCTTTCTTCTCAAGTCTGGCTCAATTTCAACTCGTTCGGCGCCGAGGTCGACGTGCCATCCTACAAAGGGCCAGACCACTACCCTTTTACAGTTAAGGCCAGTGTAATCTATGGTTTTGATATTTGATGCTATGGCGGTTTGTCACTGTTCTGTTTTGATACCTGTTTGGTTGGTTACTGAGGCCAAACAATCTCTATATAGTCAAGCCTTGTAGCCGAGGTGGTGTTGACAAATAGGAAGAAAAGGGGGGGCCTACCATTTGAACACTTTATCCACACTTTTTCTTGTCGTTCCTAGGTTGGCGCCACAAAGCAACTTCTCTATGTCCATGGGGGGAGGAGAGTTCTCGTCTACCAAGATGGGCTTTAGGAAGCTACTCTAAAATGTAACTATGGATTCACTTCGTTTCTCACAACTTCTTCTGCAGAATTGACCCAACCCTTCCCACGATACCCGTGACACTTGGGAAGATATCCATCGTCACCCAAATGCCGACACACGACCCTCCATACCTGACTGACAGCGTGGCCAAAGTCGCCCCGGAAGATGGCTTGCCAGAGCTCTTTGTACTATGGGGATCACCCAAATCGTATGTTTGCAAACTTACGGGTGCCGTGTAGCCGCTTGAGGTATCCTGGAGGCTGGATCCCCTGTTCTTGTTTGTGTGGAACTACTCCTCTGTTAGCTTCGCCAAGAATAAAACGATCAAACTCACTGTGACCCCTTTCACACTTTTTTTGGTGAACTTGATGGTGGTTCCAGAGGAAGTCATTTCCACATTCTCCAAACCCTTCAGAACGCCCACCCGAGCTATACATTCCCCTTCTTTCAATCTCATCGAAACTCTGTTTCCCTCAACGCCCCCAGCTTGTCTGAGGATCCGAAAGCTTCAGTACTCGAATACGAGTCCCGAGAATTTGCGGTCAATGAAAAAGGCGTCAATACCGGAAACTTGCAGCCAGTTTCCCTTGCTACCCTGAAACTGCCAGCATAGCATACCCGGCATGCGGCTGTCGGTAATGCCGTGTAACATCAAAGAGGTTCCTGGACGAGGCTGGGTGCAGGCGTAGATGTAGCCACACTGGTGATCAAAGCTCCATGCAAGGCCACTCTGCGGAATTGTTAACGTCTTTCTGAAAGATGCAAGCGCAAGCGACGGGTTCTCACCAATCTCTCGTAGGAGTTCTCAACGAAAGAGTACACAAGTATGTCATCTTTACCTCCGAAATGAAACGCAATTTCTTTATGCCCGAGAGTCAGCTTGGAAATCCTGATCCCAGTGATCCTGCCGCTGTTATCAAAATCGGCATCGTTCGGGTGGCTTTCCTGTGCTTGCCAGAAGGTAAAGCCGGTAATCCTTTCACCGCGCTCGACACATAAGCTGCTAACCTCGTGGAACCATTGGCCAACATAGACCGGGACTTTAGAGTCCCAAAACTCGAAGCGAAGCCCGGAGACATGATCAGGGCTGCGTGTTCGACCAGGGATCCCGACGGACACCCTAATGCGTCGGATTTTGGACAGCACGACAGACGTGAAACAGCTGTTGGAGTTTTGAAGAACCTTGGGGGGTTGCTTCGAGCGACAATCGCTCATAGGAAAGGTGCATGTAGTTTGAGGGGGTCGTGGTTGAGAGTCGAGGCTTGCGTCGGGCACGTCAGCCGGACATCGGAGGTCGAAGGATTGAAGAGACCCGTTTGGTAGCTGTACAGGGTGTTTCCTAGTTAAAACGATGCTATTGTACTTCCCAAAGATACTCTTACCTGCGCTGTAGCAAGAATTCCCGTGATGGTCCTCCCAGGGGAGGGGGAAAGGCGCTGCTCCGTCTTCAATGTCGACCCATCCAAGCGACGGTGCTAACGTCGGAACTCCAGGGTTCGGCCATGACTCGTGAACACCTAAGCCACCAATTAGTCTTACCTATGATGTCCTGATGGGGCCAGGCAACACACCTTGATGATTTGGAAATGTTTGCCCAGACGCACGAGCCCTAGCTTGACGATTCTCTCGCCTCCAGGGCCATCCAGCGCAATAGACTGCTCTATGCAAGTCCACCGCTTGTTTGCAGAGTCTAGGATCTCCGTCGTGCCAAAAGCTTCTTTGCTCCCGTCCGCGTAGAAGAAAGCAAACCCCCGAAAGAAGCCACCCCGGTCATCATGGAGAGCTACAATTGAGTTGAGGCGGGACAGTCGACTCCCATCAGTGCCTCCAAAGTTCATGTCTAATGCAAAAGAAGGGATCCACAGTCTCATTTCCGCTTCAGGCATGTCAAGCGAAGTGGCGATATCGCTACGGTCGGGTTCAGCAGGATGCCAGTACCAAGGCTCGGGGACATGTTGTGCCGTTTGGGCCGTTTGGGCCACTTTTCGAAGGGACAGGATCAATCAGAAGCTCCAACAGCTGCAACGATACGAATTTGCACGCCTTGAGAATCCAATGATGAGAATGATACAAAATTAATATATAAGATTTTTAGTTATTATAAAATATAGCTATTTTTATAAATTACCTTAATTTATATATATTGCTTATATTATTTTTCTAAAATAATACCCTCTTTCCCTTTTAAACTACTATATAGCCTTAGTAATTAGGCCTAGTCTATCTAATAAGCCAGAGATTACCCGGCTAGTTAGTCAAGGCACGTGATTACCCTCAGAGCTATTTTATAGGGTCTAATCTAATACATCTAACCAAGCCAGCATTTTTATGTATCTCATGTACGCAGCGGAGTTTTCCACGCTGCCTTCTTATCCTGCATCTACCTCGTTCATCGCTGCAACTAACGTCGCGGCACTGACGCTTCTAAAATTAGACGCTCAACTCGGCAGGCCGGCTTCTTTAAACTTTCTGTAATAACCCGCAACCTAAAACCCAACCCGGCCTCTAGCTAAGCTGGAAATGCTGCTTAGGAATCAAAGCTAGAGAAGCGGGAGAGGTTCTTAGCTGGATTCCGTGTACGTTTGCTCAGTGGCTGTACACTAAATTGTGGTTACGAAACCTTTTAATAACACTATCGACGGTCACTGGCGTCCAAGGTTATTGTCGCCTGCTTCTATTATTATAACACTTAAACAACTCAGTACCAGAATACCAAGAGATTGCGTAAACCCTCCGCGTGGCACTCTCTGGGAGCATTAGCTCGCCGTAGCTGGCCAAAAATTACCAAAACTGGCGGTTAAGCACGACGGTGTACTTTTGATTCTCCTATCATGCATTGGCTGTTATTGTTGGCTGCCCTTGAGTAACAATTTAGTTGCTGATGACGTGGCATTGGGTTTCTCTCTAGATCTTTCGGTTTCTGAGCAACCCCTCACGGCGTGAATCATTTCGTCGCTGACATGACGCAGGTCCAATCGGCGACTTCTCAACATGTTGCATACTCTTGCAAGGAGGAGCTGTAAGCTTTGTTAAAAATAAAACTGCCGGGTAAATCTTAAGGGCCTGAGTGTCGGCAGTTCGAGGGCCGTGTACGCAAGCCAGACATCAAAGCGATAAAAAATGGTATGCCACATGCTTGAAAGGCTTCCCTTCCTGCCATCATCGTGAGGTCAGAATCAGTCCACCTGGATCTAGAAACATATGCGCCAATAGAATCATAGCACACTGCAACCAGTACCCGGGCCAACGACCTGTCAAACCGAGGCGGCAGTTCAGATCGATCAATATATCAATCCGGCCTCGAAATGTCAAGACGTACCGTACCCTCTTGTCAACCCCTACTCATTTTGACTCCAAAATTCACTGCCGTCTATTCACATACATCATTTGCCCAAACCATAAGCCAAAACCAACTACACAGTTCGTCACACTTGCCCACTCACCACTCGCCAATATGCACTTCTCTCTCACTGCCCTCGTTCTCCTCCTCGTCTCCACTGCCCTGGCTGAACCTCAGGGCAGTGGCCGCCACGGCAAGGGTAAAGATAGCGCAGACATCTTCCCGGACTTCAATCGCTACTCCGACTGGGCCATCTGCAAGGGACAGATCACTAAGACCCGCTTTCCGAAGCTGCAGGCCCCAAATAACAAAGGTGGCTGTGTCCGTTACTACCAGGGCATCGACATGACCGGCGTCGTCACGGAGCAACACATCTTTTTCCCCAAAGTCAAGAATGCCTGTGACTGCGCCGCAAAGTGCCTAGAGCGGCCGAAAACTTGCACAAACTGGGTGTGGAAGAACATCTTCGACCGAAAACGAGATGGCGGCAAGAGGTCCTGCACTCTGTACAGCAGCCCCAACCTGCCGACCGGCGTGACGCTCAAGTACGATCTGGGACAGAGCAAGGGTTTCCAAGCCTTGTCGGATGACAACAACCCGCAGATGGGAGGCGCTGCGCCCTTTACCTTCTTGGACAAGAACATGAAGAAGCGGGACAGGTTTGGAGTTTCTGGCTTTATCACGCAGGATCCGGATGGAGGACAGTACTGCTAGGGGTTGAACCAGAGAGGGCGAGGGCTGTGTTCACCTTGGGATTGAATGAGTCGGGGATGGTTCGGCTAGGTTACCTGGGTTATTGAAACCGTATCGCTCCAAGGATGGCTCTATATACCGGCCAGACTGCTTGAGTAATACTAGTATACTTACACTCATTTTCTCTCCTTAGTTATTTCAATTCTTATTATTTTTCTTTCCTTCTTTTAAATTATCCTTCTTTCCTCCTGCTTCGCGGCACTAGCTTCGAATGGTCGCATTCATTACAGCCAGGTGTTAGAGATACATGGCAATACGTCGACGAGAAGAGACAATCCGGAGAGCTCGGGTAACCGTATCTAGAGTGTCCCACGAACTTGTCCCTTAGAATAGATAGCACCTGGCTACTATCTCTCTTAGGTTTTATACGTAAGAAGACGCGCTCAGCAGAGTAGCTATTAAGGAATCTTCGGGATTTCTACATGCTAGATCTATCTATCTCTGACCATCTTCCCTTATTCCAATAATAACATTGCCTAAATATATATCAGCTATGTGCTCTCCTGTGTAGATCTTTTTCCTGAGGGTCAGAGAACAACCCAAAAGAGGGAGAGGAAGAGGCGCGACGTAATCATGCGTGATTAAAATGCAGGTCCTCCAGACTTTAGTCCCACAATTACAATAGTCTATAGAAACTAAGGCCAAATATACCTAGTGAACAACTTGGCACCCATGGAAGCATTTAGCCGACGTGCCAGTCCGGAGATAATTCCTCGTCGATAAGAGCTTGCTGACTTGCCAAGACCACTAGATACCGACTACTGGGTAAGCCAACCCCAACAACCCCGCTTCCTCGATAGCGATACAGAGATAACATTATGACATTGATTTATAAAGTTGCTAGTCAACTCTTATTTGGAGCGGGATGGCCAGAGATCGGATAAGGACCCCAGAAACGGCAAAGTTCCGGTGGCTGGGGAACCGTTCTAAACAGGCCATCAAGAGATAAGAGGTGGATCAAGTTACCTTAACGGGAGAACCGCTGGGTTCATGATAGCTCGGGGTCTGAACAACATCCGACGACGCCGGAATTCGAGTCAGCAAGTTGTTATCGGACATGACGATCGACACGATATTCTATAAGAACGTCAAGATGCCCTTTAATCATTATGCATTTCTAGAAAGAGACCAAAGCCTCAGCCATAATCTCTTGTCAATATGCTGCCTTCTTTTGTTAATACCGCCGCTCGGGTTTTGGCCCTCGGAGTTCTTCTGGTTCCCGCCGTCCAGGCTGACTTTGGCGCTGGCCTAGAATGGATCTCTACAAACAAGTCTTTACCAAAAGTCGTGTGCGTACCCCAATTTCCTCTCGCTGTTCGTTTGAACTAACAGAAAGATACAGCATCTATAGCGCTAGAGGCACCATCCTCTCTGCATCAAACTATAGCCGACTTGACAATGTCAACTACGGTTCCGGAGTTGGGCCCACGCCACAGCAGCTGATCGGCAACGTTTCAGAGGTTCTGGATGTCGCCCAGTTGGCAGTTGTCAACTTCAACGTCTCCGGTGGCAGCTCGGGCTTGAACTCGTCGCTCTATCTCAACATTAGCCAGCACGCCAACCGACAGCTATGTGACCCAGACTCGGATATTGTTGGTGCCATCATGTTTCACGGCACAAACACTCTTGAAGAGACGGCAAGTTCACTGTTCCTTAATACATGCCTGTGTGCTGACTGTTAGTAGGCCTTTGGAGTTGATCTTACCTTCAACTGCTCCAAGCCATTCATTGCTACTGGTGCCATGCGCCCAGACACTTACGTCTCTCCTGACGGACGTTCAAACTTTTACCAGGCTGTCGCTGCTGCTGTCTCCCCCGCATCACGCAACCGCGGAGGTTTGATTGCTTTCAACGACCGGTAAGCAGGTCCGTAGCATCTGGAGAACTTAACTAACTGGTGTAGAATTACCTCGATATTCTACTCCACAAAGCTCAATGCCAACACTCCAGATACCTTCAAGTCCTTGGAACAGGGCAATCTGGGAGCGTTCTTGGGCGGCCAGCCATTCTACTACTTCGGCCCAGCTTATCCAACTGGTCGGCCTTATTTCGACGTTACCAACACGACTGAACTGCCTTCTGTTGCCATTTTCTTCGGACACCGTACGTTGTCTTATAAGCACTGAAGATATCTTTGTGAATAGACTTGAGTGCTAACATAGGTAAACAGAGGGTTTTGATGCTTCGCTGATGCACGCAGCTGTTGCTAACGGCGCTAAGTAAGTTCACCCGAAAAGATCAAGACACCTGATACTGACTTAAACCAAAGGGGTCTGGTTGTCATGGGCCCTGGAGCAGCTTCCCTCAGCCCCGGTGCCCGAGAAGCTGCCGCGGAACTCTTCAAGAAGGGCATCCCAACCGTTGCTGTGGCCCGACCTACCACTGGAACTGGCGTACCATCCATTAATCCTGGCCCCGTGTATGCTGACTCATCTTCCCTGTGAATTTGAAATACTGACAATTTCTCCAGTTTCTTCTCAAGCTATGTTGGTGCTGAGCAGGCCCGTGTGATGCTCCAGCTTGCAATCAACGCCGGACTTAGCCTCGACGAGATTCGGGATTTGTTTGAAACCCCTTTGAGAGAGGCGGTTTACGCCCCTTGGGCTAACCAGCTTGCCTATTACTAGACAGGAATGGGGATAATAGGCTATGAACGTGGTTTCGGCATTGTTGCTTTAATCACTAATCGAAATGAGTAAACGCCTCTAACGATATGAATACAAGTTTAACATCGCTGAAGATAATTTAGAATGATAGCGAACGTAGTTCCTGATACGTGACAAATTAAAACCCAATGCCAAAACACACGACAAGTTCCCAACATATTGGAAGTATAGGTATTTCCGAGATATCAATACCGGAAGTGACATAGAGGCAACCACACTCATGTTAATTATCCTATCCCCTTCACCGTCAACCGTTGAATGAGTTTGTGTCTATCCACGGCCAATACCTAGGTTCAGGCTGCTACCCTATTACTCACTCTATCTGAAAATGACATGGTAGAACTTATTTGAAACCGAGGAACACTTTAGGGTAGAAACCGGACAAGGGATGCTGAACTTGTCCTAGGAGGCAGTGCTCCACCAGAATCTGCGACACCTTTTTAAACTATCCTAAGAAAACATCGTGACTTCCTCCTTTAACAACCAATTCCAATTCTAGAGACCTGCTGCCATTCTAGATAAGGTTCAAATACTTGAAAGCCCTATTAGTTACTTAACCTTCCGCTTCGTCCCTAAACAAGGACTAGCAATGGCACGGGAAGACAAGGCATGGGCTTTACTGTTATGCAGCTCAAGGCCACTGTGTTAGCATTGGGATATGATGCTATGATGTGTTGACAATGTGTTCTTTATTATAGTTGAAGCCCGGCCCTTGATGGGTTAACTGAGCCAGAAGATCGTTATGCAGCTCGAACAAACTTAATCTGGCTGTTTACAAAGCCGGTAATCTCCCTGTCCTCCCACCGCAGTGGAACATCGGAGCCGCAGGGTTAATTCCCAGCAGCTGAGTGGGTATTCAGACATGATTCCTCCTGCAAACTGACCACTGTCCACAAACAGGCACCTGCAGATCTAAGGACCCTCGGTTTCTCACTGGTTGAACTACCATCAAAGCTTGAACGAGAAAAGAAACACTCTCAGTCCCTCCTTGGCGCTTGAGCTAGTTTCCATTAAACCCAACATTAATGGTCAGGTTGCTCTAATGCCCCCACCACGCTTGAGTCCTGAGCTGACAAGATGAGCGAGTTCGAGGTGGTTGCTATTGGTGGAGCCGGGGCTAGACGCAGACCCCTGCGAACATCTTTGACAACATGCTCCAAGGGCACATTGCGCCTGCGGGAGAGGCATTGCAACCGTAGAACTAGAGAGGATGCGTACGCGACGGCCCCTTTCGCTCACGGAACGTATCCATTCATCGCCTGTTTAACGTCAGGGAACCCCCCACAGCACGCTGAATCTCCGATGCCCCTGTTCATGTCTGTTGGTTCGACATGAATATCACCTTCAAGCCCACACATGCTACGGGGGTTGGTAGCTTTAGATGAGCGAGTTTTCTCAAAATTAGTGCAGGTGCTGTTTCTTGTCTCCACAAGCTCAGAGAGATGCATATAGTCAAGTCTAGTTCCGGCCAGAGGAGCCGATCCAGATCCTCTTTCTGCACCATCCATCTCTACTCTTCGCTACAAGAGTCAACCGCCATGGGCCAGGTTCAAAATCAAGTCCACGCCAGCGATCTGGCTGAGAAAGAGATGGGCGCCATCAGAGAGTCACCTTCTAGCACCGACAATGAAGAGCCCATCAACTCAAACGCACAGGCCGGCGTCCAAAAGATCGAAGCCCTCACCTCGGTGTGGACGACCCGATCCATTATCGCGGCCTACGTGATCATTTGGTTCGTCTACTTTGTCGACATGCTTCTCCAAGGCGTTGGTGGCTCGCTCAATCTCTGGGTCACGTCGGCGTTTGCGCAGCACTCCCTCACGCCAACCGTCATGATCTTCAGCAGCATCATCGGCGCCGTCTTTAAGCTCACCATCGCAAAGATCCTCGACGTCTTCGGCCGACCCCACGGATACCTCCTCTCCGTCTTCTTCGCCATCATCGGTCTCATCATGATGGCTGCCTGCAACAACGTTGAAGCCTACGCCGCCGCTCAGGTCTTTTACACAGTTGGTAACAACGCTCTGCTGTACACCATCAGCGTCTTCATTGCCGACTCTTCATCTCTACGCAATCGAGGTCTTGTGAACGCCTTCGTCGGTACACCAAACTTCATCACGGTCTGGGTAGCTGGTCCTATGTCTGAGGCATACCTCAAGGGGCCCGGCTGGCGTTGGTGCTTCGGCACCTTCGCGATCCTCCTCCCGGCCGTGACCATTCCGCTCTTCGGAATTTTCGCCTACAACCATCAAAAGGCCAAGAAGCAAAACCTGCTCCCCAAAACCAAGAGTGGGAGAACCGTGCTGGAGTCTTGGCTTTACTACTGCCGCGAGTTTGACGCCGTTGGCCTTCTTCTGTTGTCTGGCGGCATGGCCCTGTTTCTGCTGCCCTTCAACATCTATTCCTTGCAAGCACAAGGGTGGCGGGCCCCCCTCATCATCTGCCTTCTTGTTTTTGGATTCGCTCTTATTGTTGCCTTTGTCATCTGGGAGAGATTTTTCGCCCCCGTTACTTTTATCCCCTTCTCTCTCCTCCGAGACCGAACACTCCTAGGCGCATGTGTTATCGGCTTTGTGCTCTTTCTGAGTTACTACTGCTGGAATGCGTACTTTACCTCTTTCTTGCTAGTTGTCAACGGCCTGAGCGTCACGCACGCCAGCTACGTCGCCCAGACTTACACTATTGGCTCTTGCTTACTATGCATCTTCACGGGATGGTTGATCCGCCACACTGGTCGCTATAAGCCCGTATGCCTCTACTTTGGTGTCCCCATGAGCATCTTTGGCGTGGGCCTGATGATTCACTTCCGCCAACCTGGTATCGATATTGGATACATCGTCATGTGCCAGATCTTCATCTCCTTTGCCGGCGGGGTCGTCATGATTGCTGGTGGTGTCGCTGCCGTGGCCACCGCTTCTCACCAACATATTGCCGTTGTCATCGCCATCCAGGCCATGTTCTCCGAGGTTGGTGGTGCTATTGGTCTCTCAATTGCCGCTGCTATCTGGCAAGGCGTGTTTCCCAAGAAGCTGGCTGAATACCTCCCTGCTGAGGAGCTTCCTCATCTGTTTGACATATATGCCACCGTCGAGGCGCAGCTGGCATATCCTGAAGGTACTCCTGCCCGCGAGGCTGTTCAGCACGCTTACGGTGATGCGCAAAAGATGATCTTGATTGCCAGCACGGCTGTTTGGGCTATTGGTCTGGTGGCGACGCTTGTGTGGAAGGATATCAACGTCAAGGAGATCAAGCAGGTAAAGGGCAACGTCATCTAAGCTCAGAGAAGAGAAGCGATGTGGTGCATGGTTCTTTTCAGGGCAATGTGCTTGCCTGGAGAAACAAAGGGGATAGTGGTATTAGGCAATGGTTATGAGTAGACTCGTAGGAGAGAAGATATATCAGTCATCCTTTGTCATCTGGAAAAGAGGATTACAAAATTGCTTTTCGAGTGATCATTATTGGGCTTAGCTGCAGGTGATAATGCCGAGACTTATGTAGATGGCGCACACGGGTCTCGGGCTGACTCCTCAAGTCCAGTCCAAGTCCAGACACACCCCAGAGCCTTAGCTTCCTCCCACGAGACTCCTTACCTACCCTTTATTCTCACCAAGGTACCTAGGTACAGAGGTAGTTAAGCGGTTGTGCCATTCCTCGGCTTACCTGACATCATAACCACTGCAGATATCGATCATTGTTACCAACGGGGATGTTCCCAACATTCGAGGTCAAGGGTCGTAATCATCATGCCAGACCCCTGCCACAGCGTGTCAGATCGATCCGCCATAGGGCTGATCCTTCTACTGAGACCTGAAGTAAGCACCACTCGATTCTTGTGTCCCTCCACCGCCTCTGCTTCATTCTGGAAATATGGCGCGACAAAGGTGTCCGGCGCGGATACGTCCAACGTTGGTACGACACAGCCACTTGGGTCAATACGCATGTCGACAGGGATAAGACAAGACGCTTAACTACTTCGAGGCCAATCCAAAGCATTGCAGATGATGCCCGGTCCCACAAACTTGGGCAAATTTACCAAGAGCTCGGGGCATTAGCCTTAAGATCCCTGCTTCGTTGTATCCCTCAACCTTGAAGGGTGCCAGCGCCATCCAATCATGCCTGTCTGATCTACTCCCAGGGCCAACGACGCTATTCCCAAGAGAGTGAGATTCGGCGCTCCCTCCTTAATAGTGGAGCGTCCGACCTCTCCATCTTCAGCCAGGCCAATCATTCATTGGCAAGCATTGCCTGAATGGTCGGTCGCTGTATTACACCAGCTTTGCACTTGTGTTGCCTCTCCTCAGCTCGGAGATACAAAACCTAAACCGGTCCCTCCCGGGCTCAGATCCTGATGTTTACGTCTTGTCTTTCCGTTCTTGACTTGATTAACATTTCCATCCAGCAGCAACATCATGGCAGGCGTACCGTCTAGCAAAGGCTGCCGAGCCTGTGTCCGACAGAAGAAAAAGGTACCTGCGGTTTCCACTTGTTGAATCCCCACACTCACACCAGGACTCCAGTGTGATCAGGTCAAGCCAGTTTGCGCCAGGTGCGCCAGACTCAAGATTGCCTGTATCGGTGCCGGCGAGCAAAAGTGGAAGTTCAAGCCAGTATCATTTCAACCAGTGGCCTTCCAACCGGCCGTCGTTGAAGAGATTCCCAAGAAACCGAGGAGATCCATCAAAGTCTCGGTCCCACCAGTTCCGGAGAACATCATCACGAGCATCGCAGGAAGGTTCATCGCGGCTCTCGAAGTATCAGATATTAGGTACAGTCTGAGCAGTTATGGCGACTTTCTCGAGCATATTCCTAGGCGGCTTGGTCGGAGCGAGGCCCTTGATGCGTCAGTCAAGGCTTTGGTCAGCGCGTTTCCGTACCACTACACACGACATCTACCACAGGACGCCTTGGCCAACTATATCGACGCCCTGAAAGCACTACGGATATGCCTTAACTGTCCAGATAAGAGACTGGCCCCAGAGACACTATCCGCTATTTACATCATCATGATCTGTCAGGTAAATACAGCCGCATTCAACAGCGGACTAATCTGACTTTGCGAAGGGCTGGATAGGGCGCTCTGATGACTACGTCAGAAGCCATGGGGAAATCCTGGCTCACCTGGCAAGTTCTGCCATCGTGCAGAACTGGAAAGATACGTTTGAGTTGCAGCTCCTCGAAACCTTGTTTGTACCGCTGGTAGGTTGTCTTGACCCCGAACCTCGAGTTTGAAGCTGATATACCATTCACTTTGATAGATCCTCGAGGCAATGATCAATCCAGTAATCACGATGGAATCTTGGTTTCTACTCGTCGACTACTGCATACCACAAGCATCATTCGAGAAGGCTCACGGACTGCGGATCCCAAGTGTGGAAGCGCAAAAGCTGATTCGAATGCCTGTCTTCTTCCACAGCCCTATGCTCTACATCGACGAGATAAAGTCGGCGTACCAGGAGATGCAACAAGATCTGCCTGGCATCCGCCAATACCTTGCCAACCTCGATCGGAACGAATCTGCGCGAGGGAATCGGGCCAAGTTGTCTCACAAGTTTCGAGTTGTACATGCTCTGCTTCTCACCCTGGCAATCCCGTTGAACAGCCTATTACGGACACTCTACCCAAAAGATGAAGTATTGTTTCAAGAAGCAATCGCATTGACCAACGAGTTCATCATATTGGCGCAACACGCTTCCCAGCACCGACCGCTAGGTGCTACCTATATCCCTCCATGCCTGGCAGGCGTGGTGAGTTTCGACATCATCGAGCTGTATTGAGTCCTATCACTAACACATCACCAGTGGGCGATAACAGATTCTTTGCACGTGCAGCAGGCCGAGCTCCAAAGGCTGATGGAAGAATATCAGCCGGATTCACCACTTATAAACTGGATGGAGCAAGCAGTATGGCTCAAAGCCTCACATAAGACGCTACTCGACCAAGTAGCTGGGAGAGCGAGTAGTGAGGGTAGCTGGGATGGTCATTTGTCAATGGTCCACTGTATGGCAGGGTTTGGACCAAGTGGCAGCTGTCTATTCGCATGAGTTAGAAACATGGAGTTTGCAGAATATAGATTGTCAGTGGTCGTCGACTTACAATAACGCAATAACGGCCGCAGCACTCACGAATTAGTTGTAAGACAAGAGTTGCCTCTTTATTGATGGAGAAAACATATTTGTCTGCCCAGAGTTTTCATGATTGAGACTTGGTCAAGGAGGCCTGCTAGAATTTCTCGGATAGACTAGCTCGTTTTGCTTCCCGACTTTTCTAGATAGATCGTAGATAGAACCGGATCTCGGGAGGGTTTTAGGGTTATTAACAGAGAATGATCAAACAATAAGCAGCGGCAATCTAGCAGAATCCTCATATTACAGCGCCCAAACGCGGCAGCGCTCTAAAACATACACAGTGTCGTAATTCTCCTCTTGCGTAGCGTAAAGGCCTGGCCGCACCATAAACTTCACACGCTTCGACCTTGGGCTTTCAACCATTAGCTCCATACTGTCGTGATCCAGGTCGACTTCGTAGCACTTTTCGGGAAACTGGCCGACGCAGTACAACTCCTTCTGTCCACAGAGCTGTGCGGCTAGGTCAACCGCCTTATCGACAATCACCCGTAGGTCACTGAGGCGGGCCTGGGAGATCGTTGGTGACGACAGGCCGTCGAGAATCTCTTCTAGGTCCTCAGGCATCTTAGCCTTCCCATTGACATACCGCTCCCGGGAGGTCGTTTGGGATGAGAGGCCGTTGAGCATCTCTTCCAGATCCTCGGTTATCTTATCTTTCTCACTGTCATGGCGCTCCCGGGAGACGATAGTCGCGACGAGGTTGGCCGTCAACGCTTTCCATCGGTGGCACATGACCTTTTGCTTGTTCAACTTCAACCTGTCGATGTCTGCGATGAGGAAACTACCTATCGTAGGCAGTCAGCAATGAGCTCAGCAAGTAGTAGCGGGACCCTTACTCATCGTCTCAAGGCTCTCCTTGTACTTTCCTGCCCAGCAAAAGGGCGCGTTAGTTCGGTAGGGCCCAAACACGCGCAAACAAAGCTCGTTCCAGATGGCAGCTTCGATGAAGGCGATGGCGGTCCTCTTTTCTTTCACCAAATCGTTGTAATAAGGTGTCAGCTGTTTGAGACGTTCCGCTTCTCTGTCAGCCCAGGCTGCCCTGCTATCACCTCCGCTTTCTCCAAAGTGTTTCGAGACCAACTTTCCCACGTCATAGATCAAGGCTCGCCAGGCCTGCTTGATCTCATACTCTGAACATTGGAGAGGGAGCTGAAGAGGACTTTTGGTCGACGGCGTTGCACTTTTCGTTCCCTCAGCGCGCATGGTCGCGAGAACTTTTTTCAGTTCCGCAAGTTGACTGTCGTGTTCTTGCTGGGCGGCCACGAGCTCGTTTTTCGCTTTGCGTAGGTCTTCTCTCAATTCTTTGATGATTTTCTCCTGTTTAACCACCATTTGTTGCGCATCATTCTGGTCAACCTGGGCGACGATGGTTGTAGATAGTTCAGGCTGGGACAATGGCGTTCCCTGGTTCTCCGCGGGGGTCGGCTTGGACGATAAAGCGTCGGGTACGAGGCGAATGACGGCCCCTCGAGCAACGGCGGTCCATCTAGTGTACCGTAGTTAGTAATTACACGACGCTCTATGCCAAAGGTCCAAGAGTGGATGTTGATATCATTCATCGATACTTACCCATTACGCGGCCTGAGGACAGCTCCAGGAAAGATCAGGTTCAATGTATCATAGACATAGGGAGAGTTGCCTAATCCTCCAACGAGCAAAATGTTCTGGATGAGAGTCAACATGCTGCATTTTTGACACGTGGTTGATTTTAGAGTAATACCTTGGGGGATGTCCCAGTCTCTTGTTTGACTCGTTTACATTGACGGCTGACAAGAGTGCGGATACCGCTCAAAGACTTTGCAAACAGGACCTGGACCTGTGACCTGTCCCTCATAATTAGCACTGTTACCATTTTTGAGAATATCGTATTGACTTGTCAATTGAGATCTGGCCTCTATTGTTCGATCCATGTTGGGCTGTGTTCGCCCTGGGCGGTAGTCTTAAGCAGAATCGTGCGGGAGTAGCATCGTTGGTAAACCTCCGCTTGACTCCTCTCTCCCAGTCTTCATCCACAAGGGTGCTGTATTCTAAGATGTTCAGTGTGTCGAGACTCAGCCCGTGTGTACTTTCGAGATGTGCCTCCAGGGCCTCGTCGATTCGGACTGCACCGCATAGCGATCCTAAAGCGTGAAATCAGAACCGTGAAAAGGTTGAAGAGGACGCGGTGCCATGCTTACCGTCACCTTTGAAGCATTCTTTCAACCGAAAGGTTTTGGTCGAAACGACTTTGTAGGTCATAACGTCCTGTGAGATTCGGTGAGTAGCTTGCAACCACATTGCGATCAGCGACTTCATACCACTGTGCAACCCCCAGCATCACACACAACGAAATATTCATCTGGCTAGCACAGCTGTTAGACTAGCAACGATATCTTAATCATGGAGGGATGGCTTCACTTTTATTCCGGGTAGAAGGTTGAGTTCTTGCACGATGGGCTCATTGGTGTGGGCAAATCCCCCGCTAACATCCCAAGACTCGTGTCGGGAAAGACGATAGGGCAAGGCAAGTACATTGCCCTATCACACCGCTGGGGCTTCACTCCCGCCGAAAGAGTCAAGTACTGTACGACCTGGAAGACCTTTGAAGCTCGACAGAGAGGAATCAAGTGCGTAGCACCGAATTTCCGAGATGCTGTGGAGGTGGCCCGAGCCGTTGGCGTGCGCTACCTCTGGATTGATTCACTATGCATCATCCAAGGCGATTCTAAAGACTGGGAGGAGCATGTTGAGCTCATGGAAAGTTCTACGCTTCAGCGTATTTTATCATTGCTGCCACTTCGGCTAAGGACATGGATGGGTCGTTCCTGAAGCAGAAGAAGAGACGGAATGAGCACATCTGCTTCAAGAATAAAAGCAACCAAGTTTATTACGCCTCCAGCAACTTGACCTCTTTCGATGAAGAGGTGGACAATTCGGGGCTCAATGACAGAGCATGGATCTTGCAAGAAAGGCTTCTGTCTTGCCGAACAATCCACTTCGCCGCCGGCCAGGAGAGAAGCCCAGGTATGTCCTGCGGGTGGCTTCCTAAATTTATCCTCTATCAGCCGCTAACTCGAGACAAGAAAATCTCTACGCAGCTTTGGAACAAGGCATGAACTTTGTTTGGGAAGCCGTGTACGATTTTGTTGACCCTTTTGGCGACCGCCGGGGGGATTCATTCAATAGCGTTTGGACATTCGACCTCGACAAAGATACCCTTATACTAAATATGATCAGCTCTTCTCGGTATCTCTTGCACTTGCTCGTCAACGACCGCTTGCACTGGACGTTTTTGAGCAGCTGGACTCGCCTACGCAAACACTCCCTGAAGAGGAGATTCTTCTAGGGCCCTGCTGGGAGCCAAAATTGGATATCCTTCCACGACAAAGGTCGTTTCTTGGCAGAATCCTCCGCGACTTCGCCTACACATGGCGCCATGTGCTTCGACGACAAATGAATACCACGACGTTTATGAAGTTGACATGTGCCACCCTCTGGATTTCAACAATGGATTTCACTATACTAGAGCGACTTGTATTCGAACATATCACCGAAGGTGGACCTTATGTTCGAATAGTTGACCTGCCAAGCTGGGAGACGCCTGATACAACGCTCGTCAAAGCCGGATCATCATGGTTTGCTCTAGCACAGGACACCCAAGAGGGCCTTGATATGGTACGGCGTCATGCGGAAAGTCATTCACACCTCAAAGAATCTACCTCCAACATGGTCACGTATTCCATCCTTACTCTTCGGCGAGTCACTCTCTGCAAGACCCACGAGGGTCAGTTAGTGTGGACGAGGTCTGAGACCCTCTTCGGCGACAATATTGCATCTGATGCCGCTATCGACATGATTCTATGGGCAACCAACACTACGATGCTAGAGCCACAACCAAGCAAACTTAATCGTCTTCCTCCTGAGATCCAGGATAGAATTATATATTACGCGACAACCAGCCTAGTTGCATCAGCGAAACTAGGCTGCGAACTTGGTCTGGGGTCTCCCTTCTCTTGGGTTGAAAGAGGTGCAAAGATTAGAGTGGAAGAATCCAAGAGGCATCGGTTTGAAAGCTCTCCCGTTGAGTCCCAAATCTTTTTCAATAGTGTGAAGTGCAAAACTGTAGTCAAGACAGAGTCGGCTGTCCCTTCCGCCCATGATTGGGAGAATCTCGACTGCACAAATCAAGACCTTTTATTCCTCATCGCTGCCCACTCCGGTTTCCAACATGCATGGTTAGCTCAGTCGAACTGGCTGAGCTAGCAAAAAGTTGAGAGTAGCAAAAACATACAACAGCAGGTATTCGCTGGTCGTCACCGACCCAACTACTAATCCGCCCCTTACTGGCTTATCTATGGGAGAGCGGACGGGATCCCGAGTTCTCCAGTAGGTATGGTCGTATGTGATTGGGCGTGCTGCTGCAACGACTCAGAACGACCAGTGTTGGGATCGAGTGGGAGGACACGCAAGCGGTAGCATCTGCGTACCTGTGACAAGCAGAAAACCAGTATTTCACTTGAAAGCGCCCTCATGCCTCTCCCTGAAGATTTGTGTGTTTGTATTTGTGTTTGCTATAGGCAACTATCATACATTGTTGCCTATCAGCCCAGTAGTGAATACCCAGCGATGCGGGCTCTAGTAAAGAGGCCTTTATCCATAGGAGTAGTTCTTAGACTTATCAATCTCTTCGCAAGAAATCAAGTCTCACGGGTCCTAGCCTGTACGACAAAATGAAAAGCCCAAGCAGTAACTGGTCGTACTTTGACGGCCTGCACACGGGGTCAGACCAATACATGCGCAACAGCATTCAGGATATCCCCTCTTCAGCGAACTTCGAATACCTTGAGAAACGCGCAATAGACTCACCAAGACAGCACCAGCCAGATCTACCTTCCAATCTTGAGTGCAGCATCAGCCTGACGCATTTCGCATCTGGTTGCGAGAACCTTGCTCTGGAACTTGCGTTCTCAGACCATGTGTACTGGGTTGCTCGCATCCCGCACCAATCCATCCAAAGAGACACGGTGCTCAGCGAGATTGCCACGATGAAGGTTGTCAGGGAACATACCACCATCCCGGTCCCTCAGGTCTTTTGCTTCGAGGTGTCCAAAGACCAACCCTTTGACTACCCATACCTTCTCATGGAGGCCCTCGATGGCCGAACCTTGACGGACGGACTAGCGATAGCCATACCTGCACAGCACCGTGCCAAAGTGGCCAAACAGCTAGCAAATGTCTTTGCAGAACTCCAGAATCTGATCTTCAGCCGCATCGGGCGCCTTTGGTGTGGAGAGAATGCTGACCAACCCGTCAAAGTTATCAAAATGGCCTGGCACGCTTTGCCCGGGCCTCTGGAAACTTCGCTCGAGTATTTCTATCACCACACACAGGAACAGAACCAGCATCATGTACCGGATGCATCCAGGGGACCCAGACTGGCCGACGGCCTGCTGGGTCCTGAAAACGTCTCTTGCCCATATGGTAATTGAGGACCGAGTTCGCGGCCCCTTCCCCCTGATCTATTTCGGCCTTCGATCCCGCAACATGCTTTTTGACGACGAGTACAATCCGACGGGTCTCCTCGACTGGACCTATGCCCAAGCTGCCCCTCTTGAGCACTTATCTGTCTTTGACGAATTCTTCATCTCGGGCGACATAAACCTTGAGCTTAAGAGACTCGTGGTCGAATCTCTAAGAGACATGGAGAGAGACCGAGAGGAGAGGCCGCCCCTGGACAACCCGGACATGGACATGACCCCGTACCAGGATCTCACGACCCTCTCCGAATACATGACGACATCCATGGGTGCCGAGATCACCTATCATCACTTTACAACTCCTATTCAACGACGTCTTTCGGCCGGGAAGGTGGTGGCGGAGGTCATGTATGGCAATACTATTACTTGGGAGCAGCTGAGAGAAGTGCATGGCGCCATGCCTCTTTTCTAGACCGTCATAGCTACAGAGAGTAGTTGAGATGGTTGGTATCGGGGATCAGGATGGCCACAGCGGCGCAAAGGCCATGGCAGTGAAAGGTTTAGACCCTAGAATGTAACTCATCTCACACCCTCAAAGTCCGCAAGAAAGTCCGCAACAACTCCGCAGGCCAAGATCCCTTGCAACGAAACTCCGCCGTGATGCATCCACAAACTCCACTACCGGGATCTCCACACTCTCCGCGGGCCATGCCGGATCGCCTTTCAGTTGGCAGCCCTACGAGCAAGGCCCGGTACGTATGTGGGAGGGAAGAGAGGGTGGTTGCCTATCTTCACTAAGCATCATGACTTGGTTTGTCCGAGTTGTACCAGCCCAGGAGATTGATAGTTCGCTCGGCTTTCCATGCTTAATTTCTCCAAGCGACCACTCTCAAGGACAATGCGAGCACCTCAAAATATGAGTCGAATGTTAGAGTTGGAGATCCCAAGATCTCTTTTCTACGTGACACTGAAAATCAATTGCCATGGCCAAGTTCTAACAATTCAGGCTACTTCTCTTCTACCCTTCTCGTTGAGGAGAGACAAAAAGCCGTATCGACGTCCAATGAGTGAGTGGCTCCACGCCGAGATGGCCTGGCCGTCCTCACATGGCTGGCTACCAACGGAGATAACTCACACCTAACCAATATCCGTAATTCAATGCGACACTCTGTCCCATTTTCATGTCAGACAGTATGTCGACATCAAGAACGTACGCTGGGTGGTGCCTGAAGCCTTCTACAAGGAAGCTAAATCTCATGTCTTCTAAAGACCGGCCCAGGGACCTAAAATCCGAGCGCAATATCTGAGTACAAGGACATAAATACCAGACTTGCCACGATGGACATCTTCTTCTATCCAAGACACTCATACAATCACCAACAAGCCAACCTCATCAAACCAAGCAATCAATCAAACTTTGACAATGTCCAAGTACATCGCAGCTCATCGCAACCCTCAGGGCCCCGGCGATGCCCGTCCCACCGCCCTTCAGATCATCCAAGACGAAGAACTCATTGGCAAGCTTACTGAAAAATCGGTCTTCATCACCGGTGCCAACCAGGGCGTGGGCCTTGAGACAGCTCGTGCCTTTCACGCAACTGGGGCTTCGGTGTTCCTCGGGGTCAGGGACCTTGCCAAAGGTCAGCAGGCCATCGAGGATATCAAGGCCTCTGACCCGGAAAACAAGGCACCTCTTCACTTGATTGAGATCTCCCTTGACTCTTTCGACTCTGTTAGAAAAGGTACTGAAGCCTTTCTCGCCAGGAGCAAGGAACTCAACATCCTCGTCCTCAACGCCGGTGTCATGTACACTCCTGAGGGCAAGACCGTCGACGGCTTCGAAACGCAGTTTGGCGTCAACCATCTCGGCCATTTCCTCCTCTTCCAGTTGCTCAAACCCGCACTGCTCGCCGCTTCCACGCCTTCGTTTAACTCGCGCGTCGTCTCTGTCTCGTCAATGGGCCACCGCGCAGGCGAAGTCCGGTTCCATGACTTCAACTTCGACGAGCCCAACTCGTACCACCCTTGGGTCGCCTACGGTCAGTCCAAGACGGCCAATATCTACATGGTCAATGAGATTGAGAAGCGATACGGTAACCGCGGTCTGCACGCCATCTCCTTGCACCCAGGCGGTGTTGTGACCAACCTCCATCGCTACATCACCGACCCTGAGATCCTGAGCCTCATGGAAAAGAACACAGAACTTCGAAAGCTCATCAAGAGCCCCGCTCAAGGTGCTGCGACCTCGGTCTATGCAGCTCTGAGCAAGGACTGGGAAGGAAAGGGTGGAAGGTATATGTATGACTGCCAGGAAGCAGGTCCGGCGCGCCCCGACTCTGACACCATGTCGGCGGACAATGGCTATGCTCCTTGGGCTTATGATGAGGAAAAGGCAGCCAAGTTATGGGTCGAATCTTGCAAGATGGTTGGTCTTGAGGAGGATGCTTGATCGCCCAATCCTGGACAGTGGCGGCGATAGGGGGCAGATGTGCCGCGATAACATGTGCCAAAAATCTCGATTTTAGGTAGCTTGAACTCTCTTTCTCAATTTGTCCGGCCTCTAGCAGGAAGGGCTGTTTATATACCACACATTCTCTATTCACATCTGTTGGTCAAACGACCGATCTTCCATAATGCAATGTTGTCTGCTTAAAGCCGCATTAATCAGACGCGTCGTCGGGAAGTTCTTCGAAACGACCCGAGTCTCGATATTGAGTAACAGGATTTTCGACAGAAATCACACCATTGGCCCTCAATCTAAAGCAAGTCAGCATGATAACCTAGCATAGTTCAAAAGGCTGGACTAACCTCTCGAACAAAACAAAGAGTCTCTCGGCTTCTCTCTCCTTCTCTTCTTGTGTCATCTCAGGTAAGTCGGATACAGTCTCTGCGCTGCGCTGTTGACCTGTGATGGGGTTGATATCCGGACTAGCGCTGCTTGCCTGGGCTTGTGCGAGGCCTTCGGGCGAAAACTGGATGCCCTTGGAAGAAAGGAGGCCTGCGGCGTGTCCGAAGCCGACATGATGCACAAACTTGTTTGGGTCTTTGTCAGAAATCTCAAAGAAGAGGTTGACAATCATCTCTCGTAGCTCAGGTTCCACGGTTGTGGAAGTAAGCTTGAGCAGCCTATGTGGCAAGGACTCGCCCTTGCCCAAGGCCTCGGTTCGATCTTCATCAGATGGCAGTATGTGTTCAGCGAGTCGTTTCCGAGCATCAGATGGCTTGGATTGTGCGAGGCGATGCAGAACCACCAACAGAGGCAACAGCTCTTTGTCCGCAGCCTTTGAAGAGCCATCGGCTTTAGGGATTGCTTCTTGGAGGAGATTCACCAATTTGTCGACTGCCGAGACAGGGAACTCCTCCCTTTGGTCTATTGGTATGGACACTAGGCAAGAAATGAGGACCGAGGCCGGAAGGTCAGCGTGTGAGACGGTCGCAGGGACTTTGCTCAAAAGGTCCAAGATTGGTTCGAGTGAAGGCAGAAACCGATGTGCCTGGTTCTCGGCTCGCACAGCCAAGGTGGAGAGAAGCCTCAGACTTGCCAGAGCTGGATTGGCAGGATCATTCGGGAGAGGTTCTGAGGATTGCGCGTGGCGCGCTATGTTCTTGAGACTATGAGCACTTTGCTATGCTCTTGGCGGGTTCAAATCGTACCTTGTTGACAATCTCAGCGAGACCCTCGTCTTCAAAGCTCGACGTGAGGTCAAAGGTGGGTTGAGATGCACAAAAGAGGAACAGGTTGGCAGTTGCAAGTTCTTCATTGGGGTCGCCATTCTATCCAATGTGTGAGAGTTGACCCTGGAAATGGGACAAAGGAGCAATACCTTCATCGAAGAAAGCACTTTGCTTGGGTATCCCTCATTAATAAAGACCTGCCTTGTCGATACAGAACGGACTAGAATGTTGTTCAAGCATCGCAAGGCAACAACTTTCTGGGCCGGGTCACGGTCTCCAAAGGCATAGAGACCAAGGATTCGCAGCCCGTTCTTTGCGTACAGCGGAGCGAGAGCAGTGTCGCGAGAGGTCCTAGTGTGAGCCAGGACCTTTTCAAGGAGTGCATGAGACTCTATTGGCCAGCAGCGGTTAGTAGCGGGGAACTTTGTGGCCAAGAAAGGCAAACGGTGTAGAGTTGGGAGGGAACTTGCTGGTGCTCTGCTCTGTCACCGCCTCGGTCTCGAGGGCTTCGAGGAGCTGTTCAATCTCGCGGCCTGAGTTTTCGAAAGACATTGGTCAGATGCCATGGCTCCAAATACTTTGTAGCCACTCACTGGTCATCGGAATAGCTATAGTGGCCGATATCGAAATACGGCAAACAGGGGTGTTTCTGATGGGAGAGGAGTTGGAACGAGGTCGTCGGTTACTGGTCACATTTGGGCAAGCTCTGCTTAGTCATGCTGTTAAAAATTCACGTGACCCCCTGGGTGAAGCTCACATGGAAGTTGAAGACCTCTTTGGAATTGCCCAGGAAAGGCAGAAGAGTAAAAGGAATACAAACTGGCCTCATAAAAGTTCTATAAGCGGTCCCAAACTCGGACCTACTTATCCACAAGCCAAGTGTGTAGACCAAATTGTCCAGAATTTTGCCAAACTCAACCCTCGCCATTTACCACTCAAGTTGGGACGATGTACCGCTCCTTGCAACACAAAAATTCACGAATGGACAACCGGAGTTTCTATCCGGGCGTACCAGAACGCCAAACATTCTCCTAGCCCTCGATAGCTTTATGAACATCACCATGCCTTCAGCCTTTTGACACGATCCAGTTACAATAACAACCAAGGATTCAAGATCAACTGAGCTGTCATAAGTTACATCACAAGGCCAGTGTGTTCAAAAAGCTAAGTTGAGACCTGAGCCCTTCTGAAGATAACCCACATCGGGAGGCTAACGAAAAATGAGGGACGGTCTTGGCCAGAGGTCTGTTGACGCTCGACAAGCCCAACTTGCCTTTGTGGACAATTGTCTTCCTCCTCTACCATTGACTTCTTATTTCGCTTCTGATTTATTGTCGAAAATCGGTACGCAAGGAGACGGTCAGAGGAGTCAACGTGCTCCAACTCATATTCAGCAGCACACTGCCCTTGGTTGCCAGTTTTTGCCTGATCAGGAACCGAGTCGTCGATCTCGCCAAAGCCTTCTTCTTCCAGTTTGATAGATCCAGCGATTGTGGCTGGAGGTGGAGGTTCTCGAATCGTCTTGAGGCCTGTGATGAGATACAAGGAGCAATCTTCGTTGTTCTCCCTCCAAGCTCTGACTGGCTCCAGATTCATGCTGTTATCGAGGTATCCATTTGGACGACTGAGAACTTGGGTCTCAAGTATTTTCAACTCGCTATTAGGTATGCCATCGATATTCTGGACTTCGAGGCCCCTGATTCTGGCGAAATGAACGACTTTGACCTCTCTAGGATTCCTGAGCTTTGGGTAAAACTCCTCCTGGATGGTTGTGCGAATGTTTTCCTCCGGTATGGTGACCCGGACCTCTGCGTTGAGAACCGTGAAATCGACTACCGGGTCTCTTAAATTGGCGACGATATCGCCAACTCGTAGTGGTGTCTTTGGGTCGCGAGGCTGGCTCGGGTTAACCCGCTCTTTCTCAGTCGTGTCTAGGGTGTTGGTGGACATCGCCTCGGTCTTCGGAACCGCCTTTAATCACTGGCTCCGAGATAAGAGGTAATAATAGACTGCTGGTGTTTTTCGGAGTAACTTCACGAGAACCAGAAACCTGATGCCATAGGGGCTCTTTATGTCTATGCCTTAGGCATCGTCAGACCAAAAAAGTGGCTTGAAATTGCCTGGCTTGTGGAACATCTTACAACGCCAGCAACCCACCATGCGCACCACCTCTACGAATGCGTAGGCACCCAGACAACACATGTCTGATGCGACGGGCCAAAAAGAGAACAAAAAACATACAACACCGGGGATTCGCTGGTCGTCACCGACCCAACTACTAATCCAGCGCTTCGCAGCTTGACTCTGGGGGAGCGGACGGGACCCCGTATTCTCTACGAGCTATGGTCGTATGTGCTTGAGAATCGTGTCTGGCAGGCTCTTGATCTTTGGGCGGTGACTGTGATCAGTGATCGGGATAACGACTACGTACGTACTGTAGATAGGCAGCCGCAGAAGTAACCACCCTTTCGTTGAGCCTTGACGTGGCCCACTACGTAAGAGGCAGATAGGGCGGTGGGAGGCAAACACCTCGACACCATCTCCTGCGGGAAAGCCAGTTGCCCGGTTCCTGGCCCTGGCCTGGTGACGCGGGCCTCGTGCCAAGATCCGAGATCTGCACCGCCACAGATCCGAGATTATTGCGCCACACTTTGAGTGGTTGACAGTTGGGAACAAAGAAGAGAGAAAAAGAAGTGTGTGGATGGGGAATGCTGTAGAATGGCATTCTTGGTGGCAAATCAAGGGTCTTTGGGAGTGTTCCGTTTCTATGCGATGCCTGTCGGCCCTGTGGCCTAATCATTTCGCTTGGGATCCCCGCCATGACAGCCCAGCTGAAGGAGGGTGTGGCGCAGCAATCATGACGCCGTAGTTGCCTCTCGGGCGCCGAGACGCTTGGCGGCCGCGCAAACCATGGCACGGCAGAAAATCAGCGACACGGAGGCAACCGACCCGAGAAAGAGCGAATCATGGCGCACGCGTAATCTTGTATAAAGACACATGACAAGGCCGCGCATGCATTGCATTTCAGCTGAGACTGCTTCCCCTCTATATAAACGAACAGCAGCTATCTGGTTGCTGAATCATCTCCATCTTTCTCATCCCGCGAGAGAATGGGCTCTCTGTTCGTCATTCCGCCAGACAAAAACGCCCAGCGAGCTGCTGACATTCTTCCTACTGCTAGGCACCAAATGCGCCCTTCGATCGAGTCTTCCCTGGGGGACCAGGGCCTTGCTACCGAGCAACGCAGCCTGCTGGACCTCATTGACAAGCTTCAATTCGCCCAGCTCGACGATGTCAAGCTACCGCAGATCGTCGTCGTCGGCGATCAATCCGCTGGAAAGAGCTCTGTCCTTGAAGCCTTGACCGGCACACCCTTCCCTCGAGATGCCGGCGCCTGCACGAGATTTGCGACCGAGATTCGCATGCGAAGAGCAAAGGAAACCAGACTCAAGGTATCCATCATTCCCGACAAGACACGACCCTACAATGAGCAAGCCCGCTTGCTGCAGTATGGTGGTGATGTCACCGGCGACACTCCTTTCGACGCCATGATGCGAGATGCGACCGACCTCATCGCCCCTCGAAGCATTCCCGGCCGATTCGCCGCTCGAGATATTCTGGTCGTTGAGAAGAGTGGCCCCGACATGCCGCTCTTGACTCTCGTCGATCTTCCTGGTTTGGTTCGAGTCGCCAACCGTGACCAGTCTGAGGCCGACATCCAGACTATCGAGGCACTCTCCGATCGATACATGAAGAGCACCCGAACCATCATTCTCGCCGTCATCGGTGGAAACAACGACTATGTTCAGGCTCCCATCCTCAAGAAGGCCCGTTACTTTGATCCTACCGGATCACGTACCATCGGGGTTCTTACGAAGCCCGACATGACGGAGCGCATCGGCCTTGAAGAGAAGTTTATTGAGCTTGTGATGAACAAGGACCGAGAGAACAACTTCAAACTGGGTTGGTACGTCCTACTCAACCCTGGACCCGGCGAGCGATGGCAGACACCCGAGGAGCGATCCCACCGAGAGGCCGAATTCTTCACTCGAGGCAAATGGGCAGCTCTTCCACCCGAGATGTGGGGTATCGGCGCCCTTCGTTCCAAGCTGAGCACCCAGCTTCAGCGACACATTGGCAAGCATGTCAAGACCCTCCGCCGGCAGATTCAACAGGCGCTGGACGGATGTGAGGCCCAGCTCAAGGCTATGGGCGTCGGCAAGGACACTCCTGAGGAGATGCGACTCCAGATGGGCGAGCTCTTTACCGCATCTAACAACCTCGTCACCCCTGCCGTGAACGGTAACTACAAGAACCCCTTTGGCGAGCGATTCTTCGCTAGACAGTCTAGCCCCAAGGGCACCCCATCACAGAAGCTTCGTGCCCGCACTCGCGAGGAAAGCGAGCGCTTCGCCCGGCGATTCCGACAGCACGGTCGCAAGGTTGCATTCCAGAACAACCAACCTGCTGCTGCTGCCGACGGTTCCGGCCTTCCTGCCGCTGGCACAGTTGGGGATCGCTCCAAGAAGGACTTTGCCGAGCATGAAGTTGAGCCCCTTCTTCGTCAGATCCGGGGTAACGAACTTCCTCTCGACTCAAACCCTCGAGCCCCTTACATCCTCTTCCAGGACTACTCCAGAAATTGGCCTGTCCTGGCGCAAGAGTACAAGGACAACGTCAGCGTCATCTGCAACGAGTTCCTTGCCGATGTGATTGATTATGCCTGGCCTCTGCGCATGCGCGATCCTCTCCGCATGCACTTCCTTGAGATCAAGATGAAGGAGCTCATCGAGAGCGCCGACAAGGAACTGGGCCGCCTCACCGACGACATGGAGCTGGAGGTTCAGCCGTTCGACCCCGAGTACGAAGAGCGTCTGAGGAAGTGGCGTGCCGAGGCCACAGAGAACGGAGGAACATACACCGAGGCCGAGGAAGTTCTGGAGAAGATGCTCATCTACTACGATCTGACTGCACGCATCTTTACCCGCAACGTTATCACACAGGTTGTCGAGAGACATCTGCTCCTCGGAATGCTCCGCCTGTTCAACCCTATCGAGATCATGCGGATGGGCGATGCTACTATCGAGGCTATTGCAGCAGAGAACAAGGAGACACGGGACCGTCGCAAGGCTCTTCAAGCGCAGAAGAAGGCCATTGAGGAGGCTAGAAGCATCTGCGCCAGCCTTGCCATGCGAAGCGAGCTGAGGGCGTACGAGGACGAGCCAGAGGAAGAGGTTGCTACAGACGATGAAGAAGAACTTCCGCGGGAGACGACCCGTCGTCAGGTCGGTGCCCCTCAGAATGGTGCACCCCAGAACGGTGTGCCTCAGAGCGGACTCCTTCCAGCACAACCCACCCCGCCCCCTCCTCGGTCCCACGACTCCGTTAGACGCTCGAACCGTGAGAGCCGTGACGAGCGTGTCAATCGCGAGGAACAGCGAGCCAGCCGTCCTCCTACGGCTCCCCAAGAGGCTTATCAAAACAACCCTTACCGACAGGGTGACTGGGAACCAGTGTACCAATCACAGCCTCAGGAGCAGCAGACGCATGCTCCCCCGCCTCCCCCTCGTCCTTCAAAGGTAGGCCTGGGAGACACCGAGGCCTACTATGATACAGCCCGTCGAACAGACTCCTATGGGGATAGTCCTAGCCGAAACGAGGGCCGGAGAGAGGGCGCAAGACATAGACTTGTGAATGCCATGAGAATGGGCGGAAATTAAGAACATGATACTGTTTGACTAGAGGTAAATTGGCTTTGGGGGGATAACTGTTGGCGTTGGAGACGAACTTTTGAGATATCCTTATCTGATGAAGCGAGTTGGGACTCGAGCAGCAAGAATGCGCTCATTGTAAAGATAGAACTTGAATAAGATTTGCACTTTTCCACGAACTGATCAAGATGCTTCCGTGAATGTCTATATCCTGTGTGGATGACTGGAATGAACCTTGTCTATCGAGCAACAGGGTTAAAGCATTCATGACGACGAGATCTCAGATACAAGGACCGATAAGAGCCCACAGTGATATGATTTTCCGACAGAAATCACTCATATAACAAAAGAAAAGACAAAGAATTGCCTTGGAACTCGGCATCTCATGCTTACTTGTGGAGTTTATTCCTCCACTCGCCGCGTGTCGCGTGTTTTGCACCCTCGCAAGAGCTGCAAGCCAAACCTGCCGTCTTCCCCGGATTTACGACACTTACGTCATAAGTCATTCGGGTTACACGAGCAATTCCGCAAGCAACAAAAACAAGTCAATCTCCCTCTCGTTTTTCCTCTCTACTTTCCTGTATAGACTACCTCTTATACATCGTTAGACGAAATGGTTGGCAAGAGACTTTGGAATGGCGACCCTGCCAAGTATGACCGAGAGGCTCGGCACCGCGGCCAAGGCTACGTCGGCGACCGTCACCCCCGGGACCTAGAGACTGGGCGATACCATTCATTCGACGGTCGCAAGTCGAGACCCAAGCCTGGGATCCTAAGGTTTCAGGATGCTGCGCGCACAGCACTCGAGGACGCCCGGCGCGGTGAGATCAAGAGAGCCCTTCTTCATGGTATCGACAGAGAGGGCCTTGAGCAGTATCGCAAGACGGATGAAGAGTTGAAGGCTATGAAGAATAAGAAGTTGAGGGCTTTTTATGAGGCGCAGAATGAGAGGTTGAATGATTGGCTTGAGGTGGATGCTGTGGTCATGGCTATTGCGGATGATGTCCTCGAGTCGATGAATCCTGATCCGGACCATGACGGCGACCAGGAGCGCTGTGGAGGAATTCAGCGTGTTGAGGGGAATATTGGAGAGCTGCTACCTGATGAAGAGAAGGAAAAGAGGAGAAAAGCGAGCAGAAGGGCGAACTGGGCTATCAACATCAACGTGATAGCCAATATCTTGCTTCTCGCCGGTAAGGGTTTCGCTGTCTTTACCACCGGATCGCTTTCTCTGGTGGCATCGCTCGTCGATTCGGCTCTGGATCTTCTCTGCACTCTCATCGTCTGGTCGACAAGTCGTCTCGTTCTCTGGCGACTCGAGGCGATGCGTCGTCGATTCCCGGTTGGAAAACGCCGTCTCGAGCCATTGGGCATCTTGGTCTTTTCCATCATCATGGTCATCTCATTTCTTCAGATCCTCCAAGAGTCAGTCTCGAGACTTCTTCCGCCTCACGCAGAAGCCGAAATTCTCAGCTGGGCCGCCATCACCTCTCTTCTGGCAACCATTGTCCTCAAAGGAGCCATCGGCCTCGGCTGCCGACCCATCAAGACCAGTCAAGTTCAGGCCCTTGTTCAAGACTGCAAAACAGACGTCATCTTCAACACGCTCTCTCTTCTTTTCCCCTTTATCGGCTACCGCGCCAACATCTGGTGGCTCGACCCCGTCGGCGCAGGTCTCCTCTCCCTCTTCATAATCTACGACTGGGGCCACACATGCTTCAACAACGTGGTCCGCCTCTCAGGCGAAGCAGCGGACGATCACACCCTCAAGAAGCTCATCTACCTCGCATATCGGTTCGCGCCCGTCGTTACGGGCTTCAAGAACGTGACGGCCTACCACGCGGGAGACGGTGTCTGGGTCGAGTTTGATGTGCTGCTGGACGAGAAGACACCGCTGAATAGATCACACGACATTGCAGAGACGCTGCAGTATTGTGCTGAGGGATTGGGAGAAGTTGATAGGGCGTTTGTTACGACGGATTATGCTGCTTTGGGGCCTTTGGGACATGCGTTGGATGCTGAGTGGAACCACTGAGTTGCGTACAGAAGAGTAGATGAAGATGAAGACTTCTAGAGAGTATATGGCAGGAAGGACATTTTTGTAAGATATATGTAGAAAAGTAGATTGCCATTGTCAATTGACATCATGATATACTCATAGTTTGTACTATGATGGGTCAAGTCGAGATGGCTTCATTAGTCCTGCAACTCTCCCGCGACAACCACACAGGCCCTTCTTTTAGTCTCTGACAGGTACACTCCAGCTCTCATTTCGACATCAGCACAGTACCGGAGCTTCCTCAGGGTCCTCGGCATATCTCTGGGCATTGGACCCTGAGTTCCAATCGCGCTGAGGACCTTGATGTCCCCGTGATGTAATGCCCATCAAGGTAGGCCGTGGTGGTGATTCAGCAGGAACGACTCAATTGCTCAATCAGATATGTCATTGCTAGGAACTGCCCGCAGTGTAGGAGGCCAACAGGGTTCTCAATCGTCCTGTCACTCAGTGAACATGAGGGGAGAGGAGGCAACAACACAGAGGGGACATCGATAGATAACCTAGCTTCCTCCTCCAACTGCGGTCTCTCCTCACCCTCCCCCCAATCAACCATGGGGACCAAAAGCAACGTGATGGAAGACCAAATCCAGATCGAAGAAGACATCTACGACGTCCTCATCGTAGGCGCCGGCCCCTGTGGCCTCGCCATAGCTGCCCGTCTCCGCGAACATACCCCTGCCGCCCTCTTCACCGACGAAGAACACCGTCGCTTCCACTGGATAAGCAAATACGGCAACAAAGTGACCCTTAAGAACTCTCGCAGCGGCAAAGTCACAAACGGCCGCAAACCAGAGAGTCAGCCCGAGTACCGCATGCTCGTGCTCGACGCCGATGACGGCAACTGGATGGGCAGGTGGAAGAGGCTCTTCAAGATGTATGACATTTCGCATCTGAGGAGTCCTATGCTTTGGCATGTTGATCCGCAGGATCGTGATGCTTTGCTTTCGCATGCGTATATGAACGGCCGTAAGGACGAGCTGATTGAGATTCGCCATTGCGTTGGTAAGGAGGTTAGCAAGCATGCTAAGAAGAAGATGATGGGGCAGAAGCTTTGTGGGAGAAGGTAAATATCTTCATCCAGTCAGGATGATGGCGACTAACTCTCGTCTGCAGACAAGAAGCCCGTGTTGACATCAACCTGCGGGAGCAAAACGACTACTACAACCCCTCAGCATCACTTTTCGAAGACCACTGCCAGCACGTTGCCACTCGGTACAGACTGGGCCTAGATCTCATCCGTCATGAAACCCTCGAGCATCTCGACTATGGTGAGGTCAAAGGCATCTCCATCAACGGCGAGGACCTCTTCACCGTCACATCCAACAAGGTCCGGCGGTACGCCCGCGCCGTCGTCCTGGCCGTCGGTCCAGCCAACGTGGCCAAGATTCCCCGCATCCCCGGCATGCCCGAGACGGATAAACTCCCTCAGGCATGCCACAGCATGTACATTCCCGAGTTCCCGGCCCCCATTGTCATGAAGCGTATGGCGGCCCGCAAGCAGACAAACATCATGGTTGTCGGCGGTGGTCTCACATCTGCTCAGCTGTCAGACCTTGCCATCCGCAAAGGCGTCACCAAAGTGTGGCACGTCATGCGAGGACCTATTCGCGTCAAACACTTTGACGTTTCCCTGGACTGGATGGGCAAGTACAAGAACGCCAAGCAGGCCCAGTTCTGGTTTGCCGACTCGGATGATGAAAGACTAGAGATCATCAGGGAAGCCCGAGAGGGAGGCAGTATTCCCGCTCGGTTCCTGAAGCGCCTTGACAAGCATCTCGCGGCAAAGAAGCTCGAGATTTTCACAGAGACAAGCATCGTAGAAGCCAAATTCGAAGGAGTCGACGGAGACGGTACCTGGACCATCCAAACCAACCCACCTATCAAGGATATGCACCCAATGGACTACCTGTACTTTGCGACGGGCATCCAAACCGACTTCACCACACTTCCCTACCTAAAGACGATACTGGAGAAGCACCCCATCGAGGGACGCGGCGGATTCCCCTGTATCAACAACGACCTCATGTGGAACGACGACGTGCCTCTGTTCATGATGGGACGTTTGGCCGCGTTGAGAATTGGACCTGCGGCGCCTAACTTGGGAGGTGCGCAGAGCGGAGCTGAGAGAGTTGCCTGGGCGATTGAGGATCGTATTCCTCGTCCTGGCGAGGAGGACTTGGGTGGTGATGACAAGGAGGAGAAAGACCACAGAAAGGGATATCTTTCGGGACACGGCAACATGTATAGCTCGCTGGCGTGCGAGTAGACTTTGTAACTACAATAAGACAACCAAATAATTCTCCAAATCAATCTGCGCAGCAATGGCCCTTTAATATGTCAGTGCAACGTTCATCCCAACGACCGGGGTTCCATGCCGAATGTCTCCACTATTCCGGAATTCCATCACGGCGATTCGTCCGCTCGCATTTGCCCCGCCGTCCCACCAAGCCCCCGGTCGGATCGGAGGCTAAGCCCGGCACAGCCCCAGCAACGCAACACCAAGTCCTTGTGTCCGTAGCTCATTTCCGGTATCTCGCTCTGCTTCAAGACACCATCGACAACTCTTTCCTTTTCGCAACCAAACCCAGACTTGAGAATTGTTATTGGAAGGCATTCTTGTTAGAATATTGGAGATGCCGCGTACGGGCTCTCAGAAAGTCAAGACTGGCTGCCTAACATGCAAGTCCGTCACACATACCCCAGCAACACAAACCCTCCACTAACACGACAATCACTTAGAACCAGAAAGGTCAAGTGTGACGAGACGTGGCCCAAATGCAATAGGTGCACCTCCACAGGCCGCACATGCGACGGCTACCGACCACCTCCGGCGGGCTCTCTCTCCTGGGACGTGCTGCTCCGTCCCCAGCCGCGCCTCCTCCCCTCCGCAGACGGCCGCGAAACCCGCAGCCTGTCCTTCTTCCACCGTGCCGTGGCCCCCTTCATCTCGGGTCCCTTTGACGGCTCGTTCTGGACCCATTTCGTCACGCAGGTTGCCCATGCCGAGCCCGCGGCGCGTCATGCCGTCATGGCCGTCAGCTCACTCTTCGAGAACTTTGACCCCAGCGTATGCGGGGTAGCAACGATGGATAGGTTTGCCATATTCCACTATAACCAGGCCATCAAGAAGCTTGTCGAAGATCCCTCCCCGGACATAGATCTCGTGCTGCTCGTCTGCATCCTCTTCATCTGCATCGAGTTCCTGCGCGGCGATCGACACACAGCCGTCAACCATGCCCACCACGGTGTGCAGCTGCTCAACCAGGCTGGCAAGAATTCCAAACTCACAGCTGTATTTTCGCAAATGAGTGTCTTTCCCCTGTTCTTTGTCCAGTCGGGCACTGATTTTCCCCACCTCACCACGCATGCCTTTGACAACAACGCCGCCAACCCTGTGTTTCGCACTCTAATAGAGGCCCAGCACGCGCTTGATCTTCTCGGAATTCGCACTTTTAGGCTCATGCGCGCAGCGAACCCTTACCGGTTCGATGTCGACCCAGGAAGGCCCCCACAAGAATTGCTCGACGAGCAATTCTTCCTTGGCCGTGACATGGCAGCATGGGGAGATGCATTTGCAAGATTTCAGGCATCACGTGCCACCGGCAGTCGAGAAGATGCAACATCCCTGGCGCTCAAAACTCGGCAGTTGATTGCCAGGATCTGGATTGCAGAGTGTCTCAACAAAGAAGAGATGGGCTACGACGCGCGCAAGTCTGAATTCGAAGAGATTGTGAGGTGTGCGCGCCTCGCGGCCGAGCAGAACGACTCGCTTGATCGAGAGGGACTCCCTCGGCCCAAGTTCATGTTTGACTTGGGGTTCAACCCGTGGCTGCACTTTCTGATCATCAAGTGTCGCTACTTTAACTTGCGCGTCGAAGCGCTGGCGTTACTAAAGAAACTCTCGTATGCGCGAGAATCGCTCTGGGATGCATCTCTGGTGTACGACGTGTCAAAGCGCATTATAGAAGTCGAACACAATGTCAAACTCCCTACTGACAAGGTTATTGACGATGAAACGCTGCCGACAGACGTGGAGAGGGTGAGGGGCTTCTTCTGTGATAGAGACAGGCCCGAGACCCCGCTCTGGGATGATAAGGAGACGCTGGCAAGGAGGCCGATTGATCTGGTGGTTGGAAAGCCCGGCGGTGGTATCGAAGTGAGGAGGGACTTCATCGGCGAGGACGTTTCGCACAGCATATCGCTAAACCTGACCCTGATCGGATTCTAGTTGGCAGATAGAAGACAATACAGAGATCATTCCTCTTAGACTGAGCACCCTTGACCATGCTTCTAAGAATAGCTAGACACACAAAACCGGGGCATTTGCGAAGCTCAACTAGCGTCGTTCTGTAGGGCTGAGCAGCGGGAGCTTAGCATTGCATCGGAACCCCTGGTCTTTGATCGCATGAGCTGATTGGTCGGCTCGCATTTCAGATTCGCAAAGCTTCGCCATTCATTCGGACTGCTTCAGACTGAAAAGAGGTTGAGGAATGAAGATATAAGGACGCTTTGATGGACATGTTTGAGAAATGGGCAGACTCTTCATCCATACCTTCAATTTCACATCAATAATACCCAAGATGCATTTCAACACCAAATCCTTTCTTCTCTATCTTCTCTCGGCCTCTTCGGCTCTAGCAGGCGTCATCCCTGTCACTACTCCAACACCAACTCTCTCCCCTAGCAAAGTCACCCTCGCACCGCGAGAAGACGAGCCCACAGCAGCACCAAAGAGCATCTTTACAACAACAAACCACATCACCATCAGCGGTGTGACAAACTCGCATGTCACGATTCCTGGGCACACAATCGACATTGCCATCCCCACTTGCAAACAGACCATTACACCTGATGAAAACGGTTACGTCCCACCAGGAACTTGCGGTGCTATCTGGCACTACTATCCCAGCTTTGCTGCCGCTGTGGCATTTGCCTTTTTGTTCGGTGGTTTGATGGTTTTGCATATATGGCAGGCTGCTAAGTACAAGAAGGTCCGTACGTTTTGATGCATTACGCAAAACTTGAACCCCAACTAACATGTCCCAGAGGTGGTGCTGGGTCATTATCATGGCGAGTATCTGGGAGATGATGGCCTTCATCTTCCGAGCTCTAAGCACTAAGGACCAGCAGAGTACTGGTATCTACTTGGTCTTCCAGATCTTTATCCTACTTGCACCGATCTGTATGCCATCCCACTCTTCCAACAAGCCAGCCACTAACCAGCGCAGGGGTGAATGCATATGCATACATGACACTCGGCCGAATGGTCTACTACTTTCTCCCCTGGCGCTCCATCCTAGGCATGCCGGCCGCCACGCTCGCCGCCATCTTTGTCGGTCTCGACATTGTCTCCTTCATTGTACAGCTCATTGGCGGCAGCATGGCAGGACCCGGTGCACCTCCCCAGGAACAGCAGCGCGCGATCCACATTTACATGGGCGGCATCGGTCTTCAAGAGTTCTTTATCGTGCTCTTTGTTGGTCTTTGCATCCGATTCCAGGCAAAGATGCACAAGCTCAAGGGCCCTGGAGGTTTCAAGGACTTTATCACTTCGTCGTGGGGTATGCTCATCACCGCCCTGTACTTTTCCCTGGCCATGATCTCGATCCGAATCATCTACCGACTGATTGAATTCTCCGGCGGCATGGGAGAGGACAATTCCCTTGTAACCCACGAGGTCTACTTTTACCTCCTGGAAGCAGTCCCCATGTTCTTGGCCCTCCTAGCCTTCAACTTTGTTCACCCGGGCCGTATCATGACTGGACCTCACTCAGACATGCCGGGTCTCTTCTCGATGATCAAGAACAAGCTGTCCAGGAACAAGGGCAAGGAGCTTCTGGATGACCGAAGCGACAGCGATGTTGAGCTGCGACAGGAGTGGCAGATGCCTCGAGCGGCGGGCCACTACAGCGACTCACCTGCAAGGGCATAGGCAATAAGTGAGGGGTGAACCGTGTACGATAGAGCTGGATTTTATTTGTTTAGAGAGGGGTACCGCATTGATAGAGCTTGGAGTTGGGCCGTCTTGTATAGATAGGGACCACATCATACGTGTTATTTCTGATAGATTTATGATCCCATTTTGACCGAAACCAACTTGTTCAGCATCGTCACCCACTTCAAAAATTTCGAGGCCTTAGCATTGCGCCTATATGAGTACAACCGAATAGTGCGACTGCCATATGTAAAATTTAGATTGGGACAAAATACCAAGCAATTTACATCTGCTTCTCATTTCATCTCAACAGGATGGATTGAGATTGCGCATATACGGCATCATGCCGCCATGCATGTGGGCCTTGAACCATCAATCGTCAACGCAACGATAGGGATCTCGATTACCAAAGAAGACGTCAACCCAGCTCTTCTTATCTCACAAGGTCAACTTTGTTTCCCTGCTTGGCATGTTCATCTCTTTGGCACGTGAGTTGCCATCTCAAGTGATGTCATGGTCTTGACGTCACCATTGAGACGTGACGAGCTTAACAAGACCTCAGATTTCAAGATCTTGTTTCCGACATCGCAGCTTCACATAAAACAAGACCTAAAAAAGACCAAACTGAAGCAATACTCAGCCTTGAAAGGAACTCATAAATCAGAATCTCATTGACACAATGCGCTTCACGACAATTCTTCGTCCCTCGGCACGCCTCGCCCCGCGTCTTACACCCGCAATCCGCCCTCTACACCAAACCCGCATCCTCACTCAAGAGCAAAACAACGACGCCAGTTTCGTGGACAGTCTCGCAGCCAGGGACGCCAGGGGCCGAACGGGCGGTGGCGAACCTCTTGAAGCAAGCTCCTCCAACGCGCCGCCCCAGCCAAAGGTCTCCAATCAAAGCATTCCCGGGAGCACCCAGACCGACACGCTCACCGAGGAGCAAAAGCGCGAGGTGGAGGAACATAACAGGGAGTTTGAGAAGAAGCATGACCACGGGAATCAAGCGCCAGATGACAAGGTCGATAAGAAGTTTTGGAGTGGCGAGCGCCATGGGGAGCCAGAGGAGACAGGGAATGTTAAGCCACCCAAGGAGAAGAGTTGAGTTGAGGACTCTTCTAAATGAGGGAGTTTGTGCTTTCGAATCTTGTACAATAAATGACTGGCAACTGCGCCTGCATTTTCATCAATAAGACTGATTGACATCCGTTATCCGACCACGCGTGTCTTCGGCTATATCCTAAGGGGCTCAAAAGAGCCGAGCGGCATTTCTTTCGCTCTTTCACTCTCCATTCTTACTCTCATTCTTGTTTTCTTGAAGCCATTTCAAAGGATTTCTCATTCTTTCTTCACCTAAAGGACCAAGTCCAAGGGAAAATACTTCTCATCCTCGTCATTCTTGAAGCCTTAGAGCCAGGTCCAAGGGAAATATTTCTCATCATCATCATTCTTGATACCACGGAGCCAGGTCCAAGGGACAAGAGTGCTGCACGACAAGAGATGGATGGTGACGTTTGGGGCCAAGTCGTCGAAACACTGGAGGGTTCACAGACCAGCTCAGTGCGTAATTTCGTGGCGAAGAGAGCAGACTTGGGGATACCAGGGACCAGGAAAACCAGTTCCCGGAGAGGCTTGCACCAAACCCAGAAAGCCCAGCTTTTTGCGGGGACCGAGGATTGCTCCTGAGCAAAGGGTGAGCTCAGGGCATCCACCATGTGAAGGGAAAGGCTGCTTCCATCTGGCAGCAGGTTCGCCATCATCCTCAAGGCCAGCAGAACCTGTTGGTGCGGCTACTGCCGTCGTGGAATAAGAATCCAACAATGTGGCAGCCCGCTGAGCATGCACACAACATCAGAATGGCCTGCATACGGTCCTTAACCGTCGCCCCTGGCGTAGTTTATCACAGCGCCTGGGGTTGAGTGCAGGTTTCCTGCCCTTGGCAGTCATCCTGACCCAGCTTCACTAGAAGCAGCCACTGCCAGTGACCTGGTGCAGCAAGACTACCACCAAGCATAAATGGGGTCCGTAGGTAGCGAGGAGGTGGGTGTAACCCCATAGATGTCCGAGGGGGGCACTACTAATGTCCAGGGCTATGCATGGCCCTTCTGCGATACAAAGCCATTCCGTCCAAAGGGTTGGACATAGCGCAAGCGGGAGCAAATGGTAGGTGGCAAGCGAGCCATAGAAAGTGTGTAGGGATCGTTGATCGGAACAATCATGGATTATTGCGTCCAGCTTAGGCAAGTGCGCATAGGTATGTATGCCCGCCCAGAGTAGGGGAACGTATCCGCAGGGACTTGAGATCGTTGGGGGAGTATCCGTGGCCCTGCGCAGAATTTTGGGTATAAACGTATGAACCTGTCGTTCATACCGCCAGGCGGGGGGAAGGTATGTGTTCGAGTACGGCCAGTGACAATGACCAGTACTGAGCCAAGTGTTCCCAACTCAATGGCATATATGTCCAAGGTCTCAGGCCTTGGAGAAGTGATATTAAAGAATGATGCTGAAAAGAGAGGAAGATATGGATTGAGTCTGTGGGGGGGCCAAAACGGACTTATTAAAGACAGGTTCGGGGTGCATGTGCCTGTATCTACCGAACACTGAACCGCACAGCTGTGCGATTCGGATGAGATCCCTCGCAGATGTGTCGTTCCCGCCATGCGACTACCGCCCCACCGCACGCAGTGTTGCAGCAATCACAGCACTCCCAGCACTATAGTAAGACTGCAGTGCATGGACAAAATGCCCTGGTGGTAGGCAAAGTGACCCTGGTTGTAGGCAAAATGCCCGTGGTGGTGGGCAAAATGGCGATGGTTGTTCGGGCTGGCTACGTACGCCCCCACCTTGATGCATACGTTGGGGCTGGACCAGCATCGTCTCATTGGCGTCAGGTTTCGATTTATCACAGGATTCACACTCAGCCCCGTATTGAGCAATCCTCACAAGCATTCTCTATGCCAGGCGGCGGCTTGAAAGCACTGCACGGGAAGGGGGGAGGATGGACGTATTGAGCTCTCTCTGGCTTATAAGGGCACTGCGATACAACAGATATAAAAGCACACATGGCGCCCTCGGCATGAATTGTATGTTTGCTTGCTATCCACGGCAATAGACAACAGCTTGCCCCCATTGCTCTGCCCTCCATCATCATGCCGAGTCCAGTCCTCGTCCAAGTCCCCAGGCCGGGACAATCAAGGTCCAGCCTCACCCATCAGAGCAACGCCTACTCTTCCGCGATCAATACCTGGCTGGGAGAGAGTGAGACAGATGCGCCATGGCATAACGTTGACTTCATTGTTGTCTCGTCTACTTCACAAGACGTATCCCACACCAACTCTACAAGCTTGCCCTCAGACAATGCTGCCACTCAGGGTAGTGTCAGACATGATGACTCTGTCACCGTGATGTCTATGACCCATATTCAAGGTCAGATCACCCGCTGCCCATCAACCTTCGATGTGTCAAGTATGCTGACCTCGACAGACATGAGCCCGTCCAACGTCCAAACATGTGACCAATCCAAGCCGGTGCCAGCCTCCAACCGACAAGAGCCCACAAACACGAAGCAGGATCCCCGGAACGATTAGGATACGTTGTGATGGGCATCGAGCTGTCCATGAGGACAACAATAGTCCCCATCTCGATCTCGGTCATGAGGGTGTGCCGTGGCCATAAAGTACTTGAGCGACATTTGCCATGGTCAAAGAGACATCGGGCCTATAAGGCTGGTCAGCGTTCTGATAACCTTGATTGAAGTCAAGCATAGCGCATGTAGTTGTAAGCGATTTCAGGATATAACTTTTATGGAATCATACAAGGAGTTTCCTCGTCAAATACAATCTAGCGTGAAGTTTGGTTCATCATATGCGATGGGGGGGTTGTGCAAGTGAAAGAAAAATGCGACTTACCCATCCGAGGCTGATCATATGGTATGCCAATCTTGCGTTGGCTTGATATCGGTGTTTGGGACCCCATCAAATTTATCCCAGCTCATGTTCGTCCTGAAAAGATGCACTGCCATGCCATTAGGGTCTGGCAAGTCCTGGAGATGCAGAAGATCCAAAGATCTGCCCAATTGCCCCACGAATCTGATCAACAAGAGCCTTGATCATGCCCTGAGGCTTACTCTTCCCATCAAATCCATGAGCGGGTTCAGTGCCCATGGTCGGAAGGACATTGTCGCCTGCCGACAGACTGACAAAGAGCGCGAAAGGAACAAGCCAGACGCAGAGGCCAAAGTACGAGGCGATCTGGGCGAAACTTGGCACGTCGGCCTTGTCGTAGTACGAGGTCCTCTGGTAAGCGCGCGCCTGTGTATCGGAAAAGTGTCGGAACCAGACGTAGTGGTTGACGAGCACGAGAACTGCAACTTGTTAGCACGCGCCAATGCTTGAATGAAGGTGAAACCTACCACACGAGAGGATGAAGAGGGGATCAGAGAGCTTAACGAAGGGGAAGCGTCTCATATTTCCCAGGTAAATAACGTGCGACACAATTGTCAACACGGTCGCCCCGAACGGGAATCCATCAACCAGCCAGAGGATGAGCTGGATGACAATGATCGAGTAGATCAGTCGCGTCAAGAAGCGCTTCGCGATGACGCTATGCTCCTCGACAAGCTCCGACAGGTAGTAGAGGCCCGAGGCAATTGCCAAAGTCAAGAAGCAAAAGCCCATGAGGGTTCCGGCGTAGCCGACAAGAGGTAGAATCCACATGGTTGCGGTTGTGATAGTCGCAAACACTCAAGGTTTGGAGTTCACATGTTGGAGGCAGAAGGGGAACGCGAGGTTGCCGAGAAGTATTTGCAGTGTTTCAAAGGACACGTTCAGGGATTTGCACTTGCCAATCGCAGCTCGCCTAATTTCACCCCTTGACGGAGCCTTAATATTCCGCTCCGTTCCGCCGGACCTTGCAGCTTGGCTTATCTTATCAGTTGCAGCCCACCACAAAAAGTTCAATCTTTGCTCAACACCAGAAATCGGCGATAAGAGGAGGCTTGAAGCCACGGCAGCTCAATCATTTACGAGTTTTTCGTTATATCCTGATTTTTACTCGTATTTACCATAGGCAGCCGCCCCAACTCACCATCGCCACCATGTCTCGCCCCGAGGATACCCTGTATGCGATCACAACCCCGCCATGATGCCCCTCAAGCTCACAAAAACCCAGTGCGGCCGACGTCCATTATGACGATATCGAAGCCCGAAAGTACACGACGAGCTCGCGAATCCAGAACATTCAGGCCTCCATGACGAGGAGAGCCCTGGAGCTTCTTGACCTCAAGGGACCCTCTCTTATTCTCGACGTTGGATGCGGAAGTGGTCTCTCGGGCGAGATCCTCTCCTCTCTCGAGCCCGAGGAGGGCGGCCCTCACACCTGGATCGGAATGGACGTTTCGCCTTCAATGCTGGATATTGCGCTTCAGAGAGATGTCGAGGGCGACCTGATGCTGGCCGACATTGGTCAGGGTGTACCTTTCCGAGCTGGTACCTTTGATGCCGCCATTAGCATCTCCGCCATTCAATGGCTTTGCAGTGCCGAAACGAGCGATACCTCCCCCGCTGGCCGACTATCGCGATTCTTCAACGGACTCTACGCTTCGCTCAAGCGCGGTGGGCGCGCCGTCTGCCAATTCTACCCCAAGAACGACCAGCAAAGAAACATGATCACCCAAGCGGCGGTCAAGGCAGGCTTCGGCGCCGGTCTTCTTGAGGACGACCCCGGTACCAAGAACGTGAAGCTTTACCTGGTCCTGACAGTCGGTGGTGGTTCCCTCGAGTCCAAGGGTGGCGACATCACAGGCGTGGTCGAGGGCATGGACGACGTCGACGTGCAGGATGCACGAAGGACCATCAAGAATAACAACACGGCCATGAAGAAGGGCAGCAAGGCTTGGATCATCAAGAAGAAGGAGCAGATGGAGCGCAAGGGCAAGATCGTCAAGGCAACCTCCAAGTATACCGGACGAAAGCGACGAGTTGCCTTCTAACGACATGATGAAACCTGCATTTCACGGCGTTTGGTGGTGGCGTCCCTTCAATTTAGATGTTCAATTTCGAGACCTGATACCCTTTCTCAGCCCGTCGTTTTGTGCCTTTTCTAGTCTTCTACTACCGCAAGTTTAGTCTTCTTTCTTAACCAGCGACAGGAAGCATTGACACCTTTGGTCGAAAGCGAAGCCGGGGTCTCTAAAGGCATCGATTACCCTAGATGGTAGGCCAAAACACCTCTTCGGCCTGGAGAACATCCCGCCACTTGTCCTCCACGCGCTTGAACAACTCCGCCTTGAAGTCCTCGCCCTTCTTCTCAACTTCTTTAGCAACGGCCTCGTCGATGATGCGCCCAAGGTCATCCACAAACTCGACAAATTCCTTGCACGTCCAGTTGTTGATAAACTCCTTTCTCACGGCACCTCCGTCTGCGTCCTTGCTTGGGTCCTCCTGCACCGTGAGCTGTGCCTTTGCCCACGACCAAGCATCCAGGTAGCACTTTTCGGTTCCCCAGTACACCACTGCGGCCTCAAGCCAGGGAAGGACGTCGCTTTCACCTGGGGCCACCGATTGAAACAGTGCTCCCCATCGACGGAGACCTTCAAGTTTGGTGCTCTCGGCGACTCTGCCATTCGCTTGCGTCTCAAGGTTGATCTCGATGCCGTACTCGGCCGCCGTGTCGATAAAGAAGTTCTCCTCTCGTCGAATATTCACCAGAGCACCGACAATCCAATCAAGAAGCTTAGTCTCAGCTCCAGGGTCCTGGCCACGTCGAACATTGTCAGGATACTGCAAGAAGCTCAGCAGCAGACCGAGCCCGCGACAGTAGCTATGAATGTAAAGTCGATCATTGGCGAGCCATCGACCAAGAATATCCTTGGAAAGTTGGCCATTGGCCGCGAGCCTGAGGAACTCGGACTGAGTGGCCTTCTTGTAGCCCTCCTCGTCGGTGGTGAGGAGCTGCTTGGTCAAAGAGTAGGATGACATGATGTTTTTTGCGTATATTCACTCAGGTTGCGGGCGAAAGTGGAGATGCCTTCAAGTGGGCGAGTTGACGTGAAAGAGAGCTTGGCAGTCCGCAATTATGTCATTTAGGCTGTGAGATCCGGCCTAACGTTATTCCATTTTGCGGAGGATTCATGTTGCACTGGGGACGAAATCAAGATAAATGTGTTGCATTATTTGGACGGTCTTGCTATAAATGTCCTGTCTTGAGACTCTTCAAATACGTAGAAGGTGGGCCGATCGTATTCATCTGCCAAGGCCGCCAAACTTGAAGCTATATATTCTCCGTTGGCCAATTGAGATGCTTCTCTGTTCACCTAGTATGACGTCTTTGCAGTTTGGTTAAACTTTCTACACTCAGGAGTGCGTCTGACAAGTTGTCTCAGCATGATCTCGGATGAGCCGAGGGGAATATTACATCAGTCAGCTCATCCTACCTAGGTAATGTGGGCGACAGTCACAATGCCAATCTATAACCTTGGAACTCGGCGCATTCACGTTAAATTGCTGAGTACAGTCGGAGAAAGCCTGCGACCAGATAATTTAGTCCCCGGATGCACCAAAGACAAGAACTTGTCACTCACTGAGCGATTAAACGTCCTGGCTATGGCTTGATGCGGAGGACTGTCTTACGAAGTGGAGATGATACTCTTTGTACTTGCTATATATGGGGCGATATTATAGATTTGCCTAGCCTTTTCAGCGTTTACGTTCGAATTCGATACGTTTGACTGTCTGGTTCAACAACCGCGTCTGAGTGGTCTCACCAGAACCTGCCCGCCTCAGGCATCCCGATCATTCGAGGCCGCAGTACAGGATGCTATAATGATACTTCCCCAGTTGCCAAGACAACTAAGAGATGTGAGTTCGGTAGTATTCTCAAAATAGCAAAGACGACGGTTATCATTGAAGCCACGTTTGCCGCCATGGCTAATGCTTGTTCACGGGTATCTTGGCTGTAGCCACGTTTTTGTCTGCTTAGCTCGTTCTACTATAGACGGATCTCTCTTGGCGATCTTGATTAGGCCTTGCTTGCTTGTCCATGTCACGAGGTGCGGACGTCACTTGCGTATTGAGCATTAGGATATGCGACTTGAACTATCTACCTACGTATAAGGCAGCTCAAGGGAGCTTCAAACTACCACCAACACGAGTCTCGCAATAATAGGCTATGACATTGACTTGCTGTCATCCGAAACAGCCAGGCCCATTCCACCCAAGCCTGCCAAGTTTCTAGAACTCTCATGGCCAAGGATATGGTGTCTATGCTGGGTCATGCAAGCCCCAGGCAGTCTCACAGTGGCCGTCTTATTGGTGAGACAAAAGACATCAGTGCATGACCAGTCCCTGCGTCGATGACAACTCGTCCCTCGTGATCAAGGAACCCACCCGTCACCGTACCCATCACCAACAAACCGGAACTGCGCCTCTCCGATCTCCTGCAATCCTAGTCTCCCTTTAATCTGGGGATTTGGGCAAAAAACGTGAGACTGCTAGGGACAGATCCCTTATTCGGAGCCCAGAGCCGAAAGGGGGGTGTGAACAGGGATTCGAGACTCCACTTGGTTTAATTAACATCTCTCCACAGAAAGGGGTTCATTGACAGCTTTAAAATTAGCGCTTGATGTTGGTCAAAGGGAAAAAGGGAAGGAATCCAGTGATTTTGCATGTTTTACATGAGGGAATGGGCGGTTTCACTTTGATGACCACTCACGTGGCTCGTGATGAGGTTGAAGGGCTGAGACTGAAAAGTCCAGACTTGACATGTGTGCAAGACGATGGCTCTGGGGACTCGTGAAGGACTCGTCATCACCGTAATGGAGAAAAGTCTAGATTCAATAATTATTGACATCTCGTATTATCCGGGGCGTAGCTAGAGCCCGAGGGCCGTTCCCCTCTCGAAAGGATCGGGTCCTGTCATCCGGCCGGTCAAAGGAGACCCTGGGCCCTTCCCCTGGGGCTGAGCTTTCTCTGAAACATTGGAGCACCCCGAGCCCGTTCTGCGAGGTATGTTCCCGGGAAGCCATCATTTGACAAAGAATCTAAAAAGAGGTACATTTCGTGGGTGGTTCATCATCCATCCATGGTCAAGGGTGGCTGACATCCAATCCATTCATTCATCCATTTTTGTTTCTTACTTCCTTCCATTCTCGCGCCTACTTGCTCGTCCCAAACTTGACCCTTGATTGTTTTACTTGTCACCTATTCATCAATCTCTCACCATGTTTCTTGACTCGAGTATAGACGCGGTCCCCTCTCGCGCTGGGGACTGGGACGTCACGCGAGTGCTCCCCCGCGAGGAGAAGGATACATGTCATCCCATGCCCAACAGCAACGTCTGCGAGAAGCCCGCCCCAACGATGGGAGCTACAATGGTCATTCTCATCGTCGCTGCGTACGACTCACCAGCTTTTGGAAAGTACATTGATCATTAAGCTGACTGGAGTCGCAGTGCTGTGGCCGTGTGCTTTATCCTAGCATTCTTGTGCTACCTACACCGGAGACGTATGCGGATGGACAGGTTGGAAGACGTAAAGGACGTTCAAGAGCTGGATGATTACGGAATCGCTCCTTCGAAGCCTCAACAGGCGTCGCGCATGCCTCAAGCACCACCGCCAGCGTACACACCAACACAAGATCGCGGAACCGACGATGGATGGAGGAGAGAATCGCGGAGAGATTCGGCAGACTCATTAACGCCCTCCCTTCGACAAGCCATGGGCGTGGTCCCTCGCGACACACTCGCCAACAAGTAATCGACACCCATCGCTTGGATATATACGAAATCCATGGTCTAGGTCGATTTTCTGGGGTTGACACCAAGCTACTGCACGTCTGCCGATCAACCCGCGTTTCAGAATGGCATCACCAGATGTCAGCCCTGACAACAACAATAACAACGACCACGACCACTGTGCTACTTGATCTGGGATAATCTTGTCATGATGTTGATGCTGAAAAGAGCGCGACACGATTTCAACGAGGGCGTTTTGGGGGAGGGGAACACATTTCATGGCGTTTATTTGGAGGAAAGAAATGAGCGAATTTCTGTGCCTTTTTTTGGTCAGCCGACTTGTTTATTTTATTTCAATTGTTACGCTTCACTAGCCACAGGTTTTGGTCCCAATTCGAGTGAGCTCATTCATTCAGGGAGATGCAGTTCCGATGTCGTTGAAGTGATCGACGGCATGATGGATGATGGCTCCGCTTCCAAGTAGCCGACTCGACGGCCGAGAAGCCGAGCCGGGCTCTTTACCTATACTAATTGATGCTCAGTTGCTGGTATCTCATTTATATATAAATATCCAACAGCTGCTATTGCTCAACCGATCTATTCTACTTCACTTTCAAGTTGACTACCTAGGAACCCTCGAAGTATCATGGCGTCAAAGGTGGCGTCCCTCTTTGGCCGACAAATCCGAACATACTCGACCTCGTTCAACACCACACCAACATCTCATACCCTTCGGTCAAAAGGAGCCAACCTTGTCTTCAGACCTCGGAGTAAACTCCAACTCATGCCTCGCCACTATTCTACGACCACCCAATCTCCCCAAAAGATCCTCCCTTTAGATGGCGTCACAGTCGTCAGCCTGGAACATGCCATAGCAGCCCCCTTCTGCACCCGCCAACTCGCCGACCTAGGCGCCCGCGTCATCAAAGTCGAACGCCCAGGCGAGGGCGACTTTGCCAGGAACTATGACTCGAGGGTTCGAGGTCTGGCGTCGCACTTTGTCTGGACTAATCGCTCCAAGGAGAGTCTGGCGCTCGACATCAAGAACCCCAGGGACTTCAAGGTGCTCAAGGCGCTTCTAGCCAAAGCTGATGTTCTGGTACAGAACCTCGCTCCAGGGGCTAGTCAGCGTCTCGGCCTCTCTTTTGATGCGCTCAAGGATGAGCATGAGGGTCTTATTGTGTGCGACATTTCAGGATATGGCTCAAACGGACCGTACCGGGATAAAAAGGCCTACGACTTGTTAGTCCAAAGCGAAGCAGGCCTCCTTTCGGTGACAGGAACAGAATCTGAGCCAGCAAAGGTTGGAATCTCGATCGCCGACATCTCAGCCGGAACATTTGCCTTCCAAAACATTCTCGCTGCGCTCCTAAAGCGAGGAAAGACGGGCAAGGGCTCGCACATTGATATATCCATGCTCGAGGCCATGACCGAGTGGATGTCTTTCCCTCTGTACTACGCCTTTGATGGAGCATCTGGTCCAAGCCGTGCAGGCGCAGAACACGCTGCCATCTACCCCTACGGTCCGTTCGACACGGCGAATGGTGGGTCAGTCATGATGGGACTGCAAAATGAGCGCGAGTGGGCAAAGCTCTGCGCCGAAGTGTTGGGCGACGCAGACCTCGCCAAGGATGAGCGGTTCAACAGCAACTCGCTTCGAGTCCAGAATCGAGTAGCTCTCAGAGAGATCATTTGCGCCGCCTTCTCAGATCTCAGCTCAACAGAGGTTCTCGCCAGACTGGACAAGGCCGGCATCGCTAACGCAAACGTCAACGACATGCAGGGCGTTTGGGAGCACCCCCAGCTGAAGGCCAGAGGCAGATGGACCGAGATTGACACTCCGGCTGGTAAAGTCCCCGCTCTTCTCCCGCCTGGCGTCCCTGACGTGGACTCTGCGAGGATGGATCCTGTTCCCGCCTTGGGGCAGCACAACGAGGCCATTTTGAAGGAGCTCGGCTTTTCTGAATAAAAGCTTGTTTATTGCGAGGAAACAAACAATGCAGGGGCTTGGTTCCCATGGATGTATACGAACACCTCATAAATGGCATCTAGAATAGGGGCTACTAACCAGAGGCACCATAGCTCAAGGTGTGAAGCCTACTGCGATAGTCAAGCCCTCATCAATGGGTGGTGGTTGGCTACAGTCAAGGTGGCATTTATTTTCTGGGTGAATCAAACTGATTGGAAGGCCTAGAATGAAAACCCACCCTCTTTCATCATCATGTAGGAGCATCAACGGTCATTTGGGCATGTTCAGCCGCTGCGTGTGTCTGGCTGTTTCTATAATCAGGTCTTTGGACCTCTGGGTATCCATCTGATAAGAATTGGTGTCTCGCTTGTGGAAGATGTTGAGTTATAGCATCAATGACGAGCAATTTGGCCTCACTTCCTTCAAAATAACATTTCGAACCGAAACGAGATGACAAAGTTATGGATGCGGTCGTAGATGGAAGGGAGATGGCGTTTGAGAAGTGGAGAGATGAGATTAAAGTTATGTCGACTTTGAATGGATTTGAAAGCATTTGAGGGAGGAATGACATTGCTATCGGAAGGAAACTGGGAGAATTGTCATGGTTATAGTGTGTTGAAGATCTGCCAAACTGTGATATAACCCAACTATCTTCCCTTTCATGAGCCTGTTATCAACCAGCCATATCCAACCATGTCCATCAGTAAGCGTAGAACAATGTAGCCTCAGAGTCACTCTGCCTGATCTTCCTGTTCTGCCTCACCAGCATGAACCTCATAAGCCACACACCTGCAATGCAAGCAACCGCAAATCCAGCGCTGCTAGACAGAGGGATCACATATCGAGGGGCGTCCGAGGAAGGCCAGAGATACTGTCTAGGTTAGCAATCGGTTCACTCAGGTTTTTCTTTAAAGGGATAACTCACAGGAGTCCAGATGAGACTGAGCGTCGCGCTGACATTGGCCAGAGCGAGGGCAGAAGCCTTCTTCTCCTTTGTCTGACCACATGTGTTTCCGACCCAAGCTAGAAGAATGGAGTTGACGCCGTATGTTCCAATGGTGAAGACGCACATGGCAAAGTACCTCGCTCCGACATTCATGGTAGCACAAGCCAGGACGAAACCAAACGTCGCAACTATCTTGGAGATGGTAATGTGCCAGGTGCTCTCGTTAAAGTGTCCTGAGGACTTGGCCCAAAGAATCGAAATGGCTCCGGCGATGAGGAAGGGAGGGCATGTTAGGACGAGAGTGATGGTTCTGTTGAAGCCCAGGGTGTTGACAATGGTTGGGAAAAAGTTCTTGAAGCCGTTTGTTGCCAGATGAAGGTGTTGCAAGACGACAAAGACCCAGACCTTGGGGTCGGCCAACGCTTCTCGGAGACCGCTCCAAGGGTTGCCGTTGCCTTTTTCTCCGACGGTGTCTCTTTGGACGCGGTCGTGGGCGAGCTGGCGTTGTTCCGGGGTGAGCCATCGTGTCGTGAGGGGCTCGTCGGGAAGAGTGAAGCATGCCACGATGGCGACGAGGACGGTCACGGCTCCCTGAAGGATAAATAGCCACCTCCAACCCTTGATGCCGGCGAGTCCATCCATGCCTTCAAAGACACCTGCCGCAATCAAGCCTGCAAAGGCAGAGGCGAGGACATTACCCGAGTACAAGATACTAATCCGAGTCGCCAGCTCCTTTCGTGTATAGAAAGTCGACAGCGTGTACAGAGCACCGGGATAGTAAGGAGCCTCGACGATACCGAGAAAGAAGCGCGTAAGGAGGGCACCGGTATAGTTGTGAGCCACAGCAGTGAGGGCACTGACGACGGCCCAGGCCATCATGAAGCCTCCCATGTACCACGAAGGACGGACGCGCGTGATGATCATGTTACTGGGGATTTGACCGAGGGTGTATCCGACAAAGAGGATGGAAACGGCCGTGTTGTACTGAGATCCCTTGAGGCCGAGATCCTCTTCGAAGCCGTTGAGACGAGCCAACGTGATGGCATTTCGATCAAGGTAGTTGAGCCAGTACATGAGCCAGAGAGTAGGCTGTCACAGTTAGCAGAGTTACAAGTGATGATTGATGGGTCACTCACCATGATCCAGAGATCCAGCTTCTTGACAAGCTTAATCTCCTCGGGGTCAGTCTTTGCAGTGGCACCCGAGTAATCTCCATTAGTCTTCTTATCAAGAACCTCAGACGAGTACTCCTGATGAGCAGAGTTCTGCTTCTCAGCATCAAGAGCCTGGATGTTCTCCGACATCTTTTCCTGGTCGCGAGGTGCAGTCATGGTTGCAGGATGATGAGAAGAAGAGAGGATGGAGTGATGATCTCTTTCTGGGGGAACAGGGAAATCTGGCGATATTTGTCTCAATCCAGGCCCTTCTCCCCTTCCCCGCATAAAACCCCAGATTCAAGCGGCGGAGATGCGAATCTGGGGTTGTAACCCGTGGATGGGGGCAAACAAACTGGTTCGTGGTGGTGAGGCCCCCGGTCTCGGTGGCGGCGCCGAAGGCCGAGGGACGCCGGTCCTAGTCTACGAGTCAGGGATGTGTGTGCTAACCGATTAACCTTGAATTGTCTAAAGAGGTGGTCGTTACAATTGAAGGCATTGGGATTGGGTAGGATTACCCTGGAAACATGACAGATGGAGAAGGGCTTGTGCCTCAGAGATCGATGCAGTTATTGTCATTTCTGTAGCATCCATGGGAAGACATCAACGGGTAGTATCGCGACTAATGATGAGCTGGATCATGAGCGACACGGAGTTCTATCTTTCCAATTACATCTTTCCTCAACTTGGCACACCAGCAGATAAAAATGCAAACTGTACGAAACTGACGTCAAGATTAAACAGTCTGAAGGATCAATAGTCGGTCACTAGAAGTTGACGGGTCATCTGTTCACCTTTCAAAACGTGCATATTGCCTCCCCCTCAACGAGTCAGGATCCCCCCTAGTCCCTCAACCAAAAACCTCAATCCCACTCCCGCAATCTTTACCGAACCATGGATCCTGGCCCACCCCATGGGGCCATAGTCAAGCGGGGTTGAACAAACCCGTCGATCCTACCCAAACCCCAGCTTAACTCGGCCTCAACCGCCGAAGCGGCCTCCATCGCCGCGCGAACTCATCCTGTTAAACCAACAGATATTCCTCTTGTGGCGACTGTGGAACTCCAGATGCCTTCCAGCGCGTGCGACAGATGCCATCGGCGCAAAGTCCGCTGCGACAAGCTCCAGCCCCAGTGCTCCCCCTGTAGGAGGGCAGACGTGGCATGCCAATACGCTGTGAGCGAGCACCAGATCCGTCGGAGGAACATCCAGAAGCTCGAGAGGCGTATCCGCGACTTGCAAGCAAACAATGACGCCTTGTCCGCCCAGCTAAGAGAGTCTGAAGCACCACCAGCTGAGAGGGAGGTGCCTACCCAGAGCTATGCTACTCCGGCAACACCGTCACAGCATGTTGAAAACAGTTCGCCGGGGGATGGGGAGGTTGCGGAAGAGGTGATTCAAATGAGTTTGATCGCTGGGGGAGGTCATCACTTTGTTGGATCTACGAGCGGTCTCCTCCTCGCAAACTTGCTCCAAGCTCGACCGCAGCCATCTTCCTCACTATTGAACGCTTCAGGATGGAAGCCAAACTCCCTCTCTGGCCTCCATTCCCCAAAAGGAACTTCTGGTTTACCACCCAAGAGCCTCGCTTCTGAGCTCCTGAGAGCGTACTGCAGCCACGATCACCTCTGCTACCCCTTTGTCTCTACGAAATCACTCTACCGGTCCCTGGATGCTGTCTACGAGAGTGAACCTCGCGAAAAGGATCCCGTCGATGCCTTTTTTGTGGACATGACCCTCGCGATAGGAACAGCCCAAGTTCACAAGTTCAACTGGAACGGCGTGTACGATGCAGAAACGCACTACAACCGCGCCATGACAAGACTAGCAGACGTGCTTGCTCGAGATGGCATCGAGAGGTTACAGGCCTTGTTGTTGATATGTCAGTACCGGATGGGAACGACTTCGAGCAACACAACGACCAGCGTGTGGCATCTCATCGGGGTCGCTGCTCGGACGTGTCTGGAGATGGGTCTCCATCGAGCTTCTACGTATACATTACCCAGCGCAAGCGATGGCGATTCATCTAGTTCTACGGCCAGGGAGGAAGAGATGGAGACCAAGAGGAGGTGTTTCTGGAGTCTTGTGGCTCTAGACCGCGTTACAAGCCTCGCTCTAGGTCGACCCCTGGCGATACAACTCGAAGATATCGACGTCGACCTCCCGCCGTGCGCCAACTCAGATCCCTTACCTCAAGATCAAGATGGAAATCCCTTGTCGTCAGCTCCTTATGGAACACCCCAATACCGCGCTGCAACGTCCGTTTTTGTCCACATCGTTCGGTATCGACTTATCTGCGGCAAGATCATCAACGCACTCCATCGAAGCACAAAACACACCACAATCACAAACACCAACTACGAAGAGATGCGAGCAGCCTTAGCCCAAGAGCTTCAAGAGTGGCACGCAGAAACCGCCAACCTCCCCCTCGTCAAAGGCGACTCAACAGCAGCATCACCCGCAAGCGGCTCAAGCTTTCGCTCGGAAGAGTGGTATCGCCTCCTATACCACAACGGAATGCTGATGCTATTCCGTCCTTCGCCATGTCTCTGCGACGCTTCAACGAACAGCGTCACTCTTCAACACATATTCGACTCGGCAAGAGAATCCATCAATCTCTACGCAAGTCTTCATCGCTCTCGGAAGCTGAACTACTCCTGGATAACGATGCACTCCGTCTTCCTAGCGGGATTGTCTTACATATTTGCCCTAAGACATCACTTCCAAGCTCTTCAAGTTCACGCGTCAGAACCCACGCGAGCACGACTACATGCGACGCCAACCATTAACCAAGTCGTCAACGATACGCGCGCATGCTCCAAGGTTCTAGTGGCAGTGTCAGAACGATGGGACTTGGCAAGAAACTGCTCCGATCTCTTTGACAGACTAAGCGACGCCGTAGTCGCCGACATAGTCGACGCCCAAACACCTCCAGCAGTGCAAACTCCCCAGGCGGCCAGCAACAGCGCAAATGTAGACATAGTTGAAGCGGTGCCTTTCTCAACGGGACTCTATCAGCAAACTCCAGCAGCTGGCTTCGCAAACATGACGGTGGACAGCACGTTCCGGGATTGCTTTGGGGACCTGCAGAGCCTTGGGTTGGATGAATTTCACAATGATGCTATATCGCAGTTGTCGCAGGAGTGGTTCTTTGGTCTTGGAGAAGACTCTCATAGGTACTACTAAGCATTTCCATAGGGACTTGTCCATTTAGTAGCAACCGAGGCAGACATGCCGTTTATAGGATTCCCATTCCGTGTACATAAAAAGATCTATCATTCTAAATCACATCTTGCGTGATACCACATTCATTCCACAACTCAAATCCGTCCCCTTTCAAGAAAGGTCTTTGGAACATCGACGTATCGACTCCTCAGATACTCTGCAATACCCTTCCCAAGCCCGTCGATCCGATCAGACGAAGCAATCCCGCCATTGAGATTATCCAAAATACGGCTGTACGAATGTTAGCATCTCAACTCCCAACAGACATTCGAAAACTTACAAGTGCACGGCGTTGACACCAGGAAACTCAACCCTCTCCACCCTCCTGTCGGGATTCCCCTTGAACCAGTCATCCCCAAAGAGCTGCTTAATCTTTGACACGGTCAACAGATTCCGCAACCAGGGATACTCGTCGTCGTTCCGCACAAAGAAGCCAACATTCGAGTTATCCCCCTTGTCACCAGACCGAGCATGCACCACGCTCCCCAGGGGCGCCCACTCGGTCGGTCCAAAGGTGAGCATGTCCGCAGGCCCATACGTATCCGCCGACGGTCGAACAATCGGGTACGTAGCCGTCTTGCTCGGCGGTTGAACACGCAGCACCTCGCCGGTACTCATCTCAACCCGATGATCGATGGCAGACATGGGCATGAGCGCAGGAAACATCTCCATAAACGGCTTAGGCGTCATGGTCCGGAAGTCGAGGTTCATGTGGTAACCAGGATAACTCTGCATCCGCAGCGCATAGATGGGAACCTTGAACTTGCTTGGCTCGATGTCCTCCTTCTTTCTTGCTTGCGCAAAAACCCTCAGCGACACAGTGCCCGCCTGCTGAGATGTCGGGTTGTCGGCTGGTGTTCCGTAGAGCTCGATGCTGAGACGGCTAAAGTTGCTGTCCTTGAACATGTGCGCCAGCTGCGCCTTCATCATAGCTGCCTTTTCTGCTACATCGAGGCCGTTGATGTAAAAGGTTGCTTCAGCCTGGAACCCACCCTTGGCAGCGATCATGACCTTTGTCGTGGCAGGTGGAGGACGGCCCTTGACTCCAGAGACAACCACCCGATTTGTCGTCTCCTGCTCGACTGTCACGCCTGACAGGTCTGCCACGACATCGGGATTCAGGTAAAGATGTCCCTGAAGCTCGTAGAGCAACTGCGCCGTGACTGTCTCTTTCGTCACACGGCCACCTCCTTCGCTAGTCCTTCCAATAACACAGCGTCCTCTGGGATCAATCTCAGCGATGGGAAACGCAATGTCGACCAGTTCGGGCAAAAAGTCCTTGAAACCCGAAAAGTTGGCCCCGACGACATAAGGACCACACTCGATCAGATGGGCGGCCAAAAGTGAACCAGCCAGCTCCTCATACTGATCCTCCCTCCATCCATGGTACCAAGCAGCGGCGCCCATGACAGGAGAGGCATCAGTGCAACGACCACAGATGACGATGCGAGCGCCAGATCGGAGAGCCTGCACAATACCCCAGCAGCCAATGTAAGCTGTAGCACAGCAAGGAGTGAATCCCCAAGTGTCGAGTGTCTGCTCCGGGTGATCCAAGTGCGTAATAGCCAGCCCCCTCCTCTTACTCTCATCCATAACAACGTCCGAAACATCATCACCCAAAACCGCAGCAACAACACAATCCCCATACCCCCTCTTCTCACAAAGCGCCCTAACCTTTCGATACAGCGCCTCAGTGTTCAATGCACCAGCATTGGTAACAACGCGAATGTCCCGCTGCATAATGTCATCAAGACACTCGTCAAGCTGCTCAAAGAAACCATTCTCATAACCCAAGTCCGGATCAACCTCTTGCTTTGTGATGGCGTTCCAGGCAATGTTCATCTCGGAGAGCCAGTCTCCCGTGATGACGTTGACGTTGCCGGAGCGCACCATCCGGGCCATGGCGTGGGGGTGGTCGCCCGTGGCGCCAGAGACGTTGCCGATGCGGATGGGGGGTCTGTCAAGCATGATGTGTGATGTGTTTGTGGTTTTGGTGTTGTTGAGTTAAACAGTCATGAAGGAGGTGAGATATAAGATAAAGGTCAAAGAGGCGAGTTGAGGCTCCGCTGAAAGCACCTGATCGACAACCGGCGTAATGAAACTTTTCCCCGTGGCTATGCTTAAGCAGAGGTAACAACTTCTTTCGGTACTCTCGGAGGTTAGAATTGCTTGATCCATCATGCATTCATGTGTATCATCCCTCATCGGCCGCGGCGCCGATCATCACAAGCGCCGAATCCCCACGGCTTCGGCGCCGGCGACCGAGTCCGCCACCTCCACTCGTGATCAGTCCAGGGTCTCATTGAATGTAGTGCGGCATGTTGCTTCCAAAATTCAAGATCCTGTAGTCTGTTTAGCCTAAGTAAGCTTAAATATCCTTGGCTGGTCATGTTCGTTCAATTCAGATAGAATCATGATCTTCGACAAAACAAATCCTACTATTACCGCATGGGAGAAGGATGGTGAACGGGATGAGAGAAATCAGGTATGAGAAACGCATACCATCCTTGACATTGAAGCAAGAGCATTCTTACCACCGGGACCCAAAGTCCAGATCAACCATTGAAGCCATCACCATCATCACAACTCCTTGAACCAAACACCACCAAACACCACCGAGCCAACCCACCCTATATCTCGAGCCATTCATTAAGCTCCCCTTAGTCATCGACTTGCCCCCTCCACATCCTCAGCCCCCATTCGCCAGCAGAAGCTTCTCATGCAACCAGGGTCTTCGGTACAACATCAACCGAGGATAACAGCTCGGTCTCCGCGAAGGATCGCATGTCGCGATAAGAGCCAAGCCCGAAGAGAATGCGCGCAAAGAGTCTAGACAACGAGTCTAAGCGCCATGTGTCCAGAATTGGCTTGCTGACGCTGCTCAGTCTAGGATCAGTCTTGCGCCCTCACCTCACCCATCCCCATCAATAAGAACACAGAGAAGTAGTCATGAATCAGTTGGATTTATGTGTCAATTCCACTGCTATCGAGGTCATGTTACACGTACAACCTCCCCCTTTCGCGCTCGCTCTCTCAGCGATAATCGAAAAGCTGTTCCTCTTCTTCCTCTGCGTCGCTCCCCCCAGAAACACCCCCTTTTTCTCTCTCGGAACGCCTAAATGCCGCCAGAGCCCTTTCCCCTCGGGTCGTCCCTAGGTCTAATATTCGATCGAGTGTTCGGTTGGTAAATAGGTGGTTCCTTTCTTCCTTTGTTTGGCCCCGCGACGGACGGGGTAATAACGAAAAAATGCAGTTTAAAAAAAGGGAAACATTGCGTTGGAGGTTAGGTTGTTTAGGCCGGGGATATCACAAAAAGTTGCTTGATTTAAACAGTCTCGAGCTTGTCGAGGATGGCCTTGGTGAACTCGTGGGTGGTGGAGGAGCCGCCCATATCGGGGGTGCGGACCTTGCTGTTGAACAGTTAGCTTTCTTTTGTCGTCGATGCAAAATACGGATAACTTACCCCTCGGCAATGACGGCGTAGGTGGCCTTGGAGATGCGGTTAGCATGCTCATCGAGGCCGAGGTGTCGCAGCAGCATGCTGCCGGACAGGAGCATAGCAGTGGGGTTGGCCTGATCCTTGCCCTTGATGTCGAGACCGACGTGACGGCAACCGGGCTCGAAGACGGCCACCTCACGGCCCATGTTGCAGCCAGGGACGATACCGGGACCACCGACAAGAGCGGCGCCAATGTTGGACAGAATACCACCGTAAAGGTTGGGCATGACCATGACGTCGAACTGCTGGGGTCGGGAAACAGCCTGCATGGAGGCGTTGTCGACAATCATGTCGTTGACCTCGAGGGTGGGGTAGTCCTTGGCGACCTGGTGGAAGGTGCTGCGGAACAGACCGTCGGCCAGCTTCATGATGTTGGCCTTGTGGATGCAGGTGACCTTGGAGCGGCCGTTGGCGAGGGCGAAGCTGAAAGCAAACTTGGCGATGCGCTCCGACTTTGCGCGGGTGATGATCTTGAGCGACTCGACGACGCCGGGGACGCTCTGGTGCTCGAGGCCAGAGTACTCGCCCTCGGTGTTCTCGCGGATGATGCACAGGTCGACGTCCTTGTGGCGGGTCTCGTAGCCGGGGATGTTCTTGATCAGGCTGATGCTGGCGTAGATGTCGAGCTCCTGGCGCATGGCGACGTTGAAGCTCTGGTGTCCGGATCGGCTGATGGGGGTGTGCAGGATGCCCTTGAGGCCGAGCTTGTTGCGCTTGAGCGAGGCGACCGACTCGCGGAAGGCGTCCTCGGTGCGGCCGGCGCCCTCGAGGCCAGACACCTCGACCTGCTCCCACTCGACGGGCACGTTGTCGGCCTTGAAGACGGTCTTGACCGACTCGGCAACCTCGGTACCGATACCATCACCGGGGATGAGGGTGACGGTGTACTTGCCGCCGAACTTGGCGGGCTTGAAGATGTCGGACTGGACGGTGGCGAAGGATCGGGCGAGCTGGGGTTGCTGGGCCACGCCGCGCAGCAGCTGTAGAGAAGAAGAATGTTAGCAAACTACTCAATTGCGTTTCTCCCATATCAAGAGCTCGAATGTCGCAGTCATGGCATTCCCAGATCTTGTTGTGCTCCAAGCCCACCTCATCTTGTTGCGTCGCCCTAACCGCGGGCCGTGATGATCATGACATGATGCAATTCACCATGCCGCCACCATTTTCGCTTCACAAACCCCTCCCACACACAATCTCTGCCAAATACCCCAAGATACAAGTCTGCCATGACCGCATCACCAGCAAAAAAAGACAAAAACGTACCTGGGCCGATCGAACAGATCCTCGCGACAACATGATGACGGTTGCGGATAGATAGGAAGATGGAGAGGGGAGAGCTTTCTTGAGGACGGGAAGGACAAGGAGGAGGAAAGAAATTAAACCGCGGGCCGCACGCGAGCAGGAGGAGGAGATGGGGAGAGAAAGGATGAAGAAGATGTATGTCAGAGAGTAGAAAAATAAAAAGAGAGAGAGTTCAAATCGCGCATGGCCCGTTTCCCGTTGCCCAAGGTTCCCATACACTCTTTTGCCCTGCCATTGGTGTCGCATTGGCCGAGCTTCCCAGGCCCCCATTACCGAGCCTATTTTTTTTTTTACACCTCTGTTCGGCCGCCGCCCTTTTTCCGAGCGGAGAGCGACTGCTTGTTCCGAGCTGCCCGGCGAACAGTGGGCCTCCCAGCCCGATGCTTTAGTCCTGTATAGGCAATATGAGGGTCTAGTTTCTCGGCGAAGCCGGGTCGGGCCATTAGCTTTATTGCTACTTTAAGTTTAGTTTCAACCTTGGCCGAGACCGCCTTTCGAAACTCTAGACATTCCATACAAATTCCAACGACGTCACAGCTTCAGACCAGCACCAAAGCCAAGAGACAGCAGCTGCAAACAGTCGCCTCTACATCTGTATTGGAGTCAATTGACGCATCTCAGCTTCCGCATTCAGCCATCCAACTCCAAATCAATCAACATCTTCCTCGGTCGTGTCACGGCGCCATCATGGTTTCTACTCACGCTGAATCGTTGCATGTGGAGCATCTCCATCTCGTCCCCCTCATCCATGCCACATACTCCACCAACAACCACCTAACCACCATCTCCCAAACACGGCAGCAGCATAACATCCATTTGTCTATTCCATTTCGTCCATCATAAAAGCAATCAAACCGCTCGGTTTATTCTGTCTAAGCACAAGTACCATTGATCCACGCTGTCTTTGCTTCGCCATGCCTTGTCCCTCTTTGATACACTCATCCCGGCCTCCCGGTTCATCCTTTTTGTCCTTCAACCAGCCGGCTCATACTCCTCCTTCATGCCATATACAATGTCAGACCAGAACTCCAAAATGACTTCAAATTCTTCTTCACACGCTCTTCTTGCTCCTGACATCAACAAGTACACGTCCTCAAGCTTGGACTTCCTCATCCTCGTCCAATGGCTCCACTCTCACCAAGATCTCCTCGAGGAGGCCTTCAAGGAAACTTCCGGCCTCTCGGCCCATGCCTACAGGCTCGGCCTTGTCGTAGTGATCAATCTCCTTACAGACATATGCCAGTTTGTACACCAATCTCCGCACCTTTTCGTGCGCCGCCTCGGCTCGTTCTTGCTGAGGTGTCCCTTGCGCCGGGTATTGTGATGGCCCGTGCATCTGCTGGAGGTTGATCTGTCGTCGCTTCAGGGCCTCCTCCAACGCGGGGAAGATGACATCGTGAAGGGCATCCAGATCGCCGTTCGGGTTGGCTGGTCCCGGCGCAGGGAATGACGATGGGGCCGTCGCAAACTCAGGGAGGGCTGGTGACTGGGCCTTGGAGGAAAGTGGTCGAGGGCACTGCGCTACTGCTGGAACTGCCACATGTGTGGGAAGTCGCTGCGAAGATGTCGGTTGTGGGGAGGGACTTTGCTGTGATGAAGGCGTTCTGCCCCTATATGGGGGTATTTCTGGTAGGCTTATCTGCGTCACCTTGGAGGGCATTGGCCGTGGCCCGCCTGTGTGTGCTGGCGGGGTAGGTGGTACTGGCCATTGCGATGATGACAGCTGGGGGCTCGCCTTGCCCTCGAGGTTCAGATTGAGCTTACCCAGATCACGCTGAAGCTGGCTTTGTAGTTCACGATCGTAGTCTGGTGACTGCTCCACTGGTAGGGGCGGCATCGGCCGTGGTGCTCGCGGGGTTTCGTTGTTGTCTCTCGGTAGCTGCTTCATCGGGCTCTGAGGAAGTGGCACTCTGGTAGGAGATGGCATAGGCTGCTGATACTGTGGTTGTTGCAGTGGAACAGCCTTGCGCTGAGGGCTGGACTGTCTGGAACCTGGATTCGGCGCCTTGACAGTCTCGCTTGGTTCAAACGCAAAGTCCTTCACCTTTGTTGGGCTTCCCTCACGTCGCCGCTCGCCGTAGTCATCAGCAGGTTCCAGTGGCCGCGAAGATCGTGCGTTTGTTGCGCTCTCGTCCAAAGGATTAAGACTGGGTCGGTTGACGATGCCTCCACGCTCACCAATAAGCCTCACGGTGCCAAAGTCCCACATGTCTTCATCTACCCGCTCGCGCTCGGCCGGGGCTCGGCCGGGGTTAGAATCCCAATTATCCTCCTCATCGTTCTTGTGAGTAGCCGCCCATCGAGTATGTCTCTCGATCAGCTCGGTTAGGTAGGTTGTCCGCTTCGCTCGTCTAATAAACGGGTGCCGGAGCAGGTCCTTCGCAGTTGGCCGCTCCTTGGGGTCTCGCTGGAGGCATAGCTCGATAAACTCCTTAAAGGCCTTGGTGAAGTTGCCTTCGAGTCGCGGGGGTGGGTTCTTTGGGATAAGAAATAGGACCTTCATGGGGTGAATATCGGCGTAGGGTGGTTCGCCGTTGGCCAGTTCGAGGGCCGTGATGCCGAGGGACCAGATATCAGCCTTGTGGTCGTATCCGGATTGTTTGATAACCTCCGGAGCCATCCAAAAGGGAGTACCGACAAAGGTGTTCTTCTTGGTCATGGTTGCAGAGAGCTGTCCCGAAACGCCAAAGTCGGCAAGCTTGACCTGCCCGTTGCTGCTGAGCAGTACGTTGGCAGCTGTCAAGACTGTCAGTCCCGCATGCCACATAAGCTCGACCCAACTCACCCTTGACATCGCGGTGCAGCTTCTTGTCTGTGTGGAGATAGTCCAATCCCTGCAACAGCTCCCGCACAATGATGGCGATGTAGTCCTCTCCGATCAGCCCTGGCTTCATCAAGTCGGCGCAGCTCCCACCGGAACAAAACTCCATGACGATCCATAGCTCGGCGCCTTTCGCATACGATCCATAGTACTTGGTGACATATGGGGATTGCAACTCAGACAGAATGGCGATCTCCTGGATAATATCCTCCACCTCGTCCTCAGCGCTCTCGATGTCGATAACTTTGATCGCGACTGCCTGACCGGTGCGTTTGTCAACTCTGCGGTGGTTTATCAGCTCCCACATCAAGATGCCAGAATGCAGAGTTTTGTATACCCTTTGTAGACCTTGCCAAAACTGCCACCACCTGGGAAATGTCAGTGGAGGTCCTTCACAGCGTCCACGAGACCTCATATTGCCCATAAAAGGACCATATCCAGACTAACCAATGCAGTATTCCTTGGAGTAGAGAAGCTCCGGATCGAGCGCCTCATTCGCCTCGTCCATGTCCCTCTCGTGGTCGGCCATCGTGTGCTTCGGTCGGTGTACAAGTCTTGGTCCGCCTTGGGCCGTGATAATATGCCTGTCCCACGTCGACTTCCTATGGGCGCTTACAGCCCTCTCGTGTGCTTATCGCTGGCTCGGTTTCCGCTCGAGTTGAATCGCTTTCTCCGAGCAGACGACGACGTCTCGAGCTTCACACCGCAGGCGCTATCGAAGGAGGGTGCCGAGTTTGAATCGAGTCGAGCTGCGAGGTGGGATATTCGTAGTTGGCGGTGTCGATTTCTAACCCCACCAAAAAAAGAGGCGCCGTCCTAAGATGTCTCGGATCATGTGCCTGTCGTAAACAACAAACAGTCTCACAGGATCCGTCAAGGGAGAAGATGTAAAGAAAGGGAGGGGAAAGAGCGATGCTAAGAAGAAGAAGAAGAAGAAAGGATAAAAAGAATTGGAAGGGAGATTGATTGCTCCAGGATGAAGAAAAAACTCCCGTCGGGGCGCCTGGGCATTCAGCTCGAAACGAGAACCAATCCCCGCCTGCGGTGCGCAAGCTACAGCACCTGCCCAGCCCGTAATAAGCTAAATTGAGCTAGGGAAGCAGAAGCACCCTCCCACTGTGAAACGGCTGGCTGTTGCTGGGTGTTTACATCAGATCCATGGCAGCACAGGCAGAGGTCAAGGTGGGGTTGCTGAGGGAGCAACACCAACACCTGCTACCTAACCGCGCCTTCCATCCCATCCACCATCCACCATCCACCATCCATCCACATCCATTGCCATCTGCTCACGGCCGTTCCTGGTGTGACCTCGAAGCGGGAGGGGGTCAACGAGCGGCCCCTGTCATCCATCGGCTATTAGCAGCTAGAGCAACACGGAGGGGCCGCCGCTGTATCGCTGGAAATCTCCCCGCACTGGCCTCCATATCCATACGCATGTAGGTCTCCAGCTCAGCCTCAGTTCATGCTCCAGGCAGGAGAATGCAAGGTTTCCATCCATGCCAAGCTGCGTTGGGCACAACTCATTCTCTGCATGAAGAGAGCATTTGTCAGAGAACCTTTGCATCTCACTCTCCGCCCAGTTGCGACATCTGATTGGTCGCCCTCTTCTTCATGCTGAAACACCCTCGACGGACCGTTTTGCCTCTCTGCGATTGGACCACGCCCGCTCAGACTAGCACCTCTTGTGCATCATCTCACCTCCAACAGATAGGGCCACAAGATTCGAGAGGCCCAAGCTGATGAGGGAAATTACTCGACATTTGAGGCTGAAGCTGAGTCTCGGCCATTCGTTGGTTGCGGGAGATTATCGTCGAGTTGGCTTGTACGATCCAAACATGCCTCACAAACAGCACTCAAGTCGTTGGCTATCGACAAACAGCTTCATTAGGTCAACATCGAGTCGATCATGCTCGTTTCATTGCCTAGCTACCATCCACCTCGTCCTTGGTTCCTGTCGCCGCTGAATCATGAGAGCAAAACTGTCTAACGACATGAGCCTCCCAACCCAATCTCCATGGTAATACCGTAAAACAATCCCAATAAGATGCCCCCCGGAAGGAGTCAGAACATGCCTGCACCTCTGGCCGCAGCCAGTCCAGTCCAATTCACTCCGATGGCTCCGATACTGATCTATCTGCAAATGCCTGCTGTTGTCCATGCATGGCCTTGTGAAAAGACGAAATCATTCTCGCATCAAGAAGGAAAAAACATCAGCCTTAGTCCTCGATGAACTCAATCATCACTGTCCCCTGCTTCAGCCCGGTGTCTGCGATGGTCGCATCCAGGCTCTCCAGGAGATCCTGGCCCTGTGGCATCTTCTTGAGCTCAAACTCGATTCCATCCTTGCCCTCCAGAGGCTCAGCCTTGAGCCATTCGTAAATCCGGCGTACTGAGTCTTGGAGGTTAAATCGTCGGATAACACGGCCGGTAGGGTGTCGGAACTGGATTCGAGTGGTTGTCGCAGGGTTGTTCTCTGGCTCCGTGTGTGGGTTTGTGCTCGAGATTAAAGCCCAAGGGTTCTGCTCAACTGGCGCCTCAGGCTCCTTGCCCTTACCAACATCTGCTGGTCCTGGTGACTTTGTCAGGGCATCGGGGTCGTGAACATTCGGTGTCGAACTCGATCCTTGGCTTCCAGAAGCGCCCTCCAAGCTGTTCCTCAGGGCCATCTCCAGCATCTCCTCCTCTGTCATGCGCTCGACGTCCACATGCTTTGGCTTCCGGGCCGTCGACTTGGCCACTGGGTTCTTGCTGTTGGCAGCCAAGCTGTACCGATCCAAAAACTCTGCAACTTCGGCGTGAAAGTCCCCAGCGCTGGGGAATGGTCTACCGCTCCAGACCTTGACCTGTTCGCCGGTTCGGGGGTCGATGATAGAGACATGAGGGTAGTTGTCGGGATTCTCGTGGGACTGGTTAGGGAAGTAAAATGTGATAAACTCTTCGGCATCAGGAAAGTCCTTGTCGTACTGAAGGAAGATGAAGTTTTCCGAAATCAGGTCCTTAACAGCCTTGTCCTTCCAGATGTCCCGGTTCAAGGCTTGGCAGTTGAAGTCGTTCATATCTTGGAGATTAACCATGATCCATTTCTTGTCTTCCTTGCCAAGCGTACGGGCCTCGTCCCAGGTCATACGCGCCATAAGATCGTATGGGGGCCGGAACAGGTCCTCAAGCCGTCTCGCATGGGTGCCATTCTCGGTCGACTGAGTAGGACGACGCTCGGGATCGCCCCATATTTGCTGCGAAAATGGTCCGCCAGTGCGGGCTGTATTGTCCGTGTCAGTAGAATATCGGGTTTAGAGTCCAGGTTCTGCACTTACATGCGTTCGCTGCCTGTTGTCGCCGCCGTCGCAGCTCCTCGAGGAAAGCTGCTTCCATCCCATCATCATGCTCGCCACCGCCCCAGCCAGGAGCCACAAGCGTTTCAGTGGTCCGCGCAATGGGTGCTCTCACATCTCCTGCGCCCCCAGATCCAGAACCGTGGTTTTCTTGGTATAGCTCCTCCTGCAACCGTTTGGCCATAGCCATGTCCTCCTCCTCTTGTGCCAAAGCTGCCGCCTGAGCGGCCGCGGCTCGCTGGTTTTCCTCCTCGCGGTCACTATCCTCGTCAAACTGCATATCCTCATCTTCATCACTGTCGATATGAATGATGCCGTCCGAGTCTTGTCTCCCAATGTTGCCTCGGGCAGGTGCGGTCGCGGGCGCGGGCTGGTTCGTTGATGCGGTGTTCGCTGAAAGACCAGCTCCCACGCCGGAAGCAAGGTCAGGGTTCTCGTAAAAGAGCTCGATGGCACGCTCAAAGTTGCCCGCAGTCATCTCGAGGAAGCTGCGGGCGACATCGGCGTTTGCGCCCGTGATGGCGATAAAGGTGGAGATATTGTCGTCCATGATCGGCGACGCTCCCAGCACAGCGGTGGATGTCGGGGTGTTTCTCCGCGGTGTATGGGAGAGGAGGGCTCGGGTTTCTTGTAATCGTCAAGGTGCTAGAGCGTGAAAAGGCAGTCGTGGTAAAGTTCTCGGTGCAATATCGTAAGGTTCGGTGAAGCTCTCGAGTCGAAGCGAAGTCGATGCCCCGCTACGCAAACGGCGGGGAAGTAGGAGGATGCTTGACAAGAGTGGGCACCCTTTCGGTTGATGGCTGATTCAGCTCACAACTTCCAAACGCGTCAGAGTCAAAGACGGTCTTTCTCGCGCGGTTATGGGTGCATCTTTAACCACGAACGGGACGGTTGGTGAGGCGGAAGTGTCAAGGTGAAAGCCAGTCCATCAAGTGAAGCACAGACATCAAAAGATGGACAGGCACCCAACCACAGTGACGCAACTGGGCCAGTGGGGTTTAGTGCTTTCAGCGCCCTCGGTGGGATGGAGGGGCAAATTCCCAGGGGCGATTGAGCGGTGGCGGAAAATCGATGACGCGACGGGAATAGAGGACACGTCCAGGCTACCCTAGACGTCCACTTTGAGATCTCAGGGCTGCATCATGAACACCTCTAGTGGTTACAAACTCTGTTGACCTCCTGTTGTGTTATTGAAGCTTGGATGTGAGCTTCAGTTGTATTACGACCGTTTTGTTTCTGTTGAGTTACTCTGAAGCTCCCGCCTCCTGGTCCTATGGAGCCTTGTCGACTTCGCATCAATATTATCTGAGTCCTAATTAAGGCTGACTGAAGAAGGAATCACTTGCTTCTGTACAGTTAATCAAGTTGATTCATACTTGAAAAGACCAGAAATGGTGAAACTGCCTCGTTAATATCGTAACGGTACCTACGCTATGTGATTCGCTATCCTCTTCTATCTATCAATGGATACTTCGTCTCCCTTCTATTCTAATCCAATGAAGTACGAACTTCCTTCAACACCTTCTGAACTTCCAATGATCGCTCTGCTTCCAGCGCTTTGCTCACCATTTCCCTCATCTGATCCCAGTTGGGACCAGCTTGCCCAAACACACCCCTTGCCTTGGCCTTCATTGTAGCGCCGATGGCCTTTGCTCTCATGATTCTCTGTGCCTCTGTGCCCGTGTCGACCAGGTCAATGTCCAGGCTCAGGAGATATGTGAGAGAAACGCCCTCTGCATCGTTTTCTGATGAACAGAGAGACTCGGCGTCTTGCATCAAGTCGCGGACGCACTCATACCAGACTTGGCGTTTGATTGAGGCGAACTTTGGGTTTGACAGATGAGGCTTGAGAATACTCATGATCCTGTTGAGCACAGCGACGGAATCCTGCTTTATGCTGGCACGGCTGTATCCCCGAGCGATAGCCTCCAAGCCATTTGAAGCTGTCTTCTCTACCAGCTCTTCCTTGGAATCAACTTCCATCTTGTTCTCATCTCCAAGTTCTTCCAAGTAGGGCGTCACAATCCCGGCAATCTCATCGAGGAGATCGAGATCATCCCTAGCCTTGGCGAATTCCCACAGGCAACGGAAGGCAGGGACGCGATACTCATCATTGTTTCGCTTGGCTTCTCGCAACGCAACCTTCTTCATCTGCGCCGCAATCTTAGAGTCGGTCGTCCACAAGGCCCGCCCCTTTTCGACAAACTTTGGGAAGGATTTGAGTAGCTTCTCTTTGCCGGGGAAGGTCTTCAGGGCTAGAGTCTTGTCGAAGACGGGCCAGATCTTAGCCAAGTTGCCATCGCTGATCTGACCGCTGGCGTCGCTCGCACTGGCAACATCCGACACCATTGCTGCTACCGTAAAGGCTCCGCCGTGTCGGAGCGCCCATTGCGCTGTGTCTAAGCACCTTTCCACCAGAGAGACGATCTCTGGGACGTAGCGGACGACGGTCCGACTGCTTCCGGCATGCTGACTCCAAACCTCCTTGAACACCTTGCTGGTATACTCATCTGTATCATGAGATCCCAGGTAGGAGAATGGAAGTAGCTTTGTCTCCAGGGCAGTAAAGTGATCCGGTGAGACCTTAGCCAGTGCCACAATCACATCTGCGATCTTTTGACGGCGCGACTCCTCCTCAGCCTGGAAGTACACATCGACGACATGTTGGCAGAACCGGCTCCTGGCCGATTCTGGAGCTGCCCTGATAATGTACGCTGTGGCGCGAGCATACGCTTGACTGACTTCGTCGTTCTTATCTAACGTTTGCTTCTCCATGATACGAAGAAATCGCCCGCTGACAGACTTCACATCATTGGTGTGACGTGTGAATAACGTTGTCAACACTCGGCTGCAGCCAATTTTGGTGGGCATGCCGATGGCCTTCTTAATCGAGGACTCGAGTTGAGGCGCCAGCTCCGTCATGACCTCCGCGTTGATGAACCGAAGCGAATTCTCGATAGCCTCGGAGATGGGGGACTGGTCTACCATCTGGGACCGCAGCTTATCGATCTGATCTCGGCTGTCCTCCCCAGCTCTCTGGTAATGCCAGTTGATCGCATCAGGCTCAATCGAGCTGAGGAGTCCGAGGAGTTGGGGTACCATTTCGGGAATGAATGGTCGCAAAGCCTTCCCTCCTTGCTTGGTGATCTTAATGACCGTAATGGTTGCAAACATTTGGACCTCCTTGACTGAGCTCTCGACGCCCTTATCTGATAGAAGAAACGGAAGCGCTTCCTTCATCATAGCTTCAGCAGCAGATCCATTGCTTCCCTCCTCAAGCTGTCGAACAAGACCATTTGAGAGGGCCATGCAAAGCTTCAAGGCTGCCTCTCTAACACTTCCCTTGACATCATCCAGAACCTTCAATGCCACCGTCCAGATGTCGCGATAGTACTTTCCGTACTTGGGGAATGGTTGTCCCTGGATAAGGTCGGAAATAGCAGCACAGCTTGCTTCTCGCATACGCCACTCTCTACCCAGGATGCTTTTCACGAGGTCATCCATGATGGCATCAAAGTGCGTGTCGACAACTGACCCGGAATCCTTGACGAGAGCCTTCCAAATATCGTCCATGGATTTTTGGACGTTCTTGTTAGGATCAAACCGGTAGCGGTAAAGCTTGGGATACAGCTTGGGGTCAACCTCTGATTCCGAGAGGATGTTGCTCAATCCGAAGCGACCGAAAGCTGATCGAGTCGACCAAGTTGCGGCGTTGGCAGCGAGAGACATGAACTTGTAAACAAGTCTCTGATCGCCAACCTCGTTCGCCAGGTTAACAATGTCCTTGTAAGATGTAATGGAGTTACCCTCTCCTGTCGGAAGAGCACCTGGCTCGAATAGCTCCGTTTCTCCCTCGACCTTGAGCTGGGTCCCAGAACCAGTGAAAGCGGATACCAAGTCCTTGACCAGGGCGCTCTTGAGGTCAGCATCACCACGCTCGTACACCAACGACAGGCCACGAGACGCTGTCTCTTGTACGAGCTCATCCCGTGCACTGAGAAGCCTCATGAATGCGGCCTGGACTTCCCGCAGTCTGGACTGAACTTGGTCCAGATGCGAGCAGTATTGTACGAGGCAGAAGAGCCAGATACCAGATGCCTTGAGCAGTGCCGGCTTCGTGCCCTTGACATCCGCAAAGAGCTTGTTGAGGACAGCAGTGAGGCGTGATCCTCGTGACCCTCCACGCCCATCAAGAGAGGCGCGCGGCTCGACGTCGAGAGTAAGCTTAACGTAGTCGGAATCCCATCGAGCGAGCGTTGCGGTGATGGCATCTCCCACCGTGAACTGGATCTCGACTTGCTTCATCTCGTGAAGTGTAAAGAGCTCCTTGAGAATGCCGCCGATAACTCCATGAGACCATCCATCATCGCTCTCCGTGCTTGCATCCTCGTCGATTTTCTCAAGACCGGCAGCCAATCGTCCAAGCGCCGTGATAGCCTTCTCATTACCCGTCTTTGCCTGGGTGACGAGCTTCTTGGTCACCTTTTCAAGAGAATCATTACCCTCACGCTGGGGAATGGCGAGGCCAGCGGTCCATAGTTGAGCGAATGCTTCAAGGGCAGCATCGTAGAGAGATGATGGGATGTGCTCGCCTGCCAGAAAGCTCAAAGGGTACTGGATATCCGATGGCAAAGGCTGCCCATAGTAGATGCACCGGGAGCAAACATAACTGTATGCTAGCAGACATCCCTCGGCAACATTCAAATCGCCTCCAATAGCTTCCTGGGCACGCTCGAGAGGCGCAGCAAGAGTCCTCAGGCAGGCCTCTACTGTTTCTTGGGAGTTGGAGAAATGCGACACAAGAATGCCCATTGCCCGGGCGGCAAGTGACTGGATCTCCCTGCTGTTTGACTTTACCAAAGGTAAGAGGCTATCAGCGAGACCAACCAAGGGACTCAAGGCGCTGCTGGGGCTGAGAGAAGCCACATCGACAAAGCATCGAATACACTCCTCTGTGATAGGAACGTCGGTGCGATGGATGCCGTCGAGGCATGACTTTAGGTACCAGGTTACAAAGCGGCTATCGACCGTATGCAGGTATGCACGAATCTTTTCCCGCGTCTTGATATCTGTCTTGACCCGAGCATCAAGAGCCTGCACCCAGTTGGGCTCAACCTTGAAATCGTCAAGGGCTGTGAGGAACATGATGTTCCTACAATACCGCAAGGCAACCGGAATTGCCCCTCCCCAAGAGCCTGGGAAATTCTCAAAGGGAGAGAATTCATCAGCCAGGTCAGGTGGAGATAGTGATTCTTTACGAATCTCCGGGCTCATCTTAGAACCAAAGAAGGCAACCACCATGTCCTTCCAGTCAGGGAGGGAGGGGCTCTTATCGACATGTGCATAATAGGTCCAAGGATCAAGACCTCTTTGCCCTTGCTCAATGACATCGCTTCGCTCGTCTGAACGCGCCCCAATGGCAATGATATCGATGAAACGACCGACGACGTCGGAGAATTCGAGACATTGGTTGGCCCACTTGACAACGGCATGGCGCGTACTACGACGAGCTGGGGCGTCTTCAGACAGAGACATGTACTGCAGAAGCATCTCTTTCAACGTGGCAGACGCACTGCCAGTGGTTGGCGAAATACATGTCGCCATGCTAGAAAGAGCGCTGTCAATGTTAACGACCGTATCGTTGTGAGGATCTTCCGAAAGTGACCGGAAGAGCCAGCCGGCAAGCCCTACACGGGCAATAAGGGGCATATCGGCGCTTTTGGCAAGCACACCAATCGTTTCATACGCCTGGGACCGAAGCGCAATATCGTCACTGGAGGTCTGCGTCGGGATGGGCCAGCCGCTGGCCTCGATGAAGTCAACCATGGCGTTGGTGACAGGTGCGGCAATGACGAATTTGTGCTGTGAAGGTCCAACGCGAGCCAGCCAGGCAAGATACTGGAATGTAGCGTTGTGAAGCCTGGATTTCTCCAGTGCGCTCTTGGGGTACAGGTTCAAGCTCGAAGAATCGTCCGCCACTGGTGTTGCAAAGTTGAGCTTGACCACATTCATAATGTCATCCGACATGGTGGCTGAAATTTCCGACTTGGAGAGCATGTTGAGGATGCGGATTCGATATGCTGCCGGCAATACCGAGTGTGCTTGGAACAGGCGCTGCACAAGAGCCTCATCCTCCATAGAAACGGAGCTTCTCTTGAGGACTTCCTCAGCCGAGGATGCCACTCTGTTGTCGAAATTGGATGCAGCATAGAGAGTAGGTAGGAACTTCTCCTGGTCGGTGAAGGCACCACTGGCGAGAAATGCGACAAGCTTGCGCTTCACCTCAGATAGTCGCCCAATGACCTTCTGCCACTCCGGGTTATCCAGGCCAAGCGATACGAGTTCCTCGGTTGACACGGTAGGATTCGCCGTTGCCCAGTTTGCACCTGATGGGGGTGGCCGGAGTCGAATGAACACAGTGATCATGTCGGCGAGAAACTTTGCATCAGCCTCATCGGAGAGACCGATGAACTCTCGAAAGTTTTCGTCATCCTTGCTGCCTCTGGGAGGTATCCGGACGTCCAGGAGAAGGCGAAGGATGATGTTGAAGAAGGGACCAGCCCTAGCTTGACCTTCATCCTTGGCAAAGCCTTTCAGAGCCTTGGGAATCAGTTCTCTCCGCTCATGATCATCTAGACGCTCTATGCTGTGCTGGATGCCTGAGATATCGAGCTGCTTGACCAATGAGGAGTCGTTGGCCTTGTACTGATCGAGAAGCGCTCCCACGGGTAGGACAACCCTAAACTTGATCAGTACCTCTCTGCTTAAACCGATGGTATCTTATCCATACTCTGGAGCTTGAATGAACGTCTTAAGCATAGCAAACATTTGCAGCACCTGTACAGATTCAGCATGTGACACTGCTGGGGTGATCTGGATGGCTCACTTTGCGTCTGACTGGAACATGTTCACTGGCAGCCTTGAGAAGAACTGGCGCAAGATAGCGCTGTAGGAGCTCATGAAGTTTCGTCTCCTTGTTAGCAACAGCTAGGATCTTCAACTCCACCTTGTCCAGGAGCTGTAGCTCCCGCTCCTGGGACGAGGGGGCAGCCATGCTGTTGGTGTCGGCTTGGCTGGGCTAAAAGATGCGAGGAAAGCAGAGCACGGGGGGATATGAAATGGAAGATGGATTCAGAAAGAGTTTCTTGTGGCGATTTAGGAGCTCGAATTTCTAATAGCCCGCAGCGCAGGCAACTCCAAATGACGAGTTGTTCCTGGTGCTCTGGCCCAATCTCCAAGTCAACCATCTCGTGACGCAGGCAAGCACATGACTAAGCGATTCTATCACGTGACACAACTCTGGGTAGCCCAAGAGAATGGATTAGAAGGCTGAAGATGGTGCATGTCAGCTATGATGGCGTAGGTAAGAAATCTGGTAGGCTTGATGGTTTTGGATCCTGAATTCATGTCCTTTGATATGGGGCAGATAAAGTGATCTGCATGATATGCTTCAGTTACCCAAGGTTGGACATGGGCGCAAGCCATCATCTGCTTGAAAGAACAAGCATGAAATAGCTACTGACCCCATGCAGTGATACCATGCGACAGCACTGCTCAACGTTGCATGCATTGACTGAGCTTGGGCAGCAGTTTCCTGATCTGTTAGAGAGAGTAACACGCCTCGTTAAAGTGAAACGAATCCAGATGGCCCAAGAGACATAGACGTCTCTTTGGTCATGAATGCGGCTCTGAGGTTTTTGCTGACTGAGTGTAAGATCGGCCTTGTACACGGGAGGGTTACGCCCGGAAACCTCGGGTTGACTTGGTCCACTACCGAATGCTCCGTGAACCTGGCTCCTCGACGCACATTGTCGGCCGAGGAAAAACCGTAGTTAAAAAGGCTTTGATGTATATTCACCAAATCTTCACTTTTTCCAGGCAAGATGGTTGGGTATTTTGCAAATAGGTCCAATAGGTGCTGATGAGGACACACCAAGGATAACCTCACCGGTATGGATACCGAAAAAAAATTCACTGACTGATGACCTCAAGCTCCTAGCATCAAGATACCCTGTCCTTACTGCACCCAATCGCGCTGCTAATCTTGGGAATGCAAACGCTTCGTAATCGCACCGGGGGCAGTGCTCGTCTGTTTCGGTTGACGAGATAGCAGGACGGGCAGGCGAAAAGGGGACCCCAATCCGAGACTGTAATAGTAACTTGTCTCTTGCCGGGGGAACATCCCTCTGTTTTCCTTGATGCCCTCGACAGTCCTCGAATCCCATTGTCGCACTTTGATACAAGAGGAGCCAACGACGTCTTTTGCGAGGGCAGAGACGACATGGATGACAGCGTGGTAGCTTTTCCCTTGACGGCGCCCCGCACCGATAAAGGCACGCCCGCTTGGCGCAACATGGAGATGTTTGCTAGCAAGGCCTGTCAGATATGATGCGAGTGTTGTGTCATGGATGGCTAAAAATCTCATCGGCTTCACGCTACTGTGTTCAGTCTGACCAGTCCCATGTCTCTGCGATGGCCAGCCAGCTCGCGGTTTTGGAGTCGTTGAGTTGACTGTACTTCTGGCCTTTGTCAATGCTGCTTTGTGTGAGCTGGATAATCAAAATTGCGACCCGTTTTGCATGCCCTGCGATTCGTCATATCGGTCTGCGGCCGAGGTTGACGACCAGCTGAAGCGTTGCAAGGGACTGGTCGATCTGCAAGCAGTATCCAGGGCCCTGGTCCTGACGGATGCGGGATGCAGCTAGAGAACAGGAACCCGAAGCCCAAAAGCTTGGGGAGCTGGTAGTCAGGGCGGCTGTGTCTATCAAAGCAGTGGCCGTAGTGCAGTGCTGTAATGAAGCCGAGAAACCGCATAGACTCTGGACAAACTCAAGTTCAATATTTCACTGTGCCTGGTGCCATGACAATGACAAGTTATCGCAGGCCGCAAATTGTTATGCAATCGTTCCAATTTGGCAACGCTCTGCGCCGTCTTGTGCGCATAAGCATCATCGACCTTATTGGACACAGCGAGAAGCCGGACCTTGACCCGCGAGCTCGAAAGATGTCGTCGCTTTGGCTGTGCCAGAGGGTGCGGCGCAGAGGGATGCCCCAGGTGGATGTAAGAAATAATCTCTCATGCGTAAAGTGATCCACCAACAATGTCCAGAGCCCTGGAAAAACCTCCCATTTGCCGACTGCTCAGCTGGCGATAGAGGCGGCGTGCTGCAGTGGCACGCTTCGGTAGACGACGGTCCCAAATCCAGACGGGTGGAGGAACCAATGTTGTTGCAACGGTGGCCCCGGGAGTCTTTGCTTGATCGAATGGCGGGCGTGGAAGCGGGTAATCAACAGGGTCTGGAAAGTGACCAATTCTTGTGTGTGTTGGTGGGAAGCAAAAAATGAACTATCACGAGGATGGTTGAACCCTGGTGCAGCGCACGTCGTCTTCCTCCACGTTTGCCTTGGCGCCGATGAGCGGCGTACCGAGATCTTGCTGGGAGCAGGGCATTTCGGCATGGGGATTGGGCCCACGCCACACTGTCAGTTTGAGTTGACACCCTGTGAAGGAGCGTTTATCACCAGTGCGTCTGTACAGTACAGTACTTTGGGGTTCGCATTCAGCATGCGAACGAAGGGAGACTCGCACGGTTGGTTGACCAACAGTTATCGCAAGCTGTTGTCTCGAGTTGCAGGGTCCAAGTGAGACAAGACGGGCCATCAGTTCGCCAGCAACCTATCTGACAACACGCCGAGCCTGAGAGGCATGAGAGCGTTGTGGGTAATATCTTGGTTTGAAGAGTGAGTGTTCAGCACTGGCCCTCTTGATATACAGAGTGGCGAGGAACCAGGTCAATGCGATTGATTGAGCATAGCATAGCCTGGTCAACGCTGATTGTCCTGCCAATGATGTGTAGCACACCTGGAAAGAACTCGGCCACAACTCTTCGCCTCAGCTGTGGTTGTTCCTGTAGCACGTCGTAATGACGAGGGTCCGACACAACGAGGCTTGCCCACAACGAAGCAAGGGAGAGATCTTGTGGTTGAGACAGCAATCTCGGACATTGGACCCTTTCCGTGATGAAGAATCGCAAACAAATTGACCACGATGACCAGGAAAATGCTCAGTCAAATGAAGAGCTGAGACAATGTCGCTACCTTTTGGCTGCGCACATTCCCGCACTTGGTCCGCACAAGCAAATGGCGACTTGACTAGAGAATGACGGGAAGACGCCCTAGACTCCCCGTCATTCCACGCGCCCGCACTGCTGCCAAGGTCCAACTTTACGAGCCGCAGCTGTGAAAAGAGGCCAGTTGCATCTGTCTCGATGTCATTCAGGCCTCACGTTGGTGTTGTCGATCCGACAAATCATGGCTGCAAGTTGCCCTCCTTGCTGCTGCCGGCCCTTTTAACTGGACAAAGCGAGTCGTGAGCAGGCCCTTGCCAGTTCGCTGCCGTTGGTCGACTATCGCCGGTTGCGTCCTTGCCTAGATCGGGTTGCCCTCTCGATCAATCAATCCATCCGTCAGTGCTCCAGATGCCCTATGATTTCATGATCCACCTCGAGCAGGGCTGCGCTCACAGGGGTACGTACGGTACAGCTAGTTCGTCTCGCCCAGCTCCGTCCGGCACCCAGCGCACAGCGTTCAGCGTCTGGCTGGCTGGCTGGCTGCCCGTCAGTCCAAACGGTGCCCGGCGCTGACTTGGCTTGACTTTGCTGAACTTGACTTGGGCACAAGGGATTGTAACGATAGTGGCACGCCCGCCGTCAGGGATGGCCCTGGTTTCTCAAGCCCACAGGGCAGGCCTTTTCAGCGCAGCAGGCACACCAAAAGCTTCCATGGCTGATGCCCACCCGTTCTCAGCCTGCCCCAAACCTGGTGTCGCTCGCTCCGTCCACGGTACTTGATACGGACTGTGCCGGCATCGTCAAGAAACGACCAGGATCCCCCATCGATCGCTCTGCGGTCCCGGGTCGCTGGCGATGAGATGAGGATGGGCTTGTTTCTGATGTTTCGTCGGCACTCTCTGACCATCGCCCTCGCCGTGACATCCATGGCATGGGAGCCGGCTCTCGCGCTGAGACTGAAGCTGCCGGATGCATCAAGTTTCGATACTGTGCGGCGAGGAGTGAGAAGCAGCTAGGGCAGGGCCCACAGCTCTCGTCTCTGTCCTTCTCCTTCTCCTCCCTTCCATTCTCTCCACATGGCGACACACACTTTTCTCGAGACACACCCACCCCCAGGGCAAATCTTGCGCCCTCCCACCACCATCTTCACAGGCAGGGAGCCCGGGCAGTGAGCCTCCTCCTCGGGGGGGCTTCCCCTCCACTGGAAAAGTAATTCGATGTTGTGCGTTTCGTTCTCCAAAAAGCCCTCTTCCTGGCCCTTGCCCCCTCTCTTGTCGCTGGCGCTGTTTCCTTTTTTCCTCCTCCAGTGCCTTGTCTGCCTGCCTGTCTGCCTGACCTGTCGTAAAAAATCTGCTGCTTCCAAAAGCAATCCATCGCATCGCATCCTTGGTCGTCGTCGCTTGTCGCCGTCTCCGTCGTCATTCCCGTCGTCGTCGTCGTCGTCCCTTGTGTCATTGCTTCTTGTCTGCTGCTCTCGGTCGCCAAACCAAACGCTTTGTCCGCGTCAGTCGCGTTACGGAGACTCCGTTGCTGCGCCTGCTTGCCCAGGTCCACGCTGCGTGCGCTGCTCTGCGCTACTCTGCGCTACAGTACCTAACCTACCGTTGCCATCATCCATCTCATCTGGGTTCCGCACCGCACGCCCTGCAGGCGCTCCGTCACTCGCCCAGCGACTTCACAGCGTCATTCGTCCGTCGCCGTGTTTCAGTGCCACCCTTAGCACGCCCACTCCAAGATCCAAGATCCCCTTGTCGGCGGATACGGTAGCCCACACCCCCTGGTCGATAATTTTCCCCTACCCTCGTCCCCGCGTGCCCCCGATTGTTCCCAAGACCAAGGCCCAAACAAGGCAAGGTTAAGAAAAAAAAAAGCTCTTGCCTTTTTTTCTTTGCCGTCTCCCGCATTACGACTCATCCCACGACTCTCCTTCTGATTCCTTCCCCTCCATCATCTTTGTCCTCATCACGGTTTTCACGGCTCTTCCCTTGCGCGTGTTTCGGAAAGTTGGCTGTGACAGTTACTGTTGTTTTTGTTGGCGCCTAAAAGTGAGTATGCTTTTCTTCGTCGCCCCTTTGTCCGTCGATTCCCTGCATTGTATTGTGTTGTGCGCTTGTGGTTGGCATTTGTGGTTTGGTGGAGGCCTGTGAGATGGAAGAGAGTCTGGCATCATCTTGCCTACTGCGCGCGCCATGACGAACGATGCGAACGTTATCACAACGGCCGAGTCCGTAACCGCCTGGAGTCTGCTATGGAATTGATGGGTCCATCGAGGCATCGACCTTGATGAATCGCAACCCCGCCCCACTGTGTTGAGTGTTGGTTTTGCTACATCGCGGGCACACTTCGACTGTGATCGCCTACCCGCAACGCCTATCCCGACCTCGATCGCGCGCTTCGGTCCGTCTTCGCGCTAGATGCGCAACCTCTTCCATTTATCGCATTCTCGCTTCGTCACTCTCGAGATTCGCACCGCTGTCGCATGGTTGAGCACATTGCGACGACCACTCTCGCACCTTTGTCAAGCCAAAACGCCATCGCCATCGTCATATTCTCCAGAAATCAATACCAATGCGCCGAACCGCTCTGTGGGTCTCCCAGGATGCGCCAGAAGTCGACTGCTTGGAAAGAAGGCCTTTGAAACCCGAACAGCATAGTGGAACGATGGGCATCATGCGCATGGCTCAGGCTCGGAGCATACTGTTGGACGTCCAAGGCGCAAGCTCACAACCACCCCGCTTGGCTCGGTGTTATTCCCCCTGGTGGGAGTCTGGAGGTTGGGCATCCTGCGCCCAGTATCGCTACCTGATGAGTCCCGACCTGGTTCCTCCTTGAAAGGCACCCTCGAGGACCCGGGTTGAATTGGAGTCGCGGAACCTCGCAATGCCATTTGCCCGTGGATGGTGGGACTGGACCCTGAGGCTCCTGGCGAACCAGTCAGCACAATCTCTATCAGCCCAAAACCGGAACCATATCACGGCCTCCATCAGCACCTCCAAAGCCACTTGCCATGCCCAACCTGGCCGGCGGCAATTTGACCAATCCCAGGACATAGTGCTAACATGCAACAACAGGTTCAGCTCATTTCGGGAACGTTTGCAGCTATCTTACCACATTCCTTTGGAATTTCTGGTAAAGCGTATCAACCCGTGTGAGAACGACGATTTCGCGTTTTGCACCTCAATCACTCGAAAGCATTTCATTGCTAGTACCGGCGTGACGGCGTCTGAGAGACTCTTGATTCACATCTGTACGACTACTTTTCGGAGTCTTGGTCTTGGGTCTGGACATTAGTCTTTTTCCAATTCGTTCCCACATCCCGGTTTCATTTGCAGATTCTACCCTTTGGGAATAGACTCGGCGTGAAGGTAGGCAAGCTTTTGGTGGCAAAGTCGGGGATTGATTCTCGCCGACGTCGCTGGTGTCAATATCTGTGCTAACCTGGCGATCAAGGTCTTACGATCCAAATATAGCGACTGACTTCGTTGTGCTCGTTTTCGGTCCACTCGATTCCTCGACGGTAAGCGACAGACCCCTCTTCCCCTTCGGTTTAACTCCCTTGATGCGCCGGATGGTGGGAATCCTTCTTGTCTTGAAGGTTCGAGATCACGGGTACCTGAGTCATCAGTATTGAGTGGCAGCAACCATTATGCAGCATGACCCAGATTAAGCCTCAAGATCTGTCTTCTGCGCCAGCATAATTGTTGGGGAGCTGTCACGCTCGAGGTGACGTTGTGGAAGAGGCAGGAGCCGAGTTACTTAAAGGGATTCACTCCCGAGTCGCAGCAAGAGCGCCTCCCAACTCGATATCTCCCCTCCCTCCCACTGCATGCGCATGCTTCTTGACACCTTTTTGTTCTCGCAAACGACTTGACAGAGCAAACGCTGATAGGCCTCTTTTAGCTCTTCTACGACTTGTGTTTACGACGTGTACGAGTTTTATCACGCACGGTAAGTGATGATTGATTTGCGATGCTTATCCCCAAGGCCGTCGAGCCATCGGGCAACGTGGCTCTCGGAGGAGCTGATGGTCGAATCCTCCACCGGACAAGACATCAACAAACCTGGCGATGGATTTTCAAGGTCCAGCAACTCGCGGACTTTCCAGATCCTACCGACATGGAATTTTTCCTGGGCGGGATGATTTTCTGGTTGCTGATTCACCAACCACTGTTGCGCCAGCGCCTCTCTGGCGGGCACTGTCAGCACTGTCCAACATATCCTCGACATCCTTCTGTTTGCTCTGGTTCTGGCCTTGGCTCTGGATACACGGCGAAGCGTCGGCTCTGTTGACTTTGTCCCACCTCGCTTTTCCCCACTTGATTTTTCTCTCCCACATCACCACTTCGCATAGCCAGCGCCCTGGCTTAATGCGCTTTCTCGTATCGAGGCTGGTACAGATTGCTAATTCGCCTGTTTTAGCCTCCTTTCTTTGTTGCCTTGCTCATCTCAGCTTCGCGACGTCTTCTGGTAGGTCGAACCTCTGGGCGCAAAGTTGAGCCATATGTGCTAACCACCACAGAATTGCACCTTTCGCTCTCGCATCTTTGAGAATCTGAGCATTCTCGACACTGGTACGTGCATCTTCGACCAGCTGAGCTACCCTCGACTATCGGTACGTCGCGCGCCCACACTACGAGCCAATGGCCGCAACTCCCCGACCGTCGCAGGATACTAGTTCTTTGGTCAACCCTCGACTGCTGATCAACTGTGGTTAACATTCTATCCAGCCCGAAATGGACCCTCTCAACGCTCCTTTCTCTGGCGTCCCGGCCAATGGTGGCGCTCCTGCCAACCAAATGTCGTTCCCCAACGGCACCCCTCCCAACCCCGACATGGGAGCCGTTGCCCCTCCACCCGGCGCTGGCCAGGAGCCTCCTAAGACGACTCTCTGGTATGTTGAAGGATGAATTGGCTTATAGGGTTAGCATGGGCTGACTGAGGAATAGGATGGGAGAGCTCGAGCCCTGGATGGATGAGAACTTCATCAAGGGTGTCTTCCTTTCGGCCGCCGGTGAAACCGTCAATGTTAAGGTTATCCGTGACAAGAACTCCGGCAACGCTGGTTACTGCTTCGTCGAGTTCCAGTCCCCCGACGCTGCTACCAAGGCCCTTGGCCTTAACGGCACCCCTGTTCCCAACAGCTCTCGTCAATTCAAGCTGAACTGGGCCTCTGGTGGTGGACTCGTTGACCGTCGGGACGACCGTGGCCCCGAGTACAGCATTTTCGTTGGCGACCTCGGCCCTGAAGTCAACGAATACGTTTTGGTGTCCCTGTTCCAGGCCCGTTTCCCCTCGTGCAAGTCCGCCAAGATCATGACGGATGCCATGTCCGGTCAGAGCCGTGGCTACGGATTCGTCCGCTTCTCCGACGAGAACGATCAGCAGCGGGCTCTTGTCGAGATGCAGGGTGTCTACTGCGGCAACCGGCCCATGCGCATCTCTACCGCCACCCCCAAGAACCGTGGCAACCACGGCTTTGGCCACGGCCAGCACAACGGCCCCATGATGGGCGGCGGTGTTATGCCCCAGCAGCAGATGTGGAACGGAGCCCAGGGCTTCTACGGTGGCTTCAATCCCGCTACCCAGATGAACCAGTTCACTGACCCCAACAACACCACCGTCTTCGTCGGTGGTCTCTCCGGCTACGTCACCGAGGACGAGCTGCGGTCATTCTTCCAGGGTTTCGGTGAGATCACGTATGTCAAGATCCCTCCTGGCAAGGGTTGCGGTTTCGTCCAGTTCGTCCACCGTCACGCCGCCGAGATGGCCATCAACCAGATGCAGGGTTACCCCATTGGCAACTCTCGTGTCCGCCTGAGCTGGGGCCGATCGCAGAACAACTCTGGCGTCGGTACTCCCTACCGTCCTGCCCCTCCCCCTCCCCACTACATGGGCATGCCCAGCCACGGTCCCGGTAACTACGGCCCTCAGCACTTTGGCGGCCCTGCTCCTGGTCCCCAGGGACCTCCCGGACCTCCCGGCCCCCCCGGACCCGCCGGTCCTCCCCAGGTGAGTGATACACGGAACATGTGGAAGAAAGCATCTCTAACCTGTGCCCAGTAATTTGATCACGACCAACTCGTTGACGAAGGGGCTTTTATACGACCAACGCCCCACGCTATTTTTTCCTTGGACTCAATTATCTTGCCTTGTCATTAGCCATCGTGTCTCGCAGATTTAGACGGCCTGCCGTGGCTAGCGAATGCGATGATACCCATCTTGCCTTTGACTTGGGATCATGGCTCTTTAAGTTTTATGGCAGCTCTGGATTTCCGATACGACACCACGCACCCCATTCCCTTGGTCTGAATCATGATTGGCGTTGGAGATCTTCGGTCCCCCTCCCGGTGGATTGTCATCAGTTCAAATTCATTTAAGCTAATTGCTGCTATGCTTTCTTTCCGTTTGCTTTGGTCACTCGCTGCTTTTCCTTGCTGCTTCTGACTGTTTTCAACTCTGGCGAACATGGTACTGCGTGATGTTGTCATGGCGTCGTTGCAAGTCTTTGCCGCTCTCTGTCTGGTTATAAATGATTCTTCGTAGTCAGCCCAATCATGAGGGCTTAGCGAACTAGTCATTGGCTGAAGGCGTCTTATGTGACACGTCTCGGGAAGATGCGGTTACGAAGGGAGGAGGATATTCTTGGGCATGTTTACGAATTCCTGTTCAAAGCTTGCATGGCGTGTTGAGGACGGTTTGTACGGGGTTATACCATATGTACCTGGAGTGTTTGGGGATACTGGAAGCCAAAAAGTCAGGGGGTTCAAGAATGGTCTGGTCTGGTATGGTCTGGTCTTTGGTGTGTGAGGTTTGTTTCTTGACGAGTGGCGATGAGGAGTTTGGCTTGTGGATTAGGGAGGAGTTTTGCAGCAACAACTGAATCAAGCCCTTCGTTAGCAGTGAAGCTTTTGGACGAGATATCTCCGCACTTGTGAAGCACCTCCACCTACGAGCAGCTGACGTAATTGAGGCCAAGACAATAGGGTTTCTCGTCTGATTGGGTGTGGTTGTGGATTGGAGGTTTATCGAGTGTCGATGCAGCATGATATCTTCATGACCGTGTGCGGGCGAACTCTATTCCGCAGCAACTTAAAGACGACGCCCTCCCTTCCCCTTTTGAGCCATTCACACTGAACCAATTCATTCACCTTGATGCAAAGTACAAACCATGTCCTCCTCTCCTACCGTCGACTTGACCCCATTCCCCGCAGCCGCCCCCGCGGGTCCCACGACCGAGCTTCGCTTCGCAGACGTGAGCCCGAGAGTTATGAATCATTATTACCTGTCCCATTGACCGTTGTTATAGGTGGCCGTCACGGCGACTGCGGATGAGTTCAAGGGTATCTACCGCGGAAAGAAATGTCACGAGCCAGACTTTGTTCACACCCTGGAACGGGCCAAGGAGGCTGGTGTGAGCAAGGTCATGCTCACCGGCATGTCCCTCGCTGATGTGCCCTACAATGAGGCCATCGCCAAGTCTCGCCCTACGCAGTGCTACATCACCATTGGTGTGCACCCGTACCATGCCTCTGAGCTGGACGAGGGCGGCAAGGCGTACCTCAATGATCTGGAGCAAAAGGTCAAGGATGCGCTGGCGCAGGACCCGGTTCACATCGCTGCCTTTGGGGAGCTGGGCCTCGACTACGATAGAGAGGTTCATGCATCCAAGGAGGTGCAGAAACGTGCCTTTAAGGCACAGCTTGACCTCTTTGTCGAGAATAAGTGGGATCTCCCACTGTTTCTGCACTGTCGTGCTGCGTTCGACGACTTTGTCGAGATCATGACACCCTACATGGATAAGCTGCCCCGCCGCGGCCTGGTCCACAGCTTCGTCGGCTCCACGTCGCAGATGGAGAAGCTCGTCTCCATGGGCCTTGACGTGAGCGTCAACGGCTTCAGTTTCAAAGACGCCGAGAGTCTAGAAATGGCATCCAAGATCCCACTGGGTTCGCTGCAGATCGAGACGGACGCGCCTTGGGGGGAGCTCAAGTCGACCTCGGAAGTTGTAAAGCGGTACTGCACCAATGCCAAGGCTCTTCCGGCGTCGAAGAAGAAGGATAAGTGGGATGCAAAGTGCATGATCAAGGAGAGGAATGAGAGCTGCTCGATTGAGAGGGTTGCGTTTGTTGTAGCTGGGTTGAAGGGTGTTAGTGTTGATGAGGTCGCTGAGGCGGCGTGGAAGAATAGCGTCAAGATGTTTGGCCTCGGAAGAAGGTAATGAATAGTATATATACATAGTATGAACCTACATAGTATGATTGCACACAAAAATCTACAGGTTCAAGCAAAGTACTACTCTCAATGTGTGATGGACACTACCAGGTGAAAGTGGCTGACGAGAGCCAGTGGATCCAGACGTATTCGGATGCTGATGAAGCTACACGAATATCAGAACTGCGCCTCATAATTGGATCCTAAACGAGTCAAAGACTCGTTATTGATCGTGGACAATTGTTTCAAGATGCTCAAGGCTGCAGTTTTCGAGGGTTGCCCTTAACAACAGGCTTCACCGCCCAGGCAGCGATGAAGATAAATTGGACGCTTTCCGCATGACAGGTTGAGACACATTCAACTTGACTTGGCAACTCGACTCATCATGCCTTTCGATCTCAACTCGGTTCCTGACTATGATGACATTCCAAAGGTTGAAGGCATGCCCAAGGGCTGTGCTTGGGGTGTCTTTGACCAAGACGGTAAAAAGGACATGGTTGGAACACTCAACTTCTTGACTCCAGAGGTTGTCAAGAACGCCGCTCTAGAAGTCAAGGACGGAGTCTCAATCTCTCTCAAGTAAGAAGAATTCCTCCAATTGTTACAGCACTGACATTTCCAAGCTGGCCCATTAATGCCATGAACAAGCTTGCTATCCCCGGGCGCAAGGCAACTGAGCACAGAGTCCTGTACATCCCCGAAAGCCTGGCGGGGCTTCCTTTCGAGCAGGGCAAGTCGTGGGATGATGAGCTCGACTTTAATACTCAGGGCAGCAGCCAATGGGATAGTCTGTGCCATTTTCAGCACCAGGACTCTGGCCTGGCGTATAACGGCGCAAACCCGGACAAGGAAGCTTTGTCGGCTGAGTCGACTGCGTCGAACACCATGCCGACATTGGATCATTGGCATACGCGCGGATGTATCGCCGGAAGAGGTGTCCTGATTGACTATGCTGCCTACGCCGAGGAGAAGGGTATCGAGTTTCACCCTTTTGACGGAAACCGCATCACTGTGGAGGATCTGGAAGCCTGTGCCGCACACCAGGGTGTCGAGTTCCGACCCGGCGACGTCCTCCTCGTGAGAACCGCCGCTACAGAAGTCGTCGACAAGATGGATCCTGTAGGTTTAGGCAAGATGGCCGCCGCCAAACTGTCTGGCCTTCACGGGTGCGAGGAGACTGCGCGATGGCTCTGGAACAAGCGCTTCTCGGCTGCTGCATCCGACTCGAGCAGCTTTGAGGCGTTTCCTCCTCTGAAGCCTGATGGATCGATCGGTGGGATGAAGGACCTGGGTAAGTGAGCTGCCTGAGTGATTGAGAGCATCCGTTAATACGAAATAGTGCTTCACACATATTGCCTCAGCTTCTTTGGCATGTCAATTGGCGAACTGTGGGATCTCAGCAAGCTGGCCGCATACTGCAAAGAGAAGAAGCGGTACTCGTTCATGATTACCTCGTCACCTTTGAACCAACCGGGGCTAATTGGATCGCCTCCAAATGCGCTGGCCATTTTTTAAGCATTGCAGATGTAGGTACGCAATTGAGGACGGACAGATGAGGATAGCCGGCGATGGACTCTCCGCATTCGCAGGTGCCGGATTTCCTTTCTTGGAAGCCCGACGGGGGCGGGGTGGATGTCATTGAGGAGCGATTAAAATGTTCCCATGACCTTGAGGAATAGAGAATAAATACTGCCTGATGGTTTGTTACTTGTGCGACCAAATATAATCATCAAAGCTTCAATTGTTGGTTGAATAACTTGGGTCCGAGCTGAGCTGGCCGCTGTCATTCAGCAAGTGATCATCATCTCGAAAATCTCACCTACCGAGACGACATTGGCCAGTGAGACCTGAGTTTGAGTGAGGACTTGAATCTCTTGCTGGAGTTCTTCATTATACAATCAAAATGGCATCCATCCAACGACCTAATCGCCGTATCGTCGGCGTCTCGACAAAGCTGTACTTCTCCGCCGCCCGCACCCGGGAGTATGTCGATCAGCTCCTGCAACTCCTCTCTGCCGACTCTTCAGTCCTCAACAACATTGACGTCTTCATCATCCCCGACCACGTCACACTCGTATCAGTCATCAACCAAGTCAAAGACCACAAGATCTGGTGCGGTGCTCAGGATACCTTCTGGGAGGACAGCGGCGCCTACACAGGCGAGGTATCATCTTCAGTCCTAGCCGAAGTCGGGACCCGCCTTGTCGAGGTCGGACACGCAGAGAGACGTCGAATCTTTGGTGAAACGGACGAAATCACAGCCAAGAAGGCAGCCGCAGCCGCGCGGAACGGGATGATCCCCCTGGTCTGCATCGGCGAGCAAACCCGGGGCGAAACCCACACCACAGCCGTGACCCAATGCCAAACCCAGATCGAAGCCGTCCTATCAGCCGTCCCGGAAGATGCCGAAGTAGTCTTTGCCTACGAGCCAGTCTGGGCAATCGGAGCAGCGCAGCCAGCTGCTGCCGACTACGTCGTCGGGGTCACGTCTGCGATTCGGAAGCTGGAGAGCATCCAGAAGAGAAGCGGGTCTACGAGGATTTTGTACGGGGGGAGTGCGGGACCTGGGTTGTTTGAGAAGCTCAAGGATGGTGTTGATGGGTTGTTTTTGGGGAGGTTTGCTCATGATCCTGAGAGGTTTGTCAAGACGATTCAGGAGGTTGCCCGGGGATGAAGGCTGTCGTGGTGACATTCAAAGCCCGCTTTGGAGGAATCTTGTTAACTCTGGTAGAACAACCTGTTTTCAGTATCATGACTACTTCTATGACAAAAAGGGACACTTCTCCGCAGCAAGAGGCCATCTATGACTGTGCTAGAAGACATTTACGCCCTCCCCAGATGGCCGCTGAGAACGTGACTGTTTCCTTTTGAAACTCCTGTGTCACCATGGCAGAAGCCCCTGACTATCCCAAGCCGGTGCATCCAAGACTGTTCCGAATATGAGCGCCCTGCTGCGTGTTGCGTCTCCATGGTAATCTGAGGCAAGGGCGAAGAAGAGATGTTTGGTATTCTCCTAACACACGTAGGCGAATCACCCAATGCGGTGAAACTGGCAAAGACTTGTAGTATTTCAGGTCTTGGGGATATCAAAGAATGTGTCAAAGTTAATGAGAATGGATGGGTGAGCGAGATTCATGTCTGTTACTGCGGGCAGGCCCTCTATACATGTCAGACTCGACTTACCGCCGTATCATTACCAATCCGGCCAACTACGAAAAACCCGCGGCCCATTATCGAAGGATGAATATTTCCTAACCCAATTGGAGGAAAAGTATCTCATCGGTCAAGATCCCAGATCTTTCCTATCCAGATCCATACTCGGTTATCTCGACTTCAGACCCCTTCGCATTCGGATTGCCTCATTGTGGATCTCGTATTCGGGATCCTGACCAAACACCAGCTTGTATCAACCCGCGGATAGTCGTAACCGAGCGATACGCTCTATCGTAATTCTTGTTCGTTTTCGCAAAAGGATTGCATCAAGAACAACCATGGATGAGAGGCAGATGTTCGAAGCGAGCCGCAGGAAGTTATGGAATTGGTCAGCGAGCTTTCAATCTTAAGCGATGTTCAGTCTCAAAGCCAGCCTCCGCTACGAGGGCACAGCAATTCTATATAAACAGAGGGTTCTTCTTGACTGAAGTTTCTCCATCTCTCACTCAGTCAGTCATCTTCTTCTTCGTCCGTTCATCGTCATTTCTCCAGATTCAACAACCCAATTATCACAATTAACAACTCGTCACAATGTCTACCGCAGAACTAATTTCCTACGACGAGGCGAGGAACCATGCCTTTGACAGTGTTCTTCACCGACAGTCAAAGAACTCCAAGGGTGGAATGCGTGCCATGATGAACAAGGACAACAAGGCTCACGCTGCTGCCGTTGACGACTACTTTCAGTACTGGGACAACAAGAAGGCTGAAGACGAAGTCCAGGCAGTTCGACAGGAGAGAACTGACAACTATGCGAGCCTCACAAGACAGTGAGTTCTCTAACTTGTCCAAATTGTGATCATCTGCTGACTGTTTAGATATTACAACCTGGCCACAGATCTCTACGAGTACGGATGGAGTCAAAGCTTTCACTTCTGCCGTTTCGCCTACGGCGAGACTTTTCACCGCGCCATAGCTCGCCACGAGCACTACCTGGCCCACAGCATGGGAATCAAGCCGGGCATGAAGGTCCTTGACGTTGGCTGCGGTGTCGGTGGTCCTGCTCGTGAGATTGTCAAGTTCACAAATGCCCACGTGACGGGTTTGAATATCACCGAGTATCAAGTCGAGCGGGCGAGGGTCTATGCAGACAAGGAGGGTCTATCTCATAAACTCAAGTTTGTGCAGGGAGACTTTATGGTGAGTCTTTTTCTGCTTCTCTGTTGCGCGGTTACTTACCAAGTGTTTGCGTGTAGAAAATTCCGTTCCCCGACAACTCTTTCGACGCCGTCTACGCCATCGAAGCTACCGTGCATGCCCCTTCATTGAAAGACGTCTACAGCGAGATCCTACGAGTTCTGAAGCCCGGTGGTGTATTTGGAGTTTATGAGTGGCTCATGACGGAAGAGTATGACAACGATGATCTCGAGCAGCGACGTATCCGGCTCGACATTGAGCAAGGCGACGGCATTGCGCAGATGTTCAAGATCTCGGACGGCCTCGCAGCTATCAAGGATGCGGGCTTTGAACTTGAGCAGCACGAGGACCTCGCGGCCAACGATGACGGCCCTGCACCTTGGTACTGGCCGCTAGACAGCGACATGAGATACGCACAGTCTCTCGCTGACATGTTGACCGTGTTTCGGATGAACAAATGGGGTCGTCTGGTGATGCACAACTTTATCGGGGCTCTCGAGAGTCTCTGGATCGCACCCAAGGGAACGAGAAAGACTGCCGAGAGCTTGGGCAGGGCGGCAGATGCGCTGGTTGAGGGTGGTAAGAGGAAGCTGTTTACACCCATGTACCTGATGGTTGGGAGGAAGCCCACAGCTTGAGGAGTTTCTGGCAGGGTGTTTTCATTGGACGGATTGTAAAATTGATATCATCTACTTAGAGGGATTGTGTAGTATTGGTATTCCATTAAGCAGTATAGATGCACGAGATAACAAAGAGGCTGAAAAGGCGGCATGTTTTGGATTCTGGAATCAGCGGGGTCCACACAAAGTGCAAGCAGGTGCATATGCAACCACTACAAAGGCCGTTTAAGGAGGGCATCCATTAGTAAAGTCGGTCAAGCAGAGATTGATTTTGTCTCCCTTTTATTGTTACTTATCTGATTTAATTGAATCAATGCTGTGGCACAGTTTGAGGTCCTTTTGAGGTCCTTTTGAGTGTGATCTAGGGTACCCACGTGCCCAAACCTTAACCAACGGTTAAATCGGCTGCCCAGACGCTAAACATCTCCCATGTCGCAACCAAATCTCACCCAGCCTCTCTTGACCGCGCGTCCGACAATCACACGGTCAAGGTTTTGGATGGAATCATGCGGACGGAACAGCAGCGGCCCGGGAGGGAACGATCGAGAAGCCGCTATGGAGACGTTTACCCAATGCTTTTGCTGCGCTGGCATAGTCGCCGACAAGAGAGAGGCGTATGTTCCCGGAAGATATGCCACCCGCTTACCAAGTGCCGCGAATGGAAGATCTGTCAGCGGGCCCCAAATCCCGGTCGCCGAGGCAAGACAAGGCGCAGTCTTGGCTTTTTTGGGGCTTGGAGATGGTGGCCGATGCTTGTCGATAGCATGGACCCTGGTGATACTGGCCAGCCGATGCTTGCTTGCCCAGACTACGGCGTCAGGGTTGAGTCCATGGCAGTGACGACTTGTCCAGTTGTATGACGAACCCGGGTCGCACATCGCAGCGAGATCATTGGAAAACCCTACAAGGGGGATTAGCTCCGATGTCCCAATGATCAGTCCTCACAGGGCTACGCGGCGAATGGAACCGGCCCATCTCACGTCATCATCCCCTTCGTGGCGGCCTGCTAGCGCCTCCCACCCTTGAACCGCTGGCGTTCATGGATGGGAGGGGATTGCGCGTGTGGCTGGCGATCGCTATTCCTTGGGAGAGAGCTCGTGCTACCGATGCTTGCAACTACTCGGTCGGGGATAATTTTTAATGCCCTACGCTCGCCCCTCCTCTTGCGATCGGCTTGAATCCTCTTCTTGTCTTCCCCCCCGCGAGTTGGGTTTGCTTCGTTGCGACCGACAATCTCTCTTCAGCAACTCCGAGCAACCCGCACAATAGCTTATCATTTGTGTTACGAATCAAGCTTGGAAAGAGACGGAATATTCTGACATATCGGCGACGTGCGACGTAACAAGGACGAAGCCAAGGTCAAACAGCTCCAGAAACGAAACGAAACACCAAACACAAACACCCACTCAAAGACATCACCAGCCGACGTCACCATGCTGCGCAAGAAAGAAACCCTCACCATCATCACGCCGATTCCCGGCTTCATCCCTCGCCAGCTCGCCATCGATCTCCTCCACTCCCACAGCGAGATCATCACCCTCAACCCGCTCGTAATCTCGCACAAGCCTATTCCCGCGCCTCGCAATGCCGCCGCCGACGAGTACTACAGCACCTGGTATGAGATCACCGAGCGCATCCAGTATATCCCTGGCATGGGCAAGATTGGCTCTGGCAAGCTCACCTTCAACGGCTGCTTCCACGATATGCCCTGGGGTATGCAGTCACACATCTATATCCCTCTCGGCGTCGACATGAGGAATCGCTACCGCGTCCAGGGCAACCAGCCAGGAATTGAACCTCCCGAGCAGCCCGAGCTTGGCCTTGAGGAGCTGGGTGCACCCAAGGAGGGACTGTATCTGCGCACCGACGTCGACCTCAAGTGTAACATTACCATGATGGGCTTTGTCAAGGCCGAATCGAGAAAGGCCAGTGTGGAGATGGTTAACCGCATGGTCAAGAAGGCAGAGCTGCTTGATGCCGGCATTCTTAAAGGCATGTTTGAGGATGGAAAGCTCAAGACCATCAACCCTGCCGATCGATCAAACGCCATGAACAACCAGCTTCGGCGACAGCAAACCATGGCCACCGACAACCAATTCCCTCCTGGCCCTGCTCCTCTGAGTCCTGCTCCTCTTTACTCTCAGCCCTACCAATACCCTCCTCAGCAGCAGCAGCAGCCGTCACCAACATATCAGTACGCACACCCAGGCACAAGCGGATCTCAGTATCCCCAGTCGCCGTACCAGATGCAGCAAGCACAGGCCCAGGCGCAGACGCCTCCGCCACCTTTCCAGAACACCAACAACTACGCTCCTCCGATACCGCCAAAGACATCCATGCAGACCATCCCCATGGAACTCCCAGGCGACTATTATCACCCGCAGCGATCGCCAAGCCTGCACCAGTCCCAGCCGAGCCCGAACCTTGCCGGCAACAGCTACCGCAACTCGACCGCCTCGCAGGTCTCTTACGACCCCAGATGGTCTCACCCGCAGGCGAGCCCGTCGGTACCCGACTCGCAGAGGAACAGCATGAATTCCCAGCACAGCGGGTACGCGTCCCCCGGTCTTGCCCCTCAGGGTTTTACTGCGGAGTTATCAGCGCACAACGAGACAGCCGAGGAGCATAAGCACTAGCGGAGCAAACTAATCATGACAAAAGCTTTTCTGTTTTTATCACATTCTTTTCTGGAGCCAATGATTGCATGGGATGGGTCGGAGTGCTGCAGGTGATACACGGGACAGGCGTTGAGGTGCAAACTTGGATAGTTACGGTTTGGTACAATATACCCTGTTTTCGCAACTGAGATTCCTCTGTAGAGCAAACATACTGCAAACTTGAGAGAGCAAGTAGCCGTTGTTGCAAAAGGCTGATAAATCAAGGATGAAGCCCGGCTATAAGAGCTGGCTGTTGTCTTCATGTTGGGCCGTACTGGACAGAGCCATTCAGACCACTTATCATTGTGACTTTTATATATCCAGCACATCTGTCGATACGAACTTTATATATCCTTGGTTCAACATCATTCCCCGCGGTGTTGTCGCTCTGACCCCTGCCCAATATCATCGCGAAAGTTCATGCAACTTGGATCCAGGTCGCTCAACAAAGACAAGCGATTGCGATGCTGGAGGGCTGGTGCCAGGTGGAAGAAGTACACAAGCGGAAAGATTCGCTTAATCTTATTCCATCTTTCGCCTATATAATCCCATTCAAATCTTCTCGAGCACGGGGCGCCTCTATATATAAGACCACTACACTCCCCGCTGTAACCAGTCGAGCACTTCAAGATCGAGCATGGGCGACCCGATGGAAAAGAATCCTCATCGCCAGTGATTGATGGATCGTGAGTCTGAGTCTCTGGCTGATTTGTCTATCATCAATGCCCTGCCTCCGTTGGTCTTGCTCCTTGCTTCATCTCGCACGAAGGGGCAGACATTCTTGTCGCTGCACGCAAGCAGTCGAATTGGCGGCTACGGAGTGTCGAGAGCAACTGCTCAACTTGTTGACTCACCCATCCGTACAGCGGTCCACCCATTATATATCTTCAGCACATCCTTGGAAGGGACAAATGGTCGCCAAATATGTTCAATGGGATTAATCAGATACTTTAATCTGAACGATTCTGTGGCTCTCGCAGCCATCACCATATCAACTTTTGTCACCGCCATACCACAATATATATATATATATAGCATACGCCACCTTGTGCCCTCTCAATAATGCCAGGGCAAATGCAATTGCGCCCGCTACTTCTCTCACTCAGATTGGCCGTCCTTGGGAGTGAGTGAATGGGGAGACGTTCCCAACAGAGAAACATTTGCCAACGGGCTACTTCGGACAAGACGTTCGACATGAAGCTCGGCTTGATATCACACGGCCTCGACTCGTTCGTGCAGACTTTACAGAGCGTACCTATCTATATACCATCCCTGAGATGAACGATGCCTCTGTCCAGGCGAATACCCCCTTGTCACATCTCTGAATTGCTTGGGAAAGTCCAATCGCAAGGGCTTCTCGAAGCGAAGAGAGGAAAAGAGGGAGGTGGGCGCCATCGACAGCAAATATAAAAAACCCTTTGCAAACCAGATACGTTCCGCAAGACAATGGACATGGCCTATAAAGAGTTCGACCTCATATCATGCAGTCTCGCCCTGCTCGTGCAGACTTCACCGATTCTATCTATATGTCATCCTGAGATCAACCACATCTTCTGGCGGCGTAGCTTACAGTTCGCACGACTCGCACGCTGCGTCGTGCTAGTCGAAGCGTTGGGCAAGATATCAGATGAATTCCCGATAATACTGGGCGGCCGTGAGCCTTCTAGCATACACCATCTTGTTGCATCTACAGACCTGCACAGGACGATGCGATTGCGTGGGCTCTGCTCTCATTGGACCTATCTATTTAGCGACAACACCCAGACGGAGGATAGCATTGGCCGTTGGCCTGATCTCACACGACACAGCCTCGCCTGAGAAGATTTGCAAACTCTCCTCACCTACTTACCATCCCCGAGAGTGTACAACGTCATCTTCAGGAGGGATCTTCGCTAGATCACATAGGAACTTCAAGACTTGGCCACAGTCCTACCTATACATCCTCCACGAGATGTACCATGTGTTTTTCTACCTGCGAAACCACCTACGCCAGACCATCCGGGTCCTGTGGGAGACACCACAACGCAAACTCCCCCTATACGTCAACAAAGTCGCCTCTGGCCCAGGCAATGCCGATCCGACTCCAGCTAAGACCAGCGTCAAGACTGCAAAGGAAAATGCAGAAATTGAATGAGCTTCTCTTACTAGGCAGAGGTGAAGGAGGTGAAGATCGAGTTTGACGCATGGCCTTTGAGCAGCATAGTTGCCATGGAGTTGTCGACACGTATATACGGCTCTCGGCCTTTTTGAAGGCATAGCTGACATTCGGCACACTTCCTCCCTGCATTACATGCTGCAGGGGAAAGTGCGGCAATGCCGTGGGTTTCTCTTGCCGGGTAGTTGCGAAGAAGGAGAAGAGTCTAATTGCCACGGCCCCTGCAAGCAACAATTGCGACAACGGGATCAAAGTTATATACACAGGGATTGGGTAGCTTCGGAAAGCTGGTGCCACTAAGCACCTCCCTGTCTCTTGCATTCCTGACTGCAAGGGAAAATCCCAGTATTGTCGGGTGGGTTGTCTTAATCACATCATGTCTCGGCGGTTAGAACATGACTATATCAGCGAGGATGCCGGCCGCATCCTTATGCAAGCAGCGTCTGTCGACAAAACCTAGTCTCGCTGATTCCCCCCAAACTGACCTTGAAAGCTCCTCACCAGCCTCTGATGAGCTCGACATCATCAAGACTACCGCTAAGGAGGTTGTTTCCCAGCTTTCCTTCTGGGGCTCGTATTGTTGATTTGCGTGTCTCTGACTCAATGAAGTTCGAGCCGTTTCCGCAAGTTTCTAGCGGAGGGAAAGGAGTGCACGTACGTGCCTCTTGGCTTTTCCGCGGGTCCCTATCGACCCAAAGGAGGACTTCGTGAGCAAGAAGAATGCAGCTATGCTTCGAGACCTTTGAGGAAACTGTTCGTGCCGCTCCTTTCATCACTTGCCTGACAAGGCCCGCATCTTTTCGTCCCTGATATTGATGGTGCACCCGAGCACTCTGATCAACAGCCTGTCACTCAGCGATCACACGTGGCACGACCATCTCATTCATGTGTTTCCCAGGGATCTCTTCCTCCGCGAGATCCAGACACAATGTGTTTCTATATATACCCACTGAGAAACTCTTTCCTACCTCATCTCGAAGAATGCAGCATGTGTCGCTGAGTAGCTGGTGTGATGACATGGTTGCTCTGGCTCTGGCGTGCGCGTCTAATCTTCTACTTCAACCACAACGATTCGGAGAGGCATGTCAGAGTGAAAGTGTGTCACCATCGACTCAGTTCATAACTATATATATATACCACGCAGCGGATGTGCAACAACCAAGACTGATGGCTGTGTGTCCGGTCCCATTCATCTAGTCTCTAGACAGAGATTTCTGGATTGAGTTCAACAAGGGAAAGAAGAAGTTTGCAGTCAAACACGAGTCCATAACAGCTATGGCGTCTTGTGGCCGATCAATCCCTCCACAAAAATGTCAAGACAAGGGATGAAAAAATGGTGCGAGGCGTTAGTCAAAGAAGATCCGACTACTTGTGCAAAAGACCAGACAGCTCGAGAGGGTGTGTTGTCGCCCTCTAGTATATAAACGCCCCTTCACCATTTCCAAGGTATGGGAGAGATTAGACAAAGTTTCATTGAGTATCAATGCGACATCCGAGTCCACGAGACTATCTACTACGACCACTGATGGCACCTAGTAGGCTGCCTCGGCGCACCACGCGGCCTAGTCCATCCCCAGATGTCGGCGCCAACGAGAGGAATAGGGCAGCACGACGCAGACGACGGCTCTAAAGCGAAATTCACGGGAAAATATAAGATTGAGTCGCCAATAATCCGCTCATCAAAGATGGCGAACAGTTGAGGCACCATTGACCACTACAATGCGAAGAGTCCCGATCTGCCCCGACGGCACGGATCGCGATAAGTGGCACAACAACACCAGCGCCCAAGTCACGCCAATGAGTCGCAGCGAGGAAGAAGACTTCCAAGAGGAACTCAGACTAGCCGGGCTCTTTGGCCCTTCTGCCTGAAGAGGAGCCACTTGGGTCAGAGAAGTAGGTTCAGGAAGACTTTAACGCCGACAACCCTCCTTGGTCTCTCTGGCGCTCTCATATATAGTTAACGCCTGCGATGCTGTAAAATAGCGATTCCACACTGACAAAACCGAGGTCTGGAAGAACATTCCCACACAACTGTCGTCCTACCGTGTGGGCACATTCTCGGGTCGCATCGAAACATGGATCACATCCTTGGTTGCCTCGCCCGCCGCCCAGATCCCAAGAACTACGGACCAATGAGCTTTCTGATCCACAGAAATGGGACTTATACTACTCACTTTCTGAGCTCATGCTTCTCCTTGCGTTGATGCTATATATACCAAGTTCTCTGAATTTGCGGACGATGGCGAGTGGGGGACTCGCCATCGCCCGCACAAAGGCGACATTGCATGCGACGGCATTCGGCTCCTCTACGGGGACTTTCCGAGACACGCCGCAGGCAAGAGAAACATGACTTTGTCCCGTTGTTGGTAATCGTGGCCTTAACATTGCGGCGTGGCTGCTGATGGTGGTCGGGATGCGGAGGAATTGCGGACTTTGCAATCCCGACTCCGCTGGCGGAATTGAACAACTTCGGAAACATTTGGGTGTGTTGGGTTTGTAAGTTTTGAGGGTTCGACATTGAAATGGGTGTGAGGCCCGGGTTTTCAGTTGATGGGGATTTGTAAGGATGGATTGCGAGATTGAGTTGGGCGAGTATATATGATGTGTGGTGATCGGCGTGTTGGTGTAGGTAGGAACAACAGCATAACACTCTCAAGGCAAAAAACAGCAAATGCTTCATTGAAAGGTACATCAAAACCACTTCAAACTCATTCGTTCAGTCATTATGGGCCTCTTTCAGCCCAGGGTCGACCCTCTGCCTCCTGGCATTGACCTCTCCTCCAAAACCGCCATCGTCACGGGCGCAACATCAGGCATCGGCCTCGAACTTTCAAGGCAACTGCTGGCCTTGAAGATATCAACTCTCGTACTCGCAGTACGAAATGTCTCCAAGGGAGAAGAAGTCCGAAAAGGTCTCCTATCTGACCCGGCTGTTAAGGCGGCTAACCCGCAGGCCGTGGTCAAGGTCATGAAGCTCGACGCCGAGGACTACGCCAGCGTCCAGGCCTTTGTTGAAGCTTTTAAGCGGGAGCATAACCAGCTTCATGTTCTAATGCTCAACGCTGGAATAGGCACCTTCGGTCGCGAGTTTGCGCCTACAGGGCATGAGAAGAACAACCAGGTCAACTACCTGTCCAACGTCCTCCTCCAGCTCAGCCTCCTCCCTCTGCTTGAGGCTACCGCTGAAAAAGAGGGATCGCCGACACGTGTCACATGGACGGGAAGTCGTATGCACAGGCTCACAACCCTGGCTAGCAAGGCCCCTTTGAAGCCTGGAGAAGGTGTCCTGGAACACTTTGACAAGGGGAATGCTCCCGCCCTGGCGGGCTACCCAGACAGCAAGGTCCTCGTCGCCCTCTTCCAGCTCGAGCTGGCACAGCGATACAGTCCCGAAAAGGTCATCGTCAATAGCTTCTGTCCGGGAATGGTATCAACGAATCTGTCGGGTGCAGCGCCGGTGTACGTGCGCATCCCCGTTGACATGATCAAGGCCCTTCGGGGGCGGTCGGCGGAGCAGGGAGCCTGGATAGGGCTTCACGCGGCACTTGTCGCCGGAAAGGAGACGCATGGGATGCCGTTGGATGATAAAGAGATTGTTGATCTAGGCGCGTTTTTGAAGTCGGAGGAGGGCGAGAGGGTGAGGAGGTTGCTCTGGGATGAGACAGTGGACGAGATGAGAGGGTTGGTGGAGGTGCCGTTGTGGATGGAAGTCAAGTCATAAGATAAGGTTGTGACTGTTTTGTTTACGCTTTTTCATTTGTGCCATCAAAGAGAAAGAGATGCTGATTCACGCAATGCCAACGGAACGCTTTGTTTTGATGATGCAAGTCACCACAACAGTGACAAAGACGTGCAGCATATTGATGCCTGATTTCAACCCTCACTCAAATCAGGCTGTCGTCGTACACAGCCAGTGCAACACGCATCTCCGACGTTTCATCTCCACCTCAACCAACAAGGTTGCGCTCCATCACGATGAACGGCGCGAGTGCGAGAAGCGTAAGCTGCGCGGGTTGCAATCGCAAGTTCATGAGCGACGCGGCTATGCAGCAGCATATTCGCGATAGAAAGGATGCTGCTCACGACTCCATTCCGGCTGAAGGTGATAAGGTGCCCAAGAAGGTGGTTCGAGCAAAGAGCGTCGCATCAACACCCAAGGTGATCACACAAACTCTAACCGTGAGCCAGCGGCTGACGTGACTCAGGCACCAAACACTCCGAACTCACCGGTGAAGGCGAAAAAGTCCAAAGATGGATGGTTCTTTCAAGGCACTGGCACGTCTTTGCTCTCTATTCAAAGCTCCCAGGTCCAGCCAGGCGATGTCGCTGTGACTAGCGATGGCGGATACGAGCTTCTCTGCAGTTACAACTGGGTCATCAAACCACAACCCACCGTCTACGTCCCAGGTGAATCTCCCTGATCCGGTTGAAATATATCCCAGCTGACAGTCACAGGCGAGCCTCCGAGACTGGTCTCCAGATCCCTCCCGATGCGCGTTTCGCCAGATTCAGGCGTCCACTTCATCGACCAAAACAGCTTCCGCGTCCCCAAGTATCCCTTCGAAGTCGTCTTTCAAGCCATGAATGTCATGAATCCTACATCCAAGTTCAGCGACGTCGATGTCCTCACCAACCGCAACAGTCTTCGCCACCTTCTCGACTTTTGTCGTGGGAAGTGCAGAGACAGCTTCCGCATCGACCTGTATCTTGTCCAGAACACCCTCGTCATTGAGAGACGTGAAAGGTCGACAAAGGATATGATCAGAGGATATGGGAACTCGGGCTTTGGTCACAGCTTTGAGGAAGCTGTCACTGAACCGCCACCAGGCATGACTGATATTGCAGGGCATCACCGCGTTCTCCAATATGACCTTGGAGGCTTGAACTGCGCCGTCCGCTTTGAAGTCGATGCTGTTCATGGCCTACCCGAGACTGAGAACGGTGCTCAGCAGACTGACGCACCTCCTGGAGGCTCAGTGGATCAGCTTGCCCAGTCACTGGAGAATGTTGCCATCGGAAGCTCAAAGCAGACGCCCTCATCCCCTGGCGCTAGAAGCGTCCGGGTAATCACCCGTGGCACAGTACCTTCCCAAACACAAGCAGTAGAGATCAAGTCCATCCGACGCAACGGGAAGCCCCTAAGCACGATGCTTCCACAGCTCTGGTTTGGCCGGACTCCCTACCTTGTTCGTGGCTATCACGACAATGGCAACTTCACCTTGATCCGCAGCGAAAACGTCGAGGAAAACCTCAAAGACTGGGAGGCTAAGGACCAGAACCAGATGGCTTTGCGCGGCGTGGTGTGGCTGCTGGGGCAGCTGCGAGAGGCCGTGAGGAACTCCGAGACGAAGTCGTGCATTGCTGTGTGCTTGGGCCACAAGCTCCTGAAGCTACAGGTGTTTTCTACAGCGCAGAAGAAGCTGCCGCTGCCGGAGAAAGTGATTGAGAGATTCTGGGAGAATGATTGAGAGGGGATAGGTTCTCGGCTGATAGTCTTGCGGCATGGGGGATTGTTATCCCAGTTGCCGATGGCTCCTTTCAAGAGGATAAGTAATCGCACTAACGAAATTATGATGATTATCAGCTCTTATGGCTACAAGAGCGGCGGTAACGAATGCACGATGTTCATGTAGAGGTTATAGAGTAGCAATGAATCCCGGTTCTCAAGATGCCACCACGGGAAGAGAAGCCCTCCTCCAGTAATCACAAAGACCAGCAAGAACCCCACGGCACGGGACTCAATAATTCAAAGAGCATTTAGTATGCAGATTATTCGTCAAAATTTCAACTGGAGCTGGTGACCATATTCCTCAGAGCTATTCTCCCCAGCTCACCTTCACAACATTGCGCCCCGCGCATCACTTCATATCAGGAACCGGCTCATTCCTTTTGGGACACGCCGGGCAGAAGAGATCGGCCGAGGTGCGCTCGATCGGTGTGATCTTGCCGCAGTCTCCCATCCTGCCCTTCTTCTTCATGGCCGTGGGGCAGACCTCCTGGGACCACGAGTTGTTGTAGAGCTTCTTGCACCAGGCGCAGGTGGCCCGGGTGAAGATGCGCTTGCACATGGCTGTGGGTTTTCGTTTGTGTTGGTTTCGTTGCAGGATGGAGAACTGCCGAGGTGAGTATTGCGTTGACGTGAACTAGGAGGGAGACTTGGAGGAAAGGGATGAGAAGTGAGGTCGGTTAAAGTCCTAACTACTTATAGTTGCTTGGTAGTACTGAATCAACAGGAATTATACATAGGTGTGTAAGACGAGAGACTGAGTGAGGCTGCAGCATGGGGAACACAACGTCGAGTTGGGACGGCCAGTGACTAGGAGAACAAGTATTCCACGAGGAAATATCACGTATAAATTCATTCACCATATCAACGCTCCATTCATCGCAATCTCAAATTTACCCTTCTTTCTCACACGTCTTGTTTTCACTGCATCTCCCAGGTTCCCGCTAATGGGTCTGATCCAATACAATGCCCTTTGTGTGAAAGACTTCGAACACCAACACCGGGGTACAGCATCTAGAGTCTGTGATCTTTTGTATTCGTAGTCCCTTTCTCAACTACGGTTCTCGTTGTTTGCCTAGGTAACGGTGAGTCAAATCAACATTCAGAGTAACCAAGTTTCAGAAACAGAGCATTAACCACCCTATAGTCCTGGAGTCTGTCCGGGGATGTGTCATGCCTGCTGTTTGCTGTTGACGGCGGACCTCTTTTACGTGTCAGAGCTACTCTCTCTAGTTGGCGATATTCACGAAGCTCCTGATGCTGGTACTAGGTTGAAACCATGTTCCCTATCCTTGTAAACGGCTAGTCATAGAGTCGACGGATAGTTAGGTAGTCATATTCTGCTTCTTAGGAATATCACGCAGAATGACAAACGGTCGGATGACCAAGCCAACACACTAATGATGCACACTGAGCAAACAACAAGGTAAAAAGTTCAACTCATAATCATCAAAGGGCAGTGATCAACATACGACGAGACGATGCAAGTTTGACATGGACTATGAGTCTTGCCCAAGGTGCTGCAGACCCCCGAGCACCCAATCCCCAATTGATTCTTTCACCTCCAGCTTCGATAAGACAGTCTCAGCTTCGGTAGTTGAGCTGATGCCTTTGACACACAAGCGATCATGCAGCCACACCTGTACCATGTAGATCATAACCCAGTCTTTTGTTCGGCTAATGCGAGGTGAAGATCGTATGGTGTGCCATATCAATCCTTGGAGAGAGGCTGAAGAGGTTTCAAGTGTTTGCTACAGGTCCGATGACTGCATGAGATCTACCAGCGGGCCGATTCCTCGAAGTGAAGGATCTGAATGCCGAAATCAGGTTGTGTCGACAACTTGGCCTAGGTCTTGTTAGTCGTGAAGATAGGTCGAAAGGACCCAGAAGGACTCTTTCATACATGTGAGTATGGCGATGCTAACAGATTCGGGGCTTGTTACAAACATTGTTGACTAGCCTATCTGTACTTCCCTTGCCTTGGAGATAGAGGCAGGATTAAGAACAGCATTAAAGGGCAAGATTTTCCGCATAAGAAGAAAATTACAATATCACACTTGCTGCAGATATGCGAGCCAACACCTGTTTTCCCTGCCAGCACGGAGTAGCCAGAATCTCCCCATGTAGACTGGGACTTGGCTCAAGCTTGCGAGCCAAGACGTAGGAGGCTGAATTCTCAAGATCGTTGCCAAGACGCCAATCGGAATAGCCTCCCCCCAAAACCCAGACAGACGCCTGTCCCGTATAGCGCATGGGCGTGTAGATAAGCAGGGACTGTATTGCGGCTAGAAGGATCCTTTTGTGTGCGCCTCGTTTTAAGAAACATGCCTTGGATGGAATGAGAGTCTCGACCCAGCCAGCAGCCGCGACGAGGGCCCCTTTTCTCCTCGGTTGCCAGCCTGACCAATCGGTGTTTTGTCGCTTGCCCAGAAAATGCTGCGGTATGAGAAGTGACAAGCTGTGCATTGGGTTCTGGAGCCGACCGGTCAGGAGAAGTGCAATAAGCGGCTGGTGACCCCTACACCCTGGAATCAGGCTGCGAAGGATCAAGTTTGGCGTTGTTGGGCAAAAGCACTTTGTCTTGCCCCCTATTATTGTGCCCACTAGAGATAGCCCTTTGTAAACTGTAATCAATAGAATGCGATGAGTGTTACATTAGTTCGAATGATGATTGCTTCTAGACTCGTTTCACTTCCTCAAATATTCTAATTAAGGCTCTCTATGTGACATTCAGGCTATCCGGTAGTCCGGGTCCCGGGATTGTAGCCTTACGCCTTATGCATTATGCACCCTGACGTTTTGAGGCCACCCATGATGCGCCACTGACTCATATTACGATGATTTTATTGGATCATGTGTCTGAGGGAGAACCTCAACTCCTTTTTGAGCCCCTCTGGGTTTTCACCATGTGACTCCCCTTGGAATAGGGCTGCGAAGACATGCGATGAACTGGGTCATCCAAAGTTATAGAGCAAGAGTATCTAGGCACACTTCTGGTCGCACCGATGACTGTCGTTCAGCTAGTTCATAAACCATTCGCAAAATACTGGTCCAACTAGTCAGCTCTCATCTGAGACAGTCCCCCATAGAGAAGTGACATCCTCCAAAAACCAAGGTAATAAAAATGTAGGTTAAACGTACAGATCTTGGCGTTCTTTTTATTTCAAAGACAAAAGAAAAAAGCCCTATTTCTTAAGGGCCAACCTCTTTATCGTCCATAGAGGTTGTATCAATAGGCGTTGTGAGTTCCTCTTTGACATTTTCCGTCTCCCCATCCCTGCCTGACCTCCATGCCGCGAGCATGTTGGAAAGCTCATCAACAACCCAGCTCTTCCCAATTCGCTGTTTAGCCGAAGACCATATCTTCCTTGCCTCGCAAGCATCAGGTGAGTAGGCATACTGAAGGAATTCAGTCCCAACAATCTTTTCAAAGACATCCTTGAGTTCCTTCGCCTCATCATTCTTAGGTGTCTCTTGAGCATGGGTCCAAATGCGCTCTTCATCTATGTACTCCTCTACGTCAGAGCTCCAGTACGCTTCAATCCACAGCCAAGCTGGAGGAGCGAGCGCAACAACGGCTGGAGCAAAGTGAGCTTCGTCCCAGTCCAAAATTCCTGTCACAGTGGCTGTCTTGTCGTCAGGAGTAGCGACCATGATGTTGCGGGGGAAGAGATCTCCATGGTGGAAATAGTATATTGGCGTATCTGGTCCAAATGTTCCGTTCAGTGCCTGCATTGACTTGACCATCTCGATCAAGCCCAACCAAGGTCCGTCTCCAAATCCTGGTCCTGAATACTTCTTATGCCAGCGTAGAAGGCGTGCGCAGAGCATTTCGACTGGATGCTGTGGCTCAATTGGCTTCTTAAAATCTTCGGCGTCGCCTATAAATTTGAAATCCTTCGTGGGGATGGCTTGGGCAGCAGTCTCGGTGCTCTCGAAATCTGGCAGACCGCCGGTTGGATTGGTGGCTTTCTGGATATCAAGCGAAAATGCGGCCACCTGCTTCGCAACCAAAATTCGTTGTTGTTGATTCAATTCATTCCAAATATCAATCAGGCGTTGTCCGGGAAGCCTGAGTTGCAAGATATATGGCTGCCCGATAGGATTCGTAGCCGAGGGGTCCTCGTCCATGGCCACGACCCGAGGAATACCAAATTCCGTGTAGGTACTCGCGAGATCCAAGATACGCTTGTCATAGGCGAGATGTGCCGATTGAAAACGTGGGATGCGAAGCACGTAGTCTCCTGGGGGTAGAGAGTCTCTTGGCGGCGTAGAATTATCCTTGGGAGGTATCATGTCCCTTTCTTCTGTATTCTTGATTTGGGAAGCTGGAGGAGGCTCTGGGGCGACTTCTGGTTCCTCTGATGCGATTGCTGGCTTTTCTCTAACGTGTATGCCAATGACTCGGTTGCTAAAGCCGCCCTTCATTCGCTCGATGCGAAAGTCTTCTGGGTCGTAAGATGGCCAATAGAGGTGGCATAGCCGCGGAACCTTGTGCTTGAACGTCTCAAACGGCTCGTAATCTTCGTACTCGGCCGTGGAAGTCGGGGAAACGCTCCGAATGCTCTCAGTCATGCTTTGCGGACTCGCGCAGGATCCGTCCTGTCTGCTGGGCGTGGGAAGGGCGGTGTGTTGTTGTTGGGCTGGGAGTGAATCAAGACTGTGCTCTGCCAACAACACCTCACCCCTAGGCTTAGTCATGGAAAATCAGGCGGTTTTGTTTCAGCTCAGTAAAGGAGGGCCATAGTGTAGCTGGGTATGAGGCTGGAATAGTTAATTATATCTTCGGTCCCATGTTGAGTATTCAAGTCGTCAGTGTGGGACGACGGCAGTAAAAGCCTGCATCGCTGGGCCTCCTCCAATTAAGGAGCCCATATCCACAGCGTCGCAGCCCGATGTTTCCCAACATCTTATCACCAGTTTAAAAGCTTGGTTTCTCCTGTCGGCTGCGTGTGCTACGTAACCATGCGTGACAAAAGCAAATGAGCTGCCCCTTTTATACATTCCGCACTCACCGGGCTGCAGGGATCCGTCTCACACCACTAACACCCAAGAGCAGCGCATGACCCGGCGAGCCTGGTATCGCCCACTTAGAACACGCCGACTCTCGCACAGCATGGTCAGCTGGAGTTGACATATCTCTTGCACTTCTGCCTACTTTTGCACAATTCTCTTGGTTGAAATATGAGTGGTTAATACTTTAAAAGTGCATAGAGGGCCTCATTGCCTTATGTGGTATCCCATCGAGATAATGCCCAATTCGAACCGCCTTGTAGAATCATGTCTTGGGCTCAGCCGAGAACGTTAGATAAATACCTAACGTTACTCCTAGTGCCCCCTCATTCTGAAGCCCAACCGTAAATTGTAGCTTCTGAAACCTGATTCCTATCCCCGAGAGCCATCCCAATCATGCCTAATACCAACAAGGCTCACACAAGTTCTCACCATTGCCCCGGAGCCCGAATGCCCGCAAGAGGCAATTGTCGATTCAGCAGATCCCAAGGGTTTTGCACACAACACCAGACAATGTGCTCGATACACTACCTGGTACACCTCAGGTGGGAGGGATGCAACTCTTGCCCCGTCCTGGTATCGTGTAGCCGTCACCCCCATGAACGGTTCTCCGAGGGGGAGCAATGCCCTAGCTGTGTCGCCGAGGCCAACGACCCAAACAGATGCCCTCGAAAATCAGAGGGGCAATGTTACTGGAAGGATGACCTCGGGTACTGTACAGTACACCAAGCTTGGTGCTATACGCACAATGAGCTCTACGAGTTGGATGGTTATGGATGCCAGAGATGCTATGCAGGATGAGAGGCAATATGCCATATTGATTCTATTTTGTGGTACTTTTCAATTGGGTTTTGATGCTGGCATGTGTCAAGAACTGGTCAAGTGTTGATGCTGCGCGAGAATGAATGGGCCGAACATCCTATCGTCAGTCTTTGATTTTTGGGGGGATTGTTTTTTCTTCTTATTCTTTTGGAGTATGGCCGACGACACTTTCCCCGGGGACACCTCATTGGTGCCTCAGGATGATTACGACAGTGAATCAGATACAGACTCTGGGTATACGGTGGCTTTTGTGTTTTGTTGCTCTCTATTTTAATTTGGCGTTTCAGGACCTTTCACCTTCTACCACCTTTTTCCATATTATACCTGCATCCATGAAATGCCATCAAGTACATGCTTCCTCAGCTTCAGGTATGGGTAGATTGAGCCCAAACTCACGAGCCCCTCAGGCTGAAAACTCATCACCTCTACGCCAAGCTCATAGTGTCCGCCGTCTGACCCAACAAGCACCTCTTGCCACGCCCGTTTAACCTGCCTCGATATGTCCAAGTCCCACGTGCCCTGCCAGACGATGTTTCCAGCCCAATCAAGTTTCTCGTAACGGAATATGCCAGCCGCGCTGTCTCTGACTTTGCAATTCCAGATTTCAAGCATCTCAAGCTTAGGCATATGCTTCGCAGCCTCCGCTACTTCGACAAGTAGCTCGTTTACCACGGCGCTTGAACATGTTAAAACACGATTTGACGTTAGTGCAAGTGTTGCTAAAGATGCCCAATTGTGAGAAAAACGAGACGAAAAAAAGTCTTGGGCATCAAAGGCGAAGGAGATGGAGAGGTGTTCGAGTTGATTGCTCCATGTGTTTTCTGTCAGGGACCTAAGAAGTCGCTTGTTCGATCGTGGTATTCGCATTCTTCCTTGACGGTGGTACATGGTACCGCACTCGTCGTAGAAACTGAATTGCTTCAGGGAAGATGGCATTTGAAGCCCAATCAGCGATGAAACTACCCCATGGATTAACGTTCCTGATCATGTCGTATGCTGGGGAATTGGTGGAACTGACCTTTGTCCCACTCCTTATCGCTCTTTGTCCGATTGTAGCACCACCTCTCAAGATGGATGACCTCAAGGCAGGGGGCAGCTTGGAACATTTCGGAAAAGGCTTTTGCACTAATGTTACGAAAGTACCGTCGACGAACGAGAAGACGGGTGATGACTGGTGCGCTGGGAAGAGAATCATGCTGGCCGAACTCGAACCCGAGGGCCCGCGAGCCCACGTAGGACCATTTCTGCCATTTCCATGCATTCAAAAAGGCCAGATCAAAGGGAAGATTTTCAAAGCGACTCGCGTGGTCTGTATGTGGATTACCTAGAATACATTCAGGCAACTGACCATCATTCGACAAATCCAAGCAATGCATTTGTGTCTCAAAAGACGAAAAGATGCCGAGCTCAACTGTGAGACTGTGGTTTTGCCAGGTAGAGAGGACTTCCCAGAGATATGAAACTGCTCGCGTGAAGATGTAGTTATTGTGGTGGTAACAGGGTTCATGATCATATTCCCAGACTGGTATCTCCAAGAGGACATGCTTGACGTAACCTCTACGGCTAGAAGCAGGACCAATAAGGCGTTCAAATGTTGAAATGCCCTCTGGGCGCAGCGAGACGTGGCGAAATGTTGATTGCTCGACAATTCGTTGCCAAGCTTTGCAGACACAGGCGAAATTTGAGGGGCGTGCCAGTCTGTCCTTTGACGTGTTGTACGGCGCCATGAGCCATTCCAGGATATAGAGCTGGATTTCTGGTGGGAACATATTCTTTGCTGCAGCCCTGCGGGTCATGGATCTGGTCATACAAGAAGCCATTTCCAGGTTGAGATTGGATGATTGGAAAATGTGAGCAGGGGCTCAAGTGTATTTTATAGGTATCTATGTAGCATCAAAGTAACTTTTTGAGTCATGGCCTTTTCAAGGCTGCAATGTTTTAAATACAGTTTTCTTCCCAACAAAAGTATACCTAATACCTGCAGTAAAATGCATCTAAGTTTATCCATGCATTGTATTGCATGTATAAGGCGGTTGAAGTCTCTGGTAATGGCATCAAACGAGGCCGTGCCTTTCCAGAACAAAGCCCATTTCTGATACCTACTGATAGAGACAGAGCCATCAAGTAACTTAACTATGGTGCTTCACCAGACCAAAGCCAGTTAGCGACAGCAACTCCTCTTGGGAAGGAGGATCAACACCAAAACGTTAAACAGCTGTTTTACTCGCGAACACACAGCGACGCTCCTTAAGTTTCGAGGCAAGGTTGAGAGGCATGCGAATGTGCATCATTCGACTGGGGCTTCTCTACTGTTTCTTGACCGGACTTAGCTTCTCGTAACATTACCCTGCGCCTAGTACCAAGCAGGATTAGTGACGTTCGTTTGAGGGACTAGGTTGGCTACTCTACACTTCAACATGAGGCTTCACCTAGAGGTGTGTAATGCTCGTAGTTGCCATTCATACAAATCTTCTAGTAAAGTTCTATACTACTCCTCTGACTAGATCCTTCGATCATGATTGGTCAGGGAAGAGGGATGATACAACACGACGACCAAGTCGCTGCATGTAACCCGATTCGGATGTCTAGGCCTCTTTATACAACCCAAAAACATATCCACCAAGGCTGTGCATAGGTAGGTAGACATTTTAGTATAACATACTGACGATCCTGCTTCACGTGGCACGGGAACTTTTAAAGTAAGCTTACTGTGATGCCGATCTTGTGAGTTGTTTCATCCTTTGTACCGCTTTGAATATGGCGGAGCAGAGACACTGATGACGGGTTATGTCATGGTGCGTCCAAGGAACATACTGTACCGAGATGCGTGAACCTATGGTTTTATTCTCGAGGACATGAAATACAATGCAGAGACGACATCACATGCTAGGCCATTGGATCTTGTGAGTCGTCCCACACCGCAACTGCTGCTGCGAACTTGGCACACTCTTTGACTAAAATCGGAAAATAGGCGGTCAATTCAGACCCAACACAGTAGTTTCATACTGCCAACGTTACAAAAGATCGGCAGCATGTCAATACCAGTTCTCTCTGGGCGAGATCCGCTCCATCCTCGGAACATCGGCCACGGCAGTGAAACTTGCATCTTGTGCTCTACCCTATTCGCACAAGATTTACTATGCCGAGTCTGACAGCTTCATCGATCGCTCCGATCAGAGCGATGTATTCGGTAGACATGGTGCACCGCCTTTGATATTCCCCCATGATGTGGTAAGAGATACGCGGAGAAAGGTTCACAGTATCTCTATCCATTCAGCACCCATATTCCAAGACAAGCTACGCAATTGCTTACGGTCCTACAGACGGGCGTCATGTCAAAAAGCGAAGAGTCGTCAAGTATAAATTGGTTGGATATCCCAGCAAGATCGAAACTTCATTATCAAACACAAACATTCCCAACATAAGATCAAACAGAGCATCAACTCCACCACAACTACTTCTACTACTCAAGTCGAGATTCATCATGAAGTCCTACATCGTCACCTTTGCCTTCCTCTCTAGTCTCACCCTCGCAAACCCCATCACCCAAGCCCCAGCAATGATGCCCAGGGTCGACAACAACGAGGGAGAACAAGTCCAAAAGAGAGAATGTAACAGCAGAGTCGGGGATGACTGTGGAGGAAAGTATGGAGGCTGCTGCCCTGGCCTAACTTGCTACGTGAGCTTCTCAACTCTGAATCCCACCTATGTTAGAAGCTGATTATTCCAGGTCACCTCTCTTCCTCTGTATGGGAAATGCAAGAAGAACTAAACCGAGTGTGGGCTTGGCCATGATACATGACGCGTGGCTAAGACTACCAAGCCGGCAGGGATACGACAGGGATGGAAAGGCAACACTCACTTGAATTCTGGGATGATGAAACGATGCACACACTTTATAGGTATCTACACTAACATAGCCACACTCTCTCAAGATAAAAAGTGCGCACTCAACGTCAAAGCTTCTTACTTTGCAACTTTTCGTGTTTTTGGTAAAGACTTATACGAAACCAACACCTCTTCTGGATAACCTCACCCTTTATCATTCTGACTAAGCATATCAAGATGCACATAACCAGGTGGGTCGTTAATGTGAGACCTGGGTGAAGACGGCACTGCCTCGGCATCCCTGAGATCAACACTCTGTGGGTGGGGGATTCATCTCCTGTAGTGACATCATTGAGGAGCATCAAATCTCCAGGTATCATCTTATTGCTCTAGTCTTTTTTTTCTTTGTCATGAAGCAATGCCACGCTATGAATAAAACTCCCAAAAGACACAAGAAAAAATGTACATGCACTCTATATTGCGCCTCTACCATCTCTAAACACCTCGTCATACCAGGGAGCCTCGGCCTCGGCCGTGGCGTTGCTGTTGCTGCACACCGTGTCCCAGTCGGTCGCCCGCAGCTCCCAGCTCTTGGTCTCCTTGTTTTTGCCGAATAGCAGCGACGTCTTGAACTCGCCCTCGCCGCGATACGGCTTGATCTCGAGGCTGCCGTTTCTCGCGTCGAGGGTGGTCAGTGATGTTGTGCTGTTGGCCTGCATCTGCACCTCGAGCAGATTCCGTAGGTAAGGAAAGAACCATGTCTTGTCCCACCAGGTCGACCTCCGACTCTTGAGGCCATTCCTCCAAGCATTGTGATGTATCGCTACAGGGATCGCCGTCGTCCAAAAGTCGACATATAGAGGAACCTCACCCCATGTGAGGTCCTTGTCTGAAGCTTCGACCAGCTTGGAGAGCGGGTTGTCGGCCTCGTATATATCGGCGGGGACACCCCGTATCCGTGGTGGTGAGACACCCGCCTCGCCCGACTGCTTCTCCAAGGCGACGGGGTTGTCGACGGAGACAAAGTAGCCGCCGTCTTCGGAGTAGCAAGTCGGATAGAAGAGCTCTTGTGTGTAATCGAGGCCGAGGTGATATTCGAATTCGTCGCGCGACCACTCAGCAGTGGCCCTGCCCGCATTGTCATCGGCGAAATCGTCGAGGTGGACATGTCGGCGCCACAATTCCTGCTCCCCAAACACCTCTGCGAAAATGCCTTGGTCGCCAGCGAGATCCTCGTTGGAGTCGATCTCGAGAAGGTCTCTGTCCATCCTGTCCTTGACACGTTTAAAATACCGACGCATGTCGCCCGCGGGGCCCATGAAGCTGCCGCTGTTGACATACTTGGGGCGCATAAACTTCCACCGACCAATCTTGTAGTCAGTCAGGAAGCCAAAGACGTCAGGCGGGAGGGTGCTCTCGGGCACATCGTGGCAGTAGAGGTTGGAGATCTTGTCGCGCGGGGCAACACATCCTTTCTGGGCAGAGATGACGATGGTCTGCTCCATTAAGCCTTCTTCAAAGCCATACTCTTCGAAAAGTCGCTTGTTGGCTCGTTGGTTGCTGCTAAAGTATCGGTGGAGGAGGACGCTGGGGGGTAGCTGCATCCAGATATCGTGGGCATCTAGCATGAGCACCAAATCGTCGTCGCCGAGTCTGTCCTGGTCGGGCGCATCTGGACCCGTCGCCCACTCCAGGTAGTTGAGGGTACCAGTGATCTTGCCCAGCTGTGACGGGCCAATGCCCTCAGCGTCGGTGTGAAAGTCTTTCTTCCAGTTGACGATGACGGGCGCGGGATACCCCAAGGCGACGATGCTGCTAATGACTTTGCAGAGGTCATGGCTGGGTCCATCGACGGGGAGGACAATGACGAAATTTCGGTGTCCAGCAGATATTGAAGTCGGTGATAGGGAGGAATCGAAATGTATCGGGGATTGGGGATGCCAAACACTGTCATTAATCATCTGGTCGCGTTGGTCAGCTATGACGACGAGATGCGGGCGGGAAGGGGAAGATGCGGGTGCAGTATCACATACTAGGTAACATAAAGTTAAAGTGACAGACAGAAGAGTAAACAGCAGCAGACACCCCCTCCGGGCCAATCTCAGCTTTGAGCCTCCATTGAAGCGGTAGAATCTATACCGAGGCCGCACCGTCACCGTCGCGCCTGGGAGGGCAATGTGTGAAGACATGTGTCATGGGGAGACCGAGGGATGAGGCAGCAGAGGGAGGGAGGACTTTTTCGCATGACAAAGGGGAATCGAAAAGCGAATAACCAGATAAAGGGAGAGAGGGACAAGCAAAAAATGGTGGCGCCCGGGTAGAGAGAGAACAATATAAAACAGGCTTGCGTGCGTTTGTCTTGTGCGCTGCACAAACAAAGCAAGCCCATCTCGAGGTCGATTGCACTTGATATTTGTACATTTGCTGTGCTTTGCTGCACCAGGCTCTCGCACTCCATCCCTGAATAGTCAGAGTAAAAAAAAAACCGCGTCCAACACCAGAGTCAGGCACGCCCCGCGGCGCTTGACGTTTCTGCCTATGTTGATCACCCTCTCTTGCGCCCCCAAGAAGTTCCCATCCTTCTTCCTCTCCGTCAAGCCAAGGGGGCGTGTAGATAAAGCTTCTCCCCCCATGGATCCAAGTGGAGGTTTTGCCGCTAGCTCTACTAATTCGAGACAGATCATCTCATGCTCGGGCCATCTGACTGGCCGCACGCCACCTAGGGCTGTGGCCGTGGAGCCAACTGCCGGGGGAGAAGAGCAAGCCCTGTTTCCCCCTGTCGTTCTTGTCTTCTCCCCTGGTGTCGCTGCCACGACCGGTCAGGAAGGATCCAGCTAATTTGCACATGACCAGCCGGAGACGAGAATTGGTAAAACTGGGTGACAATCTCTTGGAGTTGCGTTGATCCCGCAATGCGCTGCCCCAACACTGCCAAAGCCTAGACTCCACAACAATGAAAGAACCGCCTCCGCTCCCCATGAAACATTCCTTGCGAATGTTGCAGTCTGACACCAGACAATGAACGATTGACCCATGGTCCAAAGTCTAAAAGCAGCGATTGGATCCCTTCCTTGTACGGAGGTACTCTGTACTGTACCACAGGAGGGAAAAAAAAGCCTCCGACTCAGCCCCTGAACAAAAAAGAACGCCTTGCTGTCCAGACGTGCTTGTGAAACGACGCTCACGCAAATGTTGCCCATTTCAATTATGCAGACACAACCAACAGCCTCTCAGCAGCCACGGCTGGACCAATGGCTGACGAGACTTCTTCCCCCGGCTACCAACAGTGTGCAGTCGTCGTCTGGCTAAGCGTGCATGTCACAGTGGAACCATATTTGCCAAGGGCTGATTCCTTCTGGCAATCCAGCTAACCATAAAACCCAACTTTACAAAAGGCTGACACCCTTGTACAAGGCAGAGTTCGAGACCGATCGATGTTGACACGCGGCAAGAAGGCTGCTGCACAAGGCTCTGCTACTGTCGCAAGGTACCGTTTCGCCAAGGGGGAAGGATGACGAAAGATCGGCCGCTAAACTAGCCAAGCATTTCGCCAAGTCGGCTCGGGCTGGCTACGTAAGTTCCACTCGCCCTGTCAAAATTCCATGGTCGAATCCTTCCCCGGCCCCAGCGCCCACGAGCCTCCTCCATGGCGTTTGCTATCAGGCTGAATAAAGGCATTTCGGCCAGAGCCACGGCGCGCGGGGATGCCAGCCCAAACGGACTGGCATGATGGATGCAAGTACTCTCGCCTCAGATATTCGGCATTTTCCGATCGTGGCTGATGATCCATTGTCTTTCCCAGCTCCGTTGACAGTCGGAAGAGGCTTCTTCCTGGCTTGCTTCGCCGCAGATACGACGGTGACCACCTGGTTGAGCTTCAACTACCTCAAAAGAGCCAACCATTGATCACTAATCATCTTAATCTCTCATCTCCGCCGTAACGATATTTTACCACAAGTTGCCAGCCGCCGTGATCTCGAGTGGGACGCGCAATCTATCTAGGCACCGACTTAACAACCCTAGAAACTCTGCAACTACGGAGCACTCCAACCAACACCTGCATTATCACGAATCAAGATAGGGCAACAGATTAAGCGAGAGCCCAGATCCGCGTATTCAAACGTTCCGCTTCAACTGCATTGATGTTGACCCGCTTCGCTCTCTCCATTTGTCTCTTTTTCTCCTAAACGGCTGCCTACCTATCAACGCGCGTCCTCCAACATCACGAGAAACTGCATCCAGGGGAACTATCTGCATTCGTATCTGACAAAAGTGCTTCTCAGTAGAAGCCTAAAATCAAAACCGCCGAGATATCAACCACGTGTTGGCGGAAGATGCCGAGGAAAAGAAATCCCGCCATTATCGAATCCTGCTAGAGTGGATGGCATACTCCATAACGCCGACGGCAAAGTCACCGTGCTTCTCCATGATGGGCCTCATCTTCTCCCTGACCCTGTCGCTCAGGATCCTGCTCCCGACGATTCGACACACAATCTCCCTCATGGCCGTGTCGGTCTGCGGTGTGCCGAGGTAGAGTTCGTCCACAATGTCCGGAAAGGATTCCGCATGCTCCCACTCGAGCTCGATGGCCCGGTAGAATCGATCCCTCGCCAATAGACGAAGGGCAGGTACGTCGTATTTGTCCGCCATGATGTATAAGCGAAGGGGGAGCGCCATGTCGTTGCGGATCTTGACCAATCTCTGCATCGCCTCCTCTTTGTCTAGTGCCACCAGCTCAGACAGCTTCATGACGGACATGGTACCGAGGCTTGGCTTTTCAGGGGAGTGTTCCGGTTCTTGCTCGCTATTGGAAGTGCTATCGCCATAGTACTCGTTGTATTCTTCCTCGGGCTCCGAGTTGGAGTTGGACCCCGTGGATGTGGAACTGGGTGGTTTGTAATCCAAATCATTCTCGTCAGAGTCAGCTCCGGTAGGTCCAACTTGATTAGAATTCAGCGGTCCAGGACAGGGAGTTGACGGGCGTTCGTCACCTGCTAAGAAATCTTCAGGCACACCAGGTGTGTCGTTCAGGTTCTCCTGAACCCCTTCAGGGCTCATCATGGCGACGATGGATGGCTTTCCCCACGTGTGGTTCACATTATCCGAGTACGTGCCTTTGTACATGAACTCAAGAAAGCGCTCAAGGACATCCGGGTCGTCATCAGGCAGCTCAACAACCCGAGAAGCAGCTTCCTGTAAAGGGATAGCCGTCAACAAAGCCCCCGCCTCCGAGTGTGATTACCAACCTTGAAGTTACTGCTCAAGGCCCGGTCAAAGAACGAGGACTGGGTGCAGACGATGGCACGATGGGCCTTGAACTCACGCCCACCGCAGCGAATGGTCATGTCGGAAAATTTTTCGCTGTGCAGCAGCTTTGACAGGGACGCGTGAATCGACGTGGCGCAGAACGCGTCTATCCCGTCGTCCTCTTCATCCCGATACTCGTTTCCGGTGGACGAGGGAGCCCCTGAGTGAGTCGGCATTCTCGTTTTGGTCAGTTGCCAGGAGGGTCAGCTGCTCAAAGGATCCTTCCGGAAATGACAGCCTCGTTTTCAAACACTTGGCTTCATGTGTTTTGATGTTGTTTGGAGGTTGAGCCACTTGATTGGCGGGAGAACGCACGTTGGCGGTTGATGGAATATGCAGGTGTATTCACTTAAGCCATTTAACGCCGGCATTGGATCTTCGGTGTTGGATCTCCGGTGCTGCTGCTCTTGTTGGTCTTGGGACTTGTGAAAAATTGCGTCTTCTTGGCCTCGTATCAAATCGAATGCTCATCTGAGTATTCTCCCACATCTGGCGCTAGCACAGCAGGTAAATCAAAATGGCCAATCTTTCCAACTGACAGCTAATCCCATGCCCCTATATAATCCATGACTCCCATCGCCAGCTCCCCGTTGAGCACCATCTCTCCCCGCATCCTCGATTTCATCACGGCGTCCTCCTCCTTCATGCCGATAAGCTGGTGCAATGCCAGACGCAAGGGGTCCCCTTCCGAGAGCGTGTTCTTGTAGATCACGTCCACAATATCCGAGAAGAATTTCGTATCCTCCCAGGATTTCGAGTGCCAGCTGTTCGTGATTGTTCGTGATGCAGCACTCTTTCCCACTCTCCAAGAATCGATCCCTGGCCAGGAGTCTCAGCCCCGGAACATCGTACTTGTCGGCCAACACGTAGATTTGAATCGAGTGCTTCATATTTTCTCGCGCCTGGTTTTCCTTCCTTGCGGCAGCTGCTGGCACGCCTCTCTGATATCCACATGGTAGCCTGCCAGGATGGTACCTCTTGGCAGGGATAGTGACAGAGGTGTCGGCACTCCTGGGCACAGGCGGTCTCTCTAGTCTCTCGAGGATCTCATGGCCTGTTCCCTCATCACCCTTTAACTGGCTATCACAGAGGATGTCCCAGTGGTCTGGGCTGATGTGAACCCAGTAAGCGCCCGTGTAAAGAAAGACGATGAGGTACTGGACGAGAGCAGGATCATCGTCTGGAAGATCAACGATCCCAGAACCACCCTCCTAGGAGTATTTAATATTAGTGACGCGCAAGTCATCCCGATCAAATCCTGAAACAAACCTCGAAGTTGCCACCGACAGCGGCCTTGAAGAAAGGTGACTGAGGACACACGATGGCACGGTGAGTCTTGAACTCTCGATCTCCACACCGAATGGTCAGATCGGAGAATTCTCCGCTGTAAAGAAACTTACGAAGTGCTGTGTTGCTCCAATTAGCGCACAGCGCTTCTGTAGTCCACTCCTTGACGTCCTCCGGCGTCGTCATGGTGGTTGCAAAAGCTTGCCTGATCGTGATGTAGAGAGCGAACTTGATTTTCGATCTTTGGCGATTCCAAAGATCGCATAGTTTTGTGGGGACAAAGGAGAGTCAAGAACAATTCCTAGAGACAGCTTGACCAGCATGGATGGCAAACGGCCTTGGTGGCTGGGCAGGCAGTTGCAGATTATTTGATCAGAGCGTAGGACAATCGCATGCGCCAATTCAATTCTCGAAGCATTTATCCGCTTCAAGTTTGAAACCAACACAGCGAGGTACATTACACAAAACGCACCCGTCCGCCCTCTGCATTAAATTGGATCAACCTCTGGCTCTTTCGAATAGCCCCCCTTGCATCCGAGCCATGATCAGGATATAGAGGGAAAGCTGCATCGGCTCATGTGGATCCTCTCAGGCCTGGCACACACACTCTTCAATTACTGGAGCTCTGGTTGGAACATACCGCCAACCCAATGGGAGAGAAATTCCTGTCAATCAAACAACACCGAAACCCAGGTAGCATCGGCAGGCCAAAATCCATCACAAGAATCCTTGCCACCCTATACCATACCAGGGTCATTTTCGGATCTCGCATAGCCCTGCCTGATAAGCGAGCAATTCGACAGCGGAGCCTCATATCGCTACAATAGCCTGCCGACCATACGTCTTAACTCCTTCCTGTGCCAAATCCTCGTCATCAACAGCGTCCAACAACCAGCTCTCAGGAAACAGATTCTTGAACTTGTCAAGCGTGCGCTCAAGCGCCCTCAAAACATGATCCTCGATCTCCTTGTGCCAGTACCACGTCACCGATGCACCACCAGCTGCCACCACGATGGACAAGAAGCACGGCGCCAGCACGGTCGGCTCTGGCCACCGCGTGATGATGAAATACAACGCAGTCCCTATTGCCCCGGCCCAGATGCCAAAGTAGACGATGAAGAGGTAAAGAAGGGACAGGCCAACCGCAGTAAAGAGAAATGCAATGACTGTACAGAAGAGGATAAGAAAACGCGCGATGGCGCGGTTGCCCACCGAGTTGAGCCGACGCGACGCGGAGCGGGATGATGTGAAGCGGTTCAGCATCGTCACCCGAGCCGACATGGCGTAGACACGGATTGATGGGGACCGTAGCATGGTGCGTATTAGGTACGTCACGATAAAGACCAAGCTGAGCGACAGTCCCCAGGTCCATATCTTGGGTGGCGTGTCGGTAAGCTCGGCAACCTGCATGGAGAACACGGACGTGATGAATGATAGTGGGACAAAGAAGAAGGCGAGCTCGGTTAGCTTGTTGATGCCGGAGGTTTGGTCAATGACAAGCGTTGATTGGGCGAGGCCGGTCGACGCGACGAGGAGATTCAGTGTCTGCTCAGAGCGCGACTGGAGAGATTGGAGATCTGCCATGAGCTCGTCCAACTCCTCAGCCAACTCGGGAGAATTGGAGATGAGACTGGTGGCCTTGTTGTGTGCTATCCATTCTCCCAGCTCTTGAAGCGTTGAACGAACCCAGCCCACGTTCTGCCTCGTCATGAGCCCAGCCGACTCGAGAAGATGCATGTGTAGGTCAGCACCCAGATCAGCGTCGATGTGGTCGAGCATTAAGCGCAACTCGGCAAGCAGCTGCCAGAGATCGTCCAAGGTCAGGTGCGTGAGTACAGACGGAATGAGCGAATCGTCGTGACAAAGCTCGCTGGCTGGGACCTTGCTGATGTAGCGGTAGACCAGGTCCATGGTGGACAGGGAGTACTTTCGCGCAAAGTCGCGATCACGGACACAAGGCTGTGGAGCCTTGTAGTCATCTCGTAGAGTCTGTTCGTACTCCTCGTCGTATTCCGTGTCGCTGTTATACGACGAGTCGGTCTCGTATGTCTTCTCATCTCCGTGGGCTAGCTTCTCCTGCAGTTTATCCTTCTTGTCTTTGAGTCGTTGCTTTCTGGCTTCCTTCTTGTCCGCTTTGATCTGTTTCTTGGATCGCGCCGGGGGCGGGGGGTCAAGATACGTCTCGTCGGGATGCGCAGTTCGCCAGAGCTCCTCTTCAGTATAAGACTCAAACTCCATAGCGCGCGGCATGAATGTGAGCGATGGTGTGACCTCTTTCGTCTTGTCGTGTGTCATGCTACGCGGTGGGTCAAAGACCAGGACAACTGGGCTCACGTCAGCTTACACCAGGCGATGCCGGTATATAAACTCACTCGTCTTCCTCCCTTGATCGTCCATACTTGACCAGTAACCCATCCCCTCAGGGGCCATGACCCTGAGATCTCTGTTGGTCCAGTAGGCTGGGTTTCGCGGAAGCACGGGGTGGAACGTGCTGTAGGGTCGGTACACATTGGTCGTCTTGGTCCTGATCGATGTGCTCTCGAGCTTGAGATGTACCGAAGACTGGGGCAACCCACACATCTCTGCTTCCTTCTTGAGTTTCCGTTTATGGTCCTTGAGGTTCTCCTCTGCGCGCTTCCTTCTCTTCTCCGTCAATAGTAGCCCATACTTGTCGAGAACAACGTCACGCTCCATAGTCCACCGTCCGTCACACACTCGTTTGTCGATCTCATCCTCATAGAAGCCCTTTCGGCCCAGGTAATGAAGATGGCCCAGACGGCCCCAGCGGAGATGCGCCCAAGATCGAGACTTGGTCCTTCGAGGTACGTTCCATTCCGTGCGCTGACCAATCCCCGGAAGGGCACGATGGCGGAAACGTGTCTCTCGCTCAGCCCAGTTCATCCAGACAGCATTCTTGAGCTTCAGGCCGCTGTCGCTGGCACTATAGCCCGATGCGACAAGATGTTCGTACCAAAACTCGGGGTCAATGGAGTACAGCTGACCCAAGGCTCCTATGACGAAACGACTGAGGTCGCTCACCATGATGACCCGTACCTGGGAGCCGGCAGGACGTTCTTCGAGCGCAGTAGCAAGCTTCATCTTGGTGGCGATTGGTTCGCTCCGTTGAACAGTCTCATCGGAAAGATAGTCGACAACCGAAACGGTAGCGGACTCGAGCCCTTCGAATCGCTCGCGGCGTGTGATGTTGAGCCATCGAGGATCCCATCGCGCGCGGTTGTCGAGCTCATTCATGTATAGCTCGGAAACAGTCTCGATCCAGAGTGCCTGATTAGAGAAGTCCTCATGCTCTTCTTGCTCCTCGAGAATGGCTTCGCGGATCCCAGCGACCTTGGTGTCCATGTCCCGCTTGCTCCTCCCATACGACATGGAGCGCGTAGCCCTCCTCAGCCGAACATGGCGACTATGCTCGACGTCCTTGGCCAGCTCCGAGTCGAAGCGCGGCTCAGAATGATCCAGGTCAATCGAGTTGCGCGGCACGCTGTAGTGAGGGTTCCAGCGCTGCGACGAGGGCCAATCGAGCTCGTAGTTGGCGAGGCGCTCCTCGTCGGCGGCCGCGGAGCCGCGACGCCTGTTGCTGAACATGGTGCCGGCGTTTGAGGGGCCTTGCTCGAGACTTGGATAGCATCAATATGGCGCGATGAAGAGGGGAAAAGTTCAGTTCAGCCTTGCGATGGACCGAACCGGGACCTGAAGCTGGGGGCCAAAAACGAAATTGCGCCTGGAGGCTGCAGCCGGGGCTTGGCCCCATTCTTCTGGGGCAACATCCCTGCAATATCGCATTCAGCTGCCTATATAAACAGCATCGCGCCCGTTGCGCTTCGTGGTGCAATCATGGCGCGGTCTGGCTAAGAACTGGAGCTCATAGATGATGAAGATAATGTGGATGGTTTGTGGGAGTTGAGATGCCAAGGGAGAGCTCAGCACATGGAATGCATGGGTGAGAGCGGGAAACAGTGGAGATCCCGTGCCACCGCACAGCGGACAAAAGCTTGGCCACGAACGAGTTTCCCGATGCATGAGAGAGAAGGATTAATTTTCCTTGCCTATTTTTGGTTATCTCTCTATTGAAACATTTCCTCTGCTTACTACAGCTTGGATGGATGTCCATAACCAAGATCATATCTTCCACCTATCGCGATCATCCTCCCCAGAGGTTGATTGGTGAAACGTCACCTTCGGCACAACCAAGCCAGTCCCTGCCACCCTATTATGATCGCGGAGTTATTTGAACAAAAGCCAAAGATGACCAGATTGTTTACCTAGTTCTTCCGATAGACCTATCCTTGTGCTGGGTAGTAAACAGTTGTCGGTGTGTCCGCCTCCACCTACCACTTCGCGACGGTTATCTCAACTTACGGTATCCCTTGTCCCATCTTCACTCATTGACACCGCCCCTCGACCGATCAAGGCAGTTCTATACCGAATTCTGGTGTAATCCAAACCATTAAGCTTTCCCGAATACAACCTCCAACCCTGCAACACCGCAGGAGTCAAACAATTCCCATCAATCGCCCAATGCGCGAGCTCGTATTGACTAAAAATGACCATCCCCCAAAAACGTGGTCACCACGGAGTCCGCGGCGTCGCGTCCATCCGTTCTCGGCCTTCTGCTGTAAACACCACCAGCGGCCCAGGACCCCTAATCGGGACATCTGCCGGAAAGTCGGCAGATGGCTCCCGACCTCAAACACCCGTTTGGGTCCGCATTGGACCCGGTCCCCAGGTCCGTGATTTCCTCATGGGGCGGTGAATTGGCGGTCCTGAAACAAAAGCTCGGGAGACCCTTGCACGGACGAGAATTCTCCACGGCCCGTGGACAAGAGCATTATTTTCTCCGGACGGCATTCAACATCTCCAGAGACGCGGATAGAATGGGAATAAATACAGTCGAGTGCCGTCTTAGTATGTTGGCTTGCTCCTCTCATCTTCACCTCGTCTTCACTGCAACACCAAACCTCAAGCTCAAACCGCCATCATGCACTTCGCTACCCTCGCCACTCTGACTGCCGCCCTCATCGGCACCTCTGCTGCTGACACCTGGGGAGGTTCTGTGTCTCTCGGCCCTTCCAAGTCCACCATCGTCAAGGCCGTCACCACCCTCATCCCCGGCGCCGCGCCCCCCACGCAGAACGGCATGCTCTTCCTGTGGCCCGGCATGTCCAACGGCACCGGCGACCTCGTCCAGACAACTCTCGAGGCTTGGCCCGATAACTCCTGGTGCGGTGCCAAGAAGGGCGAGTGGTGTGTCCGCGCCTCCCTCTTTGGCTCCTTCGGCCAGCTCGACGGCCCTTCCAGCCCTGTCCGCGGCGACCAGAAGGTCAAGATCGCCTACACTCTCCTCAGCGACAAGGACACTTGGCGTCAGGAGGTGACCGACGCCGACACGGGCAAGCAGCTCAGCGTCTTCGAGTACAAGTCCGGCCCTTACATGCGCGGCTACGGCACCGGCACCGAGTGCAACAACAACTGCAGCCCCACCGTTTCCGAGCAGCGCTACCTCAACACCGAGATCACCCTGGCCGGCGCCGACCCCGACTTTGGCAAGACTATCTCTACTGCTCAGAAGGCTACTTACAAGGGTCTGACCAGCACCAACGGCGGCAAGGTCTGGAAGATTAGCGAGATCCGCGTCCCTGCCATGGTTTAATGTCCTGGGGTTTGCACAAGACGAGATGAATTTGACATTCTGTAAATGATGTGGGTGTACATATGGGTCTTATGTGTATATATGCTGAATATTAAATACGTGTGGCAGATTGCCTCACATGATGAGAAGTCTTTCACTCTGAACACGGTTTCGCAAGAAGAATTGAATGTATAGGCAGGAGGCTAAGCTGTAACCAAGTGGTTGACTCATTCGTATTCTAGTTATTACTGTCTTTCCTGGACAGCATAACGTCAAAGGTTTGTTGACCGGAGTTATCGAACAAACACCCAATCCAGAGAACTAACTTCAACACCTTTTGGGCCTCTGGCCATGAAGACAAGCCAAGGTCTTGAACAATGCCATACATCCACTCTGCAAACATATCGTCCTCTGGAGAAACACTAATGTTCCATACCATGAGAAGCCAAAACAAAACACCAAGAGGTGGTTTCGCAGAAGATTCCCTCAACCTAGACAAAGTATCCCGAAACATGCCATCCAAGTGCTTTTGTCGTTGACTCATGCTCCGCCATCGAAAGAAGATTGTTGCCGTAAATGCCATCATCCCGACGCGCAGGGTATCTTCGATGGGTGACTCTGGAAACGACAGTGCCAGCAACCGGTACAGGATTGAGACCATGATCTCACTGAAAGTGTTTGGCTGCAGTTTCCGAGACGTTTGATGCGCGAGATTGCCGAGAATAGCGAATTCTTGTAAGTCTTTCCAGACGTTGGCTAACCTCTTATCCAAGGTCTTGATAAACGCCGTGGCCTCGTTTTCCGGAATGTTGACCTTCTTCAGGCCGCGTATGAGACCTTGGCTCGCGATGTATGGATCCCAAGAGATATTTGTATTGAAAAAGACTGGCTTACAGCCGAACCGAAGAACCAGGCCAAGATCAACTCTGATACATGTTAGCCGGACTCTCAACTGGATATGTGTGTTACATACCTGCACACTTTAGCTGGAAGCCTAGCATTGTCGAGTCTGAGCATCTCAAGACCACCTCGAAGGTCAACTATCCTCGCCATACCGGCCAAGTGGTTCTCCGCGGCGGAACGATCACCGATAAGCTCGGCAGTCAAGCCCAGAGTGACGACGACCATGATCGTAGCGTCCGATATAGACGCAGGGTTATCAGGGTCGTTGAGTCGCTCTTGAAGGAGTCGAAGTGTTTTGAGGAAATGGAAATGTGACAATGTGCCCTGGTCTCTGCCAAAATACTGGTCAAAGTAAGCCTCAATGGAGAATATTGCTGAGTGAAAGTAGACCAAATCGACCAAGAGGTTGGTCGTCCAAGAGGATTGTGATGCATCGACTTGAAGGCAGATTTCTGAGGGATACAATGCTCCCTTCATGCCGTAAAAAGCTTCAAGTCAGGTCAGTGACGAAAAGGCCAATGATCAGCTAGACATACATCTAACCAAGTCCAGTTTCATATAGGGCTGAAGAGGTTCTGGAAAATCAAGAAGAGAGAAATCTGACCCAATCCGGGCAGGGATAGATCCATGCTGGATTTCTACTTCCTTTTGTGCGTCTTTCTTTAGGATCCAAGATTTGACCCCAGGACGATCCTTTCGTGAAGGCCTTCCTCGAGACACATGGCTTTTTACAAGCTTTTGATTTTTCCGGCTGGGCTTCCGGGATGGTTCCTCGACTACAAACTCTAGTTGGCGGTCTGGAATGACTGTTAGTCGTCATGAAGCTGTTGCCTGAATGCCGACGTACTTGGAGTGGTATGTAGCCTTTGACCTGGCATGGTACGGCTAAAGGAGTCAATCGTTTATGGTTCTCGAAAGCGGTAGAGTTTCGAATTAGTAACTTGGGAAACGATAAAGGTCGTCCTGGCCGACCCCAGTGGAGTTGTCAAGATGTATGAGGTGGTTGAAGAAGCAGAGTCGCCACACGAGGTTGGTGCCCGGAATGCCGAATGCTTAAATCCGACCGCCGGGTAAGCCCGCGTAGGGCTGACTGGGCAACTGGAGCGAACGTGTGCGGATATTTGAATGGATGCCTTGTAAAGCTTTATTTATAGGCATGCTTCAGGGGTATATGAGATTATCCAAGTTATCCAATCACAAATTGGTCCAATTAATTACTCAATATCATGTTAAGATACAACTAGGCCACCCAATTTCAACTCCATCTCCATGAGAACCACACAGCAGTGAGTAGTACCATGAACGGCATTCGCGACATTCCACCGCCCTACATCTGAGCAATGATATCCTGCACCCCAGCGAAACTGAGCTCTTTGAGTGTTTCGTTCCACACCTGCTCCGACAGTACTTCACCATGGGTGTAGAACCAACAGGCAAGCCTAGACTGTGTTAGCGATGCTCCTTATCTGCAGAGGGTCATAACTCACGGAGAAATCTGGCAGTTCATGAGAAAACAACCGTGGGACTCCTTGCCATGCCCGAACACGGCATCCACATACGTCGCCGCACCCCTGTTTAGTGGTCTACCTGCGATGGTGTTGAACATTTTGGCAGCCACCGCGACAGCTCCTGTAGCGTGCTGCGGTAGGCCAGTGCCTTTCGTAAGGCCAGGGTCGACCATGTTGACGATTACTTCGTTGGGATCAACCTTCTCTGTTAGTCTCACGATGAAGAGTTGGTTCAGCAGCTTTGACACGCCGTATCTCTCCTGACCGCTCCAAGGGGTAATCGTGGTGTCGTCAAAAGAAGCCAGGAGGGGTCGCTCATCTTTGTTGGGAAAATTGCATAGATGAGCCGTGAGGGAGTTGACGATGGTAAGCCGAGGTGGGCCTTGTCCAGCCACTTTGGTCCTCAATACCGGGATAAGTAGAATTGTAAGAAGTGCTGTGCTGATATGGTTGACTTGAATAGCCTTCTCGTGTCCAGTGGCAGCTACTTTCTCAAAGACGAAGGGGGCAAGACCGGCGTTCAGAATAACAGCATCAATCCGCGACAGGTTGGTTTGGCACTTTTTGGCAAAGGCTTGAATGGAATCGTACGACTCCATGTCCAGCTGCCAGACCTCGATCTTTGCAGAAGGCGCCACAGCCTGGAGCTTCTCGGCCGCCGCCCGGCCCTTGTCAAGTGACCGGACACCCATCACAAGATGAGATAGACTGATAGAGAGGAACTGCTTGGCAGACTCGAAGCCAAGGCCAGTGTTTGAACCAGTGATGACGGCACAGCTACCCTGTGCTTGGGGGAACTTTTCCTTGGTGGGTAGTTCGATTGTAGTGCGGAACTGGTTTTTGATGAAGATGGAAGGAAAGTTAGGAGGGAAAGGGTCCATGTATCTCGAGGGGACCGACTGCGAGTCGTTGCTGTCTTTCTTGCAAGGCATTATGGAGACGGAGGAGAGGTGAGTCGGGAGGGTATTCAAAGAATTTCTACAATGCAGAGGAGGATGTGAGAAGAAATTTTGAGGCTGATGATAAATTGGACCTTAGAGCAGAGAGAATCGAGACATTCTTATACTTGAGACTGGATTTTTCTGGCAATACTTTTCTCTTTAGGCATGGAGTTAAGGGAGATTGAGCCATGAGGGCATTGCCAAAAGAGGAAATTCAAAAAGTCTTGGCATTGTGGAAACTTCGTCATGGCCAATCAGCTTCATCCTCTGACTGGCTTGTCTAGCTTTTGGCTTACACCATGGAACATGGATTATGGTAAGAGACTGCGGAGTTTAGATATGGGCTGGAAAGGAACACAGGTTCATAATTAATCAGCTTGGGTATAATGAAGAGATGGAATATCCCGAGGTTTCCGATGAGGGAGGTATGCTCATGGCCTGGTTGTTGCCGAAGTTCCAACCCTGTAGCAGTCCTGGGCGGTATCTATGCAACTGTACCTAGCCATTTGAGACTTCAAAGAGATCTTCCATATGGACTTCAACAAATAAAATTGATAGAGAGAAGTTCCGTCGAGAAAGTTGAAAAGAACGTAGTATTCAGTGCTTGGATTCATGTCCGTTATTAGTACTCTGAGACATGCCAACCTACCTACCCAGCTCTGACTACCACCCCTCGTCCATATGATGAAATAATAGGATTAGTCTTCCACAGTCTTCTCGCATCCTCGTGGAAAGTGTAGTTAATATGGCGGCAACTGCTATTTATTTCCCAAGTTCCATCATGAAAAATGCCGAATCTATGTGGGGTTGCCGAGCTATGCTCCTTCAGGTAACCCGAGGCACAGCTACCTTGCAACGGGACCGTCGGGGAGTCGGACATGTTTGTGGGACCAGACTTATAAGTTGCTTCGCGCTTGCCATTTGGATGATTATCACACTTTAAATTTAATACTCCCATCAGTGTCAAGAAACGAACCATGTCCGCTGCCGCCCAGAGACTAGAGAAGCTGTCGCAGCAGCTTGAGACCTCAGGTCAACGAGCCAAGCATGCCCTGCTGGAAGCAAAGCCGAGTGACGTGGTAAGTTACAGACCAGAGCTTCATGACTGGTGGCGATAGACTAATTTCGGGCTACCTAGGTTATCACCGTCTCTGTGCGCACTGCTCTGACCAAAGCCCGTAAGGGCTACTTGAAGGATACGCCTCTGGAGGGCCTCCTTCAACCTCTTCTCAAGGTCTGTCAATCTTCAAATTTCCATCGCAAAAATTTCGACTAAATTAACCCTGTTGGTCTCTGTAGAACGTCCGGGAGAAGGCTGGCTTTGACCCAAGTCTCGTCGAAGAGATAGTCGTCGGCAATGTCCTCCACAAAGACGCTCCCTTCGTGACAAGGGCATCAGCCATCGCCGCAGGCTACCCAGCCACAACAGCGATTTCAACAGTCAGCCGTTGGTGCTCCTCCGGCCTCTTGGCCGTGGAATCAGTGGCGAACAAGATCGCCGCTGGTGGCATTGATATCGGTCTAGCCGTGGGAGCCGAGAGCATGAGTATCAACCCCGACAACGGATCACCTGATTACCCAGAGGAGTTTGAGAAGAACGAAACGATAAAGGATATTAAGATGCCAATGCCATGGACCTCCGAGAACGTCGCTCGCGATTTCGGCGTCACGCGAGAGAAGCAAGACGAGTATGCAGCAGCTTCATCGCAAAAAGCCGAGCGCGCTCAAAAGTCTGGCCTCTCGTCACAGGAAATTGTACCCATCAAAACTACGTGGAAAGACCCCAAGACAGGGGAGCCATGCACCGTCGTCGTGGACAAGGATGACGGAACTCGCTATGGAACGACTAAGGAAGGACTCTCCAAGATTCGATCCGCATTCCCCCAGTGGCCTCCCGCTACCACGACAGGTGGGAATGCTTCTCAGATCACCGATGGTGCGGCTGCAGTCCTTTTGATGCGCCGTGATGTCGCAGAGCGGTTGGGAGTGCCTATTCTAGGCAAGTTTGTGAAGTCGACCGTCGTTGGACTCGACCCTCGCATCATGGGTATCGGTCCTGCTCTTGCAATTCCCAAGCTGTTGGGAAAAGTTGGCATCTCTAAGGATGATGTTGACGTTTTTGAAATCAACGAGGCGTTTGCATCCATGGTATGGAACCCCATAACTCTTTAAGAATCCTTGGAAGACTGACATGAGTTAGCTCGTCTACTGTGTAGAACACTTGAAACTGGATCCTAGCCGCGTCAATCCGCGAGGAGGAGCAATGTACTGATTCCGGCTTCCTGAATGAATAGTGCAAGTATAGCTAACGATGTGTTGATAGTGCCATCGGCCACCCCCTCGGTTGCACAGGGGCGCGACAAATCGTCACAGCTCTGGCTGAGCTTAAACAGACGGGTGCTAGGATTGCTGTGACCTCCATGTGCATCGGTTCAGTAAGTCCCCCGTTATTTCTACTTTCATTTGATTTCGTAGCCCTTTAGTTACTGATGCTTGACACAGGGTATGGGAATGGCTAGTCTGATTGTCTCGGAGCAGTAAGTCCAGGCTATACACACGATGGTGAAAACAAGAGGCTATCAGACCGGCGCCGGAACATTTGAACATTTTTAAGCCTAAATCTGCTTCCCTGATGCTTCTTTGTAAACTAGACTGTAATTCTGGGAGGCATATACCTATTATCAATGAAAGAAAAGCTTCCTCGACTTGATGTCTCCAGTAAGGGTTTGCGAGAATGCAAAGTCCAAATCCCTCAACATCGAACTCAGCACTGTCTTGTCCCCCGCTCGAGAGACTCCAGAGGGGTAGGATGAAACATGCCATCCTATCGTCGAGAAGCCCTCGGCGTGGGGCCGAGGTGGGACGATTGTTGATCTTCATGGTGTTTCCACCGCAGAACCAACAGCCACAATAACAATGAACATAAACAAAGGTGGGACGATCTTGAGCATCCACTTCCTTTATCTGGCCCCACGCTCTTAGCTCCCGAGGGATCTCACCCCCCTGCTTCCCCGGACTCCTAGCCCCAGTTTCCCCAGATTTTCAAGTCGTCCCCGCGTTTCCCCGGGCTCGAGGGGCAAGCTGGCTCCGTTATAAAGGACGCTGTCTATCAGATGGAAGATGGCGATGTCCTTGATGTAGCCCATCCTCCTACATTAAAAACTCAAATCCTAACCCTCTGCTCAACATGAGAGACTCTACTACCCATGAAGATGCTTCGGCGGTTGGAAAACCTTCGCTCGATGCCGTGGAGGACATCACCGAACTTGAACCCGTCACACTTGATAGCGAGACTAACAAGCGCATTGTCCGCAAGATCGACTGGAAGCTGATGCCTATTGTATGTGTGACATGTTTCTATGAAGGAGACATGCTCTGACCGAGTCTTAAACAGCTTTGCATCACTTATGCCCTCCAATACTATGACAAAGCCGTCATCTCCCAAGCTGCCATCTTCGGCTTGCGTTCCGATCTCGGGTTGGAGTCTGGCCTACGTTATTCCTGGGTTATGCTCATCTTCTTTTTCGGTCACATGGTGGGCATGTATCCCTGCTCGTTGCTCGCCCAGCGCTTCCGTCCTCGGCGAGTCTGTAGCACGCTCAACATCATTTGGGCCATGATCGTGCTCACAACCCCCGCGTGCAAATCATACTCTGGAATCCTCGCCAACCGCTTCTTCCTCGGCCTAGTCGAGAGCGGCATCAGTCCAATCTTGATGTTGGTTGTTGGACTCTGGTATACACACGAGGAGCAGCAGTTGCGTAGCTCGTGGTGGTATTCCTTCAGCGGCGGGAGTCTGCTGGTCAGCCCTTTGGTCAACTTTGGTCTCGCTCACATCACGGGAGGCGGTTTGGCACCTTGGCAGTACATGTTCCTGGTCGCTGGTGCTGTGACCCTCGCGTGGGGAGTGTCGCTCATCTGGATCTTCCCAGAGACGCCCCAAGAGGCCAAGGGGTGGACCCCGGAGGAGAAGAGACTGCTCCTGGAGCGGAGTCGACGTGATAACTCGGGCACAGAAAACACCCGCTTCAAGGGTTATCAAGTGCGAGAAGCCCTCTTGGACTATCAGCTCTGGTGTCTCGCCGCCATCGGGTTGCTTTCCAACACTGGAGCCGCTGCCCTGACCACGTTTGCGTCCATTATGTTTTCCGGCATGGGCTTCTCCCCACGTGTTTCTCTTTTGCTTAACATTCCTCTCGGTGCCATGGCCTTCCTCTCTGTTCTTGGTGCAGGCTATCTTGGGACGACGCGGTTGGGAAGACTACGCACCTCGGCTCTCGCCTGTCTGCCTGTGATTCTGGGTTGTAGTTTGGTGTAAGTTGCCTTATTTACATAGATAGCTGTGCTTCTCTGACACCCTGAACAGGTGGAAGCTCCCGTCATCCAAGCCGGCGGGACGTATCTTCGGCCTTTACCTCATCTCCTTCTTCTCCGGTTGCTGGCTACAGGCCATCTCACTGGGCACGTCCAACGTGGCGGGATACTCTAAGAAGGGCGCCTACGCGGCAGGCATCTGGATTGGGTACTGCTTTGGCAACATTATCGGGCCGTTGCTTTTCGACACGTGAGTTAACCTTGATTCTTCGCCCTAGCTAGGTCTGATCAAAGTAGGAAATACGCGCCACGATATGATGAGAGCTTCACTGGTGTACTCATCTGCTTCGCCACCCTCTGTGTTATATCACTTGGACTGAGATTCCTCCTTGCGAGGCGGAACGCGGGTCGCAATGCCAAGTACGGTGCACCCGAGTTCCAGCATGGTTTGGATGACATTACGGACAAGGAGAACAAGTCATTCCGATGGACACTGTGAGATGGCTGGTGGTAGGAAGCAATGGGGTACTTCCAAGGTGATTTGATTGAGACAAGGGCGCAGGAGGAGGACACGGGATTGCCACCAGACCATCATTTGACAGGCCACAACATACACGTTTTATGAACTCATTTATGTGTGTGCATATGTGAGTGTGCTATACACCCGATGGACCAAGAGACCAACTGCACACGGGGTGTGCGCTGCTATCATCAAGGTTCTTTATGGTCAACTAAACTACCCAGTGGTCCCATAAACAGGCAACGGATCATGTGTTGAGGTCCCAAGCCGATGCTGCAAAGATGGTTGTGGCATTTCGCTCTACCAATGCGTATCTAGTAGTTTTTGAGGGGCGTGAGAAATAACCCTCAGGTATTGCATGTCACGGATAGAGGGTGTGAGAAATGGGTCATGCGTCAGTTGAATGGATGTAAATTCACGTCTCGCGCTCTATGTCAGATTCTCGCAGCAATAGCCTCATCAGCCCTCTGACCCAGCGATGCATGCAGCTCCTTGAACCGTTCTCGGATATCTCCAACGCACTCATGCTCAAAGATCATCTTCTGAATCTCCGGGCTCGCCCACTTATCCGGCACCGGCGCCCCCTTGGTCTTGGCCGCTGCGAATTGCCGATCCCGCTCCTCCTTGGCCTTGCCCTCGCCTAGATGCAGTGTCCGGGCGGACAGAGCAGCAAGTTCTACCAGAGTAGATGTTCGAGGTTTTCTTGCAAGCTCGTACACCTTGAGGGTCTTTGCAAGCTCTTGACGATCTGCTCCTCCGCCTGGAACTAGGGACACGGCCTCGGCTAGGACTGCGGCATCCTCGATGGCCATGGCAGCTCCCTGGGACAGATGAGGGAGGGTTGGGTGGCAAGCGTCTCCTAGCAATGCCACGCTACCGAGGGTCCATGTGTCCAGGGGCTTGTGGCTACGTAACCGCCACTCTACGACGTCTCCGTCGGGGACGAGGTCGAGGAGCTTCTGAACCAAGGGGCAAAAGTCAGAGTAAACGTCTTTCATGGCCTTTTTGTCACCCTTGTTCGTCCAGGTCGCGTTGATGGAACCTGCGAAGTTGACGTCAGGTTGGGCCGTGGCGATGTTGTATATCGTGTGGTTGTGAATCGGGTAAGCAATGATGTGCCGCTTAGATCCTATCCAGCGGCGAACGGCGTCGCTGTCGATCAACTCCAGTAGCTCAGGATAAGGCTCCATCTTTTCGCGTTCGACAAGGATGCGGTAGGCCGCTGTACCAGTCTCCTCGACCTCGGCAGAAAGGTTTAGAGAGCTCAGTATCGACTCTCGGACTGGGGACTTGATGCCGTCGGCGCCAATCAGAACGTCGGTCTCAACGACACGCTCGACACCATCACCGCTTTTGATGACAAAAGTGACCTTGTCGGGCCCAAAAGATATGACGCTCTGTAGCGTCTGGCCAAAGTGAAAATGAACGTTGGGTTGAGCCTTTGCGGCGTCAAAGATATTGCCCGCCAGCGAAGCCCGATGGCCGGCGTAATGCGAGTACCCGTATTTCTGATGGATATCTTCCATGGGGACGCGCGCCAACTCGTTATTTGACGGGCCATCGTAGATATAAACCTCTTTGACATTGGTGGCCTCCTTCTCGAGGGAAGAGTCCCCCCAGACACCTAGCTTGTCGAGGACGCGGATCAGATTGGGGGCGATCTGGATGCCGGCGCCTACAAAGCCCAGGGCGGGTGCATTTTCGTAGACGTGAACTTGTTTGAACCCTTTCTTGGCAAATGCGAGAGCGGCCGTGAGTCCTCCCATTCCTTAGACGGCTGGTTTAGCAGCTTGTCAAGTGGGCGTATTGAGCACTGCACCTACCTGCGCCAATGATGGACACCTGAAGATCCCGGTGGTCAGCCATTGCTTCTGTTTCCGTCTGGTCCGTCAATTGAGAGGTATCCGTATGGCAGGTTAGATCAGTTGTACTTGGTTTCTCTAGTGTCTCAACTCAATGCCGTTGACCCAAGTTCTATAGTCTCCTCAACACCATGAATCCTTGTGGGGCTACATGATCAATTGGACCTGACCGAGGTTCCACATGGGGCTTGTCGAGCGCAAGTTGATGCAATGTGGGAAGAACCAAGTCCCCGCACCCCCGTGGGGAAACAGGGGTCTTCGGGTCCGAGTGTCGGTAGTTGATGATTGGCTTTGCAAGGGAATCATTGGCTGCTCTACAATATGGGTCTGTTTTTGCCGAGTTGTCTTGGTGTTGTCGGTTCGTTGACCTCTTCTTGTAAGTTGATCATATGCTCTTGACTAGGTAGCCATCGACCAAAGCGAGCACTACGTGATTCTAAACTCTGGAGTCTTTAAGAAGCAAGCTGACTGGCCCAGTGAAAGAGATTGCGAATGTCTTGCCTTGCTTTGCCTTGGGGCGAAGCAACACTATTTGACCTAAATGTCTGAATGGCCGTGAACAACTCGCATTTTGTCAACGAATCTTGACTACTGCTTCTTGGCGCACATGTCTAGAATCTCCCTGACCTGCGATTCCTCCGTAATTGGCACGGCATTTGTCCGTATCCATATATCCTCCAGACTATTTCGCGCAAGTGTATCGAGGCTCTCCTGACCAATGCCCACCTCTTCAAGCGACCGAGGCATCTCTAGGGCCGAAATCACAGCCGACAAGATGTCGCCGAGGTCTGGCTCTTTTCCATCAAGTCCCTTAGACTCTAGCAGCTGCTTGACCTCCGCTTGTCCTAGGAGCAAATCTTTGACCATGGCCTGCCGGTCGACGTTTGCTTTGTACTTCAGGTTGAACTTGCACACGGCCGGTAGCAGAATGCAGCTCGTCTCGCCATGGCCGACGCCGAGAGGTCCAAGTTGATGTCCGATTGCATGACTGGCTCCAAGAGGGACACCGCTCGACACAGCGCACATGGCTTCGATGACACCCAGTTGACAGAGATGCCGTGCTTGTAGCGATTTCGGGTTTGCCTTGCTCTCTAACAACCCCGAGATCAATTTTGGAAGACCTCTCTTGGCCCAAGTGTCGCCCTTTTCGTTTGACAGAAGCGAGCAGAGCGTCTCTACACAGTGGTCCACTGATCGAATGCCGGTGCTGAGCCATACCCAGGCGGGCGTGGTGAGGCAGAGCTCTGGGTCCTGGATGACGAGCTCGGGGTCGACTTTTTCGCAGTGAAAGGTCCTCTTGGCGTGGCCTTGGGACTCTGTTCCGCCGGCGATGGCCTGATACTCGCCTCCGGAGAGCGAGGTCGGGATATGAATGAGAGGAATGGTCGGTTTGGCAATGTCCTTTCGCAGCGCTGGATTGCTCTCTGCTGTGCCCCAGAGAGTATTCATATCCTCCTCCGTGCTAGCAGAGTTGGCCAAAGCCAAACGCACCAGTTTGGCAGCATCTGTAAGACTGCCAGCGCCGAGGGTGACCAGGCAGTCAATGTCGCGATGGCGAGCATCTTCCACCACTTCTAGGACCTGTGCTATTGGCGTGTGCGGGCTGATGCCGATTCTCACCCCAGCAACTCGGTCGCCGAGCGCCACAGTAAGGCGGTCGAGAGCATCCGTTGTTTGCGACAGCGACTTGGAGCAGATGATGTAAACCCGGGAGCTGGAGAAGGTGTCTCTACAGTGCCGCAAACAGGCTTCCGGGAACCGCAGACCATACGAGATCTTGGGCGTTTCTCGATCGTCAAAGGCAGGACGGAACGTTTCGATACCGAATTCGAAAGACATGATGGAACTTGTCTTGAAAATCTCAATCGTGGTGTTTGGGGAATGACGTCGCGATGTGAAGAAGAGAATAAGACGGGTTGGTCTCCACGTGGGGCTGGCTCATGTCCCACATCCCATTCATCATGGGCATCAAACATCAAGTACTCGCAAAAAGGACCATCGCGAGCCGATCATGCATTTTCATTATAGGCTCAAATCGCTAGTCAGTTGGCTCAATGTCGAGAATTACGAGAAGCGCTCGAGCGCTCATGACCAAGTCGCCCAACGACGTCGTCGTCTTGTCAGCCATTCGGAGCCCCATCACTCGCTCGTTCAAAGGCGGCTTCAAAGATGCCTGGCCGGAAGATATCTTGGGACCGGTAAGAGAGGATCGATTAGTTAACTGTACCTTGGCTCACCTTGAGAATGGCAGATCATGGCGGAAGCCCCAAGGCGAGCCAACATCGAAGCCAAGGACGTCCAAGATGTCCTCATAGGCAACGTCCTCGCTGAGCTAGGCTTCGCAAAGACTGGGCGGATGGCCCTTCTCAATGCTGGCTTCCCAGTGACAACCACGTTTCACACCGTCAATCGCCAATGCTCAAGCAGCTTACAGGCCGTCACCCACCTGGCGCACTCCATCTGGGCCGGCCAAATCGACGTGGCCATGGCCGGCGGCGTTGAGAGCATGTCCAAGAACTACCAGACCCGCGGTGTACCCGCCGACGTGGGGCCAAGCCTCCGGGGCACTGCTATCAAGTCGGCGGCCGACTGTCTGATGCCCATGGGCATCACCTCGGAGAACGTGGCAAGTCGGTACAAGATTAGCCGCCAGATGCAGGATGACTTTGCTCTGCTCAGTCATAGTAGGGCAAATCAGGCACGCTCTGCCGGCCACTTTGATAGTGAGATTGTGCCCGTCGAGTATACTTTCGTAGATGGAGAGGTCGAAAGCCGCGTTCGAGTCGAAGCCGATGACACTATTCGGGCTGGTGTCACACTGGAGAAGCTGGCAAAGCTGAAGCCAGCCTTTACCGAGACGGGTGGCAGCACAGCAGGGAATTCGTGTGTTGGACCCCAGACTTTCTTGCCGCCCAAGCTAACCTGCTGAATAGATCTCAGATATGCGATGGAGCATCAGCGGCCATCCTGGCCCGTCGATCTTGGGCCGAAGCCCGCGGTCTAAAGCCCCTTGCAAGGTTCCTGGGCACCCAAGTAGCAGGCTGCGAACCCGACGAGATGGGAATGGGCCCCTTGTATGCTATCCCAAGGCTCTACAAGCATGCCGGGATAGAGCAAAAGGATGTCGACATCTTTGAGCTGAACGAAGCTTTTGCCAGCCAGACATTGGCTTGCATCCACGGGCTCGGCCTCGACATCGACAGGGTCAATCCCAACGGCGGTGCCATTGCCATCGGTCACCCTACCGGAGCTACTGGGACGAGACAGTTGGCCACGCTTCTCGCTGAGCTTGCTCGCCAGGACAAGGAGGTCGGGGTTATCAGCATGTGTGCCAGGTGAGTCATGAATCCAGCGTCTTGGAATAGATGCTAACATCTGCGACAGCACTGGGCTTGGTGTGGCCTCTGCTTTCATTAGAGAAGAGAGTTAGTGTGGGCAACCTACTTTAGAGATTCGTTCTCAAATCGCCAACTATATGATGCTGTACTTGATGTTGGTCTTGGCTATTGTTGTTTGATCTGTAGTTAGAGCATACATCGTACAGAGCACGTGGTGATTGCCTGAGGATCTCCTTGAGCGGCAAGTGGTGCATTTTTTATATCGACAGACTAATCGTCTCACACCCGGCCACAGGTATTTACTTTCTCATTAAAGTTAGAGAAGGTATTCAAGCACAAAAAGCCGCCCAAAGAGATGGGTCATCCAGTTGTCATGTGAGATTGTTAATAATTAAATGTGATTGGCCTCAGCGCTCCGAGCGGCTGGACGCATGTCAGGTCGAACGGTCTGCAGCCAACATCTCGTCCACTCGCGATACCACCAGTACTCCCCCCGCCGTTCATTGAACACCACAAGCGCCCATCAAGCAACAGTTTCATCTGCGAAAGTGCCAGCGGGTCCCAACCTTGGCAACACTTTCTCTAAAAGCAGGACACCGCAAACCCTCACAGAGAAGATCTTCCAACGACATGCCGTCAATCTCCCGGAAGGCAAGGTCATACGAAGCGGCGACTACGTTCAGATACAACCTCATAGGTGTCTTAGTCACGACAACACCTGGCCATTTGCTCAGAAGTTCATGTGTTAGGGGTCCCGAATCGACTGCTTTTAGTTCGCCCCTTTGAAGCATCCACCGGAATGCCATCAAGACCATTCTATTGACTGCTACAGGTCTATGGACGCCACACGAATCAAGTATCCGAAGCAGCCAGTCTTTGCACTTGATCATCAGGTTCAATCCAAGACTGAAGCCAATCTTCGCAAATACCGGTTGATCGAAGAATTTGCCAAGGAATATGGCGTTGTCTTTTTCCCCGCCGGCCACGGCATCGGTCACCAAGTCATGGCAAGCCCTCCTATAGGCCCCCCTATTAGGCCATGCTAACCTGATCAGATCGAAGAGCTTTTCGTTTGGCCGGGTACATTATGTGTTGGCTCGGATAGTCACAGCAACATGTATGGAGGTATAGGCTCTCTAGGAGTTGCTCTGGTGCGATCAGACGCAGCTTCGGTCTGGGCCACTGGCAAGAGTTGGTTCCAGGTCCCTTCTGTGGTGCAGGTAACCTTGACCGGGACATTGCCTCCTGGTGTGACCGGAAAGGACGTTATCGTAGCGCTCTGTGGCCTCTTCCCTACGGATGTACTTAACCATAGTGTTGAGTTCGTAGGCTCCGAGCAGACCATGTCAAGTATCCTTGTCGATGACCGCCTCACTATTAGCAACATGTCAACTGAGTGGTCGAGCACTAGAGGAGGCAGACACTACTTGACGCCGGGGCGATTCCTCTCCCTGCTGCTTGCGGACCTTGTATCGGGTTGGGAACTGGCCTGCTAGAGGATGGCGAGGTTGGAATCTCTGCCTCGAACCGCAATTTCAAGGGCCGGATGGGTTCAAGACGTAAGTTCTATCCTTTCCATGTTTGATCGTGAAGACTAATTGTGCCAACAGTTGCTCATGCCTAGCTTTCCAGCCCCGAGGTTGTGGCTGCTAGCGCTCTAAGCGGCAGGCTCTCGGGCACCGGTGTATACAAAGCCCCCGAGAACTTCAACGGTGTGCAGTTCGGTTATGGTACTGGCTTACCGGACTCCCCTTTGAGTCAGCTCGACAGCGCTGCTGAGCAACTCGAGTCTTTCATCGACCGGGCGGAGGCTTCTGTCCCCAAGAACGACGGCAACGATGCAAAGGCAACCACTCGAATTCTTCCAGGGTTTCCGGAGAAGATCACGGGCGAGCTTTTGTTCTGTGATGCCGATAACCTTGATGTGAGTTTTCCAAATGAAGTGTATGAACGTTGGATACTAAGCATGTCTTTCTCTAGACCGACAACATCTATGCTGGAAAATGTGAGTGATGGCTTACCGGCTGCGCCTTTTCCGGTCCGAGCAGCTCAACTGACCATTTTTAGACACATATCAGGATGACATTACGAAAGAGGGCATGGCGAAGGTATGCATGGAGAATTACGACCCAGAATTTAGGTCCATCGCCAAGCCTAACGACATCCTCGTCTCGGGAGGCAACTTTGGCTGCGGCTCATCAAGAGAGCAAGCAGCAACGGCCATCCTGGCCAACCAGATCCCGCTCGTCGTCGCCAGTACCTTCTCCAGCATCTTCGCCCGAAACAGCATTAACAATGCCCTCTTGGGACTGGAAGTGCCACGGCTCGTCGAGCGCCTCCGAGCCAAGTTCCCTGCGTCGGAGAGGGTGCCGACACGTCGTACAGGCTGGACCCTGACGTGGGACGTCGCTCGGAGGGTTGTTGAGGTGCAGGAAGGTGAGGGCGGAGAGCGTTGGGAGGAGAAGGTGGGCCAGTTCCCAGAGAATCTGCAAGAGATTATCGCCAAGGGAGGGTTGACGGACTGGACCAAGCACGAGATTGCAAAGGCTGAGGCATGAAATTCTGGGAATCTGGAGTGAGTATCTCTTGATGGTGTTTTGGTATAACACCTATGAATTTAGATATTTAGAGTTGGTGGAAAATGTTGTCTTGGCTTTGATGACCGACTGGGATCCCTTGATCTCATGAGTAGCTCTGATGGCAAGCATTGCACCAGACGAGGGCAGTACGTATCCGCTCTCCTTTTCACTCTCCCGACGTGAGCAAGTCAATCATGAAGGAGTATACAACCAACATGATCCCCCCTCCAGGTGCAAAACGCACGACCTTGGGCACTAGCCCCTTGTACAGTGCGGTAACACCCTCCTCCCTGTAAACCTTCAGAATACCAGTCCACACCCAAGGCAGAGTCTCCTTCGCACCCGTGGTGCTCTGAATCCGGCTCTTGACCACGTCAAACGGCGTGTTGAGCAGCGTTCCAACTGTTCCGCCCACAGAACCAGCGATGAGGTCATTCACCATGGTACCTTTCTTCGTCTCAGCCGTCGGAAGAAGAGAGCGCACTTGAAAGATACACCCAAAGTAGCCAGCGTTCCAGACAATGTGCCTCCACACGGTGCTCTCGAAGCCTTGGTACAGGCCTAAGGGTCCAGACTCACGAACGATCTTGACAGCACAGTCGAGAACGCCCTTGTACCTCGCTGCAGAAGATTTATCCTGAAGTCGTATCTTGACTAGTTCGAAAGGTACGACGACGATGGACTCAGTGGCGCCGGCACTCGCGCCCGTGAGGATGGCGAGCTTCTGGTCTCGGCGCCGGGTCTGGAACACGTCGGCGTAGAACTTGGCCCAGGAGTCATTTGCTGTGAATTTTGTTGCTCTGAGAAGATGGAGTTAATATCTCGGATGAAGAACCAAGGTGAATGGTGTACGCGCCTCTTGGGGGTCTCCATCAAGATCGGGGCCAGAATCCCTCGGTAGAATCGGCCAACACTGACAACACAGTCAGCGTTTTCGAGTTGTGGAGGGCCAGCTAGCGCACCCTTCTTGCTTGGCTATCTTGTGGAAACAGTCTATCATGCTTGAGTAAACCACGGTTCCGCTCGTGCTTCGTTGGAGCTGTCTTCAACTTGTCAGGAGAATCCAATTCACGACTTTAATCCCGCTTACTCACAATCTCGTCTTCACCACATCCAATGGATACCTGTGACCTCCATCAGCTTGTACTCCTGCATCTAAATGGCTTGGGCGTTCTACATGATCAAGATCTACCATCGTCAGCTAACACTGCCAGCATAGACATCCTCAGCAGCGGTCGACTCACTTCAGAGATTCCCGCAACACCGCCTGTATTGATTCCGGATTCGGCGTTCCTCTCAGTCTATGCAATTTGTCTTGCGGTTGGCTTTCGCACATACCTGCGAGCAGCTGTTGCGGAAACGTGGCGGCGGTGACCTGTGCCGGGGCCATACTGACAATCTCACGAAGTAACAAGATGTACGACTAATCAATCCCTTCTCCGACCCTTCGCACATCTGGACTGATGAGTATATAGAAACTGGGGTCCCACTTTGAAGTTGAAAGCAGGTCCCACACCTTTTGATGCAGCTCATGTGGGATATTGGGGCCATATGCAGATGCCATGATGCACGCAACAAGGGTCATGTCTCGGTTTGTGGATGGCGGTTTGGATCTTCTAGTTCAGGTCTAAATTACTGATACACTACTATGAACCTTTATCTACACTAACAACTTGGTCATGCTCCAATTGCTCAATCTCAGCTGCGTCAAGTCCCAGCACTTCAGCCAGGACCTCCTCAGTGTGCTGTCCTAACAATGGCGGGGGAGTTCGTATAGATGGTCCAGTTCTTGAGTATTGAACTGGACTGTTGAGGACTTTGAGCTTTCCTAGCGCCGGATGATCGAGCTCTTTAACCATCCCTCTCGCCGTAACTATACCACGGTTAGGTCCTTGTTACTTGAGGGGTTTTGTGAGGGAGTCTTACCGTGTGGATGATTCAACGTATCCTTCAGGTCATTCACCTTGGCATATGGAAGACCCGTGCCCTCAAAGATGTCAAGCCACTCCTGTGTTGTCTTGGACTTTGTCGCATCCTCTATCCACTTCTCTAAAACCTCCCTGTTCGCTACGCGTGACGAGTTGGTCGAGAAGCGCTCATCGCTCGCCCACTCCGGCTTTCCTAGGCAATTACAAAGAACGCCAAAGAGCCTATCGTTTGCGCCGCCAATCAGAATGTCTCCGTCGCTGGTGCGGAACGCGCGATAAGGGACAACCGAAGCTGAACATATTAGGATCTGTATGCCTGAGGATTGTGGTAATACTCACGATGAGATGTGCCATAGCGACCGCCATCTCTCTTGCCCGTCACCAGAACCGACTGTGCCATGTTTGATAGGGTCGCAACCTGGCAATCGCTCAAGCACACATCAAGATGCTGCCCCTGGCCGGATTGCCCTCGCTCAATGATGGCGGCCAAGACACTGTTGACTGCGTACAAACCGGTTGTCAGATCCGTTACCGCAACGCCGACCTTGACCGGAGGTCCGTCTCGGGGCCCTGTGATATGCATCAAGCCCATTTCCCTAAAAACGAGAAGTCATCCTATCAGCAACTCATCTCATCCATTTTTTGTGTTCAGACGTACGCTTCCACCATGACATCGTATCCAGCACGGTCGCTGTACGGCCCCGACTGGCCATAGCCCGTGATGCTCGCGTATATGAGTCTGGGGTTGATCTTTGCCAGACTTTCATAGTCGAGGCCGTACTTTTTGAGGCTGCCTGGCAGGTAGTTCTCGACCAAGACGTCCGAGTTCTTGACAAGCTTGGTTATAATGTCGACGCCGGCCTTTTCCTTGAACGAGAGGGCGAGAGACTTTTTGTTTCGATTGACCTTTTACCCAAGAGATCAGAAACTTGCCTGGTCGTTTCATCTAGTGAATTGCATACCGATAAATAGTAGGCGCTCTCGCCTTGCCCGCTTCGGCCGTCCAAGTATGGCGCGTAGGGTGGTCCCCAAGCTCTCGTGTCGTCACCTCGCGTAGGATGCTCGATCTTGATAACCTCTGCTCTGTCTTCTCTTCAGCATATGAGTCTACTCGAACCAGCCATTGTTCTTGGCTTACCCTAAGTCACCCAGGATCTGAGCGCAATATGGCTGTGTCGTGTTAGCCAGGCAAGGTCAAACTTAGGGGATCAACCTACTCCAGCCAACACTCTGGACATATCAAGAACCCGAAGTCCGGTCAAAGGTTGCCTCGGGGTCGCGAGGGTGGCATTGCCCCTGCGGAACAGGGTCGGCCGCGGCAGCGACGCAAGTCTCTGTCGAAGAGGTAGCATTGGTAATATCCGCGATTGCATTGGAAGATTGATCACTTTCTTTACATCAATTGTCAATCGGAAGCCTGTAAAAAATAATGGACACAAATGCCTTGTATGTAGGTAGTCGGTATCATCCACTTGAGCTTCATGTGGGACGGTTGGGCGTCCCACGCAGCAACGTGGGGCCGGCTCATGGCGTTTCCTCATGAATGCCGATATGAACCAGGTACATTTCTATGGTTACAAGGGTAGAAGTGTTTATTTTACGCTCTATACTACCTATCAAAGGCAACGTACGCCCGAACCACGGCTGCTCAACTCGTCTGCCCGTTCAAACCCGCTTCGTTTAGGTGCCCAGAAGGATGTACAAGCACGTATTTCGCCTCACTAGAGCCTCTTCCCAGACAGTGCCATGCTTCTACCGCAGTTTCTCTGGCACTTCCTCATTGCGGAGAATTGACAAGATCTCCTCGTCCGTAACCGACGCCATCGGTGGGCTGAAGAGCGGCTCAACGGTCCTGGTTGGGGGTTTCGGCTTCTCTGGAGTCCCCAACACCCTCATCAACGCCGTAGCCGCACGGCGGGATATAAATGATCTCACGGTGGTCTCCAACAATGCTGGAATGCCAGGTGTTGGGCTGGGTGCGTGATCCAGTAGACACTGTGTCTGGCTGTGGCTAACTTGGGACAGGCCAACTCCTCGAGACGCGCCAGATCAGCAAGATGATGGCATCCTACATCGGAGAGAACAAGACTTTTGAAAAGATGTATCTAACCGGCGATCTCAGTCTGGAGTTGATCCCGCAGGGGACAATGGTTGAGAGGTGTGCTGCCGGTGCTGCTGGTGTACCTGCATTCTACACCCCGGCCGCGGTCGGTACAATAGGTCAGTTAAAACCGACCGCGAGTAGACGAGGGCATAAAGCTAACCAATGATAAAATGAAGTTCAAACCGGCGAGCTGCCTGTAAAATACAATCCCGACGGCACCGTGGCCACCATGTCCAAGGCAAAAGAAACGCGACAATTCAACGGCAAGAACTACGTCCTAGAGGAGTCGATATTCGGCGACGTGGCCCTGGTCAAGGTTCACAAGGCTGACAGGCTGGGAAACTGCACATTCCGCAAGGCCCAAAATAACTTTAACGAGGCCATGGCAAAGAACGCCAAGCTCACCATTGTCGAAGCCGACGAGATCGTCGAGGTCGGCCAGCTCGAGCCCGAGAGCATTCACCTCCAGGGCATCTACGTCGACGTGGTTATCGAGAGCACTGAGCCAAAGAAGATTGAAAAGTTGGTGTTTGACAAGAATCCCGAGGAAATTGTCAAGGGTGAGATGCTATGCACACACCTGGAGTAGCGGTGTTACTAACTAGTCAACCTTCAGAGACAGCATCAAACTCCAAACGGGAACGAATCATCAAGAGAGCCGCCAAAGAACTGAAAGACGGTATGTACGTCAATCTAGGCATCGGCATTCCTCTAGCAGCGCCGGCTCTAGTGCCCGACGACGTCGAGGTGGTGCTACAGTCTGAGAACGGCATCTTGGGCATGGGGCGGTATCCCAAGCCTGGTGAAGAAGACCCAGACCTCATCAACCCTGGAAAGGAGACTGTGACTCTGAACCTGGGTGCCTCGACCTTTAGCAGTCGAGAGAGCTTCAGTATGATCCGGGCGGGCAAGATTAACCTCACCATGCTTGGCGCACTGCAGGTTAGCATGTACGGAGGTGAGTCTCGAGATGAAAGTACTCCTGAGAGAATAATGCTGATGGCCAAAGACCTCGCCAACTTTATGCTTCCGGGCAAGGTCAAGGGCATCGGTGGTGCCATGGACTTGGTCGCGAACCCGGAAAAGACAAAAGTGGTTGTCACCATGGTAAGTTGACGACACTGCAAACATCCCCTAGCCTGGTACTGATGCGATTAATAGGAGCACGTTGACCGAAAGGGGCGCCCAAAGATTCTGAAAGGTGAGTCGGAGCTGACACAGACCCCTTAAACAAAGACGATTCTAACTGAGGGTGTTTAGAATGCACGTTCCCCCTCACTGGACCTCGCTGTGTGTCAAGAATAATCACAGATATTGCAGTATTTGACTGTACGCCCAATGGGCTGGTGCTAAAGGAGTTGGTGGACGAGGTCAGCGTGGATGAGCTGAAGAGCCTGACGGGCGCGCCGTTTGAGATAGCTGACGACTTCAAGCCCTACATGGTATGAGTATTGAATACCACATTTATAGTTTGCTTCACATGTTTCGTGATTCAGTTGGTTCCGCACCGTGAGATATTGCCATGTCAGGCTTGCTGTAACGGCACATTGCTTTTGAGTTGTGCTCTTGACCATCCAACTAAGTTGCCTGTTTATGGTAAGCCAATGCATCAACATTAGCCCAGTGTTCTAGCAGTAATTCAGTTACTAACCTTGTAAACCTTTGTCGCGGAATCTCGTTAGACTTGTGCCCGAAATAGGCCATTGTCACAGGCGTCAAGATCAACACATCGGGAGATGGGTCTTGGTTCAATGCAATCTGTACATGAATTACCAAGACAGCGACTCGCTCAAAATTGTACAACTATTTACTATATGCCCCCAGTGTGTCATCAATCATCCGTTGAGATGAACCCAAGTAATTAACCGGATCACAGAGGGCCTCCAGTTCCTCTATCGAGATGGCATCAACCACTCTCTTGTCCTCCTTCAGCGTCTCGAGCAAGGTTGCCTCACCACCACGTTCAATCGTCTTTTTACAGGCCTCGTACACAACGTCATGGGCATTTTGCCTACCGACGTACTTGGCCAAACTCATCATGACCGCCTCCCCGACAATCAACCCCTTGGACATGGCTAGGTTGGCCGCCATTTGACCCTCATGCACTTCAAGTCCGGCTAGAGTGAACTCGGCCTGGTGGAGAGCTCCGACTGCTGCGACGAAACTCTCGGGAATGGCGACCCATTCGAGGTGCCATGGGCCTGACGCGCGCTCAAAGTCGGATACCATTCCATCGAGGACGAGGCCAGCGTTTGAACGTAGGACCTTGGAGGCTGCTAGGATGACCTCGCTGGAAATGGGATTGCGCTTCTGCGGCATCGTAGACGAGGCGCCTCTGTGAGGAACGAACGGCTCGGCAACCTCTCCAAGCTCGTTAGACGACATGATGATGAGGTCCAGTGCTATCTTTCCGAGCGAGCCCCCTATAAGGGCCAGCAGGTTGATAGCCTCGGCGATACCATCACGAGCCACATGCCATGTGATGGGCGGATCTGCCAGCCCCAGCTCGGAAGCAAGCTGCTTGCGAATGTTGATGCCATCTTCGCCCGGCCCCAGCGAGGCAAGTGTCCCGGCAGCGCCTCCGTACTGCACCATCAGAGCCCGAGGCCTCAGTTGCTGCAGCCGTTCCCTATGGCGATACAGTCCAGAGAGCCACACTGCGCACTTGTACCCAAAGGTGACGGGCAGGGCATGTTGCAGATGAGTGCGCCCAGCCATGGGGGTATCACGGTGCGTAACGGCAAGGCGCTCCAGGACGGCAATTACTCCAGAAAGTTTCGCATCTACAACGTCAAGCCCGGCCTTGACCTGCAAGACACTGGCCGTGTCCATAATGTCCTGCGTCGTGGCGCCCCAGTGGACGTACTTGCCAGCAGGACCACACATGGCGCTGAGCTGGCGTACCAGGGGCAGGATTGGGTATCCAACAATATCAGTCTCGTTACGAAGACGGTCGAGATCGAGAGCAGAGACATCAGCCTGCGATGTGATCTGGTCACCGGCGTCGGCGGGGATGACACGGCAATGGGCCTGTGCCCGCGCGAGCGCCGTCTCGACGTCAACGCATCGTCTGATGTATGCCTCGTCGCTAAATATCTGGTCAAGCGTCAGCATATAGAAATCACAAGGAGAACATGGCCCTCACGTTGCGAATCTCTTGGGTGCCAAACAAGTTGCGGAAGATGACAGAGTCAAAGGCGCTGATGGAGCCCAGACGGCGACACTGGGGTTGAGATGGGAGCCGGATCGTCGTAGCCAGACGACGGCAGGATACAAAGGTTCGCAGCATGACTTCAATTCAACTGGGTCACAGCTCAACTCACTGCATTGAATGATTGAGTGTCCCACAAGATACTTTATACCACCCCTGGTAGGAGAAGCCATCGTCATGTGGGGTCAGTCAACAGCGTCCCACATTGGGGTAGGAGTGCATCCCATCTTCCCCGGATCCCACTTGACTACGGATGCTTCAGTCTGGGGGAATGGGCCCAGCTGCCTGCATCTTGGACGCGCTGCTTCTGGGTCCCAGTCCGGTACCATGGTTCTCAGCAGGGGGCTTATAAGTAGCTTGTGTTGTCAAGTGGATCGGATTGCTGACAACGAGACACGACGAGGAGGCATCACCATCATCAGTATAATCCTCTACACATCACAATTCCATCTACTTTACCCCATTTCACCATAGACACTGGAACGCCATGACTGTCGCTCCGAAACCCCGCGTCCCCGCGACTGACCCCCAAAAGGTCTTCCACTACACCGACCTCCAGAGAACCAAGCCCACTCGCGAGAATGACCCCTACGACTACCAACCCGGCTGGGGAAACCGACACCAGTCTGAAGTAATCCCCGGAGCGCTTCCCATCGGCCAGAACAACCCACAGGACCGCGGCTTCGGCCTGTATACCGAGGGTATCACATACTCTGCCTTTGCAGCCCCGCGGGCCCTCAACTCGAGCACATACATGTACCGCGCCAGACCTTCTGCTGCTCATCAGGGTTACTCAAACATTGAGACAAAGTCCCACATTGAAAACTGCTTCTTGTCTTTGAACCCAAAGGTTGAGGCCCTCCCTGAGCAGGCAGAGTGGTCTCCCTTCCCACTCCCTCCAGACAATGAAAAGATCGACTTCACTGACGGTCTTCACACTCTCGGTGGAAGTGGAGATCCCAATCTCCGCCAGGGAATCGCCGTCTATGTCTACATGATCAACACATCCATGGAGAACAAGGCCTATTGCAACACGGACGGCGACTTTCTCATCACCCCGCAACTGGGCATCCTAGATATCCAGACAGAAATGGGCAAGCTCTTTGTCCAACCGGGAGAAATTTGCGTTATTCAACGCGGAGTTCGCTTCCGTATCAACTTGGCTGAAGGCACGTCGGTTGCTCGTGGCCACATCGCCGAGGTTTGGGGGTCTACTTGGGAGCTGCCAGACCTGGGTCCTCTGGGAGGCCATGGCCTCGCTAACCCAAGGGACTTTCTATTCCCTATCGCCCATATCGATGAAGACCTGCACGTCCCGTTTACCATTGTAGTTAAAAACAATGGAAAGCACATCGCCATTAAGCAGGACCATAGCCCCTTTGACGTGGTCGCCTGGCACGGCAACTGTGTTCCCTACAAGGTGAGCGATCCCCTCTTGATATCTTCCATAACTAACAATCATCAGTATGACTTGACCAAATTCGTCGCCCAAAACTCAACCACAGTCGACCACACCGACCCAAGCATCAACACAGTACTAACAGCCAAGTCATCCGACCCTCACGTCCCACTGGCCGACTACCTCTGGTTCGGCCCGCGTTGGGACGTCGCTAGTAACAGTTTCCGCCCGCCATACTTCCACCGAAACAGCGCTACAGAGCTGCTCGCCTGCATCTACGGGGCCGGACTCGGTCGGTCTGACGAGTTCCAGCCCGGCGGGTGCAGCTACGAGGGCGGGCACACACCCCACGGAGGCTTCAGTGATGAGTATCTTCTCGAGACGCCACTTCAGGTCAACGAGCCACGTAGGATCCTAACAGGTGAGTCTTGCGGAATTGAATCAAGAGAGTGACCGCTAACTTGCTTTCAACAGACCAGATGACCATCATGGTCGAGTCCTCACGAACCTTTCTCTTCACCGAGTACGCCCGCAAGATCTGCGGCGTCCTCCACAGCCAAGGCACCGATTACAAGGTCTGGGAGAGGCTACCTGACCGCTTCTCGGCGCATCCTCTTACCAAGCAGTTGCTCGCCCGCGTGGCACAGGACAAGGCCAACAGCAGGAAGGCAGCTGATTACTACCACTCTCTTGACCTGCTTAAGGAGGCGACCTCCGCTCAGCCAGTCAAAGAACTTGCAGCTCATACCAATGGTCACACAAATGGTGACAAGGCGGTGGTGGCTTGATGGGATGAACTTTGATTGTATGGACCCATTGCTGCGAGGATATGTCCGGAATAGTTTGATGTATGGAGGTCTTATATGCTCTGTCTCTGTGGTTGGGATCGATTCCTCTGTCTCTTCTGCGTAACTGGTTCCTCGCTCTCTTCCTGTATGATTCAGCTTCTTGGTCAAAGCGCAAGCAGAAACGCTCGCTTCAAATTAAATAGTACATCATGTTACAATTGCAGTCCTCAACCACCTTCGGGCTGATCCTCCACATCAAGCAAAGAGTCGCTCATGATCCTCAGAATGTGACAAAGCCCTTTTGCGTTCCACTTTCCTACCTCCTCGATCAGGCTGGAAAACTCCAGTAGAATCATCTTTGCCGCGTTATAACCTCCTTCACATATTACTCCCGAGAAGCTAATGACGCCGCCTTCCCTAAGGAACCGTCTAGCTGCGTTCTCCTGCCCGTCATCGACGGTAGACCCAGGTGTTGATGTCGTCGCCATCCCATTTCCCCCCAGCAACGGCCAGTCCACCTCATTGAGAAACTCGTATGGTTCCACGTCCGCGAACCGAGAGTCCTGCTGGTTTGGTGGCATCATAAACACATACAGCCCAAGGACAAGCGCCGCGGCAAAGATGGAGACTTCCGAGTGAAACATGGTGCCATCACTGATACGTCGGCGGCTCATGGCTGTATAAATTCCAGCAGCATGAAGACAGGCCCGTCGGGCATACCAGGTCTGACTCCAAGCAGCAATGTTCTGCAGAGCTTCGTGTGCGCCGTCAGCTCCCTTTCGACCCGCAGCGAGCTCAAAAACTTCGAGATTGGCGAACAGGTTGATGTTGAGGAAGTGCCACATGACGATACAATTTGGGTTCTTGTACCTGAGGAACCTCGAGTAGGATCCGTAGATCTCGTTTAGCAAGCCTGATAGCGCTCTCCCGGCCTCATCAGACGCAAATACTCGGTTGGATGCGTCAGAGAGTCTGTAGCCTCCGGTGGCAGACGGCACTTTGGCCACGCGAATACGAACTTCCAGAATGCGAATCCAGATTATGGATAGTAGCCCGATGATCCCCACGGGCGAGAGGCTCTGTGACTCTGGCAGGCGTACCGAGGGTTCATGGGTCTGTATCGTGACAGTTCCAGACACAATGCTGGTGCCGCCGTCAACAATTCGCTTCCATGATCTGGCTGAAGAAGCCTGGAACAGTTCGACAGAGCATGGAACCTCAAACTGCATCGTTGTGGATCGAATGAGCGGTCTGTCGCCCAAGCTATATGCCCACCAAGCATCCGTCATTATCAACGCCGAGATCAGTCTACGCACCAAGTTAACGAAGCGGCCCCCTGGAACACCTTCTGGCTAACCTACCTTTTTACACTCTCGGCTCTCGCCCAGGCCTTCCAGAGAGCGTCGTCATTCCTTAGTTGACCCTGAGACTCGTTTTGTATCCTGAGCTGTTCCACAAGGCCCCCTAGGCTCGGCGAGTCTGGGCAGGCGCTGAATAGGCCTGATAGTTGTGCGACCTGGAACAAGTTTGTTGGTTAGTCTCTCTATCACGCTTTTTGAAGAAGACCTCACAGAAATTGTCTGGCTGTACAGCATACGCGCCAGAGTCTCGTTTTGTGTGTCCTACGGGGCCAGTTAGGATACAGCCAGTTAGACTGGGTACGTTGGAAAGGGCACATACCACAGGTGGACAGATGGACCAAGCCATTAGAAGGACCGCCGCAGACGTGAGATGTGCAACCAATCTCACCGAGCTTCCCGGTCCAAATGACGGCGTTGCCAACTGGTGACAGCATTTTTGAGTCGCCGCTGGGAGGAAGCTGAAGGCGAAGTCTCTGACTTGTTTTGAGTCGAAATGTACAAGCCCCAGGAGGCATAATGACAAGACGACCAAATTCGGCGCAGATTTCGCAGAAAATGTAGGTCGATGTATAAACGGAAGCAGTGAGTGAGGCTGCCGAAAGACAATGTCGAGACCGAGGTTGAGGAGTCGCGCGGGCGGAAATTTACTACTGGATAGGGCATCAGGCACGAACTCGTGGACAAGCTCCTGGCGCTTGTCTTCATCAAGGCCCCATTTCGACTCATTCTCTTTTCCAATGGACGGCGTCGGTGACGTTTCCGAGATAAAGATGTCGGTCAAGATATTATCGCCCCTGTAGCCCACCACATCGATCCATATCCTCGCGGCGCCGTCGTCGGCCAGTCTCGATCGATTGCTGGGCCACAGCCGCGCGACCTGAGCGAATCGCTCGAGGGGAATGCTGCCAGCGCGTTCCGTGCTGGCGAACTGGGAGCTCGTCAATGTTGGAGAATTGCCATTGGCTGCAGAAAGGTTCAGGAAATCCAATGAGTTGAAGTTGGCGTGGAACAGGTCGAGAACACCTTGACAGGCTTCAAGGTCGTTGGAGAAGCCATTACCTGTTATCGAGTTAGACCTCAGTGCCCGTCCCCTCGTTGGCTGAACATGTCTTACTTATCATTAAGGATGACTGCACAAAATCAGTCCCCCCGCTTAACATGACGTGAAAGTCGGTGCTGCCATTGATCATTTCCGGTGATGAGGTCGTCAAATCGGGAACGACGAGATCTTGTGCAGCTGTTGGCTCTGGCAGAGTATCTGGATGGTTCTCATGAGGTCCTTCGAGCGAAGTCTGTGTAATTGCAAATGCCGGGTCGCCGCTTAGTCCTTGATTGCGGGCCTGCAACAATGTTGCCGCAGCCAGTGCATCCAGTTCCGAGGTGATGAGTTGGTCAGTCGAGCCAGTCGCATCGATTGCTGGCGGATTTTGGCTCATGTTGTCCCCCTGGTTTGACAAGCCATTGCTGTTATCACCGCTCTTTTCAACCTCATTTTCGGTAGTGCTCCCCCGACGGACGGTCTGGTTCTGTTCGACGGCGCTTTCGGGGTTGCTCTGTGTATCATTTGACGAGTTGTCCTGCCCGTGGAAGTACTTGACGTGCCTCAACAAGACGTCGCTAGCCCAATTCTTCAGCATACAAGACAAGGAATAGAGAACGAGCACGCCTATCGTACCACGGCGCGAACTGACCTCCGAGCGTACCGACGATTGCACTTACGGCACTGGTATGGCTTTTCTCCCGTGTCTACACAGCCTCATGTCAGCTTGCGACAACCATGCATTTGCTCCCAGGTGTCTCACGAGAACGCTCGTGGCGCAAAAGATGCTCGGTCTTGATGAACGTCCTATGGCAGTACGAGCAGCGTTTCATCCTCGCAGAGCAGGGCCCGACCGGGGGAAGAAGGGAAGAGTAGAGCTTGAGGTTTTGCTTGAAGCAGCGGTAAGTTGAGCTCGAGCACTCAGTGGGGCTCGACAAACAGGTGCAGCCGGATGTACGTGACCCTTGGAGATGCCTATCAGCCACTCCCATGTCAAAGACGGGACATTCGGGGCCCGGCCAGCCACTCCATGGACTCCACTGAACCGGGTCTGTCAAGGTGTTTGCGGGGGGACGCGGGGTTGAAATGCGGGGGGTGGGACAGGACAGGGGTAGGTAATGTGGGACGGCTACACACACCGGTAGTGATATTAAGGCAACCGAGGTCATCCAAAGTGAGAGTCTTGTCATTGGCTCTTGTAATTAACCATGTCTTCTTCCCTGTTCCATCCCACGTTGTGTGCGACCCTTCACGGCGTGTCTCGGGGAGAGCATGTTCGGCAGTTCAGGGGCCTTCAATATGGAACCATTCCATACAGATTCGCCAACCCGGAACCCCCGGCGGCACTTTCGGGGGAGGTCGACTGCACCGACTACGGGTATGCAACACACAAGTACCTTCATTGTCCAAGCTGTTAACCCTTCCAGTCCACGATGCCCTCAGAATCACGTCGACTTTCGTCACTTACTTCGCATCCCTCAAGATGAGGAGATCCCCGCGCAGGACGAGGACGAGTTTAGATGCTTGAACCTTGAAGTCACCTCACCTGTTCTGAAAACACTCCCAGAGCGACCGTACCCTGTTCTCGTGTGGATCCATGGTAAGGCAGCACAACAAATTGGGAGTCCAAACGCTCATTCTGTGTAGGGGGCTCCCAAGCTGTGTCCTTTGGAACGAACGCCTCGGGGCTTTGTGGTGAGTTCAACTACCACTTCTACTTGGTTGTCGAGTCTGACTGTCAGATCCAACTGGGCTCGTTCAGAAGTCCATCGACATGGCCGAACCCATCATCGCCGTTACCATCAACTACAGACTCAACATGTTTGCATTTGGCGATTGCGCCAGTGAGAGGAATCTGGCCTTGAGAGATCAACAGCAGGCTTTAGAGTTTGTAAAGGCACATATATCTGGCTTTGGTGGTGATCCCGTGAGTTCCATCCAGGTCATTACATTCTTTACCTCCTGGTGCCAAGGATCCTTGCCAGCAGTTCCTAATTGGCGCATGTCATTCGTAGGAAAATATCACCATCGCCGGTGAAAGTGCCGGGGCCGTCTACTGCCACGCCCATCTACTCATGGGCAGACCCGCCCGTCAGTGCATCTTACAGTCAGGAACTCTACATCTCTCGCCGCCTCAGCCAAGAGGAACCGCAGAAATGTTAATAGCCAGGGTGGCCAACGAGCTGTCGCGACTCGGAAACTGGACACTCCGTGATGCGCCCATGTCCAAGATGCTGGAGGCACAGGAAAGATTGGGTTTGGGGTCATTCTACCTCCAGATGGAGGAGAAGCTCGAGGGCTGGGAAGAGAGAATCGGGGACCACTTCCAACGTGTCTTAATCGGAGACACTGAATACGAGGTATGGAGGTGCCGCGTTTCCCTTCCCAGGTACTAACAAAGCGGTCCACTGCAGTCGGTTCTATGGCGAAACGGAATTGAGTCGTTATCCCCAGAGTACATCTGCGATGCATTCGACTCTGCCGGAGAAGCAGCCCCAGCCTTGAAGAAGCTATACGGCATCATCTCCGACCGACCTGTTTCATGCAAGCTAGGAGCCTTGGACTTGCTCAACGACGCACGATTCAGCCTACCCATTGACTTATTCATGAAACAATGCCAACAAGCTAAAAAGCCTTCGTTCCGTTTCCTTGTCGACCAGCCAAATCCGTGGCAAACTTCCAGTCGCGCCCACCATGGCGTTGACCTCCTATATCTGTTCAACGCGTATGATTTGTCTCACAATCATCCCGCGCAAGAAATCGCGCGCTCTATGCAAGAGAAATGGATCATGTTTATTCATGGTCAAGACCCTTGGAAGCCTGGAGAGGCATTTGCTTTTGGGCCATTTGGAGAAAGTCGACTTCTGAGTCCTCAGGCCCTCAATGCGCGGAGGAGACAGCAACATGTGGCAGCTCTAGCAGCTCTTGGGTCGCAAAAGGTTAACGAGATTGTCGCAAGATTAGCGACTGGGAGATCGAGTCTATTAAATTAATGCCGACTCATGGACCTTGTTATCTTATCACATCTGTCCAGCGACAGCGCAGGAAGGCGAGCGTTGAGCATATAGAGTTAAAGGGCTGAGGTGACTCTGGACGCATGGCTACCCTTCCTACATATCTCGCCCAGTACCTGAACTGCCCTTTTCTCGCCAGAAATGAGGTCCCAGTTTCATGCCCAAGACACGTAGTCTCGGCAGAATCAAAGACGAGTCAGAGCCCGTCCAGGGTAGACGATGAGGGAAGAAGTAGGACATTCGACGAGATATCATATCTGTCCTTGAGAAAGAGTAGCCCACATAGCGGAATGAGGGGGAATTGAGGTAGTTATGGTAGCTTAGAGCCCCATCGAACAAGAGAGGAAGTCGGTAGGCTCTAAAAGGCGAAGGCCTAATCAGGTCGTCATGAGAGAGTGTTAATCACGGGCTTCATTCGACATGCCCCCTCTATTTTCAAGCACTTGTGAGAAGCACAATCATTATTGAATAATAGAATTAAAATATCTGATTCTTCCAGAGCGATGACTAGCCTTATTCGCAATCAAATCGGGGTTTCCCCATGCAAGTGCTCACGCAATGAACCGGTCAGGTCGCTTCATACGTAGGGCAACGGGATCCGGTGTCCGAAAGCAGTATATTCATTGTGCCACTTCTCAGACAAAGGAACACGAATTGCTGTAAATATGACATGATTTGATAAATCGAGATGAAAAATTTCACCAGTCTGGTTGCAAAAGATTCAGCCCATGTGCGAAGCCACGTGCGTGAGAAGCATCTCGGGGGACGGAACCCGACCGCCAAGATAGTTGTATGATGTGTGCACGATCTGAAAGAAACATTACTGTAACACTTGTTGAGTCGATTCCTTTTGATGTGAGGGAATTATCAAAAATGGGACCACTTGGGGGATCGCAGCAACCTTGATAGATTGTGCCTTGGACTCTTGCGGGCTTGGTGTGTTGGTGTGGACAGTGGACTGGACTGGTGTATCTACCTCATCACCAGAGCAGTCTTGCCATTCAAAGCTGAAACAAAGTGACTTGATTACTGTAAAAGGTCAGAAACAACCAACGGTTAACAATGGCTCGCGTGATATCCGTCCCTAACCTATCACTCACTTGTCATGCCGACATGACAACCCTCGGAGCCCACATCTAACCCCCGAGCCGGCGACATGACATGACAACCGCAGCCTATCTCCCATGATGTTAATGACATTTACCCCTCGTGTCCCTCACGCCCTACGTCGCATTGTCCAATCATGAACCTCAAAAACCCTCATGCCGGCCCACGCAGGGTGGATCAAGCCCGTCGCGGGCATCACGCCCGATGGCTTATCATGATTGCGACGATGCCGGCAACGGAGGGGACTTGATTCAAATACCCTTGGGTCGCCTCGATTGTTGTTTTGGTCTTCTACTCATTCTTTTCTCAAGCATTTAACAAGATACCCTTTTACAAACACCAGCAACAATGGCTTCCTTCTCCCTTCCTGAGCCTTTCGCCAGCATCCCCCGAGAGAACTTCCTCTTCGGCCCCTCTCCCATTCAGGAGCTCCCGCGGATATCCGCCGCTCTCGGAGGCAAGGTCAATGTCTACGCGAAGCGCGAGGACTGCAACTCTGGTCTCGCCTATGGAGGAAACAAGGTCCGGAAGCTCGAGTGCGTAACCAATTCTTCCCCAATAGTTCATCTTCAATCGCTGACTTTTAACCCACAGGTACCTCGCCGCTGAGGCCCAGGCCGAGGGCGCCGACACCCTCGTCTCCATCGGCGGCGTCCAGTCCAACCACACCCGCGCCGTGACGGCCGTCGCCACAAAGCTCGGACTCAAGGCCGCTACCGTCCAGGAGCACTGGGTCGAGTGGGAGGATCCTGGCTACGAGAAGGTTGGCAACATCCAGCTCTCCCGCCTCATGGGCGGCGACGTCCGCCTCGACCCCTCGACCTTTGGCATCGAGCACAAGACTACCCTCGCCAAGCTCACTGAAGAGCTCAAGACCGCCGGCCGCAAGCCTTACTACATCCCCGCCGGTGCTTCCGACCATCCCCTCGGTGGTCTTGGTTTTGCCCGCTGGGCGTTCGAGGTCGAGGCCCAGGAGAAGGAGCTCGGCGTCTTCTTCGACACCATCATCGTGTGCGCCGTGACCGGCTCCACCTTTGCCGGCATGATCGCCGGCTTCAAGCTCGCCGAGAAGAACGGCTCCCCCAAGCGCAAGATCATCGGCATCGACGCCTCAGGCAAGGTTCAGCAGACGTTCGACCAAGTCCTGCGCATCGCCAAGTCTACAGCCTCCAAGATTGGCCTCTCCGAGGACGACATCACCGCGGACGACATCATCCTCGACCCCAACTACAACGCCAAGATCTACGGTATCCCCGACGAGACCACCATCGCCGCCATGAAGTTTGGCGCTCAGACCGAGGCCTTCATCACTGACCCCGTTTACGAGGGTAAGAGCTTGGCTGGTATGATCGATCTGATCAAGACGGGCAAGATTGCTAGTGGCAACGTGCTCTACGCCCATCTTGGAGGACAGCTGGCTCTCAACGCCTACTCGTCGCTGTAGAGTGGTTTTTTGTAATTCATAGCGTAGAATACTGTAGATAGCAAGTCAGACCTCTGAAGAGGTACTTGCTTTTGGATAGAATTGTTACAGGTGTCATTTTTGAAGTAGGACCTGTCCGCATTTTGCCAAATTCATATTGTCTCTATCCCGCTCTCCTTTGTGCCATTTACTCATTTACTAGCTTTCTTTTCAGAGTCGTGAGAAACTCCTAGACCATCGTGCGAATGGGAAACAATCGAGAGAGGCTACATGATGATTCCTTCATTATGGCTCTTTAACAGCGAAGTTCTTTGTTTCAGACAATTTAAGAGAATTTCAAACTAAGCCAACTTCATTGTACCGCAGTCTAGTTCTCACCCTTGGCCTTGATGAAAGCCTCCATAAAGTCTTCAGCGTCGGGTTGTCCATCAAGCCTCTCTCCTTGAACCGTATAGTTTGGAACACCAGTCCCAGCTAGAAACTCCTTGTTCTTTTCAGCTTGATCATCCACGGCCTTGACCTGCTCCTCAGAATCCAACCACTCGTCAACCTCACCAGCAGCAATAGCCGAGTTAATGGCAATCTCTCGAAGCACCTCTTTGGTTGAAATGTCCTTTTCCAACTCATGATAGGCCTGGAAGATTCTCTCAACGACAGCATTTAGAACTTCAGGCTCCTTTGTGCTGGCGAGGTGTGCTAGTGAATGCGCGAACCGAGTGTCACCGACTTTTCCACCGCTTTTGAAATTGATGCCAACGCTGCGTCCGATCTGGTTCATCCGTCGGTATAGCTTCTCTCTTTGCTCTGTAGTCATGTCGGCGAGCTTCACATCGGCCACTTCGGACTTGTCGACGCTGTGAGTTGAGGGGCCGTAGTTGAGGTAGTAAGGTCGCCAGTTAATGGCGAAGATATCAGACTTTCCACCTGGGTATGTCTTTTGGTAGAGAGAGATGGCCATTTCAAGCTGTCTTTTGCCAATGTAGCACCACTTTTTCATTCGTTAGCGCTTAGCTATCAGTCTTGCAGTTGATATTCTACTCACAGCACAGACAAAGTCAAAGATGATGTCGACTGTGATGACGGTCATTCTTGCGTTTCTAGTTTTGTCGTTTGAGGCGGCCAAGCACTGAGTACAGCTGGATTTCGAATTATCGAGAAGATTGCCTTGGTCTCTGAAGGATCAGGAAGTTGCTCAAGCCAACAATTCTAGGCAGCCGAATTTGTGCGTGCGGGGCTCCTCTCAACATGTCACATCTGCTGATTCAGCTATTCTGAACCAACTTGAAGTTATCCCCATTACATAAAAACCAGTGTGGCAATCTTTCACTAGTGTTCGCCATTTCAGTGTTACGTTGCAATAACCAGAGTTCGACCGAGCCGCTCCGGCTAGAAGCAGACGGAAACCGAGTTGAAAGGGAGGATAGATTGGATGTTTCTACAAGACTCGATGGGGGTTTGATAGAAGATAGGTCGAGGAAATGTCACACCGAAAGTTGACACGTCGTTTGAGACTAGTTTCATTGACCATACTGTCTTCTTATTGGTCTTTCATGTACATCTGCTTTGTCTGTTTCATTGATATTGCCAAACCATGGTCAAGCTCGACTGCCTACACAGACAAAGGCGAGGGGATGTGAAGAAATTCACCGAAACGCCGCATTGTGCACTGCCTGTCAGTTCCATTTCACTGATTGGCCTAGGTATATGAATCTCTTACGCTCACTCCTTCACTTGACAACCCAACTCTCTTCACGACCAGAAATCCTGGATCAGCATATAACCATCACAGATCACCAACTTGATCAAGAACCCACCTCGAGTCATCTACTGGTGCCCTTCACTACAGCCGCCAACATGCACATGGATCAGCAGGAGGAGGACATGCTTCAGCATGATCTCATGCAGCTGCTCTGTCCTGTATATAACTTGGACGGCAGCCCGATGCAGGCTCACTTTCAGGTGCCCCAGTTTGACAACAATATCTCAGAGATGCCACCCCCAGCGACCTATGGATGTCCCCATCCCCCAACCCCTCTGAGGATGTCGGACCTAGGGATAGTGCCTACTACACCCATTATCCTGGACGGTCACTGCCCGGGTGGCAACGAGTGGATGCTGCAGAACTTCCTGAAGACGGAGGTACTTGACATGCCAGGTCTCGACAATACTCCGCCGTCTCACACGATAACACCCTGCACCGAGCGTCTTGAGCCAGTCACCCCGGCTCAGTACCCCATCTCTCTGACCGCCGTCCCGGGAACGAAGCTCGACACCGACAGACCTCCCAAGAGACACCGCCTCCAGGCCCCACAGATCACAGATGGTCCTGACGGCCACCTCGTCTCCCTCCTCGGCGAGTCGACCTTCAAGTACCAAGGTCACATCATCTCCTTGACCCACGCCAATAATCTCCGCCAACAATACGACCTCCTCTCATGTCAGAGAGACCGAAACACCACCTCCCCAGAGCAAGACGAGTCTTTTCCCAACACTGACGACGAGTTCCGCGGTCGCATCCGCGAGATCTTTGAGGCCATCTGCGACTGGACCGACCTTCGAGAGTGGCGGGCCAAGATGGGACAGAAGCGTGTCAGGGAGTGGCTTGCTGAGGTTGCCCAGCAGAGGCGAAGCCTAGGCCTCGACGATGACTTGTCCAAGCTCTCCGACAAGGAGCTCCAGCCTCCGGTGAATCGCATGCCGTTGATAAAGGAACAGTGGAAGAACGTTATCCACCGCACAATGTCCGACGTTGAGATTGAACTCCTCTGCGCGCAGATCCTCGTAAGTCCTTGATACTCACTTTTGCCTCGCTCATCTAACCGTGCAACAGAAGCAGGCCATGGCTGCTCAGAAGGGCCTCAACACGACTCCCATGTGGAGCAACAACGAGACGCAGTGGGAAGAGTTTTCGACATTCTCGGAGCGCTAGGACCGCATCTTGAATGCTTTTCGAGTGAGGGACTCCTACTCCGTTCAAGTACGCATCTACTGACAGCTGGTAGGACAACAAGGTCTTGATCCACTCGGCCATAAGAGCGCCCTGGATCACACGCATCACAAACTCGCCACACTCAGAGACTCGTGTAAGTTTCTTTAACTTCTTTGTGTGAGTGCTACTAATGCGATGTTGATAGAGAAAGTACCAGAACAAGGCTGGCAACGACCGCAAGCGAACTCTGATTGAGCAGGGCGGCTCAGAGAAGAAGAAGGCCAAGGCCGAGTCCATGTCGCCATTCTGAGCGCGCAAGATTGTGATCATTTATGTACAAGGTTTGGATCAGACTGTGATGGATAGACTTGCAATTTGGCAAGCAGGGATGATTGTGCTGGTAGCCCATGAGTGTCACACAGCATGAGATCTAAAGATACCAGACATGTGGTTCGACATGTAGTCGACAAATACATTTGAGCTTTCTTTTGTCAAACATGATTCTCGTTTTCTTTCTTTTACCATATAGCTACCTCATGGTCACACAAGCATTGATCAGAGGATGGGCAAACTGCAATTCTCAATTATGGCGTCAAGCGCCCGCTAGTTTTGATGCAAACGCATACGAGACTTTTCTCTCATAGCTTCCCTTCCACAGTGGTATGTCTTTTTTCGCCTTTCCCTTTAATCATTAAATAAAACCTTCCTTTACCATCCTCGGACGGCAAGCTTCTCCTCGGGCTTCATGGTATCGCAGTTGATGCCCACCATGGCCTCGCCCAGCCCGGTGCTCGTCTCGGCCAGCACCTTGGGGTCCTTGAAGTGCGTCGTCGCGCGCACGATGGCCTTGGCTCGCTTGGCGGGGTCGCCGGACTTGAAGATGCCGCTGCCGACAAAGACACCGTCGCAGCCCAGCTGCATCATGAGAGCGGCGTCGGCGGGGGTAGCGACACCACCGGCGGCAAAGTTGACGACGGGGAGACGACCCAGCTCGGCAGTCTGGCGGAGGAGCTCGGCGTCGACCTCGAGTTCGCGGGCCAGTTCGCGGATGCGGATGATGCCGCCTTCGGCGAGAGCGGCCTTGGCTTGGGCAATCTGGCGGTTGACAGTCTTCATGTGACGGACGGCCTCGACAACATCACCGGTGCCGGCCTCACCCTTGGTTCGGATCATGGCGGCGCCCTCAGCAATGCGACGGAGAGCCTCACCCAGGTTTCGGCAGCCGCAGACAAAGGGAACACCAAAGGGGCTCTTCTCAACGTGGCTCTCATCATCGGCAGGAGTCAAAACCTCACTCTCGTCAATGTAATCAACACCGAGAGCCTCGAGGATCTGGCACTCGACAAAGTGGCCGATGCGGGCCTTTGCCATGACGGGGATGGTGACGGCCTCCTGGATCTCCTTGATCATGGCGGGGTCCGACATGCGGGCGACTCCTCCGTCCTTGCGAATGTCGGCGGGGACTCGCTCGAGGGCCATGACGGCACAGGCTCCGGCCTCCTCGGCGATGCGGGCCTGCTCGGCGTTGGTCACGTCCATGATGACGCCGCCCTTGAGCATCTGGGCGAGGCCGGCCTTGACGGTGAAGGAGGACTTGGCCTCGCCGCCGTTGTTGGAGCTGTCGTTGGTCATGGTGATGGGATGTGTGAAGAGTGAGAGGTAGAGGAGGAGTTGAGTGAGATGATGATGAGTGTGTGTGGAGATGAGGAGAGTAAAGAAAGGAGATTGTCTGAGAGAAGTACCCTATTTATTATGTCTCTGACTCAAGAAGCAACACGCAAACCCAAAAGTAGGTATTACTCAAATAAGAAGGACAAGAGAACAATACCAAAACCCTCCTTCTCGGCGTTGCCCCTCCTCCTCCGCCGCCCCGGTATGCGGCGCCGGAGCACCACGGGTTGCGGAGTGAGAGTCTGCGTCCGCCGCGTCCGTAATGCATGCACGCTTCATGTACATGTGACGAGAGACTTTTTTCTTTGGAGAGAAACCTTAATGTCCCCTCATTACGTTACTAGCGGTCGTTTCTCCGACATCCGATCTAGGCGCCGCGCCCTTGTTCCGACGGATGCAATAGGGCGGATGTAACAAGTCAGAGATTCCAGAGATTGCGGCAATTGTCGGGAAGAAGAGGGACAAGAGATATAGCATCATGCAAGAATGAGTGGTAGAGAGATTGCGTCTCGGCGTATCTACTATACCCTGGCCCCCGTGATCCCTCCCTCATGCCCTTGATTCTAGAATGTCTCTCATTTTGAGGGTGTGTTGAAACCTTGACTTGCAGTGTCTGATTGTTCTGCTTGCATGGCTTTTTCGCCACAAACCAGATCCGTGGATAACCTACAGACTCCCATTGTTCCTGATCAATTGTCGATTGACAATGACAATGCCCGCCCTAACGACATCATTCATTCCCCTCTAAGAAGGTGAGATAGCGGAACCCACCCCAGTTCCAGACCCATCATCACCCGGGCCTATCCCACCAAAGCCGCATATCGCCCCCTCCACCAACCTGCATGAGCGGCAGTGTACAGAAACGGCTTCTCCTAGAATCCCCCAAGCCTTTCAGCAAAGCTGACTCGATCTTTTGTTCCTTGACTCACGTACCCCCCTTGCTAGTTCACCGGCATACCCCGGAGCCGCCGCGCCGGAGCTTCACCTTTGTCAAAGTTCGGAGTTGCTCTCCTCAACGTCGCCGCCTTCTGTGCGTCCCTTTTGTCTGCATGCGGCATGTGCGTCTCGCATGGTGCTAATGCAAGGCTTAGTCCTCTTTGGGATATTCCGGTATCCATCTTTTTTCCAATCTCCCGAACGAGAATCTGGGGATCTTCTTTAGCTAACGGGACCCTGACTAAGAAGAATCGCCTTCGGCCATACCCTCCGAGGATGTGACAACTTCTCCGTTATCGCAACCTGTTGATCCCGAGATACATCTATCTTGTTTCTATCTTCTTTCGCAGATCATATTCCAAGACTACCAACTCATCAACATGCTGAGCCTTACCATTGGCGTCCTCGCCCTCCAGGGCGGCTTCTCTGAGCATGTAGACCTTGTCCACAAGGCCGCCGAGTACCTCTCGTCTACCGACGGCATTTCAAAGACAAAGTTCAACTGCATCGAGGTCCGCACTGAGGAACAACTCGCCCAGTGCAATGGACTCATCATCCCCGGCGGCGAAAGCACCACAATCTCATTTGTCGCCGCCCAGTCTGGTCTCCTCGAGCCCTTGAGACACTTTGTCAAGTGAGAACCCTTTCCTAGAGTGCGCATCTCTGTACTAACTGAAACAGGGTTCAAAAACGGCCTGTTTGGGGAACCTGCGCTGGCCTCATCCTCCTCTCCGATGAAGCCAACGCCACCAAAAAGGGCGGCCAGGAACTCATCGGTGGTCTCGCTGTGCGCGTCCACCGCAACCACTTTGGTCGTCAGATTGAGAGCTTCGAGTCCGGCCTTGACCTTCCCTTCCTCCAAGACGGCGAGCCTTTCCCCGGAGTCTTTATCCGCGCGCCCGTCGTGGAGGAGATCATTAGCACATCTCAGGACGAGAGGCCGCCCGTACAAGTCCTCGCCAAGCTGCCCGGTCGGGTGGACAAGATGAAGCCCGGCCTATCGCAGGCAAACACCAAGGATGACTCGGGAGATATTATTGCTGTGAGGCAAGGTAATGTGCTAGGAACGAGCTTCCACCCAGAGTTGACAAAGGATGCGCGGATACACGTTTGGTGGCTGCGCGAGATTCTTCACCAGAAGTAAAATGACACGACATAGACATAGACAGGCGTTGTATCAGGAAAAAGGAATAATATTATTAATATTTGGGTATCAGCTTTCATCAGCCATTAATTCCTTCACCCACTCATTCTTAGCCCTTACCCATGGCCGCATCGTATCCCGGTGGTGGTGAGTGAGGTCGAGGTACTGAACCTTGCCCCTGCTCCCCTTGTTGTGATGTCTGACCGGCCCATGTAGGTGTCCTGTTCGCAGGAGAGCTGAATCCCAAGATTTGAAGTATTTCTGGGCTCCCCATCGTTTGAGCAAGCTCGGCCGGTGAGATTGTTCCTCCAACATTGACATCCGCACCATGTGCCTTGAGCAACTTGATCAAGTCTACATCCCTCCTCGAGATGGCCTGCATCAATGGCGTCCTCCCCTTCTTATCAGTCGCGTTCGGATCAGCACCGTTCTCCAGCAACAGTCTAGCCTGGTCCTTTCTGCCGTGGTCGATGGCATATAGCAGAAGTGTCTCTCCACTACTCATCTTCTTCTTCGTCTGGGCACCAGCCGCAAGCATCATCTTGACCATCTCAGTGCTACCCATCTCCATAGCATAGCAGATAGCCGCCACGCTCGTCGTGGCGTTCGAAACGTTGGGAGACCCGCCATGGTCGAGCAGCATGCGCACTACTCTAATCCTCTCGGCCTCGGAGAGCTTGTTGTCGCGGATGGCGATGATGAGGATCGGCTGACCGACCAGATCCTTGACGTTGGCGTTGGCCCCGTTCTCGAGGAGAAGCTGGGCCATGTCCAGCTTCCTCTTGGTGATGCACTCTCCCATGACGGACATTCCGGTGAGTGTCTTGGCGCTCGCGTTGCTGCCGTTCTCGAGGAGGAGGTGCACCATATCCATGCGATCCTGGCTCGCCGCAATAGCTATCAAGGAGTTGCCCGTGACGTCTCCCGAGTTTGCACTCGCCCCGTGCTTCAGTAGAAGACGAACAAGTTCAATGTTGCCCTTCTTGACAGCCTGCGCAATCATGGGTCGTCCCGACAAGGTTGTCGTACTCGCCTTGGCGCCACTCTCCAGCAGAAGCTTGATACCCTCCAAGTTTTCGCTGTTGCAAACATCCACAAAGTATGACTGCCCTGACCAACTCTTCTGGTTGACGTCGGCACCTTGGTTGACTAAGAATCTCGCAACGTTGATGCTGCCGACCGAGGCGGCTAGGAACAGAGGTGGCAGCTTTAGATCCTTGGAGTTGATGTCGGCACCAGCTCCGATGAGAAACTTGACAGCCTCCTCTTTGTTAGCGAGTACCGCGCAGCCAAGAGGTGTGTTTCCCTCCCCGTTGCGGCCGTTGATGTTCCCACCCTGCGCGAGGAAACCGCTCATCTGCTGCACATCACCCCGGAGAGCTGCCTGACAAAAAGCCGTCGCTAGAGGATCAGGTTTCGGCCAAAGACCAGCAGTCATGGCTTTGAACGAGTTTGTCAGCGAAGACAACCCCTTGGAAAACCCAGAAGACGAGCTCGATGCCTCGGCAGTGGGGGACTGTGATGAACTAGGTTCGTAGGGCGGAGGCTCAACGTCGCCACCGGGGAGTGGCCCTTTACTACTCGATGCGATAGTATCAGATGGGGCCCCCGAGGTGAGCAGAACATCCTTAGTTTTCGAGGCTTGGTGGCAAGCTAGGTTAACGTGGTGAAACACCTCTTTGCCGCTTGAGCTGTCAAGCGCGGCATCCTGTTCATTCCGGCTTTGCCTGAACGCAAAAGAGTCAACAAAGTATCACAACACAAAGGTTCACAGTTTGAGCTTACAGCGAAAGCACCTTGGCAAAGAAAGCAAACAGTCGTGAAAAGGCAACCACTGCATCATTGTACACTACCAGAAACACCTCATCAACCATAGGCAGCGTGTCGACCTGCAGCCGCATGGCCTGCTTGTTCAGCACAGCGGTGATGACATCGCACGATCCGAGGCTCTGGCTCAGATGCGTCTGTAACCGAACCGAGATGACGCCAGCCGCGTTGAGGGCTGTCTCAAGCTGTCCGACATGCTGGTGGAGCTGGTACAGTCTCGCGGCAAGGTTTGCCAGTTGCGAGTTCTCAACCTCGAGCGAGCCGTTGAGTTCGTTGAGCTCTTCGGCGCTAGACAAGATCCTATGGGAGATGGTCGATCCCAGAGACGTCAGTGAAATGACGGAGAAGCCGTCACCGTCCATCCTGGCGTGGATCTTTCAAGGTGGAGTAAAATGTTAAATAGTGTTGAGGGGTTTGTGTGTGTGTGGATCGACAAAGGCCCGCGGGGAAGAGAAACAAAAGAAGCCGGGCTTGGACAAACTCCTGTCTAGACTCTCTTCACGAGCCTTATAACACAAGAACAACAGCAACTCGAAGCCCTCGCTTGGGTCTAACCGTTACAGTCGATAGGGCTGAATTTGCGTAAACGAGGCAAGGCTGAACCTGAACCCGCAGGAAATGCGTCGTGTGCGATGACGCGGTCCAACGGGCTTGGCCTCCTCCAGACCACGTGTCTAGCCAGGATCATGGCTTCACCCACCGGGCTGCCTCTCTCCAGGCTGAAGCATTCACTCAATCAACTTGTAGCAAATCAACTGCTGCCTTGACGCCGCAGAATGTGACAACTTGCCTAAATCGTATCTCCAATTTGACAAAGGGCCCTCGCTCCATAATACCGCATGCGTTCAAGTGTCTTCAATCCTGCTTTTTTTGCTTACGCCATCTCGCATCCCTCGCTTCTGGTTCCCTCCCAGCCATCTCTCATTTACTTTGGACTCGCAATCTTTGTCTTGACTCCTTCGATAGGCTGATCCTTTGCTTTCTCGGGCCGTGTCATGAGGTAGAAGAAGCCCAGACCAAGGGCAAGCCCGACGCCACCAATCACATAAGATTGGTTTCTAGACTCTTATCAGAAACTGGCTCATCGAAGGAGTTGTGCGCAAACTCACTGGCTCTTCTGAGACATGGGACTCTCTGAAGACAACTTGGACCGTGGGTTCTTTTCACTCTGTCGAAGCTGTGCTGACACGCAGAAACTGCGCTGCCGCAGCATCACCGGTCGCAGGGGTCGCACAAAACGGGTGGCTATGGCTGACATGGTGTTTCTGGTATCACAAATATGCTTGATGTAGATCTGGAGTGTTTACAGACGAGGCACAGCAGCAGCTATTAATAAAAGATCAGAAACATGAATGACGTTCATTAGAATCACTCAATTGAAGGTAAACTGAATTCAGCCTCGATTATTTCCATTGTGGGAACATGAGTGATCGTGGCGTCATTGATGCGTAGGCGCTCTCCTCCTGATATCGTCACCACGAAAGTCACAAGAGGTCTAAGACAGAGTCCGCTAGTAAATAAATGAAATTCAATGGATATTCATGATCCATCGATCGGGCTTCCTCGATGGTCGTTCCTACACTTGCAACAGCCATCGCTCCACAACCAAGTTCACCAACGATGAGGCGGTCAAGAGTTCAAGTTCAATCTGTTAATACATATGTGAAATATCTCTCTATGATGCCCCCATCTTCTACAAATGCTTTTTCCCAAGTTCCATTCCTCGCGTACCGTCCAGCCCTAAACACCTCCATCTCTTGACTCCCCATCAATCACAGTCACCAGGGGCAAAGCCGCATTATAGCAAGCGCTTCAATTTCACTGTCGTAACATTCGTCTGGGTATCTAACATCATTCGTAAAATTCCCAAGCACTGGACGCATATGACGGCGGATGGTCTGTAGAAGGTTGTGTTGATGTGTATGTTTGTGTTTGTGTTTGTGTTGTAGTATAGCTTCTAGACTTTGAATCCTGTCCAATAGCCCGGGTCGTCCGTCACCCAGGCTGACAAGAACAGGATTTCGGCCTGTGACCAAGTGTCGACGCTTCCGAGACAGCCCCAGGAATTCCAAAAGGGCGGAATGCCGCTGTCAGGGCGTGCGCGACGTCCTCTCAGAAAGGCGCTGCGCAAGGGTCGACAGAGTCGTCCTGAAAGCATTATCGGCACGAGGCGTAGACGTGCCCGTTGCATGTATGTCCGGCTACCGGCCAGCTGACTCCATCTGTTGAAGCAGTGCCCTGGCTCCCTCCTATTTCGTGTCCAATACTCTCACGTTGCCGCTTACGGCTCCAAGCATATCCAATTACCGTGAGAAGATCCTCAATGACGTGTCAACACTTCCAGTTGCGATAACACAGCGGATCTGTACATCTTGAGGTGCCGCTGCTGCCTTTTTCGGTGTCCCAATCTCGCCGTTGGCCTCATCCGCCGGGCCCTTGGTAATCGGGGGCGCCCATCGCAAGCTGGTAATAAAGTGTTCATGCATTCCTTCGAGTGTCTTGACGCATTTTCCTTCTTGGCTCAGATCCCAGCATCGAATTGTCTTGTCGTCGGATACTGACAGGAGGAATTTGCCGCTGGGATGGAACACCAAGCTCCGGACCCAGTTGTCGTGACCGATCAACGTCTTGATGCACGTTCCGCGACTATCCCAAAGTCGAATAGTCTTATCTCTGGATCCCGTCGCCATGAACTCGGCCGTGCTGCTGGCTGGAGGAGCCTTCTTCAATCCAGCCATGGTCGCAAGGTGCTGGTAAGACGAAGGGGGGGCAAAAGCGCAGCACTCGACGCAATGCTCGTGACCGATCATGACCATCTTTGTCTCTGGGGTATTCATTGAAATATCCCATAGTCGCAGCGTTCGGTCGTTGCCGGTCGACAAAAGGTATTTTCCGTCTAGGGATGGGCTCACGTCGCGAATCCAATCGGAATGCCCTCGTATCGTCTTCAGACAGTATCCTGTGGTGACGTCCCATATCCTCACCGTCACATCTCGGCTAGCGCTCGCGAGTAGATTACCGGAAAGTGGTGCTCCAGGGGCCCCTGAAGGAATGAACCGAACGGCGCTCACGCTGTGGTCGTGTCCAGGAAGTGTGCGGATATTCTTGTACTCGTCGGATGGGTCCCAGAGCTTGATAGTCAGATCCGAGCTGCAAGATGCGAGCAGCGTGTGGCCCTTGGGTCCACCGTAGTCTAGATCGAGCACCGCTTTGGTGTGGCCCTTCACCGTTCGTTCCAACTCGCCAAATTCCCAATCCCAAATCTTGATGATGGCATCTTCATCTCCGGACGCGATAGACGAGTAGATGGGATGGAACGCAACGCAGTTAATGGGTGTTCGGTGCGATTGGAGGACGTGTCGCGGTGGTCCGGCCGGAAGCCAGGAGGCGGGATCTTGCTTGCGGTTGGATAGGGATGTCGGTGTAGCGCTGTCGAGTTCGGTCTGGAGAGCTTCGTTTCGTGCTTCTAGATCCATGATCTGGGAGAGTCGCATCATTAGCCGAGGGGGCATGCGACAGAGCGCAGGTAGTATACCTTCTTCTGCAACCGCACAACGCTGGTCCACTTCTTCTCCAGCAACGTCTCATACTTCTTAGCGGTGGCAGGATCAAAGATTTCCTCTCCGAGGTTGAGCTCTGTCCTCATAGCAGTGACGCTATCCTGGAAATTATTCGCGGCGAGGTATGCGATGATGGATTTGTGCCTGCAGTGTGGTCAGACGGGCAAGTGATAAGCTCCAGGAGCTCCCCTGTACGAACAGCTCTTCGGCCTGCCGGCTCGTCAAGGTCCGGCTCATTGTAGCGGTGTTTCGCTCTGCTCGACAGAGCAGCTCGGGACCCAGGAATCGAGTATCGTTCAGTGGTGGTCGGGTCGCTTTGACGAGGAAAACATGCGAGACGGGTTCGTCGATTAAAACCGCGGGGGAGGGGCGGCGGGTTTTGGTGGGAGAGCTTCCTCGGTGACGTGTCGGTGGAGGAGAATAGGCGACGGCGATAACTGAGGAGACGACCAATGGGGAGGTCAGTCAAATGGAAGAAGGAGGAGAGCACAAAGGAAAGGGCGACGGCTCTTTCAGTGGGAGCAGAGCAGAATGCGCATCAAAAGGCGACGCGATTTCGCCAGGGGCTTCAACAACCGTGGAACAAAGAGCGGTGCAGCCAAACGGGCCCGAGCCGCTGCCCAAGATCACGTGGAGTTCGTCGTGGTGCGCCTACCCTAGAGCTTCTCATCAGGAGTTGAAGATTTCCAACGAAGCGTCACCAAAAAGAGAAGTCGTTTGTTGTCTAGTATTATGGGATGAGGACCTAATGGACTTTTTAAGTAGGAGTATCTTATATTTTCAATAGTGCTGCAGTTGCAGTTCTCCCTACCTGCCCGCTCAGTCGCTGACAATTCAGGCCCACACTTCATCTGAGTAGTCTGTTTGCTTGAGCTCAAAGAACTGCTGAGCAACGACCAGCCAGTTTCAATAAAAACCGGGCTGCATAACCTTGAGGGTCCCCAGCAGCAGCAACTGACGTCTCATTCATCGGCCAGTTCTCGCCTTCTCACAAGCTTCCAGATCCGGGACCCGTCTCGGCGGAAAGACGCGCTCCCACGCCGCCATGAACCTGACCAGCTTCGCCTCCTGATGGGCTGGGGCGATGGGCTGGAGGCCGTATGGCCGTCCGCTACTCTCAATGTACCCCAAAGGTACTGCCGCCATCGGGTATCCTGCGTTGGTCAGAAATTGCTTAGTGGAGGGGATGTGTTGCACTCACGCGCTGCTACTGAGACGCCTGCAAAGTAGCTGTCTGAGCAACACACGACGACATCCACACCTTGCTCTGAAGTGACTTTGTCGATTCCTTCCGTGGCTGCCCAGCGCTTACACTCCTCGAGCCACTCCAAAACCTCCTCATCCGGCTTCGATTCCGTGACGAGCCCCGAGAGCCTGCCTTGGTTCGGACAGTAGCCTAATTCCACACGTTAGAAATGCTCTGAGGGATCGATCAAGTGCCATGCCTTTGTCAAGCTCAACTTCGGCGTGGTCTTCATTGAACTTGAGGATCTGCTCCAAAGTTCTGACCTTGGAGAATTTGAGGGCTTTGAGGTAGCGCTCAATACCGTTCTTTCCTTGGCATCCTGTTAAATCAAGTTAACAGGCCAATCATCGTCATCATCTTTCTCACTCGAGTTCCATACTAATGATCTTGTCCATCAAATCATCGACGTTTGTATCACCTATCATGTACTCTTCTGGAGGGATGATGTATGCGTCGACAACCTTGACACCACTCTGTCGCAGCGTGTCCTTTGCTTGCTGATACTCTCGGGCCTGTGAAGTATGAGCAAGTTGGATCCCTGATTGACCGGAAGAGAAGGAAGATGCGCCAGTCGGATGTACTTATGGTTTGCTCAAAGTACTTCGGATCGTCAACCTGAGTACCGGCAGGCAACCTCCACTTTTCGATGTCAACGAAGCCCACTGAAACGTCCTCAAGCCTCATAGATGCCACGGACGAGGCCAGACTCGTACCGCTGTGTGAGGCTAGAAGAGCATCACAGGCGAGAGCTACATCCAATGCTGATTTTCCAAAAGCGCCTAGCGTGTCAAAGCAAGCAGTCAATTCCATAACCCCAGTCATCGGGATGGAGCCTGGTGTGAGCTTGAGTGCGTATAGAGCTGCAACAGCAGCGGGAGATACCAAGGACCCAGAGGTCTTGGTCCCCACAGAGATTGGGGCGAACCCAGAGGCGACGCCCACTGCAGATCCAGTCGAAGAGCTGGCAGGTGTCTATAAACAATGGATTAATGTAATGAAAGAAGTCTTTTTGGAGCCTTACAGTTTCACCGCGAGGTTTCTCTCCGATCTTGTAACCAGTAGGGATATACGCAGGTTCGCACATCCCCCGACCGCGGACCACCCACTCACGTTTCTGTGCACGTCAGTCAATCCCATGATTTGAGAGGGAGCCGTAGCCATAATGGGACCGGCCTTACTTCATCCCCACGAACTCCTGTTATATTGTTACCTCGAGGCGCATCTTGAGGCCTTATTTCTCAGAAAACTTACCGTCATGTTAGCCTTCCCAAGAATGATGAGGCCGCAGTTGATCAACTGAGCAATTTTCGTTAGAAGGTATGGACTCATGGAGGGCGTGGCGTACATTTTCAACGACTGGGCCATTGCCCGTTGGGCAGGAGTCCCAGAGAGCATAGGATCCAACGGTAGTTGGCATCCCGAGAGGCGGGTCAGTAGCAATGTTGTCCTGTTGCAAGTCCGGATTAGCAACGTAGCATGCAGACCAGAGAGGAAAATAAAGTATATACCTTGAGTAGAATGGGTATTCCGTGGAGAGGGCCCTTCACGTCCCCCTCGTCGGCGTTCTTCATTGAGCTGAGTAGCCCAAGCGATAAGCTGAAATTTGGGAGGGGTAGAGATGACGGCCCTGCATTTCGCGCCTGTGGTGTTGTGTGCCTCGATATGCGAGAGATACGACTCTACAATCTCCAGGCTGGTGATGGTTCCTGCCTCGAGACGCTTGCGAAGGTCATCCGCCGTAGTCGTCAACACATCAAATAGGGGTGGCGGCGGCTTTGGCGGTGGGATCTGTGGAGGGGGGATCTTGGAAGCCATCTCGTGGTTATAAGGTTGCTTCTGCAGAACCGCTGAGGAGAAGTCTCTTGATGAAGTTGAGGCACTGAAAAGCACTTTCGGCGTGGTTTTGAGGAGGTGGTTATTGATAGGAAAGAAGGCGCCCTGAAGGTCGAAGTGGAAAGTTTGTAACAAAGAAACCTGTTGGCTTGCGGCCGGAGGCTGATTGTGGCTTCTATTGTCCTGACTGACAACGGTTTCTGGAGGAATTTGAGAGAGGGAAAGAAAACGAGAAATTGTTTTGGCAGGAGTTTCACATGAATCAATCTCATGTATTCTTGCACTGCTGCGCCAGTGGCATGGCATGGCACGATGAACACCTCAATATCGAACGTGCAGCCCCCCCAATCTGCTATGGATAGGTACCTAGGAATCAATATCAGCCTCAGTTAGAACGACCTGAACACAAAAACCTAGAAGCTTCACTATTTTGGCAAAGGGCTTGATGACTTGTTTTTGTTAATTGTATTATTTTTGTCTGTATTTTGGCCAATTTTCACGCTTTTTTTTTCCAGCTATCAGTACACTTGTGATCGTTCCCTCACTGCTTTCGCGTCGTAGTCGTCTGCTCAAACTCCCTCTGCACCCGAATGCCCTGCAAGAGAATACCCTCTCCACTATCGTCATCCCTATCCGGGTTCGACTTGTACGTCTTCACGGTGAGCTCATAGCCCTTCATGTCAGGCCTCAGCTTAGCATCCGACGCCGTGGACAGGTCTCCGAATCCCGGCCCCTTCATCAATCCATCGGAGTCGGTCTCGTCGGGAAGTCGATAAAAGTCATCCCCCCTCGAGCTGGTGTTGGAGTTTGACCTGGTGCCTTTGTTGGTATCCTCCCGTGAGGCCAACCCCTGGGCACTCCTGTCCCCCTTGGATCCGAAAGTAGGCCTCGAACCTGCGCGAACGGTTGACGCAAGACTGCTAAGTCCGGTAAAACGAGCCACGAGCTTCAGGACTGGCAACATGGTCGGTAGGTTCGCTGAAACAATACCCGCCGACATCTCGATATCCGTCCAGCCGACCGTCGGGGCGAGCGTATACGTAGGATCGGAGTTGCTGTAGGTGAAGAGGACGCTGGTTCGGTAGGCCGAGGCGAAGACGACGAAGAATCCGAGGGCGAAAGCAGTGGTGAGACCAATCTTCTCGGACCTGCCCAGCTGCAGCTTCCAGATGGGTGGCAGCGGCAGCATCAGGATGACGACGTCGGTGAAAATGGTGCTAGCGGCGTTGGCGATCCAGGTACCGACCTGGTTGATGCAGCGACCAGGAATATCCGGATACCAAAGCTTCTCGACGGGAATGCAGATGAAGATGAAGAGGAAGGTGATGCAAATGACCCATGCAAAGACAAAAGTGCTGACGATCCAGGCCATCTTCTTGAAGTAGGGCACCCGGAAGATGCGGTAGTACATGAGCAGCAGGCTCAGCTTGGTCCAGCCAAGGTTCCAGGCGTAGAGCACTTCGGCCACCACCAGCCACTTTGCCATCATGACGATGTCCTTGGGGTCGACCTTGTCGGCGTGGAGGCCCATACCGCACGAGTGCATGGCGAAGATGAAACCGACGACCACTAGATTCCACAACTAAGAGTGTGAGTTGGGACACTGATAACTGAGAAAACACACTTTACTCACCATCGAGAATATGATGGTATAGTCGTCCCACCATAGTTGTTGTGCCTTGAGATGTCGACTAAACAGTCGTAGGCCGACTGAAGCCAGTGCCAGGACCGTCATGCACACGACAACCTCGACAGTCCATGGCTGGATATTCTGGGGGTCAAAGCCCGGCAGACCAGGAAGCACAGAATCAGAAGACGACATGCTTCCACAATGAAGCAACAAAGGAAAAACAATATTATCTGAAAAGAGAAAGAAACATGATCAATTTTGCCAGTGGGCCAACCTCTATTCTTGAATAACCTGCGAGTCAAGTTCGCCGAACATGGCCTGACCCCCCGTCAAGAGAGAACACCCAAGAACTAGTTCGCCCCGAAAGAGTGACATCTGATTCTCTTTTTTGCGACCCAGGCAAGGGTCTGAATCAGTTCGTCCCTGCTCCGTGGCGCCGGTGTCGTCGGTCAGCACTTTAAGCGGGCCCTTTAACCAGAACGAGCTGGACAGCGTTGCAAGTGCCGGTTTATGGGGTGGAGCCTTGCCTCGGCTCGTCGGCCGCTGGTGGACTATGCTCGTATGTGCCTGAAACGAAACAAGATCATAGATTCTCAAGTCTTGTTGTGAGTTGATCGAAGGAATTCGCAAAAAAAGAGACCTTTTCACAACGGTTTGTATACCCAATTCTCTAGTCTTCAACGGTCCGGCCCGCTCAGACGTTGAAAACTAAACCCTCCCCGGGGGGAGAGGCCGTTTTCTCGCGGGTCCGTCCCTCGGGGACCCGTCACTCCCGGAGCGGAACGGCGCCGCCCCCTCGGAGCAGTTATCCCCTTCCAGCCTCGATCTGCCCACCATTTTGCGGCGACACCAGAATCTGCTGCAAACCATTGTTTGCCCCTGATCGTCGCACGCAACTACGCGGGCGCGAACAGACGCACGCACCAGTGTGGATTTCCTATGGAGTTGGTACATAGCGAGCTTAGCCCCAAGAGGAGAGACATTTCCCTCGCTTTCCCTCTTTCTCCTCTTCGTACGTATACCCTTTTCTTTTTCCTCTTCAGACCAGTCTTCGCTTGCTAGGAGATCTTCATCAACCAGTCGTCAAACCATGGCTGCCAAAACTACCATCGTTGTTCCCCACCTGGGCGGCATCAAGGCCGGCTACCGTCTCTCGGGCGATGCCGTCGACCCCAGCAAGCCCACCGTCGTCCTCGTCAACTCCATGTGCACCACCTCGTCCCTCTTTGACGCCCAGTTCAGCAGCAAGGCCCTGACCGACGCTGTCAACCTGCTCGCCATCGAGCCCCTCGGCCATGGCGCCACCTCGTCTCCCTCGGAGCACTTCACCTACTGGGACTCGGCCGTCATGAGTCTCCAGGTCCTCGAGGCCCTTGGCATCGACAAGGCTTTTGCTCTCGGCACCAGCCAAGGCGGCTGGATCGTCGTGCGTATGGCTCTCCTGGCCCCTGAAAAGGTACGTCCCTCTTAAACACACCGGTTCTTCCGGGGATGGTTCCTAGTACAGAAGCGGAACTTGTAGCTCACCCACTAGATCCTCGGCGTCCTGCCCCTCGGTACCTCTATGGACTACGAGTCTTCCGAGTCCCGCGAGAAGGGCTGCTGGGACCCCAAGACGTCGCTGCGCCCCTTCTACGACTCTTGGGATAGCGCCACTCCCACCCCAGACTTTGTTGTCGACGAGGTCTGGCGCGGCCTGGTCTCCTCCGTAGGCTTTGGCACCAACCCCTCAGCTGAAACACTTTCCTTCTGGGATGAAACCCTCAAGCAGGTGTACAGCGGCGATGAGGGCCGTAAGAAGCTCCGAACCGCCGTCGCCAATCTCCTCGAGCGTGATGGCCTGTTGCTTCGCCTTCGTGATGTCAAGTGCCCTGTCTACTGGCTTCAGGTATGTCACTCGTTGTTCTTATCACATCATATACTGACATACTCCTAGGGCCCCGAGGACCCCGTGTTCGGCAAGAATGTCCCTGCTGAGCACATCAAGCTCTTTATCTCAAGCCCCGAGGCTACACTCACCTTTGTGGATGGTGCCGGCCACTACTTGAGTGCGACCAGCCCCAAGGAGACTGAGGAGGCCATCATGAAGATGGTCAAGACGTACGCGTAGTGGATAGGCCCTGTTGGATAGCTTTGAATCATTAGCTTTGAACCGTTCTGAACCAAACAACCCATCGCGTTTCGTCTCCATGTAATCACAACCTTATTCACTCAACCGCGAACCCCGACTGCCGTTCCCTCTCCCGCAACCCAAACTATCCCTGTGAAACTCCCTCCGTTGTGGTGCGCGGGCGCTAGAATCTTCTGCCGGAGACGGCGCCAAAGTCAATTCGTAGCCAAGTTTGCGATGAGATCATTCCTTGAATGTCTTTCTCGCTCAGATCAATACCCGTTTTGGCCCTCGGAAACAGCGGACCGAAGAGCTTGATTCAAGTCGACAGTAAAAGAAGTCATAGTGTTCTGACTCCTTTTGCTACGACTCAAGTTGTTGGTCATCGCGGTGTCGCTATTCGCCACATCCAGAGAAAGGAGATTCAACAGCCCACAGCGTCCGGCTAATTCCGACTATTGACCCATTCATGGCAAATTCTTGACTCGATACTGCAACCCTGCCGGTGTATGAGAACTAGTCTAGTTGTGAGAGAACTGGGTCTCATTGACTCGATTAACATGTCTCCATTTTCTGTCTCTTGCCAGTGCAACGTTGTTAGGCCGGACCCACCGGTTTCTTAGTTGTCGGGTTATAGGTAAAAGTGTTCGGCGACTAATGTGTGGTCATGCGTCAATTACGGCATTTGTACGGCAATGGGAGGGGTCTTATTATTCCGGAGCTGATACTCCGCGGGGTTTAACTTAACAAGACACGAATTTGGACTCCAGACTGAGTATGAACTGCTGAACATGAAATGAGTATCCCTGCTATAACCTCGGCTCATATACATGACCACGCATCCCCTGGAAGTCCACTCTATGCCTTGGTATTATCACAGACCTTATGACTCCCCTAAACTCCTTAAAGATGCCATGAGACCGTCCACCTCCGTTAAACAGTTAGAATGCAATCAGTCGGTTCGAGGAGACTAATCCTCGGATACCATTCTGCACCGCCTCAAAACGCATGAAGCTGCAGCTCTCGCTCTCTAAATGGCTGATCAGGCCCGCCAACGTCGTAAACTCGTTGAAACACGACCGGTTGGGGCAGTGGTACAGGTTCTGCTGATGCCGTGGGGATTCAAGGTGTTGGTTGAGACTCGACAAGTGCCGAAACAGGGTGTGACAAAGGTAACACTCGTACTGCCGATACCGGGGGTTCCAGGCGAGTTGTGTCGCTTCGTAGGTAGTTGTCCCATGCCATTCGAGAAACTTGTTTGAAATGTAGCCGTTTGGGTCACGCCGTCTGATTTCCCGGTAAAGTTGATCTCGATCAAGGGGTGCTCTCGGACAGCAACCGCGCTCAAGGTGATGGGTCACGCCAGTCGCAGTTCGGTAGTTGGCTCTGCAGAAGGGGCAGACAACACCCTGCCGATCGTCATGGCGACGATGTCGAGAAGACCTGAGGTGCTGATGTTTTTAGGTCTTTGGGTTTGGGGACAAGAGGGACAAGACACGGGACAAACAAACCTGTTGCATATTGTTCCAGTTAGAAAACTCGCGCTCGCAATCAGAGCAGTAGGGGTGATTGTTGATCGCGTGTTCTTTGCGATCCTCGTCATCATCAAAGTAACGGTCACACATCTCGCACTCGAACTCTGGCGCATCGTGCCCTGTGGCCTCGCAGTGCTGCTCTCGGGCGTGCCATCCGGCAGGGAACTGCCTCTAGCAAGTTCCACAAAAGAAGACCATTTTGGCGGAACGGACAGTGCTTTAGGATGTAGGCGAACAGTAGCTGTAACAACGTACAAGGTGAGGCAGAGAGAGGCTTAAGGAGAAGAGGAGATGACAGCGGAAAGGCGGGCAGGTGCAGAAGATGAGAGGGAGGAGAGCACGTGACGAGTAGCAACTCCTGAAGCCTGGCTGTATACGAACCCAGAAGGAAGGAGGCACCGGGTCCATGGACTTCTTGATACCTGGGTAGTAATTCCCAGACCTCGAGGCTTTTCGAGAGATCCATATGTCTCTAGAGACGTACGGAATCTGCAGCGAATGTGGTATTGCGCACCAAGTGACACGGTTCGAGATCCAATATCGCGCTCCGGGGGGGACATCCGTATGGCTAGATACTTGGAGTCTCGCGATCAGGAAAGGCAACGTCAATTTGCGACTGATAAAAAATCTGTGGTTAAAATGCTGGAGGATGGTAATAAGTGATGGGCCAAACTTCTAAGCTACATAGTGTTTTCTTGGTTGAACATGGCAGCCTGTTCCATCTTGTTGACATATTCGGGCTCTAAATAGGCCGGGGTCCGAACTCGATATCTTGTCTGATGACACAATATGCTTGATATCTGTCTGTATCTGCTGGAACCGCATGAATCTGCACGTTTCGCTCTCAAGATGGTTGATGAGTGCAGCCAAGGTGACAAACTCCTTGCGGCAAGTTTGAGATGGGCAGTGATATAGTTTCTGCTGGTGCTTTGGTGATGCCAAGTGACTTCTCAGCCCGTAGAGGCTGCTGAATAGCCGATGGCAGAGATAACATTTGAATGCTTGACATTGAGAGTTCCACGCGTCGGTTGGGTTGACCTCAAAGATCCTGTCGCCAAACTACTCAAGAGCTTTGATTGAGATGACTCCATTGGGATCGCGCTCTCGGATCACTCGATACATCTTGTCGCGATCCAGAGGAGCCCGGGGCAGGAACCGCCTTCAAGATGATAGACCAAGCCCGTGGCGGTGCCATACGAGACTTCGCAGAATGGGCAGGTGACCCCAGGACCCTGATGCCGCCTTGATTTCAGGTGCTAGAACATTAGCATTGGTGTCTGTCCGATTCACGAGAAAGGCTGGTTCACCTAGCGGATGTTGTTCAAGTTCTGGAATTCGCGATTGCACTCGCCGCAGTAGAAGTGGTGCCCAAACTCATGATGCTTGACCTCTTGTACCGTTGGCGCCCTGAAGTAACACAAGCTGCATTCAGGAGCATCTGGGACCCAGTGGTTCTCCAGATCCATGTGCTCGCGTCAATCATGCTCGTCATCAAAGTAGAAGCAACACGTATCACACTTAAATGCTGGGGGTGAATGTCCTGTCGCTTGGCAATGCTGGTTGCGAGCTTTGGATCCCGCAGGGAACATTCTCTGGCAGGTGCCACAGTCGAAGATCATGATGGCTGAATGGATGAAACACCGCACTTGATCCAGGAGACCTTGCTCTAAAGAATTGGTGGGCTAGAGGAAGATTATGATGACTCAATTGCTCATGATAATGCTGATAGATGACAGCCTCGACCAGGACGCCAGGACGCGGCTCGGTGTGCTTTCCCGGTGAGGCTGGAGCTAAACATGGACTGCGCTATCATGGCGTCTCATGTTGGAGACGAGTCCTCCAAGCAGACATGCGATACTGTATTTTTCTCGAGATTTTTTAACCTGAAAGAGTATATAGAGAGAAGAAAAAGCACTAGGAACCCGATAAACCAGAAAGGGCAGAGATATTGGTCCGCATCGTTTGAAGGCTGCTAATGGCAGCGGTGTAATGTGGCAGCTATTCTCGGTGAGCGGAATAATGAAAGACCGAGTACGAGTCCTTGTCAGTTCAACGCCAAGATTGGGATTTCAGACTCGCACGCTGCCGCAAGAAGAATGTCCCAACCGATGCCGAGACTACTCCGTGCTCACAGCCTTCGTTTATGATCACATCTGTGGCCAATGTCCTATGCCAAATTTCGGCGTTCATATTGCTGCTGGGTTAGGCTCCCGTGGTGACAGCCACGTCTAACACGGCTACGGACAGGATCTGCAAATACTCGGTACGCAAGCTGAGCTGTTTGTCCAATCATGAACTCTTCATCGGGGAATACTGAGCGCTACTTTCGCTTGCAGCATGTCAATTTGGCGAGTGGCTTTTTAGAAGCAGCGCCTCGTTCAGCATAATAGCTATAGAGGATAAGAAGAGGCAATGGCGGCATGGAGATCGACACATCTTAGCGAGTACTCGAATAATCAACTCCCCAATCCGACTGGTCGATTAGGGCCTCAGGACGCTCTCAACGCCATGGGTTAGTAAGCCTGGGACTATGGCTCTGGAGTAAGCTGAGGGCTTCAGGACTCGGTCCGGAGTTTCAAGTCCTGACGGATGAGAACTCGACAAAACCAGACCCGAAACCTTTACTGAGCAGTCATCCCTGGCCGTCTTGTTGAGAGACTGGGACGCCTTGCACACCGATATCAACTAGGCTTCACAACTCTTATGAGACAGCATAAGCTGAAAAAGCACGATACTCAGCACGCCAAGATATGTCGTTTGCCAACCATGTCGCCTGCAAGCTGCAAACGACCTCTATCGCACCGAGTTACGGCCGTCTGCAGAGGCCCGTTCACTTGCCAGTGGACCATCTGCTGTTTCACAAGCCTCATCTCCGCCTTTTCCTGCGTTGATATGGAGTGAGTATGGAGTCCCCAGATGTCCGGATCGCGTCACTTTGGAGTGTTGTGGGCGCCGTGCGCAGTCGTGATGAGGCCATCGCCAACCAGAGCCGCAATCACTCCCCGTGCCTTGCTCCGGATCCGCATTGATTCGCCCGGGGTAGCTGGGAGAAAAATAGGGGCATGCGATATTTTATTCTCGAGGACAAACGGGCCGTTTTTTGCACCGGAGCTGTGCTGTTCTCCAGCGACAGGCATAATGCTCCGAGTAACGGCCGGCCTCTCCACGGCCCCGGGTGGACCGTTGGGATGTCGGAGGTGACGCAAATGCCCAGTTTTTCCATGTCTCGGAGTCCGGCCCTTGTTGACTGCTTGTTGTCAGCTTGAGAAGCAGTTCATCGGCATATTCTTCCAACGACGGATGTCAATGGACGCTGATTATGTGAGGGGGGAATGATCAGCCTGTGCAACACTGTCTCGCGTCACAGCGCGTTGAAGATCAATCCATGTCGGCGCCTCCAGAAAAGCCAAGAGACCTTCACCGTAATCCACTTGTAATGCTGAGACTCGTGTCTTGGACAAAGGTGTTCAACGGCCAGCTAAATTGCTTGGCCAAAAGCAACAATCCCCAGATTCTCGCGCGTGCGGTCAAGGACGAATGCACACCACCTCGACTGACAGCCCTCGTGACTCGCAAGAACAGACAAAGAAACAATGCCCGGCTTCCATTCCAGATCGACATGGCTTGTGCGGAAATGGCACCGAGGCGATGCCGTCACCGAAATCTCTGTCGCCTAACATGACGACGGGTATCGGACTTTAAGCTTAAGTATGACATCATCGCTGCCACTCACACCCAAGATCTCCTGCGCAAGCTGAACCTTCTAGTTCCCACACAACGAACGACGACGTTGGCTTGGCCCCAGAAACCCCAGCATCCACTGCCCCCATTGAGGAGAAGCCAATAGACCTGAGGTCCAATCATGGCATCCTCACGGCCCCTGCACAAGGGACCGCCCGCCTTCACAACTGCTGTCCAAGACTCTTCCGTGGAGCAAACCCCAGAGCCGGCTTCCCCCCAAGCTTCTCCGGCGCCACTGACATCGGCCCTTTCTCGTCTCCGTTAGAGGACCAACAGCCACTTGGACCTCCGTTCCGCGCTCCTTCCTGCTGCGGTGACCTACAGTATTCCAGTTCTTGGAGATCTGCGCCTGACAAGACCATGGAGGAGATGCCTTCCCCCATGACGACTGCCAAGTTTAGTAAATGATGCTCGGTCACGACCAACTTTAGCAGCTACTAGTCGGCCTCGCCGACTTTTGCAACGGGGGCAGGCAGGCTTGGAGCTGGGGCAGACGTGCCTAAACTTTGTGCCCCCGGGTCTGTGATACACTCTCCACTTGCATGTCTTGAGGCAGACGTGTTTTCGGTCTTGGTATTAATAGACCCGCTCTCCCGCCTCCATCCTTTGGAATTTGGAACCAGATATTCATCTAGTCTTATTCTTTCTCCCAAGACATCAGCCGAGACACGTTGGATACAATGTTGGGCACAAAGTAGGTTCTGTCCCACCTGTCTTGCCTGGGCATGGCTAACGGCATTGTTCTCCAGGTCCATCAAAGTCAACGGCGCCGACTGCGGTGCCGAGTCCATCCTTTTGGGTGTCGTCACATCTATCGGCGGCTTCCTCTTCGGATACGATACCGGCCAGATTTCTGGAATGCTCCTCTTTGAGGACTTTATCAACCGATTCGCCCAGGGACCAGCAGATGACAAGAAATGGGTGCCTATCATCCAGTCCCTAGTCGTCTCTCTTATGAGTATCGGATGTCTACTTGGTTCTTTGTCTGGTGCCTAGTAGGTCTTGCCCCCCCCCCTGGATGGCTGACAACAACTTACACCACTATAGCACGGCGGATTGGTGGGGTCGACGGAAGAGCTTGACTTTCGGAGTCATCGTGTTCATCATTGGTAATGTCATCCAGATAACGGCGATGAACTCCTGGGTTCATATGATGATGGGTCGCTTTACCGCCGGTCTCGGTGTCGGCAACCTCTCGGTCGGCGTCCCCATGTTCCAGTCCGAGTGCTCTCCCCGTGAGATTCGAGGAGCCGTCGTCGCTTCGTATCAGCTCATGATTACTATCGGTATTCTCGTCGCCAACATCATCAATTACGGCGTTCAGCACATTGGTGATTCCGACGCCTCTTGGAGAATCGTCATTGGCCTCGGAATTGCTTTCTCGCTCCCCCTCGGAATCGGCATCCTCTGCGTCCCCGAGTCCCCTAGATGGCTGGCGTCTCGAGGCGATTGGACCGCCGCTCGAACCTCATTGGCCCGCCTCCGTGGCATGAAGAACGACCCCAACAACAAGCTTGTCGACGACGACCTCAACGAGATGCGAAAGATTCTCGACCAGGAGCGCAAGGCTGGCCAAGGAAGCTGGGCTGAATGCTTCGTGCCCAAGACTGAGATCCCCAAGCTCGTCTACCGCACCTTTCTCGGCATTGCGATCCATTTCCTGCAGCAATGGACTGGCGTCAACTACTTCTTCTACTTTGGTGCCACGATTTTCAAGTCTCTCGGCATCGACTCTATCTTGACGCAGCTGATCCTCGGCGCTGTCAACGTTGTCATGACCTTTTATGGCCTCTACGTGGTTGAGAAGTATGGAAGACGCTGGCCCTTGTTCATTGGTGCTCTTTGGCAGTCCGCCTGGCTCCTGATCTTCGCTAGTGTTGGAACTGCCATTGATCCCGCGTCGAACCGCACCGTGGGCATCATCATGATTGTCGCGTCGTGCATGTTCATCGCTTCTTTCGCGGGTACATGGGGTCCCATTGCTTGGGTCGTTATCGGCGAGTCATTCCCTCTGCGCACTCGTGCGAAGCAAGCTTCTCTTGCTACTGCTAGCAACTGGCTTGGAAACTGTAAGTCTCAGCGGTCTGTGTTTGACGTTATTCTAACCACTTATCACAGTCATGATTGCGTTCCTTACTCCTCTTGCCGTGGATGGAATTAAATACGCCTATGGTTTCGTCTTTTGCGGAACAAACCTGGCTGCTGCAGTTATTGTCTGGTTCTTCCTCTACGAATCGCGGATGCTCAGCCTGGAGAACGTCGATCTCATGTACGGCCAAGACCACCTTAAGCCTTGGAACAGCTCTAAGTGGACTCCTCCTGGCTACATCACACGAGAGCAGAGGGACGAGTCTTATTTCCGTCGCATGAGCGTTGTCGGCGGCGGTCAAGAAAAGTCCAGGAACAGCGATGTCTCGCACTCTGGCGGAGATTCTCGGGAAGAATATGTGTAAAGATTAAAAGTAGGCATCAGATGCAGGTGTTTGGCGCATTGCTTATGGCGGAATTGTCATTACATTCTTATAGGAGAGCAGGCCTGTCGAGTCTTGAGAGCCGCTTATGAACAATGAGGATTGTTCCTCATTGCATTATTCTTGCCAAATATTATTATACCAACATGATCCACCAACCATCTTCTCCCAACCTTGTGTTTTATGCTCGCCTTCCATAGCAATATACTTGTGCCTAGCTCTTTCAGTTTGGCGCAGTGTAGTCTTCCCGGGGTTGAAGGATTAATGGCTTGGAGGCAGGTGGGAAATGGAAGACAGAGCGAAGGTTCAACGCTCTATCACTGGTATGATGAGGGCAATCCGACGCTTGTGACAATTCTAGAAAAGAGTGTCGTTCAAGAGGTTTATTTCGGTGGCATTTATGCCGGGTATCAAAGCCATTCGCCTGCTAGTATACATCGAATATCACTCACCCAATCCAGTCCTACATGTATATACCATGTCCTCCAAATCCGGCTCAGCTCTGCTTCTTCTGTTCCCAGGCAATCCTGTATGCTGAAACAGCGTGTAGGATCTGCTCTCTGAGATATAGATACCGTAAGACAGTTCCAGTAGAGATGATCTTGTCTGGATCAAGTTTGCCTATCGATACTCTGACGTCGGGCCGCCCCTGTGCCACAGCCACGCTTGTCCAGGCATTAATCACCTTCTGGTCAACCTTGGGGATGTGAGTGCTGAGCCAGGTAATCTCGGTAACGGTGTCCTTGACACGATACCGAAACACAAAGGCCATCCCTTCGTCGCCGTTCCAGAGCTCCAGCAGTTGCAGCTTTGGCATCTTCATGGCTGTGTTGGCTGCTGCGCAGAGTAGTCCGTTGACCCGGCTTCTCGAAGATGGCTTGAGGATCTGAGAGGTGACCGATAGGGTCTTGAGGTTCTCCCAGGTGGTGGTGCACTCTGTCCGCGAAGTCCAGAACGGCTGGAAAAAATCCTTGGCGTCGATGAGGAACGAGATGGATATGCTCTCGAGGTGTCTGCCGTAGTTCCGTAGTTACTTTGCCAAGCCGATGGTCATGACGTCCCTGGATGACCACTCATGGAAGATGTTGGCCGTGTCTCCGTACAAAGACAATGTCTTGACCGACGTTGGCAAGTCCAAGATGAATGCCTTGGCCATCTGGCACCAGAGCGTCTCCTCTTGAGCGTCCACGCACCGCCACCGTTCAATGGCAAGTTGTTCAAGGTGTGGTAGGCTCGACAATGTTTCGACGAGTGAGGCCGGTGAGATTTGTCGAAACTGCGACCGACGGATCAAGAATTTGGCGATGACGGAAACACTCGGGAGCTCCGGTGCTTCGTCTTCTCGAATCGGGGACATGCCCTCTTGTTCGCGAAAGTTGAACTTGAGCGGCTTCCAACCGAACAAGTCTGCCACGGTTCGATCCCACATCTGCGTCCCAAACATACCGCCAAGTCCCCAGTAAGCCTTCAAATAAGGTGCATAAACATCACCAGAGGATTTATACGCCTTGGTGGAGTCGGTTTCCAGGTACTCTTGGTACATATCGACGTCTCTCTCAAAGAAGTCGTCCCGCACATGTTTGCCCCAGTCGCTCGGGGAATGAGCACTCAGCTCAAAGGTAAAGCCCGAGTTCCCACCATGGATGCAAGCATCCCATTTTGCAAGGACTTCCCAGAGGTCAAATATTGACGTGGTAAAGATCCTGTCGGCTTTCCAGAGGACGTGTTCATCTTCTTCCTCCTTGCGCCACACCCAGAGATACTTTGGTAGCAGGATTCGGAGCCAGAGACGCTTGACATAACTTCTTCTGGCACCTTGGACGACAATTTCGAAGTCTTCAATGTCGTATTGGCTGATGATTAGGTGTCGGAATGTCTTGGCTTCGAAGAATTCTTGCCAGTGCTTGTTGACACATGCGAAGGAGGCCAGGTCTCTGGCCAGGGCCAGCTTCGAGAGGATCATCTGCTGTATCTCTTGTGAGAAGGAGTAAAAAGACAGCATCTTGTTGGGATGGCGGCTGGGAGACAAATCACCGGGAAGGGGATGGGCCAGGAAGAAATATGTCAGCGATATTAGCAAGGCTTCGAAGCTGTTCCGGCCCAGAAGACGACGACAACGTGCGTGGAGAAAGCTGCAAAGGCGAGAAGCTCGAGATATTATATCCGAGAAGCTTCTATCAGGTCGGAGAAGGAGGCGTGTCTCTTGTTCAAGAGGCGCACACGCCGAAAAATCGAACGCTTGGGAAAACCAAGGAGGCACGCAGAGCAGCCCGTAGGGCGAGAAGGTCGATGCGCGCGTACGACGGGTAAATGAAGAACCATCAAGTTTAGAGAAGGCACCAAAGCTCGCCAATAGTAGGTTGGCATTCCACTGCTGTGCCCGGTGCTGAGGCTTGAAGAAGAGGCCCGAGATCGCGTAGAGAAGTGATGCTGGATATATAGGTGAGGAGAGTCGCAAAGTTGAGTTGAAGTATATGTTCAGCCATCAGGAAGGGTTTTTCTTCTTCCATCGTTGCAGTGACATCGAGTTGAGCGCTGCATGGCGTGCAAGGTGATGAGAAAGGTGATGTTAACCTGAGGTAGAATATGAGGTAACAGAATTAGGAAGTATTTTTTGGTTACAATAGGGCCTTTGGGCCCTCTTCTGAGATCTGATTGTTCACCTGGTTGGCAGTGCCAACGGCCGGCGCGAATTAAGGCTATCCTTGAAGTCCCACATTAACTGGAGCTGATTAGAGATTTCGGATGGCGATATAGTTTATATAGACTCTTTATACATAGACATTTTTCATGCTTTATCTACTCCACTGTATCATTAATGGCGTCACACCTCCGTCTAAGACATAAAGTGTTCAAGGTGACGGCTGAGTATAATCCAAGGTGAGTGTGGTGGCTTCAACAGCGCAGTAGCTTACATCAAGTCGTCGACTAACCGTATTAAAAACGTATTTCCTGCATTACAGGGCAACCACTAAATGCACTGTAAATATCACTGTACGTATATCAACCACCAAGTAAGTGAATGCAAACGCATCTACCCACACTCCTGACACCCGGCTTGTTTGCTCTCTTCCCGTTTCTCCAAGTGAATTCCCGTGGTAGCGTTTTCAAGAAACCTGCCAATGAATGCTTCGTGCCACATTGATTACATACGTACCTTTGTCGTCAACAAAGAGATACAGATTCCCCAACGTCTCCCACACTCTTTGACTTTTCCATCAACTTTACTCGTGCATACATGCCTCTTTAAACGTTGTTGCATCAAAGTAAAAAAGAAACCATCACTTCTAGAGAGATGACTCCTTGTTCGCATCAGTCGCTTTACACCGACTGTACCGCCATCGCGGACCGGGTCGGCTTTAAGAGACCTTCTCTCGACAGACGTCTTCTCGCAGCTTCTACCTCTGGTAAGAGGAGAAGAAACACGTTCCCGATACCCGAAGATGCCATGATAGATGAGGAGACGTTTCCTGGGCCCTTGGTGCTGCCGTCCGACTTTTTGACCCAGCTCAACCCCGACACGCCCTTGTATCACCAGTCCTGCAAGGTATGGCGCGGATACACGAGAAACGAAGTCGACGAAGACAGAAACAAGATCTTTGTTCTTCCTCCACCCATCTTTAGCGAACCTGTTGGAGGGGATAGCGATTCTTGGGGCAAGCCTATCGTCTCAGAGTCAGACACCACTCCCGAGTTGCCAAACTGGACTGCGTCATCAGCTCAGTTGAAGGACCTGAACAACTATCTCGCGGCGTTTTACCATCCCATGACTATCCAGCAGTCTCTGATGCAGCTCAAGTGGCGCCTGTACAAAGGCAAACCGCCAAAGGAGGGACAGACGTACCTCGTCCTGGAGGTCCCAACTGTCCGCGATATCTTCCTCATCAGATACCGCCCGGGAAAAGATGGCGTCTCACGTATGCAGGTCCACGCCCCCGACCTCCTAGACGCCGTACTGAACAGGATGCCTCCCAAAGCACACGCAACTGTCCTTCTGGTTGACTTTGATTTATACGACCTCAACGATGATGAGAATAACAACTTCACTGTCACGGAAGCATATGGCGCCTCTCGGATCGTCCTCGTGTCCACGTTCCGACTCCATCCCGCCCTGGACGAGATGCAAGACATTGATCGGGAGCACATGTGGCCTGCTAGTCACTGCAAGGCTTACGCTGATGGCTTGATTGCCGAGGAAGAGGAGACGCAGACGGCGGAGCGACTTAAGATGTCAAACGACGAGCCCCTCGAGTCCGACAAACCCCTCAAGTCCATTTCGGCGCTCCCCGCTGCGATTGAAGCATACAAGACAGCCCCCGAGCCAAAGACCGTCGACGAGCTGACCGGCGTGTGGCTCGCCCGCGTCGCTTTTGCCGTCTCCCGTGGATTAGGCTACTGCTTCGGCATGGAACACTGCACCTACTACGCATGCATCATGCAAGGCGTCTCCAGCACCAGACAACAGAGCCATATATCTCCATATCTCTGCCCTATTTGCACGTCCAAACTATCTTGGGAGCTAGGCCCTCTCCTCGACAACGGACCCAAGATCAACCTTCAGCGCCGTTGGGTAAAGGAGCAGGCTGTAGCCCTCAAGGAGTTTTGCGGGAAACGAAACAATGTCGCTCAATTTTCTGCATTTGAGGCCTGGCTTGGAAAGAGAATCGAGGATATCGGGGAGGAATAGCTAACTGATTGAGGGTTTTGAGCTGCATCTGAGGTTTATGCACAATGGAGGGATGAGTTCTATTGTTATGCTTTTGGTCTGTTCACTTTGGGAAAATTGGATTTACGGTTGCATCGAGGTGAATTATCTATGAAGCACCAGGTTTTAGAACATAAACAAAGGTAGTTTGCTACCATTGTTATCAACAATAAGAACAACCCATTCGCCCTCCATTTCTTCTCCCTCCCTCATACAAAACCAACTTGGTACCAAATTGATTGCATCTTCGCTTCACATCGCTGATAAATGCAGCCAACAACAGAAACACTGAAAATCGTTTGTCTCGGATCTTCTATTTGCATTCTTCTTTTTCTTCTCACACATCGACAACATCTCCCCATCATGCTCTCCCTGCCGAGCCGGACCAGCAAAGGAGCCCTCGAAGGCATCTACACCTGGTGCCAAAAATGCGGTGCTGGCTGCATCGCTCCAGTCGGAGAGAAGTTTAGAGACCATCTCGGCGAGCGCAGTATCTACTGTACCAAAGAGTGCTGGTGGCAACACGGCCAGGAGCGAGGGTTCACGCCCTACGGCGGTTATGCAAATCCCATCATCTGCGAACCACCTCCTGATCACGACACTATTATGCCCATCTTCACCCCGAGACTCTGGCCTACTATGTACAGTCCTCCCGTTACCATGACGCGTCGGGCCTCCGTCCTGTTGCCAGAGCTTCCTGTCCCACCCCCTCAAGGCCCAGTCCCAACGCCTCGCTACAGGAACTTAAACCGTCCTCATCCAAAAGACATCTTGTGGCCTGCGCCCGAGATGCCTGAAGGTGGCTCTGGATACGGCTATCCCAACGTCAACTGGCTTCATTACATGCCCGACACAGAGGTCTACGGCTACCTGATCGACTCGTTCCGCCTTCGCATGCAGGATATCAAGGGCCGACCGACAACTCGCCTCGACATTTTCTACCAGGATTGGAACAAGGACATGGCCGGCTTCAAGCACTATCTCGACCTGGCTGAGGAGACTCCGGGCCTTTTGCCCATCGAGTGGAAGTCCAAGAGGGATGCGTGCGAGAGTCTCTGCAAGTTTGAGCCGTATTACGACCTCTCCAATCTGGACGCTCTGGACAAGCCATCTATCATTATGCACCACGACGACGACCGCAGGTGCATTCGCAAGCTTCGAGAGCTGGCGCAGGCCGTGTTTGGGTACGCGCCTGGAAACCTCAATCTGACCAAGTTATGAGCAGCTGTGGTATCCAACCAGAGGATTTTACTTTTGTTTTCCACATTGATTGCACGCGATACCCATCTGACATTGCGCGAGGGAGTCTGGAGTTGAATTTGATCGTGTGTGAGGGAAAGGGATGGGTGAATGATATTGGTTGCTGGTGATGGATGGCAGGAGGGAATACTGGAAAACACTGAAGATCGGCATCACCCCCAGGAATGACAGCCAGGAAGGATGATATTATGATAGAGGATGGCAATGTTCTTTCAACGATCATGTACTTTAGTCGACTATCAGCAGCCAAGATGCACCAATCAAACCTCTTGTCCTCGCCTATCAACGGCATCCACATCTACACCCCGAGACATCAAAACGGATTCCGTATCGGGCCAAACGGTGTCACTCCCGAGCTCCGGCTCCGGCCATGTCGCAATGTATTCCCACTATTGGCAACGAGCTGTCCCCCCACCAGCCTCTTCTATATCTCCGAGAGACAATCATACTCCTTCACTTCAATCAACCCTCCAGAGTGGTGCGCAACCATGGTAATGAAATCGCTTACCGCGTTGGCGACCGTCGCCGGCGCCTCAGCCTTTGTCCTGACTCCAATTGGCGCCAATGTCCAGAAGCCCTTGGGAGGCGGCTTTCAGTGTGATCTCCCTCCCGTGCTTAACCCCACCCGCGACGGACTTCCCTCGGCCGATAGTCTGTTTTCGTCTCACGATGCTCTGCTGAGGCAGGTCAAGAGGCACCAGGCCGTTGTGCGGGTTCCGTCAATCTGCTACGATGACCTGGGTGACTTTGACAAAGATGAGCGGTGGGCGCCGTTTTACGACTTGCATGATGTGCTGGCAAAGACGTATCCAGCAATGTGAGTGGCGCTCTTTACTTTATGCCCAGTAACTAATCAGTTACCAGCCACAAGCACGCCAAGCTTGAAAAGGTCAACAGATTCGGCCTGGTGTACACACTCGTTGGGAGCGACTCGACTCTGAAGCCATACCTTCTCGCAGCTCATCAAGACGTTGTTCCCGTTCCTGACCCATCAACATGGACTCACCCACCCTTCGATGCCTACTTTGACGGCGAATGGCTCTGGGGCCGTGGTTCATCCGATGACAAGAACAGCCTGACTGCTCTTCTCTCGGCAATCGAGACTCTCCTCACAGAGACCGACTGGAAACCAAAGCGCACTCTGCTTCTGGCCTTTGGTTTTGACGAAGAGTGCTCCGGGTACCGCGGTGCCGGCAAGATCGGTGACTTCCTCACAGAACGATATGGAGACGACAGCATCGCCCTGATCCTCGACGAGGGTGGCTCAGGAATCCAGCTCATTGTCAACACACTCTATGTTCTCCCCGCAGTAATGGAAAAGGGCCACGTCGATATCTGGGCAGAGCTACACACCAAAGGCGGCCACAGTTCCATCCCCCAGCCACACACGGGCATCGGCATCGCCGCAGAGATCATCTCAGCACTTGAAGCTAACCCATACGAGCCGAGGGTTCTCGAGGACAGTCCAGTGTACAACCACCTTGTTTGTACAGCCAGGTACTCGCCCGATGCCGAGCCCAAGCTCAATGACCTGCTTAAGAGGGGCGACCTCGACAAGCTCACTTCGGAGCTGATTAGCGTGAACCCCACGGCTCGGTTCCTCATTCAGACGACGCAGGCGGTCGACATCATCCAGGGTGGGCAAAAGATCAACGCCCTCCCCGAACTTGTCACTCTTGGGGTAAACTACCGAATCGCCCCCCAGGACAGCATCGCCAAGGTGCAGCACCGCTTCATCGAAAACATCTCTTCCGTGGTGAAAAAGTACAACCTTAGCGTGGAGGCGTACGCAGACGACAAAGAGTACCAGGCTCTCTTTGGCAACAACGCCGCACCAGTTGGAGACTATGACGGCCGTCTCGTTGTAAAAGCAGCAGAAAAGTTTGACATCACCCCCGTGTCACCTACAAGCGGGCCAGTCTGGGACATCTTTTCCGGAACGATCCAGCATACCTTTGCTTTTGACGGCGGGCGAGTAGTCCCCGTTGGAGAGGTAATGACGGGCAACACCGACACAAGACATTACCTGAGTGAGTTTCCAGTTCATGCATGTTTGACCATGAATTCTAACCGACTTGCAGACCTTTCGCCACACATTTACCGTTGGACGCCATCCAGACAACGTGGTTCGGAAAACATCCACACGGTGGACGAGAGGGTGAGGATGGACTCGCATCTGGACATTGTCAAGTTTTACTATGATCTGATCCGCAACCTGGACGCGGCGGAGCTGTAGACTAGTTAGCTAGTGCAAAAAACTGATAGTCAGGTACTGCTACCCTCACGATGATCAATTACAAAAGCCTCAATCCGTCCGAGACATTTAGAAACTTGAAGCTTGAACCCCCACGTCCAAGTCCATAAAAGAAAATCTCCACTTCTCCACCTTTTTCTGCCCTTCTCCACACTTTTCTCCTCTTCTCTCCCCCAACACTCAGATGCCGACGATTGCCTATTCCCGAGACCGAGGGTCAGCCTCAAAAAAATCAATCAATACCGGTTTTCCTGCACTTTTCTTTTTTACTGCCCCCAATGTGCCAAGACCGAGGCCAGCTGACACTCCTTCTTTTTTGTTTAATCCTTGTAAATTGAGGCTGATTCTTCTTTGCCGTCATCTATTGCCCACCTCTTTTCAAGCCTGTTTTTGTTCTACAACTCTCCGACGCAGAGATCCACGTCCAGGATCACCATCTCAAGATGCTTCAACCCCTTGTATTCTCTCTCTTTCTATCCACCGTGGGGGTAACATAAAAAAATCACTCCCAAGTCCCCAAGTTTTTGCCCCAGCGTAGAATTACGAATCCCTCGCCTCTGACTTGCCCGTTCCTCGCCCCAGTTTACATAATTGTCCAGACCCATTCCTTCAAGGGATCCCTGTTCTGCGCTACATGCGGGGTTCTCCACGATGCTCCTCCCCCCCGTCGTCATCGTCAACCGATTCTCTTACTGTAGCTGCGAGGAGTTGAAATGAAACGTCCGACGCCGGGCCTCGTGCGTTCTTTTTGCTCTCTTTTCCGGCCTTTGCCGGTTTGACTTTCAACTTGGTCCTCCAAAAGAGGCAACCTGATGCGTGCCTTGTCTGCTGATCATGGGCCCAGCCACTCAATGTTGGTTGCACAGCCGCTGGGGTCGTGACTTGACTGTGCCGCTCTCACGTCCATTGTCGGGGTTTTATTGCTTGCGTCTGCGTCTAAACGTGGAGAATCATGCGTCGTCTTTCCGCCTCCCCCAGAAAAAAGGAGTTACGAAAACCCAAGTCCCGAAGTCCGAGGTGCAGATGCTGATGCTAGGTGTGGCAAGTTTGAAGCAAGACAGACAGCTCTTGAAGAGTAAAGAAGTCATCAATTGAATATCATTTCCAAATTCATTCCAAAAGACTATTAAAGAAATATCGCTCGTAATAAAATGTACAACAGCTGGACCAGATGATCGATCCCATGGCTGTGTATGTATGTATGCATGTGCCCATGCCCAACGCCACAACACCATCTTGTGCTTGATCTAGGTATCATCATCGCTAACCCGATGCAACTCCGTCATTAAGACTTTTCTGATATCAAATCAAATCAAAGCGTCGGCTCCAGCTCCATGACTTCTTGGAACCCCCGGGCGATCACGTCCAGCTCCTTCTGCGACGGCGCCACGCAGGGTCTTCGAGGCTCGCCCCCGTAGCCAAAGTAGTGGCCCAGCGCCGCCTTGACGCCCACGAAGCCCGTCTTGATGGCCGTCCAGTCGGCCTTGGCCACCTGCGCCTGCAGCTGTCGGGCCTCCTTCCAGCGCCCTTCGTCGGCGAGCTCCATGATTCGCACGCACGCGCGGGGGCATAGGTTTGCGAGGCCCGAGATGGTGCCATTGGCGCCCACCGCGTGACCCTGGAGGATGAAGTCTGCGCTGCCGCCGCCGACGAAGAAGCCCTCGGGGCAGTCGGCCACGATGCGGGCAAGCTTGCCAGTGTTGCCGCACGTCAGCTTGACGCCCACCACGTTGGGGTGCTTGGCGATGCTGAGGATGGTGTCGGATGAGAGATCGCGGCCGGCAGCGGCGCCGGGGAAGTTGTACACGAGAAGAGGGATAGGGCTCTTGTCGGCCACGTCATAAAAGTGCTGCACAACGAGGTCGTCGGGGAGCAAGCCGCCGTAGTAGCTGGGAGGGAGAACCAGGGCATGAGTGGCGCCCGCCTTGCCGGCGTCCTCGCACAGCTGGGTCGTCTCCTTGGTGCTCTGGGCGCCGCAGCCGGCGATGAGGGGGATGCGAGCGCCGGTGGACTCGTGGAGGATGGTATCCCTGGCGACGCGGATGATGGCGGAGCGCTCAGAGTGTGAAAGGTGCGCACACTCGCCGTTGGAGCCGTGGACGACGATGCCAGCGACTCCTGCTTCGAGGAGCTTGATGATGTGCTTCTCCAGGGCTGGGGAGTCGACCTCGTCGTCGGGGGTGAAGAAGGCGAGGGTGGGGACGTAGACGCCGTCGCCGAGTCGTAGTTGAGGAGCTTTTGGAGAACCCATGGTGGGAGATGTGAGGAGTGTAGCAGGCATGAAGTCTGAAGTGAGAGGTGATGTTGTAGATGGATGGGGGGATGTCGTCGTCTTATACGCAACAACAGATGCTTCGCGGAGACAGGCAAGACAGGGTAATAAACAAGATGGTATGATAAGGAAATCTCGGCAAACAAAAGGGCGTCAGCTGCTCTTTTATGTCCACCGCAGGACCAGGGCGGCCCTTGGAGAAAGGACGGAGTTGGAAAGGCGGCCTTCGTCATGAGGCTTTGCTTAGCCAGAGTACAAGCCTTGGTCTAAGCGGTGTCAACTCGGCAGATGGACGCTCACACGAGCCAGCAGGCGCAGACAGGGGGTCCTTTGGCGTGGGGGTTAGCTCTGATCACCAGGAAAGCCACCGGATGCCTGGGTCAAGCGGGGGAGGCAGAGTCAAAAGGCCACGCCGTCCTCCGGCCGAGTGCCTCCGGGCCGCACCGGGAATCGCCAGACCTGCTCGCCCGAAGACCACCAGCACGCGCGCGAAGAGGAAAGAGAGGACTGGGCAGACCGCCCGATGGAGTCTCCAGTGGGGGTACCAGTTGTCGATAATGAGCCCACAAATGTCGGGGACGATTCTCGGATGTGTGCGTGTAAGCCGTAAACAAAGGATGTACAAGCACGCGGATGACCTCGTGAGAGTGCCCAGAACAATAGGAGTGCGGACGCAGGCATGCCAATGGTTACACAAAGCTGAGCCCGACTGTCTGACTTGCGTAAGAAGGAGGCTTGACAGGCAGCCTTCAGAGAGCGACGGCGCCCTCCACCAACAATCATGATCAGCACGACAGAAGCAGGTACCGTCCGAGAGCGACGTCTCCTGATCAAGGCTCTCACCCTCCAAGTTCCGAAACTGGTCATTGTCGACGCAACGCAACTCTGTAGGCGCCCCCCCCCCGGACCCAGAGCCCGCCGTCCCCTAGGCGTCCAATGGACCGACGCCCATTTTCCCTAATTGACCAAACAGAGAGCGTGTATATCAGGCAAGGTCATGCTGGGGGAGGGACCCCCCACGCCTTCTTCTCCCAGCCAGCGCCTGGAAAATGTGGACGCAGAGCGTCAGCTCCTCTGGCCGACCAATGAGAGCCCTGAATTGGCACGCCCAGCTTGCTTCGCTTCCCTGGCCTTAGGGCTTGTGTGTAACTTGAGAGGTAAAGGGGGGGGAGAAGGCTAGCTCGGGGCGCATGGGTGGTCTCTCTTGCCTGCGCCGGACTTGATACCAGGCATGGAAGAAGGAAGCAAAAAGTGCTGGGAAGGGTGAATTTGTTGATCGAGAAGAGCGTGGGGGGTTCAGATACTTGAAGGGTTAGGTACTTGGAGGTAACTTACGATAATGGCGACGCGACACTCGCCACACTTTTTCCCAGCTTCTCGACTTGAATACAGATCAGATCTCGCGAGATGAATTGAAGAGCTCCCATTGATGGAAGAATGCCAGAAAATGCCATCTTCAGCCATGTGATATGATCGGCCACACCTGCGTCCTCGATGTGATGGATGGATGGGCTTCCGAACAGACCGAGGCCCATGGCCATGGGACAAGAGCCAGACGCCACGGGCCACTGCAGCCGGGGCTCCTCACGTGCTGCCTGCCAAGAGACGTGGGGGGTTCTGGTGTCCCATCTTGCTTTGTTCCCTTCTCCAAGATTGCAGAGAGTTGATGATGTCGGATTTCTTCATCCAGGGCCCTTGACCCATGCCTATGCATCTCGCATTCCATGTTCCGGCACTTACCCTGGCTCCCTTTGCCGGCGGTCAGTCCATCTTTTTGTGACAAAAGAATCGTCAGGCTGTGGAGATTGCGTGGTGCAAGATTCATGGTATTGCAACGCTGATGACATGACTCCCAGTTGATCAAGTACCGAGTAGAGATGAATCTACAAGCCTATCTTACACTACCTCCAAATGACCATGCAACTTGCTCAAACCATCTAGGCTTCCCCGCAGGCTTTCCCTGATTATACTCAGCCTTGACTCGTTACAGCCTTGACTCGAGCGGCTGCACGGATCCTTTGCGAGCCCGGGGAAGTTGGGAACTCCAACTAAGCCCCAGTTAGACTCGTCCGCCGAGTCGGGTCCTCCACGCAAGATACCCGGCGTACCCCGCGACGCCCAGCAGCGCCAGCCTCCCCGCCGCCGAGAGCAGGTTGTCGTTGGCCCTCGCCCTGCTCCTCTTTATCATCTTCTTGCTGTTCTCGCGGAACATTTCGCGGTCGTTGAGGCGGGGGAACGGCGCCTCCACCATCTTGCCTGTCTCTGGGTCCTCGACCATGGGGATGGGGACGCCTAGATGCTCGCACAGGGGTGCCCATCCGTCCGTGATGGTATACTCGATGCGGCGCTCGGCGGGGATGCGCTCACGGAATTCATCGTACTGCGCCTTGTACCATGCCAGAGCCTTGTCCTTTTCTTCACCGTGATCGTACTTGAGCACATACTGCCTCAGAGCCTTACTATAGCCAGCCATATTGCGCAGACTGGTATCAAATATGAAGGAGTAGATCATGGACAGCTTTAGCCCCAAACCCTGCGGCTTGGTCATGAGATAAATGCTGTTGAGCACACTGTCGTACCATTCCTCCGGGTCGCGGTTCAGGATGACCACCTTGGCCTCCGGGTACGCCTCCGCGAGTTCGGCGCCGAGAAACGCGGCGGGCGCATCGCACACGGCCTGACAGTCGCCGAGGAGACGGTCCCAGTCGGCACGGGTAAAGGTGCCCCGGCCGGCGTACTTTGCCTCAAACGCCCGGACCCATTCCGGGGCCTGCGATGTGTCCTGGATCATCGAGTGCATGTGGTAGCAGTCGTGGAAGCCCAGCTGCCACAAGGCGCTGCGAATGCCTGCGGATCCGAAACGAGTCAGCTCAGATCTCTGTTTCCCCGGTCTTCCCCTTATCTTGGCCGTCACACACTGGTTTATCCATGCAAGGAGGACGTATGGGCTGCCACACATCCAAGGCACACCCCTTTGTGACACCCCCGGGCATTGCGTGATTCGGTGAGCGGACGGTGAAACCTACTCAGCGTGCCTGTGCGATGCACGCCGCAGACGATGACGCGCATAGGGACGATGCGGTCGGGGAGCATAGCCACGGACCCCTGGGATCTCTTGGTAGGTGAAGCCATGATTGTGTGTGTGCTCGTAGTGGGTTGTTTATGCCGAAGATGGGGCGATTACGACGACGGGAGATTATTGAGATCTGCCGGGTAGGTATGGATGTGCAGGAAATAGCAACTGGTTAAGGAGTCAAGCGGTAGCGGGCGCGCTTATCGCTGGGCGTCTATCTCCCGTCCTGTCTCGGTGTGGTGGGTGTGGCGTTGAATGACTCTTGTCTCCGACTCACCTTGATCATCGATAGGTTGTTGATATCAATAGTCGCGAGACGAGGACCCAGTAAAAAAAAGTCAAAGGTTTCCATTTTTGTTTCTTGCTTACTCACTCTCTATCTGTGCCTCGCACTATACTCGATACACTCTTGAGACGATGAAATCTCTTTCCAAGAATAGCCACCTAGGCAAGGACGAAATTATCTAGAACATCATAGCTTCTGTGCTAGCTCGAGCTTAGATGCCTCCATCTCCGAGCTATTGGGCACCTGAAGTGGATGCTCCGGAACGGCCGGTCCCGGATAGAGCTACTCCGTCTCCTCTGGACAGATCCAGCCTCAATCAATCTACCGTCCCCTGCTCTTGGCCCCTTCACCAAGAGCCTCCATCTCTCACACTAAGCTTTGGCATGTGATGATAAAAAAACGGGAACAAGGGAGAATTGGGAAAACCGAGATATGGGTCTGCAGGGGGATCAACTCAGAGCTGTCATGTCTGCCGGTTGATATGCAAAGAGCTGGTGAGCTTGTCATTACGCGTTAAAACAACAGAAAACCTGCCCACAGCTCTCGAATACGAGACGAGACGAGACGTCAGGGCTTGGAATTCCAAAGCGGAAGTCCGGACACCATTGCATCATCTGAGCGCCGAGAAAAAGATACCAGCATCCGCGACTGCACGTCAGGATGCACGTCCTGTCACATCAATCTAGGAAACCAACAATGCCGATCAACTGCCAGCCGTGCATCTCGCTGGTGTTGACGACAAATCTTGAGTGCGTGTCGCATTGTCTCAGGGCACCCATCACCCTGTTGATCGCTGCAGGGCTGCAGCAACCAGCACTTCCCGTCCCCTGGAGCACAGGGCAGTTCACGGCCGAGGCGGACGCCGTCGCGGTCCGCACGTGGCGCTGAAGCCACTGTTGGATGGGTTGGTTGGCGGCGGAAGAAGCCCGCTGGAAGCCCAAGGAACCAGGGCAGAGCAGGGCCCGGATCTTGCAGTACCAACTGGCTGGGAGAGGGCAAGATTTTCTTCATCTCTCTCTCTCTTGTGTCTACACCCCCCTCCCAGAATGGGTAATCCGAGCCCGTCATGATAAAAACTGCAGGTTTTCGACTTTATCCGAGCCAATCTAGAGGCAGGGACCAGCCATGATGAGACAGGACGGGACCCGACAACGGACGAGACTCACCTGGTGCCAACCGAAGCGAGAGAGTGTAAGAAAAGTAAAATCATGTTCATCAGGCAAGTTTCGGCCGAGCAGTCATAGAGGAAAGAGAGACTTTGCGGCTTGGTAGCAGGGTGACTCAATTAGCCGGACTAAAACACCACGCCGAGATCGCCAATGCATTACGAAGCCAACCTAAACACCAGCCCACGCGTCCGATAACGACAGCAGGACGGGCCAGGTTCATCAGACGGGAGGCGAAGCACATCATTATCATAAATACATACCTCTTATATGATTTCATCACATCAATGCCCTCCACCAAGCAGGTATGCTACCTGTCGGAGCCTCTCTCGGCGACCCACAAAGGTCCTTATCACACACCTTGCCCAACAGGACAGGCTTGCTGGCTTTATTTTCAAGTTTTTTTGCCCCCCAGGAACCACCCAGAGGAGGCTCCATTTTTGCTCCTCTCGCTCCGGGGCGAGCCCAAAGATCCATCCAGAGTAGGGAGCTCGACGCGCCCAACAAGAGAAGAGAAAAAGGGTCTCCCCCGTCGATCGACGGCCATGAATCCTTCTTCCTTTAGTTTCTTAGCAGCTAACGCTGAGAGACGATCGTCTCGGGGTTCAATTAATAAACCCTGACTATTTCCCATCTTAATCTTTTTCATCCCAAGTGTCAACCGATTCGGCCGTTGACTCGTCCACCCCCATGTCGGCCGAACAGAACGACAGCGGCAGCGGCAGCGGGAGCGGCAGTGGGAGCGCTCGGCCGAGCGAGGTCCCCACCCCCGTCCGCAAGGAGAAGAAGCGAGTCGGCTTCCACGCCAGCAGTGACAGCTTCGCCAGAGGAGGAGGTGACCAGGCCGGGGCTAGTCGACATCGTGAGGATGAGGTCGTCTTCTCACCTACCGGGTCCCCAAAGCTAGCCCCTGGAGAACTACCGCCCAACGCCCCAGACGCCTACGAACTAAGCCTTGCACTCACAAAGATATTGTCCGCCGAGCAGGAGAACAAGCGCCGCCAGCAGGAGAAGGACAGGGCGGAGAAGCTGTCCCCCGGAACCCCAGACCTCGCCGGTCCGAAGCGTCCGAGGCCAGCGTTGAGGAGAAACACCAGCTATGACGCTCCCCAGGATCGTGAGATGGCCGATCTGGCAGAGTCACGGGCGAGCGAGCGGCAACTCAGATCCATGACTGACGCTCGCCAGAGAGCTGATCGTCTAGCCGTATCAGTGGGAAGCTACTCGGCTCCGGGGTCTAGACGTGGCTCAGTTGACCTTACCGAAGTGCCGTCGGCCCAACCCCTGATTGAGGACTACGAGAGTGACGAGGACGATATGCCAAAGAAGACGACAGCTATCGACGATGGAGGAATCTACTCTACCTTGCGCCAACGAGTACCGAGGATAACCTACGACTCCGAGCCTTTCAAGCACCACACCGATGCGGAGAACCTGGTCAGGTCTCACAGCCGTAAAGGAAAGAGAGATTTGTTTCATCAGCAGCCAAGTGGACAAGCCTCCGGGACTGCAACTCCTGTTCTTGAGCAGAACTACGCTCACGACTATGTCCCACGACCAGACAAGTACCGTGGAGGCATCCTCTCCTCCCTTCTCAAGCTGTACCATGATGACCGAGGTGCTCCAAACAGTGGCTTCAACACCCCTCAGACACCTGGAACACCTCTCATGTCCCCTCGTCCTTCGCCCCCAACCTCGAGACCTGCTTCAGCCATGGGTACCCCTCTCCGCTCACCACCTCGCTCCCGACCCTCGAGTGGTCTCTTCAACTACCACAAGTCTCGTAGCTCGACATCGTCGCTTGCCCTGACTGAACTTATGAAGTCGTCTTCCATGTTTGCGGTGCCAGCTTCCACAAACATCTCTGACCAGTGGGCCGAAAAGCTCAAGAAAGAACAGACTCCGCCTCCCAAGAAGCGAGACAAGGCTCGCATCACCATCCACATTGCTGGCATCATCCAGCGTCACCGCTACCTGTTGAAGCTATGCCGTGCACTCATGATGTACGGCGCCCCGACACACAGACTGGAGGAGTACATGACCATGTCCTCCCGAGTCCTCGAGATTGAAGCCCAGTTCCTCTACCTACCCGGCTGCATGATCATCAGCTTCGACGATAGCACGACACATACTACCGAGGTCAAGCTCGTCCGCGTTCCCCAGGGTATCGACCTAGGACGTCTTCGTGACGTGCACAACATCTATAAGGAGGTGGTGCACGACAAGGTCGGAGTGGAAGAAGCCACTAAGCGTCTGGACGAGGTGATTCTGAACAAACCCAAGTTCAATATCTGGCTCCGTGTGTTCCTCTACGGCGTTGCCTCCGCCTGCGTCGCCCCCTTTGCTTTCCAGGGACGTTTCATCGACTTGCCCATTGCATTCATCCTTGGCGCTATAGTTGGAATTCTCCAGTTGGTGCTGGCTCCTAGCAATGAGCTGTACGCCCATGTGTTTGAGGTTTCGGCTGCAGTCGTCACATCCTTTCTCGGACGAGCCTTTGGTTCCATCAACAACGGCGAACTATTCTGCTTCAGTGCTCTAGCCCAGAGCAGCATCGCCCTGATTCTTCCCGGCTACATGGTCCTCTGCAGTTCACTGGAACTCCAGAGCGGTAACATCGTCGCCGGAAGTGTCCGCATGGTGCACGCTCTCATCTACACGCTGTTCCTCGGCTACGGAATCACCATCGGAGCCTCCCTGTACGGAATGATTGACAAGAACGCGACGAGCTCGACCCAGTGCAGCGACCCCCTCGGACGGGAGTGGTACTTCCTCTTCGTCCCCGGATTCGCCATGTGTCTCTGCCTCATCAACCAAGCCAAGTGGAAGCAGACGCCTGTCATGACGGCCATGGCCCTGGCGGGTTTCTGCGTCAACAGCTACTGCAGCGAGTACTTTGGAGGAAACGGACAGATCTCCAACATGCTTGGCGCCCTCGCTATCGGTATCCTTGCGAACCTGTACTCGAGACTTGGAAGACATGCGGAGAATGGTTGGTTGGACTTTGTCGACTGGTGGAAACTCAGGGTGCGGCCGAGGTACACCAAGAAGAAACTTACCTCGGATACTTGGTCTCTGCCTTCAATGTCCGACCCTGAGTCGCGTCCCCAGTCCCCTGAGAAGCCCGAGGAAAAGCCCCGGAAGGTCGGATACAGTCTTGCCGCCGCCGCTATGCTCCCCGCCATCTTCGTCCAGGTTCCGTCTGGTCTTGCCGCCGGTGGCTCTCTGCTAGCCAGTATCACTACGGCCGACGAGATCACCAAGAACCCGAGTGGCAGCAGTGACTCGATGGGCAATCTCGATGGAACGGCGTTCAATGTCTTGTTCAAGGTTATTCAAGTCGCCATTGGAATCAGTGTCGGTCTGTTCCTGAGCGCCTTGATTGTGTATCCTCTTGGTAAGAGGAGGAGTGGGCTGTTCAGTTTCTAAGAGATGACGAACTCAAAAGTGCTTTAATCGGAGAAGACAGGAGGATAATCGGGATGTACGATGACGGCCTAATAATAAAGGTGGTACGATATTGGGAATGAACATCGACCAGGGACAGGATATTACAAAGGCAAGAGATGGGATTACAGGAAATTGGTTTTGTTTTTGTTTCATTTGGAGTATACTGGAGTAATTGGGGAAAGCGAGCGAGCGATGGGAAATGTCTTGATAGTTTTCACTTTTGGCTTACACAGCGATCTTTTCTTGGAATATCTGGGGATTTTAATGATTGGACTTTGACGGATAAGCAACATCTAGAATATTAATAATTCTCTTGTTTCTCGTTTTCAACATCAGCTTGTACCTTGTACCTGACGTCCTTTCCTGGATATCACATGTTGTGCTCCCTCTACGATACAGTGACGTCACCAAAATCCTCAAACCCTCACATTCCACCTCAAGGTTCGATTAAGCAAAATCTGCACACATTCTCGAAAAACACGGCAAGGTCCTAGACCAAAACTAAATCTACACTCTAAAACGTCTCTATTCTTGTACACCAAAGTCCCAGCAACCGGCATGAAGATTCGCTCCTCTCGCATCTCGACCTCGATAGCCAAGGCGATATGTCGTCGTCACAGCACAACAAAGTCAAACATCATCCGCGTCATCCTCGCCTTTTTCCGCCTCTTCAAGCTTCTACTCTCGCGTTTCCGACCTGTTGATTTTCTCGCGCTGCGGAAGGAGGTTTGGAAGCTTGATGAAGATGAGTATATTGCTTCGTTCCAGGAGCAGCAGGATGAGCCGAGGACACAGAGGAAGAAGGGAAAGGATCCCCCTGCGCAGCTTGTGCCCATCGGCGATCTTGGATACAGTGGTTCGACTTTCTTCTCGACGCCTAATGGCAAGTATCTCGTCAAGTCGCTTCCTCGACGTTTCGAGCATGCCTTTTTCGCGAGGGAGTTGCTGGATCCTTATATCGGACACATGAAGCACCAACCTCACAGCCTGCTCGTCCGGATAACGGACCTTGTGCATGCACCTCATGCATCCCTGGGTGGCATGCTAGGTGTTGCACCCACGCACCACATCGTCATGGAGAACCTGCTCTTTGGCAGACCCCAGGGCCAGGAAGGCGACGGCTGGGAGACCTACGATCTCAAGCCAAACGACTACTTCTTCCCGGAGCGTGATATCGCCGACGGAGCCTTGGTTCCCGATAGTGTCATTGAGCGTCTTGTCGACGAGTTCCCGGGAAAGGTACGCGTCACCCGCGAAGCCAAAGAAGAACTCACCTCCCTCCTCTTCGCCGACTCAGCCCTCCTCGCATCCCACAACGCCGTCGACTACTCCCTCTTCCTAGTACGCTACCCCTGCGGAACCAATGTCCCAACCGTATCTTCCGATGCAGGTGCATGGCGAAAGGGCGTAAACGATGTTGAGGGCAAGTGGACGTACCGATGCGTGGTTCTCGATTTTTTCTGGGCAAAGCATACTCTGCGCGCGAGGACGCTGACAAAGGTGGTAAAGATGTTCAACAAAGTGGCTCACAAGGGGCCTATGAGCATCACGGCGGATCCGGCAGAGTATAGGGAGAGATTCATGAAGATGGTGGACGAGATGGTCGTTGTGGAGTGATGTCTGTATTTGGGGGAGGTAATACCTGGGGGATCGGTTCAGACAGCAAGCAAGCAGTGTATAATTGAGTTCTCTCTATCTTCAACAATCAAGATTAACATGCTTTTGAATTTGAATAATGTTCTGTATCTTTGGCGTTCTCCCATAACCATGGAGAAAAGAAAGTCGAGGTCGTTGGCACTGCACACTAACACGCCTCACCCTCAACGACTCCAAACAGTGCACTCCCTTGGCAAAGGGATAAAAATAAATTCAAATAATATTATCAAAATTTCCCCCGTCCAAAGGAACCCACGTAAGGCCAGGATGGGCAGTGTTTGTGGCCACGAACTTCTCTCAAGTGATGGTGCCATAGGGTAGGGGTGAGGCCGTGATCACCACCTCCACACCATTCAGGCAAGAAAGGAGGTCTGTTCTACAAACGATGCTGGTGTAATTTTACAGAGTCTGTATTGATTTGGGATGCCGCTTTAAATAGCTGGTCTACTGTTCTGTCACGCTCATTCTGGGTTCGTGGATAGCAATCTGTCGTGTCTCATTTTTGGGTATCATTATTCCTCATCTGGGTATCCAGCCCTCAGACCTTCAGTCAACCACCTTCAACATGTCATACGCCTTGTGGCTAATCGCCTTCTTCACCACCTTGAGAGGGTCCATCTTGGCCTTCTTCTTGGTTGGCTTCTCCGTGACATTGCCATCCTCGTCCTTGTCAACAACCACTTCATCCTCATCTTCCTCCTCTTGCTCCTCAAACCCACCTCCATCCAGGAACACCTTGAGCATTCCCTGCGAGTAACCACTGACGAGGCAAGTTCCCTCCTCCTCTGCAGTAACGGGCTTGGGTGCCGTCGTGTCTCCCCATCCACCCGAGTAGCCGGCTCGCCCACCAGCCAGGTTCCAGAACACCAGCTCTGGCATCTCGTAACCAGCATCTTGGTACTTGCTCTTGATCCGCTCAAATGACGTGGTCCATTCAGCAGGTTTCTTCGGCTCCTCATCCCAGTCATAAGACTCGTTACCACATGCGGCATCAAACTGCATGTCACTAAAGACAAAGACACGTTTCACCATGTCCTCCTGCTTCAGGTTGTTCTTGATCGCCATGGGGAGAATGAGATCTTCGAAAACTGCCACAAAGTTTGTGTTCATGCCCCATTGCGAAGATAGCATGTTCTGGCACTTTTCTCCCAAAGGCTTGGTGAGGTCGACTTGTTCGACGATAGGTCTGGCGCTGAATGTGATGAATGCCCCTGAAAACGGAGGCTTCGCAACCTCTGCAATCAGAAGGGACAGACCAATAGCCGAGTCCATCGGGGTAGTGTTGTCGGGGAAGTTGGGGTATGTCATACTTCCAGACACATCGCAGACGGCGATGCAAGACTCGAGAGTGCCCGAGTCTTTGATGCGCTGGACCAGCGTCTTCCACTGTCCATCGACAACCTTGGCCTCGATCTCATGGACCTTTCGGTCAACAAGATCGCGTGCGCTGTTACCCCTGCTACCCGAGCTTCCTCCTCGCACCTTTTGAATCAAGGTAGACGGCAGCAGGGTTGCTCCAGAGATGTTGGCCTTTCCTTCGGCGACCTTGTCGATATATGTACCAAAATGGTCCATATCCTTCTCGATGAAAAGCTTCGAGTATTGACTCATGGCAAGAGAAGGGACCCGATCGTACTTGATGTTGTCGAACTTTTGGAGTGTGATATCACGTTCGACAACCTCGAGATGCTTCCGAAGCGCGGATGTGTCCTTGCGGTACTCTTCGCGTGCGAATCGAAGATACGTCTCTCGGTCGTCCGTTGGCGAAAGCCGGTTGTCTTGGATAGAGTCGCGTGGATACAGAATCTCGGCAATGGTGCTGACGATGAAGGTGTGCCTGTCATGAAAGTGGTCGTGCGAAGGAGCCCACTTGCCACACAGCGAGATGGTCCGCTTTGCCTTTGCATCAACTCCTCGAAGGATACGAAGGTCCTTTTCCAGCTGCTCCGCGAACAGTCGGGCGATGGTCAAGTGCAGGGCACGATACACGGGATCCGTGTTGAAGGCCTTGACTGCCGCCTCGTAGCGGCTGTCTCTGGTTTGCCGTCTGAACTCCTTTGGAGGCAGACTAGTCTGTTCCTTCTGTTCCTTCTCCTCATCGCTTTCCATGATACGTCCTCTCCGAGTGCGAGCTCCTCCGCGGCCACGACCACGGCCACGACCACGGCCTCTTCCGACTCCACGACCGCGAGACTTTGCAATGCTCTTCCCTCGGATAATACCAGGATTCTTGCTGTTGAGAACGCTCTTGGGATCCGAGAGCCCGTCGAGCTTATTGTTGGCTGCCAGGGCAAGGATGTTGAGGAGATCCTTCCAGTAGCCATGGGCCACCCCGTGCTTGACGTCGTACTTTGAGGGGTCGTCCTCGTCCTTCGCGTCGACAAGCACCGCGTCGTTTTCGTTCTCCTTGGCCTTCTTTTCGATGATTGGGCGGCTCAACCACTGAAGATTGGCGACGAGGGTTGCGGGGTGGTTTTGTGCCAGCCACCCAGCGCAGCGGTAAAAACTGACTCTTGAGCTTTTGCCCAGATGGATGGAACGGGCATTGAAGATGATCTTGAGGGTATCTAGAGGGTCTGTCTTCCAGGCGGCCGGGAGCAGTTCCGCCAGGCGTGGCCCAGACACGACCTCCTCGAGTTCCTGGAAGAGGTCCACGAGGGCATCCTTGGTAGAGCGGTATGCAAGGTCGCTGTTCTCGGTATGCATCATGTTCTCGAGGTTGCGAGGAGGCTCCTCCTCCTTCTTGTCGTAGCTGACTAGACCTTCCATGAATGGATTAGACTCGGTGTCAGCCTTGGGCCCCTCTGATTTGGCGTCGTGCGAGTCGGTTTCTGTGACATCCATGGCATCAATGCCCTTCCGGATCTCGCCTGTCGTGCTGTTGGAGACAAGAGTGAATGCCTCTGACTCGCCAGCGTCGGTCATGGCCTGGTCCTGACCAGCACCAAGATCCACCGGAGTCTCGTCATGGCGATGACGAAGCTCCTCCCGGAGGAAGTTCTCGAACTCTGCCTGGGGCTTCTTCAAGGACTCGTGGAAGGGAAAGAGGACAGGGTACGACGACTTGAGGAACCAGGCCTCCTGAGATTCGGTGGTTGACGCCATGATGGATGAATGATGGACAAGTCTTGGACCCCTCGAGGTGTTGGCTTGCTGAAGAGGAGGATTTCAGTGACGGGGATGTATTGGTCTTAATATAGCTGGATATTGTGGAGATTTATGAGACCTGAGAGAAAGGTTGGGGGAGCTGTGCTGATGTCGGTCAGTGAGTCAGCCACAGAAGGTATAGTACCTATGTACTAGCGAGGTACTTACTTTGTTGAGGGACGGCTCTCCGCTTCTGGTAGTCAACGGGTAGCGGCAATATGGCTTGTCCAAGGGTCGATCTCGATCCAATGGATTTCTGCTGTTGGTAGCGAATTCATGTTGGTTGACTTCAGGCTGCTGCATGCGGCTGAGGCTTGCTGCCTACGGGTCGGCTGAAGCCATCCACAATGCCACCCCCCGGTGAACAGGGCCAATGCCTGTTGGTTAGCGGCTACACAGGATCGCCAGATGGACCTCAATGGAGCATCCTCCCGTGTTGGCAAGGCCTTGGCGAGCCATTGAGCAACGTGGAAGGAGCTTGTCTGTGGGGTTGCTAGGGTTTGGCAGGGATCGCGGCCGCCTGAGTCACCGGGGAAGGTGGAGCTCATGTTGGACGCCGTCCTTTCTCACGTGAGACGTCCCAAACTCTCTCTTGACCACATCCCTTCTGAGGGGCCAAGGACCAGGTTCTTTGTTCTGTCGACGTCAAGTTTGTCTCTTCAAGACATGTGAAACCAACCGAGTAGCTGTACCGTCGAGTCGAGGAGTCCCAACCAACGAAGTCGGCCGGTAATCCGAGTCGTCTTAAGCCTAGGTCTGTCTACCCTGGCTGCCAACAACCAGTTGGTGCTTGAAGCCCCTGTGCCCCTCCTCCCTTGCATGTTTGCCTTTGTTCTTTCGTATCTCGAAGCCAGCGAGTGCTTGTGGTCTCTGTATGGAGGTCGGCGAGTATAGGGGATCGTTTCGAGGTCTTTCTGGAGGTCTTTCTGTGCGTCTTGCTCCCTGCCCCTTTTCGAAATCTGGTTCGTAGCTGGTCATGGCCATCATCCACGTACCAGTTCTTGCCCCTGAGAAAGTGCTCGACAGTTGGGACAAGTCAACGAAGCTGGTGTCATTGAATGCCCTCTGCTTCATGGTGGTAAGTGCAAGTGCCAACTCGAGATGAAGCAAAGAGTCATTGATGGTGTTTGACGAACCCAAGAGCATCCCAATCCCTCGTGCTCTTGGCTTTTCGCTTCTTCTCTTCGAGCGAAGATGCTGCTGAGAGCTCTGGCGCCCCCTTTCAAAGTCTTGTATCGCCTTAGTGGGCATAGACTCTACCCCCTTGCGCCGATGCGCTGTTCGTGCGGCGTCCCCTTTGTCGGAAGGACGGCGTTCGGTCTGTGGTCTGGATCGTGCGAGCGGACATGTTCTTGAGATTTCGTCGGATCAAAGAAGGGATGGATGTAAGGATGAATAGGCTCGATGTGTGGACGGTGTCGACGTGTTCTTTTTTCTTCGTGAGGGTGCGATGTGTCAAAACACCAAGGATCGATGGTCGCGATGCTTGCTCTGCCAGTGCTAGGTTAGCATAGTCTCAAAGCACCCTGATTTCTAGCGAAATACAGCACCCCCTTTGCAGCCTATGGACGATAGTCGTTGCATGCTGTATCGTGGACGATTTTTTTGCAAGCACATGCACTGGATGATGATCTCTGAGAGATGCAAAGAATTGGGGATTGTGATGGGCTAGGCCCTCAGGTGGCATGGGTTCGGGACGATGGTGGAAAAGAGGGGTGGACATGCGTCGGGGATGGCATCAACCACAACAGACGAACATTGCAGTGAGCGACGGCCATGCGGTGCATGCAGAATGTCGACGACCTCACCATCGCACTGTGATATTTCTACCAGTAGGGATGGGCTCCCTGGTCTACAATGCTACGATGGATGGGCCTTTGCCGTCTGCAACTGGAACCCCAAGAACAAGATGGATTCAGATATGGAGAGCAAGGCCGCTCGCAGCTCACGACTACTCCATGGCGGGATGATTACGGGTTGGTGGAATTACTCGATCTTCGTCCTCACGAGGAACCATCTGGAAGTGTCCCCTAGACCAGGTGGGCCTCTGCCACAATGGATATCACAATGCAATGGCCCAAAGGGACCACGATGACGGATGGCATCGCCCTTCTGGCCACTGGAGAGACCCGTCAGGGGGGTCACGGGAGTTGATACTGGGCTACGAGCCCTGAAGCCTGCAGTTAGTCAGCTAATGCCCTCCCCTACGAAGCCCACAGGCCCTATATTTCTCGGTTGTCCTGGTGTTGACGTGGACTCCTGAAATATGAGGCAGAGTCGCCGTGTGTTTGTGGGCGTTCACGGTTCGCGGCACGCGTCTTGGCCTTTTGTTTTTCTCCCGCCTCCTCTCCACCAAAACTCTCCCACCCTCACATCTCCCCGCACCACCTCTTCGCAACACACCACACACAAACCTCTTCAACCCTTCTCGCATTCTCACCTCGCTCTTCAATACTTGATTCTCATTCTCACTTCTATCCAACGCTCACGCGTCACCTGTGTAGTGTACGCCCAAGATGCCCGTACTCGACACGCAGGGCACCGCCCATCCCTCTCCCCCCCTTGATGGCAGTTTCGATTTCTACGCTGGACCTAACCTCTTGGACTTCGTTGAATTCAGCGATGACAAGCAGTGGGTGATGAAGGATGCCAAGGACAGATTGAAGGTGCTTGCTGCCTTGTGCGAGGTCTACCTCCACGTTACCACCGTCCAGCCCGCAGATTTCGCTGGTCTTCCATCTGAGAGCCTGCTCACTTTGAATGAGCTAATGAATGACATCGTCCACGATGTCCACGAGCTCGGCAAGTCGAACAACCTCGCGGCTGTAAGTCCTCACACCAACCCTAGTCTCAAGGCGTAGAAATCTGAAGATACTGACACCATCCCGACTCAGCTTGATTTGATCGAGATGTCCCGCTCCCATGCTTCTGATGAATTTAAGGAGTTGGTTGAAGACAAGATCCGAGACCTTGAGATCCAGCGCGATGTCATCAAGGGAAAGGTCGACATGATCCACGGCCTTCGCGAATTCCAACTCGTAAGAGCACATCCCTTTCCTTTCTCCTGTTCTCTCCCCATTTCGCCTTTCAGTTTCTGACCTTACTCTACAGGCCCAAGAGGAGCTCGAGTCCGAACAGGACTGCGACAGCAATGTCGGACCTCACTCTCTCTCCTCCTAGGACGAGGAAGAAGAGTTCGAGGTCGTCGCTGAGCCTGTGGCGGTCCCCCGTGTGCCCAAGGGTGACTACGAATGGACCCAGGCGATCATCAACAACAAAGGCCCAATGATCATTCTAAACAACCTCCCTACCCGCATCACATACGCGCAGGTAATGGAAGGTGTCACTGGTCTAGGCGGTATCAGCAGTGTTCTCGTCAAGCCGGAGCCAGCAGGGTCTCGAAAGGGCGCGTACTGTGCCGCTCTACACTTCAACAACAACAAGGCCGCCAACGCCTACATCGACTTCTTCAAGGAGAAGCCTCTCTTCTTTGTAGATCAAGAGGGCGATGTCCACAAGGCTCGCATGCTGCACTTCCAGACAGCGGCTCCATCGGACCATGATCCTCAGAGCTCTGTCTCCGGACGATGCCTGGATTTCAACAACTTCCCTGCCACGGCCGTCTGGGCCGCCATCAAGAAGATCGGCATCTCGCATATCGTCCGGGTAACGTTCAACCCTGACGCCTCCAGTGATGTTGGCGAGCTCTCAGTGGAGATGACCGATGCAGTCAGGGCGTCGTACGTCCGCGATATGTCGCTTGGAGAATTGCCCATCCCCGGCTTTTCAGGCCGTGCAGAGGATATTTCTGACGGACTCTGTGAGTCCGACTATCCCCCTTCTCATATCCAGAACCGCTACGCCAATGTCATACCCTACGTGGCGCAAAACCACCTTGATAAGTGGAACCAGGCTCCCTACAACACTTGGGAGCCTCCCCGACCCCTCCAACCCGAGTCGTACGTCCGCATGATCTACCAGGCCACCCTTCCCAGGATCCCTGAGGAAGAGGTGAGACTTCGCCCCGAGATGACGCTGGGTAGCCGCACCTACACCTGTGAGGACGGATGTGTCTACAAACTGTCCACGGGATACCCATCCTCCCAGATAGAAGTCCGAGGACAGGAACTCAAGGTTCTCCAAGCTTTGACCCTAGGCAAGAATGAGTGGGCCGACTTCTGGAGAGAGCTTGCGCTGCAACAGCAGGTCCTCAACCCAGATACCTACGCTCACATGGTTGAGCATCGTCGCCTGATGGCGGAAGGCCAGATCACCTGCCCTACTGACTGCTACGAGTGTGGCCCAAGCCTTCAAGACTCGCCCACTCCCCTTCGCGCCCAGATGTACACCCAGACTAGCGATGAGGGTTTCATGCACGGGGCCTGGCTCCACGGCGATGATGTGCAGATACGGCTCTCTATTCCTCCAATGACTCCCCAGATGGGCCAGATCCTTCGATACGAATAAATCCAACTCTCACTTCTACACCTGTACGCTGGTCTCGAAATGACAGGACAGACGCTCTCTCGCGAGATACAATGTCTAGACATCAATCGACCACGCTGAGATGGATTTGTGTCATGGCTACACTTGACACTCGAGTCTTTGTTGGCTTCGGCCTTTGATCAACTCTTGTGTCTCGACTTCGGTAAGCCCTCTTATGGGTTATGATCTTCTTCGGTTTTCTCCTCCACATCTGAATCTCGTTTATCGATGAACCCACGTCTCTACAGCAGACAGAACTGCACTCGCCGCGGTCGTGCCAAGAAACGCCACTTGGTCTCTTTCGTTCCTGATTCTCGTTTTCAGCTGTTATTTCCCAGTACTCGTCGATTCTCGACGAACATCTCGCGTTTACGGCAGGAAGCCTGAGGGCAGGCAGCATGCTGTGATTCAGTTCTCGGCTTTGCTTCAGCCCTCTTTGTCTTTTGGATCTCAGTTTTCGTTCTCGATGAGCTCATGCCTTTACGGCCTGTACTACCTCCCTGGGTAGTCAAACTTGATGGGATTAAGTTCTCGGTCTCGTTTTCAGTTCTCAATTACGGGCTCACGGCTTCCTCTTCCTTTCCTTTTTGCGTCAGAATATCAACCTTTCGACGAACTCGCGCCTCTTCGGCCTGTACTACCTTCACGGCAGTCATCTATCTCCTCGGTAGCCAAACTTGATGGGATTAATTTCTCGGTCTAGTTTGCAGTTCTCGACGATTGATTTCTCGACCTTCTCTTTTCCTTGCTTTTCGGAGCTGAATCTCGACCTTTCGACGAACGCGTGCCTTGAAGGCGGTCACTGCTCTCTCTCGCGGTAGACACTCACTACCTTTACGGTAGACGTAACTGGGATTCAGTTCTTGGTTCTCGGTTCCCGATCTTTCGACTTTCGATCTCGTCTTTTCATTTCGCCATTTTGATTTCGCCTTTTCGATCGACTCGTGTCCATACTGTAGTAGACACTGCAAGGTTATCGTCTCAACATCGGCATTCTCGTTCGTCTCTTGTTCACTCCGACCGAATCACAAAGGTCTAGACAAGGATGATCTCGACAAAGATGGTTGACATGTTCCCATCTCTAGTTATCGGCCTTCAGCGCCCGTTTATTCATGTTTGGGAATCTCTGCTCGGGATGGAATGGGATGGGAAGCGGGTTATTATACCAGTCGCTAGGGCATCGAGGTTTAGTGTATCGATTCATTGTACGGAAAGTTTTCCTAAATTTGGGGTATCTCAAATGCCATGTGCGCCGTGATGTGAATGTTTTCAAAGCCAATACCGCCTGCCTGCCTGCCCATGTCATGAAGCCATCATGCTTTTTTTTTTTTTCAGAAGAAACCGAGTCCTTCCAAGTTCATCATCTCTCCAAGTATCATCTATACAATGGCATGGTGCTCAAGCCCATTCCATTCTCGCCGAGGTTCCATGCCCATGCCACGGCGCCTCTACACGGCTCTTCTTCGCTGGAGGCTCCTCGACTACGAAAAGCTCATCTTGCTCTTCCTCAACCTCATCCGGGGCATCATTCGCAACAGCCATCCCCATGGCCTCTTCCTCGTCACCTGCAAAAGCCTCGCTGACGCTCTTGTACTGCTTCGCAGGTATGCCCCACGCCAGGGTCGTCTGCTTAAGACTGCCCTTCTTCTTGGGCGGCGCTGAAGGAGCCTGTGTTGTCGGAAGTCGTGGGGCCTTCTTCTTCGGCTCATGAGCGTCGTGCCCAGCACGTCTCTTCTTGCCCTGCTTGAGATAGTTCCGCACCAGCGTAGCAGGAAGGTTATCCTCCGGTTCCCAGGATGGATTCTGATCAGGAGGCCAGTCGCCTTCCCAGCGGACTTTGAAGTAGCGAACAACCCCAGCGCCCTCAACTTCGAAGAATTCCATGCCCTCCAGGCGTTTGACCTCCCAGTCGTCATCTCCTTTGTCTTCGGCTGGCTTTTCTGCCGTGGGAGCTGGGTTAGGAGGCTTTGGGACAGTCTTCTTCTCGTTAGGCTTGCTCTTCGTCGACTTCACTTCCGGTATAGGTGGCCTGGCAACCTGTGGCTCCAGGTGCTGTGTCATGACATCCGTGACAGAGAGGGGGATTGCGTGCTCTTCAAGGGGAGCCCAATTCCACTCCGGGCCCGAAAAGAGCTCGTCACGCCTCTTAGCCACTGTCGGAGGTTTCTGGGTCTTTGAGGAACTTGCTGGTGCCATCTTCTTCTTGACCTTGAGGTTCGGCTTGACGGCCGCTGGCTGTGGTGTGCTTTGCCGAGTCGAAGATGCCGTTGAGGGGAGCGATTCAAAGACAGGTTGTTTGCCTCCAGCATTGCTTTGTCCTGACGCACGGGGCTCGAGCGTAGCCGTGTGCGACGTGCCTATTTGGGCCACAGGGCGCACGTTTTCGGGTTTTCGAGAAACCAAGTCGGCCTCATGTTCATGGTCCATATCCACGTCTGTTGAACCCCTTGACGTCTCTTGCTGCAACTGCCTGGAAGGACTCCCATACTCATCCGATAGTCCTTCAAAATCCGCGAGTCTGTTCTCCTTCGGGGCTGATATCGTCATGACGCCCTTCTTAGGTATGGCGGCTGTCTTACTCTCAGGCTCCGTAACGACAGCAGTTTCTATCTTGCTGTGCTTCGGTGGGCGCCCACGTCTCTTCGGCTTGGATGACTTGTCCACGGCCTGTTCTTTCTTCTCTCGCGCCATTTTCTTGCTGTCCATCTGCTCCTCCATATTGTTAAACCCCCACTCCTCGACCTCTTGAGGCGAGACATAGTTGAGGATCTGCATGGCGGGCACCAGCATCCTCGCAGCCGGCAAGTCGTGCCATCCCACGATATAAGTCATGCGTCTCGGAAGAGGCTTCCCATCTGCAGCTAAACCCGGCGAGGGGAGTATGATGCGATCGAGGATGTACGCGGTCGAGTCTCGAGGTGGGAGCAGACTGATGGGCTGGAGGGGAGGACCGCTGCCTGGGACATAGCCCCTTGGCTTTTTCTGATGGATCTGCACTTCTATTCGAGTGCGTACATGGTCGGTTCGGTTTCGTTTCTCGGGGTCGACGTCTTCCGACTGCTGGATCGACTCCATCGCGTGCGCGCACACGAGGAAGCTCCGCGATCCACCACTTCGAGTCTCAGGACAAAGAACGTGAAAAAGGAGCACCGCAACAGCCCAAAAAAGTAGTTGACATTAAAGCAACGCGTCAGCGAGCTCTGTGATTTTTTTCGGCCAAGATCTGAATGGCTTTCCGGCGAAATGTTGGAGTCGTCGTTTCTTACACATGAATTAAACACGGCTAGCTCTTCCTCCATCCAAGCCGCCTCGTAGAAAATAAAGGTCAGGTGATGACTAAGCCCGCTCTGATCAAGTCCGGAACGTGCAAAGGGCCTTAAAAACCCTTGGGATCTCTCGTGCTATTAACTAAATATTTACTATTAATAAAAGTATTATTTTTAATATTTTTATTTTAATTTTAATAAACTTTATTTAAATACTTATAACTATAGGTATTTAATTATAAATTAAAAAAATAGCTTTAATAAATTTTTATAACTACTTGTAACTTATAGCTGCTATAAACTAGACCCCCCTAGCGCCGACCCGTTATAGCTCCCTCAATTGACCTCTGGGTTCGGCAGCGCTTAGCCGCGCTTAACACAAGCGCCATCTTTTCTCGCCCTTTCCCATGAGATCACGAACCCAGCTTGTACCGAGCTTCCCCCACGTCAAAAATCCCGTCGACCAAAATCCCGACGTCGACGAAGCCCAATCCAATCTCCACTCCGTTCTTAAGTTTCGCACTGAATTAATTGACTCTTTCTTGCGCAATTTCCTCGATCATGGCCTCCTCCCCGCTCAAGACGTTCGTCTTGCGACGACCCGTCACCGGCGTCATCTGCTCTTCGCCGAAAGCTCCCTTCTCGACCTTTCCCGCCGCCGGCGGTCCCGTCTCGTGCCTCGCCCGCTCGCCGCTCCGAAAGCAATGCCTCCCCGCCGTCGTCTCCGTCCCCAAGGCCTTTTCCCGCGCCGCCAGCTCGGGTAAGCCCGATCTAGCCTCGGCCGCGCAGCAGTCCCTCAACGCCACGCCGGGACAGAACAACGCCCACGACTTTGCGCAGGATCCCCATCACGCCCTCGACTGGAACAGCTTCTTCAAGCTCCGTCTCAAGCGCCGCCGGTACCAGCTCCTCTTCTCCATCACCAACGGCATGTTCTGCGGCGGCGCCGGCGCCGTGGTCCTCTCTACGGGCGTCGCCGAACCCATCATCACCCAGATCCCCCTCGACCCCTTCATGACGCTGGGCATCATGACGTTCGCCTTTTCTGGTCTTGGTTGGTTGATTGGCCCCAGCATCGGCAACCAGGTCTTCTACGCCTTGAACCGCAAGTGGAAGAAGCAGATGACGCAGAAGGAGGCCGAGTTCTTTGAGCGCATCAAGAAGCACCGGGTTGACCCCACCAACTCGAGCGCCGCCAACCCTGGTATGACCTGATTTTCTTATCTGATAATCTATACACTCAAGCTAATTGATCACAGTTCCCGACTTTTACGGCGAAAAGATTCAGAGCGTGGCTGGCTACCGACAATGGCTAAAAGATCAGAAGGCTTTCAACAAGAAGAAGACTGCCAACTTTGTGTAAAACAACAACAACAAAAACTGTCTTGGCTAATGGATAATGGCTTTTCTTCATTGGCAGAGCAAAAAAATCTTCATATGTAATGATGGCGCAGCTGACGGGCAGGGATGGGCCGCCCTTGATGTTGCGGCCCCGGATCATCGCGGGCATGTATCTATATCGTCAAATCTCTTATCCAATAACCAACTCTCTTCCTCTTTTCACTGGTTTCATATTTGGCCTATGGTGTGTGGCTATATGAATGGTACGCTTGGGTCGACGTTGGCTTTCCAGGATCTCATGCCTCCTTGAATGTCACCGATGAAGCGCTCCCCATTGTTCCCCAGGCCCAGGTCCTTGAGCTTCTTGGCGGCAATCTGCGAATCATTGCCAACTCGGCAGACGATATAGATGGGTGCGGACGGTGGCAGGTCGCTTGGCAAACCCTCCGGTGTTGTCTCGCCACGAGCGTTCATGAATCGACTGATAGGAATGTTAACCGACCCTGCAATGTTGCAGAGATCAAAGTGCTCTTTTTCTCGGACATCCAGTAGCAAGTGCTTCTTCTTCTCTGCCCTGGCAACCTCTTGGTACTCTTTTGCGGATATTCTCTCTTGAGGTTGAAGAAGCTCGACGGGCTTCATCACACCACAAAATTGTACATAGTCCATCGACGTCTTCAACTCATTCAACGTCAACGCATTCTCATCCCCACATGCAAAGCACATCTTTCTTCGACCTCTCATTCTGACAGACCGAAAGGGGGTATCTGCCAAGGCACTAAAGAGCAGCAGCATTGGGGTCTTGGGCTCCCTTTCCTGGGTCTCAAGATCCCCCCGAGCGATCAGCTTGATAGCCTCCAGAGCCTGCAAGACACCCATGACGCCGACGACAGGCCCAATGATACCACCCTCACCACAGCCGACGACGCTCTCTGGTGGTGGCGGGGTGGGAAATACGCAGCGGTAGCATGGTCCTTGACCGGAAGGGTTGTTGAGAACGATGAGCTGCCCCGATGCTTGAAACGCAGATGCTGAGATGAGGGGCTTCGATAGCAGGACACAGATATCGGAGATGAGATATCGTGATGTAGGATGGTCCGTACAGTCAAGGACTAAGTCGTACTTTGAAACGATGTCTTGGGCATTTTGCGGCGTGAGGTGAGTCTTGTGGGCATGATACGTGATAGTGGGGTTGAGTCTATAGTTGTTAGTCGAAGCTCTATCAAACTTGTGAGAGAACTTACTCTTTCAGATAGGTGATTGCACTCTCCACCTTGCTCATGCCGACACGACTCGTCGAATGCGCTATCTGGCGATGGAGGTTCGATACCTCAACTTCATCACCGTCAACCAGCCCAATGGCGCCGATTCCTGAACCCGCAAGATAGGCCGCAGCTGGGCAACCTAGACCTCCTGCACCAACGAGGAGCACCTTGGCTTTTCTCAACCTCAACTGGCCTTTAACCATGTTAGTCAGGTCCCTTGATAAGAGGAGTGGACAAGAGACATACCCTCGAGGCCAAACTTGGGAACAATCATCTGTCTGCTATACCTCTCATACTCGTGCGTATCAAGCGGCCACTTCCAAGCTTGCTTGCTCTCCCTCTCCTCGGCCTCGGCGGCTGCAAGCTGTGACCGAAGGTCAGCGAGCTCAACCTCTTTCTTGGCAATCTCCTTTCGAAGCTGATCTATCTTATCCATTTTTTACCCCAAGATATGAAAAGTTGAAAAAGAAAAGGGTTGAGTCAAGAAGCTTATTCATGGCTCACGAGATGCCCCTCCATGGGCCGTGTCACAAAGTCCCGGTGTACCCCACTATGACCTCGGTGAACGGACCCTTCACCGAAAAGATTTCCAACACCAAGAATCTTCAACACCAAATCCCAGCATCTCAACTTCCTACAACCCAATACCCAATTCAAAATGGTGAGCCCCTCTTTCCCACCTATGTAAAAACTAATACTGACAGCCTTAGGCTCCCCAACCACCCGGCCTCAAGAAGCCCTCGGCTCGAACCCTCCGCCACCAGCGCGTGACGGGCCAAATCCACCCCCTCGCCCCGTCAAAGACATTCCGTGACGACGCCGCAGTCTCAGACTCGTTCCTCTCCACCAAGCGCGACAAGCGTCTCATCAAGCATTCCTCCTTCGTCTCCCGCATCGCCTCCTCATCGCGCGTCTCCAAGGCGAACAAGCGCCGCAGACCGTCAAAGAAGCTCGCAGCCACCCTCGACAGCCTCGCCGACGCCCTGCCCGAACTCGACGAGGATGCTGGACAGCCTGGAAAGGTCAAGCACAAGAGTTTGAGGAGCAAGAAGGGTGCGCTCAAGAAGAAGGAGATGGTGGTCAAGGGCGAGATGGAGAGGTTTGGTGTTAGTATGGCGAGGTTGACTGGCACGCCTCAGGAGAATGCAGTACCTGCTGGAGTGCAGCACGATGATGATGACGATGATGAAGATATGAATGACAAGGCCAAGGCGGCGGAGGCCAAGCCTGCTGCCTCTGCACCGACTGCGAACCGATGGGCCGCTCTACGGGGGTACATCTCGGCGACGATGGAGCAGAACCCGGCCTTCACAGGGAACAGCTAGCCTGGAACCGTGATTAAACTTTGCGCAGACGCTCGATTGATACCATTGTATGGAAATACGGGTTGGGAGTGCCTCATTAAGACGAGGCACTCAACAGCCTTGGCGCTGTTGTCAGGAGTTCGAGGAGTTAGGGATTCAAAAAGCATCATGCAGATCTATGAAACAATCACGACACAATAGACAAGGTACATTCAGTAGAGCTCAAGTGTTCTCAAGATACAACTATTTCTCATAAACGCTATGATGTGCATGTCATGACGCTTCCGCAACATATTTTCCCTTGTCCTTGTCAACGCCGCACTGGCTACCTCAACTCCACATTTCATTACTCGTCATCCGAGTATCATTCCAAAAAATCATCGAAAACAGAAAAGGCCTAATAGCATAATCGCTCTCGTCCATCACCTGGTGATTGCGTCCAGGTGTACAAGGCGTCTCGCTTCGCTGTCGCTGCAGTACCATCCAACGCCAACAATACATGAGCTTCTCATCGAAGCAGAAAACAGAAAGAAACAAAAATAACTCGACCGTTGCACATCCTTCGTAGATTTCATTACAATAGTGGAACAGGCATCTCAGTTTGTGGGGACTGCCTCAGTTGTTGGAGTCCGCCTCCGAGTCGGCTTTCGGCTGTCGCTTACTCCGAACCTTGACAGGAGTGAGACTCTTTGAGCTGCGAGAGCGCGTCTCAGGCTTGGTGACTCGACAGTTGGGGTCGGACGATGAAGGGGACGATGAACTCTGGCTAGTCGAACGAGTTCTAGGACGCAGCCGAGATCTCATCCCAGCCCAAGGAGGCTGATCGCTCTTGACTGGTTCAGCAGCATCACTGCGACCTTTCCCGACCGCACGCCCGCTCGGCAACTTCTTCTTAGTCGCCGCCTTGGACTTAGGCTTAGTAACGGACCGTCTCCGCATCAGCTTCTGCAGGCGCTCCTCGAATTCTTCGTAAGAGCCGTAGCAGTCCGTTCTCTATTCGATCCGCGGAGGCGTCTTGTTGTTCGTGAACGGGCTGGCGCTTCTCCTATCTTGATTATTAGACACTTCACAGAAACGGGAGACTTCAACACTCACGATCGCCTGCGTTCACCCTCCTTGCGAAGGTTCTCAATGATGCGAAGCATCTCCTTGCGGCCGCCGTAACTATCGACCATTTTTCCGCCCATGCTCATGGACACCTTCTCGCGGGCATTAGCGCAGAGAAGGCGCTTGACTAGGAGATGTCGCATCAATAGGCAAACAAAGACACCGCAGTCGCTTCCGTTCTCCTGCTGAGGGCAATCTTCGAGGTTGATGAATCGCAGAGGTCGCTGCAGCACCGTGGCAAGCTTGCGCGTAGCAAGGTTAGCCTCGGCATAGTTGGCACCGCCAAGAGAGTCGTAATGGAAGGCCACACCATCAAGAGTCGAGACGAGGAGTAGTGACCAGTGGCTACCACCCTCAGCGACACCCACATTACGGTTGTCGTTGATGGGCAGGAAAATGTGTGTGACCTTGGAGAAATCGGGGAGGGCGGATCGGACCAAGCGCAAGTCAGGCTCCTTCATGAGGAGGAACGTCATACTAGGGCGGAGGAGGACAATGCGTGCTTGGGGATACCGAGGAAGTGTTTCGCGCTCGAGGTACTCCTCCCAGAAGGCGATGTTGTTGTCGGTCAACCAGTCATGCTTCAGAGACTTGATATCTTCGGCCGTAAGGAGAACATCGTAATAGCTAAGATATGGCTTTTCGGGCGCAAGCTGTAAGTAGGGTCAGCATCGTTTCAAGTAAGTAGGGTGCATATGCGAGCCAGTGACCATCCCAATGGCGGCGCAGCGGACAAGAGCACGCGCCCAGGTGCGGAGGCGGGGTTGCACGTACAGAATCGCCAAAGTGGCGGGCCATCCTCTGGCGAAAAGGCATCTTGGAGTCTTTCGTCTGAGGAGATATTGAGGGAGAGGTGTTGGCAGAAGAATTCGAAGTCGCCGGGGTGATCTCGTGTTCCGAGTTGGCGGTTAACGTAGAGCTCGAGGTATCGATAGACCCGGAGCTGCCTGGTCGTGATCGGCGCCGGCGGAAAGAGAGCCAAGAGCGAAGACGGCTGCGAAAGTGCAAGGTCAGTGGACGATGTCGAGTGAGTAGAAGCGCAAGCAGCAGTGGTTGGCTCGAGAGACGAGAGAAGCGCAGATCGCAAGTGGGATGAAGAAAGAACAGAGAGCGATGAGTGGAGAGATGAAAGCGTAGGTTGGTTTTTCAAGTTGTGTAAGTGAGAAGACTACCTAGGGAGGGATGGAAGGAGGGGGTATATGCTGTTTGAGAACAAACGAACAAACAGGGCGAACAATAGGAGAATCCGTACACAATGATTCAATAAAGCGTGCGTTTTGTTCCGTTTTGGGCTATTTTTCCACGAGACTTGGGTATCGTCGTGTGACGTGAAGAAAAAAAACTGAGATGAAGGTGAATGCGAGGAGAGGAAGAGGAAAAAAAAAACTGGAGCGGGAGGGCAGTGTTCAGTGCTAAAGATGGGGGAGCCGATGGGGAGGCTTAGTTGGCGCGTTTGCAACTGAGGCTCAGCCCGAAAAGGGCCAAGCTTCCAATGCCTGGGGCGGGGCGAAGGCTGTAACGGCAGTCTAGCGGCACCTGCTGGAGGCCCCCTGCAACTCGATGTAAGAGGACCCTGTCGTTCTGGTTGTCGCTGGCCTTGTTGCATGCAACCTCACTCGACTGCTCGACTCTGCTTGGTCTTCCGTTGCACATATGCATGTATGTATTGCAGGTTTCTGTCCTCGGCTGTGACTCGCGCCTGGAGCGTGACGGGACGGATAGCATGGGATGGAGAGTCATATGCCCGCCGGACCACACGGGGACGGACAACAAGGATGCCCCGAGGTCGGTCGAGGCACCATGGGACGAGGAGGCAGTCAGGCAACTCTGCCTTCAGGAGAATACCAGCGTCCCAATTAGGGTAATTGATCGGAACAATAGCAGACACTCGTCTTCAAACTTCAAACATCAAACACAGACAAACGAAACATGGACCCAAGTCCGCTGTTGCAGCACGTACCTTGGCGTCCCCGCTTCATCCGAAGCCATCGTACCACTCAGGTTTCAAGTTGCTCTGTGGTATCCTCCGTCTATGACAGAGCCAGCACAATACGGTAGGGGTGTTGTCTCGTCTGCTGTCGATGGGTCCGTGGCCGATTCGATAGAGAGTTGAAACAATGCTAGGGACCACCCAAGGTAATGAATCAGGGTCTGGAAGTAACAAGGTTCCAGATCAAAGAGAGATTTCTCGTACAACAACGAAATTAATTATAATTAGCCTTTTAAGCAATCAATACTTTTACTCGAAATCATCTGCGAGGGCATTGCTCACCTTATACTTGACTGGCTCCCGCCCGGCAAGCCAAGCTAAGCTGGTCATGCCCGCGCCTCGAAGCCAAATACGTCACCTCCCAACATCGTCATCGCTCCAGCCCACGCAGCCCAGCCCTCAACCGCGCTACCGATCGCGCCGCCCATCAACGCCTCATTCAAACGCCCCCGGACTCAAAACTCCATCATCAGCATCACCAGCCCTTAATCCTCCCTAATTGAGTCTAGCCCCTGGCCTACCCAGCCAGGTCCTCTCCTCTCGGCTCATCATCCCATTCATCCGCTTCGACCCTTGAGAGTCCCCAAACCGTTGCATCATCTGGTCATCGTTTCGCCTGCGACCAAACCCATTACAACCGTTAACCACAAAGCATCATCATCGCGAGATCGTCCCTTCTCTATCAAAATCCTGTCAAATTCGCCTTCTGGTCTAGCCACAGACAAATACATCTGCCAAGCCCCGGTCGTCCGTCACCCTCATGGGCAGGAAACCTGCCCGCGCAATCAACCTTCAAAATCCCTGCCGCCACTGAACCCTGATCTTCCTTCGTACGTCCCTGAGAACCCACTCGCATATGAAACTTTGCCCATCAACCTCTGCAAGTACCCTATCCCATCTCTCCGGTGCTCTCCGTGCGTCCCTGGGTGCATACTCCGTAGTGGACATCTTGTATCTTACCCATGTGCTCAAAGCATCTAAATGCCCTCATCCTCCACCATCTTTCGCTTCAAGAGTCGCCCGTGAAGGGCCCGCAGGCCAGTGCTCGCTTGCTGGTATAGCTGACGTCGCTTTGTCGCCGCTTGCTCCAGCTGGTGCATCGCCTTCCCCCGCGCCTTTTCGCCGTCCTCAACGGTTTCTCTCGCTTCGCGAACTCGCCGAGCGAACCTATCACCATCCTTCTTACACGCATCGGCCAGCGCAGTCCGTTCTTGGCTGTACCTTCGCTCCATCTTGTCCACGCAATCGATCCCGCTCTTGCGATAGGCATCCGCCCCGCGGTAAATGGTGGCTTCCTTGGTTGCCAGGTGACTCAACATTGTCTAGGCAGCAAGTAAGCACGGTATCTCCCAATGGCCAAGAAACCTACCTCAACCAGCACGTGGAGTTTCTCCGCCACTTCGTCTGTCGGTTTCTCGGGGTCGGTTTGCTCGGTAACTTCATTGCCCTTCTCCGTAGTCTTGGTCCGTTTTCCCCCATCCGCCACCACCACGGATGCCTCGTCCTGCCCTTGAAGAGACTCAAAGATCTGGTTCTGCAGGTTCTTGTTGAGCGCAGTGAGGCCAGGGAGGAGGTCGCTCTCTTGCTCCCTCTGTTCATTTCGTGGGCGTGCTTTGAGCTCAATTCTGGTCTTGTCGTGGTTTGGCTCTGCCGCTGCCAAACCTGAGATGTATCGTTGCTGTAGACCGTTGCCTCGAGAATCTGAGGATTTCTATCCCTCAGGTCGCCGAAGGCGCTGAGACCTTCTAGGTCCAGATTTCTCCCTACCAAGCTTCTGCTCCTTCAATCGTGGACTCTGGGCCTCGATGGGGCTCGATTCATCAATCAAGAGACCTTGTCCCGTCTCAACTGGTACCGGGCTTCCCGCCTTACTGATACTGAAACTCCGTGACATTTTGCTGCTCTTGCGGCGTTGAACAAAACCTGCCTTGTTAACTCTTGTAGAAGTGTCCTTTTTCGAGATACCCGCTCCCCGAGTAGTACGGAGAGCACCTTTCACAGGGATGTTGGGGTCACGATGCGAGAGAGCTTGAGGAGCGTTGACATTGGTTTGGCGACTTCGCTTGCGAAGATTGATAGGCTCTTCGGCAGGCTTTGTCGATGCAGCTGCGTTCATTGACATTGTATCGACGATAGCTTCCTTCGCCTTGGGGGCGCTGGGAAGCTGGGAAGCGACAGATGGCTGGTCTATACCATGTTCCAGAGAAATGTTTGGTGTCGCCATGGGACTCGTGTCGGTTCCTGCCATCAAATTTTGTGCTGCAGATTGAATTCCTTGCGATGGCCGCGACGGCTCTGTCCGTTTAGGCTCGTCTCCTGATATCGATGAACTGGCCGGGTCGCTTGCCACCACGATCGGGTCATGAGATAACCCTTGAGAGCTTGCGTTGATCTCTGGGCCCTCCTTCCCTCGTGCAGATTTGGTCTTTGACTGGGCTGCTGTCCTCGCCCTCGTGTTGATGACAGGCTTGGGTTCCGTGAAGTCGGTTGTATCGACGACGATGATAGAGTCATCTTCGTACTCCTCCTCGACAGACATTTTGCGTTTCTTTCTGGGTTGTGCCTTCCTCGTAATCGGTTTGGGCGCAGGTTTTGGTGTGGACTTTGGCGCAGCTTTCCGGGTAGTCTTGGGTGCCGCCTTCTTTCTTGCACTGAGAGCTGGGGAGCTTGAGGCAATGCTTGCCTGTTTCATGGCGTTCACGAGGGTCATTCTCACTGGAGGTTCGGCATTCTTCTTCGGTTGGTGGACTTCTTTGATTGCTTGAGTGTCCTTGTCAAACTGAATCGGCGTCTTCGCACGTTGCTTTCGCTTCTTCCCCTTCTGGCCTTGTCCTGTTGCTGGGTCATCTTGCGCTTGTGGGATGGCCTGCTTGTCCTCGCTTGGTCCCTTTTCTCGGACAGTGCCTGTCTTGTTTCCCTTTCGGAGAGTTTCGCGGGGCTTTGGGTGATCCGATGATGAAACGGGTACCTCTTCATTTCTCACCAAGTCTGTATCTTCAATATACTTGGCCAAACCTCTCCTCAGGGCCTTTGGGTGCGGGGTCGGGGCTCGCTTCGTTTTCTTCGTCTGCGATGGTGCCGAATCCTGATCATGTTTGACACTTTCTCGGGGAGCCTGGGAGCGTTGCGGCGGAGGAGCGACTGGACGCTGTGCACTCGACCTAGGAGGGGTGGCATCGTAGAGCTCATCCGCTGGCAGATGTTCAATTGGTTTCTCTGGTGGATAAAGTGGCATTCCGGGCAGTTGCAGAGAGTCGGGGATGGTGCTAGAAAGTAGGGGCTTGTTACTGAGTAGTTCCCACGATTCCTCGGTTGCGATTTGAGAAGGGAACGGCGAGCTCCGTCGCCCTGTGGAAGCCGTTTCTGAGAAATCCACTACAACCACAGCTTTGTTTGGTGACTCTTCCAGATGGGCGTTGAGGCTTTGTGTGAGTGGCTGAGTCTTGGGGAGGTCTCCCTTGCCAGACTTTGGGCTTGAGAATGCATCAATCAGCGATCCTTGGTTGTCAAACTGCCAAATATCCTTGGACGCCTCGCCGCCGCGAAGTGGTGAGCTTCGACAAGTCAAGGATCCAGTTTCGGACCAGGAAAAATCGTTGACAGGTGCAGGTTGTGTTTTCGGCTCTTCGAAGGGGTCCAAATTGATCAGATCAACATCGTCTACTCCATCATCAAACTCATCGACGAAACTCAACTGTTGCTTCTGGTTTGTAGTCGAACTTTTGACTCGCGCTGTTTGATCACTATTGTCCTGACCTTGCGATTTGGAGACTGGCGTCTGTGTATGGTGCTCCTCGGGAGATTGGAGGTGACGGGACGTCGGGGTAGTTTCGAGCTGTCCGAACTCTGTTGACAGAAGCCTGGGCTTTCCACGCTGAGTGGATTTGCCACCCTTCCGTGGCATGCCTGTGTGTCCGTAGGCTCCGCGTAATTGTTAGATGTGTCTGGCGGGGTATTGGCAGAGAGCTCCAACTTACACTGTTGCTAGTGTAGCAAGCCACCTGGAGCCTCAGTTGCGATATCGTCCGATGCGAATGACAGTAAATTCGTGTGCGACGAAGCCGTATCGCTCGTGCCAAGATCTTCAATCGCAGAATGATGAAATGTCGAAATTATGGTGTTGAGGAGAAATTCTCTAGATCTTGGGACGTTGTGCGTTCTGGTGTAGGGTGAGGAAGGAGCGACGTCGACCACACCTGCAAACCCATGCCCTCAAGAAGAAGGTGCTTCCCAGGGCATCTGATCGCACCCAACCTCACGAAGTTCGACGTGTTGGATGACTTCGAAAATTAATATCGCGCTGGCATGGCTATGAGGGTAAAAAAAAAAAAAAAGTGACGAGGACATTTTCTCTACGGAAGCAATGCATCGCAACCTTGGAGGGCAGGAGCGGCATCCCAGTCGTGACGTGGGCTATCGTTGATGGTTGGCACCGATAATAATTCATCATGCAGCTGCCCAGAGGTACCGGGTAGGTTTGTCGCCATTTCATGGAAGGTCAAGCTTCAAAAGATGGACGCAAAAATGCAGCGTGGAATTGAAAAAGTATGGAAGATCAAGAAAATTTACTATTGTATATGGGCATGTATTAACACAACGCTTACGTCCCTGATTTCTATCAAAATGTTCTTTTCTGGAGGAGATCTAAGGAGTTACGCGTAATTCATTAGTGTGACGAGCTTCATGACGCACCTCACTTGTTACAATTGACACCTAGGATTCTCAGCAGCATGTGTTTCCATTGTAAAGTAAGCTCTTCGGTTGAATAGGTATTGACTAAAAGAACATCAAAGCGACCAGCCAAGATCCATATGAGACAAGGATTCGAGACGCTTCAGCTCGGGCTCCGACGGACGAATTCTGCATCTACAATGCCGGGCTGATCTGGGGTCAAGACCATAGATCCTAGATGATTCATAATGATAGGTCCACACTGTTTATTATAGGATAGCCCGATGGTCCGAAGGTGAAATGCATTGATATTAGAGAAGCAGACGAGCGGACTTCGGGCGCCATGTCGCCCCGACACCGACCATGATGTCGTCGATGCACGGGTATTATTCAGCACATTCCAGCCAGAGAGCGGACTTAAAGCACAGGCATCAGTGGAGAAGTCCGCGACCTCCGCATCTCGCTTTGGATCGTCCGGGTCGTCGGTCTCATAAATACTCCTGAACAACATCGCTGGCTTCGATAACACAAGGCTGCTCACTCGTCATCATTTGGAGGTGCTAGACGGTTACGGCACTTCAGAACGGCACTGCAGTAAGGTTACCGAGTTAAACCTTAAGCCACCCAGTCAGAATCGCCATGTCGGAGCACGAACAGCAGCCTGGTCTCACCAGCGCAGTCAGCGATGCGGGCACCAAGACCTGCGCCCTCGCCAGCTTGTGCAAGGTCAGCGTTGCGCAACGGCCCGCGCCCGAGCCAACGCTCGCGCCAAAGTATCCTTCTGTTTCGTCGATACCTCGCACCTCCGCGGAACGTCTAGCGCTGGCCGCCGAAGATGTCGTCGATGACCCCGACCACCCAAAGCCCAACACCTTTCTCTACCTCGCCTACGGATCCAACATGTGTGCGCAAACCTTTCTCGGCATGCGAGGTATCCGTCCTCTATCGCAGGTGAACGTCTCAGTACCTACGTTGGAGCTCAAGTTCGACCTCCCAGGAATTCCTTATCGCGAGCCATGTTTCGCGAATGTTGGATACAGGAAGATGCCCGATAAGCCGAAGCTGCCTCCCAAGATCCCATTTGATCCCCCGCAGCCTCCCCATTCAGAGTCCAAATGGGATGAGGGTCTCCTGGGTGTGGTGTATGAGGTCACAGAAGAAGACTACAAGACCATCATCCGCACCGAGGGTGGTGGAACAGGCTACAAGCAGATCATGGTGCCATGCCTTCCTCTTCCTCCCAGGATTTCTATTCCAGAGAAGCCTTTCCCTGAAATCCCAAAGCCATTCCTGGCCAAGACGCTCTTTGCGCCCCAGATCCCCGATTCTGATCTGCCCGATGATCCTCGCAAGAAGAAGTGGTGGTATCGCTTCCTGATCCATCCTGTTCGAGAGCCCGGCTATGCGCAACCAAGTGCTCGTTACCTGAACCTGATCCGGGATGGTGCTAAGGAGCATGAGCTTCCTGAAGGCTACCAGCGCTGGCTCAATGCCATGCCGACCTATACCATCACCAACTGGAGGCAACGCATCGGCGCCGCTGTGTACTTGGTTATCAGCCTAGTCTTCTTCGCAATCATGGTCCTATCCGGTCCTCTGGCGGATAAAGATGGGAAACTGCCTCGGTGGCTGGCCCTTGCTACCACCGTCTTTTTCAACTTGAGTTGGATGATGTATGATGACATTTTGAAACCGGTCTTGGGAGATGGTGAGAGAACTGAAGAGACAGAGCAGCGCTGGGGACACAAGAAGAAGCCTTCATGGTCCCAAGTTCGGCAACGAATCCCGCATTTGGATGAGGAAAAGGTGGGATTACTGAAAGAATTTGACTAAGCTCATAGGGAGAGCATCGGCTATACGCCATATATGTTGCGAGCTGTGATTACGATCCACTGATTAGGAGTAACCAATTAACTACTGCTTCGTTCCTTAAATAATATAATACTACTGGTTGAATTGTAAACCTTGAAGCACTCTGGTGCATGTCTCTCATCCACTGCGTGCCAAGATGTCGCACAAGCTGCTTTGGGCGGATGAAAGGGACGGAAGTGGCTCAACCAGCATGGTTGGGGTGAAACTGGTTGCGGGAATGCGTCTTGTTGAGACCTAGCGCACGCATGTCGACATCAAGTGCTTTCGAGTCAATGTAACGATGCATCCTCGGTATCAAGGATGTGATATGACGCGATTCCTAGCGGCGGCAGCTCGAGGGCCCTTTATGCGTCAACCTCGCACATCCACAAGCTCATGATCTTGACCTCGACGGCATGAGCCGTCACGCGACCGTAGCCGGCCGCAAGCCAGGGAGGAGGATCGGCCCGTGGTCGTTTATGTTTAGCAACGGGGCTCGGTCCTGTTCCTGGATTGTGCTGCATGCAATGTCGCCCCCCGGTTCCCCAAGAACGATGCTGTGCTCGAGATCCTTGTCAGCTTCACATGTGAAAATGGATATGCCCACGCAAAAAAAAGCTGCGATTTCAGCTGTTGGCCTCTCACGTCCTCGTTCCCGCCGCATGTGATGGCCTCGGCCGGTCGGAGGTCGGTGGCCCCGATCCCAGGCTCATCCTTCCGGCCCTTGCCCCGGAAAATCGATGGGTTTTGATGGGGCGCTTGACTGTTTGTGGAAGGCGGTGTCACCCGCCACTTTACTGCCCTGCGTCATTGTGGCTTGCTCCAGGGTTCAACAACCTTGGGAAGCTGAGCGTGGTCCAGACAAATCCATCGTATATCTCCTACCCCTCCTCTCTCTCACAAGCTTTCACTCTTGCTTCCTTGGTACCTTTTGCTTCGACTTTGCCTGTTCTCGCATGTTTCGTTCCCTCGTCTTGCGACCTACTTCTGTCTTGATCAAGTCAAAAAGAATTCTTTCTTGCACACGCAGCTACTCGACGACGACATTCGGCAACATGGCGAACTTGGGCGGGCATTCGAAGAAGCACAAGGTGACCATTGTGGGATCCGGCAATTGGTACGCCCAACCCCTTCCGAAGCTCAATTCAGCTTTGCGCAGCTTGCTAACATACTTTTCCGTGACGCAGGGGCTCAACGATTGCCAAAATCCTTGCCGAGAACACCCGCGCAAACAAAGACATCTTCGAGGAAGAGGTCCAGATGTGGGTCTATGAGGAAGACGTGACCATATCCAAGGACTCCAAGTACTATGACGAAACGATTGGCGACAAGCCCCAGAAGCTCACCGAGGTGATCAACAAGCACCACGAGAACGTCAAGTACCTGCCCGGCATCGCCCTGCCTCACAACATTGTCGCCAACCCTGACATTCGCGCCGCCGTCAAGGACTCCACCATTCTCGTCTTCAACTTGCCCCACCAGTTTATTGCAAATGTTTGCAAGCAGATCAACGGGCACATCCTGCCCTTCGCCCGTGGTATCAGCTGTATCAAGGGTGTCAACGTCACCGATGACGGTGTGAGCCTGTTTAGCGAGTGGATTGGTGATGGCCTTGGCATCTACTGCGGTGCGCTCAGTGGTGCCAACTTGGCCCGTGAGATTGCAGAGGAGAAGTGGTCGGAGACGACCATTGCTTATGACCCCCCGGCTTTGGACAACAGCAGAGCTCCATCGCCGCGAGACGGAAGCCCCAACCCTACAATTGGCGAGCTTCCTGATATCCGCCACAAGGATGTCCGTGGCCGAACCTCCAAGACCAAGCTTACCGCTATGCCCGCCGATTACCCTCCTCTAGACCAGGACTGCTTCCGCTCCCTGTTCCACCGACATTATTTCCACGTCCAGATGGTGTCTGATGTTGCGGGTGTGTCCTTGAGTGGTGCGTTGAAGAACGTGGTCGCTCTCGCAGCTGGTTTCGTCGATGGTCGCGGTTGGGGTGACAACGCCAAGGCTGCCATCATGCGTGTTGGTCTCATGGAGATGGTTAAGTTCGGCAAGGAATTCTTCGGTGAGACCGTGCATACTGCCACTTTCACAGAGTCATCGGCTGGTGTCGCTGATCTGATCACCTCCTGCTCCGGTGGTCGTAACTTCCGCTGTGCCAAGAAGTCCGTGGAGAAGGGCATCTCGGTGCAAGAAGTCGAGCAGCAAGAACTCAATGGACAGAAGATCCAGGGTACCACGACGGCAGAGGAGGTCAACAGCTTTTTGAAGGCGAGAGGACTGGAGTCGGAGTACCCCCTGTTCACCGCAGTGCACGCCATCTTGAATGGTCAGGCCAAGGTGGATGATATTCCCAACCTTGTTCAAGACTCTTGAAAGATTAGACTTATGGGATAGGGCTGGGAGATAACATGGGTTGGACGGTTGGCCAATATGGAGCGGCGTTGGTATGGCTCAGATAGGTAGTTTACGTGGGCTTACTCATAGTATCAGGCAGGCGAATTCGGAATGAATTGTGATTTACAGCGATAAACTTGTACAAGTTGGGTTTATGATCTTGGTGTGATTATTGCTCTGATAGGTCAAGTTACTGATTATCATAGTGTTTCTATCCCATAGGCCGGCAGAAACCTCCGCTCTATACCTCGCCTCACTGTCATTGATATAACAAAGAGGGTTGCGTCAGTGTGAGAATATTTACTATATACTTATGCTTTTATATCCTTATGCTTTGAGTACTTCTCGCTTAGGCAAACCCAAGTATTGACTGAAGTATCCCTAACAGAAACGGATGTGATTAACTTGAACCCCCCGTTGTGATCTCTGTGGAGGTTTCTGCCGGCTTGATACAAGTTCTAGTCGTTCAAACAGGGTTGACGCCCCAGAAGTCCATTGACTTGTTCACATCAACAAACAAGTCCTCAAAGTTGTTAAACGAGTCCACAGTCAAGGCCCAATCCATGAATTCTGTCAGGCCTTCTTCGGCGGTCTGTCCAGTCTGGACGTTATCCCTTTCCCCTACTGTCATTCCCGCCACTCCATCTACGACTCCCGTCTCAGCACCAGCGGTAATACCACTGCGTAGTTGATCCATCAACAGGTCTGCCTTTGTCGTGAGATTCTTTGTCACACTTGCCGCACTCGCAGCAATAGCAAAATCCCTACCAAAAACCTCGAATACCTCGACGGCCTTGTCGATGGCTCTCCGAACGCTGCTCGTGGCGGCGTTGATAGGACACGCGAGCACAAAACCGATCATGTTGACCGTGGCATTCCACTGCCAGATAAAGAACTCTTGCCAGCCGTTCATGATATCGGTTTCCTGAAGGGTCTGGTGTAGTATGTGGGTGTATGCCGCGGCATGGTTTGCGCAGGTCACTGCGTGGCGCTCTGCAGTGGGGGTGTATGTCCCTGGCGGAGGGGCAAAGTTGATGAAGGGTCGGTGGAGGTTGGATTGGAGAGTGTGGTAGATGAGTTCGAGGCAGATTCGGTGACGTTGCAGCCAGAGCGGTGCACAGGAGTCGATTAGGATTGGGGTTCGATCGGCGGAAAAGGGGGCACCTGAATCACGCCGTTGAAGCCTTAAGCCGGGGGGAACTTGGTCGGCCCATGCTTGGAGGGCAGGCAACTGGCTAGTGATGAACTTGGCGCATGATTCAAGATCCTTGGAGTTCTTGTAGGGCGTCGAGTGACTGCTTTGCCCGAGAATCTCAGAGCATCTCTCGTAAAACGCATCATGGATATCTGTCGAGACAATTATGAGCTTTTGGTTCTGAGCGGCGTATGTGAGCCATGTCACTCCGTCATAAGATCCAAGGCTCGAGTCGAAGAAGGAAGCAGCTTCTTCGTCGTCGCTGATAGGGGAGACTGTGATCTGAGACCTTTGCACCGAGAGCGGTCTGCCGACTTTCAGGGCGGTCTTGGAATCGTTGATGAATGTCGCCCACCAAAGTCTCTTTCGTAGCTCTTTCTCAGCTCTTGGCATTGACGCTGGCGGTTCGAGATGTAAGCCGAGGGTTTGCGCTACGGACATGGCGGCGGCAAGGGTTGAGTGTGCCATATTCTGGAAGGATGCGCAGCAGAGGTACACGACGGAGAAGAGATGGCACTGCAGCGTCGTAATAGATGGACTTTCTAGTTCTGAGGCCAGAAGGGTTTGACATCTTCGGTAGTACCACCGGCCTGCGATGCTAGCATCATCTTGATCGCGGCTGTTGGCGCCCGAGCCCCGAAGCAGGAATGCGCAGCCGTACTGCATCGAGATGGCGAGGATGATGTCTACCAGAGCAGATGGCTTGCGATAGGAACTAGAGTCGCTCCATAAAGAGTTGTGAAGCTTTCGAAATTCGCCTTCCTGGATGATGGGTATGTTGGCGTGGTGTGATTCCCAGAACAGGTTGAGGAAGTACTCCTCCTGCATGCGAGACATGGAAGGCTTAGGAACCTCGGCTCGACGGTCTGTTCGAGATATGGCGTCTTCCTGGCTTGTAGGATCGTCGAGTCTCCTGTTCATCCCCTTTGGTTCCATGCACCTGTGTTGTAGTGGCTGGTGGAAGGCTTGGCTTAGAAAGCAGCCGATACGGCCGATGAAGTAGTGGGATGAGGATGGGCCATAATAGGATGTCTGGTCGGAGCGACCAGATGCTGTGTAGATTCCCTCCCATTGCCTCTTCGGCGGTGAGGGCGCTGGCGTTGGGCTTGAGGGCGAGCGATAGAGTTGAAGTTCGGTTGATGAAGGGGTTGAGTGAGTAGGAGTGGGAATGCCTGAAGGTAACGATGCAACATGACGGCGCGCTTCCTCGAGTTGAGACTCTAGCTCTTCCACTCGGCGTCTAAGTCTCTCTATTTCCCTAAACGAAGAAGGGTGTTAGTAAAACTCCACCACTTGTCCTCTCAAACTTACTGCAACGCCTGGGGAAGAGTTCGAGCCTCGTCATTGAACCTCCCCCTGCTATTGCACTGTAGCCCCTTCTGCCGACAAGGTCTACATGGCTTCCCATGATCGCACTTTACCCGTCTCGAGCGACAGTGATCGCAGGCCCGAGAGACCTGCTTCCTCGACGGTTTCGAGAGCGCGGGTGAACAAATTTCAGCCCTTCCCTCGCCATTATGCGACCCCAGAGATAACAGAGGGAGCATTACAAATAAGAAACAAGCTTCTATGGGTCTTTTAAACGAAAGGATTGGAAAGCAGTGAGTTGCAAGATGAAGCTGGGCGGAGATTGCGGATATATCTTGGATTCCGTAGTTGGGACCCAAAAGTCTCCGCGGTTCCGTCGCGTCTGATTGGTCAGACCCACGGAATTTCGGTCAACCTCTCTTACAACTCTGACCGGAATCGAGGAGTTCTGGAGTTGACTCCTTTGGGGAGATGAGGATTGTGAAATTCAGTCGTGTTAACCAGGAGGATTCTGTAGATAAATATCATCGGTTCGCTGTTACCAAGATGTCTTGTCTCAGCAGCAGTTCCAAGCTTCGTTCACTCAGAACACCTTTACATCACCAACTATGAGTTCCATCATCACTCACAATGCCCCTGGCATGAACCAAGGAGACATGGAGAAACAGGATAATCCTTCTTCGAGTACTCCAACCCTGCGAAACGAGTCCTCGGACGAAAACAGCCCTGCAACCTCCGAGCCCAAAGAACCTCAACAGGAGAGAACCATCAGGGGCTTCCGCTGGTTCCTCGTGTGCGTCGCCATCTTCTCAGCAAACTTTCTCTACGGACTCGATACAACTATTGCTGCAGATATCCAAGCTGCCGTCTCCGAGACCTTTGACAATGTCACAAAGCTTGGGTGGCTCGGAGTAGGTTTCGGGCTGGGAGCCACAGTTGCCATCCTCCCCCTCGGCAAGGCGTATGGCATGTTTGACACAAAGTACCTTTACATCGCATCTCTAGTCATGTTCTCAGCAGCTAGTGCCCTTTGTGGTGCTGCCCCTTCCATGGGTGCCATGATCGTTGGACGTGTCTGGGCTGGCGCTGGTGGTGCGGGAATGTATCTTGGGTAAGATTCAGGGGATGTCGGTGAGACGAAATCAGTGCTAACTCGTGTAGAACATTGAACTTGGTGTCTTCGACTGCCAGTCCTCGTGAAGCGGCATTCTATATCGCTTTTGAAGGCTTCGTCTATGGAGGAGGGTGTATCCTTGGACCAGTGGTTGGAGGACTATTGTCAGATAGCGCTGCAACTTGGAGATGGGTAAGCCTAGCTCAACTCGACGACTCGAACTTATTTTGCCTAACCAGTGATAGGCATTCTACCTGAACTTGGTCATCTTCGCCGTCACTTCGCCCATCTACCTCTTTGCCCTGCCTTCGCTGCCTCAACAGCCCGACACATCCTTTGTTGACAAGTTGAAGAGACTTGACTGGCTTGGGATTACCCTCAACACGGGCATCTATGTCTGCTTCGTCCTCGCCTTCACCTTCGGAGGCCCTGAGTGGGCGTGGGATGATGGTCGGTTCATCACTTGCGTCGTGCTCTTCGTCGTCTTCGTCGCTGCGTTCGCCATCACGCAGTACTACACCGTCTTCACCAACAAGATCGATCGGCTCTTCCCTTGCGACTTCCTGGCCAATCCCCAGATGATAATCTTGTACATCGCCATTGCGTGTGGTGGAGCTGGTCTGTTCGTTGCCGTGTATTACATCCCGTTGTACTTTCTCTTTGTCCACGGCGACTCGGGAACTGAGGCGGCGGTCCGACTTCTCCCCTTCATCTTCTTCTACATCTCGGCCATCCTCTTCTGTGGATATGCCATGCCTCGTACCGGCTACCACATGGTCTGGTACCTGATCTCTGGCCTTCTGCTCACAGCCGGCGGCGCAGCCATGTACACCATCAAGGCCGACTCCCCCGCGAGCTACACGTACGGCTTCTCGGCGCTCCTGGGCTTTGGCCTAACGACCAGTCAGGCGGGCTACGCGGTAGCTGCGCACATCGTCAAGCCAGACCGGCTCGCCGAATCGATCCAGTTCCTCAACATCTCCCAAGGCAAGAGCCAAATGCTAGGTCTAGCGATCGCAAGCTCCATCTTCCAAAGCCGTGCATTCGACGGCATGAACAAGGTGCTCCAGGGTCAAGGCTTCTCGACAGAGGAGATCCGGGCAGCTATCGCGGGTTCGCAGAGCAAGATTCTGGCAACCATCAGCCCGGAGCTGAGGCGGCGTTGCCTGGACGTGCTGGTCAAGACCATCTCGGAGATTTGGGTCATGGTGATCGCTGCGGGTGCGCTGCTGACTGTTTCATCGCTGTTTCTTACAAAGAAGCGGTTTTGAAGGATGATGGAAGTGGAGGAGCTGACTGAGCAGAAAGTGGAACAAGCGGTGGGTAAACGATGGGTGATGTGGATGAAGGAACGTGGGTGGTTGAGGGGAGGTTTGTGTTGGTGGGGAGGGGGAGATGGTGCATTATTAAAAAGATACAGAAAAATGGTGTTTAAAATATCCATTGTTATTTCATAGAACTCTTATTCTTTACATAGACTTTACATGTTATCGCTGTCTTCTAGTTTCACCATCCTACTACAACTACACAGCCAAAGGCACACGCCAAACCACCATCTCCTAGGCATCCAGTTACCGGCTGATTCTCTCCGTAAGTATTCAAGATGATTCACGCCTAGTTCCAGGTACCTCAACCATCTTGAATGATCGGCACAAGGACCGTTCTAGACTCAAGGTCTTGTTCTGATCGACGGGTGGACGCAGAAACGGGCCGTAGAACCACCAAGGCGCATACAGCTGTTGTGCCCAGTTTGAGTGCATTGAAGAGCTCAATTACCTCAATTCCTAACCAACATACCTTTGAACTTAAGAATTCCTCTCCTTATGAATAAAGACACTCTTGTTACTACGCGATAAGTCCTCCTCAGTGAACCTCAAGCCCCAAGCTCTGCCCTAGAGTCCACTGACCTTGTAGCGCGCCCCGCCGGAGAGTCGGGACCCAGGATGGATCCGTGGACGAGGCGCTAACTCTTGCCCGCAGATGGAAATTATTGGGGAACTTGCATTGCGCTTCAATGACGTAATTCCTGACAAAACCAAGTTTGGGGCATGTGAAGGAAGTTGGCAGATTTTCATGACTTGTTCGCAAAGTCGAATCATGAAGGAGGACAAGACTCTCATGAGCCCATATGCCACCAACGAAATGCTGAAAGTGGTCACCGAGACAAGAGCCAAGACTACCTAGGCCAGTCTCCTCAAGACAGCCGCACCGGAAGCTTCCCCTCATTCATTGTTTGCGAAGCTTCCCCTGGCGACGCTTGGACTTGAGCTCGACTCGTAACCATTCAAGGCTAGCCCGTCTTCTGGTCGGCCGCTGTCCCGCTTACTCTACAGTGCTTGTTCTTGGTGTTGCTTCGAGCTAAGCCAAGAGCATCAAGCTTCGTGCGTCTCGGCTCATCTCTTCACGACCAAACAAAGAAAAGAAGAATAAGGAAAAAAAACTCAATTCCTTCTCGTCCACTAGCCATGCGTGAATTATTTTTGTTGGGCTTGCTTTGCTCCAGCCTCGCCCCGGGAACGAATGCCCCTGCTCCTCGACCGTGTTTGTGATGGATGATTCGAAAGGCAGGAAACTTGGTTGACCCTGGCTCCCGTCGTTCGTGTTGACCGCCCAGACTCGACGGATGAGACGGGAGGTACAGTAACACAGAGTTCCATGATGCTTACTACTGCTACTACCTGATACTAAGTTGCCCAGATTCGGTTATAGAGAAATGGCTTGATGTTGACGGAGCTGATTTTTTTTGTGGCTTTTTCTTTTCTTCTCTCCTCTTTCTTTCTCTTGTGTAGCCGACTTTTTGGTGTTGTCTCTGTCCTTCACCTCGTCAACCACAGCCATATCCTCCCGCTGTGGCTAGGTCCCGTCCTCTCCTACTCGCTCGGACTATCCTTTCCATCCTCACACCTTCTTTTCCCTCTTCTTTTCCTCATCATCCCTCTTCTGGCTTATCCCATCGGAGATTCCAGCCCCTCACCTCCCTCCCTACATCGCCTTATCTCTGGCACATCACTTCGTCTCTACTGCTCATCAGCCAATCTGTCGATCCCGCCCGAGATCCCAGATCCCAGATCCCTGGACCAAGCACAGGCGAGCCCACTAAAACGACCCAAGCAGCGTGCTTCAAGCTCCCCGCCGACACGAACCGTTAGCCATCATTTGCTCCACTACCTGCGCTACGCGGTTCCTTGGCTGTGACTGTAGTTGCAGCTGCAGTGGATGAGCTCCATCCCGTCTCCAAGAGGTACTTGTCGTTCCGCGGGGCACGCAGCGCCCGCCCTTCTCTCCTCTCATCATGAGCCCACCGCACACCATGACGTCCAACGAGGTCTATCTGCTGCCGCTCAACGACGATGGCTCGCCTCAGGTGCCGGGCGAGTACATCTATCTGGCTCCCAGGTCCAATGATGCTATCACGATACGCTTTGCTATCGAGGGTACCTCGTCCATTTGTCGTCATGGCAGCCTCTGGGTCAACATCCCCGACGAGGGTCAGGAATTTCGTCGCGACAAATTCCGCGAGTACAAGTGAGTCTATTTCAAGCTCCTGGAGCCAATTGAGTTATTTGCAGCACTCCGGCGCTCCTCTAAGAACCCGGCGGATGGCAGCAACACAGTCACTAACTCTTGTCGCAACTCAGGCTCACGCCAGACTTCAATCGCACACTCGAAATCTCCATTCCCATTCACCAGCCTGGAGCCTATGCCTTCTACACCACCTATGCCGAGCTCCCCGACCTCAAGAAAGAGCTAGAAGCCAGCTCTGACCAGAAGGAGAACCTCAAGAAGACCCCTCTGTACTACATCGATGTTGCGCCCAGACTCAAGCTTGACGGCAGGCCGTTGCCGCTGCCCGCCCTGTCAATCTTCTCGGTTATCAGCAAGTTCATGGGCAAATATCCCAACGACTGGGAGCGTCACCTCGGCGGCATCAGTGATCGTGGCTACAATATGATCCACTTCACTCCTTTACAGGTGCGCGGAGAGTCCAACTCGCCCTACAGCTTGTACGACCAACTTGGCTGGGACCCTGCCTGTTTCCCCAAGGGCGAGGAGGACGTCCAGAAGATGGTAGACAGTCTCGAACAGAACCATTCCCTTCTCAGCTTGACCGACATCGTGCTTAACCACACAGCAAACAACACCAAGTGGCTGGAGGAGCACCCCGAGGCCGGCTACAACCTCACTACGGCTCCCTGGCTGGAATCTGCTTACCAGCTTGACACGAAGCTCCTGGAGCTGAGTGAGAACTTGGAGAAGCTTGGATTGCCAACCGAGCTCAAGTCCAGCGAAGATCTGCTCCTGATCATGAACGCAATCAAGACAGAGGTTGTTGCCAAGATTCGGCTGTGGGAATACTACGCCCTCGATGTCGACCGAGACGCCGATGCGACGGTCGAAGCTCTCTCCAAGGGAAGCCTATACGCCCCCGAAGACTCGGACGAGTTTGAGAAGCAGCTCCAAAAGGTCAAGGCGGCGCCGGTCAAGGACCAGGTTACCTTTATGAGAGAGTTTGGTTTGGCTGGTACAGATCGTATGGGAGAGCGTTTCCGCAGAAGAGTCAAGCCAGATGTCGCTGCAAGCTTCTTGTCCTCTGTTTTAGAGTCCCCTGATGATGCCACAGCAAGAGCCAAGATTGTCGAGATCCTGGATATTCTCAACGTGGACTTTTACAAGGAGTACGACTCCGAAGTGGACGATATCCTTCAGCAAATCTTTAACAGGATAAAATATGTCCGACTTGACGATCACGGCCCCAAGCTGGGTCCCATCAACGAGGCCAACCCCCTGATCGAGACATACTTTACTCGACTTCCTGCCAACGCTACAACATCCAAGCACAAGCCTGAAGACACTGCTTTGGTCAACAATGGGTGGGTTTGGGGTGGCAATGCGCTCGTTGATAATGCGGGCCCTGCTTCGCGAGTCTACCTTCGTCGAGAAGTTATTGTCTGGGGCGATTGCGTCAAGCTGCGATATGGCTCGAGCCCTGAAGACAACCCCTGGCTATGGGAGCATATGACCAAGTATGCTCGCATGCTGGCCAAGTACTTTGCTGGTCTTCGCATTGACAACTGCCACTCTACCCCTATTCACGTCGCTGAACACATATTGGACGAGGCCCGCCGGGTGCGACCAGATCTATATGTAGTCGCCGAGCTGTTCACTGGGTCTGAGGAGATGGATTACGTCTTTGTGAAGCGTCTCGGCCTCAGCTCTCTTATCCGTGAAGCTATGCAGGCGTGGAGCACGGGCGAGCTCAGCAGGCTTGTGCACAGGCACGGTGGCCGACCTATTGGCAGCTTTGAGGTTGACGAGGTCTCCAAGTCAGACATTCGCACGCCTTCGGGAAGTCCTACGAGCCCGAAGGCCAGTGACACCAACGGCGCTGGACCCTTCTCCAGAGAGATTGTCCGAACAGTCAAGCCGAGCCCTGTACATGCCCTGTTCATGGACTGCACGCACGACAACGAGACACCAGCTCAAAAGCGTGATGCTCGAGATACCCTGCCTAACGCAGCCCTTGTCTGCATGTGCTCAAGTGCCACTGGCAGTGTTATGGGCTATGACGAGATCTACCCGAAGCTCGTCGATCTGGTGAACGAGACTCGCCTCTACACATCAGCATCGTCTGGACCCAAGCCTATTAAGATTGGAGGTGGCGAGGATGGCATTGGCGGAGTCAAGAAGTTGCTCAACCAGATTCACACTCTAATGGGCAAGGATGGTTATGATGAGACTCACATCCATCATGAGGACCAGTACATCACGGTCCACCGAGTCCACCCCGAGTCCCGAAAGGGCTACTTCCTGATTGCTCATACCGCATTCCCCGGCTACGGCAATGGCAACGGTGCCTTTAGTGCTGTACATCTCACTGGCACCAAAGCCCGCCATCTTGGAAGCTGGATGCTTGAGGTTGACGCCAGCGAGGAGACAACCAAGCGAATCCTCGAGGACAAGAAGTACCTGCGTGGCCTGCCCAGTCGAGTCAAGGACCTGCCAGGAATTCGGATGGAGATCAAGGGCGATGACACCATCATCACGGTGCGCGACAAGTTCCCTCCAGGAAGTATTGCACTCTTTGAGACGTGGATCCCAGCGGCGGAGCACTCTTCGGGTCTGGACAACTACGTCACCTCGGGAGCCAAGGCTGCATGGAATGAGCTCAGCCTGTCTGACCTCAACTACCTTCTGTACCGATGTGAGGCTGAAGAGCGAGACGAGAGCGATGGCCGGGATGGTGTATACGATATCCCCGGACATGGAAAGCTCGTCTACGCGGGTCTTCAGGGATGGTGGAGTCTCCTCAAGGACATTATCCGAGACAACAACCTGGCTCATCCGCTGTGTCAAAATCTGCGTGATGGCCAGTGGGCATTGGACTACATCTTGGCCCGACTACAGAGAATTAGTGCCATTCCCGGAAACGAAGCCCTTGCGCAGCCTTTAACGTGGCTGAAGGAGCGGTTTGATGCTATCCGGAAGATTCCGAGCTTCCTGCTCCCTCGTTACTTTGGCCTTGTCCTGCGTACTGCCTATATGGCCAGCTGGGAGAGGTCTCTGGAGCTCATGAACGCGAGTGTGAGAGATGGGCAATGGTTCTTGCAAAGCCTGGCCATGGTTAGTGTCCAGCAGGTTGGCTATGTCAAGTCAGCATCTCTGTGGCCTAACAAGCTGGTGCCTTCTCTTGCCGCTGGCCTCCCTCACTTCGCCGTGGAATGGGCAAGATGCTGGGGGCGAGACGTCTTCATCTCTCTTCGCGGTCTCCTCATCGGCACCGGCCGTTTCGATGATGCCAAGGAGCACATCCTGGCCTTTGCGAGCGTGTTGAAGCATGGCATGATTCCCAACCTCCTTAGCAGTGGCGATGCGCCTCGGTACAACTCTCGAGATTCGGTCTGGTTCTTCCTCCAGTGCATCCAAGATTACACACGATTTGCCCCTGAGGGCGTTGGGATCTTCAAGACCAAGGTCAAGCGTCGCTTCTTGCCTTACGATGACACTTGGTTCCCCACCGATGACTCGAGGGCGTATTCAAAGGAGAGCACTATTGAAGATGTCATCCAGGAGGCGCTTCAAAGACATGCTTCAGGTATGAAGTACCGAGAAGCCAACGCTGGTCCACAGATTGATTCTCAGATGAAGGATGAGGGTTTTAACCAGGACATCAAGGTCGACTGGGAGACTGGTATCATCTTCGGAGGCAACCAGTTCAACTGCGGCACATGGATGGACAAGATGGGTGAAAGCGAGCGTGCTGGTTCCAAGGGCGTTCCTGGAACTCCCCGTGATGGCGCTGCTATTGAAATCACGGGCATGCTCTACAGCACTCTCAACTGGCTAGCCGGACTCCACGAGAAGGGCCAGTACGCATATGGCAGTGTGGACAAGTCTGATGGTAGCTCCATCTCGTTGGCTGACTGGGCAGGATTGGTCAAGGCCAACTTTGAGCGATGCTACTATGTGCCCCTGTCACCCGAAGATGATTCCAAATACGACGTCAACACCCCTATCGTCAACCGTCGCGGAGTCTACAAGGACCTTTACAAGTCGGGCAAGGAGTACGAGGACTACCAACTACGCCCCAACTTTGCCATTGCCATGACCACGGCGCCCGACCTGTTTGATCCCGATCACGCCATGCACGCGTTGTGCCTCGCTGACGAGGTCCTCCGAGGCCCTCAAGGAATGGCCACACTGGATCCTGCAGACCTCAACTACCGCCCATACTACATCAATAGCGAGGACAGTGATGACTTTGCCACGAGCAAGGGACGAAACTACCACCAGGGACCTGAGTGGATATGGCCTACGGGCTTCTTCCTCCGAGCTCTGCTCAAGTTTGACCTCAAGAGGCGGACGACGCCTGAGGGCCGCACTGAGGCTTTCCAGCAGGTTACTCGACGCCTTAGTGGGTGCAAGAAGATGATTCGGGAGAGTCCCTGGGCCGGTCTTCAGGAGCTGACCCAGAAGAATGGAGAATACTGTCCAGACTCGGTACGTTCAAGTTTATATATACAAGATCAACATGTCGATCTCATGCTAACACTCACGCAGAGCCCCACACAAGCTTGGTCGGCTGGATGTCTCATCGACTTGTACATGGATGCCGTGGAGGAGCAAAAGTAGGAATAGGATAGAAGAGAAGGAAATGACGACACCTTGGGCATGGGCATGGGCATGAGCACACGACGACGGATTCTGCATCTTTGCATTACGAGTATTCTCCTAGATCAGGTTAATGACAAGTATTTTTTAGCCACCACCACTTGGTTACCAGGCGTTCGGTTGCTGTTGGTGATTGCGTTGTTTTCCTTTAAGCCATGATCTCTGAGGCGCTCATGTCAAGATCCAGATCGATTCCATGACAACGCTAGACCTCTCATTGATAGGCTTATTCCCGTCGTAGCACAGCTACAGGCCTGGTCCTTCACATGGCCAGAAATAGCATAATTAACGGCTTGAAAATAGTAGGATTGTATATCAAGGATAGACTCCCATGCCCCTTGCCCTCGAACCTGAGAGGCCATCAATATGCGGCACCAATGTCCACAAGCAACTTCCGTTATGTCGGCCTGAATAAAAACAAGACAAATCATTTTACCCATGGTGCCAAGCCCTGCATTCCAACCACGCCTTTCAAAGCATGGAGTGGTGGTTCCGTGGTGGCGGCCACCAACAAAAACCAGCGGGCTGCGCCTCTCCCAGCAACGCCGGATATCCAAAAAGACACTGAAACGCCACCGAAAACAAACAAAGACAATGTCAAAATAAAGCAAGCGTGGCTCACGTGCCACAAATGGAAGTAGAGGATGCAACCACAAGTCATGCTCTGGCCCTGTCTCAGGGTTACGCGATTCGAGACAGCTGCTCGTGTCTTGTCATGCGTGACTTGTGTGTCCTCCCTTCTGTAAGGTGCTGGGTATTATCCCCAACTGGTCAAATCATAGGTAATCGAGGGTGTCGGAAAGTACGGCCGTATAGATAAATGCACGGTTTATATCGTGAGATGCACAGGATGTTGCTGTTTCGGATCGGACGTTGGTAAGGAGAGTCGTGAAAAAAAAGAGAGAAACGAGACGTGGCGCAAGATCGAGCACTGAATTCATGTTCGGTCACGGACGATCCATCGCTTCTTTTCCTTTTTGGGCTTCTCTTCGACAACGGCAGCTCCAGCGCCGGGGAGCATCATGCCGTTCGAATCTCGGTTCGAGTCGTACCCGGTGTTGTAGGGCATGCCGCCAGCCTCGGAGGCTTCGATACCGGGGCCCCAGGATGGTCGAGATGCTGAGCCAGAGTGCTTCTGGCCGAGGGAGGACTGGCGGTCCTTCTTGCGGAGGTAACGGCGGCGCCAGATGCAAGCACCGATCCAAATTCCAGCAATGCCGACAACAAGAATGACTAGCATGATCACCCACTGCCAGTGGTTCGAAATCCTGCAACACCTGGTTAGGTATATACTAATCTTCTCATCAATAAGTAACATACCAATCACCGCCGCCGCCGGTGTTGGCGGGTACTCTGCTCCCGCCGGTCGAGCTGGAACCATCGGTTGTCGTCGTCTTCGAGGAGGCCTGACCATTTCCATTTCCATTTCCCTTGTTGGCGTTCTCGTCGACTGTGCAAATATCGCGGAACCATGCGGCGATTGAGGAAAGGCCGTTGGGGTCGTTAGTACAGGCGTCGTCGCAGGGGCCCTTGGTTGCGGTAGAGAATGCAGCGACTCGGGTATCGAGACAGAAACACTGGGTGTAAGCACTCGGGCCAGCATCGACGGCGATGATGGGAGGGACACAGGCGCCGTTGGCATCGTAGAGGGCACCACAAGAGACGGCGCAAGCAGGAAGGACCTTTCGGTCGTTGAAAGGAACGATGGTGGTCTCGGGAGGGCTGTTCTCGTTGGCAGCTGTGATTATTGCATGTTAGTATGAGGGGATTGTGATAGGGTGATTCGCTGAGACGCACCCATTTTGACAGCGGTTGGGTTGTAATCCCTGAGTTAAACGAGAGAAAGAGTGACGAGGAGAAAGACGATGTCGAGGGCAAGGAAAGCCCTGGAGTTGTCGATCGAAAGTTGGCAGAGGGCGGTGGGAGAGTGGTAGTGTTGTGTGTTGTCAGTCGGAAAAAGTCAAGGCAGTGGAGGCGTGCAAATGCGCTATTGACCAAGTCGTGTCGTCACCCAAGCCACTTGAAAATCGTGATGGTGCTTGGCTTATTCCCAGCCTCTCTCTTCTTTCAGCCTTCCAGAAGATCGACAGGACAGGACAGGACGGGACCGGAGTGAGTAGAGAGAAAGAGCGCGTGCGTCTAAATTTTCGGTCGGTCCTTTGACAGTCGGTCGGTCGGTGGTTGACGACACGGTCGGCGGTTGGTTGGTCGGAAGAACAAAGGGCGAGCGGCAGACGAAACACGGAGGATGCGAGTCGATGGATGCAGGTTCAAGTGCAAGTGCAAGAGGGAAGAAAAAGGTACGTAGCGAGCGACTCGGAAGACCGGGGAAAAATTGGGTCAAGGAGACGAGACGAGGCCCAAATATTGGGAAAGAGCTGGGCGAGCGGGAGAGTCGGGTCGGGCGACTTGTGACTGCCGCTTTTGACTTAAGTTGCAACGGCCAGGGTTTGGGGGGGAAGGCGGGACCAGAGCGGGTTCGTCTTTGTCCTCTTTTGCAAGAACACGAGAGGGAGAAGAACACGGGAACAGGAACAGGAGCAGGAGCAGGGTCGGAGGGAGAGGGAGCGAGATATGGATTGTGAGATCAAGGCAGAGGGAATGTGCAAGAGATGAACCCAAGAAAAAGAGAGGGAGGCCAGAGACACAAACGGTGGGGAGAGCACGCCAGGTCAGGAATTTGAGTGGCCAGAAGAAGCTTGGAATTGTCCGTTGTTCCTGGCTTCTCAATGATTTGCTTCTGTTTTCCTTGCTGCTTGCTTGCTTGGCCCATCCGAATCTGTTAGCCAGCGTGACGATTCGGCCTGACACCTTCCAAGAATCAACGGATCTACTTTTGGGGGGGTTACTTTCCCCGTCCAGAGCTGGCCTCTCACTGGACGAGATTCGCCGGGAAGGACGCGCCCAGGCGGCGGGTACGAGAAGCCAAAAGTGTGCCGAGTGACCAGGGCGCCAAGTATCGGTCGGGTATCCCGGCGCGTTAATGTGAGGGCGCATGGACTTCCGGTACTTCCACTCTGCGTATTCTCAAGAACCCAAGCCACCGGCCTGAACTTGGCAAGCGGGTTCGTGGCGCCGGGGCGCTCTTGGAGCTATCGAGAGACCTGGCTGACTGGATGGATATCGTTGGATGGGGGCAAGCTGACTGCACACGGCAGAAAAAAGCTGCGCCGCCCCAATAGCCTATAGGTGCCGGTTTATGCAGAGGAGATCACTCAGTAGCCTCTTTATGCATGCCCCTTTCTCTTGTTTTGCTGTCTGTTTTGTTTTGTTTATCCTAACTAACCGTGTCGTCCATCGTTTCACTGAGGCTTCCCCCTTGGCGTCTCGGATTCAGAGCAGCCAGCGCTCAGGCTTCAACTGACCGCACCCTGCTTTTGCTTTTGAGCAACCTCGTACAACGACATTAGCTTGGGTCCGGCTGCTGCCAGAAACCCCCCAACAGCACGAATATAGACTCACGATCTAACTGTCTTTGGCCGTATTCCTAGAGCTGCTGATCGTGGATGCTCCGAGGCCTGCTCAGCGACCTATTTGGGCGCCACAGCGGATGACCCCTTGCTGAGTGCCCTGACTGTCAGCGGGCATTGTCCCGTCCACGCCCCCAAGGTGCCTGAAAGTGCTCCACACACGCAAGGAGGATTGGGGCGTGATTGGTTGGGTTGAGGACGCAATTTCCGACAAAGTTGGGATGGCATTGGCACTTTGGGGTCCTCATGGGAAACACGATATCGCCAGAAGAATCAATTGCACGTCACTCACTCTATGTGAACCCTGATAATATCCATTCAGTACCACTGCCACTACTGCCACTACTGCCACCGGAAGCGTGTTATCAGCACATGCCTTGCAACCCTGCCAAGGTGCCCGTATCTTGCTCACCATCTCTCTCCCTTCATGGTCACGTCACATTGGCATCTCTTGGCCATCTTGGGTCAGCGAGATGCCAACACGAGATGGATGCCAGCTCAATGGCTGCCAACGATTAGCCTTTAATACATTCGACCGCCTGCAGCAGCGCTGATGCCCTTGGCAAAGTGGCAGAGTGGGGAGAATGACGACGACTCGACACGGCTCACTCCCACGTCAGAGCATCGGGTGCCCTCGCTTGCTGCTCACGATCTGCTCGAGCAATTACCTCCTCCCGCCTGTTCCTCGCTGTGGAAATCGGAGCTCAGCTCTCTTGGGCAGGCCGCTCACGGCCAACAGCGAAACCCCCATGCCCAAACCGTGGGGGCCATGTCTTGCCTCCAGCTGGAAGCGAGAACCTAACAAACATCAATTGTCGAGGATGACTCCTGTCACCATCATCATGAGTCCTATCTACGCCGCTTGACCATTCAAGCTCTCTCAAGTTCACGCAATAGTCGAGATCATTTGCAAGAGTCCGTGCTACTGGGAAAGAATGTGAGTTAATTTCAGGGACGCTGAGCATGTTCCAGATCAATTAAAGTATCAGCTGGGCATTGTGCGCTTATCACCCACCTCCGTAATCCAAGGCCAAGGACTCGAAGAATGCTTTGTCGAATATCTTGACCTGACTATCACGCCCTCGCCATGATTACTCGCCAAGCGTTGACATGGCGTACATGGTAATATCAGAGGTCTTTTAGCGAAATAGTTGTGAACCGCCACCACTGGCTTATGCTGAGGTTTGGCAAAGCCAAGTTGCCTGTAACATTCTACCTTCATACCTAGAATTCCTAGAGGTCACTCGCACCTATTCATCCCTTTGACTTTCTTGGTTGATTCCGAAAACACTGTTCACATTGCGCCATCTAAGACATGTGGTCTTCAGCAACACGCTAAGTGTCACTTCAAGACTGTCGAACCCCAGCCTCGTCTTTCCTACGTTGAGTTCCATCACAAACAGACTTGACCTCACTACCGACTTGCCCATCCCCACCTTCTGAAACTAGACTGTTCTCGTGCCCTTGATCGCTTGCTGAACCATGAGTGGCCACTCCTGTCGTGGTTTTGGTGCCAAAATCAGGTGGTGTCTCTGCTGTAGGGTAGCCCGTCTGGCCAAAGATAGTCCAAGGGCTATCACGTTCAGCCAGAAATCGAGCCATTGCCGGTGGATTTTGCTTGAACTGATTGTTGTAAACCGATTTATTCTCAGTCATGTCTCTTTCCAGCTCGGGGCACAGCTTTTGGCCGATGTGTTGCGGGCAAGAAGCATGAGTGGTGTTGTCATTGGCTTTTGGTGTTGAGGGAGGGAGGTATGTTGTTTCCCCTTGATGGTTAATGCTAGCCCCTGAGCTGTCCTGTAACTCGTCTTTGGCCATTTGGAACTTTGAGGCAATCTTGAACGAGGTATCTGGGGAGTTTCGATGATCTCAGAGCAGCTACAGAGATGATATGCCTCGTTGGGTTGGATTTCAGGGGCATTCTCTTGGGAAGAGCTTCCTGCCTTGGAGGTAAACTCCCAACCGGGAAATCAGGGACTTCCCTCGCTCTATGTATTTTACCCCGAAGGATCAGCAAGGAGCTTCTGACCTTGAATCGAGACTAGCGGGAAGCAGCATCTTCGTCGCCCGCATGCACGCGCACACCAACATCGCCAAAGGTCGTTCTCTAGCTCTTCGCATACTCTCGATCCAACCTATGGGGATCTCATCCCTCGACTGGGGATCCTAGAGACAGAGCTAGAGCCTGCGGTGAGCTGTTTTCGAGACATCGTCCCGGGCTGGGTCCAGGAGGATGCACCCCCCGATTGGATGTGCCAACCTTGGGAAGAGAGACAACGTTCTCCGCGGTGTCTTTGTATATAAGAGACTCATTACAAAAGATGTTGAATGGCAAAAGAAAATATGCACAAGACCATTCGATAAACTAGACATTTCGAGCACACGTATCGAAAATGAAGAACTTGCGATGTCTCCCTCTGGTTTGAGTCGAGTTGACTTTCCGTGAAGGGCAAAAATATGGCCCACCACCCATAGAGCTGCTATCAATCATGTATCGCCGCTCCCACCGAGCCTGCTTCATACACTTTGTTTAGCCACTCGCTAAGTTGTGCAACGAGCCCTTTCCCCTTTCGATGTGGCCGTGGCGGAGAGAAGGGCTTGGGGTTGCACAAACCAGGGGGGTAATGGATCTTGTGAGCGCGGGTGGTTGAAACTTTGACGAGGCATGGGATGGTAATACGTGCTTTGACCTCGGACTGATATGTCCGATGCGGGAAATAGAGAGCCAAGCATGATACTCGACTTGCTTTGGCGTTATCGCAATGGTATAGGTGTCACAGCAGTTAATGAGTATCATATCAGGCGTCTTCTCGCGCCGGCTGCGGTATAAGCGAGCTCACGAGGTCAGAATACGACGCGGGTATCCGTTGAGCTATGCGTAATGGTATTACTCAAAGCCTTGTTGTGAGTTGTGCTCAGACGGCGAGCTGTAGAGCCTGGTCTGCTCAAAGAGTGATATCTCATGCATTGCATTAGTTTGTCTCTCTTGAACGCCGTTGAGATGAAGTTGTCGAGAGTTTTCTAACGCAATTGCGCCGATGAAAGCCAGGTCATCTGATGGGCGGGATGCTTTTGCACTTTGGGGGCTCTGGTGTTGAAAATTGCCAAGAAATTACTCTGCGAGAGGTCATTGACGATGATTTGATGTCACCAGCCCGGAATTGCCAGTGGCTGCATACAGTTAGTAACTTCAATTTGCCCCAACAACGTGCCTTGCATAATCACACGCAGGTGAGCAACCCATACACATACTCTTGACACGTTGGCCATCCCGAGTCTCAGACTTGCAATTTCCTCGGTGTATGCAACAGTGGCACACACGCAAAGTCTTGGATTTCCGGCTTTAGTCTTGGTCATATCGCCCCTGAATGGACTGACTGGTCACTGTGTTGCTCCTCAAGCGTATAATGAGTACGTAGCTGTGTGTTACTATTATCTGAAAAGACTGGATAGCACAGACATACTAGGGCCCCTATGGTCATGTTTCTGTCACTGTGTCTTCCTTGAAAATGTGGGATGGACACAGGGCCTGATGCTATAGATGTCATCTGGTGGAGGAAAGACAGCACAGAAAAAGAGCATTAGACATGACTCTATGTGAAGAATCGAATTAAGTTTTAACAACTATGTATGTGATATCTCAAAGTAGTACTTTTTAAGTTTTATGGCAACGTGGCCGCGTGATAAAGACCGTCAAGACGTCAACGTCTCTCATCCAGCACATCTGATACTCATGGGCACGTTTAGAAGACGTTACCCTTGGTCTGCTTGCGGTCGATGGGCTTGTTGTGCCAGACCAGGACGCAGACGACGATGAAGGGCAGGAAAGCACAACCGGCGATGACCATCTGTCGCTGGACGACTCCGTAGGCGTGGATGACGGCGTCGCGGATAGGGGTACCGACAGGGTCGGCCATCTGCTTGACCATGTTGCCGTAGAGCGCAGCGGTCTCGTTCTTGGCGTATTCAGGAAGGGCCTTGTACATCTCCTTGGGGAGGTCGTTGGTCCAGATGGCACCAGAGATACCGAAGCCGATGGCCTGGCCGATGGAGCCGAACATGGAGTAGAGGGCGAGGGCGACAGCAATATCCTGGTGGTTGACCTGCGTCATGATGGCGAGGGGTCCACACATGGCCCAGATACCACCGCAGACACCGTGGAACACCTGGCACATGACGAGGTAACCGACCTCAACGCCGGGGTGACGGAAGTGGATGAGGAGGGCAGTTCCAATGATACACCAGGGGAGACCAGAGACAGCGGGCCAGTAGTATCGACCGTACCATCGAAGGAAACTAAGGAAGGGTTAGTAAGGAACATGTGCTTGTGAAATAGGTAATATAGACTTACAGTCCGATGAAGGGAGCCAGGATGGTCGAGGTGACGGAGAAGGCGTTGAGAGTGTAGCCGGCGAGGGAGACGCTGAGGCTGTGGACGACCTGAAGGTACGACATGTAGTAGGTGTCCCAAGCGAAGATGGACATGTTGAGGAATGCACTGAGACAACAGGCGCCAAGAATGGTCCTGTTCTTGAGGAACTTGAAGGGGATGTACGGGACCTTGGCGTACCACTTCTCCCAAGCAACAAAACCAGCAAGGCAGACTACACCAACGACGATCATGGCGATGATGTAGTCGCTAGCCCAGCCATTGGGCGCCCGGGTGGCAATGTTCAGGGGGGTCAGGATGAGGGAGAAACCGGCGATGGTGAGGAGCATGCCGACAACGTCAAACTCGATGACGTAGAACTTGGTAGACTCCCAGAGGCTGCGACCGCTCTTCTCAAGGAGAATGCCCATCTTCTTGGCCTTGAACTCGTGGAACATGAAGATGGCGGACACGGGGATGGAGAAGAAGACCAGGATGATACAGAAGGAGCCAAAGGCCCATCGGTAGGTTGAGTGCTTCAGGAACAGCTCGGCGATCTTGGGACCTCCAAAGGTCGAGGCGAGACGGGGGCTCATGTAGAGACCAAACATGATCATACGGTTGCGGAGGGATGTCATGTCGGAGAGGACGACGTCGATGATGTAGCTGAGACCGACGTGGCCAACCCAGTAGAATGTGTGGCCGGCGGCGTACGTCTCGACGTTTTTGCAGACGGCCTTCATGATCATACCGAGGATGATGATGAGAATCATGAGTAGGAAACCCTCGTTACGGCCGCGGATATCAATGATCTTGGCGATGGCCAGCTTGCTCACACCGGCGATGATGGAACCAAAGACGCTGGTGACGGCGAGGAGGCCGTGCTGGTTGAAGGATGAGGTGACATAGGGCACAAGACTGCCGTGAACGGCCTGGAGAAGGGTATCGACAAAGTTGACCATGTAGAGGCTGCGTGACGTTAGTTTGTGTTGATCACCAAAAACCGTGGAAGCTACTCACAAGCCAAAGACTGCCCACATCATGGCTGGGGACCAGATCTGAGTAACGGCCTCGACCGCCTTGACACCATCCTGCTTGATCCCGCTGTCTTCCGAGTCGCTCTCCTTGTCAGGATAGTCGTTGACCTGGTTCTCGGGGTTGATCTGCTTCTCATAGTCGCGCTCCTCGGCTGGCGCCGGGCTGATTTGGGCGGCCATTGTTGCTTGGATAGAGGCCGGTTTCGCACACCTGCGGGCTCAAAGGGTACTTGATAGAGCTTGAAAGGGGAGGGAGTGGGCTTTAGATGGCCAAGGCACTCTGAGGTCTAAAGGACAGGCGTGGAGAATGAGAGAGCAAAGTGACAGCGACGGTCCGGCTTTATACACAACGTTGCATCCACGTACGGAACGGCCAGACGGACGAGCTCTTTGTCCGTACAACAGTCAATTAGGATCGGGCTGGCCATCTTGCTGGATCCTGCAGGGATCGTCTTACAGTTTGACCTTGCCCTGGACAGAGAAGCATGTCCGTCGCCTGTTCCGGAAGTCGGACTAATGCCAAGATGGGCCCCCGAACGAGAACGAGAAGGGAACGATACAGTAGAGGGCGAGAGAATGGGACAAGAGGGAGAGATACATCGCAGGATCCATCAGGTCGTAGGGCGTACCTCCAAGGTGGAGTTGGGCCGCGTGGGTAACAAACATGGGATATAGCATCGGACGTGAAAGCCACGGCGTCTGATTGGGCCGTGTATAAAGAGCTCATGAGTAGATCGTTTCTGCATGGAGTTGAAGGAAGGATTGCCCCCCATCGGAGGAGCTCGCCTCAAAGGTTTGACACAGTACAAGGATGTTTTGTCTCTCAGTCTCTTTTTTTCTGCATTATCAGATGATCTGATAAGCTGATATATCGGGCACAGTCTCCGTTGATCCCACGCGATCCTTGGAAGCCAGCCAAGCAATGCTCTTCTGTGACAACAGAACTTTCACTCCCTTCTTTCCCGAGCGATTGGTAAAGGGCTCTCAAACGCGAGTCAGGGCACTCTAGGACCCTCTGATGGCCAGGACGCTCTTCTGCCAAGACTCTCGTTCTCGTGGCTTTTCTCCTCTGGCTTGCATGGTTAGGGCCCCCGCAACCCCGGCTTATGACCGTTCCTCGCTTGCTTTTTTCTCTCTTCATTTTTTGTTGTGGTTCTTCTTGGCGTTTTTGGAGAAACAATGTGTTCAAAGCTAATGGAGATGGTCTGCTCTCTCCTTACGATCTCGACTGATCTTTTACTTGGGTTAACGATGAGAAAAGTTTTCCCCGAGTCGTGAGTTTAAGGTGAGGCGTCTTAGCCCTGGCACTTGTCAAGGGGCGCAAGCGTCGAGGGGCGTCTGCGAGCCGTCGTCTAGAAGTGCCGGGGGTGTGGCTACTCAACCCCTATACGTAGTTGATGGGAGATAAGATAAGATCAATCAGGCCAAGGCTGAAAGAGGCTCTCGCCTCTCGAGGCGAGGCGCCATTTACATCTGGTCCCATCCCACGCGTGGCGCTTCAGGCGGGAAGGACTGGTCGGGGGGGGGGGCAAACCGGTCTCAGTGTTGGCTAACGCCGGCCATTTGGGGTTTCTTGGTGCGGATGCCAAGAAGCGAGGCCTGTACCGCGTGGCAAGCATGAGACATGTTCCCTCAAGCGGCGGATATCGGTCCTTTCAAGATGCTCAGACCAACTCCGCAAGTCCACATGGGCCCGCCAAGCCGGACCTTTTTGGGCCAGGGTACTTCTGTAACATTATTTGAGAAGAACCGGACAGCCAGTGCGAATGGATTGTTCATACGTAGGCTTTTTCTCGACGCTGTTGGTTTACTATAGTTCCCCCTTGTGTGTTAGCTCACACTGGCCAACGACATGACCAACAACTGAATTGATCGGGTCAGTCGGCTTGAGTAATATCCGCCAAGTCTATACGGCACTGGCATAGGCAAGTGATAAAAAAAAACACTCGAAACGGAGGCCACAGGCAGGTCACGCGGAGATGGGGTTGAAAGGAACAAGGTCCCTCCCCCCATGGGTTCAAGGTGGATAGGGAAAAAGCGGACTAGACAACCTTCAATCCACCAATGCAACACGACGTGAATCCTGTTGCCTTTAGATGTGGGAACCTCAAGGAAAAAAGGACCATCTCAATGCTACAATGCCTGCCAAGATGTGGTCCGAGCTAGGATACGTGGGGGGAGACCTGGGTCATCGAAAAAGCTCAGGCTATACGTAGCATCGGGAATTGACAACGGATGAGGCCGTCGTTTAGCAGACGAATGAACCTACCCTACCTATTTACAGGAAAGCTAATGATCCTGATTGATAACAGAAAGTAATCAATCCCAGACACGCCATCAAAGAGTGGCCCCCCCATCCAAACATGGTTCCCTCCCACCATGGGGTCGGAAGCATTCGGATGGTTCGCCGAATTTGACAGCCCTGTTGGAGTTCTTTTTTTTTTAATCCGCCGGAGAATTTGTCTTTGATGAATCATGGTCGTGTTTCCTCGCATCGTTTCCCCCCAAAAAGGTAATTGGGGTCTGGGGACTCTGAAAAGTCGCCTCAGACAAGTGACGTACATGGCAATAAAGGGCTCCCTTGATTGCCTATACTAGTGTCATTTAGTGCAAGAAATTTTGGATCTGCTAGTTTATAGTGTAGATAATGATTCGAGATCGAGGGGCACGGTTAACTAGGGAGTCGATGGGCCCCGTCCGTATATTGCCGCTTTCAGGAACCATTGTGACGATACAGTTACACAGGCAGACAGTAGCAAGTTCATCCGAGTGTCCGTTTGGCCCCTGTAAGTTGCCACAGGAAGATCTCAAAAAATTGGTCAACTTGAAAGCACGAAATATCCAATTCGTCCAAATACTGCCATCTGCATATGCCAACCATCCAACCAGTGGATGAAATTACCTCCATCACGAGACCAATCCAAAGCAAAACCCCGTCGACCCCATGCTCCGCAAGCATTGATACCCTCACCAGAATATCAAACGATCCATGCAAGATTTTCCTGGGTTCTTACTGCGCGGACTGGGATGCAAGGGTGTTGTGACGGGCCAGGGGGTGTAACGTAAAAGCCGATCTGCTGATTAGCCGTTTACAAAAGGAATCATATCCCGCTCCTGTACGACGTACGGGCTGTCCAATGTCTTTTCTGTTGAAATAACGCCTGGGGTTCTTGCATGGGGTGACTCGGCGATTTAACCACTGTTGTTCTTGGCGATGAGTTGAGGCCTCCGCTGTAACGGGTTAAATGGCAGTGGTCGAGATCATAGAGTATGATTATTAGAAAATAAAGGACGTTTTATGTGGTCCACGAGCCGGACGATTGCTGCAGTAGATCCCGAGTAGCAGACCCTAGGAGCTGATGTCCGCCGTGATTCTTGACAACTTGGAAGCTCACGACGAGTTGTAGGCCGACATAGACGAACTCTACGATATTTTCTGATCCGCTGATGTTCAGCTCTCAATGAGAACATGTCAACCAACTTTATCCTCTGTCTACAACCTCTAAGATGATCTGGCGAGGCAGTGGTATACCCTCCCATCCAGCGTCCATTCTCCTCATCCTTTGATAGAGTCACATGTGAAAGAAGGATATAACAGACTCATTATGAGACATTCTATAGTGGAATAAATTAGCCCACCGGAGTAGGAGTTCATCGTTCGGTCCGGCCTGTCGGGTAGGGGGTAGTCTGGTGGAGGGCGTGGGGTGCCCACCTGCGGCAGCCAAGCAGCCAAGGAACTATTCTAGATCATTTAAAGAAGGCATGGGTCGTGTGGTACGATTATGAGGCCTGATGTAGCCTTACTGGGCTCCGGGAGAGGCAGACTGTGGCAACCTGGGGAGCAGGGGCCGGAGCCACAGAAGCAGCGTCAGTACATACCCTGAGTTGACGACTAGAAGTCTATTCTAATCCTCACACAATTGGTAAACAATAAAAATAGTGGTGCTTAGAGGCGAATAGGCAATTTAGGCCTGGGTGCCTTATTCGTTACTATCCCTGGCTGTTCTGTTTCTGTAACGGGCGCTGATGTAACAGCTGTCATGGGGGGAAAGGTCAAGCCTAAACGAGAGAGCCTGCCACAGTAAGAACTCTATCTGTATATCTCGGAATATCGAATCAATATTTTATTGTTGTTCCTAGTGGGTATCTTTTGTTGGTGGTTCAAGCTTTAGAGTTGCCTCCCCCGCCGCAATTTTGTATACTGCCGAACCATTAACTCACTTTGACCCGATGTCTTCGTTTGAACACGAAAGCCATAATTTTCACTTCGTTGGGGCTTCGTTCTAGGTGAGTGTAGGCAACAACGAAGCCAGTTCACGGACTGGTATTCGTGTTTAAATGACGGCTTGTTGTACGACATAAAGTTACAGGTGTACGCATAGGCATGCAAGTGTATTAACTCCCGAACACACTTTTAGGCGACCAGAAACTTTGTAGATGTTGAAGTGATTTGTGTCTCATCATTTCACTGTCTATATTGGGTCGTCATAGAGCTTTCAGACCACACGCACTGCACAAGCAGTCAATTAACCTCCGATCAATTGGATCGACGAAGTCCTGGACTTGGATGCCGAGTGCGGCTTAATCCTCAATTTCTGTGCTGGCAGTAAATAGGATCAAATTTACCTTCACGGCCTGAACGTTGTCATTAGATATAATCATGCATTACCGAAAGCTTGTATTAAAGCTTCATTCCGCCGGGTGGATGTTTTGTATTTATGAATGCATATATGGACTTCCAAAGGAGGTTACATATGCCCTTTGATGTCGCCCATAAATACACGAACACTGTATCGGAGCTTGAAGCAGGATATAAATCTCGCAGCATCTTCCAAAACACCTGAGTCGAGAGCCGATCGCACTATTCATTTGAAACGCCATCCTATCAAGGCTCACCGGGAGTATCTTACCTTGACACATTCGTGAGTCGTCTACGAGACCAACCAAGACTACGAATTACTTCCAGTTACCGGACGAAATGGATCCTTTCCTGTCGTTTCCCGCTGAACTCCGGGTTCAAATCCTGACTCAACTCCAGCCAAGCAGTCTCCACAACATGATCAGGGCGTCGCCTTCCATGTTCCATGAGTACACGCAATCCAAGAGCTACATTGCCGGCGTTTTTATATCACAAGACTTTGACGATGAACTCATGCAAGATGCCATGGCAGTTCTGACCTTCCCGAATCTGGATACCCCCGATTATCCCCATGAGGCCGTTGATCGCCACCTCGCGATGTGGGCGTCGAAGCAGTTCTCCAACCCCCTCAAGACACACAACAAACAGACCATAGAGGACCTGGACAGGCTACGTATTCGACTTCGTATCTTCATCGGAGAATACGTAGCTAAAGCGATAGCTTGTGTTCTTTTTCGCCAGTACCGCCACCTTCCGACCCCTTCGCCAGCCCAGGCTGGCATTTTCGACGTGGACCGGTTGAGCGACTCGGAGCGGAGGAGATTCTTCCAGGCCTTCTTGAGGTACGAGTTTCTCTGCAAGATCTACAGCCAGACATGTATTCTCGGGTTGTATTGGCCCTGGAATTGGAAGAAGCTCTGGGAGGTTAGAGACATTCGTGTTGGGCCGCACTGGGAGGTGGAGGCACTATTATGCGTCCACAACTATCTCGAATCGCTCTACGGGGCCATGATTATTCGATGCAACAATGCCAAGGCACGAGAGAAATGTTACCCTTTTCCACGACAATGGGATGGGTACGACACTTACTGGACCCCCGAATACTCCGTGTGTCTATCCAAGAGCGAGGCCCACGCCGCGAGTACATTGGCGCATCACGGCCTTGACCTAGTCTCCAGCATACTTGGAGTCGCCAACACTGGCATTGGTGGCTGCCGCCGTCTTGGGTCATGGTTTAAAGCCTTCACCACCGAGGTCCACGACTGTTTCGTCGATCCCTTGCCCAACACCAACCTAGGCACCTCAACTCACGAGACACCTGGCTTGTATAAGAAGTTGCTCAGCTACTCATTGTTAGATTTCTTCATGGGTTCGGAACTTTACAGACAGCGAGCTTGGGCCTTCTTTGATGATGATCGGTTCATGCCTAACCGTGCGACATGGGAGCTGTTTTCGGGTCCGGCCTGGCAGGAGGATCTACGGAATAACGGCCTGTATGATCACTTCAAGGGACAGACGGAGACCTTGGACGATAATAACGACTACTACTCGGAGAGGACAAAGGGCCATGGGAAGAGAATCGCCCGAGTACCACGACGGTTCTTTGCGAGACAGCTGGAGAGTGAGTTGGTTGTTTTCTGGCGCGGCTCAATATCCCACAATTGTACCTATATGCATTCTGGCCTTGGTGTCTATGCAGGGCCCCTTGGAGGTCTCTAGTTGGGAATGAGGTTGCGCTTTGGTCTCTTCAACTAGGGCTGTATCACGGGTTGCTGGTTGATCCCGATTGGGGAGCAAGGGAGAGTTGAGGTATCAGAAAACACAATGTCGCTTTGTTTCAATATACATACCGTTAACTTGATCTCTCTCATCGACGATACTTGAGGTTGGCCTGCCCCTCTTATTCATTGCCCTACAAGCATTGGGATATCTCCTTTGAACCCTTCGTGACTTCGCATATGGAACAGGGAGTATCACAACGGCGCGTAGACGATGGCCAGGTAAGCCCTGGGAACCAGCATGATGTTAGAGAGTGAGAGCGCTTCTGATTCAGTGAATTATTCCTATAAATCGAACTCTTCTGCATCTTGCCGTCATATGGCATTTGGCAGTGCTCTCAACATGTTATTGTGACCTACTGAAACTGGTCAGTAAAGCCACTTGACTGTCGATCAAGCTCTCGATGTTTTCCTCAGTTTCAGGGATGACCAACTCTGGCCCGGCAGGATCGCAGTTATCGAGAAAACGAGTGGAGAATCTTTGTCCAAACATATAAACACGAGGGGCAAAAAGAAAAGCACATTGGTTGCTGGGACTGAGGCACTCGTGACCTTCACGGCCGTATGACCTGGCGGGCTTGCATCGGATGGTAATCCCCCGAAGCGACAAAAAGAAACTCCGGTACAGGGAATCGAACCCTGGGCTCCGCGGTACTGTTCCCTCAAGTTATGAGAGCGCGAAATGTTAGCCACTACACCATACCGGATGTTGTTGCTTGGAAGTGGTTCTTCAAAATTGGCATTATGGATCTAGGGTAGCTCACTTGATGCAGTGGCTGACTCACCATGACGCTAATCCCAAAAATGAAGCTTGTGTGGGTCTGAAGTCACTGTACAGAGTACGTCATCGGCTCATCGTCATGCGCCACACCATCTGGAGGAGCTTCAGCCTTCCCATCTGCACCTCAGTGCATGAACCGTCAATTATTGCAACTGCGCTGGCCCAGCACCGCTTCTCAAGATGGCGCTGGAAGACGATGAAAAAGGATGCAGGAGGGAGGACCTCATGGCCCCCAATAACGAGAAGAGCGTCACGGTCCAACTTGTCTTATCCTTGGCCATAGGCGCGTCCGCCTTTTTTCTCTTCTGTGTATGTCTTGTCCAGCTTCACCGTCTTTCCACGCCTTGCCTTGGACTCTCGGTCTCTTCGGGATCCTTTGTGTAAAATTGAGAACAAGACTGACATTCTACAGTTCCTACGTCCACGATGGCCAGCTCTCTACGCCGCACGAAAACGCCGCCTCGACCACACGCTCGGCCTCCCCTCCCTACCCAATTCCGCGTTTGGCTGGATTCCGCGCCTATACAGGATCACTGAAGAGCAGGTTCTCGCATCAGCTGGTCTGGATGCTTTTGTGGTACGAGCCAGATCTTCACAGCGTATGGGCCAGTGCTGACGAGCCATAGTTTTTGAGCTTTTTCAAGATGTCGACCCGTCTCTTTGCCATCATGGCTTTCTTTGCAACCACTGTTCTCTGCCCTATCAACATCAACTACAATAATCTTAAACTTGACCTCGGATACGGATTCGGAGGTACCAAGCCCGAAGCCCAAGATCTGTTTGATGCATCAGGTCAATCCTCGCTCTGGACCTCGGGTGTTGACCCGCTCAAAGGCAAGGACGGGGATGATGTGGATCTCAGCGCGGAAAAGGGCTGGTTATGGTCATATGTCATCTTCACCTACTTCTTTGTCGTCTTGACCATCTACTTCGTTAACTGGGAGACGTTTCGCATTATTCGATACCGCCAGGACTACCTTGGGTCCCAATCGACAGTTACGGACAGAACATTCCGTCTTACGGGCATCCCAGATGACTTGAGGTCTGAGGGTCAAATAAAGAAGCTTATTGAAAAGCTAGGTATTGGTACTGTCGAAAAGGTCACCATCTGCCGCGACTGGAAAAGGCTTGACGACCTTGTGGATTTGCGAGAGACTACCCTTCGAAGTCTCGAGGCCGCTTGGGCAACCTTTTTAAACCGACAGCGCCGGGGGGGAAAGGACAGGCGCCCACAAGGACAAAATGCCAACGGCGCAACTCCCAACGACTCCCAGGATCAAGGGCTGGACGATGAGGCTGGCGAGAGCGGACATCTCCTGGATTCGGAACAGGGACCGTGGGATTCTGAGGATGAAGGAAGGCCCAAAGTTAACATCCGTTATGGTACCCTCGGTTTGCGGTCCCGAAACGTTGACGCGATCGACTATTACGAAGAAAGGCTTCGACGACTGGATGCTAAGATCATTGACGCTCGTGGCAAGGCATACACACCTACCGACATGGCCATCGTTACTATGGATTCGGTTGCCTCCTGCCAAATGGCCATTCAGGCACGCATCGACCCAAGACCCGGCCGACTTTTGACAAAGCCAACCCCAGCCCCTTCGGACCTCGTCTGGAGGAACACTTACTCGCCACGTGGCATCCGTCGCCTCAAATCGTGGGCCATCACGTTGTTCATCACGTTTCTCACCCTCCTCTGGATCTTCCCTACGGCTTTTCTGGCATCCTGGCTCAGCATCTGTACCGTCAGAAAGGCAGCTCCCAAGTTTGCGCTTTGGCTACAAGACCATGCCATTATCCACTCACTGGTTCAAAACGGTCTCCCTGCTCTGGTCGTTTCGCTTCTCAACGTTGCTGTCCCGTATCTCTACGACTTCCTCTCCAACCGGCAAGGAATGATATCCCAGGGTGACGTGGAGCTTTCCCTCATCTCCAAGAACTACTTCTTCACATTCTTCAACACCTTTTTCGTTTTTGCGGTTTCAAAGACTGGGTTCGAGTTCTTCACCGTCATGCGGAAATTCCTCAAGGACACCAGCAACCTCCCCCGTGTCATTGCCGCTGATGTAGAGGGGCTCTCCACTTTCTACATCTCCTTCATCATGTTGCAGGGCATCGGTCTGATGCCGTTCAGAATCTTGGAGGCGGGGAGTGTGTTTCTCTACCCCTTCCTTCGGTCCATGGCCAAGACGCCGCGCGACTTTGAGGAGTTGAAGCAACCTCCTCCCTTCCAGTATGGCTTCTTCTTGCCCACAGCCTTGCTCGTCTTCAATCTTTGCCTCATCTACAGCATTCTCAATCACGGGTTCATGATCCTTATCGTCGGCACCATCTATTTCAGCTTGGGATATTTCACATTCAAGTACATGGTACTGTATGCCATGGATCAGCCTCAACACGCGACCGGAGGTGCGTGGCGGATAATATGCCAGCGTATCATCATCGGCTTGCTTGTCTTTGAGGTGGTTATGTTTGGTCAGATTGCAACGCAGCAGGCTTTTATTCAATCTGCATGCATCCTGCCGCTGGTGCCGTTCTCAATCTGGTATAGCTACTACATCAAGCAGCGGTTTGAGCCCCTCACCATCTACATCGCTCTCCGCGCCATTAGAGCGGACGAGGACCCGGAGGACAGCGCTGCCATGGACGATGCTTTTGAGGAAGAAGATGGTCCTCGACCTTCGCAGGCCATCCTTCGTCGAGGAAGCACTCTTGACGAATACAAGGAAAAGGGACTCGTTTTTGTGAACCCTAGCCTTGTAGTCCCGTAAGTTTCACCAAATCCCCGAGATGACTTGGAGCTGACTCAACTGTGACAGATTGCAGCAGCCTTGGATCTACAAAGACCCACCTCCGCCGCTGCCCGAGAGTGAAACAGATGAACAGGAGCGGCCGATCCTTCAGGGTGTTGATAGCACTCTTGGCATAGGGGACGATAATGTCTGGCGAGACAACGGGGAAACTAATGTTTAACGAGGTTATCATTGAGAGGAGGAACGCACGAACACGGCGCTTGTCTGGTTGTTAATAAGGAGTTTGAACGTGCTTGATTCTCATAGTTTGTGGAGGTATAATAGGGGTAAGATATCAGTATCCAGATTGTCTTGTTTCGCTGGTTGACGTGAGGCAGGAAGATTCTTCCTTGAGGGGAGGGGACTTTCCGAGGTTAACGCTCTTGCCTCTGATCTTCGAGGCAACTGCTTTGGGCAGGAGCCAGGCTTCAAGCCGCTTCCTATTCATTCCGTTGCTGCAATGTGACTATCACCTCCTCACTTTTCCCTCACCTAGGTAACCTACAGACACAAATCCTGTTTCATACCCACAGCCTCCATGCGTGGGGGTTGGCCTCAAAACGTCTTCGGAAATTCTCCTATCCAGGGGCGCGGCTTTAGCTCGACCAATACCTCTACAGCCCCATGGGCCAGTCGACTTGAGAATGGCGGCCTTGGCTCTGGTCTCTGGCCCGGGACCCATCCGTATCGTGCCAGTAGGCGTTGCCAACGTTCAGAGGCTACCCGGGAGCGATTATGGCATTCTTGGACTGGATGGTGAGTGGCATCCATCCCCGCTGCGCCTTGAAGCGAGCTAACGAGGGAGCCAGAAGACGCCCCCCTTTCGACGAGATTGCCCTACGAGATTATGCAACAGATCTATCTTTATCTTGATCCAGAAGACTTCAACGCCGCTCGCTTTACATCCCGCTCTTGGTTCCGTGCTGGCCTCTGCCCCTCGCTTCTCGTCGAGATGCTCAAGAGAGGAGGATGGTGGAGCAGCCTGCAACAGATTTCGGAACCCCTGAGGATAACACGACCATGCAACATATTTGATCAGGAGAGATTAATGAGCAAATGGATCTCAAGGGAGTGTGATCTGGCCAGTATGAAAGGGAGCGCGTTCAAACAGGTTGGGTTTACCGACTTCAGTGGCCTTGTTCCAGGTTCCACCACTGCCAGACTGCATGGGACCCTCGTCTTCACTATGAGCCTCTGCGGCCGGTTTCTGATGGTGACGCACGGACGAACTCTATATGTCTATGAGCTGAACCATGTCTGCTTCAGCAGGCGACTAAGCTAGTCTCTTCCGTTACGGCCGAGAGAGGGCAGACGTCTTGGCATGCTTCGACCGGCAGCGACAGTCGTGTGTCCACGGCGTGTCATATCTTGCAGTATGGACACATCATCAGGACGAAATGCCGTGGCAGTTTTGATGGAGGGACGCATGGGCATAGTGTGCGATATCATGGCCGAGACAAATGCAGCTTTGACTCAGACACGATTGAGGCGTTCAGAGGATGACTCTTTTGGGAACACACCCAATCTGTTCAGCCGCATGCCAGCTGCATGCGTCTGCCGGGACATCCCCGTGACGCAGGCGCCGCGTCTGGAAGAAGGTCCGCGATCGGTATACAGAAGCATCTGTCATGCTAACGACCCGCCACGCTCGGTCGCCATCTGCCCTCACCGCAGCTGCGTGGCCTTTGGCTGCACAGGCGGTATTGAGCTTCACTAGGTGGATGCTCTCACGAACCACGACCTCAGCAGATGGTTCCCGTTGACGTTCCCGAGTCACTTTCTCTTCTTCATGCCGGCTCGGAGCGGTATAGACACGGGACAGAAGCTTCGGCTCATCAGTTCTGCCGCGGCGCTCGGTAATCTGCTCGGCCCAGTCGGGAACGCGTTCCAAAGCTTCGAGACCAATGCCAATGTCTTTAGACCTGGGCATAGCGCGGGTGTAACGGTCATGGGCCCGGCAGGTGGAGACGTCATCGTCCATGACATCCACTCGGTAGCTGATCTGCCAAGTCAACGCTCCTCGGTGAAAGCACGCGATGCCTGGGGCCAAGAGGTGCGAGACGATGAGAGAAGTAGTGGCAGTGGGATATCGCCCAGCAAAGCAGATCATGATAGAGCTGTCCCCCTGAGCGATGGAAGCCACATCTTGTTCACGGATCCCAAGACAGGGTATCTTTGCTTGGGCACTGATGCACCAGCAGGGTCGCTGGATCGCTTAATACGCAAGGTCTGGTTCCGTCCTCCAGCCAATGCATCGTCGCCGTTGCCCGTGTTATACGCAGCTGGGGCCGACACACGACATGGGGTTCGTGTCGTTGCAACATTTTCAGTCGACGGTGGGGATGGCATGCAGCTCAACTCTGATGAGGTTGCCACAGGCTGCGGCTTGGGCCCACAGAAGGCCATGGACGCTGACAAGCAGATGATTGTCTTTTACACAGTACCTCCTGACCTGTTTCTTGCCATGTCTCGAGGTCGATCGCGTCACAGATGGACGAGGACAGCCGAGGGTATCGAGACGGATATGGATGGCTTATCGGGATGGATGGACTAGCGGTCCGAAGGAAGCTATGGTGACATTGACTTTGGCGATCCGTCTTCAGAGGCCACGGCTTACCCACTCGAGATTAGAGGGCAGGCCGTAGCTATCTGCAGCAATCTAGTGGAGCTGGCCCTAGACTCGGGACCCGACATGGTTCTCTGGGCGTTCAGTGCACAGGGGTGGGCTAGGGCGTGGGCCTTGCATGCCGGACGGGAAGACGCGTTTAATCACACAGTAGTCCAGCAGGATGGAAGTCTGAGACAGGTCGATCGTGAGGGAGACTATGCCATGGCCCAAGTGGAGCAGAGTTCTGCCGCTTCGAGGGCGGACGGGAAGGGTCTTGATGGGGGTCATGGAGCAACGGGCACGACTTTTGGATGGAATCAGCCATGCGTGGAACGAGACCGCAGTTTGAAGTCCGGTGAACAAGGTGACGGTATGGATGGCACGGTGAGCGTGGAGCTGGTGGAGAAGGTGAATGGGATTGCGAGAATAGAGGTGGAACTGGGTTGAAGTCGAAACGAGACGAGAGGTACTGGGTGAGTGAGGTGCTCGGCGAGGGTCCGGAACAGGAATAGAGATTGCATTATCAATTGATAGCATCGATAATAAACAGGGTATCCCGAATACTGTAATAACCGGGGGTTATTACCGAAGATTGGGTAGTCCCTTGGTCGGTCCATGACGTTAGTTCATGTAGCTTGAGCCTCTAGCGTGGGTCTAGGTCTCAGCCCAGTTGGAAATCCGTTCCGATGACGGCGCGGCCGAGAGGCTCGGGACCCACATCGGCGTCGTCGGGTCCGAAGTGGAGACGGTCAGCTTCCGAGATCTGACATCGGGCCAAGGCCGAAGAGGAGGATGAAAGCAGAGAAGGGACAGAGAAGGAGAGAAAAGAAGAAGACACAAAAAATTCCCAGCAGATTAGGAGATCGGTAAGCACACGAGCCTCTAGATCTAAGGCTCGTGGCCCCTTAAAAAAAGGAAATAGCAAAAAAAAAGATGAGAATTTCGTTACAGGGAGATATTGTGGATCTTGAGAAGGCAGCCCAAATACCGAGAAATCTCCAAGCTAAGCTGACCAACCAGCCAACCAACAGCTATACACGCCCGTGCAAAACCCTTCCCAGTTAAAATCTGCTATCGGCCTGATCCTAGTCTGTCGGCTGGAGCCGTAAAAAACAAAGCACATGGGTTGGATACGGTTCGCAGCCGCATGGCTAAAGTGGAGACTGCACACATCAAGAACGTGCATTCCCGGGTGGCGACGCGGATGCAAATTCAGGAACAGAGCGGCGCTGCTCCGGCTTTCGGGTGAGGTCGTTGTGTCTCTGGTATCATCTGGTCCATCTCTGGTGGAATCTTGATTTCGGATTTTATTTTTTTATCGGCGAGGGAGCGAAAGTATATAGAGGCCTTGTCCCCTCCCCCTTGTGAGAAGAAAGAGTTTGGTTGACAACATTGAGATATCAATACATTCTTTCATACCTTGATTGGTATTTCCATAATACCATATTCTTTACTTCTTGCATTCATTGAAAACTGGTTTCCTCCAACCCCTTTCCAATATCTCATAAAACAAAACAACAACCATGAATTCGAATCACTCAAATACATCGTCGACGACACTCCCCGGCGAGTCGAGCCGTGAGGACGACGACCACGTCGAAGCAACCTTTGCCCCCATCGCGACACACGCCAGCGCCATCAACCGTATCCGTCGCTCCCTCTCCCTCGCCAGGTCAAACTCTGGCGGCGCGGATTTGTCCCGCAAGGAGACGAGGGATCCGGATCTCGACATCGACCTGCCCTACCGTACCCTCAGCGCAGAGGCAAACCTCGATGAGTACCGCGTTGAGGTCCCCGGCGGTACCATCCCCGGTCCTGTCGAGCCGCCTGCCGTCGCTAGGCAGTCTGGTCAGAAGGAGGGTGAAAGGAGGTACAAGCTCGTGACGTTTACGCCTGGTGATCCTGAGAACCCCAAGAACTGGAGCAAGGCTTACAAGTGGTGGTGCACCATGTGCGTTGCCCTTACCTGCTTCGTCGTCGCCTTTGCTTCTTCAGTCATCACCGCCGACATCAAGGGCGTCACTGAGGATCTCCACGTGAGCGAAGAGCTCGCCCTCGCGAGTGTGTCGCTGTTTGTCGTGGGTTTCGGTGTCGGCCCCATGATCTTTGCTCCCCTGTCTGAGATTTACGGCCGAAGAGTCATCTAGTAAGTTCTTTCAATGTCTACTGATGCTAAGGTTGTGGGTGCTAACATATTCTTAGCGCATCTACTCTCCTCATTGCCGTCATCTTCATCATCCCCTGTGCCGTCGCCAAGAACATCGAGACTCTTCTCGTCTGCCGTGCCATCGACGGTATTGCCTTCTCTGCTCCCATGACTCTCGTCGGTGGTACACTCGCCGATCTCTGGAGAAATGAGGAGCGAGGTGTTCCCATGGCCGCCTTCTCCGCCGCCCCCTTTATCGGCCCAGCCAGTAAGTAACAACTTGACACACTCAACATCGACACTCACTAACAAACAACCACAGTCGGTCCCCTCGTTGGTGGCTTCCTTTCTGATGCTGCTGGCTGGCGCTGGCTCTACTGGATCCAGCTCATCCTCTCCGGTGTCGTCTGGGTCCTCATCACCTTCACCGTCCCCGAGACCTACACACCCACCATCCTCGCCCGTCGCGCTGCCAAGCTCCGCAAGGAGACTGGCGAGGCCGACCATGTCACTGAGCAGGAGCTCGATATGCGACCCCTCTCTGAGCGTCTCCGCATCTTCCTCATCCGACCCTTCCAGCTTCTGTTTGGCGAGCTCATCGTCTTCCTCATCTCCATCTACATGAGTGTCCTGTACGGTCTCCTCTACATGTTCTTTGTCGCCTTCCCCATCATCTACCAGAAGGGCAAGGGCTACTCCGCCGGCAAGACTGGTCTCATGTTCATTCCCGTCGCTGTCGGTGTCATCCTCTCCGCTCTCTGCTCTCCATTTGTCAACAAGCACTACATTACCCTCGTTAACAAGCACAACGGCCACCCCCCCGCCGAGGTCCGTCTGATCCCCATGATGATCTCGTGCTGGTGCATCCCCATCGGTCTCTTTATCTTTGCCTGGACCTCCTACGCCGACCTCTCCTGGGCTGGTCCCGCCATGGGTGGTTTCCCCGTCGGTTTCGGCTTCATCTTCCTGTACAACGCTGCCAACAACTACCTAGTCGACTCGTACCAGCACCAGGCTGCCTCCGCCCTGGCAGCCAAGACATGCATCCGAAGTTTCTGGGGTGCTGCCGTGGTCCTGTTCACTGAGCAAATGTACGATCGTCTCAACGACCAGTGGGCCTCCACTCTCCTTGCCTTTATCAGTCTCGCATGCTGTGCCATCCCCTTCATGTTCTGGAAGTTCGGTGCCAGGATCCGTCAGCGCAGCAAGTACGCCTACGCCGGTGACGAAGATGAGACCGACGATATTGAAAAGGCCAAGGGCCGCGGTGTCACTCCTGGCGGTGCTTCTCCCCGTACCGACGCTGAGAACGACGAAGACTTGCGACGCGCCAGGAGTTACGTGAGTAACCCTTAAGCGAAGCGGGTAACACATATACAACAAACATTCCTTACTATCCTTGAAGGATACTCTCAACAACAACAACTATAGACATAGACTGGGTGGTGTGACATAGAGAAAATAGCCAAGGGGCTGGTGGTAATGGGCTGGGTTATGCACAGGCTTGGTTTACACACATAGGCTCTGGTTATGCCCTGGGGGAGGAACACATCGTTTAAAAGCGTTTACTTGGATATTTAGCATAATACCCTCGAGTTATATAAAGAATATTTTTGAAAAGCGCTCCGACCTGTGTGTGCGTGAGTGCTTCATTTTCTCATATTCCCCTTGATCTAAAGCATCCAGCGTGCTGACCATTTGCAGCAAGCTTCATACAAAGCAAAGCCTTTTATAATCCATTTTGTCGTCGTATCTCAGTCATCAAAAGGAAAAAGCAAAAACAGGAAAAAGTCAAAGCAAAGTACATGCGCAAGAGAGATCACATGTTGCTTCCCATGACCAGACCCAGCGGTACGGTCGCGTTGCCAGGGGATAAAGGAGGTGTTCATGCGGGCGGGCTTCGTCCGGCAATGCTCGGCAACACCGAACGAGATCCGCGAGTGCATCCAAGGTGGCATCGGCATCCAGTGGCGAGGCCCACTTGAACAAGGTAAGGGGGAGAGGAGAGGTGGGTGGCGGCAGGGATTGTATGTTGGGTCTCGTTTTGGTTGTGGTGTGATCAAGAAGTGTATAAGCCAAGGTGTGGGCTAAGGAGTACGACGACAAGGTCGACAGACGAGAAAGTGTCATAAAAGAAACTAGATGGCTCGCACGGGCAGCGAATCGCGGCGGCGCATCTTGAGGTCCTTGGTCAGCGAGTTCTTGCTCGTCTTGTGGGTGATCCAGTCCTCAAGGTTGTTGATGGTGCACTCGGCAATCTCGGTGAGGGCCTCCTCGGTGAAGAAGGCCTGGTGGCCGCAGACGACCACGTTGGGGAACGTCATGAGACGCATCAGCTTGTCGTCCTGGATGATGTGCGACGAGTGGTCGTTGTAGAAGAGCTCACCCTCGGCCTCGTACACGTCGAGTGCGAGGCCTCCGATGTGGTTGGTCTTGAGCGACTGGATGACGGCCTCAGTATCGATGAGGCCTCCTCGCGACGTGTTGACCAGCATGGCGCCTGCCTTCATGAGCGCAAGGCTCTCAGCGTTGATGATGTGGCGTGTCTGGTCCATGAGGGGACAGTGGAGGCTGACAATGTCGCACTCGGGGAGAAGGTCCTCAAGGTCGCGGTACTCGCCATATTCCTCAAAGGCGGGAGATGGGAAGGGATCATAGGCGAGGAGGTGACAGCCAAAGCCCTTCATGATGCGGGCGGTAGCAAGACCAATCTTGCCGACACCGACGATGCCGACCGTCTTGCCGCACAGCGTCTTACCGAGAAGACCGTCAAGAGCAAAGTTGCCCTCGCGGACACGGTTGTAGGCGCGGTGCGTCTTGCGGTTGAGGGTCTGGATCAGGGCGACAGCAAACTCGGCAACAGCCTCGGGCGAGTACGAGGGCACGTTGGCGACCATGATGCGCATGCGCTGTGCGGCGTCAAGATCGACATTGTTGAAGCCGGCGCACCTGAGGAGGATAACCTTGACGCCAAACTCGGACAGGGCCGAGATGACATTGTCGTTGACCACGTCGTTGACAAAGACGCAGATGGCATCGGCGCCCTCGACCAGCGACACCGTGTCCTCGTTGAGGGCGAACTCGTGGAAGACGAGCTCGATGCCCGACGACGCGTGCCTGTCGGAGGCGACGACGGCTGACAGGTACTTTTTGTCGTAGGGCTTTGTGCTGAAGACGGCGACCTTCATTTTGATGATGATGTGTCAAGGAAACGTAGATGGACAAGGATAAAGTGAAAGAAGAGGTAATTGTTGATGAGAGGTTATGAGGTGTTGCGCGGGGTTTGTGATAACCTTGGAAGCCTCGTTCTTGGCTACCTTAATTTCTCCACAAGAAAGTATGATCTCACTCCTCTTTTACACTCTTGATGCGCGTGGAAACACACACAATAAATACTCTAACCCTCTATCAACCCCCCGAGACGAAAACAGAACCTCCCTCATCGAGCGGGCGCCCATAGCCTCGCGCGACGACGTCTGTTCCCAATGACAGAGCACATGTGCTTCCATCATCAGGCCATGCAATATCCAAGCTTGGACGCCAAGTGAGTGCGTGCGTCGTAAGGGGCTGGCACAGTCATATTTTTTTTTTCCTTCTTCTTGGTCGAGTCGCGGCCCAACGTATGAGAAAAGGCAGACGTTTTCGGCTGTGCTGTGACTGGTTTTGGGGGTGCTTGCTTGATTGTTTCAGGGGGGTTGAGTTAAAAGCTGTGATGGATGCAACCGTCTTTGGCGGGTGTCGATATGTATCTACCCGTTTGATGTCTATAGTAATACATACTCGTCTCTGTGGAACCCACTGCATCTCCGGAGTCTTCGTATCTCGATAGATTCCCCAGACGCAAAACCCATCTCTCACCCGCACAAAACACCACGTTTCAATCTGCGCATCTCATCACCAACATCGGCCCTATACAACCAGATACAAAGAACATTCCTCTCCCTGACTCGTCAACCCTGTCCACTAACCATCCCCTGCTCGGCGTCCGGCCCCCCGGTGCCGACGGAAGGGTTCGTCCCATCGGCCGATATGCATGGCGAACGCCGCGCCCGCTCGCAGAGCCTCACTACTACACTAATTCTCCCGTGATGCCATGTCAATCATCCCACTCCCCAATCTTGTAATCTTACTTCTATCTCGCAGCGCCGCGGCACCGGGTCCCCAGTCTCCCGCCCTTGCCAAGATCCCATAGGCGAGGCTGTACCTGATATGCAACCTTGCGGGAGCCGCCGGCTTGTCGTGAGATCTCTGGGCCCAGATTTATGGATTGTTTCATAGATTTGAGCGCAGGTGACTTGTTTGCACATTTTTAGTTATGAATCTCTATGCATACTCTTGGTCATTTATGCAGTAGCACAACTTGACTCGTTTGACTCCCTATGATCCAACTACACCACAACTTGCAATCCTCACAAGGCGTTTAGTCAGACAACACGGAAGACAACCAGGAGAATCTTAGTTATTTGCTTCATCATGGCCGTCATTGGCAAGCGCTGCTCACGAGTGCCTCCTGCTCAATCAAGGCCATGTTCACTCCTTCCTCATCTCCTTGGCTCAACCTTTATCATACCTACAGGCATTAGCAGAACCAAGAAACATCATCCATTATCCATCTTCACTTTTCATCAAGCCTTCATCAAATATCTAGCAGCATGTCCAACAAGTCAAGCCAACGAAACCTGGTCGAGGAGGACCCAACTCCCCCTTCGTCTCCCCACAGCATCACCTTTAGCCTTCCATCATACGACGACGCCGCAATGGAGGATGCCTGGCAGGAGAGGGTGCAACGCGAGGGCATTCGCCTTGAAGACGAGCCGTGGTACATGACCCTCCCAGTCGGCATCGAGTGCCGCAAGAGAAAAGCCTACTATGAAAAAGTGGCACGAGAAGACCCAGACCCCCGCAAGGCTCAGAGTGCCCAAAACAAGGTTGACTGGGGCAACCTGATGGGGGAACAAATCATATATGCTGCCAGTGGCGAGCGCAAGAGAATCGGCCCCGAGGCTGCGAAGGCGCGAGAGGAGCAGTTCGTCAGGGAGACCGAGGCCCTGTCCCTGAGAACCTTGCAGGAGGCTGGGGAAGATAATACCGGCGACGAGGATGCCCCAAGGAAGAGCTCACTCTTAGGGGAGCCCGCCGTCAACTTTTGCAGCCCCCTCGACAAGACTGGTCTCTGGCAGTTACTTTGGGGCAGAACAATGCTTTCTGTCATGCTTTATTGCTATCTTACTTTGAGAGAAAGCAGTGAAAAGATGGCCCATGGACGATTTCGGCGAGAACTATCACATTGGAGGAGTGGTCAATAACAAAGCACTTTCGAGTATGAAACAAGGCATCGTTGTTTGATAGTTCTATCGGTTAAAGATCCGAGAAAGCCAAAGTGGACACCAGATAGCTCATGCAGCCTGCACCCAAATCGCCACTTCCCCAGACCTACTCAACTTGCTTGCATTTCTCCAGTCATGTAGATCCCATGTCAGCCCTACGAGGACGCATCCTCCCCGGTGGAGCACTCCGGCAACTCCGGGCCGGTTAGGGGGGTGTCGCCGTAATACTGCGGGGCCGCGGAGGTGATGCCGGTGCCGGATCTTCGGTGCTAACGGTACCTCGCTTGGGTTGGAGCATGCATACAGTAGGCCCGTTTATAAAGACTGCAGGGTTTGTCTTTTCCCTGTATCTACCGTCTATAAGTACCACTGATTGTGTAATCCTTCTTGGGCCCCTTGACTGTGTACTCGATCCCCCACTCCTTCAAGTTCACTGCCTGGAACGCAAAATTGTACTTGACATTGTAGTAGTCGTCGATGCACAAGTGTCCAGCCTTGGCCGCCCATCCCTTCTCGGTCGCTTCGGTGAACTCGATCTCGTGGAAGAGGTAATCGGCTCGCTTCAAGTCATCGGGCTTGGCGAACCACACGCTCAGGACGTCCTTGAGCTCGTCATATCGCCAGACATACCGCCGCGTCGCCTTGAAGCCAAAGCCTTGCTCTGTCTTGAACTCGCCCTCTTCGATATAAAGGTATTCCATGCCGAGCTCGTCTACTTCTGGGGATCCATCTGTGGGGTTGGCAGCGCACCGGAGACCATCGCTAGTCTTCTCGCGGAGCAGAAACTGTGCGGTTCCGCTAAAGTGGCCACTGGGATGCGTAGGAAGCTTACTGATCAGGTCACGCTCCAGCTTCCATGTTCCCAGCAAGCTTCGGAACACGGCGTGAGCCACGAACCTTGGGGACGAGAGTCCATCAGTCGCTGTCTTGTGAGTCTGCTTTAGAGACTCCATGGCGGCATCTTTCGACTCTTGGCCGTCGTTGGAGTTCGAGAACCTCGCTGGAGTTAGCATGTCCAGTGGCTTGCCGTTATGCGGGAGGCTAGGGACGGGCGGCGTCAGGGGTTCTTGAATCCTCATTGAAAGCGCCTCGGCAAACTCGTCCATGAGGTAAAGGTAATCTCCCATCGGGAACTGCGACGTGCGAGGATCATCGCGAAGGTCAAGCGTTCGTTGGATAGAGATGTCATCACGAAGCTTGTCCTGGAAGATTTGGGAAGAACGGCCTGGGGTGACATTGTCCGACCACAGTGCCGACACAAATCGAGCCTGCATTTGCATCACGCCCCAGTAAGGCGATCGATAGAAGCCGACAAAACCTAGGCCTGGAACCTCGGGGTGATGAGTGCCGTGGAAGGCCAAAGCGACTGGCTGGTCAATATGCGTGGGCGAGTGCTGAAGCGTCTTTAAAACATCGTCTGAAAGGAAGCTCAAACAGGGAGAAGGGTCAAAGCCCGTAGCCACAACCACCGCCGCAATGTCTTCGATCTTGGTGCCATCGGATAGAATGGCTGTAGAACCCTCGAGGTGCTCCACTTTGCCCTTTGTCAACTTGATCATCCCTGATCGAACAAAGTCGGAGTACCAGAAACTACAGGCCATGTACGGCTGCTCCTTGTCGTTCGTCTCGTCTATCTTGAGCAGAGGAGAGAACTCGGACTGGTCAGTGCCAATGACATTCTTGTAAAGGCCGTTCAGCATCTTGGCTCTCTCCTCGGTAATATGCCCCTGCATATTGACCAATGGCTTAGGGCGGTTGTTGAGATTATAAGAACCAAAGTCAAAGGGCAAGAAGGGAGCAGCTGGTGTTGTTGGCTATAACATATCAGTAACTTGCCCTGAAGTCCAAGACAACTGCCTACCTTGGGGCTGGAGAAGAGGGGGAACACCCAGGTTGGGCGTTGGATGACATTGTGAATCTCGTACTTGTCAATATCGACGATTTTTGACGCATCCGGCGAGTTTATCTCTGATGAGAGATGCGATGCTATAGTGCCAGCGATCTCAACGCCAGACATTTGACCTCCGACAATGAGAATCTTGCCCCCACCAGGACGTCCCTTGCCCAGGAGGTCATCCAGGTCTCTATAGCTGCTGCTGTGAACAATGGGGATATTAGACTCCTTGGCAAGACAATCAGGAATGATAGGCTTCCCAAAGAAACCAGACGCCACGAGAAGATGGTCAAAGTGCTTGGTCTCAGACCCGGTGGTAATATCCCAGCCTTCGGATGAGCCCTGCGAGCGCTCAGCTCGCTCTACCTTTGTCCCAAGCTTGAGTTCAAAGTATGGGTTACCAGTGAGAAATCGATCAAGATACTTCTCAAGATATTTCCCGATCATCCACGCTTGCGGAAACTGAGGCGCCGCATCGTCCCAAGCCAGCTCAGAGAACTGCACCGTGTGTCTGCTCTGGTTCGCCCACATGAGCGGATGAACCTGTCTCTCCGTGTCATCCTTTGAAGTCGGCCAGAGACCCCCTACATGTTTCTGAGCATCAAAAACGGTAACCTTGAATTCCCCGGGAGTAGTGTTATGAAGCAGCGTCTTGGCTGCAACGAGTCCAGAAGGGCCGGCACCTATCAATAGATTGTCAGTGAGGGACCCAAACTCGGTGAGTGCACGTCACCCACCAACAATGCAAACAGTCTTTGCCATATTTCTCGCAGCAAACAAGTATCTGATCAGTGTCATATGATGCCCAGTCGGCGTAATGCGATCCCTGCTCGGAGCTCTCTTTCAAGCCAGGATTGACGGCAGGGTTTGAGCGATTTGTAGAAGAGACCTTGTCGTACGACTTTGCTGGCCGATTTGCATTAGAAATAGTCGTCAATTTGCCTCCACAACACTCCCACACCTATGCAATGACTTTGACTGCAGCCTTGGTTCAAGGGAGAGGCTCAGTTGATATCGCAAAACAGTGAGTGAGACGTGAGAAGTAGATGCCCCTAAACGGCTTAGTCGATGTGCTCCCGCAACTCCCGAGATCGTCGAATTCGCAGCTGACTAAGCGCTTGTCCCACGAGAAGCGTTAATGGTGTTGATCTCGGGCACAATTTCACCTCGAAGCCCATGTGAAAAATGGTATTTCTAAGAATATTATTTCTACTGAGCGATTTCTGGTTCTATGAAATTCCAAATACTATTGCTTTGCGTGTTCAATTGTGTTATGAATGCGTCCACTTACCCTGCAGTCAATGACAATCATAAACACTGCCAGTATTTACACCTATTTTAATATTGCAGTTATAAATCGATCGTTTGTTTCTAGGTGATATTTTAGTGTTACAGGTAACCTTTTGACACGGTGATATATTGCCGCAAGTATAGAGCACTACGCATCTAGTCCGCCCCAACTAACACTCACTACTTTGTAACACCATCACCATCCTCACTTACACCTGACTCAACTCTCACTTTAAGCCTATTCATCTTGGCCAAATAAAGCAGAGATATGAAAAACTCAAAACTCAAACCACCGCGGCTTGTTGTTTTCCATCACCACCTGAACCCATCATGCCATGGCCCATCCAGATTAGAAATACAAACCCCGCTCCCTCGCCAATGTCGTCATACCCACTTGCGTGATTGACCAATCCTCAGTAAACATTGAAGATCAAAATCACCAGTCTCTCGGATTTAAGAAAGCATTGTTCCTTAACTTATAGATTCCCATATAATCGACTCTTCAAGGACCTTGAAACCTTATCAATACTACAAAATGGCCTCTCACCACGTCCTCATCCTCGGCGGCCACGGCTACGTCGCTCAGCACCTCACTCCCCTCCTGCTCAAGCGCTCCTGGACCGTCACCAGTGTCATCCGCGCCTCGGAGCAGGTTCCAACCATTGAGAAGCTTGGTGCCGGTCTTCCCGGAAAGCTCAATGTTCTCGTCCGCAGCATCGAGGATGTCACGTCTCAAGATAAGGCCCAGAGCATCCTGGACGAGGTGAAGCCCGACTACATCGCCTGGAGCGCCGGTATGTTCAGCCTTGATTTTATTGAAGTTTGATATCATGATACTGATAAGATACAGGTGCTGGAGGCAAAGGCGCTCCCGATCGGGTATGCGACTCACCAACTCAACCTCCCATCATCATAGTCCAGCTACTAACACCTCGCTCAGACCTTCAAGATTGATCGTGACGCAGCAATCCACTTCATCAACGCCGCTGCCACTGTTCCTACTATCACCCGCTTCCTTCTCGTCTCCTACCTCGGCTCTCGCCGCGCCGGTGCCCCGTGGTGGCCTGCTGGCGAGTGGGATGAGTTCCACAAGACTGTCAACAATGGCGTCCTTGCAAACTACTACAAGGCCAAGCTTGCAGCCGATGAGGCTCTTTATCGTGTCTCCAAGCAGAGCCCTACCCTTGTCGGTCTCAACCTTCGCCCTGGAACTCTTACCCACAACCCAGCCACTAAGGTTGAGCTGGGAAAGACGGCCCATCTATCATCAAATGACGGTATCAGCCGCGAGGCAGTCGCTAAGGTTGCCTCAGTTCTTCTTGCGGCTGAGGGCGTGAAGAACACTTGGCTCGATCTCCTCGACGGCGAGGAAGAGATCGATGCTGCCGTGGAGAGAGTTGTGCGAGAGGGCGTGGATGCAGCAGAGGGTGAAGCCATCTACGATGCCTAGGCTGACAGTCTTGATTAAAAACAAGTCTGCTATGGTCGCGACGATATATGAACAAAATTATGAATGAATTTTCATGCTAGACTCATTGCAGTTCCTTTATGACCTACTGAGATGCTTCGGTTGCTTTCTCCTTTACAGCTAACACTCGAAATAACAGTTAATCTGCGTGCGCTATGTTTCGCCCTGAACGCCATTTTGTCGAATAAAGTTCCATCATATAATAGTTGATCCGGTTCCAAATAGGTATCACACTTCCTCCAACTTTCCATTCCACGGACTGTTCATCTGCCCTTGTTGAGCTCGCTCAAAGGTGTCCCGATGCTCGACCCTCAAAGAGCCCAGTCTGCTGTCAAGGCGAATCGCCCCAGGAGCCTCGCCGCGCCTCCGAAACCACTGGGCCTTCACTGCCCGGATCTCTTCAGAAAACGTCTTCCAGCTCGTAGTGAAGTAAATAAGGGCGTTCCACACACCTTGGAGCGGGAGCACGCACCCACTCGCAACACTCAGAGGGAAGCTGATTTTGTCATGGTGCGTGAGGCTGTAAAGCCGGTTGACCGAACTTGGGATCCAGGTAATCAGGACTGCAAAGCCGAAGATGAAGCTAGTTCGCAAGTACGCCATCTTGACAGGGTCGAGTCGCTTGAGTTTCAGCGAAGCATTTGACTTGACGGCCCGGAGGCGTGAAGCGATCGTCGGCGGCGGGTTTGGAGTGCTGTCAGAGGTGCATGTCGTCTCGAATCTCTGGGGCCTGGTGGGCGTGTTCGGCTCGAGGTGCTCGTAGGATGCTGGCAGGGCCCAAGATCGAGCGCGGTTGGGGCTCATTCCGGGATGAATAACACCCGGCATGGCGGGTTCGTCCTGGTGCTTCCGTCTCGGCACAGAAGATGTGATCTGAACCTCCGTAACCGCCGTGCCATAAAACTCCTGCCGACCGGTAAGGTTCTAGAAACAGTGGTCAGCGTTTCCTCTGTCAGTGGTACTGATAAGGGGCTTACCGCTTCTGAGGATCCCTTGGCATCACTGCTTGAGTATGGGTTGTTGCCGTTCTTTTCCCCACTTCCCAATCGATCTGCTGCGACGTTTCTGAGAAGGTTCCGGTGATGAAATACGTGGAATCCGACCGCGATGTAGATGATAATTGACAGGAGTGAGAAGATCCAGATCGGGATGTAGTACGAGTAAAGGCGGACAAGGCTCCAGTCAGATCCGATCCAGCACCACAGCTAAAATATGTCAGTTTATTGGACCTGATACAAATGTGTAAGATTAAATAGCAAAGGAAGCTGTCATTTACCGTGGCATCTCCGAAAATGAGGCCGTCGGGGTGGTCTCGAACAGAGATGAGGACGATCGCAGGTATCATGGGACCGCCGAAACAGATGACACAATAGAGCCAGGCGTACTGCCGAAATGTTCGTGGATTCGCGTTGAGAAAGAAAACGAGAAAGACGTTAATCGCCATGGCAAAAGACCACCAGGGATCAGACTGCATGAACCTGTCGCTCAGGTCAGTAACACACACTCATTCACCAGCGGAGGAACTGCACCATTCAAAGATGAAAGCCTGAGCCTGGCAAAGAGTAGAATCCTCGCCTCTCTCAAGTCCATCGTATCCTATCATCGAGGCCACACTGGCGCCGGCGTTGGCCATGGAGGCGAAGAGGAGAAAGAGGTTTGGGGTGGTCCGGAGCTTTTTGAACGCCCAGTAGCTGAGCATCACCAGAGTAATGGCCACCATGGAGCATCCCGCTCCGACTCTCTCGATCGTGATGAGAACATCGATTTCCTGAGGCGAAAATGCCTGGCCCTTCTCGGGGCCCTCCATGTTGACGGCGCTTGATTCCTCGAGGCGGTCGTGGTGGTGGTTGAACGAAAGGCGAGAAGAGGTGAAGCACCACCGGAGCGAAGCGGCGGGGGCGATGAAGTGAGCGGAGTTGAGGCAGGCACGAACCTCTAAAAAAGAGATCTCAAGGTCGCACCTTCTACTCGGGAAGGAAGGCAGGCAGGCACAATGCGTTGTGATAGAGTTAGCAGGTGCCACCAGTGGCAACCAGTGCAGGTACTTCCGAGGGGCTCACACTGAATCACAATGAGGACAAATTTCACCGAGAGCTTCTGAGGAAATAATCGAACGATGCCGATTCTTGTTTGCTTGCAATTGGCCTCTTGTGACCACAATGGCGTATTCGGGGACCTATCATGGTTGTTCGCTTTGGCGTTTGTGTGAACCGCTTGAAAAAGGCCATCTCGCACGGAGCCGACCATGGAAAGGGAACATGCTGGCAGCTGAATTGAACAAGCTATTTATCGAGTCCAGTTTGTATGTTTGAAAAGGACTTAAGTCTAGTAGTCGACAGTATGAGTGAGGTTCTCCTAAATCTGGGGTATATATTCAAGTGCGCACAAAGGTGTCACCGAGTACTACCACACCCCGCAAGAAAGTTAGTGCCCGTTTGACCTCGGCCATTATTTCCATCCAATTGGAAGTTTGGTCATATCTTTAGCAACTCGGTCTAATTCCTGACCATCAAGCAATAGTTCTGGTTGTGACCTGCCCAAGGCGACAAGGAGCAACCCTCATTTTATTGGTTCTTGGGAGATCGACGCCCAGATAGGTACCTCGGTTTCACAATCCCGCGGCCCCGACAAATTTCAACTCTGCGTTGTTATATCGCCCTCCTTCATCTATAAATCCATTCTCTGTTTTTGGTCACGTTAGGTTGTTGGATGATGCTAGTCGCAAGGTCCGTCCTAAAACGTTCCCAAATCGCGCCGTCAAGAGCCTGCATCCTCCGGCTTCAACCCCCGGCCCCGCGTTGCGGAGAATCTCGCATCGGACCGGCCATCAATATCGCGACTCATCGTCAACCTTTCTTCAACCACCCATTTTCATCGCGAGCTTCATCCAAAATGACTCTTCCTCCCATCGACAGCACCATCGTCTGCCCGGCTCTCAATGTCCTTTTCCCGGGCACACCACCTGACCTCTTTGCCTCTGAACTCACCTTCTTCGCTTCTGTGCCTTGGACAGCGTCTCTTCTATCAGCTCCAAACACAATCCCTTTCCTTCCATCATGTCGCAACCCGGCATCGCCAGCACATGACCAGCTCTTCGGTCTCACTCTCAACAACGAACGCGGTCTCTCCCATCTCATCAGCTTCTTCCATGCCCCGAGCACCGATGTCGCCAAGGACCCTTCACACAGCATCACCGAGACCGTCACCCTCGTGTCTCTAGGTGACGGCCTCAGCGGGTACCCTGGAGTGATTCATGGCGGAATGATTGCTTCGTTGCTTGATGAGTCCATGGGGACGATATTCGACTTGAATAGCACATTGAGAAAGGAAGCGAGAGCGTTCCAGACACCCAATGTAACGGGCGGACTAGACATCAAGTTCTTGAAGCCAGTTCCCACAAACGGCGTGTATTACATCACTTCGACTGTAGACGAGACCGATGGTAGAAAGACTAGAATCCGGTCTGATTTGAAGGACAAAGATGGCGAGGTGCTGGCCAAGTGCTCAAGCAAGTGGGTAGCAATCAAGCCAAACCTGTGATGGTAGGGTGGGTTTGTTTGGGAATAGATACAGGCTGTCCAGGGACTGAGAAGGCGAGCAATGCTCGTAGATTAGAACATGATAAGAAAGAACTGCATAGTAGAGAATGCTGGGGTAACAAATGAAACTATCCTTGCAAAACCGATCCCAGGTATCTTTTCACCACAAAGAAACGTCCCAACCCATCTAACCCAGATATCATAAGTTCGGCCGTAACAGTCATAGTCCAATCACTTGGAGCTCTCCCCCCTCTCCGACCTCATGCCAGGAACAAACGTCTTGACAGCATCCTTGACCTTGTGCGGGTCTTCAAGGGCCTCGTATGCCGCCTCTCGCTTGCTCTTCTGTCCTTGCTCCCAGCCAGCCTCGCGGTCGTCAAGCTCACTCTCGGCTGAGCTGATGCTGCTCTGGCTTCTGTTCATCACCATGTTGATCATTCTGCCCTCGCTCTTCTTGGTTGTTCGCTGGGCCTCCTTCATGTCTTGCAGGTCCTTGTCCTCCCAGTGCATCGCCACGATACCAAGCCCTGGGAAGTTCTTCTCCAGGAACTCCTTCAGCAATGGAAGAGTAGACTTGTCGGGTCGATATGTGCCCGAATCATTATCAATGATGAGCTGGTAATACGCAGGGTTGTGCGGGGGGTCGTCTCTGGGTGGTCCACCAGAGACAGGTTCGTTCGGGTGTGTCTTCTCCTTCGGATGCACCTCATCCGAAGACACAGGATGCTTAAGACGACGAATAAAGAACTCGCCCGAACAGGCGATGTACGTCTCGACATCTGAATGCATGGTATGCTTGCTCAGCATGTCAATGCCAAACTCCTTGCCCGTCTCGGTGAACCTGAACATGCCATCCAGAGTCAACACGTAGGTAAAGATGCGACCTCCCTCGTCAAAGTGGACCAGTTTCAGGAACTGAAGCGCAGCCTCCTTCGAGCACGCGTCAAAGTCGCCATACTCGGTCGACTGGTTGAAGTTGTAAATGCGGCGGTGCTGGCTGTGCAGTGCCTTATTTAGAATCTTGCCGCGTAAGCCCGTCGACGAGTAGATGGAGGCGATGATGGGTCTGAACTCGACAAAGCGGTGGTACAGCTTTGGAGGCACCGGGCCTTGTAGCTGCATCTCGTTGGCTTGGAAGCTATTGTGACATGTCAGTCTGGGACTTGAGATGGGGATGGGGCACATACTCGTATTTTTGAGTCCTTGGCTTCTTTTTCCCATTCTGATCAACCTGTGGATCTGCCTCATCTCGGGCATCATCGTCTGCATTCGCATTCACTTTGACACCGGCGATGCGACCAATCAAGGGACTAAAGTGCTTGACCCAGGTTGTCGGTCCTACCGTGTACATCTGAGCATAAGGTGGATCGGATGGTCCCAGCAGCTCCATGCTGAGATGGAGAACGGGCGTCATATGCACGTTCGAGTTGACGACGCTGGTGAGAGCCTTGGCGAAATATGCCCTCTTGCTCATCATGCGCTTCTTGGCCTTGTACGTCTCGTCCAGCCCTTTCCATGTGTCGGATAAGCGATCAATCTTGATCGTCACGTTGCCCAGTCTGTCGTCGTGATCCGGAAAGTCCTCATCGTACATTCGGCACTTAAGCGTGAACCCGGTAGGAGGGACATTGGCGACAACCCATTCTTCCTCCCACTTGGGCTCTGTGGTTCTCCTGATGGTTCTCGTCCTGTGAACGAGGTCCGGGTCCTCCTTGTGCCTCTTGGGTTGGGTACCTCGAAGCGTCGCGACGAGGAAAGGGTCTGAAGAGGCCGTGACAAAGTCTGCAGGTGGAAGATTCGAGGCGCTGTGGAAGATGAAGCGAATCGTGTAGCCCTGAGGCGCATCCGGTAGAGGAGTTGGGTCGAAGCCGCCGGGAGGACCGTTCTTAACCTTGTTGATGCGCTCCTTCAAACCGGTTCCAATCCTCGTAGGATGTTTCAATAAGTTGTGGCCGTCGTCGTGAGGATCTTGCGACTTTGGTGCACCGTTAGTTTGCGCAGTTGACGCGCCGTTCTCGCCATTGTGTGTATTTCCGTTATGGCCATTCGTCTGGGCCTCGGCGGTGTCTGGGGCCGACATTTCGAATTGGATCGCGAGGCTGACTTCGCGGGGTTTGCGACAGTGAAGCTCGCGGCTTTCAAGATGCGCCCGATAGCGTATCTATCAGTGAATCAAGTAGCTTCCAGGTCTGGGACAGCTGAGTAGATGAGCACTCTGTGACCCCGCGCACCGGGATTTATGACAGTATGATGAGGAAAAAGATGCAGGATTGAGTTCACGAGGAGGCGTTGGGAGGCTGGTTCGCAGGGTCCTGTGGTGTGATGGTTGGTTGGTTGGATGCGCCGTCGCAACGCAGCTCGGCAGTGAGGATATCATCCGTTTTGGGTCAAGAGCTACTCGATGGCGGTGGATGGTGGCTGATATTTGAATGCGCCAACGCCCGTTTTCCACTTGACACGATTTTTCTCATTCTGCCCCAGGCTGTGCGAGAAGAGATAGCAATAGAAACCCAGCCACTCTCCATCTGCCCATCTACCGTATACAAGACCTTGGCGACAACGGCTGCGCAAGCTCGGCATCGCCAGCTCGCAACAGGTACCGTGGTTTCTGACGTCATGCTCACCGTCAAGACAGCCCCTGACTGCAGAAACTCCCGGATCCAACGGCACATAGTGCGCCAAGGTCTGGGCCCGTAGCGGTTAACGGATGCCGCGTAGCGCCCAGGTCTGGGCACTCACCCACCAAAACTCGCCGACTTGGGGGGAACCCTGATCGTCTCTCGGCGGTCATGGCTTGGGGGACGTGTCTTGACAGGTTCCACAGGGCTCAACCGTTGCCTCTCATTGGTCGGTGCGTACCAATCTTCATGATGGCTTCGGAACACGGCAATGCGAACAGGCGCGGGTAATTTCCATTAAATAACTTAAATGTACATCATCAGCCTAGAGTCCTAGAATCCTGTTCTAGATCGATCAGAATGGCCCGACTTGAGATCGAGAATGTGATGGAGGCCTCTCGCCAAGTTCACATGCTGCAGCCAAGATGCTTCACGATACTCGGCATCTGCGCACTCAAAGACATTGATCAGACCAACAGCATAATTCTTGAAAAACATCTACCAGTATCCATGTCCTTGAGACGGCGGCCTCCAACTATCGGTGTGGCCACGATACCCAGCAAACTCTCTCTTTCCCTTGTACAACGGCAATGCACGAAACAACAGCCCGGCAGTTTCAGGGGTTCGATTAACCTACAGACAGCCCTACGACAAACAAAGTTCTCAGCTAGGTTCATAAAAATGCCTTACAGGCTCAGTCTAACGGCGTAAAATACGAAAGTCCCAATGGTAACTTGCGGTCTCGGCCGATATACCTTGCAACCCCGGTCACGGCCATTCCGAAAACCAGGGGTCATGAGCCCTCATCTCCGTGATATGCTTGTTATAGTACTCCGAGTGCTCTATTAGGTCCATAAGTATGCCTTGTAGGGCCGGTCCAACGATGCAAGATACGAAAACTCCAATCATATCTTCCAGCCTCGGTCGATATGCTGAGTGCGGTTGCGGCCATTCCGAAAGCAAGGAGCTGTGCCATACACTCATCTCCTTAATATGCTTGATATTTATTGCAATCCGAGTGCTCCGTCTGGAAAAATTCTTTCCAGCAACCCTTGCGACGATCAGGACGTCCTAATCCTAACCAGCGCCAGCCATAAGTCGGTAGTTGAGAGCACGTCCATAACGGCCCTTCCGAGATAGGAGTTGCAAAAGTCCTTTCAACGCGACGCTCCATTGATGCCATTGGATCGTCCGTAAAAATAGGATAAGACCAAGGCTGAGTCAAGTTGCCATGACGGCTGTGGTCATGAGTTCGCTGTTTATATTGCTGCCGCATTCAAGTGCGATGGATCGAACATATCTTAAACAATGCCACCCTCAAAACCCAACGACAGTCAAAGTCGGAAATTACTTGTCCTATTATAATTCGGATGATCTCATTGTCTAGATTAACCTACGTATTATCCGTTGTCACATATAACCTTAGAATGGGTGAGTGCATGAGCCAGATTTGCGATGTCATTGAATGGGACAACATTTCCCACCCCAAGTCTGCTCACCCACGGCAAATAAGGCACCAGTAAACCTCATACGAGAATCTTTCACTTTTTAATTTCAAATTTAATGTAATTGTCACAAGTTTTAGGTCGGGAAATGGCCAGCCTCTGTCTGGATTTTGGACCCTTTTACCACCCCATTGCCTAAGGCGAAGCGCATGATGGGGATCCATGATGGAGAATTTCCTTCCCACTAATCAAGTTATGGCATAACTAGATTTAACAGGCACGCAAGGTCCGTAAAAGATCATGTACTCAATATATAGTTGTCGCAGCTTTGAACTTCAGCTGTCCCAATCGAGATATGCATCCCACCGTTTGTACAAGCCATACATTGGTCCGGATACCTGCTTTCCGTGTCATATAGTATATATTGTCAGTCTTTCGGTGGGCTGCGCTGTAATAGAAGTTATCGGCCTATGTGAGCCAAGTTGCCGCTGCACAATGCTCAGGAACAATGCGAAGGGATGGCACTCGGCCACCCTGAAAGGAAGGCGCCGGGAGACCTAGTGCCGTAGAACCTGGCGAACTTCCTGTTTTATGAAGGATTCACTAGTTACTTTATGCTCTTTCATTCTGTTGTCTTGGTCATTTAAGAGCTCCATATATCAGTTAACAACAGACCGGAAGAGGGAATCGTCCTTCTGAATGATCCACAAAGCCATTCAATTACCGAGAGAATCACTTCCAAGTTACACAATTAGAAAATATCTCTCTCGTTTAGGGCTTGGTTCTAGAAAATGGACACTTGTCATTCTCTTGAGTACCTCGACCGGATTTTCGTGAGGCCATTCCGTTGTTGACAGTCTCCGACCAAGAATCCAGGTCATTCCAGGTGACAGCATTATCTCCAATCGTTCATTGTATGCAGTTTTCCCTCTATGTTAGTACTTACCACGCTGGCTCAAAGCATGCCCTCGTTCTTGCTGGAATATGTACGAAGGGGAGGTGATCGAAGCGTCCAGGTTGCGTATCATACAGCCACCCACACGTTCCTCAATGCTATATTCGGTAGCAATTTCTTTGCCACCCTCCTATCAAAGAGCATGTACCTATCTGGCCTGGGCCATGGCTTCAGAATTCAACCATTGACTTCGCAGTGTAGTAGGATCTATGATATCTGCCAACCAAGCGCCAGCCATAGTTGAGTATTGGTCGACTGCGCACAAAAGCTACCAGAACTGAGATTCTTCTGTCTTTTACAGATCTCTCGCGAAACAGTGGAGTGGTATTATCCCAGGTCTCATGCGAGATACAAAGGTAGGAGTTGCCAGATACTTCGAAGCCAATGGCAACGGCATGCAGCGGTGATAACTTGAGCTTCTTATACTCCCTTGGACTTTCATAATACTGTACTCTTTATGCTTTCCGCCTCTCCATGACTGCCTTTACACTAACCCATCTATCATCAACTGGCTAAACCCAGTTGGTGTTGAAGTATGTTCCTCGATGCTCGGTCGCGTGCCGATCAAGAACATCCAAGTACTTCATTGTGCGCTACAGAACGACAGTTGAATCCATTCAACTTTCTTACTTCTGGTCAGTCGCAAGTCTCCGACGACCACGGTTATCACTTCAGCCACCGGAGTTGGCCGAGACCTCTAGCAGGCTTTGATCAAGCTGAAAACAGGCCATATGAGGCCACTTTGAGTCGCTTCATATACATCTCTTGCTTTCTTTTTATTGTCTTAACAGGCCCCACGCGAAGGTCCTGAATGTGGTGCTTCGTACATGCTTCATGGAGCTCAACAACGCAATCTCTGATGTTTTGATACACTATTCCAGTCTCGGTTTCAAGCTGTCTTTCTACCCCGTTTCCCGCATTGTTGAATTGCCATGAGAGATCGCCCAAGCTGTCAAAGCGCAACCCAGAGTGAAGTGGGCCCAAGCATATTATCGCGGCTACATCGGTTGGCAAGAATGCAGGTAAAAGCGAGGACTCGGATGAAACCATGTTTCAAGCTTATGAGCTCAGTGTTATCATCGTGGTGTTTAACAAAATCATGGATCCCCGAGAAGCTCAATTCGTCCCGATGTTTCACCTGCCAAGCCATGCTTCCAACATGCCTCAATGCACCACCAATTACGTCTTTTCAACATGCGTGTAAGTCTGGTAAACCTCAACATCCATAGGTTCCTCAATGTTTTTTGTCAAAGCCCATGAATAGAGGTCTTATGCATCGCCAAGGCGGTCACTATGACGCAATCTTCTCTCGGGTATCATCCAACAACCACAACAACCATCCCCATTCGAGAAGGTCCATGCTATCAAGTCACACAAAACGCATGGTGATATAGACCTCGGCGTCTCTTCGCAACCATACCTCGCTTGAGGGCTAATATCCTGCTGAGTACAACACTACATGCTCGCCTCTCCAGTCTCTACTCTCCACGTGTCAGGCGCTACTATCCAACACCGAGACATGAAGCGCATGGCTCGGTTGCATACCCATGTCTTTTGCGAGCTGCACACTTGTGAGACGAGTCTGGAGGAGCCACGAAGGATGGGAACGATCGGTGTGGCATGCAAAATATGTTTCACGACGTTGCTGGTGTGGAGTACAGCACTTATGTCCTCGTTTGCGATGATGGCCATCGTCGATGAGCTCTGGCTCGGGGTAGACTTGCAGAGCGCCTGCATGGTACGTCCGATATGTTTCGGCTTCTGGGATTCATGCAGAGGGGACATCTAGTCAGCTTTCCAACAGTCTCAGCTCGAATGCCCCCTCAAAATCTGATTTGTGGTCAGTAACTATGACGGCATAGCCGAGCCCATGAAAGCTGAGATGGTTATCAATCTACACATATCAGGACCCCAGGTCAAGGTCGCCATCTCGGCATTGAAGAACCGCCGTCTCGGAAGATATGCAGGGCAACCTTCCTCCAGTTACTCAAGGATGGTCTACTGAGAAACTGCAATCAGAGATCGAGGCATCACAGATGCAAGATGCCGCAGGCACGATCTGCACAACGTCAATTGAGAAAGATTCAGTGCTGACCCTGGAGTCGTCGAAAACTCCGCCCTTGACTGTTACACAGACATATTCCAGCCGCAGTATCACACTTGCTGGAACGCGCTCGCTGAACTCATTCGCGCAAGTGACCCGGTTTCTGACTTGTCATCACGGGGAGATTGAAGTGCCTGCAAGGTATCAGACTACCTTGTCAGTATCACGCCCGCATCCCCGAGAAGCCCGAAATACTTCGGCCGCGTGGGCCTCAACTCGTCCTGCAGCAAGGCAAGGTATGGGTGACGGGTTGCAACAGGAGAGTACGCTGCGGCTGACCGATTCTGGGGCCACGAATAGTTATGCATGCTTTCTTGGCGGTTATCTGGGTGTTTAGTGTAGTGATATAGCAGCTGAACCATCCCTACCATGATCTGACTGAGAGAGGATGGAGTGGGCGGTCGAAACATGGCCAACCAGCAAGCCAGCCGGCGTGTCGGCCGAGATTAGGCTGGACTAGAGGAGCGAGCCGGGTTGAAACGAGGCTGAGGGATAATATTGACACTGCCTCGTTTCATGTTGGTCCGTCCGGTGTTATGTTGTCTCGATAAACCATGAAAAGCGTTGCTTTTTTCCAAGCTTGGATGAGGACGAGCATCAAGACCCACTGCACCGTCGCCTGAGACGGACGTTATGTGCGTGAATATGTATGGATGTATCTTCGCAGCAGGTGCAGTCCCTAGGTACTGGGCAGTACAGCGACTAAGAATAGATCAGCCGGTAGAAGAGGCAGATGTAGTTTGTTTGACAAAGGGACCCTGAGGGATTCATGGTGATGATTGGTTTGGATGTCGACTCATCCATCCATCCGCCGTGATGGAGAAGCCAAGGGCCGAATACGCACTCTTTGGGCACAGCAGCGGCTACAATTGATGGAGGTACCGTACTTTTCCGGAACCAACAAGGGGATTTACCGCCCTTTCTGAACCCTGCACGTGTTGCTATCCAAGGCCACAGTATCACGACAATCAAATGTATCTTTTTTCCGCGGATTCTCGATTCTGCGAGCTTCTCCCACTCGTCATCCCAAGTGGAGCCTTCACGCAAGCTGATTGGCATTGTTCGTCATTCTGGCTTGCCCATGCCCCGCCGTCGATCTCATTGCCCCTCCACTGCGCCCTGGGATTGGAAGAGCTGACCCCGGCTCTGAAGCCATCCAACCACGCATCGCCGAGCTCTCAACACTCCTTCGTACCTTTTCAAGTCCTGGTCTGGTCTGGCTGTGATTCATTGTCCCTGCCTTCCCGATTCTGCTGCTCAGCTCTCCCCTTTACCCTTTCCCTTTAAAGGTCCACGTCCGTCTCCTCCCTTCCAACATGCGGTCTTTCTCTCTTGCATCCATCTCCCGCGCATCTCGCATCACCACCAGACTCAACTCCTTTGCACCTCAATCTCGCAACTTCTCCTTTACACAAGCAATCATGGGCGTTACCAAGACTACTCACCAGGAGGGCACTGGCCCTGTCGCTCAGAACGGCCAGACCGTCACCATTGAGTACACTGGCTACCTCAAGGACGAGTCCAAGCCCGACAACAAGGGCGCCAAGTAAGCACCCAGCCGGCCTTTTCATCATTGAAGCTTCGGCCATAGCTAACCTTTCCCTCTTCAGGTTCGACTCTTCCGTTGGCCGCGGCGACTTTGTCGTCAAGATTGGCGTTGGCCAGGTCATCAAGGGTACGCGAGCCCCATACCCGTCCTCCTCCGCCTTTCCGAGCAACTAGAGACAAGGCATTCGATGCTAACAAACTACGCTCCCCAGGTTGGGATGAGGGCGTCACCCAGATGCAGGTTGGCGAGAAGGCCACTCTTGACATCACTCCGTAAGCTCTCCTCCTCATACTTTGCGTCGCACGCAATTGCTAACAAGCTTCCTCCAGCGACTACGGTTATGGTGCTCGGTAAGCCCTCCAAGTCTCCCCTCTCGACCCGGCACAGACCAATCGTGCCCCCCGCTCCCCCAAGTGGCTCATTGTCGTCGCCGGAGCTCCGACCCTATTTACATCACCTTTGAACGAGCTTCACAGAAGGCGCATTAGCTAACACAACCACTACAGCGGCTTCCCCGGCCACATTCCCCCCAACTCCAGCCTCATCTTGTAAGTACAAATAGCTCGCCACAGCCAGTCGGACATGCTACTAATGTTGAATTCAGCGATGTCGAGCTCAAGAAGGTCCAATAAATGCACCAATTGTCGCCGTCGCTGTCGGTCGCCTTCGGCAACTGGGGATTTGAACGGATCTGCCAGCTCAACGAACCTACGACTAGCCCACTGCTCATTATACCCAGAGATACCTAGTATTGGGCGCAGTTCGATCCGGGTAGCTTCTACACCGCTATCGTAACTATGCGAACGGCTAAATAAAGAACAATCGATGCCTGCCCTTATTTCATGTTGCAGTGATTAACTTTTGCTCATCCTTGTCTTGCTTCTTGCGTCTGGATAGAGCTCCACTCGAGTCAGAGGTAGCCCAAACTTTGGGCGTATCCGTATTGACTGCTGCAACTGTAAACGCCTCATGTCATGACTGCTCGTTCACCTCCTTTGTAATACTGTAACCTGGGCATTTATCATTCATCCATGAGTGCTCATGATCTTGAGCTGCAGTAAAGATGCATGGCGTGCCCCGCGAAATGCTTTGACCCCGCCAACGAGGACCAAGCACTGTACCTCACCAAAGCAGGGCTCAGCTCACCCCAGACTGGACTGGCGCTGACAAAAGCAGTCGGCGTCCACCACCATCAACAACCTTTTTGGATTACTGTGCATAGACCATACCAAGCCGGATGAGGTCAATAGAATCCAACAGAATCTTGGTGCAGGTACAGGTGGCCAGTTTTGTCGAGTCTTGACCCATGCCTTGGAGGGGCCCGAGCCCACCAAAGCTCCAGGGAATCATCCTTTCACTGGCCGCGGGGCAACCAGCTGGTGTGTGCCTGGCCTGTCACCCCACCCCACTCACTCCAAGTCATGTTGCCCCTCATCCTCACCCTTCATCGGCTTTCTTGTTCGCTTATGTAAGGCACCAGCTCGATTACCCGCTTCCAGCACGCGCCAGCTCATGCCTCATGCCGCACTCACACTGTCTGCGCTAAGCTCCCTCGGGCCATTACCTCATCAACCGTCCACTACGCGCTCACAGCCTCAGTCTTCTCTTCTACCTGACTCCGTGGCAGGAAATCTTGTCTCTCACAAACCACCGATTTCCATACCAACGTACACATTTTCTTATCACCGCTAACGTCTGCGACGAGCATCGAAATCGCCCGCAGATACATCCATCTCTCGTCCCTCTTCCGTCTGCCCCTTACTGTCAACCTTTTGCTCGGCGGGGTTGAGCTCTGCCTGGTGCTGGATCACCTTCGCAACCGCCCGGTTTACCACCTTCAACATAGCGTCTGAAGCAGACAAGCTGGGGAAGCGAAAGCTCTCCAACGGGGAGTCACCTACCCATAAGCGCACCATGGTTGTGAGTACATCCTGTCCGGGCTTGCCCTTTCCAAGGCCGCAACTTCATGACGCCTCGGATCATGCTGCGTGCGGGCAGAAGGCCCATTCCCACCTGCACGCTTCCGACCCGTTGGCGCAAGCTCAACATGACTAAAGCTGACCCTTGCTCGACTTCTAGGACCAAAAGCTGCCCGAGGTCGACCTCGCGACCCGGATGCAGGTCGACGAGTCCGTCGTCGGACACACCGAGATCGACGAGTCCCTCTACAGCCGACAGCTCTATGTTTTGGGCCACGAGGCCATGAAGCGCATGGGCGCTTCGAATGTGCTCATTGTCGGTCTGAAGGGTCTCGGTGTCGAGGTCGCCAAGAACATCGCCTTGGCGGGTGTCAAGAGTCTCACCCTCTACGACCCCGCTCCAGTTCAACTCGCCGACCTCTCCTCTCAGTTCTTCCTCACTCCCAGCGACGTCGGCAAGCCCAGAGACGAGGTCACCGTGCCCCGCGTTGCCGAGCTGAACGCCTACACTCCCGTCAAGGTCCACCAGTCTCCCGGCCTGGACGATAACTTCTCCCAGTTCGACAAGTACCAGGTCGTCGTCCTAACCAACGTTCCTATCCACCACCAGAAGGCCATCGGCGATTACTGCCACAGCAAGGGCATCTATGTCGTTATTGCCGACACCTTTGGTCTCTTCGGTTCCATTTTCTGCGATTTTGGCGATAAGTTCACTGTCATCGACCCTACTGGCGAGACTCCTCTTAGCGGTATCGTTGCTGGAGTCGATGAGGAGGGCTTGGTTTCTGCTTTGGACGAGACCCGACACGGTCTGGAAGATGGCGACTACGTGACATTCTCCGAGATTGAAGGCATGGAGGCTTTGAACGGCTGTGAGCCCCGCAAGATTACCGTCAAGGGCCCTTACACCTTCTCGATCGGCGACGTGTCCGGGCTCGGCCAGTATAAGCGGGGTGGCATGTACCAGCAGGTCAAGATGCCTAAGATCATCAACTTCAAGAGTTTCACCAATGCCCTGAAGGAGCCCGAGTTCCTCATCTCCGACTTTGCCAAGTTCGACCGCCCTCAACAGCTGCACCTTGGTTTCCAGGCTCTGCATGCCTTCCAGGTCTCGAAGGGGCGACTCCCCAACCCCATGGACGACGACGATGCGACCATTGTGTTGGGCGCCGCCAAGAAGTTTGCTGAGGAGGAGGGCCTGGAGCTTGAGCTAGACGAGAAGCTGCTGAAGGAGCTGAGCTACCAGGCTCTGGGCGACCTCAACCCCATGGCTGCTTACTTTGGTGGCATTACGGCTCAGGAGATCCTGAAGGCTGTTTCTGGCAAGTTCCAGCCCATCAACCAGTGGATGTACTTTGATTCTCTCGAGTCCCTGCCCACAAGCACTAAGCGTTCCCCCGAGCTTTGCAAGCCTATTGGTAGCCGTTACGATGGTCAGATCGCTGTCTTTGGAACTGAGTACCAGAAAAAGATCGCGAACCTGAAGCAATTCCTTGTCGGAGCTGGTGCTATCGGATGCGAGATGCTCAAGAACTGGGCCATGATCGGTCTTGGAACGGGCCCTGAGGGCAAGATCTGGGTGACTGACATGGACTCGATTGAGAGGAGCAACCTGAACCGACAGTTCCTCTTCCGTGCCGACGATGTTGGCCACATGAAGAGTGACTGTGCCGCCAAGGCGGTTCAGCGCATGAACCCCGACCTCGAAGGTCACATTGTAACGCTGAAGGAACGCGTTAGCCCCGATACCGAAAGCGTTTTCAATGAAGAGTTCTGGCGCAACCTCGATGGTGTTACCAATGCGCTCGACAACGTGGAGGCGCGAACATATGTGGATCGACGATGTGTCTTCTTCCAGAAGCCTCTTCTCGAGAGTGGTACTCTTGGAACCAAGGGCAACACACAGGTTGTCCTTCCCCACCTTACCGAATCCTACTCTTCCTCGCAGGACCCCCCTGAGAAGGAATTTCCTATGTGCACTATCCGATCCTTCCCCAACCGCATTGAGCACACCATCGCATGGTCCAAGGAGTACATGTTTGAGAAGCTCTTTGTCAAGGCTCCCCAGACTGTCAACCTGTACTTGACCCAGCCCAACTTCTTGGAGTCTACTCTGAAGCAGGGAGGCAACCAGAAGGAGACACTCGAGACGATCCGCAACTACCTCACAACCGAGCGGCCACGAACTTTCGAGGACTGTATCGCCTGGGCCCGTCGACTCTTTGAGACCGAGTTCGCCAACAAGATTCAGCAACTTCTGTACAACTTCCCCAAGGACTCCGAGACATCGTCTGGAACACCCTTCTGGTCTGGTCCCAAGCGTGCTCCGGATGCGCTCAAGTTTGATCCCAACAACCCGACACACTTTGGGTTCATCGTGGCCGCTGCCAACCTCCACGCCTTCAACTACGACATCAAGTCGCCTGGAACTGACAGGTCCATCTACCTCCGGGAACTGGACAATGTCATTGTGCCCGATTTCACCCCCGACTCGAGCGTGAAGATTCAGGCGGATGATAAGGAGCCCGAGCCCGTAAGCAACTACACTGCCCCTGGAAGATGAGGAACTAATGGGATCTAGGAACCGGAGGCAAGCAGCTTCGACGACAACGATGAGCTGGATAAGCTGACGGCTAGCCTGCCCGCACCCAACACCCTGTCCGGCTTCCAGCTGGTGCCTGTGGATTTTGAGAAGGACGACGACTCGAACCACCACATCGACTTTATTACTGCTTGCAGTAACTTGAGAGCGGAGAACTACAAGATCGAGCCCGCTGATCGCCACAAGACGAAGTTCATTGCTGGCAAGATCATTCCCGCCATTGCCACTACAACGGCCCTGGTCACCGGCCTGGTGGTCCTGGAGCTGTTCAAGATCATTGATGGCAAGGACGATATCGAGCAGTACAAGAACGGTTTCATCAACCTGGCTCTGCCCTTCTTTGGCTTCAGTGAGCCCATCGCCAGTCCCAAGGTGGTGTACAAGGGACCTGAGGGTGACGTGACACTGGACAAGATTTGGGATCGATTCGAGATTGAGGATATTACTCTGAGGGAGCTTTTGGATACCTTCAAGGAGAAGGGACTGAGCATCAGCATGCTCAGCTCAGGAGTCAGCCTTCTGTATGCCTCCTTCTTCCCTCCCGCCAAGTTGAAGGAGCGATATGAGATGAAGCTGAGCAAGCTTGTGGAGACTATCTCGAAGAAGCCTATCCCTGAGCATCAGAAGGAGGTCATCTTTGAGATTGTAGCGGAGGATCTTGCCGAGGAGGACGTGGAGGTCCCCTACATCAAGGTCAAGATTGCATAAGTCAGATGAGAATGTTATGTCGGTCATTCAGATATGTAAGGAAGCGATAGAAGGAACAGAGTGCGAAAGAGCACACGAATAAAGGATGAGCGAATTACTAAAGATAGATGAAATCCATTATGCTTGATGTGACTATGAAGGTGTTGCATCGCTTTGAACATGCTGTTTACGCTGGCCGGGATGGTGTAGTGATGCCTCATGGCATTGAGTGAACGGAATGCGGGGTAGCCGAGACAACCTTACTCAGGGACTCCAGAGAGGTACAGGTACAGTTTGGAAGACAAGATCTTGTGAAGAAAGACGTGTTTGAGGCCAATAGCCGGGCGTGCATACAACAGTTTTTTACCTAGCTTCACATCCAAGTGGTTTACGAAGGCTCATGTCATGATGAATGGGCAGCTTATCAAGACAAGACAGCGAATTAACTAAGCGGCACGCAGGCGAGTGGGGGCGACCCATTACGCCACGATTATGAAATCGGAGACGCACAGCTCTAGGAAGGGATAGCTCGACCAGCAGGGAGCTCTCGAAAGAACCAACAGATTGTAAGGCTGGGCTCTGCCTGCGTGAAGTAGTTAGGCCGCACATGGTGAGGGGCTGGCTGCTGAGCAAGTCTTAGTGAGCAAGGGTGATGCAGCGTTTTTGCTTGAGAGAGGAGGGGTCAAGTATAAAGAGGTTGCTTGTCGCCGTCATTAATCGAGCTTGGTTCCGCTTTGTGAAATGTCGATGCAAGCATTGAGGATTCGAGCATTTGGAGCTTGGAACCAGAACCTACTTTTGAAGCAGAAGCAGCAGTCTGTAAGATCTTTGACGCATCTTGCGAATTCGGTGAAGCCATCGCCGACAACAGCACCCAAGTTTAGCATCCAGTTTTCAAATCAGACCAGAATGGTTAGTTGATGCTCGTATTTGTTCTTGGTTACGATTTGCTAACACAATCATAGGCAAGCACCGAGTCGAAGGTCACCGACTGGGTGAAACCCGGCGACAAGTCTGGAGAGTTTAAGCGTCAAGTCAGTTCATTCCGCGACTGGATCTCTCGAGAGCCCGGCGCCCAGTACCCCCCCGAGAAGGGCCGCTACCACCTCTACGTGAGCTACGCATGCCCGTGGGCGTGCCGCACCCTCATCGCCCGACGCCTCAAGGGTCTTGAGGACATCATCTCCTTCTCTGTGGTGCACTGGCACCTTGGACAGGGCGGCTGGCGCTTTGTGACCAAGGAGGATGGTGATGTTCCTGGAGAGAATGTTGTGCCTGACCCGATTGAGGGCCATGAGGCTTTCACGCACCTGAAGGAGGTGTACTTTGAGAGTGAGAAGGATTATCAGGGACGATTCACTGTGCCGGTGCTGTACGACAAGAAGACCAAGAGGATTGTGAGCAACGAGAGCAGTGAGATTCTGCGCATGTTTGGCACTGAGGTAAGTTGCTTGCTCTCTCGTAATCCGACCTGATCACTAACACACAGGCAGTTCGATGACCTCCTGGACGAGGAGCACAAGGCCATCCAGCTGTACCCCGAGAACCTGCAGAAGCAGATTGAGGAGACGCACGAGTGGACGTACGACCTCATCAACAACGGCGTGTACAAGTCTGGCTTTGCCACGACGAGCGAGGCGTACGAGCGCAACGTGGTGGCGCTCTTTGAGGCGCTGGACCGCGCCGAGAAGCATCTCGCATCGCAGGAAGGCCCATACTACTTTGGAGCCAACATCACCGAAGCCGACATTAGACTGTGAGTTTTTCGTTCTTTCTCCCAACTCGTTGTATATCCTAACACCCTTCAGGTTCGTCACCATCATCCGCTTCGACCCTGTTTACGTGCAGCACTTCAAGTGCAACATCCGCGACATCCGCTCCGGGTACCCGGCACTGCACCGGTGGATGCGCAACCTATACTGGAACGTCCCTGCGTTCAAGGAGACGACGCAGTTTGAGCACATCAAGTGGCACTACACGAGGAGCCACACCCAGATCAATCCCTTTGCGATCACTCCCGTCGGCCCGCTGCCGCACATCCTGCCGCTAGACGAGGAGGTTGTGGCTGTTGGGGCGGCTCTGCAGAAGTAGATGATCTATAGATGCTGAAATGAAACTTGAATTTGAATGAAGATGAGGATTTGATCCAGGCTTGTCTTGTTCGCTTGTCTTTATTTTGGGCGATGTGTCAGTTTTCAAGATTGTTGGCGTCTTGCTCGTACTGAAAACAGTTTGATCAGATCAACAAGGGATTTGACATTGGATGCCACTAAGAAACCATGGATATCAGTAAATCCTTATCCGTATCTTGTAATTGTACAGTATTGAATAGCAGTCCGAGAGTAAGAGAGAGGGATCACAAAATGGTATCCTCATAGAACCCCTTGAAACGAATTATTCGATCCTTACGCCGGAGTGATCTAGGAATGTGGGCCAAATATCCGCTCCCATCGACAAAGCGATAGCTCCGTCAACTCGAGGCTCCGAATGGCCTCTACTAGCCCGTCAAAGAAAGCCGAGTCCGGTGCCGGTGCCAAAGCCGGGCAGGCAGCTTGTCTGGGTACCTCGATGGGCAGAGCATCGCGCGTACCCACACAGGTAGCTGGGCAACGTCGCGTGGGCGAGGGCGAGCTCCAGGGAACAACTTGCCACTGAGAACACCCCTAGCACGGACGCGTTCAGGCATTCACAGCGTGCTTTGAGTGCGTGCAGCGTCCGCAGAGGTACCTGCCATGGTACGAAGCTTTGGGTCGAGAGCAAGGTATCTGTCGTCTCTCTCTCCTCCCGTCCCTCCACCTCTCACCACGGGATCACAATCCGTCTCCAAACCCAAACCCTCCGCCCCAAAAACGTTCGTCCAACAACCATCACCCGGAACCAGATTTACCAGCTCATCATTCGCTCTTCTTCCCAAAACAAAAGACGACCCATTTTCATTATTCGCTAAACGCCCTTTTTGAACTTGTACAACTGTCACTACGACGCTAGAGCGCTAGGACACCAGCCCTTGGGCCCTCTCGCCTCCCTCTCCGTCTCCCACTGGCACTGCGACCGCCCGCCTCCACCTCCTCCTCGCAACCACGTCAAGCCACCAAAAAACATCTCTCGACTTCTACATTCCCCCTCTATTGCCATCCTGTTTATCGTTACACAATATCTTAGTATTTCCACCTGCGACGACAACGACTACCACAACCACCAACAGCGAAGCGACCTCCTTGTAGCACACCCCTGTCCTCTTGCCGCAAGCCCTTGGCCCTCTGAGGCTTGGTTCGAGAAAGCCAGCAGAGCCCAGCCCAGCTGTTGGCTCCACATTTGGCTCGCCTTGTCCAGCCAGCACCACCACCTTAGGACGTCACCCTCCTCCGCCATCTCATCCAATATCTGTCACGCTCAGCTCTCGCCTTGTCGCTCGACGCTATCGCCCGAGATCCCTTGACGATAATACATTCACGCTTCCTCGCCGACTCACTGACTGACCTACCACTGATCGATCGACCTGCTCTCCACCCACCGCCGCTGCTATCGCCTCCGTTACCGCATCTCCGCCTCGCCACGTTTCCTCGTCACACCTATCGAGAATCAGCCTTGAAGGCCATAACTCGCTTGTCGCCCTGAACGCGAACCCGCCGCTCTTCCCATAAGACTCAAAGCTCCTATAATACCCTTGGTGTGCGCCTGAATTCTCCTGGGAATCACTTCTCTCTTCTCCTGTGCGACCGTCTCCTCTCTCGGATGCGCATCGCATCTTCAGATTCCATACCATGATGGCTGTTCGATACACAGCTGAAACACTGCTGTTCTTGCGGGATTCACCGCTATGTATAAAACCTCCAAACCTCCCTCCTGCCGAGGATTGGATGGGGTAAGTACCAAGTACTTTCAGCTGCTGATATCAATCTCCTGACCTCGTGCCTCAGACCCCCACCTGAACCAAACCGTACCCAGAACAAGACGACCGGTGATCGACCTCGATCGAATGACAACCCTCTCCTTGACCAGACCAACCGCCGTCCCGGTGTTGAGAGACATGTTTCACGGAACAGTGCCAGTCGGTTCCCCCTGGATTGAACCCCATGCTTGACATGTGCTGACCGATGCGCAATTGCTTAGACCCTGAAGATCTCGTTTTTGCCCCCCCTCGAATGGCCTTTGCTTCAGCCCGAGGCAACAAATCTACCGAAAATGACAAGAGCGCGAAAGACTCTGATGCTCCAGCCCGTTTCGGCAACTTCCGAAGTCGCAATGGCGATTTAGAAAACGATCGGTTCCGCGAAGGTCGCAACAGCAATGGCTTCCGTCGCCGTGATGGAACTGAGGGTGAATCTGACGGTTGGAGTACGGTGAAGCCTCGCAAGAGTTTTGGCCACGAAGGCGCTGAGCGCTTCCATGGACGTATGGGAGGCAACTTCCGTGACGGCGGGCGACAGCCCAGAGACCGCGATGACCGCGAAGCTACTCGAGATCGCCCGGCGCGAAACTTTGACTCGTTCTCCCGAGACAAAGATGGCGACGACAATGACCGATCTCGAAACGGACCGAATCGAAACAAGTCTGAGTCGTGGTACAAGAACGAGCCTAGTACCAACACGAATGAAACATCAACCCCTGATAAGCGGGAGCGCATAGACCGCGCAAAGAGCTGGAGAGATCGTGATACTTCCGCCGAGGTTGCGGATGATCGCTCCAATAACCGCACGCATGAGAGACGTTGGGGACGTGATCGAGACCAGCGAGTCGAGCGCGAACCCGAATGGCTTGATGAACCTCTTGAGGAGCATCCTGAAGCCCACACGCAGCAGGATTTCCAGAAATGGATGGAGGAGATGAAGAAGGCCAAGGCTGGCATTCCCGCCGCTCCCCCCAAGTCTGCAGCTGTCGAGGCGGCTGAAGCTGTTGTCGAGGCTGAAAAGCCTCCAGTGCAATCTGCTCCAGCAGTGGAATCTGGTCCTGACAAGTTCTTTATGGCCTTTGCGTCCAATGCTGGTCTCGACACGCCAGGCGCTAACGAGGCCAAGGAGCCCGTCGCCGCCAGCAAGCCCAAGCCGACTGGAAAGTCTTCGAGGTTCACTTCGTTCTTTTCCCAGCCTCAGGAGGAACCTCGAGGAAAGACTGAGCCTCCCACTCCCATGACTGGACCACCTATTAATGGCGGCATTCCCCTGCCTCTGCCTCTGCCTACTGCCTCGGGCCCAGCCCCTGGACCCGAGGATGAGCGACAGGCTTTCCAGCAACTCCTTGCGAAGCTGCAGAAGCAGACAATGAGCGCCACACCCCCCGGTCCTTCACCTTTCGCTGCCCCTCAGGGCACGCCGCCCAATGCTGGTAGACCGAACCCCATGGCCTCGCCCGGATCGCCTTTCCAGCAATACGGAGGTGACCGCCGAATGGACGGCCCACCCATGGGCCGACCTCCGCCCCAACACGTCCAGGAGATTCTCGCTCCCCGACCGCAGCCGCAGTCTGCTCGTCCCGATCAGCTCCTCCAGGACCTTGTGGGTCAACGCCAGCGCGCCCCTAGCCAGGGATCTGGCCGCCCTGACGCCGCCCGCAACAACAACAATGCCGAGTTCTTGATGAACCTCATGAGAGCGCCGCAAGACATGCAGCGCAACGAACTGTTGATGCGTATGGGACCCCAGCCGCAAAAGCCTGGACAGATGCCTCCTCAGCTCAACGACCGGGAGCCCGACTTCCCTAGGGATGACCGCGGCCCGCAGCGTATGCGCCATCAGCCGCCGCCCGGCTTCCCCATGGAAGAACGCTTCCACAACCCCCCTGACGCCGATGGTCGACCCAACCAACCGACCCAGATCTTGCAACGTCCACCTCCGCCCCCAGGCCTGGACCAGATGCCACCCAGTTGGATGCCAGGCGGCGGCCAGATGCCTCCTCCTCAGCAGCGAGGTCCTATGATCCCTCCTCCAGGCTTGGCTGGTGGTCCTGGTGGCCCTGGCCCCAACCGCAACATGCCCATGCCTCACATGTTCCCACCAAACTTCCCTGCCGGCGCGATGCCACCTCCTCCCGAGGCCATGGGCGGTATGCCCCCTCGTAACATGCCTCCGCCTCCGCCCGGCTTCTTCGCCGGCCCACCTCACGGCTTCCTCCCCCCAGGCCTCGGTGGCTTTAACGGACCTCCTGGACCCGACTTCCCCGGCGGTCCCTTCGAGGGCCGAGGTATGCCTCCTGCTGGTAACCCCGGCCGCGGCGCCACCTTTGGCAGACCTTAAAGCTACTCTCCCGAACTGCCATGCTTCAACCCCCCCCTCGGCCACTTGGAGCGGAGTTTCCCCCTCCAAGTGCACCGCACATGTACGAAATCTATCAACAGCCTGTCTCAAACCACATTGGAACAAAAAGCGTCTCGCTTCTCCACTAGCGAAATGCTTTTTTTTCTTTACACTACTGTGTGACCACCAACCGGAGAAAAGAAAAAAGAGGAAAAACCGCAACCATATCAACAACCTGAGAGCTTGGAAAGCAGTGGCGGACCAACGTTCAACGCCTCCTGCAGATAGTACTTGTTTTGTGAAACAAACCTGTCCCTTTTTTATTTTATTATTCTTTTTTTATCTTTTTTGTTTTGGAAGCAAGGCGATGGGGAAGGGGACAACAGGGAATAGGCATGGAGGCAAAAATTCGGTTGTTTGTTAGGTAGTGGGTTCAAATGGATTGGTTGATAGGCAACTTGATGTTTCTTGTCGTCATGTAATGTGTGTGCCTTGTGTGAGAATAACTCTTATGAGGCGAGACATGTCGTTATTCAGGCCAGGCAGGGGAGCGAAGAAGCGTTGGAAAAAGAGATAGCTTTCAACACCACCAACAACAAACTCATCACACGGAAAACTTGTATATACACAGGCTAGCCCTTTTATGTACACTTTACCACCCATTTAGAGCAAGCAAGCAAGCAAGCAAGACATGTTGATTCGTCGTGAGACTAAAAGGCAAAACGCAGACAACGAAGAGAGGAAGAAGAAACGCCACGCTCCGTCGAGGGCTGCAAAGAACCAAAAAGGGTACAACACGAACTATAGTTTACCTGCTTTCATCGATCGCCACCCAACACAACAACAACCTCTTCGTATCGCCAAGATATAGTAGATGGCCCCTCACCTCACACAGGGCACTTTTCTTCCCAGCCTGTACTTGAAGAGCTCCTGTCACCTTTCCTCCGACCAGGCGTCGTGAGCTCCTCTGTTGAATCTTCGGTCCCAGTCGTATCAGACCGCCGAGCCAGCGGCGACACTGCAGCCGCGGAAGAAACACTCCCGCTGGAAGAGCCCTACTTCTTTATACCCAGGAAATTTCTCCGCTTCTTCTCTTTGTGGTATTTGCCACCATCCTCTTGATGATATCCGCTGCCGCTGTGGTGCGAGTTCGGTCGTGAGGTGCCGTTGCTGCCGCCGTGCGGGTTCAGCGACATGTTGCCCATGGCTGCCGTAGGGGGTGCGTTCCCAGGGCGAGGCTGGGCAGGGAGACCACCGGGAATTGGCCGCCGTGCTGGACCGCCAGGCTGCTGTGGAGGTGGCTGTTGTTGAGGTGGAGGGCGAGGAGGTGCCGGGCGCTCATACAGGTGTGCTGGTGCATGTCTCTTGGGCCGTTCCAGAGGTAGGTCGAGCTGTCGCTTGTCTCGGCTCAAGTCACCAACTTGACGGACAAAGAGCTGAGGCGAGAGCATGTGCGAGGTTGCCAGGATAATATCGCGGCTCTTCTCAGCGCCAACTTCGTAGCATGCACGGCTCTCACTGTAAGTCGCACCTCCAGCCATGAAGATGATGATTCTCTGTCGGTTCTCCGGCGGACGGCGTCCCGCTGCTGCCCAATTTGGTCGGCCGGCGCGTAGAGATCCTCCCTGTGCTATCAGAAGGTCCTCATTAGGGTCCAACGGAGGTTTCACATATGGGAAGTGTGTCTGTTCTAGCACGCCTCTTGCGAGAGCATCCAGCATGTGCTTCAGAGCCGGTTCGAAGCGAGCCAGACCGTACTCCTCGCTCAGCTGGGTCGCCTTCGTGTCGATGGGGAATAGGGGCGGAGGAGGCTGGCGCACGTCCTTGAGCTCATGTGTCATGAGTCCGCCGAGCTGCGCAAAGTTCTCTACAGCTTGGCACTCTGTCTGTGGGAGGCCCGAATGGGCGAGAAGTCTCTTGATATCCTCCTTGATAACGCCGTCCCGGTAGAGAATGAACATGACGATGAGTCGAAATCGATCCGGGAGCGACACGGCCTCATCATCCAACAGTCGTACTACGGAGTCGAGCACGTTCTTGGGCCTCCGGAAGTCCTCGTCTAGCCCGGTTGCCAGAGTCTGCTCTACGTTGGAAATGTCCATCAGCTTGTGCTTCTGGAATATGTTCATGCATTCTTGCGCCATGGTGAGGTGCAGTGAATAAGCCTCCTTCATCTCCTGGAACTGCGGTAGGCCTGCCAACATGTCGCGAATCGTGTTCAGGTTGGTCGTGTCGGCGTTCTCGTTGGTGAAGTGTGGGTTCTGCGCGAGGAACTTTTGGAAATCGTCCATCAGCTTGGAAATGGTATCCTTCATGTGCCTGTGTCGGTTATCCACCCAGATTTTGTCCTTTTCCGCGAGCTCCATATCCTTCTCTTCTGCTTCAGGAGTTCCCTCGTTGATGGTGGTGCGGTAGGTGACCTTGTCGCCGTCCTTGATAGGTAGTAGGTCGTGTGCCATGGCTTGGTAGGTGAACTCGTGTACAAGTGGTGCCATCAAATCCATCGATCGATCCGTGATCATCAGCGTCGCTTGCGGTCGCTGCGAGGGAGGCGGGAAGTTGGTATCCCATTGCGCATAGCCATCCAGCTCTTCTTGCACGAATCGAGCCAAGTGTGTGCAGAGGACGCTCGCTTCGTGAAGCGCACCCGCGGGCTTGTAGTATCGGACCTTGGGGTATTCTCCAAGAGTAATACAAAGACCGGCGATCTGTTTCTAGATTAATGACCAGAATTTGGGCTGGCGCACACTGTCGGCCTACCTTCTGTGCTAGGCTCTTCATATGCTGGGGAACCAATGCGTTGCATGACGGGTGGTAGAGCATAGGGAAGCTCCAGGGGTCTCGGAAGGTGACCAGATGAGACTCTCGAGGAACAAAGTCGATAAAGAGAGTTTGGAAACCGGCGCGAAGCTGGCGAGCCCCGGGGAAATCGTCAATCTTGCGTCGCAGTGAGGGGTCGAGCAGTCCAGTCCAGACAAGGTAGGAGCTGCGATAGCGTCGCATTTCATAGTCGGCAAGAAGGCAATCGACGGCGAAAGGCTCGGGGGAGAGGATGTAGATGGCATCCATCTCAGGGTTTGGTTCGCGACGACTCTCGATGAGCTCGATAGCTAGACGGAGGAGTAAGGTCAGCCAAGAGGCTTCGCTGACAGTGGCTGGGGGGCATTTGGATGGGTGGACGGACTGGCGATGTTGTTGTTGAGAATGTCATCTTCCTTAACGACATTGTAAATAATCTTCTTGGAGTTCTCATCGACGATTAGGCATTTCCACTGGAAGGCGGAGTGTTAACTGTTGAACTTGATAAGCTTGGCGGAGGGATGTTATAGCTTACGTCTCCTCGGGTGATCTGTTTAATCTGCTCCAGAATGGCTGGCGATGCGCGTCAACAGAATGGCCCATGGCCATGGCTTAGAGTCAATCAGACGTACCATCGTGCTGCTCTTGAATGACGGACAGCCCCATGGTGAATGCTGTAGGCGGGCTGCCCCGTCACGTCGTTGGGTACAGAGGGAGGATGCTGGGCGGAAGCAGGAATGGTCGGAATGGGAGTCGCGACAAGAAAAGGAGGAGGTTGAAGAGATTCTAGGATGACAGACTTGAAACCAAGACCAAGGAGAAGCGCGACAGCGTCAGAGCCAAAGGTGAAGCCAAACCAAGTCGTCTACGATTGAGTGTCGAAGATCCCAAGTTTGGGTCTCAACTCAGGAGTATGGCGGGGTTTCATTCAAGCCCGCACCCAAGGCCCCATGGATGGCACCTGCGCATGAAGTGGATCCCGGCCTCTGGTCCTGGAGGCTCTGTCCTTAGCGCACCCCAGTTGGTTGGCTGGTGATGGTCGCTGTGAGAGTGAGTCCGCTGTAGGACAGCCCGAGGCCCGCTGTAGCCTGCCCCCAAGGACTCACACTGGGGTGAGCTGTTTGGCTGCGGAGCGGTGTGTGACGGCGCCGCTGCAGCCGATGAGGTCATCACCAAAAGCTTGGGTTAGTATATTTGGACTTCGTTCGAGACTGGAGAGTGAGCCAAGGTTGGCAAACCATCTATTTGATTTGCATCCGCTATCTACATGCATGAATAATTCAGGGTCCGTGTCAGCTTGATGTTCCGTCTCAGAACAACTGTTTCGGGTTGATATCCATTTCTTTAAACAGATGTGCCAGCAAATACTGGTTGGTACCTCTGACGTCTGTAGTGAGTGAGTGCCTATGGGCCACCATTATGTGTAATCTTATTTGTTAGTCCAGGTTTGTTAATATGGCATTCTATGACACTGCCTATGGATAGGTATTCATGAATAGATATCCGTCAATCCAGGACAGCGACGACTCACATCTCATAGACCTTCGCTTGCATCCCTAGGTAGCGGTGAGTCCTACCGGACTAGATGCAGGTCCTCAGCCGCGTTACGCAGCCTCCACCAGTTCACGGACAGTTCATACCTATCGTCACCTTCAGCCAAGGCATTTTGGCAGTCCCGCGACACACTATAGGTTCTTCCGCACCTCATGATGTTGGTTTGCATCCAGCTTGGCCCTGTCATCTGTCACTTCCGTCTCCCCTCAGGTACCTCTCAACATCGACCCTCCCGTAAATCTCCCCTTGTAGTCGTTCATTTCGTTGTCGTTCCTTTGCTGCCAATTGCCGCATCTCCTTGCGATTTAGCGGTTTTGGCTTCTCTTCCTTCTCTTTCTTCTGAATGTGCTCTGGCACGGTTGCGCCGACTCCCAGAGTATCCTCCTTGGTCACCACCTTGATCGGGTACCGCATGCCTTCACCATCGCGGCCGAGACCTTGCCGGGCATCAGGATCCCATCCTTGTGACTTGAGAGCCCGCAGTCCCATGCGGGACCGGTCAAGAGCTGAGGGTGGATGGGAGTGTTTTAGTGAGACCTGATGGGCCATGGATGCTTCATGAGGTTGGGACGTAGAGTTAACGGGGAGCTCGCAGACAGGGCATATTTCAGCTGTCTCCTGGCCAGACTCCTTGGTGTCGGGCTCGGATTTCAACACGATACTGGCGTATAAATCTCCGATGGACGTATCTGTCGCTTTCGCAGGCGTCACGGTTGTTGTGACACCAGCATCTGGATCTTGGGCGGGGACAAACTCAACCCGCTTGCGCTTCAACCCTGCACCAAAGGCGCGCTTGTGATGCAGGGGAATATCCTCTTCGTCATGGCTCTCATCAGAAGCGTCGTCTCTGAATCGTCGCATTTGACAGTGGCTCCCGTCGTGAGCGGTGGCGGATGGTGTTTTAGGCAGGAACTGGAGGTGCTTGAGACACGGGTCAGGTCCATGTGGATGGTTGTTGTGTGACCCGAGGAGAGTTTGGTACCTGAGGCTTCCACTCTGGAATGTGCAGAGTGCAGCCTCGAAAGTGAGACTGCTTCTTTCACAAACCCAAATCAGACACCAAACCAGCATTTCATCGAGTGTAATCCAACCAGTTACATGTACGATATCCATTAATCAACGAGACGTTTCTTTGCGAGAGCCAGCTTCTTCCAGCATGGAGAACCAGCACTTGACTTCAGAGCCTTCTCTCTACGTCTTGCGGCTCCCATCTCGTCCATTGGACTTTACCCTTAGCGACAACTTGCCTCCCCTTCCATCGGATTGGGACTTTCTTCCTCGGCCATCTACGACCCCGTTTCCTTTCTTGGACCGTCTCCCCCCAGAACTGTTTCACATCATCATTTCTCAACTTGACCTCGCCTCTCTACATGCCCTCCGGCGAACCAATAGACGAGCCGCCGAGCTGCTCTACTCCCATTCCGAGTACAACGCTCTCATCACCCATGCTTGGGATGCAGTCCGCGGCGCTCTATGCATCGACACAGCCAAGATTATCACCTGCAAGCAATTGCACGAGAAGCTCTGTACCGAAAAATGCGACGGCTGTGGTGATTTCGGCGGCTATCTTTACCTCCTCACCTGCAAGCGAGTGTGCTTCGTCTGCTTCTCTGAAAGGAAACGCTACTTTCCTGTGCCGCCAAGCCTCGCATGTCGCAAGTATTGGATCAGCAGCGAGGTTGTCGACACACTGCCTCACATGAAAGTGATGCCCGGCGTATACTCGCCAGCCCGTGTCGCCAGTGTCGAGTCTGTATTTGTAGACTCCGAAAGCGCCCTCAATGCCGGTCTCGAAATTCACGGGTCATCCGATGTCATGACCGAAACTGTCATAGAGAAGGAGATGGAAAGGATAAACGAATATTCTCGAAGGCGATACGAGGCGGCATTCTCTGAGGAAGATCCTAAGCCTTTCGTTGAGCCTCCTGAAGTCTTCCTCTCTCGATGCGATGAAAGAGTGAACAATCCGCACCGCTTTTTGGCCATCGTTCCGGCGCCGTGGCTCAACAAGTCGAAACAATTGACGGAACAAGGCTTCCACTGCATCGGGTGTGAGGACCTGGAAAAGATGCCTTTTCATCACCGACGGAGATTCACAGCGACCTCATTTGAGGAGCATTTGGGAGAATGTGGCGAGATCAACCAGGGAAAACATGCCAAATTCGGGTCTGAGGATGATCAAGATGAAGACCAAGGCGAAGACCAAGGCGAAGACCAAGGCGAAGATCCAGACGACGAGGATCCGCGAATGCGTAACCTGGGCCAACTTGAGATGATGGCATTGTTTAGGTTATGGTTCTGAGCGAACATCAAGAATTCTTCTCAGCTGGACAAGACATTCTGCCAAGATGGATGGAGCGGCACTTGAGATGCTTCGGAAACAGCACAGGTCAGCAATTCGCAACTCGAAGCCAAGTGACGTAGTTGGCTCCATTTACGGCCATGCAAGATCGGCCGACCTGACCTGGTACCGCATTATCCTTCTCTTGGGCTTCTCGCAACTCGCTTGGAACGTTCCATGCATTCTTTGTCAGGCAAGCCACCTGCTTCCAAAGCAAGGGCTTGATGCCGACTCATACAAAGCTGAAGGGTTGAATGGGTTGCTTGCCGAACCACCGAACTCAACATCCCAATCAGATACCCTGCACACTCCACAGGAGGACCGTTATTCCCGCATGCTTTTCGGCCTTCGCGATGATATCGTCGAGACATGTCGACAGGGGTGTCATTTCGCGTCTCGGTTTCTATTTTCGCTCTTCGGATCTGGTTGTCGCTGGTACTTTGCTATCTAAGCATCAACACCATGAGCGGTAAAGATGTCACAGCTCCGGAAGCCGGAACATGGAAAACGCCAATTGTCGTGCCGTCTAACCGCCCAGGCTAAACGTTGCGCCTGCAGGGAATCGGAATGGCTTGCACAGCTACAACAAGCATAATTCTCTGTGCCATCGTGTGATAACTCACCATGGATCTGGGTATAAATATATCTGCCTCTGCGTCCACACTCGATATTCTCAGACCAGTCTACAATTCTACTCAGCACACAAATCCCTAATAAAGCCTTCGCATCCTTTTTCACTCAGAAACTACAGCCAACTTTCGCTTTCACCATGTCGACAACTGATATACCCAGCGGCCATCCCAAGGTCATTGTCAACACTGGAGCCAAGAATGTATGTGCCTGGAGATCACAACGATAAGACGACCCAGAACACTTACAGCTTCAGGTCTCTTTCTATACTCCCATCCAGGATCCTCCCGCGGGAACACCATGGGATCCCCAGCCAGAAGGCACCCTCTTCTCACCTCTCAAGCTCCGAAACCTCACTCTCCGTAACCGCATTATCGTGTCACCTATGTGCCAGTGCGTCGTCTTTCCCATCAACTCTTGAGTTATACTAAACTTCGCGTAGATACTCCGCTAAGGATGGCTACATGACCCCTTGGCATAAGCAGCATCTCGGCAGTTTCGCAGCCCGTGGTGCTTCGCTCATCATTACCGAAGTCCACTCTGTCTCACCCGAGGGCCGTATCAGCCCTCAGGATGCAGGCATCTGGGAAGATGGACAGATGGTGCCTTTGAAGGAGGTTGTCGAGTTTGTGCACAGCCAAAATAGCAAGATCGCTATCCAAATGGGACATGCTGGAAGAAAGGCGAGCACCGTCGTGCCTTGGCTTGATCGCAAGGCCGTGGCCGTCAAGGAGGTGGGATAAACAAGATACTTGAACTTTCAGAGCACACATGCTAACCTGCTCTAGGCCGACGGCTGGCCAGACGAAGTTGTCGCACCGAGCGCCATCCCTTTCAGTCCAGAGACTTTAGTCCCCAAGGAGATGACCACAGAGGACATTGCCAAGTTCAAGCGGGACTGGGTTGCGGGCGTCAAGAGAGCACTCGTGGTTGGCTTCGACGTGAGTCTCTGAGCTTTTATTACTCGCCAATCAGTACTAACAACAACAGGCCATCGAGATTCACGCCGCTCACGGCTACCTTCTCAACTCTTTCCTCTCGCCAGCCTCCAACCAGCGAACAGATGAATACGGCGGTTCTTTCGAGAACCGAACCCGTCTTCTCATTGAAATCGTCCAACTTACTCGCACTATCGTCCCTGCAGACTTTCCTCTGCTGGTCCGCATGCCTGGCACGGACTACCTCGACTTTGACCCCTCTTTGCCACAGTGGCATATCGAGGAAGCTGGCAAGCTAGGCAGAATCCTGGCGGGCGAGGGTGTCGATCTGCTCGACATCTCGGGCGGCGGCCTGGACAGCCGACAAAAGATCACCGCCGGCCCTGGCTACCAGGTCCCCTGGGCCGCGGCCGTGAAGAAGGCCGTCGATGGAACAGGGGTCTCGGTGACTGCCGTGGGCAGCATCACTTCCGGGAAGCAGGCCCAGGGCTATTTAAGTGATGGCTCCGTCGACGCTGTGCTGGTTGGCCGTGGGTTCCTCAAGGACCCCAACCTTGTGTGGCACTGGGCTGACGAGCTGGATATCGACATTCATGTCGCGGCTCAATGTATGTGCTGTGTGATCTGCTGTTATCTAACCCTGCTAACTATGTCGATAGATGGATGGGGTTTTGGCATGACCCGTACGCACCGACACAAGAGGCATTGAACCTGGAACTGGAGTGCTTCGAGTATCATAGTGTTATTGGTAATGATCTCGTTTCTTGATAGAGAGGCGTTTGGTATAGAGGATGGCTGTTCTGGGTCAATGGGATCTCACATGATAGAAAAATAGTAGACAATTTGACCGTATTTCACCTGCACAGGGTGGTTGTTAGTCAAAACCCGCTCATGGGAACAGCTCAAAGTTCAGGTAATCAAGGGAAAGGCCGTGTATATTCGTTATCCTTCATAACTCGTAACATATCCAGAAAATATTCAGCTCATGCATAAGCACTACTCTTCCGCCGCATAGCTCGCACCTTCTGCTGCGTCCTCGCTCTCTGCAACCTTTCATCGTCCATGGCCTGGCGCCATGAGCAGTCCGAGGCAAACTCGCATGTTCTACACTTGAAAGCCTCTTCTATATCCACGCCCTTGGCCCTTCGCTCACCTCGCCACCAGGCCATGTAGTTGGCGAGGAAGGCGTCCAGTGCTTGTCTAGAAACGGGGAAATCGTGGACGTCAATCTCTTGACCGTCACTACGATGGACATATTGGACGCGGAGCATGTGGCCGAGGGTATGTTCGCCGTGTGGAAATGTGAGATCCATCTCGTGCTCGACGAGTGGTATGAGCTCCCGTAGGGTCCGATACTGTAGTAAATCGGGACCTGCTGATGATGAGCTCCGATAGCTCGATGAACGGTGGTCCTCTGTGGCCGAAACCTCCGCCTCCGAAGCGTCCACGAATATCTCATCATGAAGGCTCCCGACCTGAGCGATGAAGGTGTCCGAGAAAGTGTCGTCGGGGTCGAGTCCGTATCGCCGGAAGACCTTGAGGAAGTTGAGCCTGCCAGCCGCCATGTCGGACAAAAATCGATGATACAGTAATAACTGAATTTTGGCAGGTCTGATGAGGGCGTTTGACGGGGGAGCATACGAGCCTCGAGTTTTGACGTCTGCGAGATAGATTTTTGGACCGCCATGGCTCTCACCATTTTTAGGTGGGAAGTAATCCGTTAATGTCGTCTGTTGGTAATTGCTCCGCGACTCCTGACTGGACAACTCCTCTTCGAATTCGGGATTAGGATTCTCATAGCTGACGCTGTCAATGATGCCATTCACGAGGTTGTCATCAACCATGCCCCAAACTTCCAGCTCCCGGGTAAGCCCGGTGTCTCGCAGGGTTCTCAGGCCTTGAACCAAGTTCCAGAGTCGAAGTCCAAATGCGTCTTCCTTGGTCATGATATCGATCTGGACTGTGGTATGGACCTCATCCTCAAGTTTTTGGTGGACCTTGGACCCTTGCTTCATCGCGGCCGTTCTTGTCCTCCGGCCGCCTGGTAACCGGGTGAGAGTGTACCAGTACTGCAACTCACACCAAGCACCCGAAGTGAGATCGCTCACTGTCAGAGGCTTCTTGGGGTAAGAACGAAACCGCTGTAAAGGTGAACGGCCGTCATCAAAGGGATCATCCTCGACGGAGTCAGCCTGTAGTCCCGCTGTGACAGTTGAGTCAGACTTCACAGCTGACTTGGACTCTAGGTTGGACAAAGCTTTGGTGACTAGTCGCTTGGGTCAGTTAGTGCGACGAAGTCCCATGGCAAGGTCACCACGTACGATCCGGGTAGAAAACTTCTTGGTTGAGTATGGCCGTTGAAGATAACGGCAGTGGCGTAGGGAGGCTTGAGCGAGCATAGGAGGCTTCCCTCGAGGCCTGTATATCGTCATGCCCAAGCGTTGGGCGATTCCTGGCCTCTTGGGCAACAGCCTGACCGCGAAGTCTGCCATCTGGAGCATCTATCGCCGTTATGTTCGCCTGCTGCTGTGGAGGAGCGGGGGGGTCCTTGTGTGAAGTGAGCTGGAGCAGCAACTCCTCTTCCTCGACGGAGAAATCATAGCCAAACTCGTCATCGCTGTCTGGCGTCATGATAGCCTTGGCCAGGGCATGCGATGATGAATCATGGAAGAGCAAAGAGTCTGGTGTGTCTAGGTAAATTGGGGAATGACGCGCGAGAGAACCACGGAGTCACGTGGAGAGGGTGCTGTAGGTAGGACAGGCAGGTACACAGCAATTCAGGCACCAGCTGCAGGAGCATCCAATCCTAAAATAGGAGTCGACGTTTTCATCACTGCCTCAGGTATTGGGTGCCTTGAACAACGAAAACGGTCACGTCGAAATTAGCTTCCGAGACTTTTATGTTTCTTTTGAATAAGTGAACGGAACATGCCTTACCCATCCCTGTTTTCAGCCTCGAACCACCAGAAATAGCTGCTGCCGCCCCAAGTTCGCCTTGACCATAAAACTAGCCAAAGGACGCCTTGCCGCTGTAAATACGAGCATGGCAGCCTTATGGCCCAGCGCCTATCCCCTCGCTGCGCTCTCCTGAAACCCGCTAGAACCTCGTGCACTGCACTGCGCTGCGCTACAGGAGTGGCTTGGCTGCCTGCGACCGACCGACCACGCTGGCCCGTTCTTAAACGGCCGGGGGTGGGATAGACTATCCGAGTCCTAGACTCGCCCTCCAAGGCAGCAGTCAAGTACAAAGCTTTCCCAGGATCCCTTCAAGTCCAATCGCTTGGTATCGAAATATCTCCAAAACCTACCCTCTCAAGAAAGTCAATCCCCCGACTCCGCAATGTCCAACGTCCTCCGTATGCGCCGCTGCCCCACCCCCGGGTCCGGCGCCGAACATGGCTCCGGAGCCATCAAGCCAGGCGTCGCGGACCAAGCATCGCCAAAGGTTACCTTTATGGCTCTTCCAACCGAGATCCACCTTGCTATATCTCGCATGCTCATCTACCCGGATGCTCTCTCCCTGAAACACACCAACGCCCACTTCTACAGCCTTGTCGACACGGGCGTCAACCTCAAGGTGGAATGGCTTGTGGAGAGGCGGAGCTTACACCTCGAGTGTCCCAACGATAGGAGATGTGATCTGGGTAGTGATCTCCGGTTCTGCCGCGGTAGTGTCCCGTAAGTTCTCACCCTACGAACAGCTTCTGAACAAAGCTAAATGCCATCATAGTCTTCTCATGCAACGCCGGCGAGAGCATATTGAATGCGAATCTCGGCCCGGCCTTGGTTGTCTCGTATACGGGACAAGAACATGCTCACATCGCTCAGCATTCAGCAGGAGGTTACCTCGCTGGTTGCAGGTGAAGTTGACGATAGAGGTGTGGTGGATAGTGCTCGCCATGATACCTATCGTCTGTTGCTGGGTGTGGCTGGCCGAGTTTCTTTGAGTTTTCCTTTAGTCTCAAGCCTTGTTCTTTGTTATATTATCGGTTGTCTTTATCATTACGGGAATCATACGGCGTTGGTCACGGAAGGTGGGAAGTAATCTTAATAGTCATGCTACAGAGCAGTCACAGGAGCACTTTGTTGTATGAAATAGCAAATCGAGTTAGCGAAATGTAACTGATAATCCTTTCAAGCGTGTAAATTGCTGTTCAGCAGTGGCCGGTTGTGTAGAATAGCTCCCTATCCCTTCAGTTTCGACGCTGAATACCGCATCAAGACTCGCAAATGATGCAGCTTAGGTCCAAAGCAATCTATCAAGCGGCACAATTATCTACTTTCAAATTTTCAATATGTTTGACTTGCCATGCGCAGATAGAGAGGGAGATTCTCAATGACTTGCCCGTACACGCAACGCCGCACGCCTGCAGATTGTCAAACGCCAACTAAGAGCCGGAGTCTTGATGAAACACTGGAACGTGTCCAGCAAGAACTGGACGTTAAACCCCTTGGTACTGTTCGACGTGGTGAGCCTACGTGGCGACCATGCCAGCATGAGACAACGACTACTGCATCTGGTCTCATGAGAAGTCGCATAGCGTGGAATCACATTGATGCATCTCGTATCCATCCGATATTAAACTACTGCCAGTCAGAGGTTGTCACGCGGTTGGAACCTGAAACATCAAATAGTCTGTATGCACATGTATATTGAAAGAATGAGTCAAGGTCGGATAACACTGACGTAGACTAAACTATCACAAATAGCTAGACACTCGATAAATACGCCCCCAAGGATGAGAACGAGGCAAAGGGCAGACAGACCCCGTCAGCCCCCTGAACAGTGTTCATCCCCCTCCGCCACTTCACTGCCGAAGGAGTCGTAGTCGTTGAAAAGGATGCCCCGCGGTGCAGGACATGAGAAGGGTACTAGTTGAGTATAGGCGTCCGGAGAGGCCTTCTCTGGTGATGGAAAAGCAGCAGCAGCCGGTAATGACAGAAGCGCGATATTGGTTCAACTTCAAAAGTGATAGAGAGTTATACCCCCATCTGTAGCCATGGCAGTTCCGGTCGGAGTTAAAGGAGAGTTGACTGAACGTGAGCCATAGGCATCTACAATCATCCCCCTCTAGATCTTCGACCAGCGCAGGAGCACCGCAGCCGCAATGACTGGCAGCACGCTCACCAACTCGCCAAGGCCGGCAAACTCGGGTGGAATCCTCGCGTTGACAAACGCCCCAGCAGCCAAGAGGACTGCAAAGGTGTTGTACACGAAGCTCCACAAGAAGTTGAACTTGATGCGATTGACCGACTTTCGGCTGGCATTCATCATGGTTAGGATCCCAGCCAGAGATGGACGCATGAGAACAACATCTGCAGCAGATTGCGCAACATCAGTACCCTCGTTCATGTGCACACCGATGGTGGCTTGGGTCAGCGCAACAGCGTCGTTTGTACCATCGCCGCAGAAAACGACAACGGGCTTCTTTCGATCAGCCTCGTCACCCAGAAGAATTTGGATATAGTCCTTCTTGTCAGCGGGCGAGCTTCGAGAGCGAACATTGTCACCAGCAATACCCAGCTTGGATGCCAGAGCCTGAACAGCTCCATCGTCATCGCCCGAGACCATATGGACTGAGACACCACGCTTTTGCAAGGTGTCGACAGTGGACGCAGCATCAGACCGGAGTTCATCTTCAAGGCCGTAGACCGCCTTCAACTCGTTGTTGATAGTAAAGCAAAAGACGGTATAGCCCTGAGCTAGCATCGGTAGAACAAGGTCATGGTTCGAGAGTTCCAACCAGCGAGAATTTCCAGCCCGGAGCTTCTGCCCCTTCAAAGTTGTTTCAACACCCTTTCCAGTCAAACTCTTGGGCTCAGGTACAGTCCATGCCTTGACACCCATTTCTTTGAGGTGAGCAGTAACGGCAACTGAGACGGGGTGCCGACTGTTCTCAATGAGACCCAAGAGAGGTCTAAGGGCATCCTGGTCAAGACAGTCCTGTGCAACGACCGACAGTTTTCCTCGAGTCAAAGTTCCCGTCTTGTCAAACACAACATGCGACGTCTTGTGGGCGACTTCAATAGCATCCGCAGACTTGAAGATGATACCTTTCTCAGCTGCGACTCCGCTAGCAATCACGATGACCATGGGAACTGCTAGTCCGATTGCGCAGGGGCAGGACACAATGAGAACGGTGATGGCATATGTGATAGCCTGGATGGTAGCCTCAGAGCCACTATGACCACGAACAGTCATACCAATCGCAACCCAGATGACAAAGGTGATTATTGTCAAAGTCACCACCACGGGGACAAAGTAGGAGGCAACCTGGTCTGCCAAATCCTGTAGCTTGGGCTTTGAAAGCTTAGCCTCGTCAACCATGGCGGCAATGGCATTGATGGTATTGTCGCTAGGAAGGCGATTGAGACGAACAGTCATGACTCCAGACCCGTTGATGGACCCAGCAATCACCACAGATTTGGGGTACTTTTCAACAGGTCGGGACTCGCCCGTGAGCATCGACTCGTCAACTTCCGATGAACCTGTGATGACTGTTCCATCCGTAGGAATTCTAGAGTCTGGGAGGGCTTTGAAGACATCACCATGCTGGAGAAGTCGGGCGTCAATCTCACGCTCCGTATTGGTCTTTTCATCAACGAGGATAGCTGTGGAAGCCTGGAGCGAACGGATTGAGATGGACTCGACAGCTCTCTGGCGAGCAAGAGCCGCAACCCATCGGCCAACCATGATCAGAGTCACAAGAAGAGTGCTCGTCTCAAAGAATTGACTGGTCGACAGTGGATTTCCGGCGATGAGATAGCCGAAGGAGATCACAGAGAAGATGTAGGCGGCACTAGTGCTCAGAACGATCAGCAAATCCATTTCAATGACCCTTGAGAAAACGAGAGCCTTGATCGCCTTGGGATAGAAAGGACCTGCGACGACGAATTGGACAATGGTGGCCAAGGCCAGCGAGGCCGAGGAGTAAGCCACTTCTCTCTCAGGAATTGGAGCCCAGGCCAAGACAAGAACAGGAATCGTCAAGATGGCAGATAAAAGTGTCATGTATCCGACATGACGAACATGTTTACTACCAGCCTCAAGAGAAAGGTCGCCATGAGGAGGGGCAAGTTGAATGGGAGGGCCCCAAATCTTCTCGGTGAGATCTCGAGCTCCAACGATCTTGGGATCATATGCAACTCGAACCGTTTCCTTGTCCACAAGAGTCATCTCAAGCACGCCTTCTGGCCAGGTCTGGCTTATGAACTTGGAGGCATCACCAGGCACAATGAGATCAAGGCTGGAACCGTTGTTCTGGACTCTCTCGCACTTGAACTCAGTGGTGCGTTCTAGGTGTTTGATGACTTCTTCGACTGAGCCCAGACGGAGTTCAAGGTTGAACTCGGCACGAGAAAGAACAAGGCTCGTCTTGAGGTCCTTGACGGCGGGGACAGTTGCGAGAGTCCGGTTGAGCTTGGTCTCGCAGCCAGTGCAAGTCATACCAGAGATACTGAGAACAACATGCTCTTTCCCTGCTGCCTGGTTCTCGACATCCGTGATGGTCTGGATCGGGGCGTTTTCGATCTGTAGAGAAGCATCAGGCGGACCAGAGGTGCAACAATCATCCTCGCAAGAGCCTCGGGGGCTATCAGCTTGCTTTATCTCGCAACAAGAATCGGCACAGCTAGCCTTCGAGGAGACAGTAGCTTTGCTTGGCGGCTTGCAACAAGCATCAGCACAGGCGGACTTGGGTGGCTCTTTGACAGGGACAGCCTTTGGCGTGCTGCAACAACCTTTCGCACATCCGCCAGCAGGTGCCTTGATGGTGGGTTTGGCATCAGAGCAGCAATACTTGGCGCAGCCAGACTTCTTCACGATGGGGGCTTCATTGGGCTTGGGCTGTGTGCAACAAAGGTCTGCGCAACCATCGCCAGCGGAAGACTGCTTGGCAGGCTTCTCAATGGAGCAGCAGGATGCAGCACTGTTCTTGACGGATGGGGCTTTGGGTGGCTTGTCCTTAGAGCAACAAGAACCGGGGCATTTCTTGGTGCTGGTGTCCTTGACACTGTTGTCTTTTCCAGGCTCAGAGCCAGTACTACCAGACTTGGCCGTGGAGACAATGGGGGGCTCAGACTTGGAACAGCAAGCATCGGCACAACTACTCTTGGCAGGGGGCTCCTTCGCAGGTTTGTCACCTGAACAACACGGCTTCGAGCAGCTATCCTTGACAGACGGGGTCTTGATTGGCTTGTCCTTGGAGCAACAGGAGCCAGCGCAAGCACCCATCGGGGACTTCTTGACGGACTTGCAGCTGTCGGAGCTCTTTCGCAGGCGAAGGCGGTTCTGCGCAGCCTGGTCCTTGGTGACGCTGCCGGTGCTGCAGCAGGAGTCCACCGAAGTACGGATGAGAGAGCGAGTCGACGACTTCTTGGAGCACGACTTGGCCCCGACCGACGGGCGGTCACGGGTCTCACAGCAAGACTCTTGACCGATGGCGATGAGAGCACGGCAGAGACATCCGAGGGCCTGGAGAGTCGCGCCGTAGCGATCGAGGGCAGAGAGGCTATGCTGGCCACATGCCTTGCCGTCGGTTGCTCCATTGCAACCGGAGCTGCTGGTACGACCAGTCGCGTCTGACAGCGAGGTTAGTAAACGCTGTTGCCGCTGCTTGCTTCAAACGGAAGCTATTCACCCCTGGATTGGCCAGTCAGACCGGCAGCACTCATCTTACACTCCCGCATGGCGATGCGGTCAAGGCAAGATGCATCACAGCAAGGGGAGATTTTGCCGCGGCAGCAATCCGGCGCGTCGGAGTCGTCGTTGGGCTTTTCATCCGCACAGCTGCCGGAAGCGCAGCAATTATCCGCCTCCTGGGGGACAGAGGCCTTTTGGCTGGGCTCAGATTCTCCGTCATCGCAGCAAGAATCCTGGCAGCTGGCGTTGTCTTCGACTTGAGCCGGAGCCTGTGTGACCACGGGCTCGGGCGCCGGGCCTGGGTCAGGGCGCGGACAGCAGTCGCACCCCATGGTTGAAAGGGAATCTCGAGTTTGTTGTTAGTTCAGATTTGGAGAGTCTTGTAAGGATGTTGTCAAGTTGAGCATCTCCAGAAAAGCTCCTGGCAAACGAACATGGGTATCGCTAGCCTGCCGTCTTCGGAGAGCGGCACGTGAATGGCTGCATTATCGCCAACAATGAGGAATAGGGAAACGCATAAGAAGCTGATAGATCAAAAAACAAATTTGTAATGAGTGTAACATTGCTTCAAACTTCAATGCAAGTGGCCTCGTTGGTAGCAAGTATCCTCCTATGAGGCTGGCTTCGACATGAACGTTGAAAGAATGAACCCTGTTTTCTGTGCCTGATCAATCAAACAGATAGCAAGCAATAAGTAAGAGTAAACTTGACGATATGAAATAACTTCTATCACTAGCTATTCTTAGTTTGGTGGGTGACTTCGAGCCTGTTGACGACTAGCAAAGGGTCCATAGACCCTGCTTGCCCAGCTGTCATGATTCCTCACCTGTAACTATCCGGATAGAGACCTACAGAAACGCAAGAAAGGTGTATTATACCAAGTGGATATATTGAAAATAATGAATGTTTGACAGCAAAAGCTACGGTGACCCAAGACTAAGGAGTGACCAAGGCGCTCAACATATCCCAAACACCACGCAGGAATTTCGGGGAGCTGCAGTGAAGGAGCGTTGACATTACATTCACTCCAGCGTTGGTCTATAACACAGGCCTTGAAGAGTTTCCTTAGATATCCCATCCTTGAATTCTACATTCTTCAAGAAGCAACACCAAGCCCAACCGACTGTCTTCTCTTCATCCCACAACATCCCTGTCATCAACTCACCCACTCAAGCCCATCTACCTCCATCAAAATGGCATCCCAAGCTACACTCAACCAAGCTCACGTCTCCCTCCTGGACAGCTTCCTCTTTGTTTTGGATAGCCACATCGAGGATCTGCTCGTCCGCCTCAACAAGCTGTACCAGATCATTGAGAACCTCCCCGCCAACCAGGCTGAACAACACACTCGTCTTGATCTTCTCGTCAAGCAGTGCAGCCTCGAGGCCGACTGGGCCCTCAGAACCTTTCGCAGCTACACCGCCATGAAGGAGGCTGCTTCGCCCATGTCAGGGAATAGGCGCGCCAGCAGGTTCCGGGAACTATGAGTCCCCAACTATCACTACCCACCGATCTCACGAGAGCAACACACTAGGATTATAACCTGTATTGATGGATCATCAGCGCCCCTAATGGTAGGAACTTGACGTCACGGATTCTGGATACTGGCGGGATGGATCACTGGGAAATCAGGACAATGATTTGGCCTACCTCTTGAGACAGGAATGGGTTTATCCTACATCTAGCTACGAATACATCAATCGTTACGAAATCTCTCTCTCTTTAAATTCTCATCATACTGCGGAAACCCTTCGCAGTGTTCCATAGCGGAAATATCAGCCAGTGTCTAATCTCGGGAGTGTGCATGTGTTTCCATCGCTAGACACCGCTTCATAATAATAGGGGCTGAAAAGCGGCAACGTACATTAGCTCAACTCCTCCACCAGCCTTCTACCTCAGGGCGTGTTGTCTCCCGGTGAGGGATGTAGATTTCTAAAGAAGGCAACTTATGCACATGTCCGGTTGCTCGAGCAGCGAAGAGCATCGTTTGGCCAGGGCATCATTGGCCAATGAAGATATGCCAGCTACCAGATCGCGCACATAAATAACTTTACGGCAGATTTGCCAGGCTTTTACCATGCCATTCAGAAAATAAATCATAGCTGCATCCCCGGGTTGTGCCCTGCTTCCCTTCCGATCACTCTCACAGTACAAGCTCTAAACCAGTATTCCCTCCTCACCACACCTAAAACATCTACCCAAGCCTAACAGTGTGAGCCCAGGTCTGCTTTTAAACATCGCCCCCATCAGATCTCGTCAGCAAGCGACGCGATCAAATGAGACACCTTCTCATCTTTATCAAGATAGCCTCAACTCCTTAGCGACGACGATTCGCGAGGTACAAAACAAGCTTAGTCACGTCGCCGATACCATCAGTCAGTTAAACGACAATCTAAGAAAGCTCGACAAGGAGGTGAAGAAATTGGCATACATGTTGCCTCCGAAAGGAGAGGAGAAGCTGGAGCACCACGCAGCAATGTGATCAAGGATCAGGAGGAGGGTCACGGCTTCAAGAGGGCGGCAAACGAGTAGGGCAATGTGAGAGATGGGGCTGGCAGAATAAATGGGCGAGAGGCTCATGGGGAAAGAGAAGGAGTTCGCCGATGGATATCTTGGCCAAGCTGGTGATCGAAGAAAACAGGGGGTGGAACAACGAGGGACAGATGAACTCGGGTACAGAAACACTTCTCAGTACACAACTATCTCGAATTTATCATTTTCGAAACTTGGAAACCAATAACAATCCCCAATAGCAGCACAACGCGTTTCATGCCCATCTGTATCTTTAGCTTTGTCCATTGAGAACACAGTCAAAGAACAAGGGCCTCGTCGTGATAAACACGCAAGATTGAAAGAAGCCTGAACAATTCCATTACTTCACTCATTCTCAAAACCAGACATTGAACGAGCCATAGAGTACCTACTTGAACCAAAATTGCCTTGACCATAAATACCCCCATCACCCCAAATACTTTCCATCACATCATCACTTCTCTCTACAAACCTAGCAAGGAGACATCATCTTGCTCTCATTGACACATCTTTCTCGCTCACCAGATTACCTACTACCAGTCAAGACCATGTCTTCATCCGATATCACCAATTGGCTGTCTCGAGTCGTAACCGGCCGTGACACGCCTGGTCGCACCCAGTCCAACCGCCGTGCTGGACGTAGCTCGGAGGACGAGGGGGAAGATGTGCCCGCCGTCGGCGCCATCCGCCTAGACGATCGTCCAGACAACTACTATCTCAGATCGAACTATCCTCCTTCTGAAGATGAGGGGCCAGCCCCCAGCCTCCCCTCCCGCGAGACCGAGAGTTCTCCGGGACCCATTTTTACTCCTTCTTCATCGTCGAGAGCCTCGACTAACAACTCACAGGTCAACCTCGAAGAACGGCGCCGTCAGCGACTTGGTCGTCGGTTTGACGAACAGACGCAGACGACTCGTGAGTTGAGCCAGCAGCCTGAGCTGACTATCCACGAGGAGCAGCTTCGTCGCGAAGGGGCTGAGCGAGCCCTCCAAGCGGCCCGCGCCGACCTCGAGGCTATCCATGAGAGTGTGGGCTCCATTGCTGACCACATTACGCTGGTTGTCCAAGCTTTGAAGCAGGCTGGAAAGGAGCCGAGGGAGGATAACATGGATAGTGCTCTGTCAGAGGCTCTGAGTGTGGGCGAGAGACTCACTGAACTCCACGCCAGCATCGGGGACACTATCCAAGATGAGAAGTGAGGAGATCGAGTACAACTCTCTCCTTTGTACAATACTTTTGGGCTTTGTTTTCCCCTCTGGCGTTTGAGAGAGATACTGACACCTTATCTAGGGCGACCACACCTCAAGTCATATTACTAGCCTGCTTCAGCCAGTAGCCAAGGCAAGGTGAGTGACTCCTCCTGGTTGTATTGCTAACATCTCGAGTAGACAAAGAGTCGCCGAGTAAATGGGTAACCATGAAAAATAGACTCATATTTTCTTTACAATGTCCATATCGTCCCATTTTGATTCAACAAAGAAAACGTGAAATGTTGCTATAGCTGGTCTAGGTAGTTTCTCTACACCCGTTCTTTTAACTCCTTCTTGATCCTCGTCACAGTGCCCGCTCCACCATAAGTCATCCCCGTGTAGATCATGGCCACGCTGGCACCGGCGTTCAGGATCTTTTGCGCCTGCTCGCCGTTGGTGATGCCTCCCGTGGCAAAGATGACCTTCTGGGCGCCGCCCGCAGCCTTGAAGGACTGCGAGTCCAGCATCTTGCGGTACCGCCCCACAAGGTCGAGAGTTCGGCTGTACATGGCAGGGCCTGAGTAGCCGCCAGTCTCCATGAGGGCAGTCTGCTCCTTGGCAGTGAGCTTGACGCCCTCGGGGATGACTCCGGTCCTTCGCTTAGTGGTGTTGCCAACGATGACTCCGTCAACTCCGCTTAGGTGAACGGCCTGCACGATGCCCTCCATCTGAGAATCCTCATCCTCATCAGGCGAGACCTTGACCATGACCTTGGGCCGTTGCTTTCGGTCAGTCTTGGCAGCCTCCTCGACGACAGCACTCAAGAGTCGTGTAAGGGGCTCAGTAGCTTGAAGATCGCGCAGACCGGGGGTGTTGGGGCTGCTGACGTTGACAACCAACACATCGGCGTAGCGGGCCAGTCTTCGCACGCAGTAGACGTAGTCGTCAGCCACAGCTCTCTCATCTCGCTCGTCTGTCTCCTTGTTCTTGGCGATCTGAACAGCCAAAAGTCGACCCTTTCGCAAGCTACCGGGGGGAACGTTGGCCTCGCCGTTTAGAACATCCTTCTCGGTGACACCAATGGACCGGGCGTATCGTCGAAGTCGGTCCCGCAGTCGGATAGCCATGTCGTCCGCACCACGAGAGTTCAGGCCGTATCGGTTAACCATGCCGTCGAGCTTGGGCACACGGAAGACGCGAGGCTTGGGATTGCCTTCCTGGGGGAGGGGCGTGCAACCGCCAACCTCGACGACGCCGGCACCCAGATCAAACAACGCATCAGGAATCTCGGCATCCTTGTCGAGGCCAGCTGAGATGCCAATTGGGTTCTGCAATTCGGTGCCAAACACGGAGACGGAGAGTTCGGGGGAATTGAGTGTCGTGTCGCGCTCGCGGGGGTTGAGGTTCAGCTCGTAGAGCATCTTGAGCGAGGAGGTACCGGCATGGTGGGCGTCCTCAGCATCGGGATACACCCAGCGCAGCACCGGGGGAACGACCCATCGGTGGAAGAAGGCTCGGGTATCTGTGGCATATAGGTACGAGCCGTAGAGGGCGGCGGCACCGGCGGTGCCGTAGAGGACGGCCTTGAGCACGTCTCCTCCGTCACCGGCTTCGGTAGAGGCATAACGGCGCTGGACCACGGGCTTCCGGGGCAGGGCGGCGCGCACCGAGGGAGCCCGGGCGCCGGAGGCGGCGATTCGTGATCGTAGGAGGGCGGCGGACATGGCTGGGAGGTGATGCTGGGCCGGGCCAGCTCCCAATGGATTCTCAACGACGCGAGGGAGTTGGTTTCGGGTGAAGCTTCAAAAAGGCGCCAGACAAATTGTCGCCTCTGAATGGTTGGTTTCCCGGATGGCAGGAGCTCAGTCTCCGCACAGTGCATATGCACTATGCTACAAATATCGCACCCACGTCACTTGGAAGCTACAATATCAACTTCAGTTGCCTCGATTGTCAATTACTTGGTGTAAGCTGTGGTTGTCCTGATCATTCCTTGAACCCAGCCTGTCAATGTTGTTGCATCTCCCGTCCAAGCTCTCGAGAACCACCAGACTGCTACCTGTCCAGCTACTGACCCTGTAACCCCCAACTTAAAGCTCCTCCTTCAACATGATGTAGATCTGAGCCTGGCCCGGCATCAGAGAGTGAGGCGAGTCATTGTACTCGGCAGCCGGGAATTGAACGACCATCTCCATCTTGGCTGCTTCTCCCTGACCGGCCTTCTCAGTCGCGTCGATGCACTTGAGGCTGACGATCTTGCAGGTGAATCGGGGTCGGAAGTTGCGCTCGTAGTCCGAATCGGTGACCTTGGTGTGCTCCTCCTATTCTCTGTCAGCTTGACGTTGTCACATGTCAACAGTCGCAACTTACAACGGAGCGAGAAAGATCAGTGGAGCAACGGCGCAGTCCCTCGGACAGATTCTCACGCAGGTCGAGTTCCTTCATGCAGTAACCAATGTCCTCGACAATGGCCTGGACGGTGTTCTTCAGATGGTCCGTCTCCGCAATGTAGCGCTATCAAAAAAGTTAGCATGAGCAAGTGGTATTGATGTACAGGCTGATGCTCACCTCGAGGACGACGGCCGAGGCCGGGTCCTTGGCTCGGATTTGCTTCGCGATCTCTTCGACAGCAGGGCTCGCCATCTTGTTGCTGAGGTAACTCGAATTGGTGATGGTGATGAGTTGAAGACGTTACGAGGAAGCCATCACCATGAGCTCGCTCTTATATTGGAGGCTCGACCGTTTGACGCTGAAGCGATACATCTCGTTCGTGGGTATAATTCCCCATTGTCATCTTCAGAGTGAATAGTGGAATAGTTCCATTATCATCCTCTGTGTCTGTTTGATATTGTAGAGGATTGAAGCCGATCTGTTTGACTTGACGTGGTTTGACTCTCAACAGTGACAAACAGTGTCAAGATTCTGGTTTCACCGAGCCATATAACTTCCTTTTCGTCCGTTCTTCATTCGATTAAAGATCTAGTTAAAAGAAATTGTCAATTGGGGCATCCTGCTTTATCACATTCAAATGCCCTCTAGACGCTCCACGCACCTTTGTCAGGTCTCTTACATGATCGAACGGCCAACGGCTGCGGCCATTCAGAGCTTTCTGAAGATGTGTTTGACTGCTCTCTTCCCATTTGGGAGGTGTTTATAGACTATTCGCCTCTGTTCCTCCAAGTCGGAGCCGGTAGCTCTGGTGTTCTCATGCATCCGCGTAGCTCGGCGCAATGTTGTAGGTTACCCTCCATTTCGTAGAGTCCTCCTCTCTCGGATATCACGATACCCTCGTCCAATAATTTTCGGTTTTTGGCTTTTTGGAGTTCATCTTGAAGCTTGTGCCGTCGCCTCCTTTCTCTTAGCCACAAAAAGACAGCGACAGCGATCAGAATCACCCCTAATGTGACACCGATGCCGATTCCCGCCTGCGCCCCTATTGATAGTCCTCTAGTTTGATTAGGCGCGGTATTCGCTTCTCTTGATACGTCTGAATTTTCGCTTTCGGATTGTTTCATGGTATTCGGTGGTAGCTCGGCAGTGGAGGTGATTAATGAGACTCGCGATGATGAAGTCAACGACGACTTTGGCAGTGATGTTGATTTCGTCGCCGGCTCTGTGGCAGTCCCGTAGGCTTCCCAGTACTGCTCGCAGATCTTCCAGTAACTATTCTCCATCTCTGGTGCATGTATAAGCAACTCTGCCTCACAAACGGGAGAGGGACATACGAAACATTTCATCTTTACTGCATGATTCTTTCAATTTCCTCTCACGGTTATCCAGACACTCGCTCATTGTATCAACGATAGTCTCATGATCCTTATCGCAACACCAGCAGTCAAAGTCATCTTCTCCACAGCCAGTTGCAGCAACACCAATGTTGAAGCACCCGCTCACGCATTCGGGAACGGCCTTGGCAAGCTCAGCAGCGATTTAATGTGCCATTGGGCAGAATCTTGTTAAATGAGAGTTGTACAAGTCGGTTGAACGAGTGTTGTACGAGTTGGTTAAAGGAGTGCAGTACAGCGGTTCTGACGCGACTCCGATAGGTAAGGGTATCAATGAACGAAACTATAAAGTATAGCCCAAGTCGGGAGCGAGGGAAGGAATGAGAAGCGAAGATATTTGGTGTCACTTGAAATCCTGAAACCTCCTGTAAAAGGGACGGCGTTTAAAGGATTGTCGATCCTCGGCACAGGTTTTCAGCTCACTTGGCACAATCAGGCTGTCGTCGGATGGCCAGATGTAAGATCTGTAGGCGCTTATTTGCCATATATAATTCGGCAGCCCAGTTTCTTTTTTGTAGACAAACAAGGCTCTGTGAAGCCTCTTTATGTATATTTCAACTTGGTCTGTTGTCACTGCTAACTATACCACTTGACTGAATCGATAACAGGCCTAATTGAAGCATATATACTGAGTAAAGGCTCGTTATCTTTAACCGAAAGCCTTATCTAAACCGAGCATTACTGGCTTCCTATGCTCGGGAGGGTAACATACGGCGCTGGTTGAGTTGTGCGGTATCGAATCAGCAAACCCGCCAAGCACAGCGGGTCTCCCAAGATCTGACCTCTGCCATTCAATTGGCACTCTATGCCTTGGCAGGATGAGCTCTCAACTGTGGCTGGCCTTTGGACCATTCAGTAAGCATTCATCGGCCTTTCAGATCCCATAGTTCTTGATAGATATGCTCAGTCGGCGGTACGGTGTAGTTAAACCCCGAAGGACCCTGTCCCTGGTTCGGAAGCCACTTTCAAATCTTGCAGAGTCCGGGCCAAAGTTGGGCATGGGAAACAGAGCCTAAAATGTGGATACCTACTGTCTGGGAAATGATATCGGCATCCGATGGAAGACGGTATCCGTACGGGGAATGCGAATCCGATGGATCTCGGCCTCTATCAATACGAAAAACGAAGGATCTCCAAGAACCCTCTGTCATGCCCAGGATTCTAGACGGGCCTCTTATCCGTCGCAAGACGTCATGATTGGTCACGGCCCTGCCGCTCTCCACATTTCGGTCTGCTGGCACCTCGGGCTTGTCGGCCTCGGGCAAAGGAATAAAAATGACGGCAAGTCCATGAGCTGATAAAGACGTCGTCAGAGCTGACATCCTCCTCCGGAAACATCGCCATCCACTGACTTGAACATGAACTCGCACCTGCGTGGCTCTCAACCCGATCCTGCGAATATGGCTATGCACCAGCAGTTCCGCGAGGCTGTCATGAGAGAAATCATCCACGAAGAGATACTCATCGAGCAGCGACATGAGCTGGCTGCTCTTGCGACCCTTCTGCTTGCGAAGGCCAGAGAAGAAGAAGAAGATTCTTCCAACAGCGTATGGAAGAACTTGCGTCAAGGCCCCCGAAGACCCTCGGACTAATGAACCCTAGTACGAGACGTCATATGAATACTACGAAGAGGACGAGGAAGAGGACGAAGAGGACCCCTCTTCAGTCGAACAACCTCAACCTACTGGCAGGAAAAGGACTCTCCCTCGCAACGATGCGCAGATTCCAGTACCTCAGAAGCGACAGAGGATAGACCCTACGCCCGCCGTGCACCCCCAACCCCCACCCCCGCAAGAGATCAAACGACCAGAGACCCCGCCAGAGGCGAAGAACTGGATGCCTACGTCGATGGGGAGTGCCGACAACTCACACCGACACCCGGTACTTCAGGCTGCACTCCGCAAGGCCCCGATCACGTACGCTCGCCCTGTCGCGCAGACCTTTCTCGAGGAACTGGATTGCGATAAGCTCGGCGCTCTGGACGTCGCCAAGGCCGTCTTTGATATGGGCATCCGGTACTCCAAGATGGCATCGGACGACGAGTTCAACATTGTCTTTTACGTGACTCTGGCGAACCCGCGTGATGCGGTCCGATACAACATTGGTACTCCATCGGAAAAGCATATGATCTTTTGGGGTAGAGTTCAACGCATCACGCATAGGGATATACCACCGGATCCGTTCAAGACCCCGGTAAAGCAACCAGAGAGGAAGGCAGAGGTGAAGCCCGAGCCCAAGGTGGCCACGAGGAGAACGGTGCCTGCACCTGTGAGGGAGAAAGCCGAACCTAAGCCAGCTGCCAGGAGAGTCGCTGCGCCTGCACCAGCGCCCGCAAGGGAGAAGCCCAGGGGAAACCTCAAGGCCAGTCTGATCAAGGAGGTTGACGAAAAGACAAAGATCCCGCTGAACGAGAGAGTACGGAAGTGGCTGGACGAGGTGGTTTCAATGGACAGTAGTTAGTGCAGATTGATCTGGCAAGAGGAGGAATATATGTTGGGATGGAAGAATCAGGATGGATTATGAGCATACATGAGATCGAGATACCCACATGTAACGGAAACGGACGACAACCACGGCATTGCATTAGCGGAATCTTTTTTGAATTTATCTATAATCTAGTTTGATTTGTCCTGTTGCCTGAACGCCATGCAGATGCAAGCCTCAAGGTTGCATCAATCAGGCTGGCGGTTAACCGTTGCCATCGGCTATCGTGAATGTGACTTTGCCATGTTTGATTGACTGTTACACAAATTGGAACAATTGGCCAAATTATCAGGATTGGCTAGGCAACGAATAGTCTTGAGCATTGGCCAAGAATCCAGTGATACCCAAGTTCGCATCAACAACATCAACAACCACTTTGTTTGGATCGACATGTCTTTGCCAAATGCCAAGGCGATAGGACCCGTCCCCACCCAGGATTTAAGCTTTGCCCTCTCATTGATCTCTTTTGAATCGACCGCAGAGACATGCTCTGAAACACCACGCGTGTTGGGTGTGCGTGGAGGCGAGACGCTCTGAGTCGCGCGCAGCAGGGCAATGCACACCCACAATTGACAGAAATAGCACCAGGGCAGGGGTTGTAGGGGGAGGAGAGAATCGTCATCCACACGTAGAGTTGCAACGCAAAATCTGGTTGGCAAGTCTACCGGATCTTTCGGGGGGGCGGAAGATTGACAATATTCCGCTCCATCAGATCTTTCCAATCTCCTATGAAATTCGGAGAAGCTTTCGCAGAGTTGTCATCGGCCGGTAACACACAAAAGAGACGGCGCCGCCAAGGTCTCGATCGTGGTAGCGCAGCCCCCACGTTGCTTGTGTGTGCTTGGCCAAGGAAGGGTCCTGTCCGCGTTGGCCTATTCAGCCACCATCTTTTTGGCTAAAGACATTCATGTTCAGCTGGTCCTGCAGGTGTTCGAAGTGTACAGCCTCAAGCATGCAGCTGCAAGTGTGCGAATTATGCCTCGCCGCACATGAGGAATCAGACGGACAGCCAAAAAGGCAGAATCAACGACAAGACAGATATTCTTGTGTGTCTCTGTTTCAAGGAATAAGACGAAAGCAGAGTGTTTGGTTCACAAGATGCGCAATGCTTCCAAATTGAGTCGGGATCTTCCATGGAAGAGGTGGATTCGTCGTCATTACTGGTACGTGGTGTAAGTGGCGGAGGAACATGTACCTGTACATGTAGATTTTTTTGACAACGGCGCTGGGAGCTTGCCGTGTTGGGCAGGTAGAGGATTTGATCGCGGTAGACCCTAACACGATTCTGCCAGCATCTCGACTCAGGCAGGACAACGCCCATTCGGCCAACATGCGGTCGTTCTACAGCTTGATCAGGCTGTCTGCATGGGGGCTGACGCCCATAAGCAATCCCATCTGCTGACAGGAGGGGGAGGCCCGTTGCGCAGGCGACACGATGGATCCAATAGGACGGGGTTGGATTGAAACTGGCCTGGCAAGCAATCTTGATGGATTCGGCATTTCGGTGAAACCATCCGCAATAGCTACTGCCCCGCTCAACAGAGTCCTGGACTCCTAGGCTCCCTGGGCGCCTCTTGTTCGGGTTCGGGCTGTCAATGGCACCTTTCACGCCGAACCGATGCAGGCGCTAAGATCTCCGCCCGGCGGAACGGTACAGGGCCTGGAGCTGGCGGCGGGGCCGGGCCTGGGCAGACAGCGCCTAAAGGAGCCCCTGTGGTTGCGAGCTTGGGGGCGTAAGAAGCCCATGTACCTGTACATTCCGCCTCCCACGCTTGTTTAGCATCCGTCCGTGTCTCAGGAGCGCCCACCTATCCGTTCATCACAAGCTGGGGTTGGGTGCGACGACGTTTCCAGGTTTCTTTCCAGATCCTGCCTCCAAGTCTCTTCTCCTCTGTTCTGTATCTGCGTATCTTGTTTTTGCTGCTCTTGCGCTTCACCTTGATTCTCTTTTCCGTTACACTACCCCTTCTCGCTATATACTTTTCGAACCTAACCTAAGCTCCCTACGACTTGTCCTATTCCGAGTCCTTGTTCGTCGCTCCCGCAACCGATCTAGCTTTCGCCGTCGCACATGTGGTCCTAACCCAATCTCCGCCCCGACTCTCCTCCCTCTCCCTCCTCTCCCTCCCCTTCCTCATCCTTTGACGAGTCCATTCCCGCAATGGACTTTGATCTCTACGAGCGAAGCGGAGGAGCATCGAGCAGCAACGACGAAAAGCCCCCCGTCTACAAATTCATCGGTATCGCTCTCGCCGTCGCCTCTGGTGTCTTCATCGGTGTCTCGTTCGTCCTCAAAAAGTTCGGCCTACTGCGCGCAAACGAAAAGTACAATGAAACCCCCGGTGAAGGATATGGCTACCTCAAGAACGCCTACTGGTGGGGAGGCATGACCCTCATGATCATTGGAGAGATCTGCAACTTTGCCGCATACCTCTTCACGGATGCCATCCTCGTCACGCCCCTCGGCGCACTCTCCGTCGTTATCTGCGCCGTCCTGTCCGCCATCTTCCTCAAGGAGCGTCTTAGCATGGTTGGCAAGGTCGCCTGCTTTCTCTGCATCGTCGGATCCGTCGTCATTGTCATGAATGCTCCTCACGGCACGAGCGTCAACAATATCCAGGAGATGCAAAAGTACTTCATCACCCCCGGCTTCCTCTCCTATGCTGGTGTCATCGTTGTCGGTTCCGTAATTGCTGCGTTCTGGGCTGGGCCAAAATGGGGTAATAAGAACATGCTGGTCTACATCTCTATCTGCAGCTGGGTCGGCGGCCTGAGTGTTGTCGCAACTCAGGGCCTGGGCGCTGGTATCCTTGCGTGGATCCGTGGAAAGCCTCAATACAAGGAGTGGTTCTTCTGGGTACTTCTCGTCTTTATCATCATCACATTGCTGACTGAAATCGTCTACCTCAATGTATGGATCCCGTGTCTCATGGTGTCTCACTTGCTCACTCCTTTACAGAAAGCTCTCAACATCTTCAACGCCTCTATCGTCACCCCCACTTACTATGTCTATTTTACCAGCACGACAATCATCACCTCGGCCATCCTATTCCAGGGCTTTAAGGGCACTGCTCAGTCTATCGTCACAGTTGTGTTGGGTTTCTTAACTATATGTTCCGGAGTGGTGTTATTACAACTCTCGAAATCAGCCAAGGATGTTCCAGATGCAGCCGTTTTCAGCGGCGACCTCGACCAGATTCAAACCATCGCCGAACAGGAGCAACCAGAGTCTGATCCAAAGGCCGATGCCATCCGTGGAACTGCCGCCATCCTACGGCAAATCTCACGAAGACGACTAAGAATGGAGGCAGATGAGCTCAAGAGGTTACACGAGGAAAAGAGGATGGAAGCAATGGACCCCATTGAGGAAGGACAACAGGCAGAATGGGAATGGGATGGCTTGAGAAGAAGGAGAACAATGACTTATAGGTCCGGCACCGTCAGTTCGCGTGGAAGAACCGCACCATCGCCGCCCCCTAGTTCTGGTCGCCATGCACCACCACCGCCTTCCACTCCCAGGATTCACCCTCCGTTGGGCATGTCTCACTTCCCCCCCTCGGACGACGAAGATGACGACTATAACGACCGGAGCACCATCTTTTCGAGCATCGCGGGTACGATCCGTGGCCGAGCTCGGGGCTTTACCAACTTCTCTGGCCGACACTATGAGGAAGACAACTCTGACGATAAGGCCCGGAGTCCCATGCATCCTGTTCCTCTGACCGAGATTTCTGTTCCTCGAGATAAGCCCGACGATGAGTCAGACGCCTACTTTGGCCAGACCCAGGAGCACGTCTTTGATCGCCAGGATACTGAGTATCGGGGAGCTTCGTCTCACAGCAACCAGAGCCTTGCTCCTCCGACCCCTCCGCCGCACGGTGGAAATATGAGCGGAACTCGACGCCAGTTCTCTTTCCATAATGTTTTCCGGCGGCCTCACTCATCGAGATCCACGTCTGGCGTTGAAGAGCCCACTGAAGAAGAGAGACAAGGGCTTGTCAAGGAGGACAGCCGTGGCCCCGCGTTTCTCTGAGAGGGGTCAAGGCGAAAACAGTACATGAAGGTCTCGTTTTCAGGTTCATTGCATATGCCTGGCGTTGGGTGTTTTCTTGGTTTTATCTATCCCGTTACTTGTTCGCTTCAGGGGCATGGATTACGTGGCGCTTGTGTACTGTCGTCACTCCTGGGTATGGTAGGTATAGACACGTGTGTTGGACGGAGCGCAAGCTTTGATGAACTGCCCTGTACACGCAGAGCTGCTACGGGACACGGGGGTTGGGATCTGGCAGTTGGTGGAGGATAGCAACGCGTCATGAGTCAAGATTAGCTGTATCACGATAATCTAGCATTATTAGCCTAGCCCCTTTGTTTGTTTGGTGAAAAATACGAGAAGCACGCATGTGAAGATGAACACAACAACGCTGTAACATGATCTCATTGATGTCTAGTAATTCATGTAGTCTGAGAGAATTCGCCCCCTTTGTTCCAGAACTCCGCGCAATGCAAAAGCAATACGTGCAGTGCAGCAAGATTCCCCAATGCTGTGCTTGCCCCAGACTCCAAGCATTAGAAATATGATTCAAAAAAAAGACAAAAGGCCGCCCTTCAGTAAAACGCTGCTCAGCATCCAATACAATTTTCTTCCTTTTTATAGCCCCCTTGGACTCTCTACCAGTCAACAGCCCAACCGTTCTCTTCAAGGAACTCATCACAGGCCTGCTTCAGGCCCCGGTTGGGTCGCAGCTCCGACTGGTGGAGGGGTTCACGGGTAAGAGGGTCGCTGGGATGTCGTCGGAGGTGCTCCATGATGGAGGCGCGCTCATATGATTTTCCAGTCTTTGTCTGTAGATATTTAGCGGTCGATGTTGGGTATGTGCAGGGGATAGGGGACTCACGATAACGGGATCAACCATGATACCAAAACTGATGTCATCGATCGCCCAGTCGGGCACCTCGCGCTTCTTCTCGCTGCCATCTCGCGCCTTTTCGAATATCTCCTTCATTCTTTCAATCTTTGCCGCGGTTTCCTCCTCAATCTCTTGCTTCTCCATGCCGTCGTCCGTCTCCGCCAGCATAGCGTCCCTATCCCTGCCAAGGAGCTCAATGACCTCCCTCTCCAGGTCCTTGGTCTCGCGGAGGCGTGTCCTCTCACGTTCCTCCCAGCGCTCCTTCTTGCACCGAAGGACGACGGCCGTGACGTTTGCGAGGGAGCGGTCGTTGGACTCTGCGCAGATGGCGTGGGCGCGCAGGGCGCTCTCGAGGGCGCCGTCAAAGTCGCGCAGGGCGAGTTTAGCCTGGGCGAGGTAGTAGTGTGCCTTCATGTTATCGGGGGCGAGCCGCAGGCATGCTTCGCAGTCGGTGACGACAGAGTCCCAGTAGTTGAGCTTGAGGCGGGCAAAGGCGCGGTTCGTGTAGAGGGTCGGGTTCTTGGGGTCGACGATGATGCTGGTTTCGCTTTGTCAGAGGAAGGAGAAGGGTATATTTGCGCCTGGAGAGCTCACGCCTTGGAGTAGAGGCTATCGGCGCCGGCATAGTCGCCTGCTTGAAAGCATCTGTTGCCCTCCTCCTTCAATTGCATCGACTTTGACATGGTGACTGGTGTCTCGTGGTGGATCGGTTGGGTGTTAAGCCGAGGTGGGGGTAATTCAAAGGAGCTCTATCCGGACAGCTCGGTGAAGAAGCAAGAAGTAGCTATGAAAGATACACTACGAGAAGAGAAATAACACGATCAGAAGAGAAGTAATAAGCTGCTTTGAGGTCAGATGTGCAGCAAGCAATAATGCAAGAGGGGAAACCCCGCGCGCCGAACAAACGAAACGAGGCTGGCTGTTCGTTGTGTAAGAGACGAGATATGATTAGGTAGGAGCTGGATGCCAAACGTCCAAGTAACGAGACCCTGCCTACAACTACCCGTTTCCCCCGGGAGGCGCGGCCATGATTGGATTTCTAAGCGCGGGTGCCCTAGAAAGTTCGAGAATGAGGACGCGGGGGAAGATAGATATAGGGGACTTTGGTGGGGGTGCCTCCATGCCACTTTGCCCAGGTGGTGGACTAGTGGACTATCCCCAGGAACAGGCCTAGTTTCTAATGTCACATCCAACGAACCAACAAGTTATAATTACCACAATCTGCTCTAATTATTATCTATCAAAGCTCTTACCTATCGAGCTCGGCTCTAGTCTAATCGTACATCAAGACATTTCGCACTCTCTAGTGCTGGCGCGAGCCCCTCTGTATATTCTAGTCTATCCTTCATCCAATACTCGATAACTTGTCTCCCTCACAGCTCAACAAGTCGCAAAACCAACTTCTCCTTGGGCCGCAGCGTAAACGTCGGCGCCGCGACCTCAACCGGTCTATCCTCGAAACCAAGCGGCTTCTCAATGCGGAAGCGGCGCACCATCTCGGCCAGCATCACCTTCATCTCCAGCATCGACAGCTGCTTGCCGATGCACATGCGTGGCCCGTTGTGGAACGTCTCAAAGGCGTAGGCGCTCGCCGCCGTGTCCTCGAGGTTGTCCCAGCGGTCCGGGTCAAAGGTCTGGGCTGTCGGGCCCCAGATTGACGGGTGCGTGTTCATGACGGCTGGCGAGAGCTGGATCACGGTCCCCTTGGGGAGCAAGACGCCAGCGATCTCGACGTCCTGGGTGGCTTGGCGCGGTGCCATGGCGACGGCGCAGTAGAGTCGCAGAACTTCCCGCACAAAGTTGTGCAGGTATGGGAGCTTGTCGATGTCGCCAAAGTCGGGCGATGGGCAAGTCTTGTCGAAGCCAATGATTTCACTGCGTAGACGCTGTTGACACTCGGGTCGGCGTGAAAGCTCATGAAGAGCCCAGGTGATTGAGCAAGCTGTCGTGTCGTGCCCGAGGATCAAGAGGTTCAGGACATATTCGACTACAGAATTGTCGTCCCAAGAGGGGTCGGAATAGTCGAGAAGACACTGGAGGGTATCGGGTTCTTGCGTTTCTTCAACATGTCCCTTCTCCAATGCCCGGCGTCTGATAGCGATCATGCCAATGATGAACTCTCGAGCCTGGGTACAAGACTGAACAAGCTCTCGACATTCCTCAATGGGAAGAAATTGCCGGATTGGGACCAGTGAGTTGAGATAGTTGACAATGTGGCCAATCAGAGACGGCTGCATCATGTTGGTGAATGCCTTGAACAGAGGGGATTGGTCGGCCTCAAGGTGGTTGAGGTCAAGGCCAAAGGTTTCGAGGCCAATGACATCGAGGACCGCCTTCCAGATGTTTGTCTCAACTTGAACGTTCCCAACACTGTTTCGCTGTTCAGAGAGGACTTGAGCGAGCTGCTCGGCCTTGTTCTGCACAACGGGGAAGAAGGCTTTGAGGCGTGGGGTTGACAAAGGGCGGCTGATGGCCGCACGACGCTGACGATGAAGCTTCCCCTCAATGAAAGGGAGTCCGTCTCCGACGATCTCATGAACGAAGTCCCTTGCAAATCCCGGCTTGACGAACATGGCACTCTTTGTCTGGAGAATCTCCTTGTACGCCTCGATGGTGTTCGCAAAAAGGGTTTCCGAGTTGGCAAAGTTCAGGTAGCGGATAAAAGGGGCCTCGGGGTACGAGCGAGACCACTCACAAAGGAGCTCCGGGAACCAGGCGACCTGGAGGAACTTTGTCGTCTGGCCAAGAAAGAAGGTATTGTCGGTTGGTCCTGGGAGGCGGCGGAGGGGTGAGACGTAGAAGGGGTACAAGAAGATGTTGAAGGCGGCGACTCCCAACATGACAAGACCCAGGAGAGCCGTGGTCATGATGAGAGTCCACTGTGCTCCCAGCGAGAGCAGAAAGCTCTGCATCGTCAACAAGACGAGACCGCGCGTGGTTCTGATAATCCCCGATCCAACGACAACAAGATACAGGGAGGGTTGGGTGATGAAGTGTGCGACTCGCTCGGCCAATCAGAGTAGGAATCCAAAAAGGCCAAGAAAGAGCGGCGATGATGTGTGCGGTTGAGTCGAGGAATCATGGAGATGCCTCGTCTTTTTTTATAGAACTGAGGGTCCTCCCGTCTGCCAGTGCACGATGCGGCTCTGGCAGCTGGCGTTCACCCTCACGGCAGTGTGAACGGACCGACGAGCCCATGATCATATGGATTCACATGGAAAACAGAGCAGGTTCAGTGGGGAACACGTCATGGGCAGTGCTGCTCAGAGGATGGATGGGAACTTGGTGTTGCTCTGTCCCAAGACGGTCTCATGGTATTGATCTCTCGGCAAGGATTTCCTTGCAGGAAAAGGATCCGTATAGAACAGAGCCACGTTCAACCAACACTCTATCAGCTCAGATGTCCTTCTATCTGTATGTACCAGTAGTGTTCGCTGTCAAGGCTGAAACATGCCAGTTGTGGTAGACGTTCTGGCTTGGAAACCATGCACCAGGACAAGCACCAAACTCGAACACTACCCCATATACTTGATCCAGAAATAGGTCATGGAGGATCAACGAAAGCAAGGATTCCCCTTCCTGGATCCCGATTGGGCCAAGATCTGGGGAGATATATTAGGCATAACATCAATAACCCAGCCGTCAGGATCGGGTCCTTCTTGTATCACAGCATACCCGTCGAGTCCCTCCCCAATGGGACACTCTACCGCAAGGCCCCCATCTCGTATCCTGACACCTCTTCGTGCCCATTCTCCGGATCTGCACAAGGCGTGTATCTGAAACCTGCAACAGGTCGGCATAAAAACGCACGTCACCCCTTCCTTTTCGCTTCAGGGATTCAACTCGTCTATCTTGTGGCTCTGTGGATCCTTTCATGTTTCGAAAAGAGCGGCTGCTATACGTGGGATGTGCCACATGTTCCGAAACGGTGACAGCGAATCGATTGTTTTATGCTATCTGGCAGGATACAACGTCATATAAGACCACTTCGAGTTACGGGGCTATAGTCGAGCAGAGAAACTGGCTGCCTCAATTTCACTATTTGTGACATGTCTGAAAAGTTGAAGAAATATCTTTCGATAAAAGAGGTTCTTATCAATATCATCATACAACAATCGTTCCAGCTTGAATAGTGTAGTGTAGTATAATCTAGCGTCTAGCTCTTTCTATAAGAGACCTGCCGCAGCGTCTCTTCTGGGTATCATCTTCCATCATCTTCCATCATCTTGCACCAACACCAAAAAAATATCACTTTCTCTCCTGACCCAGCCACTCAATCATCTTGTCCACAGCCTGCTGCGCCTCCCAGATGGGGAGCAGCGGCCACACATGCACCATGCCCTCGCCGACCACCAACTCCACCTCGGTGCCCTGCTCCCTCGCTTTGTTGACCATCAACTTGGTGTCGGGCGTCAGGAGATCCAGGTCGGCCGCATAAACCAGCATAGGTGGGAGAGCCAGATCGCCGTAGATAGGGCTCACACACGGGTGCTTGGTGTCCATCTCGGGGCAGATGAGCTGCGTGATCTCGGCGATGCCCTCCACACCCAGCCACGGGTCTGTGAGCGAGGCTGCGTGCATGTCCGGGTTGAGGAGCGTTGAATCCGTGCAGGGCGTGATGGGCACGAGGAGCTTGGCTGTTGGGTTCCCAGCCAGACGAGCTCTCTGTGTGAGGACGAGGGTCATGGTTCCTCCAGCAGAGTCGCCAACCATCCAGAAGGGCGTTGGGTCGTCAGCCCCGGCGAGCTCATCGTGAAGAGGCTGCACAAGCTCATACATCTTCATGAGTCTAGTCTCAGGGCCCAAGGGGTAGATGGGCACGGTGACAACAGCATTCAGCCGACGCGCCAGCTGAGCAACCAGTTCCCAGTGCTGCGAGGTGATATCAAAGACGAAACCACCGCCATGGAGGTAGAGGATGCGTGCAGCCTTGGGAGTATCCGACTTGTGAGTCAGGGTATAGACAACATATCCTGAGCGCTCTGCTTCCTCAATGGAGAAGTCATTGTAGAGCTTCTTGGGCGGCCGGAAGCTGGGGTTCAAGCGACTCTTAGCGATGCGGTTGTTGATGCCCTCTGCGGAGCTCCAGGTTGGCTTGAACTGCCACCAGATGTAGTAGTTGATGAGCCGGGCCTTGAGGGAGGGCATGATTTGAGATGAGTAACAGCGGTGAGTTTGTGTGGTGAAGTGAACGATGCTACTCGTTCTTGATGGCTGATGGGGGTTTTTTAGCTGCACGCCAAGGACATGCTGGCGTGGCTTGAAACAGCCTGTCTCATGTGAACGCTCACCGACATGGGCGAAAGCTACGATTCTACGGTCTCACATTGAGAAGAATTGAGTTGAGACGTAAGAGAAGGAAATGTCAAGATATGACAAGATCCATCTCTATCTTATTTTCACTTGGAGTTTCGCTAAAATGCTGACTGCCATTGCTAGGTCTCGGAGATCCAGGGTAGTCCCCCAGCAATCCAACCTGATAATCACGACCAACGACCAGGGAGCAGGGATACATAAAAGAGGGAACAATTTATCGGGCTGTAAAGAAAATCCGATCGATTGCCGACGCAGCCAGTCATGGATACCAATTAACGATCGACGATCGGGCGGGGGAGGAGAGGGCGTGACAGGACAGTCGAGAAATCAGATCATGTTCAGGCGCTGGGCCTTGTTGGTTGTGATACGGTCCCCGCCGACTCTTGTCTTCTCCACACAGCCCGTCACAAGGCGACGGACCTTGAGCCGAGTTTATCAAGTCCCCCCGGAGGACCGGCGCCTCTTGGCTTTCCTCTACCCCCGCAGCGCCGTGTGTCGGCTGTTGCTTGTTGCTGCTTTTGCGGTGGGCCGGGAGCTAGAGAGGTCTCTATGTCTTGCATGTGGGTTAAGGTAAAGACCCTGATGTTAGAACTATCGATACCTGGAGGATATCGGCAGAGCTCAAGCTTTCATCAGATGCGACATGTCAGGAACCAAAGCGTGGGATGCAAGCGAAAGCAACAGGCATGTTGAGCCGGCCGCGTTGCTGATTCGAACTGGAAGGGATCTTCGATGACAAGAGCCCAGGCTGCCCTCCTACTTGGGATGTGCATGCGGGGTGTCTAGGCATCATGGAGGACTCGAGAGGTCTCTTGTTTCTTTATGAATGGGATTCAAAAGGATTGAAAAGAGGTGGATTACAGAGGTGATTGTCTTGCAAGTTGTCAAGCACGTTTTCTTCAACTCGAGACTTGAGAATCAACCGAGGCTTCAAGTTTGCTGATTAGCCTCCATCACTAACCATTAGCTCAACCACTCTCAACTCACCCTCGTTAGCCGCGACTCCTCGAGGCGAGGCAATCTCGACCGCACATGTCCACCCAATGACGGCAAACCCTCACCTACAACGGTTTTGTTCAGAACTTGCAAGCCTAGCCGAGTCTTTCTGTCTAGACGTCCCTCTCGGTTGGAGATACACACACACACACCTAAAAGCGGCGTCCAGGTTCGAGCCCTCTCAGCCTATGGCAACCCTGCCATTTGCATTACGTCTCCGGGATCCGGGTTTTACCGACAGCGCGACAATCCCGGGCGCACACTCTGGAGACTCTGCCCCCCCCCCGGGGTTGTAGAAATCCCTTCTACGTCAGTGACCGACCACGAGCCAAGAGGGTCCACGGCCATTAATATCAACTCCACCACCCTTCACCTTTCCCTCCCCCCCCCTCTGTCTAATCTGCTACACCCCGCCGACAATCGCTTCACCGACGTCAAGATACGAATCTCCCAGACAAGAGGAAATCCTGTTTCGGTCCATCATCTGAGGGGGACTTGAATCTCCCTCTCTTACCCATCAGCGTCATCGCCATTTGCCGAGGACCGCATCGTCACTCCGCCAACTTTGGGTGCATCACCGACTTCGACTTCCGATTCACCCACTCTTCTACAACTCCTCGACGATGCCTTCACAACGCCCCTACTTCCTCTCCTCCTTCCTCGCCGCCTTCCGCCCTCAAGGCCCCTCCATCTCTACATCCTCCCACCAACCAAACAAGCACACCCGCGACGCAACAACCACCACCACATCCACAGCCGCAGCAGCAGCAGCAGCAGCAGCATCCTCAGCAACCACATCGACATCCACCGCCGCTTCGTCCTCACATCACCACCACCATCATCATCACCACCAAACAACCTCCTCAAGCGTCGCCATCCGCTCACCCGCCTCCGGCCCGACGACGACGGCCGCCACATCCCCCGGCAACGGCGCCGCGATACCCATCCCCGGCTCATCGGGCCGCCGCGGTAGCGATAGCAGCAGCGAGGGATTTCGAGATGTGATAGGTGCCGACAAGTTCTATATCGGCGGTCGCACACCCGGAGGCGAGGAGAAGTTCTTCAAGCTCGGCGTTATTCGGCGCGTGCGGAGCAACGACGGCCTAAGCCTCGATCGCTTGAGCTTATAGGGATGACCACATAACGGAACGTCCATGTCTTTGCGTCTACTTTGGAATGATTTTCGGGATTGGTATTAGCCATTATTACATGGAGGAGCCCTCACGGTACATAGAGCATCTGGGTTGCTCCACGGTGAAGAACGGGGAGATTTAAATCACCGAATGACGATGGGACGAATTGGTTCTACGGGCTCATTATTGTTTTGGCGTCATGGCTACGGCGTTGGGACGTGTTGAGGGGTTTTACACGGGGCACAAATGTCTCCCACAAGTATTCGGGTATGCGCCCCTAAATGACCAAAAAGTGTCTATTGCAGACTCAGTTGCATGAAAAGGGCATGATTCCTTCTCAAAACTACCACATGAAGCGCTGCAGTCGACCTTCGTCGAGCAACGTTCCGTCCTCGGCCTTCCACAAGTAAGGCTTGCAGAGGAAGATGTACCCAGTGACGACATTGATGGCGATGAACCACCCCGTCTCCAGAATGAGACGCACATCGTAGTGCCTGAAAGCCATCACCACAGGCCTCAGCTTTGACAACATCAAGATTCCGACCAAGCTGTTAGGTTCATGATTGTGCAGTCTCCATGCCGGCACCAATAGCCTCCACATGACCCACGGGATGATAAAGTACCGCGGCTCAACCAGAGGCGCTGTCATGAGAGATAACGTCGTGGCGAGTAGAAAAATGAGACCCGTGGATGTGCAAGCTGGCTCAATAGAAGCCAAGAGGGGGTCCTCTTCTAAAGCTTGGCTCAGTTCCTGCTCCTCGGCTCGGGCCTCAGGGGAAGTTTCCTCGATGACCGCAGGAAAGGGAGCATCAGTCTGCCGAGCCGAGGCTCCACGTCTGATCCAGAAAGGATTGCTCATGAAAGGCGCCTCTTCCGAAACCATGTAGCGAAACGAACAAGTATTTCTGCTGCCAATGGAGAACATGGGCGAACAGCCAGCCATAACGTCCCAAGTCATCCAGCGAGCCACTGTGTATGGCACGATCAGAGCATATCGGATCCAGGATGCTCGGCGGATTGTGTACCGGAAGATATAGAACATGTAGTGACGGTTGTCGGCGAGAGTGAAGGGGTGGATGATGGTGTTGTACCGAACCACGGCGATAGAGAGAAGGATTGTGGCGAGGATGTAGATTGGCCAGAGGATCTTGGAGTTGAAGATGAAGTCTGCCATCTGTAGGGGCGCCGAAAGAGCGGGGGGCGTGGTGTCTGGAGCTCCAGTTCCTGAAGCCCTGGTGGGTGTCTTGATTTTGGAACTACCACTGCTTCGAGATTTGCTCCCTTTGCCAACTCTTGTTCCAACGACTGGCGTGGCGGTAGAGCTGGGCGACTTCCTTGGGATCACTCGGATCAGGGCGTTGATAAAGGGGAGGGCGCAAGGAACGAGAAGAGGCAGGGAAAAGAAACCAAAGAAAGGCCAGATGTAGAGCATCTGCGGCAGATGAATGGTGGCGACGTGGTTGGATTTATCCCCTACTTTCAGTTAGACGTGAGTACCAAGATAACATACAAGACTCACCGAGCACAACTCCGCCGTTCCAGAAGACAAATGACCCAAAAGATACGAGGACGGCGACGTATGGCCAGATCTGCCTGATGACGCGGATAGGGTTGCAGAGCGCTGCGATGCCTAGGCTTAGAACGCAAAAGATCACCTCTTGTGTCCTGGTCAGCGACTTGTTCATCTGCATCTAGAGAACTTGACTCACCATCTGGCCAGAGCAGATTCAGCGGAGGGTCGTGGATATCTCCAAGCGAGTACCTCCATAGATAGTACTTGACCTGTTCAACAAGAGAGGACATGGACGGCTGGTCAACCCGCTCTGGTCGCAATGTCTTGATAGCGTGAACCGCCTCTAGGCCGCCCATGTAGACAACCACCCAAAACACATTCGTCTGGCGGAAGAACAAGGTGAAAACCCCAAGAACGACCGTCAAGAGATCGTTCAGGGGTGAGCTCTGATCTCGTCCAAGGCGTCTGAGGTGGTTCAGGTATGCTACCAATACAGCGGCTGTCGAAGCCACGTCGGTATAATACAGCCCTGAGAAGAAGAACAGGAGTGGGAAGAGCGCAATGTTGAACGCGGTGTGAAGTGCGTACTGTGAATGAACGCGCAATCGTATCGAGGAGTGCGCTTCGTACAGACGCGACTCAATCTGATGGCGACATTGCAGAGCCAAATAGGCGAGCAACATCAGGGCGACAGCATTGGCAGCTCGCAAACTGCTTGCATCGCAGACATAGCCCCCAAGAGATCCATTCGGACGTACTACTCCTGGGATCAAGAGGGAAAGAAGATAACTAGCTTTTTGTTAACGTGGTTGAAAAGGGGTACGCAGACAAGACTTACAGCCCTGGAGGCGTTGTGATCTTGTCGTCCCACTCCAGAAACTTGCCCTCACAGTACTTTTGCGCTTGAGGAATATGAAAAACTTCATCCTTTCTGGGATTAGTCTTGTGTGAAATTACCTCGTCACCTATGAGAACTCACCAGGTAGGGCTCTGGGACGACGGCCGAAACGATGTAGAGCCAGGAGAAACAGAGGGCGGCAAGGACAACTGGTAGCAAGCCAGCTAACCAGGATAATGATCCTCTAGACTTGCTGAGGAGACAAAACAAGACAGGGAGCACCACCAGGCCGCTTGAAGCCGTCCAAAATGAGAGGCTCTGTGTCTCCATGTTGACAAGTGTCCAACACAACAGCACGCGAGGGAACAGAGAAAGAATTAAAGTAGAAGTAAATGAAAGGTTATCATGACATGAAAGACGAAAAAAAAAAGACCTCTTCTAGTTGTGAGGCGGGTGGAAAAATGAGCGGATGTCTTGAAGCCTGGATTGACTTGAGAGATTGAGATTATGGAGTTGTTAATTGAGCAGGAGAGACAGTGCTTGGCGCATCGTGAGCTGCACTGTGCCCCGGACGCTTGGTCTCGAATTGGGGTTAAAGTCATCAATTGACGTTACACCAGCACATGGCTCTATAACATGAAGGAATTACATCATATCTCATAATTAATAGGCACAATATATCGAGAAACAGTATTTTGGGTACCTAGGCATTCAGCTGCAAGAATAGCATTTCCCATTCGGGCCATGGCTGCAATGCGAGCAGCCGAACCAGCGACTCAACGGCCGCCAACCAATCACAGCCCGTACATTTCACAGCAAATCATCAAAATTCAAGGCTCAGAACACGTCTATTGGAATATCTTGTACAACCAGAGCCGCCCACGCAACAGAGACGGGCCACTGAATAACGTCTATCGTCCGCATTCCACCATTTGATTTAGAAGGGCTGCAAGCAGAGTTAGCAGGGAGAGAGCTTCATCGGACGAGGTGCGACTCACGTTGTCGGCGGGGTGGATCTCCTTGCGGAAGAAGTCACCGAGGAAGGGGACCTTCTGTGGAGGGAGTCAGCGCTGCGATTAGAGGATGCCACTGCCTGTTCTGTTGCCGTACCTGGAGGATGTCGCGCTGCACACGGGGGATACCGTTGGCGAAGAGGAGGACACCAACGACGGCGGGGGCGCCGTAGAAGGCCAGACGGGTGCCGCTGTGACAATCGGTCAGCATCTTCTCAAGACGCAATCCACCCCTCGAACACGACTGCTCTTCCCATCTTCCAAAGCCCCTTTCGATCATTGAAGCTCAATACTGGTCGTCTCGGTCGCGAGAGCTGATCCAAGGTTTCGGAGGAACGGAAGGGAGAGACTCGGGTTCGCATTCGTGTTCTCGGCGGTAGGGTCGTGCTTTAGGATCGAACAGAATACTTACATTCTGGTGGCAGACTGAACAGTGAAGCCAGCCAGGTTAGGCTGAGAGTGGTACCTATTGCTGGAGTGTTAGCCATCGTCGTTGAATCGTCTCGATCAATCTCGAATGCCGCAATTCGCTCGTGATACGCAGCCGCTCGACAATCGATGCATCGTAGATCGGGTAGAGGAGAAGGGCGTACTTGGGACCGTAGGCGCTCTTGAACTCGGCCATGCGGATGGGAGTCTGTTGAGAATCAGGTCAGCCAAACTTGCACATGGAAATTGAGACGCCGAGGGCCATTGGTAGGCAATAATCGCCCTCTGCGGGAGAGGTTCAACATACGTAGGAAACCATCTTGACTCGTGGGGCGGTGGAAGCCTTGTGCGTCGTTCAATTGCTCGTCGATAGGATATTCGTCGTCGTAAAAAGAATGGCCTTGGTTGCGCGAGTTTGCCGGACGGGAAAGACCGGGTTTGTTTGGCCTCAGGCCTGAACCAAGCTCAAGGGCGGCTCTGCCAATCAAAGCACGAGTTGGTGACCCACCCGACTTGGGAGCTCCTACAGCCTCGTCTTGGAGGTTCTTGTTCTTCCTCTTTCACATCCAATAATTCCTCTTGACGATCTGTCCAGCACGGATCACGGGATGGATACCTTCATTGACCGTCGCTTTGAGCGGCTGGAAAAGGCCCTTGCCAATTTGATTGACTCTGTCACCAAATACCACCCTTCTACGTTGCATGCCCAAGAGCTCGATGCGGCTGACAATGAACTGAGCAAAGGCTTGGAAGAGGGTAAGTCTCTCTTGACGGTATTCTTCCTGGCCCTGATACTAAATGTGTGCAGTTCAAACCCATCAGAACAATTATCTACGGATTCAGCAACTCCGCGAGTCTTCAGCAGCTCTCGACGCCCAGATCCGCGACACCATCTCGAGCCTCGCAACGACGCGCAAGGACATCGTGACGACGCATGCTACTACCTTCTCAGCTGAACCCAACTACCCCATCGCCTACGAAGAACTTCTCAACTATGCTCGTCGCATAAGCAAGACCACTATGCCGCCTGCGGGCACCATCAACCCCGTGTCACCCTCTCCCCCTGAGGGCCAGACACCCGCAGGTCAGACACCTGGGCCCGACTCTCAAAACGCCTCCGTCATGACGCCCTCGGCGCCCCCTACGTCGCAGGTCCAGAGTCCCGCCGTCATGAATGGTACACCGCAAGTGTCCCAGGAGCCCGCGACCCAGCAGACCACCACATCAGCCAACACCAACCTCCCCGAGGGGTGGACCCAGTTCTTGAATCCCTTGTCCGGCCAGCTCTTCTTCCCCTGGCCCCAGGAGGACAAGATCCGTGCTGGCTCCCTGGCCTCCAACCAAGTTCTCATGGAGCAAGGCATCGAACCCAAGGGCTATGATCCCGTTGAGGAGGAAGCGCGCAAGCAACGCGAGGAAGAGGAGCGGAAGCAGAAGGAGGAGGAGGCTCGCCTGGCCCAGGAAGAACGCGAGAGGAAGATTCGCGAAGACCGCGAGCGCCAGCGCATCGAGCGGGAGCGACAGAGGGAGAAGGAACAAGAGGCCTGGAGACGAGCCAGCGTTGTCGGAGGGCCATCTGGTGCTCCCGGCGAGACCAAGAGCACGGCTGGACCTCCCCAGCAAAAGGCCCAGTTCCAGTTCACCAACCTGGATGATTTGGATGATGACGATGACGACGATTGAACCAAAAGCAAACCATAAAATTTTGATCTCTATAGAAACTGAAAACAATAAGAGATGCCTTCCCTCATCCATAACTAACGTATTTGAATTGTACCGGGCCCGTTCCCGATCTCTTTTGCCCGTCTAAAAATGAAACAAATCTACTCCGCCGACACAACAACCTGATATCGCTACACATGCCCTGCTGCCATCATTTCTCCGGCTGACCCTTGACCGTGATCAAAGGAGTGACGCGAGGTTAAATCGCAAATTCAGACGCTGGTCGTACATGTATTGTTACAAACGCCACACTCGTCTCCCTGTCATAAGTTATCCATCGTTCAAGGCCCATTTTCAGGGTCTCTGCTGAACCTCCACTGACGCGACAGCTTAGTCGATCTTGATGGAGGAGTAAATCTTGCGGACAAACCACCAGCTTGCAAAGTAGCCAATGGAGCCTGTGCGTCATGTTAGATGTGAATAATGATATTAGGACGGGCAACTTACCAGCAAGGATAAAGAAGAGGAACGAGATGAGGGCACTGTAGCCGATGTAGAGAACAGTACCAGCAAGACCGCCCAGCTTGACCTTGGTGACAAGGTACAGCAGGCAGTTGAGGAAGATGTAGCCACCGCTCATGCCGGCAGCGAGGAAAGACCTCCACTGCCAGTTATAGTTCTCCGAGCAAAGCAGGAAGTAGACCATCAGAATGGTGACGGCGGCGCAAACGACAATCATGAGACCATAGCAAAGGAACAGGAAACCGAACATATAGTAAATCCTGCTGAACCAGATAGAGCTGATGATGAAGTACAGCTCGACAAAGATGGCACCGAAGGGAAGGAGACCCACGATGAGCATGCTGGGAATGGGCTTGAGATAGGTGCTCACAGGAGGAATCTGTCGAGGAATCTGGTTGGTGCGGACAGGGGGCTCAAAACCAGGGGCGCGGAAACCAAGCCAGGAGCCAGCAACCGATAGAGGGATGGAGATGATGAACCAGATGGCGACGAGAACAAGCATGGTGGTGAAAGGAACCGCACCCGATGACTGCTTAGCCCAAAGGAAGAGGTCCAGAAGGAAGAAGCAGGAAAAGACGATTCCGGGAACCAGGAGAGGAGTCAAGGCGATGTTGAGCTTCCAAGCCTCACCCTGCCAGGCCTTGTAAGTTCGGGCCGAGACGTAGCCACCAACGAAGCCAAGGACAGTGTAGAGGAGAATCATGATGGTGCCGAGAGAGCCACGGTTGGAGGGAGACAGGAATCCAAGCAGGGCAAACAGAATAGTGCAGCCCGTCATGCAGAACAGCTGAACACCGTTACCCGCAAGGATGGACAGGAGAAGAGGGCGAGGAGGGGGTCGGAAGACATCGCCATGAACCAGCTTCCAGCCAGAATCCTCCTGAACACCATCCTCGACGACCGAGGTGCCACCAAAATCGTCGAGGTCGATCTGATCAAGTCGGTTATAACGCGCAATGTCCTTCTTGAGGGCTCGAACCAGGATCGACATGACAGTCAAAACGAGGATGACGACAATAATAGCAGTGTCGATAAGCCAGAACCAGTGAATCTTGGGGTCGAAGACGTGCAAATACTTGTCCCAACGCGTAGCCCAGGCGGTATCAGACTTGCGCCAGTAAACACTGTAGCTGAAGGCAACCGTTTTCTCCTTGCCATTGAACACAATGGGCTGGTGGTTACCACAGTCCGCCTTGCCTCCGTACTCCTTGGAGCTGGGCTCCACGACAACGCCGACAACACGGCGCTGGCTAGCATCGTTGTTAACCTCGTGGTACTCGACCCAGATCTCGTAGTGGTTGTTGAAGAGGATGTTGTCGCTCTCGTCGTCCTGGCCGAGCAAGAAGCCAGAGCTGTAAAAAGTAGTGCCCGTCAACTGGTCCTTAATCTGCTGACCAGCAGGGAGACCGTCGACCAGCCAGTTCAAGCTGTAACCCTGCTCGATGCGGCTCTTGACGAAGGTGATGGACTTTTCGGGGTACGTCGTCTCGCAAAGGGGCTTGCAGGTCTCGTTCTTGCCCATGATAAGCTCGAAGGGGGAGGTCATGATTCGGTCTCCGAAGAGAATGCTGCCTAGACTCTCTGACACATATTGAGGTCCACCTTCGGGCTGGCAAAATTGGAACGCGGGATGATAGTAGTCGTACGAGACAACCGAGTGCAGGCGAGCATCTTGAGGCGCGGCGACGGGCTTGATGCTGTTGACGTAGAGAGGGACCTTGTCTCCGTCCTTGTACGTGGTCGGGGCGACACCGGGGAGGTAGAAGGCCGAGGCCAGCTGGGGAACCGCTAGGAGCGAGGTAAGAAGCGCCGTTGAAGGCGCAAAGTCTCTGAAATGCATCTTGAAGGGTTGGTCATGCGCAGACAGGCGTAAATCTAATGGAACGAGTGTTGCGAAAGATAGATGCTAGATGTCGAGTCCGGGTTGGAGCTGACGACAATGCGCGGATCGAGATTCCGCGACAGCGAGGGAAGAAAATGCAAGACCAGATAGTCTGCCAACAAGAGGCTCAAGAGCTCTTGCTTCGACTGGCGGTCGTTGATACGATGGATATTGTGGTGAATCAAGCCAGCGGAAAAGCTGCACGAGTTAGACGCCAACTCAGGGAGCTTCGAGGCCACTTTGGACTTCAGGTCCCTATTATCTGGCCAAGTTCCAGACAAACAGCTCGGCGCCTCGCTTAGTCAGGAGATAAGTCCGGAAGATCCCCTTGCCGGGACGGGGATCGGCAGCAAGCGAGAGCAGGTGTGGTGTGGCGCAAGGTGGCTAGTGTTACAGGCCTGCAGATTCTCCAACATGGCCCCGCTAAAAAGTTGAAGCAGCCAAAACTTTTTGACGAGACATCCAACCTCGCGTCTACGTCTCGGACACATACAACAAGATGGCGGCCCCAACGACATTACCAGCGCTGCTGACCTCGCTGACGCAGTCGCTTTCTTCTGCGCTCGAGGTCACCCCCAAAATCGCCGCCATTGAACACCAAAAGGACGGCATCTCCCTCCTCGACGTAAAGAACGAACTGCTCCTTTCCTACCTACAAAACCTCGTCTTCTTGATTCTCCTCAAGCTACGAAACTCCAAGTCGGATTCTGAAAAGTCAGACGAAGATGATTCCGAGCTGGACGAATCCGTGCGATCAAAACTGGTGGAGCTGCGTCTGTACCTGGAGAGGGGAGCCCGACCACTAGAGGAGAAGCTGCGCTATTCTATCGACCGATTCCTTCGAACAGCCGACGATGTGGAGCGTGAGAGAAAGGCAGCTGAAATGGAACAGAAGGAGTCTGGATCTGAAGACGATTCTGAGGAGGATTCTGAGGAGGAGAGCGAGACCGAGGCTATCTCCCGTAAACCTGGCGAACTTTCAGCAGCACCCAAATTCGGAGCTCTGGTTAGCGATGTTGCGGCCGAGAAGTCGCGCGATGGAGGAGCGCCAGGAGTTTACCGTCCTCCCAGGCGAGAACGCCAGGTCATGGACGCCCCTCAGCGTCGCGACAAGTCAGACAGGCGCGCCATCAAGTCGCATACTATGGAAGAGTTTGTTGCTTCAGAGCTTTCTTCTGCTCCTCTGGCCCAGCCCAGCATTGGTACGACCATTGTGCAGGGTGGTCGCAAGATGAAGACGGATGCCGAGCGAAAGGAGGAGGCGGAGCGCCGAGAATACGAAGAGACCAACTTCACTCGTCTCCCCAAGGAGAGCAAGAAGGAACGAGCCAAGAAGGCGAAGCAATCTGGTCGCAGCAATCGCATGCAGTTTGGTGGCGAGGAGTGGCACAACCTTGGAGAGGGTGTTGACCGCATCGATCGTCTCACCAAGCGCAAGCAATCAGGCGGTGGTGTTCGCGCGCTCTTGGACAAGAGCCGAAAGCGCGGCATTGACACTACGGATGGACCTCGTGGTAGCGGCATGGGACCTGGAATTGGAGAGAGGTTTAACAAGAGGGTCAAGGTGCTGGAGGGAGGACGACGAGACCGCGGCAAGGGTGGCCGTTAGAGGGTTGAACATTATAGAGCATTTTCTTGGGCGACTGCATGGGTTGATTTGGGCTCGTCTTACTTGAACTACCTACCATACTGGCGATGATGGTGTCAAGTACTGGATGAGAATAATGTTGTAGAGCTAAAAGCCAAATGGTCTCTGCTTGTTGAAAGCCAAGTAAACGGTTAAAAAGTTGAATAGATTGAGAGGAGTTGCCGAGAAATCCATCTTGACGGCCATAAAAAAGATTCATGTCTAACCCAGGGACCCTTCATGATGGGATGCCGCGATAAGATAAGGCCCAAACTTTGGCGGGGGACGAGCTTTGGAAATTTCTCCGGCGCCCCTCCAACGTTGAATATGACCAACTCGACAAAGCAATTGCCGTGATACCCTCTTTCTTATTTGTTCTCTAATAAACATTGTCGCAAGGAATACGGAAGGAGCAGACGAATTTCATATTTGAACCTCGCGAACTGGACTGTCGATCGTCTGCAACTACGGTTGTCTGCGAGCACAGCGCATCTGTCGCAAAGCTACCCTTCATCTCGACCTCGACAGCTCGCAGCGTCAAGCCTTGAAGCTTCTCCAACACTCTGATAACTATCGCATACACCTTATATCTTATAAAATGGCTACTCGACCTGATGAGTCCGTGACCCCAATGGACGTCGACGACATCGACCCCAAGCTCCAGCAATCAGCATCCACAAACACCATAGACGACGATGACGAAGACGACCCCGTCACGGCCACCTACAACGTCTTCATAAACCCCTCCCTCCCGCTGGGCCGCCGCCTCCTCATCCTTCAGCACCCAAACACCGCCAGCGACACCCCTCAGGCTGCGCCCACCGAGCTCCGCCTCAAGACGCGCGCAGGCATGGTCGAGGTCGACCTTCCCCTCGACCACAGCGTCGCCTACGACCGCGAGAAGGGTCTCAAGTGGGGAAAGGGGCTGCAGGCTTCCATGGCGGCCAAGAATGGTGGTAGTCATGGTCTGGCTGGTGGCTTTGGCGTCGGTGGTGTGCAGGGTCGGGGTGGGAGGAAGAAGGCTGAGGAGGACGCTGATAACTTGGACTGGGCTGAGGCTGTCCGGCAGGACAAGGTGTTGAGGACGCAGACTCTGGGCGGGCATTATCCCAAAACTCAGAAGCAGCTACACATGGTTGGCGTCTTTCAAGGGAGTGAGTACCCCCCATTTCTTACTGCGTAATGCATTCTCTAACAAGTACTTCAGAGGAGCTCCATCTCACCCCCGTCTCATCCCTCGTTATGCTTCGTCCTCAGCTACACCACATAGACGCAGCCGTTCAACTCGATCGCCAAGCCACCTCAAAGGATGCGGGCCCGTCTTCAGGTGCTGGCACTGCCCGCGCTATCCACATGACAGTCAAGACCACCGGAGACGGCGATACCGTCACTACCGAAACTATGGCTGACCGCCTGCGTGCCGTCCAGTCCGAAAACTGGCGCACCCTGCGCTTCACCGACGAGAACGAGGAGGCCGCCTGGGAGGTCTATAACGAGAGTCTGTTCCTGCGTCCTACCGAGGGTGAAGAAATCCAGGGCGAAGAGACAAAGGGCAAGGAGACAAAGGCTGACGTTGCTGCAAAGGAGGAGCGGCCGTTGGAGGATGCTGTTCCCCATTTGGGCCGCAAGTGGGATGATGACCAGTACTTTGAGGCTGTCTTCAAAGTGAAGAAGCCCAAACCCGGCTTCCCAAGCGAATCTTAGAAAGAACCCAGCAAGGATGCCTTGGTCGAGGATCACCAAGAGACCGACCCAAAGGAACTGAGCGGAGTGACAAAGCACCTCCCTCGACGTCCAAAACACCAAGCTACGACCTCGGACAACATGATGGTTGACTAGGCTGGCCGCCAATGGCAACGAGGTCCTGGAGATGGTTGAAACACGGTTGCATGAGACGGCGTAATAGGATACAATGCAATTCATAGAATGGGGAATCAATGCAATGAGACACTGATCACGGGGCACCTCCAGATCGCTTTGCAAAAACGCGTATAATTCGAAATACTATATAACTTATTCTCGATAGAAAAGAGCCCGCTCCCAAACTCTCTCCACGAGTAGTCAGTCGTCCGACATGGTAACCTATGCCGGTAACACAAGAGTGCGCTGAGCTGAGCACTCTACGCTTTGATATTTGGTACACCCATCATGCAATGCCAACCGCGATGCGTCGTTCCCAATATTCTCCTCCATCAACCCGTAAACTCGATTCTCTTTTTTGTGCACCACGCATTATCCCGGTTCTCCCTAGTGCTCCCAAATGCCAGCCCAGAAACCCCAAGAATCGCCATCGACTGCGTGCAATATCAAACGTCTGTTTACTGGAGAAGCTCAACATCCAACCCGATGGAACGCATAAACAGGTTGACGCTGTTCAGCCGGTCGGCCGCCATAGCTGGAGGCAGCGTCTTTGAAACAGTAACCGTGTCCAGGACGCGGTCCTTGACAGCCAAGACAAGGCGAGTCTGTTGGTCGTGAGACGCGCTGACGCCCATGGCTGCAAGAAGTTGCCACACATAGACGTCCTCTCCGGTGTTGACACTACCGGGGAAGATGTGAGGCAACGAAGGCTCAAGTCTGCTGAACAAGGTCTCAAAAGTGCGATCCCTAATAGTTGTTAGCTCGAATCCAAATGTCTACTCGAGGGCTCACATACCATTTATCCCATTGCTCTGGAGTGCCGGCGCCCGTTTGCTTGAGGAGGACGGCACGGCTAAGAATAAGTGTCAACATGGACACGCCGATTCTTGATCTGGCGATGAGGTCCACGTTGAGCTTTGTGGCAATGAGGTTGAGGACGCCGTCAACAATATCCAAACCAGTATCATTGAAGTACTGCATCAATGATGGCATCACAGTAGAGATGAACAGTTCAATCTTCTCTCGCATTCGCGCGTTAAGAGTAGTCACCTCACCTGGGTTGATGGCTGCGCCTTGCACAACATCCAACTGATCGAGATGGTAGATGATCATGGTCAAGATGGTAGTTCGTTGCTCAAAAGAGAGGTGAGGGAAGATTCGCGGAATGGCCTTCTCACCCTTGGCGCAAGACAAGAAAGCAATGAAGGGGTGAGGAACGATGACTCCAATCGGCTCATGGACCTTCAGTTCACCCCAAAGCTTGGCGTTGTAAGCCTCCAGAATGGTAGCCCATTCCTTGTGCTTGTTCTCCAGTTCCTCGTCGGGGCTCGTCATGGGAGGGGGAATAAGTCGAACGTGGTCCTCAATCTGCATCAGGGTCTGGTACACCTTCTCCACGTTGCGCAGAATCGTCTTTCGGTCAAGGCTGGAGCCCTTCTTTCCGCTGCTTGGACGCTGGTGGTCGCTCTCGGTTCGCTTGATGTTAAGGAGAGGCTTGGGCGTCTTTGCGTTGCTGAAGGAAATCTTGCCTAGACTGCCGGCGATGACAAGCTGGGGGTTCTTAGGCTTGTTCTTGGCAGCCTCAACAGCTCGCTGGACCTGCTGTTCCATTCGCTGGAAGTGGTTCTCAGCAGGTCGGCCATGTCGTCGCATGCCACCCTGGCGGCTGCCAGTCTGGTACAGGTACGTCTGGGCAAAGTTGCTGAGAGGCTGGCTGGGGTTCTGGCGCTGGCCGGCTCGGATGTGGCTGTAAACCTGATAGTAGAAATCCTCCGCAATGGACGCATCTGAACCATCAACTGGGTTGCCGGTGGCGGCGACGAGCTGTTGGAGCTGGATGCGGGTGATGAAGTTTTTGTCTTGCGGAGTCATCAAGCCATTGTCCTTTGAGAGAAGCCAGATCTTGTGGTTACGCTTGGCCCTCTTCGTCTCTTGATCCAAAAAGGCTGCCTTCTCTTCCTCCGACATCTGCATCATCTGAGGATGCGCTTGCAACTGAGCGAGACTGGGGGTGGCGCCATGGGAGTGCTTGGCCTGGTGGCCATGAGGCGCCGCCCGCGCATCGGGGGTAGAGCGGTTAGGGTTCTGCAGGATCTGGGTAGGTTGGACCGGGAGCTGGTGCTGTTGAACAGGAGTTGCCTGAAGGCCTTGGGCTGGCGGCGTGGGCTTCGGCTGGATGCTCTGAGGCCGTTGCAAGATAGTCACTGGGTGGCCATGTCCATGCTGCTGGGGAGGTTGCTGCTGAACAGGATATCCAGGAGGAGGCTGTTGATAAGCCAGCTCCGCGACAGGAGGCTGAGGGGTCGGTTTCTTGGGCTGAGCTCGCATAGCAGCCTCAACCTCCTCCAGACTCATGACCTTGCGACTAGAAGCGGACGGAATAGATTGAACAGGAGGAGCGGGAGAAGGCTGCTTGGCGGGCTTGGCTGGTCCAATGCCCCAGATACTTCTGTCGACGTGGAGATCGGGAAGCGGTTCGGGGTCTCGGTACTTTTCATAGCCAGAGCGTACAGGCTGTTGGATGGGCTGGTTGGAGTAGTACGAGTGCATATCGGCGGCGCCATACTGAGGAACTGCGGGGGTGGTCTTGATCGCGGGTCCCTGGCGATGGAATCGGAGATGTTCTTCCTCAATAGCACCGGCAACCTTGGCTGTCTGGCCGAAAAAGTCGAAATCTTTGCCCACACTCTTTCCCACTGTAGGGCCACTATCTCCAAAAGTATCGTCATTGAACGCATCGCCGGTTTCCTCAAGCTGATCTCCAAGACCATCATAGGTATCCTCAAAGTCGAGAGCATCGTCGCCGTCTCCATCCCTGCCCGACAACCCTGCAAAGGGGTCGTGGGCTTGGGAGAAGCCAGGAGCCGCCGTGTTATGGCGGCCGGTTGCGTCGAAACCGAAGAATGACATGTTGGTTATCAGATTCGAAAGTAAAGGAGTGAACGGTGATTGTGCTAGGAAGAAATTAGTATTGTGTCTGAAGGCCAGGTTAAGTAACTTTTAGCAGCCCTGAGCTTCGAGCCCCGCCCAAGCTGTCCTCCAGCGCTCCCCTGCCTGACAGACGACAGATCGTGGTCCTTTGGAAGAATTAAAGGATGTGTTGCCAAGTTTCGGATTTCGATATCCTAGAACCAACGCTCATTCCTATGTGGCCCCTCTACTGGATTTGTCGCGCACATTGTACATATGTGATCTGGGCATATCCAAGTCGTCCTCGGAGTCGTGCATGTCGACTAGCCTTGCTACTGTCCTGGCAGAGTGATGTTCATCATTTCCCCGTTCGCCCCATCCACAGGTCCCTTTGGCGAAATGTCGTTGATGGTCCAGGAAGGTTCGGGCTTCAGAGAAGCACCCAGAAGTCTGCTCTGGACGAAGCCGCAGATATAACCAGACGCATGGTAGAGCCTCAAAACGCAAAAGGCCAAAGAAAAGTACTCACCACTAAGAAAAGGAGATCCTTGCGGGGTCGGCCAACGCGCACAAATCTATCATGATGTCTTTGAACAAGTCGGGCTCGAGAGGTTTGTATCCTAGCCAACCATGCAAAGATAGCAGGAAGCTGGCGGCGATGGGGAGATAAGGTTCGCAGAGCTCTGGCCAAACGCCGAGAGGTTGAAGATGCTGCGGGAGGCCGGCTGACGGAGAGCGCGGTGCAGAAGAGATGCGCGGCGAGGCTCTTCTGCCAACGATGATGCGACGAGGAGCCAGCGATGTGCTCCAAGCCTTTCCCCACATGTGGGATATTCCGTTCCCGGAGCACGGACCTGCGCAGGCAAGATAGAATCACGTGAGTATCCACGTGAGGGGACTTTTCGAAGAGCTCCATTGCCTGCAAGGGCGTTATAGCTTGTAAGCCTCAAAACACTGATTTCAAAGCTCAGAGGTGAGACCCTGCTGTGATGCATGGCCCTGATGCAGCTGGAAAGGATATTCCTGTTTTAGATCGCGATACCGTGCTCCAATTGAACGCAATGCGTTCTTGAACTTGCATGCAACGACTGGGGAGTTGCATTGCTCTGTAACCGCTTGCAGCTTACTTCGACCTCCGCGTTTCTTCTGAGGAACGGATGGAAACAATTATCGCCAGCCGATGACATCGTCGAGTGGTTTTTAGACGACGAGTCTGCTAGAAACGGACAGATCTTCCTTTTCTTACCCTTCCTGCACGTATGTGTCAATCTGCAGCAAGGACGCAGTGGTCAAATGCCTGATGAATTGGGGAGTTAGCTGTCCATTCTTTTCCAATCTTCCTGTGACGAACCCCCTCTACGGCTCCCTCAAGTGTATCCAAAGACATAGTATGGTTTGTCAAGCCTTATGGCGCGGAGTGAGTCGCTGGCCATCATTTATTTGACGCAGGAGAGCTGAGGTCGTGCAGTAGCTGGTGGGCTCGAGTGAAATTGCGACGAAAGGAACGGCTACCACGGAACGATACACATGTCGCCATTTCATCTCAAGCTTGATGACTCCTAGGCGCAATTGCTGACCTGTACCTAACCTGGGAATGGAAGTGCATGATACGGAAGAGATAGAGATTCTTTCCTGTCTGTACCCGTAGTTCAAGATAACGAGCTTCAATATCAAGCACTTCTATTTGCAGACGATACATCTGCCCTCCCTCGACCTTTCGACAAAAGCTGAAACAAGGGGTCTGGCAATCCTCCCCTGTCGATAATAGCCTCGTAAGCAGAAGAAAGGGAGACGACGCTTGCAGAGAAGGTGGGGAGAATTGAGCTGTTACAGGCTGAGTGCGGAGCTCCTAGACGCAAGGTACCTTTTTTTATCGCCCGCCTAAAACAAGGCCAAGGAAACGTAAAAGGGGGCTCCCTCTCGAGTCGAGAAATACGAGAAAAGAGGTGGTGATGCATCGAGAAAAGGCGCCTTGCCGGATCGAGGAGCGAAGCTGCTGCCACAAAAGTCTCTTGGTGATGCGGCTTGGAGTGACAGTGGACCCGTCATTCCATCAGTTCTCGAATGATAGCTGGGAGGCGCCTCTGGTGATGAAAGGGGGACGCAATCCATCCGAATTGGTAGACGAGGGGCCTTGCAAAAGAGTCGCATCTGGGTTGTCAGCCTCCGTACCCGTCCCCTATCCTCGAAAGAACAGCCGGGCCCCCTGGAGACGCCGAAGAGGCTGTTATCACTGGAAGCTCTGCTCTGCTCCATCCAAGCGTCTGGACTCTGACGAAGCTGGAACCAGCGGGCAATAGCTTCGAATTGTGGCGGCCACGATTTTAGCAGAGATCCTCTACCCCCTGAACGTCAGAGGCATCAGCTCAAGTAGCGCCAGGAGACGGCGCAGGTATCTTTTGGTGAAGAGTACCTGACCCCAAGTACTCCCAAGGAGGGCAGGCCACGTCTCACGTAGCACAGACCGCCCCAAGGTACCTGTCTTGGCGGGCATCTCGCTGTACCTTCAAGTCCCGCGTACCTGGCTTGACGATCGTAGACCCGCTCCTTGCTCATCCCCGGACACTCTGTTCATCCCCCATTCCTCCTGTCTCGACTCGAATCGACTCTCTTGTCACTGTCTTTATTCCTCCTTCTCCCCCATCACGAGCTTTCTCTGCATCGTGTGGCCTTGCATTTCTTTTTTCCTTGGTTGATTCAGGTCCACGGTCGACCATTTCAGGCGTCATTCCGAGTCCATCGAGGACGGGATGCTTGTTTGAGTGCCACCTTTAGTACAAAAGTTTCTCGGCCTTGCTTGGCTCCTAATCTTTTTTCGCCCTGTGCGCGCGCCCGCTCCCCGTCGCGACAGATCATCCTTTCTCCATCCTTCATCATCACCTTTTTCAGAGTCTTCGAGCCCTTCCTTTATTGACGGTTCAGCATCGTCGAATCCATCTTCACCATGGCTGCCGGTCATACGCGCTACGTGCGCTACATTGCGCTCGCGCTCTTTGTATGTGGCCGCCTCCTGCTCTCGCCAGCTTACGTCGCCACTCGCTAACGTGTCTTGTCCCAGACGCTCACTATGTTCTACTTCTTCTCCAACTCGAGATACGAGGCCATCCCCGTTACCGGCAACGTTGGAAACTTCCCTGGTGGCCCTGGAAGCCCTGCAGCTGGTGGCAACCAGCAGGCTCCTGGCGCTGTTCCCAATGCCCCCAACTCTGGCAACTCTGTCAACTTCCCGCAAGGAGAGTCTGCGCCCGTTCCCGGCGATGATGATACTTCCCTCACCAAGGACGAGATTCCCGCCCAGAAGCCTGCTGCTGAGGGTGCTGCTCCCGTTGAGCCCGAGGGCGCCGCTAAGCCTGCTGAGGAGCTCGCCAACGCTCCCATGGCCATGAACCCCGGCGAGCCTGGCTGGGACAACCTCCTGGGCACTGCTCCTGGTCCCCGCATGAACGCCACCTTTGTCACTCTTGCTCGAAACAGCGACGTTTGGGAGATTGCCGAGTCTATCCGTCAGGTCGAGGATCGTTTCAACCGACGATACAACTACGACTGGGTCTTCCTGAACGACAAGCCCTTCGATGATCAGTTCAAGAAGGTCACCACCTCTCTCTGCTCTGGTAAGACTCACTACGGCCTGATTCCTGAGGAGCACTGGTCCTTCCCCGAGTGGATTGACCAGGAGAAGGCCAAGAAGGTTCGTGAGGACATGGCCGCCCGCAAGATCATCTACGGTGATTCCGTCAGCTACCGCCACATGTGCCGATTCGAGTCCGGTTTCTTCTTCCGACAGGAGCTCATGATGAACTACGAGTACTACTGGCGTGTTGAGCCCTCTGTCAAGCTCTTCTGCGATATCCACTACGACCCCTTCCGTGTCATGCACGAGAACAACAAGAAGTACAGCTTCGTTCTCTCTCTCTACGAGTACATTGACACCATTCCTACTCTCTGGGACAGCACCAAGAAGTTCATGGCCAACCACCCCGAGCACATTGCCGAGGACAACTCGATGCGATTCCTCAGTGACGACGGCGGCAACACTTACAACAAGTGCCACTTTGTGAGTTTTCAAGTGTCTCAAATGTCTTTATAGGTAGACTAACACTTTTCAGTGGTCCAACTTTGAGGTTGGTAGCCTTTCGTGGCTCCGAAGCAAGCCTTACCTCGACTTCTTTGAGTCTCTCGACAAGGACGGTGGTTTCTTCTACGAGCGATGGGGTGATGCTCCCGTCCACTCTATCGCTGCTGGTCTTCTCCTCAAGAAGGAGCAGATTCACTTCTTCAACGACATCGCCTACTACCACGTCCCCTTCACTCACTGCCCCACTGGTGAGCAGAAGCGTCTTGACCTCCGCTGCCACTGCAACCCCAAGGAGAACTTTGACTGGAAGGGCTACTCTTGTAAGCACTTGTAACTTGTGACGTGTGGATGATCTGGCTAACACAGCAACTAGGCACCTCCCGATATTACGAGCTCAACGGCATTGAGAAGCCCCAGGGCTACGAGGAGCAGCAGTAAAGCAACCGCATGGAGGTGATTAGCGGTGGGATTGTACGTTTATCATACAGGTTGTAATGCTCGGTAGATTGTTTGCCTTATTTTTAGGCCGCACTTGATGGGTGGGGTTGGGGATGTTCGCTCGTGGACAAAATTAGGCGTCTGGGTTTGAAATACTTTGGACAGCTTTGGTCATGTAGATGTGTATGAATCGATCGACTGTTTGGGATCTTTGGCATGCATGGCTGCTGAACTTGCTTAAAATAATGTACAATATCGATACATGGCCGTAGCCAGGTTCTATCATGACGGCCTTGAGCCATCCATCATTGCGCCATCTCAAGTCATCTCGACGATATATTAGACAAATCGTTTATTCCAATTGCTCCCTAACCAACGGTGGCCTTCTTGGGCTTCTTGGTACCAAACTTGCTTCGACTTGTTGTTCGGTTAGCAACACCACCCTGAGAAATTGTTAGTACTTGATTCCCATTTGCAACCCCAGACCCCGTTTTCAAGGTCCGGCATCTTTGAAACATACCAGATCCAGAGCTCCTCGCACGAGACGGTATCGCACACCGGGACAATCTTGCGCTCGGCCACCTCTCACAAGAACAACACTGTGCTGCTGAATGTTGTGTCCCTCGCCGGGAATGTAGGCAGTAATCAGGGCGCCGGTGGAGAGCTTGATACGAGCAGTCTTGCGCTCGCCAGAGTTGGGCTTCTTGGGTCGGACGACACCCACACGGAGGCACACGCCCTTGAGGGCCGGGCAGTGCGTGTTGGACAAGGCAGGGGAGACAGCGTGACGAGCACGCTTGCCCTTTCGAATTCCGCGGAGGACCTGGTTCAGCGTCGCGGGGCGGGCCGTTGTAGGGGCGAATGCGCGGGGCGCAGAGGTGGTGAAGGATCGGGGGGTGTTGAGGAGACGGCTTGGTGTTGAGATGACGGCCGAGGCGAGGGGCCGGCGGGTGGCCGGCGAGAAGAACTGGCGGAGTATGGAGCCGACCATTGTGACGGGTGGTATCGGGTCGGACGGGGACTTGTCGTGGGTTGAATTGATCCAATTCCAACCTGTCCTCTTTCCTACAACACCAAGCTCCGATGAAGCCATATCAAAATCTCAGCCTCTCGCAATTGGATCACGTGATGGTTGTGATCGGAACCTGCCATCCTCCGTCCTCCGGCCAGATCACATGTTACCCCGGCATCTGGGATTTGGGGCCCCACCTGACGTCACCGGTTAATCCACGGAGCCTTCCATCCTCCCCGCATCGCCCGCATTCTGTCAACAGCTACCGGTCGTCGGTTCCCCGAAATGCTTTTAATGCCGGTGTAATACCGAATGACCTCGACTGTTTGGGTGGTTATCCTCGGCTGCCCAAGGCCGAGAAGAACCAGCTCTTGAACCGCCTCAGCCGTGAGACGCCCGAGGGTAGGCATGCAGTGTGGCTGCGTTCTTTTGGTTAAGGATATATGGGGGGTAAGAGAAATGGGGGGGAGCTGATTTCTTGTCGTCAATTCATTTTCTCTTTCCTTTACATACCTCGATTGAAGGAAGCTGTCCCTGTTCCGGCTTGTCTTGTCCTCTCGTGGCTTGTGATTGTCTCTCCTCCACCTCGATATCTCGGCGATCAGACCTCCCCTTCCTCCTCCGACTTTTTCTTCTTAATTCCGACCCTCCTGTTGGAATTCTCTCCCTTCCCCTTCTCTCTCGAATTCTTCGTTTGATACCCCAATTTTCGCCATGTCGTCGTTTACTCGGGTCTTGCGCCCTGCCCTGAGGGGAGGACGAGGTCTTACACAGCGCGTCGCCACCGCTCCCCGTTGCATGACGAGGATAAGCCCGTAAGCAGAACCACAAACCCAATTGTCGAGGCCAATTGCTCACCTACACCCTCTAGCAACGTTGCCCGACCTCTGTCCACCACAGCCCCCCGTCGCAATGACCACATCGACATCTCCGAGATCCCCCCCACGCCCATCTCCCACCTCTCAGAGGTCGAGGCCGCCATGGCCGACACCGTCTCCAAGTTCGCCACGGATGTTATCCTCCCCAAGGCCCGCGAGATGGACGAGGCTGAGGAGATGGACCCTGAGATTGTTGAGCAGCTGTTCGAGCAGGGTCTCATGGGTGTTGAGATTCCCGAGGAGTATGGTGGTGCTGGCATGAACTTTACCTCTGCCATTATTGGCATTGAGGAGCTCGCCCGTGCTGATCCCTCTGTGTCTGTCCTTGTCGATGTGCACAACACCCTGTGCAACACTGCCATCATCAACTACGGTTCCCCGGCCTTGAAGAAGAAGTGGCTCCCCCGCCTCGCGACCAACACGGTCGCCTCCTTCTGTCTCTCTGAGCCCGTCTCTGGCTCCGACGCTTTCGCGCTGGCCACCAAGGCCACCGAGACGGCCGACGGCTTCAAGATCAACGGCGGCAAGATGTGGATCACAAACTCGATGGAGTCGGGCCTCTTCATCGTCTTTGCCAACCTCGACCCCAGCAAGGGCTACAAGGGCATCACCGCCTTCCTGGTCGAGAAGGGAACCCCCGGATTCTCCATCGCCAAGAAGGAGAAGAAGTTGGGTATCCGCGCCTCGAGCACCTGCGTCATCAACCTCGACGACGTCGTTGTGCCCAAGGAGAACCTCCTTGGTGAGCGTGGTCACGGTTACAAGTACGCCATCAGCCTGCTCAACGAGGGTCGCATTGGTATCGCCGCCCAGATGACTGGTCTGGCCCTCGGTGCCTTTGAGAACGCTGCTCGCTACGTCTGGAACGACCGCAAGCAGTTTGGCCAGCTCGTCGGTGAGTTCCAGGGCATGCAGCACCAGATCGCCCAGTCCTACACCGAGATCGCCGCCGCCCGCGCCCTCGTCTACAACGCCGCTCGCAAGAAGGAGGCCGGTGAGGACTTTGTCAAGGACGCCGCCATGGCCAAGCTCTACGCCTCCCAGGTCGCCGGCCGTGTCAGCGGACTCGCCGTTGAGTGGATGGGCGGCATGGGCTTTGTGCGTGAGGGTCTTGCTGAGAAGTACTTCCGTGACAGCAAGATTGGTGCCATCTACGAGGGTACCAGCAACATTCAGTAAGTAATCTATTTCTGTCTGTAAAGTGGTAATACTAACATCAAGTCAGGCTCAACACTATTGCCAAGCTGCTCCAGAAGCAGTACACTTCTTAGATGGGATAGAGGCAATGTAGAAAGAGAATGGATATAAATAGGAACAAAAAAATGCCAAAAGATCGAAATCATGATGTTGTCTTCGTCCATTGAAAAACTGAACAAATGTGGTTGTGTTGTAGATCGAGAGTGGTTGCATTGACTATTTCCAACCAACCACGAGTTGAGCTTGGTTGAATGATATTTCAGTACCTCACAACTATCGAGTGCCTAGTGCAACAAGAAAAAGGTCGTGAAAGGCCTGGTCCTTGGTCTGAGCCGTAATTACGTCTGACCAGATTCCATCACTCCAACGATCGAACCCACTCACACGCAGCATGACAACCACTATTGTGATCTATAAAAACAAGAGTATACCATACTACTACTAGCTACCCTTCGGCTTGTTTCCAAGAGCCTCGTTACTTCTCGCTTCTATTAAGCAGACACGCTGTTTCTCCCATTGCTGTCCGCTGTCTGCCACTCTGGCCCCTGACATGGCTTCAACCATGACTTGACCATCCTGTTTTTTTCTCCAACCTCTTTCCGTGACAACAAATCACCTACAACCAAACAGCAAACAATAGAAGCGCCTCGAGACGCTCTCCCCGAGCTCGCTGCACCGACATCACCTGCCCGCGGTGTCCGGTCCATCTAACCATCACGCCTGGGTATCCGATAGGCAAGACAATTCCTCACCGCGGCGCCATCATGTCAACAAAGAATTGCAAAATCGTCAATCTCGTGTGCAGTCGTTTAATCAAAGTCGGCAGTGTAAGAGAAGCCACGGAACTCCTCCTGCATGGCCTGCGACAAGACTGAAGACAAATGTTAGCAAGGGATTTCGAGAGAGTCAGGACACACTTACCAGACTGAACTGGGGTCAAAACAGGGGTAACACTGGTAAACTCAGAATCAAAGTTGCTGGTATCCGTTGGGTTCTTGATAGAAGGCATGAAAGGAGGCTGAACCCGCTTGTGGTAGATGTCGTCCCAGTTGATGTTACGGAAGAAAGGCTGGCTCATCACCTCCTGTGCGTCAGTTGGGCCGCTTCCGAGTCGTTGATCCGGCTCACGGGTGAGCAGCTTCTGAAGAATCGAGACGGAGTCCCTAGGCATGTGGATCGGGTACAGAGGCTCATCAGCAAGGATGGCGTCGTAGATTTCGTCCTCATCCTCGCCTCGGAAGGGGGATTGCTGAAGAAGCATCTGGTAGATCAAGACACCAAACGCCCACCAATCGACGGAGCGTCCGTACTTCTTGTCAAGCAGAATCTAGTTCAAAGTCAGAGAAAGCGCTGCGTTCAGTCATCGTCAAGACATACCTCAGGAGCCATGAACTCGGGAGTACCACAGAAGGTGCTCGTTGTCGAACCATACCACATATCCTCCTTGCACAGACCATAATCACCAATCTTGACATGGCCATCGAGCGACAAGAGAATGTTATCGAGCTTCAGATCACGGTAGATGACACCGTTCTCGTGGAAGTACTTGAGCGCCAAGCAAACCTCGGCAGCGTAGAATTGCGCTCGCTTGGTACCGAATTGTCCACGCTGAATGTGAAGCATCAGATCACCACCACTGACGTACTCCATGACGAAGTAGACACGGGTTTCGGTCTGGAAACAAGCGTGCAGGTTGGTAAGGAAGGGGTGTCGTCCCCTGTTGGCCACCAGGAACACTCGCTTCTCGGATCGGATGCTCTCAACTTCGTCGTTCTCAATGATAAACTCCTTCTTGAGCACCTTGATAGCATAAAGCTTTCGAGACCTCTTGGTCTCAGCCAACATGACCTTTCCAAAGTTACCCTTACCCAGCACAGCAAGGAAGTTGAAGTGATCAAGACCAATACGCTGGCCAGTGCCAGGATCGGTAGCAAGAGGGAGCTGCATTCGCTGTCCGCCAGACACGGATCCCTGAGAGGGAGACATGGGCTCCGCCTGCGGCTTGTGCGGAGGCACCTGTGGCTGTTGTTGGTAAGCGGGCTGCTGCTGTTGCGGCTGCTGTTGCGGTACCGGGGGCAACGGCTGTTGAGGAGGTGGCTGCTGAGGATACTGCTGAGGCTGCACAGGTCGTTGAGCCTGCTGAGGAGCTTGTCCACCATAGCCAGGGTTGACATTGGCATAGTCTGCGGGGTTGTACTTGCGCTGCTGTCCAGCACCTGGTTGACTTGCTTGACCATACGCATCCTCCTGTTGATCATAGCCACCGCTGTAACGTCCGTAGTCCGACTGTTGCCGCTGGGCACCACCAGGAGCGCCAGACATCGCTGCACTGGCAGCTGCGGTTGCCGCCGAGCTGGAAGATGTTCGGTCGGGGTGTGGTCTCTGCCCTTGAGGCTGGTTATACATCAGCTTCGCTGCCTCGGTCGCCTCAGGGGACGCTGGCCCGGGCGCATAACTGGGAACACTGGAGCTCGAGTACGAAGGTGCTGCGGAGTGAGTGCTAGTCGGGCTCGTCTTTCCAGGCCGGAGAGTCTTCTCGGTGAGTGACGAAACCTTGGCCTGCCTCTGCTTTTGAGTCCTGATACCGTCCAAGATCTGGTTGGCCACGGCCATAGACATGCCGCAGAAGTCTGGAACAAGGTGAACACATTGGGCGTGGCAGGTAAGGCCACATTCTAGGCAGCATTAGTCCCGTCCAAAGTGAATGAGAAAGATTATGAACTTACCGGAACACTTTCGACAATTCTTTTTTCCAAACGGCAGGATGTAACCGCAGTGGCAGCACCAGTTTGCAGTCATATTCGAGAAAGGCGTAAACCTGTGAGGAATACGGTGGTTGATCTTCTCCTCGTCGGGGTCAGTCTCAGCATTGCTCTTGCTAATGCACTTTGTGACCACGCTGGAATAACACTTGGTATGGCAAGTGTACTTGCAGTCCTCGCACTGCATGCCGGTCGAGTACTTGAGGAAATCTCCGCAGAGAGCGCAGCGCATGATGTTGTAGAACTGGTGCTGCACAAACTTGTGGCCGTACATCTCGTGAACCTCCTCCTTGCGCTGACGGACGGCACCCTTTCGTCCAAGACCAAGGTCGACAGGGCGCCTGTCGCTCTTGTTGAAACTCATTTGAAGCTGAATCTGTCCTGTGGGCTCGAGGTTGAACCACCCTTCGATAGGTCCTGTGTTGACCTGAGGTTGAGGACCAGGTGTTCCGTATGCGCCGCCCTGCTCATTGCCCTGCTGAGGGCCGTCGGGCGATGTAGGGGATCCTCCAAAGGAACCCTGAGATGGGCTCATTGGGAATTGCGAAGGGGCAGAAGCGCTGCCCATCCTGTCCGCAGACACCCAGCCGGAGCTGTTCATCTCGGCCTCGATCCTCTTGCGGCGCATCTCCTCAATGATGTCGGAAATTCGAACCCAAAGCATGGCGATGGGCATTGGGTGCTCACTGGGCTTGTCATAGACGGTCAGTTCGATCTCGTTAGCCTTGTCCACCTCGATGGTGTGATATTCAGCCTCCCAGCGATCGTTTCGCGAGGCCCTGGTTCGAGCCATGACGGTGTCTTCGACCTTGACAGCGACGAAAGTCTCTGGTCCTCGCGTGAATCTTCCAGTAGGAGCGTGATCAACATCCTTGACGGCAAGAACTCGGATGGACAGACTTCCAGTGAGGGGCTTCCTGAGGTTAGGTGTGTTGATCGAGTCGTCTAGTTCATGTTAGTATGCAACACTAGTCGAGACAAGAGGCAAGCTCACCATCCTGGGCATCCGCAGTGTCCATGTCGATGTGCAGCTCTTCGTATCTCTTGAGCGCCTGCTTCAGCAATACTATCTTCTGCTTGCTCTCAACTTTCCTAGCAGCGGCATCGGCCTTGCTCTTCCGGTCGCCCTCCATGCCATAGAGTTGCACCATCTTTTCAATACCCTTCAGATACTGCTCCTCGACATTGAGCTTGAACTGAATCTGCGATAGCATGAGCTGAATGCGGGGTCCCAAGTGCGGTGTGTCATATTTGATCAAATCTGTCCCGTGTTAGTTCTGCGCAGGGTAGGCAGATAAGAGCGAGGCCATCACAAACCTAGCCTAGTAAAGTTTGGTCGTGCCCTCGGGATACCAGAGCCAGGCCCTGGAGTGGCATAAGGATGGCGCGGAGGCATCAGATCAGAGTGACCGCCACCGTATTGCCCCGAGCCAGAGCCGTAGGAGCCCCTCTCTCCCGCCCAGTTGCCTGAACCATCTTTGGGAGGGGGCGCTGGAGCGTCGTCGCCGGCATCATCCAAAGACATGCCTTCGACGCCCTGGCCGATACGTCGCTGCTGGATGTCCTGCAGCTTCTCCTCGAAGAACTTGAGGTTTCGGCGGCCATCGCGCATCTGAGAGTCGAGGCGGGAGCGGACTGCCTCGTTGTTGGTCTGGGCCCTCATCGCATTGGCGGCGTTGATGAGGGCCTTCTCCCTCTCGATCTTCTTGTAGATATTCTGAATTGCTTCCTCGTCGTTCATGGCGGTCGTGGGTGCGCGATGCGTTCGCGCGGGACGGGGAAAGATGAGGGAGGAAGGGGACGGAGGCGACAGCCGTCAAGACGAGCCGGTATACACAACCTCGGCGACGCCTTGGATGCGGCGGGCGAGGGACGGTCGACAGGTTTTGCCCAAGAAGAACGGCGAGACGACGGGATCGACAGCTGACGTCTCGCGTGGTTGGGTACCGAACACAGCAGCACAGGCGGAGAGGTACCGGGTGCGTGCGTGTGCGTGGCCTTCGGCCGGCGGGGTTCTGTCGCTTGTATGAAGCAGAAGCAGAAGCTGGCGGGTTAGGAGTAGGAAGAGTCAGGAGGAGGGAGGAGGATCAAAGGGTGGTGTGGTGGGAGATGTCGTCAGTGACGCTCGTGGTCGAGGTTCGGGGGAGGGGGTTAAACGAGGCTTTGGGCGTTTGGCGGGGTTTTTGTGTGTGTTTTGCATGCGGCAGCGATGGATAGCGGGCGGTAAGCTAGCCTTAGGTACCACTCGCGGCAGGTAGAGGTAGGTATGGATCCCCTCAGCGAGACAAGCAAGCAATGGCTCTTGAGTCCAGTTGCTTCTCCCTAGAAATGCTTTTCCCTAGAGGACAGAGAGGGAGGAGAGTCTGTAGAGGGAAAAGTCAAGGCAGACAGGCAGGGGGGAGGCGGGAAGAGAAAGCCCAATGCTCCAGAGCCAATGCCCAAACCTTCCATAAGGTACCAGACCTAGTAGGTAGCCTGTCTGCTAAGGCACTGTACTGTACCCAGCCCAGGGAGCTTAGACCGCTCTTGCGTTACCTTGGGTCGTCGATCAGGCTGGGTTGTTGGCTGGCGGGGGGAGCTTGTAGCGGCGGCGTAGCTCTTTTGGTTGACAGGTGGACGACACGACGTACGAGTATCTGCACTGTAGCAGGGTTCCTTCGGCCACAAAGGCTCTGATATGATCAGGCGGCTTTTTTTTTTCTGTCTGCTTGTCTCTCTCCTCTTTCTCAAGGAGGTGGTGTTTCAGCCGATATATGCCGCAGCCTTCTCTTCTCGTCTTGGTGATGTTTCCTCTCTTCATTGTCCGGCACGGACTGCTACTTGTAAGCCCGTCTTTGAGACGCTGGTGCTGCGGATCAGAGGTGAATAGCAACGTAGCAGACGGATGTTAAATATGTCGCCACAAAGGGAGGCTTTGCCTAGTCAGATGGCACAGCCGCCATGCTTACGCGCGCAAAGAATTGGATTCCATAGTGCACATTAGGACTGATGATGTGCGCCTTGGGGTTTGGCCACCAGGACAATGGTCATGCTTGCTGTGTTGTTCAAACTGGGCTCTGACAATGACCTGTTCGTAGGTCCTACTTGAAACAGAAGTTCCAAGGCATGGGATTCATGAGGCACATGGTGCATCTGCAGAACCTTGGTCATGAAACAAGCTTTCGAAACGAAGACTGTTATATATATGGGCATGCTTTGCATGATATCTTCAGCACAGTTTAACCCGAACTCAACCGTTAAACAGAAAGACCGTAGACGTATCAAGCATGTCACATATGATTCCATCTCAATTCTTACTTTTTCCCCCATGCGCCGCGCGGGTGGATTATTACCCGCCGCATGGCGGCGCATCAGGCATAAAAAGTTATAAAATGTGACACATATACAAAGGTGAGTTTCGAGTCCTACAAAGTCCTAGAATCAGGCCAACCGGTTCTCCCCCCTCACCTCACGCAGCAGACCACAACACGCCCAACGCCGCCTGTCGCAGATCTGACCTGACCGCTGCTTGCGCGCAGGCCCTTATCAGTTGGGTGCAATCAATCTCAGACCTCGACACGACCCAGCTTCATTTCTGCGCGGGCGAATCAGAGCCCCAAGACCATCAGCTCTTCATCCAAGCTCATATTAGATCCCTGAGCCACCCTGGTGAAGTTAGATGACAGGGACCGTTCCTCTGCGGGAAGACCTGTCAAAGGAAGCAAAGGGTCCTTGGAAGGATGGTCCTCCTTCTGGCCTTTCAGCCCTACCAGGTGAGCATCCGCTAGCCGCGTGTGTCATGGGATATGCCGTTGCCCGATTGGCGGGGCATGCACAGTTCAAAGCATCCATCGTGAGCCTTTTGTCCAAATGTCTAAGTGAATGCTTTCTTTTAGGTGTCAAGCAAATAGTCTACAGCTTCTGCATTAAAAATATTGTACACTATGTTCAGTTTTTTTACATCCAAGTTGGGTTTTTCATAGACTCATCATCTCACAAGCATCATGAAGCTTGCTGTCAAAAACGCTCCCGCCAACGCTCCCTCGAGCGCCAACAGCGAGGCATCTCTCATGCGCAGGTCTATTCGCCGCTCGCTGCACAGGTCCTCTGCCTTTTCTCTCCACCACTCGGGGTCCTTCAGCTCCTCCAGCATCTCTTCCCATGTCTTTGGTGGTGCTGTGGGCTTTTCTATTGGTGTTGCCACCGCTGGTTTAACGGGCTCTGTAGTCTGTGTCGTCTTGGTTGACATGAAGCCTTCGGCGGCAGCTGCCTCTCCGGATGCCGCGGCCTCCGCAGTAGGGTCTGTCTCGGTTGCCTTGACAGCTCCGGCCAGAGCTTCAGCCGCCGCAAGTTGATCTCGCTTCTCGATCGCGAGCTTGACCTGCTCGAGCTCGCCTCGAACCTCCTCAAGCACAGCCTTTTCCTCGGCAACGACGCCCTTGACCAACCTCCGTCTCTTCCAGGGCTCTGCCACAAACTGTAGGACGACAAATAGCACAAAGTTCATACCCATCAGGCCCCATGTGCCCCAGGTACTTGCTCTCCGGATCCGGTCACTCCAAATCTGTTCCTCATGATACCGCTTCAGCATGCCTGCATTCAGACGCATACTCAAGCTCTGCTCTTCGGCTTCAGCCTCTGTAAGTGCTTCTTGGGAGGCGACGACCTCTCCTTCGAGTACGTGGTCTGCCCGGTAAAGCTCGGTAAATCGCTCCAGGTCCCCGGGAGACCAGCTATCTTTCCGCGCTAATAATGTTGTAACCTCTCGCTGTGTGGCAGCACGGCTTGCGTTGGATGTCTTGTATGCCTGGCGGGCGTTGCGGACTCGGTCGTGCGCCTCGGCCAGTTGTGTCTCTATCACGGCGTTCTGACGCTTAATGGCCTCGATGCCAGTGTAGCCGGTAATATCGTTGAGGGTCTGGGAGGCATTCATCGCCCGGTTCTGCAGGGTGTCCATTGCACGGGCAAACTTTTCCTTCAACTCGTTGAGTTGAGCATACGCCAAGTCTCGGAGGTCCTCGGCTCTTGAGCGAGTTTCTTGCGGTTGAGCGGTTTCGTTCGGCTTCTCATTTTCGGTTTTCGCTTCCACTCTCAGAGTGTGAGGCTTCTCTTCCTCCTCTGCAGGTTTCTCGAAGTTCGGGTGGCCCAGCCTCAGTTGTTCTGCCCTGGGTCCCTCGATCTGGCGCTGAGGCTTGAAGGGAATCGGTCGGGGTTTGGGTTTGAGGATGGACTGGAGTTCGGCCTCGACATCCTTATCGGTCCTCGAGCCTGGGCCTGAGCCCTTGCCGGGCCCGTTGGGTGGTGTCTGGTTGGAGAAAAGCCTTGGCTGAAGGCCAATGGCTTGTATACCGCACCGCATACATATTGCCGGGTTCTGGACGAGGGATCTTGACCTGCCCGGCCTCGTCGACAGATCGAACCCCAGTCGAGCGTGACCCCAGGCAAGCCGAGCCGCAGGACGGGCAAAGGGCTGCATGACGAGCACCGTTGCAACGGTTGTAGGTGCGGCGTTGACTCGAACGAGTCCCGTGGGAGCGAATTGACTCTCGGAGGGGGCGGGCTGTCTTCGCACAAAAGGTTGAGAAAGAACCTACATGGGCCGAGCCGAAAGAAGCTACCACCACGGGCCACCACCACCCACCACAAAGCTGCTGTTACTGCTACTGGTCCAGCCGCCGCTCCGTCCCGGGCGTTTTTCTGCCGCTAACCGGAGCGAGAACCGGCCCCCACCGCGTCACCGCCTTTGCCGCTGAGGAAGCTGGAAAAACGCGGGTGCATGTGCCTTGCAGCGGGGCTCTCATCGCTCATGGAACTGTCTAGAGGCTGAGTCAGGGTCTTGAGAGCTGTCTCTCGGGGCGTCCACAGGGGGCTTGTGCGCTGAGAGCTTGGTGGGGGACACCTAGAAAAAAAAAAGAGGTGTGGAGGGGTAGATTTTTGGCCTAATGACGACAGTTTCAACAAGGAACCGCACAGTCAAGGAGCCAACCACCGCGAGGACGGTTAAAGAGTTGCTGATATGCGTTGTTTTTCTGTGTCTGATGTGTATCGCTAGTCATGATCCTTGGATGTTAGTCTAGATCTTCCAATCAATTGATCCAGTTTATATTACGCTTCTCTCGGGTTGTCTGTTTCTGCGATCCTCCGTTGTCGCATTGTTCCTCATGAAAACGTGCCCCTCCCCCGCCATTTTGATTCCCTCTGTCATATCTTCTCAGCAACAAACAAAAAGTCTGTCCTTGAGATAACGTCTAAATAAGACCAACGTCGCTCGCTCATTTACTTGACACGCAAGGAACCGGTATAGACTTTGGGATAGGGCTTACCAGACACTTAATACTCCTCTTCAACCCCCTCAACACCGTCATCATGGCCTCCTCAGACACCCCAGCTCTCAAGAACAACCCCAAGTTCATCTTCTTCACAGACTTTGACGGCACAGTCACCACCGCCGACTCTAATGACTACATGACCGACAACCTGGGCTTCGGCGTTGAACGCCGGCGCCAGCTCAACAAAGAGGTCCTCTACGGTCGCATGCACTTCCGCGACAGCTTCGTCGAGATGCTCGACAGCGTCAAGACCCCCTTTGACGAGTGCATCAAGATCCTCCTCCACAACATCAAGCTGGACCCTGGGTTCAAGGAGTTTTACGACTGGGCCAAGGTCAACAACGTGCCCATTGTCATCCTGAGTGGTGGCATGCAGCCCATCATCCGGGCTCTGCTGGACGTGCTTTTGGGACCTGGATGGGATATTCAGATCGTGAGCAACGATGTGAGGGCGCGAGAGGGCAAGGACCTCAACGATGAGGGTGGCTGGAGAATCGAGTTCCATGATGACAGGTAACACCCCTCCCTCCCTTTTGTCTTGGTGTTGAAGATACTGACTCGTATAGTATCCACGGTCATGACAAGTCCCTCGAGATCCGAAAATACTCTTCCCTCCCTAACCGACCTACCATGTTCTACGCCGGTGATGGTGTTTCAGACCTTTCCGCTGCCAAGGAGACCGACCTGCTCTTCGCCAAGGCCGATATGGGTACGTACTGCTCATGACTGCGACACCATCCCTTTGATTTTGAGAATACACCACTGACATGTCCATAGACCTCGTTACCTGGTGCGAGAACGAAAATGTCCCTTTTGTCACCTTCCGCGACTGGTCCAGCATCACCCAGACCGTCAAGGAAATTGTCGCTGGTGATCTGTCTGTCAAGGACGCTGCCCGTGGCCGCATCTAATTCATCTACCTATTTTGGAAATAAGAACGGAAAAGGAAAGAAGTGTCTATGCTTGATCAAAAGACTCATAGAATAGAGCGGTAGATGCGAGCCATCCACCAAGAAACGTTATAGATTTCTCATAGATTTTTGCATATAAATAACTACCGATATAACTAGATATAAACGCCCGCTTTTGATAACAATTTGGTACTTTCCAACATCACACGTCTGGTCAGGTATATCCATTCTTCCGTGTTGACTTTCCTCGTCGCATACTCGCCCATATTTACACACTCGTTTTCACCATTAGCAGCTCACTCGTCCCTCTTTTCCTCGGCCGGTAGGAAATACCAGCACAGCAGCATCACTATAAAGAGAAAAATCACAATAGGATGAAGCACAAATGTACCTGCGGCTTGTGCCAAAAGACCAGTGATGAAAGGCGCAACCGCACCTCCTGCGCTACCACAAGCACTGATGGTGCCAATACCACTCAGGACCTCTCGCCGGCTCATTCTTCGCATAAAGACTGCTGCTCCGCAAGGGTAGATGGGTCCCAACAGCAGACCGACGATGGAAACGGCGACGGCATTACCCACGATGTTGGGCACGAACCAGACGAGGATCTGGAAAGCCAGGGCACCGAGTGTGAGGCCATAGACGAAAGGCTTCTCTCCGATGCGATGAGCAGGACCTGAAAGGAGGAATCGACCGAGAGTGATGCCCGCCCAGAATCCCGCCGTCACGTATCCCACAGATGAAGGGTCTCCGTCGCGGGCGTTGATGAGGAACGAGATGACCCAGCCCGAGATGGACACCTCAGCGCCCTGGTAGGCAAAGATGAAGATGGAACCGAGAAGCACGACCCGCAGCTTCATGGCCATGAACATGCTGTTCATCATGGACTCGCCAGCCTGGGCTGTCTCCCTCGCCCTCACCGCCGGACTCATCTCGTTCTCGTAATTCCAGAAAGACCACATGGCCAGCGAAAAGGTACACACGCCAATAGCGCAGGTAAGTATATAGTAGCGCGTCCAAAGGGCATTGGCGGCCGTGACGAGTGCGGTGGCGATGAGGGGACCGACGGTGCCTCCTATGCCATAGGTCCCGTGCAGCAGACCCAACATGAATGTCCCATTGCGTAGGCCACCACAGAAGAGGTTTCCTATGCCCACATTCACCGAGATGCTGAATCCGACGAAGAAGAACGAGCAGACAATAACGGGGAATGGCGCTCCGCAGATGAGCGGGATGTAGGATAGAGTGACCAAGGCTTGACCCAGGCCTAGGAGTTTGGCACGGCCGAGTTTCGCTCGTAGGGCGTCTAGGAATACGGCTGCCATGATGAAGCCGATGGCCTGGCCGACGAAGATAAGGGAAACGACACCATATCCGATGTTGTAGTACCTTGACGATTGTCAGTCACGACTGCGGATAGGGGCTTACAGCCAGCTCACTTTTCCATGTATGGGATCAAAGCACCAGCAGCACTGTCACTGAGGGCATTACCCAAGTTGGCGAGACACACGGCAAAGAGTCTGAAGCGATTCATAAAGGGTTGCCAGGCACTGGGCATCACCTCAACAGCCTCGGGGCTGGAAGGTCTGCTCATCTCGAGATCATTTTCAGCTCGGGGAGTGGTGGTTCCTGACTGGTGGCCATCGCGGACGGGGATTCGATGAAGGTCAAAAGACTCCCTCTGAGGAGCTCCTGGGTACGTCCTAGGGACTGTCCTGGCTGGGGTCGTCAAGGGACGGTAGAGCTCCTCGGTCGGGGACTCGGCCGAAACGGACTGGACCGCAACGAGACCGGTAAGCATCGAGGCATCCATTGCAAGGGGCAATCAAGCCGATTGAAGGAGTTGGCGACACAACTATTGGCTCAAGTGGTTCAAAGAAAACAAGATGGACGACAAAGATCAGTATGGGTAGCAACTCGGCCAGCATCCGTAGATATACCCATTTCCCATGAAGCTCCCCTGAGCATCTCGTGAGTCCAGGCCACGGCAAGATCTGTAATCAAGCCCATATCAGGGTCACCTGGACAAGCCAGACTTTTCGCTCCCCGCACATGGATGGAATGACTACATCTGGCAGATCCATAACGAAGCCCCTGGCGTGCGCCGCGAAGTGAGAGCTCAGCAAGCAATGCTTCCAGAACGGAGACAGGAACCCACATCGAGGGCTCACATGAACCGGACCCATGCGAGGTTAGAATATGGGTCCTCTCACACAACCGGACCTGTAGCATCCGCTGCCGAATAATTTAAACGGGGTGTGTGATGTTGAGCCGCCTCCGGGCCGTGTCCTCACCGTGCTCGGTGAAGGTGATGGCGACGCCACGGGGAACTCAATTGGCCATGAGGGAGCAGAGCTGCTGACAAAATGACCACCCTTCTGATCTGTCGTGATTCAACCCTGGGTTGTGAAACTGATACGTAACGCAGCTGCGGCTCGGGGCGCGACCGAGATCACACCTCGGTAGAGAGAACATACATGGCTTGTGGTGACTCCGAGATAAGAGCGGATAGTAACCGAGCCTCGTCCACTCAGCTTTGAGCATACAAAAAGAAACGATAGCATACCAACATGGTTGACGATGCCGTCTCTTCATGACCGGTCCGGTATATCCAGATGGGGGAATTCCGCTATGGTATGGGCCCAAGCTTAGATACAAAGATATTCTAGCGTGATTCGAAGGCTGCCCCTCCACCCCTCCAGTCTATCAAGAAAAAAATTACATTTTCTACCAAGGGACGAGAATATCAATCGCCAATTATATAACATCATGGGTCGTCCTAAGCGCAACGTCCTCGCGGCTGCCGAGGAGTCAATGACACCTCCAGACGTCCTCGGGCCCGGCCAGTCCATAGTTAGAGTTGTAAAGCCTGAGGGCAACAACCTTTACACCTGCGAGCTCCCAGACACCAAGCCCCTCATTCTGGAGCTGGCACAGCGTTTCCGCAACACCATCTGGATCAAGCGCGGTGGTTTTGTTCTGGCGGAGCGGTATCAGGAAAGCAAGGAGGATACCCGGGCCATGGGCGAGATTGTCAATGTTGTTCGCGACGAGAAGCTCTGGCGCAAACAGGCTTATTGGTGAGGATTGTTGAATCGCAGCGTCGACGAGAACGAGACTGATCAAGCTTGCGCAGGCCAAAGGAATTTGCCAAGAATGCATACGATTTGAACGACTCCGAAGACGAATCCAACGTTGGCAAGATGCCCCCCAGCGACTCCGAAGAAGAGTGACCTGCGTCGCATATTTATCTCTATTTATTCTTTGCCTCGACATCCTCGACTTCCGGTGTCGAGTCGTCGGTCCCGAAATACACCAACACAACAGTCGCAAACAGCACGCTCACGACATCAATAGAGCTGACGACGGTGCTGGGGAAGACGTTCCAGGCCCACTCCTGCGCGAGCCAGAGAGGCACCACGATGAGGGGACTGCGCGTGGCTCGCCAGAGGAGGTACGGCGACGCCCATGCGAGATAGGCATAGAATTGGTAGTGGAGGGATCTCGCAAACAGCAAGCCGATGACATTGGCCGAGAGCATCGTCGTCATGACGTACTGTGGGGTGACAGAGTTGGAGATGCGAAGCTCTTCGTGCTGAGTAAAGGGGGACTTGACCCGGAGGAAGGACGGGATCAGAGCCGACAGAGGTCGACCAGCAGGCCGGATCCATCTATTCGCGATAAAGACCAAGAGCACCGTAGCATGGAGGAAGAGGAGGAGCAGAGCAAGAGACTTGCTGAGGAACAGCTCCTCGCCCAGCATGCGCCAGTTGACCGTCCACTCAAACTTGAACTGCCGTGACAGCTCAAACGCCCTCGCCGCGTACCCGCGCGGATTCTTGGCCATGAAGGGCACCCCGATGGCGAACTGGACCTGGGCCATGAGCCACGCGAGGCGCAGGCTGGCGCTGAAGCCCCGGCCCAGGAAGAGGATGACGCCCACCGCCGGGAGCACCAGGAGGAGCGACATCTTGATGCCCAGGCCCCAGGTGTAGGCGAGGCTGCCAAAGGTCCAGTAGCGGCGCTGCAGGAAGTAGATGGCGAGCCAGAGGAAGAAGACGGCGAAGCAGTCGTTGAAGCACCGTAGGACAAAGATGCTGTGTAGTCGCTTGGAGAGAATCAGGAGGGGGAAGATGTATGGGGGTGCCTAGGTCCAGTTAGCTGAGCTCGTTCTCAACTCTTGATCCATTGCTCACCTTGGCCTTCCAGTAGCAGAGCATGACCAGCGCTAACGTCGCCATATACAAGACTCCAAAGATCTGCTGCGCCAGGAAAATATTCTTGCCCTCGTCCGTGATGTAGTACAGCGCCGTGTAAGTGTAGACGTGGGCAGCCGGGTAGACGAGAGGACCAGTACCACCCTCCATCTTTGTGTAGTCTCGTTCGCCCGACACGAATTGCGACACCTGCTCCATGTAGGCCACCCAATCGATCTCGGTATCTGTCCAAGTCCATATCAGCATCTGGATAGTTGATGTTCGAGGTAGCAAAGCTCACATGGGATCTTCCAGATGATCAACCCGCAGAGGACCGCGTCGGCGAGCCATAGCGCGACGGGCACAAACTTGGAGAGGACATGTCGGCCGTTTGCGACGTCCAGGACGAAGCGGGTGGCTTGGGTGAGGATGCCAGGCGCGGGCTCTGGCATGGTGTCGGTTGTGGGCATCGCTGGCCTCTAGAGGTTGAGCTTCAACATCGCGGCCAGGGGTTGAGATGGAGCTTGGAGCTGCCCCGCAATATGCATAACCCCAGGCTCCTTGTGCTTGTGTCACCGTCAATATCAACGACAATAACAAGTTTAATATCAAGTTTGAGGACAAATACGGTATTTCCGATATCCAATTACTATTACTCATTCGGACTTTTTCAACTACAGCTTAGACTTGGCCGCCTTGCCGACCTTGGCAACCAACTGCACCACACTCTCAGCACAACCATACGAGCCCTGGTAACCCCATCCAGAGTGTCCGTAGTTGTGCACGATCCAAGTCTCATCATCCAGCTTCTCCTCCTCGATCCTGACTCCGTCCTTTCGCCACGGCCGCATGCCGACGGCGTGACGGATCACGCTCAGCCCCTTGACGCCCTTGCCGTTGGCAATCTCGGGCCGCACCTCGACGATGCGCTGCATGATGCGAGCCGCGATGTTAGGGTCTGGCTGAGACTCCCAGTTGCCAACGTCGTAGGTGCCGCCCAGGATGGTGCCACCGCCAGCTGCTCGCTGCATCAGGTACATGACATCAGCACCGCCGTCCGCGACACCTGAAGTGATGAGCATGGGGCTGCTCTCGTTGCGCACAAGTACAATCTGTCCCCGCGCAGGCGCCATGGTCTTGTCCTCGACACCGCCCAGCTTGTAGGAGCCGAGACCCGTGGCGTTGACGATGATGTTGGGCGTCTTGCCCGTGTGGCTCAGCTTCTTGGCCTCGCTAATATCGTTAAGGATGGCGCGCTTGACGATGACGCCGTTCTTGATGCACTGGCCGAGGAGCCAGGGGAGGTAGATGGCCGTGTTGATGCACACCGACGTGAACTCGCAGCCCGAGTCATAGCCGGGGACGACCTCACTTGGGTGCTGCTCACGGAAGTCCTCGAACATGTTCTTGAACCAGGGGTCTTTCGAGAAGAGAGCGTCTGGGAAACCAGACCTCTGCGCCTTTTCAATATCCACATTGCGCCTCTGAATGCGCGACTCTTCACAAGTACAATGTCAGTCAGTCTTCTACTTCGCTAAAGAAGGGGACGCACTCTGGAAATGAACACCGGCCTCAGGGACCTCCTCGACCAGCCGCTTAAACTCGTACCAAGTGCGCCGCTCCCATTCGCTGCTCTCTTCCGTCGCCATCCTTGAAACCTGTAAGTGAACTGTATGCTACTCCAGCCAGTGTGAACTTACGGGGAGTGGTTGGCACCAGCAAAAGGCGAGGCGTATTCGACGTCATAGTCGCCGGGCATGTGCTTGGCCACGACGGTGATCTTGTTGCCCTTGTTCTTGGAGAGCAGCAAGGCCGACGTCAAGCCAATGACACCGGCACTTCACTCATGTTAGCATCCCGCCTCATGATGAGTAGGCTGTCCCAAACTTACCCAACGACGACGATTGTGTTGGACATGATTGTGGTTGACAAGTTCTTTTCGCTAAATTCAAGTCGCTAACGAGGCAATTCAAGAAAGTTGAGAGTTGAAGCTGAAGGATATGAGAGACCAAGAATACCCACAAGGTCGTTGATGATACCTTATAGACGACTGGCTCGGCTCTCAGTTGAAGCCCCGATCGTCAAGCCGGTCCAATTCACCCCGCTGATTGGCCCACCCCCCGATAAGCCGGTCGAGGCCGGCACCCGAGGAGGCCGATCTCGGTACCGGCGTGACTGGCCACGCGGAGACAGAAAGAAGCAAGCAAGTTGTCGAACGAGTGAATCCTCATGCAACATGATAAGCTTGATTTACATGTCTTGTCGTTGAAGGAGGGGTTGTCTATCCAATAATACACCCTGCATTTGGTGGTTGTCAGAATTGTCGGAGGCTCAAGGCGTGGTTGACACTCGCCGAATCGACGCTACGGCTTTCCACCCCCGATGACACCAAGTCTGAAAGTAGAAGGCCGGGTGAGAGCACGGCATACATCGTTTATTCACCGTCACAATGCGAGTGAAGCCGAATACATGGTAGCACTGAAGTACCGAGATAGATAGAGTATGCAAAACCAGTACCTCTTTTAGTCCAGTTTATCAATGTCTAATATACACTGCGTTTTCCCACGGGTCTTGACAACTGGTGATCAATACATACAAAGAGCCCCATGCTGCGTTTAAGCGTGCTTCCTCACCAATTTCTCGAGCATCGGAGGGTTAGCACCGACCATCTCGTCAACGTTCTTGCCGCCCTTGAAGACGAAAAAGGTGGGCATGGCGCGGACGCCGAGTGCGGCCGCCAGATCAGGCAGCTCATCAACGTCAAACTTGACAAACTCGACGCTCTGGAGGTCGGGCTGATCAGACAGCCTGCTGAGGCGTTAGGTATGATCAGCAATGCTTTGAGGCTGGATACATACTTGGAAAGGATGGGAGAGATGGCCTTGCAAGGGCCGCACCAGGTGGCGAAGCAGTCGACGAGGACAGCCTTGTCTGTTGTCGAGACGAGCTCCTTGAACTCGGCAGTGCTAGAAAGCTCAATATTAGTTGAAAACCATGGGTTTATTTCTCCCGTGCTCACTCACGTCTTGATATCCCGGACGGCGAGTCTGGCAGCCGAGCTGTGGAAAGGTCTGGAGGCGAAAGCGACAGCCCTGGGCTTAGCAGCCTGGGAGATGATAGGTCGCATAAGACGGAACGTAGAGGCCATTGTGAGTACTTGCGTTGCAGGGAATCACCGGTGTGATGTAAGGTAGATTCAGATGTTGATGAACAGAGAACATCTGGATTTCCAATCGCCGAGCTCTGGCTCTTGCCGCCCGGAAGTGGAGCCGGCGATCAAATGCAATTGGCGAATCAGATTAAGTACGAGATGGCTCAGGCATATTCCACCAGATGGATGGATATAATGCCAAGGAGCAACTATACCCTTCATCCATATCAAAACAATGTTCAGTTGCCGAGGGCTCCTAATAGAATTGACGTGTTCTTTTCTGATCAATCCTCATCTCCAACTAATGAGGCTACATCTCACTACCTATAATCATGTCGTGAACCTATAACTGCGAATACACATCCACAGACACCTTCGACATCATCAAAAACCCAGATATTGTTCAAGCTGGTTAATTAACCTATCAGATACAAGCATTTATACCTTCACTCCTCTGGGGGGAAAAAGTACACGTCGAGATCCGACTTTCCTACTCCTACTCTTCTCAGTGTTCCGCCCCTTCAAGCACAATGATATCTATGGTTCATGGAATCAACCGCTTTCACGCCAAGCTCAGTACCGGGCTCCAAGTTTATTCCTCTGGCCTCCCAAGTGCAAAAGCAAAGAAGTCCCAAAATGTTCAAATCAATCAATCAATCCCTTTTCCCTAACCGCCAAAAAACCCCGGCTAACCGAAAGCAAAACAATCTCCCCATTCTATTACGAGGAGAACGACACCGAGCTCCCAAAGAGCGACAGCGCCTCAAAATAGGCGCGAATGGGCTCGGATAAAAAAGGCTAGGCTCCCTACCAATATGCGGTGAATCAAGCACGTCGAGTCTCAAAACAGTCCATAACGGGCGGTCGACGCGGGGTATCAAAAGATGCGGTATATGCAGTCGAGAAAAGAAAATCCGGGTAGCAAACTTGAAGAGCGCCGTCATCAAGGTCGTAGTCATACATCAAGAGCAGGTTCCTGGGCCAGTAGTCCCAGCCACTAGAGAATTATGAAACTGAGGTTGTCACCGTCCAGAAGAAGAGTCTCCGCCATGTTGTTGTTTTCCAAGTTTTTTTGTACCTTTTCTCGATTTTATAATAAGAAAAATGGGTAATGAGCGACTTCGGTCAGTGCTGACGTTAAGAAAAGGTAAAGAGCGTGGCTTTCGTTTCGTTGGCGATATAGTGGGAGACTCTTCATCTGAAGCGGCTTAGTATCAGTTCTCTTCTCACATAGCAGGCAGAACGTGGCTTCGTCGCCTCTCCGAGCTTCTCCTGGCATCCACGGAGGGACGAGGAGTAATGTCGAGCAGCTTAGCGCTACCAGCGCTGAAGTTGCGAACGTGACCTTTGCCCAGGTTCACGCTCTTAGCGCGCTGGACGTCGGCATCCTCCTGCGATGAAGGCGAGATCGGGGATGCCTGGCTGTCCTCATCCTCGGACTCTATTTCGAAAAGGCCCTCATGGCTCTTCATGGTATATCGGTGCACAACCTCGGGCTGAGAACCGACGCGACCCCACTTCATGTCGGCGTCGTCGACAAGGTCCTCCTCGTCGCTGCTAGGGCGTCCTTCACCAGAACGACGACCCATCATGTCTTGTCCAGAGTTTCGTCGGGGGGTAAGCTTGGTCAGGTACTCGTCCTCGACAATCTCAAGATCCTCCTCGGTACTGTTGGTGGGGGAATCAGCCGTGTCGACATGCTCACGCTGGTTAGCACGTCGAATGCTGTCTCGCATGGCAGCTCTTCGGGCACTAGCGTTGCCAGACAACCAGGAACCTTCAGAGTCAATCGAGGCCAAAGACATGGACATTCCAGCCTCGGGGGATGGCGAGACATATGCTCGCTCCATTGTGGAGGGCGTGCGGCGGACGGCATCGACAGATCGATGGCCTGATGTGGGCGTATCATAACGCACACCCAAAGATCGCAGCTGTTCCATCTCGTGGATCTTTTGCTCGGTAAGCACGGGCATCGGAGGCTCAGCCTCTGGGGACTGAACGCGTGAGGCTGGCGGTGAGAGCGGCAACTCGGGAAGGTCCTCCCGGAAGCGGGATCGAGTTCTCTTGGGAGCACCAGCGCTTGGTTTGCGCGAGATGTAGTTGCCCGTGTTAGTGCGCGAGGCATTAGGCGAATCTTCGCCCTCAAGCCTGGCAAGTGCATGCGCCTGCGCTTGTGCCCTTGCCTGAGCCGACGCCGCTGCGGCTTGCATCTCTTCTCGAGATGTGTTGGAGAAGGATGATGGTCCTGAGTGTCTCTGTCGCTTGCTGCCCAGCCGCAAGAACGCCTTGATAGAGAAATGGCCGGCCCTGCTACCATCAGAGTCGTGTGTCTCATGACGTAGCACATCCTCCTCGTTGATCGTCTCAGGTGGAGGGGAAACCATCTTATCCCGGTCTGAACGTAGAGTCGATCTAGACCGTGATTTCACAGATCTCAAGATGCCAGACAGTCGTCGTGATCCCGGGGAGATGCGTCCTGTGTCCGTAGACGTCCGCATCACGGAAGATGTGTCTTTCGTAACGACCTCTTCCATCGGCGTTGGTTGCTCGGAGGTGACCGTGTCTGTGCGGTGACAAGATTCCTCGATCTTCTTGGGGGACTCGGCCACTTCTTCAGCATCAGCAGTAAGATCCATGGGTTCTGGTTCTTCAGAGACATCTGGCTTGGAGACAATGACAGCCGAGGCGGGCTCTATACCCAACCCTGCCAGTTCACGGCCCATCACTCCTCTCTCAAGATTCTCTGGCGGCGGAGTGCCAGACTTCTTGGCCTCAATTTCCTCCGCCTTTTGTTTCTCGGCTCTTTGGGCCAACCGACGCTCCATCTTTTGCCTCTCCTTCTGTTTCTTCTTCTCCCGTCGTCGGTTATCCCTCTCCATGAGCTCTCTGAGGTCGTGGGCATCGAGATCGTCGGCGAGAGAATCGATACGTTTGTGTGCCCTCATTGTTTCCTCTGGAATTGGCTCCTGATCTAAGAGCTTCCTCCGTTGTGAGCCTGACCGGTGAGGAGTAGGCACATGAGGTGTTGTCCATCGTGAATTGGGCGTGTATCGAAGCGTCGGTCGTGGGGCGAGGGCAGCAAGTGCCGACACCTTATATGAGCCAAACTCAGAGTCAGACGACAGGCTCGAATGGATCGATCCTGGAACTGGGAGAGAGACATCCGATGTGCGACTAGGCCGATGCCTTCCAATCCCACCAGTCTTGGATCTCTTGGAATCCTTCTTCATCGGCCGGCCTGAATTCCATTGATCCGTGGCAGGCCGTACCGGCACGAAATTACTCATTGCCTTGATCTCAGCCTCCCTATTCTGTTCTTCTCTCCTCCTCTTACTTGTTTTCCTCCTTCCTGGTTGTTGAGTTGGTTGAAGCGTAGGAGTCCGGTCCCATGCCCCAATGCCCTCATCGCGATTCCCGGTGGTCCTCGATCGACCGGGACGGTGACGGGCGGGAGAGCGGTCATCACGATCCCGGTCGACGCGAATATCATCCTGGCGTCCCGGTGAGAAGCTATAAGTACGCGTGGCTCGTGGTAGACGGGCCGGCTCGGTACGTCGTTTCTTCAAACCAGCCTTGACTCCCTCATTTGTAGGCGGCGGCGCACCCTCTGCATCGGAGAGGGCAGCGCCGCTGCGGGAGCGCTTGCGGCTGCTCCGGCGCCGGAATGGCCACAGGGCCATGGCTCCGAATACGTCACCAGGGACGGAAGCTAGTTGCGAGCAGCCAGTATCGTCGCCGATGTACAGTCGAAGTTGTCGAGATTATGTGCGGCGTGCGAGAGCATCGTGGAGTCGTCGAAGCGGTCGAACCAAGCTGGTCATCGGGAGAAGCGAGGGAGAGCTGCAGGGTCGTGTCAAACGGCTCACTGCGCTGGCGACTAACCAAGGAGTCCCCGGGGGTCTAGGTCGGCCGTATCGACAGACGCGCGAGCGATTCCAGAGGAGCAAGTAGTTGGCTGACGGCTGTATCTGTATGTGCAGTGACAGTCGAGCAAGGCGGTGATTGTGTATATGTAAGGCGTGTGTAAGGTATGGGATGAATGCAAGCACGCGGGCGAGGACGTGGTCGTGGACGTGGGCGAATGTTGCGTGGCGAGACGTGTGTGGTGGTAATTGTCGAGAAGCAGCAGCTGCTAGGTAATTAAGGTAGCAAGTGCAAGGTGCAAGGTGCAAGCAAGGTAGGTGCAGGCAGGCACACAAAGAAAAAGGGCAGGCGCGTGGGCTTCGGGGGGCGGGATTAAGACAATTTTTCAGCGCTGGGGACAGCAGGGAAGGGAAGGAATGGACCAAGCCAATGAGCAGGAAGCAGCCTCCAAGTTGCAGCCAACGAGGGACTGCAGGTTGAGTGGGAAAGTCGACGTCAGGCTTGGGCTCAGCGGAGAGGTACCGTACCGTACAGGACAGGGAAGGGCGGGAGGTCCACCGCGCCCATGAATTGTGCTTTCTTCTTGGGCCTTGCAAGTGCTAACACGGGAGTTGGAGCTGTGTAAGTACTTTTTCTGTGTCTTAGCGCAGTGAGAAAGACACCAAGCCCCCAGATGCTCCCCAGTCGACGTGAAGGGTCTTGTCACTGTGGACCGGGGCTCTTTCGCAACGGGGCCCTCTTAATGGGAGTGGGGAGCAGGGAGATGTCCCCTGAAGTAGCGGTACCCAGACGAGGGACGGATGCACAGCCCGAGCAGGCGACATCCGGTACCGGTACTTGCCGGCGGGGGCTTCCAGGGCTGGCTCGAGGGTGCGGCTACGCTGCCATTCGGTCTGGTGGCGTCCAACCCGCTGGAGCCGGGTGCTGAAGGGCCAGGAGGGGCCGCTGAGGGGGGTCGCCGCTGGCGCTGGCTGGGCGCTGGAGGTTTGGTGGCGGGGCGACCTCGTAACTGAAGGTACCTCCCGGTCCGGTACCTGAGCGTCCGACCAGCCTGCACAAACGACGCAGCGCAGCACAGCAGAGCGGCCGTCAACACCGCAAGACGGGCCTTGGTGGAACTGCAGCAGCGGATCACTGACCCAGCACGGGCTATTGGGCACGAATGATGTTGTGGGCAGTGTCTGCTGTCTTCTGATTCAGAGCTGCCTGCCCTCAAGCGAGTGGCATAGGTCGGGTCAAGTGCTATCGTTGGATGGTCTGGTCAGTTGCTCAACGGGTCGGCCGGAAGAAGACGCAGCGAACATGACTGAGGGATGGGTGCCAGGCTGACTCGCCATGGCTGAGGCACACACAGGAAAGCTCCGATATCGAGGTCGAGAGGATGTTTGTTTTTCCATTGCTGCACCTCGCAAGGTAAACTTACAAGCGAGATACCAATGGCATGAAGATGATGTATGGTTAATTCCGGAAGCTCTGCAAATGGCGGGGAGGGAATGGTCATCATTCAAGGAAGGAACCTGAACCCACCTGCAGGTCGTGTGCATGGATATCACGACCCGACCATTCTTTGACCAAGTTAGCTGACCCTCAAGTTCTCTTTCGCCCTTGGTCAATCAATCAAAGACAATCTTGCCTTGGCTTGGCTCTGCTGTGATCTATCGATGATCGAATGCCCTTTTTTTAGTTCATCCATTTCTGGTTGCGGCACGACGAGATCCTCTGCCTTACCCCTGCTCGTACCTCGCCGTCCCGAGCTGGTTATGCAAAATCAAGCCCAACAGTCCCGGGTTAACCGACTACGGAGTAGTGCGGTTTTCTATTTTCGAGGTTCAAAAGGAAGCAGCATGAAACCAGGCCGACACATCGCCGCGTTGTCTTGTCACGAGTCGATATCCTATTCGTATGCAAATGCCTCAAAGGATGGAATACGTGCTGACGAGGCCGAGAACTCTTCGACCCCGGCTTCGCTTCATGTTCCAATTTCTGCTGGCGGCCCGAGGCTGGCTGTCAGCTGGCGAACTGATGGAACCTCCGGATCTCACCTCCGCTTGGTGCCGTCGATGATCGCCGCCCAGCCCAGCTATAGCTCCATTGGTGCTATACCTCGCCGCGCCGCGCCTCAGGTCCAATCTCACCTCACCCTCACCAATGCATCGAGTCGAGTTCGTCCCCGTCTGCAGGTCTCGGATCTGCAGATTGGCTGGTTTCGAGGGAAGGGGATGTGAGAGCTCAGGCCTTGTCCAGCCCGGGTCGCGAGTAGTTTGCCTTGCCGTTCCTCCAACTCTCTAATCTTGGCCTGCCACGGGAACACTATCCGTCACTTGGCCTGCCCAGTCATCGGTGATCTTCAACGCAATCGCTCGCCACCTTTGCAGCCACAGCACAACTGCATTTTGCCGGCTGGTGTCCGAGAGTGCATGCTACGAAACAGGGCAAACGCCTTTTCCGTCTAATCACGGGAATCTCAGTCGATGGCATGGTAACGTTCACCGCAAGGCGCATGCCAGGTTCCGAGAGGTTTCTAGCCTTGTGGCTCGGGGCCTTCCCGCCACAGGGGATGACTGAATTGACAAACACGCTAAGCAAAGGGGCTGTCGTTTCGACTTGGCTGAGAGATCTCGTTCGTGGCGGCTTGATCATGGAAGCTTGTCACGCCAAACCCCCGCCTCACGCCGTCGGCTCTGCTACAGGACTGTGTCAGAGCCGCTGCTCGGGACGTTGAGCTTGGTAGGCCTTCATGCTGTCTTGCACAAAGCGCCAAACAAAGCAATGTCGTCAACAGCAGCAACTTGACTGCGCAGTGGAGTTAGTTGGCAATGGAAACGACATTGACCGTCAGGTACTTCTGCCAAGTCTCCCTTGTCGTGGCCCAGGTACCAGTACTTCGTACCTCGCATGAGACCCACGCATCGCGCGTCCATCCACGCCGTCCCTGCTTGTTCGTATCACGCCCCACGAGAGGTTCTGGGTACGAAGTATCTCTCTGTCTAGCCCTGCCAGTTTCTGGAGCCTTTCCGCCAACTTGACTTCTAGGCCTTCGTATTCGTCCGCCCATTGCTACTCTTCGAGGTAGTTGTTGCGTGCTCGCCCGCCGAAGCTCGCTGCCCGCGCATGCCGCCGAGTCTTTCTGCTGGCGTTGGTCTTGGAATCTGGTGACGGCAGGGAACCATCGCAGAAACTAACACTAACACGGCCGCCACGCCCACCGACATGAGCGGAGATCTGACGCTCTCGACAGCACAATGCGAAAAGGCTCTATGGCATAGTCAAGCTCATAACGTGATGGGAGAGAAAACATGTTGAGCTACTGGCCTTTTGCGTACCCCTGGTGGTATTGTCGTCAGGCATGGGCAGGGTCAATCCCAGCAAACAAGTTTTCGTCCACTCTGAGTGTCGATCCGGCCGAACCCAGCAGAGGACGTCATCATGAACGGGCGCCAAGTGCCAAAAGCATATCCCACCAGCCGGTTAATGAAGCTTTCAGTGATTCTACTCCTCGAGTCAGACGCAGAATCCGTTCGTTCCTATTGCGCAACCAAGAACTACTCGCCTAGGGAATCTTCAGCCGAAAGTGGGTGTCGCACAATCGAGTTGTCATACATCGTTGCCGTATGGCCTGTCGTCTTCGGCCGGCCGCGAGTTTGATCAATTTATCGCGGATTATGCCCTAGCACTCCCGCCGCGCGACGGTTGAAGCGTGGAGCTTGGGCCTGGACTGGGACGTTGCGAATCAGGGACCACTCGTGTTAGGCTGTCTTTTGACTTCATCCGAGCTTCGGGTGGCTCATAACTTTGCGGCCGGGTTTGTGATCCTGAATCGCGCGGGATCTCCAAGCTTCGATGCGAGACCGCCAGGAGGATGCCATCGAAAGCCATCCTTCCTCAAGTGCCGAGCCTCCCATCACCGGCCTGATCCATGAGTCCGGGGTTAGGAGCGAGATAGCTGAGGCTTCATATGTCAACTTTGGGAGATTGAGCTTATCTCTCCATATTGACAGCAATATACCGTGCAGCGCCGAAATGAAGCCTTGTGCCCTGACAGCGAATCTCAGCGCTTCGCGTCGTCAAGCGACAAGCGACATAGGGCGGCCCCATCGGGTTTCTCTTCCGCTTGCCCAGGCCGCCAGCTCTCCTTGAGCAGTTTGCGTTTCACCGCTATACGTCGCTTCCCGTTCCTGTGTCTCATCAGATGGCCGTATCCGCCGACGATATTGGCAGATTGGGTCTCCAGAGCCATCATATTCCTACTTGGTGCAGCAAACCGGTTTCCCTCATCAATAGACTGCATGTCAGCCAGCCAAGAATCCAACAGAGTTTAACGATGGCGCTCCCCTTGGCTAGGGCAAATCTAGGAAAAGTAAACATCTGAGGAGACTGATGCCCCCTTTGTTTCATCAGGGCGCATTGATTCTGGGGCCTGCGGGCCAATCGATCTTGATGTTTCATGGCACGCGGGATTGAGCCTTTGCCATGAGACGTCTTTGCTTTGTTCCAGAATTCAGATCTGTTACCCCTTGCCAGGGACGGATGGCGACTTCAGGGGCGTGCATCTCGGTGGACAGAAAAGCAAAGAGACCATCCATCCATCGGGGCTGGATCGGACGGGCTAACGCACCGCCACGTGGATGCGATGTGCAGTTCTCACACAGTAGCCTGAATCCCAAGGTCCAGTTTCCCGCTGTCGGGTGCGTGGAGGGGCTGTGAGGAACTGGCTCACAAAGCAGCGCTCTGCATTCGTATCCAGAGAGGCTCCGAGACGAGATGGTAGTATATGTCGGTTCGGCTATGAAACTGTTCGCCGCACCGCGCAGAGGACGCATGTCACGACAACTCGCCTGGCTGTGCTTGCTGCATCTGCAGCATTACCGAAACCACGCGAGATGAGTGGTAAGACGGGCCTGGCAAAACGCCTGGGCGAGGTCATCCCGGCGACCCGCGGGGTGACACAACCTGGCGCAGAGGAATCAGGTCCCGGCTGATCATCGCCAATAACCCCTCAAACAGACGGCTTGACCGGATTGCCGGTGTTACTTCGTAATAGGCTCTGGCATGTTCGTGCGTCAGCCTGGTGCCGAGAGCAAAGTGCTTATGTCGTGCTTGGGTCGTTGACCATTGGCTGTCAGCATTGGCATGTGGCAATTGCTAATGACAGACAATAATTATTTGCTCTTGCAAGTTGCTAGCAAGATAATGGTACCTGCGTGAGTTGATTGCTCATCCTAACTAATTGTGCGGCAAGAGAGCCAAGGCTCAGGCTTGATAGGGCGTCAACTCACTCAGCCTCATGATCAAAGGCATCACGAGAAATAGTGCAAGTAGTAAATTCCTCTCCGATGCAGGTCACGATATGTAGCCGATATACGAACAGGTCGACATATCATGACCTATTGCTAAAAATACGATTATTGATTTGTATCAAGATAAGTGCACAGCATCTGTGTTGCTTGCCCGTTCACACAACTCAAGGAAAAACCGAGACACCAACACAAAGTTGCGCGTATCCTCTTCAATGAGTCAATAAGGCACAGTAAGAATAACGAACTTCAAAGAAAACCAAATTATCACTTTCTGTTGACATATTTCTTTTATTAAAAATGTAGTTTACTTAGAATATCTAAGGAGAGTTGGTTTTTCTGTACCAACGTGTGTTGGTGTCTCATTTATTTCTTAACCCATGCGGTTGCACATGTCGTCAAGAGTTCCATGTAGGACCGACGTGTCTCCGTCTTAGCAATCGTTGAAGAACAACGTTTAAGAAAGGCAGTATCATTTCACATGTTCAAGCCACACAAGTGAAACCTGTTATTCCCATGATCAACTTGTGTTCCAGACTGTGCTAGTACGTTGAGCATCACGTGATACGTTTCGAATTGTTTCCACGGCAACACCACTGTGTGTTTACCGCCCCTCCATTCCCAAGCATCGCGATAAGCACGGAAAAGTGGCAACGCGCACACACTCGCAGTATTCCAGCCCATCCAGCATAGTGACAGAATCAGCAAACATGGCGTACAACCCGAGAATGAGCATTATCCCAACCTCGCAGCAGCAGTCGCGGCCGCGAAAGAAGGAAGAAGAGGCCGACGCCTTCATGCGTCTATCGGACCGCGAAATCGTGGGCTGCATCACCGAAATTGGCATCAACTTCACCGTCGCGGACCTTCAGAAACCGAATGCCGTCCATATTCAGCAGATATTTGAGTGGTTCGCCGAGCTACTCCTCAATGCGACGCGCGAGACTGTCGAGCCAGCCATGCGCGCTGCCGCCGAAGACATCTGCGGCGAGTTTGCGGATGTTATCCCCCCGGACACACGCAACCTGATGGGCTTCTACGTCTCGCTGCGGAGGCTCCTATTTGAGTGCGGAATCACCGACTTCAGCTTCAACGACCTGTACCGACCTACATACGATCGCCTGGTTAAGATCTTCAGCTACGTGATCAACTTTGTGCGGTTCCGGGAATCGCAGACCAGCGTCATCGACCAGCACTATAACAAGGCAGAGTCGACCAAGACACGCATCGAGACTCTCTACGCCGAGAACCTGGAGAACGAGGGTCGGCTGGAAGATATGCGACACAACCAGAAAGCGATGGAGGCCCAGGTCCGAGAGAAGACGATGAGAAACGAAGAACTCAAGAAGAGGCTGCTGGAGCTCCGAAGGAACCAAGAAAAGGTCGCCGCGCGACTCGAGGATGCGAAGCAAAAGAAGGGCGAGCTCACGGCTTTGCTGGAGCAAAAGACACAAGAAAAGGTCACATTGAAGCAGGAGAGCACCAAGTTGCGACCCTATGTGCTTCAGAGCCCTTCGGCTCTTCAAGATAACTTGACGGAGCTTCGCGAGATTCTCAACAACGATAAGTCCCACATCGACGCTCTGGATCGCCGAGCCAGAGCTCTTCAGACTTCGACAGACTCCTTCTCTGTCGTTTCCACAGATGTAGCATCCTGTATCAAGATCCTGGACGAGATTGCATTGGAGCTGTCCAAGGAGGAGGAGGAACTGGCGCGTAACGCAAAGCAACGAGACGCTCTCTCGGAGCGCAATAACAACGCTCATGAGGTGGAGCGCGCCGAGGGTCTCCTTAAGCGCCAGCTTTCCAAGTGGACAGAGCGGACGGAGAAGCTCCGCGAGCGCAGCAACCAAAAGGCACAGGAGGCCAAGGAGAGGATGCAAGAGCTCAGCGCAGTGCACAAGCAGCTCACAGCTGAGCGCACCGAGAAGGGCAAGGAGATGGAGGTCCGACGTGTAAGGATCGAACAAACCGAGAAGAAGGTCAGTTGTCCCCATTTCTTAATTGGCAGCACTGCAGAATGCTAACTCGATGTCAGATGCTCGACCTGAAGGAGAACATTGAGAACGAAGTTCACAGCGCACACGAAGAGTATCGAAAGATGGAGGCTCATATCGAGCTGTACATTGCAGAGATGGAGCAGGCTATTGCTTAGATCTGTCTTTAACCCGTTACCTTTTTCTGTTTGCTTTACGGTTGGGCGGCAATGCTTGGAATAGATACCATGGGCTGGCGTTAGGGGTGGTTTATCACGACATGTTATGCAGTGTTTATGTGTATCTCGAGCATAATGACGATGATGATGCGATGATGTTGATGTGGAATATTATCAGTATCCCTTTTGATACATGTTGCCTGAAGGTATATGCCTTTAGACTCTAGTCTGATCCTCGTGAGGTCTTTCGGTCCTCAAGCTCGAACCAGCGGCTCATTACCTGGCGGACACTGACACCCCGTCCGCTCCATGACCCATCATCCCTCCTCGCTGTACCATTCAGCAGAGGAACCATTTCTCCCCCAAGGTGCTCGATGTCGTCATGGCCTCCTATACCCTTGGGTTCGATAACCACTGCTCGAAACGCATTTCGCGAAGCAGAATCCACCAAGAGTGCTGCTGAGTTACCAATACCTTGAGCTGACCACTCACTAGCATCTCGGTGAAGTGCCAAGAGTCCGTATGCCAAGAGTATCGGCGCACGAGTACTGGGGGCGTGATTTGGCGGTGCTGACACTGCAGAGTCCTTGGGCGTAAAGACGGAAAGTTGCGCGCGAAGATGTGTGACTGTGGGGGCAAATATTATTCGTATATGACGAGATATGGCGATCTGATAGAGTGATGCTGTGAGGAAGGGATGAGAAGGTGATGATATCTCAGGATCTTTGTCTTGGAGAGTGAGATGGTGTGTGATGTCTTCGACAAGAGACTGCTGAAATTCGGTCTTTGTAGAGCCTATAACTATAGTCGTTGGGTACCGGTGACACGAGATGATGTATGACAAGAGCTCCGAAGGCGTTGCTGGAGAGAGAACGATGGGTTGAGATGCCATGTTCTTGAGATGTGGTTGTCCAGGGTAGTTGATCTGGTGAAGAGGTGACACTGTGGACCTATTCGGATCTAAGGTTAGGGAATGATGTCTTTGGAGTTTAAAAATCTTCTTTTGGGGCGTCTTGTTATTCTCTCCATCTGGTCACGAGTCTGAACCATTTGTTTTGGTTGTGGTACCAAGATCTCATCTTCTATGTCTGGTGTTGAGGCAGCTCCCCCACCAATCGTGGCGCCCCTCCACCTCCACCAGCCGCGACGCCTTCCGTCGCACAACGTCATTCCAAACACCTACACTCAACACTTGATCAGGGCACCTTTTTCCCTCCTCGACGCGGTAGAAGCTCCCACACTCACTCGTCACCATGGAGTCGATAGCGAGGATCTCGAGTCTCATGGAGACTGGTGCGTATCCTTCGCTGACCGCTCTGCCTCTTGCGCTAAACTGACTGATGCCTCAGCGAGGGAGCTCACCCTCGATGCTGCCCAGGCGACGCGCGGTGCGCGCACGAGCTCGAGACCCTTGGATCGGAACCAGATGAGGAAGCTTCTGGATAGTCGGAACGAGCGCGAAGTTCTCGAGGGTCTACGGCGCGTTATGGCTGTGGGTGCTGTTGTCTTGAGCGTGAAGAATAGGCGCTAATATGTCTGCGGCAGATGATGTACCGAAACCACAAGACCCTACCCTTCTTCTCGTCTGTCGTCAAGAATGTCGCCTCCCCGAACCTCGAAATAAAGAAGCTCGTCTACATCTACCTAATCCACCATGCCGAACAGGAGCCCGACCTTGCCCTCCTGTCCATCAACACCATACAGAAATCCCTATCCGATCAGAACCCCCAAGTCCGAGCCCTCGCCCTCAAGACCATGTCGGGCATCCGAGTCCCCGTAATCAGCCAGATCGTGTCCCTTGCCATCAAGAAGGGCGTCGCCGACATGAGCCCCTACGTACGCAAGGCCGCCGCCCTGGCGATCCCCAAGTGCTATCGATTAGACCCGAGCCAAGCGCCGCAGTTGATCGATTACTTGTCGACTCTCCTGGGCGACAAGCTGTATTATGTGGCTGGAGCAGCTGTGTCGGCCTTCCTAGAGGTCTGTCCAGACCGGATAGATCTCGTCCACAAGCACTACCGAGCGTTGATTAAGCAAGTGGTGGATATGGACGAATGGAGTCAGCTTGCCACAATACGACTCATGATGTATTATGCGCGGAGGTGCTTCCCTCGGAAGCCGGAGCCTTCAGGGGACTCTGAGGAGCAATCTCAGGACCAGAATGTGGACGATTTTTATGGCGAGTCCAGGCAAGGCGGCCGAGGCCAGGGATCGTCAGTATTGGACCCTGACCTGGCGCTGCTCCTGAATGGCCTCAAGCCTCTTCTACAGAGCCGCAATGCCGGAGTCGTTGTCGCCGTGACTAGATGCTACGTCGACATTGGAACACCGGACTATGTCAAGCTCGCAACCGGTCCCTTGATTGCTCTTCTCCGTGGAGCCCAGGACATACAGCAAACTGCACTATTCAACATTGTTTCTGTATGCCTTATGCGGCCTGCCGACTTTGTCAAGTATGCAAGCCACTTTCTTGTCCGAGCCACCGATCCTGCTCCCGTCTGGGAGTTGAAGCTGGAGATCTTGACTATCATCTTCCCCCACAGCCCACCCCATGTCAAGAGTCTCATCTTGAAAGAGTTGGAGCATTTCTCGCAGGGAACTAACAAAGCTCTCGTCCGCGAGGCTGTCCGTGCTATTGGCCGCTGTGCGCAGGCCGATGTCACTACTGCCCCCCGATGCCTGAAGCTGTTGCTAGGCCAGATCACCAGTCTGGACGGTACTCTTGCAGCTGAGTCGCTGACGGTAATTCGTCACCTGATACAACAGGATGTCCAGGGCCACATCGGAACGGTGGTTCGGCTGGCGAAGAACCTCGACTCTGCTACGGATCCTCAAGCGCGAGCGACAATCATCTGGCTGGTGGGTGAATTCTCAGGGCTGAATGGAGAGGACAACATTGCGCCAGATGTTCTCCGCATCTTGCTCAAGGAGTTTTCCAGCGAGTCGCCAGCAGCCAAGCAGCAAATTCTGCTTCTGGCTGCCAAGGTCTATCTTCACCACCTTAACCGGAAGAGTGAGACAGAACAGCAGAGAGAAGCGGAGGAAGACCCCCCTATGGAGACAGACACCCATCCTATTGCGCGTCTCTGGGAGTATACTCTGCTGCTTGTAAGATATGATAGATCCTTTGATCTTCGTGACCGAGCAAGGATGTACCGGTCCCTACTGGCTGTCCCTCAGTTGGCGACGTTGATGCTTCTCGCCGAGAAGCCTGCTCCACAGGCCCCGAGTCCATCTGAATCCCGAAAGGGCTTCTTGCTTGGTTCTGCCACTCTGGTACTCGCAGGTGGTGGCGCGATTCATGGACTAAGGGGGTACGAGCCTCTGCCTGACTGGGTAGAGGAGGGAAAGCAGCCTGACCGTCGCCTCCGTGAGCCCGAGGGAGGACAGAGCTCCCGATACGATGTCGAGAGAAGCACACTCCCAGCTGGCGAAAGACTTGACGAGGCAGCTAAAACATTTGTGCCAAGCAAGACAAATGGCACGGGTGAGGCTGTAGGTGCCAAGACTCTGGATGACTGGCTCGCGGAGGAGGAAGAGGAGAGTGAAGAGACAGAAGAGGAAAGCGAGGAGGAATCAACTGATGATGAGGAAGAAGACGAAGAGGAGGAGGACGACGATGATGATGATGACGACGAGGAAGAGGAGACGGACAGCGACGATGACGGGGAGACGGATAGACTGGTCAAATCCTAATAGTGATAGATAACATTACCATGAGAAATACGCTCAATTCGGCTCGCCCGAGTCTGCAATATCGATCTAGTACCCGTAACGATAATCAACGCCTTGTGTATTGATTCCAACTAGGGAATGACGGCCATCTTTGCCCTTGTTTTTTACCCCTTAACCAACGATTCTGACCCAAACCCTTTATCTACGCAGTCTGAGAGTTTTCAACCTTTCTCTCGTCAGATGACTCTGCTGTCATCTCGGCCTCGGTCACATTCTTTTCGCTGAAGCCTGTCGCCATCTGGGGGAAGAAGAGTCCTGGATGGAAAGCGGTCAGGAGGAAGCCTGTGACGAAGACGAGGGTGCTGTCGAGGACGAGAAAGCTGGGCTCGTCTTGCATGATGTGGTTGCCCCATCCGCCTGCCATCTCGGCGATTCTGTATGAAACGAATTTAGTTGGTGTCTACATGGAGGAGAGGTTAAGGGGAACTGACCGGTAGATGCAACGGATGAGGATGGAACAATAAGCTCCAATAACAGCAACTGTGAAGCGTCGGAACTTGGTATCTGTCCAAACCCTCAAGGCCGCGGGATCAACCTCGGAACTGTGGATGTACTTTCTCACCCTCAGGTAGTAATCAGTGCCCATGACACCAAAGCCCAGCAAGACAATAACCTGGAGAACGACACCAGCGATGATGGTGCGGTTACCGCTCTGGGCAACACCAGGCTGGTCCCTCTTTGCGGCTGCCGCGACACCACCGCCGATGGCCTGGATGATGAGACATGACAGGTCGGCGGGGAGGAAGACGCGCGGGTACCAGCGAGGGTGGAAGCGAGAGAGGGAGGGGTTGAGGGCGAGGGCGACGTGCTTGAGGGTGAGGTAGATGGCGGCGCAGATGAAGGTGGGCGCGATGATGATGCAGCAGATCTGGAGCTGGAAGGCGGCAGAGTTCCAGGGGTTGGGGTTCATGAGGGCTCGGCCGATGTAGCCTGAATGGAATGTTAGAGAGAGTAAGATATCGTCGATTGTTGGTCTTACCTAGTGTCTCGAGGAGTAAGCCTACTCCAAGAGTGGCAGCATACGTCCAAGTCTTTTTCCACACACCCAGTCCTACACTCGAGATACACAGCAGACCAAACGCGAGAGCAAAGAAGATGCTCGATCCTCGGTTGGGAACATAGCCAAGGACGGTGGCTTCGACTGGGCACAGGGGGGAGAGTTCGGAACAGTCGTCGAAGCTGGCTGGTCTCCGACGAGCCAGCTCGTTGAGCACCGCGTCGAGCATGTTGCGATGGATCGAGAATCTTGTTTCCTTTGTCGTTTTCGCCTCGGGTTTGTCGGATATTGGGGTGTTTTTTCAACTCCGCTCGTCGAGTTTCGCCACAGTCGTTAGTCCCTTTGTGATGTGATAAACAACAATATACAAGAAGAGAAAGAGAAAGAGAAAGTAAAGACTCGAGAGTTGTCGAGGGGAGAAAACACCATCAGACGAGATTACCGCTGACCCAATTCGAGTACACCACCCCCTCTCATCAACCGGTTACGGATACTTGCTCAAGCACCGGACACCCACGGATTTAAAAAGATCAACCGGAGTTCGGGCACCCTTTGTTACCAACGACCAGGGGATGCATACAGTAAACGTCACATTAACACTGACTTGCCTGGCCTGGCCTCAGGTCGGTTTAAAGTCATTCCTAGACGCTGATCCTACCTAAGCTGACGGCATTCTCTGAATGCGAAGGACCCAATAATACCGTCCGGAAGGCCAGAGTTCCGGACACCCACCTCATCTCGCTGTCTGGCTCACCACCTCGCTTAGAGGGTATTTCCCTTCTGGGTATGTCGTTCGAAGAGAAGAAAAGCTCCGAGGGAGCTAAGCTAGTCGATGAGCGGCGGCCGAACCCTGGTGGCGGCGCCACGGGAGCGGGCCAACCTGGTCCGCATGGGAGCAGGGATTCGGAGAGATTTAGATTGCCGAGTCTTTGAGTTGCTTGTTTCATCTTTCTTTTGAATCAGATTTTGAGTTGCTTGTATTAGAGACAGGGCTGAGACTGGTAGGTGTCTAAAGGATGCGTCTTTCGAGGTTGTTGTGATAATAATTGAGGAATTAGAGTGAGTTCTCGGCCGGGGCGGCCTTGGGCATTCTTCCAATTAAGGAGGACCAATCTGCTGAGCTAGTGATTGACTTGTCTTTCTGCATGCTTGTTTTTAACTGAAGCAAGACAAGGCTCCTAATGGTTCATATCTGATTGCTCAACAACTTGATGTAGTCGGGCAAACTGACGGGCCAACGTCTTCTCTGTCTCAAAGCCACCAAAGCCACTGTACTGTAGGTACCCCAGACATCAGCCACAGGCATTCACAAAATGAGACTCGTGGCGATTCATGGAAACAGAAATAGATTCATGCAATCAACTTGATGAAACAAGCTTTCGACACTGAGACTCGTTTTCTCGTTCACTTACTCTACAGTTGTGGTATTGCTGGGGCATCTTGAAGTTCGAGTCTGCAAGCGTTACCTACCTACAACTCGCCTTCAGGAAATGCAAATCACTTGCGGATCTTCCTGTAATTAACGATGGAGCAGCCGTCAGACAATTTTCGTCTCGGAAATTCACTTGATGGTTTATTGCTCAAGGTTTATTGTTCATCTCATCAGACTGTTCATTCGTTGAGGTCATGAACGCCTGACGGGGACTGGCTGGCGTTTGTAACATGTTACATGGGAACAACAATGGTTGATAGCTCATGTTTGTCTTGGTATGTAGGAAGAGTGCAAGGTGACTACGAGGAGGGGTGGGTTGTCCAATGATCCCTGTTCCAAGAGGCAATCCAATGACGCATAGACTACGTGGAGAAGTGCTGATCGTTTCAAGTCTGCTGCTGTAGAAGGTACGTTTCGCTTCTCACTGAATACTAAGAATCAACTCTGTGCACTGCCTGTTAGCCAATCAACTGGACAGGATCGTTTTGGCCAGTATTAACCTGGAGGCTGACTGCTACCTGGGCAGCTGGGCTGGGTGACCGGCAGCATCCACACTTGAGCTTCTATATGTGGAGTTGAGCAAGTGAACATGGGTGCGAATGAATGAATGAATGAATGTGATGGACATGGGATACTCATCAAAGTTGAGTTTCATGTTGCGCAAGCAGAGCACACTCTCCAAGGACCCATAGCTGACGAGTTCAGACTTCACCGTGTTGTAGCCGAGCACACTGGTCTCAGTTATCGAGTCTTTTATTCACATGCCGTTTTACGCACCTCTGACATATCTATATAACTATTTCTATTCCTCCTTGCCGCCCAGATACCTGTAAACGACCGAAAAGTCCCGCCCCTGACACCTTTCCTCCTTCTCAGCAGCCTCATACACCGCAAACGCCGTCTTTGCCAGCTCCATCCTCGCACCCGCCTCCTCGGCCGCAACGATGGCGAGTCTAAGGTCCTTCTTCATGAGACCGATTCCGAAGCCACCGCGGTAATCTCGGTTTGCCGGGGCCGTCTCGACGACGCCCGCCACGGGGTTGTTGACCTCGCTCGGCCAGCACTTGCCCGTGCTCACGTTGATGACGCCCGCCAGCTTCTTGGGGTCCAGACCCCATTGCATTCCCAGGTTCATGGCCTCGGCGGTGGCGATGTTGTTGAGGGCTAGGAGGTAGTTGTTGGCGAGCTTGGCTGAGAGACCAGCGCCCTGCTCACCGCAGTGGAGGACCTTCTTGCCCATGAGGAGTAGGACGGGCTCTAACCGAGGGACAAGAGATGGAGGAGAACCGAGCATAAAGGTAAGAGTTCCGGCAGTAGCTCCTACGACACCACCGGACATGGGGGCGTCGACAAATGTGCCTTGACCAGCTGAAGTGACGGTCTTGGCAACTTGACGGGAAGTCGAGGGGTCAATGGTTGAGCAGTCAATAAAAACACGGTCCTTCTTAGGGAGAGAGTTTGTAATTATAGACTTGTAGACACCCTGGACATGCTGAGGTTCGGGGAGGACGGTGATGACGGTATCCTGAGCATGTTAGCAGCTGAAGTGGATCACGACGACTAACAAGACTCACAGCATCTTTGGAGGCATCAAACGCGCTGGCAGCCAGCTCAACCGCCGCACCAGTTGAGGCAGCCTTCATCTCCGTCTCAAGGCCCTTCATGGACTCGGGATTGATGTCAAAGATGGACACCTTGTCCGAGGGCTTTAACTTGGATTGCAGGTTCTTGGCCATTTGGTAACCCTATGTTGCACTGGTTAGGACCCCTGTATACCTTGGTTGAAGTGAAAGTCAACGTACCATCTGTCCCAGGCCGACAAAGGCATAGTTATCCAGTCGTCGTGCTGAACTGGCAAAGCCTCGTCGAAGCACAAGGCTTCCAAGTCGTGTTGAAGGTCTCATGATGTGTATGTATAAGGGTATTACAACAAGGGAGAACAACAGCAGAGAAGGCACTGGGGATTACACAAGAGATCAAGTTTTCAAGTTGAAGAGAGAGGCACAAGATATATGGAAGCAAGAGCTCTCGATCGATGGACGTTATACGTGTGGGGGAGTGGTTACCCGAAAGAGAGCCGGCCATTGCCGCACATAGCCAGAGAGCTACCGAGTTAGATTCACGACGCGGGAGTTGGAGATGATGGAGAGATTCCATCGTGCGGGGAACACGCGGGGGGATCAAGTGCGCTAAAACATGGAGCCGGAGTCGCTAGAATTCTGTTGGTTCTAGGGGACTTTGCCGCTGTGACCGAGCAACCATGGATGTACGCTCCTCGGCATCGGCTAATCAACACCGAAGGCATTGGGATATATCTCTTTTGTGTGTTATTTTTTATTAGTGTTTTTCTTGATATCCTTATATAGGTAGATAGTCCGATCAGAGTCATTACAAAACGCCTCTTCTCCAGCCCCTCTCTCCTCCACGGGCATCCATCCATCGACTTCAACACGTTCGTCCACCAGCCGTCCCCTCATCTCAATCTCTTCTCCAGAAGTGAACCGGTCAAAATAGAAACCTGAATTCGCCAGCCTATCTAGTGCTTGCGGTTTCAAGGGCCAAAGGGGGTATGTGCAAGGGAAAAGATTTTGGGTAATAAAGTAATAAGAAAAAAAGAGCATAGTGTTGTGGTATAATGGGAGAGGTCAAGGTAAAAAGGACATTGATAGGTAGGTAGGACGTCGACGAGCCTGTTACTCTGTAACATCTCGCCCTGACAAGGGGTAATGGGTAGTGATCCGTGAACAAGACACAATGACACAAAAGACAAACAACCAAAGACAAGAACCGCGCCGATCCAACCGCCCGTCCCATATTGCAGCCCAGCCATGGTCGTAGTGGAACCGCCCGAATCCCTGGGTCAAAGATTTGGGTTCCGAAGACATGACATTCGTAGCTTAGATAAAGTTCATGAGCCAAGGGACAATAGCGCTGCGACTTGTTAGTAATGGTTCATTCAGATGTTCAGAGGCGTAAATGTCTTACCCAACCGCAACGGTGGCACCCAGTCCGAGCAGTGCTCGGTTCTTGACCTTTTCTTTCCGTAGCTCAGCCTCTGTCTTGACCTTCTTTGCCCTGGGCTGTTCCTCTTCTCGAGTCTCTTCGGTCTTGTCGGCGGCGTCCTTGTCGCCTACTGAGATATCGGCAGCCTTTCGCTTGCTCTTCTTAGCAGAAGGAGGTGCCTCTTCTGCCTCGGGCGCCTCTTCTTGCGCCTCTTCGCCCTCTGTCTCGGCCTTGGCCTGTTGCTCCTCCTCCTTGTTCTTCTGCACCATCTCCTTGGCAGCCTCCATCATCTGGGCAATCTCCTCAGCGCTGGGCGGCTCGCCAGCAGTGGGCAGAGGAAGCTCGACCTCGGTCACGGTGTGCTTGGTCTCAATTCCGTCCGCATCGGTTGACACTTCCTCCTCAACGTGAACCTTGACCTTGGGCTCCTCCTCCTTGGGCTCCAGAACGATGGCGGGCTCAAACTCGGTCGACTGCATGACAATGTCCTCCTGCTTGGTCTCCTTGGTCTCACCGTTAACGAGATCGGTCTTCTCGGTGATGGTCTCAACGGCCTCGACCTTGGTTCGGAGGCTTCGCTTTCGGGGCGATGCCGCTGCGCGCCTCGTGGTCTTGGTGGGGCTGGCTGAGCGGCGAGACCGAGTAGTTCGAGGAATGACAGTTGGAGTAGGAGGAGCCAGGGTAGGCTGTGACGACTTGACCGGGTCAAACTTGGGGGGCGCCGTGATGTTCTTGGGTGGTGAATCCGCGGTGCTGGTGACCGAGATCTTGGCGGGATCGAGCAGGGCGCGGATCCAAGGGGTAATCTGATACTCATCGGCGAGGGCGAGAGCCTGCTCCGGGGGGATCCAGATGTTTCCGGCCGTCTCTTCGGGGCTCGTAGTCGCCAGGGACTTGATAAACTTGCGCTCAGCTTCCTCGTCGGCCGCTTCGGCGTATGGGAAGGTGGCCTTGAACATGCCGGTGGCCGAAACGTAACCGTCAAAGCTGCGGCGCATCAGGAAGTAGCTGTTGGGGCTCGACTTGAAGATGCCCGAGACGATACCCTTGGGCAGAGGAGCCCGCAGATGGGCGTAGTCGAAGACGCCAAGAGACGTCTGCTCAGCCTCACCAGTGCCGACCATCTTAGGTGTCAGCTTGGTCTGTCCGAGGCGTCGGCGCGCAACCAGATCCGTATCTACAAAACATGGGTGAGCCTGCAAAGTCGCGACATCGAAGCAGGTGGGTGGTCTATACAATCTGGGATGTCCTCCATCATGAGAGGGTTGTGCTTCGTAGGAAGCATGCGCTCAGCGTTGGGGGCCATCTTGTCCAATTGCTTCTTGATCGCGACCGATCCGTGTTACCTCTGGGCCGACAAAATGAATCGAAATCGCGGGACTCGACGTGGTATATCGGCGCGCAAAGGAGAGTAAGATGAATGAACGAGCCCGCGAAGCTGGAGATGGCGCGTTAGATGGTGAAGGTGAAGAGAGTTGGGCGCAGAATTGCTCGCAATCCGGGCGACGGGCCGGGGGGAGGAGAGTTTGGCCTTATTCGACGTACCGTGTCAACGCAAGGCTTCAATTCATTCAGGAAAAAGTAGGCCTTGAAGAACGTACAATCGCGCTTCAGGCGAAAGAGTCTGGGAGGAAAAAGGCCAGCGGTAACGGTGCTTTGGGCCGGAAATAGAGAGGGAGCGAAGAATGAAGAAAATGAAGTAGATGAGGGTGAAAAAGGATCGCGACAGGCTCGACGAGGGAAGAGCTGAGACGGGAATCCAGTCGCGCAAATTACAAGCTGGATAGCGTCGAGGGTTTTAGCGGGCGGCCCTGTTGGGCGGGTTCGGCGGCCCAGGTACGTACCGAGCACCCGAAGGGGACTAGCTCCGCGTGCAGGAGTGGGGTGCTGCGAGATATAGTGGTACTTGCACCGTCACACAGTTCGCTCGCAGCGTCAGGTCTCCTGTTAATGGTGCGGCCAAATTACCCCCATCAATACGCCAAACTTGATGGACACCTGACTTGACATTACCCGATGGGTTCCAGTGCCATCTGGTTAGTGTGTACGTACCTCCTTTCTTGTGCAGGCTCATTTTCACAACAAAAGGAGCCACCACTTATTGGCTTTTATTATTTGATGGGCGCTAGACGGCGTCAAATAATTCTATTCCCAGCTCGCCTCTTTCCCCTCGTTTCCATGGATGCCATGCTCGATTCCGTTGGCGCGCACGTGGGGGACTGGGCGATGGGTTGCGCTGTTGATGGATGATGGATGTGTCTGCCGCCCCTAGCAACCACACTCACCCTACCTACCGACAGCGCCAACGCCAGCGCCGATCCAGGTCAGAGTGAACCACCCCCCAAACAAGTCCCCGGTTCCCCCTGGCGTTCGCTGCGCCCGGCGCGCCAGCAGGCGACTGCTCGCCCAGAAGAACGCGGGGAAATGGCATGGGTTTGGCTTTGGCGGCGCCATGTCACAGAGGACTCGTCATGGAAGCGAGATGCCGAAACATGTCCAGAGACAGACGTCGCAAGTCTGGCCAAGTCATTGACAGAGCCGAGAAACGGGTGCGACTCGTTGCCAATGGTCTCATTCCGTCTGCTGAGCCCGGTGACAAATGGGCTGCTTACAGCCCTACTGCTGCCGAGGTCGGCGAATGACGGCGCAACAAGTCACTTATCGCGCGTCTGGCATCGCATGCCGGCGTGCCTGTTTGGGCTGTCCCAGCACTGATCCGATGTTCCAAGAGGTCTAGAAGGGGTCGGGTCCAAAGGGGTTGCCGGCTCGGGACGAGCAGAATGGATGGGCCGCTCTCTTGAGCCATCTCTCTTTGCTGTCTTTCTCCCCACGAGATCTCAACCCCGGACCACGCTTCTTTTCCTGACAGACCGTCTTCACATGGAGTTCCCTGCGAGACATTCTATATGTGCTAGATGCTATCGTCTCTATATCGCTGAGGTCTCCGATTTGTCGAGGTGCATTCGCATAGCGGCGAGGGGCGAGTCAATGCATGAGGATCCATTCGTCCTGTCATGCGCCCAATGCTGAGCTGCTGCGGTACGCGGGGAAAGCACGCAGTGGCAATTGAGTGCGTTACTTGCTGTAGGTGAGCGAGGATTAACAGAAAGGCATTCTCAAGCCAAGAGTGGTAGGATTGTGGTGATGTTGGCATTGCCAAACAAGGTTCGACGATGTGCTGGTTCAAAGGACGATGCGTAGTCGAAGCAGTTCGAATTGCCTGTAGAAAGACGAAAGAAGAGTGTCTAGCTCCTCCTATTCAACGAGCAGTGCTGCAAAGGACGATCTCCTGGCCTACCTAGGCTATCTCGATGCTGCAATCCATGTCTCAGTTGCAGTTGCGGGCACCCAGCTTCTGCTCACACAACCCAGAGGCTCAAAGCCACAGCCGCCATAACCCCTCTGAAAACAAGCCTCATCCTCCAGGCTATCCTTCACCAGCCCAACCCCTGACAAGCACATCTCCATACCAACAGCAGCCATTGGCGACTCGTCCGTATTCAAACGCATCAAGCCCAATCAACATTCGCGAGTCAGCCTCCTGAAACCCCACCAGACGGCGAGGATACCTAGGTAGCGACCGCCAAAAGCCAGAACCCACCCTAGCACGCACCTCCAGCAGAGGAACACCGCCTAGAAAGCCCCTCCATCGTCACCGCAACAAGCAAGCAACCTACCCAAGCCCCTCCAAGGACCAAGGACCAAGCTCACCTCTCCCCTGCTTCAACGAGTAAGCTTCTTCTCCTTTCTTCTCCCCCTCCTCCTCTCCTCTTTCTTCTTCTCTACCCCAACCTTCACTTCTTCTTTCTACTATATCTTGAGCAGCCATTCACAGCTGCTGTAGCCATCTCTCTTCGACCTCAACCTCTCGGTGCTCTCCGCTCTTCTCCTATCCCCCGCCTTCCTCCAGCCTCGCCCCGCTCGCCCACCATGGCTTCTCACGACGATGATACCATGCCCGAGGAGACTCAGGGCTACAAGCTCTCCCAGCCCAAGCAGAGTCTGGCTGAGTACCAGCAGATGGGTAGGTGCAGCAGCTCCCCGTACCCCGACTTCCGTCCCAACCTATCGTCGAGCCTCTGCCGCACATGCTTCTGTCCCATGTGGTACCGCCTTGCAACCTCGCACCAACATGGCATGATGATTCAATGCATCTGTGCTATGTATAGCTCTCGGGCTCAAGCCGAGCTATGTCAGAGCGCATGAGCTATGCTTCATTCTTGGATTGTCTGGTCTGGCTCAGCTTCCCCTCAGCGCAACACCAAGCATCTTGCTTACCGCTTCTCCCACGCCACACCTCCAAATCACTGGACTGCTCAATGCTAACATTCCTTCTCTCAAGACGCTGGCGATGAGTCCCTGCAGCGATACAAGGAGTCCCTTGGTCTCGGTGGTGGCACCGACATCTCTGACCCCAACGACCCCCGAGTCTGCATCATCCTGTCCCTGACCATGGACTCTCCCGGCCGCGACCCCGTCACCATTGACCTCTCCACTCCCGGCAGCGAGAACACCCTCAAGGACAAGCCCTTCACAATCAAGGAGGGAGCCAAGTTCACCATGAGCGCCAAGTTCAAGGTCCAGCACGAGATCCTCAGCGGTCTCCACTACGTTCAGGTCGTTAAGCGAAAGGGCATCCGGGTCTCCAAGGACTCTGAGATGATTGTGCGTTTTCCTGGTAGTTTCTGAGCTAAGCGGCATGCTGACACACTACACAGGGCAGCTACGCTCCCAACACTGACCGACAGACCACCTATGAGAAGAGATGTAAGTCTTACACCATTACTGCTTACATCCAGCCATTGACACCGCCACAGTCCAAGAGGAGGAGGCCCCCAGCGGCATGCTCGCCCGCGGCCACTACAACGCCGTCTCGAGCTTCGTGGATGACGACAAGAAGAAGCATCTCGAGTTCGAGTGGAGCTTCGACATTGCCAAGGACTGGTAGACCTCCAAAGGGCACCTAGGCACGACCTAACAGGTTTGGGTCGTGTATCCTTAGGAATCGCACATAAACAAATACCACAAGCCATGAGATAATGAGATACCTGAACATTGGATAAGGACGCAACACACACAAAAACCCACATAAAAAGAGAAAATCGAGGATCGGAGCCGGGGATGGGGATGGGTGGATGCTTTGTTTCTATCATCTAGCTCGTCACTGACGAGGCAATACTTCAACCTCACTTCCGAGTCTCGAGGCTCCAAGGAGGGAAAAAATTCGATATGCATCAAGCTCTATTTGCTATGCAACAACTCTATCTACCGCTCGGGTCCGTCAATATGCCTACTCAAAGGATCTGGTATCACATCGTTGTAAAATGTCATCAAGCCCAAGCTGGTGTGGCTTCAGGCGGTGTGTTGTATATGTATGTATGGGTTGCTCAGAGGAAATAGTCTGGCAAGGCATTACCGTCGGCAGACTTTTCGTTCCCGGGCTGCAGCTCCTTATGCATGTCATTCTCGGGGGCGGCTGCAAAGACGTTAAAGAAACGCTCCCCTGTATCGCTAACCTCGAGAACGCTGGCCATGTTGCCGCAGCGGTAGCAGTAGTTGGGGGCGCTCCAGACGGTGCTGAGCCGGTCGTCGTAGAGCACTTGGAAGCCTTCTTGGCAGAGCTGGTGGGCCCTGAGGATGTGCGACATGTTGTTGACGGCCAGGAACTTCTTAACCACCTGGGCTCCAAACGTGTAGCCAGCACCTCGCGGGGAGAGGGAGAACTCGTCGCGCTCGGGGTCGGGGTCGGACCAGACGAGGTCGGCCATGGGGCCTTCGTGGGGGATCTCGCGGAAGCGATCTATGATTTTGATTTGGTCGATAGAATGGATGGAGGGGGAGAGGCCTAGACGTGGTATTAGAGCTGCTGCAGAGCAGACGCGGGCTTGAAACTGACCGCCGTGGACGCAGAATATTTGGTCGTTGATGACGACACTCAAAGTCAAAAAGTCAAACATGTCGGTAAAGTAGTGCCACACGTTGGCGTTGCCATACTTGCGCGAGCACTCGGTGTAGAAGCCATATGACTGGGTGACGCCGCGCGACTCGTGGTTCCCGCGGATCAGATGCACGCGATTGGGGTATCGTAGTTTTAAACACACAAGCAGCGAGATGGTCTCCACGCTGAACATGCCGCGGTCGACATAGTCTCCTGTTCCCCGATGATGGTTAGCCAGAAGTTTGTATTTCGTCTGCTGCGAGGGCGATTACCGAGGAAGAGGTAGTTTGTGTCGGGGCAGTACCCGCCGATGCGAAAGATCTCGATCAGATCAAAGAACTGGCCGTGGATGTCGCCGACGACGGTGATGGGGGCGCGGACGTGGACGACATTGCTCTCGCGCATCAGAAGCTCCTTTGTCTTTGCGCAGATGGCCTCGATGACGGACTCGGCGAGGAGCTCCTTCTTGTACAGGCGCGAGATGCACTCGTCGAGGTCGACGGATGCTGTTGCGACCCGGGGATATCAGCCTGCGAGCTCTAGGGGCCCTTCGATGGCGGGGGCGGGCGCTTACATGGTAGCCCAGGCATTGTGTGTGAGGTACGGTGCGTATGTGCGGGGGGGAGGAAAAGGCGACCGGGAGGTTCAGTTCGAGAAGATGGTCGTGGGTATCGAGGGGACTCGTGCGCCCGGAGTCATTAAGGCTGGCGGCGGCGGCGGCTCCTGGCGGGGATGATGTCTGGAGGAGAGCTTGGTGGTTGTACCAACATGATCGATCGGAGACGAAGCGGGACAGGTTCACATGGGGGCGTCGCGCGGAGAGAGGAAGGGCGGTCGAGAGCGAGAGTGGCGTGAGGACACTAGAAGGAGTATCGCGACATGGTGAAGGGAGCGAGAGAAGCGATCATGTCGAAGCACGGGCGAAGGAGGTTTGCTTGTTAGGGCGGTGGGATGTTTAGCCTGGTGTCGTGTGAATTGCTTAGTCGTCGCTGATCACACAGCTCGGCGGGAAAAATGCCCGGCCGAGCTCCCCCACACTTTGGCACCACCATCGGCAGATGGCAGATGAGAGCTGGAACTTGCCGGTAGTTGACGCCGAGTCCAGTCCTTGTATGGGTGTATCTTGTCCTTGGACTATCTGTTATGAACCTGGGAGCAATACTGGTTGAGTTCAGGATAGGTGAGTGATCTGTTTTGTCCATATTCAACATCTCTGATATCACAAGGGCAGTTTCGTGGTAAAACACCACACTGTTTTCTACATGTTCAGGTGTCTTTTTAAACCCACCAACCATAGCTCCTCTATAGATGCGTTAAGAGTATCTCGCAGGTCGAGAAATAAACGAGACACCGGACCATCAAGAGGGTTAGCTCCCTAGCTCCTCTCGATCATAATAATTAGCTCAAGATATATCATAATAAAGGTAAAGCTTTAGATCCCCTTTGCCTATTCTTACTATACTTTATTTACCATCTTTAGGGGAGGCTAAGCTAAAGGGTTTAAACTACCTAAGCATCTCTCTTTTCCTCGACCCGGGTGAATACCTATGCATGATCAGAGTTCTGTCTCGAGCCTTGATTATCACCTCAACGGCCCCCCACAGTCATAAAATACAAGCTGCCTGTCGTCGCGTCCACGTTCTTGGGCGCACCAAGATACAAAAGATCTGTGCCATCAGATCTCATCATGGCCTGCAGGCGCTGAACCCCCTTGCCCGTCACTGCCTTGAGCTCGTTGTTGGTCCACCCGGCACTGCCAGTCTTCTCAAGAATCCAAGTACTACCACCGGAGACACAATAGTAGATGCGAACGGTTGTCCCGTCGTGCGTTATGCCGATGGCGGCGCTTGTATTCTCCCCCGAGAAGACCAACTCGCGAGCCCAAGGGTTCGCCGTGCCAAAGGTTGCTCTCGCGCGGTGGACCTGCCATCCCTGATAGGACTTGGGGGCGAAACGGTATGCAATGTTGATGTGGACCTCGCCAGCTGCGCCCTCATAGAGAGCAAGCTTTGCGCTTTGGAACGCCGGGACAGGCGTGGCACCGGTGTCTCCGTCGTAGGTCTCGCCAGATGTGAGGGGCTGGAAGACGATGTCCTTGGTCTCCTGAGTGGTGGGCAAGGTGACTGTTGCTCCAGAAGCGGATCGATACTTGTCCGACGAAGGCGTATAACGCACATAGCTTCCCTCATGGCGGACCCCAGAGGCGGGGAACTTGGCCCATTCCCACTGGAGATGAACGTCGCCATCGGAAGAAAACTGGATATCATCAGGATACACCGAGTAGCCGGTTCTGTAGGCAAAGATGCTGATCCGCGCCCATTTCTTGGAAGAAGTCGTATACTTGTAGAAATAGCCGCCTCGAGCTGAGCCGTCATTGCTCGACTGTCCTCTGACAATCATCCAGAGGTTACCGTCAGCATCACGCTTCACCACGGGATACGTGACTCGAAGGGTGTGGTCAGGCATCTCTGAGCTGCGATCCATGAGGGTTGCACTGTTGGCTGAGGAAGAGCGAAAGTAGTTCCATGGCTCGTTGTGCATGCTAGTGAAGACGTGGACATAGCCGTCTCCATCAACAGCAATGCTAGGAGTGTTGTGGCCATTGTCATCGAGGAACTCGGCGCACTCTCCGCTCGAGGTCTTCAGACAGTCTCGCGAAATAGCACCGTTTGCCTGAGCACGACGAACAACCATGACATTGTGGTTGGTTTTCGATCCCTCCAGAGGATTTCGCAGATAGGTCAGCCACTGGTAGCCGTTGAACTCGTCGAGGGGATTCCACCACGCCGACTGGCTGTTGACGTCGACTGCTGAAGAGATGGTGACCAGGGTGCCAGGGTTGATTGTGGCAGAGACCGAAGTTGCCAGAAGGCAAGCGAGAGAGACGGAGGCCCTCATGTTGGCAACCTCTCCGGACCAAGACGTATAGGCAAGGAAGATAGAGGCCTAGCCTCGCTCATGGCAGCGCCTCACGTATTTATATACCTACCTCTTGTGACGCCTCGGCTATGTATGAGTGCGGACCTCTCGGAGTTGAAGTAACATGATGATGGTCGTATGAATGGATACCAGGTGGGGTCAGATGCAGGAGTTTCATCACGGTGATAATTAACCTTGAAGGTGATGTGGATGCCAGAAAGCATAGATATCAAGATATCATATCATGCTTGGCTGGGCTACCGAGCTCGATCTTAGGTCCTTCTATGATCAGTAACGGCAAACAGCGGTGACAATCTATCAAGTCAAATTGAAAGATTGGAGGTTTTGAAACATGTGCAGCTTGTAGGAGCCTTCATTCAGACAAAGCTCCGGGGTCATGGCCGGCGATGGTGGTCCGGATGGCGTGTCGAGAGCGGAACTCCGGACTGAAGCCCTATGCCTACGGGAGATCCGCCTCGACGGATAATTCCGGGTAAATCAAAGTGATAGGTGACAGGTGGGATATTGTAGACCTATGGGCCCAGGATGGGGGTCAAGTCAGTCTTGTTTCTCATAAGAGTTGCCCGCTTGGGTTGTGGTGATTTAGATAGAACATGTCCTTATTGTCGAGCGTTTGTAAGGAGATGCCATATGTGCTTCCGATGGTATTGAATCGTGATAGATCTATTGGTATTGTATGCGAACGGTGTCTGTGAACGCAAATAGTCTCGAACGAGGTTTGACTCTTATGATGTATACGGGCGCATCGTTTGGGTACATAGTAAGCGAACTGTCCTTCACTGTATTCCAGTTTAGGTAGATACCCAACTCAAATTCGATAGAGCAAACCAAAGATGTTGTTCATGCGCATTCAAACAAATTAAAATAATTCGGCTTTCCAACGTGTTTGCTCATCAAAAAGCGAAATTACGATCATGTCAAAAGATAAGGCTCGGAAAAAGAGTGTCTCCCTCGAGATGCCTGAAGTTTATTTTATCGTACGGATACCTTATGCATTGTTTCGTTTTACTGACTCGGTAGTGACCTGGTCCGTGCGCACGCGACAACCTCAGCATCGGATCTCGACGACCCAATGAGTGGCATCGCCATCTCTGTTACTCAGGCTGCAACGGAATCCGCCTCTTCACCGACCCGAGGGCTTCAATAGAATCACCCTGAGCCCTCCAAGGATCAACTGGATGAGGCCCCTCTGAGCGTTTCCCCCGCAAGCAAGCCCGTGCAGGTTCCGCCGAGGGGGTCCTTTCGCATTGGATGTCGCGTCCGCGCGCTGTCGCTGTTGGCAAGCTTGGGCTGTAGTATCCCGACGCCCTCGCTCCTCGACTATTATTGCTGCTGCTGCTCTCCAGTCACGCCGAGGACTCTGTTGTGCAACCTATCACGGCGTCGCATGAGCCTGGCCTCAGACCAGACCGCGCGCCCAGCTCTTGTCCTGTCGACGTCCGGCGCGGAAACCGTCTTCGCGCCCGATCAACTCGCTGACGAGGCTGTCGTCGCTTTCTCTTTGCCATCCATCCGCCTGTATTATAGACGCCACCACCTTGGTTGAATTTCGGGCATAGCATTTCTTTCTCCCCGGAAATTCGCTTCCCTTAACTGCTGTCGCTTCCTGGTACGTCGAGTTACATCACCCATCATGCCCGACTCGGCCCCAGGCCAGACACGGCCAGACGAGGCTCGCTGCTATAACTGCGGCACCTCTGGCCATTGGGCTATCGCATGTCCAGAGCCTACTCGAGAAACACCAGCGTAAGTGGTCTAAAGTCTAGTCACAGCGGCTGTACGCTGCTAACTATCCTGCAGAGGTCTCGCGGCTTGGAGGAATGCCAATACTTCGGGTCAAGGGGGCCACAAGGAGCAGCATGGAGGTTCGAAAAAGTCCAAGGGGCCCATTATCACCAAGTACGCCCCTACTCCAGCTCCAGGATCAGTTGTGACCAGATACGGGCCTCCGCCCGGCTATGGTCCTCCGTCTGCGCCTTACCCCGGAGCTCCCTCCTATCCTCCCCAGTACCCTCCATATGGATCTGCAGCTCCCGGTTATGCGCCTGGCTACGCACCTCCGGGTTACTCGCACTCATACCCTCCGCCCTCATACGGCGGTCCGCCTCCAGGTCTCCCACCTCCTCCTGGTCCACCTGCACCATATGGCCCTCCTCCGCCACCTCAACCAACTCAGCCGCCGGGACCACCACCCTCATACTCACGGCCATACGGTCCTCCCCCAACTCCTCGTCAAGACCATGCGCCCTACAGCTCGCACCCGCCATATCAGTCATATCCTCCGCCCACGCCCCCGCCATACGGGCAGCATGCGCCTCCGTATCCCTCTCCCTTCCCTCCTCACAGTGCACCACCTGGGTATGGACATCCTCCACCTCCCAGGCCAGGCCCATCTCCAGGACCACCTCCCACACCACAGCCCAGCCGGGCATCAGGATCACCACCTATACCACGCCCAAACACAGTCTCGACGCTTCCCCTGCCACCATCTCTTCCTCCCAAGCCATCCCTCCCTCCGAAACCACCTCAGCCTGGTCGTCGCCGTGATTTCCCTGACCACTCTCGTGATCACCGGAATAGACGAAGACATGAGCGCCACAACCGTAACCATGATAACCGGCAGAAGAAGAATCAGCCTCATCCTCGGCAACCGGAGCGGCAACCAGAGCAAAAACCTCGCGAAAATCCCCAAAGACCTGAAACAAAAGCTCCAAATCTTCCGAAACCAACCCCATCACCGAAACAGGAGCAAACAGCACAACCCGATGCTAAGCAAGAGTCGAGCACACCCATTGAGAAGGTTGAAACAAAGAAGTCTGACACCGAGGTCTCGAAAACTGTTGCACCACAAGTAGTACCTGACACGACATCCAACAATGCCACTGACGCAGATGACCTGGAATGGGATGAGAAGACAGTCTTCAAAGAGCTAGAAACGGCACATCCACCAGATGAAGTGGGCAAGCCTCTGCCTGCAGAGTACAATGATGAGGTGCTTCTTCCAAGAAAATGGGATGCAAAATGCATCGAATCGGACTATGTCCAGGCTGACAATATCGAGGAGTATGTCAAGCCGATACATGAGACGCCGTATTGGCCATCGATCGAATTCGACCCAGCATTTGTGCGAGATGGCAAGCTCCCCAGCGGAGAAGCGGTATCTGGCCTCCCAGCTGAGTTTCCGCCAAAGGGCCCTGAAGCAGTGCGGAGTGAAAGCTCCGAGAGTGGGGAGGTCCATGAGCAACGCTCCAAACGTGGCCATTCTAGTGACAATGACCGTGCCGAGCGACCTCTCAAGAGACAGAGATCCCGGAGTGCTTCTAACCCCAGCCGCAAAGGATCAAACGACGGGGATTCCAGTCGGCGGGATAGGCAGGGGGTCAAGCGCAGATCACGTCGGGACAGTTCCGGACATCGGGGAACGGAGGCTCGTGAACGAGATCGACGATCTCCCGAAAGAACAACATCTTACCATCGAGATCGGAGTCGAGATCGCAGCAGGGGTCGAAGCAGAGACCGCAGCCGTGGTCGCAGTCGAACACGTACTCATACCCCAGCTTCACGGTCAGTGTCCAACGCCTCATCCGGGCTGGACTCGTTGGAAGCCGAGCTGCTGGGACGAGATATCAAGGCCAAGACTCCCGAAGAAACACCAAAGCGAAAGCCGTCTGGGGGCAGCAAGCCCAAACGACGTCAAACGAAGCTCGACTCTGCATACAGGTAAGCCACCAAAGCGTCGTGAAGCATCATTAGCTAAGTCTTGAACAGCCGCCGTTGGTAGGCCATGTCTGGCCACGCACGTTGCCGCCCTCACCTTCTACTCGAATGGTATCATGTTCCTTTTTGTTCTTCCTCTACGGGCCGCAGCTCTTTGTTGCGTGACCCTAGGCCAGGCACTGCTCCCTTTACGTTTCCTTTTTCTCTTCCCACTCGTCAGCTAGGGTCTAAAGCTTTCCGAACGGCGCTCTGGTATTGGTTTACTTTTAACGATTTCATGACCAAGGTGCATGGCCGGCGTCTTCTATAGCATTCACGAGGTATGCGTGAATACATTCTTAATCTTACTCTCATTCGGTCCATATGACATCTTTCCAACCATTCTTCTATTTCCATTGACCGTACTCCGTTCTCCTGGCTGCTCCAGATTCCATACATGATACCATGGTTCTGGCCGTGTCATAGCCAACCCCGTGCCCTGTGTGCCTGGCCTCCCCTCTTTCTCTTCCCATCCTTCTGACTTGATGACAATGACAAGATGCCAGATGCTTGAGATGGAGCGCAGAGACGCATCAATGGCCGAAGTAGGTGCGTGTACGCTATGGGCCTCTGTAGCATATACATGGATGTCCTATAGGACTTGTCCAACCCTCCCCTACACAGCACGCTAGATAGGTGCCTAGTTCTTGCGGGCAATCTCCATGCGCTTCTTGAGACGGTAGGCAAAGGCCCGCTTGCGCGCAGCAGCAGACTGCGTGAAGGCACCAGAGCCTCCAAAGGGACCAGCAGCCGCGCCGTTGCGAACACGGACGATGCAGACATTCTCGGCGCCTCCAACGCTGCCCTCACAAGTCATCCCCTCGGGCATGCGCACCTTGAGGGGGAAGTCGGTGTTGGTGGCCAGAGACAGGCCCTGGATGCCAAGTCCTGGGACGTCTTGGGTGACCTCGGCCGACTGGAAGGCGTCCGGGTCGGTGCCGCCAGATGTGGCATCGATGTCGGCGGTCATGGGGCCAGCGCCATCTTGGTTGACCTGCAGGTGTTAGTTAGTGGCTGTAAATACCTCGAGTGAGGACGACATACCTGTCTATAGGTGAGTGTCACTTCACCATCATCCGACGCGGTGGGAAGGCCAGAGGAAGCACCGTCGCCGGCAGAGGCTGCAACACGAGCCTCGGGGGGGCCATCATTCTTGTCGCCGCCCCTTCCTGCGGCACCGCCTCCAAAGAGACCGCCCAGGAGGTTGCCAAGCTGTCGGCGGTGCTTTCGCGCGCCAGGCAGGTTGGACAAGTTATCCTCAACTCCTACGCTCTCGGACGAGCCATTGTTGGTTGGGACGTTGCCGCCTGTACCGAGGAAGTTGGAGATCATGACGGAAGCGTCAACAGGGCCATTGCCCTGGGTCCGGCCAAGGGCACTAGCTTCACCGCTGCGAATCTCGCGGTCACGGATGATGGAAGTGTCGGCTTGAGAGCCGCACCTGTTGCTGGAGCAATCGCGAGGAGTTCCATCCGCGACTTGTTTGTGTTAGTAGACCTTTCGAGTGAAGGGGGATATGACATACTGCTCAGGCCGGGCATGGAGACACCGTTGGCGCCCTCAACAGACATGACAACGCCGTGGGCCGAGACGGCGGTGGCAAGAACGGAGACGGTGATGAAACGCATCTTGAAGGTCTTTGAAGTTTTTGAAAAGAGGTATTACAGGGAGTAAGATGTAGAATGAGTTGCCTCCAGGGCGTTGAATGTAGATGATGGAGAAGAGTAGAACAGAGAAGACTGGCTTGCAGTTGAATTGATGATCACATTGCAAAGATCTTCTGTTCTTATATACTTTTTCAAAGCTCACATGTCGACTGAATCTCGGTGAAGCATCAAGTCCCAACTTGGAGGCCGTCGCGAGAAAAAAAAAAAAAAAAGAGGGCAGCTGTGAAGCAGACTAGCCCAGCAACAGCTTCAGGTGTTGCTGCTCTGGTTGATGTCTGTCCGTTGAGGCTGAGCAGGTACTGGTGCGGTTCAGGTTTCGAAGTTTTGGTTTCGTGTTTTGGTCAGGCTGAAGACGGCGCCCCAATCACGGACGTGATTCGAAACTTTGAACTTGGTGGTTTTTGAAGGTCAAAGCACAGAGGTGGTTGGAACAATGCTGTAATGACCACCAAATTGAGCCTTCCCTATATATTACACAATGCAAATTTAACAGCGTTTTCTTTCTAATGACTTCATTACTCTGAGAATATTGTTAATAAATTTTATTGTTACTGTCTGCGCAAGTTGGTTCAAGTCGACCACTTCTGTGGTTTCAACCTCTCGTTACCCTGCAAGTTTCAGGCCAACTCTTGGCCGCCCTACTCCAAATGCGATTGGACTCCTGAGGGTTTCATTTTGCCAATCTTCTAGAAACAAAAGATCTACGCTGGGCTTCGATACTTCGTGTTAGCGCTCGGAACGGGAGTTTCCCTTCGGTGACTCCATCACCACCGAAACACCTCGAAACCTCAGCTCCATGTTTTTCTTACTCTTGGGAGTTGCACACGGGGGAGGCTTGGCTGCTGGGGAAGATGCGATTGGACCTTTTGCATCTTGAATTTATAATTCAGTTGCTATACCGATTTTTTTCGGTCGCCCCGAATCGCTACACCTGCCTGTTTTGCTGTACCCGTCCTCGTCATGTCTCATTGTTATCATCGATGTTGTGTTGGGCTATGTATGTCCTTCTGCATTGCTGTCTTCGGTGGAATCAGTCTCGGCTTTGACTCCTGGGACGCTGTCCTTCGGTTCCCATTAGCGCCAACTCTTCCATGCGTGCTTGAACATGACCCCCATGTAGATTTGATATGTCATTTTTACCCCCAAGGTGCCCAAGGTGCCCAACTACCTTGTGACTGTGCCCGATATCGACGACGTAGATAGATAACGTACTGCGGGGAGAGATCATTTGTAACCCATCAGTGCCTTGGTCAACTTGGAACATGGCCTTGTACTTCCTGTCTGTGGTGTTCACAGCCAGCTTTCTATGAAGATTACCTCGAAATTAATTTGTTTGTCATACTAGGCAGGCATTTTTAACATTTTGAAAGATATTTTGCAACTATTTGCAAGACTTCATAAGGGAATTTGCTAAGTATTGTTCACCTTGGGTGTGAAGGGTTCTGGTATAGGGTGGGATGGGCTTCACAGCAGTTACCCACTGCTCAACAAATCAGCCTTCCAACGCCATTGAAACTTGGGTATGGAGGTTCTCAGGATCGGAGCATCTAATGAGTCTCATAGTCACAATATTAACAAGTTCCTATTTTGCAAAACGACCTGGGCAGCTGCTCAGATGAGCAACTCCATTTCTGCGTCCTGCAAACATAATTGCAAGTTAAAAGTTGGCAGCCAGATATCCTCGGTTTCATGGTCTAACGGTTATGACTGCGGATTCTGATTCCGCCAGCGAGGGTTCGACTCCCTCTGAGACCTTTCTTTTTGCATAGTCGTTAATTATTATAATATCCCGTTGTGTCGTCGCTTGTCGTCCAAATTTAGGTTTAAGGTTTATTTTTGTTGATGCGCTGTCAGCGTGCAATATCCTAAGGATTAGGAAGGTAGTATTATATTTAGGCGGCCATGTGGGATGCGATTGGCCATATCCGGAAAGTGAAGTCTTTAAGCGACGGTGACTTTTAGGGTACGTAGCTTGAATGTCACGATGTCTCCCAGGCTCACCTTTTTTGGTGTTTTGTCCATTTGAGACAAGTCAGTTTGTCTAACCGAAATGATCGCCAGGCCGTCCCCTCTGTTCCAGTAAGGCGACTGGTCCGGCAGATGTCAAAGGGGCCAGCAGACATTAGCCGCGCTGCAAAATGGGGGGCAGGGTAGGCGGGCTACCACACCGGCAAGCACACCACCCGGATCTACGGTAGAGCCCGGCGCATACACACCTCCCCCCCTTGTCACACTCGAGGAGGAAAGAGGAATCTTGGCTTTGGAGGCGTGCGACGGGCGAGGGAGAGGGTGCCTTGTGATACACGTGCGCAACGTCGGTCAGACACACAAAAGCGAAACGTGCGGCCAGAGTGTGTCAGGTGTTCTCGGCCGAGATTTCTTGTCGAATCACCACTTTTGACAGGCTGCAGGCCCTTGCCTGGGCTTGCATATTCCTCTCCTGTGGAGCCGGAGTGAGGGGAGGACCCTGAGGTGTCACCGCCGGGGCAAATCAGAGCTGCAGCTGGGCCAATGCGGCAGGCAATCGTCCTCGATCGAGACCCAGCATGCCGGGGAATCATCAAAGACCCAAAGGACAACGGCCACGGGCAGCTCCGGACATGTATGGAGAAGTTCCAGATTCCAGGCTAGAGCAACAGCTTCCACGCTAGAGCAGACCATGTGAAGCAAGAGGTGGGGGTCGCGGAGAAGAAGTGTCAGTGGGGACACCGTCTTTTTGAAGCCATCGTGAGATGCAAATTTCTGTCGAGTAGCACTCGAGGCTCGATTGGGATAGTCTCGGCTGTGAGCGAGTCAACACCGGGGAAACCTTTCCTTGTCTAGTATTACGCTACGATTATGGCTAAAATAGGCCCTTCTATCTATCACTAGTAGATGCTCCGTGGCACGGGGCCGGTAGTCATGGGTGCTGACCGCAAAAGCACAAACTTTTGTCTTCTCGCTCTCTTAGATGTCCAAACATGTAATGACCAACCCGCTGCAGCATCTGGACTGGAACCAGAATCCACCAACAACAAATCACAGAATAGAAATCAAACAATCAAATTTTCAAACCCCAATCCTCGCAGATCACGTAACCAGTTGACACTCTCGGTTCCCCGCGAATCCTGCATGGCCCACGCCGCCTTGAGCATCTCAATGGCCGTAAAGAGATAACCCCATGGGCAAATGTCCCAGATCGACAAGAGCCGTGTCATAGTCCACGTACGCTTTTCTGGATCACGCGTCTCGGCTCCTGCAATAAAAGTTGGCCACGATGAAGCTTTAAAGTAAACATCGTCTTCGCCAATTGCAGCCAAGTGGCTCAGCGTGTCTTGCAGGAGAAGGTCCGTGTCAATCGTCCTCATAGATCGTACCAAGGGCAGCGCCTGTAGAATGTAGAGACAGGCGGCTGATCTGTGTGCCGCCGCTAGGTGCACTCGGCTTTCGAGGTCCATGGTGACATTGTGTTGTCGGAGATAGTCGGCCCATGCCCCAATGTCGACAGCAAGCGCTTGATCAATCAGGGCAAGCGCCTCATCGGCTGCTGTAAGGGACTGGTCGGTCCATGGCGTCTGGTGGGACAGCTGAGATGCAGTCAGGATGATATTCAGGATATCCGGTGGACATGACAGGGAATTGGTCAACTCGACCCGCTTCATTACAGGCAGGAACTGGAAAGCTTGTCGAGCAACACGGGCAGCGAGACCTCCCGATGTCAAGGTCGAGCCCAGGATGTTGTAGCTGCAAGGGTCAGCAGGTGTTGGTGGTGTTCGGATGAAGGACTTACATGAAGCTGTCTGTAATGACACGGTCCCGTAGCATCCTACTGGATGCATCCGTGTTACTATCTGGGTTGAGCAGCGCCATGATACTTGTGGCGCCCTCGAGGTGGGCCCTCCAGCTCTGGTTCTCCGACTTGTCAAGATCAATCAGATCGAACTTGATAAAGAAGTGCATGGCGGCCAGAGCCACCTCGCTGCCGGCAGGGTCAAGGGTGTCAAGCACCTCGCGAAGGTGGCTCATGGCCTTTTGCTTGGCTGTCAATGCATCAATGAGGGCTTGCCGTGTCACGAGGTCTCTCGATCTAAGCTGAGAGAGGTAGCCACCAGGATCCGAGAGGCCGGGAGGAATGTCGCTGACACGGCGGAAGATGTTGGACCAATGAAGGGCTGATGTCGCAACGAGAATCTGCAGAAGAAGCGGATGCTTCCGCGTCAAGGGGAGAAGCTCGCGAAACGGGTTGTCCTCGGGTGTGTCTCGCACCACGAGATCTTTGCAGACCCTCTCAGAAACTGGCACATGCGTTAGCGTGACTGACAGAGATGAGGGGGGAAACGCCACTGTTGGATGGACTGACAGTGGGATAGATAGTATCGTGAGGTGCGGTCGAGGTCCTGGAACAGTGGATCGGTTAGAGCTCCCGGTGGTTGCAAGGGCGAGTCGGCCTGGGGAGACTGTTGCCGGTTCATCTGCTGGGCGGCTTGCTCTCTAGCCTGTTGGACTAGCTGGGCCAGTGGGTGCTGGTCGCTGGGATCTGGCCTAGGCTGGGGCAGGCCATGGCCCGGCTGTTGGCCCGGAGGAGACGGCGAAACACCGAGGGAGGAGGAACCGGAAGCATCCCCATCATCGGGTATCCTCCGACCGGGCGGCGGGTTGACATTGCCCTGCGAGTCAATGCCTTGTGTCCAGACGAAGACCTTGCCATACCCGAGGCATTCCTGCCCCGAGACCGCGCACTTGTGGCATGTCGGCCACGAGCGGTCGCAGCGCAGGCGTCGACGACGGCAGTTGTGACACGGTTTGGTGTTGCTTGGCGGCATGCGCCGGGCGCTGACTGAGCAGCCAGATAGCTAGGGCGGGCTCTTTTCGGTGCGGACAGCGGTTGAGAGCAACGACGGGGCTCGAGACTACAGAAGGTTCATGATGGTCTGGTCGCGGATGGAGAAAGACGAACGAGGGAGGATGGGAAAGAGGTGGATGATGCAAAAGAGAGAATCGATGATGATGACGATAGAAGAACTGGTAGCGTGTCGTGGAAGACGTGGAGGGAGGAAGAAGAGGGGAACAAGTGGAGGGGTAGGTTGGCAAGCTGGTAATATTTTTGGTCTTGGAGAGAACCTTCCTCAAGTTGGAGAAGGAATGAATGGATGGCCTTAGACGGCAGGGGCAACCAAAATGAACCAAGATCCAAGATCGGGCACGTTTTTCCTATCCTATCACCTTTCTAGGGCAGGTGCAGGCACGCATCAGATCCCATGACTCGACTCCAATGGAGGCTCACGATGCGATCATGTATAACGTTGTATGTAATCACCTCACGTCAACTAAGAACGTACCAATGCCAGTCGATCCCAGGTGTCGTCTTGCCTCACCCCTCGCTCGTCGCCTAGCTCTGCTCTGTTCTCCGCAACCTCTTTGAGAGCCGCCGCCCCACGTTGGCGACACGCCAGCAGCAATGCAAGCCCTTGCTTGCTTGCCATCCAACCTGGACGCCCTGGCCTGGCGAGCATCGACACCCTCTGGCACGGCACGCCTCGCACCAGCCATCATCCTCCGCCAAATCCCGACTACGGCCGATGCCGTCCTGCCCCAATGCGGAAAGGAAACGACATACCGTGCAGCCGAAGCTCCGGGACCTGCATCATAAACCTTCCATCAGAGCTCGCAGAAAGCTTGTCATTGTGGGCTTTGCCCAGGCCGTCCAGCCAGAGCACACAACCACGCCAAAAGAGGAAATCAGCTGTCACTCGTCGCGTCTCCGGACCCAGAATTGCGATGAGGAGCTTGATGCCTTTTTCTTTTTGGCTCTGGACAATAAGGCCTGACACTGACTAGTTCAGGCCTTGATGGCTCTCTCTGCCCATGGTTCGCAGCTGTGGCTGGCGTTACTCAGCGCGGCTCTGCTATCACAACTCCCCCCGTCCCGTCCTCGGCGTATCAACTCCGGCTTGGTCTGCAAATGAACTGACTGGCATGAGGGTAGTTTGTTAGCTTGAGCAAAGCTTGCTTGCGCTTGTGATCGTCTCCTTGGCCCACGAGGCAGAGCCCTGACTTCTCATCCTTCCATCTACCTCCACATGCTCCTCCGCAACTCCACCACAATATTGCGACAACGGACTTCACGATAGTTCAATTTTTTCTCTTCCCCTTTCACCGTTATTACCCTGCCTCTATTGGGTTCGCTTCCATGACACATTGACGCCTTGCTCCTCCCACCATCTTCTTAATATGACACATTGTGGCGACGCGTCGCCATCTGGTGGAGATGGCCCCGAGGCCAGACTCTGGAGCTCCCCAAAATAGGAAAGCAGAAAGCATCTTCTGCGTTTATCTCACCGCTACGGCCTGGAAATTGTCGTTCCACGGCCCTTGGAAGCATCGTCAAGTCCGTCCAGACCGAGATGGCATGCCCACAACGTGTTGCGATATCGCGAGTCTGGTCCACGCCATTGCCAAAGCAAGCAGAATAGGAAAGAGTATAAAGAGATGGAACGACGGCTCTCAATTATCACGATGATACCAGCAACGGATCAGTGAGGCTTAAGCATCTCGGTCTCTCAACGGTCGACTCACAATAAGGACTCCCCGAAACGCTATTCTCCTCCTCCGCAAACTCGTCAGATACTTGCATAGTTGCACATTTCTCTTGTAATATTTAATATTCCTGAGTGCAGTCTATCATCCGCTGCTTCGGCTCTTCTTTTCTCACCCGGTCCCTGACAGACCAGTTTGCCAGCCTCAGGGGTTTACGGCCATTCTAACATAGCAGCCCGCCTGGAGATATGGTACCCAACAACAAGTCCAAAGAGCCAGACACTCGGATCACCGTTGAGGAGATCCCAGAAGAGTTCGACCTTGAGAGGTTGGGACGACAGCGGCCTGAAGCATTCAAGTCAACATGGACTGAGGTGGCATTTGTCGCGTCCATGGTGACATCTCTTGCTGCCACGGTATGCTTCTCATCAGCTATATGCAGAGCTTGGTTAACAATTTGAAGGAATTCTTTGTCGGCGGCTTCCAGATTCTTATTCCCGGGATCTCTGATGCCTTGAACATCCCCCAGGATTCTCAGACATGGCTCTCCAGCGTCATCACTCTGGTGGCCGGCTCGTTCCTGTTCCCCTGCGCTAGGTTGGTCGACATGTTTGGCGGCTATCTGCTCTTCCACGTGGGCATTTTATGGGTTGTCGCCTGGTCTGTCATCACAGGCTTTAGCAAGACCTTCTTCATGCTTGTCTTCTGCCGCGCGATGCAGGGTCTCGGAGCCGCAACCTTTCTGCCCGCCGGCGTCTCCTTGATCGGACGCACCTATCGCCCAGGTCCCCGGAAGAATCTCGTGTTCAGCCTCTATGGTGCAATGGTTCCGGTCATGTTCTTCCTTGGGACCATGTGCGGAGGCATGGTTCAGCAGTACCTCACCTGGGGCTGGTACTTTTGGCTGATTACCATGATCTTGACTCCCGCCGTTTGTGTCTCGCTTTGGGCATCACCCCGGGACTATGCTGAGGCTAGGAAGGGAGGAAATACCATGGACTGGTGGGGTATCGGCACCATGGTTCCTGGTCTTCTTCTGGTCATCTACGCCATCACGGATAGTCGTCGCTATGGCTGGACCGCACCGCACATCATCGCAACTCTCGTCGTCGGCTGCGCATTTCTTATTGCGGCCATCTTTGTGGAGGGTTGGGTGGCTTCTGCGCCGCTGGTCCCACCGGAGATCTTCCAGGTCAAGGGCATGAAGAAGATGCTGGGCATCTTGTCCTTGAAGTTTGGTGTTTACTCGGTGTTTCTCTTCTATGTCAACTTTTAGTAAGACTCCCTTCACTACACTATGAGATCTTGACTAACAAACACAGTATCAAGTCTGTTCTCGGAAAGGACCCCATGACTGCCTCAGTGTGGTTTGCCCCATGGGCTGCTGGTGGCATGATCTTGTCCATCTCTAGTGGTCTCCTCCTCCACATCCTCTCAGGCCAGATCATCCTCATCCTTTGTGGAGTGGCCAAGGTCATCGCCATCTTGCTTTTCGCCCTCATGCCCAACAGCCCCAGCTACTGGGCTTGGGTATTCCCAGCCCTCATGGCCGAGGGAGCATGCATCTCAGTCCTTTCAGCAATCGGCAACGTCTTCATGACCTCGACCCTACCGCGCCATCTCCTTGGCTTGGCCGGCGCCTTGATCTTTGTTGCTTCATACCTTGCCAGCGCATTCCTTCTTGCCATCATCGCTGTGGTGGTTGGTGTGTTTGAATCAAAGGGTTGGGATCTGAAGGCTCAACACAAGGGCGTCTTTTGGATTGCTTTCGGCCTTGCGTGCCTGGCCCTCATTCTGGATTTCTTCATCAAGCTGCCCAAGGCTGGCTGCGAAGATGTCGAGAAACCCACATCCAAGAAGGCCGATCTAGAGTCTGATCTCTCTGAGACTGAGAGCCCTTCTGTTTTCGCCACACCCTCGGATCAGTTGAGCATTAACGAGGAGGCTGTCAACGAGCGAGACGAAGAGGGGCGAAAGGGTACCGACACGTTTGAAAAGAAGGATGTAGAGGTGGAGATAAAAGTTGTTCGCATTCATGATGTTCTCAAGGATTTTGTTTAGGAAAAGCGATGGTTTGTTGGGTCAAAAGTTTGGTTGCTTATAAAGGATCTGTTTCAGGGGCATTGCAAGGTTATGATTCATGAAAGGACAGGACTTCAAAAGTTATAGATAGACTCATTTGGACCGATACTCAGAGACGGATATAATAGTTGGAACTCATGGTATTCCGACGTGGGAAAAGATTAGAATCTTGGAGTAGATAGCATTGATGCTTAATACGGGGGTTAATGGCAATTGTTCAGAACATTTCAAACAAATTGAACTCTTGCTTACAGACGATATGGTGAAGCTATGATCACTGTTTCTAAGCAAAGGGTTGCTTTGAGAGCCAATTTCATATCATGGCTCTGGTTCCATCTGAACGTGTTGTGAAAAGGGGTTGGCCCCTTACCCCACCCAAGTGCGGGATTTATGAACACCAACATTGAACCGCCATTCAACAAGCGAGGAATCACCTCTAAAGCCCCGTTGGCTCAGTGGTAAAGCGTATCACTAGTAATGATAAGATCACTGGTTCGATTCCAGTACGGGGCAGGCGAACCTTCAAAGCTTGCTTTTTTGCCCTTTGCCCGTCTTTTTTGATGTTGGAATATCCTCGTTGTCGAGAACGCCAATAATGGTGTTCTAGACGGATTATCTTTTTGGGATAGACACACGTTTCTCGGGAGTAGCCTCCGTTAATTATGCTTAGGGTTGAAGTAGTAAAAGTTCCACAGAGACGGTGTTCTTTTGGCGATTGGAGTCTCCCAGGTAGACTGCCCTTTGTGTCCAAGTATGACAAACTGCAACTGATCAATTCACTAAACTCAAAAACATGATAAACATGACAAACTGCAACGCAGTCAAATAAACGAGTGAGTCCCCAAAACCCAAGTTTACGATGATAAACCTCCAACATCTTGAACCAGCCCACCTCTTCCGCACTTCCGCACTTGATACCGCCTCCCTACTTTTTGCCTCGACCGTGCTTGCCACTCTTCTTCTGTCTCTTTGCACTTCTCGGCGTGTCATCATGATCACCTCGCCTTGGTCGGCGCCGCTTTGCACCCTTCGTCTGCACAGAGCTCGATTCACCCCCTTGATGTTCTGGAGCAGTGTCAGAAGTCCGTGGACTGGGACGGCGCGGATTGGAAGCAGCCCCTGCAGTTTCCCCCTTGGCTAACTGCTCACCCTTCGTGATGACGCCTTTCGGGGCGGGCGATTCTTTGCCTGTACCAGCAGGATCCGATGCTTCATGGGAAGAGGGAACAGAGTGTTGAGGGGTATGCCTCGGCCGTTTTGGAGGCTGCTTGCCAAAGTCATCGCTTTGCCTTCTGGCAAGTTTCGATTTCCCGCCGCCCTTGAATGCCTCGCCATGGCTTCCAGGAGGTTGGACTTGCACCTGGGGGCCAAGAGTTGCGGCAAAGGAGAATTCGCTGCCCTGAGTTCCCCCCCGCGGCGAATTGGGGGTTCCCTGTTGGTCCCTAGAAGCCTGTTCCAGGTTGCTTGTGCCGTCGGTGCAGCCTTGTGTGACTTTAGGATATAGCAGTTCCCCACTAAAGGGATCACGTCGTTGTGAGACTGGAACTCCCAACCAGTCATCAACGATCTCGCTCGGCTGTTTACCCGGGCCATGAGCGACACTGCTTGGCTGCTCGCCCGAGTCATCAACAGTACCAACATATTTCACTTTATCCTGTTCTTCGATGGGATCTTCATGAGCCCAAGTACTCCCCGGTAGCTCGTTCCACTCGGGTTTCCAGACGCGATCCTCGATCCAGTTGTTCTTGACAGTTTCGTAGGCCATGGAATCAAGATCGACATTATAAGGGCGTATCTGAAAGTCCATCTCATCTTTTATCCACTCACGTTCCTTGACAATCTGATACAAGAACTGGCGGTAGGGGCGTGATCCTTCAGAATTGCGAGCCCCGGGATACGGAATCGGGTAATTGGGGCCCTCCAGGGACCCTTGAACATACCATTTGGGCAGTCGCTGATGAAACTCTTCCTCAGACATTCCCAGCTCTCCAACAACGTAAATCGTTCGAAACGGATCCGGCCCGAACTCCTGGTCTGGCGGCGGGCCTCCGTCCTCATGGCCCCATTGATAGCCTGGCCGCGACTTAGTCGGTTCCGGTGTGAGGGAGCGAGGGGATGGATCGAACAATCCGACGTCTGTTTCCTTAGCCCAGGCTTCATCCCATGCTTTCCTCCAGATGCCCTGTTCTATCCAACTGTTTCGAACGTTGTTATAGGCGTTGCCCCGAATATCGGAAGAGTCATCCCATGGCTGTGTCTGTCTTCGACCTGCTTTCATACCACTTCTCTGGCGTTCGAGCTTGTCTTGCTCCCGTCTAGTTTGAGAGTTGAACTGGTGGAGCGGCGTTGATCGGCAAGTTCGCAGCCAGTGTCGCAGCCACGCATAGTAATTGTCGTCCCGGGGGCCAGAGACTGGGGGCCGTGTGGTTTCAGCTGGCTCTGGCTGCTGAGGGTCGGCTTGTGGCTGGTGAAGAATGGCTTCAAGGCCCGGGAACGACCGATTGCTGTTGCTGAGGGACGATGACATGGTCACAATGTTGATGAGACATGTCAGATTGGGCAAACGAAGTTGGTCAGAGGCCAGGTAATGTATAGCAGGGGAGAGACAAAGAATATCTTGCCAAGATACTGTTCACCTGCGTAGCTAAGAACGGTGAGAGAATGAAAGGGGGCTTAGAGGGGGGCTCAAACGCGCCACCGGGAAGAACAAAGAAATCTTGCAAACACGTAATGCGGTCAGAGGCCTCTGGCCCCAACGAGCACTCAAGGAGGAAAGCTGGGTGCTCATGGTGGTCTTTTAAAAGTTAAATGTCCTGCCACCATTACCGTTTTCGTCAAACTTGTTTGTTCTTGCACTCTCATGGGAGACATCGTCCTTCACCATGCCTCCCGGCGAACCCCCCCATCCCCAAGCTTTGTTTTCGCTCGTGCCCGCGAATGAACGAGCCAAAAGCATTCTCACGTACCGAGACAATGACCATCTCGTCTCTTCTTTCCGTCCTTACCCGAACAACCCGACTGTTGTGGTTCAGGGGCTAGATGTCGGTTTTCATGTCAGATCAGCGGCAGGTTGCACTCTTGCCATTATCGGTCGCAAAGGCGATATACAACTCAATGATCTCGATATCTCGCCCTACCATTGCTCTTTCGAGCTTCATGAGCACAACAGGGGGGAGGTAATGCTCCAAGACCGATCCCTGGACAACTCGACCCAGCTTTTCGGGCCGGCAGCGATGCCCTTCAAGCCAGGACACCCTCACCGCAGAGTCCTTGTTGACCAGAATATCAATCTGCTGTTTGGTATTGGTGGAGCGGCTTGCGATCTGTATCAATTCGAAATTCATTGGCATGGCCGTGACGAGAGCATGGTCCGCCAGTGTATCGACACCAGACTAGGCAATCCCTCCCATGCTCGCACCATCTCATACGAGCCGCCGACTTCCGTGTCATGTCTCCCGTTTGGCCGGATTAGATACTCGAAACGAGAGAGGCTTGGAAGTGGAACATTTGGCGAGGTTTGGAAGGTCGCCAACGCCGATACTGGCGCACAACTGGCTGTCAAACGGATCAAGACGCCTCGGAGTGATTCTTACCAAAGCTTCTCACTGAAGCGAGAAGTCGACATGCTGTCTCGCGTTTCCCATGTAAGAAAGCCCAAGCGAGATCAGTCTTATGAAGCGTCCGCTAACAACACCAGACAAACATCATAAAATACATCACGTCCCAATCCGCAGACGACGGGCATTTCGACATTTTTATGGAACTCAAATCCGGAAGCGTCCAATACCTGATAACAGAGGACCAACTCTTTGCAAGAAGCACAGATTCCGCCTATTCACTCCTCTTCCAGATGCTTCAGGCGCTTGACTGCCTCGCCAACGTAGGCATGATTCACCGGGACGTCAAACCTGAGAACATTCTCTTTACACCGTTATCGGATGGGCAATATCTATACCAGCTTGCAGATTTTGGCCTCGCCAACCTAGCGGTCAACGCCCAAACGTATGCTGGTACCAAACCGTACATGGCGCCTGAAGTATATCAGGGCTCGAGGCAGCCCCAGACGGTCAAGATGGACATCTGGTCCCTCTTTGTTACTCTAGCGTATGCCATGAATGCGGCCGGCTTTCAGAGGAAGCCAAGGCACAGTCGTGAGCAAGTATTCAAGGCAGTCTGGGAGGCGGCCAACTGGGTGAGGCTCCGACAGTTCCGAGAGATGGCAATTGAGGACCCCGACTATCGAGCGACAGCAGGAGACATGCTGGACAAGGCTTTCTTTGGAGAGGGTCGTACAACTTCCTGAAACCGAGCCCGCTGAGAGGCAGGTTCGGGGTTGTTTACCAGCGAGATTGAACAGGATGTAACTTCCTTGGACGGGTGGCAATCGAGAGAGACTAGGCGGCGGCGCCTTTCCAGAGAGCGGCGGTCTATCGGAGTTATCTTATTGCAGCGCTTGCTTCTCAACGGGCGTACAGGCACAGCCACCCTTCTCCCACCTTGGATCGGCGTCGCTGTTTACTCAAAGACCGTGTTTGACTGGGATTTTCTTCATGAGTTATTTCTGGGGAGGAAGTAATGGGCAGATTGTACTTAGCGTGGCGTTGTAGAAGAGAAAATCATAGTAAATGGCTTGACAAACTATCCTTGGTGATGCTTGTTAACGTCTTGGTGAATGCTTCTAAACCACATATCAACATAACAAAGAATAGCATCAGACAAAATAAAAACATTGCTGGATGGAGAAGAGGTAAGCAACCTTGGTGGGTATAAATACCGGGTATCTTCCACTTCCAATCCGCCTTCTCTCCCTGGCACGATCGCCATGATTTGCAACCAAATATATTATACCATTCCCCCCTTTTCAGACCACGTCTAAAGTAGTCAGGCTGTATTCTTCGCGGTGAGCACATCGCATGGTAATCCGGAGCTCAAGTATATACACAGTGGGACTGTAGGAACTGGGAAGACATGCGTCTTTGCGTCAATGCAACCAGGCTCACTGAGTCCTTGCAACATGTCTCAACCCTATTCATCCTCCGGGCCCCTCTGATGCATGTAGAGGATCCCAATTGTTTGGTGACGATGATTATCATCTTTGAATATAAACTTGCACGGAACCCCCTTTCGATTACGCACAAGCATTCAGATCTCTTCTTACTAGTGAGTTCCGAGAATTCATCATAGATGACGCAAATCTGTCTTCGTTCTTTTGAACTTCCATACGGCACATGTTACCTTTACCCTCACCATCTGTAACCGGATATGTATTGAGCCTGCCTTAGCTGGAGAAGGCCCGACAGCCAAAATGGAGGCTTTCAAACTACTGTCGTCCTGGATTCCAGGCGCAGGCCGTTCACAGGCGTGAATGAACGCGAATAAACCAGATCTACTCGAATGAGTTCCGGTTCAACGGAAGGGCTCTAGAAGGCCCAAGTTCACGCAATCCTTTCTTGCTCTCAAGGGTCAGTGGCACCAAGCACTGGGGCGTGTTCGAGGGTCGTTGACTCCTCCCAGGCCTGAAGCCCACGCCAACCCGGCCAAGAGAACGGGCAGGTTTCTGTTAATAACTTCCACTGCATGGCCATGTCCCAGCTGAGCATGGACATACTGGTGGAGGGAGGACAGTCTAAGAAACCGCGACTTCCATCTATCCCCCTTGCATAAACTAGTTAAGATTCCTGTGCTGGCCTGCCCTCCCACGCTCTATATCGCAAACAGCACTGCCAATGTTCTGCTAGACTCCTTTATCACCACACATCTTCTGGACGCATGCGGATCTCTATTACCAGAAGCTAAGCTCGCCCTTCTCTCCTGCGCTTCATACGACGACTACCCTATCGTGGCTATAAGATAATTAAGAAATTTATTAATAATTTAATAAAGATTCTTTAAATTTATATATATATATATTTTATATGATTTATTCTAAACAGACACTCTTCTACAGACCCCAAGCAGGATAACTCGACATGTTATCAGCTACCTCCATGGGAAGGACATCAATGCGACTTGGCTCGCTTGTCAAAAGCTCTGCATACACGCATTACCTTATATATATTTTCAATTTTTACCTCTTGTATCGCAAGCCTAACCTAGATGTCTTTAACATGGTCGCAAGGAACTTCATCATTCCAACGACCAAGCTGCGGGCTAGAGCCGGCCTGCTTTGCGCAACGGCCGTCGACATGTCAAGACTCGCCTCAGAATGAGCGACAGCTCAAGTCACCACTGTCTCCTTGACCATCTGGAAGCTACTAAAATTGGGCTTGCCGAGCGTGGAATGCAATCCTTCGCTATCTTCGTATGTACTTCTCCCACTCTAGACACGGACGCTCTTCTCCTTCTGCGCCTATTAGAGGGAGTTCTTTCTTGGCCATGGATATCCTTTGGCCTGCTCTTTGCAACAGGTTTCTTGAGCCTATCGTGTTCCTTGCAGCGTATGTCCTTAATTGCACAACCTGCCACGAAGACGTGGGCTCATCTTCACCATCAGCGACCCACGACAGGCTCTGGCGTCTTCTGCTCGGCCCCAAGAACATTTACATACCACCTCCAACCTCGGACCGCATGGCAAGAAGCGGTCAAAGCTGCCCGAGAACCATTGGTTCTCATAAATGGATATATATATATACCAATGACCCAGGCTGAGGAAGCCTCCTGGTATTTCGGCCTGGCTTTCATAGCAGGACTGTTTTAGTTAAACACTGCGATACTATGAGGATTGCAAGCTCTCTATGACACGCCTCAACAAACTTCCAAGAGCTAAAAATTGAGGACCGACTCAAACCAGTTGAATCTTCCATTTTATATACACCTACTGCCAAGATTGAATCGGGCTCTTTGAAAGAACAAGTCAAGTTGCCTCATTCTACTCGATGTCGATCCTCATTGTCATCCAGACAGCAATAGGAATTTCTCCCCAGAGCCTCGCGCATCCAACCCCGAGAATAACCGAAGGTAGCACGCGAGAAAAAGAAATGTCCTCGGTTCCGCGATGGATCCGGTAGTTTGCTATGCGGACCAAGTGATAAGATTTCATCATTACCTGAGTGTGGGACGATCTTGAAGGCCTTCACTTCAGTATCCTAGACTTCTCACGCTATCAAGGTGTTACCTTTATATATATTCCATTCACAAACCAGTTCTCCGTGGGGGTCTCGGATCAAGCAAGACCTTTCTAGGTTGTTACTCTCAAAAGGGTAGCTTGTTGGGAGCAGGAATGCCATGATAACTGCTCCTCCGAACAAACATTTGAGTCCATATTATCACCAACAGAGCCTGTTTCAAAAGCTATGACAACACTCAGATTTACCAATAAAGGAGAAGTACATTTCCCAGTTGAGAGCCTTCTGGCTCCTGTTGTGGTGGTATATCGCTTCTGCATACTTCTCCACGTACGGTCCTTTTTGCATCGGTTCTACTCTGTCACTTACCTATCATTATATATAGTGCTCGAGATCGCGCATCTCGGGCTGGACAAATTGACCCCGGAGCTGATTGAGCTCCTAGTCAAGAACACATTCGAAGCCAATGAAGAGCAAATGAAAAGAGGCTATGGTGTCGGAAACTCGTTCCTCCCTCTCGGTGGTTTGCTGCCCTGTTCCAGGGGGGAAAGAGCACATTATCACTGTTCTCACATCCCAGTCAAGGGTTCATTTGGTGCGAACACGGAGATATATACTCAATACTGACATGCATGGAGCGTGTCGCTGGTCAAAAAGAGCAGCAGGAAAGGGTTTGAGGTGGTCATCTATAATCCCCAACCAGAAGTTAGCAACACCGCACATGCATAAACCCACCTATACATAAAGGGACGGCAAAAGGACCTCATCCAAGATTTGATGAGCTGTGCGAGTTAGGTTGGGACAGTGGTTCTCATTGCCCGGGAACCGACTCCCACCACGATGTGAGCAGCATCGCCCTTCCACCATTATCATTCTACCGCAGAGATGGCTTCATCAGTCGTCAGGGGCAGAGCTTGAGTACACAACTGTTCATCGCACTTATAACCGCAAATTGGCAAGATCAGTCGGTGGCGTGGGGGCTGTGATATTGATCATGAAGGCTGTAAAACACGGATGAGGGCACCGGGATCAATGTTGATATGGGGCCAGGCGCGGCTGTTGGCAAGACATCGAAGACTTCTTATTCTCCCCTACTGTCGATGCTGCCGGGATGCACCGCCTGGGGAGTTGAACCCATGAGCTTCGATCATATGCCCAGTATATAAACCACTTCCAAGAAGGGCCTTCAACTGATTCTGTCAATCATGGTATCGGCAGTGGCAAGACACATTGCGGTCAGCACGTCAAAGTCAGGAACACACAGCCTTAGACAGAGAGACGTAACGAGAAAGGCTTTATATATACCTACCATTTTACGCATGCTTCGGTCGAAGCTAACGTGCCAGGACTAGTTACAGATGTCTTTAGCCTCAGCCGACTGATGCTGGCTGGTGACGGGTCTGATCTCGAGCACAATCACCGAGTTTTGTCCCTGTCGAGCGGTGGCAAGGCCGAAGGCATACTAACGTCACATTTCGGTTCTTTTACTTCATTTTACTTGTTGTTTGTGCCGATTAAAAGCACCAAAATATTATATATAGCTTACTATCACTATGGTCCCCGTTCCAACTCTTCTCATCAAAGAGGGAGGAGCTGGGGCTGAGCCAGTCTCTGTGACACACACTCACCTACGGTGCGCAAAGGCGATAACTGTTGATCAGAGCCGTGGGATTGTCAAAAACAGCAGGAACCAGAACAGACTGAGTAATCTAAGTCACATCGGGTTAAGCTGGGAGCTTGAGGTGACAGGATCAATCCCAAGAAGCAATTTGTGGTCAGAAGATCCAGGGAAAGTCGGTATCTCGTTGATGGCCAATATGCTTGCTAAGGCCTTTGGGGTTAAGTACATGGCCGAATACGGCGATATTGTTGTCGCTGAAACAATGAGCACGCATCCCTTAGCCCTCGCCAGATAACCTTTCACATCTATGATGGAAGTCACCGATAGAAAAAGGGAATCAATGTCAATGGTGTCAAAGGAGCAATCAAAAGAAGCGACGCAAGGACAATGTGTGGATAAAAGGTTAAAAGGAAGTATATTTGACCTGTGATAGTACTCGTTAGCAATATAACTAGACCCTCACCATAGAATTCAAGACCAGCATAAAACCATTTGTCTACGTTCCGGTGCTCCCGATCTTAAGAACGCTGACAAGGAGCACCCAACCACCCTGCAGCCCAACGTCATCCCGCACCAACCTTAAGCAAGATAAGGTCGCACGTGCCGGACCGTTCCAATGCAACACAAAAAAGGCAACCAAGCCTCAACACCACCACAAAGCATCACCAACTATTGACATAGAAGCGCAAAAAGAGCGCGATCAGACGAATCTGATTGCTTGATGAGTGTGATGCCCCGTACTGGAATCGAACCAGTGATCTTATCATGTCGTTGAATTACTAGTGATACGCTTTACCACTGAGCCAACGGGGCTTGGGGATCGGCTGATGAAAAAATGGTTAAGAGGCCGCGGAATGCGCCATGGTGGATACTCGCTCTCAGGCATGGCGCCACATACCCTAGGTAGCGCGTCGGCCGGCCATCTCGAAACCGTAGGGAACTATGGACGGAAGTGTGGCCGGGTCATTAGGCTACCTGTAAGAATTAAATAATCCGGAGAGGAAGACAAATGCCCGAGCCGATCTATTAGTTATAGCATAGGTTTTCATAATGACTACCTGACTACCTAGATACTCCTAAGCATTTTATACTTGCTCTTGCTCTATGGCTTCTTGTATAGTAACAAGCCCCACAAGTAGAGGCCAACTCTCTGTGTGAATAGTTCTTGCATGGACACCTAACCCATCTTCTGCATGGGATACCCTGCATGTCTAACAGTTCGATAGAGGCACAGAAACAACGGTGCTCAGGATGCACACCAAACAAAAACACGCCAAGTCATGGGGCAAATAAGGTTCAAGGGCACTTGGCCAACAAAACGGGATATCCTTCAACTAAATCATTCTAATGATAGACATCGCTCATATAACCTATTCCAATCATCACGCTCATGCACCATAACTCAGAAATGCTTCATATCATCAGCCACCTTGGGCGCTGGGCCCGTAACCTGCTCTTCGTCGTAATTCTGACTTCCAGTGTCGTAGCCAACTCGCAGGTCGTCAATCTCGTCGCCAACCTCCATCCAGCGGCTGCTCGTCGCGGGGATCGGGAAAATCTTGCACAAGCTCCAGTACACGCTGAGCGAGATCAGGAAACCGCAGAAGTAGTTGACGTTGTAGATATAGGTAGCTCCCTTCGGCACGGTCTGACCGACGGCACCGGCGAAACCGACAACGTTGATCAGAATGCCCGCAATGTAGGCGGCATATCCGCGCCAATGGATGCCGAGCGTGTAGAAGTAAGGTCCCTCCTTGCGACCATCGTAGAGTTCCTTGAGCTCGAGATACCCCTTCCGCACGAGGTAGTAGTCGGATACCATGACTCCAGCGATGGAGCTAAGGAACACACTGTAGGCAGAAAGATAAGTGGTAAACTGGTTGCTGTCCTTGAGCAGTTGCCAAGGGCAGATGGCGAAACCAATGATTGCACAGATGTATCCTCCGCGGCGGATATCGATCCATCGAGGAAGCAGAGCCGTCATGTCAGTACCAGCAGAGACGGAGTTGGCGGCGATGTTGGTACCAAGCTGCGCAAGGGTGAAGGCCATGGCAATGACAAAGACTCCAAAACGCTCAGCGGAGCTACCGTCGTCGATGAACTTGTCAAGCAAGTTAAGGGGATCCCAGATAGGCTCACTGTACATGACGGAAGATGCCGATGAGACGATGATACCGATGAAGGAAGTGAGAGCGAAGCCGATTGGGATGGTGATGACCTGGGACCAGAGCGCATCTCTGGGCTTGCGAGCAAAACGAGAAAAGTCGCTGCCGTTGACGATGAGTGTCGCAAAGTTGGCAATAGAGGACATGATGCCCTTGACAATCTGCCATGCCAGCTCGCTGCCGTGGACCTTGTTGGATGTCTTCACAATGGGTCCAATGCCGCCAGCCTTGGAAATGGTCCAGGCAAGGAAAGCGATTCCAGCAACAGGGACCACATATGCCTTGACGGTGAAAAGATGTCGGATCTTGTGAACGGGGAACCAGATTGCTGGAAGGGAGCCGACCCAGAAGAGGAAGAAGGAGACGAAATTGGCCGTGGTCGTTCCCGAGTCTTTGCTGAAGGTGTTGGGAATGTCTGCGTAGGACTTCCAGATGGAACGGATCATGAGATAGACACAGTTGCCTCCGATGTAACTTTGGACTCCGTACCAAACGCAGGCTATTAGTCCTATTAGTGACGAGCGGCGAAACAGAAACAAGATTGAGCATACCCATAGCGGCGCGGTTCAGGACAGGCCACAAACTTCCCCAGATGCCAAAGGCAGCTCTGTTGGCAACTGGGAAACCAATGTGGTACATGGCACCGACACGAGCATTCATGGCGACAAAAATACCAGTGATGCTATAGCCGATCCAGACACACAACCATGCTTGCCACCACGAGAGGCCAGCAACAATCATGGACGAAGAGATCATCCAAGTGTTGATGTTGAAGGAATCGGCGATCCAGAAGCCGACAAAGTTCCAGGCGCCCCATTGACGGCGTTCCTTCTCGACCGGTTTCAGATCGTGGTTGGTGAGCTGCATAAGAGTTCAGCACAGCTCGATCACATCAATTGAACCTATTTACGCCCCATTTAGGAACGCAAAGGTTTGAAATATCTTCATACCATAAGCTGGGTGCTCGTCAAGCCGGGTTCCGACTCGACGGCGAGCTTGTCAGCCCAGGACTTAGCTCGAGAGCCAGTCGCCATGACGGCAAAACGAGTTGGAGGGATAAAACAGAAAAGACGAGAGTGGAAGCAATCTAGAAGATGGTGCAGACAAAACTGCAGCGAAAGAGTTCTAGAAAAAGCTTAAAACCACAAGAAGAAGGGTCTGCCTTGGAGGAGGGGTGATGACGTGTAGGTGACACGAAAGATGGGTAGATTGGGATGAGATCCAGTGCCACCAAGGAGAGAAGGGTGTAAGGGATTGCTTGTCAAAGAACAAGGGTGACCGTTTGGAGGTTCTCCACTGTCTCAGTGTCTTGGTCGTCTGAATGTGGAGGGCGCTGGCCGGTATTTATGGCTTGATGGTCGAGTGCCGCGGAGCAAGGGGAGACAAGACGGGACCCCATCTGATGGAGAAGGTTATCAGCCGCCGCTATCAGTCTGGCCATCCATCCCCAGACCAGACCTGGCCGTTGCAGATAGCTACCCGATGAACCGCGCGCTGGGACCATCGCCGCCGGCCACTCGGTGTGGATTGTCGAACGAAGGATGGGCGATCCCTCCGCATGGGAGGTGCACCTATAGCGTTTTGGGTAAGTGGTCGTCAGCTCTTGAAGAGCAGTGTGGTTTTTGTGCCATGATGGCAATGACGAAGCATACAAACACCCATTGAAGACTCAGCAGAGCAGTCACTGAACAGCAATCCGAACTCGAGCATATTGCCACCGACACTCCAGGTCACTCCAAGAGACATGGTTCGGGACCGTGTAGGTTGAAGAGATTGTAGCCACAACGCGATGTGACCGGGGTCCCAAGTGTCGGGGTGGAGGAACCCCCACCAGGACATGCCCAGTGAGAACAGAGAATCGTCATTGAGGCAAGGTTCAGCTCGCGTCGACGGTGTGATATCATGTCTCTCGATGTCTCTTCGCTCAAACAGCAAAAGCGCCGAGAACGGGATGAAGTGCTGTCAACCAAACCAAGTGGAGGGCTGATAAATTGGTACAAGAGCGTGGAAGCGGGTGTTTAGTGGCCGCCTGGATGACCTGCACATGCCCCAGGCCGCTATCAGAGCCGGACAGGCAAGAGCCATGCCGTGAGGGGCGGCTTCCCCGGTATGGCGTAAATGGACACACCTAATTGGCCAGATTTGCTTCTTATCGGCGCAACGACACGGCTAAGATGCTGCAGCGTCGCACCTAAATAATCTTAGCCTCCCTGCGAAGAAAGGTATTACTCGATCTCATCGAGTCAACTCATCCATCTTATCCAAACTCTTGGAACTTGGAGGTGATGCCAGCATTTATCTGCATATCTCTTGGAAGTCATCGTATCCCCTCGGATTTGTAAAATCTGGGCAATTTCACCCAAGATCTCATTCCGGATTCTTTCCGAACATGGCCTCATGCCATCCATCTCTCCGGACCTGGACTTTGATAGCGTCTTGACATTTTCGCATTGGAAGCTCTTGGGTGACTTCTGCATGGCTTGAGATACAACAGCCTCCTCAACAAGCCTCCTTAGGCTAATCAAGCCTCCATCGGATACCGAGATCGTTTCGCCGCAGGGTAGTATACATTAAACATTATTTTTCTCAACCGAACCACGTGCCAGCTCGTGAAAACAGAATTTTTCTTCAAAATTTGTTGCGAGCCCCATCGATACGTTACTTATCGTACCAGGCAAAGCAAGCATGGCATCAGTGGTGCGTCTTGTCTTGCCGGCTTCCTGGCCACCTCGCTCAATTGGGGACCGTCGACCAACCTCATACGACATGGCGCCCTCGCAATTGGAAGACTGGCATCCCTGGCGGGGAGGAGAAGACCCTTGTAAAAGATCTGAGGGGGACCAGTCTTGAATCCTTGGAAGTGATGAATGAGGGGACTTGAGAGATGTAATGGCAGAATCAACCGACATCGCTCAGAGAAAAACACTTGATCCTTCATCAACAGACAGGTAGGCCATTCATGTATTCAAGTGCTGCTATGTACACTAATAACTATGGAGCAGATTGTTCACTTGTCGGTCGATTCATGCCCCATCCTGGTCGACCCCAAATGAATGCGATGCGCGACCTTGCACCCTGAACCAACAGTGTGTCGGTCCCTGATCGTCGACCTTCAAGCGTTGTCTCTGGGGCGGAAAAACCACACCCCGAAGCCAGCTCGGCAAGTCGGCCTTGACTTGGAATCTGCGTGCGCTTCGGCTGCCAACTGCCGATGCGACGCTCCCGTTGCATGCCACTGCTTAGGCTGTCCAGAGTCCGGTGTCGCACAAAGAGATGGTTGTGAATCACAGGTTTGTCGAGTTATTATGATGTGATTCTTCAAATGATGCGTCCGAACTGCGCAGCATCCAATGTCTTGCTCTTGTCTATAGTCCTGATGCGGTGCCAAGGCCGTGCGTGACACGGACGCTCACCTTACCCATGCCACCAAACGAAACCATTGCCATGGTTCATTTAGAATGTGCTCTTCCAATCGACTAGTGTCGTCGTTTGAGGCCCGACTAGTGAGAGGCCAAGGAGGTGGTTCACCATGGAAACAGAAAAGGGCCCTGGAAAAAAAAGAAAAAAACACGTGAAGGCGCAGCTGCCCCGCGATTCAAACGGAAGCAACTGCTGGGCAGCAACTGAGCAACCAAAGCGCGCCTGCCCATTCACAAAAAGCCCACTTTTTGTTTCTCCCCCCACCATCACCATCAATCTATCCCGCCTCTCTCCCCGCCTACATTCAACCTCCTCCATACCCTCGATATCTTGTCTCCTTCTGTTGCCGCTGTGTTGAGCATCTGCCGCAATCATGGAGGACCAGCTGGTTCAGCTCCTTGCCAACACCCAGCTGTCTGAGCAGGGTCCCAGACAGCAGGCCGAGATCGAGCTCAAGCGCGCCCGCTCCAATCCCGCCTTTCCCCTGTCCCTCGCCAACATTGCCTCCCACACCTCGATCGATACAAGCATTCGCCAATCTGCCCTTAGTAATTTGCGGATTTTCATCGAGAAGAACTGGAGCGACGATGAGGCCGATGACGAGCCTGCACTCCCTATCGCTGATGATGTCCGGGGCCAGTTGAAGCAGGTCCTGCTCGACCTTTGCTTGAGTCCTGAGGGTGACCGCAAAGTTAAGCTCGCTGCGAGGTTTGTGCCTTTGCTTGGGTCTCTCTACGCTCTCTCAGGGTACTGACTAGATTCGCTCTTGCAGTTACGCTGCAGGCAAGATTGCCGTGCACGACTTCCCCGAACAGTGGCCCAACCTCCTTCCCACTATCCTCGCTGTCATCCCCACGGGTACCGATGCCCAGCTCCACGGTGCATTGAGAGTCCTCAGTGACCTCATTGACGAGAGTCTCAGCGAAGACCAGTTTTTCTCAATGGCTCGTGACATCACCAAGGTCCTGACTCAGGTCGCTCTCGACGAAAACCGAAAGCCCATGCTTCGAGCCCTTGCTATTTCTACTTTCCGAGGATGCTTCGACCTTATGAACATGATCAAGGAGGACCACGCCAAGGAGGTCAAGGCATTTGCTGACGAGCTTCTGACCGAGTGGAACCCCTTTTTCATTACCGTTCTGGCAAGCCGCCTGCCTGAGGCCGACCTAACCCAGGGCTCTCAACCTGATAGCTGGAACAGCATCATTGCGCTCAAGCTTCAAGTTGTCAAGACCCTGCTGAGAATCCGACGCGTTTTCCCCAACCTCCTCCTTCCCCAGTGCACCACCTTCTTCCGCGCTGTTTGGGAGGAGCTTACTTTGATGCAAGTACCCCACGAGCAGCTTTATATCAACCAGGATGCACAAGGACGACTGGAGGACTCGGACAGTCTCCCCTATACTCTGGACTTCCTCGTCCTGGAAGAGCTGGATTTCTTGAACCAGTGCTTCAGAGCTCCTCCCGTCCAGGCTGAGCTTGACGGGCAGCTCCAAGGCCACGCTTCGGCCCACGAGGTGCCCTGGATGATGGAGATCATGAAGATGCTCGTTGGTTACTCACGTGTCACTCGGGAAGAGGAGGATCTGTGGGATATTGACTGCTCCCTGTACCTTGCCGAGGAGACATCTGTCACTGCCAACTACACTGCACGAACTGCGGCTGGTGATCTCCTTATCAAGATGGGAGAGTGGTTTGACCAGAAGACGATTGATGGTCTATTCGGCTACACCAAGACCCTATTTACCGGCGAAGGCTCATGGCGCAGCCAGGAGGCGGCCCTCTATCTGTTTGTCATGTTGGCTAGCGACTTCCATGACATGCAGAAGCCTATTTCTAACCAGGTCGCTCATGCGTACTTGGAGTTGGTAAACTATGCCATCAATAGACCCCAGGAGCCTCTCCTCGGTGCCAGAGGATATTTGGTCGCCGGCGTCCTCTGCAAGTTTTTCGAGACCCCCGTGGAGCTCTTGGACCGTATCATCACTTGCATCACCCGCGAGGAGTCCGAGGTCGTTCAGGTCGCCTGTGTCAAGGCCGCTGAAGGGTTGACTAGAGCCGGACGCGTCACTCCCGACAGACAGATTCCTATCATCAATTCTATCCAGACCTACATGAACAACAAGGATCCTAGCGACATGGAGGATGCGGATGAGCTTTTGTACACACTCGCCGAGGCTCTTCGCGCCGCTATCAAGATCGACACGCGCATCGCTCTCTCCAACGATGTGCAGTCCGTTGACCTCCTTTTCAGACTCGCCCAGTTGGGAGCTAGCAACTTCCAGGTTACCATGATTGTCTCTGAGGCGTTTGAGGAGATTGTTGGCACCCTTTCCAACCCCGAGTCCTACGCCGCTCTGTGCAGCAAGATCCTGCCTACCCTTACCGGGGCCTTTGATGTTGCTAACCTTACTGAGGACAACCCTCTGGTTACGGTAAAACATCCCTCCCTCACCATGATATGTTAAAACTAATCACCTCTAGGTCGCTGTTGAGTTGCTGGCTGTCTTGGCTGAGCATGGATCTGAGCCCCTCCCCCCTGGCTTCGTCGCTGCTACGTTCCCCAAGCTGAACCGCCTTCTGATGGAGTCCACGGAAGGCGAGGTTCTTCGACCTGGCTGTGAGACTGTCAAGTGGATCCTGCAGCACGATCATCAGCAAGTTTTCAACTGGCAGGATGGCAATGGCCGTTCTGGCCTCGAAGTCTGCCTGCACATCATTGACCGACTGCTTGGTTCTTCGATCGAGGATAACTCTGCTTCTGAGGTTGGTGGCTTGGCTGCCGAGCTGGTTGAGAAGGCTGGTCAAGAGCGCCTGGGGCCATTCCTCCCTCAGCTCCTCCAGGCTGTTGCCAACCGACTTGCTACGGCTGAAGCTGCAGCATTCATCCAGTCCCTTATCCTTGTCTTTGCCCGCCTGACCCTCTCCGGCGCCAGCGACGTTGTTGACTTCCTGAGCCAGATCCAGATTAATGGTGAAAGCGGTCTGCAGGTTGTTCTCGCCAAGTGGCTCGAGAACTCGGTCAACTTTGCTGGTTACGACGAGATCCGACAAAAGTATGTTTCGCTCGACCGAATCGCTGGCTTTTGCTGACCGCTTTAGTGTGATTGCCCTGTCAAAGCTCTACTCCCTCAACGATGCCCGCCTGGCACAGACCAATGTGAAGGGCGACTTGATTGTCAATGCCAACGACGGTCGTATCAAGACGCGCTCGCGTGCTAAGCAGAGTATGTACTCATCGACTCGAGACTTTTCCACTGCCTCCATTCTAGATACTCTCTACCTCCAATACATGGAAGCTCAAGACGCTAATCAACCGCCACCGTCAGCAGACCCTGATCAGTACACGATTGTTCCCGCTTCGCTCAAGATTATCAAGGTTCTCATTGAGGAGCTTATTTCTGCATCTGGCCAGCGGGCTGCTTCAAATGCGGCCGCGGCGGCCATGGCTGCTGCCAGATATGACGACGAACTGAGCGACGACGAGGGCTGGGAGGATGATGATGGAACACTCGACCTGAGTCTCGGTACCACCAAGGCCGAACTCATGTCGTTCAGCGAGGTTGGCCAGCGACAGCGAGATGACGAGACCCAGGCTTACCTGGCCGACTTCTTCCTTCGCTGTGGCCGGGAGAACACTGCCAACTTCCAGGATTGGTACAACATGCTGACGGAGGACGAGAAGACTAAGCTGAACGAGGTAGCGGCAGGGCATTAGGGGGCAACTGCACATGAGGCGCCAAGAAAGCTGCCGATGCCATCGGCCTGGAAGTCTCGGGAGATCTCTCGAATGCGGGCGCTGCTGAAGAATCTGGATCCCTGAGGTGTCTGGCTGATAACCAACCAAAATGGACATGAAAAGAGTTATGGTATGAGAACAATACGCCATCTTCGTTACGGCAACGAATAGTAGATAGATGCGTGCAGACAAGGCTGATGCATAATCATGTGTTTGGCCTGGTTTATGAATGGACGCAAATTGTAGATAGACTTAGAAGAACCTGTGGGCGGCCTCTTGATCGAGTTAGGGGCACCTGTCGGAGCCCAGAGACATAATTGTGACGAAGGAAACTCCCATACACGAGGCAGAAGAAGAAATGAAATGAAGTCATGATTAATTGATTGTCATTCTGTTCGTGATCTCGTTAACGCAATCGGTGTCGACTAACTACTCTAATCGTGCAGACTTTCCTTTGGCACGGGGCTGATTAGATGATATCTCCTCCGCCAAATCCTCCGCCGAAGCCGCCACCGAATGGATTGTTTCCTCTGCCACTTCCAGGGCCAGGGAATCTTGGGTTGCCGCCGGGGCCAGTGGGATCCCATCGCGCCCCAGGTGGTGCTTGAGGGTCGTAGCCACCAGAGCCGTCGCCTCCATAGCCACCAAAGAGAGGATCATCAAAGGTAGGATGCATTCCTGCACCACCGCCTGGACGGGGTAGTCCTCCACCGACAAAAGACCCGCGAAGGGGATCATGAGGACCCAGACCAGGAGGGTTCAGATCATCGTGGCCGATGTTGTACGGCGAGCGTCCGGGCACGGCGAGAGGGTTGCGCCGGGGTCGGTTAATCTCGTACTCGTCCTCGAAGCCCGGAGGCGGGAAATCAGCGACGGGGCGGGGCTCCATGCGGGCCATCTCCGGGAGCGGGTTGGCCGGCGGGGGGCGCACATCCATGTTCGGCGCGGGATCGCCCCGGAACGGCCGGTTGGGGTCCTGGGCCTCCTGGGCGCGTCGCTCGGAGCGGGCGTTGGCTTCCGCCTCGGCGGTCTCGACGTAGCCTTCACTCTGGAGCTTTGGGATGAGCTTTTGGACGATGTTGACTTTGAGATCGTGGAGGATGTCTAGAGAGTGTTAGCTGGTTCGTGGCTTGTGGAGGATGGGAACATACCGACGATGGCCTGCTCAGAGACAAAAACCCCACGGAGCTTCTCAGCGAGATCACTCCGATCCTCCTCGCCGTCATTTACAGTGATGCGCACGGGGAGACCACTAGACTGCACAACGTCTCTAACACTGCGCTCAAAGCGGTGGATGTTCTCGTCCCCGACGGCTAGGCCCCGGATCTCGACCTTGCCGCCCATGCGATCGACGCGGACAACAAACTTCATGGAAGACTGCTTGTGCGTGTACACGAAGCTCAGGGATCCAAAGCCCGAGTTCCATTGTGGCGGGAGCCGAGGGGCGAGGGACTCGCATTCAGCTGGACTCTTGTGTTAGAGGATGGTTTGACAGGTTGGAAGGAGAGCTTACGTAGTTTCTTGTCTTCGTCAAAACCGCAAAGCTTGAAGCCGAGTGCGGCGAGATAAGCGTGGATGAGAAGTGCAATAGCCTCATAGGACGATGCAAGATCAGAGGAATCATCTCCGGCAGGGTGTGTAGGCAGGGCTTCCGCCATGCCGGCCAAGATGGCGCCGACACTAAGAGGCTCGGACATGGTTGGTTGGATGTATGTATGTGTGTGCTTGGTTGGTAAGGGGGTCAACTCGCTGTTGGAAGTGGCTTGAGCGGTAGTGGGACCTCTCTAGTTGGTGGAGTCAGTAGGTGGTTTTATATGTTTGGTTGGAGGTTGGATGAGAGGGGATGCTTGGGATGGGCTGCGTCATGAGGTTCGCTGCCTCAGCCCTATATGTGGATCCCTTTGGGCTGTCGCGGGGCAGTGACGATGAGGTTTTGATGGGGTGTTGGGCAATTGTTGCCTGGATTGGGCAATCAAGGCAGCCACGAGCCTTGATGTTGGGGCCCAATTGACAGCAAGGGTTCTTGATACTCATGCCGAGAGTCGGGCCACTTGTTGGTGAGTTTCTGCATCCTCGAGGCGGCTTCAAGCAGGCCATCTACACCCCACTGATCATGACTATCACGTGACATCGCGTTCCACTCAACGCGTCCATCACGTCTCCCCCAAACCACCAACCATCACCATCACCAACCAACATGTCGACGACAAACCCCGGCCCGTCAATCCCCTCCTCCCAGGCGGCTAATCTTCTCTCCTCCTTCATGACATTTCTCACTCTAGCCCTCCACACACTCCTGTACCACCGGGCCCTCTACCCAGCGGCAACCTTTCTCACCGCTCGCGCCCTCAACCTCCCTGTCCACCAATCTCGACACCCAGGCCTCTGCACATGGATAAATGACTCTGTAGCCGCAGTATCAGCCCAGCTAAGAAGAGGCACCGTCCGCCGCATAGCAATCACAATGCACGCCGCAAAGTCGTTTGACGTCCTGGAGCGCTGGGTCTTTGACGTAGAAGCCTTTCCCGCCTGGGGCGACGCAGGGATGGAAGAGGAGCAAGAAGAGCAGGCATTCCTTGCTGCTGGTGTTGAGGTGGAAGAGGATGACGAGAGTGTGAATTGGACTGATGTGAACGAGGCGTTGAGGGGGGCGCTTCGTCGTGTTGCTCATGCGGCTGAGATGATGCCTCCTCTTCCGGCGGGGAGCACGTTTACGCTTGCTGTTGAGTTGCGTGATGAGGCAGCCGCACCTACAAGCGTGAGTATAGTGTGTCTATCAAGTATACTAGCTAATGTTATTGCAGCATCCACAACATTGGATCCCCTCTCAACCCAATCTTCAGCCACCAACCGACACGTCTCTTAACCAGGGCTCTTCACTCGGGGGCCAAAACACAACACCCATACGTTCAGTACAAGCTGGTCCCCTATTCTTTGAATGCTGGATAGAGCAAAGCGCGTCCTCGTCATGAATCTTTAAAACCTCACATGATACCCAAACAAAATACATCGTCATCATGACACTTCGTATTCTCTAGTCCTCTCGCATAACATGACATCAAACCGTTTCCCCGGGTCCAGATCCCAGACCAGGCCCGGTCCAGCCATTACCGTTCGGCCCTGCTCGTTACTCCGCCAGTCCTAGAGCCCTCCGCATAATATACAGCCCTTCCGGCAAGACCTGACAAACTCCCCGCCTCGTAATCGCAAAGATCCTTTTGAAACGCCCAAACAGCCTCCAAGTTAGCCCCCCAGAGGACAGCAGCGCCTACTCCGTCGTCCCCTTCAACGCCGCGCGCAGGCTCACCATCTCGCGCTTCAGTCGCGCGTTCTCCTTCTTCATTCGTGCCGTCTCCTCGCTCTGGTCGCGCAACCGTGTCATCAGGTCTTCCTTTTCTTCCTTGCCCTTGCCCTTGAGCGCCTTGACAATCTTGCCAAGCTCTCCGTTGAACTTTTCGTATAGTAATTCGTTCTCTGCTACTGCCTCCTTGTATAGTTGATCGATGGCCCGCACCTTGGCCTCGGCTGCCTTGACCGTGGTTTCCATGTCGTGCTGGATCGCATCGTGCTTCTCCTGTAGTTCCTGAACCGCCATGGGTATACGGTCTTCAAGTTGTCTCACGGCAGCGCCTAATCGTCGCATATCAACAGAGTGGGAGCCTGGTGGCCTTGTGCTATTAACGCGGGCCATCTCTTCTCCAATCTTGGATAGCTCTGACTTAAGAGACGCATCCACCTCGTCAACCGCCTGCTTCTCAGTGTTGAGACGTTCTCGGAGTTTCTGTGGCGATTGTAGGCGAAGTCTCTGTGTTCCCGGTCTTGATGGGCTGAAGCTCTGACGGCGAGGTGGCGACTCAGATCCTGGAGGTGCTGATCGATATGGGCGCAATGTCGGGATGTTGGTTGATGATAGTGTCCTGGAATGTCTATGGCCCTTGGTCGGCGACCCTGACTTGTTTGGCTCTTCCAGGGGTTCTGGTGGTGGACTCTGTGGGAAGGGGTCTCCAAGGTTCTCCTTTTGCCTCGAGGTCCGCATCGTCTGAGCCACACGTGGACTCATTGGTATTCTAGACGGAGTCGTCGCCTTGGGGCTCGCGTTGACCTTCTCCGACGTCTCCTTTGCATCTTGCAGCGGCTGCGTCTCATCGTCATCGAGTGACGCCGCTGCCATGAGGCTCTTGAGATCCGACAGTGAGCTGCGACGCTTCTTTCTTGGCGATCGCGGTGGCGGTCGCTCAGTTTCTGGTTCTCCAATCGTCTCCAACGTTCGGTGTGAGCTGCCAGGTCTCTGCACCTCGTCAAACGCCCCTGCTATTGGCGGACGGTTATCCTTGGAGCCTGGTCTCCGCTGCAGCTTCTTGGGTAGTGTATTGTCATCGATGGACCTTGAACGGCCCAGCGATGCTTTGGATAGGCTGGCCGGTTCACCGGTGGCGGGGTTCCGGTGTTTGCTGAGCGTCCGCCAGACTGAAGACCGGTCATCCTTGCTATTCTGCCGCAATAGAGTGTCGAAGCCAAACTTGCGCCGGAGTGATGATGTGTTGGAGACCAAAGAGGGGGTATATGCCTTCCCACGGATTGCAGAATTGATCGACTCATATGCCGTGCTATCAAGATTGAAGCTGTGATTTAAGCCAGGCTCCTCGAAAATGCGATCACAATCCTCCACGAGGCGATCAAGCAAGTTGATGTAATTCGGCGCCGTCCCATCATACACAAGCAACTCGGCAAACGCAAGTGTCAAGGCACCCCTATCACCGTCATTGCCGCACCCGTCCAGCAGATCGGCCAACAGCTTGATAAGGGCAGTGAAAGCGCGGCGGTTCTGTGGCGCCATGTCTCCAAACAAGAAGTTGACAAAGTCGGCAAAATCTCCAGGCACTCTCTTGTTCACACGCGCCTGAAGGGTGTCGAGAGACTGCATCGACATGACTGGGCCCATTTGCTCAGCCCAAGCGATGCGCAAGAACTTCTCAAAGGCAACAAATATGACTTCTGTGCTCAGATCTGACACCGAGTCAAAATCAAAAGGACTCTCGATGAGTCTGTTGTAGAAATCATTGACCGAAAGCTCATCAACCATGGAGCGATTCAACAATGTGCGGCCAACGATAAGGCCCTTGCGAGACTGGAAAGCAGCGACATATCCTGTGAATGTTTGCTCCAACCGCACCAATGGGTTTTCGGGACGGTTTTCCTCTTGAGACACACTGTCCTTGCTCCCCTTTATGGAGCTCACCACAGATGCCTGGCTGTTGTTGCGGTGGATAGATGGCACCTGCTTGTGCTTGGACCCGATGCTCGCCGTATCAGAAACATGAGCAGAGCTGCCGGACCAGAAGCTGGAGAGAAGTTTGACTGGGGATGTGCCCAAGAATGATCGAGTCTTCTCAGCCCTAGTCCAAAGGGAAAGCCCATGCAATGTTTTGGAGTAGTACGAAACAAGAGGCGCTGTCAATTGCATGTTGGAGACACTGTGCTGTGTGCTCAATAGTTGGATGACTGGGATAGATTAGTATACATTCTGTTTAACTCATGTCCGTGACAATACTTACTTCGTCGTGACATTGTGGGAAGGAAATCCTCCAGGAACACATCATCCTGGAATTGCCTCCCGTTCAATCCAACAGTGAGCATCGAGACTCGCTTCATGTCGTTGGTCGAAACGTTGACTACAATCTCGACACCATAATGGCCCACTGGTGCTCCTTTAGTGCCCCTATCATGGTCAACGACCACTCGGATCGGGGCGGGCTCCTTGCGGCCCTCGATCAGTTGGTCGGCACCCTCCTGGAAGATGGCTGCGTGTAGGCCCAGGTTGCTATCTGGCATACGAGCAGACCGGAGTGTCCATGTAGGATCTTCGCGCTCCTTCTCCGAGAAGCGTGCCTCGACCCGGGCTTTGACCACGTCCTCACCCCATTTGGCGGCCCTGGTCTCGTATAGCTCCTGCAGAAGGAAGCATCGCGACGTGACGGCACTGCTGATCCTATGCTCACCGGGGTGAACCCCCCTCATCTCTGATGTTGAAGTCATCCAGAAAAGCGTCCCATCTGCTGCCTCGGTGAATCTGACCTCTGACAGTTCGTGCCAGCCCGTGAAGACGAATTCATACGTTGCTGGGCCGCCTGCTGCATTGGTCATGGAAATGAGCAAGCCAGCTGCCGATGGCTTTTCGATTTCGCGCAAAAGATCGCGACCAGTCATGGTACCACTCATCTTCTTAAGAATGACCACACAATCTGAGAAGAGGAGGAAGACACCAGACTTGTCTGACTGATTCATCATCGGCTGGAAGGGAGGTGCCAATTCGACAAAATCAGCTGCAACAATGAGGCGCCCCTGAGGCTCAAGATCCACTGGCCAGGCTTCAACCATATTTCGAAGTCGACTAGCAACATGTGGTTTGTCCGGTAGCGGTTCGTCCATGGAGCAGATATTTGTGATAATGTCTCGCGCCTTTAGCATAGGCTGCAGAGCGGGGTGCGTTATGGGAATGCATCCGACAATCTGGTCGATTAGCAAGCTGTACCGGGGGAGTCGCTGTACGGGCTCGATCAGGATAGAGCGAATCGTCTGCTCACCAGCCTGAGCAACCCGTTGCTTGAAGCTCGACTGCTGGTCGAGAAAAGAGTTGAGCAGCGACGGAAAGTGCTGGCTGGCCTTGATATAATCCTGGTAGCAGTCGGTAAACCTGGGAAACCATTCCAGAAACAACCTCGCAATCGCCAGGGCACCGCTTGGATCCTTTGTGCGGCCAAGCCTCGAACCCGTGAAGCTTGTGCTAGGTGTCTCCATATCCCGTGTGGCTTCCTCTTCCGTTTCGTCCATGATTCGCCGCATCTCCTCCGTGAAACCCGAGTTGACCTGTAGAATTCCATCCGCCGACTTTGGAAACAATCTCTCCAGTTCTTCCTCAGATGGGCTGAGACTACCAGGAGGGCGTGCCGCGGCGCTCTCCCGGAAGTCAGCAGCGACATGTCTCACCAGCTCCCTCACCTTGGCAACATAGCGCTCCTCTGTATGTACCAACTCGGCCAGCTTCATGCGCAATTCCACCTTTTGGTCCTTGGAGAAGGATTTGCTGCGGTTCAGGGCAGAAGGCTTGGAAGGTGCCCTCCGCAAACGACTAGTCGGCAGAAAGACAGGGTCTCCAAACAACTTCACCAGGGGAGTATATCCACCGTATTGCCGCAGAGTTGGGTCGAGAATGTCGTCTTCATCATCGGGAACGTCTTCGAGATCGTCGGGCTGGAGTGGCACGATAGCTCCGGGCGGGAGCACGAGGTCGAGGTCGAGGTTGCTGATGTGTTGGGTCTGCAGGGCATCCTGTAAGGTCTCAATGATGTCCGCTGTGTGGTCGCTCGCGACCATATCCTTGACAATATCGGCGGCATGTTGTTCGCTGAACAGAGCGGGTGCACTGCCCGGACGTCGACCTCTCGTGGGGTAAAGGTTCTTTAGATATGCCTTTACACACTCCGGCAGCTCGGTGAAGTACTTGAACAGGCCAAAGGCGAGGGCACGGTAGACCTCGTCGCCCTGAAACTCGCGGGGCAGGAAGTGGACGACGCTATAGAATGCCGAGTTGGGCGAGATGGTGATGCGAGGAAAACAGTGAAAGCCTGCCGGTGTGAAGACATGGACCTGGACACGGGAGCTGTTGAGGGTATAGTTGGCGGTGGTCGAGGGGCCGTGGAAGATGAGGACAGGGAGATGGCCCAGCAAGGGGTCGACGGCTTGATAAAGAGTGACATGATCGGGCGAGAGGGCCAGATCGTCGGTAACGCGAACCATGGCGACGGCGACGGCGACGGCGGCGTGTTGTCGTCACAATGGGTCGGGAGCTAGGCGACCCTCGCTCGAAGGGTGCGTGTGTGTTGACGTTGACGGGCGGTCTCGAGGTCGGGCCGCAGATGGGCGGGAGGGATTGAATTCGGGTCGGAATAAGAGCAGCCGAAGGAGGGAGTGAAGGAAAGAAGAAAGAGAGCGCAAACGAAAACGAGACCTCGCCTCCTCGTCACGCACACGCACGCTCGTCAGAATCAGACTCGGGCATGGGGTTGGGTTTGTGTGGTTCGTGGGGAGGAAGAGCGAGGCCGGGATCAACAGTAGCAGTAGATGAGTAAAAGGCGAGGGGAGCGGAAGGCGGGCGGAGGAGAGTGGGCCGGGGTCTGTGTCGCATCCAGAGTAAACATTGATGCGTCACACAGATTGATGTTGCGTCCGTCGGGTTGCATTCAACCATCAACAAACACACGTGATGAAGAGTTGTAAATAGAGGAGAGAGAGAAATTCTACTATTGCTTGTTTTCGGCCGAGACAAATAGTTTTAACCTGCACTCATTCTGATACAAATTCGAGACTTGAAGCACCTCCCTCCGTTGGCCCAGACGACAAGGAAGGGAATCTTACATCCCCCAGCTCCACTACAAGCAAGCAACAAACAATGGCCCTGCCCTGACTCCAGCGGGCGGTCAAAAAATTTGATGGGGTCGGGTCCGGTCCCTGCGCGGGCGGCGTCGGTCGTCAGCGGGAACTCCCTTCCCTTTCAGCGCCTGATGAAGGCTGAATCTTAGGTTGGGGCGCCCCCCGCCCGCTCCCAGCCCCGGCACTAAAATTCCATCCATGCCCGCCCTGCATCCATCTTATCTCGACGCGTTCAGTTCATTCATGCATTGGACATCACGCGTTCAGCCACTTTGTTCTCCTCAATGGCTGAAACTTGATGCTGTAATTCTGCATGATTTTTTAAAGTGAGCATCGTGTGCTCACTTTGCCAACTGTGTCCTGGGACTCTTGGTAGCTTTAAAGACATCACAGATAGACTGGTCACAGATGTCAAGAGTAATCCTATTCTGTTGAGTTTTACATCAGTCTCATGAAAGACGATCCTAGAAACTGTCATGTGGCTAACAAGAAAGATGATGGAGAGTACATGTACACAAAACATAGGTACTGACCGAGACGCATCTAGATAGCTCTCTGATTTGCCATTCAAGGTCATTTCGACAAGCAATTATGGAAGAGAATCATGTCGACGGTGTAACATGGCGAAAAATGCATCTTGAAACATGTTCATTAATACACGCTTTGTTTCTTGCTGTTATTATCCCATCCATGTTCACTCTACCTACTCTGTACCCTCACACTATCTGATCTCCCCTTACCCATCACGTTGCTAATAATAGCCCCTCACTCTTGGCGAGCGTCGCGCTTTCACGTGGAACGAACCCCACGTCGCGTCTACCGACGTCACTTCAACTCCAAAATCCACCATCTCAAGTACAACACTCGGCTCTAGAGCTCTAGCTCGCGTCAAATACCCCGTATACACAAGGCTGACCAGGAAATACGCCGACATGTCTAGCCAATCTCGCGGGGTCACCATCCAACATACACCCTCTGAGACGAACTACCGTCTCATCGAGCTTCCCCCAGAGCTCCAGTCCCTCCTCGAATCCGACTCTGCTCCCGTGTAAGTAGGCCTACAAATTTCTCACTTCATCTGCCGTTTCCAATAATCCATGCTAATGCTTTCAAGCCTAACACTGGAATCATCTGACACTTCTGCTCTTCTTAAAACCCCCTCCAAGACATATGCTCTGCGCCAAAAGAACACCTCTAATGCCTTCATGCTCCTCTCCCCCACACCTTCGACTCCGGAGAACCCAGAGCAGGGCATCTCTATAGTATCTACCATACGAGAGACTGTAGAACTGGAAGTGGTTCCGGATAAAAGCGCTGGAACTTCAGGCGGAGCTACCAAGAGCCTAGGGGGGGCCAAGGGAAAGTGGCATGAACGATTTGGGAGAAACAGGTAACAGATGCCCAACTTGGGACCTGTACGATGATATTCACGAGAAATTGGAGATAGCACGGTGTTGGGGTCAAAAAAGTGATTAACTAGCAAAACTCTTACATGCGCATCGCCGGCGCCCTTTTCCCAAAAACAACCTGCCCATACGTTTTGTTCCCTTTCTGCCACGGGAGCAAATTAAGATGCCCAAAAGTGGTCAACTTGCTATTGCGCCTTTACGCCGTTTTCCTGACGTGTGCGAATCACTTAGGCGCGAATCCCTTCCGATGACCGAACATGCCATGCCGCCTCTATGTACCTTGAGAGTGCGTAAATGAGCGACATAAGACAACAAAAAAAAAAAAAAAAAAAAAAAAACACCTTTCGTGTCTGAGACAAACCGAGATCCATCAACGAGACGGTAAAAAGTCAGTGTTGACTTCTTACTGGGGACCCTGCCCCATGTTGAGCCCGGCTCCTAAGGGATTCGGGGTTCACCTGCTTCATTCTGACTCTGGTCAAGCTGAACGCGAGGAGTCTGCTGCCCCTGGCCTTGGCCGTTGTTGTTGGCTTGTCCTAGAGGCCCCTGCGAGAGGTTTCTCCGGCCAGGCTACTGCTGCTGGTCGTTCTGCTGCTGAACTCCCTGGTCATCCTTTTCGACGGCGGCCTCCTTTTCGATACGATCAAGTGCTTTGATGTGGTCCACGCTCAGGAACTTGGCGCGTTCGCCGACAGAGAAGCCGGCGCTACAGTCCTCGGTGGACATGCATCGGAGCTCGTTCTTGGACTGAGTAACCTGGGTCTCAGCATTCGTCGCGCAGCACTTGGGACAAAACAGCTGGATATAACTTGTCAGACGCGGGTGACAGAGGCGAAAGGGACCGACTTACATGGGGCCGCTCGCCGTCGCAATGGATGAGGCGGTTCATGGGGTACTCGGCGAAGCAACCCTCGCACTCGGAAACTTGGGCGCTGGCCATGGCCTGTTGGAGACTCAGGGCATCTCTGCATCTGATACTGAGCATGGATAGTCTGAGACTTTGTTGTCGCTTCACTAGTCTGGACAAGGCGAGTTCTGGGATGAGATTGCCCTCAGTGGCATCTTGGGTTGAACGCAGGGTGACAAAAAGAGTCTTGTCCTCGTACCGTTTGTCGAGGGGCGAGGGATATTTCTTTGGGGTCCATGGAAGTGGTGCACCATGAAACATATTGTTGGCAGCAATCTCCAAGGTTGCAATGTAAGCCGGGTAGAGGTGGTTTTTGTGGTTCGACAAAATCTCCACAAGGCTCTTCATGGGGACGTATGGAAAATCCCCGGCGAGCATCGTCTTTCTAGATCGGAAGTTAGCCCCTAGGTCAAGCGGATAATATGAGGTACTTGCGTCAGTTCGAAGCCGGGACTACCAGGGCTTTCCGCTGGCCGACTGGGGTCGGTGTATACACGCTGCTTCTGTATCCACCCGTTCATCCCTTCCGCCGATCCTTCTTTGAGCGTAGATATGACTTCCGTCTGCTCCTTGGGATATGCCTCTCCCAAGTTCTGTCGCTCGAGGACGTGGTTAATCACCTGCTCGGCGTTGTGGCCCAGAGGACCAACGATCGAGGCGACGAACTTGAGAGAGATGTCAGGGAAACGATTCATGACCTGCTGGACACAAGCCTGCTTCTCAGCATCAAGCGGCTCACGTCCTTCCGTCTCCATCGTTCCTGATTTCTGGTTAGTTTTCTCGAAGAGATGCTAGATACCCAGAGGCATGATATGAGAAGAGCGATGATTGCTTACCGATTATGTCAAACGTCGAGAGCGTTCGACAAGCACGCGTTCGTAGATGAAGGGGAGTGTGCTTTGGGGGAAGTGTTTTGAGGGAGGGAAGATTGCGAGAGGAAAGTTTTGGTGACGATGGAAGATAAACAACCAGTGTGGTTGTGTGAAGCCAAGCGGGGACTCACCCAGTGACGGATGCCTGGGCAGCGACCTGGATAGCTTGGAGGGGCTTTTCTTCCAGTGTAGTGGGAGCTACCGGCAGAATACTAGGCGGTAGGGCTCAGTGGGTTTAGAAGGGGATGGAAATCTGAAGCTCAGGTCAGGAAGACCTGACAGTGTTCGACAATAGGAGCAGTGTTGGTTGCCCCGTGGATGGTGAGCTGACAGTGCCAACGGCCGGCAGAGGGAACGGCGTACCCTGAGTGGGAGTGCCCTGAAATCAAATAGGGGAAAATGCCAGGGCGAAGATTGCCTAAGGAAGGATAAGAAAATAAGGGCCATTTTGGGCCAGTCGAGAACAATGTGGCTGATCCTTGCGTCGTGATAGACCCAAGGGAGGCGAACAATGACGCTCCAAAATAGATCGTGGGCGTTTCTTGCAGGACAACGAGGGACTTCGTTGCACTTGTTCCCCTCGGGGGCTTTTTGTACATATTCAGGAGCAGGTGTTGATTTGTAACGCTGTGAAGCACTCCCAAAGATGCCTCTTCAACGTAGATGCATCCGAGTGGGCATAGGAAGTCCGTGATATCCAAGACAAACGGGCACAAAGAGGACGGTGGGTCGTCGAGACAGACGCGAAGGAAGAACAATACACAGCGAGTCTTGATTTCTAGAGACGGTTACGATCGTGATGATGGCGACGGTGATGTTCCTTTGTTCTTGGTGTTGAAGCCTAGCAGGGTACAATGACTTTTCCCTCTTCCCCAACACCTCGGTCGATCCAGGTACAACCCCTAGTTTCTTCCCTCCCTCCCTCTTGTCCATCTATCTTCGCTTCACGTTGCACTCTTAGCACAGCAGGTACTCGTCAAATCGGTCGGTTTCAGAGGTCGATAGAAGGCTGCTTCTTGACCGATCACTGGGCTTCGGTATGGAGGATCGAGTCAGGGGGCAGCGAACCGACAGTGGGAAAAAGAAGCAAAATCAAGAAATTTCCTATGATTAAAAATGTCAGCATAATGCACAATCAGTATCGAGAATCAACTTGGAGTAGATGGGAAGCAGGAAAAGGTGGTGGTCTGGCGATGCCGCTGGAAATGCCCCGCGGTCATGTCCACAGCACACCCACGCCAGGGAAGAGGCGCACTGTTTTCAGGGCCAAACGGGGCCTCAGTCGCATTTCTGTCAGTCTTGGATCGACCAGTGATTCATTCAACATATATTGACAGCTCGAGAACCGGTATGAGATTCATGGGGTGGATTGTGGATGGAGTAAGGGGGTGGCTCTGAACTCCAGCTTCTGTCGTACTGTGACGAGCAACGCGCACATAATTATCGACTCTAACCTTGGGCAGTCAAACAAAAATGCCTCCAGGATCTAATGGCACCAGCAAGAAAAATCACCCAAAGGAGGCGTGGATGAGGAGTGTACCTCCTACGGTGGCAGCCCACCCTGAACATGACCCAAAACACCTTTTCAATAACCCCACCCCCCCCCCAAAAGCAGATCTATTCATCGTCCTCAGATTCAGCATACGAATCTGCGACTTCGTCATCATCGCCCTCGCCCTCACCCTCGCCCTCTTCATTATACGAAACCACCTTACGCCCACTCCGCGTCGACCGTCGAGTTGCCGGCCGAGAAGAAACCTCCTTCTTCTGCATCTGTTTCCTTGGCCGCCCTCGAGGCCTCGAGGCTGGCTGTGGCGGTTCAGATTCTGCCTCGGATTCTACCTCGGTCTCTGGTTGAGGTTGGGGAGCTTCAGACTCTTGGGGCTCAGAAGACTCTTTCTCAGCAGGCTGTGGGTCAACAGGTTCTGGATCAGCATCGACTTGCTCCAGTCCATCAACCTCCATCACCAACCCACCGTCCTCCTCATCGTCCTCATCTACAGCAGGAAAGAAAGCAGAGGTATGATGAGCTGGCTCCTCAACCTCTTCCTCTTCATAACCTTCTGGCAGGAAACCACCAGCCATTTCCTCATCATGAACGTGCGGTTGCTTCCTGATACTCGTCGCATCTCGAGCATGCCCAAACACCGAGACCTGGTCGTCAATCTCTCCGTACTCTTGTCGAATCCTCTCCGCAATACGCATCCCCATGAGAAATCTACGCCACTGGGCCAATGCTGCCTTTCTCCGCTTCTCATCTTCCTTTCGTACACGTTCCGCTTCGTCCTTCTCGAGCTCGACCATAACCGTTTCGTGGTTCTCCTCGGCAATGACGACGCCCTGAATGACTGGGACAGCCATCCGGTGGCCAAATTCAAAGTCTACAACTGCTTCGGCGTAGTCGATCTGCAATCTTTTACAAACACGCATCGCGCCGCGATAAGGAATATGCACTGCCCCCTGTGGACACATGTGCTCAACAAACAAGTCGATATTCCTGGTTTCCTGTTAGTGATCCCGAAAAGAAAAGTAAGAAAAAGAGTGCATACCCATATTCGTTCTTGGGAATAATGCCGTCCTTGATTGGCGGCGGAATAATCCAGTCAGTTTGTTCGTGGCTATAGAGTCCTTGTAGAACTTTCTCTCCTGTGGCAGCCTCGGCCTCCATGATTTCACGCCGACGATTGATGGTTGCTGCGCGGTATGGTACTCTTTTGAGGGGCTGTTCCCCAGCAATTGGCGCCCTGCCCTGCTTGTGCCATGTCTCGGCGCTCTTCACATTCAGGACGTCGCTGCGAAGGAAGACGTCTTCCTCCTCGATCTTGCCGCCCTTGCCCTTGCTTTTGAAGATCTTGACTGGCTTGGCTCCGGCCTTGAGAGCCTCCTCGCGTTTTAGATGTCGTTCCAAGACAAATTCTTTGGATTGCTTGTAGTATTGCAATGTCTCCTTGCCTTCCTTGACTTCCTTCTTCTCTGGCTTGGCGACCTTTAGGTCTGTGGCGTCTTCCATCTCGTCGACTTCTGTGATTGGGTGCCTCTTGGTGCCGCGTCGGTATCCAGATATTGCAGTCTTGAACCAGTCAAACTTTTCGTACCGCTTCACCTTGCCGTGGCGGCTGTAAATCGGAATTTTCTCTGGCATCATTCTCACTCCCTTGGTACGCCCTGGAAGTACATTCCGCTTGAGGTATCTGACGGTAACATCCTTGGCTGTTCCATCTTGGGAGTGTCCAACAATGTATGCCATGATCTGGCGAGCCTTGTCGGCTTTGGCTCCACGAGGCTCCAACGACTCGATGAGGCCTCTGCTTGTTGCGACAATATTCCTGGCTATAGCATCAACGGGCAGGTATGTGTTAGTGACAGGGGAGAGGACCTCTGTCCAGTAGTGCGGAAAGTCCATATCTCGGTCAAACTGTTTCGTAGGAACAGGTATATTTCGGGGGGTGGTTTCCAGCTCAACCACAGACTCATCGTCGGTGTCCTTGTACTCAAGCTCCAGCTCATCAGAATCACTCACGATTTCTGTCTTGGACTTGGACTTTTTGGCCGGTTTCTTTGCTTGTCCGCTTGTCGTTTTTGTAGTTGCCTTCGTCTCGCTTGTACCTTTTGACACTTTCTTCTTGCTTGCTTTCGACTTCTTCTGACCCGAGTTGTCGTCCTTTTCAGGCTCGGCATCTTCGAACTTGTTCCAGCCAAATCCAAGAGTAGGGAGGTTTGCAACCATTCGTGCTTCCAAACCCAATCCCCTGAGGAGGGCAGTGAATAGCTGGGCGCCAACATCTCGACTTCCCGTACAAGCTCGAGCACATTCCCGGAAACCCTCTAGGTCCTCTATCTTCTCCCCAAATTGCTCGGGATCATGAGGCTCGGCCTTGTGAGCCTTGGTAAGACGGTCCAGCCGCTCAAGAGACATGTATCCCCATTTCCTCAGGCCTGGTGCTGATACGCGGAACCTCTGCCTCCACCAAGATGTCAGTACCCGCATAAGTCGGAAGAGCGGATCTCCGTGACTCATGTCGACAGCCCCTTCTTCAAGCTTCAGTGCCTCGGCGCCCCAATCTCGTGACTGTCTGTCTTGAGCTTTTTTGCCCTTTTCTTTTGTCTTGGGATTTTCCTTTGTCGTCTTCTTGGGAGGTAGCTTCTCAAGTCCGCTGGTGCGCCTCCACCGGTCCACCTCATCCCATAATCTGGGTGGAAGATGAGAAATCATAGTAGCCTGGACCTCGGGGTCGCAGAGCCAAGAGTTCCGGACGGCGTTGTGCCATAGAAGTAATAAGACATGAACGCAATGCGTGGCATGTCGGACCTTTCTCTCTCGTTTTGATGGCCCCTTCTTGTCAAAGGCATTCGTCAGTGAGATCCGAGTATCTCTAGTGAGAGTCAACTCCAAATCGCCAGATGGTACTGGAGCATCCGGTGTCGGTGCAGCTGGTGCCTCGACATCCTCAAACTCGATGTCCTCGTCTGTGGAGTCCTCCTCATTATTGTCCTCCGGATCCTTCGGCGGGACTACATCCTCGAATTCATCATCCGAAAGCGATGTCAAAGAGCTTCCATCATCATCGCTATCGTTGTTTGCAAAACCATGCAGAACCGAGTTCGAGTTCTTTGACGATAGAGGTGTCGAAGTCGCATCTAGGTCGTCATATAGGGTTGCTTTGCGCCGAGATGAGCCATCCTTGCTTCTTGCTGATTTTGATGGCCTTGACTCTCCTGAGGGCGAAGACTCGCGCAATCTCTTGCGCGGTACAACAGGAGGCATCCTATCTTTGGGATGTGAGTGGTTGCATTATTTGGCGTTCAGTGACAAAGAAAGTCAGGTACTGAGTACATCCGTCATAGATCGAGTCGCGAGGTGCCACGAAAACACGTGACCTAATTAGGGGAATGCAATTAAGCGCAACGCTGGGATCCTGCGCTTCTAGATATCCATAGACTACCTATCATAGAATCCAAGAGCCCAAACAAGTACCATCGTCAAATCAATCAATCTATCTGCCGTGTTTCACTGCACGATATCCTGGTATAATAACTTCCATGCCCACAACGCCAGGCCATGCTTCTCTATCACAATACAAACTTCTCAAAATCAAGCTCACGCCTCAATCAAATCCGGCGTGGCGGGCCCAACGCCCCTTAACAAAACCACCGTGTTCCCGCTCTGCAGTGCCGTGCCGACCTTTTCGTTGAACTCTAGGATCCTGCCGCCCTCGACATGAAATACTCGCAGCTTATCCTTTTCGTCGGAGCTCTGGTTGTTGATGTTCTGCACCTGCAGACTCCTGGCTGCGGCGTCGAGGACCCGGCCTACCACCCAGTCCTGGTTGTAGAAGAATTCGCCCTTGGGGAACTTGGCCTTTGCCGTCTCTGCTTCGGCCTCCACGTAGATGTACACCCGCTTCTCCATAGGAACCTTGTCGTCGCCCTTGGCTGTCTTTTTAAGTTTGTTGACGGCGACCAGCCGGGCAGAAGCAGAGGTTGGTTTTGGCTTAGGGAGTGCCCGGCTTGCTTGCTCTTTCTTGGCCGTACCCCAGGCGCGGAACCTATCGAATGCCGACTTTGTCTTTTGGGCAACGTCAAACTGTACTGGACGGGCTCCGATAGGTACTAGGTTCTTGCAGTCGTGGTCCTCCCCGAGTCGGTGCTTCAGGCAGTAGTCTCGATTACAAGTCTGGCAGTGTACCCCTGGCGTCAGGGAGGTTCCAATCGTCGTCTTGCATTCCGGCGACGCGCATGGCTTCTGAGAAACCTTGTCCCGTAGCACCCTGCCCTGTCCGATGGATGGCTGGGCCAGCTGCTTAAGCCGCTTGCGCTCTGCCCAGGCACCAGCATCTGTACATTTGTGCGAAGTCTCGGATCGGTGGTCGAGGCAGAACGTCTTTCGGCAGGACTGGCAGAAGAAGGGAAGGAAGTCGAGCTGGTTGCAGTATTCGTATTCGCAGTGCTTGCCGATCAGAGTGGCATCGTTCTTGTCGTCCATCTCGACGTAGCTCGTGTCTGGAGCTTCTGGTGTTGATGATGACGCCATGATGAAGGTATACCGCGTTTAAAAAGGTCGAGGCGATCGCGTGAGTTCTAGGCAGAGGTGTTGTCGCAAGTTTGGTTGGGACGATGACAGATGTTAAGGAGGCGGCGAGGAAGCGTCTGGAAGGGTCCGTGTCTAGCCAAGACTGGCGGATTACGAACGAGTGAGGAATCGCCACAGGTGAATCGGGTTCGGAGGAGGACGTAAGGCGCTGACTCGGTGTAATGCGTATATGTGTTTGTAAGTAGGAAAAGTAACTCGTGACTTTCCTCGTTAGGAGGAGAATCGGAGGCCTGTTTAATGTATTGAAAGCACAGCCACGCCCAAGACTTTGGATCCATGCATCCATCCGTCTTGGTAGATCGCGGGGTGATTTGCACCCCACTCAGAGCTGCACCTCAACCACCAGAGCAACTCGATAAGGCAGACAACGCTTGGTCTATTTCGAAGCGACTTTCGCATCGTCCATCTATTCTGTTCTGTTATATCGTACATAAATCATGAGTTGAGCGCCTTCTACCTCCTCTAACGCCTAGTTCAGTTTCCAGGGAACAACTTGTGTTACAGCTCCTTTTCCTTGATTGGCTTCTTTGCCAATAGCTCCTCGCGGCCCGTTGCAGGCGCATTGCCGACAGCGCCCTTTCCGCCATACATCTCGAAGCCCTTGTGGAATGCCCACTCAACTGCATTCTCGACTGGCTCGTCAAACATGGCAGGGAGGAAGGGGACGACAGCGAGACCCAGGCCAATGGGGGCCCATGTTCGAATCATCTTGTTCTTCATGCCCTTCATGGCCCGGCCAGAGTACCTCACAACGCTGTGAATCGTGAAAGCAGGCAGACCCATGCTGGCCACGCTCTGGAAGATTGCGCGCTGCACCATGACGGTGCGGTAGTCTTCGAGAGGGGACACCTCGCCAGGCTTGACGACGCGCGTCTCGATAGCAGGCAGACCTGTGATCTTTTCTTGCCGCGCCGTGAGCTGTATAGTCGGGTCACGCACCCTCTGGTTGTGCCAGTAGGCCTTGTAGCCTTCGTACGAGACGTCGCCGAGAAGGTACATCCAAGACACACCGTAGGCGCCGCGAACGAGGTTGGGGTGAGCTACCGGCCGGAAGGACTCGCCAATGTCAGAGGTGTAGGCGACATATCGATGCGCAGAGAGGAGGATGGTCCGGAGTCGCGCAGCATAAGCCGCATAACGAAGGTTCGAGTCTGTGGAATCAGAGGTACTATATCCAGTCAACCCGTGTCCAATCCATCCATCGCATGTGAACAACGTACTAGCCCTCGGTAACCACGTTCATGTCCTGGCCCGCATGGTCGACAAACCGCTGCAGCGTCTTGGGAAGTTGCTCTGTCGCGGGGAGTTTTTCGGCAATTGATTCCTTGACTTGAGACGTCTCCTTCTTCTCCTCCGACTTGGAGTCTTGGGATTTTCCCCACCAAAGCATCGCAAGAGACGAGAAATCTGAGTGTGTTGCTTAATGGAAGAAAAAGGTCAACCTTGGAACCGGCTGCGCGGAAGTCGCTTACATTTTGAGTACCGACCCGCCACTACCGATGCAGGAAAATCCCGGTTGGTGCAATACGTCACTATCCGCCTTACACTTGACCGGATTGATAAGAGCTTGGTCGCTATCGGTCCGTACAAGTGGACACAAGTTTCCCAGGAGCGAACTCAATCGGCCTACCTAAGTACCTACGCTAACCATCTAAATTGAAGGTTAAAGCCGTCTAAGCATTCATTAGCAATACAAGAGCTCTGTTTTCTACCTGTTGCTTCAAATTGGCCCAGGGTGTACGGTATATGCAGCTTGAAAAGGAGTGCCTACCTACTACCACAAGGAACTTCTGGTGGGGATACTGAGCCGGCCCTCCATGGATCCAGCAAGTTAACTAATCAGCCAAGAGTTTGCATCATACTTACCTAGTTATACCTTTACTTCCATCCGTTCCAGTCGGTTTCTGTGATCTTCAGCAGCACCTTCTTCAGATAGGACATTAGCCTAGCTCCGCAGCAGAAAACCATAAGGGGAGTTTGTGAGTTAGCCGGTCCCCTGTGCCAGAAACAGATGTGGGCGGCTTCATGGGGTTTCCTATGCTGCTTCCCATGATAACTCACTCACCAGGGGAGGAGTTGAAATAAGAAAGGGGTTAGTCGGGGCTCTAGATGTTGTTCATCGTGGAGTTATTACTACCCGAACATCGCATCGTCTCCGAGTTTATGGCATTCTGGAGCAATTGGCGTCACATGAAAGACATCAAAAATCCTTTGAGCTTGATATACAATTTTAGCCGACCAGAGTTGTTCAGTTTAACCCCCTTTTCTTAAGTTCGGTCTAGAATAACGAGTTCCTTCAGTCTCGCCTCAGGTGATTCTGGGTCCGAGATCGAGGAATTCGGCAAGATCTTTGTATTTTGCCATGGCTCGTTCAGACAAACCCATATATACAAGATCTTATTTGTCCAATGCCTTGTCCTAATTTCTTCACATGATACGACGCTCAATGTCTAGTTTGTTGTCGTTTGATATTCACCATCCTACTAACTCTATCCCGACTTGACCTACTGATAAACCAGTGGTGATGACTAGAGTCACTGCCCTTCCTCTCTATATCCTTCCATAATGTCTGTCTTATTGAACAAACAGAAAAGTCCCCTCAAGGCCCCTGCCAGAATGCCTCCCAGGCTTCTGCGCACATCTCTTGAACCTCGTTTAAATCCTCACCAAAAGTCATGTCCCGGACGTGCCCCTTGGCGTCTTGCGCCGTCATCTGGCCGGCCGTGATCCCCTTCCACCCTTCGACCGGCAGCTGCAGATATGTGTGGTTCCGGCCACAGGACATCATCTTCTGCGCTTCCTTTCCGTGGTTGGCCGTCTGCCGTGACGCGTGACAGGCCATACACAAGAAGTTGTCGCATGCGATGCACATATACGCTGTCCGGCCACCCCACCAGCAATAACGTTCCCTGGGGTTGCAGGCGAAGCCTTTGCATGGTATACCTTCAAATTCATCTGTCTGGAATAGCTCGTTCAGATCTCCCTCGTCCGTTGGAGGAGTAGAGCCATCGCCGTTATTGTCAGTGCTGATTTCATCATCATCGTCGTCATCCTCGTCGTCATCGTCGTCTTCGTCTTCGTCTTCGTCGTCGTCCTCCTCCTCCTCCTCCTCCTTCTCCCCCTCGCTACCCACGTCACTGTGTTGGCTACCCCAAACTGTAACTGCTGGGTCCAGTTGCGAGAACACGGCCGAGCCCAACACCCTAGCCGCCCAGAATAGCCTTGGCCCTACAGCTGCCCCAGACACGGTCTGGCTAAGGAAAGCTAGCGCCCTGGCCAGCATTGATAGCCTAAAGGGGTTGTTCCACGAGGCGTCGTCGGACAATCCCTGAAAGCATGTGTCAATGACCTCCTTCAACCGGGACTGAAAGTCGGCCGCTGGACCCATCTTCCTCGCCATGCGTGCCGTCTCCAGATGATGGCGCTGTAAGAGTAACTTCAGATTATACTCGGGAAGGTCCAGCATGAGCGGCCTCTGCGTCAGGCCTTTGACAGACTGAAAGAGCCTTGCCTTGTGCTCGGGGTCTATCGCCTGGTGGAAAAGTGCCTCCAGCGTGCTGCTCTGCATCAAGTCCGCATCAGACGCCGTCAGCACCGGCTGTGCATTCGTGAACATGTACAAGTCCCTGCTGCTACGCCGGCTGTCGAGCACCTCGTCCAGCAGCCGCCGCGCGCTCTCTAGGTCGCTGCACACAGTCCTCTGGACCGTAGCCAGCTCGCACCGCATGGGTGCGCCGGCGTCCACATTGTCCAGGAAATGGATCACCTTTTCATACGTGTCAACCAGGAACGAGGCCTCGCCCGTATGCCAGGCGGCCTTGCGGAGGAGATCGAGGCTGTGTTCGTCTTTAAAGATCCAGGTCAAGTATGCCACTTGGTCGGACAGCTTCCAGCACCGGATCGTGGCCATCAAGTCTGGGTACTGGTCTACCTTGTCAAACAAGCCCACCTCCTCCGCGAGTATATCGCCTGGCGTCAGTCCCTCCGGGTCGCTAGCCTTGGCCGCAACGTAGGACGCTGCCGCGGCGGCGGTGTTGCCCATGGAACGCTCAATGCGTGCCAGGGTGACATAGGCCCGCCGCCGGAGCGACGGCGCAACATCACCCCCCTCCGCCTGCTGCTCTCCGAGACACCCAGTGATGGTTCTGTGGGCCGCCGTGCCCTCACCCATTTTGAGCTGGATGCGGGACAGGAGCTCTGATGCTCTCAGCTTCTCCTCCGGTGTGCCGGCCTGTTCCAGCGCCATGTGGGCGGCCTGGCAAGCGAAATCCCTGTGCTTGTAGCTGGATAGAAGCTCTGCCATCACACAGTGTGCAGCAGGGTCCATTTCGAGGTCCGGGAAGAGGCCTGGGATCCCGAGCAGAACATACTTCCGTGGCAGCCATTTTGATACGTGCCCGCCCGCGACGATTTGGTCGCCATAGTTCTTAGAGGCCTGCTCAATAACCTTTCCATCTACCCCAGCCTGTTGCAATGTTATTCATCAAGCCAAGGGAGAGGGGAGTTATGCCATACTATGTGAAGTGTCTCACGGGCAGCAGCGTAGGCTTTCTTGGCCGATACGAGATCCGAGGAGCGGTACATGGCGCGTACGTTACCTCTCACCAGATGGCCTAGAATTTTTGGCGGATTCTTAAATACTCCATTCCACCATTTTTGCTCTTCGGGCGCAAGTTGGGCCAGGAGATGGCCATCTGTGGCAGCGATACTCTTCCATTTCCTCACTTTCTTCAAGAGAGACTTGTAGGGAATCTCACCGTCCTGCTGTAGAACCATCTCAGCATAGCCATTCCGCGACGAAAAAAGAGCGTGAAAGGCTTCCATCACAGCCTTGTTCTCGACAAGCGTGCTGTTTTCAGGCTCGATGTTGAGCCAGTAAAAAAGGACATCGCGGATGACGCACTTCCGCAGACCCGGTGCCAGCTTGTTCAACGTCTTCTTCGCATCGGGGTGCACCAACTGAGCAGAAACCAGAAACATGTCCCTAAATGCCTGCGCACTCGTCTTACGGAGCTCTGAGCATCCGGTCGTTTGCTGCCTACCGCGGTTCTCACTGCGGGTGTTCCATCTACAAAAGAACGACCTCATCTGACGGACTTGGAAGTCGACCGGGAGTATGCCGTCCTTGAATTGCTCTTCGAGATAGTCGCTACCGAGCTTGTCCGGGTCCAGTAAGTCCGGTAGCGTCCACAACCTCCCTTCTCCTTCATTTCGTACCTCCGCTGATGCCGGATCGTTGTCTTCCTCCTCTTCGGCTGGCGCTCTCGGGTGGCCAATGCGAAGAAACTTGGAGAATGGCTGTGGTATATCCTCTATGACGAAGCTGTCATCTTTTGTGACGAACCGTAGCAGAGACGTAATGTCGTCGAGAGTCAGGGGGGAATATGAGAAGGAGATCCACTGCAGGAGCGCTGCGACAGCGCCGCGATTCTCGGTGGCCGTGCGTTGGTAGCATTCATCTACCATGCTCTCATAGAGTGCGTCGATGTCCACTGGCGCTGGTTTCTTCATGTCCTGCAACACCGCTCCCTCGCGGGCCAGTATGCTATACCGGTGGAGCATGTGTTCTGCATACAGCATGTCTGTAAGATGAGTTAGGAAAAGGAGAGATGAGCAGAGACAGGGGAAGACAGGGTTGCCGACAAAGGGAAAGGGGAGAAGAACGCTGTTCCATTTCATAGACTCACTCGGTGCGACTTCCTCAACCTTTTCTGTAATCCTCTGCTTGACATAGCGACTGAACCTCTTTAGGCCATCGAGTCCGTTTACACGATCCCACGCCAAAGCTTTGATGTCGGGCAGTTGCTTCTGCTTATCCATGGCAACTTGTGGCCATGTAGTCCCAGCCTCTCCAGCGTTGATTTTTAGTGTACCAGGCTGGGACGTGAAGCAGACATGGATTCGTAATCCCCTATTCACAACAGCGTCAAGAAAGGCGGCGAGTGAGTCAACCTCGTCCTGTTCCAGTTCATCGATGCCGTCAAAAACAAGAAAGAGACGTCGCTTGGACCTGCTATCAAACACCGGCGCAAGGAGCTCGTTCAGCAGGTCTTCCCACTCGGTAACGTCGACCTCTTCGCTCCCGAGTTTTCGACAACAGAGTTCCCTGTGGATTAGCTTACAAGCACTAGTGCTTTGTTCAGATACCTGGTATACGACCGAGGCAACGGCTTTGTTGAAGTCAGCCAGGCTCTCCCGGTTGTCCCGGAAATAAAAGTGCGCCACGCAGTTGTCGTCCTTCTCATCAGGGCCTTCTCGGAGCTTCGAGCACAGATGGTCGTAGATGGCGGCTGCGAGATGGCCCTTCCCAGTCCCAGGCTCTCCAACAATGGACAGAAACGGGGACCGCGTCTCGCCCTGCTGACTGGACAGCCAGTCCGCCCATGCCTCCTCGGCAAAGAACCACGTACACGTACCAAGCACCATAGTCTCCTTGAGGATATGGTACTCTGTAATTCTGGCTTCCACGTTTCCGAGATAGGAGCAGATGATTTAGGTCAACGGCCTCGAGGTTGCGAGCTGCTCCTTCGTCCCCTTCCCCCTAGCCTGGCCGGTCTCGTCTTTGTCTCTCTTCCACTGCCATGCCGCAACCAGCTTGGCAATCTCATGAACTTCGTCTCTGATAGTGTTCAGCTGAACTGCCTGCTCTTCGAGCACGCGCGAGTGATGCTCCTGATTCTCCCGCAGCTCTTCATTCATCTTCTGCAGATTTTCGTTCATCTCCTGCAGATTCTCCGTGTTTCTCAAGATGGCGTCACGAGTGGCTTCCTTCAGACGGTCGAGCGTCTTGTCCATGTGCCGCCGCGCCTCTTTAAGATCGCTGTCTTCTCCCTTTACCAACGTGGAAGCCCATTTCTCTGTAATGCTGAGCATTCTTTCGTGTTATAGGAAAGAAGAGAGGGGTTGTCTTACTAAATCTGCCAAGGACGATATACTTGGTTGCGATGCCGCTCATAGATAAAAAGGCAGTAAAAACATCCATCAGGCAGTTGTGGTAAGGCTTTGAGTTCGGTATCCTCTTCTCAATGATAACGATACGACCAAGAAAGCTTTTCATATCTTCAAAAAAAGTCGACGACCATATCAAAGTCACTCGAGACGTCATGACATGCCTACATTCGTTCTCGCATCGCGATCCGTGAGACTCCGTGGCCAGGAAGGGAAGAGCGATGTACTAAAGAATATGTACTCACGGTGATCATACAAGTCAACGCTGCGCCGATAGCTGCAGCCGGGGGGAAGGCCGTTGTGGCTGCCATGGCAAGCTGCTGCGTGCCCCGTTTGATGAACTCTAGGTTGTCTCTCAAGAGCGATCGCAGCTTGTCGACCTTGTTCTTGCTGTGGCGGAATTTTCGAAACTTCTCCATCTCTTTGGAGGCAAAATCAGCGATCTCCTTTACGTTGCCATATTCTGCTTGTAGATTGGTGCCGACACTTCTTTGGTAGTCCAGAAGGGCCTCATTCCATAGGTCCACCAAGTCGCGCCTATCGCCTTGCAACTCTCCCCAGAGAATGTCATTCGGACTTTTGGGTGTCTGAGCACTTTTGGACAAAGCGACTGCCATGGCGGTAATGCGGGAGGCGGTTGGACCATATCTTGCCTGGCGATGCTATCCTGGGTATTATACTACGTGGGTGGGCAGCGATGAAGCCTTATTTATTCTGGAGTTTCGGGATAAGGTTGCGTCTGAAAATATCAGGCATGAATGCATGACTGTAGATACTTGGCATTTCAGGTAGATATTACCGCTCTGGGTTTATATAACTAAAGTAGGCTTATTGATTCCCAATACCTAGCATACCTGACAGAGAGCAACTCTAATCGTGCACTAGGATATTATTAGTGGTAAACTTGAACCCATACATCAGTTGCGAGCGAAGGTGACTCTTTCGACCTCAAAACACCTGGATCACATTGAGCTCGCAGGAATTTACTAGATCAATACTAATTAACAAGGAGTTCTCCAGGTGCCCCCTCACTTGACAAAGCTCAGTTTATAGAGGCCCGAGCCTGAAAGGTTTCAAGCCTCCATTAGCAAATAAGAGATGTTTAACTGAGATGAAAGCCTACTAGACATAACGTTGGTGTTTCTATGGTGATTTAGACGGAGTTGTGAAGAGGAGGTACGTACCGACAGACGGAGTCAAGATCCGATCGATCCCGAAACCGATTCCTCCGATGTATAGCCGCCGGGTCCGAACTGATCCCCTTTGGGGCCTGCAATTCCAGGCAGGCACGACGGAGGTCCGAATTCTCGAAGCGCAGCTCGGCAAAGCCTCCATCTCAACGAGCGACACCTTAAACATCCACCCATTGCCCTCCGTTCACCACCCAATTCGCCCATCCCGGTCTCATCCACTCATTCACAATGGCTGGCGTCGCTTACTACACCATTGCCGGCAAGCAGGTCGGCGGTCACTACGTTGGTCCTCCCTCAATTGGAATCCCCCGCTACAAATCCTCCGAGAAACTGACCTCGAATCTCTTCCGCAGCTGGCCATGGCCTGGTTGGCCTCCCTCTACGCCGGCGTCAAGTATGCCACCTCTGGCAGCTCCAGCAAGCCCAGCGCCACCGCCGCTCCCCCGATCAACGCCTCCAGCTCCGACGAGGCCGACTTCATCAAGTGCGCGAATTCAGCTTCAGGTTCGCTGGCGGTTCCCTCGGCTAACCGGAGTGCAGGAACTTCCTCGAGCAGCAGGACAAGAAGAACTAAGCGGCGGCCGGATAGAGGACGACGGTCTTGCGGTTTTGCGGACGCGGTGTATATTTACCAGTCATGGAGACATGAGCTGTTCATCGAGCCGGACAGCCGATTTCAGATACCAACAAAAGCCGAGTCAGCCATTGGCGGCATAACGATGTCAGAATTTCCATCAGCTTCATTGCAGTGACTTTCGAGAATGTGTCTACCCGATAATCTCCTACTGCCGGTGTCAGACAGTTTGCGTTGTGTTCCACGGATTGTTCTTGGTTCAAGGGCGGATTCGGCGACCAGTGAAACTAGAGGCTTAGAGAACACAGCACAACACCCAGTGACCTCTTCCCATTGCCCAATGGCACCCCAAGGAAGCTAAGAAGAACCTCCAAAACATGACAGGATTGAATCATCACAGCGTCTGGATACGGCTGGACGGATTCTGGCCTAATGGCAAGACTGCAGCCTACACTATCAAGTGATAGCTTGGCTTCCTCCCAGTAACCCAACTCTGGAATCTCACATTGAAATACGAGCATTTCCAAGGCCAATGGCCTCCCAAGCTTCATCAGCCTTTCATCCGACACTGGCATCAGCCCAAAGAAAAGCTTGGCCAACTTACTCTATCAGGAGCATCAGGTCCGTAGCCCATAATATGTGGAATGCCTTGATCATATCGGTAGTGTGGTTTCTACCACAGACCAATTGATTATTCCGGTCTAGAACAGGCAGTGTACCGGTAGATCGAGAGGGCAAAGATGTTGAGACAACCCTTGGACAATGCGTGATAAGGCCGTATCATCTTGGCAACAAGCGAATTTTTGAAGTGACTCCCTTTCATCGACGATCGGGGGTCATCCAGTTGAATACCACCGTTCTCATTTGCATCAGGTAGTCACAGTTCTATTTACCATGGTAAGGCCCCAACAAGCACCCAGAATTGAGGCCAATCGCTAAAGTTCCCCTCTCGGCGCCTGTTGAGCTGAAGAGGTGAAGAGATAGCATTATTATCACCAGAGATGTCTCTCGCCTGCCCATGTAAATGTTGTCATTCCCTGATAAGGATAATGATATGCCAGTATATCACAAGACATACAGCTAGTTATACCCGTCCCATATAAGCAACGCCAGTTCAGAGCAGAGATTCTTTTCCACAAGCTCCATAACTCTCGAATCCAACCTCTTTGGCCCCAATATACGAAAAAAAAACAAGGAGAAGTAATTCCATGCCTGGTGTTCCTGTCAAGGAGTTCGGCGGTTGGTGTTTGACGGTGAGTTCTTGAAGGGCCTAGCTGCAAAAAACACATGATCGAGCTGGGAACTAGGAACCGCGAGTCGACTGCCCCAGCGATATTAGAGGATACTAACGTTAGTCGTCACCCGAGGAAGGGAGTTAATGTTAGACTTGCCATAACTATCAGTGGCTTATCCTAAGTGAACTTGGCATGTGTCTCTTGGTTGATGCCAGCGTAGTTGCTGAGGCAGTAGAGCGACGTAAGCCTGGCGAGCTTGAACGGTTTTCACGCAGCTCTTGTTCACTGAGCACATACTGATAAGGTCTTCAAAGGCTTCTGAGCCCAAAACATGTACGTCCTCCCCCATCTGCCTCACTTATCAGTTTTGAGTCTGGTGAACCGTGAGCTCGTCTTCCTGGTTTATGGTCACCCTATACGTCGTGTCACGTATGGCCTCGGGAGCCAATTATAACATTCCAAGGAAGATGGGAGTGTCTCCCCTGTTGCTAATTTTCATGATAATCAATAGAATCCGTATTGCCAGCAGAAACGTCTATCAAGGTCTGCCATTCCTATATCCACGCTCCTTTGGTTGACAAACTCCTTGCGTCGGGGGGCTTAGGAGTGATCATCACCCACTGTGAGCCCACCGAGAGCAAAGGCAAGAACGTCATGGCAAGTAGAGATAGGTCCAGGGGAAGAAGTGCTTGCATTCAAATCTCACAACATCTTTCATTCTGCGGAGAAGTGGGGAATATTTTGTTCTTCAGTCTCAACGTCTACCCCATAGCTCGATATCGTTCTATAAGATGGCCGCATTAACATTCCTGAGCAAGGAAGAAGGTGGAGAGATGGTTCAAGCTATGGTCTAGAACCTGGTTAAAAAAGCCACTACTAATAGTGTCATCCGTTTCGTGCGGGTCTAGTTTGTCCTTGCTGACGATCCCCTCAAGGACCACACACACCAGTCGTTGAGTAGATCTGCTAATATAAGGCCTTTTATTACTCCGATGCCTTGAACTCCTGATACAATGCTTATTCTTTAGTAAAGTGAAAACAGTCAGCCACATACTCCAGAGATGCTTGTCCTGTCCGACCAAGTTGCCAGATCCTCAGCGCCGTCATGACAACCATGGTGCCCCATCGCTCTCCCAGGTTCTCGTAGCCGCCTTCGAATTCGATTCTACACGTCTTCCACGCCGCTTCCTTCCACGACGCCGTCGCGAGGTACCCTTCTTGGCCCGGTAACGATTCCCCAACACGATACAACCTGAATTGGTGGGGATATTTGGGATCAGTTATCACATCCGCTGAGACCATTCGCCATTCAAACTCCTCGCGCAAATACGACGTCCCTTGAACCGTTTCTCGCTTTGTCTCGATCTCCCATCTGAAATGGACCACCTCCTCGTTTTCCGCTAGCCCAGTGTACATAATCTCCGTCACGACTTTGGCTTCGTCTTCCAACCAAGGCGGCGCAGAGACGTTGACAACGCTCTCCAGGTTGCTAGGTTGATCGCAGGAATCCCGTAACGCATCTCCAGCGGCCGCCAGTATAGGGTCCTTGCCTGTGGTTCCGTTATGTAGCATCAGGCAGGGCCCGGCGCCGGGCCCACGGCCAAGCAGACCAGAGTACTCTGAGACGGCAAACATCTTTGGGGTAGCTTCATCACCGATAAAGAAGATCCGCCACTTGTTCCACTGCCAGGAAACCTTGAGCATGCGCGGTATAGGACGGTAGGGCGTCCTGACACACTCGCTCACCAGGGTTTGGCTTGAGGACATTTGAGAACCGGTGTCGGCCCTGGAGGCGCTTGGGGCCAGTGATGAGACGGCCGTGGAAGAGCCAGAGGCTATTCCTCCAGTGTAAGGTGGTGGGGGATCATCCTGACTGCCAGCATAAGTGGACGCGTCCAGGCTTGCCAGCTCGGCGTTGTTCATGATGAGGGAGGCCTTGGCTTGGCCAGAGTCTCTAATGAGATTGAGGGAGGCTATGAGCTGAAAAGAACAGGCGTTTCGTCGCGGCTGCTCCCAAAACACTGGATTATTTGACGTCCATCATGCTGAAGGGAGGTGAGAAGAGATGGGACGGAGGAATGAATGTGTAAGGGGCAAGATGCTGACGGAACGGACGAACTGGAGCAAAAGCATGCTCTCCCGTGCGTCCTGTAGGTGCTAAAGATTAGGTGCTTAGACCACCCGCATTTAGGGGCGTCGGCCACTCGGAATAGCGTGTTCAGCGCGGGGAACAGTCTGCCCGGCGATCCGGGCTACAGTGGAATCTTCCCCTAGAGCCTCCGGGGTCGCCGGTCGCCGTTGGCTCCCCTTCGAGGCAATGGATCGACATGATCCCGGGACTCTGGGCTGTCCAGGGATAAGCTCATCTCGTGTAGAGCGATAAGCTCTCCACTGTGCGCTCCTTCGCGTGGCAACGTTACTGGCGAAACCCGAGCCCCTGGGACGACCGCGGTGTCTCAAATGAGCTTCTTTCGTTAGGCTATCGCCTATCTTTCATGGATCTAGTAATGTGTAAACCAAATTTGTGACAAGGTTAAACCTTACTTTGTTCATGTTAGACCCAACCTGTACGACGAATTGGTCGAGATAAGCTCCAAGGTTGTCAGAGGGGGTCTCATCAAGATGCTGACCCGAGGGGGCGATCTTGACCAAGTAAGACACAACTACGCCGACCTTTTTGCACTTGCCTAGGCACCCAGACTAAGGAAAAAAAGACATACTGTAGGTTAGCAACGGGACCTTTGCCGGGCTATGGAGACATAACTTAGAGTAAAATAACTAAAGTATACTCTAAAGTTTATAAATGATAGATTTATAATCATAAGCTTTTTATGTTGTGATTTTGCAGATTAAAAAGGCAGAGTGCTTGCGAAATATGCTATTTTTTCTCGAACTACTAGCCTAGCTACTGCAGAGTTTTAATGGAATCAATCTGTCCATCAAGTTCGAAAATACCATGTTCCAGATTGCTGCAAACCCAGCATCAAGGGCAAGATGCTGTCACACAACAGCGTTGGAACACGAAATGGCTAACCTAGAGGGGCTCCAAGGCAACTTGCAATTCAGACAACTCATAGCCACGACCAATGGCCCTCAACGCGCTTTCTGTAAATATTCCTGCATGACGATTCTTTTTACAGATAACATGCTAAGAGGATAGTCAGAATGACATGAATCAATGTGACCGACTCCGCCCTCGTGCATTTTAACGACAAGCCGCTGTCAAATAGCAGACGATGTCACACAACCTCACATCAATGCCATTCTTGGCATACATAATAGTAGAGGTAAGGAATAATCTTTCATGGTTCTAGTTAACCTACTAAAAATCTCATAACGCATTGCAGACACCTTCGTCGCAATGCCTTTTCTCGCTGTTGCAAACAGGTTATAACTAGTCAGTCTTCTTCTGACTCTTGCTGCCAAAAATGGCCTTCTTAAGATTGGGAACTCCCATTGCCCACAAGACAAGATCCTAGCACTTGTCAGTAACTTCATTATCCCGATAGCTGGGGATCCCACCGTTGCAGTGTTCCATAGAACCTTGGATGCAAACCAGGTGGCGAATGTGCCGTAGCCGACCCATTGCGATGTGGTCGGGGATGTCTTTAGCACGTTATTAATCACACTTCGCGCATACTCCTCGGGAGGTGCTATATGGTATTAGTGGGCGAAGACTTGAGATTAAGGATGACTGACTCGGCTGTAAGGTCGTATTGGCCTCGCCCTTCATCCATGGACCGAGAGCTTCTCGGCCAGGATAGTAGGGCGAGGTTTCGGGGAGCTCTGTTTCCTCTGCATGTGCAAAGAAGCCAGTCTTGATTCCTCCAGTAACTACCTGCACATACTTAGCTTGGTTCGACAGCCCCCCATGTGAAGAAGCTTACATGCACCACTTTCACATCAAAGGGAGCGAACTCAACGCGCATCTGCCGTGAAAGATGCTCCAGTGCCGCCTTGCTGATATTGTAGATACCTTCGAACGGGATTGGGAGTCTTCCAGCCACCGAGCCAATGTTGACAATAGTTCCTTTGGAAGCAATCAGCAAAGGGCTGAATGCCTGGGTCAGTTCCAACACGGCCCAGACGTTGACATCGAACATGGCTTTCGCTGGAGTCATATCTGCATCCAGCAGAGACGCCATATAGCCTGAAGACAATTAAAATTTGTTTCTGAATGTGATATTAGTTGATAATACGAACCAACACCCGAATTGTTAACGAGGATATCCAGTTTTCCTCCCGTGGCCTCAGCCACTTTCTCGACGGCCCTCTTGATCGAGTCCGAGTCTGTCACCTCAAGTAACACAATATCCAGGCCCATCTCTTTGAGATGTTCAACCTTGGCAGGACTTCGAGCCGTCGCAAAGACTCGAAATCCTCTGCTGTGGAGTTCTCGTGCGAGGTAGTCTCCAATGCCACCCTTGCTAGTGCCCGTTACGAGGGCCGTCTTTTGGGAAGACATTGTTGCAGATCGCTGCAAATCTATGCAAGAGCTGGTTGAAGCAGTAGGCTATCAACCCTGTGGGAGACTGCAGGCCAAGAATTTCCTTCAGAGAATGGGAGACGAGTCTCCATCGCTCGGGGCAGAGGAATGCAGGTTATTTACCCGCACACATTCCAGATCCACATGTCAGGTATAGGGGTTGCAACAACACAAGAACAGGGAACCCCGCTGGAAACGACTTGCCTCGGGGAGCTCAGAAATGCAGGGTTTTAACTATGCCTGGGGCCTAGAACATATTCGGTCACGGCCACCATCTCAAACGCGGGTTGGCCGGATTAGTTGCGACGCTCGACGACATGGTTCGAGCGAGTAAGAAATGTGATCCTACCGGGCAAATATTTTGCGAGCAAGTCCTTCTCACTCATGTAGTAATTAGAACGAGAATGAACAAGCCATCTTCTGACCAAGTGCACATTTGTATCCAAGGGGTGGGTAAGGCGGCTTCATATGTGATCCTTGCAGAAGCCCGTCACCAGAGTCTCCTTCGGCAGAAACGGTTGATGGATGGGTTGATCCCACCCCTGCCGCGCTAAGGAACCCACCCCGCTGCGAGCAATATTCGGTGAGGCTCCTGAAATCGTGACATGCTTAGTTGGAAAGCATCAAGACTAGGGCAACATAGTAGTTTATCGAGGCGCCCCGAGGGTTTGCCATGACTGGGACATGTGCTATTACTCACATGTGCAAATGGATCCGATCGTGATGCTTCTTTTTGTTTTCGTAGACTTGGCCATCGGCTGCCATGCCGCCTTGCATCGGCAGCCACGATCTCAGTTCGTGGCCATCACGTGCTGGCATAATGCTCCTGCCGAATTGCATTCGGCTGAAATCCAAGTCACGTGTGGCACAATCCTCCACCCCACGCCATCGACATTCTTCTCTCTCCCTAATTGAAACATGCCACGGTAAACGCACGTCCGGATACTGCGATAGCCCCTCCCTCAATCTTCCCAAAATTGATAACCCACACCTGAAGGTGATCGCTGTCCTGGGCATGTCAGCTACCACCGACCCGGCCCTCGCCCCGGACCTCTCGCCCGTCTCCCAGGTTGCGCAGGTCGGTACTGTTGATCACCTCGAGCCCGTTGCGCAGGTCGCGACGACGCCCAAGGAGAGGCATTCCCTCACCCTCGACCAACGTCGCGCCCTGCGCCGCTGGGCTAACGGGCAGACTATCCGTCCTTCTCACAAGGCCTGCATAGAGTGGTTCTACTCGCAGTACGGCCAGCAGATCAGCCAGTCCACCGTCTCGCATTCGCTGTCGCCAAAGTACTCGCGCCTGGATAGTGACAATCCCCAGCTGTCTGGCTCGCGGCTGCGATACGGGAATTGGCCCGACGTCGAGAAGCTCGTCCTCATCTGGTACCAGCAAGTCCAAGCATCTGGTCGTCAGCCGACCAACGAAGAACTGGGCGAGAAGGCCAAGTCCATCTTCAACCAGCTTCCGCGATACAAAGATGAGAACCCGCCCGAGTTTTCTCCCGGTTGGATTCACCGATTCAAGAAACGTTACGGTCTCTTGATCCGAAGGCAGCGCCGCCACGGCGACGGAGGTATGAACCCGGCTGAAGACATCGCGTACCTGGCGGACTGCATTCCCCGCTTCATGAACATTGCATCCGAGACCAGCCCTGCCGCCATTCGAGAGGAAGTTCTTCGTGTTGTCGGTATCGAGCCTAGCCTCAACACGTGTGCGCTTGCTCGCGACGAGATCGTTCGGAGAATCACCAGTCCTCAACCACCACCACCGCCTCCTCCAATGGTTGCTCCCGACCCGCCCTCTATCCCTCCACCACAGCCGGACCAACCCATCTACGCAGACGATGACCCCGAGGTGGTGCTGCAGAATGCCCTGCGCCAGCTTCAACAGGAAGAACAGGCTGCCGAGGAGCAGGCTGCGGCGGTACGCGAGGAGCGCGAACGAGCAGAGAGAGCCGGACTCCCACCACCCGGCATCATCACCACGCCTGGTGGGCGTGCTTCATCTGTCCACCGCTACACGTCGACACCAGCCCACGACCTGAGTACAGACCTAACTCTGACTCCGATCAACTCAGAGGGACCCATCGCGCGCGATGATCGACCCGTGCGATGTCCTTTCTGCGTCAACCAACGGATGCTACGATCCATCAAGGAGGCCGTCGAGCATCTGTCCACGCACGTTGTTGTTTGATGAATGCTTCATGTCGGGCACATACCCATCGGATTTGTTACATAGGAGGGCTTGAGTCGATGTTCAAGGCCCAGGAGTTGAAACGGATGGCATAGGGGGAGTTTGCGGGAACACTCACGATTGAACGGATATACCTTTGCTTTTCACGACAGACAACTGTTTTAATACCAATACCTCGTTTAACACGATCTTCTGCATCCTTCCCTCTCTCTCTTGTGGAATATGTGGTTAATATAGTCTACGGTACCTAATCACATCGCGCCTGATCTAGTCATAACAACCCGCTCGCTTTCAACGCCTTCATAACTGCATCGTTTTCCTTCTCTGCCTTGGTTCTGTGTTTCTTATGGTCCCCTGGATTGATATAGTTGACCCAGAACTTGAGGCCCTCGAGTCCCTCCTCACGACACAGCTCCCCTCGCTCCTCTGCCATGAGCAGCTCTTCCTCAGCAACACCAAGACTCCAGCCGAAGCGCTCGGCAGCTTCTTGAGCAGTCACGCCTCGACCAAACACCTGCCAGTCCCAGGGCACCTCGCGATCTGGAGGAAACTCGTGTAGGTCTTGCAGCCATGCAAGGATGGCCCTGACGGTGGTCCCGTCCGTGCGGTCACGACTCTGGACCACCATAACACCGCTGCGAAAGGTGCGTAGGCGGACGGGAAGCTTGAGCTTGCTCCAAAGTCTGGCGGCTTTCTCAAAGTCCGCCGGGCTGACGAGCTCAACGCCGCCGCGGGCTCTGTTGAACATGGCCCATAAGTCGACGAGCGTGATGATACCGCCTGCTTTTTTGAGGACGCCCCTCGAGTCATCAGTGAGAAACTCTGCCAAGTTCCTCGACAGTTCTGATAGATAAAGAGACTCGGAGCTGCCGCCACCAACGATGTCCTTTGTTGTGATGAGGCCCAGCTGACTTGCCGACTCCGCCAAGATGGCGTTTTCCTCCGCCGATGCGTTTCCCTGGCCATTATTTGTCTGCCTTGCGAAACGCTCGGCGAGGGCAATCACCTCCTTGGCGGATGACATGAGGGCCTCCAAATCCTCAAAGGCGCTGCCGATCAGCAGTTCGTTGTTCTTTCGCATATTCAAGCCCAACTGTTCCAGACCGGCAATGCCCACCCCCTTTGTTCTTCCTGTTGATGCCCCGGTTCCCGAGTCAGGACTGGTTGCTTCATCCACCATTTGATTACTCTTTGGAGCTGGAGGCGCATCCTGGAGCAGCCACTTGCGCTGTGTCATGGACCCCTTTAGCCGTTCATAGAAGATCTTTTCGCCTCCCCTTCGAAAAGAGAGCTTAACACATTCGTATGCGTCAGTCCCGCCCTTGCCGCCCTTGCTTTGGTCAAGGGTGGGACCCGGAGAATCAATCCTCGTTGCATCAGACGTTGAACTTTGCTGGATAGCTGATGGGATATCCTGAGAGATGAGGGGGGCACCGCACATCTCGCAGGACATCAGTGAGGGGTGGTTCGAAAAGGTGCACCGTGGGCATGGGAACGAAGCAGATGAATCCGAGCCATTTGGAGTATCCAGTAAATTGGATGTTGGTGTTTGATCTAAATTCTCGGACAAAGGTCGAGAATCAGACGGCCCTGGCCGTAAAGGGAGAGGGGAGGCGAGAGCCGGAGATGGAGCTGTACGGTTATTTGCACCAGATATGGCTGCCTTTAAAACATGAGTTAAAGTTGGTTTGATTCCACACGCAAGGCATGGCGGAAGAGGAGTATGGGCGTTGGCGGTAGTCGGATCAAAGTTGGAGGGGACGGGGTTAGAGAAACTGCATATTGTGCAGACCCATGTCGCACTCTTGGCAGCCGGTGGCTCCGGGGGTGGCCGATAACCGCTTTCTGAATGCCCTGGAGACCCAGAGACATTCCTGACCGAGCTGGAGGCATTTGAGATGGCGCGGCTATGGTAGGATGCTCGCTTGGGAGGCTTCGGGAACAAAGTCACCTTGGCTGATGACTTGAGAAAGCCGGCGTAGAACTCGTAACGGTCCACATCCTTCAGGTCCAACGCAACCGAGTTCGTACGAGGTTCCTTCTGATCGACGTAGCAAACACGATGCGAGGTTAAATAAACCTGTCCATTTTGCTGATTGGGAAGCTTGTACTTGCTGCCGTCATGTCAACGAGATTCGCTCACCGCGCCAACGAGCAACTTACCCCTCATACAAGCCAACGTTATCCTGAACAAATAGAAGCACCTCATCTGTCAGATACGAGGGCCTTAAAGCAGTAGTAAGATCGATGTGTTTTAAAAACATCCGTCATATGGAAACAACGTTGAGTGGTAGATGTGAACTTGGTTGGCTGTTGGGATGAGCGATGATGCAAGTGGGGGGTAGTCTTGTATCAAAGGGAACTAGTTGATAGAAATTCGAGGTTTGTAAATGCCAAGTCAAGTCTCAAATTATGAGAAATACTTCGTCTTCGTCTGTATCAAGTTAAGGTGTGATCGAGAGTTCAAGTACTCGTGATGTTGAGTGGTATCTGCTGTAGAGGACGTAGGCATCGGTCGGCCCCTCGAAGTCGCCGGCCCCACATGCAGCCATGAATCGTGGAGGGCACGAGGCCAGACGCCGCGGTTTTTCCGACAGATCACGGGACTTTACCGCCACCGTCACGGGTAGTTGCACCACGAAAATGCCTCCGCTTTCTTCCCAACGACCATCACCGCCCAAGCTGCTGTTCTGCCATCTACAACTTGAACTCCAGCATCGTCTTTCTCCCCAGCCCATCTTGTAAAACTAACCCCTTCCTCCGCTAGCCTTTCGACACCATGATGCCAAGTTGGCCAGCGGCGCAGACAGCGCCGAGCGTCACGCAGCAAACCGCCCCAGGCAACTATGCGTATCCAACAAGTGAGTCCGCCCTTCGGCCGTTCGCCAAACACACTCCTGGTACGGCGATGCTGACTCCTGTCACAGATCCTGCCTTCATCCCCGTTCCCGTCCGCCAGGGATTTGGTCAATACGGAGCACCAGCAGCTCCCTACGCCGGATACGTGCCTCCACCGCCCCCCGTGCAACCCCAAATGTCTACTGCCTCGCCCGTGAATGGTGCAACCCCAGCACCCGAGCAAGCCAAGTCAAAAGTTGACTGGCCCGAATCTGTTCGGAGCTACGTCCAGCGATCCTTCCTCCCCCAGAATGACGACCCTTCCGTATCTCGAGCGGACATCGAAGCCAAGCTTAAGAGCACCATCGGTTCCGCTAAAGAGAACGACACACTCTACACCATCGACTGGGACAGCATGCCCCTTCCTCAAGCCCTAGTCAGGGCCGAACGTGAAGCCGAAATAAAGCGCAGCATGCATTCCTCCCCATCCCATATCCGCGAGCCCCTGAATCCTAAGAAGAGGAAATCTGCCGATTTTGCAAATGATGACAACTCTCAGCCCCCGTGGCGCTCTACTAACTCGCGATCTTCTCTCCAAGATCGCATCACCTACCCTTCACCCGAAAAGCGCGCCTCCTTGGACGAGTCACCCCCGAGATCAAGTAAGTTCCAGAAGGAAGCCAACAAGCGCAAGCGCCGGTTCGAGAACGAATACAAGGCGTTCAGATCGCCCAGCCCACCTCCACCATCATCTGGGCCCATCACCGGCACATGCGAAGTACTGGAGAAGAAGTATCTTCGTCTCACAGCCCCTCCAGTTCCATCCAAGGTCAGACCCGAACGTGTTCTGCGCCAGACCCTGGATCTTCTCAAGAAGAAATGGAAGAGGGAGAGCAACTACTCGTACATTTGTGATCAGTTCAAGTCGATGCGTCAAGACCTGACTGTGCAACATCTCAAGAACGACTTTACTGTTTCCGTCTATGAAATCCATGCCCGAATTGCCTTGGAGAAAGGGGATATCGGTGAGTATAATCAATGTCAGACCCAGCTGCGATCACTGTATGCTCTGGGCCTGAAGGGCAACCCCATTGAATTCAAGGCGTATCGTATCCTTTACTTTATCCACACTGCCAACCGAACCGGCCTGAACGACACCATGGCAGATCTAACCGCAGCAGAGAAGGAGGAGAAGCCGATCAAACATGCTTTGGAGGTGCGATCGTCTCTGGCGCTGGGGAACTATCACAAGTTCTTCCAGCTGTACCTGGACACGCCCAACATGGGCGCATACCTGATGGATATGTTTGTTGTCCGGGAGCGGCTTGCTGCTTTGTGCAACATTTGCAAAGCGTAAGTGACCCTTTGCCATTACTGATTCAACTGAACTGTACTAACTGTGACACAGATACAAGCCGGATGTCAAGCTCCGCTTCATCACTGAGGAACTCGGATTCGAGTCTGATGCTGATGCGGCCCAGTTTATCATCGACCACCAGGGTCAACATTTGCTGGAAGATCGAACGGACTACATCGCTTTCCTGACTGGCAAGGCCGGGCCCCTCTTTGAGGGTGCGCGATCGGCCGCGTTCCGAAAGGTTGATATCAAAGGCCAGATCTGAGCGTTTTCCTGTGCATTTCGTCTCGACTTCTTTTCCTCTTTTTTCTCTTGCGACTTTCTCAGGTGTCTTGCGGGCAGGATTTTTGCTATCGACATCAGCTCGACAAGACATGATGATGTCAGTCACTTGGATGACATCTCATTCATGTAGACACGACCACGGCATTTATACCCCGTTGCTTGCTTAGGCGGCATCGAAACGTTTTTTCGCTACTTCACGCCAGCTCGGAGAAGTATGCAGCTGACTGTTGACCTTGGTCTTGTCTCCTGCTGTCTACTCTAGGCTCGATCAATTAACCATAGCCTCCATACTAGCCCACAATGCTCATAACATCTGGAGGCAAAGCATTGTTTTGATGGATTACAAAAGTTGGATGGGTGCATTTTAGACACGACGGGATTGCATGGCGCGCAACGGAACAAAACTGAAGGCCAATCCCGGCATGGTTGGGACTGGTGGACAACGAATTACTGAGGTTGACGGCGTTCATATCTTGATGCCATAGCAGCTTGTATACTAGTCCCAATCATACGCAGGCAGAATTGGTTGCAGAGGCAGTGGCGTTTCATGGAGTCACGGTTCAGTTATTCCAGGTTCATAGCAATTGATTCTTTATTGACTTGAGTCTCCGATCACACTAATTGGTATTGCTGTGACCGATGAAAGAGATATAAGATTGTCTGCAACGAGCGATGAGTGGGGCTTTATAGGACGGAATTTTACTGCCATGTGAAGAGAATGTCCACCTAGCTCGCTGCCTCAGCTGGTAAGGGTTGGGATTGGTCTGGGGCTGACAATGTGCCCGGGCATCTACCCGCAGCTTGACTGCGCCGGTTCGAATCCAGGTAAAACTACTGATGCATTGCATGCAACTCACTGTGTTGCGCCCTCACGGGCACCCCCGGGAACGACTGCGTCGGACCCATCGACATCTGGCGCCTGACATTGACGGTCAGCGCCTCGCAAACAGCTTGTCTTGTGCTAGCCACTCGACTTGTGAGCTCACGCTCGTGAAACATTTACTGTTGAAATTACTGAGATTGGGGTCTTGGTAGTGCCCCACAATGCCTGTTCGTAACTTGGCGACCCTCAGTATGGACGGCTGACGCAGGAGGACATTCTCTTTTTGCATTTTTTGACACTTGAAGTTTATCATCACATCGCCCCCCCCACAACTCGATCTTTTTCCTTTTTCAACATCCCCTGAGGCTGTTGATATACTTGATACAACCTTTGAACGCCTGGCTCGCCCAGGCATTGATGCTCCTGTGACACTGCGGCTCATCTTGCCCACGGGACGGGAACGGATGCTTACGCATATTAAAGCAACATGGCGGACCCGGTTTCAAGTATACGGCAAAACAAGTGCCCGGGCATCCAGTGCTGTACGCACGAGGACACACATGATAGTGCATGAGGGCGCATTAATGAGGGCTACCCACGATGCTCTTTGTAACAACAACGTGGTGGTTAAATTGCCATCGTGGAAAAAGTCGCCTTCTAGATTGGGACACCGTGCTCCGGAGACCAGGGGCCAACGAACACCCCCCTGCCAAACAGACTTGTCTTCCACGAGGCAAAATACCCAGAGTGGGAAGGCCTCTCCAGCAGGGAGTGCCGCAGCGTCGGGATAGAGTAGGGAGCGGGATTAGCGGGTTCTTTGCGCAAAAAATTGTCTCGGTAAAGGGGGCTTGCGATGGTGAACATGGGGAGGTGATGGCGCCAACGTTGGGCTCTGTTAGCTGAACATGGGGTTTCTGGGAGTCAATGGCAAATGACCAAAGCCGGGCTTTGGAACATGCACATTGGGTCTCGGCGCTGGGCGTCTACGCGGGTGCATGAAAGAACGAGGTCGCATGTGGGAGGTCAGTGTTTTAGAACCCCCAATGGGAGGCAACCAAGAGAGTCAAGTTTTACGGACGGACAATTCATGATGGACGGACGGAGCCCGTCAAAAGACACGAGACGGGAGATTGACACTTGTAGATTAAATCCCAGGGAAGCGGTATCCGCAGAGGAGACGGCGTCCTTTCATGGGTTCAGCGGGGGACGCTTCCGGTGGCATAGACTGGACAGGGGATGGATCGACCTGATCGATGGAATGGGCCAGGATGCGAGATGAAGGCATTAAGTCATGTCGTAACAGAGTCGATTCCCAGCGTGAGTGAGGAGCGACAGTTGTGAAGATCACCATGTCGCCTGAAAGGGGGCATCATGTAGAACAACACGCGACATCCGCATGTAAGAAAAAGGTCGGCATTTGTCGGCATGAAAAGGCCCATCAACTTCCAGAACCTAGCACAGATGGCTCCCTCTCTCTCTCTCTGCTCATCATGGTGCCATTGAGTCAATGTCTCGGCGAGGGCTTTTCTTTACCTTTTGGGCTTGGATGGGATGGGGGGGGGGGGGCCGCCTGGGCTGAGTTGGCTCTTTAACCGCGTGCAGCAGCGCATTAGACACCACAGCAAGCGTCAGGTGGCTGTGTCTTGATGCGAGGTGTGTTGTGTGTCTTTGACGGGCAGAGTCGAGACTGGAATTTGAGCGACGTCATCTGTCTTTTGGGGACGGGATGCTATGCAGGTCCTTTGTCGATGATGCACATGAGAGGGAAGCCTAGAGATATCATGTGCAGTCTTTTTGAGGAGGCTTTCGTTGTAAGAAACAACCTCTGAGAGACGGACTCTCTTGACAGACATACCTCCATGCAATGCCATGCATGGTGGCCCCCTCCCCCTGGCTCCTGTAGATCCCTGCGCGTCGTGGGTTCGTCTGTTCTTCTAGGCCGGAAATTTCTCGATGAGCACAAGCATTTGGATTTTAGCGGCCCTCGGGTTGGGCTGCAAGAAAGACAAGAGGCAGAGCCCAGAGTCTGTGTGTATCTTTCCCGGAATCATGGATGCAAAGGTCAAAATCCACCATCCCTCCCTGGCTAATTTGCCCGCACACCCATGACCCGGGATGGGCGACCCAAGAATGGGACGAGGGGCCCAGGTCGAACCGGCTGGCCCGAGACGATTGGGCAAGGCCGCTGGATGTCATCCCATGTTTTGCTGCATCGCTGTGAGGGGCACTGCGATTTGATAGGTTGTAACTCGGTTCTGTATGTAGGAACAGGACAGACAGCGAATGCCCTCAAGGTCGAGCACCTCATGATTCCCGCGTAGAGTTTGTCTCTGTGGCTCGCGCGAGCCTGGCTAGGCTCTCAATGGTGTAATCAAATCAAATCAAAGATCCAGCCCGGACCAGTCGACGCCGCCGACGACAAGAGGTCCTAGCCAAGACGGGCTGAGGTTGAGCTCTCCAGCTGCGAGTCTAATGGCTTCCAACGGTCGACGAGCTGCTGCTCATAGACGCCATAGGCTGTTGGTGTCCAAATGCTGCAGCGCCCTTTGCTTTGCTGAGCTTCCTCCGCGACCCTTGCTCGTTGTTAGCTGTTGGGCTCGCCAAATGCTTGGAGCCGCTGATTGGAACCGCCGACGAGAGCCACGGGCCACTGACCACCATCCATTCATTCCCCGTCTAGACTCCTCATCTTATTGTCCTGTCCTGTCCTTTCCATTTTCCCTTCACCTCCACATTCATCTCATCCTTTTCCCTCTCCTTCGCTTTCACCCCCTCTCCCTCCGTCTCGTTCTTTCTTCTTCTTATCATACTCTTCAAAGGGTCCCCTTCTCGACAGCGACAACCTATCAATCCGCTGCCGCTATCATTCTAGACGCCGCTGGGCGAGCGCAAACAAAAACGACCTACGGAAAAGCCCCTCCATCCCATCCATCATCACCCCACCGCCGGCTCTCGACTCTTCTCTGGCGTTGGCCTGGGGGAAGATTTGCGCTTCGGCCGCCTACCTAATTATTGACACAATCCATTGAAACTTTGCCTCTCTTTTCTTCACCATTCTCCTCTTTTTTTTTTGTCTCCTACGCCTCGTGCTGTCTGTCGACAAGGCGCTGGAACATTGTTGATTCGATAAAGCGGCAAGGCGTGCACTGCGAGCGTTCTAGCCACGGATTCGACTGCGGTCTTGTTTCCAAGGACGACGAAGAAACAACTTATAAAAAAAACGCCAAACGACATAGCGGAAACAGTTGTGGATTTGTTCGTCATTTGTTGATTGCGGCGAGCAACGAATCGAAAAGTCAACATCGGCATTTCACGATCCCTCAAAATCGTCCCTCATTTTCCCACCATCACTAACTTCTCCAACTGTCGACAACTTTTTTTTTTATCGCCCGTCCCCACCCCCTCCAACTTCTTCCACGGTCGTTTCCATCTCCCGCCGTTGCGCGCCCGGGTGCTCCATCGCTCCACTTGCACTTGCGACTCCCTGGTCTCTTTCTGGGCACCAGCTTCTCTTTTTCGCCCCCCCTCCCCCTGGCGTTGTTGCCTCACGGCGGCGTGTGTGTGTGTGTGCGTGTGCGTGTGTGTGCGACCCCAGTCACTCACTGTAAGGTACCTTGCCTTGCCTGCCTCCTGCCTGTACCCAACCTTGCGCCAGCCGCCAACGGTGCCGCTGCGCTCAGCTGGGCCTAGTGGTAAGGTATTTTGCAGCCCCCCCGGCTGGCAGTGCGTGCGTCCCTCTTACAAGTCCCAGTGGTAGCACCAGCTTAAGGTAGCCCGCCTGCTCTGCCCAACTGCCTGCAGGTGGTCTCGCGATTTTGGTCCTTTTTTCCAACCTACGCCTCCGAGCGACGACTCACAACTTCCCAACTCGCAACTGCCCGGGAGGCACCCCGTTACACAAACATGAAGGTTCGTCATCGCCCCTTCCCTTTGGTCGCTCCTGCCCAAATGGCAAAGCTCATCCCTTGCTCTTTACTGCCCTGGATGCCTTCCATTTCCATCCATGCCGTCGCTCTTTACTCCGATCTTCCCTCTGCCTTGCAAGGCACCTTCCTCACTGACTCTGCTTTCCTGCCTGCGTCCCCTCCCCCGCCAACCACCTTGAGCTACCTCTTCCTTTGCCGTCATCGTTTGCGCCAGTCTCTCTTTGGCGACTCAGTAATAGCCAAGGCTCGACGCTAACCGCCATGCGCTTGGCACAGGCTCTTCGAAGATCGATCAAAGGCGACAAGGAGAAGGGAGCCATCGCTCCCAAATCGGCCGTCGCTATCGTCCCTCCTAAGAAGGTTGGTCCCTCCAGCCCCCCTCGCATCTCACATCTGTGCCCGACCATCTATGCGAATATCGAATGTCTCGCCCGTTTCCCCATGACGCTTAGCCACATCCAGCCCCGCCATGATCCCCCACGGCAACCGCAAACCCATTGAGTTCAGGCGCTGATGCCCAACCGAATCGCAGGTAATCCGAGCGCTCTACGACTACGAGGCACGATCAAGCCAGGAACTTAGCTTCTCTAGAGGAGACTTCTTCCACGTTATCGGACGCGAGAACGACCAGGACTGGTACGAGGCCTGCAACCCAGCTCTTCCCGACGCGCGCGGCCTTGTCCCTGTTACCTTCTTTCAGGCTCTCGGCCGCACCGAGCGTGATAGTGCGCAGTCCGACGGTGGCCAGCCTCCTATGCCGACAAAGAACCCCGACCACGATTCCGGATATAGCGAAGCTCCCCCGATGCAACCTGCAGCACAGCCCGCCGCGCAGCCCGCGCCGGCGGCCTCCATGCCTCCAAATCACCGCGCTTCCAAGTCGATTGGAAAGACGGGAGCTATGGTCTACGGAATTGTCATGTACGACTTTGCTGCGGAGAGGGCAGATGAGTTGGAGGCCAAGGCTGGTGAGGCCATTATCGTCATTGCGCAGTCGAACCCAGAGTGGTTTGTGGCCAAGCCGATCGGTCGGTTGGGTGGCCCTGGACTGATCCCGGTTTCCTTCGTCGAGATTCGAGACATGGCAAGCGACAAGGCGATTGTGAACCCATCTGAGGCCATCAAGCGTGCCGGTGTTCCCAAGGTGGAAGAGTGGAAGAAGATGGCGGCCGAATATAAGAACAGTAGCATCACTCTGGGCAAGTTCGAGGGCGGCAACCCCGGACAACCTGGGCAGCCGATTGAGCAGGGCATGGAGCGCATGAGCCTCCAGCAGCACGGCCGACAGAGCTCCCAGAATGGATCGGTAAGTGCCTCGAATGCGCAACACTCTCGATCGACTGACTAACTCTTGAACAGCCAGGATTTGCGAATCAGGCCCGAACTTCACAGCAAGCACAAAACCATTACATTCCGAAACCCGCCGCTCCACTTCAGGCACCACTCCAAGCACGGATACCACGATACTGTTTTGCCGAAGATAAGTACTGGTTCGTTATCGAGGCTATGCTGGAGGATGGTCGACAATGGGAGCTGTCGCGCTATTACGAGGACTTTTACGATTTCCAGATCGCTCTTCTCACCGAGTTCCCAGCCGAGGCCGGTAACACAGGAACACAAAAGCGCACGCTGCCGTACATGCCCGGACCCGTTAACTACGTGACGGATGCAATCACAGAAGGCCGCCTCCATAACCTGGATGCGTACGTCAAGAACCTGCTTAGCCAGCCTCACTACATCTCGAGATGTAACCTGGTGAAGCAATTCTTTGCGCCCCGAGAAGGAGATTACGAGATCGAGGCCGGAGCCAATGGAGAGGAGTACCGTCTTTCACAAGGGTCTCAACCATCATCGACCGAGTCTCCTGCTGTCAACTCGAGGCAAGCATCCCAAAGCAATCTCGCCGGTGGCGGTTATGGAGGACTGTCAGCGGCGCCCGCGCACCAGATGGGCAACGGCCCCCCTGGAATGCAACGGCAAACGTCATCACTGTCACAGCCCTCGCAGACATCTCTGACCCCGAGCATGCAACACGCGCCCCAGCAGCCCGCGTCGGCGATGAAGATCAAGATGTACTTTAAGGGAGACCTCATTGCGATCCGAGTGCCGACGGATATTTCGTTCCAGCAGCTCTGCGACAAGGTCTGCGACCGACTTAAGGTGCCGGCCGGCGACCCGATCCAGCTTTTCTATAAGGACGAGGCTACAGGCGATAAGCCAAGCATGATGGACGATAACGATCTCGACTTTGCTCTTCAGCGAAACGAGAAGCTGCTGCTGTATGTGGAGGTGCGAGATGACTAGTCGGGGATGACGCCAACGGCGTTTCAGCTTGGTTGCATTCCTGCATGCCGGATTCATGTTGAGAGCCAGACTCAACATAGAGGTGGAAGTTGAACCGCCTGGTATACTCCCGTTTCTCGAAGCCTCGCCCGACAGCGCAGACCCCCGCCTCGATAACTAGGGTTTCCCCTTGGTGGATGGATCCGCAGTTCTTGATGAGTCCCCGACCCAACGAGGGACGACGCCCCTTTTTGATTTGGCCTTTTGCGGCTTTATGACGACACGTCGGCGAGGAAGTTAATGCTTCTTTGATACCTTTTTAGTAGCTGGACGATGCAATGAGTCATGGCTCGGCGTACCAGACGATCGTTGTCACTTCGATGGAGATGTCAATCTCCTATTTTCTTTTTCTTTTCTCGTCTTTTCTTGAAAACACCCTACTTCTTTGAGACGCTGCCAATTGGCAGGTCTGGGTCCTTGGAACCTTTTTGATATCACATGACTGAGCTCAGTGTTTTCCTTTCTCTTTTTTTTAACTTCGATTCTATTCTAAGCTTCCTCCCGGGGGCAGCTGGGGCCTGGAGAGGGGCGTTTGCGGAGGGAACAAGGCTGGCCGCGGCTGGTGCAGGCGGTGCGAGATGGAGCTGGTTCTATAAAAACCCAGTCAATATTCTATGAGTTGTGGGGAGGAAAGGTATTACGGGGATGGTTGAAGGTGAGGGCTGAGGAATATGAGCGTGAAGACGACGCATGTAGTGTAGAAGGGATGAGGCAGGGACATATGGAGGAGGATGAGCGCAGCTGATGCGTGATGAATGAAAGCGACCTTGCGTGATGATAAAAAACAGTTTCGTCAAGTTGTGGCTCGATATCGCGAGTGAGTGATGATGCATGGCTGTGAGATGTAACTCGTCTGGCAGACGATATCTTATTGTATGATATATGTGTGGCCAGAGCTATTGTTTCTGCTCTTGGCAGTTCTTACGCTTGCCTGTGAGTCTATGCCTTCTAGGATCTAATTAGGAGTCGTCGGCCTTGGTGTACTCTTCCACCGACATCCATTCCATCGTCATTCCCTTGATCATTACCATCATTCCAGTGGGCGCGTATAAGCAACGCAGCCATGACAACAAAAACAAACGCCAAAAACGCAACCAAATCAGCAAGGACTTTGTACTCTACGTCCTCGCAAGATGTACTTCTCTCTTTCTCTCTTTCCCTTCCATGCATTCCTTTTTCTCCTTTAAGAAGCAGCTTTATTCTAGCTTGGTCATCAAGTTCTTGCGAACCTTCATGTTGACGACACCGCCAACACCGAACGCGGGAACGATTCGACATATCCGCGCCACGGAGCTGATGAGCCAGTTTCGGCGGATTATGTCCCAGCGGTCGCGGAGGCTGACAACGGCGCCGGCGGGGCCTGAGGCTGGGCGGTTGTACAGGTCGAGGCCGAGAAGGTGCATCGGGGTCGAGATGAATTGTACCATTGCTGGGGCCATGAACTGCGCCGCGTACAGGCCCGACACGCGCTTCTTGACTTCGTCGGTGAAGCGCTGGTCTAGGTAGGGACCTAATAGCGGCGGGACGTTGAATGAGGCAAAGATGGTTAGGCAATCTCGGAGGGCGAACAAGCCGTATGAAGCCATCGGCACAGGACGAGGGGTGACACCAGGAGGACCAAAGAGTCGGACAAAGACCTGGTCCTTGTAGATGCACACACCAATGTTTGCGGCGCTCGAGGCGGCAAACTTTGTGGTGCCCGCCGTGACGGCCGAGGCGGGCCGGTTGGAGACGGTGGACGAGGCCGTGTCGACGGCGTTGGCTGTCAGGTAGGTTCCGCCGTAGAGGCAGAAGATGAGGGCGGTGGGCTTGGAGAGGAGGAGCGTGTGTGGGCGGAGGAGGAGGGTGCGGAGGGAGGACTTGATTGATGCGGCGAGGGTGTTGCGGCCAGAAGCGTTTTCCATGATGGAGCTGTAGTTTGTTAGCTATGCTGCATATATCTATCTAGGTAGTAGTTATTGGACTTGCCGGTCAATAATTGCAATCAAGGGCGCGACGAGCGACGCCGCGCTCGCAGCAGAGGCAGCATCGGCAAGGACTCTGAAGCCTAGATTCTTGGTGTTCCATGTTGACGATGATGATGTCGTCGTGGTTTTGGTGTTGACCTGTTCGGATGTAGCTGTCCCGGACAAAGCAAGCGCAGCAGCAGCAGCTGTAGCTGCATGATGATGGCCACCCTGCTGGGATGCTCCTCCAGCCTGCGGGCCCGAATCCTTGACGGCTGTCGAGTCTGCCATGTCTTCCTCCTATTCTTTCTCTTATAAAACGAAAAAAAGAAAGAAGACGGAAAGATGAGAGGAGGGATAAGCTTGGCTTTGAAAGTTCAAGACTAAAAAAAACCAGGTACCGCTCCGGACAAAGTCTCCCGACGTCAGAGAGCACCAGCAAGACCGGTCGGTGTGCTCGCTACCTCCCGCGATACAGATCTACCCCCAGTGGGTAATGCGACGGGCCTGGTTGGGCTGCAAGTTCGCGAGTGACGAACCAACGGGGCGCCGAGATCGGCGGGGCTTTCAGGTACGCCGTCGGTGAGATGTGCTGCTTTCCCCGGAGGATGGGTCGGTTCGGAGCGGGATACCGAAGGTCAAGGCGGCTTGTCTCGGGGAGAGAGAAGATGAGTCTCGGAAGGGTTGAAAGAGATGAGAAGAAAAAGTCCTTGACAATAAGGAGAAGAAGAATGGATTGTCTGGACTTTAACTTGGAATGAGATTCTTCGTTGTGGCTGAACGACTTAGGGGCAGTGATGTAATCGGATGTTGATGGCTGTAGTTGAACCAGGTTTTCAAGAACAACACTGGTATCACAGTCACACGACGAAAAGGCACAACCTCACCCAAGCCCCGATATATATTTTCTCACCAACACAAACTACCCTCATCTCAACCGCCGCAACCTCTCCGCAACCCGAATCCATCACCTAATCTCAACCGCCGCCCTCACTTACACCCACGGCTCCCCCCACGCCGATGATTGCCGCACCTGGAAAACCACCACTTACACATCCCCCATCTCGCTCAACGCCCATCGCATCGGCTTCGATCAGGGGCCCGGTGGCTTATCCCGACTGGAGATCCAGCTCATCATGCAGGGCCCTGCCTCTCCCCAGTTCGTCTCCTTGCCCTGGGACCTTCGGCGGCATACACCGGCTTTATCTCGAGGTCCATCCTCCACCAAGCTCCCTGACGACACGCGATATCCCAAACAACAACCCAGCAATGCATAAGTATACATGTTAGTACCAATCACATTGTTCCAATCCATCCTTCAAACCAATTCTTCGGCACAAGCCCCCGACCCTGAGTCAACACGTCTTCCGATCTCAAATATGTGCAATTTAACTCATCAATCTAGTGCGCTAACTCCTAACTATTCAATGGCCATCTCTAATCAAGAGGCCAACGGGTAGCAATGCAAGAAAAGAAGCAAATGTATCATGTCGAGGGTCGTTAGCATCCCACGTCGTCGTAACTCATTCTTAACCGATGAGGTCCACAAGCACAACACTGGTCGACTGACTGACTGACACCAGAGCCGTCGCTCTCCGTCTCCCCACCAGAGCTCCCCACACTGAGTGGGATCCATCTAGCGATCGAACAAGGCCTTGTCCACACATCAAGACTTCTGGAACCCTTCCTGGCCTCACTCTTCTCTCCACCCGTCACTTCTACCGACACGACCCGGCCAGGAAGAGTCAACACTGAGCCTCATGCGGACCGGCCCGATCGTCAAAGCCCGCGTTTAGGCGGTGCCCTCACTCGTGCTTCCACTCTCCTTGCCGCTTGCGCTAGCCGACTGCTTCTCTTGCAATGCCAAAACCAACGCCGTCAGCTGGTCGACCTTGCGGTTCAGTTCGCTAAGCTGTGACTCGGCCGCCGTCGGCGCCTCCACATCGTCCTCTGGTCGTTCCAAGTCGCGGCCGTTGAGTCGTCCTCTAGGCGACAGCAGGGCTCGGCGTCCGACGTTAGAGGTAGACCGCTTCGCCGCCAGGTTCTTCCTACCGTTGCGCCGTGTCGATTGTTGAGGTCCCTTGAACCCAGCAAACTCATCAACACCTGGCTTACGGTACATCTCGTACAGCTTGATTACCCCAACAACCGGCCAGTGAGTTGCCTTGAGGAGAATGATACGTCCAGCCCGGAACTTTTCGTCAGCAGAAAAGATGAGACGCCAAGGCCTGAAGATAGCAAAGGCCAGCAAGTTGAAGGGTGGGAAGAAGTGAGTGAGTCTATTGCTGGTTGACGCTTCCAGGACGTAGACACTGTACACGTACAGATACTCCTCCTTAGCGTGGGTGATGACCCGCGAGAAGCTGTTAGACAGCATACCGGTCAAGGAGCCCATCAGCAGGAAACTCGATAGCGTGATGAAAATGATCATCAGGGGCGGTCCAAAGAAGGGGTCGATCTGGTTCATCACCTCGAATCCAATAGGGGCTGAACCATAGAATATCTTTGTGAGGATCCACGCCATCGACTTGAAAGCAAAGACATCGCGGCCAACGAGCGAAAACGTCGTTAGGAAGCCACAATACACGACTACAACGAGCACCATGTATTTAAAGAAGTCCTTACCCATTTCCTTCAAGCAAGGGATGAGAGTGCCCCAGTAGGGACTCAGACTGAGGATGGAGAAGATACGAGGAATCATGAAGAGAGCCTCAAGAGACAAGATGTCAAAGGCGAGGTCACTCAAGTCCACCCTGTCTTGGGTGATGCCAATGATTCCTATGCCGTGTTAGTTTCTCTATCATAGGAAAAATGGGGCATTTTCCTTACGCAGAATAGCAAAAGTGAAACCGATCGTGATCATTATCATGTCAAACAAGTTCCAGATGTCAGTGGCGTAAAAGATGGAGCCCGCATCGAGCCACTCGCTAAGCTCATCGTAGAAGAAGGCTGCTATCCAGAAAAAGAGGATGACTTCGGGAATCGTGAGACGAGATTCGTCCCTAACAATGAGCACAGAGTAGTACAGAGCCAAGAAGATACAGAAGAAGAGCACCTCCCAGCTCTTGAGGTACTTGGGCACACGCAGACGTGAAAAGGGGTCGGCGGTGCGAGGGTTGTAGAAGCGAGGCTTCTTGGTTGAGTGAACCGACAGACTGTCCCAGAAGATGATATCACCGCTCCATATGGCGGTGATAATCTTCTGAACAATGTGCTGGCTGAGGAAGCGCTTGGCATTAGCAATGGCAGCGATTTCAAGAGCATTCAGGTTCTTGAAAGGAGCAGTAGGGTCGTTTTCTTCCTCGTCATCATTCTCATCCGAGGTCATAGTCAGTCGGGAAAGAGAGCTCAGAAGCTGGTTGCGCTTCCCGCTGCTGCCAGCAGGGCCCGGTCCACGGCGACGATTGTCAATAGATCGGAGGTGGGAGAGCAGGGGAGATGCCTCGCCGGCCTCCTCGTCGCGAGCATGGCCGTTGCCCGTTTCCTCAGCCTCCTCCTCATCGTCTAGATCAGGAATTTCGTAGAGGCAGAAATCAACTGCCTCGCGCTCAGATAGTCGAGTCAGGAAACGCCATGCAACAATTTCACAAGCATCTGCTCGAGATTCCCCCAGGGTGCGGTGATCTGATGAGGAAGCATAATGCCATTTGAGTGCTCTGCAGGTCCAGTCAGTCGTGAGTTTTCTATGCTAGCATTGAGGTGTGCCAGAAGGTTGACGCAACCACAATGTTGGAATAGCTGAAGCTGGGGTGAAGAAGATTGTGATTGGCGTAGCGATAGTCAGGAGGCCGAGGGCATTGGCGAAGCTTTGTTTCCCCTGCAGCGTATGCACGCCACAGCATGGGAGAACAGTTTAAAGCAACCACATTGCAAAACGGCGGAATCACGAAAGTGATACGTACAGAAGAGCATTGACAATGCTAGGGTTGGTGCAGGTGGCCGTGAGATGATCCACCAGAATGCGCAGAGGAGCCCCCGCAGGCGTGGTCCTCAGCTGCTCAAACGTGCTGGGCAGCTCGATAGCATCGGTAAAGTAGCTAATCACGACGCGTTAGTACGGCCCCTAACGGTTCAATCGAGGGGGTCACTCACAGGGAGAGCTTCTTGACCACGTCGCGGAAGCTGTCGTCAAAGGCAATGTCGGGCAGGTCGTACTCGCAGTCGGGGCGGATGGATACGGGGCTTCCCTCGCGAGGGGCAGCGAGCTTCTTGGATTTGACCTTGATAGGCATGATGACGTCGTAATAATCGATGCTGCTGGATCCAAGATGAGGAATGAATCCTCCGCAGAGGCGCAGGCTCTAGGAGGTGATGCGATAAGGGAGCTCCCTTTTGACGAAGGAAGAATGAATAAAAGGGCAGAAGATTGATTCACGGTCCCTCACGCGGGAAAGGCAGGTAGTCCACGAGGGACGGGATGGTTGGGATGCGGAGATGAGGGGGCAGAAGGCAGCTCCGAGGTGGTTTCCTCAAGATTTGCTGGCCTGTGCACGCGCCGGTCAAGTCAATGGCCCGTCAATCGGATGCCCAGAGCGTTTATCTTGAGACCCAAGCAAAGAAGAGAGAGAAAGAGACAAGAAAGAAAGCGGCTCGTTGACCGAGCTTCGCGCTCCAGGCGTGAGAAGACCAGCCGTGTGCCAGGTTTCGGTCCTGCCCAGGAAAACAGCCCCCAACCAGAGGCTGGCGATGGCCACCCACGGAGCAAGGGTCCCTCCCAAGGGTTCGTTCGTCTCGCGAGTGGTGGAGAACAAGGGTCCTCCAGGCGCCAGTGGGAGAGCTTGTCAGGGTCGCTAGGCCTGCGGATATTGGATCATCAAGCCTCGTGAATCAAAGATTGGCGGGTGGGGGAGGCAATGTCTGTGATGATCGAACGAGGAGGAGGTCATTCAGAACAATACAAAGAAAGTCCACGGGAGGGGGAAAAGGAAGCACTATGGACCTCAATTGGCTCACTCACTCACAGTCACCGCTTTTACAATCTTGCTAAGACAAAAGGTCCTCAATCAATTCCGTCATAGCGACACCACAATGCTTGTACCACCGCGATACCCCTCAAAGTCAAATTGCTTCATGTTCAGTTTCAGGTTGAGCCGCAATCTAAGTTGACCGCTGCGAAGCCTCCCCGTTGAATAACGTGATGCAGATCCTCTCAGAACTCCAGGAACGATGATTAAGAACCTTTTTTAAAGCTTCAATTCTCAGCCCTACAAGCTGATCTGGGGCCGTCTCGTACTGCTCGTATGGCCTACGCGTCTTGGCTACGTATCACACCACACCGACTTTGAGGTTCTGCGCTTTGAAACACGCAGAAGAGTAAATATAGACTTGATCTCATCTCCAGGAACCAGGCAGAAACGAAACAAGCCTTGGCAATGGCTTAGAAAGCATTTCTTGACGATGGCGTCGTAAACCCGTGTCATGGCATACGCAAGCATCAAATCTCAGTTGCAGTAAGCGACAATCCTTCAAGCCAATCGAAATCGACCTTGCAAAAGGCTCGGGAGTACGGAGTAATGTCGAAGAGAGGCAATAGTGGCACCGTCAAGTGTGAGAACAACTGAAGCTCATCGCGGCGCAGTCCGAAATCACTTGGCAGCTCACCCGTCTAAGCGACAACTTCACAGCTGAGCCTTGAAAGATTTAAGAGCCTCCAAAGGCCCAGCTCGCCAAAAAGGCAGATTTCCTCAGCCATTTCACGAGCTAAACACAGGTTCAGCCCTTCGAGAAGCAAGCCTCTGTCAGCCCTACATGACATCGGGTCTAAGTCGCTTACTCCATGTCCCATCCACGTCGCATTCTCGACGCTCTTGTTGGCTGAGCCTGCCTTAGCTTTGGCGAGCTTTGGCGAGCACGCGCGTCTCAGCCAAGCAACCCCGGTCACCCTTCTCCAGCAACTTCTGCCGGGGCTTGATCTGAGCCTCAGAGAAGTGCCAAAAATGTTCAGACCTCGCCAAACGCAGCATTCATCGTATAGATTGAATCCTGAAGAAATACATAAAGGCTTGGGAGAAGATGTTCAAAATGTTTCCCCATCAGACAGGCAGACAGCAGCAGCAGCTCCAGCTTAGCAGCCAGGCTAAAGACGACTTCACTTAGACGCGGTCCTTAACGACTTGCACGATGGTCACCACCACGACACATGTACCTACCTCTACGGTATCATCTTCAGCAACAGCCAGTTGCACCACTGCGGTGCCTGGCAAGTATGGCCGTGTTCCTATCGACGCCTGCAACGCCAAATATTTCTTCGACCCGAGCTTCGCTGCCAACCTTGCCTTTTGCGTGCTCTATGGCATGACAACATTGGCCCATATCACACAGGCCATTATTTTCAAAAAGGTCAGTTCTCGAGTCGCTCGGGATTGGGCACCGCTAACCCGTCTTAGCGATTCTGCTGGGTCGTCATCATGGGTGCTGCTTGGGAAACGATTGGCTTCACCTTCAAGACCCTCGGAAGTCGGAATCAGCAGAACTTTCAATATGTGCTTTGGGGACAGCTCTTCTTCCTGCTTGCCCCATTGTGTAAGTGCCAACCCATTCTTCGATCCTCAGCAAGGCGACTAACAGTGTCAGGGCTCAATGCTTTCGTATACATGGCAGTCGCACGCATGGTATACTTCCGAATGCCTGACCGCAAGCTCCTGGGCATCAAGGCCATTCGAATGACGGTGCTTTTCGTCTGGATCGACATCATCCTGTTCATCGTCCAGGGCGGCGGTGGAAGTCTGCTCTCCAACGACGAGGACCAGAACCTGGTTCGGATCGGGCAAAAGATCTACATGGCAGGTGTCGGCGCTCAGCTGGGCATAATCGTCATCTTCAGCGGCCTGACTGCTTTCTTCTACTATAAGCTCAGGGAGATTGAGGGTCGCGACATTGGTCGGATGAAGTGGCTCATCTGGACTATGCTGCTTGTCCTGATTCTCATCATCGTAAGTACCTCCTGTTGTATAAACGAAACATGAGCTAACAAACCCAAGGTCCGAATCGTTTATCGTCTCGTCGAGTTTGGCCCTGGTGTCAATGAGCACAACGGCCTCCTCACCCACGAGGGCTATCCCCTCGGCCTCGATGCGTTCCCAATTCTCTTTGCGCTTGTGCTCCTCAACGTGATGCACCCCGGCTTTGTCCTCCGTGGCCCTGACAGCGAGTTCCCCCACCTCAGCCGCAAGGAGAAGAAGGCTCTCAAGCAGCAGAAGAAGCGGGAGAAGGAGCAGAAGAAGGCAGCCAAGAAGGCCCGCAAACAGGGTTCGTACGAGCTCGAGAATGGATTCATCGACGAGAATCGGTCGGGCAGCGGGCGAGAGTTGCTGTAGGAGGCGTCTGGGAGAGGTTTTGGGACCCGAGTCAGGTTGGGTTGTTCCTGGTATGCATTTTGGTGTGCTTTGGGGGTGGCGCGGCGTTCAGCCAGGAATGGATCTGAGTGTTAGTGGGCGAGTGTGAGGTGGATGGAATCGACTTTTGTGCATGAGGAATCATTATGGATAATCAACTATAGAGAGGAGGAATAATTGTTTCAGTTAATGTATCGTATTTTCTACAATAATTGTATCATGATGCAGGCGAGGACAGCTCAAGCGTCGTACGAGTTGAGCTGTGTATCCAGATTTAGAAGCACAGGATACACTGCCACTGAGAGGATCCGGGATGGAGCGATAGGTGTGTCAGCTGATGCATGGATGAACCATGACGTTAACAGTTCGAGTCTCGACAGGTGCAAGGTATGAAAGAATGCAACAGTTCGAAACAGATCTACAGCACACTGCCGGCCATGAAATCTCTGTACAACCCGAGCAAGAGTAAGAAGGGTTGGACCTCGAAAGGGATGGATACACGGGATGAGGTGCACAAGATTCGATGCTAGTGCAATGCACAAGATCGACCCAAACAACAAGGGGTGTGGGACCATGTGAGACAAGCATGCCAACGTGGCCAGCGAGCCAAGGAGGTAAACCCAAAGAGGGCCTGAAGGAGGCTCAAGATCCAGGGACGACCACCAGGCTCTCTTAGACATTTGATGCAAGTAATTTGGCCGGTTGCTGTGTTATTCCACGTCCATACCAGTCGTGTTATGTTTACTTGGCATTGTCTACTCCGTACTGGGTATCTACTCCGTCGACGACAAAAAAAAGTCATCTCTTCAATCTCTTCCTCTCAATCGCCCCGGTCCTCCTCCCCCCAACCACCCCCCGCCGGGCCTCCGTGACCCCGGCCCAGCCTCCCCTCCAACGGCAACGGCCCTCACGATTGGATCCAAGTCGCCCCGGGAGACGCCGTCACAGCGTCGGATGCCGGTGCGACGAGACCCCTCCAAGCTGCCAGCACTTTAAACGGCCCCCGGCTTGACCCTGGCGTCACTTGGCAGAGGAAAAAGAGAGAGGCAGGGAGATCCCCAGCAAAAACAGATAGAAAGATCCCCGTTTCCCTTGGCTGCGTCTAGCCTCCATCCTGGCCTAGCAACCAAACTACCTACCTTGCGAAACAACCAGTATCGGCAGCCCACATCGCAGAGACAGCTAGGTCTAACAGGTGTGGCCCTGCTTGATATCTCGTAAACGTGCGTGCGTGTGTTACAGCCCCCTTCGTTCAAGGGCCCTTTTCCCTCCTTCTTTATTTCTTCTCTTCTTCCCTTTCAATCAATCACCCCCTTGTTACATCATTGCATTGCTCACCGGTTATTGATTTTGCATCTCTTTTTTTGCTGCTGTCACACATTTTTTCTCCCGACGTGGCTTCCTCTTTCTTTCTTCTTTTCTTCCTTTTTTCTGAAGATCGACAATCATCAACACCAACAAAACCCACCCACTACCTACGCTACGGGAGTACCCTGCCTTTTCCAAGCGAAATCGATAACATCAAGCGCGACCGCCCGCCAGACCATGTTTGGATGAGATCACGGGACTTCAGATCATGACCCCCGCCGATCTCATGGCACGCTTACCGCCGCTGCTCGTCCTCTCCAGCATCGCCAACCTCGCTGCCGGTTATGCGCTGCCGTACCCGACAAAGACGGTCGAGTACCACGAGCTGAACGTCGTGCCGTATCCCCTCGCTGCGACGGCCGCCCCCGACGATGGGTATCTGCTGCGACGACAGTTCAACACCGTTTGCGGTTATGTAGGAGGAGACCCCGCTTTGCCGGCTACTTGTTCAGCGGGCTCGCATTGCGTGGTGGACGTTGAGCATGGCGCTGTTGGATGCTGTCCTGATGGAGGATCTTGCACGCAGGGTGTGTTTACAGGATGCGTTGATGGCAACAGCGATCCTCAGACTGAAGTGAACCCGTATGTCTATACTTGCGGAGGAGGCGACTCTTGCTACAAGAACAGCTACGAGGGTGGATTCTTCCAGTATGGATGTGGCTCGACTTCGGGCTTGGCGACGAAAGTGGTAGCAACGGCTTCAGGCCAGTCCGCTATTCAACTCACAACCATCAAGGCTCCTCTCACGGCCACCGCGATATCGCTGTCTGAACCGACTACGCTTGGAACCAAGCAGAGGACCTCCACCGGATCTACCACCACCAAAGCTTCAACAACAAGGAGCTCGACTACTAAAAGTTCAACTGCAACAAAGACGTCAACGACGGAGAGTTCCACGGAATCAACTTCAACTACAAAAACCACAAAGACTTCATCAACTGCTTCAAAAACAGAAACCGAGTCGGAAACCGAGACTGCAAGCAAGACGTCCGATGAGGATGCCACAACTTCAACCGCTGCCGCTGCAGCTCCGGACACGGATGGTAAAGATAACGGCACCAAAAACACGGGCGCCATTGTTGGTGGTACCATCAGCGGCGTAGCCGCCGTCGTCGCCCTAGTCGTGGCCGCCATTTGGCTCTACCGGCGCCGACAGGCCAACCAGCGCCAGGGGCCGGGCCTGAAACACAAAGTGCAGCACATCGGGTAAGCGCCCATACCCCATCACCACTCGAGAAGTGACGAAAAAAGGAGTTTCGTTTTGTGCTAACAGATTTTTTCTTTAACTAGTCCCGGTCCTCACGATAGACACAACTTTCAGCCGCTACCGTCGATGCAGGAGGTTGATGAAACGCATCCTCCACCACGCCCACCCCCGCCCCCACCGAACCCGGTGGCTCGCCGGAACATCACGCCTATTCGCGAGGACGACGAGTATCGCACACCGGAGCCATGGGATCCTCCGGTCACGTATGGGTACTCGGCTACTGCAGTTGGTGGAGGTGCCCACGTGGAGCACGATGAGATCCCCCTGACCCGCGAGAGTGACGACTATCCCCACGGCTACAATGCGGGCCTGGGGCGGATCAGCGAAGAAGAGCCGAGGCCAGGCACTGCCATCAGCACACCCGGAGCCATGAGCAGCCCCATGGCTGCGTATCCAGGACCACGCGGCGGTGGAGGAGGTCCTTTGTGGCAACAGAACCGAGACCCGGGATGGGTATAAACCAGGAGACGCTGTATATGATTTGACGAAGAGGAAAGACGGTTAAAGCACGACAACGCGCAATGGGGGCTATAATCAGGTTTGTTTCCGGCGTTTACGGCGAGGCACTGGGAGTTGATATCCGGTGGAGGCTGTGTGCATTCAAAGACTTTTTTCTCAGGGGCTTGTAATAAAGAGAAGGGAAGGAATCGAAAACAAAGACAGCGACGTCAAGAGATCGAGAATGGGTTGGATACAGTAGATGGCGGACTTGGTCAGTCGGGGGTTAATCATGAGATATGATGGCCACACGGTCACGCGCTGGAGGATTCATGGTAGATAGTTAATGATAAGTAAATGATCAAGATTAAATCTGCTTCTCGATTTCATCGGCATCTAATTTCAGTGCTGGATTCTCATTTGTAGATGTTGGCATCTAGAGTAGAATGTCCGTTTAGGGGATCATGATTCAACAGCAAAACACTTACATTGACTGGCCTAGGCGTGTCTCTGAATACACCTTGATTGAGAACACTAGGCGTAGATAACGGTGTCCGTTTTTTACTTTTCCCTTCTCTCAAAGGCATCAAGTTAGCTTACTCTAATGCCATATTGCCACTTACTCTTGAGGCCTTTCGATATGGAGGGTTCTATCCCACTCTCAACCCCCTATCGACCAGACCTTTACGCTCGACTCTTTGAATACAGTCTGCGCGCCTGGCGACTCCCCAAAGCCCCATCCTCCAGAGCACGTCGCAACTACGGAACCGCTTGAATGGAGGGCAGTGCTCCCTACAGGCGCATCGTGGCCTTTCCAGTCCCAGGAGGGCTCTACGACTCCGGCCTGACTACCCACGCCCTCCCAAACTACAACGCCGCCATCATGAGTGCCTGTCCAGACTTCGAATGATGGTGTTTGCGCATAGGGGTCGCCCGAGAATACATCAAGTGTCATCTTCTGTTGCGTTGGCGCGCTTCGACCCCTTAATGTGCAAAGAAGCTGGCCTACGCCGCGAATGTCATAGACGACAATGCCAGAAGCGTGGCGCTCGTTGATGACAAGATATCTTCCACAAGGACTCCAGCGTACCTGAATAACACCCTGTCCCCCGGAAGCCCCGTCTAGATCATCAGGGCTTGGGAGAGCCCAGTTAGAGATAACCTTGTCCGAGCGATGTACGTCGTATAGTCCTATCCAACGAGACCACGTCCCAGCAGCAACAATACTGCCGCCATTGGCATCGACAGGGGAAGCTGCTAGGGCCGCAACAGTGCCCTTCATGCCGACACCGCCTCCCTTTGCAGTGAACCGTTTCGAGGGTATTGTGGGGATGGTGAGAAGAGGACCATCGGAGCCTGGCCGTGTCGTGTCAAAGTAATCGAGACGGTTTGCCGAGCCGCACAGGAAATGGGTCCCGGGAGCCTCCCACAGCATGGACGAGGGTGTGATGTACTCTTCCGTTTCCTGACGGATGAGCTTATACGAGGCGAGCGGGGCGGCACGCGATGCGACCCCATCGTGCTCGGGAGGGAAGAGGTGGTAGAGCTGAATTGGGTGGTCGCGACAGCCTACGAGGACGGTCTGCGAGGCCGGGTCGGCAAGGGAGTAGAAGGGCGCGGCGACGACAGTCTGCGATGGTTCAGGGAGGGCGATTGAAGATTGGGGCTCCAGATGGCGTGGGTGGGACGAGGCTGGGTCGAGGAGGTCGTCAGGGAGGACAAAGGTGGAGATTGAGTTGAGGGAGGAGGAGACGAGGAGAGATGTTCCGTCGGCGGTCCATTGGGCGGAAGTGTAGAAGCTGTCCTTGCTTGATTGTGAAGGCTCTCGACTGATCAAGTTCTCGGCGACGAGATTAATGGAGGGTGAATTTTGGGGCGGTCGATCGTTATCGGTATCCAAGGGAGCAGGCTCTGATACGGGATGTGGATTGCTCGCGGAGTCGGGAGCTGGTTCTGCTGCAGGTTCGGGATCATCCATGGTGTAAGTTGAGGTGAAGGTTGCGAGATGGGGATGGGCAGGAAAATGAGGAACTGGAGTGGGTACCTCTTTGAATCGGCATCAGCTGGGGTGGTGGGCTTGTGTTACCAACGCAGGTACTTGCACCAGATGTTGCCTTTGCTAGGACAGAGGTAGTAAATACAGCACCCAATTAATCTCGACATCTCTAAATCGCCATCAGAGATGGCATTGAAGTTCATTCTCCAACTGTAGTCAGTATGGATGCTTCCTCTTCTCTCGTTACCCTTGTCCCCAAAGGCGAGGCTATCGCCGGATGATCCACACAACCATCTGCCCTGCGCTATCACGGCGACGTCATCGGCATTGGCGCCAAGGCTGTTTTCCATCTCCGCTGTGCCTGTGCTGCCGACAACCAGGTCGCCCAGGACAAGACAGCGAGCGAGCTCAGCGGCCTCCAAAGGGTATCCATCGGTCTCCTGCAGGGTCCAACAGGCAGAGATGCTCTAGCTCGGGTTCGCTCTCGTGATGGGGGCCTTTCTCCGGCTTGGCGGGATATGGGACGAGGTGATCAAGAACAGACCAGATTCTGATGAAAGCAAGCATCCATTTCTCGCTTGACTTTTCGCTTCGATCCATCCCAGGTACAGCACAGGTACACGCTGTCGATGGGGAGTTAGGCGCACTCAGCTGACCAAACAACGTTTTTTCTCCTATCCATGGATCACACACAGCAGGACAGGGCAGGCACCCTTTCCATAGTTGCCGTTTCGAGCCGCCCGCTTCTCAAGGTTTCATCCGTGGACTACATGATTTGCTGGTACCTTTGTAGATTACAGAAGGCGGACAAGGCGAACAGCACTGTAGCTTCTCCAATGTCACTGGGTCTTCTTGTTCTTAAATTCTCCGAGGCTTCCAACCACCCACTTCCTGCTTTCTTTCTTCCTTCATCCATCATCTGTCAACAGAGAAGCCCAACATACCAACATCTCGTATCTCGTGTCTGTCTCAAAACGGAATACATTCTTCACCAATCATGGTCTCGTAGCTCTCAGACCGTTGCTTCGCTAAAGCTGCACTGCTTCGTTTTCGATTCTCGTATCGTATACCTACCTGTCACCCAAATACCGTACCCCCCCGTCTAAGCTTGGCCAGTTCCCCCTCACAGCCTCGCCTGGGCAGAAAAAAAAACACCAACTAAAGAAAGGCGAGCGCCCATCATACGTCACCTCCCAGCAACGCCCAAGCCCGCCCACCCCAGTTCGAGTCGAGTCGAGTCGCGCCGTTTCGCCTTTCCTTTCCAAAACTCCCTTCGCGAAACAAACGCTCCCTCGTCTCTCCACCCTTTTACCTGGGCTTGTAATAAGCCTCTTCTTTAATTCGGGGAGAACCCCTGAATCTTGACGATCCTTTCTCTTCCCTTTCCCTTTTGTTGTCCATCCGCCCTCGTGGGAATACCGAGGGTCGCGGCATTGTCTATCCACAATGTCAATGTCAGCAATGGAAATCTTCGCCCCCGGCGAGGACCGATGCGCGAAGCTCAAGGCGCCCTCGTACCTTGAGCTCGTCGTCTCCATGTACGGATCCATTGCGATTCTCTCTAACAAGGGACTTTGACGTGTGCTGACTGTGACTGTAGTGTCATCCTGCTCGGTATCCTCGTGTCCTACCTGCCTCAGCACTACCGCATCATCTCACGAGGCACTTCGGAGGGCATCTCACCGTACTTTGTCCTGCTGGGAACCACTTCCGCCACTGCCGGCTTCGCCAATATTCTGACTGTCGCGCCGTCCCGAGCTGCCATCGGTTGCTGCTACGAGGTTGGCACATTTGAATGCGCTGCTGGACTACTGGGTGTTGCTCAACTCGGCGCCCAATGGGTCTGCTTCAGTCTCATGTAAGCTCTCTATACGTCTACTTGCCCCCTCATCTAACACTCTGTATAGCCTCGTTCTTTTCCTCATCTTCTTCCGTTATAGACAGGCCAATGTTCCTCCAGAGGAACTCCGTGGAGATGCTCCTCGATGGCAGACGGCTGTCCTGGTCGGTCTCCTCTGCGTTCTCCATGGCCTCATCGTGGTCATCCTGACGGGCGTCTTCTTCATCGCCCTCCCCGACCACCTCGTCTTCTGGGCCAATTTGCTCGGCATCATGGCTACCGTCCTGGCTGCCATCCAGTACGTGCCGCAGATTTGGATGACCTACCACCTTAAGCACGTGGGAAGTCTCAGCATCCCCATGATGTGCATCCAGACACCCGGCGGTTTCCTGTTCGCGGCAAGCCTGTTTGCTCGCCTGGGCTGGGAAGGCTGGAGCACCTGGTTCATCTACCTGATCACGGCGTCTATGCAGGGCGCTGTGCTCATCATGGGCGTCTACTACGAATACACGGCTCGGCGCCGCGAGGGCTATGCCAACGGCTATGTCGACAGCGCGCCGCAGTCGCCTGTTCAGTACTCGAGCACCCCTCGGAGACCCGCCGCCCCCCGAACCTACTCGGAGGGCTGGGAGCGAGGCCTGCCGGGGCCGTTTACGGGTCATCCGGAACGGTACGCCGAGACGGAGGAAGACCTCGACGATATCCAAGAGCGTGAGGAACGCGCCATTGAGCGGGAGAGTCAGCCGCTGCTGAGGCCTGGCGGAATAGGCAACCCTCACAAGAGCTACGATACTACCGAGCACTGATGGGTTGAGCCGCGAGAGGCGCAGTGCAGCGCAACGCAACGCAACACAGGGGGTTTACAGCGAGCATTGATATCCCATAATTTATTCGTGTTGATCGATTCTTGGTTCAAGTTAGGATGGCATAGTCTACTCTTGTCTACCTTAGAATTGCATACTTTTTTCTTCCTTCAGCCCGGATCCAATCTCTCTCCGCTTGACTCATTCAGTTCCATGCTAGGGATCTAGTGGGGGTTGATGACTCCTACATTGGATGCTTATCCTGGCTTGGGGCATGCATTCTCCAACTCAACTCAAAGCCGGGGTACGTATTCCATTCTGCCTGCCAAGGTCGTGATGTGATGGCGATGGCTTAGGAATTGGGGGAGCATCACCTGGAACAATCACCAGATAAAAGTATGCGCCTGTAGCCGCTTTCAGAACAGCCTCCTCCGCCAAAGGAACTTGATGCTCGCACTCACGCCCACGCATCCAAGGCTTCGACTGGAAGGAGGCGGCCGACGGGTGACTCGCATCCGCACGGAGAATGGATGGATCCCCTGCTCCCCGTGTGGGAATGCGCCAGCATCTGATTGGCTAATCTTGAGGATGAATCACCTCGTCCTTGTCGATACGTATCGGCCTTTCAAGATGGCATCCATCCATCAAGTAACCACCTCCTCCTCACCCCGGCAAGAGGCTTTTCTCTTATTCTCTCATCACCTACAGTCCTAGGGATCTCTCTTCCTCCTCCCAGATTGCCATTGCTATCCGGAGCATCCATCTCCAGCATCATTCCTCCCCTCCAAACCTAGATATAGCCTTATCTCTCAATTCCCCGCAATCTACTCATCATGGCCATCTATAGTGCCGTCCCACCTCCCGACCAGCAGCTCTCGTCGCCGATTGCTGCGTCGGCTCTCCCGGTGCAGTCGCCTCCCACACCCGTGAGAAAGTCGGCGATCGACATCGATGCCTGGACCATCTCGGCCCTCCAATCTCTCAGCGTGTCGCCCATCGCTCGTGGCACCGGCAGCCCGCTCTCCATTCCCATCGACCAAGCCCCCAAGGTGAAGAGCGATCGCAAAGTCGTCATTGATCAGGAGGGTATTGAGCCGACTGAGACTCCCAGGCGGCCGCCATCTAGGAGGGACAGCCAGCGCAGGCGTGATTTGATCCTCAAGGGCAAGGAGGGGAGTCGTCAGCGCCGACGATGGGAGAACGGTATGACATGATTTGCGCCTCGCTTCTTGCGGTGTCCAAACCAAAAATGCCCAGCTGATCGTGGAAATCCTCAGACCGCTTGATGCACGTCCCGAACGTCCAGCCCCCCCTGCCCTCCGACTACGAGGTCCATCCTACGCACCCCATCCACCGTGTACCCTACCAGCTCGCTCAGTTCTGGGACCACGGCATCCGCCAGCGCGTCGAGGACAAGACTATCCGCCTCCAAGTCACGCGCAAGAAGCAGCAACTCAAGACTGGTAGTGCTACGGGACTCGGTGTTGGTGAGGTGCCTCGTGATCTGCGTGAGGCAACCAAGCGGAGTCCCGTTGTGCGAACCTGGGTCCGCGCATTGGAGGAGCCTGTGAGGCAGTATATCTGCGCCCAGCAGGTTGAAGATGTGGATATTGACAGTGCTGCCGAGGAGATGGACTCGGAGGATGAGGAGATCGTGTTTGTGGGCAGGAACGGTGCCATGAGGGAGTTGAGGGAGAAGAAGGCCACATGGAAACATGCCCATCGAGAGGTCTCGCAGGAGACAGTCGATTCAGGAATGGTGTTTGACTCGTTTGGCACTGACGAGAGCGCCGCCTTCAAGTCAGTACCCCCTTTTTATCTTGTCCCCAAGATGAGGTCACTAACAATCCCCAAGGCGCTGGCTGACACACTCCATCTCCGACTACTATGGCCTGGCATCACGATCCGTCACACTGACGAATCCCTCGCGCCGCGTCGTCTATGTCGGCCTCAAGTCAACGCATGGTACACTTCCAACGCGGGCGCTACCTCGCCCCATGTGGGAGGTGTGTTAAATCGTCCTCGTGCCATGATGAGCTTGTCAATCAGGGTACGAGACCCATCTGTAGAATTCGGTTACTTGCATGATTAGACGCATAAACGTAGACTGTAAGGGGACAAGGCAATAGAACCACCTCACCAGCCCTGGCGGGCATTGTTTCGTGTGCTGTATGTGGCAAAGGCCGGAAGCCTCTCCTGTCCATTGGCTTCGCATATTGGCGACAATCGGGTGCATAAAGGGTTGACATTAGGAAGAGATCTTGAACCACCGGTCGTCTGTAGCCATCACGACAAGGACCCCATATGTTACAGCACCCGTAAGCCACTCTGAGACGGAGGATCACCGTAGTCGGCCAGGGGCCGAAGGTAAGTCTTCGTTCATTGATCAGTTATCTTGTGATTTCGGGATACTACCAAACTCTTACAACCATAGCTGGTGCAAGCCTCGGGACACATTCCTCAACACTCTCTCACCTCCCATAATCGGACCAAATTTTGAGACTAGTTCTTCTGTAGTCATAGTCAAAAAGTTGGCGAGCCCCAGGTTGTCATACTCTGAGACTAGAGCTTCTGAGATGACTTGTGCTGCGTTAATGTTGAGGCCTGCCCGACGGAGGAACAGCTCCCAAGTTGTGTCGTGGAAGTCAAGAGCTTTTCCAAGTTGCTTCGCTTGCGGAGAATAGCGGCACATCAGCGACAATACCCACTTCGAAAGGGTGCATTCTGCACCCGGGACCAGGTATGTCGTGATGCCTCTCTGGAGACTCGCCGTGAAACCCACGAAATCGGCATAGGCCAATATGTCAGACGCGCTTGGTGAACCAACGTATTCCCCCATTGGGTTTGACTCTGAAGCGAGGATGAAGAGATATTCGTACTTGGTGCTCACAATCTGCACTCGTTCGCGAAGCGGCGACAGAGCAGTTGATCCGGGGAGAGGTTTTTGCCGGACTTTCAGCATCGTCGTGACGATTATGCCGGCTGATGGACAAAGAGAAACATCAGCTTCGAAGGATAGTCGGGAAATGACCTCCTTCCGCTGGGCGGAGCCAGAGGACCAGACAACTGTGTTGTACTGAGAGAAATCCCTATCCACGAGCTCAAGTTGCGGCCATGACTTGTCCAGTTGTGAAAGGACATTCCGACTCAAACTTGAGGAAACAATAAAGCGGCAAGTATCAGTAGGAACATGGAATTCTGGGGTCGGTGCATCCCTCATTCCATGGTTGCCAGATTCTGGGGCTTGCTCTTCCACAGTGGTTTCGTTTGCTGGAAGCTGAGACGGCGATGGGGCCGAAAGGGGCCGTTGCGTTGATAGCTGAACAGGCTGCCGAGAAGACTGGGTAGTATTGTGTGTTGTTTTTGGCTTCTTTGCATGACGAAGCTCCATGAAGCTGGATAACAAGTTACTGGTCGCGCTAGGGTCACTAGAACCCAAGAGGAGGTTGGTTGACTCTTCCCCAGCTTTCCTCCTTAAAGTCTGGCGACCTTGTTGGTATCTGGATTTCAACAAGTCATCCAGCGAGGGCGTACAACGCGGCGTATCGGGCAAGTTGGGGCGCGGGCCATGGGTAGCAGTTGCTTGAGATACAGCTACAGTCGGTGCTTCAGGAGGCGGAGCTTCAGGAGGCGGGGCTTCAGCTTCCATCTCCTCATCCTCCAAGACTTGGAGGATCTTCAACCCAGATGCTTTGTCGATATAGTCGCGGCTACTAAGACGAGGTACTTCCAACATTAAAAATTGTCGACTGGCCGGCCAAAGCTGCTCCATCTCCTCGTTTAGTGAAATTTGGCCGCTTCCATGGGGTACCGGCGTCCATTTCAGTGAAGCACTCAAGCCAGCCGGCTGGATTGAAGAATCCAGCTGAAAGGCAGACCTGAGGTTCTCCCGTAGCCACCGGAAGTGATCTTCGGGGGTTGACAACTGCACACTCCAGTCCGGGTCAGGTATGTGAAAGTCGAGGGCCGGAACAGGCATCCTCAGAAGCGAGTCCGCTGGATTTGGGCGTTCGTTCTCCAGCATCTGCGTTGTCTGGGCATGATAACCTGCCAGAATAGCTGACATTCCCTCGTCGAAGAACCCTTGAGGCTCCTCTGGAGGCTGAACTGTGTTCCCAATATCTATCCCGTGAAGCGCAAAGATATCGCCGTGATGCTGCAGCTCTTGACCACCCCTGGGACTGGATTGCATTAGAGGCACATCAAGTTTGTAATTCGATGCCCTGTCTTCTGTATTGCCGAGGAAGATGGCTCGAGGTGCCGGGGGAGAACTGGGCATGGTCGATGGAGCTGCCGGCTCCGAGTCCAAACAGCCATCGTGTAAGTCCTGTTGTAGTTTCTCGACGGCTGGATCAATGGGGCTTCTCGGTTCCGAAGTGAGATCGATGATCAAAACGTCCGAATTTGGCTCAAAGGGCTCGTCCAGGGGAGAGGCTGGGGAGAGTGGGACGGACAGTGGCTCAGGGTAGGTTTTCGGCTGCTGTTGATGTGTTAGACCAACGCCATCGCCCATACAAGACTATTTTACTTGCCTTGCGCAGCGCAAACAATTCGCCGTAACATTCTGCCTGGTTTGAGACTTCTTCCTCGTGTAGGATTCTCTGCGTTTCTTCAGAACCTGAAATAGCTTCAAGCTCTAGTTCACGATCCGCCAACAACTTCCATCGCATCATAGTAGACGGGAAATCAAGTGCTTCATCGTTATCAATATTGACATGGCTCAATGGGAGCCACTCGCTCAAGATATCGCAGAAACTCTTGTTATATATGTCAGTCAAGTATTGTTGGAGATCCTTCTCTGGATTGTCTCCTGTGTCTAGAGCTTCAGATGGTAGTCGTAACTGCTTCGTTTGTCCCAAAAATGGGAATAATGCCGTACTTGGTACGAATGGATCTACCGGCAACGAGTATGCCTCGCCCTCGGAAGGCGGTTGTAGTTGAATGTTGGGACGAGGAAGAGGGACATCTATGATGCCTGGCTGGTGAACTAGTCCGTCGGATTCTACTGGGTGAAGAGTTGTTCGAAGTTGGGAAAGCTGATCCTGGAATCGGTACGGGGCATCTCTGTGACGGCGGAAACATTGGTGCTTGAGGGCGTAGTCGATGACAGTTGAGCCTGGGTGAGCCCCGTCGTCCATGTCGGGGTGTTGCTAAGGGTCACCTAGAATGATGCTCGGGTGAAGAGAAACATGAAGATTGAGTTGGGGTATGGAGGGCAAGGGGTTGAATTCAGGTTGTTGATCTTGTAAGATCGGTCGGCATGTTTGATTTTGCTCGAAGTTTTCATGTTGGGTCTTGTGGTCCTTGAGGGAAGGCACTCCCATGAAGCTCCTTCCCGTCGAACATCTTGGAGGTGTCATGGACGGCTTGTCAAGAATTCTAGCTAGAGGTAGGTACTTTGGTACAAGATAACAGTGAGCTTAAAGATTGCTTCTACCAATACATGAGATGAGAAATTAATGATTTCATCGCTGCTACTAAGCAGAACACTCAAGAGAACTAGATCTGCTGAGGTGGCTCCATTCAGCTCAGCTGGAAGCATTTGAGGCCGATTGCAGGCTGTGGTTGCCCAGTCGTCCATGTTGTTTAGCGCCCCGCTAGATAACATGAGCAATCCCTGAAGGAAATTCCCATAGCGAAAGCCCCCAGTCCCCCACTTCATCCGCTGTAATCCGTCCTAACTCCGGCGGCAGTGACGCAGCTGAGCTGGAGACTGGACGGCACCTCACATGGAGCTCTTGGGATAGCTCTCATCGAGAGCAAAACATCACCACTTCCTCACCCCGCCATTTCCTGCCCAACCGAGAATAAGGCATCATGGCGTACGTCGCGCCCATCCATAGGGCCACGAGCATCCGCCATGCGATCCGCGCAAACGTGCTCGACCCCGATATTGACGACCTGGTTGTAGCGTAAGAGCTCTCTTGTTCCGCAAAGATGCCTTGCCAGATGCTGATTGAGATGCCATAGCAAGGCGAACCGGTTGGAGATATGGCGTCTAACTGAAGAGGGCATGGAATGCCTGCAGACCAAACTCATCCACGGCACAATATCAATGCTGCAACGATTGCGACCCAAAGGATCCGAGACCGACCTACTGTTTATTGGCACCGATCGACTGCAGTACTTCAACCTTGCATGGAACCCCGAGACGAAGCAACTTGATACCATCGAGCGAGTTATCGAAGATCTATCGGAACCGTACATGCGCCATTCGCAAAGCCAGAACAAATGTCTAGTGGACCCAACAGCACGGTTTCTGGCCATGCACCTCTGGGAGGGCGTGCTCAACGTCTTTCGGCTCCCGACACGCAAGGGATCTACCAACAAACTGGAGGTCCTCGATCAAGTCAGACTCACGGAGCTTTTCATGAAAGCCAGCACCTTCATCCACAGCCGTACCGGCCATCCGACCATCGCCTTTTTATACAAGTCTCAGATGGAACAAGAGGAAGCTCGGTTAGCCATTTATAGGTTAACACATGATGACAAGGGCGGCGTGGTGTCCAAATTTGATCCTCACAAAGATAGAGAACTCGACGTTGTTATTCCCGACCCTTATGCTTCCATGCTTATCCCCGTCCCGCTGGACGAGGAGAAGCGCTACCATGTGCGGAATACCGAAGGCGCAAAGGCTCATCTAGGCGGTTTGCTCATTGTTGGCGAGACCCTCCTCACTTACTACGATGGTCTTACCCACAGAAGCGTATCTTCGAGTCTGAAAGACCCAAGGATCTTCGTGGCTTGGGCCGAGTATGACGGCACACATTACTTCTTGGCCGACGACTACGGACGGCTCGACATGTTGACGATCGAGACAAGCGTGGAAGCTACTGGTGTCGTGGTTACTGGTATGACGCTTGTGCCTATGAAGCTTGGGGAATCGCCCGCTCTCACTTCAAGAGCCTCCAACCTGGTCTATATGGGCAACAACACCCTTTTTGTTGCCTCACATCACGGAGATTCTCAGCTCTACCAAATCGATCCCGAGACTAATGCAATGTTGTTGATCAAGTCATTGTCTAACAACGCACCAATCCTCGACTTCTCGATCATGGACATGGGCAACAGAGAGGGTGATGCCCAGGCTGGCAATGCATTTTCTTCCGGACAGTCCAGGATAGTGGCAGGCTGCGGCGCATACCAAGATGGAAGCCTTCGAAGTATCCGAAGTGGTGTCGGGCTTGAAGAAAGGGGTATCCTTGATGAACTGGATGGAACAAGGGGCCTGTTTACTCTTCGCTCCTACAACTCCGACTTGGTGGATACATTGGTGGTATCATCCATCACCGAGACGCGGATCCTGAGTTTCGATACCGATGGAGGGATTGAAGAGATATACTCTTTTCAAGGCATGGAGCAAGACACAGAGACTCTCCTTGCGTCAAACCTCCCAAATGGCCAGCTGCTCCAGATTACCCCAAAATCTGTTGTCTTGTTGGATCCGGAGAGTGGTGTTGCCGTCAGCAGATGGGACGTCCCAACTGGGAAAAGCATTACGAGGGCTTCAGCAAACACCAAGTGGGCTTTGCTGTCAGTTGATGGAACATCCCTTGTATCTTTAAATCTGTTGCAAAACTTGGCGGTTAATGTCCAACAAACTCAGGCAGAGCCTGGGTCGCAGCAACCGGATCAGATATCGTGTATCCACGCGGCTCGAGATCCGCCTGATATCGGCGTAGTTGGCTGGTGGTCCTCGGGTCGCATATCCTTGATCGACATGGCAACATTTCAACCACTTCATGGAGAATCTATGAGACAGACCGATGACAGTGCCACCGTCCCGCGAGACATTGCACTTGTTCAGCTTCACCCACCAGAGGTATCCGGGCCTACACTCCTGGTTGCGATGGAAGATGGAACTGTGGTCACATTCAACGTGTCTATCAAAGGTTTTGCTGTCTCTGGGCGCAAAAGCGTCACCCTGGGCAGCAACCCAGCGCGGCTGCACGTTTTGCCTCAAGACGACGGCACATCCAACGTCTTTGTAACGACTGAGCACGCAAGTCTTATTTACAGCTCCGAAGGTCGCATTATCTTCTCCGCCACAACGGCCGACGACGCTACCTTCGTTGCCCCCTTCGATTCTCATGCCTTCCCAGACTCGATCGTTTTGTCTACGGATAACCATATTCGGATCTGCCATGTTGACAAAGAGCGCTTAACTCATGTTAAGGCCTTGCCGGTCCATGAGACGGTCAGGCGGGTAGCGTACTCTCCAGGCTTGAAGGCCTTTGGCTTGGGTTCGATTAAAAAGGAACTGGTTCTCAATGAGGAGGTTGTTACCAGTTCCTTTAGACTTGTCGATGAGATTGTCTTCAAGGAGCTAGGGGAACCCTTCTTATTAAATGCTTCAAGCACACTGGAAATCGTCGAGTGCGTGATCCGTGCCGAACTTCCCGATGCCGGCGGAAACCTCACGGAACGGTTCATCGTGGGGACGAGTTTCATCAACGACGGCCAGGTTCAGGAGGCCAACGGGACCCTTGGTCGAATCCTCGTTCTCGGTGTTGACGAGCATCGCCAGGTGTACCAGATTGTTTCCCACAACCTGAAGGGACCCTGTCGATGCTTGGGGATGATGGATGACTACATTGTGGCCGGGCTGTCCAAGACGGTGGTTGTGTACAACTACTCGCAAGACACAAGTAGCTCTGGATCTCTAGAGAAACTTGCAGCCTACAGGCCGGCTGCACTTCCCGTGGATCTGGATGTATCGGGCAACATGATCGGCGTGGGCGACCTGATGCAGTCTCTCTCCCTGGTTGAGTTTATCCCGGCACAAGATGGCCGCAAGGCCAAGCTGGAAGAACGAGCACGACACTATGAGCCTATCTGGACAACCTCTCTCTGCCATCTAGACGAAGAAAGATGGCTGGAGGCTGACTCTCAAGGAAATCTCATCGTTCTACAGAGGAACGCCGATGCTCCAACTGAACAAGACCGCAGCAGACTCGAAGTGACGAGTGAGATTGGCATTGGTGAGCAGATCAATCGCATCCGGAAGCTCCATGTTCCAGCGGGAGACAATACTATTGTGCACCCGAGAGCGTTTCTTGCATCCGTAAGTATCTCTACTTCGTCATTAAAACAGATCTAACAGTATCATCAGGCTGAGGGTTCGCTCTATCTTTACGGAGACATCGCCCCGCAGTATCAGGACCTTCTCATGACGTTTCAGTCGAGAATGGAAGAGTACATTCATGCACCAGGCAACATTGAGTTCAAGTTGTGGCGGTCATTCCGAAATGAAAACCGGGAGAGTGATGGACCCTATCGCTTCATAGACGGAGAAATGGTAGAGAGGTTTTTGGATATGGACGAAGGGAAACAGGAGTTGGTGTGCGAGGGGCTTGGACCGAGTGTTGAAGACATGCGGAACTTGATTGAGGAGTTGAGGAGGATGCATTGAAATGATAATGAAGACAGACTTGTTAGAGTGGGAGATATCATGGATTTGTTGTATCATGTTGGGCTTGACAAGGGTATATGGCCAGGCCTTGTTAGAGTGACGGACGAAAGGGTCGTTCGCTGATTGGTCATTGAATGAACCTCGCATCAACAGCAAGCTGGATCCATTGAGCCGTGGAAAGTGTGGATGATGGCATCAACAGTCTGAAAGGGCTAATTGCCCATATTTCAGCACTTCAATATGTGGTTTTGCGTGGCAATGACTGTCTCTATTGGGTCAATCCTCGTGATGGCGAAAGCTCCCAGAGAACCCAGATGCCCCGGGAGAGTCCGGAAGCCCCACCCGAAAGTGGCCGGGCCAATGACAAGTCGCCAATTTCCGAGCTCGAAGCTGATTTGCAGCCTCAGGCCGCACTTTTCACCCAAAACTTTCGGCAAAGCATCATCAGCCGATACCACACCAAGGAAAAGACCTCAACCTTCCCTTGGAGACGACCCCTTCATCCACGCCACACCCCACGACCTCCTCCTTCACGATGGCGTCCCTCGCGACCGCTTCCCGCCTCTGCCTGCGCGCGGCTGCCAGGCCCGCCGTCCCTGCTGTGCGCGCCCTCAGCACCACCGCCGTCCGCCCCGACAGCGCTGCCGCCTCGGCCGCCTACTCGAGCCCCTTCAAGGGCGAGACCAAGGGTTCCAAGATCCCCGACTTTGGTGCCTACGTCTCCTCCGGCAGTGAGAGCAAGAACAAGCTCTACTCGTACTTCATGGTTGGCGCTCTCGGTGCCGTCAGCGCCGCTGGTGCCAAGAGCACCGTCCAGGGTGGGTTGAATCCGGATTCACGCGGGCGTGCCGTGCCATTGGGATGCAATTGGCGTTGCTGGCTGATGGCACCGCATCCGGCATGGCCAATTGATGATTTGCTGACGCTGGCGTGATAGAGTTCCTCGTCAACATGTCTGCTTCCGCCGACGTTCTGGCCATGGCCAAGGTTGAGGTTGATCTGAGCACCATCCCCGAGGGCAAGAACGTGAGTTGGAAAGGGCTCCGGATCATCATAGCAGCATCACTAAATGGGCGCAGGTCATTATCAAGTGGCGAGGCAAGCCCGTCTTCATTCGACACCGAACCCAGGAGGAGATCGACTTGGCGAACAAGGTCAACATCTCCTCCCTGCGAGACCCCGAGGAGGACAGCGCGCGTGTCAAGGACCCCGAGTGGCTTGTCATGCTGGGTACGTGATGCTCAGGTCATCAATGCTTTGATGATGGATGCTAACATGTCGGCAGGTGTCTGCACCCATCTGGGTTGTGTCCCCATCGGCGAGGCCGGTGACTATGGTGGCTGGTTCTGCCCTTGCCACGGTTCTCACTACGACATCTCCGGCCGAATAAGGAAGGGTCCTGCCCCTCTCAACCTTGAGATCCCCGAGTACGATTTCCCCGAGGATGGCAAGCTGGTCGTCGGTTAAGCGGGATCCCCGTGGGATGTAAGAGTATTCTTTTTTATAAGGAAGGGGAAGAGAACAGTTGATGGAGCATTAGACTGGCGGGCGGACACACACACCAAGGCCCCGGTGGGCGCAAGTTGCTGATTTCTTAGACGTGGCCTTGAGTCCATTGTATAAAAATAAAACGTCCTAGGAAAATTCAGTCGACAGGCTCAAAGAGGATTTTGAGGGGGGAAGAGTGGGAACAAGTGCAAGATGCGATCTCCCGTGAGAGACGTTGTACTAATTGAATTTCATTGCGTATCTCACGTGTGCGTGCCAAGTTGATATCTGCATTGTGTCCATTCATTATCGAGATGTTTACACTGGGTTTTGTATTGCTTCTCAACAGTCAACCGCCCAACTTCAAGACTCAATCCATGAAGCCAAGAGCGATATATGACAATATTTCATTTCATCATGTTCATATTCACACAGTGCCCAATATGCCAAGTCCAGTCTTGCATCTCATCATGAATCCCGCACATAGACCTTAGCCTCACGAAAGAACAGTACAGATTACACATGAACAGACAATTGCCAGCTTTTGAATTCTATACCTGACCCTGTCCGAACTCATTATTCATCTAATGGCCATGTCCGTCATCCGCCGGCTGCTCAGGATCCAACTTGATCAGGGTATCAATGCGCATGATGCTGATGCAGGCCTCGACGGCACTCTTGAGCTGCCGGATCTTGCTGATGCTGGGCTCCAGCACGCCAATCTTGATCTCGTCCACGACCTTGCCGCGTGCGAGGTCCAGGCCGTAGTTCTTGTAGCCCTTCTTGCGCGCAATCGTCTTCTCGTCCTCGCTTCCGTCGCCCTCCTGGATGCGCTGCGACAGGGCGTGCCTTGATCGGAGCTGGGCCACGAGCTCGGCGGCGTCCTTGGCGGCGTTGACGGCCAAGGTCTTGGGGATGACGAGGAGGGACTGCGCAAACTCACCGATGGCGAGCTGTTCCCGAGAGCCGACGGTGCCGGCAAACTCCTCAAGGTAGATGTGGAGGGCAGTCTCAACAGCACCACCGCCAGGAACGATGCTTCCACTCTCAAGAGTTCTCTTCACAGCGCACAGAGAGTCGTGAACGGAGCGCTCCATCTCGTCAAGGGTGAAGTCGTTGGGGCCACGGAGAATGCAAGAGGCAGAAGAGTGAGCCTTGGTGCCCTTGATCAGGATGCACTCGTCGTCCGAGATACGCTCCTGGACAACCTCCTCGGCATAACCCAGGTATGAAGGATCGAACTTCTCGTCGCCATTCAGGTCAGAGAGTGTGCTGAGGAGAGTGGCGCCGGTCGCTCGTGCAATTCGTCGGAGATCCTCCTTCTTGCATCTTCGCACACCCATAGCACCCTTCTCAACAAATGTCTTCAGCACGAGGTCGTCAATACCCTTGGTGGTCAGGATAACGTTGGCGCCCGCCTTCAGGATCATCTCTACCCTCTCAAGAATCATGCCCGACTCACGAGCTCGGATCTGCTCCAGCTGTTGGGGGTCATCCACGGTGATCTGGACACCGAGCTTCATGCGCTCCTTTTGCAGGTTCATATCCAAAACAGCAATCTTGGCATCCTGAATCCGTGTGGGCATCGCTTGTGAAGCAACGGTGCAGTTCAGGGCGTAACCCTTGACCAGGACCGACTCCAGAGTGCTCTTGCCGTGCGCCTTGAGGATGTTGACGGCCTTGACAGGGTATTTGACCTCATTTCGGTTGTTGGTAGACTTGACAGCCTGCATAGCATCAACAACCATGTCGGCAAAGAAGTCAGAGTCGGCACCAATAATCTTGCTGGACATGGAGGTCTTGGCGATGTTGATGAGCGATTCCCGACCGAGGTCATCGACCTTGGTGCTGATGTTCTCGTTGAGGTACTTGACAGCTTCTCGCAGGGCAAGTCGGTAACCGGTAATAATGGTGGTAGGGTGTATTCGGTTCTTCATGAGCTCGTTTCCTCGTCGCAGAAGCTCGGCGGCGATCAGGACAACAGAGGTGGTTCCGTCACCGACCTCCTTGTCTTGTTGTTGCGCAAGGTCGACGAGGATCTTGCCGGCGGGGTGCTCGACGTCGAGAAGGCTGAGAATCGTGGCACCATCGTTGGTGACAGTAACATCCTAGTGCAGTGTGAGAAGGATGCTCGACGGCGACAGGGGATCGGAGTTGCCTACGCCAATATCGTCCACCATCATCTTATCGAGGCCGCTGGGGCCGAAGGAACTCTTGACAACATTTGCGATCGCCTGGGTAGCAAGGACTGCGCCGTGTCAGTATGTGTCGTCTGGATATTACCAATATCAAACATCGGTCTCGATACTTCCCCCCACTTCCCCCCTAACACCTAGCAGAAAGGCGGGACAAGACACATACCGTTTTGGTCTCTAATATCAGAACCAGAGATCTTCTGGCCACCCAGGAAAAGGGTGCCGTTTCGGGGCTGCTCGAACATGGAAGCCATGGCTGCAGCTATCGGTAGCGTTGACGGGGAATGGCGGCTTCGTCAACGTGGGGAGGGAGAGAGAGGGCTTGCGAAGCGTCAGGAAATTCTGCCCAGGCTACCAGAAGCTGTGAAGCTCCGTACGCGGGCTGCCCCTCCGACTTTTTTCCCCGGATGCCCGGTTGTTCCGGCGCCGGGTACAGCGCTGTGCGTTGGACGTTGGCACCCAGCAAGGGCAGTTGCCAGAAGATAGCACGGACCACCTGAACCCCTGGCTCCTGCCCTGCTGTCGTTGCAGCTCAGCGGCTGTTGTTGCCATTGGCTGGGCGCGTGTCAGGCCTGAATTTTTGGCTAGTGGTGCCGTGCCCCTCCTTCCTTCCCGCACGACTCTCCCTTGACTGCGAGTGCGGGGCACAGAGTCATGTCCGGCCTCGACTTCGACTCACACTCCGAAGCATTTCTTCTTTCTTCTCCCCCCAAGATTCGCTCCGGTCGAGTTATTTCCGTATTTTCACGGACCTTCAAGGCTGCTCTTGGCTGAATATAAAGCCTCTATCTTCTATTCTATCATTTCTCTTCATCTTCACTTCAACACCCGATTTTCGCATCACAATGGACGGCGCCCCCGAGCAGTCCAAGAGCGCCTTGAAGAAGGCCGAGAAGCAGGCCCGCCTCGCCGCCGAGAAGGCTGCAAAGGCCGCCAAGCAGGCTAGCCTTCCCGTCGTTGGAGGCAAGAAGACAGACGACATCATCGGCATCACTGTTTCCAAGGCCGAGAATTTCCCACAATGGTACCAGGAGGTTGTCCTCAAGGCCGAGATGGTCGAGTACTACACCGAGATCTCGGGTTTCTTCGTTCTCCGTCCTCTCGCCATGCACATCTGGAATGAGATCCGAAAATGGTTCCAGGCCCATATCGAGGAGATGGGTGTCGACGAGACCAACTTCCCCATGTTCCTTTCCTCCAAGTCGCTCGAGAAGGAGAAGGATCACGTCGAGGGTTTTGCCCCTGAGCTAGCTTGGGTTACCAAGGCGTAAGTGCTTCATCGGGAGCCCTTCCGATATACTCATGCTTACTTATGAACAGTGGCGACAAGGACCTCGAGGTCCCCGTTGCAGTTCGTCCTACCTCCGAAGCCGTCATGTACCCCTACTACTCAAAGTGGATTCGCAGCCACCGAGACCTTCCCCTCCGTCTCAACCAGTGGAACTCCGTCGTCCGCTGGGAGGCTAAGCAAACTACCCCTTTCCTTCGAACTCGAGAGTTCCTCTGGCAGGAGGGTCACACTGCTCATCTGACTGAGGAGCTTGCTGGCGTTGAGGTGCTGGAGATCCTTGAGCTCTACGCCGGTGTCTACGAGAAGCTGCTTGCCGTCCCTGTTGTTCGCGGCCGAAAGACCGAGAATGAGAAGTTCGCTGGTGGCTACTACACTACTACTGTGGAGGGCTACATTCCTTCCAACGGCCGTGGTATTCAGGGCGCTACCTCGCACGCCCTCGGCCAGAACTTCAGCAAGATGTTCGATATCACCGTTGAGGATCCCCACAACAAGGGCTCTCACATTCACGTCTGGCAGAACTCTTGGGGTCTGTCGACCCGCGTCATTGGCGTCATGGTCATGATTCACGGTGACGACAAGGGCCTCGTCCTCCCTCCCCGTGTCGCCAAGACCCAGGCTATCATCATCCCCGTCGGTATCAACAAGAACACCACCCCCGAGGCCCGCAAGCAGCACGAGGAGCAGGTTGATGAGATCCGAGCTACCCTCAAGAAGGCCGGTGTCCGTGTCGAGTCGGATTGGCGAGAGGGTTACACTCCTGCTTGGAAGTTCAACGACTGGGAGCTGAAGGGTGTTCCCGTCCGATTGGAGTTTGGTCCCAAGGACGCTGCTAAGGAGGTTGTCAGCTATGCTCGACGTGACACCGGTGAGAAGGGAACCATCCCCATTGCCGATATCGCCACCAAGATCCCTGAGCTTCTCGACACCATCCACGATGACATGTACAACAAGGCCGAGACTGCCTTCCGGGAGCACCGCCTCAAGATCACCAACTGGGACGAGGTCCTCCCTGCCCTCGACAGCAAGAACGTTGTTCTCATTCCTTTCTGCGGTGAGCCCAAGTGCGAGGACCGCATCAAGGAGCTTACCACCCGTGCCGACGATCAGTCTGATGTCCCCGACAGCCAGAAGGCCGCCACTATGGGCATGAAGAGTCTTTGTGTTCCTTTCGAGCAGCCCGAGGGTATTGTCCCTGGCGAGACCAAGTGTCTCAACCCCGAGTGTGAGAGCAAGGCGGATAAGTGGACCATGTTTGGACGAAGCTACTAGAGGAGATGAATGGGAATTTCTAGTCAGGGAGCGGGAAGGCGTTGGCCTGGCATGTTTATGATACACCTGTGATTACGGCTTGATGTGATGTGATTATGAAAAGGGGAGCGGGTGGGAGTGGAAAATGGGAACAACACGTAGAACAGAAGATAGATCGTAGAGATGACGAATGCTTATGGATCTCGTTGGTCTACCTAACACCTCTTTTCTATTCTTTCAACGTCTATAGTGACCAATTCCTAGGAATTAGCTGCCAGGTTTAGCACCAGGCAAACTTCTCATTGGCAACCCACTCAACCTCTTCGATTGAGTTCTCTCCGAACCAATGCATGCTGGCAATGTTCTCGCTCTCTCTGACGATAAACTTGGCTCCAAGCTCCTGAATCCCTTCAGTCACCCGTCGAATCCGATCCTCAGGGTTCCAGATCTCCACCTTAGAACACAACCACTCGGCAGCCTCCTTCTGGGCAGCGTTCCCAATGGCTCGGAGACCAGTAGCAAGCGCTTCGTCTGAGATGCTCTCATCCTCAATCACCAAGCGGATGACGTGAATAGTATTCTTCTCTGGCTTCTCCAGGCCTCCGTAAAAGCTCCGGGTCCAGATAGCCCAAATTCTGGAGTTGGGGGCGTCAGAGGGCGTGTAGATTGCGCCGTGGGTGGTAGGAATACGAGAGAAGATGTGCTTGCACATAAAGTTCTCGCGGTGAAGGTGCCACCTAAGGGTTGTGAGGTCGGGGAGTATAGCAGCGCGGATCTGAGAGGATGAGGAGGCAATCTTGTTTCGTATGAGCGTATCATCTCGGTCTGCCAGCTCGGGGAGGTCGTCCACGGTGATGAGCTTCAGGGCCGAGTTGGAAGTTGGCTCGTTCTTGGTGGCTGGGAGCTCGAGGTATGTGCTCTCAAAGGGCTTCCATCCTACGGCATTGTAAAACTTCTTGCCCACGTCTGACCAAAGAACTGAGAAGTCGGCATCTCCTTGGTTCTTTTGCTGTCTGCCTCGGAGTTCCTCTGCGAGCAAGGACATCATCTTGCTGGCGTATCCCTTTCCTCGGCACTCGACAAAAGTAAAGACGCTAGCCACACCATAGGCGGTACCCTCTCTAACAGCGCCCTCCTTGCTAGACACAAGAGCTCTCTTCTTGTATGTCTCGCAGGAAGACAGGATTGGGCGGCCATCGGCGGGGAGGTTGCCGTCAGTCAAGATCCAGCTGATGACACCACCGTCCCGAGAAAGAGGAGCTTCCAGGTTGTCATCCTCACGACGGATATAGTCTTCAATCGTGAGAGCAGGGCCCCAATGGGGATGGGTGGCCTTCCAGACACGGAGACGCTCCTCAGAGGTGGGGTTTGCGAGGATGAGGGATGGGGAGGAAACGGGCGGGAGGTCCTTGTGGGAGGCCATGATTGGATTGGTATGAAGTAACTGAAGCTGTAGAAGAGAAGTGACTAGTGAGATTGGAGTTAGTGAAAGGTAGTATCTTGTTCAATGATTTACTTATACTCCGGTCCCGATGTTGGCCGCGCCCTTTACACGGCGGCCCCACATCGGAGGTGGGGGACCGACGCTACCCTGCACACGCCGATGACGCACTCGGTCAAGCGAAAAAGGGCCCTCAGGTGTTTTATCATGGATGTATAGATGACATGAGTTGTTGAAAATGTATAGATGCATCTTCACGTGTTGCTTGGGAGAGGGTAAGCTTGAATGGTCCTCGGCTGATCTGCTACAGGTACTTGGAGTACAGAATGGTACATCGGACAAGACAATGTCAAGGTACATTTGACAGCTGGAGGGCGCGTTTATAACGGTTCTAGAATGTTCATGTTTAATGGGGAACAATAAACCGTTAAACGTATGAAACAAAACGGGAATATCTACCTCATTCTTTGACAAACATCTGAGTTTATGCTTCAGGTGTAAGAGGAGAGCAGAGCACTTCACCACCGGCCATTATAGAAGCTTTGGAAAAATTAGAGCCGTTGATAGGTGGCAAGCTCAGGATAAAGACCTTAAGGTCTCTTAAGACAAAGCCGGCGAAATGAGAAATGATTGCTCAAGTCACAGATCGAGTCCAATCGATAATAGATAGAATGTGTGGCTGCAGTCGTGGTGGGGTTGACTCGGTCAATGCAACGTCCAACGCGAAGAGGGGCAGCTTTTTGTAGCTTGTGAAATTCCTCCATCAACTCAACTTGACCAACTTCATACCTCGAAATCGTCGACTGAAAATGGCATTGCCGCTACCTTCGGGGCTGATCCCCTCCGAGGTCGCCTTCTTGTGCGAAATGGAGCTCGTCACCGTAGTTCCCCGTCAGCGCCTCGAGAGCATTGATCTTCTTGGTGTGAGCGCGCCCCCGTCGCGTTGATGCTTGGCTTCTGACCTCGTGCACAGGGCTCAACACCGACTCTTCGACCGCCGCATCGAAGTAATTTGCCGCTATGGCTTGCGATCCTACTCAAGAAGCAGAGACGAGCGAACATTTTGCCGCCGCCTTGGCTCCATCCCGACTCGCTACGCGACATCATCAATCACGAAATCAATATCGACCCCAAGGGCTGGGCGCCGCCCCCACCACCACCCGTGCGAGCGGACGGCCAAGGAAATGCGCGAAGATTAAACCCGTTTGGAATGGATGATACTGTTTTGTCACCACCGTTTTTGCCCTCTTGCACCTCAGAAGCACCTCCAGGAGCTTTGCCCTACCACTGGTTCGAGGTCGCAGAGATGCTCCTCGCGCACGCCCAAGATGACATCACATCCTCATCCGAGGTGCGGTCTCTTCTACGTGATTTGCAGGAGGTGAGAGCTGCCAAGATGCGGTCCAGTACGGCTCAGCTGGAGAGCGGCGTGGACGGCGTCATGAGTTTGCGAGGAGTGGGCGCTATGGAGCTTGCGGAGAGCAGAGGCTTTGTCATTGGTGTTGTTGAAGGAGTGAGAAAGATCGGTGCCAGTGTGGAAGTGTCACGAAGAGAGGAAGATGAAGAACGTGGCGGCCGGGAGTCTGATGAGGCGAGCGACGAGGACATGGGACTGTGAGCCCAGACTCGGCGAGGCCATTTTTAATTCACAAACGAGACGCAAAAGCATGGGAGGTATTGGAAAGGCGATAAGTGTAAGTCAAAACCAGTTATTATCCTGTCTATGAACTCCCAGTTTAATGATATAACGAACATTAAGTCTAATTATTTAAAGCAAGCAGAAGCAACCCATGAACTCCAATCCGATGCACACCCAGATCCTTCACTCTTCTTTCAACCTGACTCTGCCATCTTCTTCATCAAAGCCAGCTTCTCCTTGGCAATCCGAGCAGGATGAGTTCGTATCTTGCCCCCACGGGGAGGGATTGGTTCAATCACCGGCTTTGGACTATGTTCGAATCCCAGTGCCGTCCCCAAATACCCCTTGCGGATGTCATAGTTGGTCGTTGCAGCCACCTCATCGTCTACCTCGTCTTGCCTTTTGAAGAAATGGGACCAGGCCTTGTGCCAGTCGGCGTGGCACTGGTGGCAGAATTGGCCGTGTTGGCAGCCGTGGACTTTTTCACAATCGGGGCCAAGCCTATGGTACTGCTCATACCAGTCATAGTGCAGGCGCGGTCTCTTACCAGACCCGTATAGCCCCGGAATTTCGCTGTCGAAATCAGCCGGGGCCTCGATAGGTGTTAGAGCCTTGGGGCTCGTGTTGTCAGTGGTGATGCTTACATTCTGGGTCTCCAGGAAGGCAAGCCCGGGGATCTTGGTAGTGGTGAGCACCGGCGAAGGAATCAGGTTGATGTCGCTCTGCTCGGTGACGGGGATATCGTACGTGGGGGAGTAGAAAATATCCTCCTCCTCCTCCTCCTCCTCAACGCGGTTAAGCATTTGGGGCACGATATCGCTCTGGTCATCGTAGGGAAGACTGAATGTGCGAGAGAAGGAGATAGGTTCCTCCACTCGGGGCTTCTTGGCTGCCTGGGGAGCGCTGCCGTCGTCTTTAGATCGTCGTCGCTTACGGAGAGAGTCACCAGCGCAGCTGGCCCGGGTGCGACGTGTGGCTGCCCGAGGTGGTTGATCCTCGTCATCGTCGGAGAGTGTTGGCGGGTTGAAATCACCTGCCACGGCAACGGTGCTACCAGTCTTGTCGACGGTAGTGAACCTGACATCTTCCGGACTGGACTTCCTTGTGGGTGGCTCACTAAATCGGCTCGAAAACCTATCCCGAAACTCGAAACCTTGGACAGCGTTACTAGGAAGAAGGGGAAGGCTCTTGATTGATTCGATGCCGTCCTCCATGGGAGTGTCCTCGCTGGCATCTGAGGCAGGGGTAGGGCAAGGGACCCGAGGTGGAAGTCTTTCACCGGGCTCAGGCTGGTTTGGTGTACCCCGAATGGGAGGACTAGGCCGAGACTGGCTGGCCCAACCCAGGTCATCATCTCCCAAAGGTGCACTGGCACCGGCACCGGAGGGACCAGAGCCGGAGTGATCCGAGTGGTGAGAAGCACCGGAATGGTGGGAGGAACCCGAGGGCAAGAGGGATCCGCGAGAGAGAGCGGAGGCTGAGGAGCCGTAGGTGGCATAGCCGCTCTCAAATCCAGAAGACGAAGACTGGCTTGGAGAATTGAGGGGCACGCCGCCATCTGAATCTGGGTCCGAAGAGCTCTCGGACGGTGATCGAGAAGTCAGGGGCACACCACCATCCGAGCCTGAGTCGGAGGAGCTTGAGGAGGAGGGCTGAGGGTGAAGGGGCACTCCGCCGTCTGAATCCGGATCGGATGAGCTTGAGGACGTGGATCGAGAATGAGAAGAAGAAGCAACCGACGCGGAGGAAACGGCAGGAACCTTCTTTTTCAGCTGGGCGCGCTTCGCAGCCTTGACATTATCAGTTGGAGACTCGGGAGTCTCGCTCCTGTGCCGAAAGATGATCTTCTTCTTGCGACGAAGCTTCCTGACCACATGGTCGAAGATGATGTTCTCGGGGTCTGTCGAAAGGGGGTCAACGGCTCGTCCACGATGATCGAGACCAGTCATGAGGCGAGGGGCATTGTTGAGCTTCGAACGAGCTCGGGTCTGCCGCAGGGGTGTTTCGGTCGGCGTGACGATTGCAGGCTGGCTAGCAGCTGAAGTGTTCCTTCTGGAAGGCATTGTGATGGTTGATGGGGAAAGAAATCAGTGTTTTGGGTATAGATTATAGGAAGATGTGAGTTGTCAGAACTCAACTGTCGCTGTATGCTTTTGATGGTGAGCTGTGTGATGATGTTCTGAGATTGGGAGACAAACGACATCTTTTATTACTGATTTGAAGTATACGAATATGCCCCCGAAGCCTGCTCCTTGTCAGAACCGTTTGGAGTTTCTTTTTTCCAAACAAAGATTCCCTTGAGCCCATGATGAAAGGTGCTGGTAAACCATGAACACTAAAGAGTCATTGAACATGAGGGTCTTTCGTTGGTGAGCATGGATCTCTCTAGGCAACAAAGGCACCCTCTCAGAAACTCGTTTGGGCTTCTTTTCGTCCATGTCTTGTTCTCATGGCGCTGCTTTGGGGATGAAGAAGGTGAACAAAGGCAATTTTGGAAGGAGGTTGAAGGGAAGACGAAAAGACTATGACACATGGGCCTTTTTTAGACAATGGAGAAGAAGGACATGAATGTAAGATGGTGGTGGCTATGAATGGATGTCAACGAAACGGAACGAACAAGATACATGTTCTCTCTTAATATGTAGGCAGAATATGTATATTCTGTGCTTGTAGCTATGAGAAAGGGATCTCCATGGCCGTGTCAATTGTTTCATATGCTCTGTAGATATTAAATAGTAACATGCAAGTTGCACTTAGTGGTAGTAGACTTGGCGGAATGCATCCTTTGAAGATGAAAGAAGCTGGCCATTGAGCCTTGGGATCGTGCTCGACAAAGCTATTGTCAGGCATGGAATAAAGAAATTCATCATGATTGGTCATGAAATGCATTATATCCCTCCCACCAATAGGCACATTGATCCATGACTGTTAACATGAGTGCTCCCCCAACAGTTCCCATGATGATGCCGCACATGGCGCATTGATCCCGGCGATCTGATTGGCCCACAGACGCTCCACCGTTATCGGCGGCCTCGGGATGTCTTATGGGAATTTTGGTGTGAAATGTCGATAGAAGACATGGCAACTTGAGGTGTTCAACAAAAGAATAAGAGAGAGAGGAGAATGGTCTTTATCAGAGTCTCCGATATCTATCTATATATCCGCCCGTGAATCTTACAGATAGGCACACCGTGAGATGCTAGGAGATGGATCTCAGGTCCCCCCGCATAGCAACCGGGTCTCCACATCGTAGCTTCCGGGTGCGTCACACGACCAAGCCATGCCGATGCATGAACCTAAAACGGCAGGCACCTTACGTGATTGTCATGGTACCTGCTTGAGCTGCCTCCGATCCAAGGCTTCTCCGACAGCTCCTCCATCAACCTCTCTCAACCATCTTTCCTCCCCCATTCCTTTTCCCTAGCATCATCTTCCCTACAACCTATCATCCTAATCAATATGAAGTTCTCCCAAGCCTCTCTTCTGGCGGCTTGTCTGCCCGCCATCTCCGCTCGGTTCATCGAAACTGTCGAGGCCGATAACGTCATTCTCAAGCCTGACGAGCTCTACCTCATCGAGACCGCGCCCGGCAAGACCCAATGGGTTACTGAGGAGCAGAAGTGGGAGCTGCGTCGCGTACGTATACCGTCCTAGGGCACGATAGTTGCACCCCGACAAGTCCGCTAATACCTCGATAGAATGGCCAGCGCTTCATGGACATCACCGATACCCCATCACTCGGTTCCACGCGCCTCAACGCCCAGACCGTCTCCTTCCCCAAGAAGTGCGTCAAGCAGGATGAAGTTGCCGCCCTCTCCAAGAACCTCGAGAAGAAGAACATGAAGGCCAATCTCGAAAAGTTGACCAGCTTCCACACTCGATACTACAAGTCCCAGTACGGTCTCCAGTCCTCTGACTGGGTTCTTGAGAAGGTGAACCAGATCATCAAGGACGCTGGCGCCCAGGATACCGTCTATGCCGAGAGCTTCCCCCACACCTGGCAGCAGCACTCGGTCATTGCCACCATCCCCGGTCAGTCTAACAGCACCGTTGTTATCGGCGCTCACCAAGACTCCATCAACCTGTTCCTGCCTTCCATCCTAGCCGCTCCTGGCGCCGATGACGATGGTAGCGGTACGGTTACCATCATGGAGGTGTTCCGTGCTCTCCTCAACTCCAAGGATGTTGTCGACGGCAAGGCCCCCAACACTATCGAGTTCCACTGGTACTCTGCCGAGGAGGGTGGATTGCTCGGTAGCCAGGCCATCTTCCAGTCATACGAGCAGAGCGGCCGCGACGTCAAGGCTATGCTGCAGCAGGACATGACTGGTTATGTCCAGAAGACCCTTGACGCCGGTCAGCCCGAGAGCGTTGGTGTCATCACCGACTTCGTCGACCCTGGTCTGACTACCTTCATCAAGACCGTTGTTGAAGAGGTTTGTCTGCCCTTAAATTAATACTACGTCCTTTCGCTAACCTCTATCTAGTACTGCAACATTCCCTGGGTCGAGACCAAGTGTGGCTATGCCTGCTCTGACCATGCTTCTGCCTCCAAGGCCGGCTATCCTTCCGCCTTCGTTATCGAGTCCGCCTTTGAGTACTCCGACCCTCATATCCACACCACCGACGACAACATCAAGTACCTTTCTTTCGACCATATGCTTGAGCATGCCCGCATGACTCTTGGTCTGGTCTATGAGCTGGGCTTCTACGATTTCTCTGACAGCTCCGAGGATCGGGGTGATCTCTAGAGGAGTTGATAGATTCCTTGGCGTGTTATTTGGGTTTGCTAGAGGACAAATGCATCCTACGGATCATGTGTCTAGATTATTGGTTATGAGCGACGGGTTTGCATACGAGATTACGTAGATTCAGTTTTAGATGAGCATTACTATCAATTTGAGACCATTTCTATGAACGATAAGTGTGTGCATGCAGCGATGGATTGGGTATTATATCTTGACATTTGATATGAAATTGTGTTTGCTTTTGTCTATCCCTAAAACCAATACCTCGTGACGAGAACTCCAGCGCCTTGAATGCTTCTTTGGCTTCAAAATTGGTAGGCCCTTGTAATTACTGACCTTGACCTCCATTCCCGTTGTTCGGGGGCTGCTGTTGTCCCCATGGCGACTGACCATTTTGCTGGGCCTGCATAGTAGACATCAAGGCAGCAAAGAAAGCAGGGTTGACAAAGGCTCCGCCGTTGGCTCCTTGCTGACCCTGAGCGTTCGGCCATCCAGGAGGCGGCGGAGGAACAGCCGCACCAGCAGCGCCGGTGTTCGCTGGGGCAGGCGGCTGAGGCCAGCCGGGGAACTGGAAGCCAAAGTTGGGCACAGCCGGCGCGGCAGTGCCTTGGGATGGAGGTTGATTGTTGCCCCATTGGGCTGGAGGAGCAGGTTGCTGGTGTTGCTGCTGCTGTCCTTGAGGGGGCAGTGAGTAGCCATCTCGGGGCTGGTTGAAACCGCCTCGTCCGCCACGGCCGGAACCACGACCTCGCCCTCCCCTACCACCCCTGAAATCACCTCGTCGGCCCCGCTGGAAGCTTCTGCCAGGTGGTGGCTCGTATGTCTCGGTAGTGGGAGGCCCGCTACCGTAACCTGGCGGTCGAGCGAGGGGCTTATAGGGACCGTCGTCATCGTCGTCGTAGTTGAGACCGCCATCCGGTCGCGTCTCCTGTCGCAGCGGGTGAGGCTCCCTGCCGGCCTTTGCGTCGTTCTTCTTCCACTTGTCCTTCTTCTTCTGCTTGAGTGCTCGCTTATACTCGGCCTCCTTCTCGTCATCGGAGAACTCCATCTCGTCGTCACCGACCTCCTCATCGTGGAGGTTACTGGCATCGGAACCCTTCATGTTCTTGAGGGGCTCGGTGAAGACATATGAGGCATGGTCGACGGGGTAGAAGACCTTGGTGCCGACTTCGAGGCCCAGCTCCTTGATCTCGTCTTCTGATGAGAATCGAACGGTGTACATGGGCTGGAGAACCTTTCCTATCGTCTCTGAGACAGCGCCAATGACGACCCGCTCAGCAGTGCAGAGGACTGAGCCTGTATCTAGTACCTGGTATTCTCCAGGTGTTATGGCCTTGACGAGCATGATGCTCTCCACGATGTGCTCGATCGCTCCCAGCTCCTCGATCTTCATCTCCGGGGTGATGGTGACCTCGGGCTTGGGAATGACCTCCTCCGCTACCTCGTTCTTTGTACGGACCTGCGCAGAGCTGGAACCCTTTCCTCCTCTTTCGCCCTCATCGTCGGAACCTCCCTCGGCCTGCATCAGCAAGCGGGCAGTTTCCTCCACACCCAAGAGTTCATATCCTTCATTATCGGAGTCGTCATCGGAGGAATCGGAGCTGCTAGACTCTGAAGATGATTCGTAGGGGGAAGAATCGACCTCCCACTCGGGGTTCTCGCCTTGGTCGTTCTGGAGTGGGACGTTCTCGGTAGCTGCCGCAGGAGCTGGTTGCGTGGGCGTGTTGTCGAGACCACCAAGGGCAGCTTCGAGGGCACCGGTAAGGGAAGGAGGGCTTTCGGGCTGATCAATTACCATGGACTCGGGCTCTGCAGCTGCTGGCGTAGATTGAGCCTCGGAGGACTTTGGTTGCTTGGCGGCGGGTGCTGATGTTTGGTTGGTTGCCTCGGGGTTCGTGATCTCGGTGCCTTGTACACTTGCGGCAGCAACAAGGACATCGGCAGGAAGAGGGGGTAGTGTCTCATTTGGCTTGGCCTGGCCAAGGCCTGGAATCTGAAAGCCTGACATGTTGTCGAGGCGGAGCGGTGTTCAGAATGTATGGTGTTGAGCTCGAGGCGGAGAGGGTTGCGACAGGACGAGTAAAGGATGATGGGATGATAAAGAAAGAAATGATAGCACTGAGATTCTTTCTAAAGGATTATAACAAGCTTTTTGAGTAAGAAAAAAGTGGTTTCAATTGAGCGCAAGGCGAGCGCAAAACTTGTCGAGGAAGAAACTGGGTTGCCCAGGAGCGCCGACTTCAAGGACCCTTTAGCGGCAGGAAAGAAAAAATCAAGGTGAGCGATAAGGAGTGGGTCCCGCGATGGCGCTAGTTCATCACCCCACTACCCTTCACCTCGGTGAGAGCCTCGGTAAATTCGTTAGCATGATTGCCAGGGTCTCCATCCGTTCTCCCCAACGGTTGAAGCTCCAATCCACCATGACGACAGCATTCCTCACTCTGTAACCGTCATCACTCGACAACAATGGCTCCAAACACGGCGCCGCAGAGGCGGCAGTTTGTGCACCCGTCGGCGAGCCATGCAAAGAAGAAGTAAGATGTAGAACGCTTCTGCTTGAGCTTCTAGGTGCTAACTGGCTTCTTCCTAGGGCTCCCAGCGCCTACTCGATGCAGCCCATCTCTGCCTTTTACTGGTTCCTCGCCGCCGCCCTCGTTTCCGCCTGGTTTGCGCCGATTCAAGACTGCGATGAAACTTTTAACTACTGGGAGCCGACTCATTATCTTTCCCATGGCTATGGTCTTCAGACGTGGGAGTACTCGCCCGACTATGCGATCCGGAGTTGGTTGTATATCGCCCTACACGCCATTGTGGGCAATGTGCGCCGACTACTCCCACACTCGACAAAGGTATGAGCGGCTCTTTAAAAAAATTCAACGTTGGAACTCAATTGACGCTGAATCGATCAGATTGGCGAGTTCTTCTTTATTCGCTTTGGATTGGCCTTTGTGTGCGCCCTCTGTCAGACCGTCCTCTTCCTGGTCACCAGCACAACGCTCAACAGCCGGATCGGTCTCTTCTACCTCATTGCCACTGTCATGAGCCCTGGGAACTTCCACGCGAGCACCGCTTTCCTCCCATCCAGCTTCGCCATGTACCTGGTGACTTTGGGAGCTGCAGCTTTCATGAACTGGCGGGGTGGCCTCAAGACCTCCCAGGGCATGTTCTGGTTTGCCGCAGCTGGAATCCTGGGGTGGCCATTTGCCTCAGCTCTCTGTGCGCCTTTTATGCTTGAGGAGCTTGTCTTGGTCCTTTTCGGTACCAAGACTGCCTGGTGGGAAGCTTTTGTCCGGGTTGGTCGTGGTGTTGTTTCTGCGATTCTGCTTCTGGTAAGATGACCTCCATCATTCGACGAAAATATGACTTACAAGATTTTTAGGCGAGCGATTTCATCGTGAACCTCTTCTTCTATAAGCAAAAGGTTGTCGTGACTTGGAATATTGTCAAGTACAATATTTTCTCATCCAGTAGCGGCCCTGAGCTGTATGGAACCGAGCCCTGGAGCTTTTACTTCAAGAACCTGGCCTTGAACTTCAACATCTGGTTCATTCTCGCTCTTGCGGCATTGCCTCTGTTCATTCTTCAGAAAATTATTTCCCCTTCCGCCCAGGGATTCCAGTCTGGTCTGCGAACTATTGTGTTCCTCGCCCCCTTCTACATGTGGCTCGGCATCTTCAGCTCGCAGCCGCACAAGGAGGAGAGATTCATGTACCCGGCATATCCTTTCCTCGCGCTTAACTCTGCCATCTCTTTGCACATGATCCTCACCGCCCTGGGTAACTCTGACCCCAAGACACTGATTGGAAAGATCCCGGCGCGCCTGAAGCTCTTCTTCGTCACCATTGCCATGATCCTGTCAGTTGATGTCGCCCTCTTCCGAGTGTACGGTATTTGGTCAGCGTACTCTGCACCCATGAGCATCTACTCTCCTCTTTGGGAGGGCGCTGAGGGAGCAGCGCCCCTGGGCCGCGAAGAGGACACTGTTTGCCTCGGCAAGGAGTGGTACCGCTTCCCTTCATCCTATTTCCTCCCTAGGGATATCCACGCCAAGTTTGTTCGCTCTGAATTCCGTGGTCTCCTCCCTGGCGAGTTCTCTGAGGCTGAGACTGGCTTCGGCTTCTGGAGCGGCACTTGGCTGCCCACAACTGGCATGAACGACCAGAACGAGGAGGATGTGGGCAAGTACACGGAGCTTCGTGCGTGCTCGTTCCTCGTCGACACGCAGTATCCTGAGCGGAGGGACCCCCTGCCGCCAAATGAGCCCGACTACATCGCAGACCAGGAGAACTGGGAGATTGTCAAGTGCGAGCCATTCCTCGATGCCGCGAATACGCATTTGCTGGCGAGGACTCTATGGATCCCTGATCTCAAGGCCATTCCGGATCACTTGAAGAGAAAATGGGGTCGACACTGCTTGTTGCAACGGAAGAAGAAGCCTTCTACAGAAAAAGCACCTGAGCAACCCGCAGACAACTAAGCGTTTTCGCATCTCAGCGCTGAAAAATGCTATGTAACAAAGAATGTATTCATCATAGAGGCCAAAGGTGTCATTGAATAGAATTAGACGAATGTATGTATAACTAACTTGTCGAGTTTACTGGTGAGTTGGATCTGCACCGGCCGTTCAAAGACGAGCTCAAGCCCAACATGCTTGCAACGTGAGAATATCTCAGCGGGCTACCTTCCATCAGGTACCAAGCGCCCTGTCAATTTCAACTCCCATTGCGCACGGCAACTGTGGGACGTGTATCCCTTCGTCATGCCAATGCGGAGGGTATCGTATTTGGATTGTCTGGGGTCTGTGATGCCTGGATGACATTTCCGAAAGATAGCATCCCATTCATCCTTTGTGCGAAGTTTGGCGTTATGCATGGCCATGACGGTGACATCTCGCCTACGATACGCCTTGTCTACATGAGGCTCAAAGGTGCCTGGCGGAGGAGACAAGAGGTCATTCACCAGGATGACGGAATTCTTGGACCTTCTCGTAGCGACGAGGAGGTTGCTGAGGATGCAGATTACCTCCCTATCTGGCAGGTTCCAGAGTATCGACTTGAAGAGATAGACGCGAGGAGTCTCTGGTTCGTCCTCGAGCGCGAATTGGCTTACGTCTTTTGGAAGCTGTTGAACCTCGAGCTCTAGCGTAGGGAACTTTTCTGCGAGGAATCGTGATGCTGTTTCTGGTTTGCGGACGAGGTCCACGACTGTTCTCGGGCAAGTTGCTTTTTCGATATTTTCGCTGAACCAGGCCTCGAGGAGTTGGTTTCCAGGATCCAGAACTATCGGTGTTAACGGGCATGTTGGGATCCTTGGGGTTGACAAAACTCACAGTCTGCGACGCTTTGCATCGCAGCAGTAAACCTGGCGCCATTTTCAGGATGACTACTGTGCCAGTCATACATCGACTGTCCGAATCTGAAACCGTCAACGTCTTGTTCTTGAGTTGACATGGGACACTCACGCATGTTTAAAGGCAGAGTGGCCTGTCCAGGTAGGGTTGGGTTTCTTGAGTGAGTTTGCGAGATGAGTACTCACTACTCTCGTTTCAAAGAGTCTGCTTTTGCATCAGTACAGACGCTACTTAAAACTTTCAGGGTACTCACTGAAATCCGATAAAGGCCTTCAGGCCGGGATCTTGAACCAGCTCGCGCGAGATCACGCCATGACGAAAGACCTGTTCTGATGACTCGAGGAGTATCTGGTCACATGCTGCAAGTCGTAGCATGGGGAGCAGCTTATCTCTTGGTATCCCAGTCTTTTCCGAGAGCTTAGCAAGAGTCGCTTGCCCATCTAGGGGAATCTCGTCCAAGACACGGCACTCGAGAAGGCAGTAAAGTGCGCCCTTGTCCCAGTTGGATGCAACAAACTCATGCAAGAAGTCTTGCGGACCTCGAAGTGTCCTGCTCAGCCTCTGGATGAGACCGAGTAGCTTGGACTGGCTCCTCTCAATATCGGAGCCACGAGGTGGATGATTCCATAGTAGCGCCTCAGGACTCTCATCTTTCCCATCCTCGAACAGTAGCTCCTCCAGCAGCTCGGCCTCTTTGACAATCTCCTGGGAGAGGGGGGCAATGTCTTTCGGATCCATGGTGGCATACGCCGGCAGCTCGTGTTCAAGTCGTGAACCTGGACTCTGTCAGGGTTTGGGAATTTCACTGCTGAAGCATTGCAGGCTGTTTTGCATCTTGCATGACCGGGAAACCAATAATTCAATTCTCGCCCTGCGCGTCGGAGCGGGAATGTCTGTCTTCTTTATTCATCCCCGTGAGGCCAGATACTGAACCGGCTTCCGAGCTCCGGCTGTCAACTGGAGATATCCCAAGGTTCATCAAGTTGCGGTCAGAGATGAAGCTTGACGGGTCGTATCACTGCAGAGGCGTAATGCTTCACGACAATGTTGCAGCTGGGCTTATGCAGAGCCGCGAGAATGACATCCCGAGAGCGACTGGGAATAGGGGTGTCACTGCATAGAAAAGCATCAAAACAGGCCTCGTCACCGGCCATGTTTCTCACTCTGGTCATCCGCTTGTCATCATTTCTTTCCAAGTCCCTGCAGCACCATCCATTCAGCATGAGACCGCTCGTTACATTGTCACTCTTTGCTGGCCTCGGCCTTGCCACTGCTGACGTTGCCTCTGTGAGATCGACCAAAGGCCCTAGTCGAACTATTCACAAGGATATCGTCGTCATCGGGGGAGGGTCTTCTGGAACGTTTGCAGCTGTCAAGCTGCGGAGGATGGGCAAGAAGGTTGCCCTCATCGAGAAAGGCGAGCTTCTTGGAGGTCATACAGTGACCTATCAGGTGCCCGACTCCAACATCACCATCAACTATGGTGTTATTGGCTACGGCGACGAGCAAGTCACTAGAGACCAGTTCGCGAGCTTTGATATCCCCATTGTCAACTTTCCAGTACCCGAGGGTGGCTTCGGCCCTACAAGCTATGTCGACTTCAGTAATGGCCGCACTATCAAGGACTTTGACTTCTCGATGGACCTGTCAGGGATTCGAGAGCAGACTGAAAAGTATCCCTACCTATACTACTCGACTCGCCTCCCTGACCCGGTCCCAAAGGACCTTCTCCTCCCCTTTCGAGATTGGGTCAAGAAGTACAAGTTGGAGGAGACTACCTACAACGTGTTCTCTCACCTTCAAGGCCTTGGAGACCTGCCTAATCTAGCAACGCTATACGTTCTCAGGTATCTCAACAGTGGGTACCTGGAGATCATAAGCCCTGAATCCAAGGGGGCCCTGGTTCCCGTGCGTGGGAACAACTATGAGCTCTATGAGAAGTCACATGAGTACCTTGGATCTGATGTGTTTGTGAGCTCTACAGTCTCTCAGGCTCGCCGTGACTCTAAAGGAGTTTGGCTTAGGGTCAATACCCCAGATGGTGTCGTGAACATCAAAGCAAGGAAACTTCTCATCACGATCCCGTCGATGGTGCGAAACATGGAACCGTTCGGATTGAGTGATAGAGAGGAGGACCTCTTCTGCAAGTTCACTGCAACGGGATGGTATGTCGCCATAATTCGAGCTGAAGGTCTTCCTGAAGGCTTCTCGTACCAGAACGCGGATCCAGATGCTCCGTGGAATCTCCCCCAACTACCGGCGCTGTTTGAGATGTCACCCACTGAAACACCGGGCCTCTACGCAGTTCGCTACAGCTCCGACAAGGACATTCCCGACTCGGAAGTTAAAGAGAATATGCTACGCACCTTTGACAGAGTCAGATTCTCCGTTATTGGAAATAACATAGAGAAACTTGATCCTGCTGAGCTGCTGGCGTATTCGAGTCACGCCCCCTTTGATCTGCACGTCCCGGTCGACGATATTGCAAACGGCTTCTACAACAAACTCGACGATCTTCAAGGCTACAAGAGTACTTGGTACTCTGGTGCCACTTTTGTCTCGCACTCGACTGGTGCTTTATGGAACTTTACAGATCATCTCGTGGAAAAGATGTACGAGTGAAGTGTTTAAATCGCTGCTTTGGACGTTGGTCACTGCCCTTAATTAGCCTCTTCTTAGTGGGCTTTGCCTTAATTTTTCTGTTAATTTCTTTGGTCTACATTTCTTGACCCTTCTCTTCGATATTGGAACGAGCTTATAATTAACTTCTTGGTATCATTATTTGAAGAACTTGATGGACTTTCGTGGTCTATAATATTGGAAATTTGAACATCTTGCAGTCTAAAACTTTATGTCCTTACTTTCTCTCTTTCATTGTCCTGCTAGATCCCTAGTCGTGAGAAATATGTGCGCCTATCACAGTCATAACTAAACCTCGGTAGAAATCGCCATCTTCGTCTCTTCCGCTTCCTTGAGTTTCTCGCCAAGATTCTCTTGCTCCTTGGGCTCTGAATCATGTCCCTCCATTGGCTTGAATCCCCGAGTGAAGACTGGGCTAGCCTCGACCTTCTTCCAGTCGTGAAGCATGTAGCCGTTCTCAACCGAGCATTTAACCTCTTCTTGGCCCCGAGGGATCACATCTGCTTCATAGAGCTTGATGGCATCGCTGAGCTCCGTATCCCCGCGGAAAACGCCCTCTAATCCAGCCATGAGGTATGAAGTATCGCAGATGCAGTGATTGAGTCCTTGACCACGATCTGGGGCCTGTCAGTGCTGCGCCTCTGTGGGACGTTACAAATGTTGGCTTACATGGTGGCATTGGATGAGCAGCATCACCGATCAGTGTTATCCTTCCATCGTGGTTGTTCCACGGCTTTGTGATCCAGTAGCTAATGTCAGCTTTATGGACTTCGGTGTCCTCGGGCAACCAGAGAAATGCCGATCGAGCAGGTTCACCCATCCCTGCTGCTCGCTCTTTGAGTAGGGCAAGTCGTTCAGGATAGGTGAGCTTGTGATTAGAATCGCCCATCCAAGCCATGGCCATGTGGAAGATCCACGACTCGGGGTGATCTGGACCATCTGGCATATTGGAGACTATAGAGAGCCAGTTAGTAATGGCAAGCAAAAAGGACCACGGGCTGTGACCTACTGGACTGAAAGGCGTGAAATGACTGGTTGCTAAGAGCTAGGAAGCTCGTAGGGTAATCTCGTCGCACATACTTGGCCTTCTCTGCATCATTGTAGCAGACTGTCATGTTTGTGTGGAAGATAGGGAATTTGCTGACAGCTGCCTCCTCAGCGCTTCCCATAGCAAACTCTCGAACTTTGGAATGAGGACCATCTGCCCCAACAATGATGGAACCGGAGACAATGGTGCCGTCAGTAAAGGATGCAATGACACCTTGGCCAGACTCATTGAAGGCGACGTCGACCAGATTTTTACCATACTGAACTTCAATTCCTTCAGCACAAAGAGCTCTCATCCTGCTCCGCGAGACGCGAAGCCCCTTTTCGTAAGGGACGCCGGTGAGAAGATTTCCCGTCTCAGCCTGAATGATGGGATAGAGCCCACCGGCCTCGACGGGCACGGCTGGGTTACACGAGATCAGTGGAATCTGGGAGAAGACTTCAGGAGGCACGATATTCTCCAGGCGGTCCAGAGCCCAGTGTATTGCCATTGTCCACTCATTGCTGCGGTAGTTGAGGCAAACCTCTTTCTCAAAGATTGAGTAGCGGATCCCCAACTACCCGTGTTAGTATAGATGTAAGAATTATCGAGGAGAGACATACCCTCTTGAGGCCCTGTGCCACAATGAGGCCAGTGATTCCTGGAAGCAGCTAAGTACTGTGCCACCATGCAACGGATTCTGGGGTTACTCACCAGCGCCGATGATAATGACGTGGAGGTCTTTGTCGGCCATTTTGATAGCTTGTAGCTTGTAAGAAAAGTCTAGAGGCTGTGCGGTAGAGACTGGTAGGCCAGGGCTCTGAGGCTGCAGCGTGGGCGCTTTTGAATACGACTGACTCTATTCCGGCACCACTTTCACTGTCCAAGGCCGTAAGAAGGAACCCAGCTCGGAAGCCGAAGTCCATTCAAGTCCGTTTCGTGTTCCGTCTTCCAGGTTGGTCATGTCCGTTATGGTCAGCATGTGACCGAGGGGAAGCATTAGAGCCCATTTACTAGAGACTTGCTGAGAAGCATGGCCCTTTGAATCACAATGAACTCACTGAATGATCAAATCTCATCAACATGCTGGCCATAGGATTGTGGTTGTTAGCGGCGCTGCATTTGCTTGTAAGTTGCGAATTGTCTACATTCAGCCCCTGCTAATTACTGCTAGGCCTTGCTGAGAATCATCTACAACGTCCTTTTGCACCCCCTGAGGCACCACTCGGGTCCAAATTTGTGGGCCGCGACGAGAATCCCTTGGTGCTGGAATCAATACCGAGGGAAGCTGAACCATCGACTGGTGGAACTTCACCGTCAATATGGCCCGGCAGTTCGAGTGGCACCAGACGAGGTATCGTACACTTCTGACACGGCTTGGAAGACTATATACGGCCATCGAACTGTTGAGATGACCAAAGATCCTATCTTTTCCCTGGTCACACCGACGGGGGTACCTAGTAAGCTTGCTCCTTAACGATGGTGGTTCTGGTATTGACAACCCAGACATTGTGACGGCGGATCGCGTGACACATTCTAGACATCGACGTCTTCTTTCCCACGCATTTTCTGAAAAAGCTCTCCGTGAGCAAGAAGACATTCTTGTCCAATATTGCACCAAGTTACTTGACCAGTTACAAGCACGTTGCTCGGATGGCCCCTTGGACTTGGCGAAATGGTTTCCCCTGACGAGTAAGTTGGATGGCCCCTTGGAGTTCCATTAGGTACTGATGTTTCTATAGCATTTGATTTAATCGGATCGCTTGCCTTTGGCCAAGACTTTTCTTGCATTGACGCCGGAGAACCTCACCCCTTTGTGGCATGCATCAAAGGTGTATCTAGAGAGTTGATCATGAGCCAAATGGTACAATACTATGGCTTCGGCTCTCTGAGATACTTTTTCTTCCTGCGAGGGTCACAAAACTCCCGATTTGCCAACGCCATGCGCGCAAAGGAAATGGTAGAAGCTCGAATCGCCCGAGGCCCAACCGACGATCGCAAAGACTTTTGGCACCATGTGCTGGCTGCCGAGGATGAGGGCAAAGGCTTGACACCTGATGAGATGGTTGTAGATGCTTTTAGCATCGCGATAGCTGGATCAGATGGCACTGCTACGGCCTTGGCAGGTACCATATATCTCCTATTGACGCATCGAGATGTCTATCAACAGCTTCAGGGCTGCATCAGACAGGAGTTCGAAGCAGAGGAGGACATTACCACTTTGGCGCTTTCGAATGACAGAGTACTACTCCTGGGTGCAGTCATTCAAGAGTCTATGCGACTATTCCCACCGGTTGCAGCCACGCTCCCAAGGGTTGTACCCCCTGGTGGAGAGGCCATTGACGGCCTCTTCGTACCCGAAGGCACTATTGTCGGCGTTAACCAACTCGCTGCTTACCACTCTGAAAAGAACTTTGGCCAAGCTTCAGAGTTTCTACCAGAGCGATGGCTCAACGAACAAGGAGACTGCAGAGCAGTTTTTCAGCCCTTTTCAGTCGGGCCCCGAAACTGTCTCGGCAAGAACTTGGCCAAGGCAGAGCTGAGGTTGATCCTTGCGAGGATGCTGTGGAGGTTTGACATGGAGCTCTTGCCAGAGTCTCAAGGGTGGATGGATGGGCAGAAGATTTACGGGTTCTGGATAAAGCCGCCGTTGATGGTCAAGTTCTCTCCTAGAGCAAATTGAGTGTGAGAGACATGTGGTCAATGAGGGGCGGATTACTTGACTTCGCTGCAGAATATTTCATCTGCCATGATTAAGTTATAGTTGTCAATAGTTTCTTCCCTGTTCCTGTGATTATGAAAAATAGCTGATCTGCAATGCTAGGTATATGTCCTGGATTCTTATTGAAGCCATATTGACGTATGCAATCTAGATCTATTCCGAAAGCGACTGCCTGAAGGGTTAACGGCACTTTTATGGGCTCTGGATTGAAAATTTTCGACGTAATATTTTCTCTTCAAATAGCACTCTATTGTCTAGAGTCTTCCGTTTCTGCTGGCCTATTGAAGCTCACTACATGCCTCAGTCTGTTGTCTTCTCTACCCTCCAGCTGACCTCTTCTCTTATCCCATCAAAACCCAGTCTACAATGCAGTATCTAGTCCTCACTCACTCCTTGGTTCCAATAAAGTGGTAGATGGTCCCAAATGGAGGGAGAACACGTGTCTCGCCGTTGGTGAACCTCCAGCCTGTAGTGTCAATGCCCTCTGCTTGGATAAGCTTAAACATCTCCTCGGGAGTACGACCTCGCAAGCAAGAGACGTAGCCGTTGATTACAAAGAACAGAGGAACGACAGGTATGATGTAAGTGAAGAAAAGGTGCATGGGAGACCACCACCACCAGAGTAGAGTAGTCACAAAGGGAGATAGAATGACAAAGGTGGTGGTGATGAGTGATGAAGGCGTTCGGTGAGTAAGCTCAAAGATCCTGCGCTTGTTAGTTCTAGCAACATGAACAACTGACAATACACTCACATGAACGCGTCAGATTCCTCAATGCAGCTTCGAAGCACCTTGCGAGCACCAGCGTCGTCAAAGTGATGGAAGCACATGTTAAAGATACGAAGTTCCTTCTTGTCACGGGCAGCGTATCTCGACGCCTTGGTGGCATCGACCGGCTTCTCCACATACGATATGTGGTCACTTTTAGCGGTGATGGCCTTCCAAGCGTCCAGATCCGGGAACAGATCCGTGAGCAGGAACTCAATGGGAGGCTTCCCCTCTGAGACCATTTGCTCGTTGAGAACCTCCTCAAAGATGGGAGTCGGACCTCCAGCCCCGGCACAGGCATCCACAAAGTGATACTCGCTTGGATGTCCGGGGAGGTTGGCGGTGATGACATCGCACATCTGTGCAGCCGTGGAGGTGGTCCTGTTGAACCCAACAGTACTCCAAACGGCGGCCAGGGAGCGATGGGCGTACTCGCGGAGCCAGATTGGGCACCACGAGTAGTCCTCAATCTCAATGAGATGAAAGCGGGGAAGGATAACGACCATGATGAGCAATTGGGGGAGAACAAAGACAAGAATGGGAATGATTTTCCTGTGAAACTTAGGTTTTGTCAGATGATGGTGTACTGCTTCAACACCAAGGTATTATACGATTCACGACGTCTGCTGGTAGTGGGTTGCCTCAAGAAGGTGCGGGTTGCGGAACCCGGGTGCTATCAAAAGCACGTTTATCTGATGGTCTATGGGAGACGGAATACGAGATGTCCGGACCCGAGAGTCTGGTATAGGTGGTGCAGCCAAGGGCTAGTTTGTTTGGGTATGCATGCATGTCGTGAACGTCCGAGGATTCCGCAACGGACGCCGAGTTGGAGTTCCGTTTCGGCAGCGTGTCTTTGCATAGGGAGCAAACATGCCATTCAGGGGTTGTAAGTCGTGACGTCTATGAGTTGATGAGCTTTCCTTAGGTATGAGCAGAGCTAGCACATGTCCACATATCCAGTTACCGTGGTTTGTGTAAATCTGTGTTAATTCATACCTGGATGGCAAAGCTTGTATTTTATATGTTACTCTGCGTCCAAGACACTGCTTTCGGCTTGTGCTATGGCTGTGTGAATGTTCCAACGTCTTCCATCCTCAACACTACTCTAGTTGATCCAACAGAATATCTTAGGGGCTGTGATTAATCATTTAGAAGATATGCGGGGGACTAAGATATGAAGTTTAATGAGATAGTGAAGCAATAAATCACTACCCAGTATCAGATAATGGGAGGCCAAGATTTGTGTTGTACATAGCCAGAGTCTACCTACCCTAGGGACTGACATCACATAACTTGTGTCCTGATCGTTAATGACTTAAACTCCCTTGAATTTCAAGACACTTATGTGTTGATAACTGTTTTCTCTACCGATTCGGCCACCAACCCATTCGACCTATGAGAGGGCAAGTGGAATGCTCAACAGGGAGTTGGCGTAATGCCTCACAGGCTTACAACGAGCTTCTCTCCGCTGCTGCGGGCCTCAAAGTCAAGTAACCCGGCACCAACTGCATCCCATCCCTTGCCAATGACCTTGATGGGGACAGGCAGCTTGTAGGTTCCCTCCTCCAAAAGTTTACCGAGACCTGCCATTGCCCCCTTTCCGCCGGGAGCGTCAAAGACGTTGCGCCCGAAAACCACGGCCTGGTTGACGCCCTCGGGAGCGGAAACTTTGATTCCCGTGAACACCTGCGAGTATAGGTGAGGGCCGTTGTTACCCAATGTTTTAAAGAGGTTGGGGTCTTCTGCAGCAGCGGTGACACAGTCGAGGATTGCGTCAACACCCCCTGGAACCGCTCCCGTGACGTCAGAAACGAGCGAAGATGATCTTCGATCAATGGTTTCGGTGACGCCCAGAGATTTGAGGCGCTCCGAATGCTCGAGGGAGGCCGTGGCGAGAATGGTTGCGTGGGGGAGGGCAAACCGAAGCATCTGGATCGCGGCTCCTCCAACGGCTGAGCCGCCGCCAAGAACAAGGACGCTTCCGGGTGGGGAGACGGGCTCGCCAGGTGCCTTTGACGAGATATGAGGAATTGGAACATGGAGGCCAACGAGAATGGCGGCCGCGGCGGTTAGATAGCAGATACTAGAACACGACATGAGTTGACCGTCCTGTCGTGGTTCTCAGGGGCAATGAGGGCGTAGGCGTATACTCACGGGAGAGACACAACTTGCTCAAAAGTGAGCGATGCAGGTTTCTGAGATACGAAATGCTGAGGCACAGTGACGATTTCTTGGAAGCCAGCTGTCTTGCCGCCGATGCCGCAGAGGGCAAAGACCTCTTGGCCCGGCTTGAAGTCAGTGACCTCGTCACCAACTTCCTCGACGATGCCGGCGCCGTCGAGACCAAAGACTGCAGGCCAAGATCTGACCATCTCTCCGCGCGTCAACATCTTATAGTCCAGGGGGTTGAGTGCCACGGCCTTGATACGAATGCAGACATCAGTCGGTTCGGGCTTGGGTTTGGGAACCGTGGCGAGAGCAAAGGGACCGCCTTGCTTGACGGACTGGTACTGGAGCATCGTGTCGGACATGATTGAGGGTGAAGTGTATAGAAGCTTGAAATTGATGGCCTCGAAAAAGATGCGAAAGTTGAAGAGGTGAGATGATTGCGTAGGAGTAAGTGCGCAGAGGGCAGAAAGGAATTCACGCGTCCCATCTCTTATTCACTGCCACCAGAGAAGAGACTGAATGGAAGAAGTGATTAACTCTGAGACAATTCGAGGCAGGAACAAGAGTACACAGCATCATACAAAAATACCCTCGCGCCTCGTGCTCCGTGGGCGGACTTAGTGCATACCCAAAACGTCGCTGAAGAGTCAAGCCCGTTTTATGTCTTGGAGTTGCGGCTGCATTAGACTGCACTATCAGAACATTATTGCAAGTTGCACGGGAGCCGACTTGGGAGTTTTCAGAGGATTTTGATACTTGAAGACTGTGTCCGTCGTCGTCATGAGCTTACGCAGCCGTCTTTCGAGTTTACCAGCCAACTCATTCGGGAGCCAGATGAAGGCATTTGTCGGAAGCCGGTTACAGAGTCTGTAGGTTTCCGTAGTGTATAGAATGAGAGAAGCGGAATTATCGGCGTTAAGAAATGTTATAAAATAATGAAGGATCCGCATAACTCGCCAGTCGAAGCCATCGCCAACTCGTCCCAAAGAGGAAATCCTTAACTTCTAACTCCGGCTTCACGCAACGGCCCCTGTTCCTTGCTGCACTAGAGCTCCGCTTCTGCGTCCAACCAACAGTTGAGTTTAAGAGGACTTGCTGCTTCGTCATGGACTCGGCTACCGAGGCCTATGCGGAAACGCTCCGGATTAATCACTTCAAGCCAGAGGAAGTGCCTTGGCGACGGCTTGGACAGTGTAAGTAGTTCAAGATTCTGACATGCTTCAATTATAGTAGGATTTTCTAAGTCAAAGGTAGATCTATGGCGCCCTATTGAAGATGGATCCAACACGCAGTATCGGCTAGCCGTCATCGAGAGCCTGCTCCCTCCCAAGTCTGATGGTCCCGTCTTTCACTTTCACGAGATGCATGACGAGGGCTTCTACGTCAAGGCAAGCCACTTGAACCCCCACGCTCTCGATGGGATAAACTGACCAGAGCTGCACTGCAGAAGGGCACTGTCCGCTTCCACTCACCGGGCCGCCCCGATGTCGACTGTAAGGCTGGCGAGATGCTAACGATTCCCATTCGCCTGCCGCACAAGTTCAGCAACCCTTTTGACGAGGAGGCTATCTTTATCAATACAGCCACACCCGGTTTCTTTATTCGCTACTTTGAGCATCTCGAAGCTCTGATTGGCAGTGGTAAGGAGCTCACCCCCGAGGCCAACATTGCTGCTCTACGCCGCTTTGCGACCATTCCGCTTAGTGAAGAAGAAGTCAAGCGTCTAGAGGAGGGAGCAGCTGCAAAGAAAGAGGACAAGGACAAAGAGTGAAGGGTAGAGAGTTATCTTGTTTTTCCTAACTCTGCTTTTGCTTGTGTGTTGAAGCGGTTATGACCAATGTACCTGACAGATATATCTAGACTGAAGATAAAAAAGAGTGGAGACGCCCCAGCTCCTTAACCCTTAAAAATAAATTTCAAAAGAAATATTAAATGAGGGAATACCGTTATTCATCAACCTCGAAAACAGGAATGTCGTTTGCTGCTGCAAGAAAGTCAAATGTGAAGAGAGGGTCATCCTCAGCGCGAGTAACATGATGATCCGTAAACCCTGTTGTTATATCAAATATTTCCGCCTGGTTGGAAAGTCTTTGTCTTTTTCCTACATGAACTGCTGCCTCGGGATGTTGCTTGTATGACGCTGGCCATGGTGAGAGAGTCATGGTTCCGTGGCTTGCATTCCCAAGCCAGGGTGAACATTCGTCGGGGGATTCGAGTGGCTGCATGAACGGGAGAAGCATAGAAGTGGTGGAAACTGCCTCGCTCACAGATGCAGCCGTAGGCTGCACCTCGGTATCTGGAGGAGTGTCTTTGAGTGAGCTACCGATACTCCCTCGTTGAGACGACGAGGATGCTGTCGATTGGAGGCTGGATAGCTCATTGAATGCCATAGATAGCGTGCTTGTGGCCTCGGGAAACGCCTTTTGTCGTACGATGCGAAGAAGAGATTCGAGTGTTCGACTCAGTTTCAACGGAAGATTCTCGACGTGTTCGTGGTCGGCTGCCGAAGCGTATCTGTCACGCAGAGCCTCCAAGAGCAGGATTTCCTCTTCTGGCTGGCCGAAGGCGACATTGGAGGATGCTATTGGCTGCATAATGTTACGGGCGATTATGAACACAGCTGCCAGGGGGAAGTTTGCGGCTAGCCTTGGTAGGACGGAAGCCAGGATCTCGCCCTCGTCCGGTGTAAACGCTCTCTTCTGAGAGAGGTTTTCTCTTGTGCTGTCCGAGTTTGCCAGAATTATCGGACTGCATGATCGAGTATGTCCAAGAAGTCGATCTAGAGCTTCCACCATGCGAGGATCTGGCTGTGCTGTTGTTGCCAGAAGGAAGAGGAGACAACTGGCCTTTGCATCTCTCAGCGCCAGATGCGAGTATTTGGTGCTCTCACTGGCTCTTAGAATGCAAAGCCGGGTTGCAAAGAAAGATAGCATTAGTGTCGCCGAATCAACAGACGTTGGTGGCATCTTTGTAACTCGATGTGTGGAATCGCATTGCTCCAGCTTATGCTCCAGCTGCGAAAGAAGTTGGCTCTGTTTTGAGGGAGGTAATTCGGGAGATTCAGCAGCGTGAAGATTTCGGTAAACTTCGTCTTGAACCCTTGCGAGGTCAATCCTAGACGAATATCTGGCTTCGTCTCCCTCCGACGGTCGAGCAACGCTGGAGTCGTAGCCTGGTAGACAGGAGGTCGCTCCTCGGCAAACAACGGCGTTCTTATCTCGAATGTAGAGAGACCTGAAGACCTTGTGTCTTTCAATAACTACTTCAGGGGGGCAGTCATGGAGGGAGGCGCGAGCCTGGTGAAGGCCCATAGTTCGAGCCAGATGACAGGCCTGGGCAAAGATAAGTTCTGCGAGGGCTGTGGTGCTGTATTGCTCCGTCACATAGCTCTACGGAAACACGTCAATGACCTTTCAGCAAATACATAGGGCGGAGAAAACCTACCAGCAAAGCCAGGGCCTGGACATTGACGAGTCTTGGCGTCAAGAACACACGTGGATTATTCACCGCCATACCCAGCGTTTGCAGAAAGGGCTGGATAAAAGGACTGTTGCCGTGGCTCGTTTGATCCTTTCCAATAGCCAGCAGAACAATGACATTGAAACACACGGCCCAGCCCTCATCCGATGGCCTTGGAGGGTGCGAGTAGATACGATCGAGATTGGCCTGAAAGTTGGACCTCGTAAAGATGTCGGTTGCGTAGTCGGCGGTCTTGAAGAATTGCCCAACGACAATGTTGAGAAATTGCCTAGGAGGGAGACAGATACCAGTATGATCAGAGGCTATATCAAGCTGCTGCTCTTTGCTGGCCTCGGCGAGCATCTGCTGCAGCATGACGCGCACAGCAACACCATCATTCGAATCATGGTCCGAGGTCCCAAAGACGGGGTCGTCGTGAAACTCCTTGCAGAGCGTGTAGAGGGAAGAAGGTCCGTGGTATCGGTCCACAGACTGTGACACGTCCCGTGCTATGTTACGGTCCTTGCGGGGAGCAGCCGATGCCTCATCCGATCTTGCCGCCGTGTCTTCGGGGAGCCAATCTTCCCCCGGCGTGGGCAGTGACTTGGCTCCGTTGCCGCTCCTGACAAGCGACGTCAAGGTTGAGAGGTCGCTTTGAATGCTGCTCAGTTGGTCTTCGAGAGCCTCAAAGTTTTGGCACCTGAGACATGAAGGTTTGAGCTTCTTGTGCTTCCAATAGAATGGGACAGGTAGGGCGAACTTACAGGAGCTTGACGTGGTTGATACGCTTCCCAGGGGACGAGTACCGACACTCGACACCATCTCGCTTGCAGCTCTCGCACTGAGGGCGCTCTCTTCCACAGCGGATCTTGCGGGCTCGGCAGTGAGCGCATGCTAGATCGTGGGTCGACCACATTTGCGGTTGCTCCATCGTCTAGAGTTAGGCTTCGGCTAGTGAACAAGGTGAGGACAGAGACAAACCTCTTTGGTCTGGGTATTCCACATCCTTGCAGCAGATCTCAGCAGAAAGGCCTATAAAAGATGGTCGAGGCTTCTAAGAGTTCTGAGGTATATAGTAGGTTAGCCTAATCAAGGAGGAGGCCAGTTCATCACAGACACCACGGATATGGTACCACGCTGGGCGCCATTACGTGAGACTCTACCTTGCAAGAAGAGAGATGGAAGAGATAGAAATGATCTTCCAGGCTTCCAAAAAAGGCCTTCGGAGGGTTCTTCTCTCCAAGGTCTCGAAATGCTCCAGAGTGGCTTGGCCGATCGCTGACCGACGCCGTCAGATTCCCGTCCACACATACGGGAACTGTTATGTACTAGGTGAGCTTAGTCTATGGGCTCGAGGTGGTACAGTGAATCATTATCAGCGGGACTCCGATCGTTTCGTTCCGTACAGGCTGAAGCCCCCTGCAACATGGAGATACCGTTCTGCAGGTGTATCCGTAGGGGTCGTGTTCAGAGGTTCAGGGCTAGAAATACCTCGTGATAGACTGGAATCTTTCTTCTCGAGAAACATCACTAGTATCTTACACTAGCAAACATCGCTCCGATGGCTATCGAATGCACTGATTCTCCCCTCTCTGGCCTATGGAGGCCCCAGGACCATCTCAAGTACCTGCACTACGGTTCCCGGTGCGTCGAGAGACACCTCTTGAGCGTGATCCCTTCCCCTACCTCTAAGGTCTTCATAATCACTGGCAGCTCCATGGCCACCAAGACACCCGCGATCCGTAATCTGGAGGAGCTCCTCGGTGAGCTCCACGCCGGGACCTACTCGGACATCAAGCAACACGGCCATGCCGAGGGAGTGGGCGAGGCTACTCGACTAGTCAACGAAGACGACGAGATCGACACGGTGGTGTCCGTTGGAGGCGGCTCGCCCATTGACTCGGCCAAGATTGTCTGCTTCCGCATACACGAATCGACGGGGAGGACCCTCATGCACATCGCCATCCCCACGACGCTCAGCGCTGCCGAGTGCACAGCCGGGGGAGGTTTCACACGCTCTGACGGCACCAAGCTTGGTTTCATGCACCCTTCCATGGGTGTGGGCGCCATCTTCTACGACGCCTCGTTTGCTCGACACACACCCAAGCGCCTCTGGCTCTCGACGGGTATGCGGGCGGTAGATCACGCAGTCGAGACTGTGTATCATCCAAGCGCTTCCGAGGTGCCGTGGAAGGCCTTAGCTCAGTGGGCTTTGGCTGTTTTGGCTGAGTGTCTTCCGGCAGCAGATAAGATCCATGGCTCTGATACTGCCGACGACATCACTACCAAGCTACAACTTGCTGCCTTTGCCAGTTCTGGCCTTCGTGGTTCCAACTTTAGAGGCGGCATGGGCCTCTCCCACGCCCTAGGCCACGCTCTTGGAAGTCCCTATGGAATCCCTCGTAAGTCTAGCATCTCTTACTATCACACGCCCCGTCTTACTTGGGTCCCGTTGGAGAGATGGGGAAACAAGGCTGAACCCTCCTCTCCTGAGACACCCTTGAGACGCGTCCAATCGGATCTGCAGAAGGCGTGGTATGACAGACGCACAATGTCGGGATGATGTAACCCTACACAACTGACAAAACAGCGACAATAAGCCCAAGACAAAAAAGATGCCGGTAAATGGAATCTCTGCTGACCAACGAGTCTCCCAGACGGTGAAACCAGCTGTCTGACGCTGGGTCCGGTCCTCCGCCACAAGGCAGAGACGGACGAGGCGGCCGCCCAGCAGATCGCCCGTCTGCTTCCAGCCTTGGGGGGAAGTCGCCGAGGAGGAGACGCTCGCGGTGAAGCTATTGAAGTGGCACAGCGTGTGGAGGCCCTGGTGAGGGAGTTGGGACTCGAGCAGCCGTCCCTCACAGCACGTGGAGTTGGCCGTGAGCAGGTTGCCGTTATCGCCAGGAGAGCATCTGGAGGGGAACCAAGCAAGGAGATTCTCGCATTGGTTGAGAGTTTGTTCTAGTCGGATGCCGGGATGTCTCTCACCAGTAGACTCGAGTATGGCTTCAGATCTACCCGTCTTATACCAGATAGGGCGTCATCTGTGATCCATAAGCCGTCCCGTTTCAGCTGCCACCTCCGGGATGCAACATAATCAAGCACAGCCTCGGTTCCTCCAGATATGATCTACCAATACCCTTACCCAGAGCCTGTGTAGTGTATCTCCCTGCCTATACCGGCCTAGCCAGCCGCTCGATGACTCCCGTTTCTGGTATTTTCCCGATTGGAGAACTCTATTTCGACTCGATGGCTCCATTGGCTCGGCACACCATCCTTGGATAACATTCGCACGCCCAAGGATGAGATGGGCTCTGCGCGAATCACGCCATGTGCATATACGACGGACTTTTGCCTCTAATGCCACGTGCTTATGCAGCTCAGCCTGAGCCCGTCATCACGCCAACGTCGTTGATTCTCTCTTTCATGCATTGTCATACGCCGGCAGCGGCATACGAGAGCCGAATCTACCGGGTCAGCCGGGCATAGCTATAGGCTCCGGAGATATGGTGTTCGAGGCCAAGGAAGTGAAGCTGCAGGGCGAGATCTATTGGAGACTCGAGATATTCTATCGTAGTTGACGGAATAATCAACACTAAGACAAGATTGTCTATGAAACATTGTTTCCAAACATTGTTCGTTTAAAAATAGACTTCTCAGAAGCTGTCAAACCGTCGCGCCACATACTACTGGAACCATCCGTTTCAACGACAACTTCCAAGCCGAGATGGGGGAATATGACAACAGTCCTAATGAGGGAAGAGAGAACTAGTAACATTACACATGGCGTGAGGCTCTTATCTCTTCCTACTGGAATCATTATAGCTGGGCCGTTGACTGGCGGGGTGGCCAAGCTGACATTGTCAGGTTAACTTCCTGATTAAGCCGAGAGCAGAGGATAAACCGGGACAACTCACCAATAAAGAGGATCATTATCAATATGTATGTAACGCTACAAGACATGAGCCACAGGCACGGTTATTGTGGTCGTGGCACAGGCGGTTGCAAGTCGGGACTTCACAGGAGATGGATATAGGGGATGGGAGCAAGACGAAGTCCCGTACCCTTCAATTATGAAACATCTATGCTAATAGTTGAGTCAACTCAAGTACAGAACATCTACTGCTATTCAGTGTCTATTCATACAAAACTAAACCAGGTCCCCATCCGTAATGTGAAACTCGAACCATCCAGTCACAAACTTGGTTCTCGACGGGTCAGAGAAGACGGCATGATCAGGGTCAACCACAGTCTTAAACTTTTCCTCATTCTTTACTTTCACGTAGTCTTCGATGTCCCTGAATACGATCTGCACGATGCAGTCGGCATCGTCGACCTTTTCCGAGGGGAGGTTGGGGAGGATGCGGTCGATTAGTGCTCGCCCCTTGGTCGAGTTGTGTTGCTAGATAGCATTAGTTATGTCTTTAATGTGCCTATCCATATTCATTGTGATATACTTTCCATGTGATATGAAACAATCTTGTTCTTGATGAGCAGCTCGTTCAGATGCCCCGCGTGCGTCTCACTGACGTACTGATGATAGGCATCCTCATCCATCCCAGGCTTTCGATAACCAAAGATGGTCACCGAGAAGAGTTGATGAGTCTTTGATGGCATGGTGCCTTGCAAGAGGAGCAAACCGAGTCTTGGTACTGCGATGCCTTCGTCAAAGACTCGAGCGGCGATGTGTCCGGATAAAGACGCGTGCAGATGATGGCTTTTATCGCTTTTCTTGGAACAGCCAACATTAGCACGTGCTCCCCTCGTTCCAATCTATCTTTGATAACAGCGGCAACTTCATGATCGTGATGTCCGGGGGGCGAGTCGGACGCCGAGGACCGCCCTTCCCAACGGTTCCGAGATGTCAATACACAAGCCGCTCTGGCGCTTACATCTCGAGCTGAGTGCATAGTGCTGCCTGGTTGTCCCGGAGGCCATGTGACGCTCATTCTCAGTGAGATCAGAAGCGTCTAGCCAGGTCTGAGGCCCTTTCGCAAGCCGACGGTTGGGTGGTGGCGACTGGGCTGGTCGAGGCGAGGCGAGGCCAAGGGCTTAGAGGCAGAGAACCATATAGTACAGGTATCGGGCGCATGAATGATTGAGAGCTCACCATTCAACATTCAACCGCAGGGTTTCAACATGAAAAACTGCAAAATACTCCTGTTTGGAGATTTATCTGTCCCTTTCGAGGGACAGATCCAAGCACTTCTGCACGTTCACGACAACCCCTTGCTCACCTCCTTTTTCGAGCAAGCTGGAGCCAGGATCAGAGATGAGATTGGGCTTTTGAATACACAGCAGCAAAGCCTGTTCCCTCGGTTTACTACCCTAATCGACTTGGTTTCGAAGCTTGGTGAAACAGAAGGCACGCCAGTCCTGAGGTTTTGCCTTCTCCCAATCTGTCAGATAGGGCAGTTCATAAAGTGAGTGACTGACACAATTCCATAAACCTCATAACTAACAAGTATAGTTACTTCGGTCGCAATGGACGTCGGTATCCGTCGCCTGATGAGGCCTATTGTCTTGGCATTTGTGCTGGGGCATTCTCTGCAGCGGCAGTTTGTTCATCGTCATCTCTCTCAGAGCTGGTCAACATAGCCAGCGAAACAGTCATTATTGCATTTAGAACAGCACTTCATTCATTCAGCATCAAGAACGACACAGTTGGCAACAACGAGGAGCATGGGAGGAGTTGGTCGGTCATCATTCCAGGGGAGGAGAAGGAGGTTCAGGCGAAGCTAGATCGATGGGGGGCATCGGAAGTAAGTCTCGGCCCATTATACCCTGATTCAACTAGTAACTAACGTACTTAGAATCTACACAAGCTTTGGAGACCTTATATCAGTGCTACAGCACCCAACAACATCACCTTGAGTGGCCCGCCAAGAGTGCTTCAGGGGTTCATCACAAGTCAGCAACTCAAATCACACGAACTTCCCATTCACTCGCCATACCATGCTCCACATCTCTTTGATGAATCTGCTCTCGGAGAGATTGTCAAGGATTTGTCTTGCAATAACCTCTCGTTTTTCCCTCTTATTTCGGCTTCCACCGGAGACTTGACCGCAAAAGACGGTTACAGGAGTACAATAACGGCCGTGATTAAGGACACTCTTATCAACCAGGTGAATTGGAACTCAATTCTGGAAGTGACGACACAAAGGCTTCAAAAGTCTGGCTGCGAAAGCTGCAGCATCCTTCCCTTTTCCAGCAACGCCTCTCAGCTTCTCTCCACGGCTCTCAGCCGCGCCAATCTCAACGTCGAGGCTGACCAAGTTCCTGAGGTTACTAAGTCACACGCAACCCATGGCCACTTTTCAGACTCAAAGATTGCTATAGTTGGTTACTCCGGCCGCTTTCCCGACTCTGCCTCCAACGAAGCATTCTGGGAGTTGCTGAGAGCTGGCAAGGATGTCCACCGCGAGGTTCCAGAGGATCGCTTCAACTGGAAAACACATTACGACCCCACAGGAAAGTCCAAGAACACCAGTCGGGTCAAGTATGGATGCTGGATCGAGGAGCCAGGACTCTTCGATGCACGATTCTTCAACATTTCACCTCGTGAAGCCGAGAATACGGACCCAGCGCAGCGATTGGCCATCACGACGGTCTACGAGGCGATGGAAATGGCCGGAATGGTCCCCAACAGGACACCATCTACACAGCAAGACCGCATTGGCTGTTTCTTTGGAACAACGAGTGACGACTGGAGAGAAGTCAACAGCGGACAAGACGTTGATACCTACTTCATCCCCGGAGGCAACCGCGCCTTTGTTCCGGGACGTATCAGTTACTTCTTCAGGTTCTCAGGTCCAAGTCTCAGCATGGATACTGCCTGCTCGTCCAGTTTCGCTGCTATTCAAACAGCTTGTGCGTACCTATGGAGGGGAGAGTGCGACACCGCTGTAGCTGGCGGTACCAATGTCCTCACTAACCCCGACAACTTTGTGGGACTTGACCGAGGGCATTTTCTGTCGACAACAGGTGAGTAGAGCTACCAAGTTACTATAAAGTAGTGATGCTGATATCTTCGAGGCAACTGCAATGCCTTTGACGATGGAGCCAGTGGTTACTGTCGAGCAGATGCCGTCGGCTCTGTCATTCTCAAGCGCCTCGAAGACGCCGAGATGGACAATGATCCCATCTTTGGCATCATCTCAGGGGCAACCACCAACCACTGTGGCCAGACAGACAGCATCACTCGTCCCCACGAAGGTGATCAGACATCTGTCTTCAAGCGCATCATCCGGCACGCTGGAGTGAACCCTCTTGATGTGAGCTACGTCGAAATGCACGGTACGGGTACCCAGGCTGGAGACGCCACAGAGATGAACTCGGTGCTATCCGTCTTTGTTCCCGGGCATCAACGCATGCCTCGTCACCCCTTATATCTCGGCTCAGCAAAGGCAAATATCGGACACGCTGAATCTGCCTCTGGAGTCTCGTCACTCATCAAGGTGCTCATGATGATGAAGCACAACGAGATCCCCCCACACTGTGGTATCAAAACCAAGATCAACCACAACTACCCCCTCGACATCAAGGACCGCAACGTAAACATCGCGTCTAGACCTACTCCATGGCTTAGGGACGACGCCCCGTGCGGGAAGAGACTGGCCTTCTTGAACAACTTTAGTGCAGCTGGTGGTAACACGGCTGTGCTACTTGAGGACGCACCTCTGCCAAGAGATCTGCAGGCCGACCCCCGAACTTTTCACCTTGTGGCTGTTTCTGCAAAGACGGCAAAGTCTCTCAGGGGAAACATTGAGGCGCTCATTTCTCATCTTGAGACGTCGAGGCATGTCTCGGTCTCCAGTCTTGCATACACAACCACTGCGAGGCGGATGCATCATGGGTATCGCATCACTGCTATTGGCTCCGACATAACCTCTATCACTCAGTCTCTGAGGTCGAAACTTGATAGTCTAGACCCGAAGCCAATCCCACCAATCGCCAAGGTTCCCAACGTGGCATTCATGTTTACGGGGCAAGGGTCCTTCTATGTCTCCCTGGGAAGAGAACTCTACCTTCACATGTTCTCTTTCCGAGAAGACATGACACGGTTCGAGAAAATGGCTATTCGGCAAGGCTTTCCCGGTTTCCTTGATGTCGTCCACGGGTCGCAAGCCACCGAGTCGCCTGACCCGGTTGTCTCTCAGCTCGCCATCACCTGCGTCCAGATGGCCCTCTCAAGACTGTGGATGTCTTGGGGTGTGAAGCCGAGCCTCGTCATTGGACACAGTCTGGGCGAATATGCCGCTCTCTTTGCAGCAAATGTCTTATCCGCTAGTGACACCATCTTCCTGGTGGGTACACGGGCGAGGTTACTCACACGGCATTGCAAGTCTGGCACCCATTCGATGCTGGCCGTCAAGGCATCTGTTGATGTCATCAGACCTCTGACTGAAGACTTTAAGGCTGAAATCGCGTGTCTGAATCAACCGACTGGAGTAGTTGTGAGCGCCGAGGTTGAAGAGATCAGCCAGTTGACCCAGGTCTTCAAGACCAACGGGCTTCCTACGACACAACTCGATGTACCCTTCGCTTTCCACTCGGCGCAAGTCGAGCCCATCTTGGAAAAGTTTGAGTCAAAAGCGCAGGCAGTGAGGTTCTACGCCCCCTCGATTCCATATGTCTCCCCCCTACAATCAGAGGTCATCTCCCGCGAGGGTGTTCTGAATGGCGCGTACCTTGCCAAGGCATGCCGTCACACAGTCAACTTCCAGGCTGCATTGGAAGCGGTCACAAACAGTGGGCTATGCAGTGAAAAGACCATCTGGTTAGAGATTGGCCCCCATCCAGCGTGTTCCGGCATGGTCAAGGGGGCCCTGGGCAGCAATTCCAACACTGCATCAACACTCCGAAAAGATACAGACACATGGAAGGTCCTATCTACAACCCTTGAACAGCTTCATCTAGCCGGTATTCAAATCGACTGGAACGAGTACCACCGAGGCTTTGAAAGGTTCAATCGCGTGCTTGAGCTGCCGATGTACAGCTGGGACCTGAAGAACTACTGGATCATGTATCGGAACGACTTTTGTCTCACCAAGGGCGAGGGTACACAACCTACAACTGTGGTCTCAGATGCCCCAAAGCCTGTCAAGTACATCTCCCCTTCTCTCCAGAGGGTCATCGAGGAAGAACACGGCAGCGAATCCTCGTCGATCCTGGCCGAGTCGGATGTTCATGATCCGAAGTTCGTGTCCGTCTTTACGGGGCATCGGGTCAATGGTGCACAACTATGTCCTTCTGTAAGTCAAACATCTACTATATCCGTTGAATTCCTTATACTAACTAGGGACTAGTCACTCTGGGGCGATATTGCAATGCAGCTCACACACTACATGATGGAGAAGCGATCCCTGTCGACTGAGAACACAGGAATGGATGTCACTAGAATGCAGATACAAAAGTCCCTCGTTCTCAACCCAGATCTCAGCTCCCAATTATTCAGGGTATCAGCAGTAGCAACATGGTCTACCAGCTCAATCAAGTTTTCCATATACAGCGTCAACGACAAGGGGGTAAAGACCGTGGACCATGCCACCTGCACCGTCAATATTTCCCCTGCTAAGATCTGGACCAGGGAGTGGAAGCGAAACGCATATCTCATTCGGAGCAGGATCGAAGCTCTCCGAAAGTCTGTGGAGCATGGTGAGGCTCATCGGATGAAGCGAGCCATCGTCTACAGGTTATTTGCCAACATTGTGGAATACGACCCAGACTACCAAGGCATGAGAGAAGTGATCCTCAACAGCGAGGATCTCGAGGCCGTTTCGACAGTCAAGTTTGAAGTGGATGACCAAGGTTTCTACTTTAATCCAAAGTGGATGGACAGTCTTGGCGGAGTTGCCGGCTTCATCATGAACAGCAACGACAGCCCTCATCCAAAGGCCGAAGTGTTTATCAACCACGGATGGGATGGCTTCAAATGCATCTCGAGATTTCAACCTGGGAAAACATATCACAGTTACAACAGAATGCAGCTTCGTGAGGGCACGCTGTATGCGGGTGATACTTACATCTTTGACGGAGATGAGATTGTTGCCGTGATACAGCAAATTCAGGTATGTCAAATTGGCTCTCATCTATGGCATTTTCTAACCGTGTTAGTTCTTGGGGGTTCCACGTCGGGCTCTTGATGGCCTCAGGCCCATGTCCAAATCAAGTCAGAGGCCAGTAGCAACATCTAGGAATACAGCACAAGCCATTCCAACTCCAAGGCTGGTAGAGAAGAAACTCTTTCCAGCCTCGATTCCTCCTCAAGCTGCCCCATCCCCCTCTGGTGGAGTCTGGTCGGGGATACTAGGCATCATTTCAGAAGAGGTCGGCGTTGGCATCGGCGATCTCAAGCCTGATACAGAGTTTGTGGAACTCGGTCTCGACTCTCTCTTATCCCTCACGATCACGGGTCGCATACGCGATGAGTTGAATCTAGACCTTCCATCCACCATCTTTGCCGAAAGCCCTTCGGTACGAGACCTTCAGCAGCTGCATGGATCTGATGCTGCACCATCATCGACAGTCACCGACGTGAGTGATGAAGAGAAGTCAGGCACATCAACACCACACACTTCCCTAGCTTCAGAGCCCGAGGCTTTGGGCCATGTACACATTCTCCGCTCCACAATATCTGAAGAAACAGGCATCAAGTTGCAAGATCTTGCACCTTCCACTCGACTGGATGAGATTGGCGTCGACTCACTCCTAGCCTTGACGACGATGGGCAGGTTGTGTGAGATATTCGAAGTTGAACTCCCATGTTCTCTTTTTGCAGACAATGAGACTCTTTTGGAGGTTGAGAAAGCCATTGCTACAGCTCTAGGGTTGGATACAAAGCCAACACGAGTTACAGCCCCTGAGCCCCTGCCATCTACGTCAACGAGCGATCCAGTTGTTCGTGATGCACCTCACGCGACTTCCATCTTGCTTCAGGGGTCCGCCAGCTCCGCCACAACAACTGTCTTCATGTTCCCAGACGGCTCGGGTTCCGCATCTTCATATGCTACTCTCGCTCGCATTGACCCGAGGGTGGCCGTCTACGGGCTCAACTGTCCCTGGCGCACATCTCCCCAGGACATGGCCCGGTCTGGATGCACCCTTGTCCAACTCTCGGCCAAGTACCTGACCGAAATCCGGCGCCGACAGCCAAAGGGGCCGTACAGCCTCGGCGGATGGAGCGCGGGAGGCATCTGCGCCTTCGAGGCAGCCAGGCAGCTCGTGGCCGCGGGGGACACGGTCGAGAACCTAATACTCATCGACTCGCCGAACCCAATCGGGCTGCAGAACCCGCCGGCGCGCATGTACGACTTTTTCCAGCAGCTCGGCATCTTTGGGTCTGGGGGCAACGTGCCCAAGTGGTTGCGCCCGCACTTTGACGCCTTTATCGGCATGCTCGACGACTACGAGCCAGTCCCGTGGCTCAAGGGCTCAGGCGAGGCCCCCAAGACCTTGATGCTGTATGCAAAGGACGGCGTCTGCAGTGATCCAGACAGCCCCAGGCCCGAGATCCGACCTGACGATCCACGTGAGATGATCTGGTTGCTCAACGACCGGACTGACTTTTCCGCCGACGGCTGGGCATCGTTACTGGGGAGAAGTCGCATCACGGTGGAGGTTCTGGAGGGAGTCCACCACTTTAGCATGATGGATGCAGGGAGGCAGATGGATAAGATGGGAGAACACATCAGGAAGGTAGTTTTATAAGAATGAACGCTGGGTTTTTGGGGGTTTGTTTTTAGGTGTAGGCGCATGTTCTCAGGTTGGGACTCGAGGCCAATTCCTGTCGTTCTTTTACCTGATTTGTTCTTCATTTCATGACAATCTCAATACATCATCGGTCTTGAATCAGTGACGCAGATAAGAATTAGTCTTATAATGTGGGTGCAACGGTCCCTCGCTGAACTGGAGCCGAGATCCGGAATAGGGACAAGCATAATGATCCGTGTATCGGATTGTCAGAAGACGATAAAGGGAGGAGAGGAGAGCGGTCTGATAACCGAGTGGTTCTCGGCGGCACCTCTTAAAGGCCATGTCGGTCTGCCAAGATAAAAAAGTGCAGATCCGTTCCGACTGGTTCAAAACATCTAGTGCTATGTCAGGTCATGAAGTCATTGCCTCCAGCGACTTCCGAGCCGATATTAGAACGGTCCATGTACGACCTCGTCGGGCACCCAGCAAGTTTTTATCCTTGTCAGTAAGCATCATTAAAGTCATACGTTTACCGGTCTTCCCCATGCAGCGCGCGTTCAAGATTAGGGTTGCAGGGCCTGACTGCAGATCAACCGGCCGGTCGGGAGCGGGGCGGCTTTCGGGCTTGGCACGTCGGGGTAGAATTCCAGCGGGAGACAGGCACGGCAGGTCGGCGACTGGTGGGGCCACGGTGGGTCCGCGGCGGCTCCAACATGCCCGGCCGAGAGCCCGAGTTCCGTGAACAGGCCGGCTATCACATGAGGGGGATAAGAACTTTTTTTCCCCTTACCCAGATGCGCCCACCAACATGCCAAATCTCGATCGGCGTCCTGGAGACCGCTCTTCCCTGCTGTCCAACCAGATGTCCCCTTCGGGGGCCTCTGCAACCCGTCAGAGGCCGCTCCGGCCGACTCCCGTCGTTAGCCAGGCCATTCTGCTACACTGACCTCTCCACGGCCCTATCATGGACTCTACCCCGGCGAGCCTTGTTTCTGTGGACTGGCTCCACTCCCGTCTTCGCCGTCTCCCGCCCTGATAACTTTACTGTCTGCCGGCTCGTTGGTTCCTTCCTGAGCCGCCGGCGGCCGAGGCACCTCGTATATATCCTGGGGATCCCGTCTCGCCTGTCTCTCTCTAGAATTCCTCCTTTGTTCTCAAGGTTTTTCCATACATCACCGTTTATGTTAGGCCGTTGAGACTTGCACCATGGCGTCCAAAACGGCTTCACACTTCGTCACCAAGACGGTCCTCGGCATTGACGTCAACGAACGATACTCCCGCATGCCTCAGGACCTCGATCAACGTGCTAGAGAAACCATCACACCCGCCGACCTCTTCTTAGAACAGGAACCAACGATATCCGAATTCTTCAAGGAACTTGCCCCCTCTCGAGATGGTGTTCATCGATATTTCCAAGGACTCTTCCCATCGGCTTCATGGGTTCCGAGATATTGCCTCAGCTGGCTACTAGGTGATGTTACTGCCGGTATGTTGAGCGGATTCAACTCTTAGGTCTGTTCTAAACTATGTAGGCATCACTATCGGTCTAGTTGTTGTCCCACAGGCTCTGGCCTACGCCCTTCTCGCCCAGCTCACACCCGCATATGGCCTTTACACATCGTTTACCGGTGCCGTTTTGTACTGGCTATTTGGAACTTCAAAAGATATTGTCATTGGTGTATGTGCCATATCTTAACTCAACCCTTCAGAACTAACACATCTCAGACAACAGCCGTCGGCTCCCTTCTTGTCGGTCAGGTCATCAGCCATGTCGATAGCACCAGCCCCGGAAAATACTCCAACGAGGAAGTCGCTCACGCTTTGAGTTTGATGTCTGGTGCAGTCCTTCTGTTCTTCGGTCTGTTCCGTCTTGGCTGGATCATCGAGTTCATCCCCTATATCCCCATCTCGGCCTTCATCACTGGTGCTAGCATCACCATCATGTCGACACAAGTACCCGTTCTTCTTGGTCTTTCGGAGATCAACACTCGCGAATCCCCTTACAAGGTCATCATCAATACCCTCAAGGCCTTGCCCGATACAAAGCTTGACGCTGCCATTGGTTTCTCCTCGATCATCCTTCTGTTCGCTATCCGAGATATCTGTGCTTTCATGGAGCGTCGCCACCCCCAAAAGAAGCGCGTCTGGTCCTACATCTCATCTCTCCGAATGACTTTCGTCATGCTTCTCTTCACTCTCGTCAGCTTCCTCGTGCATCACGGTGTTCCTTTTGAGGAGAGCAAGTTCCGGATCGTTGGCAAAATCGACCCAGGTATGTACCATGAATACTTGTCAAAGAAATCAAGCTGACATACAGCCAGGATTTAAGAAGGCCAACCTGCCTTCACCCGACACCGAGCTGCTTAAGCTTGTCATGCCTCAACTGCCTGCCGTTGCTATCATTTTGGTGATTGAGCACATCGCCATTGCCAAGTCAATGGGCCGACTGTACGACTACACCGTCAGCCCTTCGCAAGAGATCGTGGCCCTAGGTGCTGCCAACCTGTTCAGCCCTTTCATGGGAGGTTACGTGTGCACAGGTTCCTTCGGAGCTTCAGCTGTCCTCTCCAAGGCTGGTGTGAGAACACCTCTGGCAGGTCTCTTCAGCGCACTGGTTCTTGTTTTGGCGCTCTATGCCCTGACAGTCGTCTTCTACTACATCCCCAAAGCTGCTCTTGCCGGCTTGATCATTCACGCCGTTTGCAACCTCTTGGCGCCTCCCAAGAACCTCTACAAGTACTGGCAGCTCTCGCCTCCTGAACTGCTCATCTGGGTTATTGGCGTCATCCTAGCAGTCTTTGAGTCTCTTGAGATCTCTATCTACGTCGGTATTGGCCTTTCTATTGCCCTTCTTCTCTTCCGTCTTGCCCGCACACGAGGCAAGTTCCTCGGTCGTGCGCGAGCTCATCGCATGGTCAACCACAAAAACCAACGTACCCTAAGCCGACGATCAAGCCATGCCACTCTACTCCATGACGAATCCGGTCGGGATGTTTTCCTGCCCCTCGACCACGAGGATGCCTCAAACCCCGACATCGATGTCGAGTCACCTTACCCAGGTGTTTTCATTTACCGATTCAGCGAGGGATACAACTACACCAACCAGGCCTACCACGCCGACACTCTGGTTACTCACGTCATGGAGAACACCAAGCGTACCTCTGAGGAACACTTCGAGAAGGAATCCGATCGCCTCTGGAACGACCCTGGTCCCAAGGGACAGAAGAAAAATGGCGACGACCTTCCTTTCCTGCGCGCTATTGTTCTGGACTTTTCTGCTGTAAACAACCTCGACATTACCTGCATCCAAGGCCTTATGGATCTCCGCAACTCTCTTGATCAGTATGCCTCGCCTGACGCAGTGGAATGGCACTTTGCAAATGTCAACAACCGCTGGACTCGTCGTGCTCTCGCCAGCGCTGGTTTCGGATATCCTTCTTCTAAGAACCAGGAGGCACTCGGAAGCTGGGTGCCTTCATACTCTATCGCGGCGACACTGATGGACAAGGACGTTCAATTGCCTGGTGATACTCGTCGACCAGCTGATATCGAGGCACCCACAGAAACTTCGAGCTCATCGAATTGTTCCGAGTCTAAGCAGCTATCGAGCTCATCAGATGAGCTTTCTATAACGACCAAGAACACGCATGTGCACGCCGAGTCCCACCAGCCTCAATCCATGGCAACCATCTTTGGTGTTGACAGGCCATTCTTCCACATCGATCTTGTTGACGCAGTGGATGCCGCGGTACGAGATGCGCGAAACAAGGACCATAAGCAGTAGCGGGATATCATCAGGATAGACTTTGCTTTCTTACGACGACACGAATGAGTTTGGCGCAGGCGTTTGGGAGAATCATCTTAGGAGGTATTGCTGCACATTAGAATAGCGTCATACCAAAATCACCGCTCTAGATAGAAGAGGTCACGGGATAATAGAAATAATGCATGTTCCATAAAAGATTTATCCTGTCTATGACTTTAGGCATTTCTTGTGTTCTTGCTACCCTATTGTTGCACTTATTTGACACCCTAGTTATCTTGTTCCCAGATATCTAGACTCATGCCTAAAATTAAGTAATGGGCAACACATCTTAGAATGTTAGTCTTTCCTGAAGAAAAGCATCAATAAAGCAGACGTGGTATCTTTCTGGCAAGATATCACCTCTTAATGACAGAATGCCAGTGGTTCTAAATGGCCAACTCACCCATGCCTCAGAACAAAAGTGTGGAGAATAGTCATATATCCACGGCAATCTCACACCCAATTGTAAGTTACTCAACCGCGTAAAAGATAAACCATCTCCTTATCAAACAATCCCTCCCCGTGATTAGCTCTCAGAGTTGACAGAGGTTGTCTAGAGAGCAAGGGAGGTTTCGTCATTCGGACTTGCGGATGCTGACTAAATCAATGGCCCCTCCCCCGCGTTTTCAATTGACGCCGTGGAAGACGTTATCTCGAAGCTCACAACTTGACACTGGCATAGTTGACAAACCCGACAACCTTCAGCTATTCTGTCGTCAAGCCTCATCGCATTGTCCCATCTATCCTGGACGGCACTGCTTTGATTTAATTGGATCCTATTCGAGTGATAATTGTGATACTTTTGCCCCTTGTCCTGCTCCCTTGTTGTCGTCGCCACTTCGTCTCCGCTCGTCTCTTATCTCCGGTTGAAGGTGACACCTATGGCTTCCCACGATAGCGTCATCGACAGTCTACCAAATGAAGTGAGAACTTATATACTCTTGTATATTCTACTTATTGACTGACTATCATTAGATTTTTATCTCAATCCTATCTCCACTGTCCTCCCAAGATCTCCTTCCTCTCGCTCTCATAAACCGCCGCTTCTATTCCCTAGTCACCCGCGTCCTGCATCATCGCCTGCTCCAAACAGCCCCCCTCCCTGATAATAAGCTTATTCTGGAATGCTACCATCCGAGCGACCAGCTATATACACCTTACCTAGCCTGCCAGTATCAAGGCACAGTTACTCGTGACGGGCCCGCCGTCAGCGAGGAGGCGCCTGCGCTGGGTGACCTACAGCGCCTATATGCGTCGTTCAAGCCCACCTTTGCAGAGGAGAATCGTCGTCCAAGGAGGATCAGAGCAAGATTTACTGAGGCGCAGGCGCCCGAGGATTCCGAAGACGATGCCGCGACGCAGCATATTCATCTCGATGATGGCGAGCTGTTTTCTCAGCTATGCGCCGTTACCAACCTTGTTAAGGAAGGGCCCAAGCGAGGGTTGTTTATAAGCCATGTTAACATCGTCGACGGTGTCGTGCGAATCTTTCGAAACTGGCTGGCCGAGATGGCGAGCAAGCAGGACTTGTCGAGCGCGGGCTCTGAGAGTATCGTTTGGATAGGTCGACATGACAATGTTGGAATACGCTTCCGAGTTGTTCCTGCGGCGTCAGAGACAATGCCTCTTATTTCGGGACCTGACGATGATCCACCTGTCCATTATACTATGGTCTATGAGGGTAGGTTGCCAGAGGAGGCGAGATTTGGCTTGGGTCTTGACTGACAACTATTAGAACTTCTCGTGAGAGCTAGTAGCCTTTTACAGGCTGTGGAACACTCGGCGGTTCAGGAGGTTGCAAACTCTGGAAAGACTCTTGTTATTCATGGGGCTGCACTGTTGTAGTTGATGAAACTGACCGTGGGCAGCCCCTCCCCCTCGTGGGTTAAGTGCTTGGAGATAACCACATCTTCGAGTGTTAGGTTCCACTGGGGGACAGTTAAGTCGTGAGCCGAGGAAGAGTCACTAGTAGGGGGTTTCCCAGAAACACAGAGGTTGTAAATGTGGAATACAGAGTTGCACTGTCCCTTCTCACGACCAGGCTTGGTGTAAGTGGGAGTCTCAGACATGGCCAAAACGGTCTTGTCCAGGACATCAGTGTCGAGCGAGTGATTCCAACTGATGCAGCACATGGAAAAAGAGACAACCATTTCGGCTCGGCCGAGGCAGGAGAGTAAGCACCGAAACTAGATTCGAAATAGGGAACCAGTGTTCATAGCTCGGGTTGAGTGTTGCGAGTTTTCGTGGCTTGAGGGTTGCATTTCATTTCATCACCAGCGCGTGATATGAGCTGTTAGGCCTTGACGGGCAAGCCTGAGATTGTCTCTCACCAGGGTGCAAGTTGAGGCCACACCCAGTTGGTTCAGAAGAGATAGTCGCGACAAAGTGGCGTCATCCCAAAGATCTCGAACAGCAGGGCCCTCCCCCTGACACCATCTGAGATGCTATGGACCCGACCTTGAAGAAAAAAAGTAGGGATCGCGGGGAAGAACGCGGAGCCGCAGCCCCGTCCCGCGGCTATGTGGCATTGGATCTTGGGATCTTGGGGAAGACTACGAGAGAGGCAATAGGCCAGAGGCTTGGTGAAGGGCTGAGAAACCGGAGCCGTGGCAGAGAGGCACGGCGTCGGATCTCCGTGTGGCTGGGCGCCGCATCCGCAAGGGCCATCCGGGTTTAGACACGGGGGCATCGGTGCGCTCACCTACAGCCTTCCGTGTTGGACGCTAGATGTTCTCAGAAGCCAGAAGGCTTCCTTGGAGAAGGAGAATGCTAGTCTGAGAAGGAAAGATGTGAAGAGTCCGGGTCCCCCGGCGCCGGCGGTGGATTGCGTCCGCAATTGGCGCTCCCCCGAGGGACGGGCTTGCTCCTCCGCGCCTCCACCGCACCATCGGACCACTCCAATCTTTCGGCCCTGGATCTAAGCAACATGGGGGAGAGGGGAAATGGGCCAGTGAGAGGAGGGCATTTTGCAAAAGGAGCCAGGATCTGGGCTGGAGGCGGGGAAACATGCCAGAGTGACGCCGAGAACAAGAGGTCTTTTTGGAGGCCCCAGTTCCCCCCTTCTCCCCACCATCTGGATCATCTTGGCTCGCGAGGAGATCGCAGACACGGATCTGCGGAGAAAGGCCCTCGCTCGCGCGGGGAAGTAGACTCACCAGCCCTGGCGACTGCGGGGGAAAAGATGGGGGTTGAACCATTCTCATTCGTGAGCATGACATGAGATGTTTTTGGCTTTTCCATACTAAGAGTAATCCCTCAGCATAATAGAAGTCTTTTCCTCGAGACGGAGGACAAAGTGCGAAGGACACGGCTGATGTTTGGTGTCTGAGAGCAATCTTAATGCCTGTCGAGTAAGCCATAGCATTCGACTAATGCGTTGTTCCGCATGTTGTTGTTTTCAGCTCGAGCTGTACGCACCCGTCGTTCATCTCTTCTCCTCTCAACAAACCGTTCTTGCCTCTTTTCTCTGGCTACCCCAAGTGATACAGACCAGACGCAAGGCGTCGGCGTGGCTGCGGACAGACTGCGAGAGACGGATCGCCTCGCCGTGCCAAGCTTCTAGAAATTAACGCCATGCTATGCTGGTTCCCTAGCCGCCTGCGGCTATCAGCACTAGTTTGCAGTTTCCCACCGACTCCAAATTTGTCTCTGCGGGCTGACGCTCCAGGCGGTATCACGGGTGTTTGCCTTTCCGTCTTTGCTCTGCAGACAACATGAAGGTCTGGATAGGCTTTTGGATCAAGATTGATTTGAGTCGGATGCAGTACGAAATGATACCGGCTCGGGCTTGATTTGTCAGGGGCCCCGGGGCTTCTTAATGGTAGGTATGGGGATGGAGGCAAGTGGATGCGCTGTATGTAAGTGGGCTGGGATATGCCACGGACAACCTCCACCGCGTCTACTACCCTACCCAAGAACGGCCAAGGCCACGCCCGCGCTCGTTTCTTGATCCCCGTTTAGCGACCTTGGCGCATCTCTAAAACGACGACGAGTCATGCTACTGTATGTATTATCCCGTGCCCGGTCGGTGCCTATTACACCGTCACGTTACGTCTTCGGGATATTTTTCTCTGGACGAGGCGAGCCGCCGTCTGGGCGAGAAACAAGAAATCTTGGGTGGCAGGGCCCAGAGTAAGCTTTGAGGGCGGGCTACAATGTGACGGTAGACTGCAAGAACCCCGGTCTCTTACTGCTGCGCTTGTCTTCTTGAGAGGAAAACTGGGACCGATGATGAGGGGATACAGGCTTGACAGAAACCTGTGTGGGTCTGATGGCAACCTACTACGTACCTGAAGCCTCAGAGAGTAGGCCACGATGAACCATGGGCCAGCACAAGTGGAGGACAAAGGCCGTTGGGCGGGACAAGTGGCTTGATCGAGGTGGCGGCAAACCACGCGAGGTTCTGGAGGGCGGCAAACAGGTGTGGCAACTCTGCGGCATCTCTCCAGGAGGCCATGTTTGCCTTGCGTCTGTGTGCCGCGCGGAGCATGGCCTGAGAGGACGTGAAATGACACGACGCGTGCTCTTTTGGTACAAGAAGGGGTGGGAGGGAAACCGAATGAGAGGGACGATGCTTTGTACGAGAGAGCGTGTAAGACCATTTGACCAGGGATGCCATGCACCATCTGTCAAGCGTGTTGCTCAAACGGTGATCGAAGCCAGGGTCGGAATGGCATGCCTACACTGACAAGAGACAGAGGACGAGCTAGAGAATCAAGAGCTCCAACGCCTACGTGAAACATGTTGGCCGTCAGACCTGCCTATGACGGAGCCGCCCGCACCCTCCAAATATTGTCGACTAACTAAAAAAGAAGCATATTCGTTCGCTTCGGGCTGACATTCTCGGTCCCTCCCCGAGCTGTCACGGCTCACACATGGCACAAGCACAAGGCGACCCCCCAACAGCAGGCAGAGGAGCGCCATCTCGCGTGGCCCGCACAACCAAGAAGGGAAAACGAACCCATGGCATGTCTAGCGTTACATGACCCATCTGCCGGGCCCATAGACGAATCCTACCGTGCTGTACTGTATTGCGCCAGGGAAGACATGCATACACCAAAACGTGCCCCCCAGGAGGATCATGGTTGCAAGGGGGCCGGCCGTCCCCTGTACCCCGTTCTCTCCTCGCCCAACATGCACCGTGACCCCAAACCCCGCAAGAAGGGACAAGATCGACAGATCCCCGAGACTGAAGCAGCAAATCTCTTTCGCTGCGCAGTGGACTCTCCCCGCCAACGAACGAACTGGGGGAAAAGAAGCCCCCCCTGCGGGACAGGACAGGGAGTACCCCCCAGTTGTTGCTCTCCGACTGGGGAAGAGTGAAGAATCTTTCTTGAACGTGGTTCGTTGGCTGGGCCTTGTCGGACGGACGGATGGATGGAATAGCATCCCATCCATATTGGAGACGAGGGTCCTCTGCTACTCTACTCCTCCATACTGTATGCACAGAGGCCGTCTCCTCACCGAGAGGCAACCCTTGGCGAGAAAACGTGGGCGCCAGCATCCCCACACGACCATGGCCTGCTCCTCATTTTTTTTCCCTCTCTTCTCCTCGGGGTTGCATTCCCCCAGACGGGGGAGTGAGGAGCGAGGTCATCGTGTGTGCTCGGGGCAAGATGAGAGTAGATTCAAATTAACTATTAAAGGGCTGTGGGATCCTCTTTTGCCCCAGGTTTTTGAAGATCATCATCCACAAGTCTCTTGCTTGCTTGCTTGCCTGCTTGCCTCTTTAAACAAGCTTCTCCTCCTCATGTTGCTTGTTCCATTATAACAATCCCCCATCATCTCATTCCCGTTTCTCTCCGCCTCGCTTCGGCAAGCAAAAGTCTCTCCGTTGTTGCACCGTCACTCCCGGCTTCTGGGATTCATCCATTCTTGTCTCGCATCTTTGACGAGATCTCTGGAGCCTCTTCTCCTCTGCTCCTTCCCACTGCCGAAATAGTCCCTCTCGGCTGGTTGCTGCTTCCTTGTCCTCCATTACTTCCTTCCTCCCACGTTTTTTTCTGGGCTGTCACCACCTGACGCGGCTCCTTCTTCTCAACCCCTCGCCTCTTGGTCTCTCTCAAATACAACCTTGAGATACCTGAGGAATATTGTCACCATGAGCGACATTGATCGGAAAGAACCCTTCGATGAGAAGGCCTCGACCCATGAGGTCGATCTCGTTAACGACCCTGATGCGGGTCTGACTGAGGAGGAGAGAAAGGAGGCTGTGAGTGACTATCGATACATGGCAAAGTCGCTTATACTGACTACTTGCAGGAGAAGAAGCTGCTTCGAAAGATTGATGTCAAGCTTGTTCCTTGGGTATGATTTCAGAATTAGAGTTAATGATCTATACTAACATGATATAGCTCTGCCTGCTCTACCTCGTTTGCTTCCTTGACCGAACCAACATCGGAAATGCCAAAATCGCCGGCCTCCTCGACGACATCCACATGAACACCTCGCAATTCAACGCCACCCTGACCATCTTCTACATCTCATATGCCGTCTTTGAGCCCCTCGCCAACGTTCTCCTGAAGTGGTCCAAGCCCTCCATCTTCATCCCTGCCATCATGTAAGTAGCCGCGCTGGCACAGTGTCCGTCGCCTATGCAATGCATCTTGCTGACTCTCCGGGTTTAGGGTTCTGTGGGGCGCTGCCATGCTGGGCATGGGTTTCGTTCACAACTGGGACGGCCTCATGGCTGCTCGATGGTTCCTTGGTCTTACTGAGGCTGGTCTGTTCCCCGGTATCAACTACTATCTCTCGTGCTGGTACAAGCGTTCCGAGTTTGGTGCCCGTGCCGCCTGGTTCTTCTCTGCTGCGGCTCTTGCTGGTTCCTTCGGTGGTCTCCTGGCTGCTGCTATCCAGAAGATGGATGGTATCTCTGGCATTGCTGGCTGGGCATGGATCTTCATCATCGAGGGTCTTCTCACCATGGTCATCGGTATCGCCTCATTCTGGATGGTGCACGACTTCCCTACTGAGGCCACCTTTCTCACTGAGGAGGAGCGACGCCGTGTTATCTACCGACTCGCCTCTGACCAGCAGTCGTCTGCCAAGAACGAAGAGTTTAAGATGAAGTACCTCTGGCAGTCGCTCACTGACTGGAAGACCTACTGCGGCATGCTCATTTACATGGGTCCTCTGATGCCCCTCTACTCTTTCAGTGTCTTCCTGCCCACCATCATTCAGAACATGGCTTTCACTGACAAGAAGGCTGTCATCAAGAACCAGCTTCTCAGCGTACCTCCTTACGCCCTGGCTGCTATTGTCACCGTCTGCGTGGGTATGTACTCGGACCGAATCAACAAGCGAGGCATCTTCAACCTTTGCGCTGCCCCTGTCGGACTTGCGGGTTTCGTCATGCTTATCGCTTCGACCAACCCGGCTGTTCAGTACACTGGATGCTTCCTGGGTGCTCTGGGCATCTACCCTGTCATCCCCATCACCATCAGCTGGGTTGCCAACAACGTGGAAGGTGTGTACAAGCGAGGTATCACACTTGGATTTGTCATTGGCTGGGGCAACCTGAACGGAGTGGTAAGCAGCAACGTCTTTATCAACGCCCCTCGCTTCTACGAGGGCCACGGAACGATCCTGGGCTTCATGTTTGCCGGTGTCTTTGGAGGCAGCCTCATCATGTACCTGATGCTTGCAAGGGAGAACAGGCTGCGGTTGGCCGGTGAGCGTGACCACCTGATCGAGGGCAAGTCGGAAGAGGAGATTCACGAGATGGGAGATAAGCGACCCGATTTCCTTTACACACTGTAAGGCGGTTTATGATAAATGAGCAAGAGGGGGAGATTTGATGCGGAAAGGCATCCACCCATGTAAGGTATACAGACGGGATTGTTTTGATACTGTGAGCAGGGATCCCTAGCTAGACTATGAAGTGGCTTGAAGGGCCCAATTGAAGACTTACAATACTGTCATGTTTTCAGCTTGACGGCTGCGTGCATATTTCTCTCATGTGAGAATTTCTCTGACAGACTGTGCTGTCAGAAGTGATTAGTTGGCCTCAAAGCTCGATCCAAGCTTCTGGAAGAGCTAGAAGACGCCATGCTGCAGGTTGCAGGGCTGAGGTCGGCCAGTAACTGGAGATTTCATGAGTAAACAATGCGGGGATACGCAGCATGGGGTCTCGTGATGGACGCCTCCCTACTGAGCCTGAGGGCGTAGTATACCGTACATGGCAGGCCTGAGTTGCTCATGGCTGAAAATAGTAACGGTCGTCGAGACAGGGCCACGAGGTGGCTCGTCTGCCCGCCCCCGGATTTGCTTGTGCCGTCTTGGGTGTGGAGGTCTTTGTTTCGTGTGTGAGGGATGAAAGCCACAGAGAGCATACAAACAGGGCAGGAATCTAAGCTCAGGTCTAGGACTTGCTGTCAGCCATCTTTTTCTCAGCGCGGGAACTTGCATCCTCACCGCAAAAGCAAACCTCTTGGCGTGGCAGGGCTTCAGCAGCAATTGGGCTTGGGATCAAGTTGTCGAGGATATGGGATGTGATATATGAGACTGCTGCGGAAGCATCTCAATGTTTGCTCTTGGGGGGGCAGGCTCTGATTGGGACGTGGTATATTATTTTAGATTTGCCAAGACGATCGAGGTTGGAATATGCAAGTCGGTATTCGTCGAGGTGCATCTTGTTTGCCTTTTGTGCATGGAATGCTAGCGCATGAACAGGAGCGCGGTAGCATCCGACCTCTAACACACATTAGCCTACCGACCTTCAAATGGAAGTGTGTAAAACCGATATCTTTGATGTTGGTTGTTAAAGGGCTTGGAAGGGAAGAGGGGGGGGAGGACGAGACCGTTATCCAGAGCCACCAAAGCCAACCAGGTAGCCTATACATACTCGAGGTCTGTGTTTCTAAACCTAGAGTACGCAAAGGTTGGGAGGAAAAAGGTATTCCTTAGCCATCACTGGCGGAAGCTGCATCGTGGGCTTTGACACTGACAAGTGATGAAAAAGTGTCGGCCACTGGCAAGCCAAGGCTCAACGACAAGACAGAAGAAGAAACCAAAGCCAGATAAAAAAGACCACTTGCCGTGCTTCTTCCCCCTGCTGGTCCTCTCTCTTCAAGGATTCTTTCTCAACGGCTACGTGCAGCTCACTGAGGTGTCACGGCGTCGGCTCCCCCTCGCCAAACCTCGACCTCTCTCTCCTTGCTCGTTCCTTTGTGCGCCCCTTGTATCGCATCGAGACCCAAGATCCGGTCGGCAGCCTACAGACACCTCCCTCTCATTTCGTCTCTTTTCCTCGGTAGGATACAGTTACTCGACGGGCTCGCTTGGGGGAGGACGTCTGCTCTTTGCCTTCTCTTTTCCATCTCCCTGTCTTGCTTCTTCTTCTCTCTTTTTTGTCCAGGCACCGATAAACACTTCCATATACACGAACAACATCAAGAATCAAGACCTCTGGGAAAGACACAAACGATATACAAACCATGCCGGAGACGGCGCACAAGTTGGTCTCCGGCCGCGCCGAGGCGCTGACGGCGGGACAGACGCAGGCGCTGGTTCTGATGGAGCGCATGGGAGGCTCCATCAGCCTGGTGGCCGTCGTCCTCATCTTCATCGCCTACGCTCTGGTTCCTCGAGTCCGCAACGTCCAAAACACCTTTATCGTGTTTGCGAGCATCGCCAATGTCGGCGCTAGTATCGCGAGCGTCATCGCCATGGACGGGCTCGAGCTTGGTGTTGCATCTCCGCTGTGCCAGGCACAGAGCTTCTTGTTCCACATGTTAGTCCTAATCTTGCTGACACCGGTATTTCTTGCTTACCTTGTTAGGTTCATGCAGTCTGACCCGTGGTGGTCCCTTGCCATGGCCTTCAACGTCTTTCTCGTCTTCTTCTTCCGCACCAGCCCCGATGCCTTTCGCAAACGGTGGTGGCTGTACTGCCTCATATGCTATGGTGGCCCTTTCATAATCGCTCTCTCGTTGCTGCTGGTTAGAAGCCCGGGCCGAGGACTTGTGTACGGTCAGGCAACTGTGAGTACTCGATATATGTCTCCAACACTCATCAACTGACGGTGTGTAGATCTGGTGCTGGGTCAACCAGGACTGGGAAAACATCCGTATATATACCTACTACATGCTCATCTGGGTCTGTATTGTTGGGTCCCTGATCTTTTACTTCTTGGTCGGATATCATGTCTTTCACTCTCGAAACCAACTCAAGAGTTTCTCGGCATCCAAGAGCAGAGAGGCGGGCGTCTATGAACAGGTACTTGACAACCACTTCCACTGTTTTGAAGCTCTCTAACAGCCTTGAAGCCTCGCGTCGACTTCCTCTCGGTGCCTCAAGACTGCTTCTACGGAACCATCGTCACCGAAGTCCAGGTCGTCCACTCAACCGCATCTACATCTGCCCTGCCCAACGAACCAAGACCCGCACATATGCAGCAATCAACACCTCACGTCTCCTTCGACGAGCTCCCCCCTCCGATCCAGACAGCTCCGAGCCAATACTTCTCCACCGTCACGTCCCCGGCCGGCAACCACCACCCCCAGAGATCCCCTCTCCGCCGCATCACGTCGGCGACCAACAAGACGGTCAACAAGTTTGTCGTCGAGGACCCCATCAAGCGTGCCTACCTGCGTACTAGTTTCCTTTTCGCCCTTAGTGTGCTGGTGACTTGGATCCCGAGCAGTTTGAACCGCATCCACAGCTGGCTCGTCGGCACCTCGCCATACGAGTACCACGTCGCCACAGCTGCAGTCTTGCCACTCCAAGGACTCTGGAACGCCGTCATCTTTTTCGTGACGAGCTGGAGACCTCTGAAGGAGTGGATCAGGGGCACCCGCAACTGTGGGCGCTCAGAGGAGATGGTAGAGACGGCGGTTGGTAACGCACCAGCCGAGGCCTCGCAGGAGCCGACGGGGAGAGGCGGCGAGAGTTTTCTAGACGATACTGAGTCTGGCAGCGATGTTGAGTTGCGCAGAATGGGGGAGGCGCCTGGTAAGAGATCGGCGAGTCTATGAAGGGGGACGGAGTCGAGGAGCTTGTAACATGTATGACCTGTGATGTATCATGGTTGAGATTTGCTGTTTGATGATTTACAATACCAAGTCAGCCAGAAGCTAGAATACTAGTTTCTACAAAATACTAGATAGCTACAACCAACTATTAGCTTTTACAATTGTCTTGATATTTCTGGCCCCATCTCTATAATTTCCCTACCTAGCCAATTTGCGCGTTGTCAATCATTATCTGACAGTCATGATCAGGGGGGAAATTCTACAGAAACGCCATACCATCAACATCCCGCTGTTTATAGAAAACACAAGGTATATCAAATAGACGATAGCCAGAACCAAGCTCCCCTCATGTATTCTCAGCAAAAGACATATGTTCATAATCAAGGCCGACAAATCAAGTGGCATGCCTCATAACTCTTATCATTGACCGAGTATCTACGGATTTTCTCTTTCTTTTCTATGTTGCCAATGCCGGCACCAAAACACCTCTTTCTTTAAGCAGATGACGAAAGTCCAAGCTCCTTGTAGAAAGCCTCTGAGCTAGGCTCTCTACCCAGGAACTCCTTCAAGAAATCCATCTCGGGAATGCTGCCACCCCTCTCCAGGACTGTGTGGCGATATCGGCGGCCTTCCTCGCCGTTCATAGGGTTCTTCGCAAAGAACGAGTGGAACATGTCAAGAGAGAACACCTCAGAGTAGAGGTAGCCATAGTAGCCGGCATCATATCCACCAATGAAGTGGCCAATACCAGCATGTCGGTTACCCCATTCACTGCTTCACCGTTAGCGTGCTACTCATAGCCAAGGTAATACAGTCAATACTTACAGGCCTTGTCCAAGGTCCTCGGGGCCCTTGGTTCCGGAGATGTTGTGACGAAGCTCGTTCCACAGCCGACCGGCATTCAGCTTCTTGACCGCTTCGTGAGACTCGGGCGTATGCACAGTCATGTCAAAAATGCCAATGGTCAGCTGACCCAGAGCACCAATGGCTGAGTTGAGGCGCTTGGTGGACACCAGCTTCTCAATCAGCTCATCGGGGATCTGCTCGCCAGTCTCCCAGTGCTTGGAGAGTGACTTGAGCACGCTGGGGGTCCAGCACCAGTTCTCGAGCATCTGAGAAGGTGCCTCAACAAAGTCCAGCACGGTGGAAGTTCCATGGAAGTAGCTATAGCGGGTACGTCCAGCCAAGTCGTGGATGCCGTGGCCCAACTCGTGGAACAGGGTCACAACCTCATGATGCTTGAGCAGCGAGGGCTTCTTGGGTGAAGGCTTGCTGAAGTTGCAGACAAGAGCGGTAACGGGGTAGTGCTTCTTGCCATCCTCGGAGATGTAGCCCGGCTCAAGGTTGAAGTTGGCATTGTGGCCATACTTGTTATCACGGGGGTGCAGATCCAGGTACAGGTAGCCACAGAAGTTGCCACCTGAAGCCTCGTCATCCCACACACTGTAGATCAAGACATCCTCGTGCCACACAATATCCTCGGCCTTGCCAGTAGGGCTAAGTCGAGCTCGCTCATCAGGCTTGAGCTCAACGAAAACGAAGCCAAAAATTTCCTCGAAAATCTTGAGCATGCCAGCAAATGTCGACTCAACGGGGAAGTACTGGGAGATCTTGGTCTCATCGACACTATACTCCTTCTCCTTCTGAATACGCGAGTAGAAGGATGTGTCCCACATGAAGAAGTTGTCGTCAACTGGGAGACCACGCTCCTCAAGGTCCTTCTTCTTGTACTCCAAAAGCTTGTTAATCTCCTTTGCTCCACCCTCAGCCAGCCGGGTTCGAAGATCGTCCAGGAATTCTCTGACAGCTCCAGGGCCCTTGGCCATCTTCTCCTCGATCCGGAGGGCTGCATGGTTTTCATATCCGAGAAGTCGGGCAGCCTCATCTCGAAGGGTGATGACTTCCTGGAACAATGGCACGTTGATGTTGGCCTTGTTGGATTCCGCAATAGTGTACTTGCGGCGAGTGTCGGCGTTGACGGCATGCTTGATGAGGGGGAAGTAGTGGTTATACTTGAAGGAAAGCTTGACCTTGCCCTCGTTCTCTCCAGTTCCCTTCTCGAGAGAGTCAATGTCAATGTCATCAGAAGGGACACCCTCAAGCTCCTCGGGTGTGAACCAGATAGCGCCCTTCTCCTCGTTGAGGTTGGTCTGGCACTGGATCTCGAGCTCGCTCAGGCGCTTCTGGATCTCCTTGAATCTGTCTCGCTTGGGGCCGGCAGGAAGACGCAGACCGTTTCGAATGTACTTTTGTCGTTCCTTCTCGAGGACGTGCAGCTGTTCCTTGCTCAGATCTTCAGAAGCTCGGTTCGCAAAGGCTCCGTCGACGACCTTGAAGACGTCCTCTCGCATGTTGCACTCGATTCCAAAGTCATTGAAGACTCTCTCAGACTCGGTGGAGGCATCTCGCAGTTCCTTGTTGGTGGAAACATGGTGGTAGAAAGTCAAGATGCGTCGCTGGGTGGCAGCCAAGTTCTCGTCCAGCAGGATAGGCTCAAGAGCTTTGGCAAAGGTGGCCTTGTCGGCGGGGACATCGGCGACCACCGAGTCTAGGACATTCTTGGTGACATCGCAGAGCTTCTTCGTGTCGGCCGCAATCGACTCGGGGGTGGCGGTGAACAGCGGCGGCGCCTGGGGAGGGTTACGGTACTTGTCGGGAACCATGGTGCTGGTCATGAGCTGTCTTGTAGGGATGGCAGAGCGCGCGGCTTGGAATCTGAAGTGACTGGCAAGTGATCCGAGTCGGGAGAAAGCTCGTGAGGAAGCCAGAGTGATGGCGAGGACGACGACGAGGAGGGAGAGTAGGAGGAGGGGCTTGCGGGAAGCACGCTTGTCCAGCTTGACGGCCAGGACAAGAAGTGGGTTGTTTCTGGCTGGGTAGCCGGTCGGCTTTATAGATTATGGGATTGAGGCCAGAAGGCGAAGGATGCAAAAGAGGGGTTCGACAGGCAGAAGCTCTATTGATCAGGCGTCTACCAAGGCGTTAAGGTGTAGTGTTGATGCAGGGAGATGGGGCGAGAGCTACTGGTGATGCAGCTGAAGCTCCTGCCTCAATCCGCCGCTAGCGAATGGAAAACGCGGGGCAATCGGGTGCTGTAGCGGGGCGGTCTGATCGCCGCCGGGCCAGGGGCCAGCCACGGGCATCATGATCAGGTCAGGGCGAAGCGGGACGATCCAACAATTGAGAGCGCATGAGCCATGATTTTGATTGGAAGCCTTGATTATTATGCGGGCAAAAGTAAACAAAAGGATTGGGATATCATGTTGAGGCTGTTGCACGTCTCTGTGCCCCATTACGCCCCTGATCATGGTGAAACACCCTTCCGAGCAGCATGAGTAATCAAGAGACACAAGAGCATCAATTCTAGACTCCTGCTCCCCCAAAGTATCTACCAGAAATCCATACATGCTGGTGCTTCGCCAAAAGGCTCAGCGGTAATTCATCATTTCGGTGTATCCATAGCCGATTCCAATTCCATAATCAAACAAGCAAACGCCGGCCCTTCCACGTAGATGCATTAACTGATCCGCCCATTGTCTTGTACCGCCTAGTTGGCGAGGATGGTTCGCACGAGATCTGCAATCGGATCAGTCAGTTATTGGTTATAAAAGCAAGGCGTGAGATGTAGAAAACGTACCAGTGTAGTTGACCTGGCCTGAGCTGGTGTCGACAGCCTTGAGGAGCTCATCCACCTCCTCATCGGTCATCTTCTCGCCGAGGTTTGTGAGGATGTACTTCAGCTGGCCGACGCCGATAAATCCCGTCATGTCTTTGTCAAACACCTGGAAGCCGCGGCAGTACTCCTCGGGCTCGCCTGGGTCGCGGAAGCCGCCGGGGCGGTTCAGAACACGCTGGAAGGTCTCGAAATCGACTGTGCGCATCAAGTCAGCGAGCGCCCTGGAACATCTGGAAGCAAAACAAAATACTCACAGTCACCGCCAACGTTCTTCTCGAGGTCCTGGATCTCGGAGAGGGTAGGGTTCTGGCCGCAGGCGCGGAGAAGGTCGCCCAGGCTCTCGAGGGAAACACGGCCATTGCCGCGCTTATCGAACAGAGCAAAAGCCTCCTTGTAGTTGGTCGAAGCCTGAGAGTCAAACTTGTTAGAAGACATGATTGCTTGTGTTGAGTTGTGTTGTGATGCGCTGGTTAAAGTGCTGCGATTGCGATTCAGATGCCGAGAGATGTGGAAAGATGAAAGTTGCAGAAAGTCCGAGACTGTTTGTTTCGCACGAGGTGATGCAAAACCAACTTTCCAAGCTCTTCCACTGTTCGGGCGGCCGGCTGTCGAATCAGAGGGCGGGGTGGGTTGTTTACGCCATCGAGAAAGGGGTGTCCGGGGCAACTGGGACTCACCATTTTGGGTTTGGGTGTGTGCGGCTGATGGGCTTGAGCTTGTGACACGGGAGCAGTGGCGAACGGAACGGGAACTGGAGATTGCACGAGAGGAAAAAAATGCTTGGTGATGGTTTTTTGAGAGGTTGAGTGGTGTTGAAGGATGAAGAAGTAAGAAAAGAGGACCAGGCTTGCACTCGCTGTGCATTTCAATTCACGCCTTGGCCTCCCTGCTGTCCTTTTGCCTGAGACTGACGGGGCAACCGTGTCAGCCCATGACCCAGGCTGGTCGCCCAACCGAAGCCAGCCGGGGTGACAGAATAGATTGGGCGGTTGATCGCCAGAGCACGCCCTGTTATCTAGCTAGGGGGTGCATTATGTCGGCTTTATATTGTCGACCATCTACTAGCCAATCGAGGCGGTGAAACTATTGAAACTTGGGTAAATATGCATAGCTCTTATCAAAGGGATTGGTCTCTATGTGTAAAAAAAATTGGGCTTGGAGGCCATTGCATTTGCATAAATGACTGTTGCGTGGCAGTCGATCGCTTTCATCAAGTCTTGGCGGAATATCCGTCCTGACTCGTCTTCATCCTTACTTCCTCGTCGCCAGCAGAATGTATGTGCCCCAGACAGATTCAACCTCGATATCTCTCCAGCGATCACCCTTCTCCTTCCACTCAGGTTCCGCCTCTAGGATCTGATCAAACATAAAGTCCACAATGTCTCCCTCACCACCTTCGGCACGGCTCTTCTTGTCCAGGTGCGCATCCATCCAGCCCTGGTACCCAGTAAAGGTGCGCACATAAGCCTCAAACTGCCCGAGAGTGAGCTTCTTCCTCATCCAAGCCGTCTCTGGGCCTGCGATCTCCTTTGTGTCTTTGTCGACGTTGTAGGTAATTCGCTTGATCTTGTCCCACTCCGACTCAGGGGGCTTCACATCAGCAAGCAGGTCGCGGAGGATGTCTCGTCCAGGACGCTCCCAATACTGGTTCATGCCCTCCACACCGGGTAAGACTTCTCCTTCGCCGTAGCAGAACTTCTCAAATATCTCATTGGCTCGCCGGTGTCCAATGAGGATGTTGTCCTTGTACCCCCAAAAGGCCAGTGAGCCGCCTGGCTTGACTACCCTGGACAACTCTGGCCAGACTTGGGGGTAGTTGAACCAATGCGCTGCCTGGCCAGCTGCAGCCATGTCTACCGAGTGTGCAGGTAGAAAAGACAAGTCCTCGGCGTAGCCCTGACGGAATGAGATCTTGGTGTGCTCGGCATGGGTTTGCATTGCCAGTCGGATCATCCCATCACTTGGGTCAATGGCGATGGCTCTGGCAAAGCGGGGGCTCAGCTCCCTAGCAACAATTCCATGGCCACAACCCAAGTCCAGAAGCGTGCCATGAGGATCTTCATGATTGTAATACCCCAGAATTGTCTTGAACAGGCTTGCAGGGTACGTGGGCCTGGCTTCGGCGAATCTTGCAGCAGAGAAAGTTGCCCTTCTGCGGTGGTGTTAGTTCCGCATTGTCCTAGGAGATGCATCCATCGGTTTGACCATGATGACTTACCCAAATACGGACATGTTCACGGTCACGATGGCTTATTGATCAAGGTTACTGTACTTTGAGAGTAGCTTAAGAACAAGAAAGGACACACAAGCAGAATCAACTGATTTATAATTCGCAGCCGTGGCTTCGGCCTGACATATGACATGACACAAGCACTTAAGATACATGGAGTGATCGGTGTATGGCGACTTGGCGCAGCCCCGCAGCGGCGTGGGTGATAACGGAACCTTCATCCTCCCTTGAACTCTCGCATCCTTGATTGACAATCCTCAACAGCCAAAGACTAAATACCGATAGCCAAGTACCCAATCGACTTTAAGATGACTACCGAAGCCACTGTTCGCAAGTTCTTTGCGTCTTCTGCCTTTGCGGTAGTGGGCGCAAGCTCAAACCCCGCCAAGTTCGGCCACCGAGGTTAAATCCATCCATGTCAATATCTCATGAAAGCCGTGTCGACTGACAGTGTAAATAGTCTTTGCCTGGTATCTCTATCATGACTTGCCAGTCACGCCCATCAATCCGGGGTCGGCGGCTATTTCTGCTTTAGAAAAGGACCATCCTACAGTCCCCAGCGTTACGGCGCTTCCCAACCCCAAGCAGACGTCCATCTCAATCATCACTCCCCCTTCGGCAACCCTCAAGGTGCTCCAGGAGGCAAAGGAGCTTGGCATCCCATCTGTGTGGCTGCAGCCTGGTAGCTTTGACAATGACGTCCTCAAGTTTGCCAACGAGCAAGGTGGATTTGACGCAGTTGTGGCCGGGGATGGCGGCCGGGGTCACGAAGGGTGGTGCATCTTGGTGGATGGTGAGCGAGGACTGAAAGCAGCTGGGAAGCTGTGAATACTTGATTGGAGGCCACAGTATCAAAGCCAAGAACACATAGCTTTGTGGTCAATATGATATGATATCTAAGTTTGGCATGCTCCCGTCCTCTCAGCCAGCAAGTTACCCGGGTAGCCGAGAAGCCAGCCTGTCGCAAAAAGCAATCGTTTCTATCCTGTCAAAACACACAAAACACAAAGTAACTGCAGACTCTCAGTTGCAGCAAGCATAGACAAATCAATACCCTCAACCTAGGCGCTTTGAACAGTCCCATATATTCTATTGGTGATCGGGTTGTTTGGATCTCTGGGGTCAAAGACCTGGTTGACCCACCAAAGTAAACAAACGCGCCTGGACCCACCCAAAGCCATTACTGGACCGCAGCGGGCCTCTTGCTACGGCCATCAATCAATATTCCTTCCAAACAACACTCTTCCCATACATCGCAATTCGACATCCCCTCGAGCTTCCTACGCGACGCCCAGCACTTTTCTCAGACGAGCCTTTGATATTGAAATGCTCACTAATTTTTCCTGGATTTTTCCTCCCTCATAGCCGTCGTGTCTCGTGGTTCCTTGCGTCCACATCGCCAACGAGGCCTCGCTTCGCGCCTTGACTGCAGATACCCTCAACCAACCGCGACCCGACGCGTCGCATCATCGCAATCATGTCTTTCGAAGACATTACCGACCAGTACATCACATATGAGAGCCGTCTGGCTTCTTTTCACAAGAGCGTAAAAAAGCGAGGGTCAACAGCTGGTGGCAGAGGCACCAAGGCCCTCGCTTGGCCGCACAAGAACATCTCAGCCGCGAGTGTATGGATTATTGTGCGCCGCCACGTAAACCAATGCTAACATGTTCAATAGCTTGCCCGTGCTGGCCTATTCTTCAACCCTACCCCACAAAGTCCCGACAATGTCAACTGCTTTCTATGTCACAAGGGCCTTGACGGCTGGGAGGCTTTCGACGATCCTCTCCTAGAACATCTCAAGCATGCCCCCGAGTGTGGCTGGGCCGTCGTCGCCGCCATTGAGGCCGAGGTGGGAGACTATGCGCAAGAAGACCCAAATCAACCATACATGAGGGAGGCTAGAAAAGCGACCTTTGCTGGCAGGTGGCCTCACGATTCCAAGAAGGGCTGGAAGTGCAAAACCAAGCAACTGGTTGACGCTGGATGGAAATACACACCGACCGAGGATTCGGATGACATGGCAACATGCGCATACTGCCAACTTGCCCTCGACGGATGGGAGCCCGGTGATATGCCACTGTGAGTGTTCCGTTTTCACATTTCTCGTTTCTAGCTAACATTTTCCTAGTGACGAGCACTTCAACCGATCACCCGACTGTCCTTTCTTCATCTTGCTTGATGAGGCACAAAACCATAAGAAGCCGCCCAAGAGCAAAGCCGGGCGCGCATCCAAGGCCTCGCGCCTATCCGTTCAATCTATCGCCACGGCCACATCGGAAGCGCCATCCCTTAACGAATCGGTCACTGGCCCCGAAGACAGTGTTCTTACCACAGCCTCAACACAAGGTGGCAAGAAGACAAAAGCTCGCAAGGCCGCCCCGAAAAAGGGACGGAAGACGAAGGCCAAGAAAGAACCCGTTGAAGAGGTGGAAGAGACGATCCAGGAAGAGGCACCACCCAAGCCTTCTCGGGGAAAGAAGCGAGACAGCACAGCAGTCGAGGATGCCAGCATGGCCATGTCAGAAGCTCCTGCTGCTAAGAAACGCGCAACACGAACCCGCGGCAGCGTCGCCGTACCCGATTCGACCTTGGAGCAAGAGGAGGATGTGGAGATGGACGAAGCTTCCGCTCCCAAGAAGGGTGGGCGAAAGAAGACCAAGAAGGCCACCAAGTCTACACGCACAGTTTCTACGACATCTGTTGCCTCTGAGGTGTCTATGCCCGCCTATGAATCAACACCTGGAACATTCCCGGACGATGATGAGATTGAGCGTCAACTGGAGGCAGACCTGGAGAGGCAACTGACCGAGGATGAAGAGATCACAGTCGATTCTGATTCCGAGCGGCTAAAGGCTAAGAAGAAGGGAGCAAAGGCCAAGGCCGATCAATCACAGGATTATGCCATGTTCGACCCTGAACCAGCTGAGGTGGATGAAGCCGAGGTTGACGATGAGCTTAGGGCTCTGCAAGCTGAAATGGAAGTTGATGAGCCGGAGCCGGAACGGGAACCAGAACCTGAGTCAGAACCTGAACCGGAGCCCGAGGTCGAACCAGAGCCGGAGCCAGAGCCGGAACCTGAGGAGCTCCATGTTCCGAAGAAGGGACGAAAGGCTGGGACTCGAAAAGTGTCGAAGCAGGTCAAGTCGAAGAAGGGCAAGGCCGCCGCACAGCCGGTTGAAGAAGAAGACCATACGCTCCCCGAGGAAACTCCACAACCCGAGGAAGTCCCCGAGAAGTCTACAACACCAGAATGGGAACCAGAGGTGAAAGAGCCAGCCCATGAGGAAAGCATGGTCAGCACAGATACAGTTGTCAAGAAGTCGGCGGCTGCTCGCTCGAGCGCAGCGGGCAAGCGAGGTCGCGGACGACCCTCCAAGGCGTCACTCGTCTCCCAAGCGTCGGCTGATGAACTCGAACTTGTTGAAGCGCCAACTCAAACACCTGTTGAGACTCCGGAAGAGCCCCCGGTTAAGCGAGGCCGTGGTCGTCCATCCAAGGCATCACTAGCATCCCGTGCGTCCCTCGGCGCTGAGGAGAGCCAGTCGAGTCTTGCCCCTCCCAAGCGCGGTCGAGGGCGGCCGTCCAAGAAGTCCCTTGATGCTCGGAAGTCGATTGAAGGCGAAGAGGCAGCGCAGCCATCCACGCAACGATCAGAAGAAGATGTGCAAGATGACGTTGAAGTGCGCTCGGCTAAGGAACAGAAGGGCGAGCATGCTGCCGCTCAAGTGGTGTCGTTTGAATCGGCGCGGCCATCATCGCCACCTCCTAGTTCCGCTCATCTAGCTAACCCTCCATCAACGCCGGGACGCATCATTTCCCCTGCGCCATCCGCCCGACAAGCAGCCATCTCACCGTCTCAGTCTCCTCAGTCCTCTGATGCTGAGAACCAGCCGCCGTCGTCAAAGCCTGCAGCCAGCGCCAACCCCAAGCGAGTTGCCCTCGCGCCCCCAGTTTCAACTCCTACACGTGGCTCGCCGTCCAAGCGTAACATGATCGTCGGTCTACGTAGCACAACGCCATGGACCGAACTGGACCTCGAGGCCGTTTTTGGGTCACCACGGACCAACTCGGACAAGGAGAATGGCGCGGATCGATTCTTGAAGCAGGGACAGAGTTTGACATCACCTGAGAAGCAGATGACGGTGCAGGAGTGGATCTACCACAATGCAGCAGAAGCCGAGAACAAGCTAAAGCTCGAGTGCGAATCGATAGTGAGCCGGTTCGAGAACGAGGGCTCAAAAGCGATGCGGGTGCTGGAGGGTCTGGTTGTGGAATGAGACATGAATTGATCACGTTTAAGTTAATTGGGTTGGATGATGGATCCATGGACGGTTTGGGACGTGAAATGCTTAATGCTAACTACCTATTGATTGTATGGACAATGAGAGGAATGACGGCGTTTGGGGGGATGGGATGGGATAGATAATTTTGTGATACTAGATTTGAGGGTATCTCTCCCAAACAGACGGGTTGAATCCAGCCGAGCTGAACCAGTGCCATCCTTCACTCTAAAGTTTATGTGTCTTTATTGTATTCTTTGCTCAAGATGACAAAGTTGTAGATTAGGATTGGTTAGAGTTTTGACAAGAAACTGCGTAGGGTTGTATAATTTGAAGATGCCAGAGAGTGGAGGAGTGGCAACATGACATTGTCTACTACTATATCATTCACCCCGAGAGCGGCAAGTTCATGCTAAGGACACATGTGGTCTCTGAAGGCGAATAGATGCAGCTTGCAAGGCAAGAAAGGTATCTGGCCTGCTTGAGTACCATCCTCTCAGGCATCAGGTGCTCCCCTTTCACCTTTGACTCCCGCCGCCATATCTCATCACATAACGTAGATCGTCAAAATCCCTCAGGGACCTACTAAAGAAGCACAAGATCTGCATCAACCCACCATGGTTGGCATTCACGACCCTCTTACTCCTGGGCCATTCGGATGAAGCTTACCTCTACGCCCTGAAAATCCGCATTCCAGTCCCTCCCGCCACCGAGATCGCGACCTCCGCGAGGCGCTGGCGCTATCTTAGCCTTAGCCTTTGACGGTGATGCTCTCTTCCTTACTATTCGTCCTAGCATTTTTGCCCCTTTCCGTCGAACGGACATGGCATCAGCCTTGGGGTGCTCGGATGGGGGAACAGAACACCTGGCTTCAAAAAACGCGGGGAGGGCGGTCTGGATGGCGAATGGGTATAAGTATAGAGTAGAGTCGTGCCGTGAGGCCTTGGGGGAGAGGTTGGTGACACTTTAGCACCTTCTCAACTACTCTCACCTCTTCTACCTACAAAGAGCATCGCTTTTGTGAAACCACCTTGGTCCTTTTCACAAGAAAGCATTAAAGCACAATGCTCGGTCTATCACTCAGAATCTTTACCGTCCCCGTGGGCCTCATTTTCCCTCGTCGGCAGCCAACGACGGGGGTGGAAGGCCTCGAGACGCTCGAGGCGGGCATGTTTGACGAGCCTCTTGACGCCAAACGCAGAGGCTTGGGTCTGACAGACTGGTGAGAGATGAAGTAAGAGTTTGTTGCAAGTCAACAGTGAGTATCTACGGCACACATTTACATGTATCTCAAATACTGATCAAGTTCTAGACGAGATTCAAGAGAAAAACGCAGGCGGTTGAAAGGATGCACGAAAGTTAAGGCTGGTACTAGCTATGGGATATAAAATGAGAAAAACGCCGGGATTGACTTCCTCGAAATACCTACTACTATAGTTATACACTGAATAATCTCCTTTGTAAGCTGAGACTAGCTCCCTACTTCATACAAACCCTACTTAACAGCAACAAGATACCTAGAATATGGTACTTCTTTATGTTGCTCATATGATATACCGTGAGGAGAGATTTCTCAGAATTCCGCAGAGATTTCGAACGATATATAGGTAGCAAAAAATTCTTGACATGTTTTAATTACTCTGTATGTAGGTTTTCATGGTTCTTCAATACCGCTCATAGCAAAGCAGCACAGAAATGCCTCGTTTTCGCATGCAGCCTAAACGCCTCATCAAACAATGCCCACTTCTAAATCTCTCTACACCATTTCGCCAGGACAGTGCTCAGCTTCACAGCCGCAGGTATCTCCTCCAATGCCACGTCCACCTTCCACATCTTGCCTTCAAGTCCTCCGTGACCCAGAGTCCTTGCGCCTCCTATGCCGGCAGGCACCAGCAGTCCGAGCGAGATGAGACGCTCCCATGCGATGCCAGCGACTCCACGGCTCCATACTCGGACACCGCCGCCCACGGCCAGCATGCCTGATGTTGCCGAGTGCACACGCTGCTTCCCCATCAAGGAGCTGTACTCATCGTACGCCATGGCCAGGTTGACCGTGTCTGTGTGCGCCACAATGTCCAGTCGTGCTGCCGCGATGAGCAGTCCCAGGTCCAACTCTGATAGCGTGGATAGGAGATGCAGTCGGTTGTCAGGGGGCGTGAGGGACTCAACCTCGCTCTGCAGAGCAGGTATCTTTAGTGTCACATCGCTCGCCGAGAGAGCCGACAAGGGCAGGATCCATTCGGTAAGGAACGCCGAAGCTGATTTGGTCGTGTAATAGTGATACTGGAGCAGATCTTGGAATGACCGCTCCCTGTACAACCCCTGCATAGCTGGTCAGTATACTTGGCCTCAGTCAAGGGGGGATTCACTTACCTCGATCTTCTGGTTCCAATACTGCTGGAACTCGGCGTGCCCTTCAAGATAAGTATTGATGCCCTCCTTCTCAGCTTCATCGCTGTCCACAACCAGACCCTGTCTGCACACTTGCCAATATGCTGGCAGTGTCTTGGGCATGGAGAGGTAAGCGTATCGATGGCTGAATCGACTCTTGACTCGCTTCTCGAGCATTTCCACAACATCCAGCCTAGTCGTACAGCCCACCACTGCGATGGGCGCCTTTCGAGACTGCGCAATATCGAACAAGTTGTACAATAGTGTTTGTCGAGGGTGAGAGGCAAACATGTCGAACTCGTCAATGACAAAGACAATCGACTGTGACGTGACACCCTCGTCTGTGCCGATGATTTCAGATGGATGAGACAGCAGGGCAAGCAATGATGCCATGGTGTCGGCGTAGTTGGTCTAGAAGCGTGAGTTGGGATAGGCAAAGGAAGCGAAGGTTGTACTCACCCTGTTCACCAAGTCATCTTCGACCTGCATCTCCTTTCCAAGCTGCCGCCATATCTCTTTGAGTGCGAGCTTGTCATCCGTATGGATGAAACCGTTTAACCTGACCACGTGGAAGTCGTTCTTGTGCTCTTGAGCAATGTCTGCAATGACCTTTTCAAGAAGCTGTCACAAGTTAGTTGACTGAGTGACGCCAAAGATGGGTGACATCTTACCGCAGTCTTTCCACAGCCCCTGGCCCCAATCAGAAGCATCGAGTTACCCTCACCAGCAACCACCGTCTGTTCGACAAGCTGGTAGACCTTCTCCTCTGCCTCCAGCTGCCCAGCCAATTGTAACCGTCTCCGCCCTGTGCATCGATCCAGGAGGACTCTCTGCAGTGATCTAACATGTTGCTCCAGGTTCGGAATCTCAGGTACCTCTGCCGCTATTGTGATGGTCGGGACGTTCGCCTCACCAGCCTTCTTTGGCGTCTTGAGCACATCCTCCTGAGCACATGACTTGCAGAGCCAATCTCCTTCTGGAATCTCGGGCACACCGTAACATTCTTGGTGAACTGCAAAATCGCAAATATCGCAGAGAATAATCTGATTCGGCGCTTTGGAATCGGGCTTCAGACAGATGGCGCACACAATCTCGTCTGCCTCTGACTTGGCAGCCTTGCGTGGTGTCCGGGGCTTCTTTGGCAAATCTTCAAAGAAAACTTCGCCGTTTGCATCATGACCAGCCCCGAAAGTGACATTCTTCCGTCCCCGAGGTCCTCTCTTCTTTGAAGGAGTCAGGATTCCTTTGGGTGTTGGTTTAGAGGCTGAAAGCAATCCATCGGGCACCGCTGATAGTTCGTCAGTGGATTCGAGAGCCACTGCTTCATCTCCATCCTTATTCGCATCTTCGGCCGTATCTTGTGTTTTTCGCTTCCGTGGTCTGCCCTTCGGCGCTGCAGGCTTCTTCGGTGTGGCGGCCTTCCTGGGCCGGCCAGGCCCAACTTTCTTTGGCAAAACAGGGCGACGCTCCTCCCCAGTATCCCATTTTGTACCCTTAAGCGCAGAGAGTTTGATTGCCGGGCGGAAAGCAGAGGTAGGTGCAGGTTGTGGTGTTGTTTGGAATGGGTTTGGTGGAAGAGCCCCAGGTTGCTTGCTGAGACCCGTCATGTCCATATTCTCATCCACCGGCGGCCATCCATTCTGACTATTCACTACCGCAGGTATCGCCGCGTTGATAGCATTGATGGCTTTGGGAGTTGAGGGGGATCCAGCGGTGAGATCATCGAGACGGCGTCTCTTGAGGGTCGCAGGAGTAGGGACTGGGTCGTCGGTTTCGATGTGGGCTCGTTTTCGGCCGGTCGGTGTAACAGCGAGGTCCATGGTGTTATGGTTTGAGCAGGCAAGATGCTGCTGTCAGGAAAGGTTCAAATCAGACTCTAGCATCGAATCATGTTGAATTGTCAAGCCGTATGCGCCAAACAAACAACGGCTATGCACATCGTAAATCAATGGGGTCAGGGAGACGCGTTAGACGCGCCGAGATTAAGCGCTTCATTTGTTGCTATCCTTCAGTAAATGCATAACCGCGATGCATCCGGCATTCGCCTGTCGCCAAGCCACGTGATTTGTATCACCTGCAGAAATGTCCCACTTATTTCCAGCCCTACGAGAATGGGCCCAAGTCCCAGTCCATCGAGGAATGAGAGGAGGGTCGGCTCCGAGGTGTGAAGCGGTGAAACCGAGACCCAGCGATCATCCTTGATAGCCTCATGATGTTTTCTGCGCTAGTGGCTCAGCTGGAAGGATATCAACATTGTGGCGGGAGAAGGAGGCGTCGGGCTCAAACGGGAACGTTATTTAGAGCACCACCATCTTCACTTGATGGTATTGAAGAGACGCGACTGAAGATTTAAATGGGCAATTAGAGATGAACTTGACCGTCCAAAAAACAAGAGTCAAGCTGTGCGAGAGACACAATTGAAACAGATAGTTTTCGTACACCCGTACGATATCCCGTCCCAAGAGCCGTGAGCATGAAGCATTGGTCATCAGCTCTCCTAGCAGCGAAAAATGTTTCCTCAATCAGCCAACATAACAGGGGACTTTTGGCACTGCCACCCTGGTCCTCGGGACTTGAGCTACACCAAGCTTGGGGGTTCCAGCTCATTTATCATCATCCCCAGGACCAAGCCAGTCCAGCCTTGTGGGCCAGAAAACGCCCTTGCCAAGACGATCCAGCGTCTCTCCAGGCAGGCCCCGGCCGAGCGTGCTCACGAATCACGGATTACCACGAGGGAACAGAGCCCTTGCTCGCAGCTTTTTTGGCCCCCAGTTGGTTGTTCGGGTGCACCGTTGGTGGCGCTAGGTCTTGCTCACGTCAGAACCAAGCTGCTCCCTTGATGCTCCAGCTCGGTAATCATAGGCCATCATCTGGGCGCAGCTGGATGTTGGGTTGCATCTGAGCGTTCCCCTAATGCACCAGGGGAGTCCACCCCAGGCTGACCATCTCCCAGAATATCGTCCTTATCCTTGACGAGCCGCATATGAGGCTGGAGTCGGCCGCTGCTCTAACTCGTGCATGATGATCCTCTGTTTCTATTAATGATATCCGTATCCCTGCTCACGCAGTCGGGTCTGTGGCGCCGTCTGTATAAGTAGTGTGTGGTCTACCTCTTGTGTTGACTTGATTGAAGGATTTGCGTTCCTTTCTCAATTGCAATCTCTTCCCTTTGGCAGTTCATTTCATTCTAGCTGGCTAGTGAAGATGGCCAACGAAGAGTTGCCGGAGCAGACGACGGCTGAGAAGCTCCAGCTTCTCAAGAGTCCTCTCATCGCCGAGGACCGGTCCGACACAACAACTCTTGCTCCGACGAAACAGGCCACGGCTCCGGACTTGAGTCTCTTTGGTAACAGATTCGAGGCGGATTGCCCACAGTTCCAGAAGGTTTGTGAATTATGCATACGTCAGAATTTGCTGCTGACCCTCAAGTAGCACGAGGACGCCAGTCTGCTCGAGCTCTTCTTCGACCTCTTCTTTGCCGCCAATTACACTGTATTTTCTCAGACACAGGGTGTCAACAGTCACGATCGCTTCAAGGCCTATGTTGGATACTTTAGGTATGAGGGTTGAGACAGCACACGAATCGACTTGTTCTGACGATGAAAGTGTTCTCTGGATTACATGGCTCGTTGTCGGCCTTTACGATGTGCGCTTTGTGACTGACAGTCTCTTCGGTACGGCGACACTAAGTTCTTATGAGTGATTTATGCTGACAGGATACAGAACGAGCGGCTCGAGGTGTTCATCTCGGTGTCATGGTTGGCTTTGCCGTCGTTGCCCCCAAGTTTACCCCCGACGACCAAAATGTCAAGACGATGAGAACCATGTGTATGAACAACACCTTGACACATCGAAATCAACAACTAACTCTGACTAGCTCTCATTCTCATGATCTCACGCCTCTGCCTAGCCGTCGAATACGCAAGCATTCTCTGGCACATCCGCAAGTACAAGAAGCAGCGTCTCCCAATGCTGATGCAGATCGGCATGAATGTCATCGTGGCCTTGGTCTACCTGGGCATCACGTTTCGATTTAGAGCGGGCAACAGCCGCGTCTTCATCGCGTGGTATGTCCTCGCTGGCGTCGAGGTTCTCCTCACATTTGCCTTTGCAAACATCTGGCCGGTGCTCAGCTTCCAGGGCACTCATCTGATGAAGCGCATGGGTCTTTTGACTGTCATGATTCTTGGTGATGGAATCATTGTTATTGCTCAGAGTGTTGTCACCATTGTCAAGAGCCCTGATGCTTGGAGTAAGCACACATTTTCCTCTCTGGTGATATGGAACTAATCAGTCGCAGACTCGCAAACCATCGGCATCCTCACTGCTGCCTCAGCCACCGTCTACTTCGTCTTCCTCGTCTACTTTGACTGGATGAAGAACCCCAACCTCCCTCATGTGCGCCAGCAGATCTGGACCGTCATCCACTTCCCCTTCCACTTGGCCCTGGTTCTCTTCATGCAGGGCTTCACCCAATTCGTCATCTGGACCAAGATCATCGACACCCTCAAGAACCTGACCCTCGACTCCGTCTTCAACGACGTCAACGACATTGCCAAATCGACAACCCAGCACATCATAGACAACCTAAGCAAGATGATCACCGACTTCTTCAAGCTCTACCCGCCCAAGTATGCCTCAACTTGGACGACCGTCGAGAATGCCGTCACCAACATTAGCGACATCGCGGATGATTTCTGGCCTCAGTTTGCCAAGTACGCCACGACGCTCCAGGACAAGGATTTCCCAGATGAGGATGAGTTCAATACTTTTGCGGAGGCCTTCTACTCCATCACCTACGCCATGGAAAACTCGCTGCTCGAGACCTTTGGCATCGACCTTGTGACCGAAATCTCCGAGGACAAGTCCAACTCCAACATCACTGAGAACGCCCTCGAGGCCAAGGTTAACGAGCAGACCTGGACGCGCTTTGAGCTGGTTGTAAGTTTTGACTTTTTATCCTTTATATCTTCAGTTCGCTGACCCTCTTCACAGTTCCAATATGCCTACATCGCTGCTGGCATCACCCTCATCCTGATGGTCCTCCTCACCATTGTCTCACGCACCACCCCCTGGAGCAAGTGGAGCATCGTCCGTACTGCCATCTACACTCTCCTCGGTATCGGAATGAGCTTGGTCGCCCTCCTCAACTACAACCCTACCGACGCGGCCAAGTTCCAGGCCAGTGCTTGGATGCTTCCCACCATCACCCTCGTCTGGGTTCTCATCATCTTCCTCACCCACATCCGCAACCCGCCTCCCCTGTTCTTCAAGGGAAGCCAGTCTTTCTGGAGCAAGAAGAAGAGCGGGCCATCATACGACTACGTCATGCCCAATGAGACCCAAACCGAGTACAAGGGAGCGCCACACAACCAGGTTTCTCAGGCTTAATGACTTTAACATTAGATCCCAACATTGTCTAGACAGAGAGCCTCCTCCCTATTCCATAGAGCAGGAACATATGGAAATATTTAGATAGCAAACGCTGGCTTCGGATGCGCAAGTAGATATTATAGTAATGAAGTCTAAAAGCAGTTGTTGATAGCCATATTTTTTTCAAGAGCGAGTTCATCAATCAGAGTAGGTATTATCAGGTTCTAGAACCCACTCGTCTACCTTTCGAAATCCATCATCACAAACTTCATCCAAGCCAGTAACATTCACCGCGCATCTCTCTATGCTCTACCACCTTTTCTTCGCCCATGATACACGCATAGTCCCGCCCCGCCCTTGTGTCCCATGTTTGCTGGGCATATTGGGCTACTTGGTAGGTGCTCAGGTACTTGGAACTCAAACTTAGGTACCTGAGCGAAAGGATCCTGCTCGGGTTTCTTGGGCATCTGTTCCCACCACTCACGCACCTGTGGAGTGATGCTTCTGCGGCGAACGGTTTGGAGAGAGTTACGCCTCGCAGGAGATACAGGCAGAAAAGGAACACGATCATTTTCAAACGGAGGCACCAGTTCGGTGAAGAACGAACGCGGACTTCCACTGGCAGTGTCTTCACCCAAGGGAGGGGTCTTGATCCGGACGGCTTCCTGTAACGGACGACGATATCAGCACCTCCTCGTCGCCCCAAAGCAAGCTGAGCACTCACCCCTCCAGGGTACTGATTATTAACACAGTCAACCCGCACTATTTTTCTTTTAGTTCTTTTGTCATCCCCAAGTCAGGGTAACAGATGAAAGACCACGTGAGTGTCGTTGGAAAGAGGCAATTCAGGAGGTGTCTTACCTTTGAGGATTTCTCTCATGGAGCTAGCCATGCTACTGTATGAATCACTAGACTCCTTTCGACTCCATGGAGCCTTGCTAAAAAGCTTCCGCCGAAGTGTTACTTTCCCAGGGTCGTCTTTGAACCAGGTTCCTGACTTTGTGACTTGATGAACGCTGTGGTAGTTTCCGGCCCCGTCCATCGTGGTCGAGTGAGGGCGCTCATACTCGGGGATCGGGGAGCATGTACAGCGCTAGCTTTGTCAGTTTGTTCCCCTGTTCTTGATGCTGGAAAAGCAACTACCTCTTTGCGGCCCCTGAATTTCAATTTGGACTCAATGCTTCTCTTTGCCTTGTCATAGAGCCCTATGGTGCTCGGGGGCGAAGAGGGCCCCGTGGTTGCTTTCCGAACCGTGTCCGCGACGCTCAATGGTGAGATGGAGCTCGAACTGCCCATTCTAGGGGACACTGAACTACTCTCACGATCCTTGCGAGCCTGGGTCGACAATCGCGTAGCAGAAGGATGTTGGAGCGAGAAAACATGAGCAGATTCCGACACAAAGGGGCTGACGGGCTGCCTTGGCAGCGGTTGTTCAAAGGGCTTGAAGTTGATCGGCACAGACATGGACGTCAGTGGCGATGTAAAGGACAAGTCTCGAACATCGGATTCACTGGCGGATTTCGTGGACCGGTTACGCCATTTCCAGAAGCTCTTCCCAGAGTTGCTCTTCCGCTGCATCATGACCTGGCGCTCTGCCCAATAGCCCTGTGGGAACCATACCTACTCGAACCCATCGCGAGGAGGACGTGGGGGGTCAACACCAAAGCCCGAAACCGATGCTCGAGGATGGTTGAGAGGCCGAGGTGTAGTGTCTGCTGAAGGTAGATGATTGGCGAATGCATGCTCTGGCATAGAAGGAAGGCTTGGCTGATGCTTCATTGAGCCGTCTGGATTTGGTGTTGGAAAAGAGACCGAGACAAAAGGGGGAGTCTGATGTCGGAATGGGAGGTTAAAATAGCTGATAGTAGGCAGTTAGCGAATTTCCTTTTCTATGATCCCAGGCCCATCAACGCTGATATCGTACTTTATTTCATTGGCGCCGAGGCGAGCACTCATTGGCAGCGAATTGTCCGATAAAGACGTCGCTGTCGCGGGCATGATGGAACTTGAGCGATGCTCTCTAGATAAAGGAATCCCTGGGAGGACGCTGCCGAGAGACAAGGCCGATGGCGAAGCATCCCGTGGATGTAGAATCAAGAGTTCAATCGAAAAGTCGAAGAGGAGAGTCGTGAGTAATGGCTGAAGGAGAAGACAGGAGGGGAGACTTGAGGCCAAGAACGAAGCGAAGAACTGAACTGAAGAACCGAGGCAAGGGGAACGATCTGAAGATATATGAAGGTCAATTCACGCGGGAGGGTTGTATTATAGAGTTGTTTTATAGGTTTGTCGTGGTTGATAGGAACTTGGAGGTTGAAGAGGTCGAGATCGGGAGTTAGGTTCGATCGCGCTCGTGTTCCCAGAGTGAACGTGGAAGGAACCCTCATTTCAGCTCGCTCCTCCTTCCCGTCCGTTCAATCATCACGACCAAATCGACCAAATCGACCACACCGAATAATAGGTACACCCTGTTCCAGAAAATGAATCACATAAATTGGTATCGAAATGGGCTACTCCGTCTTTTACAGAGTCAAATCTATCTCAAGTCGAACCAGCTCGAAACCCTTTTGATGCGCCAGACGCCATGTTTGTCTTCACTCATTAGGAAAGGGGCATTGAACACTAAGATCAAAGTTGGACCTTGACTTAATCAATGACCATGGTATCATCGCCATCCAGAGCCGGTCCTTGGGGCTCGAGCGGCACACCCCGGCCTCTTCCAGCCAGCAACTCCCTCCTCACCTCAGGGCCAATGGCTGAGTGACCATGCGTCAGGAGGAGGTCCAGCAGTGCCTCACGCTGGTCTTCTGTGACATCTCCCTTGTAGCGCTGCGCAAAGGCGAGCAGACTCTGGTGCCAAATGACAGGCAGTTTGGCCTTGGCATCTCCCTCAATCGCCAGACCCGCCATAGCATCGCCAGAGTGAACAGAGGCGGGGTCGACGCTTCGGAAGCGCAGGAAGTGGAACACCAGGGCGTCGATGACCTGGTAGGGGAGCGCATACTTCTTCTCGAGGAGAGTCTTGATGAAGATGTTGGTAGCACCACCGCCCTCGGTGCCGTGTGATGCCTCCTGGGCGGCGATATCGCACAGACCCTTGAGAGCAGCGGCAGAGTGAAGAACGGGGATGGAGATTCTAGCCAGCACAGCCGAGATGATGTGAGCTTCTCGCAGCGTGCAAGTTCCACTTCCGACGAGGGGGAACAGGAAGCCTTTGAAGAAAGCAGCAGGCTTGTAAAGGGCCTTCTTGAGAGAGTTGAAGAGGTGAACGTTGAGCTTCTTGGTCTCATAGATATCCTCGCGAACACGGTCGAGGATGACCATCTCGAGGAATCGCTGCACAACGTGGGGCTTGCTCGAAACAAAGATCCTCGTCGCCTGGTAGCAGGCGTTGGGGGACCAGGTATCGGGTTTAGTCACCTCAATAATATCCTCCCAGTGGGGGATGGTCGGGAGGATCTTGAAGGGCTTGGGCAGAGGACCGGACTTGTATCGAGAGAGGATTTGTCCAACCCTGAATTGATTAGCATTTGACTCTTGTCGCGATTGGAATTCTTGACTCACTTAGTGTAGACCTCAATGACCTTGGGAGGAAGCTCGTATTCATCATCGGGAGGACCCAGGTTGTTCTCTCGTCTCGCCTGCGCAGCTTCATGGGCAGCAATCTTCTCCAGGATCAGATCCGCAAGGTTGATGCTGTCACCCTGCTCCTCTCCCGATGGCTGGCGGTCCCAACCGTGCTTAAGCAGGTCATCCTCCTCATCCGGCATGAACTTCTTGTACATGTCGAGGTCATTCGGGTCGACCTCAATCTCCTCCACAACCTCATCATCATCGCCCCAAGCCTCGTCATCGTCGTAGACCTTGTTCTCGTCCTCGGCTTCGTCGTCAAATCGCGAGTCGTAGCCAAAAGTGTCGACAGTCGGTTTGGAGATGACCTTTCCGGCATTCTCCTCCTCGGCCAATTCACGACCTATCCGAAGAATGGTCCTTGAAGCGCGGTCATCGACAAAGTTTTCCTCCTCATTGTCGCCGCCATGCGATCGCCTCTTTGAGGGCTTGTTCTTGAGAATGCCGGTGGCTGTGATATCATCCTCGAGAGGGTTATGGCGCCGCGTCTGCCGCGAGGCGGAGGGAGTGGTAGCCTTGGGCATTTTGGGCGTCTTGTCTTTGGATGGCACACACACACGGGCACACACAATGTGGGCTTGGAGTATCAGAGGCAGAATAGTTTTTCAAAATTTTGTGCCTTATCGATAACCACCCCTCTTTCTAATTTAGGCATAGCACCTAGGCGAGCTCAAAATGGTGCCTCACCGCCTTCAGCCAGCGCCAATCATTTCTCGGGTAATAGGTTTCCCGGCTCCGATTTGATATCAAGACACTTCCATTCTTTCACCTGGAGTGGAGACTGTGTATAAGACGGAGGCTATAAAAGTTCGAGTTGAAAGGGCTTCAGTTTTTCTCGGCTAACTCTTATACTAATAATTGTGTAAGTCGTTAACTGAAGACGTTGCGCAGAGTATCTTTAGATACGACAGAGACCGTGTCAGCTCATACAAATAGAACAAATGAAGGGGAAAAGAGACAGCTGATTTCGGTATGATGTGGGTGGTATGAGTATGCAATTATCTCTAATTAACTAGGAGCATGTTTTAGAAGAAGTCACATGTGGGTGAGTTATCTAGATTCTGCGTCTGAGCAGTCCGTCACTAAGAGAAAGGGAAAAAAAGTCAACTGTGATTCAATACTATCAGCCTGACTAGGTATTCACCTATACAAGTTCTATCCCATCTAATTCCCTGCATATGCTTCTCATCGTGCCATTTCCACCAAATTCTTTTTAAGAATTCTGCCCCGCCACCATGATGACACCGGAGACCCTTGGAAACTTCTTTGCCCTGTGGGTCCCGCTGAAAGAGTCACCGGCAATGACGCCCAGCCCACTGAAGCAGCGATGACTTCAGGCGTCTACCCCACTACCAAATTGCCCCTCCAAAATCATCACCACCATCGTTGAAAAACTCCTTCAACCACATATACAAGACACCAGCAAGATGCCGACTGAGCTGGAAGAAGTATGCTTCTACTTGCGCAATACTCATGTAGTCACCCACTAACTATCGACCCCGCAGCTCGTGGGCTTCATCGCCCACCCTCACCCTCAGATTCGCCAAGTTGCCGTCGAGAATTTGGTGCCGTACTCGACTGCGGAACCCAACATCTTCAAGGATTCACAACTACAGCCTGTGAAGAACCTCAAGATATTGATTCGAGATCATCCCGTGAGTGAAACTTGTCAGGGACCTCGAGAGGAACTTGCGCTAATGACATTGCAGAAAATATCTGAGCATGCTGTGACAATTCTGGTCAACTTGTCGGGCGACCAAGAGATTCTTGAGAACCTAGCAACAGATGATAAATTCCTCGATGTCGTATTCCGTCGCATAGTGGTACGCATGAATTGTTCATAATATTGTACACACATAAACACTGGCTAACCCACCGAATAGAACCCCGAGGAGCCCAATGCTAATCTCCTGGCCATGCTCCTCGCCAACCTGGCCAAGTGGGATAGCTTCAAGGACGTGCTCAAGAGGAAACAGCAGGCTCCTGAAGAGCTAGGCTCAGACGATGTTGTCCTCAACCAGCTGATGGACCTGTTCGTCAAAGGCCAGGACGGCTCATACAACAAAAAGGCAGACTTTGACTACCTCGCCTACGTCTTTGCAGACCTTGCCAAGCATTCAGACATCCGAAAGCACTTTCTCCAGGCGCAAAAGTACGACGATGTCATCCCTCTCACCAAGCTCAAGGTCTTTACCGAGCACAAGTCCGACATCCGGCGCAAGGGCGTTGCCAGCACTATCAAGAACGTCGCCTTTGAGACATCATCACACGCTTCCTTCCTCTCTGAAGATGAGATTGACATCTTGCCTTACATTCTACTCCCGATCATGGGCAACGAGGAGTACGACGTCGATGAGAGTATGGACATGCTGCCAGACCTGCAGCTGCTGCCACCAGACAAGAAGCGAGACTCGGACCACAAGAACATCCAGACTCACGTTGAGACACTGACTCTGCTAACAACAACACGGGAGGGTCGTGATCTCATGCGCCGTGTCAAGGTATATCCCGTTATTCGGGAAACACATCTACGCGTTGAGGACGAGGGTGTCCAGGAGGCATGTGAGCGACTGGTGCAGGTATTGGCGCGTGATGAGGCAGATGAAGGCAAGGACGAAAGCAAGGACGATGTCAAGTTGATTGAGGGTACCAATGGACGGGTAGAAGAAGTTGAAGATGAGGATGATCAGCTCGTGGAGGTTTGAATGTGTGTAAATCACAAATGAAGCACGTGTATAGCCAGAAAAAGTTCCATCTCGTTTATTCTCACCACTTTGCTTATCCTTGTTTGAGGGAGACTACGTTAGAGGCGAAGCTGGGCCTTCCATACTGACTATTCTAAGTGTATCGAAGTCGTAGTACATAACCTGAAAGGGATAATCACAATATATCGGGAGAGCTGGAAGACTTCGTGGTAACGAATCCAGTGAGGTTGATGAAGGGTGAGAACTTCAATCAGCACCTCCAGCACTTAGAAACCCTTCTTCTCAATGTGACAGGCTCGGCTTTCTGATCTGGCCTGGTGTATGTGTATAGGGACACAACAATGACCTATATGCCCAGATCCCATAGGTGTGTGCTTGGACTCCGGGAAGGACGAAGACGATCAGTTCGTCAGGTTCCTCCATTATCTGCAGTCCTGAGCGGCTTCCGTTCCCCTTTTTTGGGAAAGAGCTGTGCGTAGTATATAATGATTGTCGACTTTGCTACCCAGATCAATGATCTAGTTCCGGGGTGATGCCGCTGGAACGTCTTCTGCCGAATATGGGAAGTCTGATGTGAGTGACCACCAGGCGATGTCTGTTCCTAACCGTAGTCTATGATGGTAAGAGTTAATGTTCCAATGTCTAGTATCTCGACATTTTCCTAATTACCAGTGATTGGAACAACATCCTCAACGATGATAGGGTAGGTTGCGTTTCAAGACAAGCATTCTCCAATACACCGCCAAGTAATTCATCACTGGCTTGACGACGCAAGCTCGCACGTTGAATAGTCCTAGGCTGGGGTTTGAGGGTCTGTGAGGGCCAGTATCCTCCCAAAGGGACCCGTGGTAGATGACGTGGATGTCGGTTGAAGGCTGCCCTTGACATAGGAGGTAGCCCAGTGCCTGGAAATATGGGAGAAGTAAAACCAAGCTGCGCATTATGTGAGGCAAGTCTGCCCCTTGCTGCAGGGGAAGGCTTGTAGCTGACCAACGCGAGCTTAGAAGGCCTCAGAGGAAGAAGAGGTATGTATCTTGGGGTGGGGACTGAGAAAAGGTAGGTGAGGGTGAGCATTCGAATGCTTTTTGGTATGGCCACCGCAGCAGACCGTTTTCCAAGCGGTGTATCAAGTTTGGTGTTGGATAGGGATTGATGATTGAGCCAAAAATCGCCAGGGGTTGATTAACATGACGATACTGTCTTCTTGGCAGCTCCCAAACCCCTTGCTGTAATATGCCATCCTCCTGACGATAGCACTATGAGCTTCATTTGAATGGCCAGATCCAAAACGCTGAAAGAATTGAGGGATATGTAGTTGTATTCAAGTAGAGAAATTGTAGCGGCTCATGAGGAGCGGATACAGCTTCTCGTCTTGAAGGTTTGGCCAGTACAACGATCGATGCCCTAGGACAGAAGTTGGGTATCTCGGAAAAGTCTCTGATATTGTTCATCAATAGACTTGGTCTCATCTTAGAAGAGAGCCAGGTCATTCTTAAGAAGAATCAATGAAGTCTAACTCTGACTCGAGAGACGGATGCTGACTTGGGGTATAGGGTGATTCACGTTCCTGGACATAGATGCTCAAAAGTAGACGTATATAAATTGCTGGCTCTTACGGACGGGAAGAAGAAGAAGTATTATTCCTCCATCAGTCTTAAATAGTCATTACCCTCGTGATATTTCGCTCATAGAAATGAATGTCCACCACCCTGCCCTGATTGACCCATGTTATTTCATCAGATATCCACCCAACCATGTCCAATCCTCGATACCCCAACGCCGCTATACTATACTATACTATCAAATGCAGATGTCTACTTCTGCTTACCCATATCTTCCTCGCTCTCGACAAACATGCTCTTCCTCAGTGGACTCGCCGATGACTTTGCCGAGAGATAATCACCGCCCGAACTCTCCCCCGCGGTCGGCGGGGACACTGGTGTTGGGGATACCAGTGCTGGATCGCCGGGTGGTGATATGGGTGTCGGCTCCTCACCCGGTGAAGGAAGAATGTCCGAGTCCGCCTTGCCAACTGGTGATGGGGACCGCAGCTGGCTGTGAGCGCTCCTAGGGCTCACAGGAGTCGCCCCGAGGTTTCGGAGCTGTGCGGCATCCCCTTCTGACACGCCGGATACGTCAGAAGTTATACGGGAAGAGCGGCCAGGCGTAGGAGAGTCAGGGCTCGACACTCCTTGCTGACCTGTTGATCGCGAGAAAGTGCTTGTGTGTTCCGAGTACGTTCTGGAGGAAGGGCTGGAATGTTGCCGGCCCTTAGCAAAGTGTGAATGCTTCTGTATAACCTCGAGAGGAGAGAGACCCGTATCATGAAGCTCAGGTGGCATCGAAGTGTCTATTATCGTCAGTGTATGTTGACATGCACATCAAGGTTTCGACTTACCAGGCATCTCGTGAATTTGTGTGTCTGGCATCTCAAGAGGAGAGCCAGGTGAACGGGGAGAAGTAGGAGAAGCAGGTGTCTCAGCATTCGACGGAGTTGAGCCAACGCCAACAGCCCTAGCTGTCGTCGCCTCCTCCATCTCCGGGCTAGTGGGAATATCATCGGAGGTTGTGACGGTAGCCGCCTTCTCCTGACCTGTGCCCCTAATCCATGATCTGATACGTGACCCTGGATCTTCGGTGCCATAGTCGCTGGAGCGATTCTTGAAGATTCCTCGGCGACGCCAGATACAGAAGACGACGAGAGCGCCAGTGACGAACATGAGTCCAAGAACAACACCCAAGACGGGTGCCACCCACTTGGGGAGACCGCCGCCACCACCACCGCTCTTGTCGTCGTCGTCACCATCAGTACCGTCGCTGGGAACAGTAGGCCGCCCCGTTGCGGACGCCTTCCCGTATGGCCAGTAGGTCTTGATCTTCTTCATGTCGTATTCTGTATCGAAAACCTTTCCAAGAGCCGGAGTAGCCCAGCCATCTGCTGGAGCGGTTGCAGTTGCGCCACCCTCAGCATCGCCTCCGATCTTGGACTGGATCGCCTTGTGGACACCATAATCACTGAAGTCGGCCGGGTCGTACGATTCCAACCACTCTCCACTGGTGAGGTTGAAGTTCAAGACTGGTCCTTTGTCGAGACAGGTGAGAGCAACGCCAGACTGGGAGGTGTAGCCACCAAAAACCATCATCTGGTCAGGGTATGGCATGAAGCACTTGTGTCCTGCACGAGCATGCAGGTTGGTTCCCTTGTTAATCTGGGTCCAGGTGAAGGAAGGGATGGAAAGTGCCCAGACGGCATCGTTGAAGGGCTCCATCGGATGGAGGCCATCGTACCCTCCGTACCAATAGATGTTGAAGCTCGAGCGATCAGAAGCTGGGGCGACCACAGCGCAGCCTCGTGTGAGGGCGCCTGGGCCGTCTTTGGTTTCCTGCTTGTACCACTTTTTGCCATCAATGTCGTAGATATCGATTTCCTCCATGAAGACGGGGCTTTCTTTCTCCTAGAGACAAGCATCTGGCGTCAGTATGCATATAATGGCGAGGGGTAGGATGCGCTGATTACTTACACTGGCTTCCTCATTTGCTGACTTGCGAGCACGACCGGCCCATTCGGGATACACAACGCCGCCGAGGACGACGAGAATACCCTTCTTACCCACAGGAACCCACACAACCTCGGGATTGGCACGCCCTTTGACACTGGGGGGAAGAGTCGTGTTGGTCCATTTCTCATCAAGTTGCTCCGCCATGTCGAGGGTGATGAGGGTGTTGGAGACATTGGTGGCCTTGGCTGTCGCGTCGTTGGTAAAGAAAGGACCCCTTGATGGAGACCTCAACCCCGAGAAATACCAAGCCAGGTTCTCCGACGGCGCATTGGCAGCTCCTCCATAAGCAATGTATCGAGTGACCTTATCGCCAAGTTTGCGATCAGAGAAGCCGCGATCCCACAAAGGCTTGTCCGGGCCATATGCATAAGCCTGATAAGTCAGGACCTCGTCCGCGTCCGGAGGTTCGTAAACTTCATCGTTCCTTAGAAGGTCGCCTCCGTAAAGGTAGAACTGAGCATCGTTGTAGAGCAGGCCGCCGTCGAGGAAGTTCGGTGCGGCGCCATTGCTGTTTCCTGAGCCTCCACGGGCCTTGGACATGGCCTTGTTGACGAGGATGCCGGTAACATTGGTATCCTTATCGAATGGAGTGCTCAAGTTGTAGTTGAGGACGATGCCGGCATTGTTTCCTTTGGACATTAGACTTTGCGCGATGAAGATACATGAACAAACTTACCATTGTCAATAGCACCTCCCAATGTGCCATCGCTCATGTGCGGTGTCCAGTAGATGTTACCGCCATCAAGATAGATCATGTCCCGAATGATGGCAGCTATTTACACATTAGAACGACTCGATACAATGATGAGGCTTGCTTACCTCTTGGTTGCGTCCAGACACATATCGAGGTGCCTATTTGCTTATCATCCCAGCTTGAAAACTGGGCGACGGCAGGGCACACGGCCAGAGCCAGCAACGCCCAGGTCGCACCGTATCCAGGCATCGTGACTGCGTTCAGAGCGGTTTCGGATGCTGTCGTTCAGTGCAGGCGTTCGAGAGAAATTAACTGCAGGGAAATCTAGTGGACCATGGCTTGTCCTTGACCCATGGGTCTGGTCCCCAAGTGTCCGCCTCCCAACGCTCAACTGGGGATGCGGAGGGCGACCGGGTATCCGCCGGGAAACCCGACACCGATAGATGGCAAGGCTGCTTCGGGAAGGTAAGTTGAACCCCTAAAGAACAAAGGCAGTCCTGGGCCGGTCGAGAATCAAGGGCCAAAGCGGCTTGGTTTCAGGGTAGGCGTGAGCTCGTAGGTGAAGACGAGTGAGTAGTACCAGAGTCAGTTCACCAGAGTAAGATGGAACCTCAATGCAAGCGACTGGGGAAGGTCTGAGGAAAACTGTTGTGCAGAGGACCCAAAGGGGAGGTAAGAATCGATCAAAGGATCCAGCGGTAGGGCATTCGCCACTGTAACGGGTTGAGATCGGAAAGAATGGGAAACATAGGGCTGAGCAGAGCTTCTGTTATGCCCAGGTTCGCAAAGAGCACCCTCGTGGCACACCTGGCCAGGCCCAGGGAGGAGCACAGAAACCAGGCTGGTCCAGCAGGCATTCTAGCCCATGTCACCTTTGCCCTCCATGCATGCATCGGGGGGGCACCATTTTGGGGAAGGTTGTTGCGAGGGTGCATTATGACCAGCCATTGGCCATCCACACTGGGGGCACGACTTGAGGCAGGGCATCCATCTCTGGGGTGGGACGGGAGAGCCTCGAGAGAGGAGACGGGGTTGGGATCAGCCAGATCCATGCATTGACTCAGCCTCAACTAGGCTGGACGGAGGCTGATGGGATATCCCACCAGTGGGCGGGTTCAAGTGCAAGCGCGTGCAAAGCTGTCGTGTCGTGGCGAGAGGGAAATAATTTCTCTCGGTGGTGCCATGTGGACATATCTAAAAGAGTGCTGACCTCAGCCTCTGTGCTCAGGGTCCCACGAGGGCGCAAGATATCACCGTTCGCACACATGGCAGCATTCTGCTCTGAAAGGAGAAGCCTGCGAGCGGGTCCCTCGTGCTGACAGCCAACGGTGACAGTCAAGGGTGGGAGGGGGCGCTCGGCATGTGGAAGTCTAATGGCAGCAGGCTCTGAGTTGACGAGCCGACAATAGATTGTGGCTGTCGAACTTGTGATGGCGGCGATCTGGAGTTGAGATTGATGGCGTGCCTCGTATCGATCGGGAATAGATAGATCTTGAGCTGCTAGCCAAGTTGTTAGTTCCAGTGAGGGTAGGCAGGTACACAAACACAGACAGATGTTGGTCGACAGCAAGCAAGTAAGCATCACCACACAAGGACGACACAGAGATGACGACGACCATCACCGTCGCCACGGACATGGCCGGCCGGTCGGATTAGCTTGGGCTGCTGCACTTTGGATCGCTTGGAGAAATTGCAGAAAACGGAGCAAGCATGCAAAAGTCCCACTCATGATGGATAAACAACAAGGCTGTCTTGGCTGTTCTTGGCCTGGGCGGGTTGACATCCATGGGCGATCTCACCATCCCTGTCCTGAATAAGCTGTCGCGCTGTGCTACCTAGAAAGGCTGAGAGACTTATGACTGCGTTAAGTAAGTAATATGGGGAGATTTTATCGTCATAATATGAAAACTTGAGTATTATGATGAATTAACCCGGCAACTAATGGCATATCCTATCCTAAGGCCATGGCAAAATGTAGTCAAGTTTAGGTAAGGGCTGTCTGTCTTGGACCGCGTGCTCTGAGTCCGAGCCTGCTAGCCCGGATGGCTGGAGAACAATGCGCTGCCGCGTTTCAGCCCCCAACACCACACACCCTTTGCGAGCACTGGTCGAATGGGGCTTCATTCTGCGATGCAGGGGTCAGTAGAAGGAGGGTGAGCTGGCAGCCTCCTGTCGCCTCTCTCCGCTGCACTTCGGACGCAACTCATCGAGGCCCCCGCAGTGAATGGGCGGACAAAAGTCGCGCATAAGACCGAGGTCGCGCCATGAAAGGAGGTTACAAGAAAGCAAGGGAGGGAGGGCAGAATAAGGACTTGAATTGATCATGAATTGGTAGCCTACTTCGTGGGGAACAAAGAATATTGAGAACCAGGAAGGATGAATAGGCATGCGCTGGGCAATATTTGATCCGAGACCCAGCCAGAGCCAAGAGGTCGGGTAGGCAACCCGTTCCCATGACTGTTCCATCCATCCAACTGAACCGAACCGACATCCACAATCACATCCCAATTCCCATCGAGCCCGGCTCCTAGGCTACAGTGGGTTTCATCTCAGGTTCGGTGGAGCAGAGTCAGCAAAGATGGAGTCCGAGGAAGCTTACCTTCCTCGTGAGGTGCCATGTTGCGGTCTCCGCTTCCACAGGGCTGGACCGCAGTAAAAATTCCGCCCTGGATTGGACCAGGGTTCTCGTGCCGTGGCCAATCAGAGGCGAGGAGGCCCTGACCGACAGGTTGTGGCGCCTGCCCGCCCGCCCCGTTGAAAGACGCTAGTCCGAGAAGGTGGGAGCCTACCGCGAACTGCTGAACCTCACTCACCTCTCGAGTCACCGAAAGAAATGCAAGCCTGGGCTGTTGTGATGCTGTTACAGAGACTCGAGCACGATGCTGACTCTTGAGGGTAGAAACATGATAGCACGATAATCTTACGGTGTACGAATACTCTTCAGAAGAGCTTTAGGCTCTTTAGACCCTGTTTAGATATAGAAGTGGGGGAGTTAAAACAGAGCATGGTGAGATGGTTGGGCCCACTTATTCCGGTCTTTTTCTCCCATGCTCTATGGTCGCCTCCACCACCATCACCACGTCCCGTCCATCACAGCCCGCGTGCCGGCGCATCGTCAAGCCAGCGCCTCTGAAGCATCTCTGAGTCGCTGACAGCCTATGCCTTGCCCACAACTCATCGTGGCTTCCAGGTTTGCGTCTTCAACACGAGCTCTGTCCAAACCTTCACATCATCCATCCTATCTCTGCCGTGTTCGAGCCACAACATCAATGGCGCCATGCTGGACGACACTGGATTACCTATTTTTGACTCGCAAACCTGTGCCTTAGCAATGTCACCGTCTGCGCCCGACTCGTCCACGCGGAGCTTCTAGAGCAGCAATTGCGTCTGTCAGATCGCAACATACATCCAGCCCCGCCGAGAGAGCTGGCCTGCTGGGGGGCCTCGTTGGTGGGCTACAACGGTCATGGATTTGCCGCGTCGTCAGCAGCTCTCAAGGGTTGTGATGTGATTGTCACTTCTCCGCCATTTGTCGGCCCTTGGCTTTGTCTTGTTTGCCGAGCCTTGAACTCTCTTGCCCGCTCCAGCCCAGTGTTAAGGCCCCGGAGCAAGGTCCTTGTCCAAGTGGACCGCCCTTTGAAGCCGTGGTGCCTGCTGGTCCTGGCCCTGGCCGCTGGGCAAATCGTACGTGCCCCGTTCAGATCCTTGCCCTCCGGGGCCATGCTCACTGCATGTGCGATGCTCTAAATGCATTGTTGCTCATGCTACCTACCATGGCAAGGCCCATATCCCTCAAGGCAAGCAATCTCGGGCAAGGTACCCGCAAGGCATGGAGACTCCATTTAGCTCCATGTTGCCCTCACGTCTGTCTGGTCAATGGACCTTTTGTCATGTCCCTGGCTCTTTGTCCCAGTCATCTCATTCGGGTCCTGCCCATGTCCATCTTGGGAGCTCTTTAATTTGAGCTTACACTTGGCTGCTTGCGCTGTTTGATTACGTCGATCTTCAACACCACATTGGGACCGACCCTGCCCCAGACGGACATCCACAGCATCGAGCCGCAGCCCGGTTGCCTCCTCACCCGCTTCCCTGCCGTGTCAACAACACACGCCGGAGTGGCTGACAAGAGAGGAGATTAACACCAATTGCGGATATCGATGCAAGTGGTGCCAATCAGCTGCATCGCCGGCACTTGGTACGTGGACTTGCTCAGCCCCTGGTCCAACCTCACTCAGCCTGATCCGACCGATATATATCGTATTCGTCGGTGTTGAGCGGCTTGAGATTCCCTTTCTCTCTACCTTCTGTGGTCAGCTCTGACATCTTTGGAAGAAAACTTGGGTCCCGACTCTCGTTCTTTCATCACACACGCTCGCTATTGGGGCTGCCGTTCACTCGCTCGCCGCCATGCGTTTCTTGCTGATGCTCAGCGCCATGGGCGCTGCAGCTGTCAGGCTCCCAGCCAACAAAGACAACCTGCATCGCAGGGCTGTCCAGCCCGAAGGCAGCTCAAGTGTCGTGGTAAACGACGCTCAGAGTTCAGGAACAGCCCCCGACAACACGGGCTACGAGGGCAGCTACGAGTATGGTCCCGGCTATGACAACGTACCGGTGCCTACCACAACTCAAGTGCCGACTTCTATTCCGGATGATAAGCCCTCATCCACCCCAAACGACTATGACACGGTCGAGGTGCCTCCAACATCTCAAGTTGAGACGACGACATCTGTGGAGGAGCAACCGGAGGAGCCCTCATCAACCTCACCAGCCGAGAAGCTTCCCTCTTACAAGGTCTTTGATAAGCACTGCGGTTGCACAAAGACCTACACGGGTTACCCGCCTCCTGGCCCACCAACCACGAGCAGCACTATCTATGTGCCTCCGACTACCACCTCTGTCTATGTTCCCCCGACGACCAGCTCAACCTACGTGCCGCCGACTACTAGTTCGACTTATGTTCCTCCGACCACGAGTTCTACCTATGTTCCACCAACTACTAGCTCAACTTACGTGCCGCCAACTACTAGTTCTACTTACGTGCCGCCAACTACCAGTTCTACTTACGTGCCGCCAACTACTAGTTCAACTGAATCTTCATCTACCAGCTGCACTGAGCCAACTACTAGTTCCACCGAGCCGACTACTAGTTCGACTGAGCCCCCGACCACTTCGACTGAGCCCCCGACCACTTCGACTGAGCCCTCGACCAGCTCAACTGAGCCCCCGACCAGCTCAACTGAGCCCCCAACCAGCTCGACTGAGACGTCAATTACCAGTGAGACTGGAACTTGCAGCAGGGAGCCGCCTACAACCGTCTACATCACAAAGTGCTATGGCCAACCACCCAAGCAGACAGTTACCGTAACCAAGTGCTACGGTTGCCCCCCTAAGCCGACAGTGACCATAACGAAGTGCTATCCTCCCCCTCCAAAGCCCCCAAAGACGGTGACGGTGACCGACAGGGTTACCGACAAGGTTACCGAGACCGTGACCGACAAGATTGTTGAAACGGTGACCGACAAGGTTATTGAGACAGTGACCGAAGGCCACACTGTAACTATCACCGATGGCGAGATCGTTACCGTGACTCAGGGCCAGACTGTGACTATTACCGACGGCACTACTATCACCCAGGACCGAACTATCACGGAAGGCCACACAGTCACGGTCACTGACGACGGCGAGATTGTTACCGTTACTGAGGGCATTACTATCACTCAGGATAGGACCATCACGGAAGGCCACACCGTCACTGTTACTGACGACGGCGAGATTGTTACCGTTACTGAGGGCCATACCGTGACCATCACTGACGGTACTACTATCACTCAGGATAGGACCATCACGGAAGGCCACACTGTAACGATCACGGACGATGGTGAGATCATCACCGTTACTGAGGGCCATACCGTCACTCTCACCGAGACTGGCACCCCAGAAACTGTTGTCGTGACTGAGGGACGAACTGTGACACTCACCGAGACCAAGCCCCCTGAGACGGTTGTCGTAACCGAGGGTGAGACAGTTGTTATCACCGAAGATGGCGAGACAGTGGTTATTACTGAAGAGGGAAGGACTGTGACTCAAGCAGGAGAGACCATTGTCGTGACCGAAGAGGAAACCATCGTTGTGACTGAACCAGGAAGAACTGTTACGCTCGATGGCGAGGTCACAACCGTCACAAGGGAGGCTCAGACAGTAACCAGAGATGGCCAAGTCACAACTCTTCCCGGAGAAACCGTGGTTGTCACTCAGCCTGGCCAGGTCACAACTCTTCCTGGAAGCACCGTCGTATCAGTTGTTACGCAGCAGGTTCCCGGACCACGCGAAACGATTGTCACCACTGTCACAAGGGAGGCCCAGACGGTGACCCGAGATGGCCAAGTCACAACTCTCCCTGGAGAGACTATTGTCCAAACTGTGGTTGTTACCCAGCCTGGTCAGATCACCACCCTTCCTGGAAGAACCGTCGTCTCGGTCGTCACTGAGCAGCTGCCTGCGGAGACCGTCACAATTACCAAGGATGGCGAGACAATTGTGTCTGTGGTCCCTGGCCCAACACAAGTTTACACCACCACCTTGGTTGTTGCGCAGACCGTGAACCCTCCTCCTACCACGGTCACTGTCTCGTCCGTCTTCAGCATCACTCTGTGCCCCAAGCCTACAGGCAACTCCGAGCCCCTGGCCATCGATTCGGACCGCACCTTTGGCTGCAAGCCTGGCTACGTATGCAGCCCTCCCAAGCCCAAGTCATGCAACTTCTGGTCTGAGCCACCTGAGGACGACTACCTGTGTGAGCCCAAGTACTGTATCCCAGCTCCCAAGTTCAAGAAGATCAGATGGCGCAAGAACGAGACCTCGTACTATGCTCCGTCTGAGGGATACTTCAACCTGAACCCCGAGGCCTTCGGTCTTTCATACGACATCTTCAAGAAGGTGGTCGAGGAGAAGGTTATCAATGGTACGGTCACAACCATCACCACCGGTAACTGGGCTTCCCAGGCGACCTTGAGCGACTGGCCCAAGCCTACCACCACAACCACCACAACCTCCGTCGCTGAAGCTTACGACTACATCCCCAGCGCCCACCAGCGCCGTGGAATGCACATGTTCAGCAAGCGAGATGTCGCCCCTGCCGTCTGTTTCGATGACTGTGATGGTGCTTACAAGATCGCTCTCTCTGTTGGAAAGTCTGACAAGCTCTGCGCCAAGGGATCTTCTTTCATGGGCAGCTACGCGGCCTGCACAGACTGTATCACTGAAAACGAGGGCGATGCTAAGACTGGCCTCCAGTCCTATGTCGAGCCCAAGTTTGGACAATTCATCAACTACTGTGAGGGTGAGGACACCAAGCCTGCCACAACCGACTCCGGCCCCGAGTCTCAGGTCACTGGCGAGCCTGATGTCGAGACATCCGGACAAGTCGAGGCCAGCACGGGCGGATTCGAGGCCCTAACCACGACCGAGGAAGATCTTGAGCCAACCACTGAGATTATCGATCCAACTGCACCAGCTACGACAGAGGGGCCTGAGGAGACTGCTGCGCCCACTTCAGCTGAGGACGAGGATGAGGCAACCACAGAGATCGTCGACCCAACTGCAGAGGCCACAGAAGAGCCCAGTCCTACTTCTGCCGAAGAGGATTCCGAGCCAACCAGCCAAGCATCTGAAAAGTCTGAGCCCAGCTCGACCCAGCAAGAGGAAGAGGCAGCAGCGACCACCGATGATTCGGGCTCAGTCACTGAAGCGTCTGAGCCTTCTTCGACTCAGCAAGAGGAAGACGAACCCACAGGCTCGGTCGCGGCTGACGCGGTAACGACAACAGAGGACTCGCAGGCTAGTGTTACGGCAGCGTCCGAGGATGAGTCTTCGGTTGCTGCTGAAGCTACTGAAGAGCCCACTGCGACGGACGATGATGAAGCAGCTGAGGAGACCTCGGCGACTGACGGAGCTGAAGAGACAGCAACCGGCGGGTCTAGCAACTCGGAGGCCCGCGAGTCTGATGCCCGTGAGTCTGAGTCTGAGTCTCCGGAGACCACCGCTACTGTGACAACGGCTGCTCGGCCAAGCGGTTCTGTCGAGGCTCTCGGCACAGAGGCTACCGAGACTGAGGCCGTTGAGACCGACGCTTCTGCTCCTGGAGGCAAGGCTACTGAGACTGAGGCTGCTGGCACTGACGCTTCTGCCCCTGGAGGCAAGGCCACTGAGACAGGGGGTGCCCAGACAGGCGCCTCAGTTCCTGGAGGCAAGGCTACCGAGACCTCAGAGCGCCAGTCACACCTTGAGACGCGCACTTCAGCTCTTGCCGGAGCGACTACGACACCTGCCACAGTTGAAGGAGCTGCCTCTCGCATCTCTGCCAGCTTGGCATCTGTCGTCGCCCTTCTCTCAATGGCGGCGGTTCTCTTCATTTAATTTTTGACGAACCCCCCTTTTTTCAACTGTTCATGACACTCCTTAAAAATAATGTCTATTGGATGACAACATGTTTATATTTATGATTCACGGACACTCATTTTTGCATATACAACGACCTGGGCGCATTTAGCATTTTTGGACATTTGGCATGACCACGACACTCATTTCAGGCGCATTGTTGATACACATAGAGGGAAACTTTTGAATGATACCCTGACACTCCTTTACACGCGGGAGGGCAGAAGATGGAAAGCTGAGAAGCTTGAAAAGACTAGGAGGGAGGCTTGCTTTAGTTGCGATGAGAGAGTCAGAAGGGACCAGGATGTAATCAGACATGAGATGGATGTCATGGCATGGATGGGGGAGACTGTTGCGTTATTTAAAGCTAAAATGGTATTTTGTGCTGCCGCCGCTTTGGCGAGCTGATGTTGCAACTTGGCCTTCCGATACTGGATGTGAATGTGTGTCGTTGACTCTGCCTGCGAAGGCAGCACGAGCGTCGACAGATAAACGAAAGCCGACGACGGACAAGGTCGCGGACGTAGGAAAGCCGGGAAGCCCGATGGACTCTGTCAACCGCCGGATGCTCGACAAGGCAGCAAGCCGATCTTCGGACAGACTCGAACAACAAGAATTACTCGCATCTTCGACACCGTTACCAAGTCGACAAAGTTGATGTCCGCGACGGACTGGCCGAACTGGGCCAGGGCCAAAGACCTTCAAGATATTATCTCATTTTATAAGAATTTTCTATAATATTAGTATCATTTCATCATAATATTATGATCATTAAAATCAAAGCCCGAGAGGAGCTCGAGATGTTTTGCCGTTTTGGTGTTTCGTTACATTGAGTGGTAACACAGACAGCTTCCCTGCCGGATGAGGCGGCTCCCGAGGCCCGCGCGGCAAGTGTTGGCTCCGGGGCTAGTAAGCGTAGACGCGAGACCGCGACCTCGCAACTTGCCAGGGATGGAAGCCGCGGCCTGGCTTCCTCCCGCGGCGACTTAGTTGCCGCGTTTCACTCATCATCCTCACGCTCGACCAAGACTAAAATCTCACCCTCTTAATTAACGATGGCCATTACGCCTTGCCCATGGCCGAAAGAGCGAGGTCGCCCTCGTCTATCCCAGCACTGGATAACCCCAAGTACCATCTGATTCGGTCCTCGCTCCTCCGCGGGAGATGACCCCAAGGATGGCGTCGTCTGGGAAGCGCGGTGACGATGAATTGCCCACTTGGGCCAAGCCATGGAGCTAGTGGCCAACTCCCGAGCTCTTCGGTACGACTGTGGCTTACCTTGCGACCTGATGCGACGAGGGAGGGTCTCACATTACGAGAGGAATCCTAGGCTTGCTTTGGAAGCCTCTGTCATCATGCATGGAACTCAGCTTGCACAACAACAAAGAGACTGCCAACTTGCACGACACGACACGACACGGCCTCTGTTTCATATACTGTCTCGCTCCCTGCCGCGCTTGTTCTTCAGTACTCGTTCCTTCTTGTCATTCGACAGGTTGACGCGCCCGTTTGATCAACGGTGCCTCCTGCTCGTCACGCTTCACGCCAAAGTCTCACCCCCTCATCATCATCAGCATCACCACCAAAGATGACACGGCATACATTCACCACAATCACGCCCTTGCCCTCGAGCATCACCCGCCAGGTCGTTATAGACTTCCTCCATGATCATCTCGAGATGATAGACCTCAACCCTCTTATCAAGGAGCGTCATCCAATCCCCCCTCCGCCACACGCTTCGGCGGAAGAGCAGCGGTGTGTCTGGTACTCCCTCACCGACCGCATCGACTACCTCCCAGGCGGTGTTGTTTCCGGTCAGGTCTCGTACACCTGCGCCTTCTACGACCTCCCCGAAGGCCTTCAGACTCATTGCTACGCACCCATGGGGCTCGACATCCGTGATCGCTGGTCTATTGGCGGCTCCATGCCAGGAGAGCCACCCCAACCCGTCGAGCTAGGCCTTGGCGCACCCATGACAGGTCTCTACCTCCGTGAAGATGTCGACTTGCGGTGCAACATGCTCATGGCAGGATTTGTCAAGAAGACACTCAAGAAGTCTCATGGATCACTGGTCGACAAGCTTGCCGCAAAGGCTCACATGGTATCGGTCAACCAGTCGACCCAGAGCGTGAGGACTAACTCTCCTGGGAGCCTCCAGTCGCCAACCCCCACGGGATCTGAGTCCTCAGGAATGGCACCGCTGGGTCCTCTCCTCCCTCCAGGCATCGGCCCTGGGCAGCATGTGATGGGCTCGAACCTGGCCTATGAAAGTCACTCGCGCTCTTCGAGCATGGGAGATTACTACCAGCAACGGAATGGCGCTCTAAGCCCCCCGGTGGTGCAGCCTCTAGGGATAGGGTCAGATCAGCCAGGGCTTGGGTATCCAAACACTGCGTATCATAGCAACAATAACAGCAACTCACAAGACCATTTTGGTGCTTATCCATCACAAGACCAGAGGTATTCCGAGTTGGACGACACTAAACAGGGCTACCCCTATCAACAATACGAGAAATCATGATCATGACCCGTTGAAGAGCTGCTTTGGCTGGAAATTGGCGTTTGGGTTGGAGTCGATGTGTTTTTCAGACCAGGAAACTAAGAATCGATGTCCATGAGGATGAGTTATGAGCGGTTCACGTCAACCATGTATGGAACCTCGAGGCATCTCTTTAAGGGCATAATGATAAAATTGCGTCAGGTACCTTGCGTATCTACAAGAACGATACAAATCATCTCCTAGCAATGCAAATGCCTTCCGAATCTCCCCTTTCCCCCCTTCTACCAAGAAACCAAGACAGAGAATCCCCTTCTCCCTTGCATACCCCCTTGCCTGATAACAAGACCAGGAAAGAGAGCCAGCTCAGGTCAACAACTCCCAAACCCCCGGAATAGATGGTCTCTCTTCCTCCCTCCCTCTTCCCAAGCTGAGAAGAGAGGCCGGCGAAAAGAAGCTCCCCTCTCCTTCACGGTCTAAATGCGAGTGCAGAAAATCCCACAAAAAATACCAAGTGATCATTACTCCTCTAGGAGGACGAAGAAGAAAATAACGAATCGAAGAATAAAGTGTCGTTGCGCGCTCGTGATGAATCGTGACGTGTTTGGTCGTCAGATGCAATCAGAGGCGGACAGGCAAAATGCTTTTCTCGTGCCATCTGAACAGCTGCTTCACGCTCTTGCAGCTCAATGGTGCTTGTCTTGAGTTGAAGAGCTTACAGAGCAAAGAGACCAAAGACGGCAACGAGACCGAGGCTGAGCTGGATGGCACCGGCACCGTTGACAATGACGGGAGCGCAGTCATCACCCTCACAAGCAGGAACTCCAGACTTGACAGGCTGCTCAGGAGTGACGGACTTTCCAGGCTGCTCGGGGACAACAGGCTTTCCAGGCTGCTCAGGAGTGACGGGCTTTCCAGGTTGCTCAGGAGTGACGGGCTTTCCGGGCTGCTCAGGAGTGACGGGCTTTCCGGGCTGCTCAGGAGTGACGGGCTTTCCGGGCTGCTCAGGAGTGACGGGCTTGCCAGGCTGCTCAGGGGTGACGGGCTTGCCAGGCTTCTCGGGAACGCCGGGATGGCCGGGAACGACGGGGGGAGGCTGAGGGATCCAGGTAGGAGCGTGAGTCTCGATGACGGTGCAGGGGCAGTCGGTGATGGTCAGAGTGCAAGGCTCAGTGACGACGTAGTCCTTGCCGCCAAAGACGAAGCTGGTGGGGCCGGGGCAGTAGGTGGTGTAGACGTCGTACACCTTGGTGACGGTGATGGTACCGTTGGAGGAGCCGGTGGGAACAGGGACAGGACCAGGAGTGGTGGTGGTGGTCTGGGCAGCGGCGAGGCCAGCGAGGGCAAGGACGACGGCGTTTTGGGCGTACATTTTGAAGATTTTGTTGGTTTCTTTGAAAAAAAAAAAAAGGGGGTGTTTCGAAAGAGGTGCGAAAGGCAAGATGCTTTGCAAGGAATGAAGGTAGCTGGTCAAAAGCGAGTGACTTGGGCGAGAACGTTTGTTTGAACGAGTGTGGGATTGAAACCGAAGAGGCTCAAAGGACGAATGATGCTTGAGATGATGAGGATGGTGAGGAAAGAGAATTCGGTTTCTGGACGTCGACGATGGCCTCTTTTATCTCTACTCGGAGGACTCAGCTCGGCATGTCCCCAACGGAGAGGAAATGCTCCTTGGCCCTCCCTTTCTCCCTCCTCCCCCTGAGGGCTGAGACAAAGTCTCGCAGCCAATCCCGTCACCAAAGAATGGTAAACAAGCCGTATCACGATGGTCAGCGTATCATTCCAGTACGCAAGGGAGGGGAGATGAGGCCACCAACTCAAGGGAGGGCAAACGGTGAGACATTGGCAGGTGAAAGAGGAAAAAGAATCTACTCTACTGTCGAGGTCTTCACCGGCAAAAAGCACAACAACAAAAACATTCCTCCGAGTATCATCTCTAAGTCTGGACGTGAGCCGAGACCCGAATTGTATTTGACCGAAATCTTTTGTGAAGGATACAACTCTCTCTCTCTCCCTTTTTCTCCAACCACCTTTTGACAAAAGCTGGAACGAGAAGGGGGGGGGAAACTGTCAAGGTGGTGTTGCGTAACTCATGTCTCTTGTTCCTGATGGCGTAATGACAAACTGTCGCAATTATTGAACGCCTGCAGCAACAACGCACAGCAAGGGCTTGAAACTTGGCCAACAGCCTATCGCCAAGGTGGAAAGAAAGAGAGAGATTATTTTCCAACATCGGGTGATGATCTCGAAGCTGGACGGACAAGGTGGTTGGCTGAGACAGGTCAAGATTTCTTCTCCCTTGAAGGAAACAGGGCTTTTTTTTTTCCTCCTCGACATGTCTTGGAGTAATAATCAGCAAAAGCCGTTTCGACTCGTGTTGTGTCTACCCTAAACAAAGCTTTTCTCTACTGCATTGGTTGTTGCCTTCAGCCTTTATGCGAGGAGTATGCAGGTACGAGATGAAGACTGAGCGTGGCTTGCTCATCATATTCACGACGGTTTATCTTTTAGACTTATAATATTGTTCTCATCTGTAGGCGTTTTTTTTTTTCTTTCTTTTCCTATGCTCTTGCAATATTTTACAGTGAATTAATTATGTCGGTTTGTCCAAGGGATGAGTTGTTGTCGCTCGCGATCTGACCAATCACCAGCTCGAAACCTTTAAGGAAGATGCCGAACCTAGGGACCATGATAAAATTAAAGCAAATTTAATAGAGGAATTATGATGATACTAGTGCAGATTTTGTAAAAACTTTGCCTAGTTTCTTCAAGCATCTAGTCTAAGAATAGAAGACGTCACTCGCTCTCGTTGTGAAGTTGGAGCCTAGACCATCGCGACAATCTGCCAAGGTCTCAGGAACAAGCATTAGAAGCACCCAGTTCATGCCATCAGTCTCGAAACAAGCCTCAGTCTCCCATTGGCAGCGCATCGCGTGCTATTGAATCATCCTCAGCCTCTCTCTTTGACTCTAACGATTTGGAAACACAACATTCTTGGACTTGTCAAACCAAACCTGCTGGGCATTCCAATGGCCTTCAACCCGACCGCCAGGTCTCTCTACCCGACCCATAGTCCGGGTCATCTTATCTATGCCAACAACTGCCGCGTCCCAAGACAAGTCATGATTCATAGTCACTCGGCCAGGTCCTGATTGGCATCGTCATCCCTTGAGTTGCAGGTTTTCGCCGACAGTCGAGCGGGTCACATAACTTGTCACCAAGACACATATCACATCACATCAACCCAAGGATGGCTTCATTTTTATCATTTCTTCCTTTCCATATTTCTCTCGACAGAGCTCGAGAAGAGGCTGCCCAGGTTTCTTTTTCTATGTACAATTGTATTCAGCGCTGGCCCGCCGTGTACCCGACTCCTTCCAATGCAATGCATTACTTTCGGCCTCTCAACATGATCCCGTTAAGCCGTAACAAGTAAGAAAAAAAAAAAAGGGTCAAATAAAACAACAAGAATTGAGAAAAAGGATAATGCCGCCGAGTTTTTTTGTCGAAAGGACGTCTTTCGCGCTTCCGTCCCATCCCTTGTCATGTTCTCGCATTCCCGGCCGTCGGTCGTCAACGCGTCCATCTTTCCTATGCGTCCGTATGCCTGTAAAGGCCCCTTCTTTTTGTCTGCTTTTGATCAAGTACCGTAGTTGACTCGACTCGACTCGACTCGACTCGATCAATCACCCTTTTTGGGAGAAGCCGGGATGCGTCGTTACATCATGACGATCAATCTTTGCCTTGTGTCCACCCCATGTTCGGCCGTGTAATTCTTCTTCCACCACCTTATACCAGAAACGTCTACCCGCGGGCGCCTCTAAGGTTCAAGAAAAGCAGTAACGAAAAAAATCTTCATAGAACCAATATAGCTACCGCGGCAGATCTGTGTCCGGACCGGCACCGGTAGGCTGGGAGGCTAGGAAGCGACCGAGAGGGGTGGTCGGAGGCGCCCGAAGAGACCATTACCGGATGGTCATTGGAGAGGGAAAAAAACAATAGAGCAGAAATTACCAAGAAAAAACCAAAAACACCGATGATGCAGGAGATGGGGTGGCTCTAGGTGGTATCGTTTCGACAGCGGCAAACACTTTGGTAGCCAAATCGGTCAATGGTTTGTATGCAAATGACTCGTGAAATGAGGCATATGGTGTGAATGGGTGAATCGTGCCCGCAAGGGTCCTGTAGCCCCGGGCCCAGGCCCCTAGTCGGGTTTGCTCACTCGGGAAGTCGGGTCGGCGTTCGGAATCGGAACCTCTAGCATCGGCCCCTACTTCCGGTTTGATCTGCTCTGGCTCCGTTCGGGGCCTCGGCCGAGCAGGTCAAACTCGTAGTTGCGCAGCTGTTGCTCGTACTTGGGGCTGCGAAGGAATTTTGGTACCGAGTCCTGTTTTGCGTGTCAGTCGGCGTGTCCGAGAACGGGCATCGTGGGGGCTTGGGGGCTGGCGTTAGCCAAACTTACACTGGCCATCAGCTTGAACACGGCATTTTGGGCGTCTTCAAACAGAGACGTCACCTCTTGGAGAGTGTCGATCATGGCCACGTCCTGCCCGACAGCCTTGGTCATCCGTGTCGCCAGGTTGTTGCGCAGTTGGTGGTCGATGTTGAGCTCGCATGGTGATCCGGGAGCTAGGAAGGCATTGTAGATACCATATGCCGATGCCATAATCTCCTTGATGCTGTCCATGGCTGTGGTGTTGGGCGACTTCTGAGCTGCCCTTGTCGCAGCCTTGCAGCTGCGCACAAACTCGTCAACGTCTTGGTAGAACGACAGGTTCTCCTCGCAGTGCGTGTCGCGGAGCTGCTCGCGGAAGAGAAGTCGGAGCGCGGGGTCGTTCAGGATCTTGTCCAGTCGCTGCGTGTTGGAGTCTCGAGTGATTCCGTTTCGCTGCGACGCGTTGCCGCCCTCACTCTCTGATGCCCGTCCTCGCGTGGCCGCACCGCTGACCAGGTCCTTGCCTCTTTGCGATAGCTGGTAGATGGCGTATTTGGTGGGCTGGAAGACATTGCATCCGGGGTTCTGGGACATGTAGGCGCGGTCCTGGGCCACGGGCTCCATCAGATCGTACTCCACGAAGAGGGTAGCAACCTCGACCGTCTCCCGCTTGTCGACAATGGTGGAGCAGTCCATCAGCCAATCGGTCGTGGCCTTGCCCGTGAATGTGTCACGATACGACTTTCCATTGACCTTGCGCTCGGCTGCCATCTTGACACCAGTCAGACCGTCCCGGTAATCATGCAACGAGTCTGAGTCGGCGGCGTTGACGGTAGGCTTGACGTTGCGACCCTCGGCACCGGCGAAGCGACGGAAGATGACCTCAACAGTGCCCTGATCGTGGAGAAGCTTGTCAGTCTGAGGATCTCGTTCCAGAAGGACCAGCTGGGTCGAGCCGAGGTTAGCAAGTTCCGACACCTGCTTCTGCTGGATGCCATTTCGGGCACAGAATCGGTCCAGGACGGTGATGCCCTTTGGCGTCAATTGCCAGACGGATCCCTTCATTGTGTACACCTGCTGGTACTTGCCGTCGGCCGATTCGATAAAACGGGCCTCGAGGAAACGTTGGCAGATAGAGCGGGCCATATCCTTGGCCATGGAGAAGGTCGTGGTGGTGGTGGTGGTGACAATGCGGGAAGGGTCCTTGGGGTCGGGCATGCGGTTGGACTGGGAGAACTTGAGAGATCCGAGGTTGTTGATAGCATCCTCAGACAGGAAGGTGTACTCGACCTTTGTCAATCGGACGCGGTGAGCGGAGAGCGGTAGCAGACTGACGACCAGGGTCGCAAAGAGATCTTTGAAGTCCTGTTTGTGAAACCATATTAGCCAATGTCGTAGCTTGTAGCTGTCGGGAGAGGCAGCGTTTCAGAGAGATGCAATCATGGACACGGCACAGAACGTTACACATCCACCAAGGGGGAAACGGTTCGAGCGGAGACACCAGGACAGGAAGAGAGACAAGATCGTGGGGCGAGAGCACGTACCTTAGTGAACGGCCGGTCATCGTCTGTCATGCGCAGCAAGCGCGAGGATGTCTGATGCATCTTGTTCTCTGTAGCGGGAGACTTGACTGGAAGCGGGTGGTTCGGGTCGGTGGACGAATAGGGCTGGGAGGGCGGATTGTTCGCCGGGGCGACCTGGGGAGCGAGTTTGCTGTCCAAATTGGAGCCGGCCAGGAGAGACTGGCTCGAGGTGCTTCTCAGACGGTGATACTTGTCCGGACTGGAGGGTTCCGACGAGGGAGAGGAGCTCGTGAGCAGGGAGAGCCGCGAGAGGGCACCGCTGGACTGTCGAGGCCGAATGGAGGGCTCCGAGATGGTAGCGATGGCGCTCTGGGTGCGGTCCAAGGCAGCGGCGGCCAAGGCGAAGATGCTGGTGGACGAGCGATTGTTCAGCCTCGAGACGGAGGAGAGGGTATGACGGTGGCCGTAGTTGGAGTTGGAGTTGGAGTTGGAGTTGGAGGATGTGACGTGGGATGGCGCGGGCGGAGCTACCACGGCGGCGGCGGCGGACGAGGGAGCGTCTGGAGGAGGAGCGACCGGAACTGGAGGAGGCGGCCGATGCGAGAGCGAGAGAGAGGAGCGTGGAGCAGCGTGGTCGAGGGTATCAGAGGCAGACTGGTGATCCGTGGGCCTTTGAGTATGCGACAGAGTGGCCATCTAACGGGAACGAGAAAGGTTAGAAAGAGGGGAGTTTTTCTGGTGACGGCAGCGGGAAGGTTCAAATAAGAAGGCAGATGGACTGGACGCGGCGAGAGCAAGTGGGACACGGGCAGAGAGATAGGATAGGCAGGATTAGAATAGGATAGGATAGGCAAGGTAGAGAGAGGGTAGACAAGACCAAGACCGGCCCTGGCTGGAGATGGGCGCACTTGAGGGGAGGGTGGGGTGCGAGGAGAGGGGTGGACGAGGACGTCTAGGCGGCGTGCATCTAGAGACCCATGTTCGACCAAGAGAGAGCGCCATCGAGAGCCGGTGGGTTTGTGTCTTCAGTCTCTGAGGGCTCCTCCGTACAAGGTACGCACGCACGCACCACGCACTGGACGCCGGGGCTAATCTGGGCGCTGAGAACAGCGGGCTAACCAAGGCCAGGGTAAGGGCAGGGTCAGGGTCAAAAGAGGGCAAAGAACCAGGGCCAGGGCTCCGATGACTCCGCTGAGGCGATGGATGGACAGAGAAAAAAAAAAAAAAAAAAAAAAAAAAGGGTCGGGTCGGTGCAGCGAGCGACAGAACAGAATAGAGTGGGCTCTTACAGTTGAGGCCGAGAGCGAGACGAGAACGCCCACAGAACCATCCATGGAGTCCAGTCCACCCCATCCATCTTGATCACCTACCTAGGTAGCGGGTACTTGGTGCGCCGTGCAACAGGGGTCGCTCAGTCGTACACCAGCCCTGGCCGCAGGCTTCCATGGATGCTTCAGCGCAGGTTGGCGGGCTCCCAGGGGGCGACCAAGACGAGGACAGACAGCCAGCTCTGTTGCCAGCCCGCTGCGTCAAACCAGCAAAACTCTCCAGCCCGGCCTCGGCCAAACTGGCTGCTCCCGACGGGAACGTAATCACGGACGGTGGTGAGCGAGCCACCTATCCATGGTGTCGGTGATGACTAACTAGAGGCAGTCCGGTACATGGGAATGCCGGGCACCGTACCGTACGGGCACACTCTAATCGGCTCCGACTGCAACACGCACATAGGAGCAAGCCGACCGACATGGACGGATGCGTGAAAGGAGGGGAAACGACCACAGAGAAGAGGGGCTGCCGGTAATCAGAAATCACAACAGAGAAACCACCCGGCAGTAATCCCGACATGAAAGGACCGTTGTCAGGAATCAACCCTCCTTCTGCCGGCCGACGCAGCATACCTCGCTTCTCACACTACTCCTCAGTTGCCGTGTTCCTTTGTCTGCTCAGTCAATCATATGATAGCCTCAGCTACCAAGACTTTGAGTCTCTGGCGTGGAGCTGCTGCCCAGAGCGAGCCCAGGAGCCAAGAGGCTGGGATCCCAAGAAAGGACCGCCGCTTCCAGCAACTCGCATTACTGGCCTCGACGCTGGGACCCCAATTCACCTCCGCTCTTGTTCACATTTGGAGCTACCTGCGCTAAGGCACTGTAAGTAACGCGTTAGGGCATGATACCTGCTGAGGGTTCACAGCCCGGGGACCACACTCGACACCCAGCCTGGAGGTCTGCAGAATGCCTGCATCACTCTTGCTGATCTGCAGCGGTCTGCGCTGCGCAAGCGGGGGACAGTCACTCTGGCCCCTCCGCATCCTGACTGACCGAGGGATGAGTAGACGGACTTTGTCCAAGTAGCCCGCTAGCTGGCACATGGCGTACGCGAGGACTGTCTGGACGGTATGGAAGGGCATGCTTGATATCTTTGGTCCCGTATGGCCAGTAAATCCGCCCAATCCCCCCATTTTCGACGGCGTCAGAATCATTCTTTGGAATACCTTTTCCAGCCAGTAGCGACCAGAGCGGGCTCTCCCCCGGTGGCTTGCCCGCCACGAGCGTACCCTGTGCAACCACGACGATGGCGGGTGTCGCCTAGGCGGGCGCCTCATTGCAAATCCCATTGAGTCCAGCGGGCAAAGGCATCCAAAGCTGGCGCCGAAGTGGCCCATCCGAAAGCCTGATCCTCCAGCGCTCTCCCATGATTTCTTTCAATCGATGGTTGCTGCAATCTTTTTGGTGGGTCGGCTAGGCACTACGGTGGGCGACACCTAGGATGGAATGCTCGCTTGCCTCGAGGCAGGTAAGTAGGTAACTCAGGTAGACTGGGAGACATGGATGGATGAGAAGGGGGAGGCAAAGCCTGTACAACCCTCTGATGAGAAACAAAGGGCCGGTCGGGCTAGTGCATAGCGCGAATGGGGTCGTGAGCCCGCTGAACACACGAATGAAGTGTGAGAGGGAGAGAGTGCAACAAAGGCTGGCCTGGTGAGGTTGACCATGAACTGATCCTGGCTCTGTAGTAGGTAGGTCCTGGAGTCACTGGAAGTTGTCAGCAAAGAACTCGACCCAGCAGGGGAAACGAGGTGACACCTCCCAATAACCCGTTCTCTTGGTGAATGTTAATTCAAGACAGGCCAGGTCGTGCAGCGCTCCCACAGCCAATCTTCTCCAGGAGCAGCACCTTTTTGCTCTGGGCAGCCACCTTGCAAGTGCCCCCTTGGGCGCGCGTGGCTCCAGGGATTCCTCCCACCGTCCTAAGCTGCATTCGGCCGACTGTCTTCCCTGTAGCCATGCTCAATGCCTCCATCCACCGCGTCACGTTGTGGCCATGCGCTGAGAACGCCCATGTCCCTGCAACCATGCAGCCACGCTGTGGGCATGGCCCACCCCAACTCTGCCCCACACGCCGCCTCTTTGCCTAGGTAGGTTTGCTTTGCAAATTGCACCCGAGCATGCAGCCGTCGGAGCAATGCCAGTGTCTTCCCGTCTCGTTGGTGTTGGTGTGCACCGACGCTGGGGTAAATCAGCACTTTCTCACCTCCCTTCCATGCTGGTGGCAGCTCGCGAGGGGACAGGGACGGGAGCCCGGTTTTCGGCCAACTTGGCAATGGATGCTGATGCCTGTCAGTCTCGCCGGCAGCAACAAGAAGGGTTAATACTGAAACACCGCTTTGAAACGGCTGCTGGAGAACCCCGAGACGACCAAAAGCAAAGCCGCTCTTGATATACGGGCATGGCCCTGTCTCGGTACCCTCACATGCCTGATGCCATGCTTGCTTCATCTTCTTCGAACCCTGTCATGCTCATCAGCGCTAACCCAGTTTCCTGACTCCGAGATAGTTTTTGGTGGCGTCGTGCTTCTTGAGCGCAGCATGAGAAGCACATGGTACAGTGGCGTTTGAGAGAGGCCAGACGACGGGAAATGGGTGTTGACGAACGCCAAACGCATGCTTGGTCCCAAGCTGACTGTCACCGGGTGTTGCAGGTGAAGCTTAGATCCTCAATGTGCGCCGCCGACACCGTAGTTCTTGTGCAGAGCTGGCCCAATTGGACAGTGAGGTCTCTCAGGGCTGTTTGCCGATGCGCCATTGACTCAACGGGGGTAGGTACTGTAGTGTTCCAGCTCGCTGTTACCGCTCCAGGCTATCTCCAGGACACCGATCATTAGTTCAACGGATATCGCAGCCGAAATCTATGCCTAGCCAACCTGTCAGCATCTTGGCTCAATCATCACGTCACACTCGCTTGACCGTTTGAGGGTTGAACAAGGGCGCATCATGCCCTCCCTGACGCGAAATTGGGATTTGCACGGTCAGCGCCTCTGTGCTTCGTCCTAGCTTCTAGAAGCCCAAATGGAATCTGTCCCGTGTCAGGGGCCGGGGCCTGTGACAGACTTTGGCTGGCCGAGCAATTCAACTCGACTCAAAATCCCGTCGACGAGCCACGCGCGGTCATAACTCACGCTGGAGAACACAACACGGGGTTGTGATTTCGGAGCAGCCGACCTGGTCTGGCACGGGTAACGTGATTTTGAAACGACCATGAATTTAGCGGTGAGGTGAAGTCATCAAGACTGGGAGAGGTCCAGTAAGGCTTCGACAGATTGATGTTCAGAGGAGTCTCTCTGAGATTGCCAGGTGTGGGTTGGAAAGGAGCAAACAGCCGCCTACCTTCCTGCCTCAGCACACGAAGATACAAAGAAGGAAGGCACGGGTCGGTCACATCATTTTCCAAACCACAACAATTCAGCCGACACTCGGCTTACACAACCCATCAATCTTTTCATCCCCATTGTGATACTTGTTTTCAGCAATCGTAACCAGATTCTAAAGAAAGCAGCCAGATGCTTCATCGCCAAGATCTACTGGTGCTGATGGCTCGAAGAAGGAATAGCCGCTGAAAGGACACACACCCAACACCCAACATAACCGACCGACGCCAGCAATTAGTGTCACGGTAATCGTTAACCGCTCCTCCACCTTGTCGTAGGCGCGCTTCGCTAGGGCATCGCTAGTGTCTCCTTTCCAAATTCACGGCTGGGTCCTCGTACGGTGCCAATGCCAGAGCGAGAAGATGCCGCGGGGCAAGACAAGGACATCGGAGGATCTGCCGCCATTTTCCTTGGCCTCCCGTCGCTAAGCCCCTGTTCCTTGGAGCCCCCAGACAGCTTGCTGTGTTGAGCGGGCCGTGTCGCAAGTCCAGGTGCGAGACGAGAATGCTTGTGCTGCTCCATCAACCAGGGACGCGATATTCCGTCATGCCCAGGACAGAGCCTGTCGGCTGCCCTAGTCCCAAGTCACCAGCATCCCGAAGGTGATGGACCGACGGTTGCAACGACGACGAAGTGGCACCCTTGGGAGGTCGGGCGGCAAAACCCCCAGCCATCATCAGCCCATCCGGCGTCTGCTGGCATGATTTCGGTTGAGCGGGCAATGGTCGTTGCACAACACGCATTTCGCCGAAACCTTCCAACGGCTTTGCTAGGAAACTGGCAACAAATTGGTTCGCGCATCAAGCGCATGGACAGAGACAATTTCGGCGTGGTGGCCCATCACGGCTGGTCTGGTGGTTAGAACTCACTCGCCAGATGGCACACATAGCCCGATACTATTGGCTCGGTAAGGGTTTTCAACGTCGTTTGCAAGAGTCCACAGCCTCTGCTCGAGCCTGGGAATAATCGGGTTTTGGTGTCAGAGAGCTGTTGCCTTCAACCATTCAATCCCTACACCGCACCGCACCGCACCGCAACTGGAGCACGGCGAGCTGACTACTCTACAGGGAACAATGCCCCAGGTCACCTGAGGTTCGCACGAGAGACAATTCCTGATACTCGGACGCTCAACCTGGCATCTCATTTATGATGGGCACCATGGGAGGCATCTACCCAATGAGGCACAGCAGAGGTCGCTGAGGAGTCTCAAGCAAAGCCCGGGTTATGACTGGTCACTTTTTTCCGTCTTGTCGGCATTCCCACGTGGCCCATGGCAGAGTTCGTCACACAAGGAATCCGCTGTGCGGAACGTTGACTGGAGAGCCCAACCCGAACGCCCAGTCCGATGAAACAGCAGGCTGTCCTCCTCCAGCCCCATAGGGAAAGAGATTTCATCCGAACCCTCCTGCAAGTTCGGAACGTTCTCGCACAGCCAGACAAGATGAGCCTTGAGGCTCAAGACGAAAGTCAAGACTAGACGATCCGATCCGGCAAATCTTGCATCGGCACAAAACATCAACGTGTGATTTGTTCAGAATCCACCGACGATAGAGTGATGGGTATGCGATCGTTTATGGGTTCGGCAACGATCTACATGGCTCCTTGGCAGACAAGTCTGAAGTAACAGCACGGGAGCGGCTTCACACCCAACCAAATAGCTATCTGACCCTCCGTGACAGGGCTAAAGCTGATAGCAGAGACTTCGAACCTCGCCTTTCTCAATCACCGTTGATACTGGGCAGAGATCCACATCCGAGCCCTCAGTCAACTCAATGCCCTTTGGGTGTCGGGAAACAAAAGGCGAGGGTGTGGGGCTAGCAACAAAATCGAACAAGGCTCCTGCCTGCTCGTCGCATTGGTGGAGCCCGCCACGTGGGTTTGAGGAAGCCACGCGTTTGCAACACGAGTAGTGGGGTCGCTTAGACGCCGACATAAGGCGCCTTCCCACAGCTGCATTGTTCCAGGCCAGCCACAGACCCAAAGCCTCCCAGTAGCCCCGGGACTTGTTACGGCAAGTCGTCGAGATTGTGGATAATCTCGTTCGGAGGCGGACGTCATCGCCGATGAAGAAGCTCTTTTTTTCTTTTTTCTTTCTTTTTCTCCTCGGCCAAGACAAGCAGACGAGGGTCCAAGGCCGTGACCAATGTGTCAGACCGGGACCCTTATGATCCACTGGAGCTTGGAGCGTTGCTTGGGTCAAGTTGTTGCTTACCAGCGGTGCTTGGAGCCGTCTGACGGGAACGGTTGGTTGTCCATACAGATGCCCATGTGGCCATGTGGCATGGCATGGCATGGCATGGCATCGGGTCGGATCGCTTCATCAACATGCACACAAAGGACCGGTCGACCCGTCCATTTGGCTCACCAGCGGCCGATTTGCATATTGTTGGTCGGAACCTGACGGCTGACTGCGCATCCAGCGCCATCGTCAGCTTAGGGCGGCTCGACGGTACGACGGACAGGCTGTTTCTAACGATAAGGATGTGTATCACCACAACAGACTTGTGTCTCTTGCTTCACCCTAGCGCACGAAGACGACCTCTCCTATGCAGGCATCAACCCTTTTCGATCAACAGCCACTAGAACGTATCCGATACCAGTGTTTTGAAACCAGAGACTGACGGCATGCGTCTGAGTTCTGGATGCACCATCATCTCGGGGCGCAATTGAATCAAATGTGCAGGGTTCTTCTGCCGGTCTCGTTCAATCCCTTGCCGGCCACGCGAAGTACAAAGTACTTTGCCATGTGCCAACAACCTGGGAAACCCACGAGAGAACGATCATGGAACACAACACAGATCCCTCTAACCATTCCAGGACGATAATATCCACAATCACTGCGGGCCACTCGGAGCCACCCAGCAGACAGGAAGTGGACAAAATGCTTTGGGCAGCAATCAAGGCTCCCAAAGTCTCGCGACTTTGCAGACGGTGAACAAGCTCCATGCTGACAATCCAAGCTGATGCTACGAGAGCTGCCAGACCCATAGCCACGTGCGGCATCGACGAGAGGGTTCGGCTCGCGGCCGCTTCCTTCTAGCCCTACGACGTTTCGATGGCAGTTTCGATGGGCATGCTCTGAGGCCGACAAACGAGGGCAACGGTCTCGAGACCATACAAAACAACCGGACCGGCTTGCTACCTCGCTTGTGTCGACCGACCACAGAGACGGCGCGTCGTCAAATGAGACTGCCTTTGAACGGCACGCCATCCCCGTACGTGGCGTGCTTCTCACGTGGGACGGCACTCAGTGCATGGCACATTGTCCCCTGCCGAAGCCCTGCTTGAAGGAAGGCGACCAGCCCCTTTTCGCAACCCCTCTTTTCAAGATCGACATGGGTTCCTCACGGCGCACTCCGTCGTCGTCGTGAGTCGTCCGTCACTTGTCCCGAGTTGGGCCTGACTCCATCTCGCGTGCCCTGTCCCTTGCCCATAACACAACCATCCATCTCAGAGCAAGCCACGATGTGATGCGACGCGGAGAGAGATGCCAGCGTTAGCCTTTTGGGTTTGGTTAGCAGAGCCTTGCCGACCCTTGCCTGGCAGTGCCAGTGCCAGTGCCAGTGCCGGTTAAAGATGGCTTGAGGAGGCTGGCGACCCAAGCCTTGGCTAGTGCCGTTTGACTCGATCACCACGTGGACGTGGACAGATGCACTGCTCTGACGGACGGAGAATTGATAGTGACCCAGCAGGAATTCCCATGGTCATTCTGCATTCGAGTGCAAATTGCATTGTGTATGGAGCACCGTGATGAATGTCTTGCGCTGGCTCGTGTTACACGGGCCCATGAGTGTCAAGATCCCAGTCTTGGTTTGGGCATTGATTGATTGCTTGCTTGCCCACGGCATCTCTGGACAAGATGTCTGTCCTGACTATTATTTGACCATCATGTCTCACCTCGTTGGATTCAACAGTCGAGGCTCGCCTTCGCCGATAGCTTGCCAAGCTGTTGGTTCTACTGACTGTCCAAGTTGACTCCAGCCTCTTTCACGATAACAGCAATAGTTGGCGCCCGGTCGGTCGAAGCCCCCCACTGGGAGTGACTGGCCCCTATTCTGTCGTGGGCTGAAAACCGTGCTCACCTTTGATACAAGTGTTTCTCTCCACAAAGTCCACCACGGGAGTCCATGGTGCCATTCCGTCACTCGACGGCGTTTTATCCCGCCAGCCGCCAAGTGGGCATGGCGCAGGCGCCGTTCCTGCGACCGTCTCTGGGCCTTGCATTGATTGCATTGCGCTCACGGACCCAAGTTTCCCCCTGACCCGCACGCAGACAGGAGCTATCACGGAGTCTGGCATGGCTTCAGCCAAAACTCTTTCATGTTCATCTTGGCCGGATGGGGGATGATGTCGATCCGATCCAACAGAGAGTGTGCCGGCCTGTGGCTTCTTGCCAACTTCGCCAATGCCGAAGACAAAATGCGGAGCCGCTCCCGCAATTCACCATTGTGTAAAGGGCATGGCAAGTTGAAGGTAGTGATGGACATTTGGTGGTTTTTAGTTCTTCCCATCCATCTCTTGACCACTGTGGCACTCTGCTACCACCAACACCGACAGGCCTATCCCCTCTGCACAGCACCCTTGTGGAGGGAGTTGCTGGTATACGAGTCACGTCCATGTACTGATGATTTTTAGTTTGCCTCAAACGTAGGCATAGGTCCGAGGCACGGTTGTCGTCCTCGACCACCAGCAAGGACGAGACTCATGACATGAGTTACCGGGCTCGTCGTCGCCATCATTTACATCATTACAAGCCATCTACATGTCTGCTACCACGTGGGGCTGCTCTTGGACCACCTTCCCGTGGCTCTGGATCTCAAGAGTCATGTCCCGTCGACGGACGTCCCAGGCCTGATGACAGGTAGACGGCGTGTGGGGAACCCCAGCTCGTTGGTGAACTGGCACGCACGATATCGATCAGCCAAGAGAAATAGATTAAGCTGGAGGAGGCCAGATCGACACACCACCACTGTGCTGCTCCCCCCGAGCTCCTGGTGTTATCTCGAGCACCATGACCAGTCACCACGGTGTCTGTGCCTCTCCTGCTCATACAGGACGCAGATCAGAGGCCATCCAATTTCAACGAGTTGGCCACCGCCATCTGGCATGCTCCCGCTTCCCCGAGATCACCAATTCCTGCGTGTGTGCCGTATCATGCACGGGCACGGCATAGCAGCTGAGCTCGGGGCAGGTCATGGCTCAGCCTGCAGCCAGACCCAATCCTCTCCCTCTCTCTCTCCCTCTTGCTTCTCTAGCTTCCCCCCACAGGCCTGTGTCAGCTGCTGCAGATACAGCGTTGCAGTTTCACGGCTCTTGCAAGCGCCCGTCATCGAATAGCTCAACTTGGCGGAAAGCTTGTGTACAAAGGGGAGAGCCAAGTGGTGGGAGGGATGTGACTCGCGATGAAGAGGAGGTGTGGGCTTGTGTGACTGTGTTGGTGTGCGGCCGTGCATAGGGAGGAGATGATGTCTGTTGTTGGTTGGTACTCCGGAGCATTTCCAGCCCTGCGGACTGTCATGACAGGTTACACTTGTCTGTCGTATCGCGGAGGCGATGTTGAATCAGACATTTGTCATTACGCGGAGTCGGAGCAGGGCAAAACGAGACAAGCAGAATGAAGGCATCAGCTTATCCTCTAAAGGTAGGGAATAATGTATAAGAAGAAGAATAAAATAGTAGATGAAAGAGATCTGAAATATTCCTTTTCTTAGCATATCTCTTTGACTATTTTATAATCTTTTTATATCATTTGCTGATGATGTTGAGAGGAGTTTGGCCTCCTTTGCCGTTCTGCTGTCCCGTCTCAGGTAGGGCTGTGAGGGTTGGGAAGATATGGCTGGAATGTCTACCGGAAACTGTGTCTGAAGGAGACAAGAGACAAGAAAAGACTATTCCGTCAGAGGCGCTCATAGGCTGATGATATACACGCGCGCAGGGACCAAGTGCTACTTGCACCCTCTGGAAATATGATGTGTCAGTTGACCTGAACCTAGATGGGCTTTTTCTATGGATGCCTCTCGGACCTCCCTCTCTCCTCCCACAACCGAGCCAGGCCAGGCCAGGCCAGATGATAGATGAGTCTACATAGTAGCAAGAACCGTTCAAACGCCAACGCTTTTTTCACTTCCAAGCCTCCCCTCCCAATGGGAGTTTAGTACATATCGGGGACGCTCTCTCTAGCAAGTTCATTCCCCTCCATTCCATTCCGTAGCGTCCCTCTCTCCCTTCCAATACCATCCATCTCGACAGCAAATGTCCAAGTGCCAATCGTAAATTACAGCAATGTCAGCGTCCCAGCTTATAGCGCAGCAGGAGCCCTGTCCTTTCTCCAACCCCGAGCCCGCATGTTATCCTCAATGGCGCGCCAGATGTGTTCCACAATCTCCTTGTCACGGAAGCGAGAGGCATCATGGCCCTCGCCGCGCCAACGGTCAATACCCGTTGACAGGACGCGATGGCCCCAGCCGCGGATGTTATCCGGAGGCTGGTCGCCTCGCCAGCCAACAAAGATGCCGAGTGTGTGCTTGAATAGCTCATCGGGGTCGTGCCACTTATAGTTCTTGAACTGCCACGTCTGCCCTGTCGTGAAGACGGCGACGATGCGGTTCCAGTACTCAGGCTTAAACTGTTCTGAGCCCTCGACTAGGATGAAGCGCATTGGGCGGTTCGGATCCACAGCGCGGATAGTACGCTGGACGTGGAGCATAGTGGCGGTGGAGCCTCCAGCATCAGGAGGGATGAACTTGCCATCCTCGAGGAAGGACCGCGCATTGGAGAGACGAAGGAGAGAGGAGGCGGAGGGAGATAGAAGGATGATGGGGTCTGGTCGCCGTGTGGGAACCTTTTGGTTGAGCGCGAGGGAAGGGTTGGTTGGGATGCTGGAAGAACTGGACTGGGACTTCTTCTGGATGAAGGGCACGGCAAGCTTGCGCACATGGGAGAAGTCCTAGGGAAGTCAGTCAAGGCTTGAAGGATATCTCATGGAAGAAGGGAAAGACATACCGTGGGCTTGATGCCCCTGAGAACCGTGTTGCGATCGCCCATGCGTCGCTCGCCGTTGTAAATACCAGCCAGCCTGGGGTCCATGGTGCCGCGACCTGATCGCGCCTGCGCGGCAGAGGACACGGCGCCCGTCTTTGCCGCTGTGGTCGCGCCAGCAGCCGCCGCATCTTTGTCGCCAGCGACGGGCTTGATGTACTCGCTTTCCTCACTGGCGCCCTCGAGCCAGGTAATCAGATCCAGTCGCTCGATGAAGCCCAGGTTCTGGACCTTGCCAGCACCACCAGCGGCGGCGAGTTCATCGTTGAGCTTCATAGCCGATGCATTGTACTCGGGGATGGCGACCTCGCGGTTCAGCCAGGCAAAGTAGATGCTGCGCAGGTCGACGGGCTTGTCGTGCGACACGAAGCGCGTCGGGCTATCGATGGGGACGGCGACGCTCCGGTCGGGGAAGCACAGGTGCGTAGCCTGTGAGAGAGGAACCGCTGGCGCTGAGGCGTCGGCCGAGACATCTGCGGATGCTCTTGGGATGAGAGGCGCTTTCGAGGAGATGGACTGTCGCAGGAGGACGAGGCCGTCGAGGTCGGCGGCGGACGCCATGATGGGCGAAGTTTGGCGCGTGAGCAGGAGCTTTATTGCAACAAAGATGAAGAAGCTAGGTTGCGTATTTCGAGTCGAGTAGCAAGCGATTGTCGAATTACGACGGCGTGTGTTTGGCGATGTTGGTGTTTGATGTGAAGGTGAGGTCGGTGCAAGCTGAAGATGAAAGGCTGAGGCTTGCATTTTTGGGAAGCTCACCTTGGAGCTCAGAGCCGCATTGGTCAACTCGGTGAGCAGCCAATCAGAAACGAGAATTCTCACCTCGCTTTGGCTTCTGACCTTGAATTCAACGTCGCATTTTCTCTGCATACGGGATGCATGATCTAATTGGGCAATTTGACTTTAAGGCGTTTCCGGCAATTAAAACGTCGCCGTCATTCCCGTTTTGGTGAATTATCCCTTAAAACTTCTCCGCGGCATGCCGCACTACCCGTGATATCCGGGGGTCTGTAGGGTAAGAGCTGGGCATTTGGGTTAGTTGATTCCAAATTGCAATTGACTCATTCTTCTCTTACTGACTGATCAGGTGAACCTTCTTGGTGAGGGGGTGAGAGGAGCATTTCCGGTGTCATTGCGGTTTTTTGCTGATTGATACTTTCTTGGCTGTGCGACGTGAGAATGAGAGCTGCCTTCGGTTGATTGATTGTCAACAACACGGAGATGAATCGTAAATTGGTGGTGATGAGCAATACAACTTCGCCGTGTCCCCAAACCGAGCTTTATGACATGTTCGTCATGATCAGCAAGCATAATGTCTCTCCGAGCCATCCCACTCCAATCCTCCCCCTGGCGAGACATGCACCTCCAAGCCTCCTGCCGCCAAGCGCGAGGCGTTTCTCAAATCAATGGCACAAAGGGCGACCATCCTCGGGTCATTTACATAATTCACAGGGCAACCCTACACGCAATCTCCCTCCCAAGTACCATATACTTGTCGTGTACCGGCACCAATGATTCTAGAAGCCCGGCCGTTTTTTGCCCACTCAGACGCTCGCGCCCATCAGCCTACGTCCACTCCCTCCGCCCCTACAACTTCTTCGTCCCTCTCAACTAGGAAAGTGAAGGGAGGGGGGGGAAGAAAACCATGCGGGCACGTGCGAAATCCCTTACCGGGAGGGGGGCCAAGACAAGCGCATTAGCCTCTCCAACGGCGCCGAGCACATGGACGTTTTCTTAGGGACCACCAGTTCATCACTTGCACTTGTTGATCGCCCGCCGCCCGCGGCCTTTGGGTTGGGCCCGCTCGAGCTGAGTAATATCCGACTCAGACGGGTGGGCTTTCCAGAAGGAGTAAGACTTCGAGAAGCTCTCCTCGACGAACCGTTTCGCGGAGCCCTCCGCTCCGTCTGCTCAAGGCGTGGCGAACGGGCATCGTCATCAAGGGCGCAGCTCGGTACGAAACGAGTAAAGCCACGACCCGGATATTGAATGGGGGATATTTGATCGTCGCCTGAAACTTTGTTCGTCCAATCCTCGGTCAACTCTAACCGTTAAAGAAATGAGACATTGATCGACAAGGGGCATGAGCATCTGACGCAATATGTAACTTTGGATGCTGAAGAATGGATGCAACCAGGGTGTGTTGAAGGGGTTGTCATGAATAACGTCATGTCATTGAATAGCCTCATTGAATGACCAGGTGATAATAATGCCAGAGTTGGGGAAAAACCATCCATTGTCATTCACGTCCGCTTAGGCATCATGACCAGGATATCGATGGTGAAAACTGTGAATGTGCTCTATGAACTGCAAGGTCTCGTCCTTGCTCTATTCATCAACTTGAAAACTGAAATGTCCAAGTTGCCAACTGACGTTGCTCTTCCGTAACCCATGTCTTCTGCCACAAGCTGCTGTGATTGACCATAACCATGAACAGACCAGAGAGATCATATATCAAACAGCCAAGGTCGTGCCCATACCAGACACAACCCCCAACAACCGTCACAAGTATCTACCCAGGGGCAAGTAGTAAGAGAGGATAATAATACTGAAATAACACATTGGACAGCGTGTTTACCCGTGTACACTCAACCATTCCCAAATCATCAAAGACCTCCCCAAGAGGTATATGTTTGCACGCCGTACCGCACAAGGACTCCATCAACGCCAGCCGGGATAACCTCCCTTTGCCCAAAGCACTTATATACCCAACACGAGCTTCATGCGTTCGTACGTGTAGAAACTGATCGCTACCATAGGGATGACCTTGACGTATCCGATGGTCAGGCCAACAAAGAAGCCGGGGATGCCTCTCTCCCGGAAGATCATGGCGGCCGTCTCGCCGATCCGTAGCCGTCTGCCGTCACCAACGGCTCCGCCAACTTGCATCCGTCGCCGGATCACCTCGAGCGGGTAGGATGAAGTTTGTGAGATTAGGCCCGCGATACCTCCAGAGCAGAGCTCTGCCCATGACCGCAGAGGAGCTGGCTTTCCTGGGGGGTGGTTCGCTTTCTTCGGTAGAGTCGTGTACTGCGCAAAGGCCTCAGAGCGCATGATATCTCCCACGGTGTCGTGTGTCAAAAAGGACATACCAGCGTATGGGATCATGCCAAGCACTGTAGGGGTAAATCCTCTATAGAAGTTGACCAGTCCTGCTCGAGGAGCAATGGCCTGCACTGTCGCTGCAGCCGCCTCCGCAGTGGCTGATACAGGTGCAGGGGCGTTGGGTAGCCTGGCGGTCGTAGATTTTTGCACGGGTTGTTCATTGTAGATCTGACGGCATATCGAAGTGAGAGAAGAGTGGCCCTCGCGCTTGGTCTCGAAGGCTAGTCGTACTCGGACGACCTCTAGGGGGTATGTGAAGAAGACGGACGTCACACCCGCCAAACTTCCACTGAGTAGCCTTCTCATCGGTGTCTCGTGTGATTTTCGGGGTATAATGATGGTTCGGATTTGTTCATACGCGAGAAACTTGATGCCAGCATAGGGAAAGATTCGTAGGAGAGTCGCAGAGTGTCCACGGTAGAGGCCCATGGCGCCCTCGTAATGGTAGATATCCTTCATGGCCTTTGCGACGCCAAACCAGGAACCGGTATATTTGGCGAACAAGGGATTGCTGGCCTGGAACAGAATTTTGACTCGATCAAGAGGTGCGACGGCGGTTTTGGCCTGCGGCAAATGTTAGCGATCACTGCATACGAAGTGATTGATCCTATCGCGCTGGGTTTGTACTCACAGCAGATCCGGCAAAGCCGCCCGCGACTCCAGATCTCCAGACATAATCCAGACTCTGCGTCTTGCGCTTGGGGGTCACCGCCTCGTCGTCTGTAGGGCACACGGGAGGAGTCTGCTTCCGCGCCTTGTTAAAGCCCTCGGCGGAGCCATGGCCCTGGTCTTTGGCGTTTCGCGCAAGATCGGACATAGGAGCGTGCTCCATGTGAGCGGCGTCAGCGGAGGACATTCCCCCTCGGATCGAGCAGCACGTGGCTGGCTTTGGTGAACGGATTCGACGCCTATCGAAGAGACATTCCGCGGCAGAGTCGACTAGGGGGAGTGTTCTCGAGAGCAAATGCTCCTGTTGACGGGTCGAGGTTGTAGGAGGAAAGGATCTTTTCCGGGTTGCGGGGAATGGACGGACTCGGAGACGGGATCGAGGTTTTTGGAGATGGCCCTGTTGCGGCAGAATTTCCCCGGCTGTCAGCGGCAGGAGACGTCATTAAACCGACGCTTAGTGGTCAGGGGCCGTTGAGTGGCCGAGGGGCCTTCCCCCACAAATCGCTGGTGGTCACGCAGCGGAACAAAATCCCCAGAAGCAAAGAAACCTGGGGCGCCCGGGGGGGTTCATTAGTAGGCGTCTCACTGAGCAAATCCACTGAAAGTCGAGGGTTCACAGGGCATTGGATAAACGGTTCCGGTAACCAATGACCGAGCCGAGGTTTGCCGAGTATGCCCGTAAATTCCCCAACATCAGCCGCGGCCAAGCCAAGCCTCAGGAACAAACCTCCAGTCTACCATCTGACCTGGAGAGCCATGGCCACCATGTGCCAGGGGAGCAGCGACAACTGCCGGTCATCGTCCGTTCTCTTTGAGAACCCAAGCAAGAGCCTTGTCGTCATCGACATACCCTCGTCCCTGGAGGAGAGCCAGGTTCTCCCGTCTCAAGTCCCCCGCCTTCACATCGTCTCCGCAGAACCCCCCGCAGCTCCGTATCCAACCCCGGAGCCCCGGCACGGCCGAGATGATCCGTCAGCTGTCGCGTCTCCCGCCGCCCAGCTCGCTGAGCTCATGACTGCTGCTGCTGTTAGTAGCGCCTTGCAGGACCTGGCCGTATCGTACCCCGGGCCCTTCCACCGTCCCCGTGTCCTTCAACCCCAGGCTCCGTTATTATCCGCTCTGCCGCCTCTGCTGCCAGAGAAAGCCGAGCCTCTCCATGGCTCTATCGAGGCTCTTTGTGATTCCTTTCACATGTCAGCTCCCTTATTCAACCTTGTCGTGCTGGATCCGCCTTGGCCAAACCGGTCTGCGAGGAGAAAGACGGACAAGTATGCTACCGTGCGGAATCTCGATGACATGCGCAGTCTCTTGCTACACATTCCTCTGGCATCGCATCTCGCGCCGGACGGACTAGTTGCTGTCTGGATCACTAACAAGCCTAGCATCCAAGCCTTCCTCACCTCCCCGACGGGTCTGTTTGCTGCCTGGGGCCTTGAGGTTGTGACCGAGTGGACATGGCTTAAGGTTGCCGCTTCGGGCGAGCCGCTCTACGATGTTGACTCGGCGTGGAGGAAGCCGTGGGAGAAGCTCGTCATTGCGAAGCGATTTGGTAGTAAGAAGCCTGGTGCTGTCAATTCCAAAGTCATTGTGGCAGTTCCCGATGTCCACTCGCGCAAGCCGAACCTGCGAGGCCTTTTCCAAGACATCCTCGGCGAAGGCTTTCTCGGCCTTGAGATCTTTGCCCGCAACTTGACTGCTGGCTGGTGGAGTTGGGGAGACGAGGTGTTGCGCTTTCAACAGCCTGAGCACTGGAGAGAGACGGAGGGCATGTAGACTTGCAGGAGATTCAGCGTCTATTTGCACTCATAATTTTGACCCGCCAACATCCTTTGCCGTTCAAGACTAGTTACAATAATGTACATCTTTGGTGCCCGGGTATCCTACAGAGGCTGTCTCTTCCCTGTGGCTCCGAATCATCATCTCATTAGCAGTGTACTGCCGTCAGTCATCCGCTGTGATATCTCTCTCCGATAGACCGCTCAAGCCTCCTTTTGCGCAGGCGTTGTGTCCTTCTTTTCCAAAATCTTGTCCCATTTGGGGTCGAGAACAACGTCGTTGGACCACTTCTCCTCGCCTGACAGATACTTCTTTGCCACATCCGATAGTGCCTGTCTCTCCTTGCTCCAGGGCTCCTTGCTCTTCAATCCAATCTGGAATCGCTGGCGTTGGATGTGCTCGTCGTTTCGCTTGTCCATGAGATCCTCGCGCATCTGCCACAACTGGTTGCTCCAGGCCTGCTTGTCCTCGGGGACTTCGGGCCACTGGAAGGGCTTGGCCAGCTCGACCGTCATGATCTTGAGGGGCTGCGGGCGGTACCACGAGCGCGAGTGCGAGTTGCGCTGGGTGAGGGGTTGCGGCTTGACATACGACCGGACCTTTGTGACCTCGACATTGTAAAGATTCCAGAGGTAGTCTCGGAGATCGAATTTCGTGAACCGCAGGGGCACCTTGAAGGTGGCCTCGTTGGGCGGGAGGAAGTCCTTTCGGAGGAATGTGATTACATGGTTGGGCCTGTATGGGAGGTTAGGAGAGGCAATGCAAGGCAATTGGGGTCGACTGACAGAAAGACCTGCTTCTGTCCCAGCTTGAAGCCGGGCAATTGGCGGGCCACCGTCTTTGCTACCTCAGCCATGGTCGTCGTCGTCGAGCCCGGGAATGAGGTTGTCACGGCGGTTGATCTTGGACGTGAAGAATTTCGACGATTGGCTTCTGATTGGCTTCAGCGGCAGAATAGAATTTCCGGGGTGTGCGCTGATGAATGAATATGTGCACACCCCAACTTACACGACACTCGAGGTGACGATATCTTCACTTTGGTGCAAATGGCTGTAGAAAATCGTGTAAAATGAAGGAATTTAGCTATATAAGTATTTATTGCTCCTTAGGAGCTGTGTTTGCGTCAATTGGCTCAAGTTGTGGCCTGTTTGCGCTCTTTCATAAGGGATATATACCTCTGTGTTGCCGGCGTTCATCAGCTGCTGGCAGTGAAGTAGTTGCACTTCCCGCTCCGCGACATCAGGCTTCACTTTCTTTCCCCTCACCAAAAAAGAGGAGAAACTCAGAGATCACCTTCAAGTTTCACCAAACCCCATGATATCACCACATTCAAGATGCAAGGCGCGACCTATACAAAGGACTCTTTGAGTTACGGCAAACATAATGACGACAACAGTGACGGCGATATATACAAGATGTCGAGGTCGCCGAGCTTCAGTCTGGACGCTCAACTCAGCTTCCTCTCCGAAGAGAATGACAGCTATTACATCAAGAGCCTAGAGGCAGAGATGAAGCAGGAAAAGGAACGCTATCCCGGCGCCGGCGGCTGGGCTCCTGCCGAGGAGCGACTCTTTGAGATTCTCTTCATGCGACAGGATCTCCCGATGCTGCCTCCAACATGGGATGTCGACCTACGTGGTGTCCCCCTCTCGGATGTTATATTCAAGACTTCGGACGACTTCCCCCCTATCATCTATGCCCACTCCGAGGACTTTCGAGGTGAGCTTCCCCTTGCGAAGATTGTAGGCTGCCTCCCTAACACGACGTAGCAACCCTAGCACTCACCCGTCTCATTGATCTCACCGCAAAGGTGAGAGTTAGTATCCAGAGTGGCCTTCGGAGAAAGGTCCCGCACCTCATTAAGCGCGAACTCGACAAGTACATCAGCTGGGCCGCCCAGGACGCCGACTACGCCCACCTCCGCATAGTGCCCAATATCATGACCGAGGTCGTCGACACGACAATGCCCGAGTACGACATTACAGAGTACATCCAGGGCCGTATGAGATCACTCGCCAAGCTACAGCGCGAGTTTCTCAGAGAGGATTCAAATCCGCGGTTCTGGGATGTGCTCAAGCCGAGCATCATGGCCTCCCCTATGATCAAGGTTGAGCCGGATGATTGCCCGCCAGCGTTGGGGAGATGGTCAGCACCCACAGAGATACGGCGGAATCCGCATCTCTGCATCAACGAGCTCTCACCGGAAACGCCATGTCCTGATCGCAAGGTCAAGGTTGAGTCAGAACTTGAAAGCCCCCGCCTTGGTGGTGTTGATGTCGACAAGTTGATACAACATCACAAAAAGGGACGCAAGAAGATGGCTGACTCTCGTCGAGAGAAGGACAAACAGAAACCCGCTGAGACGAAGAAATCGACAAAGCCTCCAGCCCAAGCCAAGACACCTTCGAGAGAACTATCATCCACACGTTCACACTCTCCTCCATCCCCTGTCGAGCCTCAAACACCTCCCAAACACACCTATCGCCGCCACCCACCCGTCGTATACGGGCTCTTCATTCTCAACACCTCCGTTCTCCTCCTCACGACCGACTCCTCGAAAGGTTCAGACGCCTACGTCAGCTTTCAGGTCCAGATCGACTTCCAGGAGGAGAACCAGAGCGTCTGGAATGCCCTGACCATCGCCATCGCCGTGTGCCTGGCGCGAGATGAGCTGCGTACTCGTGCTGGGGACTTTGAAGAGTTGCCTTGCCTGTCAGAGAGTGACCCGGACGCTTAATATTAGGGCGGATATCGTTGGGGGTGGTTATCACGATCATAGCATTTGCTTCCTGCCTTATAATGTTTTCTGCTTTTAGGAGTTTTGTTCTATACCCGAGGCATATGATGAGATGCATTTCAAGATTTTCATGGAGGTTTGCTCAACCTCCTCTTCGCAGCAACAAGGAACCCGTTAGAATAGTCACGAAATCATGAACCATCCGAGCATAATCTCATATTTGCAAAGTCAACCGAGAGGCTTTATTCTTGGCGCTCTCTATCTCTATGACCGTGTTGTTCTGATATATGTGATCAGCCAGTCCCTTCTATTTCCCAACGCCCAACAATGACGGCTGCCCACAGCCACGTGCGTCTCTTTCTCTATCCGTACATATATGGCCATCAGAATTCATGTCTTCTTTTTTTTTTCAAAGGGTGAGCTTCTCCTCTATGGAATGACAGGGGGAACGGGGAGACATCTTGACCGTTTCGAGCGCGTGCAAATAAATGCCAAATCATGCAGAATAACGACAAGGTATGAAGAAAGGGTAGGGGCGTAAAAAAAGGTGCAAGAGTGTATGTGTATGTGTGGAGATGTCTACATTTCTTCGTGCTCGAGGGGCATCAGAACCTCGAGCTGTCGAAGGAGTCGTTGGTACAAGAACAGCATGCAACCGCTCTGAATAAATGTCCATACACCGCGCGGTCCGACGCCGCGGAACCAACCTGCCACACCCTCGGTGCGGTAGATGACTCGTAGGCCGGTGAAGACGGATGAGGTCTCTAGGGCGATGGCGCCGGGTCGCGGTCGGTAAGTGTTTGGAGAAGATGTTGAAATGTGTCGGACCTGGGAAGAAGCATGGTGATCCTTGGAGGCCCGGGTCTCGGCTGGAGTATTGACCTGGGTCTGAAGCCGTGTCTTGACGACATCGAGGGGGCAAGTGATGACACCGGCAAGGCCACCAGCCGCAGCGCCAGTGAGGAGCTCGAGAGAGACGCCAATGTCACGGCTCTGCTTGTACTTGCGGGCCCATGTGGTGAACTGTTCCCAGAACATGAACTGGAGGGCCGAAAAGGGCAGATCACGGTAGAGGGTGGCCTTGTAGCCGTAAAAGAGAGCAGGAACACCCTCAGTACGGACAATGGTGCGGGCAGCGTCGAGAGTGCCTCGGTAGTTGTAGCCCGATATGAAATGAGGGTTGTTGTAACGGCCCTGGAGCTGAAGTCGGGTTTTTAGAACCTCGGATGGGACGTAGACGATGGAGGCAGCTAAATCTCCAAGGAAGCCTGCCGAGATTTGTTAGCGCTCTGCTGGAGCAATTGAGTCTTGTAGAAGCCGTCGTCGTACCTGCTGATAGATAGGACAGATGCTGCTGCACGCCATGATCTATGAGGAATCGCTTGCTCCATTCATATGTGCCAAAGAACATTACGGTGCCGGGGAATGAACCTCCGAGCGCAGGTATCCAGCCGCCGTACAGACCCCGCCGGATTCCTTCTTGCCTCCATATGGTGTAGTAGGACTGTCCCAGCGACGTGTATTTCGACGGAACGTGAGGGTCGCCCTGCTGTCTTGTCTTTACGGTATCGAGAGAGTGCATCAACAAATCGCCGGTCGATCCTCCGATGCCACCCGCAATCATGGCCTGGCATTGCGGCCCCGTGTTAGCGCAGTTCGAAATCGGACGATTCGGAAACGATTGGCGCTGTATAAGGGACGCCCGTGGTGAAAACGTACATGGAGATATGGCGGTCGGCCCTCAGCCTCGACATCTTCCTGGTTGGTCATGTTCTGTTGAGTTGCGAGCCCGGCACTACTGCTATCCGAGCGACGGCCCGTCCAACCGGCATGGCGATGCTCCGGGGAGGGCGCAAAGTCGCTCGCGGACGCCGTCGATCCGTCGGTCGTCGTGGTGGCTGTCGTCGTCGAGGAGGGGGCGAAGACGAGGTCAGAGTCCTGTTGCAGACCTAAGGGCATGTCCGGGGAAGAAATCGGAGGATCGAGGACTGGGGTGGGCTCGCAACTCGGCGCAGCGCAGGGTCACGGCCAAAGACGGAGCAGCCCAGAATAAAAGGGAGAGGATCCCAGGAAGGAGGAAGACGAGGGATCGCTCTGTTGTGGTGCTGGCAAAGGAGAGAGGGCCGGGCGTCGCAGGGTGCGCAGAGAGGGAGATAAGAGTCGGCGATGTCGCGTGGATTTGTCGAGAATTTTGTTGGTTTAGATCCAATCTCGAATTGCGGCTGCTCTGCCGGTCCCCGACAGCTGGGCATTGGCTGTCGCGGGCTTGTTCAGTGGCGTCTTTCAGCGGTCCGCCGGGGCATGATTGGACCACGCTTCATGGACAGCCGGAAATCCAGCGCATCCGTTGACGTAGGGTCTCGGGCTGTGAAATTCTTTGCGCCGCCCGGGGTGCGCTGGATTTCCGGCTGCCCATGAGTGGCGTGCCTGTGGCGGACAGAAAACACCGAAATTCTGGTGATGGAACTGCGCTCTGTGTAAAGAGTTGAGGAGATTATAGGATGATAATAGGCACTCATAAGTAATGGTTTCATTATATACATATGTATATTTGAATTTTATCAACTCATGAGATCGAATGCAGGCATATAAGTGAGAATCACAAGTTCCTCTGCTGAATAGTGAGCTCTTCTTTTATTCCACCAGTGGACATGGTAGCCCACTTCAGCTTTAGACACAGAGAACATGGATGTTAATACAGCCCAGGACTTATAAGATACTGCGAATTCAGCCCATATCATATTAAAATCAATGATAATATCCCATCATCTCACCGATCTACAAGTAGAAACACCTCTACAGGCCAAGAAACAAAAGTCACCAGTTTCAAGCTCGGATTGGCGTTCAGCCGGCGTTTACCCCGCCACACCCCACCATCATCACTGCCTGTAAAATGTCAAAATTATGACTCTTCCCTTAACAACCACACCTGCAGCACGATTTACGGCCTAGCATCGAGATAATCGACCACCCACGCGTCGATACCATCGCAAACCGACCGAGAATCACATCAGGTTTTTTCGACATTTTTTTCGACCCCCAACTCGCGTGCGTGCGACGCCGCCAGAGTTCGAAAACCCCACCTCACTTCGAGAACCCGACCTACCTAACCTTGATTCCTCGACAAAACCGCCAAGATGTCGTTAACAAACTGCCGTTTTTACGAGGAGAAGTATCCGGAGATTGACAGCTTTGTCATGGTCAATGTCAAGCAGGTCAGTACCAGCCTGGTCTGCCCGGAATCCTCCCTCTGACCGACCACAGATCGCCGAGATGGGTGCCTATGTTAAGCTCCTGGAGTACGACAACATCGATGGCATGATCTTGCTCTCCGAGCTTTCGCGACGACGTATCCGAAGTATTCAGAAGCTCATTCGAGTTGGCCGCAATGAGGTCGTCGTGGTGCTCCGTGTGGACAAGGAGAAGGGTACGCAGTATAGCCAGGCGTGGCGCTTCCGATACAGAGATTGACGTTGGCGCAGGATATATCGATCTGTCGAAGCGACGAGTCTCCCCCGAGGATATCGGCAAGTGCGAGGAGCGATACAACAAGGGCAAGATGGTCCACTCCATCATGCGACACGTTGCCGAGAAGACCCAGACCCCGATCGAGACACTCTATGAGAGCATAGCCTGGCCTCTGAACAAGAAGTACGGCCACGCCATCGACGCTTTCAAGCTCTCTATCACGTTAGTCCATGTGTTCTTGAATGATGGGCGTAGATGCTAATTATGAGCAGCAACCCCGAGGTGTGGAACGATATCACCTTCCCCAGCGAGGCCGTCACCGAGGAGCTCAAGACCTACATCACCAAGCGACTCACCCCTCAGCCCACCAAGGTCCGAGCCGATATCGAGGTCACCTGCTTCGGCTACGAGGGTATCGATGCCGTCAAGTCTGCCCTGCGCACCGCTGAGGCCAACAACACCGAGGAGACCCAGGTCAAGGTTAAGCTAGTGTCTCCCCCTCTCTACGTCCTGACCAGCACATGCTTGGACAAGGCCGTTGGTATCACACGCCTGGAGGAGGCCATCGTCGACATCCGAAAGAGCATCGAGGCATCCGGCGGTAACCTGGTGGTCAAGATGGAGCCTAAGGCTGTCACTGAGAGTGATGATGCCGAGCTCCAAGCACTGATGGAGAAGCGTGAGCGTGAGAATGCTGAGGTCAGCGGAGACGAGAGCATGAGCGACAGCGACGACAACATCCCTGAGACCATTTAGGTCATGGCCAGACGAAGCCTCTCCGGGGCGGGCTGAGCCGGCAGGACAGCCAAGGCCGCCCCAGGGTGAACCCCATGACGGGGTCGTCGGACGAGGGAAAAACGGTGTAATTAGAGGCGGCCTGGGAAGCTGAAAGAAAGCATGTGCCTGGGCTGCAGAAGCATCACAAAAGTTCCGACTTTCATGTAGTTATTCCGAGGGTGGTGGGAAGTAGGCGTCTGAAACGGCGTTGTCAACGAGCAGTTCAATGGTAACCAAGGCCCCGGGGTGACATGGTTAGCTAGGATTGCCAACAGGGCTTGGTTTATAGTTGAAAATGAAAGACATGACCCCGTAATGTGAAGGTATCCATCTGAAAGTGACGTTGGTTGTGAGGATTCAGGAGGTTCTCGTCTAGAGCGAGGTGCGTTGATTGCGGTTGGCGCTAGCCGAGAAGGGCTTAGACGCCCAGGCCTGGGAATTTCTATACTTACAACCTCAACTCGACCCATGACATTGAATTTCTAAGCCAGCACCACGACGTTTCTTTGTTCTACAGAGAAATGTCGAATATCTCCAACCCCAAAACCAGGAGATAAACGAGGGTGACCACAATGGCTCTCGGCTCAGCCTGGGCACGGTTCAAAGGCGCAGGCGGGGGAGTCGTCGGGTCAACCACCTGGAAGCTGTTCGGCCTCGCAACCTGGATACCCGTCATCGCCATGTTCAACCTGCATGTCGCCGAGCTGACGGTCGTCGACGGGGCGTCCATGTACCCGCTCATAAACGACGACAAGGACTCGACGCTGCGGAGGGATGTGATCCTGAACTGGAAGTGGTCGCCGCACGAGGGCATCGAGAGGGGCATGGTTGTGACGCTGCGGTAGGCATAATTTCCAAGGAAAATAAAAGGATTTGAGCTGACGTTCTATTTAAAAGGAGTCCGCTTCATCCCGAGGTCATTGCAGTCAAGCGAGTCGTGGCCCTCGAAAACGATGTGGTCAGGACAAAAGCGCCCCATCCGTTGCCGACAGTGCGAGTGCCGCAGGGCCATGTTTGGGTCGAGGGTGATGGACCACCCGGATCGAGCCTCGACAGCAACACGTACGGGCCCGTGTCGAAGCAGCTTCTCACGGGGAGGGTCACGCACATTGTCTTTCCGTTTCGCAAGTTTGGCCCAATTCGATGGTGGGAGCATGAGCGGCCGCTCGAGTAAGATGGGACTCTCAAGAGCATGTGGCATATGAATGGTGTAAGATACGGCAAACTTATAGACTTGAACAATGCAAAAATCACCATGGAACTTTCAAAGTAAAATACTCCATTTAATTGGTTTCATCATGAAACCTCATTCATGGTGTTTCTCATCTCTCGTTCCTCGTCAAGTTCATGTGGTGTGGCCCCTGCAGGTACCATCAACCAGCGGCCCGAAGTCCACCCGAGCTTCAAAACAGTCCAGGCACTCTCCAAGCTCCAAACCCCAACATCCAGTGTGTCGTCAAGAGCGCAAACAAACATGGCTCCCGGTAAGTTTTACGCGTCTACATCGCAAAGTTAGTCCAATGCATGTCTAACAAAGCTCTAGCGACCCAGTACGAACTCTCTCCGGCCCCGGGCGACGCCGTGTCGTCAATCGCCTTCGCGCCGTCCTCTGGGACCAAGCTCCTCGTCTCGTCGTGGGACAAGAAGGTTTACTGTTATGATATCGCGGGCGGAGCGGGAGAAGCGACCCTCGTCAACACGTACGAGCACCGAGCGCCTGTCCTGGATGTCTGTTTCGGCGCTAGCGACAATGAAGCCTTTACCGCTGGCATGGACTGGGTTGTAAACAGGTGGGTGGATTGCGACTGGGCGCGCATCGAGATGCAGAGCTGATTGGAGTGGACAGGATCAACTTGGAGACTGGCGAAAAGACTGAGTTGAGCAAGCATGCTGCGCCAGTCCGCTGTGTAGCATACAGCCCGACGCATTGTAGGTCACATCCCCGTCTCAGCTCGACTCAAGCTAACTTGCGATCAGCCATTCTCGTCTCCGCGTCATGGGATTGCAGTCTCAACCTTCACAACCTTGCCGACCCCTCGAGCGCCCCTATTCGAGTCTCCCTCCCTGGAAAGCCCCATGCGCTGGCAGCCAGCCCGACCAAGGTCGTCGTTGCGATGGCTGGCCGAGTAATCAACATTTACGACCTCAAGACCATTGCCGACCTGTTCGTGACCGGGTCGACAGATCTTCAGCCGTGGCAGCAGCGGGAATCTTCACTTCGATATCTTACGCGGGCGGTATCTTGCATGCCCAATGACGCCGGATACGCTACTAGTAGTATCGAGGGTCGAGTTGCGGTCGAGTGGTTTGAGGACACTGCTGAGTCGCAGGCTCGCAAGTACGCTTTCAAGTGTCATAGACAGGCAGCACCTGACGGAGATGGTGATATCGTGTATCCCGTCAACGCGCTGGCTTTCCACCCGGTTCACGGAACTTTTGCCTCTGGCGGCGGTGACGGAACTGCTGCGCTGTGGGATGCCGAGGCCAAGCGTCGACTAAAACAGTACCAAAAGTTCCCCAACAGCGTTGCTGCCCTTGCTTTCTCGAGCGACGGCAAGTATCTCGCTGTTGGCGTCTGCCCAGGCTTCGAGACTGGCCAGGAGGACTACAACGGAGCAGGCCAGACAGCGGTTCTGATTCGTGAGCTTGGAGAGAATGAGGCCAAGGGCAAGGGAGCTAAATAGACGGCAATGTCAAATGGAGGGCGATCTCATATGAAAAGGCGTTGGGGCGAGTACAGAGCTTCGTTTGCTTGTAATTGAAGGTAGTCTTAAACCTAGGGGGTGTGCCATTTAGATACCCTGTACGGACTGGCATTACACTTGTGAGTATTTGGACGCCTTTCTTGTTTGGTCGTGATAAGTACATGAACTAATCAGATTCGATACAGATTCATCCCTCTCTTGCTGTTCCGAGTGATGGGCTCCTGCTCAGCTGATTCCCTTCTCTGTCAGACATTGTGTGATCCGGATCTAGCGATGTCATCTCCAAGTCTCCGGTTTCCTGCACCCGCGGGTTCATTGGTCGAGGGTATCGGAGTGATGCCTCGTTCGCATCAAAGCCATCGCGACACTGAAACTCGGGGCTACTGGGCGGTGGGAGGTATGAAGAATCGGGACTTGGGACCTTGTAATCTCGAATACGGATGCCTTTGTGGATCGTGTACCTCCCCTTCTTTTCGACGATACGAGGGGCTCCACGGGGTAGAGGCTTCAACTTCGTTTCATGGCAAGATCCTGGAGGGTCTGTTTGTTGTCTCCTGGGGCAAGTGTTCTGCGTGACTTCGTTCTCTTTAACGTTTAGGTAGTCTGCCACATGTCAGATCTGGGGCCCAGGAAGCGTACGTATGGATCACATACTTGTTATACCATCGGACGTCGTTGATTCGTCTTCCTCACTGGAAAGGATTGGTTCCACCCTCTTTCTCTTCGTCTTCCGGTGTTTGCTCGCGACCACTCGCCCGTCCACATCTAAATTCTCTCCTTCCTCTATTCGTGCCGCAGCTTCTAAGATAGTCGAGCTGCTAGGAGGCGGGGTCTCTGGAATACTACGTGAGGAGAATGGGTCAGCGTATTGCTCGTACCGCCTCGGTCGAACGTACCATCGAACGGAAGCAAACTCATCTTGAGTCGATTTCACGGCGTCGACTTCGCCGAGCTCGTCGTCCTCATCCAACTCTTGCACGCAAGGGCTGGGGACAATACTCGGCGTCGACTGGCGCTGCTCATTGACTAGGTGGAAGGCTCTTTTCGGCGTCTCTGGCACACAATCGGTTTGCTCGTCTGCCCCTGGCAACCTTTCCTCATCCATGGTGGTCGACAGTATATCAACAAGACAAAGTGCATCAACTCGGAAGAACAATAAGTGTTGAAGAAGTGAAGAACAAGCATTGGTGAGCGGTAAAGGCCGGGTTTCAAGATTCCTGGGCGCAGTCGGCAGGAGCGTCCCAATCTTTCTTTAAGGAAGGGGCTTCTATCCCGCGCTTTCCTTCCCGGACACTCGACAATGACTTCGGAGAACAATTCCACCAAGGACTTGATGGTTAAGTTATTGGTACTAATTATGAGATAATTAATTCTCAATAGTTGTATTAAAAAGCAGCTGAGAGCTAGTTCTCAAAAGAATTCGTCGTAAGTGAGATGGGATTTTCAGCCGTCCTCCGTCATCCTCCGCCGACCTCTATCGCTCATTGTCTTCCATCGAGCTCCTATTCATGGAAATATTGCGGCCTCATTATTTTGTGCTATGCCTGGCCTTTACCAAACATTCCTCGCCCAAACGCCGCTCCTTTCTCGCCATGTGGGTAGCATTGATCGGGACGGTACCCATCTCCAAAAAGGTGCCTTGAGACGGGCACTCTACTCCCCTCGCTTGGCCGGAGAGATAGGCTAAACATTGATTAGTCGGGAATTCCATCGATCCAATGACTGGGAACTCTCACCTTAGGCGTAGGGACGTTGTCGAACGTGCCGCCCATCTTGAGCAGCCAAACATCCTGACCTCCAATCACCTGTCCGGGACGGTGGAGGAAGTTGTGAGGGAAGCCCGGATCGAATTCGACGGCACTGTCGATCTCGTTGATGTCCTCTTCGGTGAGTTCGAGAGTGAGAGCCTCAATGTTGCCCCTGAGATGCTCCACCTTCCGACCGCCCACGATTGGGAAGACGTAGGGTGTCTTGTGCATCACATATGCAAGGGCAACGCTGGTGATGAGCGAGTTCTTACGGTCAGCGATCGATTCCAGCACCTGACTGGTCTTGATCTCTCCTTGACTCGCCTCCACCTTTCGCCCTTCCTGGGCCTTGCGCTGTTCCTCGGTCTTGAACTTGCCGCCACCGAGGGCACCCCAAGGGGCGATTCCCATTCCTTCAGCTCTGCACATGGGGATGATTTCTCGCTCAAAGTCACGAGAAGCTGCAGACCAGCGACCTTGGTACACTGAGAACTGGCGCAGGCCGTTGTTGCGAGCGTACTCATTCGCCTTGCTGCAAAGGGGTAAGCAGTTGCGTCTTGACGAGGAGCCATTGACTCACCTCACAACCCAGGCTGGGGTGTCACTGATGCCCAGGTACAAAACCTTGCCAGAAACAACCAGTTGGTTGAGCGACTGCATCAACTCAGGGATGCTGGTGCTGTAATCCCACCAGTGGACATAGAGCTGTTACATGGTTAACTTGATACTCACATTCTGCGTGTAAGTGGCCTACCAGGTCGATGTAGTCAGTTTGAAGGTTCTTCAGACTGTTGTTGACTGAAGTGACGAGACTCTTGGTGCCGTTGCCGGTGAAGTTGGCCATGACGTTGGTACCCTTAGGACCAGACCGGAAGTTGGTCGTATACTTGGTGGCAACGACTGAGAACAAAGTCAGCAAGCCGTCTGTCAACATGAGTCCATGTGCAACAAACCCATCTCATCGCGGACTCCGCGCTTCTTCATCCACTCTCCCAGCCATTTCTCCGACTCCTGGAAATGGTAGTTGTTGGCAGTGTCAAGAAAGTTTCCTCCCTTCATCATGTAAGTATGTCGGCATTGCGTGAGGGGCATGTTGGGTTCATACCTGTTCATAGAAAAAGTCAAGAATTGCCTCGGTGGTCGACTGATCGCATTCTCCCATGTAGTCCTTCCTGAGAGAGAGTCAATTGATTAGGACTTGTGCTCGCTGTCTATAACTTACCAGGCATTGCCAAAGTTCATGGTGCCCAGACAGAGGGGGGAGACTCGCACCGCGGCCGACGGCGATAAGAGTCGATAGTGGCCCAAGGGGCTCTTTGGGGGTGGTGCCATAGGAAGAGCCATGGTGATTGATTTTAACAAAGGCTGATTTGGAGAGGGGAAGAGACAATCTCGAGGCTTTCAAGGATTGGATTCAGTCGAAGTGTCGTCGGTGAATCACTGAGGGCAGGTGCAGTACTTATATCGATAGCACTGGCCGTTTTTGGAGAAAGGATCGATCGGATGAGACGTGGGATACAAATCGTTTGGTTTGTGATATCGGCATTGGATTTGTTTGCAATCATCCCGCAGTATTTAAACTTCTCAAGGTATCCCTCATTTGTCTAAGTCCTATCCGTGATTCCTCTAAACTCCGAAGCCAAGGCACCCTGGGTCAACAACAGGTTGCTCCAGGTTGTCCCGGAGTTTCGTTTGACACCATCCGCGGCCAATAGTGACGCCATGGAAAGGTGGTTTCGCCCCAGTCATGACCAGGTTCCGGATGGCGGGCTGAATATCTCGCCGAGCCATCACGCTTTGACTGTGGGAGGAGAGGAAACACATCCACCCTTGCACGTTCGTGATTTGCCTATATTTTATCATAAGAATTAAGCAAGTAATTTGGAGGCTCTAATTGGAGCTATCCTATATCTTAGATTATAATATTTTGCCGCAATATTAGTATGATAGAAGAAAACAAAGAGATCCAATGCTCCGTCTAATGAGGCTTTGTGAAGGATAGGTACCAACCATCCACCCCTCTTTGTGGATGAGGCCAAGCGGGTAGACTGGCTGCATTGTATCAACCAACAGCGGGGACCTTCCGCATGTCTCATTGCAAGGCCACTATCCTCGGTTTCGCATTCCACATTTGGACGTTTTAATGAAGCATCATAGGCTGAAGCTGGAGTTAACGGCGTTAAGGCAAGCAGCTTGCAGCTGTGGTTGTAAATCGGCTTAGCTAATGCATTAGAGATATCACGTGATCGGCCAACGTTGGCCCGTGAGGCTTGCTCAACGGGGTAACACAGCTTCCGTGCCCCCGAGGTCATTCCATTGGTCACGATCTGCCCAGTGCTTCAATGTCGCCCAGAGCCGGTACCTGTGGATCACACCACGAGAATAATCTTGAGCGACATCCGACGACACGAATTGCCCTCCAACGAACGCGCATACGGACCTGTGAAGCCGGAGTTAGGCAGTACTGGTCCGACTCAAGATGACGGCCGCCTAATATGGCGTCTCCGAACCCCGCCCCCTCCAGGGCTGCCATCAACGCTCTCCGCGGCGTGCTCCTGACGACGTCCTGCTCCGTCATTATCCTCGCCGAAGAACGACGTCGACGCCTGAATATTGCTCGAGCCGCCATCGACAACGCCAAGAAGCTTCATACAGCCCGGGTACATCACAATTCGGCTGCATTGGCTGAGAGCTACGGCCGACGGGAAGCCTTTCCAGTTGAGATCGCCCATGATTTCAATCCCGTGCCGGCACCTAAAAACTCAGTTCGTCGTCGAAGGCGTCGAATTGATAGCCTGAAGAGTGATGGGTCGGAATCGAATGAGGCCGAGTCAATCGATGGGTTCAAGGCGACACTGAACCAGGATGGCAATTCTCATGCTACGGCACAGGCGCGTCAAAATAGATGGGACGAGTGGGATGTGTCTCGAAAAGAATCCTCCAGGATATCGGATACCAGCTCCTTTACCCGAATTCCTCCCCTCTTGAAGATTTCTGCCGACGACAATCTTTCAAACACTAAACTGCCACATTCGGGATGGAAACACAGGATACCAAACGCCCGTCGAGCCCAGGCACTGAACAACCTAGACGCCGTTCATCAGCATGTATCATCCGAGGCAGCCAGTGTAAAACCGCCATCACCGAGCCAAGATGCAAGCGCTGAAGGAACTACACAGAAGCTCCCCAGTAAAGCCTCGGAAGGTCCGTTTAGGGATTTGGACGCTCTCCTTGCCAAGTTGGAGTCTCCAGCATTCGCCCGCAGCCAGATTGTTGAGCAGCAGGAGAAGTGTGCCAGAATGTTGCAAGAGTTGATAACATCAGGGGTTGATGAACCTCAGGCCATCTTCTCGAGGGGCATTCGTCTTCTTCAGTCCACAGCAAGCTCCGAGGAGTACAGCAATGTACCCTTTATCTTGGATACGATTAGTCCTGTTTGCAAAGATCTTTACCTCCTTGCTATCCCATTCATGGACTGCCTTCTACAGACTGGCGACAAGGAAGGTGTTCAGCATCTTGTCAAGGAGTTTTCTCGACTCCAAGATCAAAGATTAGAGGGAGCTTCATACAAATATCGGAACGAGTGGGTAACTGGGTTCCTCACTCATTACTGGAAGACGACCAAGGACTTTAGGCGAGTCAAGGAGATCTATGGCACTCTACAAGAGTGTGGTATGTCTGCTTTTTCTGCCACCAGGCAGTACGCCATCAGACGCAGACTCACTCTTATTGCCCTGGATGCTGGAGACGATACGACAGCGGCCGAAGGACTTGCTCGCCTCCAAGAGTTGAAACCCAAGCTAACCGAGGCCGACGTCAAGCTTCGAGGCCGATTCGTTGTACGAGACGCTGAATTGGGTCTATGGGACATGGTTTGGACTCGGCTGGATACTTTTTTCAACAAGGACAAGCCCTCACCTGCGTTTCAGAACGTCCTCTCATGGTTGACCAAAATCTATTGCCAGGACCACTCACCAGCAGAGATTGATATCTTTGTGCGGGATCTTATCTCAGTTCATCGGATGGCTTTGAGCAAGACTCTTGCCTTTGCAGTTCTTGACAGGCACGGACGGAATCGCGATCTCAAGGCGTTGGTCGCCTGGCTTGAGTTCTGCCAGGATGGTGGGCTAGAGATGGATCAAATCTTCTTCAACGAGATTGCCGACAAAAGCTGCAAATATTGGAACCTCGCCCGAGCGGACTTGCTACACATGTTGAAGGACCTACAAACCTCTATGCCTTGGCTGCACGACCCCCTTCTAGCCAGATACAAGGCCAACGGCGCCTTGCACGACTTGCACATGCCCTTGCCAGGTGAACGGGGAGATGGCTATGCCGTTGTATCAACATTACCCGACTGTGGAGGTGACTCGATCCCGATCTTCGAACGGACAGTGTTCAAATACATGAACACTCTGGCACTGCAGGAAGAATGGGGCCGTGTCTACAATACATATCAAGAGGCTGTCGGCAAGGGCCTGGGGTGTTCAGCACGCTGTCTTCGACTGGCTGTAGTTGCCAACATCCATCTGGAAGGACCCCATTCTCGCACTGCATCTGAGCTGATCAGCAAGGCGCACGAAGAGAAGCATGATATCAGCGGGGCTTTGGTACCAATGCTGGTCTCACGACTTGAGTGCGGTGATGATGTGGGCAACCTGCTTCAAGAAACTCTAGCCAAGGGGCAACGCGTTCATGACAGTGTGTACAACAAGGCCGTGCGGGTTCTGATGCAAAAGGGCAGGCAGGAGGCTGCGATCAAGGTGTGTGAGATTGCGGCAGAAACAAACGGCATGGGCGAATTGGCATACAACAAGTTCAACTTTTCCAGCCTTGTCTATGCCTACACAGGTCAGAGGCGGTACGAGGACCTCCGATCACTCGTTACTTCCTTCACGTCAAAGTCGGACTGGTGGCAGGCCAGCAAGGAATGCAAGGAGTCAATCAAGCTGGCAATCAAGACGATAGCCGGGAGGACGGCGAGGGATGGCGCTGCCAACACAGAGCGCGAAGAGGCCTTGCTTTGCCTCGACGATGCGCTGCAACACATCAAGTCATTACGGGCAACGAATCGACAAGAGAGGGAGACACTAAAGAAAGAGGTTGTGAGTGTATTTGGGATGGCGGAGCAACCACCAGCATTTGACGGAGGTTTCTTCCCGGATGCCCAAGTGGAACGTCAAACGCCCAAGACCAAGAGGAGCATCATTCGTGATGCAACGACTTCACGAGAGACAACAATACAGCCTGAAGAAACAAGGCAGGAAGATGATGGACTGGCTAGGAGCAAGGGAGCCAAGGACACTCGAACGGAACAGCGGTCGAGGCCAAGAAGAGAGAGGACGCCATCCCCTGAGATGAGCGAGCAGGAACAGGAGTATCTGGAGAGACAAAGCCTGGCTGGAGCATGGTTTTGAGAAGACATAGAGCTCGTGCTGTCATGGCGCATGCCACTCGAGGGCGTTTTCCTGGGTATTTACGTTGACGAGCACCCAGATTTTTCTCATGGTCTGAGACTACTTTATTACAAGTGTAACTACTACATACTACCATTTGTATAAAAGCGAAATGAAATGAAATGAAGCAAAGCGTTACTGTACTAGTCTGTCTCGTGTGAATATCATGGATGAGCGGGTGGGTGGATGAGATGAGACCAACGATGAGGCTAAAGTGGTCTTGTGCCCTCAATTCTTGGACTACCTTGAGAAATGTCGAGCAAAGTGGGATTTCACATGTGAATCCTTCGCAAGCGGATCGACCTCAACAAACGCCGTTGAAACCAAAGAAGGACCCGACCCTTGACTTGAAATGCCGAGGACTCAATGCCGCCCGCGCGTATTCGTGTAGCCATGATGAGCGAGTACGTGAGAGTGTCATCAGCCCAGCACTGATTGGACACAAGACGACCAATTCGCAAGCTCTCAAAGTAGCCAAAAACTGGCGCCTGTTTACTGGACTGCCGACGACGAAATGATACCGGGACCCGGCAGAAGCAAATTTGCCCTGTGCCGTTGAACCACGTACGATTTCTGGGCTGGTCCAGCTGGTGCATCTCCAACCTCAACTTTCACATGCTTGCCAGCCGGAACCTGGCGGTGTCCTCTCTTCTCATCGAACCATTTGCAGCAGCGGTCGGGGACTCTGATTGGTTGGTTTCTAGGCGGTCAGGGCAGTGGCGCGATTTGTCAAGGACGTGTTGGGGGAAGCACAGCGTCGAGGGGTGACGATGTTACAGGGCCCTTACAGCGCGAATGGCCCCTGGAGCAGAAACGCGAGCCAGGACCGCAGCATGATCAGTCTCTGCCATTCCAGGGTCTCGTTTTCTTCTTCTTTTCTTGAGGTCCCCCCTGGCCTGGCCTGGCCTGAGCTTCTCCCCCCGATCCCTGACCGTCATGGGGCAGAGTCTGCGAATCAGTGACGGCTCATAGGCTAATTGGACTGGCATGGGGAGGAATCATCACAGGCCAGAAGAGGCCCGCCATCAATCCCACGGAGTTCTGGCAGAGAGAGGATCCCTATAAACGGCGTATGCCCGGCCAATTGCGGGTGGAAAAGAGAGGGGGGAGAGAATCCCGTTGTCGCTGATGTCTTTGATCCTCTTGTACGTTTTAAAACGGCTCAATTGCCCATATTCCTGCATCAATTGATGTGATCCCATTGTGCATCATCCCCGTTGGTTGTGCTTCCTTCAGAGCGTCATTGATCCGGAACGGTACTGCCCGACCCCCGACATCAACTTACCTATCTCAATTACTTCGGAGATACCTCTTGGGGCCAATTTCAAAAAAGGCACCGACTCTTTTTTACCTTTAACCTTGCCTCTTCCTCTTTATTTACGCCTCATTTCTCTTCCTCGTCGGATACTCTTTTACCTCTCTCTCGCTTGTAATCCTCTTACGACCTTTCTCCTAATTTCGGGGCGATCCGAAAACCCATCCAATTTCTCGCCTCCCCTCCCCCCCCCGATTCGCGATTGATAAAAAGGGACCCCCCACCGCCAATCGAACAGTCTCCTTGACAAAGGACTTGAATATCGTTTCCCGCCTCGCACTTCGAAATCATGGCTGCGATACTTACAACCGCCGAGTCGCAGACTCGCCGTCGCGAGCAATACCATGAAGCCGATGTCGTCGTCGTCGGCGCCGGCGTCTTTGGCTGCACCATCGCCTACGCTCTCGCGAACCAGGGCCGCTCCGTCCTCCTCCTCGAGCGCTGGCTCAAGGAGCCCGACCGCATCGTCGGCGAGCTGCTCCAGCCCGGCGGTGTCGAGTCTCTCGACAAGATTGGTCTAAAGCACTGCATCGACGGCATCGACGCTATGCCCTGCTACGGCTACACGGTCTTTTACCACGGCGAAAAAGTCCTTATCCCCTATCCCGGTCTCGACGAGAAGAACAATGTCACACATGCTTGGGGCGGCCACAACGAGAGCGGCAAGAAGCCCGTCGGGTGCAGTTTCCACCACGGTCGCTTCATCACCAACCTGCGCAACTCGTGTATAAACCACGAGAACATTACTGTTGTCGAGACCGAGGTCGTCAAGACCCTGCGCGGCGAGCAGTCTGATCAGATCCTCGGCGTCGAGAGCCGCACCACAAACAAGGAGACGGGCGTCAAGGAGCCCGACTATTACTTTGGCCAGTTGACCATCATCGCCGACGGCTACGACTCCAAGTGGCGCAAGGAGATTCTCAAGTCCAAGCCCAAGGTTTGCTCCAAGTTTTACGCTCTCGAGCTTATCGACTGCGACCTCCCTGAGCCCGGACACGGCCATGTCATTATCGGAAATGCCTTCCCCATCCTCCTCTACCAGATCGGCACTCACGAGACTCGCGCCCTCATCGACGTGCCCCAAGGAATCCCCGAGGCCGCGCCTGAGAACGGCGGCGTGCGTGGCTACATCCGCAACTTTGTCCTCCCTGCTCTGCCTCCCTCAGTACGACCCTCCGTTGAGAAGGCCCTCGAGGATGGCAAGATCCCCCGCAGCATGCCCAACAGCTGGCTCCCTCCTACGAAACAGCGCTCCAACGGCGCAATTCTCCTTGGCGATGCCATGAACATGCGACACCCTCTCACCGGCGGTGGCATGAGCGTTGCCTTTAACGATGTTGTTCTTCTGGCTGAGCTGCTGCACCCTGATCGCGTGTCCAACCTGGACGACCCCAAGGCCATCAACAAAGCTCTCGATGAGCTCTACTGGAGGCGCAAGCCCCTGACGGGTATCATCAACGTCCTCGCCCAGGCCCTCTACTCCCTCTTCGCCGCCAACGACCGCCAGCTGCGCGCCCTCCAATACGGCTGCTTCAGCTACTTCAAGCGCGGCACAACTGACGGTCCCGTGGCCCTCCTCGGCGGCCTCCTTCAGCGCCCCCTCGTCCTCGCCTACCACTTCTTCTCGGTCGCGTTCCTCGCCATCTGGCTCAACGCCTGCTCCGTCGTCGGCTGTGGCGTGTTTGGAATCCTCAAGGCTCCTCTCGCCATCATCGACGCCGTCCTCATCCTCTGGAAGGCGTGCATCGTCTTCGTCCCCATCATGTACCGGGAAACCTTTCAGTAAACTCGGCTATAGATTCTGTCTGGCATGTTTGAAAGAAAGCTGCTGCATGAAAAGGAAGACATGTAGAATCTGAAAAAAGAGGGAGCATATGGTGCGAGTTGCGGCGTTTGAGGAGCATTGCTGGGTTTTGTTTGCCATGGAAGTTGATTTGGGTTTCCCCTAGATACCTACCTACCTATCTACCTAGGGCTAGGGTCTCTGTACATATGATCCCCCGCCTTGCACGGTTATGAGACATTTGAGCATCTGAGATGTTTGTTGAGCGTGGGGTGTGGCTTTCTGTTAGATATACACTTCTCTTCAGATTCGGCTGTGGCTCAAGTCTGAGAGGCTGGGGCTAGATTTATAAGTAATCTTAATGCAGCAGCGTCTTTTCTGTTTCACTTACAGGTCCCTGATGATGCTGTTCTCGCTCGTGAAGGGGAGCTCGTTCTAAATAAGGCCTTTTATTTCTATATACCTGTGGTTCATGTGACCATTTTGCACACATTCATCATTACGTCCGTCTACTTGCCAATGCCCCCCATCATGTCAACCTCCTCCGGTACACACCCATCATCCAGCTTGCCCTCAGCACCGCAAGGCCGATAGCCATCTTGATGCTGTCCTGGATGACGTTTAGCTTGCTTCCGCCGACCTCGTGCCACTCAATGGGCACCTCGGCAACCTTGATGCCCGGGCTGGTGCCGATAACACTACCATCACTACCAAGGACCGGGGTGGCGGGAGCCGACTCGGCGAGCATGAGCATCTCAATGTCAAAGATCCAGCCCTCGGTGTGCATGTATGGGATGATGTGGGGGAGGGAGGCGCGCGAGAACAGCTTGAAGCCACACTGGGTATCGCGAATGCGTGATGTCGCTGGGGGTGTGAGGATCATGAGGACGAGATGGAAGGATCGCATGAGGAAGTTTCGCAGGGCCGAGCGCTAGAAAGTGTCAGATCCGTTCTTGATGAAGTAGAAGTCGCATTTACCTTGACAACAGCCTCACTCCCGACCAGATGGGCGCGGCTACCAATGGCTACACCACGGTGTGATCCATCAACGACCTCTTCACATCCTTCAATGAGCTTTCCGACGTCGCTGAAGCGCGATGCACCATCTGCGTCAGCGAATAGCACGTATTCACCCCTGACATGTCGGAATCCGTGTGTGGTAGCTCCACCCTTGCCTCTGTTCTTCTCCAGCGATATGACTCTTAGGATACCATGGAGGTCATTGTCCTTGGCGAATTGGAGCACGACATCCACCGTCTTGTCGCTGCTACCATCATCGACTACCAAAATCTCGTACCCTCCGAGATCCTCCTTGGGGGCGTTGCGCACGTGTCGCTTGGTCGTCGGGCTAACGACGTCTGCCTTGGCATGCGCAGTACGGCCAAAGTGCTTGTCAAGATAGGCGACGGCTTCTTCGAGGGTCGGGGTTACGCGGGCCTCCTCATTGTATGCCGGGAAGACGACACTGAGGCGTACATCAGCGGGTTCGATGCTGCCGGCGTCCGGGGTTGGGAAGGCCTCGGCGGGCTGGATGTGCTGCTCGCTGGCCTGGCGCTCGGCGAGCCAACGGTCGTACCAGCAAGGCAGAGGTAGAGGGTTTGTACGGCCGGTCTCGGGATGGCTGGTGATATATCTCTTTTCCGACGCGACAACTGGGCGAGGCTTTGGCGCGACGAGGTGAAGGAGAGCGAACAGCTTCAAGAGGTCAGCTTAGCAAGTTCCAATGCGCGGGGCGCGGGGCAGGGTCATACAGCAAGGAGGGCGAGCGCAATGAGCGCAATCAAGAGGACGACAAGAACATGAACTGGCGTAGCTTCAATCCATGCCCAAAGAGGCCGTAGGAACTTGGCGGGCAGCTCGAGAGGTGTTGCGACAGCCATGGTTGGAGAGAAGGAGTAAGCAACTCTGCGGAAGCAGAATGCGGAGGGGAAATGAGTTAGGAATTCAAGGTAGGCGCATTAGAAGTACAGAGACGAGAAGCGAAAAGTTAAAGGGAAAGAAAGGTAAGGAGAGAAATGTGCCAGTTGGGCAAATGATGCAAAGTGTAAAGAAATGAAGCTCGCGATACGATACGAGGTTGCGCGTACCCCAAGTTGTTTCTGTTGTTCCTGAGGCCACGAAAGCTGGATCTCGAGATGGAAGGTCCCTGTCGATTACGTAGATGGCCAGGGACAGGGGCCAGTCAGAGAGCGGATAGAGACATTCATTTTGGAGGGTCGTTATTTTAGGGGTCTTGACCTGCAGGTGCAGGTTAGGGAGGCGCATTGAATTCTAATCTTTAATCTACCATGAATTCTTTATGCAAGAATCAACGCTTTAATTCAACATCAACACTACAACTTTCATCATTATGTCGTTGCTTCCGTTTTGAGCAATTGCCAACATCGGACATGATTAACACAGAATCTTCAATTGAAGCACGCACAACAAGGCCACCATGATATGAATATGCATCCATTGAAGAGAATTATTGTTGATTTCATTCCGCGCCAGGCAGAGCCATTCAAGACGCTTGCTTGCTAATACAACTGATGAAGAAAACAGAATCGTCTAGTTCTAGAAAAGTCTAATTATTACATGACAGTCAAGAAGAAGAAGAAGAATGAGGCCATTCTATGTTGGCTCTAGTCCTGAGTCGTTCAAGATTGTCCCGCGGTCCGTCTCGTGTGGCGTCTATTTAAGCGACGCTTTGAATTCCAGCCGAGATGCTTTAGAAGAGACTTTGTTTCGGTTGGTCCGGCTTTTGAGTCCTGCTCAATGCCGGCGGTTACGAGAGCGCGGTCCGGTCGTTGACCGAAGGCGTGCGTCGTGTGCCTTGACGGCCGGCGTGCCCTTGTTTGTTTACTTCATGAGGCTGCCAAGCCCTCCAGGGGCAGGAAGCCTTCTATGGAGTATGCAATCAGATCATGAGCGCCGTCTGGAAGTGCTCGGGGAGCGAGTCCTTGCTAGGAGACACCGAGTAGGCCATGCCGTATGTCGGACCCCGGACAACCTCCTTGCCCTTGAGAGACAAAGGATGAGGGTAAGCCGCCTCACTGGGCTGGTAGAAGTTGCGTGTAGGGGGCGCAGGGAAACCGAAGCTCTGCACAGGCGAGCGGCTCATGGGGCTGACATCGCCGTCGTAGAAGTCGGCCTCGCTGGCCTGGTAAGTGGCAGTAGAAGAGCCGCTGCTGCTGCTGCTGCTGCTGGCAAAGGGAGAAGAGGTTGTGGAGCCGGGAAAGTTCATCTGGATGTAGTGGCTCTCGGCGACGGCCTCTGCCACGACCTTTGCGGTGCGCTTGCGGTTCTCAGCTCGAACTTTGGAGCGGTCGTTGCGGCGAGAGCCCATGGGACCGCTGCTCACCGAGTCGCAGGCGGCGTGCGTGGGGATGTGACGGTAGGCCTGTGTGGGCTTGGTGGTCTTGTGCTGCTCGACCTCCTTGGACTTGACGGCCTCCTTGTGGTCGCGGGCGCGCTTGATGTGGTTGAGGATAGACATGGTGATGGTTGTCGGTGGTGAAGGGTGAGATGTTGTAACTGTGGCTATAGTTGTTGCAATGGTTGTCTCAGTTGCAGAGGCTGTAGTTGGTGTTGTTGGTTGTTGGTTGTTGGTTGTTGGTTGTTGGTTGTTGGTTGTGGTTGTTGTCTTGTGTTGTGGTCTGGAGAAGAAAGTCGCCATCGTGAGGGAGAAGACGGATAGATATAAAGCATTCACAACACAGGGCGATACAACCTCGGGCCCTGGCGGCGCTAGAGAAAACCGGATGCGTTGGAAGCTGGCGTCAAAGTTGAGCAAGCCTCTCTCAGCGTCGAGCGAGCAAGCCGAACAAGCCCGGAAAGTTGGTGGCCCGCAACGGCGTGGAGTGGCCGATCCTAACCCAGGTTCCAGACTGCGCGATGGCCAAGAGCCCTACCACCAGAGGTGGTTAAAGTCGTGCGCCACAGAAGACTCGTTTCGTCTCTGATGCCGTCAGCGATGAACAGAATAGGAAACTAGGGGTTCGTGATGAAACGACCGCCAGAGTGTGGAAACTACAAGAGAAGTAAATGGGGACGCATTCTACGTTGAGCGTTGAGCCACAATGTCGCATGTCTGACGCAGGGACATGAATCAAGAACAATACGGATCCGCAGCGGGAGAATCAAGGAAGCTGAAGTATCCATTGCTAGACTGCATCTTGGTCGAAACAGGCGATTCGGTTAGAGAAAGAAACATCGTCAGTCTTGGCCGCCCGTGTCCGTGCTGGGTTCATGGCATCTCCCGTGATGAAGACTCTACCCACGTGCCTGGATCTCTTGCAGTATCCACTGTATTTCCAGCTACAGGACCGACAACCTGTCAGACACGGGCCCCAGGACCCAGGTCTCGCCCAGGTTCGCCTCCGGCAGGGGCTCCATCTCGCGTCCCGGGAATCTGGTAGTTATTGTCGCTTGTGGTGGTGGTGGCTGGGGCCGCGACCGATCCACGCTCGCCGTCCCCTGGCAGCAGTCCAGCGCCACAAAGACCTAAAGAATAAAAGTTACGAGCTGTGAATAAGGGCAGTGGACTCTTGGCCGACCTCTTTTGGCGATTGACTCTGCTATTGTCGCCTACGCCGTCGTATTGTCCCCCCTTGCGGGTCTTGTTCAAACTCAGCTCAGCTCGTCTGTCTCTGTGGAGAAGATGACCTTGACTTGCAGTCTGCTAGCTGACTTACTCATTCATGCTCAGCCGTTGTGATTACTCGAGTGGCCAAGACACTGATGGCCTTGTGCCGTACGTGGTTGTGGAGGTAGAATTCTCTGCCGTCGTTTCACCATGTCTTCCATGACATGGAGCATCCCCCATGTAAGACCACTTACACGTCAGAGAAGAGGCTTGACTCTCATCAAGACGCCTCATCTACGTCAATTGACGCGGGAATACGACACATCCTTTCCTCAACGGTTTCTCTTAAGCCAGGGCTGACCTCACGATGAAGCTCACAGGGTCAACCATCCAGGGGCCTCGACGTTGACAGGGCTCGGTGCAGTAGCACTAATCTATTCCGGACGCCCGCACCGATCGACATCGGCCCCGTCATAGGGCAGTTCCCAACTGTTACGGTCCCTGTGCCTTGGATGGCAAACGCCTTTCACTGTTTCAATACCGTCAGGATGTTTCGTGCGCTGCAGACTTCACTTGGAACCCTATCGCTGTCCGCGGACTGCTTGAGGAGCATCTCGTCGCGGGCGGTGTGAGGTTGTCGATTCAGGAACTTCCCGCGCTGTGACAGGTTTGACAGTCCAGGCCCCCCTGGTCGATCTACGCCAAGGCATGTCACCCATGTCAAGCCACACGACGACGTCAAGGGCGAACCTGAAAGGTTTTCATGATTATGACTTGATAAAAAGAGGGAAACAAAAGTCAAAAAGGGGTGATTTTCATGGACCCTTCAGAGACTTCATGACCGGAAGCATCGGGATGCTGGGCATTGTCTCGTTACGGCCCTGAATCGAAAAGGACACGAGATTCCCCCCACCTCCTGTCACTCCGCCGCCCAAGCTCAATCAGGCATCTCATCGGCGCTAGAATTTTTAGAAGGCCCCCCGTCTTCCCGGAAGAGTTAGCGAAGCTGCGAGGCCCTGTCCTTTCAAGATCCCCCAAAACCGGGTCTTGGCCTAGAACTTGGGGGCTCCAAACTCTCATGGACAGCTGCCATTCCGTATTCAGCAGCAACAGCCGCAGCGGCGGTGAAGAGCTGGAGCCGCCCGGGGCCTTTGTAATTGTCCGAGGGCCCGTCAAGGCTACCAGCTGGAGATTGCCAGGCAGGTCAAGAAAACAGAGACACCATCACAGCAAAGCTGTCTACCCATCAATAATATGACCGTTCTAAGGAGGGATATACATAAATTCTATAAACAATTACAAGAAATCCTCTTAGACTTTCAAATTTCTTAGAAAAACATTTGTCCCTTATTTTATGAATTCTTGACATTTTTACTCTGACTCTTTGACGAGGGTGAGTTAATACCCCAGTGTACGGATACTGGTGTCTTGTTTTGACCTCCACGCAGGTGGCTACCCACGTCAAGAGAGCCGGCTGCTGTGCCACGCAAGGCTCGGCAACACTTCAGCTGACCTATTCAGCTCTTGATTCGTCGCGATGTCCGTCGGACAGGCCGAGTCATGATCTTTCTACCTCTTAAGACCCATTCGTGTAGCCTTGGCTTCCTCCCGGGACGTTGGCGAGCACGCTTGTCACGGGATGGCTCACTCGTGGTTATCGATTGCGCCTTGGCTGTTGTCCATTGTGCCCGAATCTCACCGCCCTCTTGAAATGATGGAGATGGCTAAGCCGGTTAACCGTGGCGTATCTCTGTCTGGGCTGTTCCATTCATCTTGCGGAGTAGTTGCTATTGGGGCCACAGGATCATAGCTTAGAGACGGGATGAAGACAGAGGCCGCCAAAGTTCGGGGACATGTTTACTACCGAGATTGCTAACCCTCTATGTCGGTGATATGTCTCATCAACCATTTGTCTCAGTGATGCTCACCGATCACGTGTGTCGAAGTCATTAGCAGCTACCATAGTGGTTGTTCGACAGCGCCATGCCGCGGCTAACTCATGATAACCCATAGGTGGTGATCACATGTGTAGATGACTAGTACCAGCCAGCATTCATCGAGCTTGTAGCAAAAAAGAGTGCTTGCTTGTGACTGTTCACCTCACAGGTGAAGCCTCCATACCGAGGCAATGCATCTTCATCATCCCCCCTTAGCCACTCGGGTTCCACAGGTGCTCGGAACTCTGTCATCCAACAGAGCTCATTATACACAGCACCGTCAAGCTCAGCTATCGGATTAGCAGCAATGCGATAAAGAGTAAAGCAGATTGTCAAGAATGCGGGCTGAATTTAGCACGTGCAAGGTAAACCTTCTCTAGATTATCAACAAGATTGACTTAAAAAATCGCCGATACGTTCCTGCAGGGTAGCGTCATGACCAACTTAATTGCTGAAGCTAACCATCACAAGTCACAGGGGTCAAGAAACAACAGATCATAGCCAAGAACATCTAATTCTTATCAAATATTGCAAACTAGTTTACCCAAAAAAGACTAAAATAATCAAAGAACTATCATAAAGAAAGATAATACCTTATCTACCACTTTATCATTTTTATTATCTATTGTTACCTACCATTAGAGGAGGATGAACTCATAACTTTGTCCTGACCACGTGCCATCACGGGGCTCGTGAGAGACCCTTAATTGAGGACTGACTTGCATGTTCGACGACGCGTTGCTCGAGTTGACGCGAATACCCTGTTGCTGGAAAATGCAGGAATCGCGTGACGTCCATGGAGATCGTCAAGCAAAGTGCAAGTGGCGATTCGTCCATGACAATAAACGGACCAGCGGACAGCTGCATGTCCGCCAAACTTGTTGCAATGCCCTTTGCTTTTGTCACAAGAGCCAATCGTTCGTGTTAAACACAGCCTGTAAACCACAATCATGGTTTCGGCTTCGCCCGTGGATTCCCCTTCGGCTAACTTAGCATCTTATCTGCCGCCGCATGATGGCGTAGACTGCATCACCAAAATAACAGGGCCAGGGGTCACAGCAGGCATTGGAGAAACTGGAGAAGAATGGAGCAGAAACACGAGCATTGGACGGGATGGGGCCATTCTTTTCTTTTTGGAGCAGATCGAGTGGCTATCAATCAAGGGGTCAAGCCTCACTCTGGTTGGGGTGTGGCAAACCACCAGCCACAATCACGTAACCGGCCCCCACTCATCAGAGGCTCATTATCGGCTGCCATTGGATGAAAATCAGGCACCAGCCTCACACCATGTGGCTTCGGTGGCTGCAAAGAGCTTTTCGCGCCCCCATGGAAATGGAAGGGAAGACGAAGGGGAAGGTCCCCCCTCCCCTCCAAAAGGAAAAGGCCCCAAGGCCCAAACCCAACACCATCTGGCAGCCTGGTCACGCGCATTGCCCACCTCATCCGCAATCCTCGACAGCCTCAAAAGTCCTCACTTTTATCGGAGCCCGATCGCCAAACCCAACCCGCATCTCCGCTTCGGCCTCCACCCTGCCGCTCCCGGCAATCTGATACCTGCTGTCGCCGTCGTCGTCGCCTGTTCGTCGCGCTTTCATTTAGTCGCCGGCGTCGCTCTCTCCTTCCCGCCGTTCGTCTCCGTGGCGTGTCGCCAGTCCAGTCATCCAACCTCTCCACTCCCGATCCACCGGCCCTCGCAGCCGCTTCGCTCTCAAAACATCCCTCTTGCATGGCGCATTGACGGCTGCCCCTCGCTCTACGTTGAAAAGAATTGATTACCGCGCCGCAGCGCAACGACGCAATCCTCATTCAGGGCATTCCGCTTCCTGACAAAGCCGACTGTCGCGCCGTGTCTGCGCGCACCGTGAGAAACCGTGGCGGCGCTTACGATCCTGAGCCACAACGAACCCTCGGAGCTGTCCCTACAACAGCATCTCGAACTTGCCCCGGATCTGGCTGCGTACACGAACCTCACTGCCGAGGGGGAGCCCGATTCTTTGATGATGGCACAGCCCGTGCCTCATCAGCCCACCGATAAGAAGCGCGTCAAGGTCTACGAGCTCCGTAACAATGACTGGTTCGACCGAGGCACAGGCTTCTGCAGCGCGAGCTTCGAGACTGTATGTCGCTGTCCTTTCATCCGCCCTGGCCTTTTTTTCTCTCCTTGCGCATGAGATGCGTGGCTAACTGAGGCGATCTCTAGCTCGAAGATGGTCGCAAGGATCCGCGCGTCATCGTTGAATCCGAAGACCAACCCGACCGCCTCCTACTAGAGACCAAGATCCAGAAAGAAGATGGCTTTCAGAAGCAGCAAGGCACGTCTTGATGCTCGATTTGCGCTGGAGACGTCATATGTCTGACTTGATTCGCAGATACCCTCATCGTATGGCAGGAGCCGAGCAATGGCGTGGATATGGCTCTAAGCTTTCAAGAAGCCGAAGGATGCTCCATGATTTGGTTTGTCCCGTGTCTCATTCATTAGGGCCGACCACTGACTCTTCCTCAGGCGATTCGTGAGCAGCGTCCAGCAAACCTTTCACAACCTTGCTGGCGCCGGTATGCAGACCTACTCCTCATCCGAGGAGGTTTACTTTGCTGATGCCAAATGTCTAGACGATGGCCTCTCCGACGATCTCGCTATCGATGTCCCGCCCACGATCAACCTACCCACCGCCGAACTCGGAAATCTCGGCGAGATTGAGTCAACCATGCGGATGATGAGCACGACAGCCAACGGTCGTGATGCGCTTGCAAAGGCCATCATGGCCGAGGATTACATTGGCAAACTCATTCCCATGGTTGAGATGGCTGAAGATCTTGAGAGCCTCCAGGACTTGCACCGGCTCTGCAATATCATGAAGACAGTCATCCTCCTCAACGACACTTCGATTATCGAGCATGCTGTATCAGACGAATGCGTGTTGGGTGTCGTCGGCGCCCTCGAGTATGATCCAGACTTTCCCAGTCACAAAGCTAATCATCGTCACTGGCTCGGAAATCAAGGCCGCTACAAGGAAGTGGTGCGGATCGAGGATGAGCAGACCCGTCGGAAGATCCATCAGACATATCGGCTACAGTACCTCAAGGATGTCGTCCTTGCCCGCATACTCGACGACCCTACCTTTTCGGTCCTCAATTCCCTCATCTTTTTCAACCAGGTCGACATTGTCCAACATCTGCAAGCGAATGCAGCGTTCCTCAACGAACTGTTTGGTATCTTTAGTACTGCAAACAACGATCAGAAGAGGAAGAAGGAGGCGGTCCTGTTTATTCAGCAGTGTTGTGCTATAGCAAAGAACATCCAGCCACCGGCCCGCCAGACCTTGTACAACAACTTCATCGCCCACGGCCTTTTGCAGGTCATTCACTTTGGACTGCGACACCATGACGTTGGAGTGAGGGTCGGCGCTACGGATATTCTCATCTCCATCATCGATCACGACCCCCAGATGATCCGCCAGACGCTCTACCGACAGATGCACGAGAATCAGCCACCCCTGACGGACTCACTGATTGATCTTCTATTGGTGGAAGTTGACCTCGGTGTCAAGTCGCAAATATCAGAAGCTCTCAAAGTGCTCCTGGATCCTGGACCTGCGCAAATGCCGAACGCTGAGAGTTTTGCAAAGGCGAATGGCGACTTTGGCGGGAGACCGCGTCCTCAAGGGAGCCTGGACCCCCAGCAAGACATCTTCCTGCACCGATTTTATGAACGATCTGCGCCGAGGCTGTTCAAGCCATTGCTCGACCTGGAGAAGCGGACAGACATGAGCTTCCCCGTACAACAAGCGTCCATGTTTACGTATCTGATAGAGATTCTGTGTTTCTTTATCCGACAGCATAATCTACGCTGCAAGTTTTTTGTCATGTCGAACAACGTTGCTCAGCGAGTTGCTCAACTTCTCAAATGCCCCGAGAAGTATTTGCGATTGGGTACGCTATATCTACTGTCTGTTTCTCGATTCATGCTAATCTATAATAGTTGCTATCCGATTCTTCCGCTCTTTGATTGGACTCCAGGACGAATTCTACATCAAGCAGCTGACGGAAAAGCAAGTGCTGGGACCAATTCTCGATGTGCTTATTGAAACCATGCCCAGGGACAACCTCCTGGGTTCTGCGTCGCTGGAGTTCTTCGAGTTCATTAAGAAGGAGAACGTAAAAGATCTGATCAAGCACCTTGTGGTGAACTACCGGGAGCGACTGCTAGGTTTGAGCTCCATGCCCACATTCCGAGACATCATTCTTCGATATGATCAAACCCAGGGATATACATCAAACATGGATTACTTCCTAGAGGGAGAGGATGAGATAGGCAGGAGACCACAGCCGACCAGATTGATGGAACAAATCAATGTTGAGCAGGAGCAAGAAGAGTACTGGGCAACATCGGACCCCGAGGAAGAGGAGGATTCACAGAACAAGGACCTAGAGAAGGCGCCTTCGACCAACGGGTCTACCGCATCGAAACCTCTCGTTGATTACGCATCCGATGAGGAGACGGACGAAAATGTTGACCCTCAAGCATCAGAGAGCCAAAGCGATGTGGCATCGGACGCCGTGGGGTCACCAATCGACTCGAGCCTCGGAGTTGTACCACCGCTGGAACGACTGTCAGAAAAGCGACGACGCGAAGAGGACGAGGACGAAGATGAGCTCGGGAAGCTCTTGCACAACAAGCGGCGCAACAGCAGTGGCTCTGTTGGTAGCGGCTCGGGAGCATCTCACGGCGTCCTCCGAAGACGCAAGAGCTTCAACGCCGGCCCTACCAGTGGCAATGGCCCGAAGAAGATCGCCATCAGCCTGTCCTCGGCTCTACGGACAGGCAGCGGCCCGGGATCCAACGAGGACTCGTGAAAAATTCATTGTGCCCTTCTTTCGGCGATGGCGTACGGGTATTCGGTCTGTTTTGGTTTACCAGGGAACGGGGGGGGGACGTGGGCTCGGAGGACTCGTTCCCTCACAAATTACATTTGGCAAGGATGGCTGGTTAAGGGATGGTCTATGCGGAGGAGACTGGCGTTGTGTTTGAATTCTCCTTGTGGCTCCTCGTCACTATACTCTTGGTTTCGTATGATTTGCTCTCGTCTCCTGGCGGCTTCTTGCCGAGGCGCGCTAGGAGACTGGCAACTCTTGGTCTGGTCTAATGGGGCTCTCCGTCGGGGCTGAGACTCGGCCTTCTTCTGGGTGATAGAGTCGTCGAGAAGCGGCGGCATGGCATGGCATGGCGTGGGAGGGAAACGAAATGGGATTTTTCGGGTGATGAGATTGGCAGGATCGCGAAAGGGGGAGGAAGGGGGCTCTAGATGAGCGGCGGTCTGCCAGTTGACGAGCGGCCGATGTGAGGAAAGGTGGCTGGCTGTGTATCATAACATATATGACTATGGATGGTCTCTCTGAAAAACGAGAGGGTGAGCCGGAGTCTGAAGGACGAGGTCTCTGGTGATGATGGAATGAAAACAAAGACCCGTAGATGAAAAACAAACTTTTGTCTATGACCCTGCCATCCATCCCTATCTAAGCATCTACTCTGTACCATCATGTCGTTATCTAGCCCAGGACGATATCTTCATGTATCGTTGACAAAGGAAATATGTGAGATAACTCTCACACTCTTAGACCTTCTTGAACTGTTTCGACCACATCTCATACCCATCAATCATCTGCTTCGTAATGTTGCGTGGCGTCCTCTCCAGCACCGTCACCAAGTCCGACATGTTCAGCTCGAGCTTGTTCGTCTCATCGTCATCAAACCGTTCCTGCACCAGCATGTATGTTCCATCACAGATGGACTTGATCTCGGCGCCAGAGTAGCCTTCTGAACGAGCCGAAAGGTCCGAGATGTCGACATCAGGGGCAAGAGGTAGACCGCGGAGGTGCACATTGAAAATGGCCTCGCGAGCAGATGCATCCGGAGGTCCAACGTAGAGCACCTGATCGAAACGACCGGGACGCATCAGAGCAGGGTCCATAGCCTCGGGACGGTTGGTGGCTGCGAGCACAAGCACGCCCGAGAGAGCCTCGAAGCCATCCATCTCTGTGAGGAGGGTGGTGAGGATGTTGACGCCGCCTGTGCTGCGAGTTCCTGAGCCACCAGTACGTGAACCACCGATGGAGTCGATCTCATCAAAGAAGATGATGGACGGAGAGGCGTTGCGGGCACGTTCAAAAAGAGTGCGAACTGCTCGTTCAGTCTCGCCGACATACATGTTCAGGAGCTCAGCGCCCTTGATGGCAAAAAAGTTGAAACCAGACTCAGTAGCGGCAGCCTGTGCCGAGAGGGTCTTGGAACAACCTGGAGGACCATATAGAAGAAGACCCTTTGGTGGAGGACGGAGAGAACGCTCGGGATGCTGAAGGAGAGTCAGTGATGGTATTTTCAGGGGCTCGCGGAGATCTCACCTTGGTATATCTGATCATGCGGTTCAGCGCCTTCTTCAGGATATCTTGACCACCGACATCTTGCCAGTGAATGGTTGGAGGGTTGAGATTGATATCGCGCATGGCGGTAGGTCGAGTCGCCTGTCTTGCCTGCTCCAGATCCGTCTGTTCAAGGAAATATTCCTGCTCGAACGAGGGATCGGCGCCCGATTTCCGAAGTCGACGGGCAGCACCTTGTATAGCGTTTGAAACAAGCTTGTCTAGGTCCTGGGGGCTGTAGGCATGAGTTCGTTGGGCCAACTCCAATAGGAGATTCTGCTTCTCCTCGGGTCTGACAGGGGGGTTGAAGAAGTTCAAGATCTCGAGACGCTCAGAGGTTCTGGGAATAGGGAGAGCGACGTTTCCACTGAAACGACGGGTCTTCTGGAGCTTGGCCGGGATGTCTGTAAGATAATCGGTGCAGGTCGCGACCACTACGACCTGAGGCATGGCGGTGCTTGATGATGCAATGGCAGAAAGTTGGTCTAGCTCTTCTGCGATAGTATCAATAACCGTGTCTCGATTAGACCGATCCTTGTTGATCAGGGCCTCAAAGTCATCGATGAGGATCATGCTTGGTTGTTGGCTCTGGGCCAGCTTGAACGTCTCTCTGATGGCGGCAATCTTTTCAGATGGCTTGATCCAATGCACCCTGCCCCATTTTGTCGCCGCCACACGTTCCAAGAAGAAGGTCTTGCCGGTGCCTTGACCGCCGTGAATAACAAATCCGCATGACTTCTGCTCGCCCTTGAAGTAGAATGGTCTTGTGAAGGCATCGAGGAAGGTGTTGAGGACCTCGACCTGGGTTCCCATTCCAGGAACACCCGTCACGATAAGGTCACCGCCTACCTGGCCGTTGACTTCAGCTTCTGGCTCGCTCCCGTCGGAAATGCGGATGGCTGATGAGGCATTGTTGAAACGGGCCAGACTGTTGGTTTGAGAGTTGACGGATACGACCTTGAAAGCCCGTCGGTATTTGCTGGAAAGGATTGCTTCCAGGACCATACCGGGATAGACTTGATCAGCACGAGCTGGATATCATAGGTTAGTATTTTCTCCATGGTCTGTGGTATAGTTAACGTACCCAGAGCACAAGCGAGAGATGCCTCCCAGGAAGGAGGATATCGGGCCTCCTTTTCATGCTTCTTCATACTTTCAATATCGTTCGCCGTCTTCTCAGTCTTCTCAGTAGCATCCTGAACAACAATCTCCTCTGCATCAGGCGTCGTCCCCGCGAGGGCGATGCGTACAAGGTCGCCAATCTTGAAGCCCGTCGCATCCTGGAAAGCCCTGGTCATCATCACGACGTTGGGGCTCAAGTTCTTCTCAGGCAGAATCCACAGCGACGCCTCCCGCTGGAGCTCCTCTCGGGGACCATCCTCCTTTGCCTCGCGGGGGTTATCGAGCCTCGTGACAATGCAGTGCTTGCCGCTCTCGAGGTTTCCGTTGAGCGAGAGCATCGTATCCTTGCTCACGTAGATGCGAGCGGCGCCGATGAGACTCGACTTCTCGAGGCTGGTGTTGGCCAAAGGCCGCACCTTGGCGTCGATGCTCTTTGCGAGCATTTTAAAGGGTGAAGTCAATCAGAAGAGGAAGAAGTAGAGAGAGAAAATTAAATGGGTCGAGGTGAAGAGGCGATTCTTGATCCAGTTTCTATTGGCCTTGGTTGTAGTTGATCAGTGTAAAAGTTCAGATGCACACAAATGGCAAGAATTGCAAACTAGTGCGGGAGCCTGGCCATGGATGTAAAAAATGGTATAGGCTTTGACTATCTTGATCTGGATATTTTTCATAAATTTTAGGAATCATAGAGAATCAATAAGAGTAATATGCGATACATTTTTTATATGTTTATAATTCAAATTCGACGTCCATTTCCCTTGTTCTCTAATGCTGAGTGAGGGGTTTTAGACGAGACTCATATCTCGCGACTATCCTTGCAGACTATCATCTCGTGGAATAGATCAAGCAGAACAGTACTCCAGCTGCAGCCTCTCTCTGAAGACACAAAAGGAATTATGTGCAATCCATTAATTTGACCATGCACTGCTAACCCTTCGTGTAATAAACCGGCAAAGAACATCAAAGATGCCAACAACAGCCATCCTTCTCTCATCATGAGTCCTGCCATGATACGTCCCACCTCCAAGGGTCGGTCCACTAAACCTTTTTGAGCCCCGGCGCAAAACATGTCCAATTCTCCCAAACCTCGAATCCTTCCAACATTTCGAGCTTCCACCTCCAACCTCACTCAATCCCTCTTCCCCAGGGGCATCCCATGTTTGCCTACACGCCTCCGCCCGGATGATCCGTCCCCGATGGCTCCCCAGCGCGGCCGCCCTCGGCGCCAGGTCCATCTCGTCGGTCCGCAACCCCAAGGATCCACGGTGGATGGTGCCCGGGAGGAAGGCCCCGGACAGCAAAGACAGAGAACCTGAGGATGAGCTCGGGATCCCAAAGGTTGAGCTCAGTCCCAAGGACGAGTTCGCCAAGTGGAGGACGCTCGTCGAGACCCCCGGGTCCGGGCTTGATCCTATCGAGGAGGCGAGCCGCCTCGAGGCCAAGAATCAGTTTTGGAAGCGCAACAACCAGGCTGCTCGCATGCTTGTTCTCGAAGGTCTGCCGACGTCGCTGGTCTCGAGCGACTTTTTGCGTCTAAACGCTAAGGATCTCGCTAGCTGGAGGAACCTCATCAAGGAGGGTGCGTATTCTTCTAACCTGCACCATTCGCCAGAAGCTAACTTTGAGATTAATAGTCCAGCAGGAGCGTGACCCGTGGACGCTCGACCCCATCGGCACCTACCGCATCTCGTTCGGATCGAGCTCCGCCGCCGAGCTTTACCAAGCCACGCTCGACCGTCTCCTCCGTCTCGCCCGGATAAAGCTGCACTGCACCACCGGCCTTTGGACCAGCGAGGTCCCGCCGGGGCTGCGAGGCGACGGCGAGTTCGAGGCCGAGCTCGAGCAGTTCTCCCTCGTCCCGGGTTCGTACCCGGGCACCATCTCGTCCAGACTGTCCCGCGCCAAGGGCAAATGGCCATGGCAGCTCCTCATGGACCTCCTCGTCCGCCGCTCCGGCTATAGACTTCCCCCGGCCGCGGTCCTGCTGCAGCTGCGGCACCCGCTCATATCGGGCCCGGGACTCGACAGGCTGATCAGAATGGACGGCGCCGAGCGCAACCATCCGTGGAACGTCAGCTCCGTCTACTCGCTCTCCCGCACCACCGAAGACCACGCCTTGCTCGACAAGCACGGTATGCGAGTGCCCCTAGAAGACATCAACTTTCGCCTCAAGCTCAACACTCGCTTTGTCCTTCTTTGCAGAGACTCCGAGGTTGCCTGGCGGTTTATTCGGAGCTGGAACCAGCGGGAGCTTGAGGTGGACGACGAAGGCAGAAAAACGACAGTGACGGCATCGTATATTGAGTTTTAGCGATTGAACATGATAGAACGGATACAGTATCAAAAAAATGAATCGGCCATGGCACATCACTCCCCTCAATGCCATCCGACATTGTGGCCATCTGTCCAGCACCCTCTCTCGATGCAGCTTCTCTACTGTGTCCCCCCTGCAATGCCTCTTGTGAACAATGATAAAGCAGCCTCTCGATCCAAGCGCAACCACAAACAGACCAGACACGTAACGAAAGCAATGTATATTAGACCCAGATCAAAAAACCGAAACTCCAGACCGGATTTGCTCTCTAAGATGGGGTGGAAGGTCGGTCAGGGGGAAAATGGGACATGACCAAAACCTCGCGCGTAGTGTAGTGTCGCATCTCCTCTTTCATGATGACTGAGATTGCCGCCCTGCTCAACCCAGCTTACAGCCAGCCAGCCAGCCATCATCCATCTGTTCCTCCTCTCTTTCGGTTGCCTTTCCTCCCACGCCCAAGTTCGCTTCCCACTCTCTTGGTGAACTCACTCTCCAACTCGCATCACAGCACAGGCACACCGACCCGCTCCACGGCGTGCCAAGTTAACAAAAGTTATAAGTTTAATAAATAAGGACGGCAGACGGAGAAAAGACAGATACGGGCTCCTCGGGGTATTCAGTGGCTCAGCAGCACTTGCTGCCGCCGGCTTCGCTCTTGTCGCCAACGTTGACGCCGCTCGCCGAGGGTTGGTCGTTCTTGGAGTTGTCGATGAGTCGCTTCTTGATGTCGGCGGCTAGGCTGTAGAAGGCCTTGTCGATGTTGATGTTGCTCTTGGCCGAAACCTCGAGGAAGGGGATGCCGAGCTCGTCGGCGAGGGCCTGGCCCTGCTCGGTAGAGACGACGCGTTTCTCCTCCCAGTCGCACTTATTTCCAATCAGGATCTTGTTGACGCCCTCGGTGGCGTGTTGCTCGACATTCTGGAACCAGGTGCGGATGTCTGCAATGTCAGTGTCAGCATGGTGCGTCGATTGGGGTGCCATGGCTTGGCCGGCGGCGCCAAGGAGGCGGCAACGACGGTAGATGGTGGGATGGATCATCAGGGCTCGGCGGGACAAGATGACACGGAGACATACTGTTGAATGAGCGCTCATCGGTGACGTCGTAGACCAGGAGGATGCCCATAGCACCGCGGTAGTAGGCGGTGGTGATGGTACGGAAGCGCTCCTGGCCGGCGGTATCCCAGATCTGCAGCTTGACGCGCTTTCCATCGAGCTCAATGGTCCTGATCTTGAAGTCGATGCCGATAGTGGTGATGAAGGACGGGGTGAAGGAGTCTTCGCTGAAGCGCAGCAGACAGCACGACTTGCCGACGCCGGAGTCGCCTATCAGGAGCAGCTTGATCTATACGGTGGAGGAAGAGGGCACATGGTCAGCGGGAGTGATTCTCAACGCCATCGCGGGCACTGAGCGGCGATCGCGAAGGGCAACATTTCGGCTCTGCAAATTCACATGGCCCATCTGGGGGTTGGTTCGAGACAAAATGCCAGGGACGCAGGGGGGTAGTTGAGCGGGCTTGCGGGCGGTGGGGGGAGGGAAGCGTGGACAGGTAAAGGTATCGTACCAGGAAATCGTAGTTGCGATTATTCGACATGATGAAAGGGGAGGCCGATGGCAGCGGAAGAGCAGAGCAGCAGGCTATGCGATCAAGAAGGACGGGCGACGACGGCGGACGGAGGAGGTCGGGAGGGCGGAGAGGGAGTTGAGGGAATCGGGGGCGCTCGTCGAGTCGAGGGTTTGAAGGTTGAAGATGGATCCAGGCAGAGCGAGTTTGGCGGCGGGACAAGGTTACCTAAACTCTAGACCTTTGGTCGGGGGCGGCTGCCTTCCAGGCTGGTGCAGCGCCGGCAGGTGACAACCTACCTACCTGGCATAGGCAGGCAGGGCGCCTGCGCAGTGGGCTAGTGCGTCTCTACAGGGGCCGAGGTGCCGTCACAGCGCCCTCCGCCTGGGGTCCATTGTCTCAGTGGGGAGAGGCCCAATTGCCAGGTGGCTAAAGCAGGCATGGTCAACCAACGACAGACATGGATGTCTTTCGAATATGGCAGCCTGACAAGAACAAGCTTCGACTTTAATCAGTGTCAGACAGACCGGCAGGATCACATCAGATGGACGGACGGACGGACGGACGGACATGCCTGTCTATCCGTCAACTGTCAGGCATGGGTAAGGTGGTCAACGATCGGTTGATTAACCAACTTGGATCTGTGAAATATGACGAAATGTCCGTCCATCATCGAGTCGAGCATCATATCACTGTTACATCTGTCCTCTATCCTAATTAGATACCTATCCTCAAACATTTCAACCCTACTCCCTACCAGTCAACCGGATACCTCAAATCCAGCCCATCCCTCCACAGAACCGCGCTGTATCAAGCTGATGGATGCATACCACAGCACCACCCCTGAAGCACTCTGAACGTTGTGGCGTCCCTCCCTTTGCAAGACCGTTGCACAAACCCGGACCGTCCCTATAATTTCCCCAAGCAAGGGGACTTTTTTGCCAGAATTTTTTTTTCTCATCCTCCAACCCCTTGCTCCTCGACGTCATCGTGGTTGTCATCAGACACCTTCACCCATCGCCTCTCAGCCACACTTTGTCGTCGTCCTTTTCGCCACACATTGCATTCATCCCTTTCATACTTCGAACAAGTTGTGACAGAGTTCATGTCCATCCTCATTCGCTGCCTGATTTTCACAAGTTTCACCTATTCCTATCTGTCTCATCATCCTTGATTATTCATGCTCAACTAGCCGTTGCCAACTCATATAACGTGGAATCTCGTCTCTTCAGGTTGATGAATATGGGTCAAGAAAGGCGAGACAGTAGTCTAAAGATTAGCAGCATATTCCCCCGTAAGGATAGCTAAAAAAATATAATATATAATAAAAAGACTAAGAGAGAAAATAATAGAGATCTAAACTATCACTTCTTATTAGGATATATCTTTAGTATTTTTACATAAATAATCATCATAAAGTCGAGGTCTTTGAGAGGGCGGGAGTTGGGGTCATACTTTGCGCCTTTAAGGTCTCATTGATCTTTTCAGTTGCATAGGACATACGCACATTGAGTGGACGATAAGTCGGGTGAGCAGTAAGTCTCTGATTCATTGCTCGCATATTCTCATAAGCTTTTGTTGTTGTTGTACATGACTGATCCAGCCAATCTTCCTCGGGTCAAGATCTCGTCATCTCAAAAGAACCATTTAACCCCCAAATGTACATGATGAAGTGAATCAAATTTTCCAACACACAGAAGTTTAAACACCCCGTTCTTCTCCAAGATGCCCGCTACGGCATCTTTACTCTCCACAGATGCCAAAGGCGTTCTGGCAGCCGCAATCGCAGTGTCGGCTCTTGCGGCCACAACGACCCTTCTTGGAGCAGCAGTTGCCGAATGAGCTGCCCTCACAGGTCTGACCCGTCTCGCCGCCGCAGCGACCGTCCTTGGAGACCTTGAGGCCGGAGCTTCCCTCCTTCACAGGGACGCTCGAGGTCTCCTTGGGCTTGCTGACGGAGGCGCTAGTAGGTGCAGTGATATACCCGGTAGGAGTCTCCTCATAGGCTGGGAAAGCATCCTCGTTGTACTCGACGGTCTCGGGCTCAGCCTTGGGGGCGCTAACCTTGGGAGCGCTGGCTGTGGTCTTGGCGGGAGCCGCAGCCTTGGTTGTGGAGGGCTTCTCAACGACGCTGGTTGTAGTGTCCTTGCCGTCCTTGTTCACCTCGGTGCCGTCGTAGGGCGCGGGGATGGGGCCAGGCTTGGCAAACACCTCCTTTCCGGTGAACTTGGGAGGGCCCTCGAAGTTCTTGTTCTCGCACTGGTTGTTCATCTCCTTGCAGTAGTCGCTCCAGACCTCACAGTTGGCGCCGCCAGAAGGGGCGGCAGTCTTCCAGCAAACATCACCCTGGCTCCAGCACTCCTTGGCAGCGGCCCAGCACTCTTCTTGGCCAGAGTACTTGGCCATGGGCTTGGCGCACCAGTTGCCATTCTTGACGAGGCAGTCATCAGGGATGACACCGTACTTCTGGGTCTGCTTGGTGCCAGTCTCCTCAGAGGTGGGAACCCAGACATCGGGGCCGGGGATGGGGTACTCGCCGAGAGGCTTCTCGTAGATGTTGAAGGTGAGGCCGGGGGTGTCCTTGTTGACATAACCAGGGATGCTAACTTCGTACTTCTCAGGGACCTGAAGAGGAACGCTGGGACCGTTCTCAATGAAGATCTGGGCACAGCCCTGGTAGAACTGGGGATCACCAGCGGGAGCGTTGTGCAGGGCGAGGACCTCGGGACGGACCAGGTAGTAGCCCGAGGGCAGGCCAGTAGGCAGGTCGACCGAGAGAAGGCCGTTGTTGGCTCGGAGGCGATCGGTACACCAAGTGCCCTCCTTAACATCGTAGCCGTCCTCCCAGATCTTGAACCACCCAGCACCGGCAGCAGAGTCGGTGAGGATGTTGTCAACCTTCTTGACGTAGACGGAGCAGGGGCCCTTGTGTCCCTCGGCGATGGCTCCGGGTCGGTGGTAGGCGGGAGCCTCACGGAAGTGGAAGGTGAGCTGAGCACCGCCGGGGGCAGGGCAGATGAACTTGGCAGGCTTGTCACCATCTCGACCTGTGCGTTTTTGTCAGTCACGGGTTCTATGGAGTTTCTATTGGAACAAGTCTAAATGGAGCATGATGATTCAACGTACCGCAAGCCATGACATCCCCAGTAATGGGATAGATGGGACCGTTGGCAGTAGCAGCGTCCTCGGGCTGACGAACACAAGTTCCGTCACCCTGGTTCTTGCCATCGACGTAAAAGGTAGTGAAGAGTGTATGGGCGTTCGCAACAGAGGCGAGGCCCAGAACGGTGGAAAGGAACTTCATTGTGAAGGATTCAAAGGATGATGAGATTCAAGAAAGAACGAAAGAGATAATGGGCAGAAAGTCCAGTTTCTGCAAAGCCGCTTGGGCAGAAAGTCGTAATTGTTGTTTTTGCTGTAGGGAGTGTGTATGCCTTGCAAAGCGGCAAGAAAGGAGTGACTGTGAAATCGGAAAGAAGATGAAGAATAGAAAGGGAAGGGAAAAGAAAACAACTTCTCAACACCAGATTGAGGAAGAATTGGTGAGTGACGAGAGAAGGAGAAGCCATCACAAAAGTCGGGGGACATGCTGCGTTGATATACCCTCATTTCGCGGGCTCACCAACATGGCCAAGACCAGTAGGCCCCAACAAGCTCAGCTCAGTTCAGCTCAGACCATAGACAGGACAGGGCAGGGTAGGCAAGCCCACAGATCAGATTTCCACAGACCTCAAAGCAACAACCTACATCCCTGGGTCCTGGGTCGGGATGTCGGTGACCGGCGACAAGTTACACGCGCAGGGCCGCCTCTATCGTCGGTCCAAACGCCGCCACCACCTAAAACAGTGGCTTCGCCCCTAAACTCATCCTCCTCTCATTCCCTCAGCAGCGCTACTACACACGGGAAGAGTCCAAGATCCTGGACATTTGCCGGCCGGCTCCTGCAAGCCGCAATCAAACGGAACAGCCGCCGAGGCGGGCTGGGGGAACCTGGGGCTGGCTTGCAAGGGGAGGGGCCATCTACTGGCCGTCGATGTGGCGTATCATCTCAGGAAGGAGGGCGAAGAGGAGACAAGAGCTGAGTGCCAAGATGCTCAAGATGAAACGAATGTCGACAAGTTGCAAGGTACCCGTGTGTGCGTGCGCCAGCGCGTGCGTCTTGGGTGCGTGTAATTTCTTGGTACCTGCGTCAAGCAAGCGCTGAGTGGGTGTTGTTCCGCTGCGGGCTGCCCGTAGTCTTGCAGAAGGGAAGGCACGCACTCCGGGGCATTACTCAGGAGAGAGTGTGAGAAGAACATGTCTGACTCGGGCAATACATAGTATCTCCTGCGCTGCAACCTCAATGCCATGACTTAAGACATTTCTCGATAATGGTTGTTGGTTCCAACATGAAATAAACAACGATCCAACACAACTCTCCGATACAACCAGAAACAAACGCAGACGAAACACCGACAAGGGTCATCCATGATCCACTGCACAGAACCTCAAACCCCATCAGCATCCTGCCCGACGCTCCCGGCTAATACCTACAGGGCCCCCCCTTCCACCAAGCGCGTCGGCGGCGTTCAGTGGTGCGACTCTAAACATCCAGCTTGCTCCGTCCTTAACTCAACCTGAGCGGTCCTTTCAATCAATCCTATTCATCCTTTGCTCATCTCAGGGATCACCTGTTCAGCCGCACATGACTCTGTATATCTCTGTGCGCCTTCGTATCTGCACTGCTCTCGTCCTGGAAGCCAACCAAGAGCGTAAACATTCATCTCAACTCCTCAACTCATACTTACCGTAATGCCGTAGCACTCACATTCGGATAAACAGTTTCAAACCCAGTACCTTATTTCCAGAGGGTTCAATCACATCCTGCCCCATACTAAGACAAGGATACTGTCGATCCTCCTCCCCCTGTCTAATCTTACCAAGGGGGGGCCAAACCTCCATCCTCTCATCCCCCTCAAGGGGCTAGAGCTCCGACTAACAAGATGCGGAAGTTATCCCGCTGTCATCCCATCTTGCCTGCGTAGATCGTTCCTTGAAACCTGATCTTCTTGAGCCCATGAACAGATGCTACCCTCACCCATTTGCACTAGCATTCCTGCTTGTTCCAACAACCTGGAAAGCGAACCTCAATTTATCTGCGGGCTATTGTTACAAAAAGGATGCAAGCTAAAGACTAGATCGTGATCGTGCTTCAAGGGGAAATAAGCTTGTTCTCATACAATGCCTAGCATAAGGGTAAAATTACCCGATGGACGTGGCACATATAGGAGAGTATAGCTTATATCCGCGGGTAGTAAGATGTTTATTCTTGCGTTCTGAGTCCCCATGGATAGATCATCCTAATGTTGAGAGCGCAGGCGCCGTGGGTGAATGGCCAAGCTTAGCCTTTGGCAACTCATGGTGGTCCTTGTTTAGCAACATAGACTTGTTCACTGACAGAATATCAGGCCTCGTCTTTGACCTATGCAACATCCGTGGAACCACCAAAAAAGCATCCTGGCCGTCTTTCGGCCCTTGGGTCCTCACCCATCGGCGCTTCGGCAGCCCTCACGCCGGCCCGCGGTCAAGATCAACCGAGAGCCAATTGATCGATCCTCTTGCCGCTGCTTCTGCGTGGCACCCCGTTCCTTACCTCCATGAGGCTCTGGGCGGCTATGCAAAGTGGAAGACTTCCGTGTTTCTTTTAATACGCCTCAATTGTCTTACCTTGTTTCCATTTTCATCAAGTTTCATGCCGTGCCCCATAACGTCACCCAAGGATATCATGAGTTGAAAGGGCAAGAGTGGAGATTTGATTCTGACTCGATGCGCGACCAATATGTATGACCTCTTCTCTCATGTCCATTGCACATATATAGACACAGATATTTTGTTCCCCGCGTAATTTGGTCTTCATCATGCGCCTACATTACAGTCAACTCCTCCTTCTTCCCCTTCCGTTCGGCTTCTGCAAAAGAGTTCCATCTCTTGCGTCTGCCGCTTCCCTTATGGTACAATATGGTACATGCTAACTCCAGTTGAATGCTGGGGGTATCTTATTCGTTGATCTTGGCCAGGATCCTAGAGTCATGTTAGTCTACTGCCATCCCTCAACTTCAACATCAAAGCGCGGCTACTCACTCGCTGTCGCGGAAGAGCTGGTACTCCTCCTCGCCGGCCTTGACGGGAGAGCCGCCGAATTGGGGGATGAGGACGCGGTCACCGACGGCGACGCCCATGGGTAGTCGGTTACCCTTCTTGTCGAGGGCGCCGGGGCCGACGGCAAGGACCTTGGCCTCGTTGAGCTTCTCAACGCTGGACTCGGGGAGGAAGATGCCGCTGGCGGTCTTGGCCTCGGCCTTGATGCGCTGGACGAGGACACGGTCCAGGAGGGGAGCGAGGGCTCGGATGGACTTGATGGAGGTGGCCTGCCGCATACCATGTTAGTCTTGTTCCGCCCTTCAGTACAGAATCTCCTTCAATGGCTCCTTCATGCTTCAATCCTTGGTCCTCGACCCTTCAACCGGCTATTCAATTGCCAAGGGTAGTATGCCGAGGATTCCAGAATGAAGCACTCCAAGAGCCATCTTGTAAGAGTCCCTCCAGCACAAGCAACGCAATGCACGCACCATTGTGATTATGTGAAAAGGCGGTTAAGCGGTAGAACAGAGGAGAGTCGTAGAGTCGTAAACAAGGATGGAGTAAAGAGGGAGAAGAGTCGGACTTGAGTTCAGCGGAGTTCAAATCGGAGTGGACCTCGTCTCTTCCAACAGCTTCCAGAAGAAGGTCAGCAATTTTTTCCCTCCAAGCTTCCCCTCGGGGCTTGATTTCCCCGGTTCCGAGACGAGACCCCGGCAATACGTCTCCGGCAAACAGGACCTCCGCCGCCACCGCCGCACGTGCCTCCATTGCCGACCACGCCGAGTTGCCGAGTAAACTTGGTGGGATTGGGGTAAGTTGGTTATCATGACGGAATGCAATGCAACACAGGGAGCCAATCATTGAGACGATATTGTTATTCAACTTCTTCCTCCTCATTTACCTAACTAGTTACTGTAATTGAAACCAAGTACCGCTACCTGTATCCTGTTGCAACTAATACGCCGCACCGTTTTGCAATTGCTTATCCAACTTCTATCTGCTGTCAATCATCATGCGCTGTCGAGTAATGCCACGTCCATCCACATGCAAAATAACACGCTTCCCTGCTGTCCTCCAATTTATGCCCACCAGTCGCTCTCAGAAACGCCAAACCCTGTCAACATGTCCGTAAAAGCATGCAATACAATGTTTTGTCTGTTCATCCGTCCAGTCATTACTTCTTCTCCGGCTGCTGGTTAGCCGGCGGTTCCAAGATGTGGGTGTGATTATCGGCCGGCACCACCTCGCCGTGGTCGAACTGCTGGCAGATGACCGTGTCGGCAACCCACGGCTCTTGGAGGATCTCATCCATTCGAGCCCGGCTTTTGGGGTCGAGCTCGAGCATCCTGCTAATGATATGTCGACTTTCTCTCGGGAGCAGCCGCAAAATGCGCCACGGGCCTCGGATGACTTCCTTCTTGTCGCCTCCAGAGGCAGGTGCCTTGGAATCACCCGTAGAAGCCGGTGGCTGCGCACTCGTCTCCTCCTTTCGCTCATGATGAGACTTTCGCTTTACTTCATCCTCAGCCAAGAAGTCCCGTGCCGGGGTGGTGGTCAGGTCGTTCGTTGACTTGGAGGGCACGATCAGCTTCTTCGGATCATGCCCAGGAGTTGGGTCCGCCGCAAACAGCTTGAACGAATTATCTGTCATCCGCGGCAGCTTCCAAGGGAATCGGCGCAGAGTCATGCAGCAGAAGATAATGGCAAGTGACCAAATATCCACGGCCACGGCATCGTACTCCTTGGAGTCGTAAACCTCGGGGGCAAGGTAAGGATCAGAGCCAACGATACCTGAAAACGATTAGCACCTGCTTTTGATATCAAAATCCAAATAGAAATCAAGCTTACCCTTCGCGGGTACGGTGTCAGTCTCGAAGGGGTACTTGAAGACATGCGCGCTACCAAAGTCGATAATCTTCATGATGCCCTTGCTGCTGACAACCACATTGTCCAGCTTGAGGTCGCGGTGAGCAAGGCCCACGCTGTGCAGATATGTCACGCCATTGAGGATCTGCAGGAAGCAGCACGTTATCTCTTCCCGAGACATCCGACCGGTCATAACGATCGCGAACAGATCGAACGGTGCGTACTCCATGACTTCGTACCACCTGCCCTTTTCCTGCAAGATATCCAACGTCTCGATGATGTTGCCATGGTGGAGAGTCGATCCAACGCAAAACTCGGCCGTGACCTTTTTGTTGTACTCCTTTTCGGTTTCGTATGTGTGCCTTGCGCGGAATTCCTTGACAGCAAATACAGTACCATCGTCCTTGCGCTTCATCAATCGTACCGAACCGCCGGCACCAGATCCCAGAAACTTGCCGAGCTTGCCGTATTTGGAAGACAACCCATGATCGTCTCCAAAAGGCAACTGCTGAGTGGACCTGGAAGCCAGGGGCGACTTTCCCAGCTTAATCGATGGCGCTGGGGAAGAGTCCCTCTTTTTGTGATGATGGCCTGACTTCCGGAAGAAGCGCTTCAGATCTGCCATAGAGCCATGGCCCGGGTGAATGATACCAGTGGCGGCGCTATCGTTGTGCGAAAGGTCCTCAGTGCTGTTCTTGGCACTTCCAAAAATTGACGAAGCACGCTTCTCGTTCACGTTTGACTTGGATCCATGGGGCGAGCTGTGTTTCTTCTTCCTAGAAAAGATAAACCTGGGGTCGATCGAGTTTTTGGTCGCATGTGGTGCGGGTGCGGGCCGGCGGTTCTTTGCATAAGGGTCGTTGATATCGCCACCAGGGGTGACTGGTTTGGAGTAGAAGTTGGATGCTGAGCTTCGAGAAGGGCTGGATTCTCTGGAAACAGGTACAGAACCGGGGCCAACACCAAACATACCCCGACGGTGGGACTTGTGCTGCTCCTCGGCTGACGAAGCTCTACGAACCGCATGATCTGAGGTGGCTCGGTGTGTAGAGGGTCTCCTGTCAGGAGCTGGCGTGGGCTTCTCGTGTGAAGACGATGGCTGAGGGGTGATAATTGGGGGTTCGTTCGCCGCCGACCCTTCCCTGAGCTTCCGTTCGGTACTAGCTTGGTCGGATCCTGCGGGAGTGAGGGGAGGAGACGCCAATGCAGAAAGTCGTGGGCTGCTGTGTGTGGATTGAAAGTTGGCCGAGGTAGGGGTGGGCAGTCTTGTGGACTGACCCGATTCATCTTCATGAGACGGGACCTGCGATGACATCAGTTAGCGTCAGTAGCAGAACCTTGAGCTGGGGTAGGGAAGCTAGGCGTCTGCTGCAAGCTCAAGCACTCAACGGCGGAAGGGACGCCGGCGGAGCAATCGGCTATCAACTGAACCAACGTCTTATGCGGAGGCTCGGGCAAGCGCAACTTCAGAGCAAAAGAGGGGCTGAAAGCACATACTCTGGACGGTGGAAGAGAGAAGGGCTCGAATTGACAGCTGTTCAGACGAACTTCCTGAAGAGGTCGGCCGTGGAGTGACTTGGTGAAAGCTTTGAGTTGATCGGCGGTGACCTCTGTGAAGGAGCTCGACGGGGCCTCCTCTTCTGGGCTCAATGACGACTGCTCGGGAGCGGCGGGTTCGGTAGGTGAGATCTCCTGAACGGCAGCAGAGAAGCGGACGCCAGAAGCATCTTCGGCCGCCTTTTCCTGGACGACCGCGGGCCCTTCAGGTTTCTGGGAGGGCTCTGGAGCTTGAGAGAAAGCCATGTCAGCGATTGTGGTGTCCAGAGGTTCTGGCGATGAAGATGGGCGCGCAGAGCAGCAGATCAAGGTGGGGCAGCTCAGAGATTCGGCTGAACCGGAAGATATAGACTTACCAGAAAGGTCCTGGGAGCGAGGACGCTCACCAGGAGGAGTAGGAGATGCCATGGGATGCGAATAGATACTGGCGATGGAGGTTGATCCAAAGGCAGGGAAAGCAAGCGAAGGTAGTAATTTTGGGGAGGGTTGAAAGAGGAAGCGAGACCAGAGCAGAGAGTTGCGACGGCGATGATAAAAGAGGACGGCCGGCCGAGTTGGTTGGTGGGGCTCTCGTGGCTCCTCCCACTTGCCTTTCCACTTCTTTCCTCCCACCTTTTCGGTTCTCTCTTTCCCTTTGGTGTCTTGCTGGGAACCTAGGAAGCTAGCCCGCGTTCGCACGTACCAACAACGACTTCTGCGGGTGCTAGAAGCAGGCTAGAGGCGCGCTAGGGGTGTCTCTGGGCAGCTGACGACCGAGAATTGGTCGTACAAGATGGCGAAAATTGACGTCCAGGGGAAAAAGAAAGGAAACAAAATGGTTACACTGGTTTATTTTGGAATAGTTCTCTCGGGTAGCACAGTAAGTGTGAGCCCAACAAGCAGGGTCGCTGTGGCACGGTTGTCCAGTTCTCAGCTGCAAATGGCCAATTTACTCTGGCAAGTATTGGGTACCTAGGCCGTTGTGAGGGCCTCTTCCTGCGGCCTTATTCGAGCTTGGGACATGGCCCTGGCGTATCACAAACCAGGGCTCCCGGTACAAATTTTTCGTCTGTAGGTAGGTATTCGATGCGTGAACGATGGAGGGTATCATGCAGTCATCTATCTCATTGAGTTTCAGAGCAGCTCCAGGGCCCTGGAAGATCTGACTGTTTCTTCATGCTCGTCTCGTATCGTTTACGCCTGCTGTTGGCTGTGCCGTAACACAATGGATCTCATGTAAGGGCGCACGACTACTACAAAAAGAGACCAAGGACCTCCGCCCTCTTACTCAGATCTGCGAATATGTCCGGTTAGCTTTGTCGGCTTGGCCGGTTCGGGTCGTCGCGGTATGTGGTTCTCGGCTTGTTTGTCATGAGAGAGGCGCCTTGGCATCACGTTTTCAAGGGGTTCAATAGTTATGGATATCTAAGCACCTCTCCTGAAGATATATAGTATCGAAATGAGACTCTCCTTGTCTCTCCTGCTCACAGCCTTTCCCCTGTCAGCAGATTCCGCTGCGGGCCAAGCTTAAGCCACGGATCTGTTCCGAGCGTGTCAGAGTCAGCACAAGATGAGACGGGGGCCGTGACAGCAGTCACCCGCTCACGGAAGCGAAAGAAGAAAATTTCTTTCAGGCCGTGAAGCTTGCGGTCCGTTCGCAGCAAGGCCGGCCCGCGGTGGCGGAGCTCTCGGGGCTGCCACCCGGCGTGAATGACACACAACGGCCGAGCGAGAATGAAACCCCCATTCACTTAAAAAAAACCCTTCACTGTCATGACTGTCTTGAGGTGGGCGGTTGAAGAGAATGACGCCAACGCCCCCACAGCTTATTGCGACTCTGTTCTTATCTTTTCCAGTCGGGTGTAAGCTGGATGCCTTCCTCCCTGTACACTGCACTGTAACCAGAACACGACTCCTTCGCGGGGGGCTTACACGTGGCAAACAAACAATTAAAATGCAGGCTTTTTTCTTTGGTGGTGGCCAAAATGGAAGCCTTCTAGACTGGACCCATGGAACCACAAGGCTGTTCCAAGTCTCTCTGCCAATATTCCCGGCCAGGGACTAGCTCCGGGGGTTGTGCGCCCAGCTGCCGATCCAAGTACCAGGTACCTTGCAAATTGATTTGGTTCCATCCATGGACTCATCGTTGCATCTCGCCTGGGTGATGGTCGTCTCAACTCGCTCGATCTCTCTGCCCAGTGGGCCATTGTTCACTTAATGACCCTTGCTTCTATTTCAGTCAAGCTTTTTTTTTTATTCTGGATCTGTGCCCAACATTTCTTTTTACAAATGTTGGTGCCCCAAAGATGACCCAATATGGCTATCGTAATCTAGAGTTACCGAGCCCAAGGCACGAGATTCAGGAACCAAGCGATCCGATCCACACAAGATCCATGAGCTCAGTGGATAAAGCCACAATTGAGGTCACTATTATACAGTATGTGATATGAACGTGGCTTCATCGTCATCCGGATACGAGAGCCTCTGCATGCCACGCGTATAGTGGACCAAGGGCACGTAATAAGACCAAAGTTTCCAATTATCGGATTCACATGAACTCATCGATCGGCCGTAATCATGTGATATGACTTGATACTCATCGACCGAGTCCGCATGTTGAATTCAATGGCGCCAATGAGTCTGCCCTCCCTTGTGATGTCAATAGAACTCTCGGTGCTAGAGTCCGAATGTTCTTTGACGACAATAATCTCGGAATAACACCGATATGTAATAACTCCAATCTATTGAGAACTTATGATCAATGCAATCGTACAATTCATTTGTAGTTGGTGACCTCTCCCTATTCATAATATATTGTACAGGTTCGATATCTGACCGGAGGTCATTTATACACACCACATGCCTGTGGCTCTCATCGTTCCTTCAACCCAACGAGTCCTTTCTCAAGGCACGACATTAATGCCTATAGACTTTGCCTGGAAGATGATTGACCTGCAAAGTCCCTCCAGGGACAAACCAGAGAGTCGTAGCTCAGTCTGCTTGATCTTGGCAATCTCGTAAACGTGCTTCAGGCTGATGCTGCCGACCGTTTCGTGGCCAGGGTTGCTGGCACCCTTTCGGCTTCCCTTCTTGACGGGTGCATCGGCGGCGTTGAGGAGCAGCCACGATGTGTGCGGTGTTCGGACGTCGAAGGTGAATGATCGGTCGGGGCGGACGACGACTCGGCAGGGCATTGGTGTACCGGTAGTGATGTGCGCAGTTCGGGCGTTGAACTCCTGTATCACAGTGAGAAATTGTCCCTCAGCCTCATGTAATCAATGGCCTCCTGCGCCTCTTTGTGTGTTCCTGACCTTGCAAAAGTCCATTGACTTGACACCCTTGGAACCCAGCGCAGGACCGACGGGAGGACTAGGACTGGCCTGTCCGGCCCCCACGATCAGCTTGACAATCTGATCAACACCTCCGGCGGCTCGACCCTTGGACATGATGGCTGCTGTGTTGAATTCGGCGGGATCTTGCGACTCGGCGTTTCGACGTTGATGGTGTTTTGTGAGCTGGAGAATTTCGAGAGTCGCCGGCTCAGCTAGCGTCCTGATTGGCTCACGGCAGGGGTCTTCCCATCCCCCACATGGAGCCAAGTGGCCCCACTTGTCTCTGCGTCTCTTGCATCTGGGCAGCTCCAGAAAAAAAAACTTGGGAATCGCATCTTGGGAAACTCACCCATCTTTTCTTCAACCTCATCCTCGCAATTACACGGCCAACATGCCCTCTACTCACAAGAAGGAGAAGCCGTGGGATACGGACGACATTGACAAGTGGAAGGTCGATGTCTTCACCCCAAAGGACAATGTCGGAGGCACTTTTGCTGAAGAGTCTTCGTTCGCGACTCTCTTCCCCAAATACCGAGAAGTCTACCTGAAGGAGGCCTGGCCTCTCGTCACCAAGGCGCTCGAAAAGACTGGCATCGCCTGCACCCTGGATCTGGTCGAGGGTTCCATGACCGTCAAGACTACTCGAAAAACATTTGATCCCGCCGCCATCCTCAACGCACGCGACCTCATCAAGCTCCTTGCTCGAAGTGTCCCCGCGCCACAAGCCATCAAGATCCTCGACGATGGCGTCGCCTGCGATATCATCAAGATCCGCAGCCTCGTCCGGAATAAGGAGAGATTTGTCAAGCGGCGACAAAGAATACTCGGACCCAACGGTTCGACCCTCAAGGCCCTCGAGCTGCTCACGGAGACGTACATTCTGGTCCACGGTAACACGGTGTCTGCCATGGGCCCCTATAAGGGCTTGAAGGAGATGCGGAGAGTGGTAGAGGACTGCATGGCCAACATCCACCCGATCTACCACATCAAGGAGCTCATGATCAAGCGCGAGCTCGCAAAGGATCCTGAGCTGGCCAACGAGAGCTGGGACCGCTTCCTCCCCAACTTCAAGAAGAAGACGCTCAGCCGACGACGCGTGCCTCTCAAGGTCACCGACAAGTCCAAGAAGGTCTACACGCCGTTCCCCCCCGCCCCCGAGAAGAGCAAGGTCGACATGCAGATCGAGTCGGGCGAGTACTTCCTGGGCAAGCAGGGCAAGGAGCGCGCCGCGCAGGAGGAGCGCAAGGAGAAGCAGAAGCAGCGAAAGGAGGACAAGGTCAAGGAGCGCGAGGCCGAGTTTGTCCCGCCGGAAGAGGGAGGCCGACCCAAGAAGAAGCGCAAGAAGTCGGACGAGTAAACAGGGGCACTTGGTTCTGCATGCTACGTGGGCGAGCAACTGGTGTGAGTTGCTGGCCCATCACCCAGGGGCTCTCGAGGTGTATGATACCCTGGAAATGACTCGGCGTTTTTTTATGTCTCTAGGTAGTTAAGGATTCATAGTTGGGGAAAATGTGTATTCAACTTCTTGTCGTCATCTTTGTTCGATCATTGGTCCCTTATAGCTTGGAGGGTGACTCGCTCCCAGAATCCCATTCAATCACCAACTTGCCAAACTGCTTGCCTTGGTCCATATCCACAAACAGTCCTTCGATATCGTCGAGGTTATCCAGCCCCTTAACTATCCGACTGACGACGGGCCGGATCTTCTTCTCTTTCACAAAGGCCATCATCTCACGGAACTCCTTTCGGGAACCCATCGTCGATCCCTTGAGCTCAATGTTCAGCAGCACTGCCGACATGAGCCAGTCCATCTTGGGCGATACGGTCATGCCGTATTGGACAATGACTCCGCCGGCCTTGAGCAGTCGCACCGTCTTTGCCACGATATCACCGCCCGCCCCGTCGATGACAGCATCCAAGTATGGCCTGTCAGCCGGGAGGAGTGCCCTGAGCTCCTTGTCCCACCCCTCGTGCTTATAGTTGACACCGCCCCGTGCTCCCATCTCCTTGGCCTTTGCAAGCTTATCTTCACTACCTGAGGTAACGAAGACGTTGCAGCCAAAGGCCGCGGCAAATTGAAGGACCACCAAGGCGACACCGCCGCCAATTCCAGTGAGAAGAATGTTTGCGCCGGGGAATGCGGCGTTGCTCTTTGTGACGAAGGCCCTCCACCCCGTGAGTCCGACAACCGGCAGAGAGGCGCCCTCGGCGGGTGTGAGATGTTCAGGTGCAGGCACGACTTCATTCTCTGGCACAGCGATATAGTCCTGTGCAGTACCGACGTCGGTGATTCTAGATCCACCGGTTACGGCGAACTTGCGACTGTCCTCGGGGCCAGCAGGGTCAGAGTCCCAGCCGCGCATGGGTGTGAGGATGACGGGCTTGTTGAGCAGCTCCTTGCGAGTGACATTGGATCCAAGGGCCACAACAGTTCCATAGCCATCGGCCAGGAGTGGGTTGGTGAAGGAGATGGCAGGATAGAGATGACGTCGTATAAAGAGGTCCCGATGGTTGAGAGCTGCGGCTGATAGGCGAACTAGGACCTCATTTGCGCCCGGTGTTGGCTTAGGGACTTGCACAACTTGGATACTAAGGGTCAGGGTCAGCAAATGGATGATTGATAACTTGATCAATTGATCGCTTACGGATAGTAGACCTTCCCAGGCTTGGCGCCTTCGATATGCTGTAGGGTGAGAGCTCGAGGCATTGTGATGTCACGATGTTGTGGCCTGTATCTGGAATTGGATATAGAGGGTGGTAGTAAGTTAAAGCAGTGTATTAAGATGATGTGATTCAGCTCAAATAGATAGGCAGGTATATAGATATAGATATATCGTTGGTGTGCATAGTCTTTACTAATCCAGCCAGCTCGGTGAGGAGGAGACATGTTCAGCAGCCGACCAAGCGGCCCCGCTACCGCGCCGCGGACCGAACCTCGGCAGTGTCTTACATCAAAGCCGGACGAACTCCCCAGATGATGCAACTGTTTGACAACTAGTGATGATCCAGCAAAAACAGTCGTAGTGAAGCTACTTCGTATTATTAATACATTAAGGCCTTTCCCTTCGTCCTTGCTGAGTATTCACATTAGAGTATTTCTACACTCTAACCTAGACTATGACGAGTGATCGCATTCGCAGTCAGTCAACTTTCACTTTGTTATGTCTGGATAATTAGCAGAGCGAGGGTATACCTACTTAGTGCTCAGTAGATAATCCAGCATAATCCAGCATATCCTTGTGGCGACTTGCTCACACAATTACCCTGTCCGTGAACGGTGTTCAATCAAACTTATAAAAAGATAGCTACCCTGTAAGAGACGTCTGGCTTCAAGGGCCAAGGTGAGGAACCCAAGAAACGAACAAAAGGTCAAGGAGGGAAAGGATTCATCTATATGAGGATGTTGATCTCAATATAAGGAAAAGAATCGAGAACTATTCGACCATGATTGGAAAGAAAAGGTCAGTGCTTGAGAACCAAGTTGTTTGTAATCAATTGTCGCCGCTGGGATGGTCCCCGAGCTGTCACTTTCAGATCCCCGAGCCAAGATCTGTTCCCCGAACTCGGTGGCTGAAGCTGTCAGCACCTTAATGAGACCAATTCACCACTGTACTTGCTTATTCCACTGGATGCAAGTCCCCGTTGACTTACACATCAAACTACAAGAATATAGCTGACCAGTACACACTGGGTGACGAGAATATGCATCTTGCTGTGAACCCGCATTCAATGGGTCCGTCCCCAGATGGCATCACTTTCCCCAATTCTGACGCTACCGACTTAGCAATCGGGACGTCGGCCATGGGCGGGCACCTGGACTAATTCTTGACCTCAGGCCCTTGGCCTTTACTTCGGCGACTTGAATCTTGGACATGAAATTTCGCCTTTTTCTTATGAAAGCTTGATTTGTGAGCATTACGACTAGGTCTTTTCTCTGAGCAGCGTTTCCCCTGTTCAAGTTGCCTTATTTAAGGTTCGCTGCCGACGCTCCGAAGACCGGCATACACTTCAACACCATCCTCACTGGTGATCCACCAACTGCATATTCCACCCCAAAGACTCGAATATTTTCATCATGGCCTCGCTGATCTCGGGTGCTGTTTTCGGCGCTGCTACTGTAGTTGCCGGTGTCTACTCCCCATCGGTCATCATCAACCAGTTCAAGTTTGAAGAATGGCATATGCTGCAGACCTTTCTCGGCGCAGCGGCGACCAGCGCGTGAGTGTCTCTCCCTCCAACATATCTCGCATTTTCTGACCTCGATATATAGCGTTGTCTATAAAATTCTTGAAGGCACCGGCTATGTAAATCTTAAGCCTCGCAGCTCTTCACCCATCGGCCTCTTCGGTCAATATGATGGCAACGTCCTCGGCGGTTTTCTTCTCGGTGCCGGCATGGCTCTCTCGGGCTCATGCCCTGGAACTGTACTCGCTCAGGTCGGAACTGGACTTCAGACTGGTTTCTACGCCCTGGGTGGAGCAGTGCTTGGCGGTATCGTATGGACAGGATTCCTCTCAAAGGCCGTCAAGGCGCAAAAGGAGAGGACGGGAGTGAAGCCCGAGACTGTCACCCTCAACGAAAAGCTCGGCGTATCCAAGGTTGCGACTGTCATCCTCTTCGAGACTCTCTGCCTGTCTGCTATTGCTGCTTCGGTTGTCTACACCACTGGCTCGGATTGGACCCTCTTCTCCGCCGGTAGCGGTCTCTTCATCGGTTTCGCCCAGCTCTTCTCTATCCTCGTCCGCCGTTCCATGCTCGGCGTCTCTGGCTCCTACGAAGAAGTCGGAAACCACTTCTGGTGGCTCCTCAAGGGTGCTGACTCTGCTTCGTACCCCAGCAGCCGCCAGAACATACTGTTCGCGACCGGCGTGGCGGCGGGCGCCTGGGCAATCTCAAAGAACTTCCCCGAACTTCTCGCAGCGTCCATCGTCGAGACCGAGCCACTATTGGCTGCTGCTGGCGGCTTCGTGATGGTTGTTGGATCCAGACTTGCTGGAGGTTGTACCTCCGGGCATGGAATCAGTGGTCTGTCACTCCTGTCGACGTCGAGCCTTGTTACCATTGGTACTACTTTTGCTGCTGCAGGCTTGATTGCGCCTCTAGTTCACTAGATGGATGCTCGCATGAAATCTATTTATCCTTAGGGCTTCAAAACAAGTGTTATTTGGTATATTTATAACTGGATAGATAAGGGTAGTTCCTGGTGTCTCTTGGATTTGGACGAAACTGAGATTGTTGTGAATAGAACATATGGTAGACTGTTATCATAAACTTGATCCAACCACTCAGAGTTTTCATGTATTAAGCCACCGGTCCTTGGTCAGCCGCGTTTCCACATCCCTTTCTCGCAGTGACCTCGATCTCAATCTTCATTTCCCCCTTCATCAGCGCGGACTGCACCATAGTCGCCGCAGGACGAACATGGCCGAACCACTTCTGCAGCACCGGCCAAGTCTTTGGGAAGTCATCACGATCGGGCAGAATGTATCGAACGCGGACGACGTCTTCAACAGATGCACCGGCGTCCTTGAGGGCCGCGGCGATGTTGGTCAGTGTCTGGTCCGCCTGCTCGGCCACGTCGGGGGAGATGTCGCCGGTGTTGTAGTTGTAGCTGTGACACATGTTAGGCCCAATGTAGCAAGTTGTAGAGTCACAGAGGGGAAACTTACCCAGTTGTCCCGCTCACGAATACCCAGTCCCCGGTGACGACGGCTCGTGAATAGCCAATCTGCGCTTCAAACGCGGAGCCGGAGCTGATGTTTTGACGAGATGTCATGATTGCTTTTGCTTGTGAAGAGAAGAGTAATTAGAGGTGATATAGAAACAAGGAGAGGAAGAAAATGAGACCAAGCTCGAGAGGATTAAATATCAAAGAGCGCCCTGGCCATGTTGTTCTACTATTGTGACTCACTTGTACTATGCCTATCTACTCATGGCTTCGTCGGGCTGTCAAGGTGGGGTCATTCGGCCGTGATATTACCCCGGATTTGGCTCGGCCTGTTCCTCATATGTCGGGACTCAGGGAACATATGTTTTTCAAGGTCGTAAAACGATGATGAAGCAAGGTGCAAGGGATGAATGAATGGCACAGATAACAAATGTGGTTGGCTTCGTGACCTTGCAACAATCGTCGAGGCATTCTTACTGCCATGTTACTCACCACATACAAAGAGACTTTATGCCTTCAAGAATTTTTTTCACTTGAGCATATTCTTCAAGTTGAATGTGAATAGCTTCAAATCGCGCCCTGTGTAGGAGCAGGTTGCGTCTCGTTACAACAACGTAAATTCGTACAGATGATTGGGATATGGAGAGGGTTCAACAGCAGCTCCAACGCCACTTTGGCGCAATAATGTACATATCTTACACCATCCTTGGATGTCTGACTGGGCTGACTTAGCTTGTCAGCTCCTTGACCAGCTTAGCCAGCTCCTTTCTGTCAACATCCTTGCCCTCGAGAGCACCCGATAGCCGCTTCATGACGTCGCCCATGATAGCCTTGGCCTGAACGCCAGCAGCCTTGGAAGCCTCGACGGCGTCCTGAACCAGGGCCTTGAGCTCGGCCTCACCCAGAGTCTGCACGCCACTGTTGGAGATGTACTCGTCCAGAACCTTGATTTGCTCCTCCTCCTTCTGGACCAGGTCTTCGCGGCCGGCAGCCTTAGCCTCGGCAACGGCGTCAAAGGCTCCTTTCTGGATCTTGCGGATCAAGGCCACGAGTTGCACATCCGTCTTAATGGGGGTCGATGTCTTGGAGGCGTTGAGGTTGGCCGACATGATTGACCGAAGAACGGCTAGGCGGGGGGCATCCTTGGCGCGCATCGCCGTCTTGAGTTCAGACTTGAGCTTAGACAGCAGCGGAGGAGGGGCATCGCCAGCGGGTGTCGAGTAGAAGCGGCAGAGGGAGGCAGATGAGAGTCGGTTGGCGGGTTGTCGGTAGGCCGAGCAAGGCTGAGACGCCCGTAGCGCTCGGAGGAGGTGCATGGAGGGCTTGCAGGACATTGTGATCGATGATGCCGTAGATGAAGGATGGAGGTGTTGGGTCAAGGAAGCCAATTCTGGTCCAAGAAGCGCGGTTGGCGATGGGATGAGAGTGTATGCACCGTGACGATCGAATCTTGAAGTGATGAAAGCTCAAGCTGGATAAGTTTGGAGCTCAAAATTTCCCAAGTGCATCTGCGGCGTCAATTGGCGGCTGTGATTTGTCTGCCGGGCCCTAGCGGTGTGCAACGGCCTGTAGGGCGGCGTGGGAGTGGACGTGGGCGGGCTTGTAGGGGCGGCCCAGGCCAGTGCACTGGGCTACTGGGCGATTACGGGGGAGACGGTTTCGGAAATATTCGAGATAATCAATACAGGGGGTGTTTGATGGTTCATTGGCTCATTCCACGAGCCTGGATTCTGGTGTGCTTTGTCCTCCGCATATCTCGCGTACTCGTCATAACCATTTCGGGTTCCCAGGAGCAAATGTCCAGCAAACATCCGTCCTTGCCGTTGTTGATGTTGACTGTCGAGACCTTCCAGCACGCTAAATCACCTGATCTTTGGTGCACCCAGCCTCCCATGCGTTGACAAGGGTCGGGGATGATTCCGTTGATATTGCATCCCACTAGGGTTCCGCGCTAGCTTCACCAGAGGGGGACAGATCAAGGGGAGGCTCGAGGCCATCAGCGACAGATGACGCAGCTGGACTCGGTGACAGCTGCACTTGTCAACGGCCCTGACGGTCCTGACAGGTTCCACCGCCTTTGAGCTCGCTAGAATAGCACTATTGGGCATCCAGGCCTTGGCCAGAGCCCGGCAGTTGACTGCCATGGATGATCTCCTCGGAAACCCAGTCCCTTACCAGGCAACGTAGGTGGAGATGGGGAGATGAACATCGATAGATCCCTCGTGGAAAGGACCTGACCGACCAGGGATTGTAAAAAAAAGAGACGAGATCGTGATCATCTATCGTGCCCGTTCCGTTCGGGAGAGGTGGGTTCTCGTGCGTGTGGTGGATAAGAAGGGGAACGGCCCGGCCATGGATCGCTCACTACCTTGCTTGCCCATCTTGCTCCCACGCTCTTGGTCCATTCATGAGTCGTCCCTCTGCGGCTCGACCTCCATCCGTGGTGGACACGGGGACGGGGACGGGGACGGGGACGGGCACTTCCCTGGGTAGGTGTGGTCCCTCGAGTCGCAGCGGGCAGGCCAAGTCTCCAGCTGTTCCCTCACCGGGTCCCAGCCAGCCGGTACCGAGCCTCCATGGGGCCAGCCGTTGCGAGTCACTCCCTGGAAGCAATAAGAAGGGACGAGCAGCCACTTTGTAGAGCCGTATATGGATCTTCCTGTTTACCTGGATCTTTAAGTCCGAGCCCCTGCAGCAACCCAAGGAGCCTGTTCCCCTTCTCCCGTGACTAGGTTCTTTCCTCCACTCGCATGGCATCTCAGAGGTTGGGCCTTCCTACCTCATAGGTTGGGTTGCCTCCTCTGACTTGGTGTGTTCTCATCGTGCCTTCCTGCACTAGGTATTCGTTTGACGGCGCGCCACATCCGCCTGCCTCCCCAGCCATACAAACCTTCTTTCAACGACCCATCAAGGCGCATCGAGACGCATTTACAGCCTCTCGCCCCCTTCTCCTGGTCATCGTCATCTATTTCCATCCGTCCCCTCAAGTCAATGAAAGGCGCTTGTCCCTTTCCCGGCGCTTGCATGCAGTCCCCTGCGCACCGCCGTCGCCCCACGGCCTTTCCAGCCTCTGTTGGGCTTCGTATCGCCTATCCTCGACGTGGTTTCCTACCAATACATACATATCTGGTGTTCAATGATCAGCATCGCACTTCAATCAAGCAGCCAAGACACATCCGACTTACATGGGGAAGTAAGCCTATCAGCCGTAGTCACGTCTACCATGTTAGACCTCTGACTTTCGACCAAGTTTCAGGTTTGAAAAATCAGGGGGTGTTCACCTTGAATGCCGGGTTACCGGCCTCGCTCCTTGCTTGGGCAACCAGGAGCTGAAAATCGTTAAACGACATCCTACCGAGAGCTTAGCAAACACGCGGTACCCCGGAGTTCAACTGACACCGACGCACCCTAGGAACTGTGTGAAGGGGTAGAGTGCCAGCGAGTATAGGAGCTGGTTCACGTTTTCGTTGTTCGCCCATCCGATCTCATACTCTCGAGCATCTGCAGTGCTATGATCAGCATCATCCCAACAACAAAGTTATCACCTGCGCCCTACCGTTTGACCAAGCACACATCGGCAAGGTCAACAACCTCGATTCGACTTCGGTAAACCCCGCACTTCTCATCCAGGTTGCCATCTGCAATGGTGCCCGAGGGTCTTTGTACGGCTGTTGGCTCTGCAGATACCGCCTCGACCACCGTGATAGAGCGTGGTCTGGATGCAATGGTTATTACTGGTCGACAACCCCTTGTTTGAGGATTGGAAGGCTTGCCTCGAGTTAATGTCCCGTTGTCCGACTGCGCGTTGAAGTATATCTCGACCATCTGACACCAGCCGCCCGGCCTCAGTACCCGAAATATATCTCGAATATAGCTTCGCCATCGATTCGCGTGTATTCCGCCTGCCACCATCTGACTGTGGACAACATCAAAGTGGTTGGATTGGAATGTGAACCTATGCCGGGTCATGACTTAGCGCTTTGCTCTTGGTTCGTTCTTGGACAACCTACCTTCCGTTGAGGTCATCAACCTGGAGCTCCATGTTGTCGGGTGGATTCTCAGGGATCATATGCGGGCTTATGTCGATTCCGAGGACCTGTCGATGACGATCAGTCGCCTATTACCATCTCTGAACATGGTCGTAAGGAACGAAAGGACTCCTTCGGCATCGGCGACTCAGCAGTCCCCAGCCCCTGGTTGCAAGTCTCTCTCGGACAGAGCTCTGCTCGGATGTTCTTAGACAAGTGTTACGGGGGCTGGGTGTTGGGCAAAACGGTCGATCTCGCTGAGTCGTACCCAGAGTGGTGTGCCAAGTCCTCTTCGATTAAGACGCCTCGCAGGGACCGCGTGTAACGAGAAGCAAAGAGCGTCGGACCGGGGAAAAACGACTTACCTCAGCATCAGGATACTGCGAAGCAACCTCCATAGCCCAGTCCCCAGGGCCACAACCGCAGTCAAGAATCCTTCTCGGAGACCTGATGGGCGGGAATATTAGACGGTTGTCGAAGAGTCTGTTGAGCACCCCGTGCATCAGCTCGAGGCGTGAAATTTCGTCCTAAACCGGTGTGACATGCTCCGTTAACGATTTAGTTATCTTGACTACTGGAAATTGTCCTACCTCGTCGATCGGTGCAAAATAGACTCCGTTTGTCAGGGCGTAATGTTGATAACTGCGGCCATAGTGTTCAATGGTCTCGGTAAACGTCTCGTCAAGGGGCACGGTTCCGTCTCTTTTGAAAGGGGGGGGAGGGGCTTAGCGAGTTCTTCACACCCAGAGATCTTGGTTGTCTTACTCGGCTTCCATGGTTCAGGATTGTTTTCCAAACTGCGTCGCCTTTGGAAAGCTCACGAGTGGTTTTGGTGTTTGTCTGCGAGAGACGATAAAGGTAAGTCGATTTAACTTCCTTCTAAGGGGAATTTGGGCCACTATCAAGTGTTAGGAAATCATGTGGTACCCTGAGCGTGGCCCGAGTCCACACGTCAAGAGCCACCCTGGTGCCGGGATGCAGTCTCCAAAGACATATCGGGGCTTATGGAGGCTCTTGCATACAACGGCCTTGCGTAGCACTTACGGGCACCGCGAGGCTTTCTGGGACAATGCGGAGATGACTTGGCCAACAGCCGAGCAGATTGGTCGAGAAAGTGTTGTTTCCCAAGGTTCTACTGCCGATCTTGACCTCTGAGAGCTCTATTGCTTGAGTCCACCTCAGCATCAGGGATTACCCGCAGACCTACGGCTGTGGGCTATTTCTATATGTGCAATGACCCGAGGCCAATAACCTGGAGCTGGAATCGGAGTCAAGAGCAAGACGGCTTGCTACCTGGGATCAAAGTTGATGTCCCTTGAACTGTTGCGAGGGATGGGCCAACAGGCTCAATCCGATGCCCAACCGACCCCAAAGAGCAGTAGGCAACAACGCTCTAATCAGGTATGATCGATCTCCTGGTGCGAAGGAGCCGGGATGAGATGAAAATGGACGAAACTGGCCGGGATACTTCTAGGATTGCCTCATCGTCGACTTCTCTATGGCTCCATGCTTGGACGACGACACTGGTTCCACTCTTAGTGGAGGGGTTGGTGTGCCGCATGTTCAGACATGATTGCGGTCGAATACAGATGCAGCATTTCCAGGGTCTCATTCCCTTCAAGCTCCATTGGAGCCACACAAAATGCCCATTCCTGGGCAGAAGCCCTCCCACCATCTCAGATCCATACATTTGTTTTTCGGGAATCCTGCGGAACCTGCGGATGGCTTGGAGCTACGAGCTACCCATAGAGAGGGGGGATGCGAACTGTTTCACGTCGATGGCGAGGCTGTCTCTCCCCCACGCCAGCGGCTGTGTGTGCTACCAGACGCCGCCCCCCAAAGATGGCACTTTACGAGGGAGGTGTGGTTCACGCCTTGTGTTATGACGTTCTGCAGCGGGTGAGGGAAGATCTCCTGTGGTCACTTGAGTGACCACTTGGGGGCATAGCCCAATGGCAGACCATGTCAATACCGAGGACATGGACTTGGGACCTCAGGACAGAGGCGGGCTGAATCCGCCGCGCCGCCATCTTCGGAGCTTTGCTATACTGGGTGACTGGCTATACTGGCTAAATTGGAAAGCGGTTTAACCAGCATGGATCAAGCACGGGCACGGGGATAGCCCTGCTTACTTACCCCATGGTTTCTTCCAGAGGCAATCTCAGGATGTGAGGGACCGCGGTGGAAGCGACAGAGGAGGACGGCATGTCCAGAAACGAGGCACGATGATGGATGGAGGCCATCGCCTGGCCTCAGGGGCACCGTGACCGATCCACCTTGGGAGTCTTGGGGGCCTCTCAAAGTCCAGCAAGGGAAATTCCAGGACCACGGGCACGAAGCTTCATCTCTTCACCGCCTCCTGTGTCCACAGCTAGGCCGACTACGGGCCCTCAACCAGCAGGCAGGTCAATATGCACCATCTGGAGACAGGAGAATTCTAGTGGTAGGAAGGGAAGAGGAAGGAGGCCTCATGGCCACATTGGCGTTGGCAATGGGCCGCTAAGTTGCATCGGGCTGCGGGCTCTCGCGGCTGGTGTGCAGGTTCTTTTTGTGCCCCCCATCGGCTCGCCCTTACTTGTGGCCAACATCATACGACGTGTCGATTCCCTGACCGACATCAGCGGCTTGGAAACTGTACAAAGGCATCCATCGATGGAACAAACAAGACGGACTCGCGCCGCTCTAGCTGCTTGTGCTTGTCGACGGGCCGCTGCAGGTCGCAGGACGGCAGAAGTGGTGGGACATGGGCAAGCCAGAGCTCCTCTCCGAGTTCGCGGCCATGCCTCTAACCGCTCTGACACTGTTTCAAGGACCCTGGAAAGGCAACTCTGGAACCGGGAGTCTGGTGCAGTCGAGGGTTAGCGGTACTGGTGGGTTCCTTTGGAAGGCCATTCCTTACCCCTACTCCCGCATCCCCACACAAGGGGTTCCCGACAAGCTCAACCTCATCTGGGCATGACCGGCCTGCTGGAGCTGCCCACGGCAGAGAAGGACCGAGGCATGATGGAGCCGGGCCAGGCAGTGCCTTGTCACGGACTGTGCGTATCTGCCGAGGACAAAAGGCCCTCGAGTCCCAGGATGGGAAAGAAGACATGGAAGAGTGAGTCTTGAATACAACTCGACAGCAGCGAGACAAGACAAGACGAAACAACCACGGCGCTGGGCCATCCATGATCACACCAGCGCGGGCAGCTAGAGCGAAACAAGACTCGCATGCGATCAGCAAACGATTACGAGATAATATTGCATTAGATGGCACGGCGGACTCCCGCAACGTTGCGGACGTTATCACGCCCAGAGGCGTCCCATCACTCCGGTACCCACACCCAATCTTGTACGGCCGCTACGGCCCGCCAACATGGAGTCTTGTGGGGGACAGCAAGCACCGAATTCCAAGAATTCCAGGCAGGGCTGCACGACGGAGGAGGATCGTCGACCGATTGCGACCTCCCTGACCACCTGCTAAGGAAAGGCTGCACGGAGGCTAATGCCAGCGGTTTAGTTAGAGAGGCCATCCTTGCCAGACCGGTGTGTTAGCCGCGGTGTCCCATGGGAAATGCTCAAAAGACGATGAAGCGACGCCGTTTCCGCGAGACATGGACGCTACTTTGCTTGAAAAGGGATAACTGCTCGGTGTGCCTTTCCGTCCGTTTCCCTTAGGGGGTTGGTCCAAGGTGCTCGTGCGCTACCTATCGCCGGTGCCACAAGAGACAGGGGAACCATGCTCGAGCCACGGCTTGCCGACCCAGACTCTCGGGTTTTTGACCAGAGAGTCGGGAAACCTGTGGGCTATGCTGGACGCTGGACGCGCGGGATGACGGGAGGAGCGGGAAACGAGGGTCGGCCACGGCCACGGCCACCAGCTCGCTTTGCAGGCGCAGTAGGCCAGCCATCCATTGACTTGACTTGACTGTTCAGCCCTTAGACACTCTCCGTCCGACCCTCTGGGACCGACCTCTGCGTCCCACGTGCGGCATGCTTCCTCTAGAATCCATCCATCCCTCCACTAAGCAAAGCAGAGCTGAGCTGCACTGCTACAGCAGCATTTTCATTTGGATGTAACCGAGCTAAAGGGGGTCGACAGTCGGACCCGAACCGAAAGAGGATATCATCCAGAAGACGCTGACACGCTCGAGGCTGTTCTATTTTGACTAACTACATGTCTTTCTTTGTCCATGAATCCTTTTTCCTTCCCGTGGATGCATCTCAACCGTCATGACGCGTTTAAAATTGCCTTCCCACCAGACCCAAGACACGATCAAACAAGACCGGAGCAAACAAGAAAAAAGGACCGCAAGACGCCCATTGGAAATACTGTACAACATGACAGGTCAGCTCTCGACCCCGCTCACTCTGCGCCCACCATCGCTTCGCTGTCTTGTCCCCAATCTACTGCTACCTATGTGCTGTATGCAGGTCAACTTGAATTTCTTTTCATTTCCTGGTCGGTCCTCTTTCCCCTTTCCTCTGCAGCTTGAACTGTACTGTACCGTACTGCACTGCGTCTTCCTTCCCTGGGGCAAGGCGGAGGGAAAGGGGGGGGTTCATCAAATGGATGAGGCCCCCCAGTTGATAGGTCGGTTTGAGAGTTTGAGACATCTTCATCAGCCGCTCTCATGCATGATAAGCTCGAATAAGCAAGACACGCAAACAGCATGTCGGCGAAGCCCTGAGGCTGGCCAGCAACGGAACGAACCCCTGGAGGCCCAAAATTAAGGTGCTCTAAAGACATGGGTCGTGATCTCATACGACGGCGCGCGTTGGGATGGTTAGAACGTGGCGGCTGCGGCTGGAGTAGAGCACACGCTTTCACGCGCCCGAGCCCCGTCGCGGCCACCAACAGTCGCAGTCGCGTTGGAACTCGAGCCAACACCGCCGAGGCTCAGTTGAACTGGATGCTCAGTCGGTTGGGTTCGACGCGCTCACCAACACGTAAAGACGGGGTTCCTGCTCTTGACAGCCTCGAGGCGCTCCACGATGACCTTGCGTTGGTTGCCCATCTGACCCTCGGCCGCGGCATAGCCGAGGTCGCCCTCCAGGTCGTCAGTATAGGCCTCGTGAATGTCTCCATAGTACTGCTGCGCAATGGCGTTGCTGTTGCGCCGTGCAGCGGTATTGGCGAACGAGTACCTCCGCTGCTGCCGCGACGTCTGCTGACGTGCTGGCTCGTACATATTGAGCGCCCGTACAGGCCCTTGGTAACTGTTTCTAAACCCGCCTGCCTGGACGGTGGGACGCTCATTCAGCTCCCCGCTACGCTGCTGCTGCTGCTGCCCCGCAGGTCCCAGGAAGTTGGAATCGCTCGAAGGAACCTCATCAGGTGATTGGGCTGTCTCGCCTGTTGGAGAAGCAAGCTCGAACCGACCGGGATGAGGCATATCTGCTGGGGCACTGGCGAGTCCGAGGAGATCCTCAATGGGAGGGTTATTGGCTGGAGCCGAGCTCGCGATGTCGGCCTCGTCCATAGACTGGCGGACGTGGGGGTTGCGGCGGACTTCAGACGATGTAGCACGCATTGGGACCGCGACGGGGACGTCAACCAGGTCATCCCAGACGCAGACTCGTGCTCGGCGGGTGAGTTCGAGAGGGCCATGGTCAGGCGTCTTTAGCGTCTCAACGACATTCCACGCCTGACCCTTCATGACGGCGATCTGCTTGGCAAACATGCGCTCCTGGAAGTCAACATCCATCTGGAACACCCTCTTCAGAGCAAGAGTCGTTTGACTCCACCATGTGGTGGATGTGAGCAGAGGTAAAAAGTGATCCCGTGTCTTTTGGGAAAAGGGTCTACCGATGAGGTCGACAGGTAAGAAGAGCCAGCCAAAGGGGAAACTAACATTGAGGGTTAGCATATCTCATGATAACGAGGAATCAGCTTCAGAGTCTGTTCTTACCTTCTCCAAGCATCCGGGTGCTTCCAAGGCCACGAGAGCGAGTTATCGATAGCTCCGATGCTGATGGTGGGCTCATTCCCTGTGTATTGCCGGTTGGAGGCACTCATCGGTTTCTGTGTCTTGTAGGGGTATGATGCTCTCGTGGCACGAGGGGCCTGCTGGGAGAGATCAACAGGACGGGGGCCCTCTTCCTCAACGACTGGCTCCATGTTCAAGTGAATTGGATCTGAGGCTATAGAGGCCTTGCCAGCTTCCCAGTCGACCTTGATCATCCAATTGTCGAGGCCACGATCCGTGTTTCGCATGATGTAGTCGAGGATGACCAATTTTTCGAGCTCCTCGCGTAAGGATTCTTTAAGGTTTTCCGTCCAGATGAAGTTCTCAGGACCTAAGAGATGATTGTCCTGGCCCTGCTCGTCATCACTGGCGTACGCATCATCCGGCGAAGCATTCCCTGAGGGACGACAACTCTCAGTCCACCTCCTCCTCTTCTTGTTTTGTCCATCATTTGTCCGGAACCCTGACCAATACTGATCCGGCCAGGGATGTTCACGCAGGAATACATTTGCGTCCTTGAAGCCCTTGAGGAAGACCTGGAAGCTGCCGGGCTTTGCAGGAAGAGGCCTCTTCTTTCGATTGAACTTTCGTCGGTCCCAGAACGGGTAGTGAAAGGATTTGGAGGATAGCCAAACAACATCGGTATATGGGACGAGATGTGTTCTCAACTGGCAATCGAGGACATAAGCGGCGGCTTCACTGACATATGACAAGTTGGGGATAAGACTGGAGACGAGTCAGCAACGGTTGAAAGGAGGAGGCGAATGATATATACCAGGCTCGTCCAAAACAGCAAGGGAACAGGTTCCGATGAATCCACTTGTTCCATTTGGGGTTTCCTGCCGCGTAGGGCTCCTCATCTTTGGGCTTGAACACGCCTACAATCTTACCGTCTGGGTTCCGCGCGAAGTAACTACCTGAGCTACCCTGTGAGATCATACTCGGGTGAATCTCTTGCCGAATGGCAGTTCGGACGCTCTCGACGATAGTCTCGAATTCGGCCTTTGTCATAAAACCTTCTTGAAACTCGGCCATGCTCTCAGCAGTAACAGGGCGAACGCCTTCTGGAGGCTGGAAGACTGAGTAATGGATCTCAAGACGTTCCTCTTCGCCAGGTTGATTCCTGCCCTTGCGCTTGAAACGGGAGGCGATTTCGTCGGCCCAGCGCTCGAGCCGCGCATTGATAGCCTTGAGGTCGACACCGGAGCTGCTACCGGCACGGTGACGGAACTTGGGCCTTGAGGCTGAGACGAAGGACTTCGGGCTGGCCATGCCAGAGCGATGGCGCGGCTGGTTGACGGGGGCATATCGGGGCGCCGCGGCTGGCTGCAGCGAAGCGTATGATTGGGAGAGAGGATCATCCTCGGAGTCGGAGCTGAGGTCGTCGGCCTGGGCGAGGCGTTCGTAGCCCGTTGTCGCCGGACGGGATCGAGGCATGGCTGCGAAGGTCGCGGGAGCCAACGAGGAGAAGGAGGAGAGGATTCGACGTTGGTTTAGGGGCTTTGCAGGGCCATTCCTTATCGACGGAGGTAGAAACGCGGATTAGATGGCGGCGAGCAAATTCGTTCCGTTGTCCGATGGTGGCAGCGCGCGCTATCGCAGGATGAAAAGGGGCGGATTATTTTGATTCCTGGGACGGGGACGGAAGGATGGAAGAGGGTATGAGCAGGACTACAAGGGGATTTTAAAAAGGAGTAAGCCAAAAAGAGAAGCAGAGAAAGGTAAAGGGTGATAAGATTTAAAGGTGAAGAAGAGGAAGAAGGAAGCAACAGCAGCCAGTAGACGCGTTGTCGCTGTCACCAACCGAAGTGAAGCTCCTGAAATGACGACGGGACAGTGATGGTCTGAGTGTTGGTAGGTTGTTCACCAGTTGCAGGTTTGGGAGCTGGCACATGTTGTCATCCAATGGCGTCCTCCAGGCTCGCGTGGCCACCTCCTTCCTGTTTTCCAGCTTGTGACAGGGACGGAAACGGGAGGAGCAAGGACTCCGGTGGGTACGTACCCCTGAGCCGGAAGCGGAAAAAAACAAACAGTCATGAACGCTGCTTACAGATCGAGGCGAGTGTGTAATTAGGACTTGATCTGTTGGAATTTACGACTTGATAGTGAAATTTAATCTCGTGTGGTTATGCATCGAGAGTCGCTTCATTTACCTATGGTTTTGAGGATCATGCTATCCGCCAAGAAGGCCAAGGCAGACGATAGGAGATCAAGCTGTCTCCATGATGCGCTGTCTATTTTTTTTTTCAAGGTTGAAATGCATTGGTTATCGGCCCCGGAACTCGACACCCCCGAGGACAGGCTGAGACTCGTTTCCGCCGACACGGCGTAACGGCCGATTAGCGATTGGCACACTTTCAAGCCGCCCTGGACTCGCGAAGCAAAAAAAGAAGGATACCTGGCTTCGAGTTTAAATGGGTGCCTGCCTGCTTGGCTCCAAGCCATCATCATGTCTGCCTGCCACCGTGGTATAAGCCATTCTCGTTTCCCATCACAACCTCGATGACAGCTCACGGCTTTCCGGCTTTGTTGTTACTGCTTGGAATAAGCTCGCAGGCGGGCTGCCGCATCTGCCCTATCACAACCAGCAGACTCTATGCTGGGCCAGCGCCAATGGACCGGTCTCGACCCATTGACATCAGCGTGTTTGCTCCTCAAGGCGGCAGAAACCCCCAAGGTTTCCCTCGGGCGAGAAGAGCCACTTTGCTGGAACGGTTTTGGTTTGACTGCTGGAGGAATAAACGCGCTGAAGGATTCCAAGCCGACGCCACCACCTCGAGGCGGCCATGCTGAGACAGCCAACGAGCGATGCATCTCAGGTGCCCTGGGCGCTAAGAGTCCTCTGATCGACGGGTGAGGGTGTGGTGGAGGAATTGAGCCAAGTCACCTTGTGAGCCTCCTCGGCCGAGCTGTTGATGATGACGAGAACCTGCCAAGCCACGGTGACGGATATGGCTACAGAGTGTGAATATGGACTGTTTCTACTATCTCGTCGAGCCTCGAGGCAGTGTTACGTAGACGAAACTGTGCATCCTGCTGATGGGTAGCAATGCACACCAAAACACATGTTTTCTCGTTCCGCACCGTACCGGCAGCAGGCCAGGCTGCCCAGGTACAGAGGGCACCTGAGCACGTTTTGTAGGTTTCCCGACGTTGGCTGATACGTCATGACATGCGTTCGTCATGTTTCGTAAGCACCAGCTGGGAGATGATCGTCCGGTGATTCACCCCCGACGGCATCTGTCTGGGGTAGCACTTGACCAAGTCCTTTGGAGCAAGCTGGCTCTCCTTGAGACGACGCTACTGTACTGTCCTCTCGGGGCGTCCAATCCAAGGTCTACACACGGGCTGACAGGATTCCGTAACTTACTTACAGTGCTGAGTGTGCATGCTCTAGCAGCAACGGCCAGCACGCGGGGAAGAGCTGCCGTCAAGTTGAACTGACGGCTTGCCACATCCCTCCATCCCGTGCAAGACAGATGCTGCTGTCCAACTCCCGATCCGACTAATCAAGACAGAGTTCAGCCCCCGCAGATTTGGGCTGATGCTTGGGGTTGCACATCGCACACGTCGTGGAGCCATCCATCCTTTTCCTTTCTCCCAATCGACAAGTTCTGAAGCATTGCATAGCATTGCATTGCAGTTAATTTGGAACGACTGGGATTGTCGTCAATGGAAGGCTTCCAGGGTCCAGGAGAAGCATCCATGACAAGGCAGGGGGGTAGGAAAGTTAGGCGACCCAGACTCCAAAACATCCATGAGAGACACACAGAGCGAAAGGCAAAAAGACAAAGGGTCCCGAGCCAAGCAACAACCCCATTCCATCATATGACTGACATTTGACGCCCTGAGGATCTTGCTTCTTTTTTCCTTACGCTTCTTCGCTTCCAATTCGCCTGCTGACGGGACGGATGTCAATGCCGTACCGCACCCCCTCCTCCATCCCATCCACATCCCTTGGCCTCCTCTCCATCAATTCGTTCCCCCTTTTGTTTGTTTTACCCTGCAACTATTTATAATGTCGAGGGAGGCCCAACTTTTTTTTTCCTACTCTTGCCATTTTTCACGAGTTGCACAAAAACAAACGTACATGCCGCTGCCACGTCTCCCTGCATCAGACGACTCCATCTCTAGAGGTAGTCTGTTGTTCCTCGAGTGACCCAACAAACAATACAAAGAGACTCCTTATATAATACTCTCCTTGTCTTGTTTATTCCGTCTTGATCATCAATCACTACCTCTCGCTTCCACTCTGTGCCTTTCCCTCTCGCCTTGTCCGTATCTACATCCGCTCCGTATCCTACCTACAACTCGATCATCTTCTACCTCGCCAAGGAGCCAAGGCATAATGTCGGCGAGAGTCGCACCCGGCAGCTCCTCCTTTGCCGAACCACCCACCATTGTCTCTCCCGCTGCCGACCACGATGGCATGCGAGGCCGCAAGAGGGAGCGAAGCATGACCCGCGGCGGCAACGCCCGCTCAATCCGCTGTGCGCCCTCGGATGAGTCGAGTACCCTCCGAGGACGTTCTCGCCGCCGCGCAGTGTCCCCCTCTCTCGGCTACACATCACGGGCCTCATCCCCGAGGAGAGTTCTGTCGCCAACCAGGCGAAGACTTCTCCACGCCAGGCTCCGCCGCGAGCACTGTCCCTCCCGCGTTGCCTCCCCCATCGAGCAGCAGCGTCCCTTCCGGCGGCGACAACGGACACGGAGCCGAAGTCGGGGACCTCGGCTGGAGATGGAGCTCGAGGCGGCGGCCCGACAGGCCGATGTCCTGTCCGGTCTGCGGAACGAGGTCCGAGCCTCTTCTTCTGAGAAGGAAGAGGTCAAGACCGACGAATAAAGGCAACGCTGTGCCTGTCTACCCACCTATCAACCTACCAGTACATTCATCTCCACTCGTTCCAAATGAACGAAGATGGAAACCAGATCGATACCCACATCATATACCTTAATCTTTGATTGTACGATGACTGGATGCCACCTATTATTCTTCTCTGCCTGTTTCTCTCCCCCCTGATCAAAACGCACGGAGAGCTGGATATCTCACGTGGGGAGTTTCCTTTGTTCGGTAAAACGGATGGCATCTTTTTGGGAACCAATGGATAAGAGGGCGCTATGGGCTTTTGCAATTAAAGATTGTATCCTTGGGCAGCACGTTTTTTCTTTTCTTTTCTTTTGTACGATTACGATACGATATTCAAAGCAGCCGAGTTTGACTTGGGTCTAACCAGCAAATTGATAAACAATTGAAACTAACACGACTTGTATTTGTCCGTCAATACCTGTAGTGAAGCCGTTAGCACAAGGTTAACACTGATTGGTCGCTTTTGCTGACAAGGCCGGGGTGCTGAGTCGAGAACTGTCGAACCCGTCAGGCCCGCTATTTCCCGTAGTTGGAGCCTCGCCCATTGGCCATTGACAATTCCATATATTTTTTTTCGCCATGAGAGCGTCCATGGGCTGATAATGATGATCTTGAAGCTAGGCCCTGCTTGAGTTTTTTGCTTCTTCTTTTTGTCTGCGAGTCTTGTCGGTAAAAGGCTCTTAATCAGCCTCCTTTATAACGCTCTGCCGTGTTATCTCGTGCTTAATCAGGCTTCCCCCGCATCCATTTGTTGTGTCTCTCAATCCCTGCACCCCACGAACCGACCTCCCCCTCGCCGAATTTGCTTCTCTCTGCTCTGCTTGCAACTGACCCAAGCATGCTGGCATAAAGCAGACCCCTCTTCGACCCAATGCTTGAACGAACGGCTGCCGGCCTTGAAACGCGCAGCCTCCAGCGCGCCATAAGGCAGTCACACGCGCCCAATCGATCTCGCCAGCTGCGCACCGGCTTCTGGCAGCATGGCGCCTCCGCAATCGAGCTCGCCAGCGCCTTGCCCAGCTCGTCGCGAGCTGTCGATGTCGAGGCCGCGAGTTCAGATCTAGTCTCCCGTCAGCTGCAGCCGACATTGGTTGCTTCGGCCTTTATGCTCGACTTCCTCTATCCGACTTCGACCCTCCCGCTGCTTCGCCAGATATACCCCAAGCTTCCCAGTTCCCAAGCTGGGCAACGGACAGCTGTCGTGACACAGAGACGGCCGTTCTCTTCAGAGCCTTCCCCGCCCTCGGCCGAAGGAGAAGACGCAAGCACACAATCCGCATCGACCGCTGCCAGAAACAATGGGGACAGGTCGGAACTTGAGGAAATCCAGGAGCTTTTGGAGGCGGACGGGCACCGGTATCAGGATGTCTGGGATTTATACTGTGGAATGAACAACGACCAGCGACGCCCTGTCCGGGGGTTGGTAGTCGAATATCTCTCCAAATCTCACGGAGTCGTCGAGACAGGGAGAGCAGCTTCTGTCTTTCGCCAAATACCTTCAGAAGAATGGACCGAGTCACTCCTGACTGCAGGAATCATCTTGTTGCTTCGCGCTGGTGATATGCCGTCGGCTGTGGAGTACTTCAGAAAGGGGCTTCAAGAGACGGGATTCAGCAATGGCCTCGAGTATCTCATTGCAGACGCCATGAGCTCGCAAAAGTGGGCGGAAACCCTGCAAGTCTGGATCACGTACTGCGAGGAACAGCGCAAGAAGTCACCAGAGGCACCACTCAGCACCGAGCGGCTTCAGCAGCTCGAAACTCTTCCCAACCAAGGAGACCTCTACTTTGCTTTCCGTCAGTATCTTGTCACGGAAGAAGGCGCCGAATACTACAAGAAGATCCAGGGCGACGAGGTTTCTAACCTTGCTTTCCGCATCTTTCGGAGACACTTTGCGAGGATGGCGCTGTGGGAGCCCTGCCGTCCAGAGCAAGCTGCCATCATCCTCGAGACCCTAAATGATGCCGATCTATACAACGACTACTTTGTTCGCATGTTTGACCGCTGGTACGAGAAACAAGAGACTCGCACCACCATCCAAAAGCTTCCTGTTCTCTACCAGAAGTTCCGGGAGCTCCCTGGTGCAGTACCCGCCATGCCTGTCTTCCGTGGCATGTTCAAGGTCAACTTTCCCAAGAACACACCCAGACTTGAAGAGCTGCGCCAGGACTGGATGAGAACCAAGGGTGGCCTGAACAAATGGGGCTACGAGAAATTCATGAAGCTGTACGCTTCACAGGGTGACGTTCAAAAGACACGAGACTTATGGAACCAGTACGCTGAAGAGTTCCCCGAAATGCTCAAAACCCCGCGCGGCTTTAGAAGCCCCCTGAATGCTTGTTCCCAAGCTGGGGATGTCCAGGGCGCCTGGGCTGAGCTTGAGAAGATGACGAACGAGTACGGGGTGAGGCCGGATATCGACAGTTGGAACACCATGCTCAAAGCTTACATGCGAGTGAGCGACTACGATGGCGTTATGAAATGCTTCGATGAGATCTCGCAGCACCACCAGCCGGATTCCTTCACCTATGCCCATGTCATGGCAATGAGTGCCAAGAAGGGAGACCTAGACACGACCCTGGAATTCCTCAGCCGGTCTCAGAAGATCGGAATGCCCATCAGCAAGGAGATGGCCCTGGCCCTGGTGGTAGCATATTGCCAAAACAACCTCCTCTCCGAGGCAGAGAGCCTGTGTATCGAGCTGACCGAGCGCAAACTTACCCACTCGGCCATCTGGAACCAGCTCATCAACTTCTACGGTGTCGAGGGCAAGATCGACAAGGTCTACGACCTGCTCCGGTTTATGCGAGAGTTTAACGTGGAATGGGACGACGAGACTTATGGGTTCCTTCTTCAGGCTCTCGTCAAGGTCAACCAGATCCATCCCGCCTACTCGCTCTTGAAGCGGGCCGATGAGGAGCAACTCTTCCTCGTCACGCCAGAGCATTTCGCCATCGTCATGGCGGGAGCCGCGCGCGTTGGCGAGTATGAACTAGTCGAGAAAATCCATGCTCGTCTTCAAAAGTCGGAGATGCCCGTCACCTTTGGCGCTCTCGTTGCGCTCGTCAGCGCGGCTGCCAAGCGGAAGCCTGGAGAACAACGGACTAAAAATCTGGCAAATGAATTTGTCGAACACTTCCGCAAGTCTGTGGAAGCATCCAAGACTGCCGGCCGCCATGCAACTGTTGCCGGTGGCAACGATGATGCGGGCAACATTGCTCGGCTGAGAGAGGAGAGCCAGCATGTTGGAAGAGCTGTTGCGCTTCTTGTGGAGCTCCGTGAACTTGGTTCCGCTGAAGAACTCATGAGCCTGTTTGCCCAAGTGTTCCCAGAGTACCGGAGCCAGGAGCAGTTCCCCCCTACTGTGGTGTCGGCCCTGATGCTTGCGCACTACAGGGAAGAAAAGTATGACGAGGTCCTGGACCTCTGGGACAAGGCCTGGGAGCGCATCCTTGAATCCAGCAAGAAGCCCTCGGGTGAGGGAGTCTTTGCAGGCAGCGAGTATGACCTCGCTCGCATTTTGAATGTCGTCCTGCGGGTGTACAAGGAGAAGGAGGACGCTCAGGGGCTCTCAGATAGCATCGACAAGGTGGTGGGTGCAGGCTTCAAGCTCACAAGGGCCATCTGGGCGTTGGCTATCCGCAACCTGGCCGAGCTGGGCAGATGGGAGCGGGCAATGTACTGGTGTGAGACTATGCTCATGCCAGGCTGGACAGGATGGAACCCGCAGCGATCCAACAAGGAGAAGCGTCACCTCCAGAACACGCGTATCCTCAAGGCGCCCAAGAACGTTGTTTACCGCCTGCAGCAGGATTGGCTTGAGAAACGCAAGATGGCTGCGTGGTCCGAGGACATCTCGCGCCAGGTCTCCAGCGTCGAGGAAAAGTACCCCCGTCTGCATCACGCGTTTACCACCTCTGAGATTGAGAGCATGCCTACCACATATGTGATCAACGGCAAGGAGGTGTCTGCCCGTGACCTCGACAAGGTCCTGCAGAGCATGTCCTACCATGAGCTGATGAAGGTCAAGGAGGCCCTCCTTAAGGAACTAGCCAAGGAGAAGAAGCGGGAGCAGGGCCTCGGCATCAAGCACGACCCCAAGAGCCCCGCGGACCTGCAGGAGTGGAAGAGTATGCTGCACAACAAGGTCCGACGGTACGCAGCCATGTGGGCCAAGCGCCGTAGGGAGCAGGCCATGCAGGAGCTGGGCGCAGATGAAGTGGGTGAGGCCAAGATCGAGGCCAAGGACCTTAAGCCAGAGGCTCCAGACCAGCAGGCCGCCCGCGAGCGGTTCAGCTACTGGAACGACTTCTGGGACCGGTACGATCAGCGCCCTCACGGTGGCATTCGCCGGAAGAAGACCTACTCGAAAAAGAACCACCACGGCGCCAACACGCGCGGAAAGATGGACAGGACCAAGCCTCCTCCCCTTATCCGGGAGATGGTCTAGTAAATATGGGGAGAAGACTAACCAAAGCCTCGAGGAGAGAAAAATGATGCAAGTTGCATCAGTGTACGAAAAGTCAGAGTTATGAAGGCATGATAAGAGGGGGTAAATGGCATGGATAAATGAAAAGAACCTGTATGTAGATATGTATAACTCTCCTGAGCCTTTGTTGTTGTTGATTCGTGTACAATATACTTGTCTATTGAAACATTCACTACCCAAGTACCGAGATCATGGTTGTGAGATATTTCATTGTTGTCAAACTAAACTACCTAACTAACTATGTACCTATCTAAATGACCTGCCTTCCATGGTATCGAGCTACTCCAAACGCCTCGAAAGCAAGCAAATTGATGACCCAATCCCAGTTCCCATTCCATTGTTGGTTCAAATCCAGCCAGAGAAACGCCATCCAAAGGGCAAAAGCCCTGCAGGGTCTATATCCGAGACTCCCAAAATGTAGCAATTAGGGTTCTCTGAGTTGAGAGGAGTGTATGTACAATGCAGCATCTTGCAAGTATTCATAGAATGGATGCCACATATGCGTTGGATTTAGAGTGACGCATCTTCGTCATGGCCAGATGTGTCAGGAAGAGGCGGTGGTTTCATGCCGAGGGAGCGGAGGCGCTGGGATAGCAAGCCCTCAGCACCAGCGCGTGTGCCTGGGCCGTTGTTGAGAGCAAAAGCGTTGCCGCCATAACCTGGCTCGCCCTTGTTCAACTTTTCATAGAGCGTAGGACCCCAAGGCGCCGCGCTTGTCGAGTCTTTGGTCGATGGTCGACTTGCCTGGGAAGAACCAGGAGAGCGTAACCCCATCGTGAGAGCAGCAGTAGTGTTGGTGGCGTCACTCACATCGCTTCCCACGCGGTCGCGTGCAGGGAGACGGAAGGGGATAGGGTCAATTGGTACCGTATTGGTAGCTGCAAAACCTCCAGATGAAGAGCCGGGCCCCTGATACATGCCTTCCATGGCGTCAAATGCCTGAGAGGATGGACCCGGGAAGAAGCTGACGCTGCGTCTGCGCAAAGCCTTGTCAGCAACCAGCATGGCAGCAGGCCCAGACTGGGCCGGCGTCGGTGGATGCATAACTCGGATGGGCTTGTATGGAGTGAAGCGAGGTTCTGGCCAGGTTGTCTCGTTCCTCAGTTTCTCCTTGCCATCAGGGACGCGATTTGCAAAGACAATCCGGATGCTCTTATATAGGTAGTACCGTCCCTTGGCAGGGCAGCAGATGTGCAGATGAGCGAGATATCTCAAAATGGGCCGGTCTGACGAGTCTGCTTCAGACGTGACGGGGACATTCTCGATGATCGGTCCAGCTGAATAGCTGCGTTGCCGCACAAACGTTTTGGTGCCTGGCTCCATGCCTGCCAGATCGTAAGGGATCAGGAAAAGCTTGACAGCCGTCTTGTTCGGGTTCTTGATTATGATTTGGATTTGCCCCTTTTCGGGAATCCTGTAGCTTCCTCCGGGAGGAGCTTTCGGAGACCCAGACCTGCGCTTGGTTCTAGAGTTGCGGCGTGACTCTTGTTCGGCCCCCGGAGTGGCAATGCTGATGTCCATCTCGTCCTCCAAAGGCTTCCTATCAGCATATCGGCTCTGGGCCTTTTTCTTGGCCCGGTGTTCCTCATCCGGGTTGGGAAGCCCATTTTCGAGATCGATTTGACCAACATATGGGCTCGGGCCGTCTTCAGAGCTCGAGCGGCCATGCGAGGTGCTGCCGTAACTGTAGTACACTGCGGGGAACGCAAGACTAACATGTGGTGGGCACTTGAGGCTTGACTTGCATTTTCCTCGGCCCAACACGCCAATTTGAGCAACAAAGTCCAACGGCTTGGAGGGAGTGGTCGACATGCGGCCACGGAGAATGCTCTCTTCATATGAACCGACCATGGACGCATGATGAAGCGGCGAAGAGTCCGCCACAAACGAAGATCGACGTGGCCTGAGAAAAGCAGGCGTTGGTGGCGAAGTGCCGGACTGCATGAAGCTTGGGGTCGAGGTCAATGACCTCCGGGGCTGATGTGCTTGGTACGGGAAAGCCTCCCTTCGGTATGAAGGCACGCGAGGCAGAGAGTATCCCGGAGACGGCGACATGAAGGGGGATGTAGTAGCCGAGTTTGGCATATAACGCCTCGCGCTGTTTCGACCAGAAGAGAAACCGAAGCCGTCCAGCGGCATGGGAATATCTAACTCGTCATAACTGTGCGATTGGACCAGAGGGCTCGTGGGCGGCTTATATACGAAACTTGACGAGAGAGATGACGAGAGAGGCGAGGTGCCAGATTGAAAACTGTCCACGCTCCCAGGAAATGGAACTCCCTTGTCATGCTGAAAGGGCGTGAAATGCCTGGGAGGTGACGTAGCGATCCACGAGGCCTCTGCCGGGGCATCATGACGGTCGATATGGGCTCTGCCGACGGGAGCGGTATGGTCTTTGGTTACTGATTGTTCCTCTGTAAAGTTTCCGCTGTGCAAAGCCGACCTCGGCCGCTCAATGCTGAGGCCATCGCGCAATCTGTTGTCGTCTGATTCGGACTGGCTGTCGGTCTTATCGGGGGTAATTCGAACGGGTGGAAGGAGGGTTGAGGATTCGGTTGGAGTTTGAGGGCGCTTCGTGGGAGATGTGTGGTGCTGGAGGATCGACTCAAGCTGGAGAGCTTTGGTTAGCAGACAGAGCAAGATATAGGGTGATCATGACATACATGTCGGTTTGGGATCCAAGTTGGAGACTGAGCCCTCTTGAGTCTCTCAATCAGAGCAGCTCGATCCGAGATCGCAGCTTCACCATTCTCACTTCTTTTGGGAGTGCCAGGCCGAGGCGGACTGTCGGGAATGGGCCCTTCGCATAGCTCAGTGCGGATGCTCTCCTCTGAAAGACGCCTCAGGTTCTGAGTAGGGACGTCGATTGGAGCGGGCTCGACAGGTTCATGGTGGTCTAAATCAGCCTGAAATATGGGCATGATGGTGGTGTCGAGTGGCTGGAACAGCAACCACGCTGGAGTTGGCAGTATTTCGTCATGAATTACAAGGGCGAGGGAGCTGGGAGGTGGTGGTCAAGGCGACAAGCTTCAATGCAGGGAGGAGAGATCTCGCGACAGGTGACAAAACTGAAGTTTGAGGCTGGATCCGAGGGTGAGGCTGAAGGTGCAAGAGTCTGATAATTAAATGAGTCGAGCGAGGTGGATATCACGTATCATGCCATGTGAGCCTTGTCCTGCGTCGAAGCTGTCAGGGCGCAGCGTGGGTCGAGATTCAGGTTCGGGATGGGGATCTCAAAGATGGGGAATCTGGGATCGTGGGACGTCATCCACCGATGGCCATATGACGACGATGACGATGGAGTGAGTCTATGCGAGTCCCGTCTTCCCCGGGAAGGCGTACGGAGAGAGAAAAGAAGAAGAAGGGATCTTGACGGCGGGGGGAATGAACTGTAAAAAAAAAATAGGTTGTTGGGGTTTGATGTGTAAGTCAGCGACCTGAGGCAAGAGAGGTTGAGCTGGACTGGACTGGGACGGAAAGAAAGAGGCGCCGGCTGCAGGGTCCAGGATAGGCTTGATGGGATGGATGGATGGATGGGACTTGTTATGATACGACACCGATCATCGCGGGAGCCAGCAGCCAGCCAGCAGCCAGCCAGCAGCAGCCCCAGCGCCGATGGCGGTGAAAGCGCGCCCACTGTGAATCATCCCCTAGAGCTAGACCAATACAGAGCCAACGCTAACTGTAGAGCTCCCGGTTTTACTGACACTTCCATCCATGTTAGCACCTAGCTCGGGGTGGAGACGGCAAGACAAAGAGACGGGATCCAGTCGTCCGAGCGAGCCCAGCGTGTTGTCATGTTCCTCCAAGACCGGAATCAGGACAGAAATCACTCTCTTTCCCGAGGCCTTTTTGTCCATTTCTGGCCATCTGGGGCGGGTGATCGTCACTCTTCAAGTACCTATCAAGTAATAGCAGAGTTTGTCAGTCTGCGTGGCTCCTGTTTCTCTGGTGGAGATGAGATGCTCCGACGACGTTTCTGGTTTGGTTTCTGATGAAATCCTGCACGCGGCCGCTTAGAATGGACCTCTCCTGTCCCCTCTGCTGCTCACAAGACACTGAAGAAAAGAGACTTTCCAGGCGGGGGCCGCTAAATTACAGTGCTCACATTCACTCTGGGTCCCTGTTGTTTGAGCTGCCGTCTAGCGCGGCTTGAGCCATGAGTACAGCAAACGTGAATGGAATAATGGGCGCTGATGCATAATTGACGTGTTAGCCGGCTTCATCAGGAATACGACATCTGCCCTTGTGACTCAAACATTCTTTCTCTCTCTCCTGCCCTTGCACTCTCCCCTTTCACAAGGTACAGAGACTAATCCGAGGCTGGGCACAGAAATCACCTTGATGTGTTGGTACCTTGTCGTCCATTCATCCGCAGATTCCCGTCTGCTCTCTCTGTCTGTGTGACCTGGCCATGCATCCATCCCAATCCCGCAACTCTCCTGCAAACCAAACTGCCAGCCAGCTCCTTCAGTTAGCCCACTTCTGAGCGGCAAATAGCCGTCTGCAACCTCCCTCGCCGCCGCACTTGTTCTCGGCCTGGTCCAAAATGCAACAAACACCCTATCCCGATGTTTGCCATGCGTCAGACTGGTTTGCCCTGTGAAAAAAAAAGAATCCGTCATGCATCCCCTTACATGACGAATCGCGGGTCGGGTTACGGAGCACATACGGAGTAGCTCCGTCCGAAACCTCCGAGACCGCCCCATGAGGTACCCGTAGACCCGCCGTCCCGGTCTGCGATGCATGAGCCCCACTTTCTTCACCTTGGTCCACCGAGAAAAACTGTGGGGACAGAATTCTCATCGACGACACTTCTCACAGAGATTCACATCTCATCAGCCTGTCGCCTCGAATCATGGCTGCCAAACGCCAGAACGATGCCGAGCCTGCAGCTCCAGAGGCCAAGAAGCCCAAGCACGGCTTCAGAGTCGGCCCTGAAAATCTTCCCGATGGTCCCTGGCGGCGAAAAGGTTTGTCTCCCTGTTTCAGAATTTTCATCACATGCTCACACTCGGCGCCTACAGTCACCAAGGTCAAGAAGGAATTGATTCACAAAGCCAAGGTCAAGAAGGCCTACGCGAAAATCAAGGCTCGTGAACAGCAGGCTGCTCAGGAATCGGCCAAAAAGCCTGAGCCTCTCCCCATTCAGGCCCCAGCAGAGGATGTCGAGGGGGATGCTGGCAAGCAGCCGGAGGACGATGCCAACGCTGGCGAGGAGAAGAAGTCAGAGGAAGAAGGCGAGCAGATGCACCCTACGCGACATCTCATGCTAGTAGATGAGGCCAAAGCCCAGACCAACGCTATCGGCGAGGAAACAAGTGATGGCAATAGACGACGCACGCGGCGGCCTGGATATTACGACAAGCAACTCCAGAAGGCAGAGGAGCGACGTAAGGAGGCCGAGGAGAGACAGCGGGAATTCCAGCGCAGACGCGAAGAGCGGGAGCAAAAGATTGCCCAGCGGGAGCGGTTCAAGAAGGCCATGGCCAAGACCAGGGATCGCGACGGCAAGAAGAAGCTTGGAAGGGAGAGCAGCATTCTCCTCGACAAAGTCCGGAGGATGGTTGCTGAGAAGTGAAGATGCCAGAAGCTTTCGAGTTGGATCCGGGAATGAGTTGTGGTACTCTTCGTTATTGCAAGTTCTGCATGGCATCACTGATGTGGGCGTTTACAAGGTTAGATAATTTATGCCAATGGCTTAGATAAAAGTTGACTGATACCAATTCTCCGCCTTTGATCTCTTTGCCCCGAGATGTCTAGTTGGACATGTCGCGTGTGATAGTCTTGCATAACCTGATGCTCGGGCTCCTGCTTGTTCAAAGGCTTCATTACCACAATCGCGCCAACCTTGGAAATTCTGATCATGGCTGGTTTGAGATGAGTATCTTCATTGTTTAGAGCGAATTGTATTGGAATTTCGTGCTCGAAGGAGTGACTTCATCCGAAAAAGCTGAGTTGTCATGGACCTCGCGAAGCAGCTCACTCGCCTAAGGACTCTGCATCACTATACTTGAGGCCAGATGCCAACGCGAAGTCCAAAGTAATGGCCTTGGGCCACAACTAGAGTATTGAGGCAAGTTAGGATGAGATTTAACCTTGCTCGCGCTTCACAGCCATCGTATTCCTGCTACCAGGCGCTTCATGCTGTGCCATCATTCTGTGTTACGCACCTTCGATGAAGCAGAGGCCAGCAATTATGTACACGTCATGGCCAACACACATGTTTTGGAGCGATTATCAACTCGAGATGAGGATATAATATGATACGTAACCCCGTATGAAGCGGTCTACCTTATCCTGGACTCTGGTTCGTCAATATCTTGTTGACGTTGGTTGAAGACTTCGTGTCGCCCACTTCGAGTGACACTTTTCTAAACCTGTTTGGGATCGTAGTCTGGAGACAAGAATACTACATGAGCTGAACACTATTCAATCTGAAAGAAGTTGTCTGATGTCACTCGTATGCGCTACAGCGGGAACATTTCGTTGCGCTGTTGAAAATGATATCCCATCATGATGAGTACAAGTGGGCACTCCTCTGCCAGGTTGACAAATTGCGAACCAATGGCAACAATTACAAATATCCGGAGTGGATGGGTTACAGAGATTTTTTGTTAATAATTGTGCTACTGAGGCTCACCGTGTTTGAGGTAGAGGGCGGATGTTGTGAACTCGACCGTCTGTTGGTTCTTACTTGAAGCGCATGCTGCATGAGTAGTTCCAGAGCATCTCACGGGTACCTGTCTCGGAAAGATTGACAGATGCAGTAATGCCCGTCAACGGGTTTATACGGGGGAGCCACCGGAGCCACATGGCGAGCTGTCGGTGGAGGAGATGGGTTTACGAGATACTTAAGAGAGGGAACTATGCATACGGCACGGCAGGTATCGACACATCTGTGCCGCGTGGGAAATGCCCTCGGCAGCAGGAAGGGGAAAATTGGCTGTAATAGGTAGTGAATGACATGGCGAGAGGGATATTATTGATAAAGGATGGGCAACTTGAAACAGGTTGGAGTTGAGTTTCAAGATATGCCTCGTCGGACCTGGAAGTGGTCATGACGATGGTGATCAGACGTCGAATCACATCACATCAAGAGTGACTGTTCTTGTTAAGCAAGATTCACGGCAATCAAAGTCGATCGATGCCAAGAGGATTATCCGACGGGCAAGGCTGAATACCTACAACAGTATCAGTCTCGGGGTACACGTAACTTTGTGTCGTGGTAGCATTACGGGGAAATTGGATTTCCAGGGACGTGGTCGTGACAGGCTCCAGTCAGTGTCAGTTTGGACCCATGCTCTCGAAACCGATCCATGCATGACCTAGCGGCCCTGCGCGAGCCCAGGCCCCGGGCCATACCCCTTTGGGCCATGTCGCTAGGCCCCTTTCTCGCGCCTGCATCGCATGGATGGTCCAGGGTTCGTGGGGACGACGAGAAACGTGGTTTCATGATGCCGACCAGCGCCACTGTCAGGGGATCAATCAGTTAAATCAAGGGGAGGGACGAAAATAGATTCATCGGAATGATAGAGGCGAAGAGAAGAAACGAACGATGAACCTGACATCCTGGGTTGCGGTCAAGGGGTGCAAGAGTCAGTTATGGACTCTTGATTTCAAAGCTGCAAGCCGTCTCTCGTCTTGCCCTATCAACGTTGGCCGTTTTGCGTTTCATCAATGCCTTGGCCAAGAGCAGAAATCACTCTGTCTGAAACAGCCGAGCATGAAATAATTACACGGGCCGGCAGGTATCTCCTTCTCTCACCGTGGTTCATGCTCTACTCTGTCGTCTCTCTCAACACCCGACCTCAGCTTCAACACCTTCTGGTTTCGTGTCAAGCGGCGTGGTCGATGGCAAGACGACAGAGTTCAGCTGACGGCCCCTTGCTGACGGAGAACAGGGTCGGCCGCTCGCAGGATGGTTCTGTGGTATCTGTATTATCAAGCAGGCTCCCGTGAGCACTTATACTCCGCTTGTACAATCAAGGGCGCAAGTGGACGTAGGTTTTCACATCCCGCCACAGCCCCAGCTCAATACAAGGCTTCTTCATTCCTCCGCATACAACCCGTCAATGGATGTCTCGGCAGCCCTCCTCTGGGCTAACCGAGTTCCAGCTCCCGTCCCTTCACACCCTCTCGGGGCACTTCAGGGTCTTGGTTCTGGTCGGTCTGCAATCCATATTGTCCGATATTCCCCATCCTCCAGTCGTCGCCATCGCAATGTCTTGTAGCAGTCGTATGCAGAAACGCCCCTGAGCGGGTCTGTCTCATCGGATCGACAAGCCCAAGGAGCTTGATCCCCATGATGCCCAGGTCGAGCGCCGCCCGCCACAAGCGCGCCTCTTGCTCTGTGACCTTGCCGTGAGCATCCAGAGGCGGTGCGTGTGCCTGCGTGTGTGCGTGTGTGCGTCTGCTTGTGCGCCCCCAGCTGGCTTGGCTGCCCCTTGGACACTGCGCAGAGGCGGCAACGCACTAGGCAAGGCGTCTGCAGGTGGGTTTTTATTTAGCCTCGAGACCGGCTTTGATGACGGCGAGGGGAGGGAGATTGGCTTTAATTATAGCACTCGTCTACTCGGGGACGACTAACCATGGGGCGATCATTTTGCTTCTTCTGACCGAGACCTCACCAGCGTCTGTATAGGGACATGTATGTATTGTCCATCTGGTCGTGAAAAAAGAGTCAATATTTACATACAATACATGCCCTGCAAGCAATCATCACAGCACCCCTTATGCCGATCCCCGGGGCATGCTCCAGCCCACACGCACAAAATCTGATGCCGTGGTACCGCACACTTTCATGGATGGCCAAGGTCGTAACCCTTGGATATGCCCTGACGCAGAACCCTTCCTTGCGAGCTTCTGCTACGTGGATCAACCTCATTCCAATCGACGAGGCTCCCTGCCGTGGAAACCGTGAACCGTAGCATGCACGACAATCTGACAATGTGCCTGGATGGGTTGACAAATACGCAACAGACCCAACAAGTCGGTTTCCACGGCTCCTGGTGCTGCTGGTTCAGCCTCCTCCTCCTCCTGTATACGTATGGATATTGCGCGGCGTGTACATACTACTGAGCTTTACCCCTGGTCTGCCACAGCCCCTGCTCCTCTAGAAGCCCTGGCACGGCGTTTCTATAGGTTGTTGGATGGTATCCGTGCCTCGTCAGACTAGAGGCGGGAGACTGAGGTGATCCATCCATAAGCCCCCCTCCCCAACTTCCTTCTCAACCTGACCCAACCCGGGGCTGGAACGGAGGGCTAGCCGTTTAGCGTGTTGGTCCCCTTGAAAGCTGGAACCCTCCCACTGTGTTCCAGGCTTAGTGGGTGATCCCCTCCCCCTAGACCGCTGGGCGTCCTCACCAAACCCTCCACTAAATCCTCTTCATCCTCCCAGGGCCTCCCCTCCGTGAAGTGGCTTGCTGTTCATCCCATCCCCATTTGGATCCCACGTCTCCATTCCCACCTATCCATTCATTCCTCCCGTCTCGACACCCGCCGTCTTCCTTCGTGAACCAGACACAATCCGGATCGGATCCTCTCTTTTTCTGTGTCTGGCCCTGGGTCCTCTGGGTTCTAGTTCTTCTTCCATCATCCATCGCATCTTCTTTTTGCCATCCATCCACACCCATCAAGAGGTGCCGTCACTGTCAGTCTCGCCCCGTCCCGCATCGACATTGTCAACCGAGCGTCGAGGTTTCATCGCTCAGCGCCTTTCGTCCTCGCCCATCGCTCCCAGGCCTCGCTCGCTTGCATCCGTTTGCCTCCAGCTCTCAGAGCTCAACTCGCAGCTTCAAATCAACTGAGGCCCCTCTTGCCAATCCCATCGTTGGACCACCCTGGCCCTATTCCACGGACCAAGGACCTCCTGGACCCTCGTCCTCATCAAACCCAACCCTCCACACGCCCCCTTGTCTGGTCTGGTCCGCCTTTGCTGGCTTGTCCTGACTTTGGCCGGGCTGTCCTCTGCTGCTTCCTGACCTCAGCTCAGGTCCCTCCTCCAGTTCCAATCAGTCTTTCTTCATAGCAGCCCGAGGCACGACCCTGCGCCGTCGTTGCTTGATCGACTCCAACATCGACCGACTGTCCCGACGACCCTTTCCTCGCGCCGAGTCCTGGCCACCACTCCCCTCTCCGATCGTTGATCCGATCTCTCCGTTCATCCACTCGAACTCGTCCATGACGCCTGCTCTCTAGCCGCGTCGTGTCGCTTGCAACCTTGGGCCGCAGCCTTCACCTTCATGAAAGCCGTCGACGCCGTCAGCACCACGCCTTGCTCGCTCCACTCTCCGCCCCGAGGTCGACTTCCGCTCTTTGGTTGATACAGACCGCCCACCATGGCCGGCATCGTTGAAGATTACCTCGACGGTCCCATGGACAATGATACCGACGATGTATTTCCCTGCAAAGGCTGCGGAGAAGTATGATATTTCTACGACTTTATCCGGTCTACGAGCTGTTACTGATTGGGGCTATTCTAGATCCTCGAGGAAGGCAAAGCGTTTGAATTAGGTATGTGAAAGTTTTCAACATTGACGATACCCCTCGTTATGTCTTCCGCAGCCCGATGCCACCGTAAGAAGGCTCAGAGTGGGAGCTGTCGGTTATCGCCGTCTCATTGCACTATATGCTGACCGTCTTGACAGCTGGCAACCGATGGCACCTGGACTGCTTCCGGTGCAACACCTGTGGTACCCTCCTAGACTCCGATGCGAACCTCCTCCTTCTCGGCGATGGGTCTCTCATCTGCAATAACTGCACATACAGCTGCAGCGCCTGCGGGAACAAGATCGAAGACCTAGCTATCCTTACTGGGGAACAAGCATTTTGCGCAACTTGCTTCCGCTGCCGCAACTGCAAACGCAAGATTGAGAACCTTCGATATGCCCGAACCTCACAAGGCATTTTCTGCATGGGCTGCCATGAGACGTTGATGGCCAGGCGTAGGAAGAAATCAAAGGCGGCCGCCGCTGCAAAAGCAAGAGAAAAAGAGCACTCGCCGATGATCACCGAGAAGTCGTTGCCCGCTCTGCCAGCCAACGCCATCCCCCCTAATGCGTTTTCCAACGACCGTGTCGACCCCGACTCAGACACTGCCACCGAACTATCACCTCGGCCTCGGACAGGCCACGGTCGGAACGAGTCGTCGTCTCGAAGCAGCTCCCGACCAGCCCGCTCTCCGGAGCGCAAGGGCGGTGATGGCTTGAGCCTACCTGCCACCACCTACCGAAACAATCGCAATTCGACCATGATGTCACGGACCGACACTGGTGCAGGTGACCCTGACAGCTTCCTTATTTCAGTAGCCCTCGATCCTAGTCCCCATCCGACTCCGCGGTCGACGTCCGAGAATCTTTCTGATGTGGGCAAGACCAAGGAAAAGGACTATTTCAGTGCGCCCAAGACGGCTACATCTGAGAAGCGAAGTGACTCGCACAACACGACCCCTCACATTGCCTTCCAAGAGAAGGGCCGCCAGCCTTCTTCGTCAGAGTATGAAACCCCTCCCAAGTTGCCAGCCCGGAAGCTCTCCAAGTCTTCGAGAACCGACTCGAGTAGACGCTCGCCGGCAATTGAGGACAGGCCTCAGAAGGCAGCCAGCCGCCGTCCGCCCACCAACGAGGACTTCAAGCTCCAAGAGGCTCCCAAGAGCAAGAAGTTAGTATCAAGGAGCAGCTCACAGTCTTCGAGCGTCCCCGCGGAGACCACTAGCTCTGCCAGGACAAGCAATGGAACGCGGAAGGAGAGCGGCTATGGCGGTGTGGCTCATTCCGAAAGCACGGTTACAACACCCGCCTCGCGGTCATCACAAGAATCGAGACGGCTGGATGAGGATGAGCTTCGTGCTTCGATGGACTCATCATCCAGAACATCTTCTCGACCAGAGAACGCCAAGTCTATTGCACGAAAAGAGGTCCCTGCTACTGGCGCCAGAAACGGTAAGAGACAGTCTGGTCATGGAAACACCGAAGGATTGCTAACAACAGCACCAGTCAACGGAAATACCAGGCAGCCCACTCGGCAAGAAACAGAAGATGCTACGCCCACTCGACAGAACCCCCCTCGAACCTCATCGGTTGAGCAGAAGAAGACGGATACCTACATGCAGCCACGGTCAGCTCCCGCTCCTCCCACTCAAATCCACACCCAGGTGCACCCAGGTGGCAAGGAGGCGGCTGGTACCAAGGACGATGGCACATCCCCCAAGCACTCGCCCAAGCTGCCTAGATGGAGCAGCGGGGGTGACTTTAGTATGGACGAGGACATGGCCCGTATCCTTGGCACTGACGAAGGCTCGACGTCTATCCTTCGTCGTGTGTCCAACGCTGTGAGACATGGCCGCACTAACAGTGTGGAATCACCCATTGGAAACCCTTCAAGGACTGGCCACACACGAAGCATCAGCGAGACGACTCGCGCAACTGGCTCTCCTCGCTGGCCCAGGACACCAGTTGCCGAGGATTACGGTCACGCCCACGAAATTAGCAGCCCAATGTCGCTGGCATCTGGCGACGATCCTGCGTTCCTCAAGCGACAGCTCCGAAATTCGGAGCAGCGAGTAGCAGAGCTCGAGAGGCAGTTCATGACGGAGAAGGACCTCAAGAGCCTCAACAAGAAGCTGGTGGAGAAGCGAAAGACGGTGTCTGTTCTCGATACCCAAACCGAGATTATGATTCGACAGCTGGAGGTCCTGGCCGGATACGTTGAGCGAGCCAAGGAAACCAAGACGCCTGTAGACCCGCGGGATCTCGAGGACTCGGCGATCAAGGAATTTGTGCAGAAGCTTGACAAGGTCAAGATGAGCATGTCTGCGGCGATTGAGCAGCTCCACGAGGAACGAGACCAACTCCTCGAGGAGAAGAACCAGGCGATTGCTGATCGAGACCGTGCTCTCCTCGAGTTTGAGCAGCTGTCGTCCAAGAACGCACAGCTCGCAGACATGAACAACGACTTGACACACCAGATTCAGGAACGTTTCAAGTCGCAGATTGGAGGGGATATCAAGTCCCCTGGCGGCCTCGGAATCTATGGCCCGGGCAAGGGACCTAACAGCTCCTCCCTCAACCTGGATTCCGCCAGCCTGTCAACAGGCGCCACTCTTGTCCCCGCCGACGAGGAGCCCATTGTGGAAGCCGGCCCGACGGTGGTGCAGGTCCGGAAGGGCCAGGCCAAGAAGTTCAACTGGAAGAAGGGATCCAAGGGATTGGCCCAGAACGTGGCCAAGGGCGTTAACAGGGCTGTTGTCGCATTCCAGAACGATCGTGAAAGGATGCAGCACCAGGGCGGTGCTCCTCTGAGTGGAGAGAACATCGGCATGCCCTATAACATGACTGTTGCTCAGGTTGAGGCGCCAGCTGGACCTGTCTCTAACGGTGCGAACGTGCATGGCGGACACGCCGGACACGCGGGCCAGAACAAGCAGCAAGCCGACCGAGACCGACAAGGCTTTGGATTCTTTGGCAAGAAGAACACGCTTCCCAAGTCTGGATCGGCGGGCAACATGAGCAACATAGAGCCAGCTGAGCCACCGACGGTTCTGTTTGGATCTGACCTTGCGGAGCGATCCGACCACGAGCGCCGACAGATTCCCAGCGTAGTGACGAGATGTATTGAAGAGGTGGAACTGAGGGGAATGGATCAGGAGGGTATCTACCGAAAGACTGGTGGCAACTCACAGGTCAACATGATCAAGGATGGATTCAGCAAGGACGAGAACTTCGACATTTCGGATCCTGACCTCGATATCACGGCGGTGACGAGTGTGCTGAAGCAGTATTTCCGGAAGCTTCCCATGCCGCTACTGACCTTTGACATTTATGAGCGTGTTCTTGAGTCGAATGGTGAGTCGCTGGAGGGAGAATTCCGTGTGAATCACGGTTTGCTAACACATGATATAGCGATTGCGGACGAGACGGAGCGATGCGATCACTTGCGTAAGACGTTTGCTTCGATGCCCCAACGGCATCGTGATTGCCTCGAGTTCCTCATGTTCCATCTGGCACGCGTGGCAAAGCGTGAGCCCGAGAACTTGGTAAGTGATGGCCCCTGAATAACGACCATGACCTCGTCCGCTGACATTCCTTGTTCAGATGTCTCCCAAGAACCTGGCTGTCGTGTTTGCGCCAACGATTATGCGCGATACAAGCATTGAGCGTGAGATGACAGACATGCACGCAAAGAACATTGCTATTCAGTTCGTCATCGAGAACAGCCACACTATCTTCGAGGACGCCTAGACACAGGCACCGGCTTTGCTTCTCAAACACGACGCTGTCTCGACAAAAGCAACGCAGTTATCATGAGTGCATTACATTATGACGCCTTTTTACGAGACCTTTGAGTCGTGGATACCTAGGCTACCTTTACAGAGATGCCGCCATCATCATCTTATCACGAAACGATTTCGGCACCTTTGGATTTAAAGCGGCCTCGCTGGTTTGTTTCCATGCGTGCCATGCTGCGCACACCGGGCGTTTTTGTGCTAGGACATTTAATGATATCCAACTCTTTTTTTCTCATTCCGCTTATTTACTCGGTGCTTCACTGGGGTCCCCTGCGATTGCTTTTGCGTCAACGTTGGCGAGTTCGTTCATGCTTCTTCTTTTTTTACCTGGGCAATGAGGACAAAGGGGGGAGTATTGGTTACGAGTGGACGTTGTTGCTGTGGGATTACTTTACTTTGCACTACTATGATAGGATCTTGGTCTTTTTGTTGTTTCTATTGATTGATGGAAATGAATGTATGGGTGGCATGCATCAATCATTCTTGACGTACTGGGCTGTTTGCTTGCTTGCGTGCTTGGAATGGAATGGAATTCTCACGGTGGCCTCAGTTTCACTTTACTTCACTTCACCTCACATTGCTAGGTTTGCTTTGCTGGGTTGGCTCATGTGTCGTTGCTCTACTTGACTTTGTTTCAAGAGTGTTGCCGTCCCTGCTTGGCCAGTTATGCCATGTTTTTTTTTTTTTTTTTTTTTTTTTTTGGTCAGGCAGGAAAAGTACCACTACCCCCCACCCTTTTCAGACATGATGTCTTGTTGACTGTTGATATTTGGCGGTTGATCATCTTCTGTTGAACCCCCATCATGGAGGGTTTTTGAATATTTTATTCCCCCATACTCTCTACTCCCCTCCCCCTTTCCACCTTGTTTCTCATTGAATGTCCATCACTGGAACTGAAGGACTTGTCGGATATGTATGTATTGGTTGTGATGAAGTCGGCCCCCTTGTATATGGGGGTCAGAGAAAGAAAAGTATGATGTATGGCTCGTCAAAGAGACCAGATTGCGATGTAGCTACAGACACAAACCCAGATGGCAAACTCTTTTCATGACGGAGAGATGTGTGTATCTTGTACAAGGAGTAAATGACGAGAAAGACGCTTGCTCCATGACAATAGCTATGAATGATAACCAGAACGTGCATGCTATGCCAGACTCTTTTGATTTCCAAATTGATCAGGTATATAATTACAAAAGCTAAGTGTATAATTACAAGCAACGCAAAAAAGTGTTCACAAAAAAGGGGGCAACTATTCAATAGCAGCAGCAACAACAAACGTGTGAGAAACATAGAATCAAAAAACCACGTCTTGTAAAGCCCACGGAGTGTGTGACCAAAGAAGAACCATCAACGGCAACATGTCCTTGTAGGTCCCGTGTCATGATCCTCTCGTGGCGTCAAGGAAACTCCATAACCAAAACTTCACGCCCTTGATGTTTGTTTCCGTCCTTTACCAAAACTCCGGCATCCAGCGCCAATATTTTGTGACAACAGGTCCATCCAGCGCCGCCTCAATGATGACTATCTCAACTCCTCGCTTGCTAAAGTTGACTCAGGCAGCAACGGAAGGGCCCTGCTCGCGCTGTCTCTTGACGATGTAATACGTGATCAAGCTCTTGGGATCGTCCTGGACGTCCTTGAGGGCATGCCAGAAGGCCTCCTCGCCGACGCGAGCGTGCAGAGCCACGCAGAGCTGAACGGCATCCATGCGGACACCGGAATCAGCCGAGACGAGACATCGACCAGCAAGGGCAGCAAGTTGGCCGAGCTCCGTGTCGGTGGGCACAAAGTTAGTTCTCTTGTCGAGCATGGTTCGTAGAACATGCAGACCCGTGCTGAGGATACGGTTGTCCTCGGGGGCAGTACCGTCGTACGCTTGGAGACGCTTGGTCAGAACAACAACAATCTCAGAGCCATCCCCAATGGTGACAAGCTCGTCAGCCAGCAGCTCGACGCCGCTGACAATGTGTGCACGGATGTCATATGCGCTGCGAGTCTCGAGAAGAGACTCGAGGCCCCTGGACACGTGAGGCTGGAAGTTGTCACGTTCCTTTCGGAGAAGTAGCCTGATGGTGGCCAGGATCTGGGCCTTGATATCCTGGGCCTTGTCCATATTGACATTGGGCAAGGGGTCCTCAAGATACTGGAACAGGCCAATCAGCAGCGCCTCAAACTTGTCGTCCGTAAAGATGCCCTTGCTGTCTCGCAGGAGAGACTGTAGCTTCCGGAAGCCGTGGACATCAAGAGTTCGGGCCTTGATCCTGGTGATGCCGCTGTCAAGCAGCCGCGAGTTCTGCTTCGTCCTCTCGGGAGAGTCTACGTCTTGCATCACGGGAGCCTGGGCGTTGGGCAGGTTGGCCGCATCGGCGTTGACAGGCTTGTCCTCCAGCACAGGGAGGTTGAAGGTCGGCTTGGGGGTTGCCTGATCATCAGTAAAGGGGTCTTCGTACACTTGCAATGTCGAGGCAGGAGTTCCAGGCACGGGCTCTACCTGGATGGGCTCTGCAAGAACGGGAGCTGGAGCTGGAGTGGGTTCTACCACGGGCTCCGCCACTGGCTCCGGTGCAGGTGCTGGAGCTGGTTCTAATACAGGCTCTGGCATAGACTCGGTCACTGGAGTGCTCAACTCCTCAGGCGCCTCTGGAGGTGGTGCAGATGCCTGCCGCTGCAAGCCAGCCATGGTTGGGACTACGAGAGTGAGATCCTCATTCGCCCTTGAGGGACTGCTCGAGGGCAGCATAGCAGACTGCGATTGCTTCAACTTGGTAGGGCTCACACGGGGCGAAGCGGCTGGCTTGGCTGGCGACCTTGCAGAAGTAGGAGATGGCAAGCTGGACTCGCTGGCATGAGGCGCATGACCGGGCCGCGGCCGAGGTCCAGTCCTCTTAGGAGTGGTCGCTCTGGGCCTTGGCGTTGTGGTCTTGGACTTCACACTCTCAGGACTCCCAGGTTCCACAGACGGATGATCACGAACAGAGTAAGGGCCAGCAGTGGCAGGGCGAGCCGCCAGCTCCGGCCTTCTCCTCGTTGGCCGCATCGGAGCCCCTGACATGCCACCAGCCTCTGGCCGGGTTCGAGTTGCAGAAGGCTTGGTGGCTGTGGTCGTCGTCTTCACGGGTGAAAGGTGAGCCATGGCAGAGCCAGGTCGAGCTGGGAGGTTCTTGGCAGCAAGGTTTGCCTTTCGCTGAGCCATCATTGTCTCGCGGAGGCTGGGTTTGCTGGTGCCCATTGTGCTCTTGGAAAGCCCAAGACCTGGGCGCGCCACAGGCTCTGCCTTCTTGGGCGAGTTGGGGTTGCTAGGGTCCTTGTTGAGGAGCTTCTGGGCAGTCGTGTCCAGATCGGCCATGATACTATTCCGTGTTAGCCAAACCAAATGAGGAGCGGTATAGGGGAGTTCAACTTACGCATCTGCTCTCGCGGGCCAGATCCCCCAGAATGCCCAGAATGTCGATCGCATCTTCTCTCTCACTGCTGGGTTCGCATCCGCCAGGCCCTTCTTGATACACTTCTCGATCAGATCAACACCGCCCGTGTGCTCGATGTGGTTCTTATGCTGAGCCTCCTTCTTCAAGATAGTCTTGAGCCAGCCCGTGACGTATGTCCTAGGCGCGACGTTCTTGTCCTGACAGGCCATCCAGATGTGCTGCATCAGACGAGGCGTGTACGAGACTCTGCTGACGATTGTGTCCACCGTCACATTGGCGAGTTGCGAGCTGATCTTCTTGGTCCCAGCAGAGAGCTTGACAAATGTCTGCATGAGCAGCTCAACCATGGGATCCATGGCCGGGCCAAACGTGTTGGCAACCTCCTGAACAAGGCCACATCCCTCCTTGCACAAACTGGTTCTCAACGAGACTATCGTCTTGATGATGCCGTCCAACATGCTTCGAATCCCAGCAAGGTAGATATCGGGAAAGTCAGATGCCGCGTTGCCCACAAGCAGCCTTCGGAGCTTTGTGATGGAATCCTCTCGCTTCATCCAGTTTTGTTCCGACTCCTTGCCCTCGAAAAACCACGCCATTTCCTTAAAAATGTCGTCGAGTTCTCGGTGCGTGTTGACGTACAAGGGATCGAGGCTCTCGGGCTTAGTGTCGATGCCTGGGGTGATGGGGCGGTCGGCGATGGACGAGACGCTGGCGGAGAGTACTGGACGAGGCGGCGGGGGGGCTTCAGAAGGCGTCTCGGGACGGCTCGACGTCGGGGCGAGTTCCTTGACGATGACCTGCTCAATGGCGGGTCGCACCTTGAAGTTCTTGAGCTGTCTCTTGAGATCCGACTTGGCGGCACCCGGGGCGGACCGGAAGAGCTCAATGACAGTATTCTTCGCGGCATCTCGAACCATACCGTCAGCATCTTCGAGGAGTTCCATTAGCGTAGGAACATAGGCCCGGAAGGGAAGTCCCTGTTCTTTGTGCATCTACGCCATTAGCACATGTAGCCGCGGTTCCTGCTGATCATCGTCCTCACCTGTAATAGCCAACTCATGGCAGACTCTTTGGCTCTGGCGCTCTTTCCTCCCATGGCCGTATTCCGGACAAATCGCTCAACATCGGCGGGCGCAACAGTGTACAGAGTGACGAGGGAGTGCGATGCGAGAGAGCGAAACTTGTCTTTCTGGTCCCCGAGCTTCTCGATGACCAGGGGCAGCGTGCGGGCGGCCTCCTTGGTCAAGAGCTTGGGGTCCTGGCGGGACAGTCGGGTCAGGAGGTGGTTGAGCGCCGTGAATCCGGCGTTCATGAGGGCGGCATGCTGCGAGGTGGCGGCGGTGCGCAAGCCGTCAAACAGCTGCGGGACGCTCGCCTCGGGGACATTGTGCTGCTTGATGCCGGACTTGATGACGGTGACGTACTGGACCTTGGAGTCGAGGGTCGAGTCGCTACGGAGGATGGTCGCGAGGTCGGCGACCTGCTGATCGGTGAGCTTTGTGTCGGCCATGGACTTGTAGGCGACGAATCTATACAATTAGGTGTCAGCCGTTTGCGATGTTTATCATGACAACGGGAGGAGATGGAAGCATGGAGGGGCAGGAAGACGGCGCACATGCCCTCGAGCGACGCCAAAGTGGCCCGTACACGCTCGTCTCTCCCATTAAGTGTCATGACGGCGCTGGTGATGAGCCATGCGCTGAGGGTTGCCAGGAAATTAGTCTTCCCAGGCAAGGGAGAGAAGACAGCTGCATCCAAAAGACAAGCAAAACATACCTGCGTGTTTAATTGAGTGACAGTTCGTAGACGGCAGAGCGAAACAGTGGAATCGCTCCGGTTGACGTGCGCATCGAGAGGCGTGGGCGAGATTTGTTGTGTTTGTTTTGTTTTGTTGTTGTTAGTGACAGGCTCTAGTCTTTGTTGTTATCTTTTGGGGTGTGGGTGGGACAGGGACATTGGATTTTGGTGTCTGATGATGTCGGGCGCGGGCGCGGGCGCGGGATGGAGCGAAAACAACGGGACCAGGGGCTGCCGTAGTTGCCCCGGAGAATGATGGAAACCCAAGGCAGGTGTGCCCCGCAGCTTTTGGGCCGCGCTTGCCCACACGCGCGCTCTGCGACCTGCCCGCTGCGGGTAACGCTGGGTCTTGGCGGGGCTTGAGTTAGGGGCTTCTCTGGCTGCATGGAGGGGTTGTTTTGCTGGCAGCTTTACTCATGACATCTTCAAGCTGACAGCCTGAGATGAGAAGCCTCATCTTTTGCGTACAGCCATAGCTCTACTCAATTATTCCTAAGCTCCGATATTCTTGTGTAACTCTATTCGCTCTCTTGAATCTTCCTCCGCCTCTCTCTTTTCCTCGCCCAGCCCCTTCTTAGCCTGGACCGCCTCCTGAAAACTCACTTACCCCTCCATTCCATCCACCGCAAAGATCCCTCTCAGCCAGAAACTCTGAGCACATAACCCCGTGGCCGGCCCGTCCCCAAAGAGTCTCATCTAGTCTCAGTTCCAACTCTTTCTCTCGTATGCCTCATCCTCCCCCCGTGTCAGCCGTCCCGACCCCCGCCTCCATCTTCTCCCCGGTCCCGATCATGTCCCCCGCCGTCCAGGTCCCCACTCCCTCCGGGTCCCGGGACCGCCCCGAGATCCCCGGCGCCGGAGACTTTGATCTCCCCAAGCTCCGTCTCGAGATCCGCGACCTCTCTCACCCGGGCTCCTCTGCCTTCCTTGGTGCCGTCAACGCTGCCGACTACCTTGCCCGTGCTGCTCAGCGCGTCCTCGCACTGCTCTATGAGTCGCCCACGTGCCCCACAACAACACTCCCATCTACGCGGTCCGTCACTCTCATCCTCCGTGACATGGGCGGTGTTGCCTACACCACCGGCACCGAACTCGATGACGACCACAAGGAGATTCACTTCTCCCTCAACTACATCAAACAAATCAGCCCAACGTCTCGCCGAACTGAAGAGATTGACGGCGTGTTGACCCATGAGCTCGTCCACTGTCTGCAATATCACGGCCATGGGACGTGTCCTGGTGGACTGATCGAAGGCATTGCTGACTGGGTACGGCTCCGTTGCCATCTTAACCCTCCCCATTGGAAGCACAATGCCGATGGCAAGTGGGACGCTGGCTATCAGCAAACGGCCTACTTCCTCGAGTACATTGAGGACCGCTTTGGACATGGGACAATCCGCCGCATGAATGAGAAGCTCAGGATTCAGACGTACGAGGAAAAGAAGTTTTGGACTGAGCTGGTCGGACGACCAGTCGAGCAGCTTTGGGACGACTACAAGGAGAAGATGAAGTCTTGCTAGATAATTCCATTAAACAGGAGGCGTTCACGGATCTGGATCGACATGTAAGGGGTTTGAGACGACGGAGATTTTATAGACGAAATGAAATAACTAGATGCCGAGGATATAAAACCTGCCCTGAGCCCAATCCCCAACTCCAAAAACAAGGAAACGATCAAAAAAATTACGGCATCCTAACTTGTACTGTTAATCCCGGCCAAATCTGTTACTCCTGTCGAATCAGGCGTTTTCCTGCGGACCTCGAAGGTCCAATCTTTCACAGTGTTTAGCTTCTTAAGAACGAACAGGAAGAGGAGCGTCGCTCTCGCTGACGACGCTGCCGACCTCAGACCAGCTGGCGGGGGTGGCCATGCCAGAACTCTCGCTCATCACATCGTAGTACCGGCCAGTCTCACCCTCGTGAGATGACTGCGCATCGCTGGCAATATCATCTCCAGATCCAATGATGGACACGGAATCAGTGGGTGTCAGCATGCCGTCGTCGCTGATGACCGAAGGCTCAGACATGGAGGCAGTGGGGGTGACGGGGAGGGGAGAGTAGAATTCGGGGCTCGAGTTTTGGGCCCAGGCCTGGATGGAGGCGTAGGCATCCTCACGATCCTCCTGACCGGCGGTCATGAACTCATTAGGACCAAGTTCACGCTCGAGGGTGGCGGAGGTAGCGGTCTCAGAGGGAGCGGGGATAGGGTCGATCTCGGCGAGAGGAGCGTCAATAGCAGGAGTCTTCTCGTCCTGGTCGCGGGTGGTAGCGCTGTAGATATCGGAGATTTCATCGGCGGCAGGGGAAATGTGGCGGCTAGCTTCCATCTCATCTTGCATCTCTTGGGCATCGATGTGATACTCATCCGCAAACGGGTTGGAGTAAACGGACGTGAGGAAACGAGATTGCTCCCCACGACGTCGCAGACCGTCGTCGGTACCTCGAACGTCAGCACCGGTGTTGAAGACGTAGGTCCCTCGTTCAGCTCCCTCATCCTGGCGGAGAAAATCGTCAAAGGACGATCCTCGGGGGCGAGACTCGGTGGTTGCGGGCCGTGATGCTGCGAGAGCTTCTTTCTCCTTCTGCTTCTCTAGCATAACGGAATTCCAATACAGCAGCTCCTCGCGCTGCCTCCGGCGGGTCTCCTCATCAGCATCGACACCAGACTCAGCGCCAGGGCCTCGGCGGGACTCGAGGAAGCCGTCGGCGTCTTCGGGCCTGTTAAAGATGGGCTCTCGGTGAGGGGGGTCGATGCCCTCGCCCAAGGAGTGCAGAGCAAAAGCTATCCGCCGGCGAACATCGTCGGCGTATCGTCGCACCTCGGGCGACTCGTAGATTGCGACAGCTGTGGCGACGGCGACCGAAACGGCGACTACGGCACCTGATGCCAGGACAACATGGTTAGGCATTGTGTGTGGTGGTGGTGGTGATTGTCAAAGACGCAAACACAAGCGAGGGTTTTTGGCAACAAGAGACGAGAACAAGCAACAGACGGGCGAGAAAGAAGACAGGGTCTCTCCTTCTCAAAAGGACGATGTAAAGAGAGAGCTTTCCAGAAACTCTGAGCAACCAAGACGGGAGGCAAAGGGGAAATTGAGCTTGCGTAGTCCTCGAGCATTCGCCACAGACGGACGGGCAGCCTTGTGGTACTGTAGGTCCAAGGTTGACCTCGGGGCAGTGAAGGTGCCCGTGGGCAGTGGCTCAGGCGACTTTTGGCCTGGGGGCAGCTCAGGCAGGCAGCTCAGGCAGGCAGCTCTGGAACAGCAGCCACGCGCCATGATTCGCAAGCTCCCCCCCAGTGAGTGGGCGCGGGGTAAGGTCAGCGGTGCGTCCATGGTCTGGACCTCAGCCCGTGACGACGACTTTCTGGGCGGAAGAGTAGAAGTAAGAGAAAAAAAAAAAAGGCACGACAAAATAGTAGGGACAAGCAGACAAAGGGTAGATTACGCTGAGCGATGCTGTTTTTTTCTTCACGTACCTGTAGCCACCAGAGGATGAGGCATCACTCCTGTCGCCTCTCTCTCACGCGCACGTATACGGGGGGAAGATGAACGATTGCAGATCAATGCGGATGATGAGCCTCAGAGCGGATAAACTGAAATGCGTACTGTAGGTAGCGAAAGTGGAAATTGGAAGAGTGAGAGAAAGGAGGGAAAAAAGAGATCGACAGATCAAGGTGGGATTTGACGGGACAAGAAAGGATTTAAGAAGAGAGAGACAAGCCCCGAGCCATCAGCGACAAGACGAACGGGAAGACGGGAGAGAGCCTCTCTTCAAGCTTTTTGATGGGGTGGCTGTGCTCTTGCCTTTTTTCTTGCCTGATGTGCTGCAAACGACAAAAAGGCAAGAGAAAAGTAAGATTTCGTTCGCAGTTTGGTTTTCAAACAAGTTTAAATCGAGTCCTTTCTCCTCCGACTACAGCATAGCATTGTTTCTCATGTCAGAAATGGCCCTCGCCTGTTGATGCCCCTCTTCCCAATTCTTCCTCATCCGCCGCTTGCGGACGGCGCGCGTGACATGATGTGATGGATGATGCGCAGAGCAGAGAGTCACTAACACGCCCGCTTCCCGGCCACATTGGCACGCTCTTGGGTTGGGCTGGGGAAAGACGCAAAGGCGTTGCGGCGAGATTCCAAAACTTGACAGCCCCTGAAACTCTGTTTTCTGTTCAGCCCGACACGTCATTGTTTTGCAACTTTGTTTCGTCGGACGTCCAGGAATTGTAAGACGAGCAGATAGCCGCGTCAGAATGGGTGTACTTAGGAGGCAGTAGGGCCTCGAGTCCCAGCAGCCCCTCGGGTACATCCATGATCTCGGACGTAGGTACAATACTACCTCCGTACACTACCTTGCCGTTGTGCGGCACCGATGGCCGGAGTATCCCATCTGCTTGAGTCAGCCTGGTCACGGCCTTTTCGAGGCGAGACCAACAAAAAGAACGATTGCGCCTAACCAACAACAAATGATCCATCCATTGGCGGATGAACCATGACGACGTCAGGACGGAACGCGGGAATCTGCCGTCATGCGCGGGTTGCGTACGCACTTCATTCATTCCCTCTCAAGTAAGACCCCAAATCTGGACCACTGGTGATTCGGCGCCTGGCGCATTTCCGCGTAAAAAGCAGACGCGAGGTCAGAGAAAACAAAACAATCTGATCGACCGAATCAGCCGGCGCATTCTGGCGAGCGACCAATGGATTCAGTCCATGATCCGGCCCGGCCGACCTGGGCCATCGGGCGGTGAATCCTCGCTCTTTTCGCATTCGCTCGCCATTGTCTTCAATTGAATCGCCACAGGCTGCCCGGACCACAGAGCCGCCGAACACCGACCTGGCCCCGCTTCCTGGCTCCGGAGAATCGGCCTTCTGGGCGCGAGGCGGAGGATCGTTCACCCCTCGACGTGACCTTTGCGGTGGGCCAGGTGAGAGAGGGTCGGTGGGGAAGAAGGCAAAGAGGCAGGTGTCTCAAGGCCAAGGCCAAGAAAGAGCTTCGGTCACCAGGAGGACACAAGCCGACACTTGGCAATCGGGGTCTTGCATCTACCTCACATGGACAGGTGGGCCAACATCTCTGCTCTGCTTGTCATTTCAGCTCCATGAGTGGACGACATGGTTGCAATGCCCAGACGAGAGATGCAATTGCGTATTCGGGCTGGGGAACGGTTGTCTTGGGGTCAACTCGGTGAGGGACATTATTCAACTTCATATTAGATGGTGATGATGAATGCACGCACACAGAAAGAGACGCTTCATTATGATGAAAATATGAGCATTTCAATTCATGGGGACGCCGAATGTCCCGTGTTCAAATAACCGTCGCTAATGCCAGATAATGTGGTATCAAAAAGAACCAACCCCGATTTCTGTTCCTGGAACTAGCCAGGAGTAAATCCGCCTTTTTTTTGTTGGTTGTTGTGACCTCGCTCTCTCACGGCTGTCCTCCGAGACAGTGCGTGGGGGTTCAGAGTCGAGCCGCCACATCCATACCAAATCCATCCAAGATCCTCAACCATCGAGCCTCAAGCCCGACGTCGATCTCATGCGCGTCCATGGATGGAACGGCATCTGCTTTAAGCAGACTTGGAAGTGCCGGTGGAGTCGGTAGAGGTGACAGAGTCGGTAGAGTTCTGGCGGGCAGCCTTGGTACGCTCACTGGGAACTGGTTAATATCAAGATTGTTTAGAGGGAGAGGGCAAACTCACTAGGCAGAGCGGTCCTGGAGAACACACTGGTAGCGGGCGTTGCCAGTCTTGATGTGGAACTTGATGCCCTTGTTGTCGCCAAAGGACGAGGGAGTCTGGGCGGGAGTGGTCTCAGGCATGATGGAGGTTGTGGTGGTGTAAGTGAGAGAGGTTTGGAAGCAGACGATGTGATGAAGTGATGGTTGAGGAGAGATCTTGGACGAGGGAAGACGAGGCCTAATATACCTTTTGGACACAGGAAGATACGTATCTCGTCATTTCGGCCAGATGCACCTATCCACGGTCCGCGAGGCTAATAAAGGAGTGAGCCATTTTCTTGACGAGCAACAGCAACACCCTCAGCTTGCCCCACGATATGAAGCATCCACTACGACTGTATGGTAGGGCGCACCCACCAAGACAGGATAGACCCTCGTCTCGTCTCCATGCGCCCCAGCATCCAGTGCCAGCAGGGGTTGGGCGTCTCACAAGCAAGGACCAGGCTCTGGACCTGACCTGGACGAGGAGAATGCCTTGCTGAGGAGGTGGTCACCGTCTTCTCCATTGACGAGTTCCCGGCCACCTCAGCAAGAAACAAACCGAGCACCAAGGAGAGGAAATCTACGCCCCGTGTCTCGGACTGACTGGCAGAGACACGGCTTCCACGGAATTGGCTCTCTGTGTGTGTGAGGCGTCCGTGGGTCAGGACACCTTCTAGAAGACCAACCGGGGCTTTCCAGGGTTTCCAGTTTTGATAGTGAATGGCCCGCATGGTCCAATCCCCGTCCCCGTGTCCGTCTCCGGTCCCTTTTTCCTCTTGTCGATCGGGGCTCGCTCCAACGGGGGGATTACTTGGGACCCTCTGCCATTGGCCACTCTGGCCGCGAGGCGGATATCATCGCACCTCCGTCTCTCCCGGCCGTGTCCCTGCACATTGTTTTTGCCCCCAAATTGCTGAGGCGGGAGGTATTATTGACCGCCCGTGACAGTCAGATCTTGTGCATCATCCATTCCTTTGGATTAGGCAATTGCGTGCAAACCTCCGGCCACAACCTCCGGGATGCTTCGGGCTTTTTCACAATTTGACTCTGCTGGTACCATGGCTTCCGAGAGAGGAACCTGGTGGCAACGAAATACGTCGATGAAAATCCGTCTCATACCCGCTGTGCATACTCTCAGCTCCCACCCAGAAAACAAGCAGCACTCCTCAGTCACTCAGCTCGAGACACGTCCAACAGGCATGGGCCGTTGGCATGGATAAACATGGATCACAGGACAAGCTGCAGGGCGGCTCGCGCCTTGCTGGGCATCCCTTCGCCTCAGAGGATGGGTTTCATGATGGTGATGACGTTGAGGAGCTCGGCTCCTCAAGGCGGCTTCCACAGCTCTCAACAGGACGCCTAGGGACGCCCATTGTGCAGCTTATCCCCCGCACTTCGTGGCCGGTCTTTAGCATGATTGGGCGTGTGCCACGAGGATCCACGACGGGGTCCCTGGCTTGTCCTCACCGCATGTCCCTGAGAGCACTCGCTGGGGGTAAAGAAGCTGGGCGATTTTAGCCTGGAACTTGACCATGCGGCTTTTATGGGTGCATTGGTCCTTGATTAGAGACTATCGTGTTGACCAAGACCTGTCAACAAGACTACAAGCGCCCTGCTCTGGGGCATCACGACGCCGTGCAGCGCGGGGTGAGATGCAAAAAGCATCACATGGACCCTCATATTGAGCGCACTACGGCTTCCATATTGTCGCGCCAGCCGCGGTGATACACACAGGAGCCGTTTGTTCCGTCGCTGGCGCCTCTTGAGTTGTTAGTCGCGCGCTCGAATCCTCCTCGCCCACCAGTCTCATCAGGCGTGGTCGACCGAGAGCCGGCTGGCAAAACCTCACATATGCACATGCATGGTGGATGTCGAGCGTCTCCCTTGTGTGTGCTTTGCTGACAGCACGCGACTTCTTCTCGTCTCCTCGAGATTCCTCCTCCGCTCAAGTTACCCTCCTCTGCCTTGTTTGTGGATGCTTGGCGAAATCCAGACTGCTGCGAGTGCTTCACGTTGCAACGCCACCAGGTATTGACATGTCGCTTCGTGGCGATTCTCCAACTGCTGGCCTTCTCGATTGTCATCGCCGTTCCCCCGGGCCATCGTGCAACCACTGATATCCACGAATATGGCCTGATGCTCACCAAGTTGACACTGGGTATGCAGAGCCGCGGCGATTTCCCATCAGCTCATCGATAGCGTCTTGGCTATGCGAAACAGTGGCGCCTTTTCCCTGGGCCGTTGCAGGCAGGCCCGAATCTGATACCGAGCACGCGTTCCAAGACGACGGCTCGCATATTATCTGCTGTCCATCATGCCCATGATCCGCTGCTCCTCATCGGCGTCACTAGTTGCGTTGCCGGTGTGCACACCCCTTTTCTGCAGCTCCTCATCTATGACCTTCCGTGTAAGCATACCCTGTGCGAGGTTGGGTATCTCTTCCTTCTGCTTGCGCAAATAATTCTCCACACTTCGCATTCCTACTACGAGGAATCCGAGCTCTTCCCGGTCTACATCAAAGACCTCCCACCATTCGCACTCTGGCATCTTGGCACCCAAGTCTCGCGCCGCGTTATATATGGCAGCTGTCGCTAGAGCATGTGGCTGATGGGTGAGGTATAGCATCTGGGGCGAGAGCAGTGCCGTGTTTAGGTATTGAATGGTGCGTAACGAGATGGCGGATTTGGGCTTCGCCAGGAAGTCAAGAGTTTGGAGGTAAGTGATTGCGAGTGGGTGAGGCAGAGAGACGTGCGTATCGAACGAGAGAGTGTACAGGATACGGGCTTCAATGGCGAGCAGTCGGGTTTGGAAGGTGTGATAGTCGGCTTCGGACATGTAGTAGGACTTGGGGTCGTTTTCTGTCGCGCTGTTGGATCGAAAGAAGGCCGAATCGTCCGATAGAAGGTAGGCATAGACGTTGGACACGTCCCGGGGTGATCGAGGCTGGGGTCCCATTTTTGATACCAGGTAAATAGCGGCAGCCGAGGTATCCTAGAGGGTGTGAGCATCACCAGGCGGCATGTTTTGGACTGGAAGGTGGGCAGATCTCACACTAAACTCATTGGCCATGGGAGAGTCCACTAGCCAGTATCGTGCGAGGATGATGTTAGCCTGCGCTGTCACAGACTGGGGAAGCTCCAGAAGCTGGCCGGCAGCTTGCGTGAGGCATTGCGAAGCGATAAAGACGGCGTCTTGAAGATCCTGCGGTAGAGCCGAGAATGAAGATCGATGATACAGCTGTGAAGCCGTTGCTAGGGGGTTCAGTAGATGCGCCATGTTGGACTTGGACTCCGCCAGCAGAAGTTGGTGGGTGATGGTGTTTTGATTTGGTTGAAATTCACCCCCAAAGTTTGACGAGGCTGAAATTCATGGAAGCTTTGAGCTCCAGCGCCTGTTGCCGCTAACAATCAGCCGCTCCTCCACACCAACGTGGGGCCAACCGACGATCCCTGCACTTACATGTTAGCGAGAAGCAAGCAAGCAACACTCCCAGAACCACTTATGAGGTTCATAGTCCCTTGGCATTTCCAATGTTTAGATGCGTAAGATATCAGCCAAGACTCAGTTTTTCAGTTGCAGGAAGTTCCTAAATAGGTAGGTGAATGCTGTATTTGTGTGCTTGCAGCAAGATGTCTGTAGACCCACGTGACTTACTCACCATGATGGATGCCTCGAAGCTCTCACCTCGTCTTACCAAGCTAGTGGTCCACGAAAAAATGGCATACTTTGCAAGTACTCTCTACCTTTTTAATCCACAGAACCATAGTATAAAAGGCTTATGATGATAAATATAAGATAATATATGGACTTTATAGTATAATTTATTTATTTCATATTTTTATTTATTTATTTTACTCTAAATTGCGTTCTAAGAGCCCGGCAGAGTTCTCGTTGCCTGCCTACAGTATGCCATTTTTTTCTTGGTCTGGGTGCCAAGTGATTTCATGTGTGAGATAAATCCAATATCACCGCTTTAATTTGAGATCGATGCTTAATAGTCTAGCTCGAAACCCAGGGACGATCGTTCACGACCTGTGAGCTACCCATACTTGGCTCTAAGATAGTTTCATAGCTGAGACAGGGTTCTCTCTAGGCCATATGACCTAGGGGGTCTGAATCCACCTGGGACCAGGAGCATTATACACCAGTGCCATGGTAATCCTGATCGACACTGCAGTGCTACTGAATCAAAATGTGTGGGTTCGGGATGTCTTTAATGTTGCATCGCATGAAGGAGTTGTTGTCAAATATGACATCCTGATGAGATGGAAGCTGTTGTTTCGCATCTTTCTTGTTTTGCGAAGACAGCAGCTCGTTGTAAAACTACCTAACCCATTGACTTGTATCAATTTTTATACACATATTAACCTGCAGAAGCCACGTCCTACTCCTCCCCCTACTCACATCAACAACGTCGCAGTCTCACATGTGGTCGTGGACATGCGGGGGAGTTGGAACCTGCATTGACAGTTGACAGGGTACGTAGCTTGAGCTTGAGCTAAGTTGAGCCGCTGTGGAGCTCCGTCCTCCGCAACACATCACCGCCATCTTCAGTTTATAGTACCAACCTTCCGGAACAGACAAACGGTCCACACCACCACGACTACATCACGACAATACATCGCTTTGGGTAGAAACAGGCGCTACAACGACCCGAGTCACTCCTATCTGAATACATCACGCCATCCTCCTCCTCCCCCGCTTCCCCTCCTCGTTCTTCAACCCACTCCGACCGACAATGGCCACCTCGGTCCCCCCCTCACCCAGCGAAGAATCACCATCCTTCGACCTCAACCTCCAGCACGGCCACAAAGACCTCGTCCAGGCAGTCGCCTTCAACACATACGGCGACCGCTGCGCCACCGGCTCCGTCGATGGCAAGATCCGCGTCTTCAACCGCCACAAGGATGGCACATGGCGCCTTTGCGATACCTGGACCGCACATGGCGGAGAGATTCTAGAGGTAACGCAGCCCCCCTTGGGACCCTGCCCTTGTCTCTGGCTCCTGTATCATATCTGTCGCACACATACGAGAGAGTCATCACTGACGCGCCCTTGTTCTATAGCTTCAATGGCTTCCCGCGACCGTCTATCCCAACTTGATCGCCTCCCTCGGCATCGAGGGCCGTTTCCGCATCTGGGTTGAGGATCCCTCTGCCGCACCTGGACGCCGTTTCTGCACTGGACGATCTGGCAACGGCAAGCCTGCCTTTGACACGCGATCCAACAAGGCCCCCTACCGGTCATTCTCCATGAAGCACAACGAAGAGACCCGACATACCTACCTTGCGCTGCTCTCGACTGACGGCCGGTTAACTGTCTCCGAGAACGACCAACCCGAGAACCTCTCCGAGTACACCTCTATTGACGAATTCACCGTCGCCCCAAAGCCCAGTAGAGGCGAGGAGCTTGCCTTTCGCGTTCGCTTTGACCCCAACCCTGAGCCATGCTACACGGCCTTGCGCGCAGGTGTACCATCTGATTCACTGGGCCTTGTGGTCGCAGCCATGGACACCGTAAGAGTATATCGATCACGCGATATTGTGGCAACCTCCATTGGCATCCAGCAGACACAAAAAGAGTTTTATCTCGCTGTAGAACTACCTGGCCATCGAGGCTTGGTGCGAGATGTGGCATGGGCGCCGGGGAACATCAGGGGATACGATATCATTGCGACAGCATGCCAGGATGGCTACGCCCGCGTCTTTCGAATCGAGACACCCTACTCAGAAGACGACGGGCTGTCATGGTCAGCCTCAGATTTGCTCCGGTCAACTCCCCACGCCTCTACCAGAGATTCAACGCCTCAAGCCAGAACCAACGGAACCGCAACTCCGACTGAAAAGCAGGCGCAGACACCACAACTTCAGCCCATGCAGTACCATCACCAGCAGCAACAACATCACCAACAACATCAACACCACCCTTCCGGCCTCAGTGCCAGTCTCGCCAAGTCTGGCTCTCTGGGCGATCGCCATTGGGCTGGTCAGCCTGGCCAGGTCAAGCACACGTTCCAAGAGATTTCAAAGCTTGATAACCACCGCACACCGGTTTGGCGAGTTGGGTTTGACGACGATGGTCAGATTCTAGGGAGCACGGGTGACGATGGTCGGCTGTTGTGCTATCGGCAGACGCCCAACGGAGCATGGGCTAAGAGCTCCGAGTTGGCGGTACAAAAAGCTCGCATGGCTGCTCCATGAGGCACTGCGATTGCGAAGACTGGACCCGGATCAGTTGTTCGAGTCTCCTAATGACACATTGCGAAGGGATTAGGGGTCATTCGCCAAGTCATCTCAGGAACTGGCCATCAGGCGAGCCATATTGAGCACCGCCATGCGTACCAGAGGCCAATACCGCAGAGACTGGTTAGAAGGCAGAGATCAGAAGCATTCTACCGCTTTGGATTTAACCCACCATGAAGATTGGACACTACAGCTTGATATTTATGAAATGAATAAGGTCCGGACTTAGAATAAATATCTGCGTCATATTGCTGGGAATGCGAGATGAGAGGGTAAGACTCCCCTATGCGAAAGGAGTGGACACACAAGCAAAGAAAGATCAAGTCACATAGTAGTTGCGTGAAAATTTAGGAGCAGTTCATCCAGCTAGGAACATGAATTGAATAAAGACTAGTTAATCAATGCATCATTTATCACTACTGTGGCCAGAGTCGAAACATAAAATCGGACAGCAGTTGTGTACCTTGGCAGCATAGCTAAGTCGATAGTCTTTGCTATCCATCGGCACATGAGTGAAACAATTGGCACGCAAGTCGAGCAAGACACAGTGAACAGTATACATGGTATTCAGTAGATTTGTATTTTCGGGTAGTCTAATGCCAGAGGCCTATCTGCAGGTCCCATGGCAAACGATGTTTCTCAGTGATTTTCATCTCTCTTTACCCATTCTCATTTTGGCATATTGCGCCGTGTTGTTATTGTTAGAGGTCAAGTACTTAGTCTTGAAACAAAAAGAAAACCCCCCAACGCCATTCTTCATGAGTCGATTTTATGATTTGCGTCAACGTGCCGTGCGCTTGTATCCTTCAGGGGCAGACGGACAAGGTGCGGGGGTGAGATCGTCCAAGCATGTGATCTGGCTGCCAACGACAACTCCCCACACCCTTTCTCGACGACATGCCTTGGCATGAAGCTGCCCCTGCTCCTCAGGATTGCACATTACTCGATTATTCCATTCATCCTCGTCGTAAAAAGAGTCATCTTGCTTAGGCAGCGTCGGCGCTGGCCGCAGGCTGGATAACCTTGGTGACCTGGTTGCCGGCGCGGATAATGCGAGCACCAGCTGAGTCGTTCATGTAGGTGACATCCTTGTTCTCGAACTGAGCACGCTTCCAGACCTCAACCTCGCAGCCACCGCGGAGGACACCAACACGCATGGTGGACAGAAGGTTGTGGGCGGCGTTGGAGTGGTTGTAGACACCACCGTTGAAGATGGCGGTGGCATCCTTGCCAATGGCCGAGTTGATGAGAGCACGGCCACCGGGGTGGTCCTTGATGAAGTCGGTAACGTCGTGGATGACACCGGCAATGGCGACGAGACCCTTTCCGTTCTTAGAGTCGGCGACGAAGTCGTCCCAGTCGACAACAGGGAGCTGGTCGAGGGGAATACCCCAGTCGAGGGTGGCACGCTTCTGGTCGAGCTTCTTCTGGAGCTGCTGGACACGGCCCTTCTCAATCTCGTTCTGGCGGAACTGCTTCAGCTCGTAGGCAAGACCGAGCTGCTTCCACATCCAGATGCTCCACTTGGTAGGGTCGTACTGCCACCACTCAATGGCGTTGCGGTAGTCCGAGGGGAACTCGTGGTGGAAGTTGTGGTATCCCTCACCGAGGGTGACGATGGCGGTAATGACGTGGTCACGAGGAGAGTTGCGGTCGTCGAAGGGCTGCTCACCGAGCCAGTGGGCGAGAGAGTTGACGCAGAAGGTAGCCTGCTGGACGAAGCAGACACGGAGGATACCAGCATAGACGAGGCCACCCCACCAGTCACCCCAGCCGAGACCGGCAACGAGCATGGGGAAGCCGAGAGCCATGAAGAGAACGCACTTGATGTAGTTCTTGTGCTGCCAGACGACGACGGCGTCCTCGTTGAGATCGGTAATGTCGGTTCGGCCCTGGCGCTTAGGGTTCTGCTTGAAGACCATCCAGCCCATGTGGGAGTAGAGGAGACCCTTGCGGACAGAGTAAGGATCCTTGTCGGTATCGGTGTAGCGGTGGTGCACGCGGTGACCATACGACCACCATCGGATGGAGCCCTGGACGGCGCCAGCGCCGACGGCAGCGAGATAGATCTTGAGGGGAAGAGTGCCCTTGTAAGCGGAGTGAGACCACATACGGTGGTAACCTGGCGAATTGTGAGTATTCAATCTTGTTTGGATCCGGCCAGAACGATGAGCATCCTGACAAAGCGAAACTTACCAGCAGTAATACCCAGACCAGTGTTAACGTAGTAGATGACAGCCCAGATGGCGGTCTTGAGCTGGAGAGGAACCCAGTAGGCCGAGATGAAGCCGATCATGGGAACGATGACAACGAGAGTGGTGTTGAGCCAGTTGATGTGCTGGTGGATGTTCTTCCAGGTCATCGGGACGTCAGAGATATGGACCTTGTTGGCGCTGCTCTTGGGGGCACCGGATCGAAGAGGGATGTAGTCCTTGGTGCCATCAGGGAAGGCCTGGGCCTGCTTGCCCGCGGCGGTGGACGACGACATGTTGATGGGTGTTGTCCAAAACGATCTCTATGTGTTGAAGATGGCGATGGCAAGTGTCGTCGGGAAGAGAGTGCCCAGCACACACGAGAACCAAGAGGAGATGGCTTCTCGGAGGAGTGAAGGGGAAAGGATGAGCCTTTTGTTAATGGCTATCCTAAGAAGATGATGAGGATGAGAGGAGGATGAGGGTCTGAGGAGGGAGGCTGGTCGAGAAGGCGGTTGGGGCGGAGGGTTCCAAAAGGGCTTTATATCAGACCCGACCCGGAGCCGGGCGAGGACTGGACTGGATGGGATGGATGAGAAAGAGACCGGGGGGTGTGCGGGTGGGTGTGGGAATGGGAGGCGTGAGACAAGTGGAGGACGAGTGGAGGTTTCTACGGCGGGAACAGGCCAAGCGGCCAAGCAGGAGGCACAACAAGGAGCGGAGGAGGCGAAGAGAAGGGGAGGAAAGGCACTGTCGAAGCAAGGGCCCTTGTTCAAGGTTGAGGGCAGTGGCGGAGACGATGCGATGGATGCTGAGAATCGAATCGACGTGCGTCGCAGAGGACAAGGAACTGCAGCAAGGAACACAGGTGATGGCGTCAAACAACCGTTGCCCTGTATCCAGATGACCAGTCCTGCTCAAGATCACCTGCTCCGTACCTACACCAGGTCTCTCTCGCTTGATCAATCAGATCAACATGATCAGTTGGGGACGGACTTGAAAGATCAAGTTGGGGCGGAGGTTTCCCTGTTCTGTTGGAGTTTCCTTGACTGGCACGCGCTGTGTGTCCCTCCCCGAACCCCGACCCTCCACACATTCTCGTCTACACATTCTCAAAAAAGCATGAGCCTCGGTGATTCACTAACACGTCAAGAAGCCGTTGCTTGTGAAGATTGATGAGGAACCAAATGGGTGAGTTCTCGTGATTGTCATCCATGACCCTCCCGTTTCACTGTGTGATAAGAGGTTGAATTGTAGCGCAGCGCCCCCATTGGCACACCCCTGCCGTTTGTGCATGAACAGGGTAAGAAAAATCCATTGGGGATGGACGGACGGAAGAGAGAAAAAAAAAAAGAGAGAGGCTCAGAGCAAATCCTCCTGCGAATGGCCAATGCCACACCCGTCTCCCTCCGTTCCGGCCGCCTCCCGGCAACTCCAGGTACCCAAGCCAGGTCCCATCAGGAATAAAATGGATATGGGTACCTGGTCGGTACACTCCCGAGGGTTGTTGGCTGGGCCATCTCAGTCACTAACACGAAAGCTCTTGGTCAAGCTAGGGGAGGGATTGGCAGCTGTCGGGCTCGGGGAAAGCGAGACAGTATGGACTGCCGGAGGTACCGATCAGGTAGCTTGATCAGTCTAGAGCTGCGAATTTGACCATCCGAGCGGTAATAGAGAAATCCCATCTTCTACAAGCCAGGAATGCGACCCTGTGACACCCTTTGACAGCCGCCGCGATTCTGATTATCAACCTGAAGTCCCCTATCCCCGCTCCCTGCCTTGACAGATGCCGAGATCTCCCATACCCCTAAGTGAAAAAGGGTAAAAAAAAACGTGTGATGCTTAAGAATCAGCCCATGATTGCGAAATTCGCCGCTGGGTATTCGACAATTGCTGGGAGAGCGAGAAAGAAAAAAAGACCTGGGCCAGGTACACGACAGGGGGTGAAGCTCTTGTCGACGTCAAACCTCAACACCTTTTTTCGAATGGATGATGTGCACCCCACCCCTTCCCCAACAACTTTTTTTGGCGGCTGCCCTCCCCTCCAATCGCTGCGGGGCCCGGGCGTCCGTCCGGTTGCCGTTGGAGGCAAGGCTCGGTACCCTTGCCAGATGGCAAAGTACCACTGCGCACAAGTTTGGCGTGCTCGGTACCTCGCCTACGTGCCACGGCACATCTCGTCTCTCACCTAACCCTGGGTCGGGCAACGCGCCAAAGAGGAGCCGGTGCGTGCCTTGCAGGGGAAGCTCCCACAAAAGTTGATGGAGCCGCCTAGAGCTCCATATCCATAGCCCGGTGGTTGGTGTTTTTTTTTTCTTCTGTTGCTGTAGGGCTCGGGCATGGAGCGAGCTTCAAAAGAAAGGGTCCACTTGTCGAGAGGCGATGCTGACCATTTGCCGGAGAGGAGTTTTGGGAGACGGAGAGACACAGACTGACTGAGAGAGTCCAAGAAATTATGGACCGTGTAAGTCAGTCACAATCAGATACACACCAGGATTTACGTGGCGAATTGACCTCAATTGGGATGTTGACGTGTAAATCCCATATCCTCTAAACTCGTTGAGAGCGCCGTTTCCACATCCGGTCATGCCGAGGCTGAGACTGAGACGCACGCTTATCTACAAGATCTTGCCAACGCTTCAGCATCACAAAACGTCGCCCAAATGCGTCGGCTGTCAACGTCACCTCGGTCAGCGTCCAGTCCAGGCATTCCATACAACTTATCCGTAGATAGCAGTCAAGCTTGTCACCTAGTCTGACCTTGACATCACCGCCCCGAACAATGCCGAGAGTCATCCCATTCAGAGCATCATCATGCCATCGCCATGTGCCGTCCTTGAATTGCCGTTGCAACAGTCAGATCCCCAAGATTCATCTTGAACCCAACGGCCAACCGAGAGAGCTGTATTTCCCAACCTCAATCCCGGAAAGAAGCAAAACACCCTTCAAGACGCCAGCCCTGCCACGAACTCATGGTCCCCGCCCTCACAGGATACCACCTCTTCTCCCCAGATCGAACCATGCCTCGGCCCATTTGCTTCTCCCGTGACATGATCTGCCCTTCCTCTGGGCTCTGAGGTCTCATCTCAATCATGTACGTATTCACAGTTGGGGCGGAGAGACCTGTCCATCCCCTGTTGCCGTCCTCCCGTTGTGCCGACGGGATGCTGTAGCACAGCTTGCCTTGCAACTGACAGGGGAAGTACGTACCGAGGAACCGACCCTCGCTCTCCCCCAGCTTTTTCCCCAACAGAAACGCAAAGATCGGGATTCGCCAAGCCTAGAATTGCCCAATCGCGCCCGAGTCCATTACAGATGGATCCCTTTTTTTCGCCTCTTCTCTTGTCCTCCACTCCACGTCCCTTGTTTTTCCGTCCTTGACCGTCCGTGAGTCTTTGTCTTGATGGATCCATTGTCAGGCAAACAAAATTCTTCCTGGAAAGCAAGGTTCAATACCTGTCACGTGATACCACCATCACCTCTTCCTGTCAGCTTCCAGAACCCTTCCATGGCGTCGGGTGGCGCACGCTACGTATCGCGCCGTTTCCATTGAGCTTCCAATTGACTACCGCCCCTGCGTCAGAGCCACGAGCTTTTTCAACCTCTTTGTCGTTCGAGCTTTCGTCCCATCTTGAGCCACTTACTCGACGACAATCTATATCATCGACTAATAGTCTTCTTTTGTTGAGCTTGTCTACCATCAATCATCTCTCTGATGCCTATATGGCACACGGCACGTCATATCAAACCTCAGTTACAATACCAATATCGTCTGTTAGTCCATCTTTTTTCTTTTTAACATCGTCACTACATATTATCCAATACAGTACTATCAGCAGCCTCTCCTTCACCGCCGACGCCATACAACAAACATGTAAAAATCATGATACCGATCATCGCGCCCCAATATGCAAAATGCCTGCCGGTTGCCCGCTAGTACACATGAGAGAAAACTAATGCTATCAAGACAAGATCGTAAAAGGAAATTCAATCTTCGCCAAACCAAATCGCAGACATTCATCATGCTCCAATCCGAGGCTTCGCCGCTTTAAGTTTGTCGTCAATCGTTTGCTTCTGCCGCATCGTGTCCTTGTCGTCAGTCGTCAGGTGCGCCGCCCCAATCCCTGCCAATGTATCCGTCGTCTTGATGTCGCCTCCGGGTGTTGCTTTTGCCGTTAACTTGTCCACACTTTTGGTATCCAGCTCTTTCTTAGGGGAGTCCGCAGTCTCAGCGTCAGGGTCGATTGTCTTCCCCTCGACCAACTTGTCCCTGGCATTCAGTTCCTTCTCCATGGGAGCATCGACAGTCTTGATATCAATGCCGACCATCTTGGGCTCTCTCTCCTCGCCTACGCCCTTCACATCCAACTCTTTCTTCTCGCCACAACGATCCGTCTTTGCTTAGTGAGTATCAGGTGCTGTAATCCCGTGCGTTTCCGCTGCATTTTGCTTCACCTCTGGCTCTGCTGGCAGTTTCTCCGAAATGTTCTTGCCATTCTCAGGCAGCATCTCAGGAAACTCTGTTTTTTGTCCTTCATTGGCGAATTGGACCTCTTTCGGTCTACTGTCAGTTTTAACCATTCCTTCGGAACTCTTGCGAGTTTCCTTCTCCAACTTCTTTGCTTCCTTGGCTCCTTCGCCTCCCACTTCTTGTGTTGTTCCTTCAAGCGGGTTCACGGCCGAGGAATTGTTTCCTTTTCCTCCAATCGCACCACCTCCGACTGGCGCTTCATTTCTGTTGCCGACTTCCGTATGGGTGCTGTCCGAGATAGTGTTTCCTGGTGGCGATGACTCTTTCGAGCCAGCATTCGCGTCTCGGGGAGAAACTTGCTGTCCCATGCCACCTTTTTGGCATGATTCTTCCCTCGATCCCATCTGGGCCTGGATAATGCTCGCAGCAATCCTACCCTCAGGGGTATCCAGGAGATCCACGCCCCTGTCTGGGCTTGGGGTCGACGTCGACGTTGCCGGCGTTTCTCTCTTCTCCATGGTCGAAAACGGTGCTGTGGCCCCATCGGATTCCATAAATCCTGTCTTATCGGCAACAGGCGTCTCGTCGAGGGGCATGCCGTCAGGTCCCACGTCGCTGTACGATGAAGGTATGTCCCGATTTGCTGCCCAAGCAGCAATGTTGTACAAACCTCGCGGGGAGTCGCATCCGTCATAGTTGCTCGGCAGGGGGCTTGGGGGTGATCGTCCACGTGTGTAGTAGTACGGCTCGTATCCAATGGGGCTTGCGTCTGTGTATGGCCGGCTCACGTAGGACCAGTCGCTGGGTGGCTCAACCGTCTTAATCTGCGGAAGGCTGTCTGGGTGGTACCCGTCAACGAGATACTGCTGCAATGTGTAACCTTCGTCAATTGTCGATTGCGGGGGGTTCAACTGTCCGCATTCTTTACCATCCCCTGGTCGTGGGAACATGTGCAAAAGAGCAGACGCCTGGAGCCGCATTTTCGGATCATCGCTCAAGCAAATCTCTGCCATTTGCCTGTACCAATCTGGGATGTTCACCTCGGGACCAAGTATCAACGGTCGCCCTTGGGCTTCTGGTTCATCCTCCTGCGTTGCCAGAGCCCACAACACCATGCCCAGCTGGTAGAGATCCGACTTGACGCCAATGTACATAGTAATCCGCTGGTTGCTCTCGATGAGCGGCGTGGCTTCCGGGGGTTCCCATCCGACTGGGCACCCTCTCCTGTTGATGTCAATGATCTTCGCATCGCCGTACTCGTCGATGACAATGTTGGACAGCGTGAAGTCGCCTTGTACAAAGCCTGACTCGTGGATGTCGGACAACCCTTCAACAATTTGCCGAGCCCACCTCTCACGTGTTGACCACGGAAGGTCGTAATCGCCGTCTTTGCAGTGCTCGTAAATGATGTCAATGAGAGCTCCCTGGTCGGCGTAGTTGATGAGAAGTCCCTTTACGTGCTCATCGTGATCGTCCACTACGACACCATAGAAATGGATGACGTTGCGTGAATGGCGGAGGCGGTTGAGAGCGTTGACTTCATACAAGAACTCATCTATCGTGTCAGGGCTCGGGATTTCCTTCTTGATCAAGGTATGACCATTAACATTGACTTTATAAACGAAGCCCGACATGTGCGAGTCAAAGACGATATCCTTTTCCCGAATACGCCTGCAACCAAGGTGCTTGATCTGAGCAACAGTCGGGTATTGGATAATTTCCTATCAACAGTTAGCATTGTTTGGGGAATGTCTTGAGATGCACCAACATTGCCGTCCTCAACCACATGGACATGAAGTCTCCCATCAGTCGTCTGAAGTTTCAGATTGGTCACAGTGTCGTAGAATTGAATGTCTCGTAGGCTCTCCCGGATAGCCTCGTAAATCTTGGCGCTCTTGTCTCGTTGGTAGTGAGTGTGAATGAGGTCCATCTCCAGTGAGTTCGGAGGAGCATCTCGGTAATCGAGGGAGATGGTTACGCGCCGCCAAGTGTGTTCCTGCTCCCGATATGTGACGAAGAACTTTTCCCTTCTCGAACGATCCCGGAAGTGCATGCTGAGATTTAATATCCAGGTCTTCTCGAGCTCCTCGCGAATCAGAGCTTCATACTGGGATGCCGTTATTGAATGAGTGTCAGCCGTTGAGAGATTGTCTTGGATGGCACACTCATCGGCCAGTGTAGCCTCGTCATCCCTGTGCACAACTGATTCAACCGGTTCCTGGATTGGCGCATCTGCAACAGGACTGGATGGTAAGGAAGGTACAAAACGAGGTATCTCGTCTTGCGGGGAGCCAAGGAAGCTTGGGGCGCTGACCCGGGGATTGGTCGCTGGCTGTGAGGTTGATGATGTTCGGGGTCCATGAGACCGGCGGTCCATGGATACAGCTCTCCTCTCATCTGGCGTTGGCTCGATGGGGGACAAGTTGGTCCTCCGTTCCGATACTTGGCGCTTGAACGTCTGGGCACGGGGAAGACCCGGCACGACCCTCCGGGACATTCGGCGAATCAGGCCGCCCTTGTCCGAGTCGGCCGAGTCGTTCTCAGGCGCGGGGCCGGCAGGCCGCTCTGTCGGCGGCGAGGGAGCCTTGTTGCTACTCTGCCGACCAAAGAGTTTGCGAAAAAAGTTATGAGTCCCGGACAGCGCAGATGGCTGGGAATGGGGCGGCGGCGGCGGCTCAGACGCTACAACGCCCGCCTGTGCCATGGCCGCGACAATGCGACCAGATGTCTGTTGCTGAGCCCGAGGTGCAAGTGACTGTCAACACCGCAATGCTAGAGTCGAGGCTAATAAGTCAGCTCGGTGTTGGTATGAGCTAGTGGGCTGACGGCTGGCTCTGTGGCAAAAAGTAGGAGTCTGGAACAGGGCAGTTGGAGTAGATGCATGTGCCGCGAATGCCTTCGTATCGTCGTCGCAAAGCGGATTCTATGTGGGAAGGCGAATATGGGGATAGTTGGTATGCAGTTGCAAGAGGGTAAAGAAGTTGGCATGGATGCCGTCCAGCAAAAGATGATGAGGCGAAAGGTGCACTGACGAGAGCTGGAGAGGCCGCACGGCCCCGTCAATCAAAGAAGCGGTCTCTCGGTGAGAGGAGTAGAGTAAACAAGCTCTGCTTGACCCATCCAAGGGCAAGCGAAGGTAAAACAATTGCTTGGTCGGCACTGTCGCCGCAACTAGGAGGCTGGGATGATACAACGGTCGGTGAGAAGCGGGTCCTCTGGATGAGCGGTCGAAGTCGCGGGGAGCGAAGCCGGAGGCGCAATGAGGTGTTAGAATGGCTGTGGGGGCATGAGTGAAATAAGAATCCGTGATGATCGAGGACGGCTTCCTGCACGGGGTGTAAGTGAAGGGTGCCCGCGACAGCAAGACGCCTTGAGAAACAGAGGTTGATGAGTTGCGATGAAAGCCCTGCTATATTAAAACGACCACGACAGAGAGTCCAACACCTAAAACGGGCGCCGGCGGCGGCAATGGGAGTGGATGTGGGAGGCTATGACTGGACGTGAGCTTGGGTGGGCTGAGTGGGTTAGTGCGGGTTGGTGGGCTTCTAAGTGCGGCGGGAGGACACGGGGGGACGGGCGGAGCGGCGGAGGCGCTGGGCTTTTGACCTTGGGCCTTCATTTTCTGGGTCCGTTTGGCAGCCCGAGCCACACTGAGAAGGTAGGATTGCCCTAGAACACCCTGATGACGCTCTGGTCGGACCGCCCTGCTCAAGGGGCTGGGTCCTGAGAAGTCTCTGGGCGCGGTGCTCACTGGCCAGCAAAGCCACCACTGTCCAGGTGTCAGCGCAGGGCTGTGGCCATCCATTGTCCGTCCATTGCCCCAGACTTGCCGAGGACCGTCAGGGGTCTTTGCTTGACTGAACGACATCTCTGGATGATTTTGGGCCTGGGCGTCGAGACCTTGATCCATCCATCCCACCATGCCGGATCTTCCATGCTTCATGGCCAGCCAAAGGACCCTGCCAGTCTGCCGCCTGTCGTTTGTCGCATGTCGGCCATGGTCTGCCTGCGGCTGCAGGAGTCATACTTCCAAGAGAGACGGTGACGCTCGACGGCTCGCTGGTGGGGAACAATCGATGAGTTGGCCCCTTTCAGATGCCCTGGTCTCGTCCCATTTCGTCGACGCTAAGACGTTTTGCTGAGCGCAGGGGGAAGCGGTGATGCATCATCATCAGGCAGACTTTGGTCGGGCACAAAGAGACATGAAGACGGTTGGCGCTGATTTTGGGGGTTGGATGTAGGAGGGAGATGCAAGAGAGGGCGCGACTATCTGCGAGCGGGTGGTTGACATCGAGGTCTTTGTCAGGGGATGGCAGGAAAGTGCAATTGTATCATACCTTCCTCAAACCTATCTGCCCAAGGCTAGCAGGTATCGTCGGCAGGTAGTCGGGAGTGAGGCAGACAAGGAAGGTGCAGGCCAAGAGCAGCATCACGAATTGGAAGCTGCAACCGTCTGCATCGCGACTTCCTGCCTACAGTGCCTTACCTGCCGAGTGGCCTTGCAATCACATCTGCCCACAATGCCGTGTACAATCATCATCGCCATCTGTTCAGCATCTTGGTACCTACACCAACAGCCCCAGACTCGTCATCCACACAACACATTCGATCGAGCATCTAGGCCCGCTTGAACAAAGAGGGTGGACATGCCATCAGCCAAAGACAGCGCAGAACATGGAGGAAATCCCACGCAGCCGGTACCGCGGGGACCGAAAAATCAGGGACGTCCTGTGCGTCTTTTTGCCGGGCCAGGGCATGTCATCCTGGCTCCAGCTGCTGACCTCCATCGAGGCTCGAACCATAGGACGATCTGATCGCTTTGCAGGGCCAGGCCGACTGCATACGCAAGTGACAACGCCATCTAGTTGGGCATCTCACTCACACTCGCTTACCGCCCAACCCGATAACTGGGCACCTGGTTTCACACCTGTCCAGTTGAGACTCTAAACGATTCGAAATATGAGGCGAGCAGAATCAAGGGCCAGGTCCAAGACTTGAAAGCCAATCGAGCATCAACTGACTGTCGTCTGCCGACATTACACACGCAACTGCCAAACATGCATGCTGCATACGGGTGAGGACGGCCGTTATGAAGGGCACTGCATACTGTGTATCCGACGTCACGGATCAATGATCAAAGGCGTCGAACAGGAGAGGACGCTCATGTGTTCCAATTGAACATGTTTCCTCGGCGTGGCGGTGAATTCTCCGATGATAAGGTGGCCACGATTACAACACAATCCACATCTTTAGTTGTCAACTCGGATACGCCTCAATCAACCCTCGAATGCTTCTCAGAAACTAGAAGCTGGCAACTCCCGGGTCAGACGTCACGTTACCCCTGTTTGCCCGTCCAGAAGCCGCCTGATTCGCCAATTGCGCCGTCACAGGCTCCTCGGTGCCCAATGCGACTTCGTCTTGACCAATTCAATGGTTCAAGCAACACAGCTGTTCAAACATGTGTACACCACCAAGCACATCTCTCGATGGGGAAATATCTACAGCTTGTGTTGGGCTCTAGTGGCCCGTCCGCTAGCCCTCTTTCCTCTCATCTCAGCTCCCGTCAAGCCTGTCACGTCACACAGTACAGGAGGCATTCTTTGCTTCCCGCGAACAGGCTCTGCGGCTGCGGCCTGTGGTGAGGCCCGGTCCACACCCAAGCTCACTCCCAAGATCAAGGGCATCAAGGGGAAACGTGTGGGGTCAGGCATAAGTGCAGCATTCGCCATGGCCCGCTAAGGAGCGTGAGACTGGCTCTAGTGAGGCTGCTTGGGCTTGACAGGTTGTCGGTTCGCCATGCAAGCAATGGGTCTGCATCTCACTCCTTGTTACGAACTGGCTTCCAGACCGCTGAACCGGGCCTCTATTGGGTGCGGCCTTCCCTTGCCTTGGACCATTGTCGCATACCAGCGGGGCTGGATTTGAGCCGCCTGACCTTGTGCCTCTCTCATTTCTCCGAGTCGCTTGTAAGCATCTCGTGGAAGAATGTCGTGAGACGTCATGAAAGGACACGACCATGCAGCATGCGCAGCTTCAGCAGACAGACAGCATCTTGTCCTCAGCCAGCCAGTTCCCGTCCTCGCTAGGCTCGTCCCGCGCTTGACCCCACCGATCCCGCGCCGTCAGTGACGGGATCTCCAAAAGCCTTGGCTAGGGGCCAGGATCAGGTCTCTGGGGAACCATTAGGGACATCCGAGGCAGATGGCTTAAACGTTAAAGGGCGTTTGGCTTCCGTCTGGCGGCGGTCCATTGGGCAATGCACCAGCACCCAGCCGTCTCAAGTTCCCTGCCGAGATCCGGCCTGACACTGGTTACGCCTTCGGGCTGCAACCACATTGCGGGCCTCGGAAATTTTGCCTGCCAGAGAAGGGTTGCCATCATGTTCTCCTCCGCGGGATCAAAGACCATGTCGTCATTGCTGATTCAGGGGATGACGATGATTGAAGTCAGAGGTAAAGAGAGAAGACCTCTTCCATTCCCCACAGGACTTGTCAATCCCAAACTCGCTGACAACAACTCACAATGCGCCCAATGAGGGGATTCAGGTAAACAGTATGACGTCGCTTTTCCTATATGTACAATTGCACATGGAGGCGTCGCCCACGTGCTGGCATTTGCTCATCAGCTGCTTGTCTCCAAAACCCGCTGATGCATGCTTCTAAAAGTACAAAAGTCCACAGACTGGTAATAACAGAGTAGGAGTCTTTATATCGTTTCCATCTAAGATTCTTGCCCCCCCGGTGCCCAAACGCCCCTCAAATCATGCATACCCTGCAATTCCTACATTGATGCCATGCTTTGCGCCCCCGTGTCGATGACATGCTCTTCACCTCGCCGTTTTGTCGGCGTCTAGTCTTCTTCCTCGGCGGACTCGGGGTTGTTCTTCTTCTGCTGCTCCTCCCACTCGCGGATCTTGCACTTGTTGGCCTGTTCGCGGTCAAGGTTGGGGAAGACGAGATTGAAGACCTCAGGGTACCAGGCCACAGGATGGCCTTGAAGGCCTTCCTTGATGTTCTGTTGAAGTTGTTAGTCAGGGGCCAAAATTATAGTAGAAACATAGCGTAGACGTACCTCAGGCAGCTCCAGCCAGTCAGACATGTTGTCCTTGGGGAAGATGATGGTCTTGCAGCCAGCGCGACGAGCGGCAACAGTCTTCTCGCGAAGACCGCCGATACGCAGCACCTTGCCAGTGAGTGTAAGCTCACCAGTCATAGCGACGGTCGGGTCAACAGGGGTGTCGAGGGCGAGGGAAAGGAGCGAAGTAGCCATGGTGATACCAGCCGAAGGACCATCCTTGGAGACGGCACCGTCAGGAACGTGAAGGTGCATCTTGGCCTTGTCGAAGAAGTGGTTATCGGGGAACTCCTTGACCATGAAAGCCTTGGCAAAGGAGTAGGCGATCGTGGTGGACTCCTTCATGACGTTCTTGAGGTTACCCGTGATCTCGAGGTGCGGCCGCGTCTCTGGTCGAAGGGGAGCCTGCAGAATCGACTCAATGTACATGGCAGCACCACCAAGCTGTGTCCAGGCGAGACCCATGGAGACACCAGGGGGGCTGACGTCGTACAGACGATCCGAGGTGAAGACGGGGGGACCAACGTAGTCGTTGAGGTTGTCCTTGCCGATGACGACGTGGACCGAGTCGGGAACCCGGAGAGGCTTGCGGGGCTTCTCCGTGGCCGTACCAGTCTCGCCAGACTCGGAAGAGCTCTCCACGTCCGACTCCTTACCTGTGCTGGCCGCCTCCTCCTTCTTCTTCTCAGCCTCCTCGAGCGCAGACTTGCCCTCCTCGGTCAGGGCGTCCTCCTCAGGGAGAACATCCTCACCGAGCTCCTGAACGATCTTGAGGGCAGACTTGCGGTAGACCTTTTCGATCTGCTTCTTGAGGTTTCGGACACCCGACTCGCGGCAGTACGACTTGATCAGCTCCTCAATGGCCTCCTCACTCAGGACGACGTCGGCATTCTGAAGTCCGGCGGTTTCCTTGGCGGCGGGAGCGAGGTACCGTTGGGCGATGGCCATCTTCTCATCAGCAACGTAGCCCGAGAGGGTGATAATCTCCATTCGGTCGAGCAGAGGTCGGGGGATGGTGTCGGTCATGTTGGCTGTGCACACAAACAAGACCTTGGACAGGTCAACGGGCACGTCCATGTAGTGGTCCAGGAAAGAGCTGTTCTGCTCAGGGTCCAACAGCTCCAGCAGTGCAGATGAGGGGTCACCCTGGTATCCTCGGCCAATCTTGTCAATCTCATCGATCAGGATAAGAGGGTTCTCAGTCTGGCACTTCTTCAGCGCCTGGATCATACGACCGGGAAGGGCACCGACGTAGGTCCTTCGGTGACCCTTGATCTCAGCAACATCGGTAAGACCTCCGACACTGAATCGGTAATATTCTCGGTTGAGGGCTCGCGCAATCGACTTTCCGATACTGGTCTTGCCCACTCCGGGAGGACCGACGAAGCAGAGGATCTTACCCTCGACAGTGCCTCGAAGCTTGCCAACCGCGATGAACTCGAGAATACGGTCCTTGACATCCTTGAGGCCGTGGTGATCCTCGTCCAGGATCTTGACGGCGTTGGGGATGCCAAAGTTCTCGGCGCTCCTCCGACCCCAGGGGATCTGTGTGAGCCAGTCCAGGTAGTTCCTCGTCACGTTGAACTCGGAAGCAGCAGTCTCGAGGTGAGCAAGCTTGTTGAGCTCCTCGTCAAAGACCTTGCGCACGGCATCGGGCATGGCGAGCTTGTTGGCCTTCTCCTTGAACTTCTCGACCAGCTTGTCCTTACCGTCCGACTCGAGGCCTAGCTCACGGCGGATACCCTTCATTTGCTCCATAAGCCAGTACTCGCGCTGTCTCTTGCTGATCTTGTTCTCCACATCCTTACTAATCTTGGACTGTAGCTGGGCATTCATGAGCTCCTTCTTGAGCACCACCAGGGCCTTCTGCATCCTCTCCTCCACATTGAGACATCCCAGGACCTCCTGCAGCTCCTTCTGCTCGCCCGACGACACGGCGGCGGCAAAGTCGGCAAGCTTGGCGGGTTCTGATGTCACGTTTCCGGTGGACTGGCTCATGGAAAAGGTCGAGATTTGGTCACGGAAGAGGTTGTTCATTGTGGCCACCTCCTTGAAGACGTTGACGATCTCGTTGGTGACGGCGCGGATAACAGGGCTCTTGGGGTCGTATGGCTCATCGACAAGGTTCTCGACGTTGACCAGGCTGACGGGGTATCTCTTGAGGAACGAGGTCGGCTCGTACTTCTCTGCGGTCTGGTCGGGCTTCTTCTCCACAGCACTCTCCTCGAAGCTGGCGACGACATCGCCCTTCTTCTCTTGCGTAGCCTCCTCCTCGGCGGGCTTCTGGGGAATGGGTTCGGGTGTAGGCTCGGTCTTGGAATCGGTCTTCTTGGCAGCATCTTGGCCACCGGGAGGCAGCAAGCTGGATAATCGGATACGTCGATGAGGGTAGAGGATGGCGGTCAGAGCTCCCTCTTGGCCGTGGATAGGGAATGCACTTGTGATTTGGGCAAAGACACCTACGTCGTAGACATCGTCGGGGTTTCGGATGACATCCTCGTCCTCGTTCTCGTCCTTGAACAAGAAGGCGCCGACATAGGGTTGCCCACGCTTGATGGACTCGGTGATTGCGTTGGCCACATCGGGGTCCTTGATGGTAATCGCCTTATAGAAACCAGGGAAGAGCGGCCGTCGGGCAATGGGGATGGCCAAGACCTGGGGATAGACCTCGGGAACCACAGGCTTCTGGAGAGCCTTCTCGGCGGACGACTTTCGACCGCGTCGGCCTCCGTCACCGCCGTCGCTCCCGGAACCAGATCCTGCAGAACCTCCAGCCGCACTCCCGGCCTTTCCGTCTTGTGATTGACCTCCGGCGTCATTCTTGCCAGAGCCAGGTGAGTCAGGCCCTGGATTTCTCGATTCGGCCGAAAGCTTGTCCTCGGCCTCCTTCCGCTTGTTCTCCAGGTTCGCCTGGGCCTCCTCCTCGGACAACGGCTCGGTCAATGGTTCTATAGCGGACTCGAAGAAGCCTTTGTCCTTGCTGTCCTTCTCCTTTCCGAGGCGTGCGGCCGTGGAGAAGGCGGCGGAGGCTAACCGCGGCTGAATGGCGGGCAGCCGGCGAGCGCAGATGTGACGGTTTCGGTAGGCGGGCGAAGAGGTCCATCGAGCGGCGATGGCTTCGGAAGAGACTCGGGATGCATGGGCGGCAGAGCGCTCGAGGATGAGGCGGCCGGAGAGGCGTGAACGCGGGATCATGTTGGGCGTGGTCTAGGCAGACGAGCGAGGACGGAGCTGGAGATGATTAGAAGCTAAGAGCCCCGCGATGGGCCGTTCTTTGGAGGGGGGGACAAGGCAATTAAGAAGGGGAAGAATTATGAGATGAAGGAGAGAAAGAGGATTGAGAAGAGATTCTATCAGGGGTGGCAGGTAGAGGTTCTGTTGGCCGCAATTGTGCGCATCGCCGCTTCGGCTTGGCTCAAGTTGTGGTGGAGGCGACTTAATAATGTCTTATGGCGACGTCGGACTTAACGTCGACATCATCCAAAATTTCGAGTCGAATGGAACAGAACCATGAGCTTCCATCGGGAGAATATCGGATGCCGAAGCTGTTGCCCACTTGCCCACCCGTCGGCCAATCTCGGCTTTTAATGGCGGATTTCTTATCAGATTGCGATATTCAGTTACCGGGGCTCGCGTGCCGTTATGGTGATGATAGTATCAAGGTATAGATGGAGTATATAGTAGTTTTACTTATCATGGTGGTTAATAGTGAGGTTTCTTTTCATGGTTGTCAAGCATATCAAAGTTGAAGCGTCAGTGCTCAGTGCAACATGATATGGTGATGAATCAGCCTTGACATAAACATGACCATGCCAGAGATGGGCAATCTTCATTTCTATCTTAACATTTTTGTTTATAGAGTGAGAGCCTGTTTTCACTTTGGAGCTTTCTTCTTTTTCTTTTTTGAGGAAATGATCTCACGTTGCGTATGTTACTCTTTGAAGTCGCATTTCATGATCTGTGAAAGAGCTGATGTCGTTGTATTCAGCGCGCAATTGTAGGCTATTCCCCCAGAAAGATCATAAACTATCCTAAGATTCAATAAAGCATATGCGCATCAAGAGACCAGAAAACCCATAGAATTCAAGAAGGATAGCATGTCCTGCAAAGTAAACGAAACAGGAAAGAATGCTGCCATCACCATCATGACTACCCTACACCTTCTCCGCAAACTCAATTCAGGCATCATTTTCTCTTCTTCAAGCCCGAACACTGAACTGCCATCATCAATAACGGCCATTCAAACTCGCATGCTCCAGTCTCAATTATAGCCAGACTTTTATAAACATCGCAAAGTCGACCTCTTTCTCGCAACGACCCGCCGCCATGTCTGACGACGCTGACGTTTCGGCCTCCATCAACAAGCTCTCCATCACAAGCAACAAGGAACCAACTCAAACCAAAGAGCCTGTACCAAAGAAAAAAGCCAAGAAAGTCGTGGCAGACTCATGGGAGGATGAAGACGTCTCCGACTCCGAGCCCGAAGCAGAGTCTGACAAGGCTGATGAGCTGACGCCCAGCGCAACGCCTGCACCACCACCTCCGACTCCCATGTCACCCGTTGGAGGGTCGGCGTGGACGCCTCCAGAGGACGCGCCCGGTCCCAGAGTCGCCGGAGAATCAGCCAAGCGGCCCGAGAAGACGGACGCTGTGGCCCGACGGATGATTGCTGCCGGGCTGGGCCTCAAGGCGCCCAAGCAGACCGAGGAGCAGCGGGCTTATCAGAAGAGCATCCGTGAGCAGGAGAAGAAGAAGCGGGAGCAGGAGCGCGAACAAGAGAAGAAGCGACAAGAGGAGGCTGACAAGGCAAAGGCCGCTATCTGGGATGACTAGGCGAGGCTGGCCCTAGACAAACATCACATAGACATGGTTAGGACATGAGAATAGCATTGGTCGAAATTCGATTCCTTGGCAACTCAATCTCCGCAACCCTGCTCCATGACAAGAATACAATCTCCTGATGCTCAAAAGCTGCTTACAATATCGCTGAATAATTTCGGAGACATTTCGACCCTGAGGCGGCTCAACCTCCCAGCGTGCCGCGGGCCTTGCTCCAGCCTCTCCTCGCCAAAGTCGAAGCGTATCGCCAGATTGGGACAGGCAACCAATTGGCGCCTCAAGAATATCCCCCACAACTCCTCCTTAGTCAGTACACGCGCGGCTACATCTACCCTTTCATGTGTATTTCCTCAAGGCCTGTAGAGCGGATTGTGATCGGGGATGATTGTGCCGATTGAAGGAGGGTTGGACGATCCTCTCACTTCATCCTGACGTGGAGTTGCGGATCCTGGTGTTGATGATTATGAATCGTCCATGAATGCTTTGAAAGAACGGGATTAGGAAACGGAGTTGAGGCTATAGAGACGGGTTTCAGAGAAGCTGAAAGGACATGAATCAGATACAGCTGATGTATTTAAGACTGCTTGGGTTGTGAGAGAATGGAGAGGAGCATCACCAGATAACTCAGCACTTGAACAACCAGAACCGGCACCGAATACCATACTCCCCTTATCAAGCAAAGAAATCAACCAACATGTCTGACCTCAAGCCCATCACCGTCTATGTCCATGGTTAGCCTTTAGCACCTCCGCTACGTTACGGCTCTAACACTACACAGGCAGGGGACCCAACCCCAAGAAGGTTACCATCCTCCTCGAGGAGCTAGGTATCCCCTACACAGCTGTGCGGACACTCCCAAAATGCCATACTCCTATACACTAACATGACTTGACAGGTCGAAATCCCCAACCCTAAGGCTGAGTCGTTTGTCAAGATCAACCCCAATGGCCGTGTCCCCGCCATCGAGGACCCAAACACGGGCATCACCATCTGGGAATCTGGCGCCATCCTCGAGTACCTCATCGAAAAGTACGACAAGGACCACAAGTTCTCGTTCGACACCGAGCCCGAGAAGTGGTACCTGAAGCAGTATCTGCACTTCCAGATGTCTGGACAGGGGCCTTACTACGGCCAGGTAGGTAGCAGATACCCTGTAGAGAACTCATGACTGACAAACAACGAGACCATGTGGTTCCATTTCTTCCACAAGGAACAGGTCGAGTCGGCTAAGGAGCGCTACGAAGAACAAATGGTCCGCGTTGTCGAGGTCCTGAACAATATCCTTGAGGGCAAGGAGTATCTCGTCGGCAACAAGTAGTGAGTCCCCAACAATGACATTTCCCCCAACGGAGCAAATACTAAACTCTATGAAGCACTTATGCCGATCTTGCCTTTATCCCCTGGAACACGGTCATCCCTATCGCTGGTGACGTGTGGAAGAAGTTTGATATTGAGAACAAGTACCCCAACTTCGTTGCATGGCACAACCGCCTCATGGCCAGACCAGCTGTGGCCAAGATCCTGACTCCTCCAACTGAGGAGAAGTAATCGTGGCAAAGAGGTTAGGCTGTTGGGGATGTACAGGGTGTCTGGAAGCCAGTGTGTAGTAATATGGATAGCTGTCACTCACGATGAATATCAAGTTGGTTAGAATGCCCGCCTCATTTCTGGTGTCTCTTGTTTGGATCATGTAGCTCTCCTCCAACTCTCCACGTTACAAAGGAATTTCAACGCAGCCGGTTATCTGGCAGTTTTGTATCACAATCTGAGCACTATCAAGGATAGAGGCACTTTATTCGTGGAGCAATCGCGGGCATGCCGCAGGTATCATTGTCATTTCTCAATCTCAAGTTGCCGTTTGGCGATGCTCTCAACTTTTCGTCTCCGCTCGCTAGCAAATTGCTTCGTTTGTCGCGATGCCCTTTTGGTTCCAGGACAAGTCGCCGTGGAGCGAGTAAACCAGTTGCCAACCATCATTGCCGGCATGATGCCATCATGCCAACTATATATGTCGGCTCAAACAATCCTCTCCCGTCTTTGACTCCGTGTATGGTCATTGCCTTCAGATAGGCAGACTTTTGATGTTTCTTGTTTTCGTTGACATTGGTATCTTTCTCCCCAAACATCCATCCCACCATGTCCCAAAACATCCTTTCCTTCTCATTCGGCAACCAGGGGTATTCTTCGTTTTTTTTGTCTTCAGCTTTTCGTTGCATGACTGGGTGGGTATAATGAGCGGGCGTCAAGTCATCAAAAGAGAACCCCCGATTCCGATAACCACAAGAAAAAAAGCAGAATAAATAAATGCAGCAAAATCAAAAACCAGTAACAGAGCACTCAGACACAGTCGAGCAAAACAAAACATGACAAGACGTAAACCGACCGATGCACAAGTCGACGTTCCAGGGTATTTTACGCCAGGGTATATCCAGCCGGGGTATTTGCATGTAGAGGTTCTAACACGGGGGAATCTAACGGAAAGGCCCAATAGGGGCGGGGTATCCTGAATTCATAGAATGAGATGTGGAAGGGCGCCCGCTGTCGCCGGACGCGCGGGTGCTGTGGCGAGGCGTGATGTCGCCGGGCTGAGGAATCGACAGCTTGTTGTCGATGTGGGTGCTGTAGGGTCGTGGCGCCCACGGGTTGTCGTCGTCTGGAAGGTTCACGCCGCTGTCGTTCCAGGGGTTTCGATCAGCGTTGAAGCTGCGGGTTGACTCGATTGATATGAGCGAAGACTTGGACACGTTGCTGGAGCCCTTGAAGAAGTTGTTGGCCGAGTGCGAGCTGTTCTTTCTGCGATCCAAGAAGGAAGAGATCGACGTCATGCTGCCGGGCTTTCGGAGACGGTCGAGGATGCTGCTTCGTTCGCGGGCGACGTCATCACCGAAGCCAGTCTTGACGGGGGAGTCAGTAGCGACGGGGGCCGGAGCATGCTGAAGAAGCTTAGAATCAAAGTACTGCAGAGAGTCCTCGAACGAGTCCGACTTGGGGCGAGGGAGAGCGCCCTTAACGATGTTCACCTCGGCCCCAGAAGTCGCGAACTGCGATTGCATAAAGTCCATGGCATCGCGGAGACCACCAGCATTGTTGCGGGTAAAACCCCAAAGCAGAGTGACTGTAGGAGATCCATCCTCAGTGAGCTCATCAGGGTTCTGGTGGATGGTAAGCTCAACCTCGTGCTGGCTCTTCAGCTTGGGCACAAGGTCATGGGCAAACTCGGGAGACTCGAGAAACTTGATCAGCTCAGGGCTTCTAGCAAGAACGAGTTCATGCTTGTCAGGAACCATGCCCAAGAACTCGTCAACGCAGTGGGGAACCTGCCACTGAGGGCCATTCACGGTCACCTCGTCGCTGGCCTGCTCGGTACTGGGGAAATTGATCTTGCAGTTGTACTTCTGCTCGAGCTCGTCAATCTCCGGAAGCCTGGCAATGAGCTGGCGATGGTAGAGTCGATCAACACTGACGATCTGAGAGGTATACTCGGAGTCCTAAACCGGCATTAGAATTGACAAAAACAATAATTTGGACCTCACTTACAGCGCGGTCAACCATCTCCAGGATCTCGTTCTTGACAGCGTCGAGGTTCTGTGCGTTGCGAGCTGGGGTGCGGCAGATAACATTATCCACCTTGATGTCGTCGTCCTCTCGTCCCATACCACCTACGAAATATTAGTTTGGGTATTAGATACGCTGATGAGGAGCATTACCTCTGTCCATAGCGTTGGAGAATTTGACGAAGACCGAGTGCTTCTTCATAATTCGCTGAATGTGCTGTCCACCAATGCCAATGATGCGCTTGTGATACTGATCAGGAACGTGGAACGAGATGGATGCGGGCATCTCCTGCTCAACCAGCGTCAGACCCTGCTTCATGGAATCGTAGCTTGCCGCCATGACATCGATGTTGAAGTTGTACTCGTTGAAGCCATCGAAAATGATCTGGACATTGCTCTGCCCCATGATCTTGTTGATCTTGCCGTTCTTCTTGCCACTGACGAATTCCTTGTGCTCATTGGCAAGCTCAATCTTGACACGGATCTGATATTGAGCCTGCGCAACAAACTTGATGTCCGAGATAACCTCAAGGGCAGACTTGACAGCATCGTCGGAGCCAGTGATGGCAAAGTTCAGTTTGTCAAACGAGAGATCGGCATCCGAATTGGCGCAAATATCAACAAGCATAGCCCTGATGTCAGCTGGGTTGGGAAGCTGCCTAGCCTCGGGATGTTGCATGTACCACCCGGCGCTGTAGAACTGGCCGGCCTGTCGCATTGTTAGTCAACTCAAATCGAAAGTAGAGGATCTTGCCACTGACCAGGGACATGATTTCCCTAACAGTTCGCTCTACGTGCAGACCCTCGCTGCCTTGGACTCTCACCATGTTCCGCTGGCTTGCCAGAGGGGGGAACATGATGTAGGTGCCGTTAGCCTCGAGAATCTTGCGGACCTTGTCCAAACGGCCAAGCAGAATGCTGTCAATCTTAGCGGCAGGGATGGTCACGTCCTTAACGTAGAGCCTGATCCGCTGGACCGTCTCATGGAGCTTCTGCTTGGCGAGCTCGATCGCCTGGGGAGTTTCACCGGTGATGAAGACATCCGAGGGATCACGGCGAGTAGCGTTGGGGGGACAGTAGCGGTACATTTGCGAGAACGGAGGTGGGAAGTAGATGGCGGTCCCGGTGGACGACTCGATGAGTTTGATGTTTTTGCGGTGACGTCCGCAGACGAGCTGGTGGCAGGACAATTCAAGCTTGGTTCCATCGACAATACGGCCAAGCTGGAGAAGTGTTAAACTTTGCAAATAAAACGTTGACGAGGGAGAATCTGTACCAGCGTATCAATGTGAATCAGGACCCGAGCCTTGGCATGCTCTGACGACAAGATGTCGCCGTAGATGGCGACTCTCCATCGCTGATCCATCCGCAATTCGGAATCACCAGTCATGCCATCCACGACAGGGGTGAGCTTGGGGCCGAGAAGGAAGATATCGACGCCGCAGTAGCTCGAGATGTAATCCAGGGTATCGGTAACGGGCTTCTTGAGCACTCCAGCATTGAGATCGCAAACGAGTTGACCATCAACATCAATTGTGGTGCAACGCTACGGGGAGAAGTCAGAAGAGGTTTGCCAGCATGCCACAGACGGGCCTGGTGCGAGATCAATCGAAACCTACGAGAGAAATGGGGGTATCATTCAAAATGGTCTCTCGGCTCTTGTGGACCAGCTCTGGAGAGCCCGAGAGACAGACGGTGGTGACCTGCTGGCCCTTGCCGTTCTTGGGCGTGGTCGAAAGGACATGAGCCTCGATGGGTAAGGGCCCGTTGGAGAGGTCGCGGCACAGCCTTCGGAGGTTGTTCAGGTTCTGTCCATGGACGGGCAGCTCGTGAATCTGGACGTCGTCCGGCGCGTCCTCGGGGTGCGTCCATCGCAGGACGGCGTCAGTGGTCGCGTGAAGAATGTCCTCGGTGTCGGGGCCCGCAAGATCGGAAGCGAATGGGACGTTGAACGAGTAGTGGATCGTGGCATCGGCGGCTTGAGGGGAGGCGATGGGCTGACCGGGTTGGGCGGCGTTCTTGGGGTGGTTGAGGGCATTCATGGGCATATTGGGATTGGGACGGCCCATTCCGAAATTGGGTGTCATTCTTTCCGACCAGTGACGCATGTTTGCCAACTTATTCATGATGGGGAGCGAGGTGAAGGCGTCGTCGTCGTCGTCCGAGGCGTGGGCGGCGACGGTCGGCGAAGGTGGAGGTGGACGGGAGCGAGGACGGCGGCGGGAGGTGGAGAAGAAGCAAGAGAGAGAACCTGACCTGACCTGACCAGGAAAAAGATGAGATGAGGGCAATGATAAAAGGGAAAAAGGGTATCGAAGAAGCTGGGCAAGAAACGGTGGGGAGGGGGAAGGGGGCAGGGGGGAAGGGGGGAAGAAAGAAAGATGGTGGTGTTTGTGAGCTCTTTCCAAGTCTGACGAGGGAGAGGGAGAAGGAAGGAGAGGGAGGGTTACGAAGGTCAGGTAGGTAGGTGAGAGAGGTGGAGGGAAGGATGGAGCGGAGATGCACTACGTACCTACAGTACAGTTCTGGCAGCAAAAAGCGAGGAACCTCAAGTCAGCAGGACGTGCTCTGTCGAGGACAGGACATGGAGGCCAAGGTGGAGAGGCCAAGGCAATTCAGAAGCTGTGAGTGGCAGAGTAGAGGCATGGAGATACAGCTAGGGGAGGTACCTACAGCCCCTACGTACCCAGTGGCTGCGATTTACCTGGGGGAGAGTTCCATAAAAGACAGCCCCCCCGGTACATGCGCCGCCTGTGAGTGCCCTGTAAGGCCGCCCGACACAGCGAGCTCAGCTCATCCATCGACCAGCCCGAGACAAGAAACAGCCAGAGAGTGGAGCGGGAGTGGGATGAGATACGCACCTCAGTCCGTCAGCGCGAGAGGCATGAGTACAGCATGCAGAGCCCGGGGGGAGAGGTGCACTCCCGTATGCAAGTTGGACCCAGTGGTTGTGCGTATGAGGGCACGAGCACGCCTGTCCGAGTGCGCTGAGAAGCAGAAGCCAGTCTGAGTGGATTTTGCAAGGGCATGGATAAACGACAGCCACTGTGAGCAGCCACCACCACCACTACCAAGGGCAAGCAGAGAGGTTCTGATCGCACAGATCTTGGAATCTGGTCGCTTCAGTTGAATCCCCAAGTACGCCCAATCACGTACCGCCAGCGTGAGAACTCTACTCTTCTTACCCGGGGCTAGGGCACTCTCGCTCGCAATAGACAAGTCACCAACCACGACGACCAACCCCAATGACGACAAGGTGAACAGCAGCGGGATCGCTGCCGGCCTTCGGTGACCTTCGAACGGCAACGAAGCGGCCCCCCCCCCTAGGGCATGGCATGGCATGGGCGCGCTTTGCGTTCTGGGCGGTGGGGGGCACCATCAGCCCAGGTGCCAGGCGAGGAGGCACCTCCTGCAGCCTCTGTCGTTGCACTGGCGGCGGCTCTCCAAACGGGACACGGGAGACAGGCTCCCCGGGGACGGGATTCAAACCGACTGCGTTCCAGAGAGCCCTAGTGGACAGCCGGAGGACTTCGGCAATGGTCCAGCACGCACAGCTTTGGAGGGAGAGGCATCTTGACCAGCTCAGTCAAGACACAAGGTAGGAATACCCAGGTCATCCACCAAGCCGCTAGCTGGGATCACGTACCGTTGTCTTGGATGCTAACACCAACTCAGCTTAGATGGAGGACCACCTAGCTGCACGGGAATGGGGTCGTCTCCGCTGACATTCGTCCACACCAACAGGTTATCGTCAGGCCTTGCAGCATCTAAAGTGATTGTTTCTGCACAACCATGTTCCCGAGCATAAACAGGAGAGAGACAGACGGTAAGAAAAAGGAGATCCATCAAGCTGCAACTCTAGAGATGCCGGGATGCATGCTTGCCCAAGAATTGCCATCTCTCGTCAGCCGTATCTCGCTCGGTAGCGTGTCTTGGCTAAAGCTTCGATCACACGGCGTCCCCACACGACCAGGCCTCGTCTGTGTGACTTGTCTGCGACTTGCCTGTGACTTGTCCAAGGGTGAGGGAGCGAGTTGATTTGAGGTTGGCCCATGCAGGCCCAGCTCTTCTCTCCACGAGCCCGGTATCAGCTTGTCCACTAGCAACTCGTCGTTCAACATGTCAACTTGCAAGGCACCTTGTTTGACCGGTACTGTGGTGATCGATCATCATGGACGGGTATGTACTTGAACAAGGGAGTCGGCTTCCAGCATCGCGAGCTGCTCAAGGGAGCCGGCATTCTTGGGTTTGTCTGTGGCGGGACAGGGTCTGGACTGTCGAACGTGCGCGCCTGCGCGTCCTTGCATCCCGTTGATTGCTTCAGTTGCCGCCTCGAATTCCAGTGGCTTTTGGCTCTGCTCTGTTCTGCTTTGCCTTGCCTTGCCTTGCCTTGCCTGCTTGCCTGCAGCTGAGAGAACCGATCACGAGCCACGCCACTCGCAGGCACATATCCCTGGGGACTCGTGGGTCACATCACACAAACGGTATGCGTGCATGTCCAACAACGCGAGGCTGGGCATGCCTAGGCCCGGAACCTATCTGGGTGTGTCGAGTAGAGATTGCAACTGATGAATGTTCCTTGTGCCCCTTGATAACTCAAACACCTGTCTTTTGCCGTGGAGGTATAAAGCGAAGCCATGACTAGTGGAGATGCAGGCAACACGGCAGTCAGATTCATCAGATGTGACCATGTCTCAAAATGTCAACATTCGTACCAAAGACCCCTCCAGTTTGGTACCACTGAGTAGCCCAGTTGATTCGAGGCGATCCGACTGGTCCAGCATTGGGTCTCGGAGTCTCTCATGGCTGTCCGTGAACTTCTGGGCGTGCTGAGAAGCTGCCACGACAGCATGAATAAAACAATGCTAGACAATGCTGATGCCTGTGCGGACATTACACCGTATTCCTGTTGCTCGGTGAATGGGGGATGTGATATATACCACCCCTTGGATATCACCCGACCCCTGGCAGATGCTGTCCTCTGACGACTGAGAGAGTTCTCACTGGCCATTGTCTCGTTGTGAAACGGCACATCATCTGCCGGCTCTTGATTACAGCTTGCGCAGACTCAATCAAAAGAGCCGGCCCAGCACCCATGAAAACCATTACAGGGGAGAAGCAATTTAGTCTAGCAAAGGTTGCGTTCCTCAAGATCCTGGCCTGGTCTTGTACTGCTTCAACCCCTGCCCTGCACTCCCCGAGTTGGCATTCCCCTCTATCCGTCAGGAATGGCCTCATTGACTTCTTTCCTTCTCTCGCGTTAGGGGTTATATATCCGAGGCTTTGTCTACTCATTCACGGCGCCTTGTTGGTTCGGTCAAGCTTTCTGGTTACACATCCAGACGCTCGGCGTAAGGCTGACGCCGCAAAGTAAACGTCCACTCGCATCGGTAATGGGGCCTGTTTGCACATGCAGGTTTCTATGAGGTGAACTCGAGATTGTGTGTCATTAGTGATTATTATCCTCATTCTGTCCTGTCTATCCTTGTTGTCTATTCCCTTGTATCCGTACGCCTGTGCCTCAAACATCAACGATAGACTTCCCTCCTCCCATCATCTGCATACACGATTTCCTGTGTTGCCCCCCTTGGTTGTTCAATAAAGGCAATGTCCTCCCCACCTCTCATCGGCTGGTTGTAGTACCGCTCTAAGGGCGGACGCGCGCTGTACTCGCGTCTCACTGCCCCTTGTTCCACCGGCAAGGTGCCATATTCTCGTGCATAAGGCTGCGCAGCCTCACGGCGACTCTCCGGGTGAACACTGGTTGCATATTGACGTACGGCTCCCTCGGGGCGTACGCTCTGCACCCGTCCGTAATCTCGGGCAACCTCATACCACACGGGTTCTGCTGGTCGCACGCTGGCCGCCCTTGTTATGTAGTCTCTTGGGCCTTCCTCCACACGCCGCCTGCCTGGCGGTGCCATCAACTCCACAGGTTCCCCTGGAGGTGCCATCGGCCTTGTCGGATATTCACGTGGCCGATGGTCCCTGTAATCCTGCGAGATGTATTCTGGTTGTGTGACGACTCGCCTGGGTATATACGTCGGCGAAGGTCGCCTGTAGACCGTCCCCCCTTCTTCATATGTCTCCATGCCCGTCTGTTTGGGCAATGCTCGAGGCGCGGCTCGTTCGTAAATGATCTCGGGATCACCGGATCGAGCGGGAGGGGCGACTGAGTGCCGGATTACCGTTGGTCGTGGTGGTTCAATATACTCACGCCCAAAGGCATCTACAATAATCCGAGTCGGTGGCGGCCTTGGAGGAGCCATGAAGACATCTCCATCTGGCCTGGTCGATAGTGATGTCTCATAGGACCCGTGATATGGCCATGGACGTTGATGACCCTCGCTTGGCCGAACCTGTGAGCTTGCTCTCCCCACTGACGGTTCTCCTGGATGGTGAGCCGAAACGAGTGGAGGTTGCTCCACTGAATACGGGCCGCCGGGTGCGTAGCGATCATCGGTGTATTCCCTCCTATAGACAGTGCTGCCAGGAACCGCAGTGCTTACCGCACGTCGAGAAGAGAGGCTCGGTCTGTCGTACCCTATCGGCATTCGGTCATCTGTTCCTAGACGGCTCGAGAGGGGTTCTGGGGGGTAATCGCCAGTCTGGCGCTCATATCTGACATCTTCGTAGCTGGGATCCTCTGGTTGACGCTGTGTGTACCTTTGGCGCTTGTTGGGGCGGATGTAAGAGGGAGCACTCATGGGAGATGGAGATCGTGGCTCTGGCTTGATGTACGGAGTTGGCTCGGCCTCGGGCGCTTGCCTGTCCGCCTTCCGCTTCTTCTTCTTTCCCTTCTTCTTCTCGGATGCTCCTCCGCCTTGGGGTGAGCTTTCTGGGCTGGTCACAGTGATAGGCTCGTTTCTAAGAGCAGCAACTTGTGCAGGTGTACCTCTGGATGAGTTTGAAGTTGCTTCAGCGGCCATGGGCGCCCGTCTAGCTGCTGTCAATGGTGATGCTTGAGCAGACCGCTCATGTGCTCTCATGAGAGGAGAAGGGGGACGGCTGTCAATGTAATGTTCACGGGGCTGCCGGCGGGGATTGGATCTATTGCTGCCCCTATGCCGGTCGATCTCCGTGTTGCTCGAGTCCTCAGAATGGCTTGGCCCAGCACCTGTGTCCTGGGCTGAAACAATCCTGTCCTCGGCAAACGATGTCAAGCCCGGGACTCGCCCAACATGTGACGTATTGTTTATGCTCGAGGCACCATTGTTGGTAGATGGGTTGGCGTAGGCTTGACGCGGCCGTGTCGCGCTCGGCTCGCTCGTCTCCAGATCAACATCAATGGGATGGATTCGCGAAGTAGCGACATTGCGGGCGCTGCTCAGCGGCTGTGAATCGATAGTGTCTAGGCCTCGTGCCTCTTCGGACTCGTTGCGGACGCGGGACGTGAGAACCGAGGATGGGGTGTTGTGCTGGGACGAGTAGAAGGTGTTGTCGTCAAAGGAATCACTTGCAGTCTCGAGGTTAGTAGTAGCAGGATTGTCATCATCAGGAGCAGGCCCGGCAGTGGCTTCGACGAGTTTCAGAGCCTTGGTCAACACGTCATTAAGGTCGAAGTCGGGAATAGGCTCTCCCTGAGCAGCATTCTTGACTGCCGCCCGCCGTTGCTCAACCTCGTCCCTCAAAGTACGCTCCAGTCTCTGCCGCTGCAATTGAAACTCTGCCTTGACAAGATCGTCCGACTTTTCTAGGAAAATAGGATTGATCTCAACAGTCCCAGACCCGTAAGGTTTGCTGACTTTGGTTGTGCTAGGGGGTATGGCAGGCAGGCCAGATCTTGACGCGCCCGGCTGCTGGGTTTTCGCGACAGAGTACTGCGACTCGTCTGGCTGATAGTTGGAAGCACCATTTTCGATGGTGACATCTATTGGGTGGATGGAAGATTGCACAGATGCAATCAGATTAGCCGGAGGCTTGATGCTTGGGTGTTTACCAGATAGAATCGTGTCTGAGAATCGCACGATCTTCTCGTACTGATGGAATCGATGACGCTGGGCGCTAGACAGGCCGAGGAGCTCATCCCCGCCAGCGAGCTGCCCGTGAACAACATGTCCCTGTGCCATGTCGGCAAGAAACGAAAAGCACACGTCGCGTTACCCAGTGCCTATCCAAAGCAAGGGCGCCTTCAGATCGGCTATGCGTAAGCAAAAGATCGACGAGCAGCGGCGCGAGACGCGGAATTTAGCAGATGCTTCTTGAAATGCGAGATGGACAGTTGATGTTGTTTGGAGGGGAGGGATGGCAGCTCGTGGTCGGCTGCGATAAATTAATTTAGGCGGTGTGACTGGCCGGATGTGGCAGAATCGACGATCCCAGGTGGCACCCAGCCGTCACCGACTGCATCGAAGAGCTTCGAGGGCTTGATGTATCCCCACTGAAAAAAAAATACATAGAGATATGAGGAGCTCTTTTTGATCTAGGGCATATCGCATTTATATGGTTCACATATACTTAATCCAAACACTCGATTACGTGTCATTCCATACGCCATCAAGGTTCACCGTCATTATCACCTACAGGACTGTTGGGAGCCAGGCCTACCTACCTACACATCTCTCAAGGATAAAGATAAAGCCCCCTCGAGACTTGCAGTTTAGATCTTAGTTCCAAGGGCGCGAGATGTCATAATCTTGAAGCACGGCACTTAAAATGTTTTATGTAAGGGGGACACCCGGTCGTAAAAAACATGAGACGCTAAACCAGCCATGCCTCTGCAGTTATCACGGCAAAATAAACTAAGTCTAAGGCAGAAAAATATCACAAGTCATTAGATAGTATTAGAAAGCAATTGTATTATTATTTCCCTTACTTATCTCTCATTTTGCTTATGCTTACACTATTCAGTTACACCTTTCTACTCTCTCAGCTAAGCGCGGGCGTCTTGGTGTCTCAAGTTTTGTTACGACCGCGTGGGGGACTTCCTCACTGGAGATGACATCCATACCATTGACTTGACCATGGGAGACAGCTCCACAGTCGTACTCGGGCTCCCATTGTGGCGTCCCCTGGGAGCGAACCGATCATTGAATCCTTCTAGACTAGATGTAGAGCTATGTATCTATGCATATATGTCTTATTGCTTATACAAAGCATCAGCTATATTTCAAATGGGGCAAGAAAACCTATTTCATTTGTTTCTCTATCATGGCTCGTGCTCATGATGACTTGTAGTTGCATGGAGCCTCCGCTCCCGTCATCGGAGATCGGAGCTGTCCACGCAGGTACGGTGGGGATTATTCAGCTACGCCGAAAGAGTCATTGGTGGGCTACGACGTCAATATCGCTCCTATCATCGATTGAGCAAGTGCTAGTCTTCGCTTTTGGCTTGGATCGCCCTCAAACATTTAACTCGGCTTTTCTTGTTGATGAGCCATTCAATGTTGCAAAGACGACCACGTGTCTCAGCATTTATTTCACTCAATCCCGTCTTCAGATCTTTGGTCCTTCCCCCTTCACACCGTGTCTCATACCCGACATCGCACCTTCACTCTTCCAACGTCAACAGTCGCCTTACCAACACAAAGATCCGTGCCAAATCAACCATGGGCAGTACTAACGGCGTGAGCACCGGGAAGCCGGTTTTGTTCTTGTAAGTATCCCTTTGCCATGACGTTAAATGAATGACTTGAGCTGACACGTGCGCAGCGACATTGACAACTGCTTGTATCCAAGAAGTGAGTTTTTAGAGAAGGGTCTATGATGACCACAGGCTAACCGAGAATCGAGGCGCCAAGGTTCATGATCTTATGGCAAAGCTTATTGACGAATACTTCTCGAAACACCTGGAGTTGCCCTGGGATGAGGCTGTGAAGCTGCACAAGGAATACTACACCAGCTATGGCCTAGCCATCGAAGGTCTTGTGCGACACCACCAAATTGATCCTCTCGACTACAATGCCAAAGTGGACGATGCGCTACCTCTAGAGGGAATCATCAAGCCCAATCCTGAGCTTCGGGAACTCCTTGAGGACATTGACAAGACCAAGGTCACCATGTGGCTCTTCACCAATGCGTATGTGAACCACGGCAAGCGGGTGGTTCGTCTTCTTGGCATCGACGACCTTTTTGATGGGCTCACCTTTTGCAACTATGCCGATCAACCCTTGATCTGCAAACCTGACCCAGAGATGTACAAGAAGGCCATGCGCGAAGCAGGTGTGGAGCGAGTGGAGGATTGTTTCTTTGTTGGTATGTTTGTTATCTCGCGTCTCGTCTTATTGAAATTGTGCTAACGAACTATTAGATGATTCTGCCTTGAACTGCACACAGGCCAAAGAGTTTGGCTGGACAGCTGCCCATCTCGTTGAGGAGGGGGTGCAGGCTCCCGAGACCCGGGCATCACAATATCAGATCCGCCATCTCAGAGAGCTGCGTGACATTTATCCGCAATTTTTCAAATCGGCAGCAGGTACCGCGTAGGTGTTGACTGGGTTAGATTTGGACGAATGAGAAGAAATCGCACATGGAATATAGACAAAACCCTTGAGAGGTGGCGTTCAAGGCACTTCCCGGAATGAGATACCATTTGCGTTATGCATTCATTAACAAGCTCGACTAAGCCTGCACGGATCAAAGCCCTGACCTGTCGTTGCCCAACCTGAACTCCTCGCTATGTATGCAACCATAAAGATGTTGGCACGTGGCACCAGAGAAGCACGGAAACACTCAAGGACGTCGGATGCTGCTGATCACAGAATCCAGCTCGGACAATATTTGGTCCTTCTCCTTGATAGCTTCTTGGCGTTGGGCCTCGGCGACCTTCAAATCCTCCTCGAGTTCCTTGATGTATCTTTCCTGATCCATCTCGCTGTTGTCCAGGCCTGGGAGGGAGGAGATGAGCACTTCAATCTGCTGTTCCTTGAGAATCAAGTCTTGCGACAATTCGACCATTCCAGCTCGAAACTCGTCTGGGGGTAGGGAATCGACTGCAGATATGGTTAGTATCTAGGCGCATTTTATATGTAAAAATCGGGATGCCGCACCCTCTTTCGGGGCATCTTTAACGTCGCGAATCTTGTCGTTGGGACCGAAGGTTTCCAGATCATGTCGCTTGTTTACATAGTGCAAGCATGCAACGAATTGCTGCGCAAGCTGTTTTTATATGAGTTAGCTATAGTATTAGAGAGGACGGAGAAGAAGCGCAAACCTGATCAACAGCATCCTGAAGTTGAGTCAAGCGGTCGCCCATGGTGGTGGTTGTCGGGTTGCTGGACTCCCGCGATTGGCAGTCCACTAAAGTGCTGCGCGGAAAGTCGACGTCAGTTCACTACCGATGCGCTATCACGTGAAGATAAGCCGGAGGGCGGGGAATCAACAATTCCGGCCGGCAATTATTGGGGCTCGATCTTGGGAAAGTGAAGTGAACACCGTTGTCTCTGGGTGAGCTATGACATGATTGGCACAGTGTGGTCCAAGTGGCAGTAATATCATGTTCGCTCTTTCATAATAAACTCCCAACCCGCATCTCTCTAATTCACCACCGTGCTTGTTCGTTTTCCTCTTTTTCTAACTCTTCTCTACACTCTTTTTATTGAACACCTTGCACAATGTCCTCTCCACCCCCTCAGCCCGGGCCGGGCCAGATTCCCATGCCCATGCCTGGCCAGCGACCGACGCCCGAGCAGATCCAGGCCATGCAGCGCCAACTCGCCATCGACGCCGAGAAGGCCGGCATGACTGTGCCCGAGTTCATTGAGCACATCAAGAGGCAGGCGCAGGAGCAGATGCGAATGCGCGCCCAGCAACAGGCACAGCAAGGAGGCCACACTCACGGCCCCGATTGCAACCATGATCACGACCACGACCATGACCACGACCACGATCACGGCCACGGCCACTCTCACCCACAACAGGGTCGCCCTCAGCCTATCACTCCTGGACCTCCCAACCCCAAGGCCATCGCTCTCGCCAAGTTCCTGCGAGGCCAGGAGCTCAAGCTTCGAACTGTCATCTTGAACGGCGAGCGCAAGGACATGTTTCGAGGTAGGTTGGCTTGGCGCATGAAGCTATTCACATACTAAAACGGCACAGTTAAGCGAGCGCTCCGAGCCCTGCAGTCCCCTGCGTACGAGAAGGCCCGGAAGAAGAACCCCCTTCTGCCTGAAATCACCGACCGAGCTTCCCTCGAGAACACCTTTAAGCTGCTCCCCCTGAGCATGCTCGCCCTGCGGGTCTCCAAGATTGAGCCCCAGGCTGGTCCTAACGGCAAGAAGCCCAAGCGTGTCAAGGGTCAGTGGACTGTCAAGATCGAGCAGCAACAAGAGGCCAGAGACGACATGTACTACATTTGGCTATGGGAGGGTAGTCAGATCAAGCGCCAAATTTACGCTGGTCTGGCTCTTCTCGCCATTTTCGCTATCGTCCTGTACCCTCTTTGGCCGCTGGTGCTTCGCCAGGGCGTCTACTACCTCAGCTGGGGTTTGCTGGGACTGCTTGGTTTGTTCTTTGTGATGGCGATCTTCCGTGTTATTCTGTTCTGCATTACCTATTTCACCACACCTCCCGGTCTGTGGCTCTTCCCCAACCTTTGGGAAGACGTCTCGTTTGTGGACAGTTTCAAGCCTGTGTGGGCTTGGCATGAGGTCAGTAGAGGTCTAGTGGAGGCGAAATTAGAGGGAATGCTAACTTGACCACAGACGGAAAAGAAGAAGAAGAAGAAGAAGTCGGCGGCGGCTGCTCCCGGAACCAGCCCCAACCCTGCCTTCGCTGCTGCTACAGGACAAGTTGCGCCTACAAGTGCGACGACGACAGGCACAGATACCCAAGTCAAGACTGGTGTACACCAACGGCACTACGAGGCGCCAAAGGTCGAGGAGCTGGCGGACGACGAGTAGGTCTTGTACAAAAAGTTGTGAACCCGGGTGGTTGGCGTTTTCCGGAATTGTGTATCAACATTTCTTGCTATTTGTGCAGTCATTGGTAGTAATGGAGCAGGATGTCCTTGATATAAGACATTAGTCGATACGAGAATGCAGCCGATAGTCGTTGGTGCTGTGTTTCTTGATACCTACTTGGCGTTCATATTTCCCCCGAAAGCTGGCCTATATACATGAGTAGTTGAGCTTTCACGCTTGAGTGCGGTCACAGAAGGATTTGCTTCACTGCTGGCATAGACCTAATAGTAGGCTCATTTCACAAATCATTTTCTTTTCGGGATCTAAAAACAAACCAAAGCTCCTCGCCGGCCAGAATCCATGAGAACAGCAAAATCGAGTCGCCTCGCTCTCCGACCCCCTTTCCTGGAGGCTCTACAGTACTACCTATTGAAACAAGCAACAAACCAATTCTCGCGCCTACAGCTCCTCTCACAGGAACGCCCCTAGGAGCATCATGGCTCACAGTTGGAGATGCTTGTAAAAGAAGGTCCCGTCCTTGAGCTCCCCTGTTGGACTCAGACCGTACCTGGGGATCTGGCCGAGCTCGACGTAGCCAAACTTTCTATACACCTCCTCTGCGACACTTCCAGCTTCGGTATCGAGGAGCTGTATTTGAGACCAATCCGGTTAGAACGTTTCTTCCGACAACACAGGGGGTTAACTTGATCCAACTTACCAGTACCGTCCTGCCGCGCCGCGCCGCCTCAGCTTCGAGAGCGGAAACCAAAGTCCTGGCACCTCCTCTGCCGCGAAACGTCTTGTGGACAAGAAGTTTCTCTACGACGCCGCGGAAGGGTCCCGTCTCGGAGGAGGGCATGGCAAGCATGACAACGCCCATAACATCGGACCCCTTCGGCCGAGAGCCCGGCTCAGATTCGTTGAGGAGGATGAAGATGAGACGCTTGCCATCGGCAACCTCTGCAATGCGTTCCTTCCACCAGGCGAGGAGTTTCTCGTGGGATAGAGGGGGGAGGAACGTGGCGATGGTGCGGTCATGGGTGATGCAGGATGCGTGGATGGCGGCGAGATAGGGGATCAAGTGGCCGTGCTGGCTCGGGGAGAAGAGAGCTACCGTTCCTGCGCCAGACATTTTTAACAAGTAACTCGTACGAGTTGAAAGTATTTGGAACACAAGCTGCGTAGTAACGGACGTGGTAGGTGTGAATAAGCCGTCAAGGAAGGGTATAGATGGATGTCAATGCATAGCCCACATGGGGGGAGGGCTTGTGGTTGTCTTCAACTTGGGCCGCAACAAGTCTGGTTTCAATTGCCCAAAGGCGATATACAGCGAGTTGCAGAGGCTGGTCGAGCGATGTTGACGGTTGGTGAAGCTGATGCTGGGCAAGATTTTAGAGGCTTATTGATGAGGGGATATTGGTTCGTTCTCCGATCAAGCGGACCAAGACCAAGACATCCCAGGTTAGACTCAGATCCAGGAGAAGGCCGAGTAAACTCAACTCAATTGACTGGTAAACGACTGGGCAAAGTAGAGCTAGTATGAGGGAGAGGGAGAGGCAGAGTAGAGAAGAGACTCTGGTGTTATCAAGAGGTGACGGTTCGGAGAATATCGGCACAGGAAGTTAAAGGGTGAATGTCGACGGAATGGGTACTCCGTCAGTAGTCCAGAAATGACGGGAATGAATGAATTCACTGATGAATCCTCCGTCCAGCAAGAAGAAGAAGAATCACAACCCATCCACCATTTGCAAGGTTTCGTATGGAGCCGCCAGGAAAAAAATCATCCGAATTTTCAAGCCCCTGCAAGCCACTGCGGCGAGCCCTGGAAGACAGCGAGTGCCAGCACCTTCCAGCGTCTCGGCGCCGGTGCCGGGCCCCTGAGTCTGCTGCCCAAGGGGGACTCGCCAGGTGGAGTCGAGTTGCCGGCGGACGGGGGTGACTGCACCTGCCGGGACCCTCTAGCTCCCGCCGCAACGGCTCCGCTGTCCTGCCCTGGGCTGTCCTGCACCACCTTTACACGCAGCGCAGCCCTCCATCAACCGAGCACGACACACACCTTCAAACGTGGAATCCTGTCGAGGCAGCGGAACCGGGAGAGGGTTGCACGCCACCGTCGTAGCAGATTCACGGAATAAATGGCGCACCTACGAATCTGGCAGTTGGCAAGCTGTTGAAACGTGTGTGGCTTTCTTGGACGTGCGTGTCCTGGATCGTCTCTTGGGCACTGAGACGATGTCAAGGGACGAGATGGGCATCAGTTGCATTCATACAGTTGCTCATTGTCCCAAACATCCCCCATGAGCCGCAGGAAAAGACCCAGCGCTTTTCCAAACTACACACGGCCATGTACAAACACCGTTGCCGCTTGGCCTGTAAGACGGTGCTGCTGTGGCTACACGTTGAGTGTTGGGGAGAAGCAGCAAGAGGACCACGAGAGTCGGTTACCAGGACGAGGAGGACGCACGACAACGGGTTTCAGATATCAACATCCTCGGCTGTTGAGAGGTAAAGTCGGTGAAGAAGGGGCTAACTGGTCACCTTGCTCACTCGGGCCATGGTGGTCTTTAAAAGAGGGTGGTATACAGCAAGCAGCCTAAGTGCTGCATCCCGTCAAGTGGCGGAAGGCTTGGGGAGGGAGCCCTATGGACGAGCTTCCATGAACCCGGGAGCAGGGCCCGGCATTCGAGGAGGATCGGCCAGGATCCATGGATGCTCTTGCTGGGCCAGGCACGCGACAATCCGGGGCTTTTAGGTACAGCAAGTAGTGTCTATGCTTAAGAACCTGCCCTGACCGAGTTGTGGTGTTTTCGATAAGCGAGAGGCCGCTGGTGATGGAAATGTGGACATGGCTATGGATCCATGGATGGCAGCGGAACTGGTTGGTGAGTGATGAATGCTTGGCGACCAACTTAGATGCAACTAACAATTCAGCCATCATTCCTGTTTCAATTGAAGTTGAAGCTGCTCTGGATAGGTACCTACCTACCTATCTACCTACTTGATCACTTATTACTCGTCAGCTGTCACGGTTCAAGCTGGCCCTGTTTGCAGATTACGTAGAGGCCGTGATGCGGGGTCCAGAAGCTCTCAGGGTGTTTGTTATTGAGCGGAAAGTCTCAGTCAGGCACAGCCAGGCCTGGCCGGGCTGAAAGGCATGTGGATGCCCGTCTATGAATGGCAGCTCAGCTCAGCTCCAGTCAATTCGATTGATCGATCCATTGCTTCTCCGCTTCATGCATCTTCCGAGAATCATCATCTTCCTCCACCCGCTGACTTCGGGCCGTTCCATGGCGTCAGCTTGTCACTGCCACTGCAACCTCATCTCGTCATCTGCTTGATTACCTGCATTTTGGATAAGCTAGTCAGCTACAGCTCGAGTTGCATTTATCCTGTCATCTTGCCCCATCACCAACCGTCTCTTGATATCCCTCTCGGCCTCTGAACATCAGGTCGCGTGCCCCGTCGTACGACATGGACTTCTTCAAAAAGGTCGGCGAGCACGTCGAGGGCCTCAGCCAGCAGGTTGAGAATGTCTTTGGCGGCAAGGAAGAGCAGCAGCATTCTGAATCTCACGGCGGAGGGAGCCACAGCTACCACGCTCAGCAGACCGCCAACAACCGCTACCAGTCCTTTGCCCCAGAGTCTAGCGGCAACGCCAAGTGGTATGTTGATGGCGCCTCTTACTTCTGGGCCGTCTCGCAGGCGATTGAGCGTGAGTCGCAGCAGCCATCCCTACTTGCAGTTATCCAGAAGCGGTTATCTGACGCATGGTAGAGGCCCGGGAGAACATCTTCATCCTCGACTGGTGGCTGAGCCCTGAGCTGTACCTCCGTCGTCCTCCGGCCAAGAATGAGCAATACCGCCTGGACCGCATGCTCAAGGCCGCTGCCGACCGGGGTGTCAAGGTTTATATCATCGTCTACAAGGAGGTTGAGGCAGCCCTCACTCTGAATTCGGCGGTGAGCTCTGTCGGGCCCGACGGGCCATGAAGGTATGCTAACATGTCTGTTGGTAGCATACGAGGACCTCTCTGGAGAAACTCAGCGACAATATCCGCGTTTTCCGGCACCCTGACCATCTCCCTACTGGCTATGACCTCACCAAGGAGCTGGGCAAGTCGTTCAAAGCCTTGACCAACATGGATCTGGCCAAGGCTTCTGGTGATGCCATCAAGGCTGTCTACGGTACTGCAGACGGCATTGTCCTGTATTGGGCACACCACGAGAAGTTGCTCGTTGTAGACAATGGAAAACTGGCCTTTATGGGTGGACTTGATATGTGTATGTGCAATTACCAACTGCTGATTTTCATCAATTGCTAACAACAATCCCAGGTTTCGGACGATGGGACACCAGCAGTGAGTTACTTGGGTACTGCCCCTGCTTCTGTTACTCACATCAATAGGCCATCCGATTGCCGACGCTCATCCTGGTGACTTGGACGCTATCATCTTCCCCGGACAGGACTACAACAATGCCCGAGTTTATGACTTTGCCGATGTTCAAGACTGGAACCAGAACAAGCGTAGGGGAACCATGTGTCATTTCTGAGTGTGTCGTCCTGACCTTTGACAGTTGACCGTACCAAGAGCTCTAGAATGGGCTGGTCTGATGTGGCTCTGAGCATGAACGGACCCATCACCAGCAACCTTGTCGATCATTTCGTCGACCGATGGTAAGGTGCTAACCTCACTGTATAGAGCCCGTTGCTAACCCCTGTAGGAACTTCATCTTCAAGGAGAAGTATGCCAAGAAGAACCCAGGCAAGTATCACAAGCTCGAGCTACCACCGTCGAACTTCTCTGGTCACCGGGGTGGGCACTCGGGAGAGGACGATGACTACCTGGGCGGCTTTACGGAACATTTCAGCCGCGGCATGAACAAGCTCATGTCGTTTGGAGATGATGATGATGAGCCGCGTCACCGCAGACATCGGTCCCGCGATCGTGATATGCCTCGAATTCAGCTGACTCGAAGGTATGCTGAGGAAAATCCCACCTTGCTGCCCCTGCCTGACTTGTTGTAGCTGCTCTGAGTGGTCTTCTGGCCATCCTGTCGAACACTCCATCGCCAATGCATACACCGATGCCATTCGCAACGCCAGACACTTTGTCTACATCGAGAACCAGGTATGATGTTTAATACTGTTTCTCTGATTATGCTAAGTATGTCAGTTCTTCATCACCGCTACCGATGACAAGCAGCGTCCTGTTAAGAACAAGATCGGTGCTGCCATTGTGGACAGAATCGTTCGCGCCTTTCAAGAAGGACAGCCCTTCCACGTCTGGGTGCTCATGCCAGCCGTCCCCGCATTCGCCGGCGATCTGCAGGCCGAGGAGGCGCTGGGAACTCGCGCCATTATGGAATTCCAGTACAACTCGATCAGCCGTGGTGGCTACAGTATCATCGAGCAACTCCGCAAGGCCGGTATCCGTGACCCTGGCAGGTACATTGGATTCTACAACCTCCGCAACTATGACCGCATCAACACGTCTCGAACTATGGCTGATGTGGAGGCCCGCGCCGGTGTGTCATACGAAGAGGCTAGAAGGGAAAGGGACCAGGAGCTCGGCGGCTACCCCGACTCAGACTATCGTGGCGGCGACGAGAACCGTGGATACTCCGAATCCAGGGGATATCAATCCGAGTCCAGAGGATATCAAAGCGAGAGGTCTGGTGGTAGATATGATCGAGATGACGATCGTGGTGGATATTCCGATTCCAGATACGGTGGTAGGCCAAGGGATGATGACTACCGTGGAGGATATCAAGACAACAGACAGGGCGGTAGGGATCCATACAGCCACCCGAATGCCGATCCTCGGTTTGAGGGCAGACCTCAGCGTCAGGAGTACCAAGGAGGGTACTCTAGTCCTAGCTATGGCGGTAGGCCACATGATGACGATTATGGCCGCCGGCCCGACTCTCAAGGCTACGGCCGAAGACCTGAGCGTGACGACTACCGTCACCCCGGCGCGGACCCAAGGTTCGACGGAAGACCGGAGCCCGGTCGGTACCAGGGAGGACACGAAGAGTCGAGGTACGACAGTCGACCACAGCGCCAAGAGTATCAGGGCGGCGGATACTCTGAGCATTCGAGATATGAGTACTCGAGATACGAGCAGAAGACGACGACGTACGAGCAGCAGTCCGGCCACTCTCGCCCCTCGCACGATCGATACGACAGATATCAGCAAGAGGCCCACAAGGTTGCGGATAGGACTCTCGACACCATCAGCTCTTGCTACATGGACCAAGGTCCCAGGGTTACCGACCTGCGCTGGGACGGCAACCCTGAGGATGAGATCAACGCTTTCGTGACTGAAGAACTCTACATCCACAGCAAGCTGCTCATCGTCGACGATCGCCTCGTCATCTGCGGCTCAGCCAACCTGAACGATCGTTCCCAGCTAGGCTCTCACGACTCCGAGATCGCTGTTGTCATCGAGGATCCCACCCCCGTCGAGTCCTACATGGACGGCCGCCCCTACACGGCCTCCCGCTTCGCCTCGTCCCTTCGGCGCTACATCTTCCGCAAGCACCTCGGCCTCATCCCCGACCAGCGCTGGGATCAGCCCAACCAAAACTGGACTCCCGTCGACCGTGACCCCAACGTCTACGACTGGGGCTCCCCAGCCGACCTCCTGGTCCGCGACCCGCTGCACCCCAAGTTCCAGCAGCTCTGGACCGACACGGCGCGCGTCAACACCGAGACCTTTAGCCGGGCCTTCCACCCCGTGCCCAACGACCACGTCCGCACCTGGAAGGACTATGACGAGTTCTTTGCCCGCCACTTCATCATCCCCGGCAAGAAGGGCCAGAAGCCCGAGGAGGAGGCCAAGAAGGGCAAGGTCGAGTACGGCCACATCGTGCGCGAGGAGTTCCCCGGCGGCGTCAACGAGGTCAGGCAGTGGCTGTCACGCATCCGCGGCACCCTGGTGGAGATGCCTCTCGACTTCCTTGTCGACGTCGACGATATTGCCAAGGAGGGTCTGACGCTCAACGACCTCACTAATGAGCTCTACACCTAGATAGTTGGAGGGAGGAGGAAAGGGCAGATTGGATGTGGCACATGGATGGATTGGACGCGGATGGATACATCTAACGCCGGTACTTTTGTGTCTTACTGGATCATATCAGTGAATGCCACCTTGTTTCTCACTAGTTGTACTCTTCCATATTGTCGTCTCTGGCTTCACCCAAGCACCATGACAAGTTCCAGGCTGTTATCCCACACGGCCCGCCGCGACGGATGCAAGCTTCCAGGCCGTCGAACTGCATGTAACACGCACATCAATCAACGACTGCACAGCCGAGAAAAGAGACGAGAGAAAAGGGCCAACTTGTGTAGCCAAGCGAGCAACGCAACGCACAAATGAGCGGGCGAGCGAGGGAACATGGCATAACGGTAACTGACATATGCAAGCAGTGCGTTTCCACATCAACTAGTATACAGGGTGCCACGCATGGGGATCCCAAGCACCAAGCAAGGTAAATACCAAACCCAGAAAACTCCGTAATTCGACAATATCAACCAACTAATGTGAACCCGTCCATCAACCCCTTACTTGCTTTTTCACCAGGCCACACGACCTGACTGCGGCCACCGCCGTGACTCTCAACCCCGGACGCATGTCTCGGGACACGGCAACGGCCCAAGGAGCCACATCCTGAGCGTCCTGGTTCTAACCTCACACTGCTGTCATCCCTCACAGTGCCCCTTAGTCAGACTTGGCGTTGCCGTTCTGGCCAAGCAAGCCATCCTTGAGACCCAATGAATCATCCATGCGGAAAAAGGTGCCACGAGCCCGTCGGGTGCGGTTGCGGAACCAGTAGTACACGCCGAACACGATGGCAACGACGACGCTGCACGAGAGGAACGGGCGGTCGACAAAGCTCATCTGGATGTCGAAGAAGAACTTGGCGAACGAGTTGATGGTGTACTTGGGAGAGATGGGGTTGGGTCCATACACAATCTTGTCCAGAGTGTCCATGATGGACGTGTGGCTGATCATGATGTGGTTACCCGTGGGAGTCGTGTCCCAGAACTGGTGTCGCTGCATGCCGTTAGTAACTGATGCTATCCGAAAGTGTCAGATATAGAGAAATACTTACATCTTCCTCGTTGATGATGACACGATCGCCATCCCTCACATCGATGCCGTAGGTGCTGGCAAGCCACCTCTGCCAAAAGATTCCGTCAACCCAGGCGAAACCAACCTCTTTACGGCGAGTAGAATCCATATCGATCTTGATGGCTTTGGCATTGCGGAGAGCACGTTGGTCATCACGCTCCTCGGCCTCCTCGATCCTCATCTGCTTAGCGTCGCGGAGCTTCTTACGCTCCATCTGGAACTCCTGAACTTGACGGTCCATCCACTCGTTGGCCGCATTCTTGAGCTCAAAGATGGAGTTCTGGAATCGGCCCTCGTCCTCCCGGTTAAGGACGGCGAGCACGACGAGCCTGTGGTTCATGATCTGGCGGGCGTTGATGGCAGTCATCTCAGGGACGAGCGGCAGCCACGTCGACTTCATCCACGAAACCAGCTCATCAACGTTTCTCATCTCGTCAGGAGTGATGGGAGTGTAGTAGGTCGCACGGCCTTCTCTCGAGACCAAGAGCCTGGGCCAGGTCGTAATCTTGAACTTGGAGCAGAGCTCGGGGTCGCTCGTCTTGACAATCTTGCCACGCCCGATGAGGTTGAGCGGCAGAGCCTCCAGGGCCTTGAAGTCCTCGGTTGTGGTAGCATGGTCATAAAAGTAAACAAAGACGACCTCCTCGGTCTTCTCAAGCTCAGCGAACGAAGCAGCATCCACATCAAGGATGCCACCAGAAACCTCGAGCGCTCCCTCGGCATACTCAACGAAGTCACCAACACCGCGAAGGCCCTTATACTCCGCTCGTTCATTGCCCTGCATGAATAGAATGGTGGGGAACGCCGAGACGCCCATTTCCTTACAAAGCTTGTGATCGGCTTCGCAGTTGACCTCACCAATGCTGAGCTTTCCCTGCATCTTCTTGGCCAGCTGTTCCCAAGTAGGGGCCATCGCCTTGCAATGAGAGCACCAAGGGGCGTAAAACTTGATGAACCAGGGGTCCTTCGTGTTGGTGACAAGACTAGGGAAGGTGTCAGGAGTCAAGGGGGTGCTAACACCATCCAGGTTGTATTTTGGCGTTGAGTCCTTGGGCTTGGTCTTCTTGAGCATCTGGCCAGTGCTGGGGACCTTCCAATCATCGCCGAACGACGACTTCTCGCTTTCCTTAGCGGCGGCGGACTCCTTGGGGCTTTCCGGCGTCTCGTCCTTGGCTGCCTCCTTGGGGGTCTCGGTGATGTCGTCGAGCGAGCTGCCAGGGGCCTTACCAGCGGGCTCCTCGGCCGCGTTCTCAGCGGCCTTTTCCAGGGGCTTTTCGGTGGTTTCGCCGACAGGCTTTTCCTCGGCCGCCTTGAGATCCTTCTCTGGTTCCTTCTTCTCAGCATCGGGGAGCTCTGTCGTGTCCTGAGCAGTCTTGGGTTTAGGGAAGACGGTGTCGCCAGGCTCAGGGAGTTCGAGGATCTCAGCTCGACCTGGGTGTGGAACTGCAAGAGCCTTCTCGATCGCATTACTCAACACAGTCATGTTCTTGATTCCTCTCATGTTGTGGATCTCCTTTCCGTCTCCATAGAGGATTGTAGTCGGGTAGGACATGACATTATGATCCATGCAGAGATCATAGTAAGCAACGCAGTTGATGACGGCGAATTTAAAGTCGTAGTATTCTGAGAAGGACTTATCGACGCCGGCGGCTTGGGGTTTCGAGGTATAGTAGAACTCGTACAGGGTCTGATACGTCGGGGCAAAGTGGGTGCAGTGTTTGCAGTACGGGCTGGTAATAAGTGAGCAGGCGCTATATGATGATTGAGGAGCACCAAGTACCTGAAGTGCTTAACCATCAGAAACTTGTTCTTCTTCAGCTCCTCCTCCCAAGTTGTAGGCGACAACTCAAGCAGCGGAGGAACCGAGACTCCATTGAAAGTAGTGGGATCCGTGACCGGGTTGGTATCTTCCTCGGCGTGCGCGAAGGCTGTCAGCCCTGCGAACACCGCAAGGGTAGAGAAACGCATGGCGGGCAAAGCGCACCTTGTCGGTGCAAGGCTCGTATACAGCGGTCGGTTAAAGGAAACAGATCAGAACGCACGGCGTAAACGATCTAAGAGGATGCTGAGATGGGAACGGCGGAGTCGGCTCGTCGGAGCGTGGGGGAGCGATGATCAAGACGAGAGGGACAAGGTGGTGGAATAGGTACGTAGGTAATTAGTGGCGGTCGTATTGGCCGATGGTAGTCGCAGTCGCGGAATATTTGAAGCTATCGCGATATGGAAGAAAGAAAAAAACACCAGAAATACAAGCCCACAATCGCGCTCGCCAGGCGCAAAAGCAGATGATGATGAGAGGCGAAAGCGAAGATAGAGAGCGAAGCTTTGTAAGAAGACAAAGGGGATGAGACGGGATGGATGGATGGCATTCAGGAGGCGCATCTGGAGTTCGAGACCACGTTCCCCATCGGAATTCGACGCCACGCTGGGGCCCGCGCATAGGCTGCTGCGCCACACGGGGCTTGCCTTTGATAGTGATGAGTGATGTGTACCTGCCTCAGCCAGACACACGACAGAGGACCGTGCTTACCTTCTATGATGGATTCAACCAACCACATGTAGATGCCTGGACTTCCTTCTTCTCAAAGGCACACATGGGATTTCTCTTCTTCTCTCTTTCAAACACCCAAGAAATCTCCGGTGACTCTGTCTGAGTTATGCCTGGTTTTGTTTCACGTCCTACACTTCGTTCTCTAGCAACACAAGGCACCTGTATTCCCCGACCTTACACGAGTGCTCACAACAAAAGCACCTTGTCACGGATTCCACAGCGAGCAGCTCACTGTTTCACAACTTTCTGCTACGCACAGAAAAATCATTTGTCTATCAAATCAGGCAAGAATTCGATCTTCAAAGGGGAGATGGATCGCCCAGCCAAGCGCCAAAGGGTTGATGACCCTCAGGCCCATGTCCTCGAATCGCTGCAACGTCCTATCAGTCCTCCTGAAAGGAGGCGACGTGAAGTTTCAACGATTAAGTCTCCCTGGCAGCTGACCTGGATACAAGACTTACCAGAGGAGGACAACAGGGATGCAGTGAGCCTGCGAGACCTGCTTGGTGATCCCCTCATTGCAGAATGTTGGGAGTTCAACTTCCTCCATGATATCCACTTTTTAATGGATGCTTTCGACTCTGATACACGACATCTCGTCAAGGTGCACGTCGTACATGGCTTTCGGAAGCGCGAGGATGAGGGTCGAATTGCCATTGAGGTACGTTGCTCTCGAGCGAACCCACGGCCGGATCGCAGGAGCTCCCTCTCCTTGTTTAGCCGCCTCCCAAGTAGCTAATATCATTTAGCAAGCAGCAGCGGAGTTCGAAAACGTTCAGATTCACATTGCTCCTATGCCAGAAATGTTTGGAACACATCATTCCAAGATGATGATCCTATTCAGACATGACGACACTGCGCAGGTCATCATTCACACCGCCAATATGATCCCCAAAGACTGGACCAACATGACTAATGGCATCTGGAAATCACCTCTCCTGCCTAAGATGACGGTTGCGCCAACCACTACTACTTCTTCCCCTGAAGATCATCCCGTTGGTAGTGGGGATCGCTTTAAAACCGACCTACTAAACTATCTGCGGGCATATGACAGGCGCAAAATCACATGCAAGACCCTGACTGATGCACTCGTCAATTACGACTTTTCTGGCATCAAAGCGGCTCTTGTTGCAAGCGTACCTGGTAGACACAACATCCACGATATGTCTGATACTTCATGGGGCTGGGCTGGTTTGAAGAGATGTCTGCAGCAAGTTCCATGCGAAGACCAAGAGCAATCAGAGATTGTTGTTCAGATATCCTCGATCGCCACCCTGGGAGCAAAAGAAGACTGGCTAAAGAAAACCCTCTTTGAACCTTTGTCCAGTTGCAAGAACCCTAGCCTTGGGAAACCTAAGTTTAAGGTCATGTTTCCAACGGCTGACGAGATTCGGAGATCTTTGGATGGGTATGCATCAGGAGGTTCCATCCACACAAAGATTCAGTCGGCACAGCAAGCAAAACAACTGGAATATCTTCGCCCAATTTTCCATCACTGGGCAAATGACTCTCCTAATGGAGCCAGTGAGTTGACCTATGACAAGGAATCATTTGGGACTGGATCTAATGAACGACAGAACTCCCCGAGAGCGCTACGGTGAAGGACGGGGGCCGAAAAAGAGCAGCGCCGCACATCAAGACGTATATCAGATCCAACAAGTCATCCATCGACTGGGCCCTAATGACGTCGGCCAATCTTTCAAAGCAGGCCTGGGGCGAGGCTGCACGCCCTACAGGCGAAATGCGCATTGCATCTTGGGAAATTGGAGTTTTGGTCTGGCCAGAGCTGCTGGAGGCAGATTCAATCATGGTTGGAACGTTCAAAACCGATGTCCCAGACGCCAGACCTGAAGAGAGGAGCGAGAAGAAGCGATCACTAATTGGACTGCGAATACCGTACAACACGCCGTTGCAACGATACGGAAGCGACGAAATACCGTGGGTTGCGACGATGGTTCATAGCGAGCCTGATTGGATGGGTAGAGCGTGGGGGCAACGATGAACGGGGGCTAAGATCTGGCCCCTAGGCAACTGGTTGATTGATCCAATGGCATTATACTGTACAGCAGATTTGGCAGCTGCCCAGAGCTGCAGCAACTCATTTCATCAGCCTGTGAGCCGTCAATGACAAACGAAGAAGGGCACCTCACAGGCCACAGGCGGTCCTGGGCGACGATCCACCCCCGCATGGTTGGAGATCCACCAACCATGAGACACTGAGCAGAGTGCATCGGACTCCCCGCCAGCCGAGGTGGGTGGGATGCCGGCAGGTAGCGAAAGGTGCAAGCCTTTTGCCGAATCGAGATGGATGCTGGTCAGCGGAGGAGTGACTCAGTTTGGCCGGGCCGAAGATAGCAGAGACTCCACCTTGACTTGACGGACGCCCTTTGTGCTGTGGCTGGCGGGTCATTGTCGACGCTAACTAACCCGAAAGCTCTGCCGTCCGCGTTGAAAAGCAAGTTGATCCATCTCGCCTCTTTTTAGTTCGACTCTGGTGACTACCATTCCGCAACTACCTTACGACTCTATCTTACGACTCTATCTTACGACTCTATCTCTTCATTTTCACGCCTCGAATCATTGTCTACAGAGCCGATTGACTCGAGAGAGGAAGTCCCGTCAGTGTGAAACCTTGTACAACTCTCTTTTGATCACTCTTCTCCACGTCTGAGGCTTGAGTGGTGGCGTTCGTTCTCTTCCGTCACGCATTGAAGAAATCTGTTGCGTAGACTTGAGCACTTGATTGTTCTCGATTGAAGCTACATCTACACCTTATCCCAAGGACTCACGGCTGCACGAGCTGTTCCATGGATCCAATCGGCAGGGGCACCGGAGCCTCGCCGTATGGCACTCCTCATGGCCCCGGAGCGCATCCAGCCTTATCGTCATCATGGCGAGTTGGCTCGCCTCTGGCGGAGCAGTCACTGGCTCGAGACATCGCTGAGTGTTCAGATGACGACTTTGAGGACAACGCCATTGATGATGCCTCGGTATCTGACTTTGACGCGGGACCGACCATGTACCGTCGACCAAGCGGCGTCGCCTTTGGAGGCTCTCGACCAATTCTAAACCCGCAGGCATTCGCCGAGCCAGGCCTGACGGCTCTGGAGCGAAAGCAGTCTCGCAACGCTGAGCGCAGTCTGCTGCGAGACAACCACGTTCTTCCACCAAAGCACTCGCACAAATCGCAGGGCTTCTTTCCCAGGCTCTACCGCCGCCTTTTCAGCACCAAGGTACCTCAGGGCGAGGATGAAGAGACGCCCGCTGTTACGGTCCAGCCGCCCGATGAAACGGCACCTCTCCTGGGGGCCCAGAATGGCGGCGCCCTGCCTGAACATCTCAACGAAACATGGGAGCATGCCGTGGCCGAGCACCGGATCAAGACGACTTGGCAGCGAGAGGCCAAGACGATTGTGTCATACTCGGGGCCGCTCATTGTCACGTTTCTCCTGCAGTACTCTATCAACGTCACCAGCATCTTTGCCGTTGGCCGCATTGGCAAGATGGAGCTTGGTGCTGTCTCGTGTAAGTGCTTACCTATCATATGCAGTCTCTCGCAGTAACGGTCAAACTAACTCTTGCAGTGGCCAATATGTCTGCAGCCATCAGCTGTCTGGCCCCGTTCCAGGGCCTCGCAACTAGTCTTGATACGCTGTGTGCTCAAGCGTACGGGTCGGGGCATAAGCATCTTGTAGGTCTTCAGTTCCAGCGCATGACGTGCTTCTTGTTCTGTCTGGCTGTCCCTGTCGCCGTGCTGTGGTACTTTTCTGAGGGCATCATCGCGCAAATAGTTCCTGAGCCTGAGTCAGCTCGCCTTGCAGGACAATACCTCAGGGTCATGATTTTCAGCATCCCTGGCTTCATCCTGTTTGAGGGCGGTAAGCGTTTTACCCAGGCTCAAGGCCTCTTCCGCGCGACGACGTACATCCTCCTCATCGTAGCGCCGTTCAACGTGTTCCTGAGCTGGCTGTTGGTGTGGAAGTTGGAATGGGGCTTTGTTGGGGCTCCCACGGCCGTGGCCATCAGCAACAACCTACTCCCCATTTTCCTGTTCCTGTACGTCCGCTTCATTGACGGCCGCCAGTGCTGGGGTGGCTTCAGCCGAAGGGCTCTGAGCAACTGGTGGGTCATGATTCGGCTTGCTCTGCCGGGTATGATCATGGTTGAGGCCGAATGGCTGGCTTTTGAGATCCTCACGTTGTGCTCAAGCCGGTTCGGTCCCGAGTATCTTGCCGCACAGAGCGTTCTGGCGACCATCACAACGCTCTCGTATGAGATTCCATTCCCTATGTCGATCGCTGCTTCGACCCGAATCGCCAACTTGATCGGAGCCGGGCTTGTCGATCCTGCCAAGATGACTGCTAAAGTGGTGAGTTGCTGTTTTCCATGCTGGTGCCCAGGTCAGTGGATGCTAACAACAAGTTTCAGGCGTTTGCCGCTGCCTGCATTATCGGCATGTTCAACTTGACCCTGTACACCAGCCTCCGATACAAACTGCCCCTTCTGTTTACCAAGGACGAGGATGTGGTGGAGCTCGTAGGAGCTGTGATCCCGATTGTGTCTGTGATGCAGGTGTTTGATGGCCTCGCAGCAGGAGCCCACGGAGTGCTCCGAGGAATCGGCAAGCAATCGATCGGAGGGCCAGCCAATCTGATTGCGTACTATGTTCTCTCGTTGCCCTGCTCGCTGACTCTGGCCTTTGGTCTAGGCTGGAAGCTGGATGGGCTGTGGGCGGGTGTCACTGTTGGCACGTTCTCGTGAGTTTCCCCCAGTTGAACCAAGTCAGGTGAAGATGCTAACCGGACAATAGGGTCGCAGCGATCGAGTACATTTACCTGATGAAAACCGATTGGCACAAGGCGGCCGAAGAGGCAGCTCTTCGAAATGCGGCTGGTTAATGATGGATGTAGTGGCGTCCAGTGCTTGCTTACTTGGTTAGGTAGTCTTGGTCTTGCTGCACCTACAACGGGCCCGCTTTGGGTCCATTGCATGAGATGGGTTAAAGAGTTTGGCGCTGCGTGCTATCAAGAGAAGGGAAGGGATAACAAGGGACGGGCCCAGACATTCCTTGCAAGATTGTTGAGTCAAATGGGGTGTAATAATTTGTTTGCGTCGTGGCACCTTTGCATTGCGAGAAGGCAATCATTTGGTTAGCTATACAGCTCCTGGATAATAAAGCAAATCTAATCTGGCTGTCAAGATGGAAATTGACTTGTGTCGTGATGCTGTCAACCTTCCACACACACACCACCGGTACGGGTCACGTCACTGCACATATTGAGCCACGCGAGGACTATTGTGAGTGTTTAACCACATTAACCTTGATCCTTAAGCTAACAACAGTGCTAGTATTTAAAATGGGCCAAGACATCATGTCATCTCTGACAAGATATACGTTCTAGTCCGCCTTAGTATCTCCGAGACTAACAATCTATTGCTTTCAGCTCAAGCCACAGCCAACCAAAGGCGGTCTCGCCCTTCTCCCTCAGCTCGAAATGGATCTTGAGCCGTTTTCTCTTTACTGTAATTGGGCATGGCTTTTTAGTGAGCTGCCTGTTTTGTAGTTGCTAAGCAGTGTCGTTGAGTCGGTAGGCACACACACACACACACACTATATATATATATGCATATCTGGTCTTGGCTCTCCAAGGCCAAGACTTTTCAATTGCCAATATTTAACTACCTATACAACCACTCAATCAATATTCAGAAACCCTCAGTCATGGGTTTCTCTTACATCCTTCCCTTCCTGGGCTCCTCCGTCTGGGCCGCGCCGGCTCCGTCACCCTTTGACGATCCCGCTGTCGCTGAACTCGCCTGACGAGCTGCTGTTACCTCTGGTATCACTGCCACCACATGCTCCGTCAGGATCAAGGGCGATCCTGGTTTCGAAAGGTTCCAAGCCAATGATGTGTCATGAACCATGTATATCGTCAATGGGATCCGAGCCCCGGCGGGCAATAAAACACGTTCACCACGGCCATAAGTACCCTGAAAGACAACGTCTACGGTCCCTGGGGCCCCGTGACCACCTATTCTGCGACCGAAGGATACCTCGTTATGAATGTGACCTCGACGGGCAAGGATACTAGGAGCATCTATGGGACCATTTAGTTCTGGGGGTTTAATTATTATAGCTGGTATGTTGCCATTATTACTCGATCGTGTTTTGGTAACACCACTGTTCCGGCCATCATTACTACTTAGATGAGTTGATGGATCCTGAGGGAGGAAATATAAGTTGGGGCTGGGATGGATGGGACAACTACCATATCGTCCCATTTCTCTTGTAGCGAATGGTCAATGCCGAATGAAGGTCTAATTGTCAAAGGGATCTGAGTTGACTGTAGCTCCTGTATAGTTAGGCAAACCTAGTTGTCAAGATTGGACAGTTCTCTATGATATCAACTTTGGTCCTCTTCAACACCTCAACACACCGTACCACTGTCTCGGGTCACGGCACCATGTTGAGCCAGCCACGGAGTGACTACCGTGACTACGCTTGCTGTATCAGGCTTCATGCCAGAGCTATTAACGGTGCCAACACTTGAGACAGGTAAAGAGCTCGTGTCACAGGATCCAGTCATGGCACTGACGGAGTAAATGCTCCATACATGCCCCGGAGGCTATCACTCTTAGTTCAAGCCATAGCAAGCCAAGAAGGGTCTCGCCCAGTGCCTGGCTCACTTCGAGATACAGTAGTTTCGAGGTAGTCTACCTGTACTGACCGATATGTGGTAGTGACGTTGATTTTATGTAGATATATAAACATCTACAGTATCCTCCCCTAGACTGGACATGCCAAGACCCCCTTTCACAAACAGATACGCAACGGTCAATCCTTATTTACATACCGGCCAACTTACACAAAATGCGGTCCTCTCTCCTTCTTCTTCCCTCTCTGGTGGGTTCCATCTGGGCCTCGCCCGCTCCATCACCTCTTGATGATGCCTCCATCTTGGCCGACCTTGGCCGCCGAGCCGCTGCTGCTGGCCAACCCACCTACACCGTCACCCAGTGCGTGGTTCAGGTCAAGGGAGACCCAGGATTCGTCGGCCTCAAGCCATGGCAGGTGGACGGGACCCTGTGGCTCGCCCAGGGGGTCCCGGGCCCGGCCGGCAACAAGAATGACGGCAACTTCATCGACGTCCTCCTCCGCGCCGGGGGCATGTACATAGATGGCCCCGTGTCACCTACTGCCTTTATATATAGCGGCTTGGTCGGGGCCGTCCAGTTCGTCACCAACGGGTACCTGACCCAGCTTCCCAGCAACAATCCGCGTCCCAGCGTCGACTACGTGCGCGTCCTAGGCGACATGACCAGATTCGAGGCGGACCTCGACTTCTCCAACGTTCCCTGGGGGCAGCAGCCGCAGAGGTTCTCCTTGTCCAAGGCGCTGCAGTCCGGTGGCTATGGCCCGACGGTTTCTTATCCTGCCACTTCGGGGTGGCTTGGACTCACGTTCACACCCACGGGCAAGGACACAAAGACCCTTAACGGTGCCATCACGCTTATCAGCGATACTCCAGGTCAATACGGTCAATACATTGCCCTTGTTACTGGAGCGTGTTATGGAAATGTAACTCTTCCACTCAAGCTTGCTTAGGGGAGGGTATGATGTTGGGAAAGACACAGTCAGGTACTACGCTTGGTCTCAAGATACCTGCATTACATACCTACCTGGGCACCTATAAGAGACAGTTGCTACCATATCCTCCCATCTCTCTTGTAGCGATGGTTAATGCCGATGGGTGCCTGGTTCCTTGTTCTCATTGTCCATAGACAGTAATGATGTCAATCAATACAAGGCGAGCTTAAATCTATGGATGGTATTATGGCTGTTCCTCCCCCAGGAGCTATCCACTAGACCTACCCCCTTTTCTTCATTTTTGCATCTTCCATGTTCCCTTTCGCTCGCCCAAAAACTCCTCAAGTCCAACGTCCACATCTTGAAGCCCCCAGTGATGATGTGAACGAGAAACCCCAAAAAGGATATCTTGTCCCAAAAAAAAAAAAAAAAGGCAATTTAGCTAGCAGAATGATCCTAATCTATCTATCCTAGCATCGAGTGCGTGCGGATGCCCTTGGGGCCAAGCTCACTACAAACGTGTTAGCAAAGAACGTCCATGGTTTCCAAAGCAGACACAGGCAGAAACTTACTTATAGTCAACTCTGCTCAGGCTCATCAGACGCTGGGCTTCAACCGTCTGGGCGTCCATGTTGGAGTGAACGCAAAAAGCGATACGCGCCGCCACCTGTGCGCCGAGGAACATGGACTCCTCGAAGCCGTTCTTGGTCCATTCGCCAAGATACGACGGCAGAGTAGCCGTCTTGATGCTTGTCGGAGTTTGGCTGTGGAAGTGGTGTCCTGTGGCAGGGCCGCCGGCCTCGGAGGCGGCCTGGGGAGTCAAGGCATTGTTGGCGCCACCCGCAGCGGCAGCCGTAGCAGCCTGCAAAAGGGGGTTGACGCCACTTGTAGGGAGCTGGTGTGGCATGCCGGTGAAGGATCCCGTGGGCGTCTGCGCCCCTGTTCCAGTCGGTGTGGCCATGTTAGACGGCAGCTCCGAGGTGAACATGGTCGCCGTGGACGGTGAGACGAGGTGGCGGGCCTGCAAAGTCTGCAAGATGTTTTCTCTAAGACCGCGCAGCCGGGAGCCGTTGCCGACAAAGACAAGGTTGTCCCAGCAGGCAGGTCGCATGTACATGTCGTCAACGCCCTGGATGGTGCGGTAGATGGCGTAAACGATGCGGTCAATCTCGCGGCGCTGAGCAAACTTGAACCGCTCGAGGCCGACCTCGACATTTCGTTGAATGCGCTTTGGTCGACGCTCAGTGACCTCGTTGGCAGGAGGGGCTGGTGTGGGATTGGCTTCAGGCTTGGGCTCTACTGAAGGCTGTGTCTGCTCCTGGCCTTCTGCCGGTTTGGGGGCTTCTGTTGTCGCAGGGGCGGCAGTGGTGGCATCTCCCTGAGGTTGAGGTTGAGGTTGCGCTCCGTTTGTCTCGCCCTCCTTCTTCTCACCTTCGGGAACAGTCGCACTGTTGGCCTGCTTCTCGACACTCTCCTTGGGCACCTCCTCTTGGATGATTTCCTCGTACGAGAAGGAATTGTGCGATCGCTTCGAGTTGGGTAGACGCACCACCTTAGCTGCGTTATCAGCCTCCTTGTCGCCCTTGGGCTTCCGACCAGGCTTGCCCTTCTCCTTCTCCTTCTCCTTTTTGGCCAAGAACTCCTTGGTTTGGCCACTCGTGACAATGGCTGCCACGTCCAACACACCGTCATCATCCCCGTTACCATTGGTTTCATCGCCGTTGGCTGCTGCAGGCTTGGACGCTGATGAAGCCGCCTGCTGGCCAGCACTAGAACCACTACCACCAGCCTTCAATCCAGCAGTGTTTTGCTGAGGAAGCTCCATCAGGTCTTCAGCGGTGGCGACATAAGGTAGCACCTCGCAGATGGCGCTCTTCTTCAGCTGCTCGGCCATGTCGTAGTTGAATCCCTTTTCCTCCAGCAGCTTGAGCAGGCTGCGGGTGAAAACCTCACCTCCGCTAATCTCGCTGTCGCCCTCGGAAGCTCCAACATCCATGTGGTTCACGACGCGACCATCGTGGATGGCTGTCACGTCCACCTTTTGGTAGCCGATATCCACCACAGTCATGTTGGGCCACTTGAGGCCGTACTGAGTCGCGATGCCGCTATGGATTATGCAGAGAGCAGGCGTCCGCGTGTTCTCAAAGATGTACCGGGCGATGGTCTCGCAGTCGGGGCGCGTCCATTGTGGCGAGGCCATCAGCATGATGGGGGTGTTGTGGTATGTCGTCGTAAGAAGGCCGTGTACATGGTCGAGGAAGGCAAGAAAGGCGCTCATGTTGACGATGCGCCCAGCTACAATAAATCAGTAACCCATTCCACAGCTCGAAACCCAATAAATACCTTCAATTGGGTACACAGCGCCCTCATCCTCGTCCATGTCTTCCACCCACTCCTCCTCCTCAACACCGTTTACCACGGTCATGCGCTTCGTTCTGTGGTACGGCGCCCACTGGTCACCGTCCTTAAACATCCTCGTAGGCATGCGCCGCGCCGGGGGAGTCAGCTCGCTGCACCCCAGTTGAGCCATGGTAGTGCGACTGCCAGGGCAGATAATGAGCACCTGCTCTTCGCGCCACTTGCCCGCCGTGCTCGACATTGTGCGGTTTCGGTATCGCCTTGCGCTTACGCTTGCGTTGATGCTGTGAGAACGATTTTGCTTGTTCTGGTGTGGTTGTGGAGTCGAGAGAAGGTTGTCGTCGTCGTCGTCGTCGATCTGCCCTTGTGGTGAGTCGCGCCTGCTCCTGCTGCGTCGCGATGGAGTCGACGAGGGTTGAGCCTTCCGCGCGCGTAGCCTGTACCGTGGCGTGGGGCTTGTGGCTGGAGCTGGGCCATCTTCTGGTGTGGCTTGTCGCACGTGATCTCCCTTGTTATTCTTGGTGGGCGTCTTTACGCAGTTATGATAGGTCATGGTGTTGAGTTCAGCAAGTGATATAGCTCTTGTGGTTGACCAAAATGATTGCGGGATCGATGTCAAGAATTCAAAACGATTGAATTGTGGAAATATTTTTCAAAGTAGAAGAACTGAGTGAATGATAGGCATAAACGTAGGGGAAACCGAACAGAGCTGGCTGCCAGCTGCCCGGCACTGCTCACCACCACTTGACCACCCCTGAGGAACCCCAAATATTCACTCATTGTTTAGTCGAGCAAAGTCGTTCATGAACCAGTGGCAATTTCTCTCCTGGGCCGTATTGTATTCAACGGCATTAATGGTACTCCAGCGTAGTCTGCCCTCTTCCACTAGACACCCAAGCATGAAAGCAACAACCGCAACAACTCTCCCCTGAACAGACAGATCATTCGCTTACAAGCATTCCCTCATCCATATGTTTGGCTTTTGCCTTCTTTCATCCCATGACACATCCCAGTACATGAATAATACCCATTCCTCCCATCACCTGCACCTCGGACCGGTATCAGCTCTGCGCTGCCCGAGGATGCTGCTGTGCTGTGAAATCAATGACAATCACCCTCCGTCCTCCCAAACGCCACCTGGGGGAATGAATAGCCCGCCCAAGGATCCCATCATAACGTACACTTCCACCAAAAAAAAAAAGTATTGACAAGAAGAATGCGCAAAAGTCTCTCAAAAGCCTCTCGCAAAAACCCGGCAGAGTTCTGTCAAGTTGTTCTTTTACCATGAATAGTTCACGACGTGCGCCATATGCCATCTACCCGTGTAAAATCGTCGTCTCGTCTTTTTCAATTATGCAACCGTGATGGTGTTTGGGGTTGCTTCTTTCGACCCCATCTTGGTCAGTTCTTCATGCTTCTCGTTCACTTCGATGCGCTCAACCTCTCTGGTTGGCTTTCGGGGCGTCTCATCTTCAGTAATGTCGTCAACAACCGAGTACGGCCGGTCCGAGGTGGGAGTCGTGAGTGATGACCCATCGAAGCTCCATCGATCCTCGGTTGCGCCCGTGTAGACGGAGGATGTGTGCTTCTTGGCAACCGTATCCGAGTTGTCGGAATGCTCGATCTGGGGGATGGTGGGGGATGTTCCAATGCTCCTCGACTCAGTCTTGGCTTCGGTTTCGGCTTGAGTGGGCTTGGCTTCAACTGCGGTGGCGGCCTTGGCGTCCACCGTCTTGGATACTTCAGCCTGGGCCTCCTCAGTCTTGGTGATTTCAATCTTGTTGTCCACCGCCTTGTCCTCCTCGGCCGGGAAGAATTCCGTCTCCGAATCCGAAGATCTATCGTCTGTCGAGTGCTCCTGGATCTTGGGGGTTTCGGGCTTGAATTCCTCAGCCTTCTTCTCATCATATCTGACCTTCTCGACCTTGAGCTCCATAGGCTTCAGGAAGGGCGAAGGCTGCGCCTTTGCTGGCTGCTCATCATCCGACTTCAGGTCCTGTTCGTTGAAAGCATGTCGCAGAGGGCTTCGGAGGTTCGTGACATCGCCGATCTCACTCTTACTAGATCGAGATGTCCTGGCAGGACTCCTCATAGGCAGTGGAGGAGGAATCCTCTTGGGGATTGTCACCATGTTGCCCTTGGCGTGGATCACTCGGGATGCCACAGCCTGGGTCCTTGCCGGCTGCACGGCTGCCACTTCGAATACCACGGGCTCCTCTTCGTCGTCTTCCTCCTCCTCGGCGTCACTTTCCGAGTCGTTCTCGTCATCTGCATTGCGGCTGCTCCTGTCATCCCTGTCACTATCATAATTGCTCGATGCCTTGTCCGTGTCGTCTCTCGGCTCAACCTTGAGAGTGTCGTGCTCCACGGCGGTCGTACTACTGTGGCTGATTGCACTGGCAGGAGTGTGATTTCCACTGAGATGTCTTATGGGCGTCAAGTCGACCTTTGTGTAATCAATCTCCTCCTCTTCCTCCGTCACATCGGGAATTTGTGCTCGAGAAGCTCTGTCATGACCGTCTTCACTTTGGCCTGGGCTTGGCGTTGTCTCGGGTGTATCCTTCCCAACGTCCGTCTGGGTTCCTGCATCCGTCATCTGACTCTTGACGGTGCGTGACGACATGTAGCTGCCACGGTTACTCCGCGTGACAAATGTGTCTACGCTCTGTCTGTTAAACTTGGAGTAGGCCGGGCTAGTGGGGACGGGGTTGAAGTCGAACTGGCTGCTAGTAGGTCGTAACCGCGATCCGGCCTCTCTGATTTCCAGACCAGCCATCTCGAGGGCCAAAACACCGAAGGGATCGGGATCGTCGGCGCTGGGGATTCCAAATGGAGTGCGAGGAGAGGCTGGTGTCGAAGACTTGGGGCTTGCAATGACGGCGTCTCCTGGGGCGCACTCAATAGCGATCTTGCTAGTGATAGCAGCGTCGTAGTCTGTGCGGCCCTCAGCCATCTTGATGATTTCAAAGAGTGGCCTAGTCTCATCCACGTTCCGCGCGACGTTGCCGGCGAGAATGTCCATTTGTGTTAGAGTGCTGGCATAGAAGCGCTCGTTCTCGTTGCCCCTCTCGGCCAAGATGCAACCGTTCAAGTTCACGGCTTGGGTCTGACCGCGCGACTTCATGTATGTCAAAACGGTATTGCCCAGGTCCTTCCACCTGATGTGCGACTCGTCTGAGTCGAGAGACACCAGAGGACCGCTAGTGAGACCGACATCTTCACCTAGTGTGACACGGGGTTTCGTGATGGACTCGAGAGCGGCGAGATTGTTGACAACGAGGACACAGTCGTAAACATCGACGCCAATAATGAAGCTGAGAGTGGGTGTATGTAGCATGATTCCAGAAGGCGGCGACCAGGTACCGTCCGATTTGCGGGCAATGAGAATGCCGGAGCCGCCGGAGCCTGTCATCCACAGGCCACTTCGCATACAGGTAAAGATTGCAATCCCGGCGGCATTCTGGATGATGCGCCGAGGAATTTTCTTAGTGACTCGCTTTGGGGAGAGTGGTTCGCTAGTTGTCGACCGGGATTCGTCCTCTTCTTCCTCAAGAGGCACAAGATATCCATCAGCTAGCAGATGCATGTTAGCAGAGACGAGGGCGAACGGCGGGTGAGGCTGGCATACTACAGAACGACTTGAGGATGCGGGCAGCCTTCTCGCATTCGCGGTCAAGGGTCGCAGGCCAGAAGGCTTCCCGGTGGACTCGGCCATTTGCATTAGCGGCAGCCGTGTTTATCCTGGTTAATGAATTGGCGTTTGCGACGGATATGGAGGTGCTGGAGCGGTTCGAGGACCAGCCAAAGAGGCCCTGGCGAGAACCCGAGGACCTCTTATCCCAGGACGGGAGGAAGGAGGAAACTCGCTGCATGGCGGGCCGTCTTGCCTCTCCGTCGCCGCCGTCTTGGCCAGGCGGAGGCACGACAGAGAGGATGGGGATCGGGGGTGCGCTACTGGTATTGCTGCCGGTGCCGGTTGTGTTGCTGCTGGAGGTGGTGCGGAAGTGGACGGTCTTTTTGGAGGCTGGCTTGGAGGATGAGGATACAGTGGTGGCAAATGTCGACGTCGATCTCGGAGTCGGGGAAGAAGTCGAGGAAGCAGGTGACGAGACAGGTGTGGTGGTGGTGGGCGAGCCGTGAGTTGGTGTAGATGCTGTCGTCGAGGTGGAGGAGACTGAGCAGACAGAATTGGAGTCGGAGAGGGAAGCGAAGGAGACAGCAGGCTTATTCAGGGCCGAGTTGTAAGCTGAAGGGTGCGGCGGCGCCTGGCTGCTGGCGTGTTGTTGGTGGTGTTGGTGGGAGCGAAATGCGTGAGGGTGGTAGTGGGCATGGGCGGCGCTGACAGCAGTGGCCTTGGAAGTGGCAGCAGCTGCTGAACCAACCTGGACAGACACGGACACAGACTGGGTCTGGGTCGAGGGGGGTCCCTGGGTCGACGCCGAGGCCTGGGACTGGGACTGGGACGGGAGGAGATGATGCTAGTCGTAGTATAACCTGTCAGCGCGGGTGGGTGACGTGGGCCGTTGAGCCATTGGGGCGCCCTCTAGAGCGGCCCTGGGAAAAGAGCAAGGATGAGAGCGAGCAGGGGCAAGTTATCCGTAGGTAGTTGGAGGAAGAAATGGATTAGAAGGGGAAGAGGAGAGGGGGAATGTGAGACTGGACGATCCGCTGTGGACAAGCCTCCCCCAGGTCAAGATGAGACTTGATCAAAAGCTAGAATAATAAAAAAATCTGGAGGTTGTTGAACTGAGCTGAGTTGAGTGAAGACAGGCGTGAAGAGCTGGGTTTTGACGGGAATAGTGGGTGAGAGAAAAAGAGGCAGGAGGTGAAATTGACTTTTTTTTTCCTGTCCTTTCCCTTCTCTGCCCTTTTCTTTCCTCGAGAGCTCTCGTCATCCTCTGGGGGTGCTGTTGCTGCTTCTGCTTTGCCCGGTCTGGTCTGGTCTGATGACGGCACCGCGCGCACGCACGCACTTGAGTCCAACCTTGGGAAAGTCGGGGATCGTCCAGGTACAGTACAAAAGCAAAGCAAAGGACAAGGAGACAAGGACCACCCAGCCTCAGCCAGGGCGTTGAAAGGTACCGCTTTGACGGGGCCCTTCAGTTTTTGGGGGCGTGGTGCGTGTGGGTTTCCAAAGGTAAAATGGGAGGAGGGAGTGAAAAGTGGGCGAGATGCAGCAGAGTGGGCTGAAGGGATAGTATCTGTACCTTGACAAAAGATGAAGCTCCCGTCAGCTGCTCCAGGAGATGGGGAGGGAGAGTGTTTATCAAACTCGCTTAAGCTTCAAGTCATGATGTTTGAAATGATTGACCCATGGGAGAAGGTATTGAGAAGGGGGAATGGGAGATAGAGATAGAAAGATCTTCTTACCGTGCTGCTGCTGTTGCTGCTGGTGCTGCTTGTATTCTTCGCTGACACCCCCCAGCGCCCAAAACTCCAACCTCCTCCACTGCCTTTTCCACCCTTCATCGTGTCCTTGTCTCCGTTCTTGATGCTGCTGCTGATGCTGATGCTGCTCCCACTGCCACTGGCAGCGCTACCTCTCCCTCCAATACTACTAATACTCAACTTCTTTCTCCTCGTTGTCGTCGTGGCCGTCATGGTCCCCAGCCTGCTCGCGGCTTGCCCGCTTCGATTCGAGATTCCTCCCCCGGCCGCGTTAGCGCAAGCTCGAGCTGATGCGCTCCCGGGCAAGGATGACCAAGCCGGGCGTTCCCACTGCGGTTTGGTTAGCCCGGGTCCGCTAGCTAGGGAAAGCACATGGCCTTTGACCAGTCGTGATGGAGGGCTCGGTCGAGGTGGTGCGGGTGGCCCTGCGCCATGCGTGCAAAGTGTGCGTCCGTGTGTGTGACGATGCGTGCCGAGCCAACGCCGGGCCCTCGACGAGCCCGCTCCGAGTGGTAGATCTTTGTTTGGCCGCGAGGCGAGACGGGATGGGCATTACATCTGGAGGCTGGATGCAGGATGGAGGATGTAACGGGGAGACAGGAAGGGCAATGGGAATCAGAGAGGAGACGACGAGCAAGGGGAGAGGAGCAAAGAAGAACGCAAACGGCTCCCGTACATACATACCTGGTTTGAGCAACGTCGGTTGTGCTCCCAACGGCTAATACCATTGCCCGTCGTGTGCCCTTTTTGCCTTCGTCATTCCCTTCGGACAGCCTATCTATGCTCGAGATAGGCCCGATCGCGATTGATTCTCCAACGAGACAAGCAACAAAGAAAAGATCAGCCGTACAGAGAAGAATTGGTCGAGATCGCAAAGGGAAAGCAGCAGGATCGAACAAAAAGACAACGTGTGAAGGACGTCGAAGGACCAGCCATTGAAGCGCAGGGAGAGAGTGAACAGAAAAGAAGGACGAAGGGTCTGGTTCGCATTCCGTCCTCTCAACACGCCCCCCCCTTTTTTTTTACTATTGCTCGCTCTCGAAATAGCTTCCCAGCCGGCAGGATGCGACTTGGGACACTGGAACATGCAAAATGCCATGGCTCGATGAGTGTCTGCTTTGTCGCCTCCCCGACCTTTGCTTGCCTCGTCTTGTCTCTTACAGCCAGCCACAGCGACCCCTGCCCCACGGCGCGACCAATGCTGCGATATTAGGTCGACGAGACCGATCCTGATAGATGGGGAGGCGACCTATTAACTGCTCCATGTGGCCTTGCAACTGCATTCCAGCAGTGTCTGGCATTGCATTCTGCTGCGTGGAACCAAATTGGCCGTCTCCCCGTCTGAGACCCTGCTTGTGTATGCAGCCCGGTCAAGTCACATATCAAAAGGAACCGCGTGCGGTGGACAACATTTCTCCGATGCAAATGGAATCTCGACGAGTGAGCAAGAGAGAATGAGGGGAAAAGACTCTGTGCCGTGGGTGTTCCCGCGCCCCGTTGATCCTTCTATGGCTGCTACGCCTGACTCGAGGAATGCAGTCGTTGGATTCGCAACAGTCTCATCGACTAATAAGCAGCGTCTACGTTGACGGACTAAACTCAAACCATGCAGACGGGATCTCTTAGCACAACCGGTCTGGATGTACAGTACAAGCCAAGAGGGCAAAAAGAAAGGAAGACGGCTGGAAGCTTCTCTTCCCCGTTGGAGTGTGTGTGTGTGTGTGTGTGTGTGTCTAGTCTGGTTTCATGACAGATGCTCGAGTTGAGTCGAGTCAAGGTTGGCGCCTCGTCCGTTGACGCATGGCAAAAGCGGGTCAGCAACTAGCAAGATGCATAGTAACGGTAGCTGAGTAGCAGACGGCACGAATGTCACTCGTGTCAACCCGTGGCTGTCAGTCAAAGTCAAGAGTTGAGAAAACCTTGACAGTGGTATCTGCTGCATGTACATGTAGCTGTAGCAGCGGGAGGCCACACTATTTGCTGCATATGCGCCCTCCCTCGCCTCAAACGTGAACGGCACCGTCCCAATTGCCCCTTGAATGGTATTCTACTCGCTGGCAGAAACCCATTCCGCTTTCATTCCAATCGAAACCTCAAAGGGGGGGGTTCCATGTCTTTCTTTTGTCGGGTTGGACCGCCGGCCGGCCCTATGTATGTACGCCAAGACGTTAAACCACCAGAAAAAAAATAATACGCGTACATTGAAATCTCGGGTTTTTGAAATTGACCACGCGTCGATTAATTATCAAGAAGCGGATCTCATCTCACATGCAAAAATATCCCGTGTTTATCAGCATCAGCATCAGCAACGGGGCAGGGGTTCCTCGTTGTGGCAGTGCCGTAGAGTGGTCCTGGCCAAAGCAAAGAGCGCAATCCCCATCCATTCCCAGATCCGCGGGTCCAGGAAAAAGAAACCGTGGTCAGGTCAGGTCAGGCTTGGGAGGACAGGGCAGGGCTATAGTTGACTACGTATCTTCTGGTTGTCTACTTCCACCTGCGATAAACAAAGCCTCGCCTCCAGCTACTAGGGAGTAAAATACGGAGCATCCATACGGGGCATCCATTCGAAGCACTAGGGAGAGATTCAGAGATCAGATGAAGTCATCCGGGATATCCATCCTATCCCGTTGCTGCAGGGGGTCCTATCCCGGTCAGTGCATGGATGGATACACAATACATGCGCATCTGGGGCTCATTTCGTGCTCACTTCTCCTGCATAACGGTTTATTAGCACCGTCATTAGCCTCATCTCCTGCAGCCAAAGCTTTGTTGTGCAACCCTTCCTCCCATCGCCCCCTCAACCATGAAAACATTCATGTAGGTCGTGAATAGGGTCACCCACGGACCGACCGCCTCCTGTTTCGTCGCCTGTCGTCTTGTTCCCTGTCCGTCCTTGACTTCTGAGCTGTCAATCATGATACGCATCCATCCATCCATCCATCCATCCATCCATTCTTTCATGCGGCAGTTGTGCTAGCCACGTGTAACCCGCCTCATCACGATGCCCTGCCCTGCCGTCTTCCCTTGACATTCACTACCGCCATCATTCCGGCACACGCCTTGAAGAGGAATGCCTTCGAAACAAGGGCTGCAGAGTCCCGGCATAACGTGTCTTGGGCCAGACCAGCTACGCCTTCTCCCAACGGGACTTCGGTCAGCCCAATGCCGGTTCCATTCTCCACCGTGATTGATGTCCTGCACGCACGGCACTTTACGGCAGTCCGCTGCAGGCACTCGAGGCTTTTTTCAAACAACTCACATCACATTGCATCCATTCATCCCGATGTCTGTATTGCATCTCGATCGTCCAACGGCTCAAGAGCTGTCACGTCCGAGCCAGCAAGCCGCTTGTGATATTGGGCGGGCGGGCAGAAGCAAAACTGACTCCCTTCCTTTCCTCCTTCACTTTGCCCGCTGAGATGAGAGGCCTGGGCCTCATTCTGCCATGGATGGATGTCTCTGTTCTATCCTTTTCGCCACTTGATGTCTCACTCAACTCCATCACCCCTTTACGCGGTATGCTCTCCCCTCAGCTCCGTGTGCCTCGATGTCCGAACATGCGCCTTTTCTTGCCCATGGCTGGCGAAGTATCAGTCTCCAGTTGACGCTATTCCCTAGAGTCACATCTACGGACTATTTGGCCTAGGGCGATGTCTTTCCGTGCTCGATCTCTGGGACATCGTGATCACATCTTCATCGATAGTCTCACTTCGGCTCAGGTGTCCATCCCCCGTGGACTATGAAGTGACTCTCCAGCAGTGTCTTGAATCCTCCCTCTCCCCAGTTCCTCTCGTAGACCGGCCAGTTCCGGTATCAGAGACCCAAAGACACGTGACGTCTGTTCACACGTAGATACTAAGACATCACAAGAGTTAATTGCCTCCGTGAAGAAGTGTGCACCCCTCGCAAAGGACATTGTGCCATTACACAAAAGTTAGACGCAGCAAGATGAAAGCTAACCCGGTTTGATATGTATCAACTCAAAGCATGTTCTCATGTTGACACAAAGTCAAACACATGCACATGATGAGATGAGCCACCTTCACTCCTTGAGCATATCCAAGTAAAGGATTTGTTGATTCCGGTGCATGATTGCAAATCTTGTGAATATACTTTGAAGCTGCGGGTATGTCCATTAGAGTTACTTAGGCACCCATTGTTGAGCATCATGTGTTTCCCGACCTCACATGCTTTCCCCAAACGTGTTGCTTGATCTACCCAGGTTAGAAAGCAGAGATCCCAAAGTTATCATGGGATGTGTTTCCCAATACCAAAGGCAGGGCATGGAAAATCGGTGCTTGTATCCACCCTAGATCATTCGATAACAAATGCCGGGTGTTGATCTTGAAGTGTTTCTGACTCCTCTGAAACACCTAACTTCCAGTATTGGGCTCGCCAAGTTCAGCGATCAGCATTGGAACTACGGCATTTTGGCCATGCTAACAATCGTTTTTTCTCATCTTACCTAACTAATTGTTTCCCAACATTCGAGAACAATCCCATTGTAAGCGCGTTCTCTTTCCTCTAGCCACACCGTCTACTCGAGCTCCCCCATGGATACACGGGAACATCACGAACTGGCAAAGAACACAAGGTCTTGTCATTTCGCATATTATTGGTGCATGTTGATCATTAGTCATGAAAAACGCCTCTTTGGGATCCTCTCACGGCCTCTATGCCTTGTTCCTAGTCCTTTCGTCGGCCCCAAGCGGCTGGCCAGAGAACCCAGAGACACAACGATGTCTCTCCTTGCCACAAACCCCGGATGGGAATGTGCTGGGGGCGATTAGGCCATTAGTTAGACGACTTCAATTACTTGGCCATAGTTATTGTTCCTTAGTATCTGTTCGGACTGGATACTGTAGCCGAGGGAAACGTGTGGGTAATCATGAGGGAGAAGAATAGCCTAGCGAGATGCCACACGAACAACTATCCTGTTTGGCGACCACCTTCCTCTCTTCTCTCTCGTCTTGGTTCATGGGTGCTTCTATCCAAGAGGGTGATAAATCAGTATATCACACGTTCATAGCATCGCTTACCCTTTCATTCACTCATGGTGCTCTTCCTCAAACTAACGAACGATGATACTCCATTGTCTCTACTTTCTCGATAAACACATACTCCTGTCTTTGCTTTCATAATAATACTGTTCTGTCGTTGCCATTTCAGCTGATAGCATGACATTGTCATTACCTTCATGATGATGCTGTCCCGCGTTTTCGCTGCCCGGTGATATAACCACATTGCTTCTCAATCTGATCGAATGCTCACCCTCGCAGTATCCTCGCTTTCCTAACAAAGAATGAAACAAAACCATCCCTTCTTCATATTTCCCCAGCTTAATACCTGTCGGGGGATGGTGTAAGCAGTTCCCGGGTTCGCTTTTTCGCATTTCGGTCGTGTTGTCGGGGATACGCAACACTCTCCAGATTCGCCAGCATACAGCTCTCGAGAGGTGCGAACTCATCCCTCGAAGAGAAGTGGCGCAGCTCACGGGCACGTACACCAGAGCCGTTCCGTTTGAGGAACACCTGGTTTTGACCAGCATCATTTGTAAAGGTCCCGCTAAGGCTGATCCTCTGCAGGGCCGTCAAACTGTCTCTCATGTCCAGCAACATATCGTCCCAGCCGAGATTCCATTTGCCGGCCGGTTCACACCACAAAAACAGATTGTCCAGGTTGACCCGTTTGATCGTTGATCCATGATCCGAGAAGAACTTGGCAAGCGTGCCATATTTGATTTTGAGGCAGGAGAAGTCGATACTTTCCAGATGTCGCAGTCTCGTCTTTGTGCAAAAGTCAATGCCGGATGCTTCATCCTTGGCCGACCAAGCGTGGATGCTCAGATGATGGATGTTGGGCATCAGGGATATGAAATAGTTGAGATAGTTGGGCTTGAATACGGAAACACCGTAGTCCAGTTTGAGTGTCAGCCTGGTAATAGACCCAAAAACAGTCGAGACGGCTGGATCAAAGGATGAAAGGGCAAGCACGCATTGAGGCATGAAGGGTTCCAGCGTTAGGCTCTTGAGAGGAAGGTTGCGCTCTCGTAGCGCCTCGATAATGGCCTGCTGTGTCTTGAACACCTCCTTGCCAGCTCTGGCCAGTGATTCCTCCTCGAAAGAGGGACCGTCAGCCGCTATGTGTTTCTTCCATGGGCACTCAACCCAGGTGAAGGTGACGGATTCGAGGTTGGGTAAGTCCCTCAAGGCGGCAGCAACCAACTTCCTTGGGAAAGCAACCGGCTCTGTGGCTTCGCCCTGACTTGAACGGTAAAGTAAATTTGACTCTGCCCGTTTCTGGGGATCCTTGATGTCAGCGAGAGCATTCTGGAACATGTCCTGATCCACGCGGGTCAGGTTAAACTTGACAGAGCGGATGTGTGACGCAGAGCTTGGTATCTTGGATAGCTCGTGAAGGCGTAGCCCGTCGTCCCTCCATGCCACGCCATCGAAGTGGGAGGTGGCGAGCCCATGGCGTGTGTATTCTTCGATTCGCCTGTCCAGTCGATGTTGGTAGTCACAGTTGTCTCGTGAAAGATGGTCCGCTGTGTAGTGGGTGAGCTTGCGCGGAATGCCATAGAAGCGGGACCTCAATGGCCGGTGCGAGATGCATGGTTCGGACATTGTTGTCTTGAGCAGCAGCTTTGCTTCAGAAATGGACGAGTTTTGTTTGATGTGAGTGTTCGATGTAAATGTTCGATGTAAGTGAAGAATAACAAGGCCGGATCGATTTCGAGCGGCGCTGATGGTGCTTAAATAGAATGGATGGAACAAGCATTTGTTGGGGAATAGGGGAGGCATCCATGATTTAAGTTAAGTTGCATCAAGTTACTTCCGCTGCGCTTTCCTCCTATACTTCACCTGCCTTCATCCCAACGTTCCCGGGGAAGGAGCCTTTGAGCTTGAGGTTCACTCGCTATGCACACGCCCGCCGTGCCCTCAACTCAATCCGCCCCGGCTTCATTTTTCCCCATCTTCAGTCAAACTCAGTCAAACTTCAATACCTTTGACGTGTGCAGTCTCGCGCCCTTTAGTTTTGGCCTTGAGTGAACCGGCTGTTCAATATCAGGCAGCAGCATCTCCTATCAACTCAGTCCGCCCTGCCCTTCTTTCTGTTCAACTCACGCCATCGCCATGTTCAGGTACGTTTTTCCTCAATCATTCTTGCTTCAATCATTCTCACTCCACCGATGCAACCGAAAACCATGGAAGCTCACACACATAAACTCAGGGCTTACAAGAACCTTTCTCCAAAGACCCGTCTCGGTGTCGGTGTGGCTATCCTCGCCTGGGGAGCCGGAGGCCTTATGTTGGCCGACACAGTTGAGGAGACACTCGGCTTTACCCCGACCGAGGAGGACAAGGCTAGGCTGGACAAATACACGCCGAAGATCATTACCGTCGAGAAGGATGAGAAGTCGGAAAACTAAATATTGATCAATAGCTATTGAGCCTACTTTTGCAATGAATACTTATCCATTTCCCAATACCCAGCTGGTCTAAGAGTCCACACCAGTGAAAATGCTGTCCCAGTCATTCAGCAATACAGCATGCCAATTCGCACGAGTCTACACAAGTCACTTCACCAATCACGATTCACAAGCGAGGCTGAGACACACAAAGATTTGGCAAACATCATTAACCAGCCCAAGCCATGAAGTCATGATGGTCTGCCGGAAGACCGTTTAACCGGCTAGACCTCCCTCTCTATCTGGATCAAAGTCTAATAATGCAGCAACTCCTCTCCCCGTCTAATTCTCAACAAATGCATTGCACAAAAATGCCGGTGCCGACCTTGGATGCGTATGAGACCAATCCAGCCGATCCGAAGAGGGCCATCACTTCGGTCGAACCCAGTGACCCAGATACAAAGAAAACAAGAAAAAAATCAGAATGCAACGCCTCCTGATGCAACCCCTACCCCTCCGAGTGCTTTTTTTGGTGTGAATAGGTAAGAAAGTCATACTGCCGTTCCTGTGTCGAGTTCCGTCTTGACAGACGCAGTGCCAGCGTCTTCCACCACCTGTGGAAGAGGCTTGAATAGTTTTGCCATCTCAAGTGTAAGATCCATCGCTCCATACTGATCATCAATCTCTCCGACTGATCCCAATTCTTCTCCTCTTGACGCACCATCAGACATCACCCATGATTTGACCGACTTCAACAGTTGAATGACCTGCATGAAACGAGCGTCCGGGGACAGTCGCAACTCAGAGGTCTGTGTGTGCTTGAGCATGTAGTTGGCTAGCCAATAGAAATGCACACCGTCCCGCGAGAAGCCATGTCGCCGAGGGTTGCTTGATCCCGGCAGTGTTGGTGGAAACTGATTGGCCATGTCGGTGTCCCAGTTTTGCTTGAATTTGCCCAGGGCGATGGTGAGTGCTTGCAGGCTCTGTGGGTCCGTGTTGGCAGCCGCCCCATCCACAGGAGTTGCCCGTCCGCTGTTGGTACCGGTCGGGGTCATCCAGTCACTTGGAGGAGGGGTTCCAAATTTGGAGAGCTGTGCAGCACTACCGTCTACATGGGCCCGTCGAATCAAAGCCAAAATGCCGTGGATCAGAACGAACTTGCCATAGAGATTGGTGCTTCCTGGTTGGATCTGATACGATGGATGAAGGAGAGCTTTGAGGGCCCAGTCCATCTCTGGTTGCTTCGCTCGTTGGGTACCACAAGGGTTCGTCTCCCGCACAGCATTAGCACCCTTGAGACCAAGTGCCGCAGCACACACCTCAGCCTTGTCAGCATCCCAAGCGGCATCATCGCAAGGCAGGGGCAGATGGATCTCAAACACATCGAAGAGTGGATTCGAGTTGAAGTAGAGACCCATTGCCGCATCCAGAAGGAAAACACCAAACATCAGGCGGTTGCGTCGTTCTTGGTCAATCCAAGTCTCCCAGGCGAACTGCCTCGGGTCGAATTCAGCTGGATTGAAGTCAATTCGATGCAGAGGGGACATCAAGGCGGTGTCATTGGGTGGCTGGAAAAGATTCAGCTTCCGGGCATGAGACGCGAGCACAGGATAAATGTGTCGAGCCCGCTCCCGTTGTTGAGGCGATCCGTTCCAGAGCAGAAGGATACATGTTAACAGGACAGCCTGCAGCTCTTCGATGTCAGTCCGAGATGCAAATCTCGGTTCGCCTGTCTGCAGTTCAGCATTGGACATCATCTTGCAGTCGCGCTGAAGCGCGACAACGAGAAAGTCCATCATTTCGCGAACATTGGACGACGTGACACGGTCTGAGTAGCAAGCGCCAATGCAACACATGCCTGCGAGTAAGCCAGTGTATGCCTCCATGACCTTGAATGTTGTGACGTGGAGAAAAGGCATATGGATGTGGAAATGGGTGTACTTGTCCAAGAAGTCTTTGACGTTGTCGGGTGAAAAGTAGAGGTTCATTCCCGCGCTTTGGGGATCGATGGCCTGGTTAGGAGGATAAAAGAAGTTAAGGATCTGATCAGAGAGCTGGTTGTATGGATTCTGGAGATGGGATGGCATTCCCCAATTCGACAAGAGGGGGTCGGTGGCACTGGCACTGTCGCCTGTCGTTCCGGGCCCGGCATTAGGTTCGGGTTTGGTTCCGATCTGCGTCTGTCCAAGATTAGGATTGAAAGAGTTGTTGATATAGGTTTGATGCGCACCAGCCTGGAACATCTGAGACCAATCAAGGCTAGATTGTTGGTTGTTTGAACCGCCATACATGGGCATTCCGTTCTGAGCCGGGGGCATGCTGTAGCCGGGCATCTGCTGGTTGCTCAGGTTGGGGTCGGTAGCGTAGGGTTGAGAAGCACCCATGACCTGGCCGTTCATTTGGCGTCTGTCAGCGTTGTTACCATTGTCAAGACGGCCGAGCGAGCTGGATCGGGACAGCTGGCTCTGGTCCTGAGCCATGTTGTTCATGCCGTCATTGACAGGGACCATGCCAAAGGGGTGGACCATGTTGTCAGCGGGCAGATTGCTCAAGCCGTTGAGGTGGTTCAGGTCGCCCTCGTGAGCGAGACCAGCAGCCTTCTGGGCCTGGGCGTTCTTCTTGACGTGCGCTTGAGGGTGGGACAGATGGCTAGCTCCGGTGGGGTTTCCACGGCGGATAGAGCACTTTTGGAAGTGGCGCTTCAGAATATCACTTCGAGAAAACGTATCGCGGCAAAGGACACACATGTATGGGCGATCGCCGGTGTCTGCCAGGTGCATGTTAGTAATTACTGTATGTGTCAATAGTGCTTTCAGACTCACGTCGCAGAAGATGGCGCTTCAAATGCTTGGCGTGAAGATAGGTCTTTGTGCAGTGAGGGCATGGGAATTTGCCATCAGCATCCTTCACTGGAATGACCGTGTTCTTGGTGCCGCCAGTGCCAGCGGCCGGGGCAGCAGGCCGACCGGGAGCACTTGGCAAGATACCGCGTCGTCCCTGTGACCCGACAACGTGAGTAGGCTGCTCGCCTTCCTGAAGAACCGAGGTAGGCTGCATGAGCGAGCTAGGGCCATAAGGCGAAGAGACACCAGGCTGGGACATGATGCCGCCGGGAGGCATGGGTCGCAACACCGGAGGCCCTCGGCCACCAGCGGGCGCGGGCGCGATGGGCTGTGGGTGAGACGCGGTTGTGGTCGCCTGGGGCATCATGGCCGCCGAGGTGCCATAGGCCTGGGGAGGCGGGTATTGGTTCGGAGGCATTGAGTAAAGACCGCCACGGGCGCCGGGTTGCGATGTCTGCTGCTGGTAGCTAGGCAGGTTGGAGGCAGATCCAGGCGTGTTTGGGGTGCCTGGAGTCCGCGGCGTGTGCGGGTGGCTACCGTAGATGTTTTGCATGGCCGACGTTGGGGGCTGCAGCGGCGGCAGTGTCTGAGGAAGAGGCGAGCCGGTTTGCAGTTGGTTGGGAGAGATTGCGGTAGGTGAAGGATAAGTCTGACCAGAAGAAGTCGTGTTTATACCATTGGAGGGGTACTGCGAACCGTCCATGCTACCCTTGGGAGAGGTGAAGTTGGTGACAAGGGACGTGGTGTTGAAGAAACCGCGACGCAAAAACTGCCCGGGGTAGAATGGACCTTGGCGGTGGATGACAAGTCCAAGTCGAGGATTGCGGAGAAGAAGAAAGAGGGGTCGAAGGGATCCTCAGAAGTTTGCAAGCTTCGATGGCAAACAGAGATCAAGTACGAGGCCTTGTAGAGCTCCGCAGATGAGGTTCCCGGATGGTGGAGGATGAGGCTCGTGGCAGGTCCCTCTTCTGAAGGTGGTGCTTTGGAGAGGGTGCACAGAGTGGAGAACTGGGTCTCGAACCTTTTTATTTTTTTTCTCCTTCAGGCGGGCAAGCTGTCAGGGCAGCAAGGTCGGAAAGGTGGGTTGCGGTGGGTGGATGTTGCGTGGGTGGGAGGGAGGGCGTGAGTGCGAGAGGCGCGAAGGAAGGGGGAAAAAAAAGAAGTGGGCGGGGGTGAGATAAAAAGACAGTGTTGCGGTAGCGGACACTAAGTAGCAATTTTTTTCTGCTTAGTACGCGATCGCAGGAGGGCGCGAGGCGGCAGTGGAAAGCGGCAGCAGAAGAGAGAACTTCGCAGCAACAGCGGAACCGTTGAAATGCCTTGGCTGGCACGCACAGTACGTAGTAGTCGGTCTTGCACGCTCACAATTCACACACCTGGGTGGTGCAGTGAAGAGAGTGGGAAGTGGATAATGCTGGAAGGGAAGTGGGCCCACGGCGAGGATGAGGAACCACAACGAGGATAGCTGGGGCTGGGATCTGGAGCAGAGGAAAAAAAAAAAAAATAGGTCGCGGGTCGCGGACGTGTCTGATGGGGCCAGGCGCCAGACGCGCAAATCTTGCGGAGATATCGCGACAGTGAAGTCGGGCGAGTTGCTCAATGGGAGTGGGGATGCAAGAACTGGAATTGATGTGAGGGGATGTTGAAAAAAGTGAGAGAGGTGAGCGAGAAAAAAAATTCGGGGGAGATCGAGGAAGATGGAAGATGAGGGAACGGGAGAGAGGAACAAACCGAGAGAAGGAAGCCTAAGGTACCTCCTACCTCGCCGTACCTGCCAACCTCGCCTTGCCAGACAGAGGGCAGACAGTGAGAGCGCGCGCCAAAATGAGAGACGAGTTGCCCACCTGCCTTGCCTTCTCTTCTGTTACCCCTGTCGGCCAGTGAGAGACGACAACGGGAGAAAACGACCTACCAGTGCAGCCAGAGCCGGAGTAAACACCGAAGTACCTGGTACCAGCGACATGTGCCAAGCAAGGACGACGCTTCAACACTGGACGCCAGCTGTTTGCAGCATCCAATTCTCTCCCCTTCCCTTCTTGTTCCGACACTCGCTCTTTTTTTCTCTCGTTTTTTACTCTCTACACACCCGCATCTGCTCTCGCCTATGTACTAGCAATCACCCTTCGTCTTTCTTCTCTTTCAAATCGGGTCTACGGCGAAATTTCTGGCTTGTCCCAGTTGGCCGCTAGCGTGGGTGCCATTGCCGCTCTAAGCCGCCAGAATTGGGGCCTGAGAAAGGCACTGCGGTTTGCGGTGAATCTTTCAATACTTGCTCGTCACCTACTGGCTGTAGCCACGTCCAGCGAGTAGCCAGGTACCCTCGTCGTATCCACAGAAACGATCAGGGTGCTTCTTTCCCTTCCAGCACCGCCTTATCACCAACGCCTCAACGCACTGCAATTCTCCAGATGCCGAGAGGATAATGGATGGGGGTGATGTAATCTTTTACACCTCCAAGAGATACAGACACTGGCAAACACTGGGCATGTCCTCATTCAGGTTGCCGCCGGCCATGACGCCTCCCTAAAAAACTCTGCATCCCGTCCGTCCTCATCCAGCGTATAAGGTACTTGATGGAAATGCCAAACACGCCAAACCGATTTGGGCGTATCGGCCAAGGTGTGCGAGAGGCGGCGACCTGACATGCAAGCCCCTCGCTCAGGCACCATCCTGATCTGATGAAATGCACCTCCGATCCAGAGCAGCCTCCAGCGTTGAGGCCATGAGGCAACTGAGGCGCTGGGCGGCATCGTTGGCAGCAGCGGCAGCGATAGCGGCACCGGTCTCGCCGTCCGACACCGCCCGGCAAGGGAGGGAGGAACCCTGGGGCAAGAGGCGCGGGCACGCACGTCTGGGGATTCGGCCTCATGACAAAGGCCCGCCAAAGGTAACCAAACCCAAGGCCCTGAACAACCATCTCTTATTCCAACGTCGTGGTCAGCATCACCACATCACTATTTATCCTAATATCACCCAGTGTCAGGCGGCCCTCCAATGCCCGTGTCAAGTCAGGGATCTGGCGGCACTTGCACAGATGCTCGCAATGCTGGCTCGTCTCGCCATCCTGGCCCTAGGCAGGGAATCGTTCTGCACAAGAAAGGACAGAAACCAGGATGATGCACAACGCGTCGAGACACTTCACAAACGGCCTCTCGGACAACGGACTTTGCACGGTCGGTTGGTACGGTGCGCCAAATGTGCTCGGGCCAGGGGGGTGGGGGTGTCCTCCGCGTGGGAATTGTTGGAGGTTGGGTGATTTCGTAACAGGTACGCTTTGCCTCCCTACCTGTCAAGCTGTCCGGGCTTCCTGGACCGTTGTACACGATACCTCGTACTCCTAGTCTCCGGTGCGCGCTGCCCCATCCGATTCCCGGTGTCGTAGCCGGCCTCGCTACACACCCAAAGGTCACGATGCTTCACACCAAACCGAGTCCTCTCACCGCATTACCTCATACACGACTCGGACGCCGAGTTCGCGCCGGGATCTCTCGACCAGATCATGCAGCCCTTCTCATTTCGATTTTTTTTTTCTTGCCTGATCTTGTGAGCAACTTGAGCGACTAGTGTCGACGCTACGGGACTAGAGGATCGTGTTTTTCTCGACCGCCTTCAAGCCGTCGATATGTCCTTTGCGCTGAGACAGATCTTAACCAGATGTTTCATGCGTACCAGATGCTTCGAGACATCGTCCGGGGCTGTCTCGTGCATCTCTTGCAAGTCCCCGTGGCCTGTTTACGGTATTCTTGACACTGGCGTTGTTAATGTGATTCAAGATTCACAAAGGTGTTTGGCCAACTCACCTACAATTTGATATCAATACCATTTCGGTCGAGGACCAATGGCAGGCCAGAGTTCCCGACTGCCTTGTTCGACAGCGGCAAACTTCCAAGCCCTGGTGGCTCCTGGACATCTCAACGCCCGTCCTGGGGAGGTCAACTTGCTTTGCTCAACCATGCCATGGCACCATCCCTAGCCATGATACGTACGGCGCGCTTGTCGTTGGCCTCAAGAGCGGTTTAATAACGGGATCCCATGCCAAACTCAGGCGGCATGTCTTGGCAACAACCGCGACCAGGTCTGGCCTGTCCCTCTGTTGGCACTACACTGTACGCCGCCCACGCTGGTACGTAAACTGTTCCGGCATCGTGACCTTGGGGGCTTGCCAAACAGACTATTAGTTCCCTGAAGCCATGTGCGCATACGGGCAGGCGCTCGGCTCGTGACTCGAAGACGCCAGGATCCCAAGATGATGTGCAGGATCCACGAGTCAAGCGAGTCTCAAGCATGTTCCCTGTCCTCTGTCTCGCTCAAAAGCTGACAAGGAACAAGGGCACTGGCCGCGGTGTGATCCTGGAACCCTTTCATTCGAACCTATTGATCGGTGAACTCGGCCAAAAGTTCCCTTGGTTCGGGGGACAGCTCCCTGGGGGAATACTTTCGGCATAAAAATTCCACGGACGACGAGACATTGGCTCGGTACGAGAGAGAAAGCTCGACAAGTTAGCGCCGACAGCACTGACGATTCAACGGACCCCTGCCAACCTAGAGCGAAAGAATAGCAGAGTGAGTGGGTCAACAGAAGCAAAAAGGAAGAGAACAAAATTCGCCGAATCCTGTTAGTACGTGCGAGGGACTCCGATCACTGCGGCGGACAGTCCGCGCGGAAAAGAAATCACCCTCAGTGTCGGTCAGACGGTGCGCCTGGTTTGTCGTCCCTGAAACGCAGGCACGCGCGAATTGATTGACACGAGGCACTTTGCTCCAAGGGTCCTCGGATCTCCTTGTCGTCAACGCCAGGCACTGCAACGGGGCCGTCCAATGGCTCCCGAAAACACCACGCCCGGCTGTTCCCACCGAGGCAGATCTCAGTGGAGCCAGGCCCCTTGGAACCCCTCACCTTCCCGCAATAGCATTCTGCTCGAGGACGAACGAGGGAGGGAAGGGAAGGCTTCGATTCTGACTCCAGAAGCTTGTGGTGGAGTCCTTCCCGTGAGGAGGCGTACTCCATAGTTGGAGAAGAGTTGATCTGAGCCGCCCACGCTGGCCTGTTAAGAACCCGCCCATGTCGCAACCACCATGCTTCCCTCAGACCACGCACGATACAAAATATATATCACCTTGTCACGATATCACCATGTCCTGGTCCAGCAACCGAGTTAGGCATCTACCCGCCAGTACTGCCCGTTGAGGGCTTTCCGCGATCGGACGATGACCGGGCAAGCTCGAAACAAAGGGACTTTGGGGGAATGTCAACCGCCTCCCTCTGTGCATGCATAGCGGCGGGAACACCGAGACAGGCGTCATTCCCGAGAAACAACCATCAACGAGCCAAGCTGGTTGAGACTTGGGGGATTTTTGTTCCCCTGCCACTGAGAGAGCTAGCAAATCTAGCATCAGTCACCCCTGCCTCTGTGGCGGCGCCTCTTGGGCCCTCTTTTTACCAGGGCGCGGACGCTGTGGGACATTGTCATGGCCAGAACGTGGGACAGAACAACTGCCAGAGCCGCGATCGTGCGGATACACACCTTGTCGTTTATCAATCTCGACGACGTCCAGCATGGGATTGAAATCAATTACAACGGCGTTGCTCAAGAGTCGTCCTGGGTGTTTTGTCTCTTCACCATGGTCCTTACCGCCATTGTCAGTACCGGGCCGGGGTCGGTTACCCCTGGCCATTGCGTGGCCTGAGGTATCAAATTTTCTTCTCCCATGACTTCTTATGACGTTCTTTTTCTTTTTTCCGAGACTTCACCGACTCGAGAAACACCACCGCCGTTTTGCCTACCGTACTCGCGCTCCACCCAAGCTCACGTTTGTTTTAGCCAACGTTTGACAGGCAAAAGCTTGCTGGTGGCTACCCAGGAGACAGGTCATAAACAGGCCAGGCAAATTGCGATCCTGCACTTACAGCAGTTCCTCACAGCACATTGATTGATTGCCATGGAAGATATTCGCTGACAAATGGCGTAGTAAGTGTGGCATGTACGAATCTGGCATGTGTGCCCGGCACCAGGGTCTGATGGTGGTGGCGGGCGCGGGTGCCGCCGGCAAGCTGTTCAAGATGTCATCGGTTGTCTGGTCACTAACTGTGACTTATTCTGGTCGCGTAGGGATGATGCTCGCAACCTCAGCTGATAAGTGCGCAAGAGACACGCCCTTCTTGGAGACCCCTGCTCCGACAGTCGGGACTGCTCCATCGGGGTATCCGATGGAATTCAGTGGCTGACATGGACAACAGGGATTGAGGTCTACCTCTGGATTTTACGAAGGTGAGGGCGGCTCGGGCTCCTGGAGGGTGCCCGTTTGACATTCGAGACAATGATACAGTTTCGTCGACGTAAGGGGCGAAAATTCTGGTCAAAGAAAACTGGACGCGGACAGGAGGATCTCGCCCGATATCGTCGGAGATGTGGTTCTCGTCCGGTAAGCCATGCACACCATCATGGTTTTCTCCAGTGCACCACACCAAAAGAGGGCCATGTTCGGCAATCGTTGGAGAAGCGGGCCTGGTGGAGAGGAGCAAAACTGCCGTTGGTGGTGCCGGACGGAGGCATGTTGAGCCTCAAAGCACCAAAGCTCCTCCTGCTGGGTCCCTCCCGCTCCTTGAAGACCCCGTCAGGGCCACATCGTCCTAACGCACAACATTAGGTAGGGAAAGGGCACGTCGCGATGGCTTCATCTCTACGCCATGTATGAACTGCTCGCCGTGGGCGTCGGCAACACAACCGAGGAGGATTCCGTCCTGTATCCCTCCCTCCATCAACCCCTGGCGTGCTGTGCGTATCGACATTTTCCGCGCAATCAGCAAATGAACGGACCGCTTGCAGCGTAGGCACGGCTGCACGAGTCATAAATCATTAGCCTCGGGGTTTCGAATTCCCTGATACTGTACTGTATCGTGACGGCCAGAGAATTAAATCGCTCGCTCTCTCAACCGCACATCAATGTCCGCACGTCATTTGTTCAGCCGGGCCGGACTAGTGATGAGCCACCGAAATCTACTCTGACTACGCCGTACAGAGAGATGAGCTGCACGTCTGAAGCGACAGGTGCGGAATCTTGAAGGGTGCACGGCCTCGAAGGCCTCCACCCCCGACCCGTTTCGGCGACAAAGAGAGCATCAGTCGAGGGTATCGGAGCTAATAGGGTAATGCTTATTTGGCCAGCGCCAGCTTGGTTTTTCCCAACCACCCACAGCCGCCGGTCGGTCATGTACGTCACGAACGCCCAGCCTGCAACAATACGCCTTTCACATCCAACATCCAACATCCCACCCATCATTAATCACCACTGGCGTCGTCTAGTGCGGAACTCTGCCGGAGAGGCGTCGTTCTTGGCTGGCCGCGGTGTCCGTTTCACCACGAGGCCCCCCACCAACACCAACTGGCGGCGTCGCTGGCGAGCCGACTCGGAAAGCAAAATGCTGGTTAAGACTTCCAAACTTGGTCTACGGAGTGCTGGGGAGGGAAACTTGAGCCGGCTGTAAGATGACCTTGCAACGCGGGTTAACTGCTATCGGTGATCAATATCAAGCAAGATACGATGATGACGATGGGCAGCCGATGCTCGCACCACAGCTGCGACACATGCTTGACCCTGGCGGTTTCTCCAGGTCCGTACGTACGTACGTACGACACGGTACAGTACGTCTTCACCGCGGGAAGTGGGAGGGGCGCGCTACGAACCCTCTGCGAATCTGCTGTGCGTTGACTGGCTGTCGAGGTCAAGTACTCGATACCAGTGCCTCCCACAAGCCCCAAGGTTTAACCACCGGTGCACACTTCACTTGAAAGGATATATGTTTGACGCTAGCAGTTGAGGCCAGAACGGTTCTCGAATTTGCCCCGGGCTACCTGTCAAAGGCAAGATTGGTGAATGAATGGATGGATGACGACGGATTTGTGATTTGAGAGGCTGCGAAAAGCTCCTTTCGCCCGCACCATTCCTCGGAGTTTCGGTGAGCGAACAACTTTTTCCTGACTTGCTTTTTGGCGCCTCTTGAGGCGTAATCTCCTTTTCCCGTGTCCCGTGTATGTATATCCGTATTTCCTGTCCCTTGCCCGTTTCACTTGACTCGAGCTATGGACTCGGGCGCTCACCTGCCACTTGTTTTGTCTCGAAGAGCCCCCAGGTACCTGGTTTAGGGAGATTCGCCTCGCCTCGGTTGAAAAAGTAGTTTGTCGTTGGAGAGGCGACCAGAGGCGACCAGAGGCGAGCTACGCAGCTGGCAACTGGATCCTGCTGTGTTGAAGCTCATGATTGTGATGTGTCGGCTTTTTTTTTTTTCCTGCGGGATATGCCGCGATAGAATGGTTGGCAGCATTATTTGTCCGATACTGACTGCCAATGCCAATGCCAAACAAACCCAGAAATGTCTCTGGACAATTACGGCAGATGCCCCCTTGTTGGGCGCCAAGTTGCGCTCCGCTTGCAAGCACCTGGGTTGCAGTCACCCCCCGAACCCTTCTGACTTGCATGGCTTGCATGACCATCATTCCCTGAATCGGGCATTGCGAGTTGGAAAGATGGCCGAGGAAGGCTGTGCAAACCCCCACGCGCCAGACGCGAGGGGGGGTTGCATGTTGCATTCACGTCGAGCCGCCCGTGACAGGGTTGTGAGCCTGTAGCCTGTAGCCGCTGGCCAAGGCTGGCTGGTTGGTGACGCATGGATGAGCATCCTATGCGACGAGTGCGTGTCGAAGGAATACATCAACACATGCACACGTGTAATGGTGCCGACACAGGCGGCACGGACATCTGCGGCCTTGGGCGATTATCATCACTTGCTCGTCACACATGCCGGGTGAAGTGCGGTGCAGTGTGGATTTACCCTGGAGGTGACATCGTGAACGAGGCATTTGCTGCCCGGCTCTTACATACGAGGACGATGAGCTTTGCTTTCTGTGCCGACCTCGTACAGTATAGGGTGAGAGAGGCGGGAGACTTGCAACTGCCCTTCTCGGTGCCTAGGTGCAGTACCTATGTTTGGAATCAAGTCGGTGGTTTCTATGTCCTGACGCGCGTCTCATGTTGTCGTAAGCACCATCTCGCCGCAGTTTGGTGCATTGAATTGTTTGCATGAAACTGTCGTTGCTCAGAGGGCTGATCACGATAACGTCCGTCCGCTCGACGATGGGTTCAGAAACGTGGAGACGGCGATGGAGTCCCCAGCTTCATGCTCGTCCGTTCCTGACGATGAATGGATAGGACCCGCATCCCGTTTGTGGCTCTGGTGGTCTTTCTAGCCAGGAACTGGCAACACCCTTATTTTTCTAGAAGATGGCTATGAGATGGGGCATCTGGAGTAGTTCCCCCGCATCACCCACCCCAAGGGATCATGTACTCTGTACTCCGTACCAGGCTATCCGTGCTGCAAGTGCGCCTCCATCGAGGAGGAATCCACTGATGAGATCCATCTCTCGGTGAGCCTCGGTGAGCAGACCTGACACGTGACCTCATCAGCGGCGCCGGCCTTACAATCAGCCGACACCGAGAGACAGCGAGCTGTGCCCCAAATTTTGCTGCGTGCTATTGAGGTGGGTTGAATAGCCTCGTCTAAACGTCCCGACAGGCCATATATCTGCCAATGGCAAGCCCAATTGCGCTGCGGTCCTCCTCAGGCCGAATACTCCAGGCCTGCACCCCCTCTAGAACATCATTGATCGGCAAGGCCTCCTCAGCACCTCGAGCCACCGCCCACTTCTCAACGACCGCACCACAATGCAAGCGCAAGACCAAGGACAACAACCCGAAGCGTGGCGTGAGTAGCCTGTACGGCTCAGGACCTCGCGAGCCTCTCTCCATGTCCAACGTCCCCCTGCCCAAACCCCGCGACTTCAAGCCCGAGGTCAAGGTCGACCCTGACCATGGGCTCTGGGGATTCTTCCCCGCGCCGGGCAAGCTGCTGTGGACGCCCAAGGAGACAGAGGAGCACGGACGAGCGTGGACGGTCGAGGAGCTGCGAAAGAAGTCTTGGGAGGACCTGCATGCCCTGTGGTGGGTGTGCTGCCGAGAGAGGAACATGCTTGCTACGTCACGGGCAGAACTTCTTCGATCCAAGCTGGGATTCGGCGAGCGAGAACTTGATACACGAGATGAAGAGGTAAACACAAATCCCAACGATTCTATGCCTGAACTGGAGTATCGGAGTGCTGACTCGGGAATCATAGGTCATGAAGACGCAACGAGCCATCAAGCATGCGCTGACGGAGCGATTCTATACCTGGCAGGATGCCGTTGAGGTTGCTGCGAATGATCCCGAAATCAACCTGAAAGGAGCCAAAGGCAAAGTCTACAACCCCTCTGCGTACGAGGACGAGATCGAGGCCACAGAGTGGACACAACCGGAGACGGAGGCGGAAGCCAAGGCTGACAAGGACACCAAGGACAGCCTCCCAGCAGACGCCGTTGCAGCGGAAGCACAGCAGGGCAAGACAGATAAGCCGCTGGAACGATAAAGACCTGTTATCGATGAAATGATACCACGCATAGTCGGGACATGTCTGGGACGGGAAAGGGGAAAGGATCATGATGTCTGGTTGGAGCTAGGTTGACTTATTCGTCGTGTACATCTAGGGCATGTAAGATACAGTAGACGAAACAAGACATGTGTGTGTATGATAAATGTATGATATACAACTGTGCAGCGCGGATATGAAGATTTGGCCAGGTCATGGCTGTCATGGCTCATCATGAGTAGTGCGGTCGACCAACTATGGATAGCATGAAGTTGCTAAACATGTCAGTCATGCAAACCGATAAAACAGGGCATGAGCTACACACTCGCATATGCATTCCGCATTGAGCAAGCATTTATAGTTCAAGTCACCGGGATTCCGTGTACCGGGATGGTGAAAAGGGGGCACGCAGGTCTTGTTGAGGCAGCGGTGACACCGGGGCCAACAGCTCAAAGAGACCACGTCCTCGTCACCTCTCAGGAGAAGACGAGAAGGAAAATGGCATCTCATTTACACATTTGGCGAGCAACCGGCGCCTCAGCGACGGCGGGACCCTGCATCGTACAATTGAAGCCCACATGCCAGCCCAATCATATGACGGTGAGTCTTCTGGGGATCATCCCCGGCTCATACTAGCTACCTAGTCGAATTGGATTAAGCGATCTGGCAGATTAGTAGCCACGACGAAACGGGCAATACATAATCAATAATCAGTGATCGGTCTCGTGGGAGCGAGATGATGGACTGGACAAACTGGGTAAGACGTTGCTGTTGGAGGTGTCAACCACAAGGTTAGGTTGAAGTTGGAGTGTCCTTTGGCAGTGGTCCTCTAAAATAATGAGGACGGTCCCCACACGGGCTACCTAAGGATTGACCTTGACCGATGCTTTCATCCCCTCCCCAAACCCCGCCACTTTCTTCGCACCTCGCTCGAGCTTCATCCCGCTTCTTTTGCTCCTCTCCTCCTTTTTTTTCTTAACCCTTCCTCACCTTCTCCCTCTACTACACATTCACATTCAGTCATCGACGGATAGTCACCATCGTGCATCATGGATGAGATTGCAAAGGAATACGACGTCATCGTGCTGGGCACTGGTATGTCGCTTCCCCCGCCTCTGCTCTGCTGTTCGAAACCCCCCCCCGCATCCAGCCAAAGCTTGGGACTTTATGCGATGGACGGATGGATGGGGAGTTTGGTGTCTCGATTCTGTTCTGACCGTGTTTTTTTTAGGACTGACCGAGTGTATTCTCTCTGGGTAAGTCGATGAGTGGACAGACACAGCAAAGCTGGTGCTACAGCGCTTCGTCTTGCGACCCTATGCGCTGGCGCTTGATGGTGCTGGTGCTGCTTGATATAAAGGCGGTCGGCTGATGGTTCCCCCAACAGTGTCTTCAGCGTCAAGGGCAAGAAGGTCCTCCACATCGACCGGAATGACCACTATGGCGGGTTAGTCTCCCCTGCACCGTGATACACCCCCCAGAGACAACCAAGCTGACCGTGTTTCCAGAGAGGCGGCATCCGTGAACCTCGAGGCGGTATGCAACCCCCCCACCCACTCCTCTACCCCCCCGACCAGCGTTCCTCCCCTTGACCCGACATTTCTAACGACGACCTCACGCAGCTCTTCAAGAAGTATGGCAACTACCGCGAAGGCGAGGAGCCCTGGAAGCAGTATGGCCGCCTCAACGACTGGAACATCGACCTCGTTCCCAAGTTCCTCATGTCCTCGGGCGAGTTGACCAACATCCTCGTCTCCACCGACGTGACACGATATCTCGAGTTCAAGCAGGTTGCCGGCAGCTACGTCCAGCAGGGCTCTGGAAGCAAAGCTACCGTCGCAAAGGTGCCTTCTGACGCCCCGGAGGCTCTGAAGTCCCCCTTGATGGGTATCTTTGAGAAGCGACGCATGAAGTCCTTCATCGAGTGGGTCGGCACTTTTGACATCAACGACCCCGCGACACACAAGGGTTTGTATCCCCGAGCGCAGCACCGAGAGCAATGCAGTGACTGCTCGCTGGTTGAGACGATTCTGGGCTGACTCGTAGCTTCAACTAGGTCTCGACATCAACGGCTGCACCATGAAGGATGTCTTTGACAAGTTCGGACTTGAGACAACTACCAAGGACTTCATTGGCCACGCCATGGCCCTGTACCTCACTGACGACTACATCACCACCCCCGGCCAGGCCCCCGAGGCCATCGAGCGCATCCGCCTCTACGGCAACTCGGTTGCTCGATATGGCAAGTCCCCTTACATCTACCCTCTCTACGGTCTCGGCGAGCTCCCCCAGGGCTTTGCCCGTCTGTCCGCCATCTACGGTGGCACTTACATGCTCAACACCCACGTCGACGAGATTCTGTACGAGGGCGACAAGGCTGTTGGTATCAAGGCCACCATGTCTGGTGTTGAGGAGATGAAGTTTGAAACCAACGCCAAGCTCATCCTCGGTGACCCTTCATACTTTGTCGACAAGACCAAGGTTGTCGGCCACGTTCTCCGTGCTATCTGCATCCTGAAGCACCCTCTGGCTGGCACCAACGACAGCGACTCGGCCCAGCTCATCATCCCCCAGTCCCAGGTCGGCCGCAAGAACGGTATGTGACCCCATATGTTGCCCTGTTCATATGTGTTTGCTGACAAGTGCTAGACATCTACATCGCCTGCGTTTCGTCCGCCCACAACGTCTGCCCCAAGGGCTACTGGATCGCCATCGTCTCCACCATCGCCGAGACCACGGCTAACCATCACCTTGAGCTCCAGCCCGGTCTGGACCGCCTCGGAAAGATCGAGGAGCAGTTCATGGTAAGTTGCCTACATCAAGCAGGTATTCTGCAGAGTTGAGCTGACATATCTTTCAGGGCCCTCCCATCCCCATCTACGAGCCCAACTCGGACGGCACCAATGACAACATCTTCATCTCCAAGAGCTACGACGCCACCAGCCACTTCGAGACCACCACCGACGACGTCAAGGACATTTACCGTCGCGCGGCTGGCGAGGAGCTCAAGGTTGAGGGCTTGAGGGACGGCATCCAGGTCGCCGAGGATCAGTAGAGAGCTCGCGACCACGGGTCTGGGCTGGGGCTGGAGAAACCAAAGGAGAAGGTGAGCCGCGCAATGGAGACAACGGCGTGCGTCAGCTTTGTTCTCATGACTGTAATCATCATTATGACAACGGTTGTTGTGGCGACCCACGACAAACCGAGGGTGAAGAAACTGTCCCTGTAGACGACAAGCAACCCTTGAAATATACCTTTTTTTCGATAGTGTACCTCACGTATGATCCAATAATCAATCATATGGGAAAGATGGATACATGTGTAATCAGGCATTGTGATATCTTTGATTATCAACAGTCAAACTTTTTGCCTCGTAAATCATAAGTACTTAAGTTAAGAAGAAGGTAGAGTAGCCCCTTTCTTTGCTCCAGCAAGGGACACACCCGTGATATCTACTATTCTAGCCGAGCTGGTTTGAAACCCCCCCCAGCAACGACGCCACACGCGCAATCAAGTGCGTGCACAACAACTCAGCGATGGGATCACAATTCATATTCTCTTTTTTTTCCATACGCCCCAACTCCCAGGCAAAAACCACGGCCCACGAACCCGCAAAAATATGCCAAAATGAGAGAGAGAGAAAGACAAACAGACGTGGAGGGAGACGAGCCCAGAGATCTGGACTTGACTCCTTTATCGACGGTTTGTCTTGCCCATGCCACGCTTTCCGGCCACCTGGAAGAGTCAAAGTTAGCAGTGGCTTCACGGATCCAACACAGGGACAACTTACAAGATGCTTGGTCAGGGAGGCGCTCGTGTGTCGGTCTGCCTCGCCCTGGCGGGCCATGCGGTTCATGCGCTTCTGGTTGAGCTTGGCGATGCGCTCGGCCTTTGTGCGGGTGACGTCGTCCTGGACGCCGTCGTCGCGGCGGCTGCTGGTCGGGGCTCGGCTTCGGGCCCGGCTCATGGAGCGCATGCGGTCGCGAGGGGTGCTGGCACGGTCGACGTCCATGGCGTCCGGGTCCTCGGTGCCGAGGCGGCTGCGGGACATGGAGCGGCCGCGGGGGCGCGACTTTGAGCGGGCTCGCTCGGCGATATCGGTGGCGTCGACTCCAAGGGCGTCGATGGCGTCCTCGAACTCGGAGAGGTTCTTCTTGGCCAGCTTGCGTGGGATGATGGCCTGGTTCTTGAGGCGCTTCTTCATGCGGGCCTCGTTGCGGATGAGCTGCTGCTTTTCGCGGATCAGCTCGGCCTTGCGCAGCACCTCGGCCTCCTCGTCGTCCTCGACATCCTCATCCGACTCGTAGAAGCCCTCGGCCTCGAGCTTCTCTTCTTCCTCCTCGAGAGCCTGGAGCTTGGCCTCGATGTCGGGGTCGATGAAGTCGTAGACGTTCTTGCCGTCAAAGATCTCGGGGATCTTGTCGTACTTCCACTCAGGGTTCTCGAGCAGGTAGTCGGCCTTCATGTCGACGTTGAAGACGCCGGCACCGCCGTTCTCAGCCTCGACATCCCTGGCCAGTTTCCGGCGCTCAGGGTCCTCCTTGTCGTACTTCTTGCGGTCCTTGACGCCCTCGGGGATGAATGTCTCAAGGGCCTGACCGCCCATGGGCTGGGCGACGTGGATTCGGGACATGACATCGGCCAACCTGCCACCGATGTTGCCGCTGGCGCTTGTTCCAGCCTTGAGCTTCTGGTTCACGCGCTCGGCGATGAGACGCTCGCAGGCGGCGTTCTTGACCTCCTGGACACCCTCCTGGGTGTTGCAGGAGAGCTGGAGGAGCTCGACCTCACCAGACTTGAGGATGGACTGGAGCTCGGCCTGCAGCTCGGGCTCGAGGTCCTCGGGCTTGGTGACGTCGATCTTGTTGACGACGACAAAGACGAGCTTGTTGGAGAAGAGGGGCTTAATGCTCTTGAAGAGAGCGATCTGGGCGCTCACTGTGTAGCCACACTGCTCCGAGAGATCCATAAAGTACATGATGGCGGACCTCAAGTGGGCGATGGCAGTGATACTCTGCATCTCGATGGTGTTCATCTCCTCGAGAGGGTGGTCGAGAATTCCGGGGGTGTCGATGGCCTGGAAGCGGAGATACTTGTAGTCAAAGTGACCGACAAACAGACTCTTTGTGGTGAAGGCATAAGGCTGGACGTCGACGTCGGCGCGGGTGATGCTGCGCAGGAAGCTCGACTTTCCAACGTTGGGGTAGCCGCAGATGAGCAGGGTCCTCGTGTTGGGGTCGATCGAGGGCAGACGGCCAAGATGCTGGCGGACCTGGTCGAGGTACATGAGGGGATCCTTGAGGCGCTTGATGAGGGTGGCCATGCGACCGAGAGCGGCCCTCTTGAGCTGCTTGCACTGGAAGAGCGACTGGCCGTACTTGAGCAGGCGGACATAGTCGCGGGAGATGGTCTCGATCAGGTGCTTGGCGGTGGAGAGCTGGCCGAGGGCGATCTTGAAGTGGTCGGCATCGTAGAGGGTGTTGAGGAGATCCTTGTGGAACGGGTGGATGTCCTGCAGTCGGGGGAAGCTCTCGAGGATGGCGCCGAACTTTTCAGAAAAGGTCTCCTGGGTGAACTTGACCTTGCGAGTATAGAAGGCTAGACGTGGAAGTGTGAGCGACCTATATTGGGTGTCGTGGTTGTTTATCAATGCTCACCTCGAATACGGCTGATTTTGAAGCCGGCGCGAATCTGCGTGGGCAGCTTGCGCTGAGTCCGGCTCAGCACGATGTCCAGGAACTCCTGCTGAGTAGGAACCGGGGGGATATCCTTCCAGGTCGTCTTCATGATGGGCGATCTGTCGGATAATTCGATATGATTTTGTATTGGAGCGACGGAGGAGGAGACACTCGACGCTTGAAGGAGGATAATGGCAAATTCAGTTGGGCGGTCAATTTTTTTTTTACTCGTGTTATCGATAAGTGGGCGTGCGTGCGAGGGGAAGACGGGGGCTCTTATTGGTTGAGGTCAATTGGCATCTGGATCTCAACCCCGCTAAACCCCGCCGCCATACATTGAGCGCCAGCAGGTGAGGGTCAACACCAATCGAAGCCATTTTGCTTTGGATGGAGGGGTTATCGCAACTGTAAAAACTTTGATCTCTACCATATCGACCTACAAGAGATTATCTTCTGTTCATCAATTTCGCTCCTCAACATGTCTCAGCTCGCCCCCTACAAGCAAGACTTCCTCCAGGCCGCCATCGCTGGCGAGATCCTCAAGTTTGGCAGCTTCGAGCTCAAGTCGAAGCGCATCTCGCCCTACTTCTTCAACGCCGGCCTCTTCCACACTGCCCGCCTCGCTGGCGCCATCGCCACCGCGTTCGCCAAGTCCATCGCCGAGGCCCAGCAGCAGACCGGCCTCGACTTCGACATCATCTTTGGCCCCGCCTACAAGGGCATCCCTCTTGCCTCGTCCATCGCCGTCAAGCTCGGCGAGTTGGCTCCCGAGAACCTGGACCGCGTGTCGTACTCTTTTGACCGCAAGGAGGCCAAGGACCATGGTGAGGGAGGCAACATTGTTGGTGCTCCCCTCAAGGGCAAGAAGATTCTGATTGTCGACGATGTCATCACTGCCGGCACCGCCAAGAGGGAGGCCATTGACAAGATCCGCAAGGAGGGCGGTATCGTCGTTGGTATCGTCGTTGCTCTAGACCGCATGGAGAAGCTCCCTGCCGCCGACGGAGACGAGTCCAAGCCCGGCCCCAGTGCCATTGGTGAGCTTCGCAAGGAGTATGGCATCCCCATCTTTGCCATCCTGACCCTGGACGACATCATTGCCGGCATGAAGAGCTTCGCTTCCGAGGACGACATCAAGCGCACTGAAGAGTACCGCCTCAAGTACAAGGCCAGCGACTAAACACCATGGGAGTCAAGCAATGGGTTAAAGGAACGATGTTACGATACTAAAAATGGTCGCCGGGAAAGAGAATTGGGCAATCAAAAGGGAGATAGAGTGTGAAACGCAAAAAGTTATAGACCAGCTATCTCATTATTTTTAGATGACTCGGTTGTGCGAGCAATTGGCCGTGGTACAAAGATGAGCAAATACCTGCGGCTTCTCCTGAGCTGATACTCTGATTGTTGCCTGTTGATGGTAATTGTATGCAGACAAGCCACGAGAGATCCATCATCATGTTGAGCTCCCGGGCTTCTTAGCCACTTGAGTGGGTTCTTCCTTGGTCTTTTTCTTGGGACCGCTGAGGTCGAGCACCTGTAGAAGCAGGTTTAGCAACGGATTGGATCAGACGGCGAATAGACCACCTACCATGGCATGCCAGCCTTGTCCTGCAAGGGCCTCGGTGCTCAGGCCGATATCTCTGAAGCCAAAACACTTGTAGAATGGGATCGCGTACTAGATGCGTTAGAATCTAGAAAGTTAGGGGGAAACATATGGTAGAACTTACAGGTTGGCAGATCAATGCAACTCGATCAGCCATGCCAGACTCGTTCATGAGCTGGAGATACGACGTCATCGCCGTCTTGCCAATGCCGACACCTTGGACCTCGGGGCACACGACAAAGGAATGGAGACAAATCGTTCTCCCCATCGACTGATGGCCCAAGGGTGAACCTTGACAGGCCGAAGGATCTCGCCAGTTCTCGGGCATGGCCATGTCGGCGTCGGTGACGACTGGGTGAGTTCCGAGGGTAGCTAGGATATGGACAAACATGACATGCTTGGCATGGTCATAGCGGCCAGATTCGACAGGTCGGCTGTGCTGCAGGGTGGTGATGGTCCAGTCCTTTGCATCATTTGGTCTGTATGTGTTGAAGAGGCCGTAGCAGACCCCTCCAGACTTGCGGATGCGATACTCAATCTATGGCAACTGGTCAACGGTGGTTCTAGAGGCGCCATGACATGGAGGGCTGCGTGAAACGGGCATATGCTGTCTGGCTTACCTTCTCGGGCAGCGACCTGTGTCTTGGGTCGGAGATCGCAGCGTTCTCGAGCGTGACACAGGTTGCAATGTCGTTCTCGGTCAGGGGCGAGAGCATCGGGGCCCAGTGGAATGGGATGACTTTCTTCAGAAGACCGGCTTCCGAGTTTCTCTTCTGGATTCTCAGCTGGGCAATGTTCCTCTTGGACGTGACCATCTCCTCGTCTGCGTCGCACGAGTCGTCGATGGCGCCACCATCGTCGTCCGTGTCCCTATCATCCGTGGCGCCTCCAGAGAAGATCATGTCTCTGGCGGCCGTGGCGAACTCATTCTTCTTTTCCATGCTGCTCATCGGGACGGTTGTGTGTGTGTGTGTTCCGTGGAATAAGCTCCTTGGGATGAGAAGAATAAAGTGACTTTCCGTAGAAGGAGTGCAACTAAAGGCACGGGCTTGTAGGTATGGGATGAGAGTCGGCGTTGGTGAGCCTTTTTCAAGGGTCAGGTCAGATCTGTTGCCGGGGTGGGTCTCTGATTTCTCGATTAACTCGTGCTGAGGCTGGGTTCCCCGTGGTCGAGGCTGTTCAGCTGGTGATATGATGATGTGATGAGAAGAAATGAAGCTCGCCCGTGCGCTCGGTGGTTTACACAGGCTGAATGGCTTTGCCCTACTTGATATTCCCGGGAGCTGGGCTGGCTGATTGATGAGATGACCCCGGCGATAGGGACCCAAAGGGGTGTTTGCCGATTGTATTGAGTCACTGAATCACGGCCTCGTTTGACTGGTGAAAGTGAATCAGCGTCATGGGACGGGAAAGAACTCTTGGGAATCCTGTTTGCTCGTCCACTCCAGGTGGACCCACGGCTACCGAGAGATCGGACGATGAGGCCGGCGCCGAGATGGACCAAGTGGAGTCCAAGCTCTGGTCGAGCCGCCGAGCCCGGTCGGAGTATGAGATGATGAGTTTGAGGGTTCTAAAAAGGGTTGATGCGATGCGATGGATCTATGCGGGGGTGGCCGAGGAGCTTTGGAGTTTGAACTATCTTGGAGGGGGGTGTCGAATAATTAATTCTCCGTCTTCTTGTCGGGATGGGTTCATGAGAGCGGGGAGAAGATCCATTTGTTGCTCAAGCACATGACATAGCTACCTAGCTCAGAGTCATTTTCACCATGGTCGCGTGACTGCGGCGAAAGTAGGAGCAAACAGAAGGCGGCAGTTTGCAGATTCTGTAAACACAAGGCACCAACTGACAAACAAGATTGTTGCAGCGACCCGGTGACAATTGTGATGCTGTTGAGCTGGCCATGTAATCGGCCACGAGAGTCTAGGGTAGACGGATTAGGTCACCTGCACCAGCTTCAGCTGGGGCCGACTTTCTGACGTCGACACAAGCAATGTCATGTCTGGAGCTCACCAGATTGCTCCACGACTTACACGCCATTCTGAAAATTGAGGTCCATGGATGTTATGCATCTCGCCTAATATTCGTTGAGACTCTGGTATGCACGACACGAGCTTCAAGATCCAAACCACCAAGTCTCGCTTGTGACTTCAGGGTTTCAGTCCAGTTCCGGCATAACTGATGATACCCCGTACACCACCAACACCAAAGGCAACATAAGTCTGACAATTCCAGCTCTCTGAGTCCCCGGCCCTTGAATAAGATGGACGGGACCGCATAGGCAGCTCCAGCAACAAACGGCAAAGCTCGGCCAAGACTGAATCAAGTCTTGTCGAATCGACAAGATGCCCGAGTGACCCGGATAACGGGAACCGGGAACACAAGCCTCCAGCCTGCGAGGAGAGCTAGCGCTGCAGGAGATCGCTGTGCGCGTCCCCAGGACTCCCTGTCAACCTGGTCGATCAGCAGTTGGGGATCCCTGGATGGGGGAGTGTGACCAGGAGGCTCCCTGGAGCGGCAGCATCCGCATGCGATCTCAAGCGGCTCCAGTTGCAAATCACCAACAGCCGCGGGAGCGTACGCAACGGGCATTGGACGCTCGCACATGGCCGGGCATCGACGGCTGCGAAGTGTACCTGATCTGGTGCCCTGCTCCGCGGCCGGCTTGCACGCGGCAGGAGGGAGGGTTTCTCGGGACCACCTGTGAGGTTGCTGCTGTTGGCAATGACTCTGGAGTATGGGCCTCGAGAACCCAGGGGAAGACGGGGTTCATGCCGAGCCGTCCTGCAGCAGTCACAGCTGGCCATGTAAGAGGCTTCTAGGCTGCGGCCGTGGGACAGGATACGACGATGCGTACGAATGCCCGGTTCTGTGAGGACAAGGGACCTGGGCGCAGCAGGGTGAGTGATCTGTTGCTGGGCAGTCTCGTCAGCAGTGACCGACCTGACCTGCCTGGAAGTCAATAGATGACCGAGGGCCTCCGTCGATTCGTCGTCAGCATCATGGCGGCCTCGTCGACGCTGTCGCAGCCTGGTGCTCCGCTGTCATGCTCGCCCCCTGGGATCTGGGATTCGTCCATGAGCATCGGCTGGCTTCTGTCGGCTTCCAGGATCGGATCCGTGGCTGCAATAACGTGCGTGCAGGTCGACGAAAAGGTACAGTATATGCATTTGCGGCCGTCCACAATCACGCCGAGTGGCATGGATACAAATGAAATGTTTGTTTGTATAGGTAGCAATGTTATTCTTTGGGGTTGATGAGCTGGACAGGAGGGAGCTCTCCAGCTGCTTGCTTACTTTAGTACTGCATCTCGAATGTGGAGGTTTCCTTGCTCTTGGCGATAAGAGTAGAAAAACTCCGCCAGCATGACATTAAAAACATGACGTTATCCATGCAATCTGACTCGCAATGTGCATGCTGTATTCTGGCAGCTCCTCCAACAGCACCGTCTCAGTGACCTATCCCCTAAAGGTTAGTGGCTTCTATCCCTAACGTTAAGCCGCGGGCGCTCAGACGCTTCTGTCGTCACCGCCGCTCGCCCCGAAAATCCGGCGACTTCTTGCCCAAAGTTGCCCCTCCGGCGCCCCTCACGACCTGAACGTACCTACCTTGAACCTCATCCAGCTTCCCCCGGCCAAGCCAGCTCCATCTGCACCTGCATCTACATCTCCATCTGATCTCGGGGGCGGAACAAACCAACCAACCTCCTGCAAAGTTCTCAACTTTTTTTTTCTTCTTTTCTTGCATCCCCATCCGCACCTTGTCCGTCTTCCCCAGGCCCCAAACTTTGGGTCTGGCTTTGTCTTGCTCTCTCTCCCTCCCTCCACGATATCTACCTACCCTACCCAGTTACTTACCTAGGCAGCTGGGCCCTGTTAGCCACGTTCACGCAAGCACTCCTCACGAACCAGCCACTTTGCGAGTTACGTCTTTGACGTCTGCCTTGTGATTTCGACCGCACCTCAACTCCCCCAAACCTCGATCTCACTCGCCTTGGCTAGCATAATCACAACTACGAAATCTAGCGACAATGTTGGTGGTTTCTCATATATCTCTCCATTAATTTCTCAAGAGGCTAACTTCTGCTCGCAAACAGGCGCATCACCCTCAATATATTTAATCCCCAAGCTGGGGAGCAGGACAGCCTGCTTACACTCGAAATCTTCCCCGACATGACCTTGGCCACCCTCCGCGAGTCTATCCAGGCAGAATCAACCATCCCTCCGACCTCACAACACCTCTACCATAATGGCCGCCTAATCTCCGACGATACCCAGACGATGGAGCAACACCAGATCAAGGATGGGGACATGCTGGCTCTGCACGTCCGTGATATGCGAGGCAGCACAGGCGTACCAGAGCAAGCTCGGCGTCCTCAGCCTCGGAGACGAGGCGGCAATGAACAAGACCCCGAGCTTATTCGCCTTCAGATTTTGGGTCAACCTGCAGTGAGGGCGCAGCTCCAGAGACAGCACCCTGAGCTGGCCGCGGCCGTGGACAACCCAGCTCGCTTTGCCCAGATATTTCACGATAGCCAGGACCGAGAGCAGCGAGAGCGTATGGAACGGCAACGGGAGATTGAAAGATTGAATGACGACCCCTTTAATGTCGAAAACCAGAGGAAGATTGAAGAAATGATCCGTCAGGAGCGAGTTATGGAGAACCTGCAAAATGCCATGGAGCACAACCCCGAGGGTAAGTCATGTTGGGACGAAAGGGTCGAAACCGGATGACTGACAAATCCATTTAGTCTTTGGACGAGTCCACATGCTCTACCTCGACGTGGCTGTGAACGGTCACAATGTCAAAGCCTTGGTGGACTCTGGAGCCCAGGCAACCATCATGTCTCCTGCTTGTGCCGAGGAATGTGGAATTATGCGTCTTGTTGATACCCGATTTGCTGGCGTTGCTCGTGGTGTGGGAACGGCCAACATCATCGGACGTGTCCATTCGGCGCAGATCAAGATTGGAAACCTCTTCCTGCCCTGCAGTTTCACTGTCATGGAGGGCAAGTCAGTCGATCTGCTGCTCGGCCTCGATATGCTGAAGCGATACCAGGCCACCATTGACTTGGCCAAGGACAAGCTGATCATCCAAGGCGAGGAGGTTCCTTTCCTGGGAGAGGCAGAAATCCCCAAAGAGGAGGAGGCAGCAATTGTACAGGAGCCTACCTTGCCTGGTCCCGACGGAACAACCATCGGACAACGGTCGGGCGCTGTTCTTCCTCCCGGTGAACAGCAACAGCAACCTGCGGCAGCTCCTCCTCAGCCCGCGCCAGTCGCTGCACCCGCTGCTCCCCCTGCTGCGCCTCCAGCTGCGGCCCCAGCCCAGCCTGCTGCTCCGAGGATACAGATTTCGCCGCAAGCTATTGAGAGCCTGGTATCAATGGGAGCTACGAGGGAGCAAGCGATCCAGGCACTCCAAGCAGCAGACGGCAACGCGGACGTGGCTGCCAGTTTGATCTTTTTCTAAACCCAACTTGATCCATGACATTTTTCAGAGCGTCACTACTAGCATGGGAGGGTATCAGGACCAGGATCAGGCCAGGACCAGGATGGAAAAGAACAAGCTTGGGCGTGGGCAGAATAATAATAGATCGAGGTTAAGCAACTCGCCGCGATGGGGGATAGATAAAGTCCAAGCCCACGCTCCGAGGGGGTTAGCATACAGACTTTTGATGAACTCTGTGGCATGGCAGTCAGGAGCAACAAGAAAGGAAATGAGATTTATACGCCGTTTACGAAGAAATAAAATTGCACGATAGCTTTTGGTGCGGGTATCCCTCGCTGTGATAACTGTGATAACTGTATACAAGTCGTCTTCAACCCCCTTCTATCTTGTTCCTCATCGAATCTTGTAGACGCATGGCTTCAGGATGGAAGATTCGTTGACCTCTGGCTCCTCATCCACGGGGTCTATCCTGCGGATAATGCCCCTCTTCCCCTTGGGAGGCTCCTGGGGTTTCACACCCTTGCCCTTTGTCGGCGATGCACCCTTGATGAAGTGCATCTTGACAAACATCTTGTTGGATAGGTCAATAGCCGCGCGGTCCCCCTGAAGGACGAAACCGCGCGACTTGAGAACCTCGACGAATGCCGAAACATCAGTCTCCCGGCGGCGGTCATCCGCACCGTCCACCTCGACAGCCAAATCCTCGTCGTTGTCGGCATCGTCATCACCCTTGCCCTTGCCCTTCTTGCCCGCGGCCGCCTTCTTGCGATTTCCGACGCTGTGGACGACGGGGGCATTCTTGTTCCGGATGGGCCCGAACCGGCTCTTGATCTCGGCAACCCAGAGCTCGCCTTTCCAGTGCAGGATGCGGTAGGCTTCCTCAATGAAGTCGACCCAGTTGGTGCCCATCAGGGCAAGGCAGAAGACAGCGATGTTGACGGAGCCATCAGCAAGAGGCAGGTTTGCAATGTCGGCCTTGGTAACAAGAGGACTGGGGCTTTGCAGATCGAAGCTCTTGACGTTGACGCGGAGCTTCTTGCCATCGGCTTGAAGAGCCTCAGCGAGGCGGGCGTCGCCGCAGCCGAGGTCGGCGATGGTGCACTCCTGCTGAGTACGGGGCAACGGCATCTTGGCGAGGGGCGTAGGAGGGGCGCCAGGCCTTCCCTTGCCCGGCTGGCGAACCTTGCCACGGGAGCGGATGTCTTGGAGGAAGCTGTCGACGGGGTTCTCGGGCCAGACCTTGACCTGTCGGCGGAAGCCCTCGTGGTATTCGTCAAACATCTCGGGGGAGTCCTGGAAGAGCTGGTACGCTTCTTCTGATGGCTTCGTGTAGAGCGTCTCGTTGAGGTGTCGGAACCGTGCTGAGATGAGCTTCTCTCTCATGGAGGCTTGAAGGGGAGTGAGCTTGGGAGGAGCGGGAGGCAGAGGTGTTGCCTTGACGATGGCGTCGTTCTTTGCTGATGTAGGAGCAGGCTCTTCTTGGTTGGCATCCTTGTCTTCTGCGGGCTTCTTCTTTTGCTTCTGCTTCTTTTCCTTCTTGCTCTTGGGTTGGGCATCTCCATTCTTTTCACTCTGCTTGCTGTTGTCCTGAGGTTGCTCATCGTCACCGCGCTTCCCCTTGCCATCCTTCTTCTGCCGCTTGGCAGACTTATCGGGCTTGGGAGGGGCTTCAGGCTTCTTGCCCTCAATGACTGATTCCCACAGGTCGGCCACGGTTGAGGATGTGACATTTTCCGTAGCTGCAGCAGCGGCCGCGGCAGCGTTGTTGCGCTTGCGCTTCTTTGACTTCGTGCCGGGGGCGCTGTTGTTGTTTGCTGAAGGCGCTTCAGCCTTGAGCGTGTCTGCTGACACGGACCATCCTGGCACCGCGAACATTTTGAAGGCTTGTTGGTTTTGATGTTGTTCAAGATGAAGTCGTGGTGAACAAACGGTTTGTAGGAAATTTGACGTCTGAACTTTTTTTGCTTAGAGGTACGCACCCCAAGCTTACCGCAAGTAGGCATCTCACTGTATCAATCTCAAGTCGGCACCTGGCCCGTGCGCCTTAACCTACAACACCACATGAACCTTGAGTGGGAGACAGAAAAAAGACAAGATGAGAGTTGAATAAGTATCATGTTTTATTTTAAGAATTTGGCATAATTACCATAAGGGATCATTTTGAAATGGCAATTTTTTGAAACTTAATCTAGGCGTGTTTTAATTATCGTGTTGGCCTGACCCTCATGAGTCCGTTTGTTACAAGTACTCTCACATAGTTCCAGGCAGGCCAAATAGCAACATAAGCATAATGGTCCCTATCAACTGACTTGTGTATATCTAATTCATCTGATATTTTGAGTATCTTTGCATTGGCATACTGGATTGTCCACTTGCCCTCATGGGGCGTCTCAATTTTGAATGCATGGCTTGCATCACATTAGCACATGCTAGGCAGTAAGAGAATAACTTCTCTCTATCTCATATTCGCTAGTTTGGTTAGATACTTTTAATTCTTCTCAGACTGGTTTTGGTTATGCTATGACGACTTGATGAAGATGACTGAGTGTATCATGCTTGTCTGTGAGATGACCTGGAGGGACTGTATCCCTATTCGCATTCCATGGTGTGTCGTGATTATGACCTTCCCTTGCTCCTTGTGTATCGAGAGATGGTGGTTTATTATTAGTTCAGGGCTCCAGTTAAGACACCTGACTTCTCAGCTCAAGGCCGTTGACGTGAAGGGACAGGGAAGAACATTGAACACACGGAAAAAGGTGAGCTGACCAAGCCAAAAAGTCAAGTAAGCTGGGTGATGGTCTTCACGCACCTGGGGTGACAGGTTGTCGTACAGCTCCAGTTCCTCTAGGAACTTGAGACAAAGCGCATAATAGCCAAGAGCTTCTCGATGCTCTCGACCGTCTTGGCCTTGAAAGCCCGTCCCTTCCCCGAAATAGACTGGCTCCTTGGTGAGAACTCGTCACACCTCCATATGCGGTGGAAATGCCATGAGCCGCATGGCTGTGCTATTTAGGACAGCGGGTGCGTGCAGAAGCCTGCTCATAGCGGGCATTGAGACATTATGTAAAAGAAGGAGTCACTGGAGGTGGGAGGATCAGTCGATGAGCCCTGATAAACGATCGCGAGCTGCTGGCGATCGAGAATCCGATCGTAGTGTGAAACCCCCGGACGCCCGACAAGCCATGGAGCGACTTGGCTTGCTGCGAAGTGGGAATGGCACCAACACTCGAGGAGCAGAGGGTATCCGCCTGATGCATGGTTCCGGATCATGGGCGTGACTTCCCGCGAGCAGCCATGCTCTAGGCGCTTCATCTGAACACGAGGCGCGACCTCAGCTTATTCCTGGAGCATGTATGAACGGGGGTGGCCTCCGAAGCCCTTGTCCGGACACAACCGTTATACAGCTGCCACAGCGCCACAACACGAGGACTTCACAGTACTTGCTTGAAGCAACTCAGTCTTTGGAGCTGGAAGCCAGGAATACCCTCTGTCTTGCAGCATGGCGGTCTGTAAAGATGGCCCCCAAAAGATACGACATGCAAACTGGGCAATCCCAAGTTGCAGAATTGGAGTTAGTTGCTCACTCATCAAGGTCCATCTCGAAGGTTGTGGTGCTCTGCAGCTCTCTTCCTGGGCAAGGGCTCGTACTCGTGGAACAGGCACGCAACGTACGGGGCACAGGTATACCTGTTGGTAGGCCTCCAAAGCTCTTGCCTTGCCACATCCTTCTTCAATGGCGGCGTCTGTACTACCGCGGCTTGATAGATGAGGCAAGTTTTTGAGACTAGCGACTGGGTTTAAAACATGTCTTTGCACTGTTCGTCGAGAACTTTCGAGCTCGATCGAGATGGAAATATCAGAAGCGCAGTTCTGCGTCAAAGAAACGGCGGCATGCCACTCCAACACCGGTTCACGGCATGGTGGCTTGCCGGGACAAGATCCCAATGGCGGGCAACGCCGGGGCTGGGATGAAAGGACCTGGGCTACACCTTCACGTCCTGACGATCAGGCAGAGAACCGGGCAAGGGGGGCCTTTTGGTGTTGAGTCGGGTTGCTCAGAGGCAGTGTGTTTGGTGAGGTTGCACATTGTGCGTGAAAGACATGATGCGTTCAAAGGATCTGGGCAGGACTAGAAACGAGGAATGTGTAACGGGATGTTTTGTTTGTGTTACACAGGTGCTCTTGAACTGGTACTGTAGCTGCATTCAGACTTAGCGCTCGAGTAGGAGGGCAAGACTATGAGGGCGCATAGAAGCGTTGGTTCATGGTGTACAGGAACCCATGGCAGGACGAGGCGCAGATCAACAGGCTAGCAATGCCCCGGTCAACAATAGATTCAACAACGGTTGATATCCATCAGAAGCAGCGGATGAGGGAAGTGAACAAAGGTCAAGAACTAGCATACCATCGTAGGTAGGTAGTTGAGGTAGTGCAACGCAAGGAGGAGGTTGCTAATAAGGTTTTGGCAGCCGTTCGGAGGGCCCCCGGGCGGGAGGGGAACCCGTCCGAGAAGGGCCCGACCGACGGTACTGTAGGTGGAAGGAGCTCGGCCAAGTCACTTCCGAGAAAAGGCCCAAGATTTACGAAAAAAACCATTCGTCAATCTTTTTACGTACTGTAACGTTAGTTGGGGCAGTCGGCCTCAAGCTCGAGTTGAGAGCAGCGGTCTAAGGGCCGTGGTGGTGTGGTGGGAGACGCCCAGTCCGTCATCGAGCCTTATTTAGGGCTGGAATTGCCAGAAAAAGAGCCCACAGGGCACTGTGTATGAGCAGAGGGGGAGCCAGAGGGGTGTCGTGCTCACCGACGGGCTTGATTTGGGGCTTGTGGCTGCATTGCATTGCGTGCTCCATGATGAGGGCAGATATAGCACCGTTGACTGGAGGGAGGGCACTGTCCCGCGCAGTCAGTGCTGCTCATCTCAAGATACGGGCCCTGCCCTGCCCTGCCCTGCCGGCTCTGATACCTGCAGCAACCATGTGCGTACGGAGCCTTCGGCAGCCAGCAAGCCCCAGGCGCAAGGAGAGCGGCATCTTAGATGCCGGGTCCTAGATGGACGAATGGAGATCGGCATGGTCGGGTTAAGGTTGGGCCAGGGAATGCCCCAGGGTGTCGCACTGGGCAGTGGCGGCGTCAAGCTTGTGATTGCTAAGCCTGACAGCAACCGCCGGATTGTATTGTTTCCCCGTGCGTCTAGGGTTTGATGATGGCTTCGACTGGGTTGTCAATGCTCTTTACTCTACAGGTAGACCGGTGTCAGCAAAAGGCGTAATCTGAGACGGTCTTGCTGGTTGGCAGGGCAAGAGAGAAGCAACAATGCCTTTATCTGCATCACTCTCCGTTGAGAAACGGGAAACGGATACTTCGGGGTCTGATGCCGGCCGGGGGTGCTCGAACGATAGGCCCGCCTTAGTACTGCAACGCCGCCAGCAGGACAGGGTTGTCCTTAGACTTGAAGGACTGTCTCTCCCCTCTCTGCAATGCAATGGATGCATGAGGAATCCACTTCCACGTTAAATGAGTGGCAGTTGTGATGCCGTCGAGTCGGCGGTACCTGTCTCTTGGAAGCTTTGGGGTCGTGCTAAGGCGAGCGGTGGGAGTTTTAGTGCCTTGGCCCTGGCGCGTCTGCAGATTGTCAAGCGGCAGTTTTGGCCCAAGCTATCCCCATGTCTTGTCCATACTGTATCTGGGTTTCCCATCCGGTGGTGCATCTGGCCTGGTGGTGATTTTCAAGTTTCATCTGCTGGGGATAGCGGCCTTTGTTACTAATAGGACTGATTAGCGCATGTACCTTGGGTTGCAGAGGCTCGTACTGGCTGTGGACTCAACTATGCCTCTTGTAGTTTGCCCGTCTTGATACATCGAGTACTGATGGAGTAGGATTGAGTCTGGATTACGGATATATGGCCTTGAACCGAGGCATCTCCTCTTTCATAGACGAGAGAGACGAATTGCTTTATTCCCCTCTTTCACTCCACCTAATCCCACTTCCTCTCCTCTCTGCCTGTTCCATGGTGGTGTCTCTCAGTTGTCTTTCCGTGACACCCACTGCACTGCGCCGCTGTGCCCCGTCCTCCCTGGTCTGGCCGCCTTCCATTTCAATTTTGAGCCTCGAGGCGGTAAATAAAGTCTGAGAGTGGGAAGGAAGGAGGTACCCTGCGTGCCTGAGGAGGTGCCTCCCGCTCTTGCCCACCTCGTCGAGCCAGCCTGGTCTGAGAATAGCCGGCCTTTCCCCTCCGCATTAACACGTCCTTCCTCTTCTATCCTTGATTTTGAACATCTCCTTCGCCTCCAATCTTCACTCTCAAGGCTCCAGTAACGCCTTTCTTACCAACACGAGCTGGTTTTCGTCTGTGGGCTTGAACTCATCCGGTGTCTGGCTTGACACTGTGTACCTTCCCTATTCGGGACGCCATCACCATCACCATCACCATCGCCGGAGAGCCCCCCCCACAGTTTCCGGCAAAAAACCACCACCCTCATCTCCACACATCCCAACATCCCGCTAAGCTACCTTTACAAGCGGCGGGTACGGTGCCGCCCTCAGGACCCGGGGCGCGTGCTGCCCTTTCTCGGCCCTTTCTCGTTCTCTCATCAGTCGCCTCGCAAACTTGAATAATTGGGCCGTACTAGAGGCCGTTCATTATCAGCCGGACTCTTTCAACGCCCCGAGGTTAAAAGAAGGGTCCATCGTCTTGGCAACAAAAAGAGAGAGACACGGAGAGAGCAAGAGCTAAAACAAGAAGCTTGCTCAGAGACATCCCGACTAGACGACCAGGCGGCTCAATCAACAGCAGACGGACAAGACAAAACACCGAGCACAAGATCGTCATCCTTGCTGCGACGGCCGCAGACTTGACAGGAAACCCATCCATCTCCTCGCTGAGCTCAACTGGCAAACCGCCGACTCTCAAGTTACACAAACATGTTTCAGTTGCTCTAGCACCTGCCGCCAGAAGCTTCCTTATAGTAGACAATCCCAGATCCTTGGCTGTTGTCTTGCTCTCCCCCCGTCCCCTCCCGCGCTTGAGAGCACGACTCTATCACTTCCCTCCCTCTCCTTTATCCGCCTATATTGCATGCGCCTTCCCGTCTCCTCTAACCTATTGGACTCGTCAAGTCATATTTGCGGATACACCTCCTCTTATCTTCCCTCGGCTGTTTCTTCGTCCCGAACTGCTCTTGGTCCCGCCTGTTCGCTTTCATCCCAAATTTATCATCCGAGCCGAACCCGTCTTGATTTAATTGTCCTGCTTATCGGCCCCCAGTCCACACAGCCGGTGTGTTCTAATACTCCTGTCTCGGACTGTGGTTTTGCTCCCGACTTAACGGCGAGGAACCGCCATGTGAAGCCGTCAACCACATAGGACCGCGTGAACCGAGAGCTTGTGAAGTCTGCACCTCGGCGGCCCTTTCATCATGGATCGAGATTCTGGAGTAGCATCAGCTTCTACTGCTCAGAAGGCACCTGATGCCTCAAACCAACAAGATGATGGCAAAGACGACCCGGATCGCAAGAGGAATAACATCCGCAAGAGGACAAAAACTGGTTGTTTAAGTGAGTCTGCAAACCCGCCACTCCTGCATGTTTGCTTCAAGAGCTACATTACTGACGTATACTCCCGTAAAGCTTGTCGCAAAAGGCGCATCAAATGCGACGAGGGCAGGCCGACGTGCAATAACTGCATCAAATCCAAACGCCAATGCGAGGGCTACAGCCAGCGGGTCATCTTCAAGGACCCAATGGGTGCGATACAAGGTGGTCCTTTTGGTCCTGCTTTGTATCCCCCGGGGTCTTCGCATCTCGTCAGTCACTTACAGGCAAAGGCCTCGTCTCAAGGTCCGTTGCCCATGATAGCCCCCAAGCCGCCCTCCTTCAGCTATCATGGGCATCAACATGTGCCCTATGGGCACTACGCCCATGGACAAGGCCCGATGCCCCCTGGCGCATACGATTTCAACGCTCCTGCTGTTCCGCATTCATACCACCAACCTAATGGCATGATGCCACCCGAACCTCGTACAGGATACGCCGGGATTCCACAAGAGCATCGCCCGCACCATTTCGGTCCTCCGACTAATGGACAGAGCAGTGAACCCTATGCCGATGAACCATATGCTAGTGGCAGCCAAGCGAATCCTGTTCACATTAAGAAAGAGCCACCCGAACCGGTGAGGTCAGTACCGGAATCCGCCCTTGATTACGACTTGCCGGAAGACGATGCCTCGATGGGGGAATCAGACGATGAAACTCGAGATCCCCGAGAGGTTCTTGGACCGGTGATGAAGCACTTCAATGGTACATGGGACTCGAATGGGACTCGAGTTCGAGCTTTTTCCACGTTTGCCCAGTGCAACATACTCTCTGACTATACCGCAACAGCCCGGATATCTGAACTCAAGGATCCTAGGATGCTGGCTATATTCATGCACTTCATTCAGGTGACAGGTCCGAGCATGTCATTGTATGAGAGGCACCCATTCGACCATACTGGCGAGAACTCGTTCGAGGCTACTCCCAAAGGAGCCAATAATCTTTGGAGCTGTAAGCCTTTCGTCTCTCTGATATACGTCCTGCCAAGAGCTAACCGTTGATAAGACACCTTTCCTGTCATATCCTTGAACCATCCCGCGCTACTTCATGCCATGCTTGCTCTGGCGGCCTTGCAGATAGCAAAACTGCAAAAAATTCCAGCTACTGCGGCCATGAAGCACTATCACCTGGCAATACGTAGGATTGCTAGAAACGTCAACACACCCCTCAGGCGCACACAACCTGCAACGGTCGCAGCAACACTCTTACTAGCATACTTCGAAGTTTGGTCATCGGATCATACCAAATGGTGCAACCATCTGTTTGGTGCCAGAATTCTGTTTCGTGAAATACCTTTAAGGGAGATGTCGCGGAGATATCTGCCGGTGAAGCGGCTGAAACAGGCAGAAAGGGATGCCCGGAATCAGAACCAAATGGACAGCTTCTTTCCTGGTTTCCTGGTAACACCACAGAGTGAACTCAACGACCTTGACTACAACCTCCTTCACACACTCTCGGGTCATGGAACCACGCCAGATGACTATGGACTGGGCAAGGAGCAACCGGCTGACTCGCCCAACATCACTGTGACTGACAGGGATATTGAGCAATACGAAAACGTGCGGGACTTGTACTGGTGGTACTGCAAGATGGATGTGTATCAAAGTATGCTTGGAGGCACCAAGTTATTGTGAGTTATTCATGCGTGTGATGGTGACATAGCTAACCGGCCTAGCATGGAATACGAGTGTTGGTCTCAATGTCCGCCCAGAGCGCCCATCTCTAAACTGGAAGCTATGTTAGTTGACCCGCTAATGACTTGGGCTCAGATGGGCTTCTAACACTGAAGATCTAGATATGGAACATATGATCATCTCATACTCTTGCTTGGGCGCCTCGCGGAATTTTCCTCCAAAGATGTCTCACGAAAAAGAAGAGTAAGCCGTGCTAAAGGCCCTCCACCTGGAGCTGGCAATGGTTCGCCGCCTGCATTCCCTGGCATTGTACCCACGACTGGGAATTTCAAGGTCCCAAGAGGCTTCACACCCCCGGCTGGGTCATCGCCACAGAGCGACTCAACTGATGAACATGACCCTGAAGCCAGCTTCCAAGCTGCCCTCCAAGAGTGGGAGGCCATCAAACATGCATTCGAGGTTTTTGAGAACAGCCTGGGTCCTGAGTTCCAGCCTCTTAGACCGGAATACTCGGATAAACGGGACTCACCGTTTGGAATGACGATGCAATACCGGACATTTTCAGTGGCCGGGATCTGGATGAACTACTATATGGGCATGATCCACCTCTTCCGGACTCACCCTTCGATGCCGCCGGCCGCGATGCAGGCGGCTGGAATGTCGGCGCGGCAGACGGCGCAATATTCAAACAAGCTGGGTCGAGTGGCAGCTGGTCTATCAGACGACTGTTCGCAGATGACAGAGATAACCTGTTTGGTCAGCGCAGCATTCATTGAGAGCTGCTTTTGCTTGTTTGTAGCAGCTATCGAGGTACGTGACTGCCACCTGGAGGAAAGGCACTGGACCCTGAACCGGAGCTAACAATGCTATAGTACCAGGATGATGGGCAGCGGCGCTGGGTCGTTCGTCGACTGCGTGATATCGCTCGACTGACGGGCTGGCAATCTGCAAGGCGGATTGCTGATGGATGCGAATCGTCTTGGATCAAGGCTGCGCAGCTCGGCCGCGGCGCGCCATATGCTCGCACGACCGAAGCTGGTGTTGTGCCCATTTCGGTGTGGCAGAATCCACGACGTATTGACCGAGTGATTCAAGAACTTGAGCCGAACGAAGACCAGCGGATCGTTGTGGCCAAGTCAGAACGAGCATCATATGCTCTTGGTTTGTTGAGCGTCGAACGAGATCTGGAGCTCCTAGAACTCAAGGATGATGGATAGGGGAAAGACATGGTCTTGGATAGGGAGTAAAGAGGTGGGTAGGACCTGGGGTGTTGTTTATATCTTATAACGCGACATGAATTTATGGATCGCATCTTTAGTGCAGATGGCACTTGGCAGATAGAGTAGCTGCATGGAGAAGTAGGTGGGATTGAAATGATAGACGTGATGTGGGTGGTAGGAATCGAGATTTTTGGTGGGATCATTTCTGGGTACCTGTTGGATCCATACATTAATGATACATAAGAGGGGCCTTCCTCAGAAGGCCATCCATGGGCGCCTAGATATTTGTCTACAACTTCTTCCCTGGATGCCTTGGTAACTCGCGGTTGCACGCCGACCCAAGATACGCCGAGATCAAGATTCTCTGTCTGTCTATTCGTGGATTCTGTTCATCATTAAGCAACCTCATCAGTTGGCGGGCAGCCGCTCTACGACGGTGGCCATCTCTTCGTCTGTGTATATTCTGAAGCCCTTCTCCCGGGTTACGCTGGCCAGCTGCACGTTCTTGGCATCTAGCTTCTCCTCCATGACCTGCTTCAATGTCTTGAGGACAAGAGTCTCTGCGTCTGTGAGAGTCAAGGACTATGGGAGAAGTGTTAGTTGGTCACAGTTCAGCTGCGCGGGGTCAAGAAGGGAACCCACCTTGTGGTATTCGTTCTGAAGCTCGGCCTGGGCACCCTCCGAGCCAGAGCCAATAGCCTTGGCGTCGTAGCGGTAAAAGGTGCCACTGGGCTCAGCGTGGAACAGCTGGGGGCCGTCCTCGTCGAAGCCAGCGATGAGAAGGGCAACGCCGAAAGGACGGCTCATGATGGTCTCTTCACCGTCGGCACCCTCGCCGAAGCGCAGGGCAAGGTCGCAGATGGCCTGGGTGCAGCTCTCGACACGAAGGGGCTCGTTGTAGTTGAAGGAGTGGGACTGGCACTCGACACGGGCATGCTCAACCATGGAGCGGGCGTCGGCCTGGAGGCCCGACATGGCGCAACCAATGTGACGGTCGATCTCGACAATCTTCTCGACGGACGAGGTCTCGAGGAGGGTCGAGGTGACACGCTTCTCGACACCGAGGATGACGCCCTCCGAGGTGGCGACGCCGATGGCCGTGGAGCCGAGCTTGATGGCTTCGAGGGAGTATTCGACCTGGAAGAGACGGCCTTCGGGGGAGAAGGTGTTGATTCCCCGGTCTGGCAGAGGTTAGCGTTGCTCTGGGGAGTGAACGATGGCTGGGAGAAGAGAGGAAACGGTCGACATGCCGTATTCGGATCTTGCCATAAACATCTTGGCGGTTGTGATGGACGGTTGGTAGCTAGAGAGGGCGGGGAGAGGGCTCGAGGGGGAGCAGATGCGAGGTGCAAGACTGGTGTTGAGGCGGATGAGCAAGCTTGCGTGAAAGAGCTTGCCAGACGGTAAAGGGAAGAGCTGGTGAGAGGGGCTGAAAGACCAGAGCGAAGATGGATGATGGTTGACGATGCGGAGGATGCGAGCTCTGGTGGAGTTTAGAGCAACATGGACCTCAGCCAGGCAAGCACTCCGCCTACGTAGTAGCCGCGCTGCGGCGTTAGTGGCTAGAGGCTTGCAGCCTGGATTTTTAGTGGACGGGAGGTGCTGAAGCCACACCTACACGTTTTCACCGCCACAGTAAGAAGCTCAAGTGCCGGACGAGGCTGAGGCTTGAATGCTTGAGCATATAAAAACAATGCTTCAGTTATACAACGACAGCAAAGCCAATTAATGCGAATGAATTGATTTTCTCTATATTTCATACTACATCAAATACACTCATCGCCTTGTTCCCAGTCACCACTTTTACGTAGTAACACAAGCTCATCCATTTATTTTGACGCGACGAAACAAACCCCACGTCACGTCGTCGCGCGATTGGGCACACACACTTACAGCTTCCCCAAGCCGACCAGTTCCTCTATATCAACAACCCCCGGCCAACATCCGCAACCGCACACCCTAAGTCCCCGGGCTTCTATCTGGTCGAACGGCGCAGGGACGCCCTCTCAATGTAGGACGACCAAAACATGTCATCCGGTGCACCCAGAGCATCGGGCCGAGCAAGCGCCAGCGAGCACCGCGAAGAACGGCCCCGCGTCTCCGCCAGGCATACCGATAGCTTCAAGAGCGAGCGGTCCGAGTCTAGCAAGGGACCGTCGCCTCATCCGGGGAGCTTCCCGGGCGTTCATAAGCGCACGGCGTCCGGGAACCCAAGGCCGACGAGCCGCAACGTCGAGGAGAGGAGATATGAGGAGAGGAGGGTGACGGAGCGCACCTATGAAGCTCACCTCGAGCGTGCGGTGCCTCGAGCGACGAGTCCGGATAGGGCCACTCGACGGAGAGGCCCCTCGGAGAGCAGGAGTGCGTCGGAAGCACCGAGGCACAAGGCGCCCGAGGCGCGACAGCGGGATTCAAGGGCTGAGACCCCTCAAGGTATGACGACCCGTTGGACATTCGATAGCATCAAGGCTGACCATGCATGAAGCACCATGGAACCCAGAAGCAACCCTCCTCCCACATACTACAGCACCTCTAGCTTCTCGAATATCCATCCCGCCTCTCGCATCGACCGTACCACAAGCCCCTCAGCCAAAACCCTTGGGGGAGCTGAGCCTCGAGCTACAAGAAGCCGCCATCGTCGAAGACCTGCTCTACGTCTTCATGGGATATGAAGGGCAGTACATCAGATTCGCCAAGGGATACAACCCCAACGAAGAAAGGGATAGGCTGTCTGGACCGAGCTTCAGGACGCTCCCCGGTCTTGACCCCAGTCTACAAGACCTGACGCTGTCGATGCTCAAGATGGCGACCTACTACTCTGCCCTTGAAGCCTTTGTCGATGTCCAGAGTCGTGAGGAGTTTGGCGCCGTCAACCACGCCCTATGTGCGTCAATACGCAAGTTTCTACACGACTACCTGGTCATGATTGCACAACTCGAGACACAGTTTCTCACCAGTGACACATTCACGGTGCATGTGCTCAATATTCACACCCTGTCCACGAGACAGATGATGCTGCAGCTATACATGTTGGCTCACGAGCTCCTCAAGAAGAACGCCCTGCTTGATGAGGAGACGGACGAGTCCGAGGATAGTGCCGACGACTTTGAAAATATCCTGGAAACACTGAGAGATGGCGGTGAGCTGGTGCCCAACAACATGACGGGAAAGAAGATATGCAAAGGCGGAATTGTTCTTGGCTTGATCACGAAGCGCCTCGAGTCCCTATCGGGAGACCCAGCAGCCCGAGCTCTACTGACAACACTATTGCGAGATGCGAGCAAACCTTACATGGTCATGCTCAACGAGTGGCTTCATCACGGTGGGATTCATGATCCCCATGCAGAGTTCCTGATCAAAGAACAGAAGAGCATCCGCCGCGAGATGCTAGAGCAGGATTATACGGACGACTACTGGGAGCGACGATATACTATTCGGGAACAAGATATCCCCCCTCAACTCGAGGGCGTCAAGGGCAAGGTCTTGCTTGCCGGGAAATACCTGAACGTCGTCCGCGAGTGTGGCGGCGTCGATGTCGGCAAGGTTGTGAAAGACGTACCCGTCTCTTTCGACGACAGCCGGTTCCTCGAGAACGTCAATAACGCATATGCTCATGCTAACGAGTCTCTCATGCAGCTGCTGCTCACAACACATGCGCTGCCGGCTCGTCTCCGCTCTCTTAAGCACTACTTCTTCCTCGACCCGTCCGACTACTTCTCCTACTTCCTCGAGCTGGGTGCCTCGGAGCTGCGCAAGCCTGTCAAGTCTGTCAACACGGGCAAGCTGCAGTCTCTGCTGGACCTGGTGCTGCGTCAGCCGGGAAGCATCGTCTCCCTCGACCCCTTCAAGGAGGACGTCAAGGTCGAGATGAACGAGACAACCCTCACGAAGGCTCTGCAGCGCGTCGTTAACATCACGGGTATTGAGCAGGGTGAGGCGTTGCAGCCCCTGGCCAACCAACCCATCGACAACGACAAGAACGCCGTCGGCTTCACCTCTCTGCAGCTTGACTACCTTGTCCCCTTCCCAGTCTCCCTCGTTATCAGCCGCAAGACCGTCTGGCGATACCAGACCCTCTTCCGTTATCTCCTCTCCTTACGCTACCTCGAGTCGCAGCTCTCCACCACCTGGCAGACGCAGACGCGCGGCATCAGCTGGGCGCACAAAGGTGTCCTGCGTAACTTGGAGATCTGGAAGCGCCGCGTCTGGACTCTCCGCGCGCGTATGCTTGTCTTTGTACAGCAGCTGCTGTACTTTTGCACCGCCGAGGTCATTGAGCCCAACTGGACCAAGTTCATGTCGCGACTGCGGACCAACGAGGATGCTACAGGCGTGAACTCGGGCCCAGGGGTATCTACGCGGACTGTCGACGAGCTGATGCAGGATCACGTTGACTTTTTGGATACATGTCTCAAGGAGTGCATGCTCACCAACAGCAAGCTACTGAGGGTATGTACACATTAATCTACCCCCTGGCGTGACACAGTTACTAACTTATCGTCAGATTCACTCCAAGCTCATGCAGACCTGTACCATCTTCGCCGCCTACACAAACTGGCTCACCCGCGAGCTCGAAAAGTCAGACCCCGACCTCTCCGGCGCAACCAGACCGTCCACCATGACAGCCGATCAGTGGAAGCGCTTCCAGGCCACAAAGGCCACCCAGCGAGGTTCGGCGGCCCACGACACGTCCACCGTCTCGGCTGCCGGCGCCGGCGCTGGTGACGCCGAAGCTCGCATCGAGAACCTCTTTGAGATCATCCGCAAGTGGGAGGGCAATTTCAGCCGTCACCTGCAGATCCTACTTGACGCCCTGAACCACTATGCGGCCACCGAGACGGTCGTTCTCCTAAGTCTGTGTGCGAGATTGAGCACTGCCAACCAGGGGACTGAGTATTCTGGCCTGCGCCACGAGGATGAGTCTGCTTAAGGGCTACTAGCAATATGATTCCTTGCCGGTAGTAGAGTGATGGTGGATGGACCAAAAGGGGGGCACGAGGCTGGCGTTAAGGGGTTTCAAGACTGGGATCATTGAGAGACTTAGATACCACCAAATCGATCAATCAATCAATCAACCGCATCATGGTTGACTTGTCAACTTGAACTCATTTTCCCTATTCATTGAATGAATACCTTTGAATACCCGCTGTCTATATGTCATCACCCCTCTATCATTAACCTTGGCTGCTCATGACGTCCATGGGGCAAAAGCCCGTCAACAACAGCAACAACAGTACGCCACGCCATACGCAATCCCAGAACTGCCTGCATTTTGTGGTATCGGAGAACTGCTCAACTCAACGCTCATGCCATCCCATTCAACCCCTTAGTTATTCCCATGACGCAAAGAAACCTCTCGCGAGAGCCAGGTGTATGCCCCCCCCCCCCTTGCCAACCAAGTAGCGCACAACGAAACGAAACGAACCAAAACGAAATCCATGTATATATGCCTGCGCGCTCACGCTCCAGGATGATGCTAATTGAGCCCGAACCGGCTCACTGTGAGTGAGCAGAGAGAAGAGGAAAAGGCAGAAGAAATGAAAGAAATCAGAGGTCAAAAAACACACCAAAAACGCCTGCCCGATGCAGCGTCCGTCTTTCCATCCAGTCGTGCAACCGACTGTGCAGTGCAGTGCATGTCGTGACTCATTTGAAAAGACTGCGAAGGTCCATCAACTTTTGCCGAGCCGCCTCGGCCTTATCCAGCGTCTTGCTCTGTCCGTCCATACTGAGGCTGGCAAGCTTCATCTTCTTCTCCTGAAGCTCCAGCATCTTCTCCTCGAAACTATCGCGCATGATGTACCGAACTGTGCGGACAGGTCGCTTCTGTCCCAGTCGATGGACTCGGTCGATAGCCTGAGCCTCTGCCGCCGGGTTGTACTGAGGCTCCATCACATACACGTTGTTGCCTGCTGTCAGGTTCAGACCCAGTCCACCAGCCATGATGGACACAAGGATGACATGAACTGTGTTGTCCTCGCGGAACTTGTCCATGGCCGATGTTCGGAGGGTGCGGCTCATACTGCCGTCCAGTCTCGTGAACTTGATTCCAGCGGCATTGAGGGCTAGCTCGATGAGATCCAGGTGCGAGGTCCAGCCTGAGAAGACAACAGACTTGTAAGGCGGCTCAGAAGGATTGGCCTCACTGGCCGCTTTAGCCTGCAAGAGCTCTTCGACCAGAGCCCGTGTCTTGGTATGAGGACCATCGTACTTGTCGAAATTCTTGACCGAGTTCCGTGACTTGGTCTTGGCTGGACCATCATGCTCCGCGTCCACCTCCCTACGGTGAAGCTGCACGAATGCATGCTTGACGTAGGCGTTGCAGACTGGACAGTATCCAGACGTCTCGCCTGGTGCCATCAGAGATCTCACCCGGTCCTTGAATGTCTTGATGCAAGATCGGCAGATGACGTGGAAGCAGGGAGTCATGTATCCTAGAATGTCATCCTGACCTTCAGCTTCGATGTTGGAGCTCTCGTTAGAGCCAAGCTTCCTGCTGCACTCGATACATGCGTCATTGTTGGTCTCTTGCATGAGAGTAAACATTTCGTGCGCCTTCTGGTCCGACAGAGACGGCTTGTCATCTTCATCGTCGTCATCGTCAATATCGATTGCCATTTCTGCCGACATTCCTTGCAGGGCATCTAGATCAGCGTCATTGAGCAGATCTTTGCCGTGCGCGCAAAGCAGTCGGAGTCTCAGGATGGCCTTCAGAATATGGATATACGTGTTTCCGCCAAGGGCCTTTCCATTGTTAATTCCGGCCAGCACCTTGACTCGATCCTGGGCGTTTCTTGCGAAAAGTTCGTAGATGCTGCGCTCCTCGGGGCTGAAATCAAGCTTTATCACAAGATCCTCTCGAGGAGGCAGGTTAATCTTGTCCTTAAGTCGGCGTAGTGTGATCGTGTCGACGAGGACTCGTAGCTTGGGCACAATTTCGGGGTCGCACGCTTTGAAAGGCTCCACGATGTAACGGAGAAACTTGCTTCGATCGTGGAAAGGATGGAGGCGGAGGAAAGCGAGCAGGGCTGCCAGATCGTCAAGTCGATTCTGAACAGGGGTTCCGGTGACGGCCCAGCGTCTATCGGCTTGCAGTCGACAAATCGCCTTGAATTGTAGAGTTGAGTGTTCACGAATCATATGTGCTTCGTCCAACACAATTCTAAACCACCCAAGTTGCTCCAGCGGGTACAACCCATCCTTCTTCTTCCGGCGAGAGCTGAGCTCGTTCGAAACGGAGCCGTATGTAGTAATGACGAGGTCAAAGCCGGCCAGTCTTGCAGGATCCTTGATTCGGTTGGGCCCGTGGTAAATGTGGTAGTTGAGAGTACCAGGCCGAATATGCTGCTTGATCTGTTCCTCCCAGTTGGTAACAGTGCTCAGAGGGCAGACAAGCAGAGTAGCCTTGGAGTTTCGCATCAGAGGTGTCAAGGCAAGGCTTGGTTGCTGGGCGAGAACATCATGCCTCGACTGCCTTTGCTCCGGAGCTTCTGGCTGGATCGGAGCTCGTTGCTCCCACTCGAGTGCTTTGTCGGTCGAGGATGTGATTAGTGAGAGAATACTCAACGTCTTACCAAGACCCATCATGTCAGCCAGGATTCCACCTCGAGTTTCTGCCGGCGGCCTGGATTGGGTCTGTCCAGTGATGACATTGAGGAACAGCCTTTGTCCGGCCGGGCCTATCTTGTCCTGCCAGAATGATACCATGGTCTTTTCCTGCGCCTGCACGTCTCGGGGCTGCTCCCTGGTTGACATGAAGAACAATCCTTGCTTCTGATGCTTAAGCAGAGGTGTGAGGATGTTTGAGGAAGGTTCCATTTCTGGCAGATCGTCGTTTCGCGTGAGGGAGTCGAACACGCCCATAACTTCTGAACGAATCTCCTCAACGGTACGAGTAGTGACGGTGCTGGTGAAGGAACCCCCTTGTCCATCGGCTGAAGAGGTGGTGGAAGAATATGATCTCGGGGCCGGGGGACGATATTCGAGAACGTGAGGATTCTGAACGCGAATGCCCTTCTGGACCAGGTAGGGGGCTAGCAACTTCTGGTTGAATTTGCTCAAGTGCGCGCCCACATTGCGCGCATACTTGACGGGCCCGTACATGACAATGTCAAGAGTGTAAGATCGAGAAGTCGGCTGGCCAGGTTCCTCACCGGGTTGCTTGGGTTGTGGCGGGATCCGGCATTCTGTTCTCAAATGAATATTCGAGTCGAGAAGAGGAGCAACAGCACGGGCACTTGCAGCTTCAACGAGACCAATGATCTGCCGCGTGTGGTCGTATGCTTGTATTTTGAACGATGTATCGCCCACCTGCCTCTTGAGTACGACCTTGATAGCGGGTTGGTAGCCTGGGCCCCAGAGGCTCTGCACAGAGCCTGGCTTTGGTGAGGGAACCCGGCTGCAGCTCAGCGCCGCCTTGATCATACCATAGCAAACCTCCTCGTCGCGAGGGTCTTGTATGACTACCTCTTCATCATCGTTTCCTAAGCAGGTTAGCAAAGAAGTACAAGGGATGGCAAGCATTTAGACATACCACTGGTGAGGTCGACAGTCATGGCTGGCGAGGCAGTTGAGCTGTTAGCCTCTTTGCGCTTCTCCTGGACATATCCTCCCAAAATCCCGCTCCCGCCACGGACCGTAGGAGCTTGACCATCATGAGAGCCTTCTCTGTCCTCCACTCGTCGTCGCTTGGCCTGTGGAACTACCGAACGATACTGAAGGTTGTTCATACGCTCAATGAATGCACCGGCGCCATTGGTTCCGTTTGTGTAGCTGCTTCCTGGGGTGGATGATCGACTAGATGGACCGGCAGACGGGGTATCATTTGGACTTGCGAACTGAAAGACGACGGGGTTATTCGCCTGCGGTCTCTGCAGATTTCTTTGAAGGTTCTGGGATGGCGAAAACTGCCTCTGGGCAGTGTTGGTGAGATCTGGACTCGAGGGCGCCTTGCGATTTGGCTGCAGCAGCGCGGCGGGATTCCATGAGGGAACGGCGTTGGCGGAGCGAGATGACTGGCCTGGACATAACGTTAGAGGTTAGGACGGAGTAACGGACGAGATGAAATGAAACAGATCGCTTCACTTAATCTAGCCTCATCTCCTTCACGAGCTTAACATACCATTTGTAGCCATCTCTTTATCAAGGCCGCAGGTGGCAGGCGGCAGGTTGCAGAGTAAGAGTCAAATTCGCGAGAGGTGTTTCGTGGGTCGGGTTCATGAGAACAAGTGCCGCTCTCATGACAAGAATTACTGTCACGTGGTTGCGGGCGCAAGCAGGTAGCAAGTGTGAGAAATGTGCGACGCAGAAGGGCAACGAGCGAGGTGCAAACACTTGGGCGCAGAGGCGAGAAGTGCAAGGTGCTTTTGGAGGGTTCAAGGTTGGTTGAAATGGAGGCGATGATAAGCGGCTCGATATCAAATGGAAGGCGAGCGAGGGGCGAACAAGGAACAAGGGAAGGACCTCAAGGCCCGGCCCCACGGGTAAGAGGAATAATGGAAAGCCGGCAGTTGAGAGCCTATGCAAGGTCTCTGTTCCCTCGAGCCGCCCTGGGCTTTGTCCCTTTTTAATAAAGAGGTGCAGTGAGAGTGAGAAGGAAGAACGAGGTGAGGTTCTCAAGGCAAAGTGTAGATTTAGAGAAGCACGTCCCTCGGCGCGTGACAATGCGTGACTTGCAGGCTGCATCGACGGTGGTCACAGGGTGGCTACCTATCCGGGCTTAGCCCAGGCGGGCTCTGCGGGGCATCTGCATCGAACAGGAGCACATGATCAAAGAAGCATTCGAGGCTTTTTCCCAAAGTCTGACAACGGAGCGTACGAGCCTGTTTTTCTGGCGCCAGAGACGCTTGTTGTGAATGAGACGATGGTGGGCTGTGACAGGGGTGCCTGGAGGGGTGATGGATGGCCTGAGATGGATTCAGTCCCTTGATGCACATTGTCGTCCGTATTCATTCACTATTAGCCTCAGGTGTGAATTAGCTGCTGTTGACACAATGTAAGACGGATTCGGTTCTGTAATAGTGGGATACCCAATCGTCGGTGCCTGGAATTGGGTTATTGACTCGTGCTGACCAGGCAACTTGAATAAGAAGTATACTTGCTATCAGCAGCTGAATGGTCCCTCACACTCACAATGCCCATCCATCAATATCTACAATGGCACATGACCGCATTCCGCAGGGGCCAGCTAAACTCTGATAGCTGCCAGGAAGTCAAAACAAATTAATAGCTCAAAGACTCTCCACGTTGTCATAGCTCTCCCCTCCAGAAAAAGAGCTTTTATCCCTAATTGATTTAGCCAGGAGCAAGCATGTGTTTATCACCAGTCCATCATGAACTCATACTTATGATGAGGATGGCGATGATGCATGCAGCCGCGCGCTTATGTAATTTCAATTTAGAGAATTTTCGAGGCAGCTGCTGCCCTGACTGATGGCAGATGCCCGCCCGTGCCGCCCTCCAACCGCTCCACTAACAATTTACCGTCCGTTGTGTGAATTTTTGGTGCCCCACCATTTGACAACACGGCCCATGAACCCCCGCTACTGAGCTAAACCTCCACGTCGAGCCTCATTCAGCCTTTATCGCCTGGAAACGTGACCTCATCTTTAGCCGTCACCCTTGACATTGCAGCTCCACAGGCCCCTCCGAGCCTTCACCACAGGCATCTCCATCCGTCGTCACCGCCACCGCCGCCATGGACATCACCAAGTTTGTTGTCCAGGGCCGCGACCAGGCGCTCCTCTATGGCGACTACTCGTCCTACCACCAGAGCCTGGCCAAGCGGCTGTTGAGCTGCCGCAAGAAGCTTGGGGTCGTAACTAAGAATCGCGGAAAGTTCCAAGGCCCCGTCAAGGTCACTGCGGAGGAAGTCGCCAAGAACAACGAGTGTGTATTACTTGGAGCCTCAACCCGAAGCTACTAACCCACGCTCCAGATATGTCAACCTTCTTCTCCTCACGAGCGAACGAGCCTGGGCTCAGGCCATGAGCATGAAGTCGAGTCGTTGGAGCGACGTCAAGAAGCGATCCCACATCGTCTCCCGACTCGTCAAAGCCGCCCGCACCTCTGATGAACTTGTCGAGGCTCTCTCTCAAGCCGATACCTCTGGCGCCACTCCCACCGACATCCTCGAGGCCAAGGCATATTCTTCATTGATCCACGGAAGCGCTGCTTTTGAAAAGAAGGCCTGGGATACTAGCTTGCGAAGCTATGCGAAGGCTCGCGTCATCTACAGCGCTCTGGCAACTATCACCAAGGGTGATATCTTCAAGGATCTCCTCTCCGAGACTATTGACCCCTCTATTCGTTACGCTGCGTATCAATTGCAGACGCCCCGAACCGTTCCGATTCCCACCATTGCTCGAAAGGCCTTTCCCGAATCCGAATCTGAACTCGCCAACGAGATTAATCAGATCGATCCCAGCATTCTCAGGTCAGCAGAGGAGGCAGAGGATGGCGTTGCCAGTGCCGAGGGCGCGCCCAAGACCTTGACTTGGCGTTCCAGAGAAGTCAGCATTGAGGATGCCCAGATCGCAACGGCTTGGGGTGCCATGCTCGCTGCAAAGGAGAAACTCGCTCAGAATCTGGCGGAACCTAAGGGACGGGAGCCACATGAGCTAGCTGCTGCCTATGATGATATCCTAATGCTCAGCCAAGATGCTGTTGATGCCACCAAGCAGGCCATCGAGGAGATGAAGGGAGAGGGCGTGGAGCAAAGCGATCCCCGGATGCAGAGCCTGCAGATCACGAGAACCGCTGTCAACTTTGAGACAGTCAGCTGGAGAATTGGCCGTAACCGAGTTCTAACAGGACACCACGACGGCGCACCTGAGGAGTACGGAGCGAAGAAGAGAAGGAAGGGCAAGACTGCCGAAGAGGCGGCCAAGCATGAAAAGGAGCTTCCCCCGGGAAAGAAGCTGGCCAAGCTCAAGGAGAAGGTTGCTCTATACGACGGAACGCTGCAAAATATCGAGTCCATCAAGGAACTGCCAGGTGTGGCAAACGACCAAGAACTGGCTGACCAGATTGACGGTTATGTCAAGTACTTTGAGGCCCTCAAGTAAGTCGTGCGTCAACCCTCTTGACGATCACAACTAACAACATTATAGGGCCCTGGCAATTGCCCGCTCTCACGCCATCACTGGTAGTGCTGTTAACGCCCTTGCCCTCATCAACCATGCAGATGGACTTGTTGAAGATGCTCTGTCCAAGGTCCCCAAGGCCGAAGATGCGGCTGCTCTGAGCTTGACTGTCTCATCCACAGCTGTCGAGTTCCTGCAGACAATCCTCAACGGCGAGCTTCAGCGCCATCGCGCTCTTGTTTACATTGACAACCTCCGCAAGAACAGCAAGCAGTCCAGTGGCGTCCAACGACCGCTCATCGAGAGCCTCCATGAGTACCCCTCTGCAGGCGTGAACCTATCGCACATTGTCGAGTTCCCTCCCAAGCTGGCCCTCATCCCCGTGAAGCCCATCTTCCTGGACGTGGCCTGGAACTACATCGACTATCCTAGCAAGACGCCGGCAGCAGCGGCTGAGCCTGCAAAGGAAGAAAAGGCTGGCACGGAGGAGCCAGCGCCTCAGCAACCCAAGAGGGGCTGGTTCGGTTTCGGAAGATCTTAGTCAAAATACATCAGACCAAAAAGTGATACATCTAGGTCGCGGCTTTTCTAAGCACTCCAACCACATGCCTCCCTTTACAAATAGCGCCGTATCCTAGCCCTCGGTGTCTCGGTGCAGTTCTATCAAAAATGCCTTGTCACCCAGTCGCCCGGTCTGCCTCCATTCCAGTCTAGAGATGGACCATCTCGGTTCTATCAGCGCCGTGTCTTGGCGCAAATGATGTCGTTTGTTTACTTTCACCGCCTCGTGTGCCTCTAAGCTGTGCCCTTTTTACCTAGCTAGCTCCTCGTCTGTGCTCTTCTCTTCTTGTCTGAACTCTCATCCTTCTCAGGATCCTCGTCATGCCTTTTTGTCGGGCGGGTCTTCTAGTAATAACCCTTCGAGTTCTTCTATCCCTTTGCTGAGGTTGACCTCATCCAACATGAACCACGATTCGGTCAGCGCAAAGCCGCCACGGCATTGGCAACCTCAGCCACCTCCCTCATGGCCAGGGCTGGGTCGCCCAGCTCCAGCAACAATCGTTGCCATGGCCATCATCCTCCTCGTCATATCCATCTTCATCTCCGTCCTCCGTCAACTTCTCGAACGCCGCCTCGCCCAGCGCAGAGGCTGGTTTCTCGAAACCCCATCTGCACCCTCACCAACCACCAAAACGAAGCGCAAGAAGAAGGACGACCGCAAGGTCCGTCCTGTATCCGAGCTCGAGATCGAAGGTCGCCAGCTCCTCTTTACAGACACAACCACCCCCGGAGAGCGAGTGCCGCTGCGCGATCCCAATGCGCGGGGCTCTCTATATGATACTTTTCAGCTGCCTACAGAGCACGCATCACGATTAAAGCACGCCCGGTCTATGATGGAACTGAATGGAGGAAACCCGCTTGAAGGAGCTGATGAGAAGGACGGTTCTAAAAAGGCCAAGACGATTCATTTACATGGAGTAAACAGACTCAACACGGCGTGGGCATGGATGTCATGATACGCAAACATACAGTCATTTTTCCTTTCCTTATCTATCATACCAAATAACATCACATGAGTACATGCATCACGATCACTATGACTTGACGGACCATCAACTTCATCGAAAGCATCGATTGAGGGGGGATGTGTTATTATTCTACCTACAACAGGTTCGTCATTGTACAAGTATATGCAAACACTGACCCCCTTTCCGTACCATCATCTCGTAAAACGTCCCAAGTGATCTCTCAATAGAGGTTTTAAAGCTCCAACGCCTGTTCCGCCAACCCGAAATCAAGGTCATGGGTAAAAACTACATACGGCCAGGGCGGGATATGAATACAATGGAATACATGGAGAGAAGGGTTCTAAGCCGCGTACCCCTCACTCCTCATGATATCTTTTTTCTTTTGTTTTGTTGTTTTACAGCTCCGAGATGTCATATCCCTTAGGGCTTGTTCTCGTCCTTCTTCTCACCCTCCTGAGACTGCTGCTGCTCGCCAGAGGACTGCTCGCTGCTCTCGTTGCGGGCCTTGTGCATCTTGTCGAAGAGGTTGAGGGAGGCGACCTGGAGCTCGTCGACCTTCTCCTTGATCTCAGCAGCGGTGGCAGTACCCTCGCCAGAGAGGTTCTTGGCAACGAACTCGCGGAGAGTGGTGACCTTCTCCTTGATGGAGTCGGCCTCAGTCTTGTCGAGCTTGTCGGCGTACTCGTTGAGAGCACGCTCAGTGTCGTTCAGGACGCTGTCGGCACGGTTGGCAGCCTCAATGGCACCCTTGCGCTCCTTGTCAGCCTCGGCGTACTTCTCGGAGTCCTCAACCATCTGCTGGATCTCGCTGTCGGAGAGACCGGAGCCAGAGGCGATGGTGATGGACTGGTCCTTGTTGGTGGACTTGTCCTTGGCGTGGACGTGGACAATAGAGTCGGCGTCAATGTCGAAGGTGACCTCGACCTGAGGAACACCACGGTGGGCAGGGGGGATACCGACAAGCTGGAAGTTTCCGAGAAGCTTGTTGTCCTTGACGAGCTCACGCTCACCCTGGTAGACCTTGATCTCGACAGCGGTCTGGAAGTCAGCCGCAGTGGAGAAGACCTGGGACTTCTTGGTGGGGATGGTGGTGTTGCGGTTGATCAGACGGGTGAAGACACCACCCAGGGTCTCGATACCGAGGGACAGAGGAGTGACGTCAAGGAGGAGGAGATCCTTGACCTCACCAGACAGAACAGCACCCTGAATAGCGGCACCGATGGCGACAGCCTCGTCAGGGTTGACGGACTTGGCGGGGTCACGGCCGAAGATGCTCTTGACGGACTCGCCGACCTTGGGCATACGGGTCATACCACCAACGAGGATAACCTCCTGGATCTCCTTGGCCTGGAGGCCGGCATCCTTGAGGGCCTTGCGGACAGGCTCAATGGTGCGGCTGATGAGAGGGTCAACCATCTTCTCAAGCTGAGCTCGGGTGAGCTTCATGTTGATGTGCTTGGGGCCGGAGGCATCAGCAGTGATGAAAGGAAGGTTGATGTCGGTGGAGAGAGAGGAGGAAAGCTCGATCTTGGCCTTCTCAGCGGCCTCACGGATACGCTGGATAGCCATGCGGTCGCTGGACAGGTCAAGGCCGGAAGTCTTCTTGAAGTCCTGGACCATGTGGCGGACGAGGTGGATATCGAAATCCTCACCACCAAGGTGGGTGTCACCGTTGGTGGACTTGACCTCGAAGACACCGTTCTGGATCTCGAGGATGGAGATATCGAAGGTACCACCACCAAGATCGTAGACAGCGACGACGCTGTCGGTCTCCTTCTCAAGACCGTAGGCGAGGGCAGCAGCAGTGGGCTCGTTGACGACACGGAGGACGTTGAGACCGGCGATCTGACCGGCATCCTTGGTGCTCTGACGCTGAGAGTCGTTGAAGTAGGCAGGGACAGTGACGACAGCGTTCTTGATGGGCTTAGAGAGGTAGGCCTCGGCGGTCTCCTTCATCTTGTTGAGGACGAAGCCACCGATCTGGGAGGGGGAGTAGTTCTTGCCCCGGGCAGAGACCCAGGCATCGCCGTTGCTGTGCTGGATGATCTTATAGGGGACCTCCTTGATGTCGCGCTGCACCTCAGCATCGCTGAACTTTCGGCCTATTAATCGCTTGGTAGCGAAGAGGGTGTTCTCTGGGTTGACGACGGCCTGACGCTTGGCAGCGACACCGACAAGTCGCTCGCCATCCTCGGCGAAAGCGACAACTGAGGGGGTAGTTCGGGCACCTAATGCGTGCTGGTTAGCGGGGGGTCCAGTGAGCGAATTGATAGCTGAAACTCACCTTCCGAGTTCTCAATGATGCGAGGGACCTTGCCCTCCATGATGGCGACAGCCGAGTTGGTGGTACCGAGATCGATACCGATCACGGCGCCCTGGACCTTGCCCTCAGAGGAAGTCGACTCATAGCGAGCGAACTTGGAGGCGAGAGGGGATCGGGCGAAGGCAGCCGAGCGAGCGACGATGGGGGAAGCTCGGGGCAGCTGGAAGCGGTGGTGGTCAGTATTGATCAAGCGATTGAGGGGCAGTGATAAGACTTACAGCTCTCGACAAACGCGAAGCCAACATCTTGATTATTGTAATGGGGGTATAGAAGACAGGAAAGAAAAAAGGATGAAGGCGCAAGTCGGAGATTGAATGGGGGAGAGAGGTGTTTTACAAGATGGATGGAGGCGGAGGATTGAGAGGGAAGGGAAGCGAATTTTTCTGTCCCGAGAAAAAATGGATGCTCAGGTTTCTTCCACGGTCGGCCACTGGTCAGTCATAGAAGCCGAAGGAAAGAGGCAAGCGGCGTCCCCACTGGCCGGCTAGGTTCGGACCATGGTTATTCCCTGCGGAGACCCACTTTCAACCTCCCTGGAGGCTCTGGCCGAGTTTTTTTACTTGATCGGAGGACCAGCCGATGGCGGTGAATGTAGAGCATTGAGATGCGGGAGCAGGGAGGAAGTGCATGGCTGCAAGATGAATATCTGATCTTTGCATATCCCAATTGAGGTTTCTGCTCATATCTTGGAGTTTTGGCCCTCCGCCGGACATGAAACTCCAAAACGCAGGCACTGCAAAGTCCGAATGTGCGGGGCCAGAAGCACCCATCACCAGCATCGGACTCGGCGATGAGGGCCCGAGTTGCGCGCGCTAAACAGCCCGCCGAAAGCGCTTCCACCCCCAGCCACCACCGAAGCCCATTGCCCCGGAGTGGAGCAGAGAAAAGAAAAGCTGCACCGCACGTGATACCGTCCGTGCTTAAAGCTCGCCCCCCGGACAGGGAGCTTCGGTGCCACCGGGTTTGCGACAGGTTCATGCAATTGGCCTCTGAGATGGATCTAAGAGGAAGTTTGGCCTCGGCGGAAGAGACAGGACTCTATGCTTGACTGGGCCCGGCGTTGAGCGATCGATTGCTTTGCTCTCAAGTATCGGTGTCATTGAAGCTACAGACCTTAGAGATGTCTTGGTTACCTCTACTATTTGCCATAGAAAAGAGTTTGAGGAGGTACCTGTCATAAACCAAATTGCTGATGCATCATGATGTAGCTCTCCAGCTGCCAGGGTGCGCTTATCCCACTTCCCGTTCAAAGACGCAACCTGTCTCTGGATAAGCAGGCTGAACAAAAAATCCATCATTGGCTCTGTTGCTGGACCAATAATCTTGATCCTGTTCTTTTGCTCATGTCAGCACACCTAGCGGGCGCCATATCCATATCCCAGTGCTGTGGTACTGTACTTTGCTTTACCCCGACTTGAACTGGCAGCCGCTGAAGCTCCATTTGGTCGGGTCTGGATTAACCCAGTCGCTACCTACATAACTTCACCACCTTCATCACGCCAGACGTCATTCGCACGCTACATAAACCCACTGCCATCAATCGCACGACCCTTTGCCGCCGACCCTCGTCGCTACTTCGCCTCTCTTCATCGATTCCTCGACCATATACGCACCTGAATCACAGATACCTCCCCATCTCTTCGACTCCGCCTCCAGCTCCAGCTCCAGCTCCAGTTCTCTCGCCCGTTTCGCCTGGGCCCACAACAGCTCGCCCGCCCGTTCCAGCATCTGACCGTTGGCCATTTCAGGAGCTTAAACGTCGTCATCGCATCTCCTAGTGCCGCAACATCACCCCTATCGCCGGGTGGCCAAACGCCCGTCGACCTCTCAACTCATCGCTTTGGCTGAGGGGCGGCTTGGGTCAGGATGGCGGTAGACGAGAGCGAGTATGACTCCCACGCCGCCAGATCGCATCGTGGCATTACTACTATTCTCTGCCATCATGCCTTCCCGTGCAATGATCGCTAATAGCCCATAGGATCTATCCCACCGAGGCCCTTGTCTCGAAGCAGTCTCGAAAACATTACCGCATCCCCGTGCGCCCGCAGTACGTCATCATCATACATCCCCTTCTTGCGCTCATGCTCATGATACATGCAGGCACTGGCAATTACGCTCCCTCGTCAGCGCCGAAAAGAAAAACATTGTCTATTTCCCGGGAGGCAACGGCAGTAACCATGTCCAACGCCTAAACACCACGACACGCGAATGCGAAACCATCAAGCTTCTTACCTTTGCGCCCCGATGCCTCGTCGCCGAGAAAGGATGGCTATGCTGTGGTAGTGAGAACGGCGATTTCGTGGCGATGCGGCTCGACGACGGTAATGATGACGACAACCAGGGCTCTTCTCTCGATCTTGATCCAGAGACTCGGCTTAGCCTTGGGCTCGATTCGACCCGTGAAGGCTCCCTGTTTTCTCTGATATCACGAGCCAGACGATCCAATAAGAGCCTCATAGCCAAAAGCATGAAACTTGCCAAAGACCGAGTCAACTGCGTCACCCTCTGGTTTCCGCCAACTATTCTTGCCGCTCATGAAAGGGCCTACACCGAACCAGTGGCAATATTGGCCAACAACGACAGAACCGTGATCCTAGTCAGTCTTCGTGATTTCGACCAGAAGGAGAAAATCGAGCCTCTGGATGTAATCACGTACCCCGACTTTGTAAACCGCGCCCTCATATCTCCAGACGGCCGCCTGCTGATCGCCATCCTCGACGACCCGTATCTCTACGTCCACCAGCGAGTGAGGAAGCCCTCGGAATCATCGTCAAGGTCGAGGGAATCCACAGGATATCAGTGGGAGCAGACTCAGAGGATACTTCTCAAGAGCCAACGCAAGGATGACAAGACTGATAGTCGAGGAAGCTTTGCCGCTTGCTTTTCTGAGTCCGGCGCATACCTTGCTGTTGGCACCCAGCACGGCACCATATCAATCTTCAACGCTGCCCTCCTGTCGAATCCTGATGCCGATCCTCTCATAACGTCCTTCCAGTCTTCGCGGCCACACAGTGGCCCAGGCGCTGTCAGAGACATGGCATTCTGCCCAGGCCCATACGGCATACTAGCCTGGACGGAAGATCGAGGACATGTTGGGATAGCTGACATGAGGAGTAACTTTACAGTCCGTCAAATTGTTGACATTGAAGAGCCAGGCTTCGAGCACATCAACATCCTTGACCGAAACACAATTGACCCACGACTTTTGGAAAACCGCCGCGATCGACGAGATAATACCACTAGTCCAGGAGGCAATGAGAGTTCAAGGCGACGACTAGAGATGCTTGACACACTCAACAGCCCCCTCACCGCAAACGAGACTTTGGTTCTCGAAGCCATGCAGCTCGGTCGCCGCAACCGAGAAAGACAGAGAGCGACCGGGACAGATGATAGGCCAACAGCTGCGACGAGCACCTTGTGGGCAGAGAGGTCGACTCGCCGACCCACCAACGACGATTCCGGGAGGCCTGAAGAGCGGCGGAGCAGTAGTATTGGCCGTGCTATGGGAGACTTGTTGGGTACCTATCGTGCTGGTGATCGCCTTCGCGGAGCTCGACCAATCGCGCGGGATACGTCTGACACCCCTGAGAATGGGAGAAGGTCAGACCAGCGGTGGATGGAGAGTCTTGGAGAGACTGTGGCGATGCTTCGGGAGCAGCGCCAGAGGCAGGACTCGTCCTATCTCACCGTCCTCGAGATCCTTCAGGCCAGAGAACGAGGCGGCGACCGTGACCAAGATGACACTTCCATCATAGTTCCTTTGGTCAACCAGGTCGTCACACGGTGGGAGGACGATCATGGAGGCCTCGGGATGCCGCCTTCGCCTGACAATACTGCCGGACTGGCCTGGAGCGAAGACGGCCGCACCCTGTGAGTATTACCTCGTGTCCAAGTCGGTATCCCTTTCTAACTTTGAAACAGCTTCGTTGGTGCTCAGAACGGCATCTACGAACTCCACGTCGACGTACAGAGCCGAAAGTTCTGTCCTAGTGTTTCGATGAGGTGAAGGAAGGAGGAGGACATGACATGATTTGCTGGCGTTGGCGGCTTTTCTTGCGGTCTCTTTGGGAAGACCGATGCGCTTGTTCCCAAAAGTGATGATGACACATGACGACGATGGTTGCTTTGCTTTGCCTTTGCTTTGCTTGTATGGACGTGGGATACCTTTGAGAAATATCATAGTTCCTTCTGGCGGCGTTTTTGATTCTCGCCTCGGCCAGCCGACTACCCTTCGCTACCTAACCTATGGTAGGCTGTCGTTCTATATACCTTTTTGAGCATGAATAGGATAAATCGCAACAGCTTCCGTTCCTTCACAGTGACTGTTCCTTGCCGTACACGAGTCCTTCGACCTCCTCCGCGATGGCCAGCGAACTCGTCAATCCGGGGCTCTCGATGCCCAGCAGGTTCACCCATCCCTCGTAGCCCTCCTCCCTACGGATCACAAAGTCGTGGAACCCCTTGCCCTTGAGCACGGCGCCCTGATCCGCCAGCTTGGGTCGGATGCCGGCGTAGTCGGCTACGAGGTCCTCAGCCTTGACGCCGGGCAAATACTTTTGAATCTCGGCTATCGCCTGCGGGAGCCGCGCCGCGTTGACGGCCAGGTCATCGGGTCGGTCGACCCACTCGACGTCCGGTCCGAAGCGCACGCGGCCCGCGAGGTCGAGCGTCAGGTGCGTGCCGAGCCCCGCGGCGCCGGGTTCCGGGGCCGGGTAGATGAGGCGAGAGATGTGCGGGTGCGACGCAGAGTAGGAGAAGTAGTTGCCCTTGGCGTAGTACAGGCTCTGCTGCCGGTCTGCCGGCACGATCATGTTGTGGATGGTCGCGGCGCCGAGTCCAGCTGCGTTGATGAGAGTCTCGGCTGTGATGCTCGACGTCTCCCCGGTCGAGGCGTCCTTGACTTCAATCTCCCAGCCTTCGCTGCCGGGCTGAGCGCCGAGGGGTTTTATACCCACGACGGGAGAGTTGAGGGCTGCCACACCCCCAGCTTCCTCAAACAGCCCCAAGAGACACATCATGAGTCCATGAGAGTCGACGATACCCGTGGTTGGACTATCAAGAGCACATGCTGCTTTAACCCCCTCGCCATCGCGCTTCACCTCTTCACCGCTCACCCACCGCGTAGGAACACCAAGCTCATTCTCGCACAGGGCATGAATCTTCTCAAGGGCCTCCCGCTGAGCCTCATTCTGCGCGACGATCCACTTGCCGGTGCGGCGGTGGCCGACGTCGTGCTTCTCGCAGAGCTCGTACAGCAGGTTCTTGCCGCGGATGCACAGCTTCGCCTTGAGGCTGGAAGGGCCGTAGTAGATGCCCGCGTGGATGACCTCGCTGTTGCGCGAGCTCGTCTCGGTGCCCACGGCGTTGTGGCGCTCAATCAGGACGGTCGAGTTGTCGCCGCGCTGCGCGAGCTTCCGGGCTATGGCGAGGCCGACGACGCCGCCACCGACAACCTATCGGGATATGGTTAGTGCACGTGTTGTTGATATGGGCAATTGGCTATTCTCTGGCAGGCAATGTCTAGTTTTTTCCACTCTTGCTAAACATCTCATGATGGGGTCGTCGGGCGGGATGTATCGGGAAGCGAGGGACCGACGCCGGCTCCGGACATGGCATGATGAGGAACGGCACTTACAGCATGAGTGAAATCCGCTCTAGCTACTGATGTCGAGCTAAAGTTGAGTTTTTGAATGCCTCGCCAGCCAGAAGGCGCAGATCTCACCAGTGGTCGTAGCATCATGGATATTGTTTTGTTGATGTTGTTGAGTTGTGAACTGCAGACTACAGCTGATACTCGGTCTACATGATATATCTGCCGAGCTGGCCAATGACGCCATGTCAACGGCGTATACTGCCCCTGGGCCGACAATACTAGTGCAGGAACACGGCGAATTTTGCATCTTATCGTCCATCAGTTCGGTCATGGATGCTTTGTTTTGTTATTCTCGATACCATTTTGGCCCAGTTCGTGAATAAACGCCGCCGTGAGTCCACGCACCGCCCAAGCCCAGCCCCAACTCCAACTCCAACTCCCACAAGATGTTGCTATTCACAACTCGTCGTTCAACCATTCATTGCCTCGTTTACCCCTTCAATCCTTAATTCCATGCATGAAAAACACGCCTAAACGCCACGGTGGATTTTTCGCACTGGCTTGATTTACCTCGTACGCACAACTGAAGTCATCTGCCTTACCCTGAAGCAAACCCGCTAAACTCCCCAACAATGATGCTTAATGCCTATCAGCGTCCCAATCGATTGAATCACAAGTTTCAAATTCAGGTTTCCTTTGGTGCTTCAGTTGAAGCCTTCTCCTCCTCCTTTTCAGCCGTGGTGGAAGATCTGGTCAGGCTGGAGTGGTGAGGGGGCTCATGGGCAGTGGGGGAGCCAGTGCCGAGATCAGATAGTTGTTTTTCTAGTCACAGCATTAGTACACATAGTCCCGAGCTATCATCCTTGGCCAGCGCTTACCTAGCTCCCGAATTCGATGGCGAAGCATCTGATTCTCCCGAACTAGCATCTGAGTCTCGGCTTGGTAGAAGGCGCTTTCATCTCGGCCGCCAAGGACCCAGTCCCCGCTTTCACCGCCGATGGACGTCGAACGGAGACGCGGGGAAGCACCGCTGCGACTGGGCGTTCTAGATCGTCGCTGAAGGTCGGCGCGAGCCATGTCAAAGGAGCTTCGGGGATGGCGATGAGTGGCGGACCGGGGACCCGAGCCGGCGGACGGCAAGGAGGGAGGGATCGCGATCTGGGAACTCGAGGCATGGGGCGTCCCATGGGCCGACCGCTCAGAGATGGCGCTGCTATCGTCAACAGCAGAGGTCTGGTTTACGTTCTGTGGCTGACCGGCCTGGAGCCGTTGAAGCTCAAGCTGCTGCTGTCGAATCATCTGCAAGAGGCGGTTCTGTCAACCGTTAGTCAATATTGTTGCACATGACACCTGGCTCACATACCACATGAGCTTCCTGCTCCGCCTCTAGTTCCTGATGGAGCTCGCCCAGACTGGGCGCTCTATGATGATGAGGGTCAGCCAACAGGGGCGAGCCAGAAATCGGTCGCGGGCTCGCAGTCGTGAGACCGGATTCTTCGCTGACCATCTCGCCAGGAGCTGGTATAGATGGGTCGTTGAGCTGGAGGTTCATGAGGACGGCAGATCGACGGCGGCCGGCTTGAGGTGAGGATCGATGTCGGGAAAGGGAGCTGCTAGACGACCCTGGTTTCCTGTTAGAGAGATCCAGACCATAGAAGTTTCCAGATGGGGTCGTACGTCGTGTGGGCTCGTGCTGGAGTCCCGCATTCATGGTCGCGGCTGCTTGCAACGATATCGAAGCTGATCGCGGAGATCTGGTCGGCGACTCGTTGCGGGGAACCGCGGTGCCGTCTGTTGGAGAGGCCATGATAGAGGGTGGTACTTGCTGCTCTCCTGAGAAGTGAGGTGATGTACAAGCAAGGCGTTCGAGGCAGTAGAGGCGAGCTGGGTCGGTGAAGACGTCAAGAGTCAATGGATATTTGCTTGCTTGTCAAGGTGACGACGATTGGCTGGGTTAGGTCGACAGTTTGGAGGGGTTGATGTGGGTAGCTACAAGCTGACGGGGACTGCAGGTTGACGGGATGCGTGCTAGAGCAGATGCTCAGGTAAATGATAGGTCTGTTTGCTTGCTGAGGGTTGATAGCAAAACATCTAGGGTCGTGGAAGATGATAGAGAGACGAGGCTATTTGTTAGGGATCATAGAGTCCATGATGAGGATGCGCCGGAGTTGCTGAGTGAGGATGTGGCCTGCTTCTGTGCCGATCACGACCCCTCAGAGCTCTGCCTGTCAGTGGTCACAGGGCGCGTCAGTCGATGGCGGGGGCTTGACCAGCCCGCTACAGCCTTCTGCACCCCGCTGAGCCTTGGAGAAGGCGCCCTGTGACGTCTCTAGGTCCCCGGATGACTTGGCCTCTGTCTCTGCCCTCGCCTCCTAGTGACGTCTCGTGCCCGGCTTCGAGTTCATGATTTCCTGGTCGTGGCCATGATTCTGACTGACCGTGACGGGGCCTCGGGCTTGACCTTGCGTTCGGCTCGGTATTGTTACTGATTCCAGCGCCGACACGGTTCCGTTTTTTTTTTGGTTTGCCTCGCCTTTCGGCGACTAGGTACCAACTGTCTGTTACACCAAGCACTGCAAAGTCGGGCCAAGATCCCATGTAGATAGGTAGGTGCTGGATCCAGATAGAAGAGCCTGGACGCTTCTTGTGTCACCCGCAGCGTGCATGCAGGCTCTGAACCATGGTCTCCATCTGCTTCTCCGGGCACAAACCCGCCGCCAAGAGTTTCACTCACCAGCAGTGACTACAAGGCCTGACGACGCCATACGAATGGTAGGAGCCACAAGGAACCCATACCGACATCGCTCAACCAAAGTGTGACAACTTTCTCACCGCTCTCGGAGCGCCATGGACCTACATCTGCTCGATGATCATGACCAATTGTCCAAGCTTCATCTTCACGTTTCGCGATTCCTTTGCACACGTCCCTCGTCCCGACATCTGGACGAACAGGCCTGCACCTCGCATGTGTCAGACTGATGATTATCACGCTGCATCTGGCTCTGATACCGAGATAGGTTAGCCCATCAGCCTCGGCGGCTCATCAGCCCTTTCAGATGCGAGAAACCAGGACCTCGGTCCGATCTGAGCTTCCTTTTCACCACATACACTCTGTAGGTCGTCAAGGCCAGACGAACACACAGACAGGGGACGAAAGCAAGGCCCTCGGGAAGGCCTCAACGCCCGGGGTTCCGGGGAAATATGTGCTCCTGAAACGCCTTCGCCCAACATCACCGAGCAGAGGTGCTGAGAACAGGCCATCTTGGTGAAACTCTGATGTGCCCAGCCCCAATCACCTATCCTCAACCAGTGAGAGGGCCCAGGCCAACATGCAGCGTTGCGGGCGTGCGCTGCGCACATGGATAGGAAGCGAATGGGCGAAAGGCAAAAAGAAAAGTTAATTAAACCCAGACACGTCTGTGGCCGATGGCGGAGAAAAGGGAGGGTCTCTCCCGTTCGAGGAGCTTCCACTCGTCCATGTTCGACGGATGCTCTTGCCAGAGAACATCTGGCCATAGCGAGTTGCATGCTCTTCTGCCTACTCAGGTAATTACACTCATCTCAGTGTGGGGGGCTGTTGGTTGGTGGGCGAAGTAAAGAAGAGCCCGAAACAACTCCGTATTTGTTGGAAAAAGCAAAAAGAGAAGATGAACGCAACTCGACTTAGCTTGCCAGCGTGTTGGGCAGCTTCATCTTAAGCTCATCTCGTTAGCTCCGTTCACCGCTGAGGACGTTGATTAACAACGCAGATCCTTCGACGTGTCCATGGATCTCACAACTAAGGTGACATTCCGCAACCTCACCCTCAGTCTCACCGTCTGATCCGAATAGTCCAGCCATTCTGTGCCAGCGCCCTTGTCGTTTACGTAGCCCCCGACACCAACTACCGCGGCCGCGGCCACAACACCCGGCACTAAGAAGCTCCTGTCTGCTCTCTGCAATCGCTTACCATGGCCGATCCCAAGTTGATGAGAAAACCGGGCCTGGAAGGCTCCAGAGATGCTCCACAACCCAGGAGGAGGAGCCTGATGACCAGAGAAAACCTGTCTCGGCCCTGGCCTAGCCCACATGGGTTTGGATGGATCCGAGACATCCTATATGGAGCAGACTTGGCTGAGAACCGCAAAAGCCGGACTGATCCAACGTTTACGGATCGTCCAGTCTCGATCGCAAGTAATGTTTGCTTCCTGGATAATTTCCACCACACGAGCGGCAGGGAGGAACTCGTTACGGGGAAATAGGTTTGTCTTACGGCGCCATCCTCTCAGCTCGCCCATATCCAGGTCTGCAGCAGCGCCCCTCCAATCAGGGCAGACATTTGGTCCCGTATCAACGGTGGCATTGGCTCAGTGGCCAGAGAAGCGAAATCCGAACCAGACAGCTCCGAGTTTAGTCGCCCACTACTGCAGGAACGAGGCCAGCCGATCTGCATCTTCTGCAGAGCCCGCAATTCAAACCCAAAGGCGCGAGTTCCCGCATCAGCTTGCGTGCATGAGTTCCAGAGGCTCAAGTATCTTCAATGCCAAAAGGCTAGTGCCTGGTGCGATACTGTCGTGGCTGGATGGATCACGGCTAGGCAATTTAGGCGAGCACACCGATGCTATTTCGATCGATGACCCAATTTGCCGGACCTAGGAATACCCGGGATGCCTGTGGGTGCGTAGAAGAGTCTAGCGATGACGGCTCCTTGGTGCTGACGAGTTGGAAAGGGTGCCCCCGGACTGGATATGAGCGGAACCGCACATGGCCCAGGCCGTTGGTTGTGTCTTGTATTTCCAGAACCACACACGGAGTACAGGCGTACTGGCTTGCACAAAACTGCGAAGGACAGCAGACGCTGTGTAGCTCGACGGTCCAACATGTGGGCATAGGCTCGCTTGATGAATGAGACGAAAGAACCGGCCCATTGAGAACCGTCGCGGAGAGGAATGCCTAGTGCTTCCTCTGTTGATGTGATTTAATCATCGGATCGATTTTTCAAGTGCCGAGAAAGCCTCTGCATCATGCAGGAGGCCTATAGTCTGTCGAATTAAGACTCGGGGATCTTGCGATTAGTATGTTCTATGTAGATGTTGAAGTGCACTTGTTATCAACCGACGTCACTCAAGCAAACAAGAATGATCCCGGCACTGAACTGCACCGGCTTCTCCTCACGTGCAACCTGTGCGCTGTGTGGAGAATGAGATGCATTCGAGCTGTCCAAGAACTTTTGGATTTCGAGGCAGGGAACCCAGCACAGACTCAAAGACGTCCTGTTCTTCCGAGTCCGCGGTATGGAGATGGGCAGCAAATCGTGTTCGCTAAATGGTGTAAGATGAGAGGGTAATAAGGCGAGTGGAAAAATAGCCCCTGATGTTGGATAGTTTTCGCTGTTGGCGCCGCGGCAGATGCAAGCTCGAGGATACAAATCCGGCCCCTGTCACACGTTTCCTCCGAATGACCAGCTGAGGTTGAGAGCGAGAATGGAATCGCTCGTTTTGTGCCGTTCGCGCGCCGATCCCGAAACAAGAGCCCTGTTATTCTGGCTTCTCAGCTTGATGAGGCTTGTCAGCGTAACGGCCAAGACCCTTTCTGTGACCCTTGTATTACCGATTGACTGCTGAGGCTAGCAAAAATGGCAGCAGAAGGGTAAGGGTTGCAAGGTTGGCTTTGGCACGTTCCCAGTACTAACACCGGCTCCCGTGCTCGCGAGACACTGGTCTGGCAGCGATTGAGCCCGGACTGTAGGTTGTGCTTCCGTGATGGCGTTTGTGAAGTCTGGCTTCGGCGATACTCTCAGAAAGAGTTGCTGTGCAGCCGCCTCGGAGGATCTCGCATGCGCATGATGCCCTGCGGGATGCCGAACCTTGGGTTGGAAGATGAGAGTCGACAGGAAGGCCATATCATTTTGGCACGGGAGACAAAAGGATCGGCTTGGACCATCGAAAGATCGTGACTAGAGCCACCGTTACCACCACAGCCTCCGAAACGCGCGTGCAGCCTGCGACACAACGGTTTTCCTTGCTATTCGCTGTGAAGGGTGAGCTGCAAGGATTTCCATTCCTGGAGTGGGGGTGACATGGGGGATTCTAAGCCGAGATGCTAGGAAACTGGGATTAATAGATGCTAGACTTGTCACAAGTTGAAAAACTCCCGCTCAACCCTGCCCATGGCTCAAGGGTTTGGGCTAGGGAGGTGAAGACGGCTTGCTTACCCCTGGCCCCCGGGAGGCTAGGTTGGTTCCTCGAAGGCCGTGGCACTTTGAGCCGACGGCGAGGCTCATCCCGTTTGGGAGAGGACAGAGTTCCTCCAACCCGTCTGGGTGCCGTGCGCAAGTAAACTCTTTGAAAATCGATCCAGTGTGCCGTCTGGCGTCGCATCGTGTTGTGTCGTTTTAAGCCGTGTGTCTTGTCTCAGCCAATTACTGGGCCGTACAAAACCGTCGCGTCCGTTCCTTTTCGTCGATATTGCGTGTCCTGAATTTTTTTCGCTGTGCGGCACACGTATGAACATCGTCATCTGCGTCGGGCTCGCGTCCATGTTTGCCGTGAAACTTGTTGGCCCAATTGACAAGGCTCAGACTGTGCTGGAGCAGCTGGGGGTTGGTCTCTTCCCCATGTGTTCCAGGCTCCTGGGCCCTCAAAGGGCCGGCCACTATGATGATCGAGACCAGCCTTCGAGACGAGGGAGGGAGGAGATTCGCCCTACGTAGTAGCTCCAGCCTCATCAGCCCATGTTCGGATAATGGTACAATACAGTTGTACGAACTCAGTGGCTCTGTCTCGGGCGAGAAAGGTGTCCTTGAGAGGAGCGATTCCCGGGCTGCCAAACCGTCTCCTGGTTAGCACCCCGTTCGCCAGGCTGGCTAGGTATGGTTCGGTCCCTGGCAGCCGTTTTGCAGGTTGCAGGGGGTCACCCCTGTCTATTCCCTCATCCCTCTGCTGCTGGGTCGTCGCTCGCCTCGCTGGGCGTTCGAATTTAGCTGTTCTTGGTCATCAAGATCAGGTTCCACCAGGCGAGGCCCCATGTTCTGGCCGCGTCGCTCACTCCAGTGGGATGCCCCGTGTGGGTGGGCTTTGTGGGCGCCCTGTGCGTGCTTCTTTTCGCATGTACCCCGTACCTGCGTGAGGCTTGTTCTTCCAACCATCTCTGGCAGTGCAGGGATTCTTGACCCAGCGGATCATGTTGTTGCGACTTTGACTGGATGGATGCAGTGCCTTGACGCTCTGTCTTTTTGAGGAGCGAACGAGAAGAGTAGGTACTTCATCGTCCAGTAGAAAGAGGGTGTAGCGCAATGTCACCTTAGACACTGTTGTTCCCTCTGGAAGCCCCGTGGCGAGGGAGAGTCGAGTTGATGACTCGAGGGAGGACTTGATGTCGAGTCGAGTCGAGGATGTTGCTGTGCTGTTCTTGCTAAAGAGGAAAAAGTTCAGATAAGAAAAGAATTCAGATTTCTTCCTCGTTAAACCCCCTTGCATCCCGTCGCTCCTGTCTTCCGTGCTTGAGGTGAAGTTGGTGGGCACGTTGGGTGGGCTTCCTTCCTTCTGGAGGTCCCCATCCCCATGCCCATCCCCGTAAGGTAAGTGTAAGTAGGCCCTGCACCTTCCCCGATACGTAGTCGATGTACTCACTACATCACGACCCAGCACCACACCACCCACCTTCTCCGTACTGGGAGCCGTTTCCTCCATCCAATACAACGGGCCTCCTCCCGCCCCCTCCCGCGTCTCGCTGACTTCTCCTCCTTTCCAATCCAAACATCTTACATTACCTCTGTCTGAATACGCGCCCTCTTTCTGGCGTGTTTACTTTGCTCGCTTGCTCATTCTTTACGGCCAAGTAGGCTTCACATTCTCTTGTCTTGTCAACTTGCGCCGCTCTCTCCTCTCTCTTGTTATTCCTCACTACCTTTACTTTCCATTCTTGGTAAGAAGAAACAGCCGAGCCTCTTACAAGTTGATGCCGGCGCCATCTCGCGACGGAACCTTTTGATATCAAGTTGCGATCCACCAGATCCGAGACGGGAGCCCACATTCCAATCCATCAATCCCCATTATCCTCGCCATCTCCCGCTCCCGCTTCCCGCCTGTCACACACTTGGGCGCACGAATACATCGTCCCGCGCATAGTCCCAACCGAGGTGCTCGCAGTATTATCCTCAACTTGTCGTCATACCAGTATTGTTCGTCGCCTGCACCCGGGCAGCAAGGTAGCCGATTCATGCCGCCCTGTCCTGCGCGACAGATATCTTCCACGACGACGCCCACCGCTCGGCTGTCCCCTTGGGGGCATTCCCTTGCAAACCCTCCACCGTCCTAAGCATTCGCTGTCGGCTTCGCAACCATGCCTTACAGAGATTCCCTCATGGCCCATAGCGGCACCTTAGAAGCGTTCCAGAGCCATCATACACCGTCGCGAAGGAGCCGCCCACCGGACATCGACGTTATGGCAGCAGAAGAAAACCGGGTTCCCTTGAAGCCAGAAAAGGTCAACAAGAGGGAGTCTAGGTTGGGATTGAGGAGTCTGTTTAGTCGATCCAAAGCACCAAAAGAGTTGGCGATCCCAGAAACGCCCACATCGATCGGGAGTCACACGTCCGTTACCGATATGAGCACCTTTTCCAATGGCCAGTCAGCTGTTGTGTCTGATCATTCTCCCACAACACCACGAAGCCCGCGCCCATTATCCACTATACTCGACGCTCATCATCAGACTCCATCTACTCTCCAGAAATCCGTTGGTGCCGTCAGGGTTCAAGGGCCAGTCAAACCCGCGCGAGGACCAATTGCAACATGGCATCCTCCACCACTTTTCAAAGCATTTCCTCAAGCTATCAAGCACATGACATTGCCCGCTACGTCATTGGCCCCAGAAGTCGTTCTGCGCATGCATGAGCGCAGAGTTAATGCATCCCGCGAGGACTTGCCTGCGGCAATTGACATGGAAGCAGGCACTATTGAGAAGGGCAAGGTCAAGAAGAAGCACCGACGCAACACTTCTGGTCCCGCCCCCAAGTTTGAATGGACGAACAAGATCTACGTCCTGGTAACATCGGGCTATCTATTACAGTATTCAGCAGAAGGGCCCTTTGACCGATTGCCCGAGAAGGTTCTCCATCTTGGAAAAAACTCGGCGGCTTTTGCCAGCGACGTGATTCCTGGTCGTCATTGGGTGATACAGGTTTCTTCAGTTACAGAATCCGACGGCACGCTGACTACTGACTCCTCACGATCACTCTTCTCACGTTGGAACCTCCGGGTTACAGAACGGCGACAAGCGTCCAACTTTCTGATGATTTTCGAGACTGCTGAGGATATGGAAGGCTGGATTACGACACTACGCCGTGAGATCGAGAACCTGGGAGGCAAGAGGACGCTTACCGAGACGGGGAAGCCCAAAGCTGAGGATGAATTTGTGCCCCTACGAGAGCAACCCAGCCAACGAACGCTAGTGGTGAGGGATCCAGATCGACTGTCGCGCGTCATGAGCCAGAGCACCCAAGGATCTGAATGGAGGAGAGCGAGCGATGCCGATGACTCGGCTACTACCACGGCTGAACCTGATACAGCCGTTGACCAGCCCTTGGACGACATTTCAACCACCAACAGCTTCGTATCACACGATGGCAGACAGCTGGATAACCTACGAGATAGCTCGAACCGCCTTTCCTTTATATCCTCTGGACAGCGGACAGTTGTGACATCCACTGGATCGTCCCCAGAGCCGTCACCGACTGTGGATACCTTCCCTACGAATCTTGAAGAGAAGCCTCAGTTGCAAGAAGCAGCTAGCCAGCCGGAGGCAAGGCCACGACCAAACGCTGCAGCGATCCTCGACCGAAGGCAATCGATGCAAGTGTTGGGCCCCTTCGTCGAGCTTCGCGGTGGACCAGCAAATGTGCGACCGCAGTCGACGTACGGATCAGGGGTGATTCACGATCTGAACACGCCGCCACATTCCAAGGCACCAACACCAAATTTCAGCGTTCCTAACACGTCGAACAGACGATTTTCGTATGTGAGGAGTACAGCGCAGGAATTTGGCATGATGACGCAGTCAGGTATGACTGAGTACCAGACACGATCGTTAGGTCGCAGAGCACCACCGACCACTCTGCCGATCGCGCGACCGCTGTCAATGGTAGCTGACCAACCCTCACCGATGGAGGAGGTGCACGAGCGGCCGGTGACTCGTCATGGGGACGAGACCCAACCGCTTGACCCCGACGATGATGATTTGATGTCCCTGCCGCGGATTCCCAACACATATGATGTGCCATCACGACGATCAAGCCTGGCGCCTGTCGATGAACCTATCATCGAGGTTAACCGGCCAGCCAGCTCACGCAGATTTTCGGGGATGCGGCAATGGCGCAAATCTGAGAGTCCTCATCCAATGGTGCGCAACTTTACAACACCGGTCCGGCCTGGGCCTCCTCAAAGAACTCGATCTCGGTCGTCCCTAATTGGGTCTGACGAGATGGTCAGATGCCGTACCTCAATGGACACGCATGGCGATGGCCGCAGTGATTCGGTGTCAGCGAAGGCACGCTCCCAGAGGCGAGCGAGCATGCAGTCTATAGTGTCGGATCGAGCATCTCAGTATAGCGCCTCGGCCGATCTCCCTCCGCCCATGGCACCCGAGTCACTGCCACTGCCTGCACCACCGCCTACGGTGCCTCTTCCTCCGATCCCCGCATCCGCCAGCAACCCGCAACTGAGGACAGATACGGGCAGCAAGGGTTTGTTCATCCGGCGAAGTATGCCTCAACTGAGCGAAGGCCCTCCACCAGCTCCACCACCTACATGTGCACTGCCACCACTTCCCCCGAAGCCACGAATCAGAGTATAAAGGTTCTGACTCTCTTGAATTTCATTTGTTTGCTTTCATATCTAATGACCACGACGGAGCGCCTGCCGCAGATTTCCTTTTTCGAATCGGAACGATACTGGGACCAGTTTCTGGAAAAGTTGACTTGAAGAGTTTATTCCTGTTTCTTTCTCTTTTCTTGTACTATATTAAACAATGGAGCATTGGCTGTAGGGGGGCGCATTTCTGGATATGCGACCACGGCCTTGGATGACTTTGATGTAAACGTATTAGGGAGCGGGATATTGTATGTTAGATCTTGAGCGACTAGGGGCTCTTTGTAGCGAGTAAAAAGAGAGGATCATGTCCAAAATTTAGATAAGATTATATGTACTCCGTATCTCACTATGAACATGTTGTCGAGTGACTACTACAACGCGAGAGCATGTGAAAACCGTTCCGACTTGCGAGACAACGGGGCCGGGCCGGGGCTGAGCCGGGGCCGAGAGTCTCCACTTTTATGCCGCGCGGTCGCCGGAACCCGAGTTGACTCTATCGGATGCTCAAATAGGATAGAAGTCTGCAGAAATTGGTCTAATGCGTAACGGCAAAGGGTTTATTCGTTTCGAATTCTTTTAGAGAGGTTACAATAATGCCAAATCCAAAATTAGAGGTCATGCAATTACTTGCCCGTGTCTAGCTAAGATTACCGACCAAAAAAATGGTGTGGCTGGGACGTGCGTCTAATAAAGAGAGTGAGAGAGCTCTGCGGTAGTTTCCGAGCGCTGCTACTGCTGCATAACCAGCCTCATCCTCGCTCCTCCCGTCCATCTATTTAATTACCTTTTCTGTTTCCTCCATCTCATCCCATCCTCGTCGCTCGCTCGCCGATCATCTTCCCCCCCCTTCATCGAAAGGGGAAGCTAGCTTAATTGCTTCGATCGCTCCTTGCCGACCCCGTTGCCATGCGCTAAGGGTAGGTCTCCCGTTCTGCGACCTGCCTTTCTTTTCCTCTGCGCGCGCGCGTCCTTTTGGCTCCAGTCGTAGACGCAAAACGTCAACAAAACAACAAACAACGACGACGATATTCATCGACGACAAAGAGACGAAAAGAGAAAAGAAGCCATTCGAGAGAAGGAATCGCCGAAAATGCCCGTCCTGCCTTCGAGAACGATACCCTCTGGGAACCGGCTCGAGGTCCGGCAAAACGATCCGTCTAGCACGTCGTTTGTCCCCGTGCCGTCGACATATGGCAATCTCGACAACTCGCCTCACCCGGGCGTCGTGGCGGGCATCGTTCTCGGCTCCGTCGCCGGGTTCCTGCTTCTGCTATGGCTCGTGTACGTCATTCTACACCGGGGACCCGTTGTGATGGTCGAGGAGTCTGGCGCGCCCATGAGCAGCGTTACTGGGGGCGACTCGTCGACTTTTGCGAGTCGGAGCGTCGTCACTTTGAGGAGCAAGAGGGGGAGGAAGAGCCGACGGCCAAGGAGCAATGGATCGCGGAGGACGACACGGTCAAAGGCTACGACTGTGCGCTCGCGCGAGAGGAGCCGGAGGAGGGTATCGCCTGTGATTGTCGATCCCCCGGCCCGTGAGCGCATCATCGTCGAGCCTCCATCTCTGACCCCCTCTCCTCTCTCGTCTGCGCCTCCACACCCGCGCTTCGCCCAAGAATCCGCCGTGTCGGGCTTATCATCGGACAATGAGATAGTCGTCGAGGAGGAGCACAGCCCGTCGCCGCCAAGAAGGTCATACAGCCAGCGATACAGCCAGGAACGGTACCGACGAGAGTCATACAGGGATGATGGGTACAGAGACTACCCACCGAGAGACTACTCGCCGAGGAGGGAGAGCAGGCGGTATAGCCGGGATCGATGAGGGATTGTTACGACGACTTTAACACGTTTTCTTCTTCCGGTTACGACTTTACGAAATTCAGCACAAACAGAAAGGGTTGATGGACGGGGACTTTTCCGTCAATGAACGTTTTGGGGGAAAAGCGCTGGAGTGATTGATTATAGATAATGTTGAGTTGGATGACGAGGAGGGTTCTTCAGCACGGGGTAATAGGAGTTAGTGGTCACGGCAATCTAGGAGGGATGAAGCCAAGTAATACGAGAATGACAGAAGAAGCAGACGACAGGACAGAATGGGCTCGAGTCTTTGGAGCAGAGGCCCAAGTCATTTCCATAGATACCCCCCTGAACGGTCTCGTCATGAGAGCTATATATACAGACGATTCGGCCTTTTCAACTGTCCCTTGATCCTGCGCAACATGGCTGTTTTCATGTTGTATGTGTCTTCCTCTCCCCCCTTTTCTCCCATCTCTTTAAAGATCATGGCCTAGATACAACCAGCCAGGCCAAAGGTACCATGTCCTCTAACCGCCTTCCAACTTTTTTTTTCTCTTCTCACTTCGACTGACAATGACAACAAGTAACAGAGGCGGAGCCCTCGCCCTCTGATGCAGATCTGAGCAAGTATAGACTAAGATATAAAAAAAAATAAATAAAAAAAATAGACAAGAATGCCACCCATCGCTTGACAGACTGCCTGACGTCTGCAAGCTAGCCCTCGCGCCAGCACCGGCAAATAAAGATAGATAGATAAAGTAAAAACAGAACAGTAACCAATCACTCACTACTCACATATTCATCCCTCCATCGTTGCTGGACCCGTTGCCGTTGGCACCTTGGGGCCCGCCAAAGAAGAAGGTATCGAAGGGGTTCATCTGGGGAGTCTCGCTAAAGTCGTGATGGAGCCCTTCCCAGTTCATACCCATGCCGAGGTCGATCTGAGACTGGTCCATCCTGCCGAACTCGCCGTTGGCCGAAGCACCCAAGTTCTGCAGAAACTCCATCGTCTGCGCGTCGGGATAATCAACCGGTCCCGGCCCGCTGAACTGCTGCTGAGGGTGCTGTCCAGTATACGATCCACCACCCGTGGATGGCTGGGATGTCACCCTCCTGGGAACACCAGGTGATGGCACCATGCCCGATTCCACGGGCGATCCCTCCTGGTTGAGCTCAGAAGGGCTTGGGCGATTACGCGACTTGAGCATGTACCCCTCAGCAGTCCGCGCCATCGGGGGAGATGGCTGCGCGTTTACCTCGCCCGTCACGGACAGTGTCGGGGAGGAGAGCGAGTCGGACCGCGACATGTCAAACTGATAAGACGCCTGGTCGGAGCTCTGGTGCCGGTGACGGACCTGTGCCGAGCCCTTGGATGAGTCAGGGGGCGTGTTCCAAGCCGAGCGCTGTCTTCGAGGCTGAGTCGTTGGGGACCCGAAACCTCCTGTAGAACTGGCCATCTTGATAGTGGCCTTGGCTGTCCGGTCAAAGGCATCTCGGCATGTCTCAGCAGGCGGGCACTTGTCAATCATATCGGTGAGGACCGACTTGGCCGCGAGGATGGTAAAATCCACCTCGTCCATGGTCTAATCTCGTGTTAGCTATCAGCTCGTTTTGCTGTGTGGACAAGTAAACTTACAAGGCGGCTTCGCACAATTGGCGAATGCCAGATGGCATACAAGTACGAAATTCCTGCCATGAAGAGGTGGTGCGTGGAGAGGTAGGTGTAGCTGACCAGACCACTGAGATGGAGCTGTCGATAGAGACGAAGAATCTTTTGGCCAGCCTCAGCAACCTTGAGATAGATACGATCCTCATCCTCACGTAGCTCGGCTTGGTAGGCCGTGGGACTGTTGACCTCGTTTGACGAGTTATACTCGCCCTCGAACATGGCGGGCACGCTCAGGCTCTGGCGGTAGAGCATGATGATGGCTTGCCAATAGTTGAGCTCAAGGAATTCAGTCGAGAACATGACGCCCGTCTCCTGCCTCGTGGGTGCCGACGTCTTCCACCGGTACAGTCTCCTGTCTATGTCGATGCGCCATGACCGGAACGAATCAAACTGCACCAGGAAAGGCGACGGCAGGTGCATATGCGTATCAGAATGCTTGTTTGAGGCGCCCGCCTTGGCGATCTGAGCCTGGTTATACTGCAACACCTGCAAGATCTCAGATTGCAGCAGCCGCAGGCGGAAGTAGTGATGGGCGACATGCTTGTAGCTGGGCTGGATCTGGTCTGATGGTGGATCCAGGAGCCCCGTCGGCGTGATATAGTCGTCGTCCAACGGCGAGGGGAACTCGGTTGTGATGACCTGATCGCTAATGCCGAATGGTCTTCCAACACATGTGCTCACCAGCCGATCAAGCGAGTACGTGCACCACCACAGACGTCGTCTCATGTCACGCGTCCACAGCTTTCTTCCACGAGCCTGAACACCATTCTCGCGTGGCCCAGCACCCTCAGTCTGATCCGACTCGGTAGGCTCGGGTATCGACACTTCCACGTCTCTGTCGTCTTCGTAGTGAAGGCCAAGGTCAACCGCGAGTCGCACAGCAACGCCGATGATGTACCTGATACATGTTAGTCCCCTCCCTCAGCAGTTCACTGATCCATCACTCACCAGAGTCCAGGGGGAACAGGGCGGAGGAGGGCAAAGTTGGCCAGGAGAAGAACGGCTTGCAAAACTTCCAATCCCCCGCCACTGTTGCTCAAGCACGATTCCAGGTGAACAATGGCGCTCGCATGGTATTCTTCAGGCTCACACCGGCTCCTGGCCTCGGCGCCCGTACTACCGCCCGACGATTCCGTCTTTACGGGCTCGCCCACTATGACACCGCAGCCGATAGCAAATACCATATTCAGCAAATACAGCTCGCGCGAACCGCGACCGGGGTCCTGTGTGGCATAGACACGCTCAAAAGTCTGCATAAACTCTCCTCGGTGGAGAATTGGAATCTGAGGGTTAGAATGCTCAAAGTAGAGCCTCACCAACCGCAGGCCGACTTCCTTGGGAGGGAAAGCAGCAGGCTTGATGGTGGGCCGTGTGTGAAGACCAAAGAAGGAGTCGCGCAGCGAAGCTCCATTTCCTGTAGGTTGACGTGAGCCTGATCGATCATTCATACCCGTCTGACCAGAGGTAGAGTACTGCACAGCAGCGTACACGACCCTGGCAAACGAGACACCAGACGCCGAGGCCAAAGACCGGGGTTTCGAGGGGCTGACAATGTTGAGGAAGCCGGCCTGGCCCGGCTTCTTGGGCTTCAGCGATTCAACTGCCTGGCTCTGAGGCCTAGTGATAGTGCGATCGCCAGCCTCGGACTGACCCGAGTAGCCCGTCTCTGTCGTCGAATTGATGCTGGCGGTGTCGGTGCCCGGGCGAGAACATATCTCGAGGTTTTCGGCTGGGGGAAAGGCGATGTTATTGGACGATAGCAGATTCTCGAGCTGCTCAACTCGCGTCTCGAGATAAAAGACATAACTGCGCGACAGGTCAGCAAATCATCCACCACCCAACATTGACGGCGCGATATGATATCCAGCACGCGACGTCGAGCGAGGCACAGAGGCTCTCGCTCACACACCGCCGCGCGTCCAGTTCCTTGTCGTACCTGCGTGGGATTTCCTTCTTGGTGATGGGATCGTAACCGACACAGGCGACTCCGGCCTTGGCGCAACTCGCGCAGCTCGGGAGCTTCTGGTCGCAGCGGTTCTTGCGGAGGCGACATCGATTACAGGCGCTGACGTTGCGGAAGTTGCTGCTCTGGCCTGGCTTGGCAGCTACCGAGGCAGCAGCGGAGGCAGGAGCAGAGGCAGAGGACGATGCGGCGTCGGCTTGCTGTCGATCGTTGGGGCTCGGCTGACCGTTGCGCGGCGATCCATCGTCAAAGGAGTTCTGCCTCTGTCGCTTGGCCGGTTGGGAGGTCGGAGATGGAGGGCCGCGCGCAGGCATGGTGACGGCCCGCCGGGCGACGGAGGACGGAGCCGATGGCTGCGGGCGACACTAGGTGAGACGCTGGTGAGGGGACGGCGATGGCGATGGGCGGAGCGGCACTTGAAGCGATGGTTTGGACGAGGCGACACGCGGAGGAAGGAAGCCCGAGGGGGTGGGAAGTGGACGGAACGGAGACGGGGACGGAAGGCGGAACGGCAGCTCGGGTTATCCGGCCGGAGGCTAGTACCTCTATCTCTTTTTTCCCCCCTTCCTTGTCGCGAAATGATAAGCACCAACAATGAGCTTGAAAAGAGGAGAATGAGAGCAAAAGAGACAAAATACACAAAGCCCAAGACCAGGCGGGAAACGATCAGCGAGCCGAGGCAGCTGCCAGAGGACAGGTCGGATGTGAATTGAATGTTTCGGGGTTGGAAAAGTTGGAGCAGGTGTGAAACGAGGGGATGACAGATTGAGATGGATGAATTGGACAAGGCGAGCGAGCTTGACCGGACTAGACTCGACCGAGTCCAAGATGATTGATCAATCCCAGAGAAGCTCTTCAGCCGGTCACTTTGGGCCCTGAGCTCTCTGTCCCCTCTGCCACCGCCTGTAACAAGCGCGGTACAGCGTCGGCGTGTGTGTGTGCGGTGCGAGTGGTAGTGTCCTGGTTCAGTAGTGCTGCGGACCGGCGTGGCTTTCTGCGGGGAGGGGGGGCGGAGATGGATGGGAATTGGATCCTATCGTGGAGCTTGGGCTGCGCGACCCATGACCAAAGAGAGAAGCGCAATGATGAATTTTTGCATGTATGTAACAAGCGAGCGAGAGGGAGAGCGAGAGTAGGTAGGTAAGAGAGGGAGGCGTCAGCGGCCTGGGCGGAGACGGCGGGAAACGTTAGCGGCACCAAGCAGCGGGTGCAGGTGCAGACAGGACAGGGAATGGAAGCTAGCTAGCGCAGGCTCTGAAGCATTAGAAATGCAATAAAGAGCTTGTTTGTTTCTCTCCGTAGCGTATCGTAACGCGCGTGTGTGTTGTCTCTATCTCGGTCTCGTTTTTTGGGGGCAGAATCAAGTGGCGGCCGCGGTGGTTGATGGCCGCTCCTTCTGGTGGCAATCAATTATGACCAAGGTTTTTTTCCCCCTTCTTGTCCATGTCAAATTGGTCACGTTTGTTTCATGCGAGATGGAGACAGGCAAGGGTCCTTGAAGTTGCCAACGCAGTCAAAAGGCGACACAAGAGGCTCTAGGAGTGTAAGCAGAGCAATTGAGCCCGGGTTCCCGTCAGTCAGGTTTAGCTTGTTCGTTGGCCTGCGCCGTTGAGGAAAATTTCAATGGGACAGACCGGGGGGGGGGGTTCTTGAGCACAAACCAAGCAGAGAGAGAGACTTGAGACACTTGAAAGAGGGGAAAGCCAACAACAGGCAAAACACAGAGAGGGAAGAAAAAAAAAAGAAAATATTGGATGGACCCTCTTTTTTTTTTTTCTCTTTTTTCCCTCTGTTTTTTTTTTCTTCCCCTCCTTACGGCGTCCTTACCCAGATCCAGATCCTCAATGGATGTTGGATGCCCGTCGAACAAGGGTTCAGGTTCCAGACTTGGTAAAGGGCCTGGAGTGCCGAAGCGCGAGCACAGAGCACGTCGGCTGTGATCTTTTTTTTTATGGCTTCGAATTGGGCCGGCGGATTGGCTAGATTCTCCCTGACTGGGTGGGATAAAATGGCATCCGGCATGGGGGTTTCTAGGGGGGGCCTTGTCAAGTAGTACCGTACCGGTTGTTGATAAGCAAATTGTCAACATATCATCCATCCATCGCAACAATCTTCAAGTTTTCTCTCCTCTTTTCGCCTCGCTTGGCTTGACCTGAGATGGTCTGGTTTGACGGACGGAACTATTAGTCGCCCTGACGATCTTTTTCCAGCCTAGACTTGGTGATTGATCACAAATTGGAGAAGCCTCGCAACACCAATGGCATGTCAATCCCAATCACCATCTTCTTTTCTTTTTCTCTCCGCCTCGCCTCTTCCTCTTCGCCTTGAACAAGGCGTTGGTTCCCACTGCATCTGAGGTTCCATATCTCTGTTGGTTTCCAGGCATCATCATCATCATCATCGTCACCATGACCATGGCCCGGCTATTGACGTACAGGATCCGGATCTGACGCCCTCGCTTCGGTTTGTTTTGTTTTCTTTTTCCTTTTACCTTGTCTTCCAAGATGCTGGTTCCTTCTCCCCTTGCTACAAATCAGTCAAGTGCCTTGGGCCAGCCGCCCGCCTCTCGGTGCCACTCCCCAAAACGGGCATCCAGGGACACACACACATGTACGGCACAGCATCGAATCGCCCGCGTGCGCGTCTTCATCGTACATGATACGCACTCGCGCGCGCACACATACGCACATGCCGTGCTGTACTGTAGCAGCTGTGGCACCGGGAAAGAAGCAAAGTTGAACTAGACGGTAACAAAGTCGCTCACAACTATCCGCAGCCTGATCGTGTTTGTCCGTGTAAATGTCGTTATTTCACGCGTTCCCGTCTTGTCTCCACACTGCTATGCTGATCTCACTCTAAAACCTTCTGTCACTATCGTCACAACTCCTGCAGGCAACAAAACCCGTGTCTGACCCGGCTTCCCATCGCCTGCGCCCTTGGGCCGGGTCGGATGCGCAGGACCGGGTGGCTGCAGCACAACATCAAGCGGCGGAGCTCCGATTCCCGAGTCGAGATGCCGGCGCCGTATTCGTATGTAAACCTCCTCCTACATCGTCATTGATGGACCAACCGACCAGCATCCGTGGTTTGATCCAGGTTTCTTCTGGTGTTGATGGTTATCCATGGCTGCTTGCCTGCTCTCAGCCTCAGCCGCAAGTATAGCCGAGAGCTAAGATGCTCGTCTATCTATGGAGATCTTGATTCTTTCTCTTCTTGTTCCCAGAGCAGTATCAAGACACGCACAACTTTATCCTCAATATTTATCTCCTGCTCACCATTCTTCTCCATCTTGCAATCGCTCTCCTTCTCAACTCGCCCTTCAAAAGGTGTACAGACTTGTCCTCCAAGCAACAAGGGTCCTGTCTCCTAGTCTCCCCCACACCACCAACCTCCGTCAAAAGCCACGCTTCCACGGATACAGATGCTGCAGATGCTCCTCTCCTGCTGCTGCTGCGGCGGCTGCGGCTGCATTTCTTCAACCTACCTAATCCACCAGGAAAGAGACCAAGCGTCCCGAGGAAGGGGGCGTGCTCGAGGGAGAACCCACAGGCGCTGCTCTGTTGTGCAACAATAGCCAGGACGATGGGTCAAATATTGGAATCCATCTTGTTAGCTGCCCTCTCTACCCTCATACGATGTAAGCTTTTGCCCTCTGCAAGATCCCACTGTGCAGTCCAGACCCGAACCCAGCAAGCATCCATCCATCTGTCTTGCAAGGACCTCCTCGTCTTCCAAGAGCCGATTCGATTCCAACCCTGCCTGTTCCCCATGCCAGGGATCAAGGGATTAGCCACCCCGAGGCCCTTCCATTCACAGAAATTTTCCTCTTCTCTTCTTCCTCTTTTCCAGACCGGTCAAGGTGGGTAGCACAACCAACAACACCATAGCGCGCGCTGCATCTAGAGGGCTGACATGAAGGTTCGTGCACCCCTTGTATGCGACATAAAAAAAAGCTCAGTCTGCTCTGCTCTTTTAATGTGAAACTTGACCCCGAGGCTCTCTTTATCCATCCCCTCCCCTCTCTCTGCCTGCCTGTGTCTCCACCAGGGATTGGATGCCGACTTGACCGCCTATGCCTGCCATGTCGTTGCTGTCGTTGACGCTGCGCTGCCTCTATCCCCTGTTTCTCCGTCCCACCGGCCCCGGCTTGCTTCAACGGCCACCGTCTTTTTGCCGGGGCCTACTACTTCATTCAGGTTGGAGATAGGTAGTCTCGGCATGGCATGGGCTGCTTGCTTGCTTGGAAGTTGACTCCCTCCATGTGAATGCGGAATTCGACATGCCTTCCCTGCTCGCCGAAACCTGGCCTTCATGTAGCTGTACGCAATGTGACCATGCGCACAACACTTTGTAGCGAGTCCTTCTACATATGAAGCACATCAAGACCAGGCCCCGATGCTCGGTTGCGCATCGGCAGCAGATCCGCGGCCATGTCGAGTTGTTATACCTGGTAATAGGGAGGTAGGTTGCGAATAGACCGCCAACTACCTACGGATACAATGCTATTCACCTCACTATTCACCACTGCACAATCATCGACGTCTTGCTCAAAATGAGGCCAGGCCAGTCATCAGATTACTGCCAATTAGATACACCATCTACTTCGTACACCGCCAGTCTCGGTCCCGCGAGGTAGCCAGACTTGTTCGAACTCTCCATAGATCCATTCCCAAGCAGAAAGAAATAAGCCAAAGCCGTCGACACCTCTAGGACCACCATTGTGCTCGTACTCATACATCAACGCCCCCGTCGGACCCCCTGGGTCTCATCGTCGGCGATGCAGGTTGCGCATGGTGCTGTCGGCCGTACAGCGAATCCATTAAAAAAAAAGACATTGTTCAAAACCCATCACTCCGCCCATTTCCCATCCTTGCCTTCTACTTGTCGCCAATTCCGTCGCCGAACCCAATCCGTAAGTCTATGTTTCATGAGAAAAGGGAATCTTCAAATGTCCCAAGCAGATCAATCCTTCTTTTTTGTTTTGCAAAAACGCCTGTTCCATGCTCCGTCGTCGTCGCTGTCTTGAAAGGGGTATTATTCGACGTAAGCGTGCGTGCCCTTTGTACAATCCATCCAATGCAATGGATCTATCCCGGGAAAAGAAATGTCGCCAAAGTTTTCGTCTCGAGTCTTCCTTCGCCTTTTGCTTGCTTGCTTGTTTCGAAACGTTTAAACGCCGGGTGTGTAAATAAAATCGTATGCCGCTGTTCCATGTCGATCGATGATGATGGATGATTCTTCAAACTCTGTCGTCGTCGCCATCGTAGTCCGTGAAGAGACCCTCATCCATGAGCGGGTCTTCCTCCTCTGGCATCACCGCCTCCTCCTGGGGTCCGCCCTCGGTGATTTGGGAGCTCAGGTACGCTCCCACAATGGTCACGAGTCCACTGAACCACCATGCAAGTCCCGAGTATCCAGTCTGGAGACCCAGCGAGTACAGGAGTCCCGACAGGGTTGGCCCTAGAGCGCGGCACAGACTAGCGGTCGAGGCCGCAATACCGTTAATAGTGCCGAGGACTTGCTTCGAAGGCGCCGAGTTCGCCAACAGGATAGCGTTGCTGGGGTAGGCCATGGTCGAAAAGGTACACTTCCAGATGACGAGCAGGTAGATGGCCGGCATCCTCATCGGCTCGGGCAGGAGAACCAAATACGGCGTGACCAGGTACAACGCAAAGTAAGAAAACGCCAGAAGTCGGAAGAGGCGCAGAGAGCCCAGTCGCCGGGTGACCGGGGGAACGATCAGGTAGTTGGAGAAGAGCGAGTAGAGACCCTGAACCGACATGATGAATCCAATCACCTTGGTTTCGAGTCCGAATCCATCAGTGAAGCGGAAAGGGAGGTCATGGACAGGGTGCTCGGGTCGGGCGGTACTGAGGAAGACAGGGAAGAGCTGATCGAAAGTCATAGTGTGGCTACGCGAGAACAGATTAGACACAACACCAACAATAGGCAGCGAGAAACACTTACAAAGCAAGAATGCCGTACGAGATGATGTTCATGATGACGGGCTTGGTGAAGGTCTTGGGCTTCTCCTGCACAATAGGCTCGAGGGGTTGGGACTCCAGAGATCGAGTGTCGTCCATGGGAGCGAGTCGGGGCGAGCTTTCCTGGCTTTGATAGGCGGGCAAAGCCTCATCCTCTTCATCAGAGCTCGAAGAACCGTGACGGCTACCGTAGCTGACGTGACGCTCTCCGTCGAGCAGAGCCTGCTTCTCGGGGGCACGTCCTCGTCCGTTGCACTTGGTCACTCGGCCAAACAGCTTGGCAAGATAGTCGCCAATCTCGCGTCCACGGTCCCTCTGGGTCTTCTTCTCAGCATGAGTTTCGTCGAGGTAGAGGAGTCCAATAATGACGCCAACAAAGACGGTAGCGGCACTGAAGAGGTTAGGAAGGAGGTAAGGGTATCGGTCCCAGATGGTTCCGCGGGCAAAGATCTCGGGGTAGCTGATGCAAGGTCTGGCGAGAGCTCCTCCGATCATGGGGCCAATGATAGATCTAGATGCCTGAGTTAGTCTCGCAATCCCAAGAGGCTTCAGTTTTCTGCGCTTACCCAATGCACCAGACCATTGGCATGATAGTATAGGCGCGTGCTACGCGAAAGTCAGTATCAAGATTCCACAGCTGGTAAATATGAACTTACGTTGTTGTTCTTTGACAGTGACAAGTTCAGCGACTGTAGTTTGGAGAACACCAATGTTACTGGTCTCAAGTCAGCTAGCGCTCTCAATGGCTTCAAAAGACAACCCACCCGTTGAGAAGACCACCCAGAGCACGGGCGAAAAGAGCCACGGGCAGACTGGGGGCAAATCCAAAAACAAGCACGCTCAGAGCAGTTCCAAGAAGGCCAAACAGGAGCACAGGTTTCCGTCCAATCTTGTCGCTGAGTCGTCCCCACAGAACTCCTGTCGAGAACTCGGCCAAGGTGAAGGCAGAGGTGACCATGCCGGCGTAGACTGAAATCTTGCTGGAATCATCGGTAATGTTGAAATCTTCAATCATGTAGTAGATGTAGGGAAAGATGGACATGAACGCGATGGGCTCGCATATCCTGCAGCATGCTGCTCCTTGTCAGTCCAAGAATCGCCAAGGGGCTAGATGTGCGAGGCGTCATACCTAGAACAAACATCTGCTTTGTCGGAAACGGAGGGAGCTGCTTCTGGCCGCGGTTGGCCGCGGAAATGTGACGACTCCTCCCCATATCTGCTTGATTTGATGCAATTGACCCAAAAATTTCTGTCGTCCTACACGAATCCCGTGGTGGATGTGATCTGTCTCCTTGCGTGACAGAATTTCAGCCGCAAGTTGTCTGTCTGAGTCGGTTTCGTGGTGTATATACTAGAGCATCAAGTGCCCTTGTAGATGTCGTCGTCGGTAGGGTGGATAACTGGTTGTTGGTGGTGGGACGGTAGAGACACGAGCAAGCTGGCGAGGGGTGCTTGTTGTATAGACTGAATAGGAGACTCGTGCCAGTCAAGAGGTTGAAGAGAGAGCAACTGAGCTCGAGGTGGCGGGGGGAGAAGGGAGACTAATAAAGCAAATGGTCGTAGAAGGTTCACAGAAGGAAAAGAGAAGGATCCAAGATGGGGTGGATAACTTATAAGAGAGCGGTAGTAGCAACACCCCTCGACCCGGCCAGACAGACTGGGGTACATGTCACCATGGAACATCTTGGAGTGAATTAATTACCTACCTAGACCCAAGCTTGGAACGAGCGGTGACATGAGCACAAGAGGGCAAATCTCCTGTCCAACACCAAGGCGATGCGGCGAACGGCTCCAAATTCTTGGGCATGACATGGACAGTGGGGCGTCAGGGCACCGGGACGCCATCCTGCAAGAGGCACCCTGGTTGACAGGGCGGACTGGCCTTGCGAAGTGAATCGGTCGTCTGGCGGGCTGGGTCCCAAGGAGATGGGGCCCTCCGAGTGTCCGCGAGCGAGCGTCCACCTAGCCAAGCCATGGATGTACCTCGCAGGTACCTCGCCAGGGGTGCCTGTTGTCCTTGGAGGCTTGCAGGGGGCCGAGCACTCGCCGGTTCGACAGGGCGGAAGCCGGACGGGGACGTGTGTCGAGCAAAACGCCATGGACTGACGGCCGGGTTGGAGCTTAATTATTGGGCGCGACATTCGGAGCCTACACGGCGCTAAGCGTACTACCCCGGCATTTCCGTCGCGTGGCTATGAATCTCGCAGTTGCTGTTGGCTTTTGTTGGCTTTGTTTGGCTCTGGATGGATCATGTCTTGTCAGAAAGGCAGCCAGGGAGATGCTGCTGTTGCTGATGATGAGCGAGGCCACCGCTTCATGACTGACACAACTAAGACGCGCAGGGTCGATGCGGTCAGTCAACCTGTTCACGGCATTGGCTGCTGGAAACGAGGCTGACCTTTGCACCCGCTGACAAAGATGATGGGTATGGGAGGCGGTGAAAAGTGAACAACGGTCCCAGCGGCAAGCCTGTGGTCACACGGAAACGTCCCCCGGAGTCGCCTCAGCCCAGCTGTGGAGCAACAATAGGGAAGACTTGCCCAAAAAGCCACCCTCCTCGGTGACGGCCAAACTCCCACACGGTTCTCAGCGATACACAGAGCGCGAGCACCACCAATTGTCAGGGCACATGGCGTGGCATGGCCCGTCCTCCTGGCCTTGGCGGTGCGACGTGTGGTGACGTCGGCCTGGGCAGAGATCCCTTTGAGTAGAGATATCGGTCCAGGACATCCGATAGGAGAGGTCGACTATCCTGTGGTTTTCTCTTTTGACTGTAGTATATTCCCCGCGGCCTCGGACAACTCACATGAACTAGCAGCCCATGGGGATTCCGACTCCATTCATCGTGTGTTGTTCACCTGTTGTTGTTCTTGTTGTCATTCTCGAGTCTGTCATCTTCACTCGCATCGACACTGCCCGACGTATTCGCCAAACAAAGACCCTCCCTCCCACTCCGAGTCTCATGCTATCCCATCCCGCGTGGGTACGGTACGTTTGAATCTGCGGCGCGACAAAGTGCATGGTCAGCAGATGACTCGGATGCACATGGGAGTCATTCGGGATTGGGCTGCATTGCCAGCACCGTTATAGCACAGCAGCCTTGTCGCACCGCTGACATGTTTCACTGCTTGTCACATCCGAACACGGGAATGACAGGACAACAGGACGAGCAACAACTGCAAAGTGCTTTTTTGCTGCAGTACGAGAACTTCCATGAATAACCTCGGAAGACCAGGCTGGGTATTATTAGCGATGAGACGCCTGCCTGCCTGCGCTGCGCTGCGGGGCTACCCGTTCTCTGACTTGTCACAAGACGAGGTTGAGAAGCACGAAATGATCTCGGAGCAGATGCGTCCTCTCATGTATCAGTCGGCCGAAAAGGACGTATCTAGGCCGAGATGCCCGGGTTGGGGATGGCCGCCAAGCTCAAGAAAATCCTCATGCGGATGATGTTGCACCTGCCCATGACTGATAGGGACATCATCCGCAGCAAGGGCGGGGCACAAGCCTTGAAGACTTCCAGGCTCCTTGACGACAATGGTCTAGAAGTGATCCGCCCGGGAGGCGGAGGCAGCTTCTGGCCATGCCATGACAATAAGGTAGGCATAGCAGGAGAAGCATGGCGTATGCCTGATTGACGTGTTGTCCTCATTGACCGTAGTTTCCCCCGTCAACACTGAAAGAAACGGTGTAGATCTACTCCCCGATCAGTTACACTGCGCTCGGTCAGAACCAGAATCCTGGAGAGGCGGCAAAGAAGGCAGAATAGAATGCATGTCCATAGTAGCACTGGCACGTAGTAAGCGAGGCGGGTGAGCCTGCTTGACACCCCGAGCCCCATACCAGGAGCGTTGAGGAAAGGGAGCCGGGTACGGGGAAGCAAGGGGTCGCGGTTGAAAGTGAGGTGTATCTCATCAGGAACCCGAGACATTGTCACCGCCAGGCCCTACCGGACCCTTCGCCTACTCCAGGCACGTGGAGCCGGTGGTGCGGCGCTCCAGCCACCCATCTGGAACCCAGCTTAGAGCTGAGACTGGCGGTGATGGGCTGGGTTTGTGGTTGTGGTGGTTTCAAGTCAGGGCTTCGAGCCCGGAAATTGGGCAACACGAATAGGCCCACGCCAGCACCTATGGCCTCGCTGACTCGTTTCTGGAAGTGATCCAAAGGCCCACTCGCACCCAACCCGCTGGGCCGTCAGCCCCCATCTCCGAACGACAAGAGTGCCGGAAGCGCGCTGCCGACTCCACAGATACAAGACCTGGTCTCAACCAGTCGAGATGCTGGATGCAACTATCTGTGCCTTGTAAGAGGCATTTCACCTCTCGGGAGTCGCCCTTTGCTGGGGATCGTGTCTCCCCATGCGAAGCCCGCCGGTATTGCGTACACATGGTCTGAGTTTGACAATGCCGGCCCGGGGCAAGTGCAGCGCAGTGCAGAAGCAAGCAGCAGCTTGAGCTTGGCCCATGTTGTGTTCCCTCCCGTCGTGCCAGTGCATCCGAGCTCGAGGTGCGCGTTGACCTGTGTAATCAGTGGCTCGATCCAGGCCCTGTGCCCTGCTCCCCACTGCAAAATTGCGGCTGGCTGTCACGGAAGTGGCATAGCACCGCTCTGGCTTTTCTCGCGCCGTGGCTCCCTCTCATATGTATGCATGTTGTGCAGTAGGCACTTGAAAATAGACTCAAATGGATACCGACGACGTGGACGCCTTCAGGCACCTGCCGAGTATGTGCCAGATCCGCCTTGCATCTGCAAGTGTAGAGTCATATCATCGGTGAAGCCTAAAGCAGTACCGGTCTTGCTTTTTTTTTTCTTCTTGTTGGCCATACGGATTCTGACCTGTTGCACAACATTCAGAGACCTCGGCTTTGACAGAGGCCATGGCCGCAATGCGTCAGCCGTGGATGAGTTCAAAATTCTATTGTCGTCATCATTGAGCGCGGGCGCTTGTCGCTGTCCAATAGCCCGCCTCCCTTTTCACCTTGAATCCTTGCGAGCCTCCGGGCCCTCTTCCTGGCTTCCGGGCTCTAAAGTGGAACCCGAGGAGTGTTTGTCGGTACCTCTGAATTCACCCGCGGTAGGTCTCGTGCTACGAGAAGGCTACCTCTCTGGGAACCCGTCGCATGGCGCCCCGCTTGAGGGGAGAAGCCGAGTGGTCCAAAGAGCAAAGCGGGCCAAGTTGGCCTCAGGGGAAAAGGGGGCGGCGGGCGAGCGTCCCGGTGGACTGGGTTGATCTGATGCATCCTGTCAATACGTACCGGACACGAAGCGAGGGGCGAGTCCAAGTCATGGACTACGGAGTGACAGATGGAGCAACACCTCCTGCCAAAAGAAACAAAGGAAAGGCGAAGGGGGGAGACAAAGGTGTGATACTTGTGCATCATGTTTCAGAAACGTACGGATAAGTCGAACCCAGCAGTCCGGGTGGCTCGATTTGTACTGATCATGTACGCAGACGCAGGGAGCGCAAAGCATCATGGTGATGGCCTGAGCAAAAACTTGGGTCACCGAGCGGCATCAATCCATCCATCCAAGGATGGATGGGACTTGAGGGCTGCAACACGTCGGTCGGCAGACAGAGGTAGTCGAGTTTGTGGTCGACGCCTATTCGTCGAGGCCGGCCCTCTTGGGGGGTCAGAGAACTCTGTGCAACGGTGCGTTTGTGCCAGAGCACAGCACCACACTCAGCAACTCCTCATGGCAGAAATGAGAGGATCCATCCGTCATCTCGTGTTGATTGCCATGACCCCGCAAGCCTTCGGCGTAGGCCGTGAGCTCCAGCGCACTTCCTGGGGCGTCCTGGGGCTTCTGGGGCTGCAAGAGGCCCTTGTCCTGGCGTGGTCAGCAGCTGAAGGCGCTGGAATGGAGGGACAGGCTGGACAGGACAGGGGCTGTTGGACTGACCGCTGTTCGCCCCGGTTCTTCTTGGGATTCTCGAAGGTTTCGAAAAGGGGCCAGGGTTGGCTGGGTGGAGTTTGCGAACAGATGGAGGGAGGGTAGGAGTGAGAAGGGGTGTGCGCAGCAGGGGGGAGGAGCAATTTTTGGCAGGGGCGGCGCTGGATCCCGTGATTTGCAGTCAATTGCCCATGACGGGGAACCGTGCCTTGTCGATCCGGACGAATTGGATTTAGACCCTGGCACGGCCGCAAGCGTCGAGCAAAACTTGCCAGATACTTTGCGGCGACAAGGCAAGGCAAGACGAGGGAGAGCGAGCGAGATAGCTCTGCTAGACTTGACTGCATTCTCAGTTCTCAGTTCTCAGCCCTCGCTACTCCCTACCTGCTCCATACTGCCCTCACCCTCTAGGCCCGGCTCCGCAATCCGTAACCCGCAATCCCTCCTCCTGCGCTGCGCTGCGCTCGCCTCTCGTCCATTGATCCATGGATGCCTTGCTGCCGGACGGATGCAGCAGACGCAGCACAACCTCCCCCGGGCGACGACTGCTCAATGGAACCTCCGGACAACCAGCAAGGAATTGTTGGACGGGTTGTTGCTTTTTGCTTAGGACGCTCGTGCCGTCTCGGCCTCTAGCTGCCTGCCAGGACGGCCAATTGGCGGTTTTACTTTGCGTCGACTCTGTCCTAAGCGAGGTGCAACTATGACGTCCACCACACTCAAGCAATGACGGTCCTTGTCTCCGAAATAACCACGGCCGACGTTTGCAGCACAGTAGATCTTGGTCTACAAGAGGGTGGCACTTGGGCCTTGCCTCGCCTTGGCGACTTGCGTGCTTGGGCTGGGACCTCGCTCGGGGAAGCTTCCTTTGGGCGCCTCTGCTTCGTGCCCACATCAAATCTCGCTGATCTGGCGTTCTCAAAACGGACCAGGGCTGTTCCAGATCACCGGGTCTCCTTTCTCTCAAACAAGGTCGCGCGCCACCAGGAACCTGATCGAGCCCAATCTCCCGTCTGCAGCCTTGCTTCCCGCCTGCGCCGCAGCTGGGGCCCGACTCGGTGAGCAAACCTCACCGTCTCCTCTATCGGCGGCGGCAGATTACTCCCTACAGGGACTTTGTCCATGCAATTGCAGCCCTCAAGCGAAGCCTGCATGGCATGGTCGCGTCCCTGAGCCCATGCTGTCGATCCATCACGCCCAGGAGCCCGAGCAGCCGATGCTACTATACACACTCTCTCCCTTGCCGTTGACCGACGACTACCACTGCACCGACAACGCAGCATAACTGCGCTTGGATCTTGCACTCAATCCCCCACAACACTGCACCGCGGCACAGCCGATGTTGCACGGCTGGGGTTATTATGGATGGTCTTTGGACAAATACCAGGATCTCGCCAGAGGTTCGCCCGCCGTCGCAGAGTTAGAGTCACTTATTTGCCACTTCGGTCTCGCTGAGTTGTCACATCTCGCTTCAACGCTTGGCCATGTCTATGGATGGCAGAGTGCCTTGGTTGCCTTGGTTGCCTATGTGGCCGCGACACAATTGCAATTTCTGTTTTGCAATTTCCATGGGGGCATCCCAGCCGGGGCATGGGGCTCAGCACAATACACTCTGGACCAGCAATGAAGCCGAACATCCGCCCCTACTGAATGGCTACCGCAAGTGTTTCAATACGTGTACCGAGTACGTTTACGACTTTGTGATTCAAGGCGGTCTCGGGAGCTCATGAGCATCATCGAATTCGGTTGCGCCACGTCGTGTGGATATTTCTGGCAACAACAAGGTCCGCGGCCCTTGGTTGTATTCCGAACCAAGGTTTCTTTTCAACCGAGAGCGAGATGACACGAAACGTTCAGATCTCATCCAGCGGCATTGAGCCAAGTCATCTCACAGTGGAATGTCTGCTCAGCCTCGTCCTTAGAGACACAGGCGGTCTGCACTATCGGGGATATTACGCTCTTGCTATACCGCCCCAAGCTTCTTCCCAGACTCTCCCCAATGGACGGTCTGGCTGTCAGAAATCCCCCATTACGTCTACCTACGTCACTAACAACCCACATAGAAATCCGATCGATCGTGACGGAAGCGGAGTGGCCTAAGCCGCAATTGCCATAGCCTGCCAAAGTCGTCCATCACAGGAACTTCAACACACCTTATTACTCGACCATACACCAAACCCTTGGATCACCATGGTTCGATGAGCTATCAATTATTGGCGTTAGCCCTTGAGAACACTGCAGCCGAGACACAGAGGAACAATGTCCAGAAAAGGAGGCGCTGGGAGCTGAGTTGAACTTCATCAGCCACTCGCTTCAATAACCAGGATGCCTTGCCACCTTTCAGGACTAGGAACTTCTGCAATCGGCTCATAATTTCTCTGGGCATGTAGCAAGCCAAATCGAGAAGAGCTACGGCATTTTACCCCAGACTATACTGTCTTGCTCGACAACGAATGTCGTTTGAGGCCAGCTTCGTCGAACCGTCGCAGGCAACCACGCAGGGTTGAAACGGAGAAACTATTCACTGCTGACCCAGGCATTTCTAATCATAGGTAGTCCCGACGTGCAATTGGGCGGGGGCTCTTATCTCAGCCGGCTCCCTGTCAAGAATCCTCACATGTCGCATTTCTTCCAGGATATCTTCCTTGTCCAGCTGGTTTTAAGGGATGCGGGTGGCCACTGGGTCTGCATGTATCCATAACCCCTCGGCTTCACCGTGGCACAGCGACTTGGTTGCCTTCAGCAGCGCTGGGAAGGGCTGAGCTGCAATGGATGCTTACCGCAGCCGCACCTGCGGACCGGTTGTCAGGACTCACGCCATCACAGCCTGTCGGATGGATGATATCGGAGACGGTCTTCCCCGCGTCTGAATCGGATATGGTTATCGTGAGCCGAAGCTATATTCAACCACCAACTCTATCACTCATGTTATAGGCCGGTAGAATGTCTTGACGCGGATTTACCTCCTGTCGACCCTTCACGGGATGCGGGGGTCGCAAGGCTTGCGCAATAATTGGCCAAGTTGTGAGAGCAGCTCCTGTCGCGCCGTCGTGAAGCAAACCAACCTGGTTAGCCATGTGCCTAGCGATCTAGGCCATGGGATCCTATTGAGCCGGTTCCCCGTTCCGGGAGGCACGCACTCTCTCCCTCGTCTATCACCACGCTGTAGGGCTGCTTTAGGACATCTCGCCGTTGGTTGTCCCGGTCCCGTGGTTCGGGAACTGCACGACAAAAGCAGAAGAGTCCTCAAGGGGAATAGGCGGTTTGAGGGCGGTGGTCTCGCGGGCCGATTACGACCAACCACGACATGCATAAGCTTAGCAACCTAGCGTTGCTTCATTTTTCCATCACTGAGGTCATGTATCAGGATTGGCCATGATACGCATCGTTGTAATACAGACCGGACGATGATGGCGGCAGGCGAAACATGGACGAGCTAACTGACAGAAGCCCCCAGATGCGGCGGTGACGCAGCGGTGACGGTTGGGTACATCTGGCTCACAAAGTCAATTCGTCGGCGCCCGCCTACCTTCACAGCTCCTCCCAAGACCGGAGATATGGAGCATCATATGCTGTGTAACACCAACTTGCATGATCCATGTGGAGTATTGGTCTATGTTTGGCTATCGAAAGGGTTCGAGTGAGGCTGAAGACCAGCATGTGAACAAGGGCCCAACCAACTATTGATGCATCTGGCTGTCAACGTCGGGGTACAGTGACGAAGGGTACCTCGGATGACAATGCCAGGTAGATGGGTAAGTATACTCGATGGCACAAGTTGGTTTGCCATGGCGGTCAGCACACACCTGCAGAAATACTATTGTGATGCCCTTGGGCGCCTCTAAGCGAGTGTGACGGTTCAAGCACGCTGATGTGATGCGGATATGGTGTAGGATATTACTTGGACATGATCATGACATGAAATTGATCTTGTGACTGTTGGTCGTCTCGCTCAGATGTGAGGTAATTAAGCGTTGTCCACATCGTATTGTCACCTCAGCTCAGGAGCTTGTGAGAGAGCATGTTTCGGATATGGTTGGAAACCTAGACTGGGCGCTTTGACTGGACAGTCTGAAATGGGTCTTTGGTTAAGGAAATTATAGAGAACTGTGCGCAAAAGCCCAAGCTGAAGAATTACATAATAGATCGATCCATTGTTTACCAGCCTCAATGGATCTCATGGACCCGCGATTGTCGCATTACAGTAACTGAAGGCTCCTTGTCATGGATGCCTCACACTGCATACAGTGCTCATAAGTGTGGCTTCTGCATCTTGTCGCACTGTCCGGTGCGGACCCAGGCATCAGCTTTGGGCACCACCAGGATCCCACACCAACAGATCCATCTATACCAAACTACCTACAGTACAGTACGACATCAAAGAAAATCCCTCCTTGGACTAGACCCGACCGAGACAGATCTCGTCATATTCGAGCAAACAAGGGCCCGTGTTTCGCAAAGCTGACGCCTCTCATTTCCCCTCCATTCAGCCACACACACACACATACGCGCCGCCCACTTCCCGACCGTTGATTGACAATGGCAGGCAAGAAGGAGAACAGCAAGAAGGTCGCGGGCAACGCTCGCAAGGCTGAAGCCGCCGCTCAGAAGGCTGCTGCCGAGGACGCCAAGAAGGCGGCGGCTGAGGATGAGAAGTGGTCCAAGGGCGCCAAAAACAACTCAAAGAAGTAGGCAGCCGTTCCTCTCCCGTTGGGATCTTGTTCCGATAGCTGACGATGTTTTGCGCGCAGGGAGGCCGAAGCTGCCAAGAAGGCTGAAGCCGCCAAGAAGAAGGCCGAGAAGGACGCCCTCCTCGCCGAGGACGAAGCCAACACGCCCGGAAAGGCTCCCAAGAAGTCCAAGGCCCCCGTCAAGAGGTCGCGCGGCCTCGACCTCTCGCAGCTCGACGACGACAAGCCATCGGCCATCAGCGCCTCCGGTATCGACAACGCCCTGGACGCCCTGTCCCTGACGACGGGCGGCGACAACGACAAGATCGACAGGCACCCCGAGCGACGATTCCCCGCCGCATATGCCAAGTACGAGGAGCGACGTCTCCAGGAGATGAAGCAGGACGGCAGCGGCGTCGGGCTGCGCATGGAGCAGAGGAAGAACAGGATCAGGAAGGAGTTTGAGAAGCACCCGGACAACCCCTTCAACCAGGTCACGGCCTCGTACAACGCTACGAGGGACGAGGTGGCTCAGATCCGTGATCAGGAGAGGGCCAAGATTGAGCAGCGACTCGGTCACTGAGAGTTTTTTTGGGGGGGAAGATATTCTACATGACTAAATATCGCCATCAAGAGAAGGCACGGGTGAAAAGTTTTTAAGTTATTCATGATGGAGCGTTTACTTAGGGAATTAGACAACTGCTGGTCAGTTTCCAGCACTTATGAGAAGCAAGAATAAACGCCCTACGAGCAAGTCTACTATCAAGTATCATGGATTATCGAGCTTCTCATCGTTATCCTCGATCAGAGAAGCCTCGGCCTCATGACCCCACCAGATATGACACACCCCGCCATCGGAGTCGGCAGAATCCTACACCGCCCGACAACAAGCAACCTGAAGCTCCAAGGGGGTTCAATCACGAGCATCTCGCTTCAGCAGCTATATCACGACCTGATTCTGCTATTCCCGGTTCAACGGCCGGTTTCAGAGGTAGAATGGCATCTGTCAAGATGGGCGCCTTGCCGTCGCTGCGCAAACAGCAGCTCCTCTCAGAGTTGTCCGTACAAAGGCCCCCCCTCCTCTGAATAGCGGCATTGGCGGCTGGGCTAACGGGGAGTACCAGCACCGGACTCAAGCAGGCCTGCCCTGAAGGGATATTCGTCAGTCTTACTCCGGGGGATGCCACGCTCTGGTCGGGTGTCCTCTTTGTCCGCAAAGGTAAGGACTCCGACGGCTTCCCAATGTAGCCGCGCGTCCGCTGACCTCTCCAGGCCCATACTGCCCTGCCATCCTCAGATTCCAGATATCCTTTCCCGACGCCTATCCTCAGCTACCGCCCCTAGTCACCTTCTCGACCGACATGTTCCACCCCCTTATCACGCCTTTGACCACCTACGTATACAGCACCGAGATCGAAGACAGCGGCACCGTGAGCGCCTCGGACCAGGAGCGGCTGCCTCCCGGCGGGTTCAGCTTACGGCATGGATTCCCAGACTGGTTCGGCCGGGGAAGGAGGAGCATTATAGAAGCGCGACGGACTTCGGGACAGCAAACGTCAAGTCCAGGTCCAACCGGCAGCATATCGAGCGCCACGACGACACCTGCATCGTCAGCGGGGAAACCATCCTATATGCGAACAGGGAAGAAGAGTGTATCGGCTTACGAGGTACTACAATACATCCGCAGCACATTCGACGACGAGGAAGTTCTGGACTCGGTGCCGCTGGCCGCAGCTGGAAACCCGGGTGCCTGGCATGCTTGGAGGACGCACCGGCGGGCAGCAGGCAAGCTGACAGAAGACGCCGCCGCCGCGCCACCGCAAGGCGAGGAGAAGCCCAAAGAAGAATGGGAGCAGGCCTCTGAGCAAACGCAGGACAAGGCGACACCTGCATCACCTACCGTCACGACCCGACATCCCGGGGAGTGGAATTGGGATGGGGTCTGGGAGGACAGAGTCAAGAAGGGCATTGCCTCGAGTTTGTCGGAGCCTGTCCTCTATGGCGGGACGAACACAGCTGATGATCTGGTAAGCAAGAGATTAATTATTCTCGGGACGTTGTTGTTGACTCTTATCTAACCGCCGGCAGATCAAGTTCCTTCCCATGGAAGACAACGACGTGGACTCGGTCAAGGAGAACCTCCGCCGGACGCTTGGACAATCTGCGTGATCTCATACCATGAATGTGCTCGAGGTACTCTTATTCAAGTTCCTCCGCTTTGTTCCATAGTATGCCTCAGATATCGCCTTCCTCCGAGTTATCGTCGTTGAAGCCGCAACAGCTACCCTGGGGCAAGGTCGAATTTGGCCACGGAGGATGGAGTTTCTCTCGCTGCTTCTTCGCATTGGATGCAAGTCTAGTACTTGCCTTGTCTCTGTTACTTTGCTATCTGCATAGCAAGAGCACTCTGATACCCCTAAACTAAAATCTTGTTATTCTTGTAGTTAGGTAGGTTGAATATGACTAGCCACTCGCCCACCAAACACACCATCTGTAATCGTTGTGAACATCAATCAAGTTTGGAATACCAGAGTTTTTGATCGTCTTTATTATTTCCTCCCTACGTGTATTCTCGAAAACTTGCACAAGTCGCCAGAATCAGAATATCTATGTGCGCAACCGAACGGACAAGTGACACTATTACAAGAAAGAAGGCCAACTCCCCAACATCTGGCCTCGGCAAAAAACACTGCAAGAAAGGGTTAGTAGCCGGCGATCTTTGTTCTTGGTCGAGATGCTAAAATGGCGCAGGTTCTTCGGCGCAAGATTCAAAAATCGGCTACAACTCCTAGACACGGGTTCACCATGCCAACTCCCATAGGCGACACTTCACCGCACAGGAACTTTCACACTTGCGGACGCAACGTTCCGCTTGGGAAGCCGGGCCCTCTAAGGATTGTGAAATGTGATAGAAACATTAGCAAGGACCCGCGCGATATGACAGGTCGCCAGAAGCACGACGTCACTGGAGACGAGGCATCCGTGCTACTCAAACAGCCAAGATTCGATCAAGATCAAGCAGTTACGGGAAAAGAAAACCTGGAAGCAAGGAAAGACATGAGTCATGCAAACTTGAATGATCGTCAGTCCTTGTTCAGGCCAAAAAGCTGGGCAAGAGACCAAAGTCCGCCTCGGAGGCTTGGAATCACGCCGCCACCCCAGCTGACCGTGAGGAAGACGAGACAAGCACAACGTAGTGCACGTGCAAGGGTCCATCCAGACAAGAGAACTGACCCATCCTGCACCTTTTCCGCTGTGTACGGGGTGCGCTCTGTCAAGAGTCGTCCCCCCTTATCCAACATATGTGACGAGGCGGCTTTGGCAGAAACTTTGCTCTCCACGCTCCATGCACCTTACCGAGAAGGGCATGCATTGCCTTTTTCCAAACCCCCTTTTCCTGCGGCGAACCTCGCTTCCATCCGGCAGCCTAGACAGTCATGTGTGTTGGCACCGCATATCGTTATCACGCCCGAGGCCACTTCTCTCGAGCCTGGGCGTCACAGCCTGTGGGCCGCCATCGAGGTCTCTGGCCGACTCTGGTCTGCCTCCGAGAGTGTGATAGAGCCGGGGCCTTGTCAGGAGCGGTCAGACTACTCCAAGAGCCTCACAGGATATGATCAGCAAGGTAGGTGTGAAAGAAGGACGCTATCTGCCATGGACAATGGGGCACTGACACTCCAGGGGACCCATTTGAATTTGGCCGCCTTTACGACTTGAAAGTCCAAGTCCTGCCAACAGAAAAATCATCTGTTGTCCGGGTTCTGCAGAACCAATCCTTCCCCGTGTGAGTGCGGGATGCAAGATGCGAGATGCTGCCGAGGTGGCGACGTGGACTGGTCACTGATTATCAGCAGAACCCTTAACGCCGGCTCTAGTGTCCTTCTCCTGACTCAGACGCAGGTCGATGTAAAGTTAGGGATTCGAAACGGGAAGCAAGGGAACGCCCGACAACAATCGGACGATCTCATAGAAGATCTAGAGGCGGAGCTGGGCAACTCGCATGTGGGGTATATCGAAGTGCGGCTATCGTATCGTCACTCGGCCTTTCCCACGTCTAGGGGCATCGACATCCAAGCCGAAGGCATGCTCAGCATACAAAGCAAAGTTGAGACAGTGGCCATGGCTTCTGTGAAACTCCACAACACGATGTCACCGTGGTCTCCTCCTCCTCCAGAGCCGACGCCGAACCCACTGTTGCCGCTAATCGAGAGACACTAGGGTGTTGAGAGCGCGAGGGACGCGATGAGACAGATTGCGGCCTTGCGTTATGCCCCACGGAGGCCAGCACAGTCTACCCGAGCGGCGTGGTCACGGTTGGAGGAGGATGGCGAACGCAGTCGACGCATGTCGGCAGCTTCGGGCCATGCGGCAGCCCCCCTCATTCCTCTGAGACATGCCAGTCTTCAGCGAGACCACGATCGAGTCAGATACTCGTCCTCGCAGACAGAAGTGAGGCGAGCAGCGTCAAGCTGTGGCAGCGCCGCATCGGCCTGCATATCGACCCAGAGCGGAGGGCTGCCGCCTTCGCGGGCCGCCAGTGACGCGGGGACGGACGGACCACAGCCAGGACGGCCACGGAGAGGGAATACCCCTTGCGTGGGACCCCAATCTCCGGTGAACTCGGATCAAAGAGCCCCATCAGGGGCCTCTCTGAGCAGCACGTTGTGGAAGAGGCGTTCCCTTGGGGCTGAGACCCTCCGGGGCTTGTTCCCCCTGATGGCCGACTTTTCGACGACTCGGGACCACGAAGCTAGCAGCAGACCGGCGCGGGAGGGAGGAGTTCCAGCAGGGCCAGCAGGGCCAGCAGTGCCGACGACACGAGCCAAAGGCAAGAAGGACGCAAGCCGATGGGGATGGGGGGCCTGGTTCTAAAACGGCCCCGGGAGCAGGCGGGGCGGGAAACTGGCATGGTTCTTTGTTGTTGGTTGTCTACGGAACAAAAGCTGCGTTTGTCTACCTTTACTCTAGCTCGTCCTTCCAGGGAATAGAAATCTGAGCACCCTTGCGTGAGACCGTCTTGGCAGCCGCTCGGTTTGCCGTGGTGACGGCCGCCTCAATGTCAAAGTCGCCGCCTTGTACAGCTACAACAGCGAGGGCGTAGGAACCAACAAAGGTGTCACCGGCAGCAGTGGTGTCCACTACCGTCGTCTTAGTGGCAGGAAGCAGCGCGCTTTTGCCTCCCTTGTTGACGTAGTAGACGCCTCGGCCACCCAGAGTGATGATGACGTTCTGGACTCCTCTATCGATAAAGACACGGCCAACACGGTTCAAGCCGTCGAGGTCGTCCAGCTCGGACTCGGCACAGTCTGCAAGAATGGCCGCCTCGGTCTCGTTCACTACGAGATGAGCCAGGCCCTCGTAGGCATCCTCAGGCAAGGGCTGAGCAGGAGCCGGGTTGAGGAGGACGGGGACGCCATCAGCCTTGGCAGCCTTCAGGGCCTGGATGACTGTATCAAAAGGAATCTCAAGCTGCATAATCAGAAGGTCGGGGCGAGGCCCAGGGAGGGACTCGAAATCCGAGGGGCGCAGAGAGTGGTTGGCCTCAGGCGAGAGGATGATGCGGTTCTGGCCAGAGGGCTCGTCAACGACGATGATGGCCAGGCCAGACTTCTGGTCTTGGCGGACGGCAACAGCATCGACGGCGACGCCGAAGGAGCGGAGGCTATCGAGCAGGAGGGTACCGTATGGATCGGCGCCAACGGCACCCACCATGGAGACGACGGCCGAGGCGTTGGTCAGGTCAGCGGCGCGTGAGAGCTTGCCGCAAGCGACGGCCTGGTTGGCGCCCTTGCCGCCGGGGGACGTGTTGAAGTAGTTCGAGGTGAGAGTTTCACCTGGCAAGGGATGATGTGGCACATAGGCGACGAGGTCCATGTTGAGGGATCCCAGGATGGTAATGCGCGGAAGGCTAGCGGAAGAGGCCATGATGGGCGGTATGCAGAAGCGATGATTCGCAATGTTGGATGAGGACAAGGGGATCGGGAGCCGTGGGCGTGGTGCGTGGTGCTGGACCTGGGTAGGTATGGGTAGGTGTATCCGGAAGGGGGGTCTGGCGTAGAGATCTCGGCCAGGCCTGGAAGGCTGATCTGATGGATGAATCGCTTTTTGCCGAGTTCGTTCGCGGATCCGCGGGTTCTATGCAGCGCTGGCTGGGGGTCGGGTCCTAGAGGATGGGTTGTCCCTTGAGCAGTGTCTTGGTTGATCTGGGTGAAAATGGCCTGAGTGAATGTTGTACGTAGTGCGGTGCGGTGAGGTCAGGGTTAACGCTACTCGCTGAGGGGAACGTACATCTGTTGGTAGCGGGGCATACTCGGCCTGGACCGCCACTGAAGCGCGCATCTGTTGGTAAGGCAGGTACATACCACGAGGGTCGAGGGGGGCCTCAAACTCCCGCTTTCCCGAGAATCAATCACCATGCCCCCACATCCCCATCCCATCCCATCCCATGGATCCCACTTCCACCACTTCAGGGTATAATGCAATCTCGGGCGCCCTCAGGTGCTCCTGCAACCAGCGTGGTGGCTTACAGTTGGGAGCATCTGCTGCGTTAGTGGGCAGGTATCTCCCCACTGTGATTGAGGGGATGCGGTACTTTTTGGCTCTTGTTTGCCGTCTTAGGGCTGTGAAAGAAAGTGCCATGCAGCACGTCTCCATTGGCATCCATCTTTGACACCTGCTTGTCGCATGCGCCCTAGCTGCAAGATTTCCGGCCCCTCTGTTTGACTTTTTGCTTTGTCCCATCATCTCGCATCCTCGCCCCTTTTTGGTCTTCATCTTTTCCGCTCCTCGTCGACTCCGAGTTGAGATATTACGAGTAATAAGCCACTATCGGCCTCGCGTATTCCGCCCATTCTAGGTCTCCGTTCAGCCTCTTAGTCTCAGATGACTAAGTGGACTAACAAACATGATTGTGTGAACAAGAGTCAGTTTCATCAGAGCTAAATTTGCTCAGATGGCACAAGTATGTCACCAACCAGGGTTGATGAAGACGACTGCTCCACTTGGATCGGCCAAGCATCCTGGACATCCAAAGACGAACAAAGCCTCCCTGATATGTCGTTTGTTATAATCCTCGTACCACTCTGTCGGTCAAGTATTTCTCTCAGGAGAGCCGTCTCATGGTCACTCGGGCAGGGTCCATATGCAGCACACACTATGGCGTGGCAGCACACACTATGGCGTGGCAGCACTAGCCAACATTTGTTGATGCCGTGGCCGAGGAGGACGTCCTCCGAATCCCGAATCTCCCAGCCCGGCAAAGTCCTGGGTCGGATAACTCGCCTACGGAGCATTCGCGACTGGGAAAACCCTTCAGCTCAAGTACCGGCCCTTACTTAGCGTCGGTATGTAGCCACCCTCCACTCTTCCACACGTCAAGCTTGATGTCAAAGCACATGGCATTGCGGTGAGGTGCTCCACTCCGTGGTCGGACTTGGGAAGAAAGGTCGGCGAGGAGGTGCTTCACCGCGGAAACTAGATGTTAGCTTTTGCTACTTCCATCTGAGTGGCTCTCATTTCTCTCGAGACCTCGTTCCGGGGCCTTGGAAGCTCATGGCGCGACCCGGTTGTCTTGGATCGGGCTCCATCTTACCTGATGGATGTCCACGCACGCAGGACCCTCCGGCGCAACTAGCAAGGGTCCTGCTCCAGAGGAACGGAGCCGAAGGTCTTAGCAAAGACAATCCGCTAATCATTCCGTAACTCAATCGCGGGGGGCGCACGGAGTGTGTGTGGAAGCCGTGAGGCCCAGACCCGTAGACCCGTTGTGAACCCGTCAACCAGCATCGCAGCAACATTGCCCCGAGTTAGATGCAGAAAATGACGAGTGGAACAAGAATGAACATGGTGTCGATTGTGGCCGCGCCATCATGTGTCATATCCCGTCTGCAAATCCATGGCATCAAAAAAGCTGCCAAGAGTTTCGTCGTGGTCATGTATTCGTCCAAATGTCGGTGATGACACGCCCGGGCCCATCATCTGTCTCTCCTGACAAACTCCCGTCGCGAAACGTCTCTCCGTTCGCCCAGATGAGAGAAGAATACGATGCGTCGATGGTCGATCGAGGAAAGAGGAAAGACAGTCTATGTTCTTGACAGCTGAAGCCGTGTACAATGGAAGTTGGTACCGGCTCTCTGTATGGACCAGTCGCCGGCGCGGCCCCGCGACAAGAGGGTCCCATCGGTCCGGAGTCGGCCCCACGATTCATTCAGACAAACACACAGACGAGGTAGGCGCGATTGGAATCTGCCCTGAACTTGGAGCTCAAAAATCATGTGAACCTTGGTGGCTCGTTCTCGGTTGGAGTTGAAAGGTGCTTGAATCACTGCTACTGCTAGTACCTAAGCAATCTGCATCTCAGCGTGATTTAGTCCTCTGCCAAGTCATGTAGGCAGGGAAGGCAGAAGCCCGGCGCGCGGGTGCTATCTTAGTTGGAGGAAGGGGCCGTTCCCAGATTGGTGTGAGGGCATCCCCATCCCCATCCCCATCAGAGCTCCCATCAGTTCCTTCCCAGGACAGAAACAACGACCAACTACCGAGTGCCCTGACTAATTGTCGAACACCACTTCTACCGAGCTTACTTAGCTCGTTCAACTCTGACTTTGCCTTGCTTTTCATTCTTGCCAAACCCATACTGCTCATCGACATGGAGTTCACAACAGCCAAGGCTCTTATTGAGCTAGCCATCGTCCTTGCGGTTATGTGGTTCGCTCTGGTTCATCGGCGTACTCAACCCACACTGCCACTACCTCCTGGCCCCCCGGCCGAGTTCCTTCTAGGCCATACTCGTCTGATACCAAAGGAGAACACTGCGGCAACATATGCCAGGTGGGCAAGAGAATACGGTGAGTAACAACCCGGTTGTTATCTAAGAGGATGGCGGTTCGGGAACCCCTGGCTCTAATATGGACAAGACTCGGATATCATCCATGTCAAGTCTCTCGGTCATTCCATCGTTGTCCTCAACAGCGTGGAAGCAGCCAGGGATGTCCTTGAAAAGAAAGGCGCCAACTTCTGCGACCGACCTAGGTTCACCTTACTTGAGGTGTAAGTCAAATCGAAATCCTCCGTCGCATGAGTGACAGGACCTGTACCTCGGACGCTCACACAAAGGTCTCGCTTAGCATGGGCTGGGGCAAAACGTTGACCTTTCTCCCGTACGGACGACGATGGCAGATGCATAGAAGACTACTTCAGACTTCATTCAGCAACACAAACGTTCGTCAATGGCACAAGCTGCAAATAACCGAGGCTCGGCGGACGGTTCGCAACATGATGGGCAAGCCCAGTTTATGGGAGACTTCGCTCCGTCGACTCGCTGTGGCTATTGTGCTCCAGGTAAGCTATGGTACTGAGGTACCCAAGGACGATGACCCGTACATCCAGATTGCCAACGACGCAATGTACGCCACTGGCAACGGCGGAGCTCCGGCCAACAGCATCGTTGATTTAGTACCCCTGGGTAAGGCGAGAAAGAACCCACATGGTCCTCTTTACGTGGTTGGAGTTACTCATGCGCTATCCACAGCTCGCCATTTGCCGGACTGGATCGTTCGTGACTGGTCACTTCGGTTTGCACGACAGTGGCGTTGGGCTATCCAGAAACTCCACGACGTCCCATTCGCGGCAGCACAGTCTGAGCATGTAAGTCAACTGACTGACTAGCTGTGCATACCTTGGACAACCTCTGAAAGTTGTAAGCGAGGAACTGACTCTCAATAAGGACGACCGCGGCGATAACAAATCTTTGGCACACGAGCTTTTACGCCAGTATAGACGCAACGAGGAAAACGGTCAAGAACAAGAGTGGTCGCTCGACGATATCAAGGGCGCCGCTGGTGCAGTCTTTATTGCGGGCGCAGACACGGTGGGTTCAACCTTGAGAATGACGATTGATTTTGATTGCTGAGCGGCAAACTTTCAGACTTGGGCAACATGTGTAATTTTTATCCTCAACATGGTTCTTCATCCCGAAATACAAGAGAAAGCCCGAAGCCAACTCGATTCGGTCATCGGACCCGATAGGTTGCCCAACTTTTCGGACCGGGCTTCCTTGCCATACATTGAGCACATTGTGCAGGAGATCTATCGGTACGGCCCCAGTTCGCTTGGATAAATTTCTATCAGTCTGACAGAAACCCGCTCTTCACAGATGGTCACCCTTGGCCCCTCTAGGTAAGTAAGGCTTGGGGCTGGAAGGGGGACCCAGTACCCTGTAACGGTACCTTAGCCTGGACTGACGCTGGTGACATCACCAGGGATCCCGCACAAGTCGCTCCAGGATGACGTCTATCAGGGCATGTTCATTCCCAAAGGTACGGATCATTTGCAATGAGAGCTTAAGCAACTCGGCTGACCTTGTCTGCAGGGTAGGAGTCCCGGCACTGCATTGTTACGGGGGACGTAGGAGAGTCTGATAAGCTCCAGGACCGTGGTCTACGCCAACGCCCATGCCATGGCGCACGACGAGCGGATCTACCGGGCGCCCCACGACTTCAACCCCGATAGGTACGAGCCTCTGGCCAACGGCGGCGCGGGCGAGCCATTCCCGGTTGGGAACTTTGGCTTCGGACGACGGTACGTTGATGCCACATTGGATGTTCTAGTCGCGGATCTGGATTCTCACAAGACCCTTCTCGGTGGACAGAGTTTGCGTCGGCCGATTCCTGGCCGACAACAGCGTCTGGATCATGGTGGCGACCATGCTAGCAACGCTCGAATTCCGCAAGAAGATGGGCCCAGACGGGAGTCCCATTGAGCCTCGAGTCCAATTTACCAATGGCGGAACCTGGTCTGTCAACTTCCCCCCACCCTCCCCACAAACCCCTTCTTTTATTTTTTTTTTGGTTCGTTCCTGGATGCTGTGTTGACGACAACTCTGTATCCACTCACTTACTCAGTCTCTTCTGCTTCTCCCTCCCTGCCCCTCATGCGTGCCGAGCAAGTTGCTGACAATGTCTGTTTCTCGTGTAAGCCACCCTGAACACTTTGAGTGTGACATCAGGCCCAGAAGTCACAAAGCAGAAGTGCTCATCGGAGCCAACCACGACTAGTTTTCCACTGTATCCCTACCAATCGCCGGCAACGGCAGCGAGCGAGTGTCCGTCTCACACAAGTAACCAAATCTGTATGCCGGAACCCGCAACATGGGGGAGCTGATTGCTGCGCCTTGGTGAGGCGGGCCCCCCAGTCATTTTCTTGCAGATTGAGGAGCTTCAAAGTCATAAATCAAATTTCTTCTTTCGTTGCGACATTTGTCCCGAGCACGTCTGCAGATCTAGTCTGTTGTTATCTGCCCACAAAGTGTTGCCACCGTCATGGTGTTCCCTTGACTTGATGCTGGCTACTATATACTTACGGTGTTGTACTGTACCTACCTTACCTTCCTGGGCTCCCCTCCCCCTTTTCACCCTTCCCCTCGAGACCGTCTCATCTCATTCCGTCGGATGGATCCATCTTGAGATGGGGGTGTGTCGTCTTTTGGCACGAGTTACAGGGACCTGGGAGACACGAGGCGCGGCTAGTTGCACCACCGCCAATTGCCATGTGGCTACCCCGAGACTGGTCTGGTGTGGAACGTACCCAACACTCGGCCCCGGTCACTTTCGACTGAGCGCGGCGCCGACGGAGCGACAGGCTAGTACCCTGAGGCGGCCCAGTTCTAAGACCTCTCCAATTGGCCTCGAACGGGCGTTTCCGCCGTTGCATCGTGCAGTATGTCGGCAGAGCCTGGCTGGTCATCAGGCATGTTTTACCGTCCAGACTATCGGGGGAGTTGCTGTAGCGTAGCATTGGTCGCTCGACTCGTTGGAGCCGGCCTGGAAGCATTCATCCGACCCGGTGGCTCATGTCATGCCTTTGTGTCCGTCCCTCTCCGCCGTTACACGCCGCCGAGCCTTTGGATTCACGATTCACGACTCGCGAACACCACCACAACCAACCTTGGCGCCTCTCGATCTTGTTGGCAGATCTGGCGCCGTTCTTATCCGAAGAGGCTTAGACACGTATCACAGTATGTGGATCGGCACGAGAAGGATTACTGCATCCCAGCCAGTACTGTACCGCCGCTGCATGGCCAACCATCCAGCTGCCAGGCGAGCCCACCCCATGATCCGTCAGGTATCGGCGCTACTCATGCTCTTTCCAATTCCACATGGACATGTAAATGGGTTGTCGGAGGTAAATCGCGCACAGATGCTTGCTGTAGGGAAGATTCGCATAGAAGACACGTATGTTCCAGATCGACAACCAACCGGCCACGAGACCAGCGACAAACAATGGAAAACAAACAGCCAACAGCCGACAGGGGGCGGGAAGCGTGCTTGCTCCTCGAACTTCCTCGTTGGGCCTTGGGAGAAAAGAGGCGCTTGAGGCGCAGAGATCCCGGCTGAAGTACTCCAGGCGAGCTCAGCTTCGTTGGGCGCGTGTTGCCTCACCCAGGCACACTGATCACCCCAATCATGGGCACCACCACACGGCACCGGCGTCAACCTGGCGGGTCTAGGGCTGGGGCTTGACGTAGCTACTGTTGTTCCCGGGAGGGGTGCGAGAGCTTGGCTCACGGCTCGTCTCGCGTCAGTCTAACTCCTCAGGGGTGTCCTATCGGCCAAGAGGAGATCCCATTTGTGAGACAATATCGTACTCGATCAACAACGGCAGTTCGTCTGTCTCAGCCGAGCAGGGACAGGCTGAGCTGTTTGCGTTTCTCCACCCCATGTTTGCTAGCGGCCTGTGGATAGTGTGAGCAGAGAGAACACGTCGGTCTTGGCCTTGCTCATCAGACAGGAGGGTCCCTGTGCCCGGTTTGTGAGGGGATGGAATGCCCAGGTGCTTCATCGGTCCGCGTGCCATTGCTCTGCTTTGGTAGACCGACTCCATCTGCAAGATATCCCAAGAACAGCAACGCAGGAGGGAGAGAGAGGTCGGTTCGAGGGGATCTGCGCCAGTGTTTGATGTCTTGACCAAGTTCCATTCAGAGGCCCACACAGCCTGCGTCGACGGGGACCTGGGATGCAGCGCCCCTGCGAGTTGAGCCAAAGTCGAGCGAGTCGTGACGATCATGAAGAGATGTCGGCCTGTTCGCTAACTCCGAACCGCATGCAGGGAGAAGGAAAGCCTGCTTGAACTGTCTCAGTTTCGTCCAAAGGCTGAGGGGATGGATCATAGCGAATGTCACCGACTTTCGACAGACTCCAAGAACCTCGAACGCAAGTACCTATGACCCAGTGTAATTCGGATGGGAGCCATGTGTCAATGAACCACGGAGGGTCGGGTGGCTGCTAGAGGGCTGACTTCATCTCCATGATCCCTTAGTCGCCAAGATGCATGCTGAACAAAATTTCTCACCAGCGTGACACATCAGTCAAAGACTGAGTACATGAGACGGCTTCAAATCCGATTGCCGTCTGTGAAAAGCAGCCTTGGCAAAGCAGCATCGACGGACGACTCTTGTTATGCGACAAGGACCTGAGGTTCAAAGCGCAAGTTGGAATCTGCAGTTGACTGATTAGTGAGCCATAGCAGGAACAATAGTGGCCAGGGAAGGGTAGGTGCAAGGTGCTGAGCCTCGAGATGCAAGACGACTTCTCTCTCCGCCCTTGTGCCGTCCTTGATGTTGAAAGGCTGAAAACCATGCCATGCCCCCGATCCATATCTCCAACCTCAGATCTTCACAGCACGCCAACGACATCCAACCATCGCTCAAAATCATGAACTCCGAGCCCTCTGCCATCAGCTGGACAGTGCCAGTTGGCGATGACCTGGAGGCCAATCGTACCCCTCATTGGCCAGACCAGACGAAGAATGATGGCAACGACGACGGCCCCATTGTCGAAATTGCGGCTTCTGTCAAGCACATGAAAGGTATACCTTCAAGGTGGTACAGGAAAGTGCTTGATGCTGGCGTTGAAGAGAACGGGATCCTGCCGGTGCCACCAGAAGAACGGACCCAGACCCAACACAGCAACCTGTTCACAGTATTCTTCACATGTCTCCTTTGCGTTCTACCGTCCGTTGACCAAGCTGCCCCGACTTGATGATCCCAGGAATTACTGACCAACGGATAGGTTGCCTACCGGAGCCCTTGGCACGACGGTGTATGGTCTTAAGCTTCGAGACGTTTCTCTGATCATCCTCTTCTTCAACTTCGTAACATGTATTCCCCCAGCGATCATGGGAATTGGAGGGTACCAGACTGGTATGCGGCAGATGATCCAGGCTCGATACTCCTTCGGGTAGGGCTCCATCTTGAATCCTTTCCTGGAAGCCAACTGCTGATGTTGGAACCTTGATCGCAGGCTCTATTTTGTTGTCATTCCAATCCTCCTGAGCGCGGGAACGGCGACTGGATTCACACTCATGGGAACCATCGTTAGCGGACAGGCCATTGCAGCCTTAAACGAGAAGGCTGTAATCAGCGTCAATGTGGGAATCGGCATTGTCTGCGCAATCAGCTTCGTGGCAGCGCTACTTGGATATCGAGCCATCCACGCCTGGCAGCGATGGCAGTGGCTTCCAAACTTGATTGCCATTGCCATCGCAGCTGGCTGCGGAGGCAAGCAGCTCATGCAACAGGTCGAGCATGAACCAGCAACGGTCAAGGGTGTCATTGGGTATGGAAGCTTGATGGCCGGATACTTCATGACCTTTGGCGGGACTGTGTCCGACTTCACCATTTATCATGATCCCAAAGAGCCTAAGTAAGTGGTCCTAGCTCCAACTTATCATGAGTGTCGACGTACTGATGAGGTGGTTAGGCGCAAGGTATTCACGTATGTGTACCTCGGGCTGTCGACGCCTGCAACGCCTCTTCTCATACTCGGGGCAGCCATTGGCGGTGCTATCCCTAACAACGAGTCGTGGCAGACGGCGTGGGATGTCTATGGGGTCGGCGGTGTGCTGGCCGAGATGCTTGCGCCGGCTGGCGGATTTGGAAAGTTCGTTCTGGTCGTCCTTGCATTGAGTGTCGTCGGGAACACGCTGAACTCCATGTACTCGGTGGCATTGTGCTTGCAGATGCTCCTCCCAGTCTTCACCAAGGTTCCTCGCTTCTTTTTCATCATTGTCACCATGGCAATCATGATTCCCATGGCAATCTATGCGGCTGCCGAATGGACAACTTCGCTTGAGAATTTCCTTAGCGTCATCGGGTACTGGGCAGGATGCTTCGACGCCGTCATGATCGAGGAGCTTGTGGTTTTCCGGAAGAGAGATTACAACTCGTACGACCTAGAAATATGGAACAAGGGGCGATATCTTCCCACGGGGTTGGCAGCCATGGGTGCCTCGTTGGTCAGCCTCGGGCTAGTCATACCATCGATGGACACGCCATGGTTCACTGGACCCATAGGAGAACGAATCGGGGATCTAGGTTTCGAGGCGGCGTTCGTCGTCACGGGGCTCGCATACTATCCACTGCGGAGCTTGGAAATCAAGTGGACGGGTCGTGTCTGACACGTGAAGGTCGAGGTTGGATCGAGGCATCGGGGGTTCGATGGGCGAATATCTGGTCGCGAGGATGTAGATGTCTAGTGTCTTCGAGACTCGATATCGACGATGAGATGATTCTTTCTTGGCGAGGCGGATGGCTGGTGGGTCATTTCGAGCTCGGGTTCAGAGGCTACACATGTTAGGAGGATGAGTTAAACACAAGAGAGAAAGGAATAAAAAAGAGCCACAGGTAGCGAAAAGGGAATGTTAGATCCAAATCAAGCGGCAGGGGCATGAGATATTTATATAGTCCAGTTCTGGGGCACTAGGTATGCAGCTTCCCACATAAAACAACGTCTTCACCAAAGGGATGCCATGACACTTCGGATAACCTTGCAGCTGGGACCGGAACACCTGCGGAGTCCTGGAGCCGATCCGGAGATACGACAACGCCCCCTTGACCGAGCCAGGTGGGCGCAATGGTGACGATGACCGAGTCAATCATGTCGTGGAAGGTCGGGTTGAGTAACGAGTTGATGATCTGGCCACCCCCCTCAACCATGACACTGGTCAAATGCTCGTGGAGCAGCGCATCAAAGACAGCGCGCCAATCAAAGCGCATGCGGCTGCCAGGACCTGAAGACGTGGCTGGAACATGAATATATTTGCCGCCATGCTGCTCAAGCAGTGCAACACTCGCGGCAGGCAAGCTCTCGGAACCCACCCCGGTCAGGACAAAGGGCGCTAGGCCGGTGCTGAGACGTGCGACCTCGAGGACCTTATCCGTGGGGTCAGGAACCCAGCGGAGATGGGGGTCGATAATGATGGGACGGGGCTGTCTTGCAGCACCGGCGATGCGGCAGTTCAGGGCAGGCGAGTCGGCTAGGAGGGTGGAGACACCGATGAGGATGGCCGCATGGCGCGAACGGAGATAGTGGGTCATGGCTTTGGAGCCGGGCCCAGAGAGCCGGGTCCGTACACCAGGTGCGAGAGAAAGTGACGAGTCGAGTGAAGTTGCAAAGGTCAGGGTAACGAAGGGTCGCGAGGGGGTTCCTTGGGCGAGAGTCGACGGCGGTAAGCGAGATTCCAGCATGGCCGCTGACGATGCGGGGAAAGTGAGCAGCTCAGACATGGTTGCGCGATTCTGACGTTGTGCGGGAAAACGGTCTGTGTTGTTGAAGAGAAGGAGCTGGAGAGAAGTAAGAGGGCAGGAGAAAATACTCCGAAACCTTATGTCAGTGTCATGCGGCTCCTAGTGCCGGGTTATCGACAAGGGATCGCCGTTGCAAGCTGCGAGGCGTTGGACGAGATGCCGGCGGCAACCCGGCTGCACAGGACTGCGTGCCGCGATGCAGGAGAAGGATCCAAGCGGGACTTGGGAATTGGCAAGGGCGGCCAAGGAAGGGAGGCAGGCAGGCTGCAGAAAGGATCGAGGCGGTATGTGATGACGGGAGTTGAGATGGCGGAGCACTCAAGGGGGTCCTGAAGGATTTTCACCCTCGTGCTGTCTGGAAGTTAGAGGGGAAGTTGAAATTGGCTTTCTCACCAGGAAAGATCTTGGGACGAATGCAAGTGGCTGGCGGCGTACCAGGGGCGGGTACGACCCACGGACTGCCTTCCAAATTCTTGGCAATCAGCTTCCTTCCTTCTCGAGCGGTGACACGCTGGGAAGGTGCCTGTGTGACGCCAGGCACATCCAATAAGCTCGCTCCCCGAAAGCTTTGAATATCCTTCACTGTTGATCAACACCAACTCTCCTGACCAACCATGCATCCTGTTAACAGTGACGGGCGCTCCCAATGCCTTGCAGCAACTATCGAACTCTATTTCCTGGAGGGTCGACAAACCCTTCCGATGATTCGCCGATCAGGGTCCTCGCTGGCCTCCCTTGTCCTCACTTCGGGGATTGGGGCTGTTTTGCGTGCCTGGGCCCAAGCTTCACCTTCCCTCCCGCTCAACCCCCCCGAAGAGACAGAACCAGGGTTTCTGCGACACAGCCGACTTTGCTTCAGTTGCAGGGCCCAATGGACGATTGGCGGTTGTGCCTCGGAACCAAGTCATTGGATAAAATCAAAGGCGGTGTCGCAATTTCGGCGAGATGTCATCTTGCCGCTAGCCTGGATCGAGACGATCTGCGTCTATTGCGCCCGTCATATCGGCGACGCGCCATCACCGGACCTCATGCCCGGGTCAGTCATATTTCATGTCCTCTGTTTGAATGTCACTTGGGCATTCGATCTGTCTGCTTCATTCCAGCATGCCAAGCCAGTTTGAACTGAATTTTTCAATTGAATTTGGTTAAATTTTGGTATGCGATTGGGGACTTCTGGTGATGATTTCACCCAGATGCACGACCAAGCCCCCCAAGCGGCTAACTTGGCATCAACGACTTCAACCACAGCCTTAGGGATTCCTTTTAGTCCTTGAGATTCATTCTCGCTTCGTACGAAACTTGAATAGAGGACTCTTGGATGCAGCAAGATGATTTCGGTTTTTCCATGTCGCAGGCTTCCGTCAGACTACGCAGTTCAAATTGAGGCTACGAGAAACCCGTGTCAGAGCTCAACCAGCAGTTATACTACGCAGATACATTCCGCTCTACTGCCATTGTCAAGCTTAAATCTCTCACGCTCGATATCGGTCGTAGTGCAACCGATTGCGCCAAATCGCTATCTTAAATCCCCTGACTCCATGAGCGGGCTCGGACGTGGGCCGGCCTTGTCTAAGACGTTGACCAAGAGTCTCAGTGTAATACCAACCGAGGAACGTCTTTACCAGTGCGGGGAATGCCAGCGTTGGCGTTGCGCAATCTTGAGGCGAGACAGCACACTATCAGCAGGGCAGGCTTCGGAGGCTGAGTGACCCAGGGCACAACAACCAATGACTTACAATATTGAGACACCGACCTACCGCACGATGTGCCTTGAGCAAGAACCCAAAGGCTCTGGAAGAGAAATAGGACATTTGGATCAGGGCAGCTCCGTGCTACTACTGGTTTATCATTGCTGCACTGTCGATGAAACCTTGGGGATCTTTGATGCTGGCCCACCCCTCGACGAGATTCATGGTTTTTCCTGCCAGGAACGCCTTGGACCGACTTTGACTTTCAAAGCGCCTCAAAAGTCACATTCTGGCACTAAACGGGAGCGACTTTCTTTGCGAGAGGGCGACAAGTTACAACCTACGCCATGTCCCGATGACTATCACACACATTTGACTCCTTTCGCCTCTAGTTATTGAATCACATTGTCTTAATCTTAAGTACTCAGGCTAGCTCCCGTTGACAATGTCATTCCATTCGGGCAAGTAAAGCATCTCTGGCATTGCAAAGTCGCCAAAGGACGGCAGCCCGCTATACCATTGATCCGCCAACTGCGTCGTATCGGACAGACGAGGAGGCTCCGCTTGGCCCGCAAACAACGAGGCAGCTTCAGAGCTGGAGAATTGATCCTGTAGGTCAACCGAAGGGGCGCTGATTTCAGTTGCCAGTGCCCCATCCTCTACTGGGTCGCCCTGGGAATTATCAGGGGTGGAGGGCTCAGGGACAGGGGAGCCTCGAGCTGCTGTCCTCGCGTTCAAGGCCTGGCAGCGCAGCGACTCCAGGCACTTCCAAATACTATTCCTCCCAGTGTTACTCTCCCGAGCCAGCTGGCCACTCTGGGCGTACGGTATAGAGCTAAAGACCCGATTAACCAGCACCCACGCCTCCTCAGTCTCGGGGACGCTGGGGAAAGCACATAGGTATCTCAGGACGTAGGCTAGGGCATACCACTGGGTGTAAGTCTTGAAGATCCACGTGTGCTCCATTGAGATCTGCCCGCTCGCCAGGGACCAGCTCCTCTCCAATGTGCGGCACGCGGCAGTGAATGGCCGCTCCCCAAGGCCCCTGAACACGGCGGCCGGCGCCTCCCTGTGCCGGCTGAGGTGCAGCTCCTGGCGCACCTGAAGCATAAACTCGATCTTGGCACACGCTGTGTAGTAGTGGGCACACGCAGCATTGCGAAGATTTGGCGCTGGGGGCAAAGACAGAAACTTCGACTCAATCCACTGGTTGTGCTGTTCGAGGACTGCGCGTTTTGCCTCGATATTCTCGGGAGTCTCAAGGTCATTCCTCGGTTTTGCGATCAAGATTCGGTGTACCAGCCTCGCAGCCTCGAGCTAGACGAGGGAAAAGGTCATTTCTGTCCATTTTTCAGAATCAGGCGGCAAAGATCTCATGGCAGGGTAGAGCTGAGCGTCGTCAACGTTGAGGGGTAGCCGGAGCCCGAGATCGAGGTTTTCGATGGTGTTGGTGAAGCCGTGGTCTTCGGGCGCTCGCGAGTCAAGGACACAGAGGTGCCACCACAGCCTGAGGCGGAGCTCGCTTTCGAAAGGGTCCAGCTTGAGCGAGGCCCCGTCTCGGTGAATCCCAATGGACTGCGCTAGCCGGATCGCAGTTCCAATGAGAACCCAGACGGCGCGGCTGTTGTCGTGAACCCTAAGGCACGTCTTCTATGCTCAGCTTCGGATAGAAAATTCACCCAAGACACACTTACTGCAAAAATAGCCAATGCCTGCAGCGTCGTCATATTTGGCTCGTTCAGAAAATCAGCCTTTGTGATGGCCTGGTTCAGTCCAAGCTTGCACTTCTGAAGGAACTCCTGCCGAGGGTCTACTGAGATCGTCGACATCTCATTTTCGGACAAGCTGGTAGCAGCAGCAAAGTAGACTGCGAATGCAAGTGCCTCGAGAGAATGGTTGGTCTGCTTTGGACCTGAAATCATGGCGATCATGGCAGATTGCGCAGTTGGAATATGGAGGATCTTGAGGACTGGATCTACTCTCTCTGCGTACACTGTCCATAACCGCAGAGCGAGACGTGCGTCCGGGTGCAGGCGATCTGGGTCAGTGCCTGAATCAAGATCCATGGGTGATAAACCAAGGGCAAGGCTCAACCCGCTGGATGAACCAGGCACGCTCTCCTGCACTTCATCGAGTTCGGGGGGGTTGATTCGGTCTTCCTGGGAAAGTATTAGTACCCCGACATATCCAAGCTCTTGATATTGGGTGGCGTACATCTTGGAAGAGGTCAAGCAGGTTTGTATTGTCAACGTAGTGAGCCCGATTACCGGCTTGCAGCAGAGCTTCCCATGGTCTGGAGCTGACATCATTTAAATAGGTCGGCTTGGTGGAAGGCGCAGGTACAGCACGAGCCTCTTGTACCCGAGATTCTTGTACCTGAGCCTCCTGTTTTGGAGCCAGGGCATGTTCAGCACTATTCCTGCCCAGTGTTTCCAGCAGTAGACTCTCGAGTCGTTCCAGGCGGTCTGAAATATCCTGCAATGACGGTGCTTTGTTCGAAGTGGCACGTGCTGTTGTTGGATACACACATCGAAGCCCGGCACGAGCGCAGGGAGTACATGGCAGGATCCTGTTGCATCGTACTTTGCGCTGGTAACAGTTGACACAAGACCGGTGTTGCCGGCGATGCTCCGCCGAAGCCTGGGACTGGGGAGACTCGTGAGGAGAACCTCGGTCGACTGCGCTGTCCTTTAGCTGAGCCATGATTGATACTGACAAGATTTCTTTTGAATCACTTGGAGAGCTCCAAGTTTCCGTGACCACCGTAATCTGATCTCAGAGGCATGCCGGCTTCGGCCCTCTCGGCCCCGAGGGTCCGGGGCGGCGGCGTTCATTGGCCACGGAGCATTGGCCAATGAAATCATTGCCGGAGATAAGTGGGTCATTCCGGTGGTGGACTTGGTATCGACTCGGCCTCCCGGGGCCGAGATCACCGGTGTAAGTGTTTGTGTGAGAAGATACATTAAGAGAGCTCTGCCCAAGTCAGAGTGACTGATCGATATAGGCAAGAAATTATAGCACGGTCTTTACACTTATTTCCCTCGTCTTCGAACGGCTCTTGAAACGCAACTGAGCCTCCTACGCCTATGACCGATCTGAATAATCCTTACACAATGTCTGAACCAACTCTTCCTAGCGACAGTCGCTCAACCTTGTCTTCAACCGAACTTGAAGAGATGTCGTGTCCAATGGATCGTTGTTATCCAGACATTCAACATCAAGAAGACCCTGAAGCGCCCCCTGAAGGAGGTTATGGCTGGGTGTGTGTCGCTGCAACTTTCCTGATTAATGCCCATACTTGGGGTATCAACAGTGTATGAAAATCCTCTCCTCAGCCCCGGTATGGTCTCCTACTAACAGTGGATAGGCATACGGCGTTATCCTCGCCTTTTATCTCTCAGATCATACCTTCCCCGGCACCACGGCGCTTGATTACGCCTTTGTTGGCGGCCTCAGCATCGCATGTGCCATGCTTGTTTCTCCCCTAGCAACCGCTCTGGTACATCACTGCGGTATAAGTGTTACCGTCGTCATTGGGGCAGTCTTTGAAGCGGTTTCGCTGATAACAACATCCTTTGTCGGTAGAAACTGGCAACTATTCCTCTCCCAGGGCATCTGCTTCGGCATCGGCATGGGACTCTGCTTCATAGGCTCTGTGGGGGTGACCTCTCACTGGTTCGAAAAACGCCGAAGCCTTGTGAATGGAATCGCGGCCGCTGGCTCTGGGATTGGCGGTCTTACATACTCGTTGGCGACAGGGGCCATGATCCCCCGGCTGGACTTTCCATGGACTATGCGAATCCTTGGAATTATATGCTTCGCTGTAAACCTGTCATGTGGAAGCCTTCTTCGTCTCCCACCCAAGGAAAAGCGGAGATCCAAGGGTGCTGCGATGCGGTTCTCTGTGCTCCGGAATATGCAGTATAACATCCTACTGGCATGGGCCTTCTTAAGCAGCATGGCATACGTGGTGCTGCTATTCAGTCTTTCGAGCTACGCCGTTGCCATAGGCTTGACGCAGCATCAAGGCAGTATCGCCAGTGCACTCCTGAACCTCGGTCAAGCCTTTGGCCGACCTGGAGTCGGGGTTCTGAGCGACAAGCTTGGGAGGTTCAACGTTGCCTTGGCCGCCACCTTCTTATCAGGCTTCTTCTGCTTTGTTTTCTGGGTCTTTGCAAAGTCCATGGTGGCACTTTGCTTGTTCGCCATGGTCATTGGCTTGGTAGCGGGGACTCTGTGGGCAACGGCGGCTCCGTTGGCAGCAGAGGTTGTTGGTCTTGGTAATATGTCGAGTGCCCTAGGGGTCCTGTGGTTGGTGCTGGGGCCTCCTACCGCTGTGGCAGAGGCCATCGCCGTAAAACTAAGGGACAACGAGACAGACGAGTACCCGTATCTTCGGGTGCAGATGTTTGCTGGGGCCATGTATGTTTCTGCTGCTTTGTGCCTGGCATTGTTGAAGTATATGCGGTTTACTGCTAAGAAGTAGGGACAGGTTAAAAGGGGCAACTCTGAATAGGTATACTAGGGGATAGATGGGGATATAGAGGTAAATATATAGATAGGGTGGCATATATAAGGGCACGTATAAGGGGCAGATCTCGGGGGGTATTGAATAATAAAATGGTGGTTTATTGTGATGCAGTCACTGAGGCGCATGTTCATGATAGCCATGACTGCGCTATTGGGTGAGGAGAACATGGGCGTGCAGGTATGTTCCTGAAACGAAAACATAGTTGCTCATGTAGTATATTCAGGATGTCTTTGTATCCGTCTTCTTAAATAAAGGATTTCCATCATCATCAAATTCGGCCCACTGAAAAAAGCCGCAGTTGTCCTTGCCCGGCACGTTGCCGGCATAGCACATCCAAAAGTACTTGCCAAAGTTCTCCTTCTTCTTGGTCACCACTCTGAGCACACAGGGGACACCGCATGGACACCTTGGCGTGCGCCGAGGGTGCATGTTGGCGCGGTGATCCCTATATGTGATGTTGATGCGACTTACCCCTGAGATGGGGTGGGGATCTATCGACAACGCCGGCGAGATGCAGTGCTTCCACTCCTCCTGCATTTCGGCATGCATTACCAGAAGCGAGTTGTGGGGGAGGTGGATGGATATCTGACCCTCGGCATCTGCATCCTCGACGGGCTTCTTATCGCTGTCCTTCGGTATTATCCGACGGACTCGAAACTCGCGAGCGACGCCCAGGGAGACGGACCCAATGACTGCTCTAGGACCGAGATATGTCAGATGATCGCTGTGCCAGCCAACGCTCTCCTGCGGACCGCGGTAATTGTTGACAATGGCCGAGTTGGGAATCCAGTCCTCTGGCGGCTGATACTTGAGCTTCTTACCCCCTGGGTAACGTGTCTTGATCCGCTTCTGAATCTCGGCGTTGACAGCTTCTTGAACCTTGGGCTTCACCTTGAGGAGCTGTGGTGTAATCCGCCGTACATCCTGGATACCCGATAGTCAGATACGGCGTTGATGTGGCTGAGGAAAAGGGGAGTTACCGTCAGTCTAGCCCCATTGTAGTGATAGTCGGTCTTTGTCCGACGGATCTCGTCGTAACTCTCGACAAAGAAACTCGATGTGTGTGGGCTGGAGACTACATTCTCAAACAACTGAAAGGGTGGCTTTTCGAATGTCTTTGCTTCCTCCAACAGCTCCTTCAGGAGCTCGTTGGCGTCCTCAGGTGGGAGGAAGTTGTGGATGATGGTGCATGGTGTGTGCTCTGCGACGTCCTCCGGGTCGTAGAGGTGCAGAGTGCTGCCTTTCTTCGACTTGAGCTTCTTCTTCACCGGCGACGTGGCCAGTGAGCTTGAGCTACTTGGCGACGCATACTGCTTCAGGGACTGCTGATACCCAATGACCCGACTGCCCTTCTTCGCCTGGGGCCGAATCTTGAGCGAAGCGGACGCCTCAAAGACGGATCCATCATGGGCCAGCAGAATATCCAACAAGTCTTCCTGCTCGAATGTCGGATGCAGAGATGACAAGAGTGCCAACTTGACCTCTGTTGGCTCCTCCGGCTCCGTCTTGTCTGGTTGAGGCGGGGAAGCTTTCCGTTTAGGGCGTGTCAGGAAGGCTTTCATAGTCTCAATAGCGTTTTTAGAACCACCTGCTGTTCATCTCAGCAGTATATGACAGGACACGCGGTGGCATTCTGCGAAATCCACGTCCAAAGATGGATTGATCATTTGCTTGTCAATGTCCAGGCCGAAAGGGCGCGGTCGCGCGAAATGTGTCAACGCGAGAGCACGTGATACTGGCCTCGATTAATGCACTGACCCGTTGATGACGCATCGCATCGTTAGACGCATGGCTCACGCACCCCGCGGCTCGGCCTTTACCGAGGCACATGTCAATACGACCTCCCTCTCCCTGAGGTCTCGAGAGGAGGTTCAATGGTGGTCGCCCTGCCGTGAATAAACCCTCCTTGTGTCGATGCGACCCGTCCCAGAAGACCACCCTCCTCCTCCGGCATCATGGCTGCCATGCTAGAGTTCCGCACGCAGGGCTTCAACCCCTACGCCGTAAAGTACTCGCCGTACTACGACTCGCGCATCGCCGTCGCGACGTCGGCCAACTTTGGCATCGTGGGCAATGGCCGCGTGTTCACGCTCGGCCTGACGGCCCAGGGTGTGCAGGTTGAGAAGACGTATGTAGCATCCGGCGTCGATTGAGTCGCCAATGCCCTCCTTTAGTCGCTGACGCTCTTTCGCGCCGCAGTTTCGATACCAACGATGCGCTCTACGACCTGGCCTGGTCCGAGATCAACGAGAACCAGTTGATTGTCGCCTGCGGAGATGGATCGCTGAAGCTGTTTGACCTAGGTGTCAATGACTTCCCCGTCATGAACTTTCACGAACACAAGAGGGAAGCCTTCTCAGTCTGCTGGAGTCCTGTGACCAAGGACACCTTCATCTCGAGCTCCTGGGACGGGACAGTCAAGATTGTAAGCTTCGACTTGTTTCCCTGCCGCAAACAATGCCTCTAATAATACTCGATAGTGGTCGCCAACGCGTAACCAATCTATAAAGACCCTCCCCATCGGAAACTGCACTTATAGCACATCATTCTGCCCCTCCAACCCCGCCCTGATCTCTGCCGTATCCTCCGACTCGCATCTCCGCATCTTCGATCTCAGAACGCCATCCTCTGCCAAGTACCACCTTACAACAACCATACCTGTCCATGCGCCTCCCCTGCAGCCTTCGCCCATAAGCGCCCCGAGCCAACCTTCCGAGATCCTCACTCATGACTGGAATAAGTACAGGGACACTGTCATCGCCACGGGCGGCGTGGACAGGGTCCTGCGAACATTTGACATCCGAAACCCCGCCGCTGGTCCGCTGTCCGTCATGCAAGGACACGAGTACGCCGTCCGGAGGCTGGCGTGGAGTCCTCATGCGAGTGACACTCTCATCAGCGCGAGCTACGACATGACGGTCCGCCTCTGGAACGACGGATCTGGCCAACCGCAGAACCCAGCCATGGGCCCCTCAATAGGAAACCAGGTGGGCATTATGAACCGTCACACTGAGTTTGTCACTGGAGTTGACTGGTGTCTCTTCGGAATGGGTGGTTGGGTCGCCTCTGTAGGCTGGGATGAGCGGGTGCTACTGTGGGATGCCAACATGCTCATGGGCCAGCGAATACCGTGATCAAGGGGCAGACCGACATGTATAAACTTGGCGTTCGTTGAGTGGGAGGTGAAGCGCACCTGCTTGGGAGTTTGGATCGGGCGTTGGGCTGGCTGTCTTTAGCGGTGCTGCCGTTTATCGAGAAATGCCCATGGCTATAAATGTTCATGGTATCTATTAACTGTCAGACATGGTGGCGAGGACAAGTTGCGGATATAATAGCAAGACAACAATCACAAACACACACACAAAATATCAGTCTTGTTGGGATGAGAATCATTTCTTAAGTAGAGTTGTCGTGGACAAAAACCACACATATGACGCCTTCATCATGTCTAAAAAAAACAAGCCGAACCCCCTTTTTTTTCCATATCATACATGCATGTCCATCCCGTACCAATAACAATGCCCAGTACAAGTACAAATCATCCAACAGTTCAGTCCATCGTCGTTTTGGTATTGTTACATTTTCACGTCACAGAGTCACCCATTACCCCTTAAAAGGAAGATCCATAGGAAGATCCACGGTTGTTGTTCCCACCAGAGCGGCCACGGGTATTATAAGAACGACCAGAACCAGAACGAGGATATCGGGAGCGGGAGTCGTCACGGCGGGCATCCCTTGACATGGCGTCGAAGGGATCGCGGTTGGCTCGGTCAACTCCGCGGAATTGTCGGCTATCGTCTCCGCCGTCAAAGTCATCCGACTTGACGTTCATGCCCCGAACACGGGACAAGCCCATCTTGTTGACCCAAACAGGCGAAACATAGGGGGGGGAATCCCAGCCCCAGCCATGTCGAGTCCAGTTGTTGACATCGTCAGCCAGCGTAACCTTGTCAACGCTAACACCAAACATGGAAGCGTAGGTGCTTGAAAGGAGCCGGCGGGGCATGACCTCAAAGACTGCTCGGGTATCCCTGTGAGAAGGAGTGGTCTCACCACCCTCGACATCAGTTTCAGCACTCTCGAGGGAGTTGTTCTGCTTGATAGGGAGACCGGACAGAAGCTTGCGAGCACCGCCGATGGAAGCATGAGGGATGATCAACCAACCCTCACCCTCCTTGTTCTGTCGACCAGTTCGTCCAAGACGATGAATATAAGACTCGCGGTCTCGGGGAGTATCCACCTGGATGACGTGAGTGACATCAGGGAAATCCATTCCACGGGCCGTAACATCTGACGAGAAGAGAACACCAGACTTGGCACCACGGAACATGTCGGCAGCCTTCTGTCGCTGCGTCTGGGTGAGCTTAGACTGCATAACGTAGGTGTGCAGAGGGTGGGCGCCCCGGGAACGCGAGTTTCGCTGTCGGTGGAAACCCATCTCACCAGCAAGCTCGACGAGGGCGGTGGTGTTGAAGTAGACAATAGCCTTGAAAGGGCGGGCATTGGGGTCCTCAAAGGACTTAGCAGCCTCACGGTCGATCAGCTCGAAGAGCGAGGGGAAGACATGGGTCCAGCCGGAGACAGGGACGATGTGCTGAGGAACCTTGTCATGAGTCAGGGACTCGTTCTCGGGGATGGTCTGGACGAATTCAAAATCATCGGCGCGGACCATGGTACGGGCCAGGCGAATGACAGAGTCGGGAATAGTAGCGGAAACAAGCATGGTCTGGCGAATCTTGTCGTCGGGGCGAGGGAGTTGGCTCTGGATCTCATTGAGCTCCCTCTCAAAACCGGTATCAAGCATTCGGTCAGCCTCATCAAGGACCAGAGCCGCCAGGTTAGGCGCCTCAATGCCGCTTCTGGGATCCTGGAGCAGATCATTGAGACGGCCAGGGGTGGCAACCAGAAGGTGGCAGCCCTGTCGGCGGGTCTGGTGAAGCATCTGACGCTTATCAGTGCCGCCGACAGCGCACTGGACAACGAGACCAGTGTTGGCGGTCAATCGGCGCGCCTCGACGGCAATCTGCTCGGCGAGTTCTCGAGTAGGAGACAGAACAATGCCACGGATATCGTCAGATCGGGCCTCACGTCTGGCACCTCTGTTGGCGAGTGTCGGGTCCTCGTCGATCATTCTTTGCAGCAGAGGCAACAAGAAGGCAAGCGTCTTTCCGGTACCGGTCTTGGCTTGTGCGACACTTGAAAAGAGTCAGTCTGCGAAATCTCGAGGCAGCGGTCGCGATACTCACATATCAGTGCCCTTGAGAGCAGGCACGATAGTCTTGGCTTGGACAGGAGTCATAGTCTCATACTTCATGCCCTGAATGATGGCCCTGAGAAGAGTCTGGTCGACGTTCTCAAGGTCGGAGAACTTTGCGGGCTCCTCAGCAGGCGCCGAGCTGGTGGGCTGCGAGGCCTGAGCAGTGGCCTCAGCAGAGTACGCCCGGGAGATGAAAGCGATCTTGTTCAAGGTGGCGATTGAGGACTGGGCGGTCAAAGCCTGACGACGGGCGACGGGCAATGCGGCTCGAGTTTGAGAGATGAGGGCAGCAGCGGCGGCTGTCCTGGCCTGGTTGGCGCAGCGCCGAATGCTTGTTCGGAACATTGTGACTGAGTGCGACAGGGACAGAAAAGACAATGCCACAGATGATTGCAAACAAAGAAGGACGGATTGAAGACGGCCGAGGGGAGGGGAGGGGAAAAAATTAATGTATGGGAGGTTTGGAGGCGATAATCGCGTCGCTGGGACCGAAGGGAATTTTTCTCACAATCTCTTATCGGCTCAGTGGGCTCTTTCTCTTAGGTTGGACGGCAATTCCGCTCCGTCACGTGGGGCACCGGAAGATCCAAGACCCTTGATTTCAGTACCTCAGGCAGACAGCTCCTCAAACATCTCACATGCTACTGGCTAGCTTGAGTAGAAGCATCATGCATGTTAATCAATTCATTCATGTCGCTGCGTCTTGTCGACGGCCAAAGGCGACTTCTATGTTCCCGGTTTCCAACGTCTATGTCTAAGTTTACCATATGGTTTTGCCGTACGAGGTCTTCCTTCTAAGCAACCTGGACTGTCCTGGATCCCACGATTGAGAGACCCTCCCCAAGCCCATCAGAGATGCCCTGTGTCACCCCATCTACAGTCCACACGAACGCCTCCAAAAGAGCTTGTCCAACCTTGCCATCGTTCATCTGGCCTATCGTCTCGGTCAAGGAGGCGCTCTGCTTCCCGATCGAGTTGACAAAGTCGATGCCGTGACCAACAACTACCTCGGATATCTTGTATTTCCGCTCCAGTCTCGCGGCACACCGTATGAGATACAGCAGGTATGGCATCAAGAAGCTGAGGAAGAAGATCAGGTTGACGACAGTCATCTGGACTCCGCGATGAAGAATCGAACGCTTTCGACCAGGGCCGGCTCGGCTCGAGCTAGTTTGTAGTTGGCCTCGGTTTAGATTCGGTGGGTTGACTTCTTGTGGTAGAGCGCTTTGTACCCGTTTCAGTTCACAGTCATCGAGGTCCTGCGGTAGAGCCTTAAGGAGATATGTCACGCCGTCCACAAAGGCCTTGCGCTCAAAGGTCACGTCCTCCTCCGTCACAGCGGGCCTGCCCCCATCTATCGAGATGTTGACGAGATTCGTCCCTGTGCAGACGGGTCAGCTTGCGATATCATTTCTATCAGACGACAAGAGCAAGTTTACCCTGCCGTGCAAACTTCCAGTGAATGCCAGACGCGGCTCTAACAACCTGCTCGTCGTCTTTGGTTTCCGAATAGAGGACCCTACTCATCCGCTGCGGACGCGCAGCCTCGTCTTCCGTATACTGAGGCTCATCCCTCTGCGTCAGGATGCCGGTCTCAAGCGGCTCAGCATTGAGAGCTGCGGCATCAGCTTCTGAGAGAGGTCGAGGCTTTGACTGCGCAGCAGGGACTACGACGCCTGGGCGGAGGGTATGAAGACTGATGCTGCGGCGAAGGAAGCGGATCGGGCCTGATTGAAGCGACACGGGAAGCATGGCGACCACGTTGGAGATCCTGCTCTCGGTGATCTGGGCGACCTTGACCTCCTCGAACGCCGGCGCAAATGATCTGATGTGGGACACCATGGTCGTCGGGTGCGAGAGCAAGAGAGCTGATTGCGTGCTTCAGTCGAGGTAAGTGAAAGGATGGATGCCGGGAATGAAACGAGACAAATCTACAGCCTAGACGTCCACGTCATGGTGTAGGAAGTGAGAAGAGAAGTGAGTATGTTGAAGCCCCTGGTGAGCAAACTCGTGTGACCAGGGTCAGGTCAGGGTCAGCAGGTGAGCGAAAGGAGAGAAACTTGGGCATGAAAGGGGAGAAAAGAAGCCTTTCATGAAACAAGCGATAAAAAAAAGCACGAGGCGAGCACAGCAGGTACAGGCATTGCATTAACCGCAGTGCAGTGGCCAACCCAATCCAACTTATCATTTCTAGCTTCCATCCCATGTCAAATCCGCCCCGTCCCATCCCGAGTTTGAGTCTGACATGTGAAAGCGAGAGAGCCCGCCCAGCCCAGAAAAAAAACTGTTGAGCCAACGCGGGAGGCGGAAAGCCGGGCTCATGGATCCCATCCATGATAAGGTTAGCGTTCCAATGAGGCTGTTTAGAGTGGGGAAAATGCGACGACATCTCGCAACTCTCTTTACCAGGAACCATTCGTCCTTCACGTGTTTGGTGTGCAGAGACTGGAGTGTGTGTAATCTCTATTGCATACTGCATCATCACCGTTGCAGTAGCGTCATCCAGCTGCTTCAACCAGCTCAACGGTACAGTATATCTGTCCTCAGATGCCCAAGTACACAGTACAGTACCTAGGTAGGGAGACGTGATAAATCCAACAACACCAATTGCCGTCCCGGTTCCGTTTTCGCCATTCGCCAAACACAAAAAAATACAAGTTACTCTCTCCTCTTCAATCCATGAGAAATGCACAATTTGTCGCCTGTAACATCCATCGCAATGCAAAAACCACTCGTTCAGTCCCCGTCCGGTTCCCTTTTGTCCGGTGGCCTCTGTTGCCACTCCTCTTGTTCCCCTCCAAAACGTCATAAGTGTGTTCATGTCCACTTTGATAGACCGTTACATCATGTCTCTGCTCAGTTCGTACGACCATCCACCCTCTCGTCTCAACTTGTCTCTAGCTGCCAGATCCTTTCGGATATCGTCCTCGGTAAGACGGTCAGGGCCGCTCCAGTTGGCGCTAGAAGTGCGAGCACGGAACTTGTGGAATCTCTCCTTGCTCTGGTTGAAGACTTCCTCCATGTTCAGAGCTGCCGTCGAACCAAAGACTTGTGATGGATCCATCACCTCCTGTCGCATTAGAGCTCGACGGAGGTCAGGAGAGTCAGCCCAGGCTGCGGCTGTGAGGGCATGCCCATCATCATCATCCTCGTCCTCATCATCAGTCTGAATTTCAGGAAGCTCGATAGCCTCAGGGTTCTGGAATCGCGGCGATGATCGTTGCGCAGACTTGGCCACCGACTTGACTCCATTGACACCACCGAGACGGGCAGGCGTCTTGTACGAAGGTCCTGCAGGGTTGGGGTTGGGGGCAAACGGAATCGCCCCCTTGTGAATTTGGGCCATATCCAAGGGGTTGCCTCCCTTGGCCTGGCCTGGGTGCTGCGCGACACCAGTCTTGAACAGGGTTTGAACAGTATTCTGAGAGACATAGCCACTCATCATGTTCTTCGTCTGCATGTCCTGATTATAGTCAGCCTTGATTCTGGTGTAGAGATGGCAGTCGCCATTTCTTACCTTCTTAAGGGTGCTTGATGGGCGAAGAGGTGGTCCCTTGATGTTGGGGGGGTGATCAAAGTCCAACTCGTCAGCAAACTCATCGCTCGTTCGGCGGCGCTTCGCATCCTTGGCCTGATATTGAGGGCCGCGGGAGGGAGCATGTCTGGCTGGTCCATCCTCGTTGGCATCTTGGCCAAGGGGCCTCTTCGACTTGGAAGCAGTCGACAAGACCGCATTGACAGGACGCCCAATGTCCTCTTGAGACCTGTGAATGCCCGAGTTCATGCGAGATGGGGGTCGAGGAGGGCCATCCCCTCGCTGGACTGAGCTGGATTTGTCCAGTCCAATACTATAGTCAGGAGGACCATTCGGCTGTGTTCGGACAGCGGGAGGGGGTGCTGGCGTCTTCTTGGCCTTCTCGATAGCTGCCTGGCGCTGAGCGTTCTTCTTTGCATCCGCCTGCTCACGCTTACGCTGTTCTTCCGCTTGTCGCTGAAGCTGCTCCTGCTTCTTCTTTTCCTCTTTCGCAGCCGCTCTCTTCCTGTCCATCTCAGCCTTCGCATCGCGCCGGCGCTGCGCCTCTCGATCATCCTGCTCCTTCTTCTTTGCTGCCAGATCGAGTGCTCGAGGACGACCAGTTGACCCTACCGAAGCATTAAGGGCTGAGACAGATGGTTTTGTTTGCAGCGAAGCCTTGCTCGCCTTGCTCGCCAGTTGCTGTTTAGGTTGAGAGTTTGTCGAAGCACCATGATCTTGGAAACTCGCAGACATGGAGCTGCTGGCGGGATGGAACTGCGAATGCTGCGAACCCGTATTCACTCGGATAACAGTGGGAGCCTGCTTCGTCTTGGCAAGTGTTTCCTTTCCTGGCTTCATAGGTCTCCGGAGTTCCTTGTTGCGAAGAGGTTGGCCGGGTCCAACCGATCGCGAGGCTGAGGGAGGGGGTACCATGGTAGGGGCGTCGACCATATCCACATCATGATCAGTGGCCTTTGCTTCCGTCTCATACGGCTTAGCCTTGCGAGGGCTGGACCGGGTGGCCTTGGGCGTGGTCTTAGTGGCAGGAGGCTCGTTCTCCTTCTTGGCGGCGAGTTGCTTTTCCATTATGGCAATCCTCTCCTGTTCCTTGCTAAAGACGCGGACCTTCTCGCGCTCCTTTTCTCGCTCCTTCTCAAGCTTGTCCATTTGTTCGGCTTGGAACTTGGCTTCCTTCTCTCGGCGCTTGTCCTCCTTCTCACGTTCCGTGGAAGCCCGAGTACGTTTAGCAACAGGTCGAGATGGGCTGGCTTGTCGTTCAGCAACAGGGCTACCGTTCCTGAGTGAATCCGCGCTGGGTTTGCGGAGGGCCGCCTCCGAAGACAAGTTCGGGTAGAGTCCCAGGCGGGTTGTGGATGGTGAGAGTATCGACGATTTGCCCTCGGCGCTGGCCGCTGCACTGCTGATCAGGAGCCCCTTGGACATGGTTAGAACAGACGATAGCTTGTTCTTGACTTGCTTCAAGGGGCTGTCGCGGAAGCGCCGTGAGGGCGATTTGGTGGGAGTCTGAGAAACACTAGACTCGGCCACAGTCGCCATCATGACAGAAGGGTTCGAGACTGAGACCGTCTTCTTAAGAGGACTACCATCTTGCTGCTCCAGCGAGCCAACAAGTGGAACAGCAGGCACAGATACAGATTTTCCATGCCCAAGAATGTTGGGTCGCTGAAGGGTTGCTGCGGCTCGAGTAGGCGATTGCGTCTTTGCTCGTTCCTCGATGTCCAGGTCCAGAGACCCAACAGTCTCCTTTCCATGAATTCCCTCCATCACGTCGGCAGAATGGCTCTTTGAAAGCGTAGGCCTTGAAGCAGACGCTGTTTCACTGGCTGGCTCAGCAGCTGGAGGGTCAATCCAGTCATCATCGTCGTCCTCGGGGAAAGCACCAGGAGTTGTTGCAGTTTCAAGCTTCTTAGGTGATGGTGATTTCGGCTCTAGGACAGATTGGGACGCAGGGGCGGGCTGGGAGTTTGTCAGGCTGTGAATCGATTTCGATGGTCGGCTACCGTTGGGCTGGGATTTTCCAAGCACGTTTATCCGATCCTGTAGCATCTGGGTATATGTCTTGTTGTGGTGAACGGCAAGGTCTTCGGCATTGTCCCGCTGTTGAGCTGGTACCGTAGGAATATCGTCCACATCCATGTCGTCGTGATCCTCTTCGTCCGAGGCATCTTGTCTTGCGTAGTTACCTAGACTCTTTCCTCCCGTATGCCTGCCGAGGTAACTGGTCCTCTTAAAGTCGAGATGGCTGGTCCGAGACGCTCGAGGGCCACCACTCTTTCCTGCTGTCAGAGGTTCTCGAGCCGGAAGAGATGGGAAGTTGAGGCTGCTCTTGCGGAAGCCTGGGCGCATCGGGCTGGAACCGTCGGATTGGGAGCGGGCGTCGTCAGGGGATGCCTCTTCAGGCTCCTGGGGCTCGGTTGTTGTCTGCTGTGTCTTGGCTGGTGATGTAACCGTGGGTTCACCATGAACAATAGAATGTAGAGGGCTCGACTCGACGGGAACAGTGACAGGTTCGTCGATTGTTGTGGGGTCAATCATGGAGGTATCTTCTTGGGCGAAAGGATCAACAGTTGTAGAGTTGATGTCCTGGCTTCCATAATAGCCAGAATCCTGCGTCATAGGCTGTGACTTGGCTGTTGGAGCGGGCTCTTTCTCCTGCTCGACGGGCTCGTCGATATGGTTGTCCGAGGAAACGTGCTCGACGTGATTCACGGTCTGGTCCTCCTGGGCGATCCGGAACGTCTTTTCCGGAGACGGCAATGTCGGCTTCGGTGGTGAGGGCGCGTGACGCCGAGGCGAGGGGGAAGGAGGAGGAATCGAAGACTCCTTCTGGAGCTGAGGTGTGTGAGCTCTGAGGTGATGGGCCAAGCGGTTGGCTGAACTGCTAGGTGTGCCACCGAAAACATCCGACAAGGGCTGTCGTTCATCAGCAATTATTATCAACCCAGGCTCGGCGTAGACACTTACGACTCTGGGCTCTGTGGGATTCAACTTGCGCACGGTTCGAGGCGTCTTGCCACGTAGTTTACCAGGTGTCTTGAAGGTCTCTGCGATATTGCTGAATGGTGTCTATGTTAGTAGGCGCGACCAGAACAAGAGGGGGAACGCGTACGTTTCATTCTCGCTGAAGATACCAGCCATGTGCTCATTGAGCCACGAGAACTCATTGTGAGCAGCGTACGTGAACTCGTCGACCTCGACATCAACAATCTGGAGGGCAGAAGCGCGCTCGTCGGCGACCCACGCCGCAGAACCAGTTGGGATGCGCGGTCCTCGCATAGCCGCCATTGTGTCGGTTGGGAGAAGGCGGGCGCGGTAAGAAGAAAGGGTCAAATTCGACTAGAGTCGTGTATGGCGGATTACAAGTTCATCGGGCTTGCGAGTCGGGAAACAATTAAAATGGTGGAGTTGCAAAGAGCTTGGTTGATCGCAGAGAGAGCTTGGAGTTGGATGTGGCTCTGTTTGTTTTGGGTCCGGGCAGGGCAGGCGCTAACAACAACAACTTAAAGTGGGACAGACCCTCGAATCCAAATGGAAAGCGCGTTTCCGTACAGTGGGTACGTACCGATCTGAGATCTGCACGTGACATGGCGCTTATCGTTACCCCCCATTATTGTTTACTTTGGCTTGCTATCGCGTCCCCTCAGGTGCGGAGCGACGAAACCAAGCAACAGCAACTCAAAGCAGCCGTGAACCTTCAGCCTCAACCAAGATGAGGGTTATTGAAGTGATTATCGACGTAAGCTGTCATTTTCAGCCAGTCTTTCTATTTTCTGCAATTATTAACCTTTTGCGCAGGGCTTCAAGTCGTACGCAGTGCGTACGGTCATTTCGGGATGGTAAATAATGCAGCCAAAACAACTCGACAGCCACAGCTAACACCCCTAGGGATGAGAGCTTCAACTCCATCACTGGCCTTAACGGCAGTGGAAAATCGAATATCCTCGATGCCATTTGCTTTGTTCTCGGAATTACCAACATGTCTACTGTTCGAGCGCAAAACCTACAGGCAAGCCAGCTCAACACCCCTCATCCTTCTCAACTAACAGCTCGCAGGACTTGATTTACAAGCGCGGTCAAGCCGGTGTTACAAAAGCCAGCGTCACAATCGTTTTCGACAACCGAGAAACCAAAAAGTCGCCGATTGGATTCGAAGAATATGCCACAATCAGTGTGACTCGCCAGATCGTCCTCGGAGGAACCTCCAAGTACCTCATCAACGGTCACCGAGCGCAACAGCAAACGGTGCAGAATCTTTTCCAATCCGTTCAGCTTAATATCAACAACCCCAACTTCCTCATCATGCAGGGACGTATCACAAAGGTCCTCAACATGAAGGCTGTGGAAATCCTAGCCATGATTGAGGAAGCTGCGGGAACAAGGATGTTCGAGGACCGCCGAGACAAGGCCTTGAAAACAATGGCGAAGAAGGAGATGAAGTTGGGGGAGCTTCGAGAGCTTTTGAAGGACGAGATCGAGCCCAAGCTCGAGAAACTACGAACCGAGAAGCGAGCCTTCCTCGACTTTCAACAGACACAAAACGACCTCGAGCGGCTGACCAGAGTGGTTGTTGCATACGACTATGTCAGATGCCAAGAGAAGCTGAGACAATCAGCAGCAGATCTTGAGGGAAAGAAGCAAAGGCAGCGTGATTTGGAGGACTCGGCAGCTCGCTTGCGAAGCGAAATCTCCCATCTCGAGGAAGATGTCAAGAAGGTGCGCTCTCAGAGAGACAAGGAACTTCGAAAGGGCGGCAAGGCCCAAGCACTGGAGGAGGCTGCCAAGAAGCATTCAAATGAACTTGTGCGGCTGGCCACTGTTCTCGACCTGAAGAAATCCAGTTTAGCAGAGGAGAAGGAGAAGAAGGAGGCGATGGAAAAGGCTGTTGCCGAGTTAGAGGCCACCCTGCAAGAAAAGACGTTGGCATTCGACAACGCCAAAGCCACATACGATGCTGCAAAGAACGACCTTGAGCAGCAGAATAAGGATGCAGAGTCCAAAGAAGAGCTTCTTCAGACATTACAAACCGGTGTCGCTTCCAAGGACGGCCAGGAGAATGGTTATCAAGGTCAGCTCCAGGACGCCAAGAACCGTGCCACAGCAGCAGCGACAGAACAAGAGCAAGCCAAGATCAAGATATCGCATCTGGAGAAACGCATCAAGGAAGAGGAGCCCCGAGCAAGGAAGGCGAAGGAGCAGAATGCTGATCTTTTGCGAGACCTTGACGGGCTGAAGGTCCAGGCACAAAAGCTCGAGAAGGAGCTCGGCCGTCTGGGCTTTGAGCCAGGCCAGGAAGAGCAAATGTACAAGCAAGAATCCGAGCTGCAGCAAACGGTCAGAAACCTCAGACAAGAGTCGGACACGCTGAAGCGCCGGGTTGCCAACACCGAGTTCAACTACGCGGATCCTGTGCCCAACTTTGACCGGTCCAAGGTCAAGGGATTGGTAGCGCAGCTCTTCACGCTGGATAAGCAGCACACACAAGCCGGTACTGCTTTGGAGATATGTGCTGGAGGTCGCCTCTACAACGTCGTCGTCGATACCGAGGTGACGGGTACGCAACTACTACAGAGAGGAAAGCTGAGGAAGCGAGTGACCATCATTCCACTCAACAAGATTGCTGCCTTCAAGGCATCAGCTCAAACCATCGCTACAGCTCAAAAAATTGCTCCAGGCAAGGTCGATCTGGCTTTGACTCTAGTCGGATACGACGAGGAGGTCTCAGCGGCGATGGAATACGTATTCGGCAACACCTTGATCTGTGCCGATGCAGACACGGCCAAGAGAGTCACCTTTGATCCCAACGTACGCATGAGGAGTATCACTCTCGAGGGTGATGCTTATGATCCCTCGGGTACCTTGTCTGGTGGAAGTTCACCCAACTCAAGTGGCGTTCTAGTTCTTCTGCAGAAGCTCAACAGCCTAACCCGCCAGCTGAGCGAGGCTGAACACTCGTTGAAGGAGCTTCAGCGCAGAATTTCCTCCGAGAAGGCCAAGCTTGACCAAGCCCGCAGGATTAAGCAAGACCTAGACTTGAAGACTCACGAGATCAAGCTTGCTGAGGAGCAGATCGGCGGTAACTCTTCCTCATCCATCATCCAGGAGGTCGAGAACATGAAGTCAGTGATCGCAGAGCTGAAAGAGAGTATCACTGAGGCCAAGGCCCGGCAAGCAAAGGCTAGCACCGATGTCAAGACCATCGAAAAGGATATGAAGGATTTCGACAACAACAAGGATGCCAAGCTCGTCGAGCTCCAGAAGGCTCTTGATAAGCTACGAGCCGGTCTCGGCAAGAATGCTGCTGCAGTCAAGACTCTCCAGAAGGAGCTTCAAAACGCTCAGCTTGATGCTGAGCAAGCGGGTTTCGATCTGTCTGCTGCTCGAGAGCAGCTACAAGAAGTCGATGTCGGTATCAGTGCGCAGCAAAAGGATATCGAGGATCTCGTCAAGCAAAAGGCTCAAGTTACCGAGACACACGACACTGTTCAGGCTGAGCTTGACGATGAGCGTGCCAAGCTACATCTATTTGACGATGAGCTTCGAGCGTTGGAGGATGCCACCCGGTCCAAGAACGCACGCATCGCCGAAGAGGGCCTCGAGATGCAAAAACTCGGCCACCAGGTAGAGAAGTTCCACAAGGAGCAGGAGGGAGCAGCTGAGAGCGTGGCCCATCTCGAAGAGGAATACGAATGGATCCACGATGAGAAGGACAATTTTGGCCGCAGTGGAACTCCTTATGATTTCCGTAACCAGAACATCGGGGAGTGCAAGTCGACGCTGCGCAACCTGACAGAGCGGTTCCAGGGCATGAAGAAGAAGATCAACCCCAAGGTCATGAACATGATTGACAGCGTTGAGAAGAAGGAGGTGTCACTCAAGCACATGATCAAGACGGTCATCAGGGACAAGCGCAAGATCGAGGAGACGATTGTCAGCCTGGACGACTACAAGAAGAAGGCCCTTCAGGAGACGTGGGAGAAGGTCAACGGAGACTTTGGCAACATCTTCTCGGAGCTGCTTCCTGGTGGCAGCTTTGCCAAGCTTGATCCGCCCGAGGGCAAGACTATCAGTGATGGCTTGGAGGTCAAGGTCTGCCTCGGAAAGGTGTGGAAGCAAAGCTTGACCGAGCTGAGTGGTGGTCAAAGGTGAGGATTCTCATGAACCCCTTGCAAACAGGGCATTTGCTAACTAACCCACTATAGGTCTCTCGTTGCTCTCTCTCTCATCATGGCTCTGCTCCAGTTCAAGCCTGCGCCCATGTACATTCTCGACGAGGTTGACGCAGCACTGGATCTCTCGCACACGCAGAACATTGGCCGTCTAATCAAGACGCGGTTCAAGGGCTCGCAGTTCATCGTCGTCAGTCTCAAGGACGGCATGTTCCAGAATGCGAACCGCATCTTCCGGACGCGCTTCAGCGAGGGCACCAGTATGGTGCAGGCTCTCACGCCGGCAGATATGAAGTAATGATGCTGACAGACACCTCTCTGGATGCCCTGAAACGAGTGTATGAGAAAGACTAGATGGGAGGTTTCACATGAGGCGTCGGGCTGGCTGGGCGCTGGAGAACAGTCTTGGGTGGTTTAGAGATACCTTGTGTTGTGATACCGCTCTATGTAATGAGGCAGGACCTATGAAATCTATCTTATTGCTTTGCACCCGTTTATTCCGTCTATTCTACTGTTACACGACTTGCCAAAGCCTCTTCCTGGCTTGTAGGAAACTATTGGCAGATGTATACGTGGTGACCACGCTGGACGACGTCGATATCCATGCCCACCTCGATGAATGATTGGAACTGCTCAGGCTGCGCAGCCCCGGGAAACATGGGGCACATTTGCATCCCCATACATCCCATCTTGGGAGCTCCCTCATCGACGTCACGAAACTTCCTCAGCGCCCGATCCGGCTCAGCCTTGTGCCGGATGCCAGTATCGGGATCGACGTTGGGCAGTTTGCATCTAGACTCTTTGTTAGACCCGAGTTGTCGAGAGTTGAAAGGGGGAGGGGGGGTGTTGCGCTGACCGGACAGTTCGACAGGCCACGTCAAAGTGGCACTCTTGGCCGGTGGTGGCGTGCTTGAGGTGAATAACCTTCCAGTTGTCTTCGTCATACTCTTCGTTTCCGGCGACTGACACGTGTTAGTGGCCATTCTGCGGGTGTGCGGGTGAGTGCTGTGCTGTGCTGTAGCGTTGAGACATACTGATAATGTTTGCCCGGAACCGTCGGGCGTCGAGCTGCTTCATGGTCTCGTCCTTGACAACGTTCTTGTCTAGCGCTTGCATGCTACTCAGGCTAAGCATGTGGAGGGGGTACTGGACTTGTCAGATCATGAATCCCCCTTGCGCCACAGCCTCAGTCAAGCAAAGCACTTACAGCATCGTGAAAGTCGACAACGGGTTGGTAGCCCAGGGCTTCCTTAGGCTGGGCACACCGAAACACCTCTCTCTGCTGTGAAGGGTCCATCCTGAAGATGCCTAGTTGGTGCTTTGCTCCCAGGTAGCGAGCCAGTTCGGCAGGAAGCTCCTTGTCCATGTTGAGAGCCGTGGTGACCTCGTTCCAGATTTTGACGTCGGCAAAGGAGTAGCCCCGGGTCTTGATCTCCTCGATGTCCGGGAACGAGATGGGTAGCAGGAATTCCTTCTCAGGCACGGCCTGGAACCCGTGACTGATCTTGGCCGAGGCCAGCTGCACCAAGCCGCGCAGCCCTCCGTCCATCCAGGGGAACCTCACCACCAGAAAGGCGCCATCTACCTTTCCCAGCTGGCGGCTCGCCTTATTCGAGTCGGGAACCCAGAGGTCGACTTTGACGTTGGCGAGCAGGGGCAGCTGTCGAAGGGTCACAAACTCCCAGAAAGGACTGTCCTCCTTGCCAGCCCGGGGAGGCTTCAGGTAAGCAAACGTGTACAGTCTATCATGTTCCAGGCCCGTAGGTAGCACCCTGCTCCTCTCAAGCTCAATTCCGCGGCACGACTTGACGGGATAGATGTACAAGCCCTGGACCCGCGGCGGATGCCCCTCCCGGGCCCGGTGCTCCTCGGAGAACTGGCGGCGGAGGTTACTGTCACCCGGAGCCACGCCGACCCGGGAGTGGGTCTGGTTGAGGACATCGCTGCGGTCCACGGGGACGGGCGGGAAGAGGATGAAGATGGGGATGAGGAAGGCGACGAGGGTTACGGCAAGGAGAATGAGCGAGACTGCGTCGAGGCTAGACAGCAGCCCCTTTGTCGCCTCCATGCTGGTGCCAAAGCCCGGCAGCGCCGTCGCCATGTCGCCCAGGCGCCGCACGATGGTTGAACTGCCGGCTGCAGCGTCCAGAGGGCCCTGTAGGTTGGGGACAAAGGGCCCCGAGTCGGCTGCTGCGGACATGGTTCGCTCTCACGATGGCAGGTTCCGTGGTATCTCAGACCTGCATACACGATCCACGATCAAGAAGCGCCCTTGCAGATAGGTGTGCTTTGCTGCCGCTGCTGCTGATGTTGTCGTCCTGTTCTTGTTGCTTCCGTTACCGAGGCCTCGAGATGCCGACTTCTCCAGGAATGTCTTGTCTCTCGTTCATCAATTTCGTGTTGAGTTCGTTGTGTCGCTAACTCCTTGGCCGTGGGCCCCGATGGCTCGGACCCGGCCAACGGTACCTGTGGCGCATCTGGTTTTAGATGTGGCTAGGGTCAGTCTGAGAAAGAGGACCAACAGGGCCTGACACGGTGCGTTACAGAGTCATTGCAGCCAGTAGCTTTACCATGACTCGATGCTATCGAGCAGTTATTCTCTCTGGGTCTGAACAGTGAGTGCCTCCTCCCCGAGTCATCATGATGGAGCTCAATGCTGTGGCATGACAAGAAATACGACCAGGTACCAAGTAGCTCCAGGGTGGCGCTACCGTACTTGACCTGTCTGATGGGATGGGATGGATGCAAGTTATCAGCCCTTTCGGCTAGGGCCGCAGCGGTATGCAGCTTTAATGGGCAAGCAAGTCGTCCATGACCATTTGCCAAACCCGGTACTTGCTGCCACTGGGCTCCTCCATCGTAGTGTTTCCAACCTGAATCATATGCACGGGGAGAGAGGGGCCTTGGATCTCCAGGCGCTTCACGGCACCCGCTGCACCAACCAAAGACGGGCTGAGAGGGCGAAAGTTGGAGGTGTCAAGAACCCTGCCAACCCTGCAGCGTGCCCTTTGCAACCACTGCACGCCAACATCCGCCTTTGTGCCCTCCCACACAAAAGCCTCGCCCTTGATTGGGACCTCCAGGCGCCATGCATAGATGGCTTCGTAGCTGCCACATCACCCCATGTTGCCCAGTTCGACCTGTCTGTCTCACACCCACAGATCATACGTGTCTAAGTCAACTTGACAGACGGCGCCCTGGAAAAGAGGGGAGTTCCCTTCTCAGAAACACGATGATGCCGTCGAAAACGGGCACCCTGGGTCATCGGCACATTGGTTCCATGGCCCCGCTGCCCCGGCAAGTTAGACTGACTAACTACTAACGTTAGCCGTTGACCAAAGCCTCGCCATCATCATCAACAACACTCCTCCATGACGACAGCCGTGTCAGTTCAGCTGGACTGGGGTGAGGACAAGTCCCGACACAAAAGAAAGGAAAGCCAAAGTTAAAATCCCACTTTGCCAACCAGGCTCTCGCCTCACGCCGCACAGCAGCGCACCGCACCGCAGTGAGGCGCCGTCCACACGTCCCTCTCAGCCTGCAGTAGCCTTTGTTCCCGCCGTCTCGTCTTCAGGCGTGGGCGTGAGTGGCCTGGCGCTCATTTGCACATTCGCCGCCCTACCGCCCTTCTGTGGGGAGCTTGATCTGCCCGGCGGCCGGTGCAGGGTATGCAATGTGGCCGGCCATCAACAAACAAATGCAGGACCAAGCTTGCAGAGCTACTGGCGGAGTCGGGATAATTCCCGTCAACCCGTCAACCTGGTCGTGTTAGCCCGGCAGGGTCTCGCCCTTGGTGCCTCTCACAGCCCCGTGCTGCGGCCACTAAGGATTCCTCGCTGCACCGATCGCCCCGAGGCCAGCCGGAGATACTTCTGCATTCATCCAGAGCCTCCATTCCTGGCTCCTGGTCATATCGACAAACTGACTCGCAGGGCAGGGCAACCAGGCCAGGCACGAAAGGGAGCGCGGGGTGGGCCGAAATACACGGGCTTGTCCAATGTCGACATCCAGTGAGCTGTCAGCCAGGGTCTTGCTGTTACGCATCCGGTAAAGTCATTTGCGGGTTGTGACAAGGAAGACCGTGGTAGATGCCTCGTCCAGCCGTCATCGTGCTCCCAGATCGAGCACGAGTTCGTCACTCGTTTCGTTCATGCTGCTAGGCGCAATCTCACATGATGAGCGTTGGGCAAGGGCTGCCCGCCCGAAAATAGGCAAATCCCAGATCCTCCAGCATTAGTGCTGCCCATTAGCAGACACTGGATTGATGATGGGCGTTGCGTTCAGCGGGGGCTCACGCAGATCTTCGCCCTGTCCGGAACGTTGGGCCTCTGTCGCAAGCCGGGCTGGTGAGAGCAGTGAGATTGACAACTAGTCTCGATGATAGATGCGAGGCCAACAGCATCTCCTCACTTCATCTCCTCCCAGACCTCTCTCAAGACGCCAGCCGGAATACCAAAGCCCGCCTCCGCGCTCCACCCCCCGTGCATCTCGGGCTGAAAGACCTGCCTCTTGGTGATGATTCCGCTCCGTCCTGCAAGGCAGATCCCAGCAGTTCGAGATGAACCAGGCAAGTGAGGCTCGATCTTGGTTCGTTGGCGTTCGTTGTCTGGCGGATCTCCTGCTACTCACAATGGCCTCTTCGATAGCCCAGTCATGTCCAGCAACAACCACTGGATCCTAACTTTCTCTCTCACTCTCTCGCTGACTGACAGACGACACGACTTCAGGGGTAAAATACCCGGGGCACTGCAACGGCTGGATGATTCGGCATGATCCGGGACGGGAATACTGTCCATCTCGAATGCAATTGACGGGCGAGGGGCGAAGCCCTGTAGAGGAGGATTCCTGACCAAGTATCGATCCCATGCGCATATTGAATGCACAGCAACATTGTCATGTGGGGCCTCCATGGCAGATATTATGCTGAAGCCTCCAATTTTGCCCAGTTACCCGTACAGCGTCGCAGTTTTCTCAAGTGGCCCCTGTTAAAAGCACCAACGAGAAGGCTCCCATCCGTAGACCCCAGCGAGATCCCTGGGAGCTCCTTGACAGCCCCAGTCCCCAGAAATGGAGTCCGCCAAGGAGACCCACAGGTTTCCTTTTTGAGCCACAGACCTGGGAAGAGGGGATTTTGGTGTTATTGACTGGTTTTCTGGCTAGACATTTGGCGCTTATGTCTCCACGTCTTGCGCCGCAGTTGTAGGCGCCGGTTCTGGATGGCGTTTTACTTCCCCTCAGCAGACCACTTGCCATGTCTTGAACGATTAGGTTGCGCCTGTGAACGCAGTTCTTGGAGGCGTGGGTGACATTTTCCCCCTGTCGACGCCGCCCTGTTGGTTCGGAATCGTGGCAAAACCCCGATTATTGCAACTCGCCCCAGCACGTACTTCGTTGTATTGAAGGGACAGACCCAAGGTAGGTTGGACAAGAAGTGGAGGAGGAGCAAGGATAAGAAAATTCTTGAGTGCCCGTCGACAATGGCCTTGACCCTCAGCCCTAGTCGCTCTGAACTCCGTACGGAGTATTATCCTGGAGCGCAAATGCAGAGCAGCAACCTCCTTGGCTCGATCCTTCGTCCTCTCGCGCCCCTGTGGGCAATGATTCGAAACCCACCACCTCCATGCAGCCGTGCAGGTCTTAATCATGAGTACCCGCTTGAAAACTTCTTCCAGCTTGTTGGTGCCCCTGCTGTCAGACTCCGAAGAACTGCATCGGCCTTGGACCAGTTAAGATCCACGGCCAAGTCCCGGAATTGGAGAATAGATCCCATTCTTCTGCTAGTTCTTGGCTAGCAACGGGTCGGAGCCGCCGCCGCAATGCGAGAAAGAATTTCTGTCTTCAGCTTGCATAGTACGAGTACGGCGCGAGAGGAGCAAATGCCCCCGTTCAAAACGGTTGTCTCCTGTGGGGTTCATCGTTGGCTGCAAAGTTCAGTTATTAGGCCGGACCATCCTGCCCACAACATGACTTGTCATCTTGGTACAAGCAGGCTGCCACTTCATATCAAAAAATATACTGGCCGTGGGTGACACATCGAAGCCATCCTGAACTGGGTAGTGCGCATAGTGGTGGGCTGTCTAACAATGTTAGACGACATCCTCATCAAGGTTGATGAGTGCCTGTAGTAAAAGATGTTCCTGGGCCAATATTTGACCGAGGCTCTGTGACATTGTTTTGACGTCTTTCTAGAAACCTAGGACCCGGGCCCGGCGGAAAGCTCCCGACCCGTGTAACAAAGCAAGGTGGAGGAGACCCATGCATTGGTGCTCACCTGTCATGGGGATGCCTGTGCTGCTGCCCAGGTGAAGGCCGCGCGCGTTGGCGGCAGGGCTTTTGCTCAAGTCTCCGAACGAGAGCGAGAAGCGCCCCGATGATGTCGGGTGCCGGCTCCGACGGTGGAATACGATGCCACGTGAGGTGAGACACCGATATCATCATACAGGAGTGTTGCAGGGTACAAGTTGCGTCTGCAGAGATAGGCCCCTGCGCTACTCTTGACCCCTATCGCTGTTCATCAATGTCAAAATATGCAGTGTTCGACCAACGAGGCATGGCTGGCTATTGGATGAATAGGCCACCGCTTTCTGGCTTTAGAGGCTGGGTTCACGGAGCAGTCGGACTTGCTCCAGCTGAGACTGGACGGGGGAATGCCCTGTTGAATATGCTTGCTTGGTCTTGTTGCGTTGCCTGCTTCGCGTTTGGCCTGTGCTTCAGGTTGGCCCAGACCTGCATTTAGTGTTGAGCTAGACTTGATTCGATCTCAACACGGTCAAAGAAGATCGTGGAAGAGCCATTTGGTGGCTTGAGTGGTTGATGGAGAAATCCTCGCCTCACTTGGACCCCGTCCGGTGGGAGGCTGTTGAAACTATGACCTCCCACGTAGTAGTGTTGTAATCATTCGTCCGTGGCTCGCTTCCTGCGGACATTTGTTAATCTCCGGGCTGGCTGAGCGAACGCGCTCAATAGGAGACAAAGAGAGTGAGAAGTAGAGGAAAGTAAAGAGCCACCCTGCAGCAACGGTACACTGATTCATAGCCATGTCTTGACGTCCATTATGACCATGACTGGCTCCGTGCCTCAGAAACACTCAACAGTCGACGCAAAGTCAATTTCGAACAGCCACGGCCCACGGTGGTGTTCACAACTGGGTCTGCCACGCGACGACCCACGCGTAGGGGGCGGGACCTGATCCAAGCGTCAAAGACGTCGTCAAGACCAGAGCCGTTTTGTTTGTTGGTGTGGACGGTTGTGAAAGTTGGGACGGATGGTGTGCGGTGCGCAATGCTTGCTGCTTGCTTCTGCATGGCTCAGGGTGTCGGTGTCACCCCAAGGGGTTTCCCTTGAGCAAGGCCTTTATTGAGTAAGGCCTGCACTCTCATCCTCTGTCACCCCTGTCGACGGGACCCTATCAGATCGTCATCTTTCCCGTCTGAGAACTGGGAACCATGATCGCATTTTTTGCCAAGCTTGTCATGACAGGTGCCTGGGGGGCACGACAGTAAAACTGCGAAACCCGTGGCATGATTGTTCGATGCAACAGCCACAGCTATAGTGGCGATTAGGACGCTTGATATTGGGACTGGCTATGTTGCGAATTCAGCCTCTCACTCAGTATGGGGGGCAAGAGGTTGGAGAACCCACCCATGATGCCTTGCATCTTTGGCTCAAGCCAGTTATTCCAGCGACCGCCTGCTTCTTCCCCTCTCTTGTAGGTTGCATCACCGCTGATGACCGACCGCGTTCATGGATGACCCCTGGCCTGCTGTCCTATTTCCACAGACTGAGGGCAGAGTGGACGACGCCAAGAGCGCGGGCGCAGATGTGAGATGCCCAAACAGGCACCATGCAACGAACAAGAAGTTGCTCCGTCCCCGGCGGACGCCATGGACGGTGGGTTCTCCACAGCCTTTCAGCTCCATTCTGATCCTCGTCGACAACGTCTGTTGACCCCATGGCGTTAAACCCAGTCGCTCATCGGTCTGGTTGAGTGGCGGCAAGCCCAATCCAATGCCAGCCCCAGCCCAGCGAGACTGGAGTGACCGACTGTATGGACCTCATCGGTACTGCAATGTTAATCAGGACATGCAATATGTACTGGCTCCTCGATGGCCTGTTGAGGGCTTTGAGAGAGCCAAGGGAGGTCCGACGACGCTGGGACTCACCTCTAAGCCATCCGGTCTCCTTTCCGCGGTCTTAAGCTGCTTTGGGGCAGGGCCAGTTCCGCGCCCTGTGCACCCAAGCCCGAGGAGGCGGTTCCCCCTCGTCAAGTTGAAATCTTAACGCCGACCCAAAGTGTCCGCTGCAGTCACCCGTGGTCACGGCACTCCCAGTCAGGTAAAGACAAAACGGCATTTCTTGAAGAGGGAAACAAGGACCAGAATACCGGGCCCTACTGTTCAATGGGGCGGAGTTGTTCGGAAATAATCCCAGTCGACTCAATTCCAAGGACCTGGAAAAAACATGTACGAGAGAAGAAAGATGCTGTCAAGGGCCGGCCGGGGAGGCAAGAAAGGTCCAGCAGAGTAGCATCCATGGATGGATGGCAGGTAAGTAAGGCAGGTAGCCGTCGTGGCTGGGGGGGTGTTCCTTCCCCCTTCACTCCTTCCCCCTCTACCTCACTCTCTAGCCCCTCCAACCCAAGTTCAGCCCGCCCCGCGCTCTTGTTTGGTAATAACATCATCCATCCTGTCGCCCAATCTTTATTACTCACCCCTGGCACATCGATCACTGACTGTTCTTATTGACCGTATTAAACACCTCGTTATTGTTATTGTTTTGCGTATCCTCATCATTTCATTAGCTCTGACATACCATTGGCATTGTTATTGTTATCCTCTTTCAGGAAGTCACCGTCTCGTATCAGTCATTGCTGTTGTGTCTTCCATGTCGTTGGGCTCTCCCTTGTTGCACTCCCAGATCTAGACATCACGACAGCTTCATTCGCCTTCGTTCTTAGTCGGTACCGCTTTGCCGGAGCTTCACGCACACCCCGGAGGCTCCATCACACACCCTCGTCTCAATCCCGAAAAGCCTCAGGACGGATCCGCCGTTCCGCCCCGGGAGCAGCCTGCTCAACATACCGGACGGACGTTGTCGACCTTGAAGGTCATCACTCTGCTCGATCTTCTCCTCATCGTGCCGTTCCATCTCCCCATTGCTAGTCACCGCAAGCAGCGTTGCATCCAAGCCCGGACCATCTATCCGCAAACTAGTGGCCTGCTTTGCTCATCTGCTTGTCCGTGGGCGTGGGATCCTCCTCAAAAACCAACAGTCAAGAGGCACAACTTAAGCTCTTGGCTGGCTCCCGGGACCCACGAGTCCGGGCTGTCCGTTGATCAGCGATTGACGCCCCGTCAGGCCTGCATGCGACAGGTCTTCTCCCGCAGGATACGACGACCTCGAATTCATCCCCATCTCCAGGGGCTCGGCCAACTGCTTGCTCGATACCACCCAGGCCGACCCATCTTGCCGCTGGTCTTTGCAGAGACCCCTCCCCTCCCTGATTCTGGGAACCAGTAACCTCTGCCATACTATCAGAGGTGTCCCCATCGATCAATCTTTCCTCCCTGTCACCGTGACAGCGCCTCTCCGCTCCCCAGCCGCGATACATGTCCCTGCTCATGTCGACTGCCCCTCTTGCAATACAACCATTCCAGGCCTCCCCCCACCAGTGACCAAACAGCGTCCTTGCAAACCACGTTTCACTAGACCACGGACGTCTTGCCGCTTCCTGGATCTATCCGCAGCGCCAGCAAACCTGATAAAAGTCAACCCTCTTCTGGCTTTTACTTGCAGCCTGTTTGGGACCAGCTCCCCATCTAAGCCTCTTCAACCCTTGACGAACTCACCTCTTGCACGCCCTTACCTTACCACTCTCCCGGTTTCAACCCGGGGTTGTCGTGATAGACTAGGGGACGATCGTAGCCCTGGTTAGTCACTGTTACCGGCAGGAAACAGAAATTGCCAGCCGGCCCCCAAGTTTGGTTGCCCCCATCGTCCACGTCCATCTTGTCGAAACTTGCCTCTCTGCTAGGCCTTGGTGGTCGACTCTTGACGCTCATATACTCCGAGCCGCCCTTGGCACATGGGCCAGCTGGAACGGCTAAGCTTCAAGAAAGGTTTTGTCCCCTCACGGTTCTGTCTTGTGCGCTTCAGACCCGGCATAACTCCGTCGATCAGCAAGCACCGTTCTCGGCAAGCATGCGAATCGCAATTTGTTTCTCTTCCTAACCCAAGACACCTTCCCTCAGCAGCTCTGAAACATTCGACCTACCCGAGCTGTTTGTGCTGCAGCTGTCTGTCACAATGGGAGACTACTATCATCATTTTCTTTCTTCCATGTCGGGGGCTGGGATGAATCCGGTTACCTCCCCCGAAGAGATGCTCGACCCCCGACTCCATGGTCCCCCGATTTCCATGGCCTCCGCTCCGATGCCTGGTCCGTATCAGCAGCTCGGATATTTCACCGGCTTCCCGGACCCAATGATGTTTAACCCAAACAAGTCCCAGAAAGGTCGCCGGAAGTCTGCGGCTGGAACTCCTGCTGCAGTGGACCATGTTAAGCATCGTAGGACGCGTTCCGGATGCTTTATGTGCCGGAGCCGGAGAGTCAAGGTACGCAACACTTCGCAACTAACATGGAAACTTGCGCATCTAACCTGCTCAGTGCGACGAAACACGACCAATATGCGAACGTGGGTGTAGCTCCATGGCATGTATTCGATTGGGCGCCATTACTGACAATGCAAAGGTTGCAAAAAGGGGAGTCGAGAATGTGTCTATCCCGACCCTCCATCCTCAAAGAGCTCAGGGGGATCTGGTAAATCTAGAGATTCTACCGCCTCCACTCAGCAAACGAGTCCCTCCTCCTCAAATGCAGAAGACGACGAAGATGCAGATCGAGAGAGCAAACTTGAGACGATCCCTGATGAGGAAGAAACGGAAGACCAGACGTCAAAGTCTTCGGCACGCTCCGCACCCTCCAAGAGCTCGTCTCCATCGAGTGCGACTGCAACACCAAGCAGTCTCGCAGCTGCCTACCCCTCTGTCGAATTCCCCGTGAACCTAGGGCCAGCCGACTGGTCGCATTTGCCGCCCGAATATCAGCGATGTCTTGCCTTCTTTGTCGAAAACATGACCAGCTTTAACTACTGTATCCCCACCGACTCGGATGACTTCTTCAAGACTATCCTTCCTAGCGTGGCTACTCGTCATGAGCCACTACTTAACGCTGTTGTCGGTTTCTCTGCGTACCATCTCACGCTTGACAATCCCCAAGGAAAACTCCAAGATTTCTTGCAGTACTATAACAAGAGCGTGACACTTTTACTGGGTCTACTCAAGAGGAAGGAGAAACCGAACGTGGCCACCTTGTTGACAATCCTGCAGCTTGCTACGATAGAAGTACGTTTGCGAGCTATTGCTTTCCGACCCTGGTCCTCTAACAACTTTATCTAGGAGTACTTTGGCGATTGGGTGAACCTCATGGGACACCAAAAAGCAGCACTGGAGATACTGACTAGCATATTCACCCCCCAGACCGTTATGCAGACCGCCATGGGCCGCATGTGCCTTAGCTGGTACGCTCGATTCGATAACTTTGTGGCCCTCATGGGAGGCTTTCCGACCGACCTGCCTCGAGAATGGTTCCAGGCCATGGTGGACTTCTATCAATCCGAAAAAGCCGCCCATCCAGCGGAGTTGCGATGGGTAATCGAAGAATGGTCTTCTCGGCTCCGTCTCATCTCATACGACATGTCCATCTTGTTCGCCAAAGGCAGTAGGGGCCAGATCTCTCCCGAAGACTTCATAAAAGAGCACGAGGCAATAGATAAACGACTTGTCGAGTGGAAGGAAAAACGCGACCCTGCTCTCCTGGATCAGAGATATCTCATCACAGATTTCCCGCCCCGAGAATCGATTCCCTCGGACGATATTGTCGACCCATACACCGTCGGTATCCTCTACGACTTTCCGTTGTTTCACGCAACCGTCCTTTGCGCGGAGTGGAATAGTATTATGATTATGCACAAATGCCAGTCATCTGGTATAAGGCCGGACATATTGTTCGCGGATCTGAACCGGCATGCGTACAGAACTTGCCAATATTTCGAGACTTTGGAGTTCTGGCCATCGACCCCCAGTGGCGTGTTGGTCTTGATACAAGCTTGCATTGCAATTGCGGCATTGTTCTTGCCTCAGGACGCACGGCATCACATGTGGTTCCGTCGAAAGTTTGCTTTACTGGAGACTATGGGGTAAGGAGACGGCCTCCGATGTATGTTGTTTCGAATAGAGCGAAATGCTGATCAGCCTTCTAGATACATACACCCTATCACAATTCGAAGCAAGATGGCCCAGCTCTTCCGAGAGCCATCGTGTGTGCAGTGGTGGTTACCGAACAATGAAGGGTTCAGCCCTGTATTACAGAGCATTCGAAACTTCGCCGACGAGCGGAACGCCGCCGCCGTAACAGCTCAACAGGAGAACCTTCGAGAGGTTAGGCATATTTTCGCCAAGATGTCATTAATGGATGAGGCAAACAAACCACCGCCTGCTGGCGAGGGGCCCGGGTCGTAGAGCAGGGGACAGGAAGCGGGCACGAGCCGACACAAATTACCCAATGGACTTGAAAAGCCTCATTCTGCTGTTCTGTAGGAGGATGCAATACTCGGTCCTGGGCGCAACTTGCTTGTTTGGCAGCCGATGCGATGGCTATTTGAGGCAGTAGTGTTGGGCTGGAGCAGCTAGATTTCTCCGAACTCAGGCCTATTGCTGAGGCCTAGATGGCTGGCTCTTAAGGAGTTATCCACCAGAGCGAGTAGATGATTGGGAAAGGCGAGGCACGGAAATCAACGGTGACACAGGATTGACGATCTCGGTCCACGTTAGGTCACATGGCGTTAAGGGGGGCATCATGCCAAACTGGATAGACACATTTCTCAGGAGGACGGCCGTTGGCGGGTGATGCAACGGGAGACTTTGGAAGAACCTGGCACAAGAGGGCGTTCGACGGAAAGGATTTGGATATGGACTTTGGAAAAGAAAAAGGCGGCTACTTCCCCGAGCTGCAAATACCCAACTTCTGAGAACTCATATTACACAATGTATTATATAGTAACTTGGCTACAACGCGAGCCTCGACCTGATGGATCTGCAGCACTCTTCCGGATGGCAGGAGCTGTGAATTAAGTAAAGCGCGTTTCTTTGCTGGTCTATCATGCCTCATCCTCCTTGGTCTCCTTTTCCGACACTGTGGTAGCAGATGTGGAAGTCTCTGGCTGTGTCTGTTGGTTGTCACCGGTAGACTCAGGGGCAACTTGAGAAGCAGAACCTTGCTCCTCAACCGCTGTCTCCGCTGGCGCGGAAGCGTTTTCCTCCGCCAAAGACTCCTGCGATGTGTCCTTCTCTTGGTTTTCTTCGGGCATTGCTGGTTGTGGGCTTGACTCAGCTTCAGTAGTTTGAGATTCGGTGTCCTTTTCAGCATCTTGCTCCGGTGGCTCCACGGCCGGTTCCACAATTGTCAGATCAGCATCGTCGGCGTCGGCATCATCTTCCTCGTCCTCTTCTTCGGCGGGTTGCTCGTGAGATTCAGACGAGGCTTGTGGCATAGCGGACTGCTCGACAATAACAGGGACTTCAGCTACTTCAGGCTCCTCTTCGACTGGTGAAGGGGCCGTGATGTGCATGTCTCGGAGCTTGCGTGAAACTCCGTCAGGTTCCTCCTCCTCCGCCTCCATGACGGTTGTCACAGCGCTGCCTGTTGATGGGCTGCTCCTTATATGGCGCCGGGTGTTTGTCCTCATGGGATGCATATTGTCGTCTTCGGGACCAGGCCCGCGCTGCTGGGATGGAGGTTTCAGAATGGTAGGCGTGGGCTTCTCAATCTCGTGTTCTAGCTGAGGAGTCTCCAAGCCTTCTGCCTCGGGCGGTAGCTTGTAGTTCTCAGCAGGCAAGAGATCATACAGGTCGCAAACCGTCTTGAAGAAGACATAGAGCCCGGTTTGGGCCTCAACGGACCAGAATACGCCGCGGTGCTGGAACCATGCGTGGGCGAATATGCGGTGCAGCCTGCGGAACACGTTGACCAGGTTCTTTATGCCGACGTTCTTGCTATGATTGTCACTAAGGACAACGAAACGGCTAGGAAAGATCTTCTGGTCGGTGACAACGTTCGCTGCCCAGTCGAGGGTATGACAGCAGTAGTCAATGGCGCAGCAGCTCTTGGGCTGCTCGTGTACGGCGCAGAGGAACTGCCACTCGGAAGCGCGCATCTCGGGGCACGTGTTTGCACTGCATGGCGGGGTGTCGAAGAGGAAGCCGACGATGAGAGAGTTGCACTGGGAGATGAGGAAGCGGCAGAGCTCGTAGAGCCAGATGGTTCGGTCGATGCCGTTTGGGGGTTGCGCAAGCTGCAGTGCCGTTGCGCGGGTGATCGGTTGGGTGTTGGAGGCGGTATGGTAGCAGTGGAGGGCGGCTAGGTGTTCTTGGAGCTGGAAGGCAGAGTCGAGCTGGGTGATTTTAGTTGGGAGCTCAATATGGGTCAACATGAGCGCAACAAACCTCATGTAAGGGTATCAAAGGAGGTCCGGCAGCCATGTCTGCCGCCTTTGTGCCCGGGTGTATCCGCCGTCTAGAACTCGCATCAAGCTGTGTCTGCTCCTGTGGTGTTGTCTGGGGACTGGCTGCTGGGCCGCCAGACGGCGACTTGGGACCGATCTGGATCTCAGCCGCGGGCGGCGGGCTTGGTAGCCGAGGCGAACTCGGTGCTAGCGACATGGCGGTTGGAGGTATCGAGCCGCAGTGTCGAGAAAACGTACACGATAACGAACGAGTGTAGGTTTGGGGGAGAGCTGGGCGGTTAACAGCACACGACGAGGCTGCGACGTTGGCGGATGAGTGGCTGGCAGGGCTTGGCTGGGGTCCTCGAAAAGGCCTCGGTAGACGCATAGACAGCTTGGTGAATGCATCAAACGGGGACTGTGCGACTTATACGCAACGATCCAAGTTCTGTGCCTGATTTGAAATGATGGAAGTGGAAATCTTGGAAATACACCACCTAGAACGATTTCTAGGCTTTTAAATCGGACTTTTCCCTACATATTTTGAATTCTCGAGTGTGGAACCTGGGCATTTTCTACCGAACATTCAGATCGAGATTGACGACATCACCAAGCCTAGCAACCATGGATTTTGATGACGATGCCCCGCCAGAGCTCGTTAACACGGCCGCAGACGATGTGGATGGCGAGATCACGGTCAAGGTCCCCATTACTATTGTTACAGGTAATAACTCATGGATCACCCACTTTCATTTCTGACGTATGTTAGGCTACCTCGGCGCCGGTAAAACGACGCTGTTGAATTACATCCTCACAGCCCAGCATGGCAAAAAGATTGCTGTGATTATGAATGGTTTGGAAGGACTGTGACTTGACGGCAAACATTTGCTAACTCCAGAACAGAATTTGGGGACTGTAAGTACTCCTGAGATAACATGACTGCAAGTCTAAGTGGTACTGCAGCGCTCGACATTGAGAAGTCCCTTACTGTAAACAAGGGAGATGAACAAGTTGAGGAGTGGCTTGAAGTTGGCAATGGCTGCATATGTTGTTCAGTCAAGTAGGACAAGCCTTCTGTTTTCGGAGCAAAACTAACATGAATAGGGATACGGGTGTGAACGCGATTGAGTCCCTCATGTCCAAGAAGGGCGCATTCGACTACATCCTCCTGGAAACGACTGGCTTGGCTGACCCTGGTAATCTGGCGCCGCTGTTCTGGGTGGACGATGGGCTTGGAAGCACAATTTACCTTGACGGTATTGTCACCTTGGTGGATGCGAAAAACATCCTGCTCAGCCTTGACGACCCGAATGGCAAGGTCGAGGGACATGACCACGACGATCATGGCCCAGTCATGACCACAGCCCATGTCCAGATCTCTCACGCGGATGTGATTGTCATCAACAAGGCCGACATGGTTACAGAGGCGGAGCTCAGCCAGGTCAGGGCGAGGATTGAGTCAATCAACGGGCTGGCAAAGATCCATGTGACGGAGAGGAGTGTGGTTCCCCAGCTGGAAGGATTCCTGCTTGATCTGCACGCATATGATCAATTCAATGAATCGGAAGCGAGTGCCAAGGGTCATAGCCATCTCGACCCTGTAAGTTCCCGTCGACCTCGGTACTTCTTGGGTCAAAATCTGCTGCTAACCGTCCGCTTAGACCATCTCGACCGTCACGATTCCTGTCGGTCGCCTCGAACCGGAACAGCTAGATGCTGTTGACCGTTGGCTACGGTCAGTGCTGTGGGACAACAAGCTCCCCGAGGCGGACAAGGAGGGAGGGTTTGAGATTCACCGCTCCAAGGGTCGTCTTGTGTTTGCCAACGGAGACATCAAGATGCTGCAGGGGGTCAGGGAGATTTTTGAGATAAATGACGGGCCGCGAGATGATGAGGCGCCGCCTCCAGAGGGCAAGATCATTCTGATTGGACGAAACGTGGCCGAGGTTGGATTTGAGAGCAGCTTCAAGCAAGCGGTCAACTAGAATAGAGTCACGAATAGACGAAGAACGACAATCGCTGCGCGGGAAGATGCATCCAGGGTCAGGGTCAGGTCCTGTTTGCGCCTGGTTTCGGTACCTGGTGTTGACGCTGCTAATGCCTGCCCAGTGACGCGAGGTGCGAACAAGCAGCCGCTCAGCCTTGGCCGGTTCCGGCTCTGATTGGCGGGTACATCGCTGTCGGTGCGGACCCACTTGAACCCGGGCATCCACCCTCCACTGGAAGGGAAGGTGCCGCCAGCCCAGCCCAGCCGTCTAGTCGCACAGAGCATGGACAGCACAACCTAGCACAGTACGTAGCCTTCCCCGACAAGCGCAGCCAGCAAAAGCCTGAGCGAGCCCTGCCAGAGCATCCATCGATCGCATCAACGACCGCCTTTCGTCTGCCCGACAACCTTCGCAGCAAGTCTCGAGCCGCGACCTCCCACCCAAGCATTCGCTCGACAACCTTACGTTGACTTTACATCCTCCGCGACTTGCCCTCAAAGCTCGCGCGAACTACTGCAATCATGAATCGGCCAGGTAGGACCACCCCACGACGTCGTTCTTTCAGCCTCAGGACCCCGCGCTCCAGCATGTGCCTCCGAACCTTGCGATACCGAGATCACGCTTCGCCCCGTCGAGACATTGCGAGTGGCTACGGCTTTTGGACGAAGCCTTGCGTCTATTTCTGAGCTCGTGTGTCCCCGCGATTCTTCGCACCACGATGCTCCTCCTCGACCCTCGTTTGCCACGCTCGGACGACTCAACAATCGCTTCAATGGCTTGAAATGCGGAGCAGAGCCCGATCTGGAGCTCTCTATAGTGTCGCTGGGATCACGGCTGGAGAAATTATGAAAGCATTGGGTTGTTAGGTCAGTGCTGACGAGATGATCGAACGGCAGGGGCAGTGCCACAGACACTCCGCGGAATGCCTGGTGGCTTCGGTGGTCAACAACAACCTCAACAACCTGGACGAGCAGGTTCAGCTCGATTACCAAACGGAAAGCTGGGTACGCGCTTGCAACCGCCCTGATGGTAGCCGGGCGGCTTCCATGGCCCAACCTCGAGCTGAGGCTAACGACGCATCAATACAGGAAACAACAACTCGGGTTGGGCGTTTGGAGGAGGTGTTCCTATGGCAGGGGCAGGCCCTCAGAACGCAGGACGTCAACTTGGCGGGAACGTGAGCTTTGCGCAGAGCTTGACCGGGTCGCAGCCTGCCACACCTCTGGACTTGTCGTATGTGCACTCTCCTCGCCATCAACATTCTCGCATACTTGCTCATCTTTTTGGGTGCCATATATCATTCCATCACCAAACTTGAACATAAACACACGCTAATATTTACCAGAGAATTTCCATCATTATCCAACAACCCTCAGATGTCCAACGCCAACGCGCAGTCAATGTGGTCGACGGCTGGGTCGAGGAACCCCGGTGGCCCTGTACCACGCAACCAGTCTGCCACCCTTGGCTCGCAGCAGGGCGGCCAAGAAGATCTGTTCAGCCCCTCCTCCCGCGGACCTCCAGTGCAGGGTGGCTTTCGGTTCGGAAACCAAGGGAACCTTGGCCAGTCGTCTCAGGCTCAAACCGGTAGCATCGACGACTTCCCCCCTCTCAACCGAACAGCAAACGGAGACATTTCATCTGAGCGCGCGGCGAATCTGATGTCATCTCTGGGATTTGGACCTCAAGCTGGTGCCTCTGGTCATGTGCCAAACAGGGGGAATGGCCTTCTCAACGCGGTTTCGGCTAACAGCCGGGCGAATGAGGCAAGGTCACCGCCTGGCATTGGCGCCCCTGGTAGGCCCTTGTCTCCCTTCGATTCTTCTAATGCGGATGCTAACCTTTGCAGGCTCTTCAAGGCCACAGGATGGCAAGGCCGCTGCTACTGAGGACGATTCACGGCAGAAACCTACAGGTATGCGGGAAGAAGGGTCTAGCGCAGCCGCAGCTGAGGGAGCATCTCCTTTAGGAGCTATCGGCAACGATGGTTCTGGTAGGAATCTGAACGACGACCAGGACGTCCAAGCTGCAGAGGTTATTGACCCTCTAGCTGGCATGTCCGCAGCCGACAGGTGGGGTATTAAGGGCCTCAGAACGCTTATGAACAACTATCCCGACTACCACGCGATGGTAGTGGGCATGGATCCGATGTCGTTGGGGCTCGACATGTCGTCTCCAGAGTAAGTGCTTTTGTCTGGGTTGGGAGCACCACTAACCAAGTCCAGCCTGTTCTCAACGCAGAACTACTCCCTCTTTGACGACACACCTCCTCGGCCAGCTATAAATGCCGGTAAATTCCGACTGCCCGATTGCTACAACGTGACCAATGTCCAACCAATTGAGAGCAAAATCCCCAACTTCAATGAGGAGACCCTATTCTGGATCTTCTACAGCTCCCCAGCGGACTTGAAGCAGCAGATGGCCGCAGTAGAACTGTAAGGACGACCCCTTCGCCTCAGGAAGGTTTCATTTCACTAACGCGAGCTCGCTAGACACTCACGAAACTGGAGATGGCACAAGAAATTGCAGCTCTGGTTGACAAAGGATGATCACATGACTCCTCAAACCCTGGGCCCGACCCATGAGCGAGGATACTACATCGTGTGGGATTCAAGCACCTGGCGCAAGGAACGGGTATGTCGATACATCTAGGCTTTTATAGGACGAGAACTAACGGTGACTACAGCGGGAATTCACCCTCCATTACGGCGACCTTGATACCAGTCTCAGCCAGGGACCGGCTGTGTCCTAGAGTAACACATCTCTAGAAAAACCGAGTTCAAAGGCAAAGGGTAATGATGTCAGCAAGAAGGGCCATGACAATGGCGCAACACAAGACAGCATTGGGGATAAGTGATGGAAACGGTGGGAAGTGTACCATGGGCGTTTGGCCGTCAGGGCGGGGCAACTCCTTCTCATGGAAATGGTTTGGGTCTTTTGGTACTGTCAGTAATGAGACGATCTAGTCTCTTGAAGTTGATGGCTTTTCACCGGTGTGTGGGCGCTCAATAAAGGATGCCTCCCGGTTTCTGCAAAGCATGTGTGTCCTTCCAATGATCGCGGGAGTTGCATTGGGCGTGTCCCTGGAGTGATTGATTCATCTGTGAGATGAGGGATCGGATGCTTATTTGGGGACGCACTATCACCCTTGTGCACTATTTTCAGCTTGATTTGTTGGATACAGTTGGAGGCTTAAAGCTCATCCACATCGACCTGGAATACCTTGCGCTCATACCATCTACAATTAATGACTTTAAAGCGTAACACAAGTTGTGAGTTTGAGTTCTGTGACGCGAGTGTTCCTTTGAAACAACTGAGGTTGGGGAATTAGCCGAAGTTTCCCCGCCATTGGCTTCTCCAAAAGGGAGCACTTTGGGCGCCCCATCCCTGGTCATCCTTGTTGGCGTAACCACAACGTTAGATCCATACCATCGACCCACGCTGGCAGCTCATTAGCTTCCATGTGAATCTACCCTTCACTTCCCTCACCTCCACGAACTGCCATCTTAGCCGCCCTTGCAGATATCCGCATCACTTCGTCGATTACCGCAGTACGGCTCACGTGCCTTTCGTGGACGGCTCCGCATACGATACAGCCATGGCGGACGATCAGATCTCGTTGCCGTACTTTCTGGCGATCCTAGTGGTCTCGGGTCTGATAATACGATATCTGTTCTTCGGAGGCCCATCGCCACCTCAAGCTACGCGCTCCCCCGAGGCGTTTATGAGGTCAAGAGAGGTCGCCGTGGAGAGGATACAGCAGATGTTTCCCCAGGCGGATAGACGGAGTATTCTTTGGGATCTGCAACGAAACGGAGGAAATATCCAGAACACCACGGAGCGCATCTTGGCTGGCCGATTAGACACGGTATGTTGAAGACTTCAGCTCCAACACAGGCCGTTTTTCTAACAAGAACTGTCCCTCCAGCCCCCGATCACCTTCCAACCACCGCCTCCTCCCGGTCAATCCGCCGGCAGCGCCAGCGCAGCAACGGCGCCCCGACAACCGGAGAAGCCGGCGCAGCCCGACCTGATCACGCGGTACAATCTGAAGAGCAAGCTGGACACCGCGCCGTCCAGCGAGCAGGATGCTCAGGGCAAGGGCTGGAGCTCGAACCGGGACGAGCGCCAGGCTTCGCTGCAGCGCCGGCGGGACGAGATGATCCTCGCGGCGCGGAGGAAGATGGAGGCCAAGATGGCGGCGGAGAAGGCGGGCCAGTGAAGCTGAGGCGGAGAGAAATAATGAGATGGAGTAAATTTACCGGGCAGATAATCCAGCGAGAATTTGCAACGTTGTTGGTGTGATCGCGTGCCATTGGAGGAGTGCGATTACGAGCCCTTTTTGGTCCGTCTTGCGTAGTGAGGCCTTCACGATACTAGCGCAATCTCTCCATATCCTGTATGTCATAGGACCCTTCGAGACGAGGTTAACTGAGAATCGAGTCCAAGATCTGCGGAGATGCTGGCCAGGTAGTGCACCAACACCCGTGGTTGGGTTGATCACATGCGCAACCCGGTTCCGCTGTTGTGTATACAAGCTCTTCTCCCCCTTTGGATAGATACTGTCAGCAAAAAGATACTATGGCCGCTACACGTTCCACAGCTTCAGAAGAGGCCTTCAGTGCCACACCGGTTCCGATGGCCCTGAATTCTGGTGTTGCTCGACCGAGGTCCCATGCAGACAGAGATGGGCACCCTCAAGCCTCTGATGTCAACCCGGGTCGGGCGTGGCGGTGCTGATGTGGCTTTGTCATGAGTGCACTTGTGGCAGTGCTCTCATGATGGGGTCACTTGTGCACCACGTACGGCCTCCAAGCCTAAGATTGTATCTCTTGCGTCTAGAGAAATGCGAAATGATGCACGCGAAGGTGCGACATTCACTTTACTCGGGTCTATTAAGCTTATAGACCAAGCCATCATACATCGTCGCATCATAGTGTGGATAATTAGTAGTTGAGTGAGCTTAACCGGTATTTACTACCATTGTATAACATCTACTATCCATCATACAAAATATCCAATCCTAATTGATTGCACCTGGTGGTCCATGAGGACTTTTGGTGGCACTCACAATTGTTGTTGTCTGCCATTCCAGCCCGAAGTGGGGTTCCGGGGATTTCTTTCATCACCCCGTTGCCGTGGCCGGTACAAACTGCCCCGCCACATGTTTTGTTTTCTTTTACGCCCAAGACCCTGCACCCAGAGTACTTTGGCCTGGAACAAATCTGCGCCCAAAGGCTCCAACGTCAGTGAATAACCTGGTTCCTCCGAATTCCAAAGCACCGACCCGATAGACCCTTTGGCATCCGTCTGTGCGGGTCTGTATAGCGGACCCAAAGCCCAAGAAAGCGCTGGGAGGCCACACCAGAGCTGAGCCACAGCCCCTCGACGCGGCCCTGGGTGGTACATCGAGAATCTTCGGGGAACAAAGTACCTTGAAGTACCGTCCTCCCGCACACCTGGCACCCACCATCAACCTCCATCCATCGCTAAAAGGTACCTGACCTCTGATCACCTCTGGCGCGCGCCAGCTGCTCTCTTCTCTCGACCTTCTCTGCACTTTTGCTGCGTCACCTCCCTTGAGCGCTCTACTATTCGCCTCGACTTCCTTTCATCATCCTTCGCCGCTCCCTCTCTGCAGCTTCGCTCAGTCCCCAGAAGCCTGCCTCACGGCCAAGATTTGACGTCATTCTGGTAAGTATGCCGCTTCCGTGGATCAGCTGCCAACCATCTCTCTCCCCAATCTGGATCTGTGCAGCCCCATGTCGAGAATGGAACTCGGGTGGAAGAGGACACAGCCAAACGGCCCTGCAGTGCACCATTCGTTCCGAGGTCTTTGAATATTGTCAAACCCGACCCGGCTCCTGGCTGGACAACCATGTTGCGCAGCTCAGGATGCTTCCCTGACGTTTCCTGGTTTCAAGATCCTGATCCTGCATCGTCCTCGCCGCTTCACTTCAGCCCCTCCGCTGGCTTGGCAATTCCTGAGCTGACATCAGCCTTCAAGACAGCGCTTCACACGGTTTGCACCTGCACGAGGCAAACCTGCTTTCATCCGGGGTCTGTTTAATCCGAGCGCAACCCGCATCGGGGTCTACAGTATCTGAGACGATTCACGCATAGCGAACGGACCGAAACGAAAACACCAACACCCTCTCGCCTATCCGAGGAGCAGAGCAAATCGATCTGACACGAACCTTCATGCCGATCCTAAGACAAACTAGGAGTTGATCTTTCATTCTGCGCTAGTGTGATCTCTTAGCCATCGCATAACCGACTTCAGCAACCTGTTGGCAGCGCACGAGAGCCCGTTGCGATGGGCACACCCCGAGACTACTATGCAGACCTAGAGCTGCCCCCGACGGCAGACGCCGCGGATATTAGAAAGCAATATCGGAAACTTGGTACCGTTCCAACTGGGATCTGAATCGTTTGCGTCAACTAACTCGCGGCACAGCACTAAAGTACCACCCAGATCGCAATCCTGGGCGAGAAGAGGAGGTCAACACCCAGTTCCAAGTAATTCAATCGGCGCACGAGATTCTCTCCGATCCCGACCAAAAAGCCAAGTATGATGCATCGCGAACTCGCAACAGATACCCAGGCGCATCGGGTGTTAAGGGAAACCCGTGGGCGAATGTCAGTGCCCAGTATCCGCCACCACCCCGACGTAACAACGGAACCCCGAGAGCGACTCCATCAGGTGCCCAGAGGTGGCAAACCCGTTTTGCTTCAGGCGTCCCTCCTACCGCGAAGCAGTCGGAGACCGAAGCAAAGAAGAATGCTGCCCGGGCATTCGAGAACATGCGCAAGGGCCCGTCGGCCAAGACGAGCGATCAACCCCGGCCTACTCCCCCACCCCCTCCTCCACGGACTGAGTCTGCCAGACAGCGCGCCGAAGCCTCATTTGGTGCTAGGAAGACGGGATTCCATCCTCGTTCAGCCATGGGCGATGAGCCACCAGTGGCTAGCAGTAACTACAACTCAAGATCAGCATCGGAGCGATATGCGCAAACCTTTCCGCAAGAGCCTCCTCAAGAAGCTCCCCCACCTCCCGCGAGACCACCTCCTACTGCGATGCCAGATCCTCTAAGCCAGTTCAGAGACCGAGACAACTGGGCAGATCCTCGGCAAAGCACTCCATACACGTCACATGGTGGCGAGAAGACGAATCCCTTTGACGGCATCCCCCTGAACCGAGCCAAGAGCACCCGAGACACCACGAACCGCGATGAGTCCTCTGATAACGAGGCATTCAACCGACAACGTAGTGCCAGTGCGCCCAAGGGCGGAAAGGCTGGAGATGCTACGGCGGGCTTCAAGGGCCCTGAACAGCCGCTCCCTAAAGATCCCGCAGACCGACCCAAAGCTCCTTTGAAGAAGACTCGCAGCGGCTTCAAGAATGCTACTCCAACTCCCGACCAAACCCCCAATGTGCCTACAGACGGAAACCGTACGTGTTACTGATGAACTTATCTTGAATGCCAGACTTGCTTACGCCTTGACAGCATCTCAATCACAAAGCAACGCTGGCGGACCATCAATGTATGACGAACCATCTTCTACCAAGTACAACCACCTTCCTTTTTCACCAAGATCCAGCAAGTGTCGGGGAAATCATGGTTTTGAGCCAGGTCTGGCGGGCATTCATCAATACGACGCATGCCCTTATGACTCAGGCACTAGTTCTTTCAACCCGTCTCCCAGTGGAAGACACGATTCTCCTCAACAGTTGACCCCCTTTGAGCGTCATCAGGTCGAATTTTTGGACAAGCTTATCAATAACGCTGGGATTGGAAGCTCAACCAAGAAGACGAAGCATCAATACAGGAACTCAGATCACCCCCGTACGTCGAATCGTGCTAACAAGACCAACTTCAATAGCTTCAGTTTCCCCGTCAACGACGATACTTTCGCGCAAACATCCCCTGACCCTAGCCGCTTCGCGAGAAGCAGCACCGACGATATCAACACGAGCTTCGCCGAGGATGAGGATGCGACTGGTTGGCAGTTTAACGCTGGTGGAGCAGAGCAAGGTAGCCCAACGAAGCCTCGATCTCAGGCAGGCAGAGGAGGTCGTCGGTCGCCGAAGAAGCGCCCAACCCTTAACCGTACAGATACTTCCAGTGTTCCATCCGAGTCAGAGAGGCCGGAATCTGGCAAGCCCGAGTCGGCGTTCAACCCTGAAGGATGGAGTGACAAGTTTGGCCCACAGACGTTTGTTCCGCAGCCATCTCAGTCCAAGTCGGTGTCCCCGACTCGATCTAACCGAGCAAGCTCGAAGAAGCCCAAAGCTTCCAAGAAACCGAGCCACTCAGCACTAGTCGACGATAGCAGCAGTGATGAAGAGGTGTTCGAATGGCGTGGACGAAAGGGTCAGGAGCCCCCTGTCGTTGAGAGCCCTCAGGCCATGGACATCGACAGCCCTCCTGCTTCGACCTCTGTCCCACCACCTCGACCCCCCAAGATCCCAACACCACAACCAGCCCCGACTACGCCTTCACCCCAGCCCAAGCCACCGGTGGCCCAGCCATCGCAACCCGCTGAACCAGTGCCTGCAGTGGGAACAGCTCCGGCATTCAACGGCCCTCGAAACATCAATGTTGAGCCCTCCAGACCTGAGTGGCGACCTGGCAATGTGGACAACGTGAACGGCAAGGACAAGCCGATAGAGATCCCGAGAAAACCAGTGAACCCTAACAATGTGGGATCGGAGGATAGTGAGGAGTTCCGGGCTAGCTTCGCCGACCTGCGAAACGTGGCTCCATTCGCCCCTCAGAGCTCGGGACTGAAGTCCTTTGCAGATATGAAGGACAACTTGCCTTTCGAGAGCAAGGCTTCAGCTGATGTTTCCATCAAGCTTCCCAAGGTTCATCCTTTGAGGTTCCCATCACCCCCTGTTGCTCCTCAACTCCCAGCAGTTAATGGAGCCCAGCCGAATGTGGCGTCTTGGGAGAAGTACGTCAAAGATTTCGAAAACTACATGCGACTTTGGGATACTTTCAACAGCCAGGTGGTAGACCATTTTGCCACGCGAAAGGCGCACATTGCGCGTACTAGAGAAGAGAAGGGATACTCGTTCCTAGAGGCCCGCGGCGATGCAGATGTTCAGGAGTACTACAACTGGCTGGAGCAGGACATGGACGTTCGGAGACGCTGGAGCGCAGCGTGTGAAGAGCACGAGCATCGATTCCGAGAGTTCATGGCGTTTCGTATGAGGATGAAGTAAGCGATTTGGTTTTGCATTTGTGGAGTTGGCAGCGAACGGGGGGCGCACTGTCTACTGTGTCGTTATACTTCAATATGGGATGACAAGATGGGATGCTGTCTATAACGGACGGAGAGAGCATGAATGCCCCGATGGAGAGATGGTTTCCTGGTATATCTGGGGAAATCCGGCGATGGGAGCTTGGTTCTGGATCTGGGCAGGAAGATAACAACACAAGCTCGAGGCTAACGTGTGGCACATGGGAGCGAGCGATCCGGTTGATCCTGGTTATGGCTTATCTTTAGTAGCAGCTTGGCGATGGCGGTTTGGCATTGAAGGCGTTTTCGCCCTTACTAATACTGGACAGCTTCTACGGCGGTCTCCAGAGTAGGTAGGGCGTGGTTCACGGAGATGAGGCTCCGGGACGTGTATACGATGGTATGAACAGCGCATAGAAATAGACAAGATGGTAATGGACCGGAAGGACTTTTGTGGTCCAACTGTGTAGGAATAGTTACTGGTTGAGTAGCGTATGAAAATTCATGTGTGAGTGTCATTAACTTATAGTCGTGTTTCTTTTGAGAGGAAATGATTCACTGCCCTGAAAATGAGCTCGAGACATATAGGTCGGCTGGGCGTGGGAATAGCTTCTCGGACCTGCACCACACTCTCTCATCCCCCACACACTCTCTTTGACACTCGCTCACCACGCCACATCCCTCGCTTCTCGCAACACCTCCCCAATCTAGAGAAATACTAAAGTTATTAATACTGTTCTAGCAGTAAGTTTGTTTGCTCCTTTCAAACAACTCATCGCACTGGAACCCGTTCGCCTGTCAATGCCCTTTGTTTGACTCCTGGGTCAATTGGACTTGACTAGGCGCCAGTGCTGGCTCAGTGCAGTGCTCTCTCTACCTCGAAATTCCCCTCCTCTTTGTGAGCAGAGCGGGGAAGTCTTCACTCTCCTTCACCCTCAACTCGCACTCGCTCTCCCCTTCTCTTCACTTCTCTCCTCTTCACCACACCACAACAGTACCATCTCTTCGGTGTGTGCTTTACTTCTTACTCTCTACCTTTCATTCACTCGTCGCTCTCTACTGACTCGCAAAAGAGTATCGGTCTCACAGTTCGCTTGGCAGAATTCACCCTCGACTCTGCCTCTATCTCTACCAAGGTGAGAGAGCAACTTCCCCTCCGCCGTGTTTCCCTTCTTCATTTGCACCTTTACCCTTGAGCTGACGCCGTCTTGACCATCTTTCAGTAGCAAACTGTCCGTTGCTTGAGCAAAGAAGCAACGTGCCCACACAACCACACTATCTATCTTCGATCCTCACCAACGTTCATCATGTCCGAGGGAACCCCCACTGGCAAGGCTAACGCCTGGACCGAAGAGGCCAAGGTAACGTGCTGAAGCCGTTGTTATCCCATCTTGGTCTAACTCAAACGTGTTACAGAACGAGTTTCTTCTTCGAATCATCATGCAGCTGAAGCCCGAGGGCAAGGGCATCAACTGGTCCGAGGTCCAGATGCCCGGCCGCACTGTCAAGTCCCTCCAGAACCAGTGGACTGCTGTCAACAAGAGAATCGACGCTCTCAGACAGCAGCAGCAGGATGGCGATGCCGCCGGAGTTCCTGTCAAGAAGGCTACTCGTAAGTGTCTTGCTTCATCGCGACTTGGCTAAATCTAACTACCCTTCCCAGCCCGCAAGCGCAAGGCCAACAAGAAGGTTGAGTCCGAGGACGATGATGATGGCACCTATGGCAGCACCAAGAAGTCCGGCTCTCGCAAGCGAAGCAACAGTATGTTACCAACTTCTCTTCTTCTGCCAAACATTACAATGCTGACCATGCCATAGCCGAGACTCCTGAGCGTGCCGCTAAGGCCATCAAGGCCGAGGCTGCCGAGCTTGAGGACTCCCACGTCAAGGAGGAGTCCGGCTTCAACGCCGACTCTGGCCATGGCCAGGTCTAGAGTCACCTCGACCCAAAAACGAAGATCGTGATGCCACTGGCATACATGGGAATGGAGGGGGAGAAGGAATGTGCAGCCGATGATGATTCTATCTATTTTGCTATTTCTGGTTTTATTGTCACATCTCTCGGCATGCAAGCATGGTCATCGAGTATTGGAACTGAACGGCGCTGGAGGTGCAGAAGTAGTGGTCCTGATCAGGATGGGAGTATTCGGATCTAGTCACACAGCCAGGTGAAATGCAAACAGCCCGTTAAATCAGCGAGTGAGATTTTGTGAGACGTGATAGGATGTGCTCCAAATACTGACTGTTACCATCTTCAAAAGAAAAAAAAAAACTATCTTCCTCTAGGTTGTTGAAGGAGGAGTTTTAGACTCTCGAAATAGGTTTGGCCAGATTATAGTACATACAAGGCATAAGAATACGTAGTCAAGACAACCAAGAGGGACAAGTACGCTTGTGGAATTTCAAAAGAAGAGTCCATCATCACTTTTGATTTCTTTTCTCGACCAAGCCCGGTTTGTTGGGTTTGGGTTTGTTTTGTCTTTGTTGGTCAAGGGTAGGCCAACAACCAACAAGGGCTTAGTTGACAAGAACCCACGTTTGGTGCTTAAGGAGATGGCAAACATTTTTTTGCCATGTTTAACTCTGATTCGCATTGTCGTTAATATTCTGTTTTGTCCTAATATTTTGTAGAATGTCAAGATTCCTCATACACGTTCAAGTATTCCCATTCTTGGCCTCTATGATTGATGTCTCACTTAGAGCCTCAACTCCTTCAACTTGACCCATTGACTTGTCTAAAAGCTTTCAGTATTTCTTCCCTAGCAATTAGGACCATAATGGTACATATGTGCTTTCCTGACTGCTTCGTTCCATACCAACATTGCCTCATGGGGTAATGTCGAAGTGTCGGGAGTGATTCCGATGTTGAGTGACAGGGACCTGATAATGGAGGGGACTAAAATGTGATGGGGCCGGCAACCAGAGAAGCCGAAGGGAAGGAATCAGGCGACAAACAACTTTACCTTGATGAAACCTCAACCAAGGTCAAACATTTTTCTTTCTTTCTAGATGCCATCTGTGATAGTTTTGTCGCTTCCTTCTATAGTCATGCTTTGTTAATTGGAAATCAATTTTGCGACAATTCTTTTGCTCGACATGTACCAGGCCAATAAAGCCATGGCCACACCCGCCGGTGTCGGCGACCAAGAAACCACACCTCTACTTGGCTCATCTTCAGCATCACCACCCAGCAACGCTTCATCATTGAACCCATCATCTCATCACGGCGATAGCAGTAGCAACGATGTGTCCAATAATCAGGACGTTAGCTGGACGGTCAGCCACAGCGCTCACCGGCTCTATGTCTCGCACACCCTCTCGACGTGGAACTCGCGTGTCTTTGAGTTTGGCAGCGTCCTCTATCTCGCCTCCATCTTCCCCGGGACGTTGATGCCGCTTTCAGTCTACGCCTTGGCGCGCGGCGCCGCTGCAATAGCGCTGTCATCGTGGGTTGGCCAGTACATTGACCGCGAAGACCGTCTCAAGACGGTGAGGCTGTCAATTGGTATGTCACAAAGCAGCCATTGGCTCGAACTAAGTATACTGAGTCGCTAGTTTCGCAACGGCTCGCTGTCGCTACTTCGTGTGCCATCTTCCTCGTCCTGAGCAGAGTCCAGAGCCTTTCTGATGGGCTACGGACTGGCCTCTTGGCGTTGCTAGTCCTCATGGCTTGCATCGAGAAACTGGCCGCCATCATGAACCTGGTGTCAGTCGAGAGAGACTGGGTATGTGACAATGACGAACAATCGAGGCCAATTCCTAACCGCCCTCTAGGTCGTCGTCGTTGCACACTCGGACACTACAGCACTTCGAAGTAAGTTGTTTTAGTCCTGTCAAACATCATCTAATTTGTTGATAGCCATGAACTCCCAGATGAGACGCATTGATCTTATTTGCAAACTTCTTGGGCCGTTCTTCATCGGTATCATGGATGGAATATCTACGGAAACGGCCATCTTTGTCAACCTGGGGATGAACTGCACCTCTGTCATTGTGGAGTACATTACTATTGCCCGAGTAAGCCAACTTAACATACAAACAAGATCATATGCTCATCCAATCAGGTATACCATCAAGTACCGGAGCTACAGCATCCAAAGACGATACCCGCAATCGCAACACACAATGACGAGAATTCCCAACAGCCTACCCAAGGACCATGGACGTTATTGAGGAAGGCTGTCAAGAAGTCCTATCAAGACCTGCGCCTCTACTTCAAGCACCCAGTCTTTATCCCTTCCTTCGCAGGGGCACTTCTATACTGCACAGTCTTGTCTTTCGGCGGTGTCATGGTGACTTATCTACTATCGAGTGGCTACACTCCGACGCAAATTGCCGTTGCAAGGACAGTCTCGGTGGCATTCGAGGTCTTGGCCACCTGGATCGGACCGTGGTTGATGACCAAGATTGGCCCTGTTCGTGCCGGTCTCTGGTTTTCAAGCTGGCAGTTGGGCTGCTTGGCCATCGGTATCTCCATCTTCTGGAGGTACACAGACAACGTCCTTATATCAACTCTTGGTCTTGTATGTGGCTCGATGCTTAGTCGAGTAGGACTATGGGGGTTTGATCTGTCAGCTCAGATCATAATTCAGGAGGTCAGTTTGGTCCTTGAATGCATCATATCGCAAAGATCGCTGACTTTCGGCCGATATAGGAGGTTGAAGCAGAGAATCGGGGAGCTTTTTCTGCTGTGGAAGCTAGCTGGCAGAACCTGTTCGAAATGTGCTCGTACACGTCGACAATCATCTTCTCGTCTCCTGACCAGTTCCACAAGCCGACGGCACTCAGCGTCGCAGCAGTCTTTTGCGCCTGGGCCCTGTACAGCAGGTTTGTGAGGAAGAGACGGGGACATCTCATCCACTGGCCGGCATGCATGTCCCCAGAGAAGCAGCAAGCATCGATGGACGCCTTGTTCGAGACAATGCCGCGGAGACGACGCGAAGGGATTTGAGGGAGACCCTTGGTACGATATCTTCCGTGACAGACATAACAGCAAGCTATCCAGGATATACCCCTGGTAGTCATGGCACGAGACGTGTTGAGGGTCACCTGGAATCGGGAGGCGGTGCAACGAAGTCGCGATGCTTCGGGATTCTGTGGCGCGGAAGTCATCCACGTTTATTTCCGTGTCTCGGACGGCAACTGTTGTCTTGGATGCATGCACGACATGGTCCCGTGGATCGAGGAGCGAGCTCTGTCGATGCCGCAGTCTCGGCCGCATGGGATGGCACAGCATCACGAACGGCGGTCTGGATGGAAAAGTGCAGGTTTGGTTAACCGTGATATTCGTACATCTTGTCCCCTTCAACGGTCCTTGGAGGGTCAGGTGCAGCATTTAAAAGTCGAAGCGTTGCATTATAGAAGCGTGATAGAGCTTGGATGAGACATACATGAGCACAAGCGCCTCAACCTCACCTGTTTGAACCTTGATAAAAGAGAAATGCGAACTTGAAAAGCGGGACAAAGGTCTCAATCGCCCACCCTCTCAGGCCCCGAGTGACTGGTCATGCCTCTGTTGGTGTTGAAGTTGGTTGGCTGAGACGTCCACACCCTCTGGGCGGTCGGGGAATGGGTGAGTGCATATGCACGATGGCGTTGCCTTACATAAGGCACAACCTTGTTGGCGGGCTCTGGTTCTTAGGCCAGGGCCCGGCAGAGGTGTGCTGGGGTTAGCGCCTGGTCTAGCGGGCTCTGGGTGTCATTTCCCCTGTAGTGTAGTGGGCTCTGCAGCGAGGGCGGCGGAGCTAGTGGGAGGCGGACATAAAAAGTTGGGAAGGCGGCGTTCTTTGTGAGCTGCAAGCTACGTGCATATTGGTTGTCAGAAGGACTCGTACGAGGACAATAGCATAGTGCCTCGGATCCTCGGATGGACTGATGCTCTGTTACTTTTCTTATTGTGTGTGTGAATAGTTGCAGAAGCAGAAGCAGAATATGACTCTTGTGAACTCGCCATTTCCAGTCCCTCCCGTCCACCACACACACCTAGGGACCTGGCTCTTACGTAGGTAGGCACCTCAAGGTACGTAGCGTAGCAACAGCAGCAGCCATGCAGCCTGAATAATCCTCCTGATCCACACCCACTGCCACTGTTAGCAGCCAAGGCAAAAGACATGCATCATATTTTTTCCCCAGATCTCAGCCTGGTCTTCCATCACATGCGCTGCTAAACCCCCATCCTCAATCCTTTTTTTTTCTTATTTCCACCATTTCCTCTCCTCCCCATCTGCGCTTCCCAGCTTGCTCTGGATGCGCTGTCGCCCTTTCTCGCGCCGGATCCCGACCCTGTCACTGAGACCCTTGGCCCTGCGCCCCGTCTGCGGCTCAGGCCGAACATCTCGACACCCCGTCCCCGTCCCCTTTCGAGCCCTCGAATCCCGTCCTCAGTGCCGTGCTTTTGCTCGCGGCCGCCGTCTCGTCTCCCGTCGTGATCTCAAGAGGCCTTTCGTCATGAACGGCGCCGCGGCCTCGGCAAGGGCCAAGAGGAAGGCCCCGGGTTCGCCCGACCAGGTCCCCCCGGCCAAGAGAGCAGTCAACGGAAAGCTCTCGCCTGATGACAACACACCCGATATTGTTGAATTCGACGACCACTCCGACCTCACCGACGACCTTCATCCCCACGCCGCTATGTATATTGGAACACCAGGGAGTCTTGGTGAATGGCAGGACACCATCCAGAAGGTGGTTCGCAACGTCGTCTCGATTCGCTTTTGCCAGACGTGCTCCTTCGATACCGACCCTTCCTTGACCAGCGAGGCTACAGGATATGTTGTTGACTCTGAACGAGGGTGAGCGGCGTATTGTTGTCATGACGCGACAGGGACGAAGCTGACATGCATCCATAGATATATCTTGACCAACCGCCATGTTGTCGGCGCGGGTCCTTTCTGGGGCCACCTGGTCTTCGACAACCACGAAGAGGTCGACTGTTACCCCGTCTACCGCGATCCCGTTCACGACTTTGGCATTCTACGATACGATCCCAAGGCGATCAAGTACATGCATGTCGATGGCTTAGAATTGCGACCAGACCTCGCCAAAGGTAAGCTGTGGCGAGAAAAGTTGGTCACGAGACACGCTGACGTCCATCTGTAGTTGGCACCGAGATTCGAGTCGTTGGTAACGATGCTGGAGAAAAGCTCAGTATCCTGTCAGGTGTCATCAGCCGTCTCGATCGAAACGCGCCCGAATACGGCGAGGGCTACAGCGATTTCAACACGTGTTACTACCAGGCCAACGCCGCCGCCAGTGGAGGAAGTTCAGGCAGTCCAGTCGTCAACAAAGATGGCAGCGCAGTCGCCCTACAGGCTGGCGGTCGATCTGATGGCGCTTCCACCGATTACTTCCTCCCCCTGGACCGACCTCTGCGGGCGCTTCAGTGTATCCAAGCTGGCAAGCCCGTCACCCGTGGTGATATCCAGTGCCAGTTCCTTCTCAAGCCGTTCGACGAGTGCCGTAGGCTGGGTCTGAGCCCCGAGTGGGAGGCGGCGATGCGCAAGGAGTTCCCGACCGTGACCAACATGCTTGTGGCCGAGATCGTCCTCCCCCAGGGCCCCTCGGATGGCAAGATTGAAGAGGGTGATGTTCTCATCAAGGTCAACGGTGAGCTCATCAGCCAGTTTATCCGACTGGATGATATCTTGGATTCCAACGTTGGCGAGACCATCAAGCTCCATCTTCAGCGCGGTGGGCAGGATGTGGAGGTGGATATCCAGGTTGGCGATCTTCACAGCATCACCCCTGACCGATTCGTCTCTGTAGCGGGTGCCAGTTTCCATGACCTCTCTTACCAGCAGGCTCGACTCTATGCTGTCGCCGTCAAGGGCGTCTTCGTCTGCGAGTCTGCTGGGTCCTTCCGATTCGACAATGCTGACAATGGCTGGATCGTTCAGACTGTTGATCACAAGAAGGTGCCGGATCTGAAGACATTCATCGAAGTGATGAAGGGTATCCCTGACCGCGCCAGGGTGGTGGTCACTTACAAGCATCTACGTGACCTGCACACCCTCAACACGACTGTTGTCTACATTGATCGCCACTGGGCCTCCAAGATGAAGCTGGCAGTTCGCAACGATGAGACAGGCGTCTGGGATTTTACCGACCTGGGAGACCCTCTGCCTCCTGTACCCCCTGTCCGTCGATCAGCCTCCTTCATCGAGCTGGATCATATGCCTCACCCTGGTATCGCGGATCTTATTCGCAGCTTTGTGCATATCAACTGTACCATGCCTGTGAAGCTCGATGGCTTCCCCAAGAACCGACGCTGGGGCATGGGTCTGGTCATTGATGCTGAGAAGGGTTTGGTCTTGATTTCCAGAGCCATTGTTCCCTACGATCTGTGCGACATCACCGTGACCATCGCCGATTCCATCATCGTGGACGGCAAGGTGGTTTTCCTCCATCCTCTCCAGAATTATGCCATTATTCAGTACGATACTTCGCTGGTTGACGCGCCCGTCAAGAGCGCACGACTGAGCAACGAAGTTCTTACCCAGGGTGCCAAGACCTACTTCCTTGGCTATAACAGAATCGGCCGCGTTGTGCATGGTTCTACCAATGTCACTGAGATCACAGCGGTGGCCATCCCTGCCAACTCGGGGGCTCCCCGATACCGTGCCGTCAACGTTGATGCCATTACGATTGACAGCAACTTGGGCTCGTCTTGCAACAGTGGTGTGCTTGTGGCCCCTGACGGCACGGTCCAGGCTCTGTGGCTATCATATCTGGGCGAGCGGTCGCCATGCTCTCAACGGGATGAGGAGTACTACCTTGGTCTAGGCACCAAGACTCTCCTCCCCGTTGTGGAGTCGATCCAGAAGGGCATCACCCCCCAGCTTCGCGTTCTCTCGGTCGAATTTAGATCGATTCAGATGTCTCAGGCATCTGTCATGGGCGTGTCCAACGAATGGATCAAGAAGGTGACCCAGGCCAACCGATCTCACCACCAGCTGTTCATGGTTAGCAAGCGGGCCTTTGAGCGTGTCAACCACCCAGTTTCACTGCTCGAGGGAGACATTGTTTTGACCCTGAACGGCAAGATGTGCACAACCATCTCTGACTTTGATGTCATGTACTCGCACGAAGTCCTCGACGCTGTCATCGTTCGCGAGTGTGAGGAGATGAATCTCCAGCTGCCTACCGTCGCGGCGGATGACGTGGAGACGGACCATGCGGTCTCATTCTGCGGTGCCATCCTGCACAGGCCTCACCAGGCTGTTCGACAGCAAATCAGCAAGCTGCACAGCGAGGTCTACGTATCAAGTAGGATTCGCGGCTCGCCGGCCTACCAGTACGGTCTTGCCCCGACCAACTTTATCACACATGTCAATGGCACCTCGACGCCTGATCTGGACTCGTTCATCGCCGCGACGCGGGAGATCCCCGACAACACCTGTGAGTAAACCCCTGATGAAATAAGAAGGATGAACAAGCTAACAAGGATATAGACTTCCGACTCAAGGCAGTCACATTTGACTGCGTGCCGTGGGTGATTACGATGAAGAAGAACGACCACTACTTCCCGACAATGGAGTGGATCAAGGACGACAAGGAGGCGTGCGGATGGCGCCGCGTGACATACGAAGGCAAGCAGGTCTTCTCGGGAGAGGCAATTGACGGTGTGGCGCCAGTTGCAGAGGACGCCGACATGGAGTAGAAGGATGCAGATTCCAGCAATGACTGCAAGTCCCCGGTAGAGAGGGAGTGTACGAACTACGACGCCATTTTTTGAAATATTTGCTACAGGAGCAGCAGGTGTGCGAGCAAGCAGGCAACCCGCGGCTGTGGGATCGGGACACGGCGTTTTATGGCGATGAAGGACCTCGGTTTCGAGGTTATCTGGAGCTGTGCGACAGCCCCTGGGACGGGCAGGTTATACATATCATGGCTTTGTGTAGGCACGGAGAGACGTGTACAATTTGGGATGGGATGGGCTTGGCTACCTAGGGTGTGGAAGCCAGTTGACAAGCTGCTCCAACAAAGATAGACTGACTGGGCAGGCTCCCCATGTTTTTGGGGCTTAATAATGACAGAAGAAGCCGTGATTTGTAAAAAAAAAAAAAAAAAATGAGGTCTACGAACAAGGTGACGCGTCTTGTATGGCGGCTGTTATGTGAGTTATGAGGCTGCCTGTGATAGTCCATGGTCGAGGCGTTGGATGAAGCTTTGGTGGGGCCGAGACGACGGGAATGAGCTCATACCTAGCTGGAGCCTGCGCTAGACACAGTTGGGCTGGGCACATGTGTAAGTTCCAGGCTCCAGTTCTTCCCCCTCCACACTCTCCAGCTCTCTCTACTTTATACCCGCCCCTACGCTACATACCCTCTTTCTCTTGTAACCCAATCTCTCTCCAGTTCCTCTCTTCTTTTCGTCCTATTCGTTCATCATGGCGCCTGGTGCCTCTTTGTTGGTGAGTCCCCCTCCCTAAGCCACCCCACATGGACGTTTCCCCGCCATGGATCCATTGTCATGATGCGACAGCCGCCCAGCGACGAGGTACCGATGTTGACACCCATCGTCGCAGACCAAGCTCAAGGTCCAGCTCAAACTCACCATCGCGCGCCTCCGCATGGTCCAGCAGCGAGATGAACAGCTCGGCAAGACCCAGCGGAGGGCCATGGCCCAGCTCCTCGAGGCAGGCAAGATCGACTCGGCCCGCATCCGCGTCGAGAATATCATCCGATCCGACATCACCAGCGAGCTACACGAGATGCTCGAGCTTTACTGCGAACTACTGCTTGCGCGCGCGGGGCTTATGGAGGGACACACGGTCGATCCAGGACTGGAGGAGGCTATCCAGAGTCTGATCTACGCGGCGCCCAAGACAGAGATCAAAGAGCTTGGAACGGTGAGGACGCTGCTGGCTGAAAAGTACGGCAAGGAGTATGTCATGTCGGCCACGGAGAACACAGAAGGCAAGGTCAACGAGAAGGTAGTCAAGAAGCTGAGCGTCACGCCCCCTCGGGAGGAGCTTGTGGTTGGGTACCTAGAGGAGATTGCCAAGGCTTACGGCGTTGACTGGCCCAAGCGGGAGACGGTCTCGCCACCCCCAGAGCTCCTCGACGACGACGACGAAGCAGCAGACGACGAAGACAAGCCTTCGGGTGGACAGAAGCAAAAGATCCTCGAGGCGCCTCTGGCAGCAGAACCCAAGGATCCAGTCCTAAACACACCGGTCAAGAAGCTCAGCGGCGGGGGCCCTACCAGCCCACTGACGGTGACGCCACCCCGGATGACGACTGATAACGTGCATCCCAAGGTGACGCTGGGATCTGTGGAGCTGAAACCGAGCAAGAAGGCCGACGCGGCGCCGCGGAAGGAGCCTGAGGGATCGATCCCAGATATCGGAGATCTGGAGAGGAGGTTTGCGGCGTTGAAGAAGCGGTAACGCAGGATGTGTTGTTTCTTGTTGAATTTTGTATGACACCATGGAGTTTTGTTTTGTTTCGAAGAGATTATTGATTCTTTTCCAAGTCAAGTTCTGTTTAAGCAGAATTGAGTGTCTAGGGTCAAACTTAAGTGTGTCTTGGCTTCATTTGAGTGAGGAACCTTAACCAGAGGGTTGGGAACAGCATGATCATGGTGACACCCAAGGTGCTGGGATCTTTTCAACATGAACGGATCTGTCTTGGTTCTGAGTCACAAAATTCATAATGCGTGGACGTTTCGGACGCGACTTTTATGATACATGTCAGATATGGCGGGACAATGTCCCCTGATCGGCTACAAAGCGAATGGGAAATGACACTTCGAAAGAGAAACGTGACGAAGTGGTGGATTGCATGTGATGCGAAGACTTTGTGTAACCAGCGTCATCCCGTGATTCAACATCACATCCATGCCTTTCAGTGCTGGCATTTCGACTGTTTGGCAGTGAGCTTGAGGCGGATCCAGAATCATGATGTTGAATCCGTAGAGGTACGCAAAGCAGTCACGGGCAAGGAGCTTGCTAGGAAGAGCTACTATTGTTGATGTATATACCAAAGTATAGCTAATGACAACTTTCCGCATTAAAGACTCGGCACATTCATGATCTTGGCAGCCATGCAGTTTACACGAAAAGTGTATAGACCATGAAAACGAGAGTACAAACGAGAAAGAAGAGGCACCCACAGAGGCACCCGGCACTGAATGCCACCGCTAGAAGCATAATGAATCATTGTTTGATTGCTATATTGCCCTATTCAGACAGTGATGCGTCTTCTTGATTGCTGTCAGTGATGGCCGGCCGGTCAAGAGTAATTTGATGGCGAACCGTCGTCGCCTTATTTGGCAGTATATCAGTGAGCTCTGCCCCTCGCCGTCAAGAAAGTGAGGACAAGATGAAAATGAAATATCCCATTTTGGGACTCGCATCGTATATATAAAGGGGCCATCGAATGGCCCAGTTTGAAGTCAGCTCTCTCCTCCTTCCTCCCCCTCCTTCAACAAGTTGAAGTCATCACAGGGAGTGCAGTTTCAGCATACAACGTCCCAGGCAACTCTTCTCAGCTTTCCCTTCATCATACCTATATATAACTTCAAGCCGGCATACCATACTCTGCGTGCCCCCAAGCCCCCCCATGCACATTATATACATCCGGCCCAGTCCTTCTCCAGGTTCTCGACGACGCCCCGATCTCATCAACCTCGCATCAACGATCACCATGGACTCGAAGCAAGTCTACACTGCCCAGTCTAACAGCGAGAAGCCGACATCGAAAAGTCAAGAGTCTGACCGAGAAGCAACTCGGTGTGAACAGTGGGATGACTCTGCCAACACATGGCACAAACCCAAGGTAGGCTGGCTAACTTGACTTTTGAGTTTTAGTACTAACCATGCCAAGAGCTCGGGACATAGTAATGGCAGTGGGAGAGTCAGAAAGAGGGAGGAATACGAAGATGGTGAAGAAGAGAGGGCCCGGTTGGCGTGGGCTTTGAAGAACTGGCCCACGAGGGACATCCCAATTCCCAGAATTGAAACGCCAGACGAGGAGCTGGAGGTGCCAGAGCCAAAGGAGTCAGAGCCAAAGGAGTCAGAGGAGCCGGCACCGAAACGACAAAAGTCCATGCCGGTGGGCAAGTTCGAAATCCTCTGGTACTATCTCGAGAACAACACCCCGGATATGCGCTCTCCGACCTTGTTCCCGTCTTTGAGCCCAGTCTCAGACCTCGACGATTCGCTTCCTAGTGTCGGCACCGATACATCGCTTGATTCGAGTTCGTTGACTGGGACCACGGTGACGGCCGACGATGGAGAGATCGCCCACTGCGGTGAGGAAGCTGAATCAGACCCGTCGTGTTGATTCAGGGGAGGGAGTGATACTCATGAGGGCGGATATGAATGGGAGGTGGCCATGCTTGGTCGACAAGAGTAATGTGATTACGAAAGTGAAAGGAAGCAGAAACTGAGTTAGTCAAAAGTTACTCTCGGTGGTATATTAACGAGATGATGAATTATTCCTCCAACGCCAAGACTCCTGTCTGCCACCCGGTGATGTACAAAAACTCCCTGCTTCAGGTTGAAGGGGTATCACGACCGAGTTTCCGGTCATTATCGTCTCCTTCCGCACCAAAACTATCCACCTCGTTCTTATTCTAGCTTGTCCAGATGCTCCAACCGCGTGAGCACAACCTGTTTGCTCGTCTCCTCAATCTCGCCAGCCAAAAACACCTCGTCGAGGATAGCGTAGACCTTGTAAAAGTTGAAGACGAGGTCGAGCTCGCAGACGTTGCCGAAGAAGGCGTCGAGGACCTCGACGAAGAAGTGGATGGCCTCGAGGTAGGCGAGCTCGTTGTCGTTTGTGTCGACGCAGGCGCAGAAGAAGAGGCCGGCGTAGCGGCGGTAGACGATCTTGTTGTTGCGGAACTCGACAAAGTTGGACTGGTACTTTTGGTCGCGCGGCGCCACGAGGCGGTGCACCTCGCCCTTGAGCTTGATCTTTTGCTCGTCGCTGAAAGGGGCGTACCACTTGGCTAGACGGGTCTTGCCCCTGGAAGGAGGTCAGCAACGTGTGCTGGTCATGGGGATTGGGGCTGGTGGTAAACTCACTGTCGGTTCTGGATGAGGATAAAGGAGAGCATCGTGGAGATGGGCGAGGCTGAAGCTCGATCAAGGAGGAATGCGGTTCGGGAGGTGAGGCTCGTGATAGCGGGATGGATGCGCCGGAACCGATGGAGTTGGACGTTGGAGCGCGAAGGATAGGAGGCTGCAGAGGCGACGGCAGCTGATTGGGCGGTGATTTGGAGGGGGTCAGCCACTGAGGGGCTGCAAGGCCACCCGTTGGAGACCCTGGAGAACCCCAAACTCCAGTGGCCGGAAGTCGCAACTCTCCACCATCTGCATCTGCATCGCAATGGATCTGCATCTCCCTCGTGTCGAAAAGCGACTGCCATTTCCCCGCAAAGTGTTGGAATTGGTTTTCCTTGTGGCCGAAGAGGCTTATATTGTTAATTCAATTGGTAGAAAATGGCGTTGGTTACCCAGACGCTTATTCACTCTTGGTTGCTTGCTCCCGTCCGACAAGTTTATTCGCATCTGGGTTCCTGCCTTCAACAACCAAGTCACACGCGCCTTCCTCCGTCTGCCGTAGCGTGATCGTGTGCTATCTCTCCTCTTTCGGAGATCCCCTCCCCTCCCCAATTCCTCCTCCTCTCATTCCAACATCACTAGACGCGACGCGATATTGACAATTCACAAGCCAAGAACCTTCGCAACCCATATCCAAGAGCCAGTCAATGCCCTAGCCCATAACCTTGGGCGCATTATGACGAGTCTCGCAGGGGTCCCTCGTCCTCCCTCCACATGAACCTGAGCCCAAGACACGAAAACCCAAGACACCAAGAGACGCTGCCCCCGCTGTCTGGCATTACTCTCATGATTTAATCCTGCTGAATTCCCGCCCAACGCATCGACCATCCTGTTTTTTTTTATTACTGCCCATCGTGCTCCGCTTCCTCGATCGATACCACCTCGCCGCTCCCCAGGACCCTTCCTCTCTTCTGCATGGCTTTGTATGTCCAGATAATTCCTCCCATCTCTGACGACGACGCGAGTCTCGAGGCGTCGATACTCAAGTCGAGGGGATGACACTCGCCTCTCACGCAAATTCACCAACATCAACACTCTTAACGACATCGCCATTGCGAAGAGAACCAACATGAAAGCCTTCACCAAGCGCCTCCGGAGGCTGATTACAGTCATCTGGGGCGACTACCAGGCCAATGACTTATGGCAACGCATCGTGAAATGCTCAATTGCATGTACCGCTGCTGTCATCATTGTCATTACTCCTAAGGCTGTCTCCGTTTTCGGCCCTTCGACCTTTCTAGCCCCGATGGCTACCGTCTTTGCTCATCCTGGTCAGCGAATGGGCACTATGATTGAGTCTCTTTTGATGCTTCTGCTAGGTTCTCTGTTAGGACTTGGGTGGTCCCTATTTGGCCTCTTCCTATCAAGCCTCGTGTTCGAAAGCAACGAGCCAGCCGCCTATGCCATCCGAGCAATGTTCCTGCTTGTGTCCGTTCTGGTTCATGGCTACGTGAGATCCTCGAGTCCGCGTGTCTTCTTATTCGTCGCCTTCCTCCTCATTGCCAGTATTATCGTACTCCTTGGGGGCGCTCATGAGGTAACCTTGACTGTTTTCACCAATGTGCTCTACCCACTCCTTGCTGGTGGCGGTGTTACCGTGGTGGTCAACATATCCATGTTCCCTGAGTTGTCGAGTAGTTTTCTCGGTCTCTCTGCCATCGATACTCTATGCGAAACCATGGATACTCTCACTCGCGCCACCCATTGGTTTGTTACTCCCGGCGGCGATTCACAACAAGACCTGCACCCAGTCGGTCTAACCCTGACAACTACGGCCAAGAGCTCTCCCGAAAAACCGAAACGCAAAAAGGGCCGCTTCCGGAAGTTCTTGGACGGCTTTCCAAATCCATTTAAACCAGCTCAAGGGCGCTATCGCGCCTCAACGGTCCCCGTTGGTCTTACAACAGTCGCCAGCTTGACGGGGAAAAAGGCAAAGCTTCGTACTCGACTGGCTCGTTGTAAGGCCGCTCAAAGGGAGGTCAACTATGAAGTCTCCATCTCGGCGCTTCCTCCGAGTAGCATGAAGCCCTTGAGTACTTCATACATGAGCAGTCTTGTTCAGAGCACTATAACTGTCATCGGAGCTTGCGAGAACAAGTTCATTGTCCTGGAAAACGACGATCGTTCTGAGGATGACGATCTTACAGCGACCGACAGTTTCGCTAGCGATGCCAGCGGTATCAAGCGCATGACCACTTTTGATGACTATCTACGGAGAGTCGAGAATGCAAAGCCGCTCAGAGAGATTGAGGCAAGCAGCGCCAGTCTGTTGGAGTCGATCCTAGAGAGGATTCGTGAGCCTGTTCAAGAGTTCGAGGCTTCACTCAAAGAGGCGGTGCGCTTGGTCATTGTATGTTTGGCCTATTGCTACGATGTGCCTAGGTTGCCATCAGGTGCGCCCGCTCCGAAAGGAATTCATTTGGAGGAACTGGACTTTAGGATCGACGTCTTCAACGAGGCTATCACCAACTTTGACGCCAGCTGTGCGATGGAGCTTCGACGTTCTGCATTGGACGAGACTGGCCACAGCATCGACTTTATGCCCCGGATGGAAACCTTTCTCATTTCTTCCTTTGTTCTTGCGTTTCGTCAGTCTGCGATGCATATCCTCGAGATGTTGCGTCACGTTCGAAAGGTTGTTGAGGAGAGGAAGGCTCGAAACGATAGATCGTCCGTTTGGTTCCCCAAGCACATCAATATCCGGCAATGGTTGACAACTGGTGGTGAAATCGATGGCCTCGTACTCCCAGAAACAGGTCGAAAGGAGGTCCGCCGAGGAAAAGCACCACCTGGCTCCAAGGCCAGGAACCAGACGCACCATAAGAAAAACGACGAACATGTTAAGCAATCAGACCCAAAGGACGAAGAAAAGGGGATCAGATTTGCGGAACCTGAGAGGCCGATGGACCAAGAAGATACGCCCAAAAAAGAAGAGACCAGACCGGAGAACGACTCGAAAAATGAGAGCAACGAGAGCAAGATTCTCAAGTTCAGGGGCAAAGCAGCCGACGCCCTTGAGTGGATTCAAGATTCAGACGACATCTCCTATGCTCTCAAGCTCGCTCTTGCTGTCTTCTCTGTGAGCTGGCCTGCATTCGTGGCTTCTTGGAACGGCTGGTATTCGGGGGTTCGCGGTATCTGGGCGCCCATGCAGCTGATTCTCGTCTTTGAAGTGGCTATAGGCACTTCGTTCTTCATCTTCTTTATCCGTCTGATTGGCGTGATATTTGGCTGCGTCCTTGGATACCTTTCCTACGAGATAGGGAGAGGGAGTCGGGTGGCCATGGTTTTTATCCTGGTGGTCGGCATAGTTCCGTCGTTCTATATCCAGCTGGGAACAAAATACGTCAAGGCTGGCATGGTGTCTACGGTGACAATGGTTGTCGTCGCCCTTGGTATGTCCACTCCCAGCTATATCATATGAAGCAAGTACTAACCGGCTCTAGCTGCCATGAACGGTTCTGGTACCGCCTACGAAAACTTTTACAAGCGATTGACTGCGTTTGTCATCGGAGGGGCAGTCGCTCTTCTCGTTGAGATGCTGCTTTTCCCAGTCAGGGCGCGAGATCGACTGCTTGAATCCCTCTCAGCCTCTGTCAAGCAGGTACAAAACATGCAGGCTTCAATGGCAGTTGGCCTAGACAGCCCGGTAAAGCCCGACTTTCGAAACCCAGGACTTCACAAACGATTCAATCATGCCCGAAGCAAAGCACGCGGTGCGCTGGCTGCGGCAGAGACGTTTCTTCCCTTCTGTTCGACCGAGCCACGTCTCAAGGGAAGCTTCAAGCCGCTTGAGCCAATCTACAAAGAGATTGTCTATGTCTTATACCAGATCATCGACAGGATGGACAATGTGGTTCAGCTACGGAAAGAATATGGTTCTTCAATCCTGGAGGACCTGAACCCCAAGGTTCACGCGTATCGACGCAACGTGGCTGCCAGTATTATGCTTGTTCTCTTTTCAGTGAACGAGGCTCTCATAACATGGCAGCCCTTACCTCAGTTCATTCCATCAAGTCGCCTCGCCCAACTCCGCCTTGTCAACCACGTCCGCGAAGTGCTGGCGTCGCGAAGTGGTACGCACATGCCTGCTGGTGGTGTGCCGACTGTGTTCGATGAGAATGGCGAATTGGCTCAGCAAGTTGCTCATCTCATCACGCAGAAGCGATTCTTGTCTTGGAACGCGAGTACTGCAGGTCAGATGGAGATTATTGAGTATCTCGAGGAGCTTGTTGAGCTTGTCAAGCTTCTCGTGGGGGTCAACGCTTTCCGTAGCGGACTGCTTGAGAAGCCTGAGTATAGCAACTACCGTCAGCGCACCCACCTGAACCACGTACCCCTAGCATCTGTGCCTACCGTCGAGAGCAGCACAGCCGGGGTTCCGGCAGAGGAAGTATCCACGGCACCAGCCTTCTTGGGCGACAACAGCAGGACGACGGGACTACAGCGGACACAAACGATTCGGGGACACGCAGAGCATATCAGAGAGAGATTACGCAAGAAGAAGGGCGTTGAGGATGCCGTAGACAGTGATAGCGAGGAGGATATACCCATGAGCTTGCAGAGAGTTGGAACACGATTGTGTGAGAACGATGCAGTTGTTCGGCGCCGGGCGTTTACACTAAGTCACGACAACAGGTGACGAAGTAGAGGTTTTGATGGAATCATTTTATATGAAATTCGAAAGTCTAGAGAAGAGCCAGGCGAGAAGAGCCAGGCAAGAAGAAAAAGAGAAAACCAAATAACACGTGCGCCTTTCGCTCCGTACCCTCGTTTCCTATGTTGTCACGTTCGTAACCAAAAATCATGTTGCAATACTCATAACGCCGCCCATTCCAGAGTTGATTTGAGTGCAAGTGCTCCTTAGAAGATGTTGAGGGGCGTGTGCTGAGCAATGCGAGTGCCGTTAAGCATGGCCCTCGACTTCTTGGGCCTCTGTTGAAGGCGTCGCGACGCCTCTTGGACGTGACGAGGTTCGATGGGTGTCTTTCCCTCACTGGGAAAGTCAAAGAGTGCTCCCTCGTGCTTCCGCTTCTTGGGAGCGTTTTCACCACCAGCCCCCGCTCCGGCACCGGTCTGAGCCCTGGCCAGATCCTCCTGCTCCTTGACCTTGAGGGCCATCTCGGTGAGGGTCTGGACCATCTCAAAGGTGAGGAAGCCGAGGATGTCGACAATATCATCCGATGGCTTGCTGTCCGTTACGATTCCGAAACCTGCCCACTCGCGGAATCGCTTTCCCTTGCGGTAGGTGAAGGATGCCTGGCGGTACTCGGACCACGTGACGTACTCCTCCTTGGTCATGGCCTTTGTCCGCTCGTCGGCCTTGCGCAGCCTCTGCAGGGTGATGTAGTTCATTTCTTCTTCTTCTTCATCCTCTTCTTCCTCACGCTCTGGGACCTCGACGTTGTAGTAGGACGAGGGCTCCCAGGGGAGTCCGACCTTGGCCTTCTTGTTCTTCTTGGCTGCCTCGTCGACGGGTCCCCCGCCGGCCACGACGCCTCCCACGGGGTCGTCTCCCGCAGCGATGTCTGCGTCGGCGCCTTTGTCGTCAGAGTCCTTGACGTTCTTGCGCACGTCCTTCCACGAGAGGAAAGTGCGCAGGCGCGACACCTTGGCCTGGTCGTGGCGGATCTGGAAGATGAGGTCGTTGATGCCGATTGACTTGGAGCCGCGCCGCGAGGCGTGCTCTGTGCAGTTGCGGAGCTGTACTTTGTCAGTGATTTGTATAAATAGAATGGAATAGATGCGTACGAGTTCAATGACTTGTTGGCGGACAATATCCTCAATGATGCTCGTCGTCTCAACGGGGGGTTCAGCCGTCTCGCCAGAGACGTACATCATCTGGCTAATCTCCTGGCGATACTTGTACGCCTTGCTATCTTTTGAGTCGGCCATTTTGAAGTTTTAGTTGTCGATTGTAAGTTTGGTGTTTCTTTGTTATGAAGTGAGTTCAGAAGCTGTGTTGTTGTTTATGAAAAGTCGGGATGAATCGTAACAAGAGCAACAGTGAGAACTTACACTTTCTAGGAACTCAGAACTCACTTGATGTGATGAATGTTGGTTGAGCTGGGTGCTGGGCAATGAGCTAAACCTAAAATGGTCAGGGATCCACCTTGTCCCTTGTTCCCCCTGACCCTCGATGTCTAAGTAAACAGGCTCAGGCAAAGTCAAGATAGTTCACGAGGTGCATTTTTTATGGAGGAATTCAACATCGAAACGGTTTGATTTTATTCACATGTGTATTGATTCCAAAACTACACTCGCCCTAGCCAGAATTGTTATTCTACGCTGGGGTGCGTAAATCGAACAATGAGAATGGCCCACCATCTACGAAAGCCGAGTCAACTATAGCACAGCCAGTCATCAACTTTTATAAAGAGCTCTAGCTGTAAATCAGATTATATTGAGTCAAATTTATCATCCCTATACATCCATCCATCGTATTGATGGGGCATTCAATTTTATAGTCAGATTTCGTGGTCTCATAAATTTTCTAGTGTCTGCATCACCAAGACTCCACGCTGCTCCATGCACTTTTAGTACATGGCAAAGCAAGAGCATGTCAAAGTTACCCGTCACGATGGTCGCCGTGTTGAGCCATTGGTGACCTCAAAATCACTCGAGTGTCCCCTCTTTCTCATTCCCATGACTAAGCCCCTCCGCCAACGCTCTCCCAGGACCCAAAGCCGTTCCCCTTGGAAGCCCACACAACGATATAATGCGCAGCCAGCAGCTTCCACTCCTCAACTTCGTCTAGCCCTTCCAAGAAGTCAACCCTTTGCTTCTCCTCCGGTGAGACCCACGTCTCCCAGATTTTCTCAATCGTCATGTGGTGCACTGTCTCGAAACCAGCCTCTGTCATCCTTGCCCGTTGAGCATCGGGCGTGGGGTACTTGTCCAGCGTCGGCATCTGAATTCGCCGAGCGGCGAGGTTGGATACCATCATCCTCCCGAAGGCGTCATCTGGGTGCGTGGGCTCGTAGATGATGGTCGCGAGGCTGGGAATTTGGGAGGAGAAGAATGATATGACGTTGCTTGCTTCTGCGACGTTGAGGTAGCAGAGGCAGCATTCTGAAACAAGAAGGGTCGGGATATCGTTGCGCAAGCCGGGGAGCGTGACTTCAGGCTGCTCCTTTGGTTGTGAAGAAGACTCCTCGTCTGGGTTAGGGACTTTGCGCGGGGCAAGGTTCCGCAAGTCTTGGCCATGACAATAATACTCTCCCCCTGAAACCGGTCGACTTGACCAGGTGCTCTTGGTACCGTTAGAGATGTTTGTGAGGATGTTTCTCAGCGATGGTGTAGCCTGCACAGTTCGCAGCTTTCTAGATGCAACAACTTCAAAGTCAATCTCATGATAGACCAGACCGGGCCGTGATTTTGATGCAAACAGCCGGAAAGGACGAGTATCAGTGCCAGCACCTAGTGACACAATCTGCTTTGGCGAAGGACCTGATTCAGCGCCCTCATCATCGTTGAGAAAAGAATCTACCAGAGTATCGAGAGAAATTGTTCGAGTATATGTTCCTGCAAGTGGGCTGGTTTAGTCGAGCTCAGCACATCATGGCGTTAGCCCAGCCAGCGCACCTCGGTTGATGATTGGGAGACGTCTCGCGGGAGGACCATCGGCGCTCTGCACAAAGAACTGAGCATAAGGGTCGTTGAGGTATCCAAGGTCAACCGCGCTCAGCCTTGATACTGAGGCGTCTGTGTCGGTGCCCTGGATAGTGGCATCGTGGGTGATGGATGAGGGGCCGTGATGTCCGCCTCTGCCTCTACCTCTACCACGTCCGCCGCGAGCGGATCGGAGTGAGCTGAGTAGGTTTGGTATCTCTGGAGCCGACATGGCCAAGAGGTGGAGGTTGGTGAGGCTTTGGTGGTGAGAGTTGATATGGAGCTTGAGGTTGTGTGTGGTGGTTCAAGGTTGACAGCGAAGGTCCGAGTTAGGCAAGTGATGGCCATGGGTGTCAGCCCTGCAGGCGCTGCGGGGCACTTCCGAGAGCCTCTATCTGCCTTAGGTAGGACTTGCCTACAGATTATATCAACCTATGAATATCAGTGGCGCAATGTAGGACAATGCTTCTTCCAACATATTCATTACTTGACGTGTTTCGATTTAATACATTGCCCGCAGCATAGACAAGCTGTTGGTCGATATTGCTGTTTCACATGTGTCAGGATGAATGTCTCGCCTAACGTCCATCGTAGTCCAGGCGTCTCAAGCCAAGCGCCACTAGCCACGGGCTGAATTCCCCGCTATTGGCTGCTTCAAGGCTCCGCTGGAATGTCGACGCGTCTTTAACGCTAACACCCGCCGCACCAGCAAACGAGGGCGAGCGCGGATGCACCGGACATGAGCTTAAAGAGATGGCAGTAGACGGCAACGTGGATGAATAAATAAAAGTAGAATACTATAATTCTCGAGTATGTTTTACAATAAACCACATACCAATGCAGTAGATATAACTGTACTGCCTAGTATTGTTGGCCTTAATGCATGTTCCAAGTCCTAAGACGAGGTTCAAGATCCTTCGCTGATTTTCCCAATTCAGCAATGGCCGAAGCAATGATTCACTCAAGGAAGCTTCAGTCGCTGCAGATCAAGAGACATAATGAAAGCACAGTGATAGATTGATAGTAGAATCACATATTCATTCAACTAACAGTCAAGAACAAACCTCTCCTCATTCACATCTAATCTACTCTTAACCCTTCATCTTTAAATCATGGGGTGTGTAGATCCATCATGGATGGCCACTGGGGGGCTGTGCACATCCTACGTAGGAACACTGCCTGCAGCCAGGCAACACACCCCCTGCAGCGCCACTAACAATGGGCGTCTCTCACTGTAAAACCCCATAAAGGTCATTCAACGCCGCCCACCTTCGGATACATCTCTAACCATCCTCCATCAACACGAGGCTGTCCACCTATTTTACTCTTCTTCTATCAACACCATCATCGTTTTCTCTTTTGTTCTTTTTCATAAAACCATCCCTCGCTCATTCTAACCGTCATCATGATCTCTCACGTAGGCAAAGTGCTCTGGGAGCGCGGCCATGTCCCCAGCGACAGCGGCCCGGAGTCGCCTCAGTTATCGTGGGAATACATCATCATCATTCTCAACTACATTGTCTTTATCCCCGCCATCCTCCTCGTGAGTCTCCCCTCAACCCCTCATGCCACCTCTCTAACATGCTTCCAGATCGACTACACTTTCAGCAAGGTCTTCCCCCTCCTTGCCATGATCGAGGATGACAAGCCTCCCGCCTACGAGCCCCTCCCCGTTGAGCCCCTCGCCAACGGCAACGGCCCCAAGAACCCCTCCACCACCGCTCCGGCTGGCAACGTCGCCGGCCCTGGTACTGACGGCCGGCCCGTCACCTCGTCCTTCCGGGCCACCTTCCGCCTGGTCCGATCTCACGGCGGCTTCCGCGCCTGCTTCCGTGGCCTGCCCTGCCTCATCGTCCAGACCATCTTCAGCGCCTTGATCATCGGCGCCTTCTCTCTCTGCCTTCCCTACGGCATCGGCGTCTTCGTCGGCGGCCTCGTCAGCTCCGTAGCCCTCGTCCAGTTCAGAGCCGCTTGGATTCACCAGGTCATCACCCCCGCCTCTGCCCGAAGCTTCTGGTCCCGTCTGCCCCCCTTCAAGACCACCCTCAAGGCCACCTGGAAGCCCACTCTCATCTTCTGGGCCGCTGGCCAGGCTACCTTTGCCCTCTGCGGTCTCCTTATCAACACCCTCCAGATCTCAAGGTACAGCGACCCTTTCAACCTTTCCTACAGGCTCCTCCTTGCTAGCCTTATCCTTGTCGTTGGCGAGATGATCCTGCTCATCCCCGCCTGGGTTGTTCTCGTCCGTATCCAGGCCTCCCTCCTCCCCGCAGACGAGGACACCATCATCCCCTTCGACCGCTCCTTTAACGGCAGGGTTGAGCCTGCTGTCGTCGGCGGACCTGGCTATGCCAGCGTCGCTGACGCCTGGTCCAGCTTCTCCAAGGCTGCTTGGCGCCGTATCATCATGCTTCATGTCAAGATCCTCGGTGTCACCATCGGTGTTGGCACGCTCCTTGGTGCCTTTGTTGGCCTCCAGATCTTAATCTTCGGCCTCGTCGCTGCTTCCAAGAGTGGCAACTCTGGCGAGAAGGGCAACTAAACTGTCCTCTGCAAACACTCAGAACTCACTCTCACGGCTTCTCGACTCAACCATCTACTTTGGCATCATCTACGTATAGCGTACCATGTATGTAGTGCACAATAAGGAGTGCACCATTGGATAAAAACAATACCACATATCACATTTCTTGTCTATCTAGTCCCGCTCTGGTAACCAAATCAAACCCAGTTGGAAACTCAATTCATTAACTCTCTTAAACTTCATGCCTGAGCTACCTGCGTCGTCGTGGAACAAGACTCCCGCACGTGCAATATCTTGCTTTGCTCGGCAGCTCTTCTCTCTGCCTCGTCTCACCAAACTCACTTGGCCTCCCTCTTTCGCGCCCAGAGCGCCGTCCCTATAGCAATCATCCGACCTTCCCTAGTCCCATTGCGAAGCATGTCATAAAATCCAAATCATCGTAGCCTCCCCATCCTCTATGGCCCTCGTCTAGCAAGAAGGGAAGTCGAGGGGACAAGGGAAAATAATCAAGACAAGAAAGAAACAAGTAGAAAGTTTTATCGAACGGGGCATTGTTTGGTGGGGGTATGATGGGGGCTTCTACCAGATCTGCTCGCAACGCCGTGCCCAACGCAAAAGCAGGGACCTCTCTCTCTCTTGGTGTCTTTTTCCTTTTCTTCTCTTTCACGTCTATGACTTGTTAAAGAACCAGCTGGCTCGCTTGTTGCTGCTGCCACTGTTCCCCTCAGTCTGGTGAAGGTTCTGGATGGTTGGGATGGCGGGGGCTACATCACTGCCACCGCCTCCGCGGAGGGGCTTCGCAATCCGGCTGCCGGCGCTGGCAAAGCTGAAGCCGCCTGGTGAGTTGAGGCCACGGGTGCTGCCGGCCTTGGCGAGCTCGAGACGCTCCTTGACCGCAGCCAGCTGGACCTCGAACCTAGTGATATACTGTCAGCGCTGTTCGGCCAAAAAGGGGCAAACAAGGGGGTACATACTTGTGGTTGGCAGCAGCCATCTTCTCCTGACTATCCTGTAGCAGGCTCTCCAGGCTCTGGATACGCTCGTTTCGTGCAATGAGCTTGCGCTCAGCAATGGCAACCTCCTTCTTGAGAGCCGAGTTCTGCTCGACGAGCTGGCGCTGGACCTGGGTCAGCTGCTCCAGGTTCCTCTCCAGGAAGGCCATCTTCTTCTGCTGCGCCCGGTTGTTGGACGATCGAAGAACGTTGTTGTACTGCTCTCGGGTCTCATCCAGCGAGATCTCGAGCTCAACAACACGCTCACATCGGTTCTGAAGGTCACGCATGAGGCTCTTCTTCATGACGTCAAACTCGGCGATCTGCTGCTGGATCGTCTTGCCATTGGCCATCGGTGCTGCGGCGCCAGCCTTGACGCGCTGCTGAAGGTCATCGATCAGCGTCTTCATTCTTGTGTTCTCGGCAGCCTTCTGCGTAATATCGGCCTTCAGCTCATCCACAAACTGAGACTGGGCAGTCTGGCGGTTGGCAAAGGCGTTCTCCAGTCGAGCCTTGACCTCCTCAACATCCTCGGGGCCGAGGTTGCGAGTGAGAACCTCCTCGTATTCTTGCTGAACGGCCTCGAGACGAGCCTCCAGCTCTTGTCTCCGCCTTGAGTCGGCCTCGCTGGAAGTGGTGCTGTACATGGAGAGCTCAGCTTGTCGGACGATGCCTTGTGTCTCCACCAAACGGGCTCGAAGTGCCTGGAACTCATCGGGCGCGATGTTGTCGCCGGTGGCACTCAGCTCGTGCAGCGCATCGACCTTCTCGATAGTCTCTGCGATGTGACGCTCGTTCTCGCTAAACACGTCGCCGCCCAGGTCGAAGCCGGCCATCATCTTGGCCATCTTCTCGGCCTTCCTCTTCTCCTTCTCGTCGAGGGCAGCACCCGTCTCCTTGGCGCTCATCTTGACGTCAAGGAGTTGCTGCTTCACGTCGTCAAGCTCCGTAGTAAGCTCCGAGTTTGCCTCCTTCAGAGCGTCCATGGTAATTTGTGCCTCCTTGCTCTCAAACGTGAGCCTCTCCAGCTGCATCTTGAACTCGTTCACCTCGGTCGTGAGCTTCTCGTTCTCCTTGCCCACCTTGCTGTCATGTTCCTTGAGGTAGGCAAGCTCTTCCTTTGTCTCCCGAAGCTGCTTCTCGGCAGCCGTGGCCTGGGACTCCTTTTCTGAGATCTGGTCCTGCAGCTCATTCTCTCGTCGCAAAAACTCTTCCCTCTCGTCCTTGTCGAGCGGCAAGCTGGGCGTGCCAGCGCGCTCAGATATCGCAGGCGTCTCTGAGCGGCTCTCCGCTATTAGTGAAGGTGTGGAAGGTCGTGTCGAGCTTCGTGCGTCGGCCTTGGTTCTAGCGACGGCATCGGTAGTCTTGGGTGTCACCCATTTCTCCTTAGGAACAGATTCACCAGCACGCCACAGCTGAATTTCGCCCTCGAGATTTGAGATGTAGCTCTCGAAATTGGTAACCTGCCCCTGAGCCTTCTTGAGGAGGGACTTGAGCTCGGCAGGGCTAAGCTCGGCGTTGACCTTGGCCTTGTTCTTGATGGACTTGGCTCTCATACCAAATCGCAGGGTACTGAGTGTCTCGGCATCGTTGTAACTGCTGGGGGAGCAGTTGATGATCAGTGTCGTCCGACTGTTACCACCGAGGGATTCTTGGAGGATACGGGTCAACTTGGAGTCTCGGTAGGGGATGTGCGAGGATTTGCCGTCGGTGAGGGCGTTGATGACCATTCCCAGGGCACTCAAACTCTTGTTGATCTTCTTGGCTTCCTCGAGGGTCTGTCCGCTCGCTCCAGTCTTGCCGACCTTTTCGCTACCAGCCAGATCCACAAGGAACAGCTGTCCGCTCTTTGCCGAGCCGGTCTCGACGTTCTTCTGGGTGATGGTGATGACGAATATCGAGTGGGATCGCGACGACTCCTGGTTCATGTTGGTGGCGGCGACGGCTCGGGCATTTCCTCCTCTCCTCATGACTTCGTAGACCTCCTGGACGCTCGACACGTAAATCTCCAAGAGACCCTTGACGTAGACGCCACGGTTCTTCTCCTCGTGGACGGGCAGGTTGTCGTTCTGGGGGGCGAGCAGATCACGGATCCTCTCCATGTAAATCTCCATGTAACTGACTCGGACGGTGTACTCGATGGTGCCGGGGCTCGACATGATACTGGCGAAGATCTGCTCGACGATGCGGGGAATAACACCTCGGCCGTCGTCGTCGTCGATGTTTGTGCCCATCATGGTATACGACTTACCGGCACCGGTCTGGCCGTAGGCGAAGACGGTTCCGTTGTATCCATTGAGGATATCGTCGACGGTGGAGCGGATCGAGAAGTCGAAAATGTCCTGTTGCTTACATGCCATATCAAAGACTCGGTCAAAGGTGAAGCTGCCCTGCGCATCCTTGGACTGGGAAACGGGTTAGCCACAGGGCGTCGAGGCACTCAGGGCGGTGCAGAGGCAGATTATTGACATACGTCGAGGCTGCAGGTGTCCTCGCCATCGAAGGAGACGATGGGCTTTCCGCCCGACTCGAGTTCGACCTTGTTCTGAGGCCGGAACCGGGCGACGACCTTGATGCTGTTTGCGGACGACATGATGGACGGAGGCTATCTGTCACACGGGGGAAGCTATCATCGGCCACGGTGCTGCCGTCCAAGAGTCGCTGGGCTCGATCGTGGGTTGGTTGTATGTATGTATGTAACTTGCAAGTGCCGTCAGGGGGGGTGGGAGGCGGGGAGGTCGCAGAGATGCGGGCCGCGGGAGGGTGCAAAGAGCCGCAAGCCGGCGTCGAGATTCGAGCACCTCGAACACGGGAGCAGGGCAGGGAGCGTGCGTGAGGGAGAGTGAAAAAGGATAAGATACTGGAGAGGTCAAAAACAAGGCCAAGACAGGGTCTGGCTGGCGGGGGGTGGGTGGTTTGTGGTGCGATCAGCAAACACACCGAGAAAGAGAGGCGCTGACAGGAGGGTGCGGCGCAACAACAACAGACAGACAGGTCAACACACGCACTGGACAACACAACACACTTCGCAAGCTCGAGTCGTTGACAACGATGGAGAGGCGGTGGGTTCTGGCCGAGTTGATTGGAGAACTCTACCGCCAAGAGGGGGGCGGAGACGGGGAGGGGGAGACTCGCGTACGCTCAGGAGGCCCCCTCCTGTAAGTTTAGGGGGGGTTAGCGGGTTTTGGAGTTTTCAGGCCCCCCTGAGGCTGGGTCTTTTAGGCGCCTTCGTCCCTAGGTCCCCCTACCACCGACTGGACTGGACGGCCCCGTGTGGGTTTCAGCCGGCAGCAACCACGCAATTTGGAGAGGGGGTCAGGGTCCCGTCCCTGATACTGTACTGCGTGATGCGGCGTGGGTGGAGGGTCTTGATCGGGGGATGGATTGGTGGTTTTAGCCAAGACGCTGCCTGACAAGGGGGCAGGATCTCTAATAATGAATAAATAGTTCATCTCGTGCCTATGCTCAACATCTCACAAGCTTATAACAAGACACCATAATGTGGGAGGCGGCAGGGATCATTGCGTGCGCATTGTCAACAGCAATTCAGGCATTGGGAAGTGGGACCTGGCCGTTATCATCATGGCACGCGGGCTCCTTTCGGCATGATTGAGAGTGGGTGCCATCATTCCTATCGGAGCAGACAAACCAACCGCCCATGGCATCCCCCCGCCGTCACTGGTCGACTCTGAGTCAACGACTCAGACAAGTGTCGATATCACACACACACACAAGACTTTATTCGAAAAGATGCGGACGCTTCAAGAAACAGACAACTCCTCTTCCTAAGTTAGTGAGCCTCGTGATATATCATAACATGTCCCAAGGAGGGCCTCCGTCCTCGGACGTCGCAACGCCTCGAATGCAATTCAGTCCAACTCCACGCACCAAAAAACGCCATATACAGATTTGCTCCCGTCCTTCGTTCGGCTATCAAGATTCGGGCCGTACAAGGAACGGGAATGATGGTTGAGCGGCCGTGATCCATTTCTCTGCTGGACAAGTCGACGTTGGCATACCGTTCTCTGTCCCAATGTAGTCGGTTCGATTCGAGTCGAGTCGATTCTGTCTTAATCCTCCCAGCTCTTCTCGACCGTCTCTCTGACCCGCTTGGTATACTCCTTCCTGTTGTCCTTGTACAGATTGGAAGCCTCGACGTTTGCGGGCGAGCCGGTATTGGGGTCGTTGAGAAGACTATCCATGATCAGCATCATATTCATATACAACTGGGCTCTCTTCCTCTCCTACCTCTGAATGCTGGTGAGAACAGCGGCGACATCGTACGTGGGACTCCATCGGTTTTGCAGAATATCCAGGCAAAGCTCTCCGGTGGCGTAAACGTTTGGGTGGAACATCTCGCTGATGAACTTGACCTGCGGGGGCTTGTTCGGATACTGCTCCTCAAACTGCATCACCAGTCGGAAGGTGCCATCCTCGAAGGGGGTATCGGCGGGGCCGATGATGACGGCGTTCCTACGGCAGTTGATTAGTTTCTGAGCCAGGTCATCGATCGTGTCGAGGCGAGGCGACATACCAAGTCATGACATTGTCAGGGACGGGAGACGCAGAGACACCGGCGGGAGGGTCGGTTTGCATGCGCTGCAGCTGGTGTTAACATTATATGTTGGCTATTCCTCCGGATGCCATACCTTGAAGTCTCGCATCAAGCGGCGGCGCGCAGCTGTAGACATGATGGCGGATGGATGCGGAAGCGGACTCGAGACGTGGAGGGTAGTCGTTCAAGAGCTCGGAGGTGTGATATCGAGACTGCTTCGATGGCGATAAGAAGAAAAAGACCCGACCACGACGATGATTCCAACTGTGATCCCCAGAGTGTGAAAACAAAGATGACCTGCACGGTTCGCTGTTACAGCGACAACGGATTTGGCGGTGCAAGGTGGAGGGATGGGGCGGAAACGGAGATTGGTCATCGACAGCCTCACGAGAGTGATTCCACTGGAAGGCTCCAGTGTCAGTAATCGCTGGCCAATCAGAGATCCGTTTCACTCTAGCCAATTGTTTGTCCGGGTCGGATCCACTGCTCTTTGTTGATTGCACGTGATCACTAAAGCCACCAGGACGGTCCGTCCACCGGGGTCTTTGAGATGGTCGCGGGGGACAAAGGCCGCTCTTCTTGATCCATCATGGTTCTTCGGAACCGAAAACTTCGGAAGCGAAACCGCAAAAGGCAGCGGACGTTGTCCGATACAGGAACTGGTTCCTCTTGTGCCAGGGTATAGCTTACGGAAATGGAGGACTCGGCGGAAATACTCTTGCAAGATATGCAGCAAAGGTACTTGTATCTGCCGCCGCGTTCCCACTGCCGGGCTTGTACCTAGGCAAGACGTCACTTCCCCGGATTGCAGCTCGGTTCAGAGTGCTTCATCCCCCGCCACTTTCGGCCCTCCCCCGCTGGAAGCCGAAGGGGACCGAGCGGAGGGCATCTCTAATGTTTCCGACCATCTGCCACCCGTGATACCCGAGGCCGTTTTGGTCTTATAATTCTGCAACTGCTACAATACTAATTGATCTCCTCTTCCCTCTAATCATTTTCTTCTCTTCTTCTCTTGTCTTTTTCTTGTTCTGTCAACCCCTTCTTCTGATACCCCATTCCTCTCTCGCAATGTCTACTCAGCTTAGATCCGCCGGCCGGCTTGCCCAGCTTGCTGGACATGTGAACGGGGCGCGACAGTTTTCTACTCGGCCAGCTCTGCGCAAGGAACTGCAGGATGCTTACATCTTGAGCGCTGCACGAACTCCTACAGCCAAGGCATGCCAAGTTCCTCGATTGACTATTGCTCAGCTAACACAACCCAGTTCAATGGCTCCTTCTTGTCAGTGTCAGCGCCCAAGCTCGGTGCCGTCGCCATCAAGTCGGCCCTCGAAAAGTCCAAGGTCCCCGTCGAGAAGATCACCGACGTCTACATGGGCAACGTCCTTCAGGGCTCTGTTGGCCAAGCACCCGCCCGACAGGCCGTCATCTTCGCTGGCCTCCCCAAGGAAGTCGAGGCGACCACGATCAACAAGGTGTGCGCATCTGGTCTCAAGGCCGTCAGCCTGGCCGCCCAGAACATCCAGCTGGGTCTTGCCGAGGCTCAGATTGCTGGTGGTATGGAGAACATGTCCCAGGTGCCCTACTATGTGCCCCGCGCAAGTGGGCTCCCCGCTTTCGGCCATGTGAAGATGGAGGACGGTCTTATCAAGGACGGCCTGACTGATGTGTACGACCAATTCCACATGGGCAACTGCGCCGAGAACACTGTCAAGAACCACAACATCACCCGCGAGCAGCAGGACGAGTACGCCATCCAGTCGTACCGCAACGCGCAAAAGGCTTGGGCGGACAAGGCCTTTGCTGATGAGATTGCCCCCGTCACCGTCAAGACTCGAAAGGGCGAGATTGTTGTCGACACTGACGAGGGTTTCAACGATGTCAAGTTTGACAAGGTCCCCACGCTGAAGCCCGCTTTCGTCCGCGATGGAACCGGTACTGTGACTGCGGCGAACTCGTCGACTCTCAACGATGGTGCCAGTGCCCTTGTTCTCGGCAACAAGGCTATTGCTCAACAGTATGGCTCAGGCTCCCGAGTGCTGGCCAAGATCTGCGGCTACGCTGATGCCGCCACATCGCCCATCGACTTCCCGGTTGCCCCCGCCAAGGCTGTCCCTATTGCTCTCGAGCGCGCAGGAATCACCAAGGACCAGGTCGCCATCTGGGAGTTCAACGAGGCGTTCGCCAGCGTGATCCTTGCAAACTCTAAGATCCTGGGTCTTGAGGGTGCCAAGGTGAACCCTCTGGGTGGTGCTATTTCTCTGGGTCATGCCCTCGGCAGCTCTGGTTCGCGAATCCTCACCACTCTGCTTCACCAGCTTAAGCCTGGCGAGTATGGTGTCGCGGCTATCTGCAACGGTGGTGGTGCTGCAACCGCCCTTGTGGTACAGCGGATCGAGTCCGTGTAAGAGATGAAAAGCGATGAAAATAGGCATGAATGACGTCAGTCAAAACTGAATGATAGATATAAGTAGCGTAAAAAAAAATCGAAAATTTTGTGTACTCAATTATGCCCCCCTTTTACAAACGGTTATAGTTCTGTCGTTTGCATGATATCAATAATTCGGAAGACACTTGATGTGATGCAGGGTAGGTAGGTCAGTAAATCTGAAGAGACGGGATGAAGGAGGCTTCACGCAGCGCATGTATTGAGGATTAAATAACCCAATTAGGAAATTAAATACTGACATTGTTAACCTTCCGTTAAACTCATATGTACGATGCTCATTTTCAAGTGATGTATCCAATTCGGGATGGAACATATCTTCGTTGTCTCATAGTGGAGCACCGACCATCTCAACTCGCCAAACCTCCCTCAGCCTCGCAATCTCGACGCGCTCAGAACAATAACCTCACTCATTGGCATCTCAACCACCACAAACCAAAGATGCCTCTGGTTCTCGAGTTCCTCACCCAGGTTCGCAACTTTGTCCGCGCCCAGGACGGCGAAAAGCTCCGCGCCTGGCTCCAGGTCGAGCCCGGAAGTCCCCAGCAGTATCACAACCTCGCCGCTGAGCTGCGTTCCCAGTTTCGCCAGCAGGGCCTCGACAACGTTATCGAGAGGTCTCTCCCGCAGGATGACGATGTGCCGGATGGTCAGGCGACCGTGTGGCCGGGCTTCATCGCCTTCATGAAGGACTACATGGCCTTTTGGCGCGACGTCAATTATGATGATTTGCTCGGCGCTCATCAGTTGCTGAGCGGCCTCGTCAAGTGCGCATCTCACCCTCACTGATAGGCAAAGAAGAACTTTGCTAACTGGCGATAATAGCTCATGTGCTACGGCATTTGCTCATCCTACATATGGCGCCATGCTTCTCAAGACCAGCATGTCCCTCTCCGAGACCCTTGCGCGTCTCACCATGAGCCTCAACAGGCGTCCCGAGCTGACGCGCCGTCTTCGAGCTCTGGACGAGGACAAGACAATCGCAGAGTCTTCGGCAGAAATCATCCAAAAGATCTTCACCACGTGTCTCACGGACCGTTCAAGCGGTCGCTATGCCAGACCTGAGGGCAAAAAGGTTGGCGTCTACATGTTTGCCAACCTCGTCCTCAAGCTCCTCTTTGCAGTACGACCCTCACATATCACCATCCTTCTTCTCATTCTGACATGGATACAGTGCCGGAGAACTCATCTTGCCAAGATGATCTTTGTCAATATCTCGACAATCTCACCACCACTATCCCTCTACCCAGCCGCCCAGCGCGTCACATTTCTCTACTATCTTGGTCGCTTCAACTTCTCCAACAACCACTACCTCCGCGCCTCCCTCTGCTTACAGGAGGCGTATCTCCAGACGCCTCCACAGCTTGTCTCTCACCGGACAAACATCCTCACATATCTCATTCCTTGCAACATCCTCCTTGGGCGGTTCCCTTCGCAGGTACTGCTCCAGCGCCAAGAGTGCCAGACTCTGGCCCCTGTCTTCCTCCCGCTCTGCCAGGCCATCCGGTCTGGAAACTTTGTCCACTTCCAGCACCACCTGGCTGCGCATGAGACCTGGCTCTTTGAAAAGGGCCTGCTCTTGACCCTCAGCAACCGTCTCCGACCTCTCCTCTGGCGCTCCCTTAGTCGAAAGACCTTTATCCTAACCTACGTACCCCCAACTGATGCATCTTCTCGTAAAGCTGCCACTCTCGACCTTGCGGACCTGCACACCGCCGCCGTGTATCTCCAGCGCCGTCTCGAAGGCTGGCTCCCATCAGGCCCCAACACTCTCGGCCGTCCTCAACACGTAAACCCCCTCCTCATGAAGGCTCTATCAAACAACGCCCAGAGCACCGAAGCCTCAACACTAGCCCCGCCACCAGGTGGTCCCAAGTCGCTGCGGCCAAACGAGGGCATGGTCTGGGGCAACGCAGACGTCACACCCGAGGACGTGGAGATGATGGTCGCCACCCTTGTCCAGCAGGGCCTCATGCACGGATTCATCGCCCACGGGCAGGGTCGCTTCGCTATCATCGGGGCAAAGGCAAAGGGGAGTCCCGTGCTTGCCGGATGGCCCAACGTGTGGCAGACGATCCAGGATAGGAGGTACGAGGAGGACTTTGACCCTGAGGAGGTACCCGGATGGGTTAAAGAGTAAAGAAGGGGGTTCTTGGGTTGAAATTGAATGAACCATCTAGGCTAGATTGGATATAGGTCACCCGCCGGCTGTCGAAATAGCGTTGTATATTACAGGCAAGATACCCGAGAAACATCATTTAAACTAGACATGGTCATGTCACCATGGATCGCAGTCTGGACCGGGACTTTTGGCTCATGATCTTCCACATTTCTCTTGCCCGTAGCTATGTAGGTATGACTGCGCCAATCATACTATCTATCAAATATGTCTGATCATTTCGTTTTTTTCTTTCCAAAGGGGAAAAAAAACCACACAAGATCCCGTGAGGGCGCCGAGGTGACCGCCAAGAAAGGAGGCCACCCCATCCAACAAAGCCTCACCATCTCTTCTTTTCTCCAACACTCCAAACACTCCCTGCTCATTTGTACATACACGTCGTCAATTCCGAGATTAAATTAGCACACAATTAAACATCGCTTGTCAGTTCCAAATTCCTCCAAATATCCAAAGCCTCCGACGTTCTCAAAAAGGGTATATCGACCGTGAAAGGAATGCGTAGAACGTATATATAATGCCCGCGGGCCACAAGTATCTGATAAGATCCTTGCTGAAGCAAATTAACACCCGGGGGCGGGTATCAATGGCCATGTTGACCCAGCTGCTGTGTACGGCTGTCAAATCAAGTCCGGCTGGTTAAAGACAATAAACACTATCGCCGATAGAGTGGTTGGCTTGATCGTATATGCAAAGAGTAAAGGTCAAAGTATGACGTGGAAAATAGTTTTTGCCGAAGAGGAGAATGCCAGCTGCCAGGTGTGAAGGGAGATGAGACGGTGGGTAGTGAGTGACTGGTGAGGGAGGCAGAGAAGTGATGGTGTGGATGATATCAGAACCGACATCACCCCATCCAAGCAAAGGCTGCAGCGGAGAAGTTGAGAGCCCGCAGGCTGGCCGAGGGAGAAGCGAACATGCAAAATTAGGTCTTTCTTGAGGGGACTTCTTCAATTAAAAGAAACAGGCGGCAGCGATGAAAGCGACGACAAGGCCAGCAACGGCGGCATTGCCCTGATGACGGCCGGCCTCACCCTCCTTGGACTGGGTGGGGGCAGCCTCAGAGCCAGCTTCCGTAGCAGCGGGCTTCTCGGTGACTTGGGCACCAGTGAAGGTGGTAGTTCCGTTCTCGTGGAAGATACCGGGCTTGACAGTAGGGGCAGTCTTCTTGGTGGTGACGACTTTGGTGGTGGTGACAGCCTTGGTGGACTTGTGGACCTTGGACGTAGCCGTGGTAGGTGTCGAAGTGGGAGACTCTTCGGTCGTGGTAGACTCCTCGGAAGTGGTAGTGGTGGACTCGATCGAGGTGGTGGAAGTAGTCTCCTCGGAGGAGGTTGTCGGGGCCTCAGAAGTGGTGGTCGACTCCTCGGTGGTCGAGGTAGCCTCCTCAGTGGTCGAGGTGGTCTTTTCCGATGTTGTGGTCTCGGCGACAGTCGTAGTAGAGGGCTTGGCCTTTTCGGTCGTCGAAGACTCCTCCACCTTCTTGATGCCCATCTCGCCGTCATCCGAATCCGAATCATCAGATCCCGAGCCGGAGCCGACGGAGAAGGCAACAATCTGAGCAGTGCTGCCCTTGGGGACTGTGACAACACAGAAAGCCGAGTTACCGGCACCAATGCCTCCCTCATTGCTCTCAACCTTGCCCTCACCATCGCTGGGGTCGATCTTGCAGGGCAGGCCGTTGCAGCCGCCGTCAGGGCACTTGATCTCGACACCGAAGTCAGGGAGCTTGCTCTTCAAGGCCGAGTCCTCCCAGATGGGGTTCCAGCCGAGCTTGACAAAAGTAGTGCCACTGGCCTCAGTGTTGGCACCGGCGACGTAGGGGCTCCAGTTTCCAATGGGCTCGTCCTCAGTTCCCCAGATGCAGCCCTCCTCACCAACACCAGGGGGGTTGATGTAGAAGCTAACACAGTTAGAGACACTCCATAGTTGTTTCTTGGGCGTTACTTACTGAGCAGCGGTGGAGCACCAGTATGAAGATCCGGGAACAGCCAGAGTCGCGCTCGAGGTGACGAGAGTAGGAATGATCATGGCCTCATTACCGGGCAGAACGGTTTGGCACCAAGACATCTTGGAGCCGCACTTGTTGACGGCCTCGACAGCTCCAGTTCCCTGAACACAGTTGGGCTTACCCTCGAATGGCTTCTCAATCTCGCCATTCTTATTGCAGAAGAGACCACCGTTCTGAAGTGTGTTAGCTCGAGTCACCAGCTGGTGAGTGGTTCATATTGGCGGCGTACCATTGAGGCAGGATAGTCGTAGGTAGAATCGGGATCCCACTGGTTCATAACCATACCGGGCTTGCAAGCGAAGGGGCAGTAGCTGCCAGGCTTGCACTCCTGATCGGGGCTCATAGCCCAGCCGGCGTTCTTCTCATCGGGAGTGACGGCGACCATGTTGGGGTCATCGGTGGGAAACTGGCACTGGCCTCCTCGCTTCACGATGGGCGCAGGAGAGCCATGCAGATGGCCGGCGCCACGCTCATGGTGCTGGTGAGCCTTGGCGGCGACGAACGAGGGCGAAGCCGACAGGATGCCCGCAAGGGCGATTGGAAGAGTAGCGAGTCTCATGGGGTCTGTCGTCGATAGATGAAGATGGTTGTGTATCGAGAGATCCAAGCACGGATGTTCCTAGTTAATGAACGAATGCCTCCGGTCCTTTCATACAACGCGTCACAACCTGGACATAGGTAGAATAGATTCTGGTGGTTCCGGGCAAGGAATGTCTTTGTCGTCGAGCAACAGAACGAGTGATGAAGCTGACGAGGGAAAAGGTCGAAGGATTTCGTGAACCAGCAGCACCAACGTTTAAACAACAAATCAAGGGAAACGAGAGAAGGAGTGGAAGCAGTAAGCGCAGCGCAGGAAAGGACAGGAATATTAAGAGATCGACAGGTCCAAGCAAGGAAGCAAAGTGGGAGAGAGATGGAAATGGATCCCCAGGAAATGAGCAATGGGCAGCAGCGCGGGGACCGGCGCGAACCAGCAGCATCAACGGCACCACCAGCAATCCTACCACCCGCGGCCAGGAGATTGAGAGATGAGGCAATGGCTTCCTCTTGGTGGGCTCCTGGCAGGGCCCACGACGGGACCCATGACGGGACCCATGGCCCTCCTGTGCCTGCGCCTGTGCCTGCATGGAAGGACGGCTCTGACCCTCGAGACCCTGTCCATGGTGGATTCGCTTCGCCGGCGGAGGGCCAGGGGGATCAGACCGTGTCCAATCAGACTGTCATTTCATCTCCCCCTTGCCCGGCGCAGCCAATCCTGTCGAGACGGTGCCTGGCTCAGGTGCATTAGAAACCAGGGTGCTGCCCTCGTCGCAGATTAAACCTCATGATGAAAGACAAGGTCGACTCGGTCCCGTTGAGGGATGCGACGCGATGGCGGATGGTTGCGCGTGGGAATATAACAGGCATTAAGCCGGGAGAACGACCGAATAAGGGAATACGACCAGTTTCTCGCTTCCAGTTTTGTATCAGAGATGCTGGCGCATTGTCTCTGAGCCTGGCTTGGACTGGTCTCGGCTCATTGTCTTGTCCCAGGTTGTTGGCTTTGTCCTAGGGCTTCCATTTCGTCTTTTGTCTTCCGCAGTCTGCCCTCTCCTCTTTTTCCCTCAACGCCCCTGGCCGTTTGTTTGTGTGGCTTGTGACAAAGCATGGCATTGGCTGTTGGTCATTTAAGACCCCTGGCCAGGTGTTTTGTCGTGTAGCATGGTTCCTGGGCCAATGTGCTTTTTAGCTCGAAAAGGACGGTCGGTCCCTGATTCTGGTTATGCGCCAAGAGCCACAACTGATTGCGGAGGCGAGCGCGACGCGTGCTGCCAGGTGCTGTCTGTAGTTGGCCGAGGGTCCGCGGTAAAAGAGAGCTTATCACAGAGCTGCTAAGCTGGAGGAAGCGAGTCAGCTAGCCTGTTAGTGCCTGTCATTCGATTACGATACACCGTATTGCGATCGCAACTGAACTGACCTTCCAAATAGAGCTGCTTGATCTTGGCGTATCCATTGGTGCAATTCCCTTTCGCAATGTCCTGTGGGAGCTGAATCTCAGCTCTCGGCTGAGTGGGCCCATGGTTGAAGGAAGAAAGAAAGCAATTAAATCCCATGTTAAAAGCTTTGTTCAAATGTTCTAGGGCGATATTGTTTCTTCTGCAGGCTGCATCCTTGGTGAAGAAGAGTGTACATAGTAGAAGTTGTTTCAAGAGAGACTGAATGCGGGCGGGCAGGCAGTCTCACGAGTTCCACGTGATTTGCATTCGCCCAAGGCAGTCTGACACTCGTTGCACCGACACGTGGTTGAAAGGATCTTGGATCATGAACATGGCCTTTTCTTCGATGCAGCTGAAATCATGGACTACCCTTCTCTTGGAAACCTCCCGACGGATATCTTGGCCCTGATATTTGGCCTGTTCTGCCTCCACTGCCAGGGCGAGTACAACGAGCCTTGGGGCGCTCCGCCACTGCGATAGCGCTCAGCAAGACAGAAGCCTGACGAAAAGCCGTGGTATTCAGTGGATCGTCAAGCCCTCGTTTCGCTATCATTAGTCTCAAGAAGGTTTCGAGAGATTGCTCAGAGCATCTTGTATCACGAGTTTGTCCTGGGTTATGATGACTCATGGCGTACTGACTTGTATACCTGGGATGGCCGGCTCATCTCCTTTGTGCGGACTCTTAGACAGCGCCGGGACCTGGCCCGTCTGGTAAGAGTCGTCTACGTTCACCCGAGGCTGTTGTGGGCAATCAATCGTGATCGACCTTGGGACGTGCTCGGCGAGGCTGCAGAAACGCTAGGAATCGACCTCGCCGAGATTTGGAAATCACGTATACCACGTCCTGAAAGTAGTGATATGACTGGGAAACCAACAAATCGGGAACTATTTCTGGCGCCTTTGGTTTATGGACCAAGCTATGCCGCACTGTACTATCGCGATGTTCGAACTCGAAGGAGGGAAAGGGATTGGGCGGCAGCTGAGCTTGTTGCTATGCTGATTGCTCAACTCCCGAGACTTGAAAACCTCGGTCTCCAACGTTGTCCACGATGGACAAGCGGAGGCGGCGTGTCTACCTCTGCCCCTGCAGCGCTCAACATCTCGTCATTTCCCATTCGAAGATTGGATATTGGGCCGCGCCCTGACGATATGGTCAGGCTATCTCCAGGCCTAGAAACCCTTAACCTCCACGCGACTGATTTCTATGAAGAATACCCACCTCTACCAAAGCTTAAGATCCTTCGGATGACAGAGTACTGGCTTGGGAAGACGCTTCTTAAAGACATCCTGAATGCCTGTATCGGTGGACTTTAGACCTTTGCTTACGAGCCGCGGCCGCTGACACAGAGCAGGAGTTTTATAGGAGGAGCTTCACGCCGAAACATGCCCAGGCACTTTCAGCTGTCGGACGCAGTGAGTCTGCTTGCTTGTCACCAGAGGACGCTTAAGTCGCTGCATCTTGATTTAAGCGCCCAAGGTCGGGTCGTGGCAAGATTGAAGATGGACTCCATCTCAAAGACTTTGCTGTTCTCGAGCACCTATCTATTGGCTCCGAGATGATCTATGGCTTTGATGGAATCCAGGAGCAAGGCTTTCCTCATTCTGAAGCGTTGATCCAGCTGCTTCCCGCATTACTTGTATCTTTGTCGATCCAGACCAAGCAGATGGGAGAAACAGGGCAGGCAACGCTAGAGAAGGGGCTCGTGAGACTTGCCGAAGCGAAGCAGCGCCAACCGGATCAGTTTCCCAAACTTCGATGGGTTCAATGTGAGTTGAGGAACGAGACTGGCTGGCTGAGCAACATGTTTGAGGTAGTCAATGTGCAGTTCACATCCAGTAGCTGGTCTTTGAGCAAGGCAAAGCCCTACTTGAATGGAACAATCTGGACGGTGGATCGCATAACAGGATTCAGCTATAGCGATGATTTTTCAGAGGATGAGTTGTTTGTACCGGCCAGGCATCAGGAAGAGGTTGAAAGGTAAAAATTAGTGATGCAGCCATGTCTCATATCGAAACAGATGAGGCTGTCACGAGCGGGAGTGGCGCGGGCAACTAAGCGGAGGATGGCTTGATGGCGTTGGAGCCACGAAATTGAAGGGGGGCTTGGGGAGATTTTAACGGGCCATGAATGTTTTGTTTGCTTTGCTTTGTTTGTTTCGTTTGTGCATAATGATGGCATCCATCACCTGCTGGTACGTGCGCGGGATCGGCCGGAACAGAGCAATGTCTTAATGAATCGCGTGGTGTTGGCTTGCGTGTGACTGACAGGAGTTTCTACTATGAGTTCAGCCTATTTACAAGCGACATTTCAACTGATGAGGGGATTTGATTCCAAATGAGCAACAAAAGATCACAATCTTAAAATTGTCCTGCTTACGGATCACGTTGCCTTGCATCCGATGCTTATTCGAGATCCTTCATCGCGGCCGACAACGCTGACAGCCAAGACCACGGAGTCCTTGTTTCCTGGGGAAACCCAGCCCTTCTGTACTATTCTAGTGGCAGCACGTATGCAAAACGGATCTCCGGCTGGCGTCTACCGTGCCGGATCTGCTAGACTCCGTGATGGAGGCGCCACCGACAACGCATTTCTTGGTGCTGACTCCCGCAGGCGCTTAGCGCTTGGACGAACCGTTTCTCACACTATTTTTGGTCAATCGGAGAATTCGGGGGCTGCGCTGGTCCAGAGAGACCCGGCCGACCGCCTCTGCCTCTCTCTGCACAGCCCTCCAACATCCATCAGAGTAACCCTCCCGTCCAATGACAAAGCACGCAGCTCAGCACTAGACAACCTCTGCACGGCTGGGCCTAGGGCCATGGAGTGGCTGGTGATCTGAACACAGGTATCTGGAGGGACTTTGACAAATGCTTGGTGATGGTGGCCAGCGGAAGCCCGACTTTCCGATGCGGTCAGGCCTGGGATGTTGCCTTTTTTCGAGTGGGATTCTAGCTCAAAGCCTCGCGCTGGCAGTTCCTGAGCTATACTTGGTTCGATTTCAACCATAATGATAACCTTGATGTGTTGTTTGGGGGCGAGAGAGGTTGTGTATAAGAAGTCGGGCTTGTTCTGCCAGGAGTTGGGAATATCTTCATCAGCATCTTCACCAGCATCACAAACACTCTTAGCCTCACAGCTTTCTCATACTCACTTCAAACACTTTCATAGCTTTCATCAACAACCTTTTCCATCTTCCAACAACCACCAGTCAAGATGCAGTTCTCCGCCGCCATCGCTTCCGCCGTCCTGGCCTTCACTTCCCTCGCCTCGGCTGCTCCTCACAACTCTCGACGGGGCTCCGATGGTCTCAGCCTGACTGCTCAGCTCACCCTCGCCGATACGTGAGTACCATCTGGAACTGACTGCAATACAAGACCGCGGACTAAACAGTTATTCCCTAGTGCCGTTGATCGCTTCGCCCTCATCCCTGATGACAAGGACTTTGTCTTTGACTTCAACCAGGAGCAACAGAACCCTGGCAAGGGTGGCCAGCTCATTGCTGCCAACCGCAAGACCTTCCCTGCTCTTGTTGGCACCGGCGCCGGCATGGCTCTTGGCCGTGTTGATGGTAAGACAACCCTCTCTCCCTGAGACATGATAGCTTCAACACCACGAGGAACAACCAAGCTAACAGCTTTCCCCCTTTACAGCCTGTGGCATGAACACCCTCCACGTCCACCCCCGCTCCGCCGAGCTCCAGATCGTCACCTCTGGCCGCCTCATCACCGAGATGGTGCCCGAGAACGGTGTCCTCGACAAGGACGGCAAGCGACGCGTGATCCGCACCGAGCTCTCTGCCAACATGATGACCCCCTTCTACCAGGGCTCCATCCACACCCAGTTCAACCCCGACTGCGAGCCCGCCACCTTTGTCGCCGCCTTTGCCGCCGAGGACTTTGGCACCGGCCAGATCGCCGACGAGACCTTTGCCCTCAGCGACGATGTCATTGCTGCCACCTTTGGCCAGACCATCGCTGGCGAGGACATTGACCGTGTCCGTGATGCCATCCCCGCTAGCATCGCCCTTGGCGTTGAGGACTGCCTCAAGAAGTGCGGCATCAAGAAGCGCAGCATCTAAGACTGAACTGGCTGCTTTTTCACTTGACGGGAGCGAGAACACGGGGGTAGACGGCGACTTTGCTTTTTGAGCTGGAGCTCATAGTGGCGTAAACGAAGGATTCTAGAATTTGTTTATCACTGTTTCTTGGGATTGTTTGGTCGTTTCGGTTTCGGTCTGGTTCGGTTTCGTTTCGTTTCGGAGGTTTCAACAATCTTCTCTCTGTAGATGGCATTCACCTTGTACATAGCCCTACTATACATATACATACACCTGTTCATTCACCTTTATTCACGCCTGTGCGATGACATGAAACATTTAGGTCAACAAATTGGCGCACCTTGATATTGTAGTCAACTATGCATTTAGTTGTGAGCTTTGCTTTTTTACCTTATTTTACATCATGATACATATGAGCTTCGTCATCTTATCCAACACGCGGTGTATCGGACACGAATCCTTCACAAGCCCTTCTCTCGGTGGCCGACAACCTTTGCAAACGAGTCAAACGACATGGTCATGGAATGTCGTCCCGCCGTCTTACTCCGCAGGTGATTATCGTAATCGAGCATCTCCTTGTACGGCACCTTGGCCACAATCTCCACCATGCGTGTCGTCGACTTCTTGCCGCGCAAAGACGTGACAGAGTCATAGGGATCGGGAGGCGTGTAGATCTTGGACACATCGATGTGGTCCTCACCTGTCGTCTCGGCTGACCGGTCGTTGACCTCGAGGACGTGTCCACCCGCACCCGCCGTCACATCGTGCTGCACCGTGCCGGCGACTACCTCAGGGCAGGTGATGTGGGCGAGCATGATGGGCTCGAGGATGCCGATTTGCTCCTTTTCAAAGGCGTCACGGAGGGCCGCTTGCACTGCAGTACGCGCGACAGTGCTAAAGTGTCCTCCCGTGGGAGTCTCACAGGCGCCGGGATTCGTGTCAAGAGTGATTGTGACGTGGCATCCGTGGATGGGTGCTGCACGGCGCGGCCCTCTTGCCAGACCGGCAATGGCTCCATTGAGAAGCTGTTGTCGGGCCTCTTCGGGATCAAAATTGAGCGAGTTGGTGTCGCCTGTTAGAGGGATAGCGATGTGGTATATGTTACCGTCTCGCTCAACGCTCGATTCCAGCAAGCTCTCGCGATGATGGTCCTCAAGGGGTTCAAGGACGGCTGTGCAGGACGCTTTTCCAGGCTTGCTCGCAACAGGGCGGTCAAATACTGTGTGCTGAGGCCGTGTAGCCATTGTGACACACTCCTTGTAATCGACCTCGATGGGGCCAAAATCGGCATCGATCTTGTACTTTTGCTTCATGTTGTAGAGTGAAACGTCTAGGTGAAGCTTGCCCATGCCCTGGATTGTGAACTGCTCCGTCTTGGGGTCGCGGCTCCATCGAAGACTAGGATCCTCTCGCGTCGTGTTTTCCAGGGCGATCTGAAGCTGTTGAGCAGCAACATTGCCATAGGGCTCAACTTGCAGAAAGGCGACTGGGGGTGGAATCTCGGGTGGTCGGATCTGAACGTGGCGGAATGCTTCAGCAACAGGCTTGCCACCGGTCGTTGTGATGAGTGTGTCGCCTGTACGGGCCTTCTTGAGTCCCCTGAGGGCTCCAATCTGTCCCACCGAAAGCTCATGAATATCCTGCGTCTTGGATGCTGATATCTGAAGGATGCCCATGGGTCTCTCGTTGATAAGCATATTGGTGTTGAAGCTTGAGGCGTTCTTGGTCATTGTGCCATGGTAGACTCGAATGAAACTAATGACGCCCTCCTTGGGGTGATTGAAGACTTTAAAGACTGACGCGATGGACGCAACAGTTGACTTGGCAGACTTGGAACTGTTTTCGATAACATCAGCCAAGCGCTGCTTCACTGAACCAACCCGTACTTCTGCTGATGGACGTTCGTCTGGGCTTGGTAGATAGTCGGTGATGGCATCCATCAGGGGCTCAACACCGATATGACGAAAGCTAGAGCCGGCAAACACGGGAATGACGGTGCCATCGCCACTCCGAATAGCGCGCCGGATGGCTTTCTTGATCACAGCACCATCAATGTTTTGGTTCTCAGCGAGAAACTCATCCATGATGGCCTCGTCGAAATCCGCGAGACCCTCGATCAATGCCTGCCTCGCTGACTCAATCTCGGGAAGAAGGTCTTTGTTTGAGCTAGAGAGCTTCTCCTGGAGCGCCGGAAAGTCGTATCGCGTCTTTTCACGTTCCGACTTCCAGCGGTATCCCACTCGGTCGATAATGTCAATGACACCGACAAAGTCCTCCTTCTCCCACCACGGGATCTGGCAGACGAGAGGCCATCCCTTGAGCCGGGCTCCGATCTCGAGGACGGCCTTCTTGAAAGATGCGCCTTCACGGTCGAGCTTATTGCAATAGACCAGACGAGGCACCTTGAACTCGTGAGCAGAAGCCCACACTCTCTCAGTGTGAGCCTCGACGCCCTTGACTGAGTCGATGATGCAGACGGCGCCATCAAGGATGGGAAGACAACGATCGACTTCGAAGCGGAAGTCTTGATGGCCAGGCGTGTCAATAAGGTTGATAGTCTTGGAGTGGACGCCTGGGGGAAGTGTCTGCTGGAGAGGCCAGTTGAAGGTGATGGCGGCTGACTGAATGGTGATGCCTCGTTCTCGCTCCAATTCGAGAAAGTCGGTTACGGTATTTCCAGCATCGACATCTGGTGTGGTTGGTAAGTATATCCCCCAATCATACCATGCAAGTACATCATGAGCCATGCATACCTCCAACACGTTGCGTGACGCCACTATAATAAAGCATCCGCTCGGTAGTAGTAGTTTTGCCCTTTCAGTCTGTGAGCGGTATATCACACATTATCAATACCAGGTCACCACCTACAGCGTCAACATGGGCAATAATGCCGATATTCCGGGTATTCTGGAGCTGAGCATCATGGTGTGCCTGGTGCATAGCCCGGCGAGACAAGCCCACGAGCTCCCTGCTTCGCCATTGGCGCGCAATGCAGCGGCCCGAGCCTCTGACGGCCGGGCCGCGACGTAAGAGGGAAAGAACAATCATCCCCAGCCAGGAGATGCAGCAATGCTCGTCTGGGGCATCTCAATTCCTCGAGTTTGTCCCTCGAGGTTGATTCTGGAGCTTCTCGGCTGTTTTCAGCCTTGATGTCATTCGCCGGCTCGTGAAGCAAGCTCAGAAGACCCACCGGCTACTCCCTGGCTGCTAGCCGCAGCGCTTGTCCTGCCACAGAAGGCGGTGGGATCTGGCAGAAACAGCAGCAAATGAGCGCCGCCTGTACGTGCCTCTCCCGGCGACAAAGCCAAAGCTCCTACGTAATCCTCGACTCTCCAACTCAACTCTTGTCTCGTGGCCACGCATACCTTCATCGCCATCGCCCTCATCTGACCCACGCTCCTTAAACTGCTGCCTGGGACTTTCAGCAGCTCTTAAGCCCGCTTCTCGTCGATCTCGATTCCCGCAAGCGCAAGGACATCAACTACAGCAACCATGGAGCTCTCCGACATCTTGTCAGTGGCTGCGCCGGCCAATCCCCATGCCACAATAACATCGTTACTGACCATCGCGTAGCCGCATTGTCAACCTGGCTGTTGGCGTCATCACCCTTCTGGGTGGTATTACGCACATCTTCCAGTTCAGCATGTATGTTCCAACTGAACCCCCGATAATACCCTACTCGCCCCTGCATCCGAGCGCGTTCATGCGACATGACAAGCTTCAATTGCAAGCACTAACACCTTACGCCTAGGCAACCTATCATTGTCGGCTGCTATATGATTGTTTTTGGTCTCGTCATCGGCCTTCTCGGTAAGTTCTGGGCTGCTTCCGAGCTCTCCAGCATGTCTAACAAGCCACAGAGTTCCAGATTCCTCCCCAGGTGTCGCGACACGCCTCTTTCCTCTTCTCCTTCATCGGCCGTGGTGTCTGTAAGTCGCGCTCTACTGAAAACCTGCCACATTGAAGGTTACTCATACAACTTAGTCTACATCTTCCTCGGCTCCCTCCTCCTCGGCCAGCTGGTTATCAGCAAGATCGCCGGTGGCATCGTCGGAATCACCGGTATCGCATATGTCGCCCTCGAGTTCCTTCCCTCCATTGAGCCTCCCAGCAACATGCGCGAAGCCGAAGACGCTGGCTGGGGTGCCGAGCAGGTTTAGAGCGCCAGCCAACAAAGCTTGCCCTCTGGAGGCGCGCCTCAGACCTGAGCGCATAAACTGCCTCGCAACGACCATCTGCAGCGGCCGAATAACGATGCCAAGATGTAACAAACACGGTGACTTCGGGAGGTATCAGGATAGGGTCCTTCCGTGATGTTGGGATTAGGAAGAGACGGCAGAAGTGGATTGTGTATTTTTACGACTCACAGGCGGAGTTCAAGAGTTGTCTTCGATCGAACAGGGTTCGGCGATTGGGATTACGGGACTGGTAGTGTATGACGTCAAAGAATAGATGCTTTTTTGTATTCGTCTAGTTCTATATACTCGTCTTCTCGACAGCTTCAAGATCGCGAGGAACTCTTAGGAATTAGCAACAGACACGCCTTTTGCAAAACACCAACAACTCAAGCCAATGGCATCACCGTCATCTCCTACTTATGTCCGGGGATTTCTCAAGAAGGTAACCACACCACTGCAGTAACCAACCAGACCGTCCAATCGGCTGCACTCGTTCTCTTGATACTCCTTCCACTCACTCAGTGCCGCCAGCAGGTCCTCGCTCTCCATGACCACGTCAAAGTGCAGCCGCAGGAACACTGTCATCCACGCTTGAGTCAGCTCATAGTCACGGCGGGCCTTGAGACGAGCCGTCAGAGCACGGATGAAATGCAACAGCTCGTTCGAGCCCTCACTGCCGTCACCGATGGAGAGCGAGCGCAGCTCGAGATCTGCGCTCGAGGGGGAGAGAGACTTGAGGTGTTCAATGAACTCATCGTCTATAGCATGTTAGTTGGATGGCGAATCAAGATGCAGCGGGAAGCATTAGAAACTTACAAGTGCCGGTCACTGCCCCAGCCTGAAGCTTGGAGCTTAGCACCTCTTCGAACCGAGCCTTCTCAACCTTTGTGATTCGTGACTTGCCATCGTCCTCCGCCTCTGTCTGCTGCTTTGGCGCTAGGATGTTTTCTTTGCCTGTCGTCGAGGGCAAAAAGAAGGGAGCCTTCTCAGGAGCCTTGGGGGCCTCCTTGGGCCTGTTGCGCTCCTTGATGAGATCCAAGTGCAGTAACGTCTGCCAGCGGCTCTTGGGCACCAAGCTCAGAGTTGTCAGCTCGGAGCTGAGCTGCTCGATTGTAGGTGCCACAACGGTGTCGTCTTCCTCGTCCTGGTCCTCCTCGAATGCGCCCTCCAGCATACCCTCGTTGTTCTCGCCAGAGACCGTAGGTAGAGAAACCTGGCCAATCTCCTTTTCAGAGATCTGCCGTGTGGGAACGTGCTTAAACAGCGCCTTGTTGGTCCAGAGCGTAACGCCGAGCTCATCCTGAATCGTGGCAGCCAGATACTCGCCAGTAACTGACATGGCAAGTGCCCTGCAGGGCTTCTCGAGCCGGATCGCGTCGATCAGGTGGCTTGTAGGGAGATCCCATACCCGGATGATGCAATCCTTCGAGGATGCGATAATCCATCGCCCATCGCTTGAGAAACAGAAGTCGGTGATGGCGTCTTGAGGTCCCCAGAACTCTCGAATGGTCCTCTTGGTGTCTATGTCCACTACTCGGATTGACAGGTCGTCGCAGGAGAAAGCAAGCAGGTTGCTCGAGGGATGATATCTGCATCCCGTAGGGAAAGTCATCGGCGCCCAGTCGATCTGGTGCAGCAGGTTGCCTGTCAAGAAGTCCCAAAACTTGATCTTGCCGTCCAGAGAGCAAGAAATCACCGTCTTGTTCATGTCATCAACAATCAGGCCTGTGATAGGCTTGGTGTGCTTTCCAGTGCCCGCTGCGAACTGACGGCCGGTTTCAGTGTGCAGTTGAACGACATCGTCGGCTTGTCGTAGTTGCTGCATCTTGAGCTGCCTTGCCTGGGCTGGGGTTAATCTTGAGGGGAACCTCTGGCGGTGCGTTCCCGACTGAAGGTTGAACATATCGATGCCGCCAGACTCGGAACCAACGAGAGCAAAGGTGCCGCAAGGGCTGATGGCAACGGTCGAGACGTTAGAGCCATCCCCTGTAGCGAAAGCCCACCTGCCTGCCCTCTTTCGTCCCCAGAACCAGGTTCGAGCATAGGGGTCGTTCTTGTGAGCTGTCACCACGCTCTCCCAGCCCGTCATACCACTAAGCTCCGCATCCTGGGCCTTCTTCTTGTTCTGAGACTTTTGCCAGATGGCCTGCTTTCCAGGCATGGCGCCAATACCGCCGTCTCGGTTTAAGGACGACGCAATGCAAGTAATCTCTGGTGCCTTGAGATCCTCCAACGTCGTCGTGGGTCCATGGGCAAGGGCGTTGGTTGACAAGATGCCCACCTTCTTGGCTTTCTTGCGGATGTTGCCCTGGCTCAACTCTGAACTCTGACCATCCCGACGCAAACTCCATCCCCAAAGACTTCGATCCTGGCCACCACTGATCAGCCACTTGTTGCCGGCATCAGCACCATCAAAATCAGATGGCAGGAACTGGAGACAGTTGACCGGGCCAGCATGTCCACTACGGGAGTGAAGAATCCGGGGCACAGGGGAGAAGGGTGTTTCGTCAAAGATCCAAGACTTGAGGGAGTTGTCTCGGCCACTCGTCAACACCACTGGCTGGCCAGGGAGGAACTCGATCTTGCTGATGCCGCCACGGACAGTCGGGCCCTCATAAGAAGGCGGGTTATGGGCACTGCGCAAAACGCCCATCACGCGACCACCTCCGTTGAGATCCCAGAATGTCACATCTCCAGTCGCAGCAGTTGCCGTCGCCATAACTCCGTCCTTGCGCCCATCGTTACCAGCACCCATACCATCGGTTCGGAAGGAAATCGAGTTTACCGGCGCTTCTGAGCTACCAGCTTCAATGCGGATGACACGCTTGTCGGTGAGAACATTGGTGATGATCAGAGTTCCCTCAGAATAGGCGATGGCGAGCAGTGACAGAGCCGGGCTGGGCTCCAGGCATGTAACAGAACCGCTGTCGGGAGACGGAGGCAGAATGGTGTAGATGAGCTTTCCCGTGCTGATATTCCAAATTTCGACCCAGCCATCCTTGCGACCCACGAAAATCTTGTTCAAGAAGGTGGGCATGGTGACGATGCCGCCGGTAATTTCATTGCCGCGTTGGTTCGCAGGTGTTGTGTAGATGGTGGTGTAGTGCTCGAGAGATGCCGTCTTGAACACCTCGATTCTCGTTGAAGCAACAGCGATAGTCCATGTTCCCATAATCAAAATCTGTTGGATCGGTTCGTCCAAGTCGGAGGGCAGCGCAAGTTCGTCAACCTTCTTGCCCCTCTGGAACACCCAAATGCCTTGGGGCTCGCCCTTCTTTGATCCACCCCATGCTGCGAAAATGTTTTTGCCCCAGGCAAGTGTCGCAGTAATATCAGCGGGGGTTTGAGGCCGGGTAACAAAGACGAGGTTGAGGCCGCGGCGAAGATCGTAGGTCTGGATGGATCGACCAACCGAGGTAGAGATCTGGAAGGTAGTCTTCCCGAGGGGGATCGATGTGAAAGGAACACTCGTAGGCGACACTAAGCCGACAGTCTATACAATCGCGAGAGTTAGGCTGCAAAGAGTGAGGGTAGAGGGGTAGACGTACTCGGAAAGGCGCAAAGATCCTCGAAGAGTTGGATGGAGATTTCGAGGCATTGGCGGGCGCCGTCGTCTTCTGGCGCTTGACCAGCGGACGGTCAATATCTTGATGAGGCATCGTGAGCCTAGCCGACGCGACTGATGCGGAGAGGCTATATATGGAGCCAGAGATGTAGTCGAACCGGCTTGTGCTCTCTCATGCAAGGCCGCTCAGTGTGTGAGGCTGGAGCCATCTCCAAAAATTATTTTTGGCGGTGACGCGGGGCAGTACCGGGGAGCAGAAAACATGGGCTGTCTTTTTTTGTCCGCCCAGGGGTAACACCTGGAGAAGCTGAAGAAATCATTGCACAGTACAAGGCACTGTAAGTTGGATGTCGTAACAAGTTTATTCGAAACTATTGCATCCTTGCATATATGCTCGGTGATAAATTCGGTGGGCGCGTGTTTCTGCCTTTCTTCATCTTCTCTCAGTCCCCATTCTCAGGGGAAAAGGTCAGGTGTCTGGACATCACGTGTCCGGTTGATTCTGTCGGCCTTCCATCAGCTCAGCTCCCAGCTTCGGGAGATCTTGATGGAAGCTTGGCATGTCCGGTCGGGAATCCCCTTTGGAAGGATGTTCAGGTAGGCTACGGCGCCAGCGATGTCAAAAGCGCCAAATAGTGGGGCCGAGTGGGATGGCGTTGAATGGAATTCGAGACCGAATCTGACCGTGCTTGACGTGCGTGCCATGTTGAAGCAAGGGCCGAGCAACTGGCACGAGGCGCCGCCCATTTAGGCATGACAAAGACAGATGTTTGCCATCATCAGGCTTCCACCATTCTTTGTCGCAGCACTGGTAGAGCTGTATAGGTTCCAGTAGCACCGGCGCAGGCACGGATCAGCCGACGCCATGAACACGTATCCGGTGATGGTGATGGATAATGCGTACGGGCTATCCAACGACGGCTCTTGGTGCTGAAATGCGCCAAGGACAAAGCAACCATGGAGCCGCGTCCAGGTCCTGGACGAAGAGGGGTTACGAGGCAGGCTGGCCGCCCTTTCTTGGTTAATCTCGGTCAACTCGCCCTTTTTGTGTCGTATCAATATCCAACGAAACATGCTTGGGGCCGTCCCAAAATAGCCTGGCTCTGCGATCTAACGTTAGGGGTTTAGGTACGGAGTTTAGGTTGTGACTGTGCCTGGGAGGATCTGGGGGTTTCGTAAGCTCGGCACATGGAAGAGAGAGGACGTCACCATGATGGCCTGGCAGTAGGAACCTTAAACAAGGCAGAGCAGCAGATCATTCATCAGCTCGTAGGTGCTGTAGCGGGGGCATCCCAGGGCCGGCTATGCATACCCAAAACATGTGCCATCAGGGACGCCAGCGAAACAAGGTTGTCGGCACTAGCCAGGACTTCAACGCTCCTGTGTGGCCCTCTCGTATCGCGCCTCAGGTTCGGCAGCGCCCCAGCCCAGCGCATCCGCAGCCATTCATCGGTGCATCTTGGCCCACTCGAGATCAAGGACGACCAGACGAGCGCAATGCGACTCATGGGGGCGGTCCATGCTGCGACGACGGACGGTCGACAAAGAAGTAAATCGGGTCGAGCTTGACGAGCACTCACCACCAACACCACCCCCTTCTCTTCGTAAAAGCGGAGATGCCCTTTCAAATCCGCCCCTCCCCCTAGAGAGGCAGGAGATCGACTCTTTGGAGAGCCTTTTTGTTTCAGCCACGGCGGAAAGGGGCTTCAGGGACTGGTCAAACTGGCGTTCCATCAGAATGGAGGCCACGGTTCGGCAATGGATGGATGAATCGCCATCGATGACTGCGATCAGTCAGCTCCCACCCGGCCATCAGCTTAACCTACCCTACCTACTACCCTACCCAGTTTAAGCAACACGCGACCAGATGCCATCCCTGGGCCATCCGCGCCATCCCTGGGGCTTTTTGGGGCTTTGTGCAGTGTTTGTGTGTCAATGTCTTACTGTGGTCTAGTGCATAGCCTTCTTGGGTCTGACAACAGTTCCTTAAACATCTTGGCTTTTGCCCAGCCGGCTGTTCACCTCGCCTTGCTCCTTCCTCCATCATACTTGCTCGTTTCTCTGTTCCTTCCAGTCGGTGCAGTGTCGATTCGATGATGTGAAGCAGGCCCAATATGCCTTCTTCAGTATCCTTTCTTTTTGCAATCTTTTTTGTATCAGTCCTCGTTGCCAAACTGCTGCATCTGTACATTCACCTGCACTCCATTGCTGCCATCGACTTCATTGTCTACCTACCAACCTTTTTCCTGCAAGATGTCTTCGTAATCTTCCTTGGCCGTCTCCTGCTGCGGAGGGAACGGACAATCGTCTCTTTTGTCGGCTATTGCTTTGGATGTTTCTTGACGCAAGTATCCCCCTCGTGTGCAATTTTTTTTTTTCGTTGCGCCCGCTTATGCTGACTCGCCGTTGAAGCTTGATTTCCATCGGCGCTGCATCATCAGAGCTTGGGTTTTACTACAGGACGGGCGGCGAAGTTGAGTGGAGCGATGCAGGGGACTACGCCAACGACGAAGGCCTCAAAGTCTTGCTCAGCGAGAGCCACAGCGTTCTTGTTTCTGCAGTAATCATTATTATTCTTGCATGGTTCACGCAGGGCATTCTCTACAAGCTCGTCGGTAACCTTGTAGCTGGATTGGGGAAGCGCATCGCTTCAGGTATGTCGCCTGACTCTCCAGGCTGTCCCACCAGGTCTTTAACCTTGCAAAAGTCTCCAGGTTTCTCAGAGGAAAACTTCGCCCGCAAAAACATGTTCAGAGCGATCCCGAGAATGTCGAACCGTTGATGGAGCGCGATCTTTCCGGAGATTCCGCCTCCCCGTCTGACTATGGTCGAAGGTCATCCGGCTCCGGTCGCAGTGGGCAAGAGAAGAGTCCGGAAGAGCGCGCTTCAATGCGACGGAGATGGTGCGCTATCCCTTCTTGGATCGTCACATCGTCTGTCTTGGTTTTTGTTGGTATCACGGCCATTGTCCGCCCCGAGAGGCCATACAACCATATGTCGACAAGTCTGCCCTTCCGAATTCTCGGTTCTTTCAAGCCGAGTCTCGGATTCTGCGCATCCAAGAATGACTGGCCCTTGAAGGAACTCATCCAGGAGTCCAAGTGGGAAGATCCTCAGGGCAACTTCAAGGGTTGGGCTCCTGGCAGGGATAGCAAGCTCGTCAAGCAGTACAGAGATAACACTCCAAAGTGGCTGCCCGATCCAATCCCCCACGGGTTTGATAAGTGGAATAAGACAAAATCGCAGGACAATGCCGCTTCCCCCGACGATTCGTGCCCCGGCACGCTAGCAGACCGAGGCTTCTATAACCCCGTTGCCGACCCAATGCGGATTACCAACCTTAAGGAGAGTATCCTGGGTTCGGTGCAAGAGGCCCTCACACAAAACTCTGTCAAGATTCGACACGTTGCCCTCATTTTGATGGAGAGCATGCGCGAAGAGCTCTTCCCTATCCAGCAAGGTACCGATATTCACAGGTTCATTATGGAATCCCACGAGGAGTCACTTCGAGATGATGTCAACGACCGAGTTTCCCGCTTGACACCAAACTTTGAGAAGATTACAGGCAAATTTGGCAACTTTAGTGCCAGCAACGGCACCACCTACGACCCTCCTGCGAAGCCAGTGTGGAATGACCAGACGAGGCCTGAGTATGGTGGTATCAACGTTGTCGGAGGCCTCACGAGCAGCAGTGTCTCGACAAAGAGTCTCATGGCAGCTCACTGTGGCGCTTGGCCCATGGCGGTAAACATGTTCGAGGAGGCCGAGCTCGAGAGCTATCAGCCTTGCATTCCTCAGGTCCTCAATATGTTTAACACATTCAAGCAAAACAAGACCAAGGCAGCCAGAGGCTGGCTGTCACTGGGGTCAAAGAAGAGTGAACAGTTTCACGATTACCCATGGCACTCTGCCTTCTTCCAGGCTGTTACGGACACATACGATAGGCAGGATATGTTCGACAACAAGATGGGATTCAAGCACATCTTTACGAAGCCCAAGCTCGACAAGGAGGCCAAGAGCAATCCCGACATGGAAGAGATTAACTATTTTGGTTATCCCGAGACGGATCTGAAAGCGCACATCAAGGAGTACATCACCGAGGGGCTCGCCACCAACAAGCGCCTCTTCATGTCGCATTTTACCAGCACAACTCACCATCCCTGGGGTGTCCCCAAGTGGTTCGACACCGAGAAGTATATGGGCAAGGAGGGCAAGCGCCACAAGGACTTTGACAAGTACCTCAACACTGTTAGGTTCACCGACATGTGGATAGGCGAGCTCATGCAGATGTTTGACGATCTCGGAATTGCCGACGAGACTCTTGTTGTCTTTGTCGGTGACCACGGACAAGCTTTTAAAGAAGATTTCTCCAAGACGGGTACCTACGAGAACCGCCACATCAGCAACTTCCGAGTCCCCATCTCATTCCGACACCCCAATATCCCTCGCATTCAGTACGAAGCGAACGTAACCTCGATCTCGATTCTACCGACTCTCCTTGATCTCCTTGTCCACACGGGATCCCTTAATGAGGACGACACGGCGATTGCGTCCGATTTAGTCCATGATTACGAGGGTCAATCACTGATCCGACCATATATGAAGTCTCAACACGGCCGTCGTGCCTGGAACTTTGGGCTCATCAACCCTGGCGGTGGTATGCTCACGGTCACATCGGCAGACGCACCCTGGAGACTGGCGATCCCGTTGAAGAAGGATCTCGAATACACATTTACCGACCTGGGGCAGGATCCGCTAGAGTTGGATCCTCTGGACGGGTGGGCTATCAAGCCCATGATCAAGGCGGTTAAGGCCAAGTACGGCAAAGAAGCGGCCGACTGGGTTCGTGAAGCCGACGCAGTGGCTCACTGGTGGACTATAGAGAGAAACCGGCTTTGGGGATACAATCGATCTGACGACTGAGCGTCGTTTAATGTATGATATGATGCATTGTGTACTTTTGCTTGGTTTTTTTTTTTTTTTGTTTGGGATCTGGGCTTTGGGACATGATAGCCCTGGAACATGGCATATACACCTGTATGTAACACAGGATGGGCTCTCTCGAGCATATTTGGTTCATAAAATGCATTGGACACTTCAGCTTCATCTCTTCTCACGCTTGATGTATCTTGGGTTATGGTTGATAATCTTCAGGCTCCCTCACACAGGTCAGACGGGTGACGCGTAATCCAGGCGGTTATACGAGCTTGACACGTGTGTTGATGTAGGTTGAGTGCCACATGCACAGGTTAACAAGCCTTCCGTTGTTGTACACGGTCGGCCAAATCAAGCAATAGAGCAACGTTTGCGACCCAGGAGCGAGGTTTCAGATTATCCAATCTCTGGCTAAACGCTGAGTGTATCTGCACGGCGCGTGCGGAACACATCATCAACCCCTGATTCTTGCGCCTGACTCCACCAGAGAGGAGCCACGAGAATGTCTGGGGCCGTCCAGAGGAAAAGAGTGGGCTGTAAGAGGAGGATCTGCAAACGACAAGCTTTCTGAAGGATTTCTTATCCATGGAAGGGTTTCACTTGAAAACCCACCAGATTGGAACTGACTCAGCAGAGTCAGTCAACCCATGGATGAGGTCAACTGACAGGGTCACAGAAGCAGAAGCGGCAGCTGACGAGAGCACTACATCTGCAGTGCCGAACCGACGACCAGAGCATGAACCGGATCGACAAGCCATAGCCATCAACGACATCATCATCGTCGACAGCGGTTCCCCAGCGTTGGTCTCACCCCCTGTAGCCAGCAGCAAAGGTCCAGCTCGTCGGGTTTGGGTGGTCGCATGCCTCAAGCCTCCAAGCCACAAAGGGACCAAAAACGATGTTTAGCATCAACCTCGTGGCCATCCATTTCCGCTTCATCTCGCCCAATGGCGTGGCTCAATTCGAGCATGCCCCTTCCAGATCTCATCTCAATTGCCGAGTTCCTGGCACCATGACGATTGCTAGTGTCTCACCTCTAGCCGCGTAGCGTCCTCTCTGCGGCCACCATATGCTGCTTGTCATGGCCGCATGCAAGTCAGTCAATCAACCGAAAGGAGAGGGAGTTTATAAACACCAAGGTATCGCAGAGGCAGTCGGGGGAAACGTCTCATACGGGAACGGCCCGAGAAAGCTGTTTTCTCTTTGCTTCGGTTCTCGCCTCTCGCCTCCTCAAAAGCACGAGACTCACAAGGCCTTGAACCTGCCCTCTAGTCTCTCCACTCTCGAGAGGACCCCTCCCCCGGTGACCCCATCGCGACCCCGCCATCCAGGCCCTTCCAGCAAATCCCGTCATGGAGAAGCGATCGAGGGCAGCAACTCCGGACCGAAGATAACAGCTTCGCTTTGCAAGGGCACCTTGGCAGCAGGGACGACAAATCCTCCGTAGCGTGACCAGATGACAGGAAAACAGTCATTTACCAGCAAATTGAACGGGACCACGGACCTCTTATAGATACGGCGACGGCGACCGACGGAGGCCTCGACCCATCCGGCCAAGCAGAGCAAGCCAGCCCTTGCATCTCGGCCGGCCCTACAAAGCATCTCGTTGAACAAACCCTGGCAACAACCTATCAACCAAGATATTGGCATCTCGATGCATGGTGGCGATCCCTAGCGACTGCGTCATCGAGCCCGCTGATTCGATGCTCCAGGACTTTTATCCCCCGGACAAACAAGAAAAAAAATATTCCCATTCATCCATGCCCACTTCAACAAGTGAGTGAGTGACATGCAGCAAGCAGCAGCAGCAGCAGCAGCAGCGGCAGCAGACAACAAAGACAAACCACGCCGCATCCGTTGGCCACCGTCTCAGTCGCCCATTGGAACGGACGCGAGACGTGCTCCAGGGGCAAAAAAAGAGAAGAGGATAATAACAATCACCGCCTAGCATCATCTTTTTTTTCCTCGTCTTCCTTACACTTACATCATTTCCCGGCTATAACCGCATCCCGTCTGACCGGTTGCAAATCAGCCCGTCTTGCCTCGAGCTCTAATAACCGTCCTCATCAGAGACATTTAGACAATAGGGCAGAAACATCGGTAGATGGTGATCTGAGACATCGGAAAACGTCCAAGCCACTGTCACTGTCTGTTTGCAGGTTTAAGCTGAGCAACTCGAGGCCCTGTCCCTAACCCTGATAAACGGGCCTACAGCACCGGGCAAAGTTTTGTAGGCGACAAGCTCCGAGCTCGCCTACTGCACTCGCCCATCACCACCTGGTTACTTGGTGCCAGGTTCTCGCTTCTATCCGCCGGGACCTGTCATTTCGTTCATGCCGGAGCGGGCATAGCTGTCTGTCAGTCTGAAAGGTAAAATTTTCGATTAGCTCTCGGCTGGGCTGGTGTCTTTTTTTGGCCACCAACCTACCTACTGTGCTGTACCAAACGGGACAAACACACGCACACAAGCACACTCACACAAGCCACTACACAAGAAACGGCTGCGCAGCGCACACCATTAATCAGATGGATGTCATGGATGCCGCCGTGGACACCATGAGCAACCGACCGGGCCCGAAGCTTGTTAGCACCACCGTCGGCGCCGTGGATAGCCCAACACCACCAGCAGCACCACCATACTCAACTAGCCCCTCCGACGACGCTTCTGCTGCCGACTTTTCCTCTTCTCCTCGCCATTCTCACATTCATGCTCCTTATCTTGGTTGTGGCCAATCCCTGCCCCATCACTATAGCCAATCCCATCCTCCCAGGTCCTCTCGCATCCTCTCGACGTCGTCGCCCCTCGCCAATTCGTCCTCCATCTCTGCTGCAGGAACCAAGGGTCACTGTGCCGAGCCGGACACGGCAGAGACCCACGCCCGTCGTGCAAGCTTCTCTGTTCCCTCACACATCTCGACTTCAGCGGCGGCCGTCAAAAACCTTCACTCTCTCCCACTGCGCACCCGCCGCGAGTCCATGACCTCTGACGTCTGCGTTGAGGATCTGGCGCTGGCAGATTCCCAGCTTGCCCTTGCCGAAGACCCCCACCAGAACCAGAACCAGAACCAGCAGCGGAACCTGAACCGCCTGCCCACCGCCAGCGACAGCTCCAACTCGAACTACACCGTCTCGTCTGAACCTTCCGGTGTCATCAACAACCGCCTATCTTCCTCATCGGATCCTCAGTCCAGGAGACTCTCAGGAAACTCGCTCTATTCTCTTGCATCTGCCCGAGGCGTCCTCAGCGGCTCTTCGTCTGCTCATGGGTCAGAGCTGGGAACACCACCACGATCTGTACCTGGCCTTCTCTCGACAGGAAAAGGAACAACGCCGTCTCAGTCTGAGCCTGGCATCTCCAACGTGACGGTCACCACCTCGTCCACTGCTCAGCAAGGCCACTCGGTCGTGGGACATCACCATCAGCATCACCTGGTCCCAAGGGATCTCCATTCACAGCCACTTGACTTTACCAAGCGAGCCATCCGCGACAACATGCAGAACAGCACTTCAAATTTGCGCTCCATGCCCGACCGCTCCCGCAGTCGTGCCAAGAGGCGCTTTAGCGGAAGCACTGCGACAAGTAGCCACAGCCCAAGTAGCGATCGGGGTCCCCACCATCGGGAAAGGGAGGAGGGTGAGTCCTCTTTTTTGTCCTTCTTTCCCCTTCTCTCATCTCGAAGCCACTGGCTTTGGAAGTGAGCGACGTCTCTAACCTGCTGCAGTGAAACCGGCTCGATGGGGAGTCATTGGTGTGTGCGCCCTTGACGTCAAGGCGCGGAGCAAGCCCAGCAGGAACATCTTGAACCGGCTGATTGCCAATCGCGAATTTGACGTGATTGTTTTTGGCGACAAGGTGATTCTCGACGAAGGTACGTTCGATTCACGAGAGAGATGTATTTTCTAGGAGAGACTAATCTGTTTTGTCCTCAGAGGTTGAGAATTGGCCCATCTGGTGAGTCCATTCCCTCGGTGAGCTGAAGTAGAATGGTGGGGTGCATCGACCAAGCTCCTGCAAGAGGCACGTGCCGGATTTCCTAAAACGATCACTAACAAAAGATGCAGCGACTACCTCATTTCTTTTTATTCGGATGGTTTCCCACTCGACAAGGCAATTGCCTATGTCAAGGCTAGAAAGCCCTTTTGTGTTAATGATGTCCCCATGCAGCAGATCCTGTGGGATCGCCGTCTCTGCCTGCACCTGCTCGACAAGATCAACGTCCGAACACCAAAGCGAATCGAAGTCAGTCGTGATGGCGGTCCCCAGATTCTCACTCCTGAAATGGTCAAGCACATCAAGGATGTTTCAGGTGTTTCCTTTGAGCCAATTGACCGTGCCAAGGTTCCTGCACCTCAGAAAGTCGAGTTGATCGAAGACGGGGATGCTCTGAGCGTGGATGGTGCAATCCTGAGGAAGCCATTCGTCGAGAAACCAACAAGCGGCGAAGATCACAACATTATCATCTACTTCCCAAAGAGCGCTGGTGGAGGTGCTAGGAAGCTTTTCCGAAAGATTGGAAACAAGAGTTCCGACTATATACAAGATCTAACCATTCCCAGAGCAATCACCGAACCCGACAGCAGCTACATCTACGAGAGCTTCATGCAGGTTGACAATGCCGAAGATGTCAAGGCTTACACGGTCGGCCCCGCGTATTGCCATGCCGAGACACGAAAGAGCCCTGTTGTGGATGGTGTCGTACGGAGAAACACGCACGGTAAAGAGCTGCGCTACGTCACGGCTCTGGATACGAAAGAGAGGGAAATGGCCAGTAGGATCTCTACAGCGTTTGGACAGAGAGTTTGTGGCTTCGACTTGCTGCGAGCGTCAGGGAAGAGCTATGTCATCGACGTCAACGGCTGGAGCTTTGTCAAGGACAACGACGACTACTACGACCATTGCTCCGGTATTCTCAAAGACCTCTTTGTTAAGGAAAAGCTCAGGCGTGGAGGTGTCACTCCTCCAATGCCATCGCCTGCTCCGTCAGATAACACCGACCCCTTTACTCGAGCAGCCAATGCATTCAAGGACCGTGAGCAAACAAGTTTGCCTGGCACTGGCGGGGTTAGGACAAGCATAAACTCCATGTCGAACGCTACGGATTCACAGCCCGACGACTCTTTCCGCCGTGTTCCCAGCGGAACTGCTACTCCTCTGATACCAGACAGCACTCTGCCCTCCAAATCCCACAGTTCTGTGGCGACACCACTCATTCCATCGGTCCCTGCTGATCTGAGTTTGTCTGGCAGCTCTTCGGCACCGCCACAGACACAACAAAGTGCCATATCGGATGCTCCATCAGAGCAGCCGAGCACCGCGCCCGAGCCGCCCCTCCCAACACACTCTTGGAAGTTGAAGGGTATAGTCTCCGTGATACGGCACGCGGATCGGACACCCAAGCAAAAGTACAAGTTCACATTCCATTCAGAGCCCTTTATTGCTCTTCTGAAGGGGCACCAGGAAGAGGTTTTGCTCATTGGCGAAGCTGCGTTGGGGAGCGTTGTACAAGCAGTGGATTTGGCATACGAACAAAACATTGAGGATCGTGGCAAACTCCGGGCTCTTCGAAATGTGCTCGTCAAGAAGGGAAGTTGGCCAGGCACCAAGGTCCAGATCAAGCCCATGTTCCGGAAAAAGAAGACGGAGGTGGTACCAGCCGTTGAGGAAGTGCCTGTGCCTGAAGAAAACAAGGAACCCAGTCCTACGGGACAAGAAGGCGAAGCATCGCTGGAGGACGAACCCTACCGGAGCCCAAGGCGGCATGATTCTCTCTCCGGTGTCACAATGTCCAAGTTTACAGCTGCTGAAGAAAGCCTGGTTCTGGACAAGCTACAACTCATTGTCAAATGGGGAGGAGAGCCGACGCACTCGGCCCGATACCAATCCCAAGAACTTGGCGAGAACATGCGCAACGATCTCATGCTCATGAACAGGGACATTCTGGACGAGGTTCACGTGTTCAGCAGCTCCGAGCGGCGCGTGACCACGAGTGCACAGATCTGGTCTGCCTCGTTCCTAGGCAAGAAGGATGTCCCTAAAGACTTCATCACGATCCGCAAGGACCTGCTGGACGACTCGAATGCGGCAAAGGACGAAATGGACAAGGTCAAGAAGAAGCTCAAGGGCCTATTGCGAAAGGGCAACGAACGGCCGGCCCAGTTTGCCTGGCCAGACAACATGCCCGAGCCTTCCGAGGTGCAGACAAGAGTCGTGCAGCTGATGAACTTTCATCGGCGTGTGATGCAGTACAACTACGGCAAATTGTACAGCGGCGCTGTCACATCGCTCAATGCCATCTCAAACCCGAGTACCGAGAGGCTATCGGGTGAAAACTCGAACTCGTCGATCGCGTCGTCGCTCTCACATGCAAATGCGGTCGGCCAGATCCAGGCGCGGTGGTGCTGTGGCGAAGACGCGGAGCTGTTCCGAGAACGCTGGGAAAAGCTCTTTTCAGAGTTCTGCGATGGCGACAAGGTTGACCCGAGCAAGATCTCGGAACTCTACGACACCATGAAGTTCGATGCCCTGCACAACCGTCAGTTCCTCGAATGGGTGTACACACCACCCAACCACATGCTTGACGAGTACTCAGCCTCCGGCACGAGCAACACCCCCAACGGTGCTAATGGCACCAAGGACGGAAAAGCAAAGTCGGCGGAGGATGGTAAGTCCTCGGAAGACGCCAAGGTTGACAAGAACCCATCGCCCGATGGCTCGGACAAGGTGGAGGCGGGAAGCCGGTCTGCCTCGGTTAAGAAGCTCTTCAGAAGACGATCATTCCTTAACAACTTGCGACACTTCAATGAGGAGGCGCCGCCGGAGCAGTACTTCCGGCTTTACAAGGGAACGAACCAGGCCGCGTCCAAACCGGACGCACGCAACGAGCCGCTTCAGGAGCTTTACCGACTAGCCAAGGTCCTGTTCGACTTCATCTGCCCTCAGGAGTATGGCATCTCGGACAGCGAAAAGCTCGAGATTGGCCTGCTGACGTCGCTGCCCCTGCTCAAGGAGATCGTTCAGGACCTTGAGGAGATGCAGGCGTCGGACGACGCCAAGTCCTTCTTCTACTTCACCAAGGAATCCCACATCTATACGCTGCTCAACTGCATCATCGAGGGAGGTGTCGAGACTAAAATCAAGCGCAGCACCATCCCTGAGCTTGACTACCTGTCACAGATCTGCTTCGAGCTCTACGAGGCAGAAATGAAGACAACGGGCGAGGGGGCGTCACCTCATGACGAGCCCACCTTCACGTACAGCATCCGAATTACCATTAGCCCGGGCTGCCACGTCTTTGACCCCCTGCACGTGCAGCTTGACAGCCGACATTGCATTGGCTTTGCCCCCAGGCGAAGCTTGACACCCCACGCCGACTGGTTGCAGGTCATCAAGACCTTGCGAGCCAAGTTCAATCAGTAAGTGCCCCCACTAAACCCTCCCTGCCTGCATCTGCCTCCTCCCCGTGACCTCATACTTACACTCGCACCGCAGGGTCAAGTTACCAAAGACGTTCCTGGCGGTGAATCTGTCGGATGCCTTCACATTTGAAGAGCTAGAACGGCAAGGGAGCGACAACGATGTGCTGGAGATGAAGGCTGTGCCGCCCAAGGATCTCCTGACTGATAGGCAAAAGCCAGACGATGAGGATGGTAGGAAGGATCTCGCAACCGGGGCCGGCGAGGTGATTGCCTCCTAGAGGAGGAAAATGCGCGGATGATATGATGGTTGATGGTTAGGGCAAGGTCTTGTGGAAAACCTAAAAGCCTCCCATTACAGCTCACCGCACATTAGAGCCATACACTGTACCGAAGATTGGCATCGTTGATGAGGCCAGACAGAGCCATCCTCCCCTCATCGGGGGAGGGGGTCAGCAGCCGTAGTGTTGCTATCAGTACCGTCCAGGGCTAGCCACCACATGAGGCTCCCAGGACGCACCATGTTGAAATAGCACACTGACACATGAATAAACCAATCAATCAATCGATCCTTGTGGCCGTCTCTTTCTGAGTGATAAGGTGCTCGAGGTGTAATTTTCGTCAAGCTCATATCAAACATGAGGGCTGTTTCCAGGCAACTGGATACCCAGGGGCTGAATCTCTTCTTCCTTACCTCCCATGTAGAAACCGTTGGGCTCCGTGCATAGAGTTTGCAAGTGCATACAATGAAGCTCACCCTGCAAAGGCTTGTCAGTAGTCGATATGGGGCGTCTTGGCATCCACCTTCAGGGGCTTTTTTCTCCGAGCAGCGTGTAAGACCTCCCCTGGTTTAGAAACCGACAACATGGGATTGGTGCAGCCATGCCAAAGCAAAAGGCCCAAAGGCCCAAACCCCCAACCCCAGGAACCGGAAATCTGGGTCAACATTCAGCTAGGCGATCGCCGATACAATTTCTTTCTCCTGAAACTCGCCACCGAGGCCGTGGGTGCCGGATCCTTTGGCCTTGGCCAGGGCTGAGGCAGTGCCACGACGAGTAACATGCGGTGGTATTCACCTAATGCTTTTCATGGGAAACCTGCTACTGCGTGACAATGACCAGATTGTGGGGGCGTTCGCCAGAATCAAGCCCAGCAAGGGGCCTTGCTGTGGGGGGAACTTCGACAGCAGGACAGGGTCCACGGTCTTTCGGTTCCTCCAAAAAGAATGTTCGACTTGTGTTCTGGAATGTGTGGATCCGCTGGTGGGCTCTCTCTTGGTGGCATGTTCGTGAAGCGCAGTCGCCTCATGAGCCTCTGCTCAGCCAGGAGGAGGGAAATTGCGCTTCTTAAGACCGACCGATTGATGACAGAAGTTGAGCAACAGAAATCGTCCTGGAGGTGGCAGAAAGAAGCCGAGGAACGATGGAGCGCTAGCAAGGCCACATGCGATGGACCTGATGGAAGCAAGCACAGTGGGCAACTTGACGCTCTCTTCACCCGTTTGAGAAGGGATGAACCTATCACTAAGGCAGCCAACCGTTAAATGATGGGCCCAAGCTCGATCGTAAGATGAAGTGTGCGAGCACAGCACACCGACTAGGTCCTTCCACTGGCTGGCGACGTCACTCCATGCCAGAAGTGGTTCAAGACAACGGGCCGCTGTCCAAACAGAGGAGGCCATCCGTGTATTTCCCTCAGAGATCCGAGACAGCGGAGGCGCCTGCAGATGGGGAAATGCGATGCCGGCGCCCGGCAGATGTGCATGGGGCTGTTGAGCATGCAGGCGAGACGAACGACCACGGTTGGCGGGTTTGCAAGCTAACCGGAAAATATGAAATGCTTCCATAGTAGAGCCGCCCTAGGCTCGGGTATTCGTATTCCCAAAGAGTAGGTGTCGTCGAAAGTCCACGAGGCTAGTCAAGACTCTGGCCAGGGGGCGAAACGGGGCGATACCATCATCCCCCTCGGCCGAGGACGACTGTGTAAGAGGGGTCATGGAGACATGACCTCACTAAAGACAAATGCGGCTCCATCCACGACTCTCGTTTCGGTTTCAGTAACAAGGCTTCAAGTTGACTGACGAGCTTGGCCCAAGCTTAGGCGCCCATTGACGCCGACACAATCATGACACCTAACGGTCGACGGATCCGTCTCTCAGAACGGGGGGTCCCAGACGGGTGGCTGGCCGGGAGGACGGAGCAGAGCACCTTGCAGCAAGCAATGGTTGACCGGCGACCTGGGGGCGGCGCGGTTCTGGCCCGGACACAGCGGGGGAACAATCGAATTGCCGGGGCTGCCAGAACGAGCCGGCGACAGGCCGCACTCACATGGACACTGGGTTGCTGTCCGGGGAGGACAGGTCGCGCCATGGGCTTTCTCTTTGAGCCGGGGGTAAGGAGGGACATCGGGAGGGTCGCATGGGCTGCAAGTCAGCAGATTTGACGACGAAATGCAGAGAGGCTCAGGGCTGGCCTGTGTTGAGAAACGGTGCAAGAGACAGGGCCAGGCTTGGCACGGAAGGCCAAGGCATAATGCAGGAAACCAACAGGCCGGATATTTGGAGATGGTGACAAGGCGAGCACGACGAAAAAAAGATAGCGATCAACAATATGGGGGTGAACCAGGGCCGTAAGAAGGCAAGGCCTGCCACGTTGTTGTCATCGATGGGGACAGGGGATTTCGTCCCAGGTCTTTCCTTGTACCCTGACGTCCGGAAGCAAGCCTATTTGTTTGCCAGCAATTGAAGGTTTGCTGACATTGAGGCTTTGGCTTTGGGGATGAGAGGCTGTTTGCGGCTTTTGGCGAAGGATGGTCAGGCATGAACGAGGAACGATTGAGTTAATAAACGAGGAGGAGACGAGAGGAGACAAGAGGAGAGAGAAGGGTACGAGGCACGAATGACAGGGGCGGCAAAGTTTAATCCCGTTGGGTAGTATCCACGGTGTAGGTCGTAGGTCGGTCGGTGGACTGTTGGAGGTTAGAGGTTGACGTTTGGAGGCTAGATTGCGAACGGGATGGAAGGTGTAAGCGGAGTGGAGGATGCATCGCGGCGCACCTGCAGTGAGTGGGTGGAGGGGAACGAACCTTGGAAGGGGCCATCCAGCAGTCACTGGACGAAAGAGGAAGTAGGTCCACAGACGACACCTCATGGCTCGGTGCATCTCGCTGAAACGGGACAAGAGAGAACATCAGGCCACGCAAAATTTGAGAAAAGAGACAAATTCTCAAAACGCCCAAATCAAACGAGAGCACAAATTGGATTGGATGCAGGCAGGCAGGCAGGCAGGCAGGCATGCGCCGAGAGAGTACGGCCGGCCGGCCGACATGGGCGGCTCTACCCGCCAGAGCATGCGTGTACCCAGCTTGAGCCCAGGTTGTTGGAAGTAAACGAGCATCATCGATGCTCATATTGGCGGCTACAACAGATCAGAGACAAACCAACAACCAACCGCTAAACAAACACGGAACTTACGTCTCCAAACAACATCTAGCGAACGGCCTATTCGCTTACACGTTCCATTCTAATTCGAAAGCCATTATTGGTCCCAGTGTCGGAGGGCCACCGAGTTGTTGTATGCATGAGACGGGCCGTAGTCTATCAGGCGGAGACGGGGCCCATGGGAGAAGGGACAACCTGGGATGGAAGCAGAGCGATGGAGAACTTGACGACGGAGATGAGACGGCTGTGCCCGGCGTCGTGGGCTGAGGCGGTCAGTGCCTCCAGAGTCCATCAGCACCATCTCCCTCAGGATCATCATGTATTCATCACGGCGGGCCCATAACGGTGAGAGATGGGCCGCCTCGTCTTGATGGTCAACCCAGTCAGACGGTTACCATGGTCTGTGGGCTGCAAAACTGTGGTCCCTGGGCAATAGTAGCCCATTTCGCGTTTACTCATCTGCCGCCGACAGCATGAAGCCTTTAGCCACAGAAAACGGAAGGATCGCACGCGATCCCAGTCGCGGAAGCAGAAGCAGAAGCCAGGTGAACCATGTCCAGATGCGAGGTGACAACTCTGCAGTGACCAGTTCAGCATCAGTAGATGACGTTCCTCCTTTGAGGACTGGCCGAGGTCCGCCGGTAATCGCGCACAAGCGCTAAGCGAATGGCAAGACGCCCATTTCACGGGCTGGCTGCCTTGCCAAATTGAGCAACCATCTGATAGATCTTGACAGCCTGTGAGATGGGTGACACAACCTGAGTATTTGCGTGTTGCAATCGACGTCTGTGATGTGATGTGCCGACTACAGTATTACACTCCGAGAGCAAACTAATGGCAGAGTTGCTCAGCCAACACCGAGGTTTGTGCCAAACAGAACATCGTCCCAGTCTGCCATTGGCCTCTGATCGAATGCAAGTGCTTGTGTCTACATACCCTGCACCAGGACGGTGTGCTGAAGAGGGCAAGGTGCGTGGCGCGGAGCCGGAGACAAGCAGGTCGGTGGTGGATTGCAAACCGCTTCGAAAACGCCCGAGGAAACGAAAAACGCTGGGGTGGCATGACGGACGGGGTACAGGGTTGCTCGACATTGAGTTGCACCAGCCAGCTGATTACCAACGGGAAGAAGTAAAGAGGTCGATCTTGTGTGTTTTGGCACCAACGCCGCGCTACATCGAGGCGGCCTAGTTTCAAGGTTGACCCCGTCCGAGGTAGGCAATCGCCCAGGTGTTCGCCAAGTCTAGACCCACGCCGGGTTTGTTCATGGCGATATCAAAATAAGGTCCTAATCGGTCATGGTGTGAAGGAGGCGAGATGGTTAACCGTCAGCACCGCGTTGTCGATTGAATGACAACACGGCAGACAGCGGAGTGCTGCAGGTAGAGGAGTTACCTTAGCTAGGTACCGGGATGCGAGCAACATCAGCTGTCAGTTTGGAAGCTGGTCCATAGCAAAGATGGGTATTGCCGGGGATGGTTTTTCAAGATGCAGACGGGACAAAGCACCTCTGCTGATGGAAGGGGTCTCCCATGCCCGATCCAGAGCCCCATTATGTGAGCCCGCTGGCTCTCTGCCTGGCTGGACCCTTACTTGGAGCACGGATCAAGACAGGAGAGGTTCGAAGGTCGAAGGAGAGCCAGTACTGAGTAGGTACCTACCCAACTTGTTTGCGACAACCATGGAGATGTGATTAATGACTTGGGCAGCGACGAGGCGGAAGTTGATGGATCAAGACCCGGAGAGCCACGTCCCGGCAAGGGCGGCGGTCGTGGGATGAAACTCTAATCATCCTAACTTTATGCCTTGTTTCCTGTTTTGGTGGTGGTGAGCGCCTTCCGACTGCTCGCTCTCTCCTCTGGCTGGGGCATCTTGAGTAGGTTCCGAGAAGCTGGAACTGCCTAGGTAGGTACAGTACCTGCCTAGGAACAGACAGGCTACTAGGTGCTGTAGTCATCCGGGGAAGGAGGCGACAACTCATCTATGCGCCTTCCGCATTAAGGTCGTCGTCTGGGCTTCTGATTTATTTCCCGAGATATTCTCACTCTTACACCGCCACCCCACCCGTCTGGTCTTGTCTCCTCTCCAAATTCATCTCTGCAGAATGCCCAGGTACCATCCATTCCCACACTCCTGGTCCAACGGTCGGCTCCGCTCTCTTACATGCGACAGAGGGACACAGCATGTAGCATGGCCATTTGCCGGCTCACGCTGGTTTGGCATCCGTTTTCTCATGCTCTCACCCCTACCTGTGACCTCACCGTCTCACCTCCATCTGCCTCTACAGGTCCAGCCCGTCCGTGGCAGTTTCGGAGCTCGCTCAGAGCGCACTAGCCTTGTAAGCCTAGGTCGCAGTTTTAGGTTTATCTGCCGCCTCCTCGGTATCGATTCCGTACGGTCTGTTTCCAAAACAGCACGGCCCGCGGTTTCTATTCGCACCGCTCTCCCAGCACAGCACGCACACCTGCGATGCGATGCGATGCACACGACTGACCCCCTCATGCGGATTGCGGCCTGCCCTTGTCGGCAGCAGCAGCTTTAGACTGGCCCGTCCTTGTTCAACTCCCACGTTGGCCGTCTCCACCTCCGATCCTGGCGCAACTGGCCCCGAGAACCAGGACACGGGGGCGCAACCGGCGGAGCCTTGGCTGGCCGGCCGTGCCATTTCGCCCATGGGCTCTTGGGCGGCTTCTGATTTTACCATGCTGCTCTCTTGACACATTCGGGGCTTGCCTGGGCTCTATCCCTATCCCGGGGACTTCAACCCTACACTCACCTCATGTCAACCACACCTCACCTCACCAGTTCGTCATCCCCCGCCCACGGATGGTGGTTGCCCGTGCCCTTCCTTGTAGGCTCTGGCGTCCTCGTCCGTTGCCATTGGGAATTGCTCGGCTCGTTCCCCCGTCCGAAGTAATTGGCCGTAGCGCGATCAAACAAGGCGAGGCAGAAGGCAGGTACCTGCGTCTGTGGGTACACATTAGGTACGATACCTTGCCCTGTGCTTGGTTGCTGGTCCGTTCTTGGGAACCGTTTACCTACGCCCCTCCCCTCCCCTTCCCCTCTTCCTTCTTCTCTTCTTCCAGAAGCGTCACAGGACAGGCATCCTTTCCAGACCGGGGGTTGGGAGTGCTTCTGGATTTTTGGGCCGACGGACGGGATATTTTGCAACTGGCATGACTGACGGCTCCCAAGGCCAGAAGGGCACGGGCATCATCCTCGTCCGTCCACCTGGCAGGGCAGGTACATATTATCGACAACGTCCCCGAGCGGTGCCGTGCCGTGCTGTAACAACCCAAGAACTGGCACTCCAACGCTCTACCTCGCTCGTTTGCCTCGCGTCCTGGGCCATTTAATCTACTCCATTTTGTCACTGGCACACCTCCTCGGCATTCCCGCCTCGTCGCTCGTGCCTCCATCACCCGTCGTTTATCTCTTGTCCATGTTGTTGCAAGCCTTATCCCGGCTCTCCGACTCCATCGCGGCTCTCGTTTGACGGTCCCCGGCCCTACAAACGGCAGACATCACATCACATCTCTGCAACGGCAACTGCAACTACCACTTCACCTGATCCTCTTTGAAAGCATAAAAGCCCAAAGCCTCCTCCTCCCATCACTGCTCAACATCACTTGATCACTTCAACGGCTTCTACACCATCAACACCCATCACCATCACCCATTCACATTGCTCACTCTCCCTCTCCAACTCGTCTCCTCCCGAACACTCGACATCGATTCACCGCACTCGGTTGCATCTGCCACTCACACAAAACCACTACCCCTTTGGTAAGTACCGAGCATGCAGACTGAGAGGCTGCGATGACCATCACCACTTACATGGCCGGTCGTGCCCCAGTTGGTTATATATACATGCAAGGCTAACATTTCCGTCCCAAGGATCCTCCTCCCACCCAATCAGGCCAAATCTTGTGAGAGGGTTCAGCACCTCCAAGATATTCTCGACGACACCTACACCCTCCTCTGTACCACCCCAAACAACCGCCACCATTACCGACAAAATGGCCAACGCTTGCGCCCACTCGTTCCGGATGATCAAGTCAGATAGCACCTTGATCCAGTGGGTTTGCCAACACTGCCGTTCCGGACCTCACTGGATGATTTTTGAGTGCACATACTGCAAGCTTCACTTGTGCCGCCCTTGCACGCAGGCCGCTTGAGCCCTTGCGGGAAAAACCCCCGGCGCTGAGACATGCATCCTCGGTGTCTGGCGTGGGGGAAAGGGGTGTGTGAGTGCGCGAGCGATTCTCTGCCGTGCGTGGGCCGTTCACTCTTGCTCATGTGCTAGCAAATGATGGGTGGCCTGACTGACATGACGCGAGGCTCAACCCAAAAGGAAAAAGGATGCCTTCTTAGTCTCGGTGCAGGCGCACATTGCGATCAAAGGCAGAGCGTCTCAACAAGGGCCTTTGATTGCGCTTGGCAGAGCACGGAACGACAGCCCGGAGCTGGCTCTGGATGTACGGCTACCAAACCGTGCCACACCCCTCTCGTGCACCGATCACCGACCACGAAACGTCACTTTTGCCGGGGTGTCAATTCACGGCCAGCGAGGATGGCACAGCTGAGCTGAGCCTCACGACAACACATCGAAACGCGCCGGACCGCAACGCATCGCATCTCAAGCAGCCACATTCTCCAACAGGTCGAATCTGGTGTCTGGACGCCAAGGGCCCGAAAGGAGAAGCGCCCAAGGACGCCTATCTCGATTCATCCCAGAGCGCAGGTGGGGGATTCGGTCAAACGGTGGCATTGGATGACTTACACTTTTTCTTGGACTGTCACGGCGGAGTGGTGCCCTGCACGCTCCACGTGGGAGGCTCCAGTCCCAGGGACCTCAAGCCCGTTTTCGGAACTGTGCAGCATTAGTGACCCCCCTGTGGTTACTAACACCTGGACTCGCTTGGCCCTAGGGCCGACCGATACAGGGCTTCTACGGGGCTTCTGGGCACTTTTGACGTCTCCAGAGTATCTCGGTTTTCGCCTGTCACCTCCTCCAATCTATGGCGCGGCTCCGAGGTTTCCCTTTGTGGAAGTTTGGCGCGTTACAGAATGTTTGGCGCTCTTGTTTCTTGTCTCTTTTCTGTTTTATCTTCTCTTTGATCTTTTCTCTTTCTTACTCTTGTTCGCTTCGTCCCTGGGGTCGACTGCGCTGTTTGTTGTTGCTGCATCGCATAGAAGGATGGCGTTGATTCTGCTTCTATTTTTGGGTTTCTTTACTTCTTCACTTGCTTGGCATTAAACCTCTAGACCTGCCTGGGCGACCTGGTGGGCAACCGGAGTACGGAGAAGGAAGGGACACGCAGTCATGGCCTCATGTTGTTTAAGCCTCTGTTTCTGTTTGGTTTACGGCGCAAGGCAAGACAAATGAAATTGATGGGTTGGTGTTTGGGCAGGCGCTCGAAATAGACTATGGCTCGGGCCAGACACATGGGGAAAACAAAAGGGGGGCTCGGCTCAGGGCGAGAGACTACCTACCTAGAAGGCAGGAGAAAATGTTGTTAGCTTGCTGGTCTGTGTTGTCATAATTTAGGCATGATTTGTTTCCAACTGTGTTTCTGTGCTGCTACGTGGACGTGAACATGGACATGGACATGGGAGTGAATCCTGAAGAGTGACTAAATTCTCTCTGAGCCGAGGAGGAGAGAGAAGGGAGAAAAAAAAAAAAAGAGAGAGTAAAGCGTGGAGCTGTGTGAATTGAAATGGTGAGGTCATGATTGGGGGTCTCGGCCAGATGGACCCCCGTCTTTGGTCGTCATAAGCCTCCCCCAAGTGGGAGCTTCCACTTCACCTCGGTGCCGGAACCGAAGCCGTCAACAGCCAACAATTACCCCAAGTCAGTCGCGATTGGTCAGAATCATACTTAGTTACTGTCCTCCTTGTCTGAGCTGGCCAGGACGGCTGGTTTGGACCTATCAAAGCTCGACTGGCTTTGGGGAAAAGAGCCAAGGTCCTGTAATCTCCTGTTGGCCGGATGGTCTTCCCTAGCCAGCTCGCTCTTGCCCAGGCAGGTAGGTAAGTAGGTTCCCAACTTCCTCCCCCCGCCCCTTCCGTTGTCCGTCGTCCGCCTCACGTTGCTTCCGGCTTTGGGCCATGCGCCGCACCTATTGAGGTGTAGATCTCTCGTCGCATCATTGATCCTTTCTACCTTTCTTCTCCCCTCTTCTCCCCTCGCTTCGGTCTCTTTTGACCGAATTACTCGCGCCATGAATAATGCAATCCGAAGCGGAGACGTCCGCGGCATGGGTCGATGAGGTATCCTTGGTGTCAGCCTGACGTGGGAGAAGCCCAAGACTTGCAAGAATAGAGCTGATATTGCCCAGGCTACATCCCAGCCCTCTACGGTGATGGCTTGCGGCTGCGGCTACGTCAATGTCTGTGTTTGTGTCGTGGCAGGGCGCCCTCGGTGCAAAGGGACACCGAGGCTGTGAAGGGGAAACGACCACCTCACCCACCTCCAACGCTTCACGAAGAGGCGGCGACGCCAATGCCCCCCCCAGCCAGCCCAGCCCAGCCCAGCCCAAGCCCCAGCGACCCACAAGCCTGAGGGCCCGTGGAAGGTGAAGATGAACCAGAAGGCTTCCAGAACAAATTCAGAAACCGCCTCGGCCTGTTTCCACCTCACCCACAGAGCGTTTTGGGGCCCCTTCTCGCGCCCTAGGGTGGAGAATCGACGTCAGCACAGACAAGGACCTCAAATTGCTATGTACCAGCTCACGTTGCGCTCAGCGGCCACACGAGCACTCATGTGCCTAGGCACACGCTGCCGTGATCGAGAGCTGTTTAATTAATTTTTATTCATCTGAATCATCGCTTGAGTCACGACGGCGACGGCGGAGGCGGCAACATACCGACAGCTCCCATATCACCACATGGCACACGCCCCCCTTGTCTACCGGATCCGACCTCCCGCCCGCCCGGCCGACACGGACCCATCGGGGAACGAGTCCGGGGGTGTTGAGGTGAGGAAGGTTTGCGAATCCAAGACCGTTGACGACAAATTAACCTTTGCCTCATTCACCGACCGTCCATCGCGCCCCAGGCCGTGGTTAGCCTGCCTCGCTTCGCCTCGCCTCGTTTCGCGCTTCCCGAGCTTTACTTGAACATCTATTCGTCTTGGAACACTCCATGTCACTTCAGACACGTCAAGTTTCGTACTCCTCAGATTGCTTGCTCCAAGGGCTCTCGTGCAACCGACCCGCGGGACCGCCTTGTCACGCCCCGGCAATTACAGGCACAGGGTAATGGAACGTTTCCAGATGTTAGGACAAGGCAGTACTCTGCTCGCCTCCGCTTGTTCTCCGGCCATTTGCGGACACTGGCAAGGCCGAAAAGACGCCGCTCCGTGTCGGGTCCGGGTTTGTGACCTACCCCCAATCCCCACCGTGCCGGCGTCACGGGCCGAGATGTTACGGACACTGGGCGTTTGCGACCGGGCAGGTCGATGAATTTCCCTACCAAGACGGGATGGTCACTGAAGCGTTGGATGATGATACTGGAAGCGACTGCCGCTCGCCTGTAAGAGAAATGAACTCGCTGCACCTATCACGCGTATGTGGCACGTTGATTGATACTATGATTCTATTCAAGAGAGCAGAAACCAGCACGGAAGCAGACCGAGCAAAGCCGCGCTGGTCAACCAAAGCGAGAGCAGGACGGGCAAGCTCATCTTGGCATCGGGGGCATGGCGATAGTACCGTGCGATTGCGGGATCTGTCAGCGACCAGTCCCAGACGCTACGCTCAGTCATCCGTTCCGTAACCTCGACATGATCGCCGATGGACACGATGGCGTTGTTGCCAGGCTTGCTGACGAGGAAGCCATATCTGCCGAAGACGGGTGAGTACTTTGCACCAGCGTCAACCCTCCGGTCAGACATGAGCTTCTTGAGCACTGTGCCACGCTCTCCCTTCGCTGTACGGCCGGTGTCATAGTCGACGTTGAGGGAAGTACAGCGGTTGCAGTTCTTGGTCAGAGCGATTCTGTGCGCGCCATTGATGGACAACTGCGCCCAGAAGTCCTCATCCCACTCGATCTCACCGTCCAGGACAATGTTGGGCCGCATGGCTCGCATGTCCACGTCGCATTCGGCCAGACGGGCACTAACGTTGTTGAGTGACTGCTCCGTAGCGAAGAGATAAGGGGCACAATCCGAAAAGGCAAGCCAGTCCTCCTCGGTGCGAGAAAACCCGTAACCCCCGACATAACTCGCTAGCCACGAAGGCCATGACTGGGGCCATCTCTGGGCACTAGGTGAAAAAGTTCCCAAGACAGGGCGTCGACCATCACCGATGAAGACCAGGGCGGTGCTGAAGCCGAAGCACGCAGAGAACCATGCATCGTACTTTGGACCCATGTGATATGCGACGACCAAGCTTTGATGAAGATTGACGTCGGCTCTGTCCAGCCCGTCTAGCTTTGGGTCGATCGGAACGTCCAAAACGGTGTCTTGTTCCGGCCGCCAGGGAACTAACGGTTCTTGAGGAGTTATATACCTGACGCGGATCTTGTCACCAACAATCTCCTGGGCAAAGAGACTGCACTCGGGGAATTTGGACAGCTGCATTTTTGTCAATTCGCCCGACTCCTCGACCTTGCATAGCATAAAGCGGCGATCGTGTTCAAGGCCCTGGGGCCCCAGTTTGGCGGATTCCAGCTGGATTCCCCGGATGCCCTTGATGGGGTAGAACCAAATCTGGCATCAATTGTTAGCGACGGGCTCCAGGGTGGTTATCTTATCGCATGTGGCGTATTGAACTTCGCATCATACCTGTGTGACCTTCATTGCTTCTGCGACGGGTTCAATTGACCTCTCAGGGCGCCTGTTTCTTGCTGATGGGGATGACAGAGGTTGACTGATTGATAATCGAGATGAGCAACCCCACCGTTGTCGGCGCCACCAGCAAGCGATTGACTAAGCCATGACAAAATAATAAAGAAACTAGGCGGCTTTGAGAGCTGAAAGTCTGCCTTTGGAGCTGGAGGCGCGCACGCAATTAATGCTTCTTCGGCTCCCACTTTCGGCAATGTGGGAGGGGAGCGTCAATGTCAATGTCAATGTCAATTGCAGGCAGAGCTTGCTCAGGGAGAAGGGTTAGAGTTGCCGTTGCTGGCGCGCAAATCTTTTCTCAAGAGTCCCATCAGGAATGGAGTAGTTGACTTGGCGGTGCTCAACACTGACGGGCCTCCCTTGTCTTCTATTTTGTTTTCCTCTTGTTTTCTTGCCTCGCCCATCGCGTCCTTGCATCTAACAACCAGACGCACCTGAGCCTAGTCGTTGTCCCTCGATATCACCGATTCTCGTCGCCTCCGACTTCGGGAGAGTCTCGGAGTTCCTCCCGTGGGATCTCGACCTCTGCCAATCCGTGAAATAGTTTTCCGCAGTGGGGACGGCATCTGGGCCCTTATATCAGCGGTTGCTCCAGTACCTTATTTCATCCCACTTTTCCTTTGCACGCTCAATTCATCGAACCCAACGGACGGAACTGCAACAGGCCAGCCCGACTGAAGCTCAGTAAAGTCGGACGATTCGGTGACCCTGCGCTTGTCCTCCTCCGGGTTATTGTCAGCACCGAGCTCCGGCGGCGCAGCAATCGCCGGTACAATGGCCTCCGATCCGGCATCCAGGGGCGGCCATCAAGCCCCCACTTCCCGAGAGGCTGAAAAGACACCCGCCAACGTCGATGACGCTCAAGATGTTGAGGGAAGCGGAGGAGAAGAGGTCAAGGCCGTGTCGGGGCTGGGGGCGCGTCCCGAATGCTTCAAGAACACTTTTCAGGAGGTCGCATTCGTCTTCATGGCCACCATTGCCATGGCGACAAATACCTTTTTGACTGGCTCGACAGTTATTGTTACGGCAGCCATTGGCAAGGACCTTGGCATGACGCAGAGCCAAATCTCGTGGATTGCTGCTGCTGCAACGTAAGTTTGAACATATCTATGTCCTCTTTCGCCTTCAGTCCTCTAACTCGGCTGTAGGCTTACTGCTGGAGCATTTCAGCTTGCGCTAGGCCAGCTCGCCGACTTCTTGGGCCGCAAGGCTGTCTTTCTCTTCGGTATGGGCTGCTTCAGTGGAGGCTGTCTGATCGTTGCGTTTGCCCAGAACCCCTTCTGGATGGACATATTGTGTGGCGTACTCGGTCTGGCTTCAGCCATGGTGGTGCCCCCAGCCATTGGCATTCTGGGAGCCGCCTACAATGTGCCCTCGCAGCGCAAGAACTGGGCTTTTGCAAGTTTCTCAGCTGGGAACCCCCTTGGATTTGCACTGGGTAGTATAGTCTGTGGTATTGCAGCTCGCATCTTCAACTGGCGGGCTGGCTTCATCCTCCTATCCATCATCTGGGCCGTGCTTGGAGTTGCATCCATCTGGATTGTTCCGAGCGTCGAAGCCTTTGAACCAACACCATTAAAGACACGCATGCGCACAGCTCTGAGGCAGTTCGATAGTGTTGGAACTGTCCTGACTGTTACAGGTATTGGCATGTTTACAGCTGCTTTGACGTACGTTCATGTCCTTCTCCCCACGCTTTGGGTTGGACTAACTTGTGCACAGTCTTGGTCCCGATGACGGCTGGAAGTCTGCGCACATTATTGCCATGCTTATCGTTGGATTCTTTCTCCTCGTCGGCTTCGTGGTCTGGGAGAGCTACTGGGAGCACCCCCTCATGCCACTCCATGTCTGGAGAGACCGTAACTTCTCGTTGGTATGTCTCTGTTGTCTCTGCTTCTTGGTAGTTTTCTTACCAAGGATAATAGCTTGTCTTGACGGCGATTCTCGGCATGATGTCGTTCGCTTCCTCCAACTTTTGGCTCGCTCTCTTTATGCAGGAAGTCAAGGCTTATGATGCCCTCAACGTCGCGGTGCACCTGCTGCCCCAGGTCATCGCGGGCATCATCTGGAACGTGGTGGCGGCCAGCATCCTCCACAGCATCAACAACACCCTCATCATGGCAGTGGGCTCCTTTGCCTACCTGGGCGCTAACCTCCTTCTCACCTTTCAGAAGGCGAATACGATATACTGGGCGTTTATCTTTCCTTCTCTTATCATGAATGTCATTGGCGCCGACTTTCAGTTCAACGTGACCAATGTAGGTATCCTGATAGTTCAAGGGAGCTGGGACATATGCTAACGAGACCTGATAGATGTATGTCATGCAGTCGCTTCCGATTCACCAGCAATCATTGGCTGGAGGTATCTTCAACATGCTTATTCGTCTGGGTTCGACGGTCGCCATTGGTATTTCGACAGCAGTGTACAGCTCGGTTGGGGAGGCGCAGGCAGATGGCGGCGACCCGGTTGTGCCCTACCGAATGGCCTTTTTCGTGTCGGTTGGACTCGCGGGACTGAGCTGCCTCTTCCTGCCATTCCTGCGCATCGGGACTCAGGGCAACACACCTGCTGACAAGGTGGCGGCCGAGGAGATGACAGCGTCGATGGGCTTGGTCAACCCCAATGCTACGGGCGAGACGGGAGATAAAAAGGCGGAGAAGGGACCGGTGGCCTCTGGCTCTGTAACGAAAAAGGAATAATAATGGCTGGACTGAGTCTTGCGTGTCTTGGCTAGAAGGGAAGAAAAAAGGTGCAACGCATGAGATACGATACCCCGGGAACAGAAAAATAACTTGAGATCCATGTGCATAGAGGGAGGATTAAGAGGGATTCAGCTAATGGGCAAGGCAGATTGCTTGCCAGGCGTAAAGACGGCCGAAATAGGCAAAAAAGATAGAGATGCAGTAGTTAGCCTTGGCGCGGATTATCACTACAAGTTTCGAAACCACTACGTCACGTCATTTCCCTGAAACCCGGGCGGGCATGGCCGTGAGGTGAGATGAGACGAGATGCGCGTAGAGTGAGATTTGCACCGGCCGGCATTCGCGTCGTCGTTCGTCGTTCGCTCTTAAGCTCGCGCCTAGAAACACCTACACGAGCCTAAGGTAACCCTAACCCTTGGATTGACGCCGTGTCAAAGTGCGCCACACCCTAAGCCCTATCGGGCGGGATGGAGCGCCAACCAATGAGAGCCGCCGCCGCTGATGTAAGGCTGCGGGAACGAACGTGGGGACCGACCTCAACAACCTCGACCCTGGACCTTGCTTGTGAAGATGAACTTGAAGGGCTGAAGCGCATCCTAGTCGCAGAGGGGAGATGTGCAGCTGCTGCTGACTGCTTGTGATACGTTCGACCCGGCTCAGCCCTAATGCTACGATCCAGCTGGTGCCGTCACCACCACGTCTCGTGGGCCATGCCGGTCGAGATCGGCGGGGCATCTACCACGTTCGGAGGAATTGCAATTGTTGACCGCTGGCTGGAAATAGCTTCGCCTTCTGTGACCCTGCGAATTCGCGGGCACTAAAATCTCACAAGCACTGCGCTGTGCCAGCGACGGAGCCCCAATGGCCCCATCCCATAGCCTCAGCAGCGCATCTTGGCTGGATGATCCTTCATACTCTCAGGCTCATTCCCTGTGTCCCCATTGTTGTTTTTCTTCCGATTGAGGCAGTCCTTGCGGAATTGCCAACACGTATAAAGACGTATCCCACGCGCTGCCAGGTCTGCCGAGATGCGAGGGAGTTGAACTGCCGTTGACCATCACTCATCTCGTGAGCGCATTCTCACACCAACGACACTCTTCTTCCCCAGAGGGAAACCAGCATCACCCTCCAGGCGCAACACAATGGCGCTCGAGCGTTGGGGCATTGACCCGGCCAAGGTGCCGCAGCAGCCATTCCTCCCAATCGTGAGGCCAGAAGGACCATCCTTCCTCGACACAACGGCCTGTCTCTGCGCATTGCGACCTCTGCCCGGCGCCGATCAACTCACCGGAGACGGATGGAGATTCGAGCGTGACGAGGCTGCCTGGCAATGCATCGGAAACCAGACCCAGGTCGTGTACAACGCGACAACAGGAAAATGGTTCAAGTCCAAGAACGGCAAGGGAAGCATCGATGATCTGCCCATCTACGACGCATCGAACCCTCCCAAGACCAGCGAACAGCTGACATGGGACACTCGAACCCGGACACTGAAGCCATTGGAAGACAACAAGAGGCTCAGTGTCTACGACCGAGACTGCACCGGCAAGAATCAGTCCAGCTTCTCGACCAGCTTCTATCGCTCTTACCAACAGCTGCTGAATGACCAGCTGCCCCTAGATGCAGCACCGTGCTGGAGACCTGGCGCCTTGCCATTGCAACTACAGTCCGTCGAGTCTTGGACCAAGGATGGCTGTAAAGAAGGTTTTCTTTGTGAGTCCCCGTTGCTGAGCCTCAGCCATGTGAAAACGAGTTCCAACCAGTCCAGGCATGAACAACACTATCAACTCACTCCCCCAATCATGCCCTCCCAATGAGATGTGCACGGTCGGACGACTTTCGCAAATGACCTGCCACTACAAAGGCGAGAACATAGGCATGGGTCCTTTTGAGCCAATCGTTTGCCAGCAGGGCTACTACTGTCCTCTTGAAGACGAAGGCAAGAAGAAGATTCGATGCCCAAAGGGCTCATACTGTCAACCTGGTGCTTCCAGGCCGACGCCTTGCGCTTCCGGCAGCCTCTGTCCCGAGGGGTCATCGTTCGAGCGCTTCATGGTTCCTCTGGTGGTATTGATCATTATCGATGTCCTCCTTGTCATTGGCATGTTCTTCTTGATTTTTCGGCAGCGGTGGCACTCAACCTCCAAGGCGCATGCGGGCACCCTGAAGAGGCACAAGACCATGAGGGCTGTCAGGGCCACCATCACTGGATACAAGGAACTGCCTGAGGGGCAAGACAATGAAATGGCACCCATGAACCTCTCATACAGCCCCTATGCGCCCTACTCGCCTTACGATATGCCACACCGAGAGGGTCGCCCTGGCCATGGCTTCGAGGCCGCTCTGGCACGGGACAGCACCGATAGCTCTGATCAACAGCACAAGGAAGCCGAGGCCTCGCCGCAGCTCAAGGCCTTTGTTGATTCGATGCGCAGAGCAGCCGAGGCGACAAACTTTGGCCTTTCCTTCAGGTACTCCGACCTCAGCTTCCACCCTAAGAAGGCGGTCAAACCAGTTCTCCAGAACGTCACTGGGTCCATCGAGCAAGGACAGCTCGTGGCTGTCATGGGTGGATCGGGAGCCGGCAAGTCGACATTCGTCAACGTGTTGATGGGTAAAACCAGTAACACTGGTGGTATCGTTGCCGTCAACAATACCCCAGGCAAGATGAAGCGTTACAAGAAGTTGACGGGTTATGTGCCCCAAGACGATATCGTACTGCCCGAGTTGAGCGTTTACGAAAACATTGTCCACTCGGCACGCATCCGGCTTCCTCGAACATGGAAAAAGGCCGAGATCGAAGCTCATGTCGAGTCTGTCATCGACTGCTTGGAGCTGTCGCATGTGCGCGATTCTCGAGTCGGCAGTGTAGGTAAGCCCGTCATTAGCGGTGGACAGAGAAAGCGAGTGAGCATAGGCATGGAGCTGGCGGCTGCGCCCATGGCCATCTTCCTTGATGAGCCAACCAGTGGTCTCGATGCCACTGCTGCATCTTCCATCATGCGCACGCTCAAGGCGATTGCGAAGCTCGGTATCTCCATCATCGTCATTATCCACCAGCCCCGAACCGAGATCTTTGAGCTATTCGACAACCTCATCTTACTCGGAAACGGACAGACCATCTATGAAGGGCCCCAGCCCGAGGCCCAGGCATACTTTGAGGGCATGGGCTTCCATTTCCCCGAACACAGCAATCACGCCGATGTGATTACTGATATTATCACCGGAAACGGTCGAGAATACAATGCCAAAGGTGATGTCTCCAAGGAGGCCCTCATCTCCAACTGGTCAGCATCGCGGAAGGCCAAAACAGCCGAGGATTTCGAGCGCAGGAGTATCCGATCGACCATGCTGGGTGATACGGGCATGCGTCAGGCCCTCAAGAAACGTGGCGCTCCATTTGTCAAGCAAGCATGGCTCTGCCTTTGCCGTGCCATGGTTCAACAATACCGCACCAAGGGGGCCTTCTTCGCTGAGATGGGACTTGCGGTGCTCGCCGGAGCCTTGCTAGGACTTGCCAACAACCCCAAGAACGGCATCATGTTTGTTGGAATCTTCCACGAACCCTATGAGGTCTTGTCGACGGCCATCGATTTCATCTCTGCGCCGCAGTTTGCCCTCCTCATCGCCATTGCTGTTGGTCTCGTTGCGGCTGCCCCTGGAGTCAAGCTCTTTTCGGAGGAGACACTGCTGTACAGACGGGAAGCTGAAGCAGGACACTCCCGATTTGCGTATTTCATTGCCAAGGTGATTTCTGTCTTGCCTCGAATGGCTCTCGGATGCCTCCATTTCACGACACCCTTATTCATACTGTCAGTGCCTATCATCGATTGGGGTCTCGCGTTCCTTACCAACCTACTGTACTTTTACTGCATCTATGGCCTTGCCAGTATCGTGAGCATGGTCGTCCGCAGAGAAGATGCGCCGCTGTTTGCAACCATGATTGCACTCATCACTGGTATCCTGTCTGGATCAGCACCACCCCTGTCGTCAGTCAAGGACTGGCACATGGAGTGGCTCTGGCGAGCATCCCCGGCCACTTGGCTTGCGGAGATATACTTTGGGCAGCTCGTGGCACCGTTCGCCTATCTCTACAAGGTTGACATTGCTGCGCGGGAGACTGGATTCGAGTTGGATCGAAAGTGGATGAACATTGGCGTCTTGGTTGCAATCGGAACAGCATACCGAGTTCTCGCCTTTGTTGGAATGGTGCTTGGACATCGACTGAGGAGGTAGAGAGTAGAATTGGAGCTCTTTTGGTTACGGATGTTCATGTCTGGATGCTCGAGATGGATGGACTTGAAGGTATCTGTAATATCCCGTCTGATTGGAGATGATGGAAGGTGACGCCTGGCGATGAAATATTGGACAAGGGTTGTTGTTGTCGTTATAATATTGTGCTTCCAATAAAGGCAGGAGCTGTGTGCCTGCATCCATCGTGTAGGGCTCCTTCCAGATCACGATCAAATGTACATGATGGCCATGACATGTGACTTTTTGTGTGTTGGGCACTGAACCTTGAAGGTGCTTTCCTACCTCTGAATCCGATTCGTTCAATGTTTGACGATTTAACGATACCCATTAAACCCTTGACCACAGAAGACATAATCGACAAGGCACAGACAGCAGCTTCGTCTAGCAAACAAGAATTACCTCGGGCCGCCTACTCTCTTACGTACCTTGCTCGACGCACCCGATCTCCCACATGCCGAAAACCCAGGGTCCATCCGTGCAGTGGTGACGGCGGCTTCAGCAACGACGTTGCTGGCGGGCATAACCAACTTGGGGACAGATCGCCGGTGGTCAAACGTAACGACGGACATGAAGTGTTTCGTGTTCCGTGCCCCGTGCTCCATTCGAGTTTCGTCGTCGAGCGTTTCATGAGCGTCTCTTGGCATTCCTGAAGCGCGGGCCCGCATTGACGGGGAAACGATGGTCGAGCACAGGCATCCTATACTACCTACATCCTACATCTCTCGCTGCAGCGGCCGGGGAGGGGATCGAGGATGCGACGGAATTCTCAGGATCAGAGACGCTCCCCACGAAAACGGAGGTGACGGAGATGAAGATGGCGGCAAGTTGCGAGACGACGGTCATTTACAGGCAATGGCTGGTGGCTAAATGCAACGAGGCGTTGGAACTATCCCGCACGATCTTGTTACCGTTGGTAACCAAGCATTTGTGGTTGGGCGCAAGAAATTCAATTCTCGACCGGTCCCCCACACAGTCGGTTGGGCCAAGGGCCACGGCCTTGATCCAAGGGGTCCCCAGTCAGTGTCAATGTCAAGCGGGCGGCGCGTTTAACGAAGCTGGGCCAGTCGGGGATATGCTTGATACGTCAGCAGTGGAGCTGGATCCATGGGGGAGGCCATATCCGTTCTTGGTCGACCTCTTGCTGCATTCACTCGTCCATCCATTCCTGATGGCGCCCAGTGTTGGTTTGCCCTGGTTCGACTCAACCTTTGATGTTCATGGGGGCGCTGTACCCAGAGTCAGGTTACTACGTACGCGTCGAGGACCAAACTATTGGACTGACTGCTGCATGAAAGAGATATGGCGTCAAAGACGGTTGTGCCGCTACGGTTAGTGGCATGAGGAGACACACCCGTCGTCGCGGGTCCAGACTCTCGTCCCAACAGACAGGCTTCACATCTGCCTGGGCTGGGTTGTCTGATCCCCAAAGGCCCCCTGACGATCTAGCGACGGCAGCGACAGCTACGTGCTAGGGAAGTTGACGTTAGTGCAACGAGCGGTATCGATGTAGCGGGATGGCGGGCATCTTGTGGCGTCTGGACAATTAGGCGTTCGCGCGACGGCTCATGCGCGTTATCACACGATTGCCCAAGCTACCGACGTGAGGGTTGCCAGCGACGATTAGTCCCTCCAGCGCAGGCCAGGAGCCCACTCACACCTGAGGGAAGCACATCTCTTGGCCCGGCTGCGATATCAAGTTGCCCCGGGCAAGGTGAGGGCTTTTATCTCGAGCCCAGGTGAACCCGACGCTGAGGTACCGGGCTCGCGTGCTCTGGACGACAATTGATGAGCTGAGCGGGCGGACGAGGGTGGAGGGGAACGGCGCGACCAACGCCACGGGTTTTAATGGGCTACGCCAACGGTGAGCTAACGCCTTTCTGGCTTGCTTGTTGGCTCGGCTCCCCGCTTCTCTTTCTTTGTTGCTGGGTAGAAGGGGTGGAGTTTGGAGGGGCTTGACCCTCTCAAGCAAGCCCCTGCGAGACCATGATGAAGTTGGCTGATGATACTTCTGCTGGCGGCGGGGAAACGGGCTGGGGGGCTGCTGCTTGCGGTCTTTTTGGACGCTCGCAGCTGTGGACTATGAAGCATGATTGGAGGAGGGGATCGAGATAAGAGCCAGAGAAGAGGAGGTCGAGGGGAGGATGAGGAGGAGGGCGAGTTGACGTGACGTGCCAAAGTCAAGCTACTGCTGCACAGGAGGACGACCATGCCGCGCGGGCAGCACGTCGACGATATCGCTCACAGAATAGCGTCGACTGTCACGCAACCACCACATAGGAGCAAACCGCATACGTGCTAGGCTTGGCACTACCTGGACGACAATCTCAGTCGCCGTCAGAGGTTGGGAGAGAGACAAGGGACAAGGAAGACCCTCCCAGCCCAGGGATCCGGGCTCGCAAGGCCGTGTCAGCGCCGCAAAAGATGCAAGGATTCTAATGCAGAGTGTGTTACATTTGAGAGGCCAAAGGGCAAAGGGCGCTACGGCCACCAGAGCGTCGGGTCGCCCAGAACAAAGAGCTGACGACCAATGCCTCGAGATCCAAAACTTTGAAATTTCTTCTTGATCCCCAGATTCCACCCCTACTTCTTCCTGCTCTCCCTCCTCTCTCTCACTTCATCTCTTGACATTACCATACACACATACTATTACTATTAAGGATACCCATCTTGTTCTTCTTGCACCATCTCTTGTTTCTTGTCCAGTCTACCTACACACTTGTTCTTGGAGGCTGGTTTCCTTCCTTGCTCTACTCTATTATCTCTCCCTTATATTTGTTCTCTTTCTGTCTCTTTAATACCTACCTTACCCACCCACAGCCATCATGGCCACCTACACAACCATGGAGGGTCCTCACCATATTGCTATCAGAGAGCTCGACCTGAGGACCTGCCACCCAAGCACCATGGCAGACCGAGTCGGTGCTGTCCCCGTTCTCAAGACGAGTGCTGGTGAGTTTCTCCCCAACTTCCCTTCTGCCTATTGTTGTCGTATTTCTTTTCTTTTCTTACTCGTCTTGGCTGCGGTTGGACCCTTGTCTTCTTGGGCCCGAGTTTTTTCGCTTGTCTCGGTCCCCTGTCACTTCGTTACCTCGGCCACCACCGTCAAGGCCACCCCTGTCATGAGTTTCAAGGTCAAGGTCAACCTGGACGACGAGCTCAAGCGATGAGCTTGAGTCACAGTCAGACCTTGCCTTGAAGCTCGCAATGGTGTCCTTTGGAGGCAGACGGTATCAGAAATGGCATTGGTGGATAGCTTGAAACAACGTTTGTCTTGGAGCTTGGTCTTCCGCTTCACCATTTTGGAAATGGCCTCGACGAGACACATTTGCAGCCAAAGCCACCATGGCTAACACTTCGGCCCGCAGCCTTCTTCACATTCCTCCGCGCCAATCTCGTCCTTCACTCGGCCATGACCTCAGCGACCAACTCTCCACAGCTCGGTCCTTCAGTCCCGTTCTCCTCCTATGTCCCACCATCGCCCTCGCCGCTTGCCGCCAGTGGTCCCTTCTGCGGCTTCGATGACGACGATGACATTGAACCACTGTCCCTCGAGGTTCTCGACAAGCCTCAGGACAAGATCGAGGGTCTTCGCCTGGTGGCCGATTCCATCGCCCAGATGCGTCAGCGAGCCTCGTTGAACCTCGTCTTCCACCCACTATGCCTCGCGGGTCTGTCTACTGCCCTCGCTGCCATTTACCACCTCGGTGGCGTCTCTCGTCTTGACCCCGGCCTTGGTATGACTATCTCCTGCGGTGTCATCATGAGTTACCTCATGGGGATCCGATACCTAGCCAGTGGCTACATCTCCCTGGCTGAACGACTGCGCTGGAATTGGCTGCGGGCCGACGATGGTGAGGAGGATACCCTGCTTGCTGCCCGCCTCAACGACGACATCATCGGAACGCTCGTCCTACGTCTCGAACCCAACCCGACCTCTGGCCACAGGCGCAGACGATCTCTCTCCCTCCGTGGTGGAAAGGGTGTCATCCGCGCGTGGACTACCAACCTCCACTACCGTGGAAAGGGTGTTGGCAAGGACCTCCTCCATGAGGCCGTTCGCGTGACCAAGGAGCGTTGCGGCAAGGACGCCGAGATCGGTTTCGCCCAGGAGCACGCCAACAGCGCCATGCTTCTCCCTGGTATCTTCAACGCGCCCTTCCGTAGGGACGAGGTGCGGGCCACCAAGGCTCTGGACGGAGTTCTGGCCGACTGGGACATGTCCAAGAGGAGAAGGTAAATGCGGCCATGGCACGAAACAACAACAACAACAACAACAACAACAACAACAACATGACGGGGACACGAAAGGTCCTAAACAACGAATTCATCATCGAGAAAAGGCGACCTATGTGAGACGATGATGAGGAAGAGATGGAGAATGAAACCGGTGATGATGGAGTGATATCAAGTCCAGGAGACGACATTATCGAGGGAAAGACGCGGCTTTAATCAACAAACAAACTGCATACAGATACCACTAGAAGAAGGGTCATGACAGAGACTCGAGGAAACTAGACCACCAACCAGGTGGAGGCGATACCAGACTGGAGGTTATACCATACGGAGGTGATACCAGATGGAGGCTTATACGCCAGGGGAAGAGGAAGCACGTAATGGCGGGAGCTCGCTTGCTTGCTATATTTTTTTTGGATACCTACTTGTACTGTCACTTGAGATACCCCATACCTATTTCTTTCGTTAAAGAAGAAGCTCATAATTCATTGGGTCATGTCATGCGTGATGGACCTGGTGCTAATAACAATCTCTGATATCAACTCAAACAGAATACCAATTTCCTTCCCTTGGTTCTTCAATGTCAAAAATTAACCCCCAGAAGTCGTTATGCCCAACCTCGCTTTTGTCCATCTCAAAGCCAAACACGCCCGCAAGATTTGACAGACAGAATTCCAAATGACAGAAACAGTTTTGTCCCCCCGTACGCCGGTAAACTCCCCGCCCTTTCCGTCGTCTCATGTCATGTACATGATGGCTTACTACAAGCCCGGGCACGATGAACCCCCTTAGCGGTATCGAAGAGGTTGGTGAGCGTCGCGCCTCTTTGCCTTGTTCTCCGCCGTGTCTGGGTCGAACCCATAAATCGGACGGCCGATCCGTTTCAGGCTGTGAATAACCTAGTCGCCAGATCAGCAGAGTTCCAACATGGGCGTCGCTTGGATCAACATACGTCACTAATAGTGACAGTTTTCGCGTTCCTGTACTCGACGTAGATGATGCAATCGCGAATCACCTGTTTGAGTGTCAGTGTGGGAGCAGCTAGGGCAGATGGCTATGTACTGACGTTCGTGAGGAAGCTTTTCAAAACTTTCCTCGATTCATCATAAATATCGGCAGAGATGCGCTTCACACCACCCCGGCGCGCAAGTCGTCTGAGGTCTCTAGTCAGTAATCTGCAGTTCCTGGACAGAAGACCAAAGGTTAGTAGTCAGCAGCAGTCAAGCTCACCGGATGGCAGGTTTGGCTGTACAGTGTTAGCAACACGTTCATGCATAAACAAGTGAGATTATACTTACTGATTCCAAATACACTGTCCGCCAGGACCTTTCTATGGTGAAATCATTAGCATATAACTTGAGCAATGTCGATGTCTTGTGTGAAGTCTCACCGGTGTCTCTTCGTCCCGGGTAGGGTCTTCCCGCCCGGCGCCCGGCCCATTCCAGGCTTGTGAGCGATACCTCTGCGCACCAGAGGATTCAAAGGATTCACCTTTCTCAAGCCAGGGCCCCCGCGAGTCGCCGCGGTGGGAGGCATTATCGAGAGATGTTGTCGATAAGAAGCTTGATTGATCTGCAGTCGACCGGCGCGAAATGGTCTGTGCGAGCAAATGCGTCTCAAAGAAAAGAAAGAGCTCGGTAAAGGAAAAAAGGCGATTATAGAAAGAGCTCAGAGTAATAAACACCAATGCGAAAAGTATGTAGGTATTTAATTCTGGAGTGCCTTGTTTTCCAGAATAACAAAGAGAGAGGTGGCGAGCTCGAGATGCCGTTGGAGGGGAGAGAGCTATCATATCACACCCTAAAGCCTACCTAAGATTCAGGCAGACGGGAGGCCGATCTGCTCAAGAGCAGCACGTGACCTCAATATGCAAGCAACCACCAACACCATCATAGCAAACGGGAGCCAACATGGATGCAAACCATTTGCACGTCTAGCGAATTCCGGACGCTAAAGGGAAGAAGAACGCATTGGATGAGTACCCATGTGCGCATTCAAGCAGCGAGTGAGAGCAACATGGACTGATTATGTAATAATTATATACTTTGTTCAAACACCTAGTTGCAGAGTGAGTACCTAGACATAGATTCCATACATCAACATAACAAATACGATCAAAATCCAAATGTTAACAAGATCGAATATTTTGTATCATTTCGCAAGCAGCGTAACTTTTCGTAGCCTAGGTCGATGTGCGCACTTCTCAAATCCCCAACCGTACACAGACTCCAGAGGAAGCCAGTAAGCCTCAACTCCATGATGCCTTCGACCAGGCGCGACATGTTCCCAAGTCGCCCGTACTACGTAGTTGGTAACCCATCAGTCAATCGATTGAAAAAGGATCCAGCAAACTTGAGATCATCGTCGTCCCATTAAAAACCATGTGTGTTCCCCAAGTGTCTCGCACAATCAAAACAGTTGGCCTCAACGCCAGATTCCTCGCTACCACTGCCCTTCCGAGGTATAACATGAAAACAAAGTGAGCGCGCCCGACGCCTCTTGAACAGGGGTATAAAGCAATAAGAGTAAACGATGCGGAAATATTATATCATCCGTCGTCGCCGTCGCATCTTGTGAGGCTAGTAGCATTGATGCGCCGCCGACACAGGTATTGATACAATGACAGTGGAACCGAATTCGACGTTCCAGCGTCAGCTGCGTGCGACATGCTGAGGGTCAAGATGATGTGCAACGTCACTCTTATCATGCTGTTGCTGCGATTGCAGGCTCAGTTGCTTCCACTCCTTCGGTAATCTCAGGGGCAGATTCCTCTGGCGCGGATACCTCTGATGCGGCGGGCGCGTCAGGAATCTCGATGTCTTCTGGCGCCTTGGTCACTTCTTTGCTCTCCGAAGTTTCAGTGGCTTCAGCAGTTGCGGTGGCTTCGGTGGCTTCAGGCGCGACAGGACTATCTGCTGTCTCAGTCGCGGCGGGGACCTCGGCTGTTTCTGAAGGCTGAGCTACTTCGGGTGCTTGGGATACCACAGGCGCTTCAGGAGCTTCAACAGCAGGAGCAGGAGCGGGTTCCGTAGCGGTGGGCTCGGTTGGCTTAACCGCCTCGGCGGCCAGCAGGGCCTCAGCAGCAGCCTCAATGCCCGCGGCAACCTCATCCTTGATCTGTACTTCGGCAATGCGGGGTTTCTTGGCTGGGCGCTCTTCCAGAGCCTCTCTGGCATCTTGGGCTGCCTTAAGCTCAAGTTCGAGGTCATCCAGTCGTCGCTTCAAGCTGTTTTCTCTTCTGTGGCTGTCCTCGAGTTGCGCGCGCAATTGCGCTTCACTTTCTCTAGTGGCTTCAAGTTGAGAACGCAGCTGGGTCTGTTCTGCGCCTGCGACTTGTTGACCACTTCGCGCAACGGCCTCTTGCTGCTCCAGCTGGCTCAGGCGACCTCGGAAAAGCTCAATGATAACCTCAAGTTCGCTGACTCGAGTCTTCAAGCTCGAGTTGTGAGCGATAAGCTGTTCATGGGTCTGTGGGGCCTCCATCTTGCGGTCGCCATTTAGGGGGGATGTAGCTCGACCTTCCCCTGTAGCGACGTAGCCAGTCTGGTACGGGTCTTCGACCATGAAGGAAGAGAGGCTATGCGAATACATCGAGGGGGTTCCGGTGCGCGAGATCGGAGAGTCGGATCCATCATGCCCATTGGCTGACTTTTGTGATGTTCGTCGGGCGGCCTGAGCAGCATGCGCCGCGGCGGCAGCAGTTTGCCCGGTAATGTCAACACCGTTGGGGTCAGTGGAGACGAAGTTCTGGGCTTGCTGCTGTTGCTGCTGCTGCTGTTGCTGTTGTAGCTGTTGTTGTTGCTGTTGCCAGACAGGATCAGTAAGGGGTATTGTGTCGGGTGCGAACAAACACACCTTTTTTTTATTCGCCAAGTCCGGGCGCATCGTCTTGACGCGATTGCGGCTCTTGATAACGTCCGTCTTTAGAGAGATTGGCCTAGGGCGGCCGTGGAGCTTGAGGAATAGACCGCAGGCATTGCACAAGACAGAGCCAAATTCGTCGCGGCGCCATAACGGCGTGGTCGAAGTGCTGCAGTTTTGGCAGGTTGGCTGCGTTGATCCGTTAGTTGCCATCATGACGCCGGTTGTTGAAGATGAAGTCCAAGGCGAAGCGGGAGGGAGGGCGATGATTATTATCTCGACCACGATAAGAGGATGGAGTAAAATTCTTTGGCTGCAACGTAACTGGCTTGATAAGCCCACAGGAGAGCCCCACTCGACCCCATGATAGGCTTAGTGCCATCAAGGATATGCCGATTCACGTGACCATATCAATCGGCCGCGATAAGACGGTGAACAGCAGTGGGCCACCCCAGGACACCACGGAGCATGGGCACTCGGCGCTCGCTCCCTTGTGTAACAAGTTTGCGGTCCAGGTGACATGGAAACCGTGGGTCGATGGTCGTGAAGGAGGCCCAGGAGTGTGATCTCGGGAACGGACTGATAAGATGATGACATAAGAAATCAATCTGGACTCACCAGGTTACTACCGGAACCCCCACTCGTCGCGGCATGCGATGTGGCGGTGGGCGGCGCGACTGCTGGAGATGCAACAGCTGGCGATGCGGCTGGTGGTGCTGCAGTGTGCGGTGCGCTAGGAGACATCCCAAGTGATGGATATGGCTCACACAATGTTCTGTGAATGAGTGTTAGTAAGTGCTAGGTCAGCCGGATAGTAAACGGCCAAGGGTTCGAGTCGCTTGAAGTTGAGCTTGGGCTTTGTGTGACAATCGCGACATGATCACATCCAGAGAGACATAATCCCGTACCTTAGTTTCTCCGAAGCTGCGCAGATTGCTGCAATGTCTGCAAGACCTGGTGGTGCACCGTTGGGGTCGTGATCTTGTTGAGTTGTTGTCGTCTGTGGCAGCTCATCCTCCATTGACGCTGAGGTCGTCATGCCCGTGGGTTCCATGGTTCGGATATGTACCTGGCGCCCCCACTGCAGAGCAGCTTGCTGCGAGATACGTAGTCTGGATAAGTGCGTTATCGATCAAGATGTAGCCGCGCGCTGATAAGATTGATCAACTGCGGCCGCGCGGGCGTCAGGGACGGAGCTTGAGAGACAGCGAGTGGACGCGAATAAGCCGGGGAATAGGCTACGTCCTGCAAAACAGAGAGGCAAAGTGATGGTCGGCGCCAACAGGGGGTGTGCAGTGTCGACGAAGCGAGGCGGAGCGATGTCGCGTTGAATGAATGATTTGATGCGATGAGATGAGAAAGCTGAAGAAGAAAGCAAGCGTGATCTGGAAAATCAACATTCCCCGGGGCCCCTAAGCTGAGAGACGGCGGCGCGCGCGCACTGATCAGCGACCAAGTCTCAGTGAATGAATGTTAGTATTAAAGGGCCGACACGCCGAGCGAGCAATAGAGTTGCAGACTTTTTTTTTTTTGGCTGCAGCAAGAGCCTTAGAAGGTTTAGGGACTTGCTGATTGGACAGCTGGCCGTTACACAAGCAATTATTACTGTCCCCTCCGCAATGTGGCCTGTGAGCTTGACTGACTGACTGACCGGCTACCTACAACCTGGGTACGGTAAGTGTCCGTCCAGCGAGTCGGGAGTATTCGTATTCCTAGGTAATGCCGGATCTGGCAAACCGTCTTGTCTTGGTGTTCGTGTAAGAGCTACCATCATAGATCACGCGCTCCGAGATCACATCGTCCTGTCTTCAGGGACGCGCCGAGAAACAAAAATTCACCGATCGACGAGGATTCTTGATCGCCATCTCCCGTCAGCCTGTGGGGTTTACTTATTAGTCCCTGGTTCCTCGTCGAGGCCTTCCAGACAGGCTAACAATTTCCCGGGGGGGCCGCCAGCTGGCCGAGCCCAAATCTCTTTCTGCCCCCGTGATGGGGATCCGCAGCGAGTGATTTCGTTGATCTGGCCTCCCTCCTTTGGCTGGCCCCTTTTTGGTAATTTTCAGAATGACCTGATGCTGTGCGCTTCTTGTGGTGACGCTCGGTAATTAGTAGAAGCCATCAAACTGGTTGTTGGCGTGTAAGCGGCCTCGGGGGAGTGGAAGATGAGTGCATCCAGAATGCATGATCTGGTCATTGCTGCGACTAATTTCACACTCCCACGGCCATGGAGGCTCGGGTCTATTGTGACGTAACGTCGAAGTTCAAATAAGAAACAAGCATCAAACAGCCGAGCCCCGACGATGCCTGCCTGTACCACTTTCCCAGCGCCCCTATTCGCCTTTTCTTGACCGGATCTGCTCGGGCGACTCGGCGTCTCTAGGGTAAGGTGACAAGCACCATGTAATTGGGCATGGCTGAGATTACCTCTGAGGGACCGGCCGTTGCTGAGTCCACGAGGCCTCCCGCAAATTCCGGAAGGCACGGAGTGACTACTGCTAATCCAAGTCCACCAGGCCGAGAGCAAAGTGTGGCGCATAATCTCTCCGCGTCTGCCTGGGCTGGAGGTAGGGAAAACAATGCCGGAAACGTATGTCTCGTCGTCAACCTCACCAGCACCTTCAGATCCGAGTAAGAAAAAACGCGTCTCGAATACGCGTTTTCTCACCTCACACACGTCATTATGGCTGAGGGCCCCACGTCTCCAGCCACACTCCGCTCGGCCCTCACTCCATGATTGACCCCTCCAAGGTTGCATCAAGTCAAGCCACAAAGAAACCTAAGGCTGTAGGTACCATGCCCCCAGCGGTGTGAGAGTAAGTGACATCCCCATCGATTCAAGACTCTTAATTGGGACCTCCCCCAGCATTTCTCGACCCATCATCACATCCTTTCTCCGCCGAACCCGTCGAGTATCTTGTCCTCTACTCCCCTATTGCTCCAAATATCCAGTGCCGTGCGAGAATACCTTCATCATGTTCAACTGGGCCAAGCAGCAGTAAGAAACGCCTCACCCATCCAACCCCACCTTGGCTTGGACCCTGGCCCAGCTCAGCTGCCTTTGTCTTGACCTCAAAAAGCAGCAAAAAAAAAAACTGACGACTGAACCCTCGCTCTAGGCTGGCCAATGTCGCCGGTACCCAGGAGCCCATCTATGGCCCCGAGGCCATCAAGTCGGTCGCCGTCGAGACCGAGAAGACGCCCTTCACCGAAGCCAAGCGTGAAGACCTGAAGTGGCAGGCCATGGACTCGACTTCGGTCGAGACTCAGACCATCTACATCTTTGGCGAGAACGGCTACATCGCTCTTCTCCAGGTCATCTACAGCAATGTTGCGTATGTGCGCCGTGCCCGCTTCCACTGGACATACAGGCTAACATGGAAACCAAAGCGGCATCCGCACAACCTGCCAGTTCAACTGCAAAATCTTTTACCCCGACCGCTCCAAGCCCATCCTCTGGTGCTCGACACCCCTCACCAACCATGACTTTAGCGAGGACATGGCGAGCTTCTACGCCGATGACCTCGCTGTCGAGCTGTCCGAGGATGGCACCTTTTACACCATCAAGAGCATGAACGACGAGCGGGCCATCGTCAACCTCAAGCTCACCCGCACCTCTCCCGGCTTCCAGGCCGGCGCCACCGGAAAGACTCTGTATGGCACTGACCTCGAGAACCCATGGGGCTCCATGCGACACGTCTTCTGGCCGCGGTGCGTGGCCGAGGGCACCATCACCACCGACGAGGGCCCCATTGATTTCAAGGGCCGCGGCTTCTACGTCTACGCCCTCCAGGGCATGAAGCCTCACCACGCCGCCAGCCGGTGGAACTTTGTCAACTTCCAGGGCCCCACCTACTCGGCTGTCATGATGGAGTTCACCAGCACGCCCTCTTACGGCTCCACGCTCGTCAACGTCGGCGGCATCGCCAAGGACGGCGAGATCCTCATTGGAGGCTCCAAGAACACGGCCACTCACACCCAGGTTAAGAACGACTCGGAGAATGACTGGCCGGAGCCGAGCCATGCCAAGTACACCTGGTCGGGCACGGACAAGGACGGCAAGGCCGTCGAGGCGTCCTCCGAGGGACCTTTGGAAGAGCGCGTTGACCGCGTCGATGTCATGGCCGAGGTGCCTGGCTTCGTCAAGACGATTGTTGCAGCGGCTGCTGGAACCAAGCCCTACATCTATCAGGTTTGTTAATTAATTTCCGCATCAGCCGATAATGTCCCATGCCCCTTGCTGACTCGGCCGTATAGTACCACCCGAAGCTTCCCTTGAAGCTCAAGATCGGCGACCAGGAGATCGTCGAGGAGGGCACCATCTTCACCGAAGCAACCTTTATCTCGTAATAGACAAGACGGTCGTTTACTTCACCTCTTTTTTGAATCCGTCTTGGATCCCTGTTCTTACACAGATACAACTTTGCATCCATCACGTTGGGTAATAATACAATAATCAAAGGGTCGGCGTTGGAGACGGCTTGGTCACTCGCTTAGATACAGTCACTGATGGATGATGCCCTTGAGGTTCTTTTTAATAACCTAGCTCGCCTCGCGAACCCAGACTTCCATTTAGACGGCGGGGAGTCTCGCCGCGTCGTGTAATTGACCTTTGTTCGCTCGGATCGCGTCCCGCAATCGCTCCATTGTCAGCTCCATGACAATGTCTCTTGTGACAAAGGGAAGGGCAGGGCAGAACAAGAGATATTAGCCCATAGAGGAGACAATGTGGAGAGGGAGAAGCCAATAGTATAGGCGATTATTAGGTACCTAAGGTAGGCCCGCCGTACTCAAGGGAGGGAGAACCCGATGGCTCCATGCGAACCATTGGGGGCTCTATTCATTTACCCACTGACCATGGAGCAAATGTCTCGCCGCGGCGACTCTCCTCTCTGAACTTTACGCTGTCTCGTCACAATCTTGGCTCTCCCCCACTCCATCTTTTGCTCCCTCTCTGTTTCTTCACTCCTTTTTTGCTTTTTTTGGTTTATTGACGTGCATACATTCAAAACACACAGATGATCTGAGTCGTCGGGAACCCCTGGCGTACCTGACTAGAAGCACCGAAGAGCTGATGATGGATCATGAGGGTGGGATCGATGATGTATGTGTGTGTGTGTATGTGTCGCGGCTGAGAGGGGTTCGCGACTTATACGCGATTGTCAACATTCCTCGGATCCAGACCACAATGTTTTACCTGATGGATGGGTGTCTCCAGCCCCTAGAGGGCTTTTTTTTCTTGTCTCTTTTATTACATGGCTTGTGATCCGATTCTTGGGGTCCAGAGGAATTGAATAAAGAGGACTGGTCTGCTCCTGGTTCTGGAGAATTGCTTCATCCCTCTCACTCTCTCACTCTCCCTCAAACAAATCAACTCCTCGAGAAAAATAATTCCATTCATCGATTCCACTCACATTCTCCCTCGTGAGCTTCAATCCTCCTCCTTCGTTCCAGCAGAAGAGAAGAAAGAATACTAGTCATGGCTGCCTTTGCCTACCGCGATGCGTCGTCGTACGCACCCGTCATTCCCTCCCCCCTCAACCCCACGAACCATGGACCCGAGAACAACTACGGCCCCGGACGCATTGTGCGCCGGAGACGCAACCGGGCTGCTCGGAGGAATCACCCGGCATCACACACTCTTACTCAACGGCTGCTCCGGGTCAAGGCTGCCGAGGCGTGGAGAGGACATGTGCTGAGTGCCCAAGTTGCTCAGTACGAGAGTGCAGCGGCTGCTGCCTTAGCAAAGGGGTCCAAGGGAAAGGTGAGTTTCGATATAATGAACGATATTGCGGTACACATGCTGAGACGTTATCGTTTTAGAACTGTTATCCCCCGCTCCGCATGAGCTTCTCCCTCTCAGACGCCCACCGCATCGCCAGCGGTCTTCGACTACCAGACCTGTCATGCCTCAAGACAAGGCGGATGTTGCTGGCCATGGGTCTCATGGGCGTGCTGCCGGCCCTCAAGGTCCGCGACATGCTGCGGCAGGCGGGGCCTTTATGACTGAGATTGGGAGGCGACGAGGACCGTGACTGTGATATTGATGGATTAGGGATTTGCGATTGTTGCTCCGCTTTCTTCTGCTTTGGTGTTGGGAGAGTTTTCTATAGGATATACCCGCGTACTACGCCTGTTTTTGTTTTCAAGCCGCCATCTATACAACCCATTTGCTTCTCCAAAAACCATGAACCCCACCCCCCAAAAAGGCCGTGCCAATTACTCTTTATCATACATCGTCCAAGGCGTACATGTCTTTGACTCATTCATCTTTCTTCTTGCTCTTCTCCTCCACCGGAGTGGTGGAGCCTGGTTTCTCGGAGGCTGTGCCGGCTGCCTCCTCCTTGTTGGGGCCCTTGTCGGACGGGTCTTTGAGTGACTGCTCAACCTGCCATATGGCCCTTTCGAGTTCGACCTCGAGTGCGGGCATGTCGAGGGTTTTTGAAAAGGTCTGAACCTCCTTCTGCGTTAGGAGAGTGCGCTCCTTGTTATCTGGCTCCTCGGCGGGCGGTGCGTGAAGCGCATAAAGATCATCAAGCGTCCTTGATGGCACCGAGTAGACCAATTCGTTCTCAATAAGCCATTGTATGTGCTTTCCGCCCGCAATGGCTCTGTAATGTGACCAGGCTCTGTAAACGAGGTAGAAGAAGGGGAGGTTGGGGATTCTAGAAATGTCAGCTCTCATGTTACAAGAAAGACATGGGCATTGACACTTACACAGGCACCAATGCGAATGGAATCGTGATTGGCATGCCGATACAGCACCATATGAGGCGCTTGCGATGCAACGCCTGCCGCTCCGTAGCCAGAGTCTTGAGGATACCCAATGCATTGTTAGGCGGTATCACCGACCATGGGAAGACGACCTCAACCTTCTTGCGGTCCTCGAGCTCTTCGGCGCGGCGGCGGGACGTCAGGGGCGGGACCGATTTGAGACCCCATTCCTCGTAGGGGATGCGCCGAAAGGCGTGGTTACCGTAGTCGACCACCTTGCGCTTCCAGCCAGACTCCATCTTCTCCCACTCAGCCCACTTCTTGGCGGCAAAATCAGCGGCCCTGTCGACATAGCCGTGGTCGTGCTTGTTGATGTGGCCGCGCTTGGCGTACAGGAGCGTCCTCCGCGTTGAGAGCGGGAGGAGGAACAGCCTCATGGCTCGGTGTGGGTGGGTGCTGCCTGGGCGCACACCGTATGCGACGACGACGACGACAACGACGAGGTTGGGATATTGGGAATGTGGCTAAGCGTTCGGTGGATGCGTCGGGTGGTATTTCTCGCGGTGGGCTTCAGAGGGAGAGAAAGAGGTTCCAGCTGGGAGGCGCAGCAAAGTCGTCAGAGATTTATCGCAGCATGACGATCATAGACGAGATATTCAAGCTGGCGGGGTGGCGGGCGCGCGCGGTGGGAGGAGTGAGTAGTCGGCGGGGAGGCGCAAGGCGACAACGACGGAAGAAGCGACAATGGGCACGACAGACAAACAAGTACCTATTTAAATAGTGAGGCGAAAGACCCAACAGAACAAGAACCCTTGATGGGAAAAATCTAGAGTTGTGGCGAAGCTGACGACGATGCAGAACTAGAACCGGTCGGTGGACGAGTCGGTTCTTTTTTTTTGTGCTGCCTTGGATGGAGTTTAGCTCGCTTTGAAGCTCTGACCTTGGAGGCCCCCGGAGTGACGCACATGGTCGTCATGGTTGGGGAAGGTTCGATGCTCTTTACAGCACGTGCAAGAAGAGGGAGAGAGAGATGCGGTCAAAAGTACCTCCCCTCAAGGCACAGCGGGGGAGGTTGTATTGTTCCCATTTCATCCATCGACGTCAATGACTCTATACAAAAACCCATCCAATCTCGACTCTTTCATCATCTTCTCTTCTAAAAGCTTGGTCTTCACTAGCCAAGAGATTTGCTCTGCAACCTTGTGCACCTCGATCTCGGCACTCGATTCACATCAGCCCCACCACATACAAGAACCTCTTCCCACCTTTGAGTAAACCCACCAAACATAGTGTCTAAAATCCCTCAGGTGTACAACAATCCCCTCGGGCGAATGGTTTAGTGGTATAATACTCCCTTAGCATATTCTGTCCGAATCATCTGGGAGTGGTCCAGGGTTCGATTCCCTGTTCGTCCAACTCAGGCGGTTTGATTCCGCTGTTGTACCTTCTTTTTGACGTTTTTGTATTCTTTTGCTTCTCACTTGATGAATCATATTGATTCATTTTTGCTTGGATCAGTTGCAACTGTCAAGTTAGTTAGGTAGTTGACTTGTTCAGTTTATTGCTGGTTCTCACTCATGACCGAAACTCGTTCGGGTACGGTATACCTTCTTAGCTCACCACCACCAAGCTGTTGAGTTGGCCAAACACCACACTCTCCCAGCTTTGAACAACACCCAATATGAATCTGCAATGCCCAGACTCAAACGACGCCCATCTCGATCGGGTTTCAACATCTCTTGAAGCCGTCACAGACTTGATATGCAGGGAGACTACCCCCAAAAGTCCCACAGACTAAACGCACTTGCCTCTTAGCCTGACCCCTTTTCTCCGGAATGTCTTCAAAATGGAGCCTGTCTTTGAATCCGAGAATACGGCTCTGTGCCTGAGACATCTCATCGTCGGCGTCTTCCTCCATCCAAGACCTACATGGGCCTGTCTGTTCGTGCATGCAGACCTGGAACCTCTCGCCGCCCGCACATTTCTGGAGTTATCGCCTTTTATTCAACCCGTGATGCGCCAAAGAACCGCTCATTACGCCGCCAATGGATGCCTTCTATCCTTTATACACTGTTGCTCCCTTCTGCCAAAATCCTCATCTTAAAAATCCCCAATATTGGCGCCCTTCAGCTCCGCCCGCTCTCATGCACGGGACTCTTCGCCCGTGATGTCGCCCCCTTGCCCACAATCTTCTCCGCCCAGTTCCACCCGGCTGACAGTGGGCTTGAGCTCCGCCTCTGCGCCTCCTTGCCCTTGTCCTGCTGAACCGGCGACAGAGGCGGCAGGTCACGCGGGTCTCCTCCAAAGTCGAGATCGCTATCACAATCGCTGTCGACCCAGTCCCGCTCACTCCATGTGGCCGAGTCCTCTCGATCCGATCGCGAAGGTCGTTGGGCCGCTGAAGCGTCGCTGCCTCGCGAGTGTGGTGCCTTGGGCAAGTCTGGCACCTCGTCGAGGGCCTCCCGGGTCTCGCTCGCCGTCCGGGAGATGCCGGCAAGGTTATCTCGACTATTCTTGATCTCACCTCCGTGCTCATCCGGGGGCTGGTTCATGTCGCGTGCTCTTTCGCGACTGCTCTCGTCTTCATCGCGGAGGCGTGACGCAGCAGAGTCGCTAAAGTGCGCGTCAACCATGTGCTTGACGACAGGCCAGCCGTATGCATTGGCAAACATGCGTCGCACAAAGACATTGTTGTGCGCGTCGGGTTCCACCTTGACAAGGACCTTTCTCCAGGACAGATCTCTGTGGTAAGCCCTGGCAATCTTTTCCTCCACGCGCATGGCCGAGGTATCGATGATTTCTTGCGGTTCTTTGTCGGGGTTTGTGTTTGCCGTGTCGTCATAGTCCTTGGCTGACTGCATCGTATCCTCGTGGTTCATCGATGTATAAGGGGATGAGCTGGTACTGCTTATTGAGCCCGCCCGCGACGAGTTTGAGCGCTGACCAGTCTTTCTCCTAACCAACGTCGCTGGGCGTTTCTTTAGTGGTGGCCCAGGGATGTCAGAGGGATGATAGACACGGTCGTGGAAGATGGTGCGCGGCCGCTTGGAAGGGTCAATGAGATACTCAACGTCTGGCATCTTGGGGTTGAGGAGATCCCCAGCGGACTCAAAGATGGTCGTCCTCGGCGGAGCCGTCATGCCCTCTTCGCCTTCGTGTCCAGATGTCACTCTCGATGGCTTGTTCAAAGTTTGGGTTGATTCGCCAGTAGATGTGTCTCCGAGCTCATCAAAGTTGATTGTTTGACTTCGTCGGAAGATCTTTTTCTGTTTCTGAGATACGGTGGGAGTCTTGGGCGGTTCATTGCTCTTGAAAAAGTTGAAGAATCCTGCCAAAGGCCCGCTACTGTTCGAATCGGCCGAGTCGGACGGGACATCGTCAAAAGGTGTAGGCACAGACCGTAGACTCGCTCTGTCATCCTCCATCATGGCCGTGCTGGGCGGTTGCGGAACCTCGTGCATGTTCTCATGAGTTTCACGGGGCGTCGTTGAGCCCGAGTCAGCTTGACGATCTCCCAACGCCAATTGCCTCTGGCGAGAGACTGCAAGGTTGGAACCTGTCAACTCGGCCCATCCGAATCCCACAACCGTCTCGATCAAGCCAGCATCTCGTCGAGCTTTTTCAACTCGTTCGAGTCCTTGCCAGTCTAGGAACAAGAGGCAACTCGTGCGAAGGGGCACGATGCCATCGTTGACCACATTCGAGTAGACAGTCCGATTGCGGAACTTCTTCAGCGCTGTGTGAGCAGGACCAGTCGGTAGAATCCTCAGCAGGGGCTTTGACTCGGGCTGCGACTCTCCATAGACCTTCTTATGAGCTGTCTCTCCCAAGTTACCCACGATGGCCCCCCATCCGCTCCGCGCGAGCGTCGGCGCCCGCCATGTCAGGCCAAGGTCCTTCCCCGTCCTGCCCACGAGGCCAAAATCAAGAGCAAACTTGACGTATAGGGGGTTTTCGTTGCTGAGTCCTAAAAACGGTGTAGCCAGGGCGATAAAGTTGATGGGCTTGATGAGATCGAAGAATTGAGGTGAGTGCTTCTGTATGTATGCGATGGCGTAGGTTTGTACGAGTCCACCTAGAGAGTGTGAAATAAAGCTGATGCTGGTGATTTTATAAGACCTCTCTGCCTTGTGAAGGTGCGCCCCGTCCTTGTCGAGCTGAATTGTGCTGTGTTTATGTGCTGGTTTCAAATCCGACTCGTCCTTGTCCCCCTTGAGGGTATGGACTATGGTATCGGTCGCCCCCTTTCCTGACGGCAGGAAGGGCTGATCCGGGAATGTCATGGAGAGAACATATCTAGCAAGCCTCTTCCCGAGATACTTGATCCCGCGCTCAGTCTTGGTGGCGTTGCCCGAATAGCCACGCACAATCACCTCTTCGTCGTCGTCGGAATCCTCATCGCCCTCCGTCTTGTCCATGCCTTTTGTATCGGCGCATTCTGATTCGGCGCCAGCTTCCCCATTTCGACCTCTGGCGGCTCGCTCCCGGGCCCGCCGTGCCTTGGCATCGATCTTGGCTTGCCTGACAGCTGCGTCAATGCTCTCCTTCATAAAGAGCATGTCGGCGCCAAGGTTGCTGTGCAGGCCGTGTGTCAGAATCACCATGTGAATCTTCTTTTGCTTTGGTTTTTTCGTTGGAGGCGGTTCGTCTGTCTTGATCTCGCCCTCAGCGGGCTTGTCTTGACTTTGGTGTTGCTGCAAGTGTTCATGTTTATGATCTTCCCACTCTGGGAGTTTAGGAGTGTTCCACAGAGTCGCCGTATCCTCTACCTTGACCCGTATCGCGCGAGAGAAGATGCCTCGCTGTTGCGCAGGGTGATGTCCGTCCTTGGAGCCTATGCTCTGCTGGTGGTCGCTAATCCTCCCTGGCTGTGCCGCTTGTGTTTGTCCGCTAACAACGGGGCTCGAGCTGCTGAGGTTCAAAGACTTGTGGTCCCGCGCAAGCACCACCTCGAAACCCACAGCTGCTGAGGTCGAAAAGAGGACCTGCGACGACACCTCAATAACCCAGCTGGCGCACTCATCGTCGTGAGCGGGGCCCTTGCCAAAGCCCCCATGACTTCCAAGACCAGCGCTCTGTCGAATATTCTCAGGGACCATCAGCTCGCACTCCCACGAGCCACCGGCCTTGACCATGGGCTCAAATTCGGGGACTCCATAGAGCTCAGGGTGTTCGAACTTCTCGTTGGGGTTGAAGCCGGCGGGGTAGGCGGCGGCGGAGAGGGTGTAGGGTCCGTGGACGAAGGCGGCGCGGAGCGCAATGGCCGAAGTGTTGCGCACGCGCAGGTAGAGCTTCTCGGGGGACGGGAGGATTCGATCCTGGGATGGGGTGTATGTCACCGTGTAGCGGACGACCTCGCCCGTCTTGAGGCTGCCGACCTGGTGGAGGAGGAGCATCGTGACGGCGGTGCGCGGCGCTGCACAGGCAGCAGGCGAATGTACCCAGGTGCGAGGGTAGGACGGCAGGGGCGGTTCCTTGGTGCTTCGGATGAGAGTGACGCGTAGGCAGGCACTGTATGTAGGTGATGTCGATCGAAGGAGAAGGTGAGAAGAAGAGAGAGGCTACAAGGTGCCTTTTGACGTCGGCATGCCTGGCGTGGATAACATCTGCTTGGTACTGTAATTATTGGCGGTTGTAAAGGAGACGAGCTTGAGAGATGGCAACAAGAGGGGCGTCGATCATGACGGCAGACGGGGTCTTGCAACAGGCCGGCCGAAGGACCCGACGTCGGTGGGGGGCCAAACAAGAGAAGAGCAACGAGAATGAGGGACGAGCCTTTTTGCGAGACCGACACCGAGTGGACGGGACGGGTAAAAGAGCGTTGTGAGCAATGTACAATGACGGCAAGCTTCCCAGAAAACGGCCAAAAGCAGTCGCCCTCAATTTCGGGGGCCACGTCGAGGAAGCCAGCCACGGCCAATGGCATACAGGAACCCCCGATCATGGCGGGGCCCCAGTGACATGTCTCTCGATTTAGGGGCTTCCAGGCCATGAGCAGTCCTGGGCTGATCACGCGGGCCGCTGGAGCTCACTGAAGCCACAGCACGCGATACAAAGCCAGAACCCGCGGTACCGCGGGCATGGAGAGCCCGGGCGGGAGTCGCGGGCTGCTCCGATGCATCTTTGTTGTTGGGCTTATTCTCAACAAGCTTCAAGCTGAGGTCATCCCTGTCACGCGACTGGACCCTTTGAACGTCTGATGAGATGGATGCAATACCTCACTCTTCAAGCATCCATGATAGCATACAAAGCAATATAAATCAATACAAGCACCATCTAGAAGCACCTCTATTTTTTCAAAAAGCAAATACGAAATGACAGCGCATTAATCATGACAAGCTGAAAAAGACTAGGATCAAACGACCGCCCATTCCAAAGCCCCCCCCTGCCATCGTCATGTCATCCATACCATACCATATCATCCATGCCAATGCCATGCCATCAGTAGCTACTGTACACAGTAGTCCTCCAGGTAGAATGTTAGTTCTGTTGGCCTCTGTCCAATGCCCTATCCCATATCCGAGTCCAGATGCAAAATCCCACTCAAACCCAGCCCAGACAGAGGGAATGACCCAGTCTCTATAATGCAAGCAATCTTTGTCGTTCAACCACCTCCTTCTTTCTTTCTTGTTCACACCCGTTAATAAAACACCATCCCTCATCAATCGTCATGCACTTCTCATCTAATGTTCACGCTGACGCGGCTGCAGTAGTCAGCTCCCCCTCGGGATCTCCGGGCTCGACAAACTTCCTCCACACATCTACTCGACCCATGCCCGTGCCGCGCCCGCTTAGTCCGGCCAGCTCGGAGGATTTGGGTGTTTCGCTGCGCCGCCCGCTTTTGCGGCTGCGGGAGCTGTGACTGTAGTACGAGTCGTTATCGTCGTAGTTTGGATCTCGCTCCACGATAACCCGGTCAGGTCCCATGCCTCCGCCGTACATGCTCTCACGGATCGGAGGCGGCATTCCGATCGGTGGTGGCATCAAGCCCGGCGGCATCATTCCAACCGGGGGCTCCATCGGGGGCATTGGACCGTATCGGGGTTCCGCGAATCGATCTGCCAGTCGTCTATCCATCGGTGGCCCTCTCATATGGTCACTACCGGAGTAGTACTCTCCAGGAGGAGGGTTCCTGTCAAACCCTGGCCGGTTCGGGGAGGGCGGAGCACCAACTACTCTACGGCCGGTGCCACGGTACTTGTCCATCAAGTGCCCCGGCGGTGGGTTTCCAACACCAACCTCCTCTGGGATGTCTCCCATGGCGTCGTACTCATCTTCCTTGCTGTAGTATTGCGACCGACGGGCTAGCTCCTCCTCTTGTTGTTCTTGCTGCTTTCGCATAAGAGCTTCTTCGTCATATATCCGCGATCGAGGCTTGGTCGATCCTCGTGCTCGCCTAGAAACCCGCCTCTCCTCTGGCGGTGCTGGAGCCTCCTCGCGGAAGACTTGAATGTCGCCTCGGCGTACGAGGGCAGGGCCATCCGTATCAACTTGATCAGAATCTGGGTTGTCGGGGCTGAACCACGGACATTCGCATCTCTTGGGCTTTTGTCCGCATACAATACAGAAGTTGGCACCGCATCGGCTATTCTTGTGTTAGCAGATACATCTACGTCATCTAGGATTGACTTACCATGCTGCGTGATTCTCGCCGTCTCTGACCTCAGCATGAGCACCACACTTGTGGCATCTCCTCTGCCCTTCGCTTCTAGCGTAATCGAGGAACCTCACCGTTTCATCGTCCCTAGGGCACTTGCTAGAGAAATGCCACCGGCCGTTGCAAGCAACACAGACCTTGGTGTTGCAATGATCGCAACGGGCAGCCTTGCGCCCTGTGTCACGGTCGGTATAGATATTTGCCGGGCGAATCCATTCCCCGCATCGCCTGGAGGGGCAATAAAGTCGGTTTCCAATCGAGTATTCCACATACTTCTTGTTCCACATCTTCTTGAACTTGGGATCGAAAAGCGTGTCGACATATTCCAGGCCAATGGGCTCAGGGGGGCAGCAGCTCGGGGGCATCTGCTGAGGATCTGTCATGGACTGCTTGAACCGTCGCCTGAGGCAGTTGTGGCACATGCGATGGCCGCAGTCCAGCTTGGGACACCTCGATACAGGAACTTCGTCCAGGCATCCTTTACAATCACGACTGGAGGCACAACTTGTTAGAGCTTACAAAGAAGCAGTATGTAGAGGGCACTCACAGTTTAGCAGGCCGGTCTGGAGATGCATTTCGGGATGAGTCTCCAAACATGCTGCCCACCAAGCTCGGAGGGCGCCGCGAAGACGACCTAGATTCCCTGATGACCTGAATAGGACCAGTCCGGCGAGGGCGGCTTTCGCGAACTAGCTCTCGTGATTCATAAACCTTTGTTGTCCTGGCGTCTTGATTAGTATGAGCCCTGCAATTTTGGCTGCGTTCACGACTCACCTCCTGGAAGACACAGGCGGTCGAGTAGTCCCAATTACACTAGTGTACCTCGCTGGGAAGCTGTGCCTGGGCATATCGCTGACCTCACGTCTCAAAGAAGGTCTCCGGTCGGGGGAGCCTCTTTCGGAGGAGGCTTGACGACCATAGGTTACTTCTATCTCGTCAGAGGTGGATGATGAGGGTACTCTCTGCCGCCTTCGTCGTCTTTTCTCATCTGAGGAAGTAACATATTCTTCAAGGCTCACTTGTCGGTGGTGTCGATGGTGTCGGTGTTTCGGGCGTGGTCTGCGATCTTCCTCCTCTTCTTCATCATCGTCATCATCGTCGTCGTCGTCGTCATCCACCTCTTCAACCACCACTTCTATTTGGTTGCTATCATCATCATCATTGTCATCTTCCTCATCATCGTCGTCTTCCTCCTCGCTATCACTCTCTTCTTCACTCTCCGATGGAGGTGTTGACTCCGGGGTCGGTTCTCTGGGTTTTCGGAGCGGCTGGCGGGGTCGGGCCCGTTCGGAGTAGCGGCCCCGGGGCTTCATGGGCGGCCATCGTTCGTCGGAGTCATCGTCATCGTCTTCTGCTTCATAGACGGAAAACTGAGGGCGTCGCTTATAAGCATCTGTTGAAGCCCGTGTCAAGTGCGGTGGCGGCATCATGGTTGGCGGGTACGCATCCAAGCTCCTGGAGCTCTTCGCATAGCCCCTGGGCGTCCGTCTGCTGGGCCTTTGTATCTCCTCGATACGTGTCCGATGGGGCATCGGGTAGTCCACGACGTCAGCAGGCCCATACCAATCGCGAGACTCGGGGCGGAGGGGCCTGCGACGCACGAGGCGGGCATGGACATCGCCAACGTCTCGATCATATCCTAGCCTCATTTTGAGGCGCCTCTGAGGACTTGGAGGGCCCAGAAAAGACGTATGCGTTGGGCCTCGACACGACCGAGGCTAGACTAGCTCCTCTGTCGGAGCACACTGGCAGGCGAGGGTAGTCGCGATGACGGAGTCGGGCCACTCAACGGAGACCACGCTGCGCGAGCAATTGCACCCCCCAAAAGCTGATTGGAGTCGGGGGGCTGATCATGCATGGCAACCGCAGCGTCACGTCGGGTGAGGGCCAAGTGCGAGCCTTGGAAAGTTGGGCCGCGAAACGGGACGGGAAGCGGTTTTCGAGGGGTTGTCCAAGGGCGGGAATGCCAATCTTCTTGAGGACGATGAGACAAGAGGAAAGACGGGCAGGAATTGTCGGGGGAAAGGGAGAGGAGAAGACGAATAGATCAAGTGGACAAGCGATTTACCCCCCTGCCCAGGTTCTGCTGCGTCTGCTGGCCGCTGGGAAACGCGGCAGAACAAGTTTGGGCGCGGTTTATACCCAGCACAGGGTCACCCCATCAGCCATCGGGCAGCCAAAGGCGAATCAATGAGCCCCTCCCCCGCGTGGGTTGGTGAGGAATGTCGACGTCGTGGGCGGCGTCAGTGACTTGAGGACCAGGAATCCATGGACCCTGCGTATGCTCTGCAGCACCGTACGAGCCGGATCATACGAGTCGTGGGAGCGTCAAGCCCTTTATGACGAGAATCCTGTCCAACGAGCCCGCGTGGTTGGGTGGCTGGCGTCTAGAGAGCCGGCGCTGCTGTGGGTGCATCTGTTTTGTCGGTGTGATGTCACGTGGCTGGCCGACTGCACAGCACGCACGGTACGTATCCATTCTTGTGCCGCCTCCAAATCATCGAGATGGATCAAAATCCTGCCCTGCCCACAGAATGAGGTCGAATTCAAGGCCTCATGTCTGACATGTATCGTCATCCACCTCTGTCGTGCACATTATGCAGAACATAGCTCGGGCATGGATGACAGACAAGTGCCGACACCACCTTTCATATCTGGCAGTAATAAGCAACCATTAGCCCGTCAAAACACGTCCCAATTAATGGATGCCTTATTGGGTCCGTGTCTGCCTTATTATGAAACAATCCCCTGGAATCTTCATACTACGTGGTAGGGTACGGGAGCCCGCCGGACGTGGGGATCAGGCATCGGCCGTCCCCATGAGGCCGGGAAATCCTGGGTGGGGCCACCCTCCTCGGCCCGGTCCGGCCAGCGCCCGGCACCCCGGATTGTTGACGGGTACAAAGTATGTCACCGACCCTGCCGATCCCGGGCGGCACCGCTTCATTGTCTGCAGGGACTCGGTCTCATCCCGATCCTCCCCGCACTCGCCCGCCTGTACCCGAGATCACGTTTCCTGAGCCTATCTACAGAGGAAGACTAATCAGTAACCCCGGGCTTACTCGAGTCTCCGGCACCTGGGGCCCCAGACTGATTTCTATCATCTCTCATTTGTCGATTATACGGCTGGAAATGACCATGCTCCCCTTAATGGTAGCCGAGATTCCACTCCCATTCGAAACGCTGTTTCATCTCTAACCAACTCATCGGAAGACGGGATAGACGTGCATCTGCCAGAGTGGACGCTCGTTGCCACAAATATCGGCCTTTCTAGGGCCTTTGATTGTATATGCTGATGCTAATCGTAGGCGGGAAACAATCAAATGGGTATTGATGCAATCATCCAAGACGTCATCATCAACTTGCAAACAGACATGAAATCCACCCGAGATACCTTTACTCCATCATCCAACCTCCCACACACACCGAGGTTTGGCACCTGCCCTGCTTTCCTGCTAATTTGCCCACCCATAACCAAGACCCCTGGAAATAATGCAACTAAGAACTTCCATTTGAAGACAAATATCGTCGTGGTGTTGACAGTCTCGGGTGTCCGGTCCGGAAAGCCGTATTAGGGAACCCTTCTAGCCAACCAACGATTCCCATTTCCCCGCCGCTTCCGCAGGTACTGAGTTAACCCAGACGCATGCACCCCGGATGATCCCCAAGAATGCCACCCAGTTCGAGGGGCTGCGCCCGGAGAACTTTCGGGGCTTCGAGATCAGGGCCGATAAGCCTGTGGGACACCGCCTAGAAGCTTGTTGCAATGACATGTCGCAGCCACGTAATCCTCCAACTCGAAGCGAAAGAAGGCAGTGCCTTTGTCGCTTGAACGAAATCGTATCGAAAGAGGCCGCCCTCGTGCAATGAAGCACGCGTATTAACCCCGTGGACGAGTGCTGAGTTGGGCAAGCACGCCAGGCCTGCGGAGTCTCACGAACCGGCCGTGAGTTGGTCCTGGACCGCCAAACAAACCACTTGGTTACGCGCTTGCACTGCCTGCGAGACTAGGAACTACCCGCCTGACTAGGGGGTTCCCAGAAACGCTCGCCTTCTCACCTCAGCCTCCTTGATGATCTCGGCGGCTAGGCTTAGACTTGGAGCCAGGGTTGCGTATCGTTCAACCTCCAGGACCACCTCGTTGATGATTTGATCCAGAGCTTCTCGATGGGGCACCAATGTTAGCAAGATGCCAAGCAAGGACGGTGACATGCTGGCGCCCATGATGAGTAGAGTTTGAGAGACCATGGACAGTGCCCCCTGCCAGATATATGGCATGTGTCCAGCATGACTATATCGAACGTTAATCGCAAAGTAAAAACAGGGGGTCGAGATACGTACTGTTCGTGGATGTGCTCCAACTGGCGGATGGAAGCCTCGAGACATTTGTGACAGTTCTCCCGCACAGCAGGGTCTAAAACTGCTTGCTCATTGTCCAATACTGCCAGGATGTATGGCCGGTAGATTATTGTGCGGCAGGCGAAGAACCGAAGTCGAAGCACCGTTTGGATAGGGTCTTGAAGGACAGTTCGTGTGAAGGGAAACTGCAGTGGTAATGGTAGGCTTTCGTACCACTGCGTTAGCTGGTAGTCGAGTTCCCCGACAACTGGCTCCAAACTTGTTGTTGATGCGATCGAATCTTTCGAATAGATGAGTTGGCTCACTCTGTTTAGGAGTCGACGCAGGGCAATCTCAGCAAGGAAGTACCAAAGCTCATCACGCCCAACGGCCTGCTCCGACTCTTCACCTTCGAATCCACACGGGAGGCCAACGTTTTCTTCAAATTGCACCACGCCTGAGTGAGGTAGGTCGAGCTCTGCGAGTAGGTCACTCTCGAATAGGAGAGCGTTCCAGTAAATGCGCTCCACAAGTTCTTTTTGATGACTCGGGATGCGGCTCGGTGCCATGAGGAGGAGCTGGAGTTTCGTGCTGGTAGTGCAGAGAAGATTCCATGCCTCCATGGGCCGGACCAGATAAAAGTGATATGCAGCAGCAAGCAGGTGGCATTGGGCTGCAACAACACTGTTCGCGGTCATCATACCCGGAAGAAGTGACCAGGCCGCCGTGAAGTATTGCAAACCAGGTGGGTCCTCTTGGGGGACGATCCTAGATATGCTTCCATGTAGACTTGCTTGGCCAAGTGCCAAAACAAGAAGTACCACGCAGCTCTCTGGTCCTTCTCTGAAACCGTTGGAAAGGGCGGTTCGGTACTGGCTCCTCCAGGTATAGGGATTGACACAGGCGTACCAAACGTTGACCCTCTCAAAGTAAGCCTCGATATATGCCTGGGTATTCGAGAGATCCACGCAAGGAGTTTTCGTCAGAGAATGGAGCGGCTCTCGGGCCATTTCCAACTGGAGGAGGATTTGCGGATCATACGGCCGAGAGACCAAATCTCTGATGAGAGGCCATTGCAACAAATGCATGGCAGCGTTGGTGTGAACCTTGGGCATGGTAGAGATGTTCGTACCGATCGGCTGAGCAGACCAAGTGCCAAATCCACCGTTGGGAATAGAGACAAAGTTGGTGGGGTTGACGGCCATAACAAGGTTGTCACCACTGAGCCCCGTGCCATTGCTCATCCCAGGCGAGTCTTGGGTCAAGTTGAGACCGTTTGGCGACGTGCTTACCATACTCATCTGCAGCAGGCTTTCGATACGATTTAACCGCTCGAGGATCAGCTTGTCGCCGGCATCCAGTTTGATACCCGGCTCTCGATAGATGCACTCAGCACCAAGCTCGGTACATAGTTTGCATTTGGGTTTAGTCCCGTCACAGCGGGATTTTCTCGAACGGCAAACCTCGCACTAGAGAATGGTAAGCATGCGGAATGAGCAACAGCGGGTTCATGTCGCAACGCACAGCGATGGTGGCCCTGCGCCGGGGATAGTCGACACCTGTTTCAGTATTCCTCCTCTTGAGCGGGTTCGAGCCTTCATCACTCGGGAGTTTCTGTGTGCCGTTGGTCATGGTATCGGTTCTGTTCTCAGATGACTGGGAGAGATGACGGGGTTTTTGCGCCGAACTCAACATGGTGTCTCTGCTGAAACTAGCTGTGCGCTGGTTCTTGAAATTAACAGGGGATTTTATTCCAATCTCGTTGGATATGGCCGTAAGTGAAGCCGCCGGGATTTCTAGCGAGAAGCTGTCGCGTGAAGGGACGGTAAACGGCCTGGCCGCAGCAGTCATGGAGGCTGAGTGAGGAGATTCGCCCGTCGAAGATGGAGACATGACGTGGTGGTGCGAATAGGGCGAGATGGGGTAGCTGCCTCTGGTTCAGAGTGCGGCAATGGATGAGGTCGATGCTGGATCGGACTCGAAGGGGAAGAGAGCTGAAGGCGCGCACAATCCCAGAGAGTTTGTCAGCGAGGCGACATTTCGGGCCAAGGCAAAGGAGAGGTGGTCGGTAAGACGGAGATCAGGCGATGGGATGAAAGCTCCAGAGCAGAGTCAAGGTCAAAGCTGACAGTGGGCGGCTAGTGGTATCTTCCAAGAAGGGCGACAAGCCTGAGAGCGAAGTGTTTGTATGCCAGGCGTCACGGTTACGATGAGGGCATTGCGATGTTCAAATATTTGACGTCGCAAGAGGCGTTCCGTCCGACGACCGAAATGGAGGAGCTATGGTTATGTATGGGGGAGCGGCAAGGACAAGGGTCTGAGAGGACTCTGTGACCACTGTACTCAACGACCCCGGACCCTGGTGCGGCCGGCGGTGGAAGAGGGTGGTGGAGAATCGGCGGAGGAGATTTAACGATTTGGGAACTTCTGGAGAAATGGACCGTTTGCTGGCCTACCACAGCGGGTGTTTGAGGGATCCAATTAGACGAGTCAACGGCTGCCAGGCCCCAGAGTCCCAAGACCACGGAGCATGGAGAGCCCGCGAGGCAGGGCAAGGCAGGGCATGGCATGACAACCGAGGGCAAGACTGAACTGGCTGGGCTCGATTGTGTCGGGCGCAGCTCTGGGCAATGATGGTGGTGGTGGTGTATGCCCGTCGTCTCGTCTCGTCTTGTTCCGTCTCGTCTTGTTCCGTCTCGTCTTGACTTGATCGTGACAGCTCGGGTGATCCAATCTGGGGAAGCCCTCTCGTTTCGCCGGCTTCGCGAGACTCCGTTGGCCATTCTGGAGCACTGTCCCGATCCGTCCCCCAGAAGCTAAGTTAGAATCGGCCGCTTGACGCTCGCCCCTTGCCCAGGCTTGTCATCACCCGCCCGAGCCAGTTGTTCCCGTTGAAGCAGCCAGGTAGGGGACAATCTTTTGATGAGGGAGGGTCGCCTCCAGAACGGATTGGTGGGCCGGTCATATCACAACTGATTGTTGTGTGTGGAGAAGTTGGCCATGCGAGAACGGTCGTTGAAAGTCTCGTCGTTCCATTTTTTTCTCGGGATATTCTTGAGACTTGTCACAAGCTTGGACGCTTGAGTTCCAGGTTGTTTGAGGTCAAAGAGCGTGCATGAAGAAAAGCTCAAGTTGTAATCTGAACCAAAACATGTGCGTTGTGAGGCTTCCGCACTGTATTTACAGGGACCAGATCCACCTGGGGTGCAGCTGTATGCGCGACATGTTGCTGCTGCTAGCGTGCTGTAGCCCAGTGCGCTCTCAAGTGTATACAGTGCCATACCTTCCTTTATCTGCTCTCCTCCGTCCCATCCATCCAACTTGCGTCATTTCACATCCTGGAACTGTTTGGTTTTTGTCCAATTTCTTTTCATCTAAATCTTTTCATTATACAACTCGGTTGCTAGAGGTAACTGGCTGCTAAAACCGCAAGGTTACTCTGTCGTGAGCTCCCCTAGGTATCTCGGTCTCGCAACATCTGTACCTTGTCCGGCAGAGCTTGACCAGACGAGTTGGAGATGCTTCGGTCTAGACCTCGTGGTCAATCTAGCCTTGCTGCTTCGGGTACTTGATGATCGCCTCGGATAGTAGCCGTGCCCTGTCGCTCGGGAGCCATGGGACCAAAAACCTCTCCACCCATCACGATACCTCGGATCATGTCTCTTCCTTTGACTCTCAGAGATCTTCAAGAATCTCCGGAAAGACGGGAAGGCTGATGAAGCTACGATGGGGCCAACAGCCTCTTCTCGAGGCAATACGCTGGGGCAATATAGGTCGTCAATGGGCGCCGGTCAGCATCTGAACGCACTGTCCTGCGAGTCGCCCTCAAGATGGCAGCATACGAACGGCCCGAATAGGAGGGCAACTTCGGTAGAGCCCTGTAATCCTACCCAATCCGATCCTCAGCCCGTAGCCGACCTGGGGCCCAGTGCACCCCCTCCCGGTCTGGGGGCGCTGCATATGATGGTCCAGTTCGGAATGCTTGTCAAACCTGCGGGGAAGCTTGGGGTGTGGCACGTTGTCTCCAACAGAGGGAAAGGTTGGCCAAGGTTGTCTGACTGACGCCTCCCAGATCATTTCGCTCAGTGCAAGTACCGACACGCGGGCTGACGCTCACGCCTAATGCGACTTCAAGGAGCCTGACCTGGGTTGACAACCTTTAAGCAGCCGCTCGATGTTGAACATAACGACGGTCTCAGCCACGGCGCTCACCGCAACAACTTCAGGAGTCTTTGCGAGCTTGCTCTCATGCAGCTGCTGTAGTCTCATCACATGGAAAACTCTAGCCATGCATCATCACTACACTTTCTTCGGCGGGGTCCTATGCACCCCAACCGTTGCTTCACAAGGCTTGCCAGCCACGAGTTGAACTATTGAAAACGACGAATAGAACCTTGTCGGATTATCGGAACTTGTCAACTTCCGAGTCGGTTCTGTAATAGAAGTAAAATAAGGTTCTTGCATGGATCCGTAGAAGGCTTCTGTACTCGGCTCCGAGGGCCCCGTGTGCTGCTTTGAAACAAGTCCGTCCCACTCGTAAGTATCTGCAAGGAAGAAACATTAATGCACTGATGCTATAACATGCTTCAGGGCGTTCCCCCTGCATCGGAAACTGCAGATAGCACGATCGCCACAGCTCCGAGATGGTCGATCACCTGGGGACATGGCAGCGGAGCAAGGCGACCTGCCCCTGGCACTGCAACCCAACTTGCTCGGCTTTATCCTTCATCGGACTCGGAAGCCGTCGACCCGGACGCGATGTTCTACGCATTGACGTCTGATCGAATGCAGATGCGGCTGATGTTTGAACGACTCTAACAGGACGCACGTCTCGGAAGGTGGGCGGCGCCGTCTGACAGCTACACGACTCTCATGTATGCCCTCAAGCCCAACAGAGACAAGGTGCATCACGGAAGAGGACCGGAACTGCTCGTAAGGGGGACAATCAATGCTGACTTTGTTTGAAATATGGCCTGATCACTCATTAAACACGACTGCTGTGACTCCGCCTTCCACTTCGGCATACGCAACAAACTTGCCCAGCAAGCCTGTTTTGACATCTCTCTCCATGACGACAACTCGGCCATCACTCTGAAGTGCCACCGCAACCAAGGTTCCGGCCTTGTTGATGGTGAACTGGCGAGGGAAACCTCCTCCGCAAGGCACCTCCTGACGTAGGTTGAGGTGCCCCGTCTCAGCATCTATCTCGAAGTTGATGAGTGGGTCCGAGACGATACTCGTAGTGTTGCCGGGATCAAAGTTGGGTACTTTGAGAGTGTTCTCGTTCCGAGAAGAAAGGATAAGGAATCTCATGTCAGGCTGTGTGAAGAATGTTAGCTGACGTTGAACCATCCTTCAGGACCCAAGAGGTTGGCACTTACAGAGACGACAACTTCAGAAGCTGCCGCACCCTCTGGCACATCCTTGTCCTTGCCGTGGACGCCACTCTTCCAGATTTCCTCAAAAGCGATGGAGTCTTGGCCGTACGCCACCTCATAACCGACGATTGTGTTGCCCAACTCGGTAACAACATACATGAACGTCTTGTGCTTGACAGCAAAGGCGATGTGTCGAGGCCCGCTGCCAGCAGCAACGGCCAGCGGCCCAAGCTCTATCAAGCCAGGGCCCGCGTGATCGACAAGATATACGCGGATGAGGTCAGCGCCTAGATCTGGCACCAGGACAAATCGACCACTGGGGTCAACAACCGCGGCATGAGGATGCGGTGCCTCTTGCCGCGAGGGATTCGGGCCAGGCTTAACAAGTTCAAACTCTTGAACTTGAATAGGAGATATCTTGGCTGGATCCCGAATGTCCCAAGTGGAAAGGGCTGAACCACCGCTGGATGCTCTGTTAGCTTTTGGACCTCATCACGAAGGGGTAACATACTAATGAGCCACCACAAGGCTGTGGCCTCGGTCACCATACAACGAAGCGCTGACAGGCCCAAAGACAGTGGACACATTGTCTAACGGCGTCAAGGACCCATCCCGGTTTGTCCTAAAGGACACGAGCGAGCCATTCTTGCCATCCTTCAACCCCTCATCGAGGCAGTAAAGAAGCGAGTCCCGGTCAGCTAGTGCAAGCCACGACGGACTCCCAGCACATCCCTCGGTTGTCGACACAGGTGGAAGAACAACGACAACGCCCCCTTGCTGTCTGACGCCTGTGATGTTAAGCGTAGTGACAACCCCGCTGTAGGAGGCCACATAGAGGAAAGATTCCGAGAGCACATGGTCTTGCAAATAGCCGTGGGTCATGCCCCAAGGCGCATACCCGCGGTTAAGGGTGTGGTACGCGCAGTGAAGCAGCAGTAGAAATACCGGCACCACGAAGAACAGGGTCGAGACCAGCATCGCGGTGCTGTTGTCCCGAAAGGGGTTCCCTAACGAGTCAGCCCGCCTGTGAAGCAACCCCATTGTGTGATTCCGGTTCTCGGCAGCGTATTAAAGCGGCAAGTCGATAATCAGATCGGACTCTTGAGAGTTGACGACGATGATCAACAACAAAGCAAAGCAACCTGACCTCACGTTAGCTATCCGGCGCTAAGATTCGAGCAAGCATTGCCCGAATGGGCTGGACAGGGGGACTTTAGCCGACGGCGTTGCTGCAGGGGGATGGGATGGGATGGAATGGAGTTGATGCGGAGCAGGTGGAGAGGGGGAGCGGGTGATGAAGGAAGCGATTGCGGGTTAAGGGAATAAAAGGAAATGAGAGTGAGAGCGAACATGAGCGTCCATGGAAGAGTCAAGTTGGTTGAAGCTGGGGAGGATTTGTTCGACCCTTCTTTTCAGTGGATGCCCTGCCCTGTGAGACACACAGGGACAGACAGGGGCTGGTGACAGCTTCAACAGCCACAGCAAAAGCCTCCCTCAGGTCGATGCCATGCCATGCCATGCCATGCCATGGATGCAGTGGCACCCAACATCTGAGATCCATCCATTCCACGTTTTAACAGGTCACCATTCGTACGTATGTATCATGTGCCCGTTTCACATGCATCCATTTCCATTCTTAATTAATCATATCCCGGTGGGTGGGTTCAACGGCCGAGGGCCCTGCCTCACATCCATCAGCAGCAGCAGCAGAGCCACATCATGACACGGCCGCTTCCAATCTCACATCATTCCACGAATCATGAAGCGTGTTTCATCAGCCCACCATCTTCTACACCCAACAGCTTCCTCAAAAGAAATGGTCATAAACACCAGATGTCATTGTCTTTTTGTATCAACTCCTATAGCTGGAAAAATGTCCAAGCCCGTATTTACTCCCCTTTTTCCTCGTCTTTTATCACATTTTCCTGGTATCATATGGATCTTGAACTCATCCCGCCGCCATCACCCCTTTTCAACACAACACAATCCTAGACTCTTAACGCTCCAATCATCACTTCCTCTCACTCCCAAGCTCAGGCCTTCTCGGCAGGGAAATCTTGGATCGCAGGCGTAGTGGTTCCTCTTGAGCGGGACATGCTGTAAGGTGCCTAGACAGAGACAGTTAGTATCAAGTTACAATCAATCGAATCAATATTTCTTGCACGTACCAAAACTTCCTTTGCGTTGCAGACTCTCCAGGCAAGTTTCCTCACACTTCCGTCCGCAGCCACGACAGGTGGTGCAAACTCGATGCCAAACATTTCTCGGATCGCATATACAATTCTCTTGGCGTACTTGGTGTCTCGCTCAACGTGACCACCAAACGGTTCCTCGGGCTGGTTAGGCGCAATATCAGGATCGCGGTCCAGGCAGTTCTGAATGACGGGCAGAAGAGCTGACTCGACTGCTTGCTCGTAAAGTCCCTTAGCACCAACATCAACGTCCTCCTCGTCAAATTTGCTGATACGGATCTCGAAAGGCTCGGAAATGCTGAGAACAGTGTGGTGCCCATCATGGTGGTATCGGAATTCGAAAACACCTTGTGTCCACCACAGCTTGTCTCCTCGGAATTCAACCTCGCCTTCCACCATGTCGGTCTCGGTCGCCTCGGTTGTCGAAACAGGATGCTCTTCCACAGCAATGCTAACGTCGGCTGTCAACGAGTCATAAACGCCAGCATTTGTAGGTGCCCAGCGTCCCAAAGATGGCACCTCGGTCGTTTCCCTAGAACGGTTGTCCGTTACCATGTAAAGGCCAATCCAGTCCTTCTTGCTGTGACCCACGGGTGCCCTCCACTTGACTCGAAGAGGCGCGCCGTACTCGTAGCTCATAGTCTTGACTTGCTTGGGGAATCTGCCAGTCAAACTCTCCTTTCCAGTGAACTTCTCGTCGATGGAGGCGCTCATCGAGGGCGTGCCCTGAACTGAGAGGGAATAAAGCTTGGGATCGTGGCCTTGCAAGTCGGGAGCGATTCGTGTGATGGTGAGTCGGGCGGGAGCCATGTTGAACAGCGCCGAAGTGTCCCTGACAATAGTCTTGACACCAGCTGCAAACTTGGGTCGAGCAGTATCGAGGAAGTCTTCGACAAATTGAGTAGTATCGTCCAGCACCTTGTCGACGCTCTCCTGCCATCCCTTGACGGGTGGGGGAAGCGAGCGCTTGATGAACTTGGTAAGTCCCGCCTCTCTGCGAAGGCTCCGGCCATAGATCTTTTGCATGTGCGGTCGCTCGATATACGAGATGTAGAAGACGGTCAGGATCTGAGTCACCAGGGCCATGAGGAAGATGGATCGACTCCAGGTGATGAGCGCAGCGCCCCAGACACCAGCAGTTCCAAAGAATCGGTCAGGGTTGTTGAGGAATCGGTAGATGGACTTGTAGGTCAGCTTAGCCTGCTGGTCAAAGAAGAAGTCACCGCAGAACCATCCGAACTCGCCAAGGGAGTCATAGACGCTAAAGGCAGTCCACAGCTGGAGGGCCACCAGTCCGGCACCGAGAACGTGCTTGAGCATCACCAAGCCATAGGCCCAGTCCTCAGGGGGAGAGTACATCTTCCAGCACGCAGCAATGAAGGCGGTGTTGCACATGATCATACTGATGTGGTGAAGGCCCTTCCACTGACGCCATGCCTCGCCAGCACTCTCGCCGAACTTGAGGAAGTGACGCGTCCACATCTTGGTCTTTGACTGCTTATCCAGGATGAGGCCGAGGCCGAGATGATACCAAACGCGCCACGCCAGTGCGTGGAGGACAAAGATGGCTTGCCAGACGGGAGTTGAGGGCGTCACAAAGGTGAGGACAGCTACATAGGATGGCAGAACAATGACGGTAAAGTCAGGGACTCGGAACAGGTCAATGTTGTTCAAGCCAACGAGGTTGTGGACCGGAGCGGGCGATTCCTTGTGTGTAGGGGCAAGAGTCTGCTGGTCGAATGCGCCCTCAAGCGACTTGATATCGGCAGGCACAGCATCACCTTGGCTCTCAGAGGCAGTTCGCTTGCGAGGGGGCGGAGGGTTGTAGGTCTTCTCAATGTGAGGGTTCTCAACAATCACGAGGAAGGCGAACTGGGCCAAATGAGCGAGGATGGAGATGAAGAGCACCTCGTAGCTGGCGGCCATCATGGAGATGCCATAGTAACCCGCATAGCCGATCGAGTACATGGGGTGTGGAGCCATCTCAAAGACACCGTCAAAGGTCAAGTCCTGGTCGATGAGGTAGAAGAAATCTCCCCAGTACCAGGCAAAATCCTTGACGACGCGGTGAGCGTCCAGCTTGACCCAGAGGTTGAAGCCGATGAGAGAGATGCCAATGGCCCATCGAGAGAAGCCGATCAGGGGGTTCTCACCCTCGGGGCTGTGACCACAGACGATTGCAAAGAGGCAGTAGGACACGAAATCACACATGAGGATCAAGTCAACTACCCTCCGGAAGACCAGCCATGTGTTGTACTCAATGGGGGCCTTTTCGAACTCGTAATCTTCCTCAATCTTTGTCTCGAGCTCGTGCTTGAGCAGGTTGTAGAGCCATGGTCGGGGGTTCTTGCCGGTTGCTGGGTTCTCAAAGAGCTTCCAGCGACGAGCCCAAGTGACGAGACGGCGATGGTTTGACTGAATCTGAAGGAGAACGCCAATTCCGATGTTGTAGGAGGCTCGCCAGAAGAGAAAGACAAAAGCAAAGACAATGCGCTTCCAAGCAGAGGGAAGGAAATAGGCAGCCAAGATGTGAAGACCAAGGATAGTCAAGACAATTGCATCAGAAAAGTTCTTTGGCTGTCGAGGATCAAGAAGTTGAGAAACCATGTCATGAGTGGTGGGGACAATGAAGACTGTTTTGACATGTGAAAGTCAGCCAACGCGACAAACCATCTTATGCCACTATCAAAGCGTACCTGTGCCGTCCGGGGTTCGTCCATACGTCTTGCTTGCCTTGTCGGATGACACATTGGCATCGGCATCGGCATCTGACGACTCGCGACTGTGCCCTGGTTGTGAGGGGAGCATGTCTTGATCGGCCAACGACTCGACCCCAGGCTGCCGAAGCCGAAGCCCAGGGCCGGTGGAGGGCAGATCGGCGGCAGTACTCATGACTGAGGTTGCTTGATGCTCAGCAGAAGAGCAATGTTGAATTGACGAGACGTGTGTTGATGAATTGGACGCCCTTGAGGACGAAGGGAAAAGAGAAAGAAATGGTTTAGAAAGTAGAAATGGCGAGTGAGGACGGGACGGAACCTAGAAACGGACAACTGTTGGGGAGGCCCCTCGTGCGCTCGAAACGACGTCAGGGCTCCGCTGAAAGAGCACGGGGCCAGTTGATTGAGCTCTGCTCTGTCTGCTCCGAACGGGACACGACAGGGCACCTCAGGACAGGGTCTGGAGCTTGAGCTGCTGGAAGCTGGGGCTAGCTGATGCGTCGTGAGTGGAGGGAGAGGAGGGATTTAGCAGGGGAGCCGCGCTGTGCCTCGATTTATTCCCCGGACCTCTTGCAGGAGAACGTGCAGGAAGCCACCAATGGCGCGACTTTGAAGGTTCGTCTGGGCTTGTGGTTAGTCGCTGATCTGTTTGGTCTGTGGGATTGGATGCGAATAAGAATGAAAGAGGGTGTGGTAGAACTTGACGGAGGCAAAGAGCAGACAGACTTGCCCACCGTGTAACACATGCCACCTCCAGTACAGGCGGGGAGTAGCTTCCCTCCCGGCTGCAGCTGCTCCTGCTGCAACCGTTCAAAGGGGGCCACTGAGCGAGCGCTGCAAGGGAGCAGGAGCCGCTAAGCCCACTGTGACACCGTGGAGCCCGCCAGCCTTACTCAATGCGTGGGGCTAGGAATGGCTCCAAACACCGCTCAAAGAAAGACTTTGGACTTCCATCAACTTCTCCACCTCTCGACGCCTCAGTCGCGTGCCCTCCCTGTTCGGTCCGTAACTTGGGAACAGAGCCTCCATCGGGTGAGTTCCCTGCTCGAACCATTGCTCTACGGAACATCTCCTGACACCTACGGCCTCACATGACCCGACCGACGACAGCTCCTCGACGCCGATTCTACCCGGAGCCTGCCCTGCCGCTGCAGAGACGGACTGCAGCCGGCGCCCGGCGCCGTGATTGAGGACGCCTCCCGATAGGTACCGCGGGAGCTACCCCACCAGTCGGCGGTGGGGGCTCGGATGCGACTCCTGTGAGCTTCGACCGTGGAAGAGGCCCAGTGGCTTCTTTCACGTCTCACTGATCCTTGAAGGCCAGCGCACGAAATGGACCCTCATTTAAACGAGATCCGTGGGGTACAATCACATGTGAATCTGAGCAGCAGAGAGGAAAGAGGCAGCATCTCAGATCAATGCTTCGCCCTGCTACGGCTGAGATTCAAAGTCAACATTGAGGTCATTGTGACTCGATACATTTGCAAAGTTGCTGCCATCAAAGTATCGATTTCAGCCCATACTCGCTTGTCCGCTTCTCAAGACCTCCCAAGGCCGTGGGCACGAGACCCTGAGCTGGATCCGGAAGCGACTCTCTCGCGATCGTCCATCACCCCAAGCCCTAGTCATCAAGCCTTCAAGGGTCTCGACCTGCGACCCTTGCTTTCACGAGCTAGTCGATTCTGTTGAGAGCGAAACACGCCAATGGCTAATCTTACAGTGGCCTTTTCTAATCCGCCTCGAATGAATCCCGAAGGGATCCCGTTGACCCGACTGCTGGAGGCGAGAGAGACATTTATCCCGCAGTGTCTCGTCCCCGCTATTGAGCCAGTTTTCATCTTAGAATAAGCGGTTCACGAGTTGTTGGGAAGCTGAAGCTCATTGGCCCCTGGTCTGTTTTCGTCCTTTAATTGCTATCTCTATCACCTTCGTTGTCATTCCATCCTTCTCAGAGTTGAGACATGTGCTGGTGGGCAAGGATACCAGCTTGCGGTCGTCCCCTGAAATGACGAGCTCTTAACGACTCACATAATTCTCAAGTCTGAGAAATCGCTAAATAATTCCTATCTTTGGGTCGAGTCACGGGCCGACTCTCAGGGAGCCCTATTGGCACGGTTAAAGTCTGCAGTGCCCTGCTTTACGAATCGTCCAGTTGGAAGAATAGGATTCCATGGTGAGAGGCCTCGGCACTGCATTGAGCCCTCTGCATACCACACGTCAATCACCGCTCGCGATACTCAAGTTTAGTGTGCATTGTTCCTACTAAGAGGACACCGCAATTTCGATCGGGAAGCAAAGACGATTAGTGGCTCTGTTGGGCTCCTCTGATTTCGCCATCGAGTCTTTATTCGGTCTTTGAACTATCTCGGTATGTACGACCTAAGAAGTGGCAAGCTGGGATGCTACTAAAGTTCCTGGTCAAAACATACTTGAAGTACCTGACCAGACAAAGTTGTTTGGTAAGAAAGGGGCTCGGTCGTGATAATTCATTCCATCCCTTCTCTTCAAAGAGGAGAAACCAGGTAAAGGGACCATCAAACTCTAGGCCACGGAGATGACTTGAAAAGACCTTTCAGCTTCACTAAACAAGTGTTGTTTCCTGTCTTGGGCACTTTTTTATTTGTTGAAATGAAGCCCAGTGGATGTTTGACAGACAGCTCTAGCGAGCCGGCTCCAACAGTGCAGAACCAAGTGTTCAGCAGTTTCAGAGATCATACACCTCCAAGTCATGGGTATCAGAAGGCCGTTCCCCATCATATCCAGGCCCTGGTCGAGTCTAAGCTTTCTTGGCCTGAACATGGCTGCTTATCTGCCCAGGATTATCCAGAGCCTAATCGAACGACATGGACGTCTACGACCCACGAGCAGACAGATACAACCCAGGTTGATCACAGGCATATCGCAGCACTTGTCATGCAACAGTAATCATTCAACGATCTGGTCCCCCAAACATTCTCGCCTCGTCCAAAATCACAAATCGAAGCAGGCAATATCACTTTTGTGTCCCCATCTCATCTCAGAACCGTACCCAGACGTCGAATCATGAGGTTGAAGCCCTCAACCAATGCATTACCGTGCCCCCTAACTAACCCGTGACGACAAGAATTTAAAATCCCTACTGAGCCTTCTTGGCAAACTCCACCCGGAGAATGAGATGCTTGAAACCAAATCCGTCCATCTTTGCGCAGGCCTTGACAGCGTCGCCGCGGTCTGCGAAGCTGATAAAGGCGAATCCCTTGGCCATGCCGGTTTCCCGGTCCTTGGCAAGGAACACTCGGGTGACACGACCGAACCGCTCGAACATATCGCGCAGCTCTCCCTCTTCGGCCATCTCGGAGACCTGTGGTATAAAGTCAGCATAAAACGCAAGAGTCTCGGGACGGCAGCACTCACGTTGGTGACGCGCAGCGTAGCAAAGTCGTCCCTCTCGCCAAACTTGGATCCCATCCGCTCGCCAGCTCCTCCAGTGCCACGCAGCGCAGGAGGCACATATGAACCCTTCTTGGCACCAGCCCCACCAGCGGCGGCGGCAGCAGGCTCGTCGCCCATGCCAGCGGCAACGTCGGCGGCGCCGCTCTCCCCGATGGGCGCCATGGTGTCCTTGTACGGACACCTGGCAGTGAAATGTTCGCCGTTGCAAATACGACACTTGACCTTCTTGTCCTTGAGCTTGTCCTTCATGGCCTGGGCGTTGGGGTCGGCCGTCTCGTCCTTGGCATCCTTGCGCCAGTTGATGCTTGGTCGGAAGATGATGTTCTCGCCGACGGATGTGGTATCGGGGGCAGGGCCTGGGGGATCCTTTGCGCTGAGGCCAAACTTGGACCAGGTTTTTCGGTCGGCAACGCGGGGGTTTACGGTCTCGGTGTGGGTGATGAATCGGATGCGGCGAGTCGTCTTGACCTTCTCGCCGTCGTCATTGTAGCGGAATGTGATGACGGTCTTGGTGCCGTCCTTGTTGGAGATGGTCTGGGGGGGAGGGAGATCGGTGGAGGTCTCCTCGATATCGTCGTCGTCGGCCCAGTCGTGCCTGTTTGATGGTGGGGTTAGTCAGAGGGCATATCGATACCCCAGTCCGAACTGCGCTGCACTCACTTGGGCTTGTTCGCAACGGCGGCAGCCATGATGAATCGAGCGTATCCGGGCGACTGTTTCTATATCGTCGTTTTCTCGCGGTGTCGTCGGGATGCGTCGTAGAGCTTCGTCGGGGCGTCGGTTCGTGATCGTGGGGTTTCTTGGTGATGGATGAATTTAATCACTTTTTCGTGGTGCGGCGATTGAACGGTGGTGGGGCAAGTGTCAAGCCACAGAACAGCTCCGAAGGAGCAAAGTCACATGATGTGCACCAGCCACAGGGCCTACGTTATTCCGCCCCTGAGAAGCTGCCCAGCCATTGTAGTGTGATACATTAAGTCCGAGTCTTTTTGTTGAAACTTTGGAGGCGTATGCCACTTTCTGATTTGGAATCGTGCCACTCTGTCAAGCCAAAGCGTCACTGATATCCCGGGAATATCGGCACGAAGCGACAAACGCCTCGAGGGAGTGGCGCAGTGTTGAACTCGTATGCTTACCCAACCGAGACTGTTCCATGCATCTGTTGGTTTGAAAATAGCTCGTGTAAGAAGCGGTGGAAACTTGAAACACATCGAAGACAACCAAATGTGCATTCAAATCTCCAAAAAGTCAGCGTCGTAGATGCACGTTGGCGCTGGCATCACAATGGGAGGCCTTCCAAGCGCTCCGGTTTGAGATGCCAAGCTTTGGGTGAACGGGGGCGTTCGGGCCTGGAAGGGCCAAGCGTGGCGCAGCTCGTTGCGCACACCAATCCCGTGCCGCGTAGTCCCGCAAACGCGGCCTGTGGCGTGCAAGGGGCCATGTGAGAGGGAGAGTTTAGCACCGACCGACGGACACCAGACACTTACTTTACTACTAGTTACGAGCTTCCTCTCCTCACCGTCGTCTTTCCTTTCTCCTCGTCTCATCAATACCTACATCTCTCCTTCTGTTCATATCGACTGATATCCTATCCTTCTTCGCGAACCACAGATCGGGCCTTCATTCCTGCGCGCTCCCTATTCGCAATCAACCACTCCCTCCCCTTTTCAGTCACACAGCGCATTACCGCTTCACCATGGCCTACAAGCAAGACGAGCCACCCGCCTACGGTCCTCCCCCAGGTGCCCCCCAGCCTACCTACGGTGGCTATCAGCAAGATCCATACCAGCAGGGCCCTCCGCCGGGTCAGCAACCCTACTATCAGCAAGGTCCTCAAATGGGATACTACAACCAACAGCAAGGTCCCTTCCCAGCTGGACAGGGCCCCTATCCTCCTCAGCCAGGTCCTTATGGCCAGCCCGGCGGTCCTCCTCCTCAAGGCTACTATCCCGAAGACGATAGGAGAGGTGGCGGTTCTGGAGGTGGCCTCATGACTGGATTGCTCGCCGGTCTGGCCTGCTGCTGCTGCTTGGACTGCCTTTTCTAAACAAAAAAGAAAAATCGACTACACAAAGACCTACCACCGCGATATCACCGTCACTATACTGCGCAAGCTTCTTGAGAATTTGATGGCAATTGGGGCCTATTTCGCGAAAGGCAGGAGACTAGGGGGCGAGCGCAGCGTTGGCGCATCTGAAGACGGGCAGAATTCACTGGAATATTAAAGGCGTTGGGGTTTCGTTTGATTAGGTACCGGAAGGACTCATTCAGCTGTTTTTGCTTGTTTCCTTGATATCAAAGCACGACTTCTAATCATATAATTCACCTGAACAAATGCAGACTAGTATATGCTGTGTGTTGTGCATGTGTGGCCACAGATCTCAAACCGATCTGATACTATACCCCGGCAAAGAGTGTCTTGAATTCCGCCCTGACCTTTTCAACGCAGTCGTTGGTGTAAATCATCTTTTGCACGTCTGGAGATGCCCACTTGTCTGGCACGGCGCCGTTGCTCTTGTGCTCCTTGAACATCCTGTCTCTCTCCTCCTTGGCCTTGCCCTCACCCAGGTGCAACGTTCGCCCGGACATGTATGCCATCTGGACGAGGTTCGAGGTCCACTCCTTCCGAGACAGCTCATACACCTTGAGGCACCTGGCGATAGTTTCGGGCCGAGCATCAGGGGCTTGTAGCAGCACCTCGGCGATGGTCGAGCCGTCCTCGATAGCCATGGCTGCTCCCTGGCTCAGGTGCGGCAATGTCGGATGACAGGCGTCTCCGACGAGGGCGACGGACCCTTGTGTCCAGGTTGGCAGAGGCTTGTACATCCTCAGACGCCACTCGCAGACCTCTCCTTCGGGGACCAAGTTGAGCATCTTTTGCACGAGAGGGCAGAAGGTCTCAAAGACCTTGAGCATGGCCTTCTTCGACCCTTTGGTTGTGTACGTGATGGATGGGGCTGTGGCAAAGTTCTCATCTGGTTGGACCGTCGACAAGTTATAGATGGACTTGTTGGCGATGGAGTAGGCAATGATGTGGCGTTTTTCTCCTACCCATCTGACCACCTCATCACTGTCAACCAAGGCCAGAAGCTCTGGATCGTGGGCCATGTCTTCCCTCTTGAGCATGATGCGGTAGGCAGCCTGCCCAGTCTCGGCCTCTTCAGGTTCAGCACCCACCTGTTGGAGCAGCTGGGCTCGCGTTACACTCTTGATGCCGTCGGCGCCGAGCAGAATGTCGGCGTGGCATGTGTAAGGCTCCGAGTCTCTGGGCTGGACCTTGAATGACACCCTCGGGGAGAAGCTGGTGATTTCCAGTAGGCTGGTTGAGAAGTAGAACTTGATGCTGTTCTCCTTTTTGCACGCCTCATACATGTGGCCAGTCAAGGAGGATCGATGGCCACAAAGGTGAGAGTAGCCATACTTGGCCTTGATGTCAGGCATATCGACATGAGCAAGTTCGACATTTGTAGCTCCCTCTAATCATTGTTAGTCAAGTCCTGAATAGGGGAATAGATCAAGGTATACGTCTGATGCTGCTCCCTGCCACACAGGTTGACTCCTTCTCAATGCCCTCCCAGCAGCCCAACCTGTCAAGGATCCTCCCCATGTTGGGGGCCATCTGAATACCGGCTCCAACAAACCCGAGGTTACTGGCGGCCTCGTAGACATTGATATGTTTGAAGCCTCGTTTTGCCAGGGCGAGGGCGGTTCCTAGGCCACCCATTCCCGAGCCGATGATGGCGATTTCCAAGTCTCTAACGTCAGACATGTCGGCGATGAATTCGTTATCTTTGACACTTGAGGATATAATCGAAGTAAGAAATATCAAGACGCATTTATAAGAAAGGCTGGACTGGTTGTTTCTTTATCCGATTATACATGCGTCGTCGTGTGACTATCCGAAGTAAATGCCGGGATGCGGGGGAGTTCCGACGCACCTGAATGGAGCATTTTACTCCCGATTTTCGGTCGCCTCCTTTACAAGAGCAATTCGTAACGAATTGAACAAGTTGGATTTTAGCTTAGGATTTTCTATTGGGTTTCCTTTGTCATTGTCAAGGGTGGAAATGACTCTGCGCTGACTGGTTGACAGGTAGACAACCATCACAAGGAGTGGCATCAAATGCCAAGCGAAGTCGGAGGCTTTAAACAATACCAACGTCACTAACACTGTCAATGGAACTCGATCAGATATCTTCGGCATGAAATTCGGTAGCAGCATCATGTTTGATTTGTCATCTGCAACTTCATACTCTAGAGGTATTCTCATGAATCATAGCAATGTGAGTTATGAGAGCCAAAATCCAACTTTTTTTTAAAACACAAGTCATCAAGCCATGTCAATATCCTTGATCTGCTCCTTCTTCTTTTCCACCGCAAGCGCCTCGTTCATGACCTGGTTGGGGTCCTGATCGCCCGCGTCCAGAACCTCGAGGTTGCCTCCCTCATCTGCCGTTCCAGTTCGGTAACCGCTGTGGCTGCCAAAGACGTACCAGACGTATCCAGTCATAAAGACTGCCACGATGAGGAAGGCAAAGACTGTCCAGTTGCCCATAGCGTACATGGGAGAGGTGCTGCTGGGGAACAGGAAGGGCGCAGAGATACCGCCGGTGTTTGCAATGGCGATCATGCCTCCAGTGGCCAGGGCTGTCGCGGTTGAGCCTCGGACGGTGGCCGTTCGGTGCTAGATAGAAAGTCAATAACCAATTTCTGCGTGTCAAGATGCTAGAGAGTTCACTTACAGCAACAAAAGGCAGAACAGCTGCGTTGGTGCAGGCAATGATGAAGACGGCAAAGTAGCGGACACGCCAGTTGGTGACAACAGCGAGCAGAAGATATCCAGTAGCCACAAAGGCCAAGCCACCAATAACATGCTTCGAGCGCTCCTTGGTCCTGTCACTGTGAAGACAGTTGCCAATGATGATGAAGAGAGCAAAGACGTTGGGAGGAACTGTCAGGAGCTGGGCGTTGTATCCTTTGAAACCGAGCGAGGCGACGATTGAGGGAGCAAAGTATCCGAAAGCATTGAGCGAGTTGGTCATGAAGAAGTACTGAATGGCGAAGAGCCAGAAGAAGGGCTCCATGACGGTCTCCTTGGCGACCTTGCTGTCCCAGTGCTTGTCGCCCATCGAGGGCGCGTAGGGGCCAAGGCGCTTCACGGCGAATGCTCTCTCCTCGGGGGAGAGCCATGAGACAGTCTGGGGGTCTGGTCAAGCGCAGGTTAGCATAATTCAAGATGTGGTTTATATGTGTCGGCGCTTACAATCGGGGAGCCAGAACCACACCATGACACCAACAATAACAGCGGGAATGCCCTCCAGGACAAACAGCCTATTACACTTGTTAGACAACGAGATATCAACAGAGCAACTTCAAAACTTACCACTGCCAACCGGCCAAACCGGCTTTGCCGTTGAGAAAAGAGATACCAGTAGCCAGCAAGCCTCCAAAAGCACCGGCTACTGCGACACTGGAAGCAAAGATGGCCATTCTAGTCGCTCGCTCCTCTGGCTTGTACCAAAAGCAAAGGTACATCATGACACTATTCAGTCAGCAAAGCCTCTCCTCTCAAAGAAGACTCCCAACTCACCCAGGAAAGAAACCAGCCTCGGCGAGACCGAGAAAGATCCTCACAATCAGCAAACCGGCATATGTCGAAACGGCAGCGGTGCAGATAGTGACGATGCCCCACGAAACCATGATTCTGGAGATCCACTTGCTGGGCGAAAAGTACTTGAGGAGGATGTTGCTGGGGAACTCCATCAGGACGTAGGGGACGAAGAAGAGGGCCACGGCGATGTTGTACTTTTGGCCGGTGAGGTCGAGCTGGGCCACGATGTTGTCCTCGGGGGTGTCATTGTTGAGTGTGCGTGCGTTGCCCAGGTTGACTCGATCGAGGTAGTCTTGGGAATGTCAGTAGATACTTGGCTGAGTGTGTACAGATACATACTCAGCAGGTAGGTGACGCAGATCCAGGGCATGATACGGAGATCTTGCTTCCTGACGATCCTCTTCTCCATCTCCTTGTCATTGAGATCCACCGTCTCCAGACTTGGAACGTCCAGAGACGGCTTCGCAGAGAGAAACTTGTCCCAGCTAAACATTGCAAGCAGCTTCTACAATAGATTCTAGAAGGCGGCACTGGGGGAGAGGGAAGACAAGAGATGAGGGGTCAAGATCGTTGTGTTAGTCGTGCAGAAGCAAGCTTATTTAACTACACAAGACCGTTCGTCCTCCCACAACCGGCTACCTGCAGATAGAAAAACCTCGTGCCATAGTTTATCTCTGATCTTACCCCAAATGGATCGACCTACAAGATAGTGACTGTCCTGTCGAAGGAAAGGGTTCAAGATCAGGCCGGGGAGATAACGGCGGCGGTGGGCGGATGGCGGCACCGCTCATGCAGGTTTTTACCCCGGATTTCAGCGAATAAGCTAGCCTAGTAAAAGGAATTGATAGACTCTCGGCACGCAGAGCATGTCCACCTTTGATATGAATGCCTCACGGTCGTTGGTGGCCGACGGCGAGGTGCCGGCGGGTATCTGGGACTCCTGGAGAAAGCTCGTACCATGATGGACCGAACGAAGCTGGGGTGAGATGCGGGAGTCTTCCTCATTAGTCTACGAGTCCCGTGCCCCCTCTATTCTAGGTTTTTTACGTATGCGGTTCTGTTTTCTTTTGTCATATGGGGCCAGGATCTTGGTCAGGGTTGCAGCGAGTCAGGTTTGACGATCGTTGGGTTGTATCAAATCCCGCAGCGAGATGAATAAGTTGTAGCATGTAAGAGAATACCTCTATCCTTTGATCCGAGTACGCGGTTTATTTATTCGGAAAGAAGATGCTTGCTTGGAGTTCGAGTCTTGCCTCAGTGTCTTGTCATGACTTCAGGAAGAACAATTAACCACTGCCGGCGAAAATTACCCACCCCGACAATTTAGGTAGTTGGGCTGTTGCTCTTACTGGGCAGAACGTCGTCTTATTGGTCCTCGAGGTTCAGTATCTGAGACGCTATTGGTGCTTCGGTCGTATATCTAGACTCCGGCAGTTAGTCTGGTCTCGGTGAGTCCGCCATGATAACGACGGCACGGATCTCACTGTTACAGAAATAAAGTTTGGGCAAGATAAGAGAAGTTATAAGCCCGTCACGTACTCTATAGTGCTCGGCCATGCCGTTATCAAGACGGCAGCGAGAAATTGCGACACCATCTAGGGTATGTTGGTTCGAACCTATTCGCGGAGCCACGAAATAGTGTGCAGCATAGCCCATGTTCTACTCCGACAAAGGTTTGTGCCTCAATCATCGTCAATCAAGGTGAAGTTACACAGCTGGAATATTGTTTACATGAAACAGATTCACTTCATGTTGAGTGCTCATCTTCTGCCACCCGTGTTGAGATGCACGGCACAACAGCGCATCTGCCTAAGCGGGGATCATGATCCTTTTCAACCACCTGCATCAAATCACCTCCATTGACAGATCAGATCTCCAACTAAAGAAAACATTGCGATGTTAAGCATTGAGAGAATTACTCACAAACCGCTACTACCATGACTTCATTTCATCGTCTACCCACCGAGATAATCTGTCGCGTCTTAGAGTGCTGCACAAACCGAGCAATAGCCAGCACCGCAGCGACATCGCACCACCTCTATGACATCGCCATACCGCTACTCTACAAGCGACAGGCAAAGCAGGGAAACCACGACATTACCTTCTGGGCTGCTGAGAATGGCCGTATCGGAACTCTGAAGCACATCGCCGAGTACATGACGGTCCGCGTCGTCGCCGCTGAGGAGTGGACGCACCGGGTATACGACACATCGGGCGACTTTGATCCCCAGACGGATGCCGTGACCGGATGGTACTGGACGCCGCTACATGTCGCTGCGGAACATGGACAAGTCGATGCTGTCGAGTTCCTGCTGGACCACGGCGCTGATATCGATGCCCAGTCCTTGACACAGCGAGACCTCGGCCTTGGGATCGGTATAGATTCCTACAGCATTGATTTCCAAGACCGTGGAATATTCGAGTTGCCGCCTCCCGTATCGTTCTCGCCTCTTGTTGCAGCCATTCATTGCCGGCAGAACGATGTGGCCGAGCTGCTCCTCCGTCGCGGCGCCTCGATAGAGATCCGCGAGACGGCTAGTAAACGGCCCTGCGGCACCACGGCGCTGCATGTTGCCGTCATAACCGGAAACGTGGAGGCCATCAGGATGATCATAGAGGGAGGACACGCAGGGCCAAACGATCCAGACGCTGATGGATACCCACCGTTGCTCTGGGCGGCCCGATACTTGGGCGTAAACGACGACGCCTCGGCTGCTTCTATGCAACCGCTGCTTGACCTCGGCGCCGATATCAATTACATCGCCCCCAGCGACTTCTACCTGGGATCCCGTCACTCGCTGGTGACTATCCTAACCAAGCGATGGAAACCATACACAGCCGAGGCACTCATCGCCCTAGGGGCGACACCTCTCAGTGACCAGGAGTCAAGGGAGATTGATAGGGTGGCCGTGACGCACTTCTGAGACTTCACCATAGAAACTCCCCACCAGATATTCGAATGCCATACATGCGTAGAGTAGTCGTAAACATATCATTTGCTAGTTATTAGAACCCCTTGTCCTACTTATCCGCGTCCCTCAACCATCGCGCTCTCTCGAACCAACAGTCGATCTCGACCCCGAGCTTCGCAGCTCCCTCCCGCCCTCTGGTCCTAAATCTGGAGTATGCGTTGCGCTGCTCTCTCGAGCCAGGGGCGATGGGAAATCCGGAGTGACGGATCGTGAGTCGCTTCCGGGTCGCTTTGGCTTGGAGCTTGTCGAGAGCCTCTTCCGGCGACCAGAAATCGAGCCACTACTAGATCGACGGCTGACCTGGTGATCTTCACTATCCAGAGTCGGTGTCTGGCTCCTGGTGGAGCTGGTCGAGGCACGACGAACACTGCTCCCCCGGCGCCTACGTTCCTTTTCGGTTACGTGATGACGCGGATGGTGAGCGGCCTTCTCAGGGTCCTGTCGTCGGAGCTGAGGCTGTCGCCATGGGAGCCACCATAACCACCCATATTGCTGCCTTGCTAGCTGATGATCCCGTTCCTTGACCTTTTCACGTAGCAATGCGCGCCGCTCATTCTCCTTCTCCCAATACTCGGTCCGATAAAGCTCCCAGTTCTCTCTAAAGGTAGCTGAGAAAGGTTTGGCAAGGAGTAGCAGTTTGACATAGTCGCCACCTGGCGCGAGGTCCTCCTCATGGCCACCCCGCTCCTCATCTTCGTGGGGAAGTATCAGCGTGGGGTGGTTATCGTTCGAGATTTGAAGCTCCCTTTCGACCTCGCGCAAGAGGCTGGGCTCGACGTATCGGTAGGATGAGCTGGCGGTATGCGAGAAGAGGCCGTAAGTCAAGAAAAAACCAAGAGTCGAGAGCGCCTCAGCCCACCACGGTCGCCGTATTATGACGAGCTTGCAGTTAAAGCCGCGCAGTCCTCTGTTGGAGACGGCAAACCAGCGCCGCGGCCACCTGATGCCGCGCTCCCAGATCCCAGTCGCCCACACAAGAATCGCGGTGATGATGCCACCCATAAAACACACCTTCTCGGCACCCTCTACGGCCCAGTAGATAGAGCCACCGACGCCCCTACCGTCTTCTCGGGGGGCAAAGAAGAGAGCATATCCAAACATGGTGATCCAGATTGTCAGGAGCGCAAGGAAGAAGGTATGGTGACGCTTCCTGGCGCGCAGCTCAAGAAACTGGGCACGCAGCGACGCTTCGAGAATCAACAGATTCAGGTAGATCATGGAGGGCGAGCTCGGAGTATGGATAAGAGGGTCGCCCTGCTTGCCCAAAGAACTTGAGCCAGCAACTTCCTTGACGCCCTGGCTAGGGGCCGAGGCGCCCTTGACGATGGAATCGACGTCGTCGGCCATGTCGCAATTGGGGAATCCAGAGTTCTAGTCGGCCGAGTCGGTCCCAAGAGGCTGAAGAGCAGCCGATTAGGGAGAGCACGAGGCCATGCACTGCAGAGGAGCCAAGGTGCGAGACGAAGGGAGGGGGATCGATGGGCGGTCAAGTTCGGGTCCGATAAGCGACGGGAAGGAAGAACGGGAGAAGGGGATTCGTCGCTTCGAGGATGATTAATCGGACTTGGAGCCGCTGACGGCTCAGGGTAGCGCAAAACGTGGGCGATGCGAGAGATGGTTGTGGTGGTGGTGGTTGACGTTAGTTTTACTGGTGACTTTTTCTGGGGAACGTGGCGGGTGGTGGAACGTTTCTCGGTGGGTGGTCCATCGTCATCACAAGCCAAAAAGAACAGGGAGCTCCCCTCTAGGCTAGCGCCTCTGGCTCTGCAGCGCAGTCCAGGGCAGAAGGCCTTGAAGAACTTGAAAGCCCCAAGCTCGGCCTGTCGGTACTTGTATGGGGTACCTGATGGGCTAGGGTGATCCGAGCGCCAATTGCAGTGGATTCTCCCAACACGTTGGGGAAACATCGTTGGTGCAGCCGGTACCCAGTACAAGGCAAGGCCAAGGCAAGAGCGGCAGAAACCGATATATCCCGCCTCCCGTCTTCCAGGTTCCCACTAACAAGGCTCCTTGACGTTCTCTACTATTTTTTTACTTGCCTCAACAACTCCTTGACCCCGGGGGCGAGCCCTTTTACACTCTTTTCTCTGCCTCATTTCATAATCCGCTTCCAATCCATTGCTGCGGACTTGGCAATGGGTATCCCCGTCTCGTCCATTCCGCAGCGGACTTCATACCATTAACACACACCACAGCCGCCGGCCGTCGGCATCGGGACCATCCAAAAGCCGATCTCTGCGTTAACTCCGGTTCTCGACTTGCGTCACGGTCGAGGCGTCATCAATTGATTGGGGCTCCCTTATTTTGTCGCTTTGGCTGCCTGAGCCTTCATAAAGAGGCCAGGGCCCCGGCTTTGTCGCCCATGCTCAAGATTCAACCGACTTTCGCGGCGTTGCAACTATCGCGTCTTACTCTCGCCGCTTCGCTACCCGCTGCCTCTTGCAAGATGTCTACCGCAGACGGTGCCGTGCGACCCCCCCGGGCCGCTGATGCTCCTGAGGAATTTAAACATCAGCCTGAACTCAAGCCTTCTTCTGCTTTTCTGTTCCCTCTTGGTTACAAGGACGCTGCCTACCAATGGGTAAGTCTAAGTCGGCGCAATATCGGAGCGCAGTCGGGAAGAGCACTAACAAAATATCTAGTGGACGAGTCTTGCCCCTCAGGCTGTTGAGCGCAACCTTTTGAAGCTCATGCCTCACCTAAAGGAGGCTAATGACAGCATCACAAATATCGATACCCCCGACCGCCCCGATCCGTATGGCACCCGAGTATGGAGACGGACAATGGTCCACCTGTCGGGCAAAAATCGCGCCCTCAACGAAGTCACGGTCGAGCGGGTCGGGGAGGAGACGGAAGATGCTCTTGTCATGATCCACGGATATGGCGCCGGTCTCGGCTTCTTCTACAAGAACTTCGAGCCCCTTTCGCGCATGAGGGGACTGAAGCTGTATGCGCTGGACATGCTCGGCATGGGTAACTCAACTCGCCCACCATTCAAGATTCACGCCAAGAAGAAGGAGGACCAGGTTCTTGAAGCTGAGAGCTGGTTTATCGATGCTTTGGAAGAATGGCGAAAGGCCAGGAAGCTGGAGCAGTTCACCCTGCTAGGTCATTCTCTAGGCGGCTATCTTGCTGTTTCCTACGCCATCAAGTATCCTGGGCGCCTCAAGAAGCTTATTCTGGCCTCGCCGGTCGGTGTGCCTGAGGATCCTTACGCTGTCAACGCCTCCATGCCTGATCCCAACTCTTCCTCGCTGGCGAACGAATTTACCGAGGACCAGCAGAGTACCACAGATCATGCCGGTACGCTCTCCAAGCACAAGCCTGCCTCCAATGTTTTGAGACGCCCTCTGCCTGGCTGGTTCGTCTGGCTTTGGGACCAGAACATTTCGCCCTTCAGCATTGTTCGCATGAGCGGCCCTCTTGGCCCCCGATTTGTCTCGGGCTGGAGTTATCGGAGATTCAACCACCTCCCGCAGCTCGAGTCCCAGGCTCTCCACGACTATTCATTCTCTATCTTTAAGCAAAAGGGCAGCGGCGAGTACGCGCTGGCATACATCCTCGCCCCTGGCGCATACGCTCGTCGTCCGGTTATCAACCGTATCCAAGAAGTTGGCCGACAACTGATTCCCCAACCCGACGGTGCCCCGCCAAAGAGGGAAACAGGTCTCCCCATCGTTTTCATGTACGGTGAAAATGACTGGATGGATGTGGCTGGCGGCCTAGCAGCACAGGAAAAGCTCAATGACAGAAGACTCAAGGCACTACTCCACGGAACAGAAGAGGAGAAGCGCAATGAGAACGGCACAACAAAGGTCCTCCTGATTCCCAAGGCTGGCCACCACCTGTACCTGGATAACCCAGATGAGTTTAACGACATGATACGCAAGGAGCTTGAAGAGACGAGGGCAGATGAGCGACGAAAACGCGGACTATAGACGACATGACTCAATCTGCCATGAGCATCAAAAGGAGAAGGACAAGGGAAGGATTCATTGGATTGGCGTTGAAATGGGACTTGCTTGACCAAGGCCAGCGCCAGGGAGACTTGCACGCAGCGCCTTGACGTGTGCGTCGAGAGAGACCCAGACCGTTACGACCTGTCGGTTTGCTGAGCCGCTTTGGAGGGGCGTTTTCTGACTTGTGCTGCGGCATCATTAGACTTGGATACAGACATACACGGCCTAGCATGGCTATTATAAAAGTGTTAGACAGCGGTATAAAGATTCATTCTCTGTAATAAAGTTCAATTCTACTCTAAACTGCATTGCTTTGGGTCTATTGCCATGATGTAGCTGGGCCACTGGTGTTGAGTGATGATTTGAGAGCCGTACGTGATCTCGACAAACGGAGAAGAGAGTCATGGGCACATGAGTCCACCACAACACGAATTATGTTAAACGAGACCTCTATAATGTTGCAAAAAGATATAGACATCTCTCCTAGCCGCGAAAATATGCAAAAAAGGCAAAAAGCAATGCGTAATCTGGGAATCGAACCCAGGGCTCCCCGACGCTGCTCGAATGGCAACGGAGAATTTTACCACTAAACCAATTACGCCTCTCTTATCACGTGATAGCTATAGTAAACATTGGAGACTAAGTAGGCCAGAGAATCAACCTGAGGGCTATCATTAGCCCATGACCAAGTCAGGTGAATCCCATCACCATTACCTTTCCACGCCTCGGATAGCGGGGCTCTCCTTTTTACTTTGTACACAGTAAAGCGGCCAAAACCTCTTTCTATACTCCTTAGACCTTCTCCTTGGGCTAATGCAGGCACAGTGAGGCGTCGGGACGGCCCGAGAAGCCAAATTCATGACACCTTTGTCGTCTTGAGGGACTCATCTATTGAGTTTCTAATCACAGGATGCTAGAACTCCTTGACTGGGCTGCATTAAGTCTTGGACCATACTTTCGAGAATTATGATGATTGTAGTCTCTGAAGAGCGTCCGAGGCTGTGCTTTACAAGGTCACGCAGATCAATTTCATACCCCGAACGGCTAGGTGTCTAGCTTGGATCCTCACTAGCAGGACAGCACTATGATAATGATACGATTCAACATCGTGGTTATACGTGTATTCGTAAAGTCTAATAAGCAAAAAATTGAAATCTCTCCCCAGCTCCATTGCTTGTTTTTCTATCGAGACCAAAATGCCCCCTTCGAGAGCCGGGGTATTTGTTGCCGTTCATTCTGTAAATGAAACTGCATCTTGCCTGCAAGGTGCTTCGTGATGCTGCTCCGAGCCACAGAAAACCTTCTTCCAGAGACGCCGCGCAAAAGAGTAACAAAGGCCTGGCCGTAAAAAAATCGTTGTACATTTCCTCCTCCTCTTGTCTTCTGTTTTACAGATTGATCAGGTCCACCTCTGAAAAGTCGGGTGGTGCCCTGCCATAAACGACGCGGACCTTGCTGTCGAGAGCGGTGCCCTCGTTGCTGATCCAGATGTTCTCGCTGTATTCTTGTGTTCGTCGAATCTCGTCATCGCTGACGCCCAAATCATCACGAGGGAGCCACACGGTAGGCCGGCGTGCTCGAAGTGCCTCGTGTTGGAACGCGTGTCGGACGAGGGCATCTCTCTCATCTGGAGTGAGATCCTCGATTTCGTCGTGAATTCCTCCGAAAAGTGCCTCTCCAATAGCTCGCTGGGCCTCGACATCCTTCTGGCGATGCTGTCGCCGGTATTCCGAGGCCTTCTTGTTCTTGTCCTTCGACTTACCCACCGCTGCCAGCTTGCGAATCTGGTTTCCTCCGTCCCTGGCCCAAGTGCCGACCTGCTTCACTGGGCGACGAATGCTACCAAACTTGCGCATCTCAATGTCTTGAGCAGTTTCTGGCTGGTGTGTTTTCTCTTGCTCATCCTCAGTTTCCTCTGGTAACTCATCCTCCTCAAGAAGACCGAGTCGGCGATCCTGAGCTCTCTGAAACGCTTCATCACGCAGCACCGCCTCGTCCTCGAATGTGATTGGCAGATAACGGAAAAGTGGCGAGAAAGAGTAGTTGAGGAGCACCTGGTAGAGGATAGTAAGGATGAGGACAACAATCATGACGATTCCGTGGGCCGTGCATGCGGATTTGCCCTTTTCATCCTTGGTAATGAAGAACAGACCCGCGATGCAGAGCTCCATGAAGTAGATGCCGGTGAAAGTCTGGTTGATAGCACGGGGATACAAGACACCGCCGGTGTCATGCTCAAACCGAGTGACATAGAGCATCGCGTATCGCTGGGCAAACCACAAGAGCCCAAAGGTGATGATAGCAAAGATGGAAATGAGCGGCGCGATCACGCAGTAGATCAGCGCGATACAGGCAAAGTTGGTGTAGATGGGGAAGAAGGCGCCCCATTTGACCTGATTGAGCTTGGTGTTTCGTGACCACTTGTTACGTGCAGTGCTGTCGAGAATCCTGGCAATGACGTACCACATGACCAGCGTTCCAATCTGGAGGAGGGTTCCAGAACTTGTCGACATGGCCTGCAAGATCATGTACGAGAAGAAGTAGTTGGAAGCGCTGGGTAGGTTCGTCGCGAGGAGATCAAGGACAGCTTTGGCAGTTTGTAACTGCTTCACGTTGTTCACCAGCTCGTCGATAGATGCCGCAAAGAAAGACGCGATGGAAACGATGAGGAACACCTGGATGAACAAGAAGACAAAGTAGAAGACCTGGACAAACTCGACCTTTTGCGATCCGGTCTTGGCCCCCTTGAAACTGGCCAGAAAGTCGAGGATGATGGGGATGAGGAAGAGCAGCAGACCGAGCACCACAGCGGGCAAGACACCAGCCACAGCCTTGGCGATGTTGTGTACAGTCGGGTTGTCCTTGAGAAAGTGAAGCCACTCATTATCCTGAATAAGCTGGTCCAGTTGACTCAATGCCGCCGTCCAAGCAACAGGGATTGCCCACAGGAAGATCATGGCGGCAACAATGACAAAGACGAGGGCTGATCGAATCCACTCCTGCCACCAAGTGAAAGCCATGTTGTCCCAGACAACATCCTTGGGAGAGATCTCGTTCATTCTCGGGGCCATCTGCTTGGGAACATGGTGGATGACGCTCTGGCAAGCCATGTGGGCGGCGACCTGGTGGTTGAACTGAATAAAGGCCGAGTTCATCAGGGGAAACCGTTCAGGGTGCTTCTGATCTTCCTCGATCTCCAAGTTGAGACGAGCAAGCTCTTCTCGGCACCAATAGATTGTATCGACCTTCTTGGTGACAAAAGGCACTCCAAAGAGCCATGTGACGCCGAAGAGGGGGAGACGATGCGATGGGCGATTTTTCTTCTTAAGATACTTCTCCCATTCCGCGGGCTGGTCTTGTTCCTCGGTGTAATCAGGGTTGTAGGCTAAGGGATACTCGATGGGCTCTTCTTCGACCTCAGGCTTGACGAATGGCAGCGAGTACTTGATCTTCTGCCAAAGAGTTTTCTTGTTGTCCTCCTTCAGTTGCTTGTATGCCGCAGCTGCAGCTCCCTGGGGGACAGGAGATGTGTAGGCACCAGGAGGAGGCTTCCAGAACTGCCACCACTTGGAATCCTTGGTGGTATAGATGTCCTCAGGGTTCTCAAGTTTCCTCACAGTGTTTCCTCCAAGGCCAATAGGCTCGCGCGAAGGCTTTGGGTTGATCTCAGCTGTGCTTTCGACCGACATTCTGTAAGTGTTTCGGGAGTGGTTGTTCTGGCGGAGCGTCTCCGAGGCCGAGATACGGTTGTCATCTTCCTCAACCGAGGGGCGAATTCGATATCGATCAGAGCTTCGAGAGGGGACACGGTTATCATTCGTCTCTGACAGACCCATGAAGCCATTAGTTGTCTCCAAAGTATCTTCCACGTTGTTGCCGGCCTTAGAAACAACGCCCATAATGCCGTGGCCAACCTTTGAAAGGGGATCGCCTAGGAGTGGAACCTTGAAGCCCTTCGATGAGGCCTTGTCTTCCTCTTCAGTGTTGTTTGCTGATGCTTGGTTGAGAATCTCGTATCGAGATTCGCGAACTCCGGCGTCGATGGTATGAGGAACCTCGTGCTTGTCTCCAGCGTTCATGCCTTCAGCGCTCATGGCAATTCTTTGGGCTTCAGCATCCTCGCGCGCGTTACGCTCAGCCTTTTCTTTTTTGCTCATTGCCCCGAGTTTCATCTCCTTGCGTTCCTTCTTTTCCTGTGACTGCTTCTGCTTCAACTGTGCTTTCTTCGCGGCCTTGATAAGATCCGTTTCGGCCTGCTCGAGCATGAGGTGAACCTTATTCCGTTCCTTAATCTTGTCCAGCAGCGTCGACAAGTCTCGGTTAATCCAGACGTTTCGAATGCCTCCGGGGAAGACGTCAAAGAGGCCCATCAGAGCCTCTTCGCTGAGCCATTTTCCGGGGATAGAGTTGACAAGAACCGTGGTGGCGGAAGCCCTGAGTCGGTGCTCGGCGCTGGTGAGATAATCTTGGCGCACTTTGATGTAGACTCGAAGCTCGAAGAAGAAGACCCAGCAAACCCAAATGACGACGAGAATGGCCATAAGCAAGTGGGCGCCATACCTGCTCGTATTCTTACTACTAACATTTCCCCACGCAAGTGTATCCAGACCCGTCGGTATGGTTTCGTTTCTACTGGCGTCGTCGTCCTTGATGTCGATGTTCTTGCCCCTTCCGCCGACGTAGTTGAGGGGAATCAGGATTGGCATGACAATGCCACAGATGGGAATGAAGATGATGAGGAGTGTCTTAAGGTAGCGAAGGAAAAAGTAGGCGTCGAGTCCACACTTCTCAATGACTTCGCGGTCGCTGTAGTGCCATAGGGTTTTGAGCATGCCTACTACCGTTCGTGGAGGTGGTTCGGTTCGTTCGCGTTCGGGCACTAGATATGTCTTTGGCTTGCTGCAAGAAGGTTAGAGAGTCGCCTTGAGTATATGGAGTCCAAGACTTACAAAATTCGGGCCAGCTTGTTACGCAGGAATAAGAATAGCAAAATCTGAACGGCAAAGACGACCATGGCAACAGCGACCGCAGTAAGGAAGCTGACGATGCCGATGCCCTTGTCTTTGTCCGCAGCACTGTTTTGCGATGGAGTGATACCTATGCCTCCTGAAGATGTCTTGGTAGCTCCGGTTGAGAGAGTTTCTGAGCCGCTGAGAGTCTCCGAGGCCGACAGGGCGGAGGAAGCTATCGTGCTAGCAATGGAGCTGGCGAGGGAGCTGACAATCGAATCGGTCCCGGTGGCCGACGCCGTGTCGGTCACCGAGTCCGCGGTGTCTGTCGCCGTGGAAGACATGTTGGATGAGGAGGTGAGAGTTGATGGAGGTGAAACGTGGAGGAGGAGAGGTTGTTGTGCCCCAGCAGGGGGAGGGAGCCCAAAGTATGTTCCCCAATGTGTGTTGCAATGGATTCTGCAGATAATCAGAGGTGTTGTTGCAAGTGAAGGGCTTCCACAGCCAGTAACGCGAATAACTAACAGAAACAAATTAAACGATAAAGGCTCTCAAAAAAGGTCATGAGAAGGGAAAAGAGTCAAGAAAAAGAGACAGGAGTAGGCGATTAGAGGGTTTGGTTTCCAAGATATTGGTGTTTGGCCTGCCGCCTTCGGTCGCGTCATGATTGGAGACCCCTGTCCTCTTGGGGTCCATTGTGGGACTGTCCATTCCAAGTTGGGGAAGGCGCAACGTCTGATTGGCGGAGTGTGATGGCAGTGATGCTGTCCCCACCGAACTGGCTGCGCTGGCCGACGGGCCAACTCCCCCGCCGAGGAAGGCCCTAGGAGTGGGAGGCAGCAAAAACTGGGCACGTCGTGCGGTGTAACGCTGTAATGGGGGCCGTATGACATCAGAGGCTTCATTGGCTACCCTCCAGCGATGAAACAGGCCCCTGTGCCTGGAATTTTCGTGTGCGTCGTATCTTGGTTGGTTGTCGCGTATTTTGAGCGCTTGTTGGTGAAGCGCCGTTGAAGTCTTTGGGCGCCTAAGAAATGGATTAGAATAGAAACATTCATATCAAAGGCTTGCCGCCACGAGCGTTGCGTGGCTTGCTTTTTTTGTGCTGTTTTTGTTCATCCTTTGTATAACTTAGATGAGCATCCTCGCCTTTGTATCTCGCTCCCTCGTTTCGAATTGATCAACATCCTCGGCTGGGGCCGGGCACATGGACCATCCCTCACTCAACAATCTCCAAACAACATGGGCCGATCTGACAATCAAGGACACGCTCCAAGCAGGGAAATGTGGCACGTTTAATCGTTTCAATCGTGTTCATCGCTGTCAAATCCATCGTCTATCGTTATATGGTACACTTGTGCTTCTACTCTGGTGCATCCTTTTGACTACCTATTTCTTGCAGTGGTCTTTACCTGGGCAATACGCAAGGGGATCGCCTCCAATACCCAGGAAACCACCACAATCGCCATCCTTGTGAACGATTCCAATAGACTGTGTTGTTATTGTTAGCGTACTTGATCTAATAATGATAGTAAAGAACCACTCACCTCTCCCTTAAAGTTGTAGTAATAATGACGGTTCTGGTGACTGCAAGCCAAAGGCGCAGTATCGCAGTTGGGCAGCGTGAATCGAAAGTAGGCATCCAAAATGGCCTGCATCGGTGCGCGACTGGGGATAGCATTCGTCCACCCTTCCCATTGCGCTTCAAAGACGCCCTTATAGGATCTCTCGCCACCGCCGTCCTTGGTGATTTGCTCCTGGCCCGCAGCGATTATATCGTCGACGTATTCGCTTGGCCACCACTTCTCCTCAGGGCACCACAAACCCGTATAGTGTTGCATACCCATGATGCAGGCGATGTTTTCGTCTCCGGCGAAATATGGGACGTACCAGTAGGTGCCCTTTCCGATGGTTGACACCCAACAGTACTTGGGGGTGTCGCCGCGCTTGGTGACATTTCCATCGTTGTGGGCAATGCCTGGGGTTCCGACTCTGTAGTTGGATGGGAGACCTCTTACTGCCATTGCTGAGATGCAAGATGGGAATAAGCCGAGAACGGCAGAGGTAATAAGTAGAGCCAAGCGCATGTTGAGATTTGTGAGAGTTGAGCTGATGACGTGCAGGATGAAAGTGAGAGCCTTTGAAAGGACTGTGACTGAATGGGTGAGTCTGATGAGTCTTCTTATCCTGTCCCTGACATGATGGTATATTGAGGCTTTATAGATGATTACATTTGTGCCGAGCAACAATACATTGAGGCACTGTTGGTACTATGCCAAGATATCACTGCCCAGCAACGGCGCCTATAAGTGGCTGTGAAGCCCCAGCAAGAGTATTTTTATTAGTTACAAGGGCATCGCTCCTGTTGGTGAGTATCGGCTAGAATTGGTCCCCGAATGTGATTCCCTCCATGCTGCCTCCCTGAACGATGCACGCCTAGCCGGGCTGAGATCCTGTCGAGGTCCCCTTGCTAAGAGCACCATAACAGTAACAGATCGTAAAGCTTTAGCTGGTTGAGCTTGTCTACTTGACTGGATGGGTTGGAGTTGCCAAGTCGCCAAGTCGCCGGATCCTTCAACTGGCTGGGGTAGCAATGCAGCCCACTAAAGATAGGAGCAGGATACATGACAAGCGAAGTTCCAGGGGCTTAGGCGTGGAATACCATGCAGACGGCTGACATCCAATTATGAGTTGCCAGCTAGAATAAAAGGCCAAGGCCTCGTGGCGCAGTCAAGTTAAAAGCATCCTCCACCGCCAAATCAGGAGGCCATTGCGGAGGATGAGGCTGAGGTCCTGCCTCCCACATCGATCGTGCATACACCAACAGACAAATAAAGACTAACGCTTGTAAGTAGAACATGAATATCTACAAGGAAGTCCTCCCTATCTCTTTAATTCATGCCAAAACTGGATGAGATGGGATTGAGATGAGACGATGAGAACGTAGACCGCTGTCACGTCTAGGTTGAAACGCTTTATTGGCCTGGTAACCGCGACGCATTTATAGGAGATTACTATCGTCAAATTAAATATTAGTGAGGTACAGGTTTAAAAAACGTCTCATCGATGTAATTAAAAGAAATATAGAACTTTAACTCCATGATCTCTTATACATCATTATCACTCAGACTATAGGTTAAGGGGGATGAATGGATCCAAATTTGCTGTTCCACGCAGCCGGTATCACTACGGCATAGTAAGTATAAGCTAGCAGTTCATCTATAACTGAGTAACAATGAGGTCTCTCATGGTCCTTACACCAAGGAACAATTGTCAGCTCAGGAAAAAGGCTTCCATGGTATTGATGGTGTTGTTGGCCTTTGTTTAACTCGAGTGTTCACCAGTGTCCCATGTTCTCGTTCCTTTTCTGGAAGTATTCTCAAGGCCTAAGTTGCACTCTTGAAACTGTATTAGTATTGTTCTGTCTAACTACAGACAAAATGTGATTAGTAGAACATGCCAAGTCTTCTCTTTGACCCGGGTGCCATGGCTGAGCACAGTGTTCACAAATATTCGAGTTCCTGGCCATGTACAAAAAGACAAGAGTTTGACCCCATTACAGAGCCTCAACACGCTTATCGAGATTTTGCTCTCTGTAAAGCCCATCCACCGGTTTCACCATGTCTTCAGATGAGGCTCACGAGAGCACCCCTGCGTCTCCCAGGGAGGAGGACCAGATCAATGAGTGGTACTGGCCGGTTCTTCGGAAAATTCTTGAAAAGGATCCCTCAGGGACGGATCGGTTGAACCTAGAATGCATGATCTGCGATTTGCCCATGTCAGTCAAGGTCGACAAAAATGGTGGAAACAAAAATGAATCTGTCCATAGAGCATTGATTCTTCCCTGTGGCCACCAAGTTGGCACCAAATGCATGCACGAGTTCAATGTGTACCGTCGGCAAAATGGCCTTCATTTCACCTGCCCTCTCCATTGCGAGCCGCTCCATCACCCAGAGTGCGGATGCTTCCTCTTTTGCTGGCACATGCCCGACAAGGTGGAAGATTTTGACGCCAAACCGTTCTGCAGGGCCGAAGGTATGCCAGTGACGCCCAAATGCGGACCATGCACCTTGAAGGATGTGGGACGGTGCTTGACAACCCTCACTAGTACCTTTGAGCCTAAGTTTTTTGGGGAGCTGAAATCATTCGAAGTCGTCTATCAGGTCCAAGTCCTAGATTTCATCTGGGGAAGGTTGGCGGGTGACGAGCGCAAGTGTGTCGCGATAGACATACCCGATTCCATGCACGATCTCTGCCGAAGTATAGAGGCCAAGCTAGTCGCTCTCTGCAACATTCCTGGTCAAACCGTGAAAGATGGAGACGTGAAGATTCGCTTGTTTAGGTACAGCGGTCCCCTGGAGATGGATAGGCGATTTGTACGTCAGATAACCCAGCCCATCACTGCCCCGCGACAGACGGCGAATGATCAGACAACTGACGAGACAAGGCAGAGCATGTGAGCTGCTGAAGACAAGAACACATGAAAAAGGTAGTACAGTTTCCACATTTGTGTTAATATTAACTTATTTACTATACAAACTGAGATGTGATATGCATGTCCTCAAGTTTCAGTCATGTGCTGGGACACGGAACGTTTTTAAAGGAAGCTGAACACGGTTGAATAGCTCAAGAATACGACCTATCAAGTCACGTAAGTAGATGAACTTACAAATTCATAGGTAAAGTAAAGGCTTCCCACTCTTCTATATATAGACCTTGACTCTTCGGTTTGCCCCTGACTTTCCCCCCTTCCCCCTTACACCCACTCACGCAGACACTTCGACATCTGCCAACTAACACACTTCTACCGAAACCCGTCTTGACACCTACAATTCTCGAGACTCACTTTTTTTATTATCAATCTTTGGATATTTCCTCATCTTGGCCAACAACGTTGACTAAATACGACCCATCTTCCCCAGGAAAGCCTTCCGTGGTATCCATTATGTCCCAGGAATCCAATAAGGTAAGTGATAGCTTTTGGCCATCGCTAAAGAAGAAGTTAGAAGAAGACAGTATCAACTTTGGTAGGCTCGATGTATCGTGCCAGATCTGCTTCGAGTCGACAACAGTTGGCGGGCGGCCATATAGTAGTCTCGGCTCCCAGCGGGACCACAGGGCATCTATCTTGGCCTGTGGACACATCTTTGGGGACAATTGCATTGCCAAGTACCTCAGGGAGTGTGAGAAGGAGGATGGGAGCGATCCCAATTGTCCTACGTGCCGAGCCAATCTCCAGCACGCGGAATGTTGCCATGCCTGCTTGGGCGTCCCCGTGCCCAATTGCCCAACCCAGTTATCTACTGTTCTGCCTACCCTCTCAGAAGGCGGCAAGATTGCAGAGGTTTGCTGTATGTGCGAGCTGGCCGAGGTTGTCGAATGTCTGATCCACGAGATCATATTGACTACTCCAGCGCCTGCCGATCATTTCATCTGCGCCATTGCACACTTGCCGGGAGAGAAATTTTGGGTGAAGCCCTTTGAGAGTGGAATCCCCCAAGGATCTGAAGCTGAGTGGGAGATCCAAATGTCTGAGGCGCTCCAGGAGTTGCTCAACGAGTCGGAGAGGCGGCTGAGGCAGAAGCATCTCCATGCATGGAGCACGGGTAACCTCGCAGGATTGAAGTTGGAGCTTCACTTCTATACGGATGAGGGAGCATGAAGAGAGCTAGGTGAAGAAAGAACAGGAGATAGTTGGGCTGTTTAGGGAACATGTCGAGTTAACCAGACCATCCTTAGGACAATAGGTAGCCAACAATAACAATTATTTTTACTTAGAGCCTACACTCATCAATCACTATTCTCAAGTGCATGTTCATTTCTTATACGGAGATGGGCTTCATACAAACATCACACAGCACTGAACAAGTTACTACGTCCCCATGGTGACACTTTGAAATCGTATGATATCATTCTCTTGCTTTGAAAGACACTAACTAACCCGCCACACACATGATACACGTTCAACGTAAGAAATTCCTTTCTTTTCCTTTGACTCATGACGCAGCAGAAGCGGCCGATTCCCAGATCAGCACAATCACCGAGTCGGTCACGTCCTCCACGGACCTCTTGCGCGACGTCGCATCCTCAACTGCGCCCCTCTTGACGTACGCTTGCCATACATCTCCTTCCTTGGTCATTGCCGAGTCCATCAGCTTCCAGACATTGCGTCTCCCAGTCCAGAACAGCATCTTTCGGTCCGTCGGGTCTTCGTCCAGTTTGACGGGGCCGATGACAGACTTGCGTCTCGCCTCGGCTGACCTTCCTACCATGGACAGTGGCATGTCTGCCAGGTTCATGCCGTCTGGATACTCGGTGATGGTGTAGCCATTGACAAGGACCCAGTTGTCACGAAAGCGGTAGCGCTGCAGGAAACATGCCTCGCCGCAGACATCGGTTACGAGGTGAGCCAGGCTGGGGGTGAGGTGGTGCCTCTCTTCGTAGTCGTGCAGCGCCAGGGGCTGAACGCCTGTCTCGTAGCTGTCGATGTGGGCTGTATACTCGTCGTTGTGGCTGGGCGAGTAGAAGCTCGGAAGGATATGCATCCTCATTCTCGTGTGCTGCGTCAAGCATTCTTGGAGAACACCGTCCCATCGTTTCTTGTCTGTCGGGTTATCGGCGCTGTCACCAAAGCAAGGCAGCTGTGGGATACGCGATATGGCAGGCCGTGTAAGAAAGACGGCACCACCACCGTAGGTAGTCATGAAGCCCTCTCCGATAGCCCAGTCTCCTCTCTCGCTCGGAAGTCCAATGTAGAGCTCTTTATCAGAGTTGAACGCAAACAGGCGTTCCTGAAGATATGACAGGTTGGGTAGGAAGATCTCCTCGTCGAGAATGCCGTACCACTTCTTCCTCTGGCCGTTTTGCGTAAGCTTAGCACCGAACCCCTTGATAGTTTCGATCATGCTAAAGTATCTCCTCGCAGCCGACATTGGGTTTGTAGAGGTGGTGACGTAGGCGTCGATACCGAAAGTATGTAGGACGTTGTTGAGCTCCTTGACCTGCAGGCTATCGGCCTGATCAAGCATAAGCACAAAGCTCGCTCCGTTTCCGTGTTGATTTCCTCCAGTCATCCAACGCGCCCAGTCCTTGACTACGGCGTAGTCATCTCTAGCCACGCGCTCAAAGCTAGTCGAGACAGCGAATAAGAAATCCGAGGCGTCGACCTGCCCAGGGCGAGGACCTCCGGGAACGGGGATGGTGAGCTCTTGGTTCGCGACCAAGTCTCGGCGGACAGGTTCGCGCACGTCGACAACTCTAGGTTGGTTTGAATGAAAGTCTGCGTCAATGTTCGTAAGTGACGTCCACTCAGAGTCCTGCTCCGAGATTCGTATTTTCCATGCGGTCCATGACGTGTAATTCGAGAGACCGATCTGTCGTGTCAGCCGGTCCAAGTATTGTTCTTCCGGTACTGGGCCGCTGATGGCGATTTCACGATGGTTGTGACTGATCGTGTCCCCTCGAGACTGTGATAGCCATCGCGTATGAATGAAGAGAAGGCCAAAGACGACCAATAACACCAACTGAACAACTCTTGGGGGTAAAGATGGGGAGCTAGAAAGCATAACCATGGCTTGAAATGAAGAGAAATCAAACCGCCAGAAGACGATCTGATTACCTATCCAGTAAAAAAAGGAGTGACTTGGGTGGGTAGAATCTGGATGGTTGTCGCCTAACGACTACAACAGAGGCATGGTGGTGCAAAGGCAAAGCAACAGAAACAACTTCTGAGACGGGGGAAACAAAAGGTCGCACGCGAGGAAGGGCGAATCGAGCCATTTAAAGCAAATTAACACTAGATAGTCAACGGTTGCGACGAATTTCCCCATGCGGCACAGTCATTGTGAAGGTCATCGTCCCCTTGTTTAGTGTAGATAGGGTGTAGTGGGGGTTGGCCATCCTTCGAGGCCATCATGAAACTAAGCGCCCCAGTTTCTAGGCGTGACATGACCCTGCGCACCCTGGTCGTGTCATGTCGTCTCAAGAGGGGAAATCCAGGGCAGGCAATTAAACTGTGACAGGGTTCATGGCGTGGATGCCAGCCGATCACTTTTCCATATCAAGGCCGTTGGCCGTATTCAACATGCCATCACCAGTTGACGTCAAATCTTGAAGAACGCGTGGAGCCTGCATGTATCAAAGTTGCAGATCTCTTTGACTCCTATCTTTTGATGCCAAGGATACATCTTTTTGACCAAGTAGACAGTCTGACTAACATGGTGTTTGTCGATAAGCAAGCTAACGCAGGTACAAGTGCCATTGCGAATTAAGTCGATTTTGGGCGTCGACCCTGAAAAGAGCGCATCCTCTCTCAATCCCTGCATCATTTACCAGGTCGCGTCGCCGGACTTTGGTCGTCTTCAGAGCTAGCTCTAGTCGGCTTTGGTGGTGTGACCGTCCCAGGTGTCACCGATGAGACGCTACCTCTTCTGACTGGAGTGACATGGCTTGGAGTGTACGTCGCCGGCATATTGGCCTCGACGGTTGTCTTTGCGTCGTGGAAGAGGTCGTAGCACTGTGCAAGTACTTGATCAAGCGTCAGATCAGCGCGCACTAATCTTGTCGTGAGAATCTCTTTGATGTGGTCCTCCACCTCTTCAAACTCGGCCATGTCGTAACGGTATCGATCCGGAAGTCCGCTATTGTGCAAGAGAGCCAGAAGCCCTGCAATTATGGTGTTTGCTGCGCCAAGAACAGTGATAGATGTACCGTTGACGAAACTAAAGGCACCAAGCGCAGTGAGGCTGGCGCCGAGAACAAGCTGCACAACCAAGAGGCCCCAGCGGACGATGCTGGCGAGGTGGAAGAAGTAGAAAGAAACAGACCTCCGACGAATGACATCTGCGTATAGTCCTGGAGGGAAACCCTTGGCTGGCCACCACCAGCTAGTCGGGACCACGAGTGCATTCTCTTCCGTATCCCGAATGGCGCCAACACCACGAGCGAGAACAGTCCACTCATTCGATGTAAGGAATCTGTGACGAGGAACCTGAATCTGGTCTTGCTCGCGGGATGTCTTCAAGTAGGCACGCCCATTGCCTTGTTCGTTAGATGCAGGAGGCTGGCGGGAAGAGCCAAGAGGGAGGGGCGGGAGTGCTGGCGGGCCGCCGTTTCTGCTGGAACTAGAATGATCTGACATTGGGATGTTATTGGTATTGCAATCTTGACCAAGTGAATGGAAATTAGAGGCGTTGTTGCTCATTGAACGAGGCTGTTGACTGTGTTAAAGACCCGGTCTCGCGGGGAGATGGGCTCTTCTTGTAACTCACAGGGTGAAAGGAATGGAGAAAAAGAGAGTGTCGATGTTGATGAGATTAGAGTAGGCGATTGGATGCTTGAGGTTGTGATGACTACCTAGCACAAGATGAAGAAGCTGTGTGATGGCACCTCAAAAATTAACAAGGGCCTCCATCTTGATGGCTGATACGCTCTTCCCTTGAACACCAAGATCCATGCCTGCCTCACGAGTGGCCATTGGGATACAGAAAGAGCACTCGGTTGATATGTTCAGGGCAGTCGAGGGCACTTGACCTCATCTTGATCTTATAGACTGGGTAGGCGATTATGAGAAAGGATCAGGAGTTTAGCCTGACGCTATGCTCCAGGATGCTGATCTGAGCCATCGTTCTCCAGGTAAATCGCGTTTAACTCCTCACTCAGAGGATATTGCTGGGCAACATCAATCGGAAGATAACATGGATTCCATAATTGATGAATTCTCGTTAATGAATGTCAATTCAACCTATTACATCCATACCATCCAATAGGAAGCCAATGATGCACTCAAGAACGAGGCTTCTTCAGCCACCCAGATTTCTATGTGGGTGTTTGCACTCACCGCCTGCCGTTGTCGTCCTGCGAGTGGCAGAATCTCCATTTTTTCAGCTTCCACCACGAGAAGCTCTACTCTAGAGCCATACAAATTCTCTTGGTGCAACACTTTTGCATGCTTCGAAGTGCTCGGATATTACGGCCAGTTCTTCGCGCCAGTGCGGGACTTGGACCAAGGAACCCATCCCTCCTCCTCCATCTGCGCACCGCTCTTTCCAACTCGAATCGCGGCCATCAAATTCTTTGCGACAAAACACCTGCGCAACGCTTGTTTTCCACAACCACCAGCAACATGGCGGATAACAAAGTCGACACAGAGGTCGTAAGCCTCGATGGCAAGGAGTACAGAACCGTAACGGAGGGAAAGGCGACCATCCTCGTTCCCCAGGGCGCCAAGATTGGTGAGGATCGCGGCGAGGTGCAGCAGGTCTTTTACAACCCGATCCAGCAGTACAACCGTGATCTGTCGGTTCTCGCGATCAAGACCTATGGAGAGATGTCCATTGAGAAGAGAAAGGGGCAGTTTGAGTCGAGGATGAACAAGCAGGGCAAGAAGCGAAAGCGCGACGATGACGAGCAAAAGCCTACCGAGTCCACCTCGAACCCCCCACTTAAGGATGCGCAAGCGACCGAGGAGGGTCCCAAGGCTGAGGAAGCCGAGAACTCTCAACAGCCAAAGCCATACAAGGCCCAATTCCGAATTCTCGACGCGCTGTCGGCTTCAGGACTGCGCGCGCTCCGATATGCCCACGAGCTACCATTTGTGACCTCTGTAAAGGCCAACGACTTGTCTGACTCGGCCGCAGAGACGATCAAGATGAATGTCAAGCACAATGGACTCGAGGGCAAGATTTCCGTCACACAAGGTGATGCTCTTGGTCTCATGTATCGGGGGATTGCCGACGACCTATCCAATAGAGACAGGACTGGCAACCCCGGCAGAGCCAACAAGTTCGACGTTATCGATCTCGACCCTTATGGCACCGCTGCGCCTTTCTTTGATGCCGCTGTGCAGTCAGTGAGAGATGACGGGGGTCTTCTTTGCATTACTTGCACGGATAGCGCAGTGTGGGCAGGACACAGTTACTGTGAGAAGACGTTTGCTTTGTATGGAGGCATCCCGATCAAGGGATTGCACTCGCATGAAGCTGGTCTGCGACTCGTTCTGAACGCGGTTGCCACCTCGGCAGCTCGGTACGGCCTTTCGATCGAGCCTCTCCTCTCCCTCTCCATCGACTTCTATACCAAGTTCTTCATCAAGGTGACAAAGTCTCCGCAAGCCGTCAAGTTCCTGGCAGCGAAGACCATGCTGGTCTACAGCTGTGACCAAGGCTGCGGCGCTTGGGAGACTCAGCCTATGATGAAAAGCAAGCCTGCGCCCAACAAGAAGGGCACTGGCGCATTTTACAAGCATAGCATGGTACAGGGACCAACCGCAGATCAACACTGCCAACACTGCGGTACCAGAATGCATATCAACGGTCCCATGTACGGTGGACACATTCACTCCCAGGAGTTTATCCAAAAACTACTTGACCAGATTCCTGGCGCCGACCGCTCCGTGTATGGTACGATGCCGAGACTCGAGGGCATGCTCCGAACGGCGCTTGAAGAATATCTACCCGGCCCCGAAGTCAAGGAGCCCGTGGACCCCAAGGACGCTCAGCTTGCCACACGCGACCTGTATCCTTTCTTTGTCATCCCAAGTCGCTTGGCTAATGTGGTCAGCTGCTCGACCCCGAGCGAGGACATGTTCCGAGGCGCACTGATTCACCTAGGATATCGTACTGCACGGAGTCACTGCCGACCAGGTAGCATCAAGACAGATGCTCCATGGTCGACCATCTGGTGGGTCATGACCGAGTGGATCCGGCAAAAGTCGCCCATCAAGGAAGCCAATATCAAGAAGAATTCGGCCGCCTGGAAGATACTGAGTGATGCTGGGATTGTTGGGCAGGACAAGGCCGAGACTGAGACTGAGACTGCAGAGAACGGATCGGAAATGGAAGGCGTGGAACAGTCGGCTCCATCTTCAGCAGTCGCCGACACAAAGCCTGCGGATGCGACGGCGACAAACGGGAAAGATGAAGGTGTCCCAAGCGAGATGGAGTTGCGCAAGTCTCTCGTCTTTGATGAGAACCTGGCTCGTCTTGCGCGCAGGCGAGGAGAGCAGAAGTATGTGCGATATCAGATGAACCCACGAGAAAACTGGGGTCCTCTGAGCAAGGCAAGCAGCCGGTGATACTGTGCAACTAGACGGGATACCTTGGACCTAATTGCTCTCCATGATGGCTACCATAAGCGACAACGGGCGGGCGGATTGGACGAGACGAGATGAGACGAGCAAGGCCTCAAGGCAAACGGATTGCGCAAGCGTCGGCGATTATGGACATATTCAATGTTCGTCAGCAAAGCCGCTAGCCCCACCAGAAGCGCCGAGAGGAGGGCCAAGATGCATCCTTGGTATAACCCTCAAACTCATCCATTGCATTGCACGCTTCTCGAAACCTCGACTGCTAAGCCTCTGCCTCTCGCTCAGTCTTGCCAGATATCGCCCATCGCCGCGTCGTGCGACTTGATGGCGTCCTGTCGCATTCCTTACCTCTGAGTCTCGTCGCGATTGGTTAGATAGCTCGCATTATCCGCAGGAAGAGACACCAATATCACCTCTGTCGCCAAATCGCACTGCTAGCTACCTAGTATTAAAGACACTGCAGCCTTTCTTGTTTCATTTCCACCTTTAACGAGACCCTCTTTCTTTTCTCACATCATCTTCTTTGCATCCCTTGAACCCTACCTCGGCACAATGGGCTCCAAACAACCATCCACTGATCTCTCGAATGAGATTGTAATCGTCGACAATGTCTCGATCGTCGGTGACAATCTGACATGGACTCGGGCCGAAGTTTCCGAGCAGGCTCCTCGCCATGAGCTCTTGTTTGTCTTCATGGCAGGCAAACTCGGCACCGGACTCGACTTTCTGCTCTGTTTTCTCAAACAAGATCTCGAAAACAAGGAACACCCTTTTCAACTCTCGGTCCTGAGGACCACGCAGATACCCTCCGAACTCCTCGACCTCATGGTCACTGGGCTGCCTCCCCATCTCCAACATGGGGTCACCAGCAAGTCTGGAATCACAAACCATGTCGACATTATCGTTTCTACAAAGTCCGGCACGGGGCTGGCCCTGACGGTCTGGCAGGACGTACTGCAGCCCCTGTGGGACTTGGTTGCTAGGCACAGGGTGCGCACCGATGGTTTGACGGTCGATTCATCCAAGTCACACTACAGGGTCACCGTCACAGAGAGCCCAGAGACTGTTCGGGAATTCTCACGGCAACTGTGGGTTCCTGATGGTGGACGATCTAGTGGGAGGACCGTCGTGCTTCTCAGCGGTGACGGCGGTGTCGTGGACCTCCTGAATGGCTCTGATGGAGATGAACCGCCTGAAGTTCCTCCTTTGATTGCCTTGCTGCCTCTAGGGACGGGGAATGCCCTTTTCCATTCGACTCACAAGCCTCTTTACTCTGACCCAGGCCCAACACCACTCGTCTATGGTCTACGAACTCTCTTCCGAGGAGTGGCCCATGACCTCCCCGTCTTCCGGGCATCCTTCTCGCCTGGATCCCGCATCGTCACATTCGCCGACAAATCCGCCAAATCACCCTCTACCGCCGCCGACCCAGCCCAGTTGCAGAAGCAAGAGACATCAGTGTCGCACCTCCAGGGGGCCATCGTCGCCAGCTACGGTTTCCACGCGAGCATCGTCTATGAGAGCGATACCCCTGAGCACCGCGTCCACGGGGACAAGCGCTTCGGCATGGTCGCTCAGGAGCTCCTGCGCGAGTCTCACGCGTACGCCGCAGAGGTGTCTATCCGCCGTCGTGGTTCCACCGCCTTTGAGGTCATCCCCCGCGACAAGCACGCCTACGTTCTGACGGCCCTCGTGTCGAACCTCGAGCGCAAGTTCACAATCTCCCCCGCAACTCGGCCCCTGGATTCGCGGCTCAGGCTTGTCCACTTTGGTCCCATCGGCGGTGAGCGCACCATGAATGTCATGCTGAAGGCGTATGAGGAGGGAAGCCACGTTGACATGAAGTGGGATGATGGCGAGCGTGTTGGCTATGATGAAGTGGACGAGGTCAGAATTACTGTTCTTGAAGATGACGAGAGGTGGCGAAAGGTTTGCATCGATGGTACCATTGTGGAAATTCCCAAGGGCGGGCAGATGAGTGTCAAGATGCTGGATCACATCATTGTCAGAATCTTGGCCGACACTCATCTCTGGGAGGGGCAAAGATCCTCGGAACTATGATAGTGTCTGATAGCTACTAGTAGCTGCCGAGATAGGTTGCCAGGATTCCTTGCAAAGTCCGTATTGACTGACACATTAATCGCACCGTTAGAGAAGTTTCTTGACCCTCTTCTCCATGAGTTTCTCAAACTCTTCCACTCCGTTCTCCAGCTTGCTCATCTTGCCTCCCTTCAACCGATACACCACCCGCCTTCTCAAGCTCTCCTCTTCCTCATCTTCATTCTCGTCGTCTTCTTCGTCCTCCATAGCACCTTCAACTGCACCGCGCATGAACCATCGGTCGTGGCTCACTAGGATTACAGCGCCTTCCCAATCCCTCAACGCCTCCCGCAAAGCGGTCACTGTTTCGTAGTCAAGATGAGTAGTCACCTCATCAAGCACGAGACAGTGTGGACGACGCCAGAAAAGGCGCGCAAGTTCGCAGCGGACTACTTGCCCTCCAGAGAGCTTGCTAATGGGTACATCAGAAGCGATACGACCAGGCAGACCGAGCTGGCCCAGAAGGCCGCGAATATCTCCCTCGGTGAGTTCCCCATCAACTTCTCGAGTGAGAAGAGCAAGGGCGGTTAGGGTAGGCTCTGAACGGCCGAGGGCCTGTAGCGCATCAACGGCATGCTGCGAGTAGTATCCAAGCTTCAAGCGAGGATGTGTCGTGACAGTTCCAGAGGTTGGCTGCGTCTCCCCGACTAGGAGCTTGATGAGTGTCGACTTTCCTGCACCGTTCAAGCCGAGTACGCCGATGCGATCACCCATACCGACAGAAAGGGTAACGTCTTGAACCACAAGAGGTGTCTTGGCCGAGTATCGGAAAGCGACTTTCTCGAGGGATATCAGAGCCCCAGGGAAGCGCAGATCAGGGGGCTCTGGGAGATAAACCACCACCGGCCGGTCCTCGGGTGGGATATCAATCTCCTCGCGGGCCGTCAAGTGAAAGCCAACGAGGTCTCTGTTGAGTTTGAAGCGACCGCCTCTCGCACTGACCTGCAACCCCCAGCGATCATCGAGCTTCTTCTGTCGCGACTTTGCCTGGCGGAGCTTGTTGGTATCATCGTTGGCCTTGCCGGCTTTGATGTTGGCGGCGATGGACTTTTCGATGTGAGCCTTTTGCTTGTCCTGGGCGTCCTTCATCTTGGTGAGCCATTGTTTGCGCTCAGACTGCGATGCTTCATAGGTGGGCAAGTCTCCGTGAAAGTAGGTGAGCTGCTTGTCCTTGAGTATAAGTAAATCGGTGCAAAGTGAGATGAAGTCGCGATCGTGGGAGACGAGGATGAGAGTCGGGGCTTGGTCAGACTCTTCAAGGCTTTGCAGATAGCGCTGAAGCCACATGATTCCAAGCAGGTCGAGGAAGTTTGTGGGCTCGTCCAGGATGAGGATGTCGGTTTCCTGGACTAGAGCGGTTGCCAGAGCAGCTCGCATGTGCCAACCGCCCGAGAGACTCGAGATTGGCTTCTCCATGAGGGCATCGCTAAAGCCCAGACCGGTGAGGATCTTCTTGGCCTGTGACTCGGTCTCTGAAACCCGAGCTGGGTCAACTTGGATTTGAAGATCAGCGAGCATGTCGACAGCCTCCTGCGTTTCAGCTTGGAGAGCCTCTGGCGAAATATCGTCGTTCGACTGCTCTAGCCTATGGGCGTGTTAGGGACAAGGTCAAGTCTCAACTCTCCAGGGACACGTACAGAGTATTTGACTCGGCGACGACCTTTTCATAAGCCGTCAAAGCCTTGCGAGCCTGCATGCCACGGGCACCACTGCGAAGCCGAGCATCTTTATCGAGACGGAAGAGGCGCTGCTGGTGCTTCTGGTGTTTGAGTCGTCTAAGAGCTCGAACAGGGGCAAATGGGTCAGGGGCGTTTACACCCTCGGAAAGATCTAAAAAGTACCTGAGATGAGCTTTGTTTGTCTTGGGGATTTTAAGTCGGGATTACCTTTGATGTCCTGTTCAACGGCCTGCTTGGCTGTGGCCTTCTCGATCACCTGCTCGAGAACGGATAGGCCTTCATTTCCCACTTCTGATGTGCCCTTGGGCTTCTCGTCCACAAGTTTCGTCTGCTGGAGAATAGCAATCCGAGTCTCCTCAGGTATGCCGGGGATGAGCTTTTCGGCAATCGCCTTCAGCAAGGCTTCGCACAGAAGTGTTAGTCCTCAATAGTGCAATATTGATTCCGATTGGCTCATCTTACTGGACTTTCCCGTTCCATTCCGGCCTACGAGAGCATAGCGCTGGCCCTCCTTCAATCGCAGCTTGGCGCCGGCAAGGATCTCGATGCCTTCACCTCTAGCCTTGCCTTTACCCTTGCCAACGGGCTTCTCACCCGAGGTGACAGTGATGGTGACACCATCAATGTCGAGCTAGAGATTTTAGTATGCAAACCAAGGATTGGATAGTAGAGGGGCTGTACCTCACGGTGGTTGGTGATTTGGAAGCGCGTCTGCTTGGAATTGCAGAGGATGGTTGCTACGGATTCCGAGGCCATCGACGTCATGTTGAAGATGTTGAATTAGAAGTAGGGGAGGCGAAAAATGGAAGGGGAATAAAATCGGGAATAAAACAGCTAGGGAAGGTGCAATGAGAGATGCTCTTGCCTTGATGATTAAGTCCTGAAAGACCAGGCTCTCATCAACATAACATTCTGCCGCTGCTGTTTAAGTAGATTCTTTGATGATTGAAAGTCGCGAATGTGGCGGGTAAGCAATTGTTCGATTCCCATCAGCCACACTCTTTCAATAACCATCTTGTCGTCTGGCGCCACTGCCAACGCCGACTCAACTGAAAATGCCGCCATCACATCGCACAATAATGCAGTGACTCACACCGAGTGACTCGCAAGTCAACCTCCACACGGGCCATATTCTAGGGGTTAGAACAAGATCAGCATACGAAATTGGGTGAGAAAGGTCGTTTTTGTTGTTTTCATATGCGCAATGGCTTGATTGACTCACAATTCTTGTCACAACGAGATGTGCGTCGCCTCGGTCCATTCCTTGGCAAGTCACCAAATAGGGAGGTGGCCAGATGAAGTAGTTAACTACCTACCTACCCAAGTTAATAGAGTCTCCCTTTAATAACCGATTCTCAAAGGTAGCCATACTTAAAAGTCAAAATAGAACAACTAGCTGTCTCCCTATTTTATCATGGTTGCTGGCTAAACCTTCCATATCCTTTCATCCTCATTCTTCTGCGGAACGCCCATCCACATCTCAGTACATCATCATAGCATTTCCCCATTTACCACAACTCTTGATCTTGACCCTTCAGATATTCTCTATTCTACCTTCATTCTGAACTTGTTCTCGAACTCCGTACTTGTCGTTCGAAAGGTGGAGCAAAGCTCCGCATCTACCTTGATCGCCGACCCCGGGCTCCACTCGCCCGATATTACGGCCGGAGCCTCCTCCGGGTCGCTTTATATAGTCACGCCGTTCTGACGGGCTTTTAGAGACTCCATTGACTAGTAACTAGATCTAAGAGTGGGGGTAATCTGGCTAAATTGCCTCTTTCGTGAAGTGTGAAGTGAGACTCAGTAAGCGAGCGAAGCATGACTCTGCAAAGGCTGTTACAACCGCATCTGAGATAAGCCAGTATAGAGTTAATCAAGATTACGCTGCGGGAGTGATTGACAAGAGATTCTAACATTCCTAGACTTCTTATAATAACAGCTCATGGATTAATCACAGCAAGGCGCGGCTAGCGTGAACTGTAGTCATTATCCTGCCTTGTTTGACACATACCCTAGATTCACGTAAAATGCTGGAACGGTTGAGGTTATCACAACTCTTGCTAGTTCCCGATTCAATCTAAACAGCTGTGTATATATACTCGAATTTCGTGTATTTACTCAGAGTTATCGTAAACATAGGTAGACAGGTTATGTTGGCTCCCTTCGGTGATGGGTGCTGTTCATCCAGCTCTTTTGTCTGTCTCTAAACTTCTCCTAGATTTGCCCCTGTCAACTCGACGCGATGGTGTATATGCAGAGCTTCTCAAAACTTTCTCAAGGTTTAACTTTTTGTGCCTTGACATAAAGCCCTGTTGCCGCATAAATTGGTTCCGTCCTCGGTGCCTTTGCTGTCCGACTGCGAGCAGACGAGGAGGCTAGTGTAACGGGCGTATCGTCCACATAGCCCAGCTTATTGAGAAAAACTCAAATAGAGCAAGCATCGATTAAAACTTCGATTAAATCGGGAGCTTGAATGAAGCACTTTGCTGAAGACATGAGAAATCTGCCGGGCGAGACGGGAAGAACTAGCTTAGGGAATGGGTACGAAATCTGTTTCAACGAGTGACTTGACAGCATCTTATGGTAGTTTTCAGTGTCAACATCGGCATGCTACATTCACCATTCGATTACAAAGCGTTACATCATGGATAGAAACACCGAGGAAAACTACGTTGTCAAGGTAAGGAGATAAGGGGACCAACCTTCTGGCATCAAGCGGCACGCTCGAGGCCCTGTGTTAAGCCGAAGTCAATCCTCGGAGTTGGGTCACGTAGAGCATATCAGATAATGTACATAATTATGTTGCTGTATTTCAGCTTTGTTTTCTATGCGTCTAGATGGTCGTGCTCTACAGCAATAAACCGTCCCTTGCCAGCCCTCATCGTTCGGACATGTTTCGCCACACTCTTGGCCATCTCGATAGATTCCCTATAGCTCGCTTGCTCAGAGGGCAAGGCATCCGGACCAGGGGTCCATCCCGTGTAGAGCCGAAGCTCAGTGATCTTGCCCCAGCTGTCAGCCCAATTGACAAAGTCGTGGCCAGATTCAGCACACAGGGCCTTGAACCAGGGTGAGCAACCGGTGAGGTCCAGAAACTCGAGCGCGTATAGATTCCTACTAAACATGCGCAATACGAGCAACGCCTCGCTCCAGTCGTGATCGAGGGAATGGGAGTACAGATTCGTGCCCCCGTACGGAATCTGGCCCCCCTGGGGAGTGGCCACTGTCGACATCCGAGCCCGGGGCGTAAAGCACGGTTCGGGCCAGTACGCAAGGCTCAGGTGGGTGAGCGTCGTGAGCTTGGATGACAGTGCAATGAGCTGCCTCCAGGATGCAGACGAGGCATGATGAGGATGCAAGGCGAGCGACAGGTGGGTGAGGTTGGGCAGCAAAGTCCGAGGAGGGCTGGGGATCGCCTCGGCTGTGTCCCAGGATTCTTGAAGCTCTGACGCGGGTTCCTGCTCCTTCGCGGGAAACAGCAAGTCACTAATATCCTTTAATCTCATCGAACGGCCAATGGACCCCGATAGATCAAGATAGTTGACCTCTAGGTTTGAAGTAGCCAGCTCATCCAACTCATCCTCGTCAAAGGTATCCGGCGGCGGCAGCAGAATGATCTTGAGATCACTGATGGACAAGCCGTCCTCGCTCGCGATTCCGACGTAACGGATCAGGGCTGACTTGAGATGGTTGGGCACAAAGTACAGATGATACTGGTTGTAGACTCGGTGGAAGCTCCAGTCGCATGCGAGCTTCCGCAAAACGATATCTATCATACTCCCACGGGAAGGGAGGTAGGTCCCCGGCAGGCAGGAATCTTGCAGGCCCCTCTGGCTCAACCGCGAGGAGCTCGAGGAGGCCTCAGCAGAGGGATCCGCGGGGCCGCGGGAGACCCAGCTCCCCGGCGGAGGAGGACCAGCAGGGAGTCTTCTGCCATGGCCGTCGAATCTCTGGCGAGTGATGTGTCGGGGAGCAGGGGCTGGCGTCTCGGGGATCTGGAGGATCTCTCTGATGGCGGGGGGCACGCTCGGAGCTGTTGCAGGCAGGGCTGGCGGGGAGGCGGCGGCACCGGCGGCGGAGGGGCCAGTCGAGGTACGACGTAGGTTTGCTAGGAGCTCGTTGACGCTTCGGGAGGGCTTGTCTGCTGAGCACAGCTTGTGAGACTCTGGCTGCCACGCGGTTCTGAGGTATCTGGGGAGGGGTTCGAAAGGAAGCAAGCCGAGAGGTGGCCGGGGGTTCGGGCGAGCACAGGAGGGGCGTGTGGCGAGAAGTCAAGGGGAAAAGGGGACTGGATGGATGAGCTTACCAGAGCCGCCAGATGAAGAGGCTGCCGGAAAAGCCGCTGGAGTTGGCTTGAAGGACCTGATGTGGTTTCTTTTCTTCGGCATGCCCGGGGAAGAAGCTGCCTCTTTCCAGTAGGTAGTGGCAGGCGAGCCGAGAGGGAGTGAGGGCAGAAAGAAGCTCTGGAAATCGAGGTGCAACGTAAAGGTATTTGTCTAGGATCGTGTATCAACCCCGATGAGTCAAGCTGACGCCCAGCGTCTGTTTGTCGCGTGGGAGAGAGTGGAGTTGAACTGAGGGATGACGATGATGAGATGAATCCATGGAAGAGTCATCAGCGCAAAGAGTCATCCTGATCCAAGCCATCCATTTCCAGCTCTCCTGCCGCCGCCCTAATCAGCTTTGTCTCACTGGAGAGAAGCCATGACGGCAGGGTGACTCCAGGCTGGGCTTAGTGGTCTCACACCCCCAGCAGGCGCTAACGCCACTACCGACAGAGCCCCCAAGCCCCTGGCAGACAGTCCGTCTGGGCGTGGAGTCCTGGTTGGGTAGGTGGATAGGCGTGGAGGGAAGGCTGTGAAATGTGACTGCAGATATCCAGATCCATCCACTGTTGCTCATCACACGCGGCAATTGTTGACATATGGACGGATCCAGCGTAGAGCATGGTCAGATCATGTCTAAGCAAATAGCACAGCCGACTCAATCTCTTGCCGATACGCCCTCAAGGCCAACCGCCATGGCCTCCTCGCTTCGCCTCGCTTCACCTCGCCTCGCTGCCGTCTCGCGGCCCAAATGCAGCCTTCATGCGTCAACCGGCCCCCAGCAATGACGTGCATGCATACTCGTCCATATACCAAGCCGGTGTACACCGAGTATCGAGAAAACACCGGGTGATGGGCATCATCTGCTGCGTGGGTAACGGTCTCTGGAGCCTTGGAGAGAACCCCCCTCTACATGTCGGATCGCGATTCTATGCTTCGAAGAGCATCATGTCGTGCACACCCACCAAATCCCGTTTTTAGAGAAGTTCCATACTCCTTTCGACCAGCCATGTCCTGACGGGCTCATAGAGTGTGTTGATGAGTGACGGCTGTGTCTGAGGACTTGCAAGGATAGATGACATGGACTGCTCGGAAACCTGCATGTGCCCAGAATTAGAGCATCCAGTTCTGAAATCAGCATGCCCCCATAACCCTGCAATCTAGGTCCCTTGCCATAGGAGAGTTGGATAGGTAGGCATGAGATGGCTAGTTGTTATTGGTAAATTCTCCCGATTGCCTCGACGACTTCCGGGGACCGACATCTCAGCCAGTGCTGGATATCCGGAAATAGCTGCTGGTCTTCTGCTATGTTCCATCAACCTTGGAGTCCCCATTCTGAGAATCTTTGCGTGTAAGTGACCTGTGGCTGGAGACAAGTGGTAATGAACGTTGCTTTCTCGATCGTTCCAGGCAGGAAAAGCCTTGCCCGTCGGCAAGGGTTCATGAACCAAGGGCGCCTGCGTACCTGGTTTCATCCATCGAAGCTGAGGGGTCGTACAGATTATCCTTCCGGCCATCTATGGCGGACAGCCGCTGGGTGGCGCCGAAGCTTGGTGGTCAATGTCCGCATTGTTGTTGGCCAAGTCGGCATGATGAGTTCTATTCGAGGTGGTGGCTTGGTGCCTGCAGCCTTTGCGGCCATGTGCCCTTCAAGGCTCGAGAACACTCGCATAGCCGGTTCAGATTCAAGGGCAAGCTTGTCCCTAAATTAAGGCAACAAGATCCGTGACGACCCATCTCAGGATGCAGCAGAGGGTCATGAGCCGGTCCATGCCATACCACCCTGGCCCGTGTTGTTTCAAAGCGAGCATGGCAATCAGGATAGCAATCGACAACACATCCATCTCATCCTCGAGGGGGTATTTGCGGCGCCAATACGCCGCCCTGCTTGCTTGGGTGCGGCTCATTGGTTACCAATTCAGCTTTAACTTGTGCTCCCAGGCGTTCGCCACGTATCACTTCCCCATCCTATTGCGATATCAATTGAATAGGGAATGATGCCTCAGTCACGGCAGGCTTGTTTAGAGACCCTGTCGCGCGCAGAGGCAAGTACCCGTGAGAGAAGGGCGCGCACAGCAGTCATGGCCCCTTGGCCAAAGCCTCCTTGCCACAGCTTGTTTCCGGCATCAAAACTAGCTTGGGTAGTTTGGTTTGACAAGAGCTTTATCAGGAAAGAAGAAGCGAACAAATCCGGCAAATGGCTCTAATGCAGGCCCGATTTGAGGTCAAAGGGACAGCTGAGCAACCATGGAGCCCTCTAGCGATTTCTCTGGGCATGCTTGAGGCCAACAAATATCGCTCAGTAGATTGGTGTCAAAAGACCTGCATAGGTTGTTGTAAGCACTCCCAGCAGGGTGGTCCGGAGGGAGCCATCATCCTCCTCCTTCTGGGTCGCACAGGGAGTGTCGGGATGGCTGTCTACCTGGGTACATGCCCGGGGTCTAGACCTTCAAGCTCAACACTCGACGGGTGTTGGATGTCCGTGTAGTTTCAACCGAAGGCCTCATGAGTTCAGAGGGCTCATGATAGTCGCCGTGGTCCAAAAGTGTCCAAATAAGGGGTGGGAGTTGGGAGTCAGTGCATCCCCTGTCGCGATACTCAAGATAGCCGAAGTTATGCTGTCATCTGCGTCTTTTCATGGACACTCACATCCCGAAGTCTAATGGGACTCGAGATAGGGACATACTTAGCTGGGGCAGGTTTGGCCCCCTCCAGGCGACATGTCTTGAAATGAAGATGCCCCAAATAGTTGCCAGAGCCCAGATTCGCTTCTGTTGGCCTCATAGCCTATCTTGAAGACCAAGTCATATATCAACCAACAGTCTGCCAAGAGCAGATGCAGTTGGGTGGTATTGTCTCCGCTCCCGGGTGTTTCTGAGCATGAAGCAGTCTGCGCCAGTCATTTCGCATCCGGGGTAAACCGGGTATGCTGCAATGATTGATTTGAAGTGAGACACTTGTATCGAGCCTGGATTCCCGATTGATCTTCATGTTGCATTTGGTTTAACGCCGTCGGAGGAGGAAATCCGTCAAGTGTAGTGTGACCTTGGGAACGATCTCATGCATTTGACTTCCAGGTTGGGAAGAATGTGCCACTCAGACCACAGGTCTTGATGATTGGAGATCCACCTGTCTTGGAGTCAAGGTAGGACCCATTGCAATGGCATTCTCGGGCAATAGGAAACTGAGTAATGATCGAGTGTCCACGGCTGACTCCCCGGCTTGCCGTTGGATGGCACACTGGTCCAAGGACGGTCGAGATGCGATGCTCTGCAGAAGTACTTGCAATGTCCGAATCGTGAGCTTCAGGGGAAAGGGTTGACAGGTCTGAGGCATAAGCTCCATCCCTAGAGAGGTAGTTTTCATGTCAGATATAACGCACGGTCTGTTTGTGTCTGCATGCCCCTCACCTTGGTCAACAGAGAAGACTGGTCATTTTCGCACGGCAGGCAGGCAACAAGGCCTCATGTCCGTGCTGAAATTCGACGCCGTGACAACAATACTGTGCCCGTGTTGACCAGCTGTTGTCACGTGCCCTGTTGACGACCTTTATGCCGGACCATCCAAACAGCGCAAGGTGTCAATTGAATTCGAGATCATGGGCGTGAATACGCTGCTCATGAGATACCTGGGAGGGGAATCTTTGAAGCCAGTCTCAAGCATCCATTGTCGGCAAACCCAGCTTCCGGAGATGCTGTTGCCTGACTTGGCCAAGTTGTGCTTACGTGCCTTCCAACTTCATCGGCGCCACAGAGATGAGAGGTCAAGTCAGCAATGGATGTTTGTTCAGGCGCGCGCGATTCCGGTCAAGGTGGAGGAGGGGATGAATATCCAGAAAGGATTCCGTTGGGCGAAGAAAGCTCTAACCCGAGATGCCAAGACTGAAATCATCCGGTGTGGAGCAAAGATAAACTCAAAGTCATGCTATATCAAGAGTGAAGCTTCTGGTGCCTGGTTTAGCGCAAGCTGATGATGGCGCATGAGATGGAAGCTCCCTGGTTCCAATGATAGCTCGATGAATGGAAGTCGGTCTTGGGGGCAACTGCCTCAGCCTGGATTGGATCCATCATGGCTCCTGCCCGGGGTCCCCACCAACAGTGCACTGACGCCGAGCTAGCGCAAGCTGGGGCCGAACAAACCCACACCGTTCCCCTCTGACAGCCTCTTGGCAGCGCTGAACGGTGGGTCCTTTGTGTGGGTGATCTGACCAATCATGAGTCGGGAGCCCTCGCCAAGAGCCGCCACCGGAGATCAAGAGGCAGGAGCCATGTGTTGACCGGTGAGGGACTGCCCGTGCGTGACGACTCTCTTCGCTTCCAACAACACCATCATCCACTCGCATCTAGACCCCAGAGTAGGATATGACGCGCCCACAACGCCCATTACCAACAGGCTGCCTACCTTCTATCACGGGCCCGTCCGCGGCCCATCCGCGGCCTTTTCCCGTCTGTCATTCACAGCCTGGGCGGTTTTGACTTGCTCCAACGAGAATTGATCAGTCAATGGATGGATATTCTGACATCGACAAATGTCCTATTTGGACGGCACCTGCGTGAAGGATAGGGTCGCCCGGGAAGCTGGGACCATGCTCAGCACCAACACGACCTCTTGGGTGAGATGTGCAGCAAGGATCGTCCATCCTTGCTGATTTGCCCAGCCTGCATCTCATAGGAATTCAACCACCCTTGTCCATCGACGAGAGCACTCACGGTCCTGCTGCCGGCAGCCTGGTCAGAGATGGATCCTGGACGACTGGCGCAGCACCCTCCTGTAGCCCAGTGCACCACTGGCATGCTTGTTTGCTTGCTTCCCTGCTTGCTAGGCACCGAGCTGTTGCTTTCACCGCCGCGGCGCTGCTTCTGCTCTGCTTCTGCTTCGAAACACCCACAGTACGGCCTTGCTTCTTGTATCACCTCTTCCTCGCTGCAGCAGGATCGCGCCCAGTCCAGCCTCAATCAGCAAGGCATAGCAGAGAGGATGGTTGCTCGACTTAAGACCTGGAAACCCAGTCACATGTCACATAGTACAAAGATCTGACTGGAATCACGCCGAACGGTCCAAATCCCCAGCTTTACTGTTGCGAACTCACGCGCTTGATGCTTGCTGCAGCGGTCTCAACGGCTCCAGTTTCACCACTCCCCTTCTAGCCACAGCATCTACACTGTGGGCTACAGCCGTCGGTCTGATAGATGCTTCCCAGTGACGGCCCGATCCGACTCAAAGACGAACTTGGATTTTATTCGCCATGTTTTCGTTTGTTTGCGCCGCCGGCATGCCATGGTCAAGTGTGATTCAGGCGACAAAGCAATGCATGTCACGTTATGCCTTCCAAGGTACGCGCCCTGTGCGGATGGGAAGCGTGACAATGGCGCCCTCGGGGTTGACGTATGGATCTTGCACGCCCACCCGCCCAAAGCTGGGTAGTCGAGCGGGAACCGACACCAACATCAGATGGCTTTGATGGGCTTATACTGGAGAAACACGAGAGCTTGCAGGCTGCGAGTCTGCAAGTCTGCGAGCTCCTGCCGCTTCCAATTCTGGGCATGCTCATCAGTCCGTCCTCGCTACGATGGAGCATGAAAAGCGCCTGCGCCGCCCCCTCCCTCTCACTTCGGGTAGATGAGAATATCATTGGCCCGCCCCCAAGCTACGCAATCATCAACGCCCCCTCGGAACTTCTGATCTTGAGATCGATCACCCGTTCCCTTTGGCCAGCTCCACACGAGCATCCGGCATAGCCCTGGCCTGGTCAGAGCTTCCAACCCCTATGCCAAAGAGCCGTTGACTCTCGGCTCCAGAGAGCCAGGTGTGTTGCTGTTCCCTAACCGTTATGCCGCATCCGCCGTACGTGGAGATGAAACCTTCTTCGGCCTCACGTGTCGTTGTGTAAGGATGACTAGCCTCGTCAGGGCCTGAAACATGGCCTGGGCATCTGACAGGGGGCGGTCGATCATCCTCCGCCCTACTCAGACTTGGACGTCAGGCAATGCCTGCGTATGGCGTCAGGGTTTAAAGCCACCCGGTTGTCGAAGCGCGTGGAGGTGCTCACAGGGCCGAAAAGCTTGAACCGTTCAAGGTGGCCTCGGATGCTTCTTCTCCCTCTGGTTGGCCGGTGCCTTGATCTCTCGGCGATTATGCTCCCTAGGGACTCTCCGGCCTAATGCTGCACCTGGCGGAAGAAAAGCCCCGAATTAAGCATGGGCTAGGCCGTCAGTCGCTGCGTCAATATCGTTCGCTATCAGACGCAGAATGGTTCTCGCCGCGGATTTTCTCCTGCGCCGTGACCATAGGTCCTGAGCACCCACCTCGACTTCGTATCAGAGACAGAATGCCCAGAAATCAGGCACTTCGATCCAAGTGGCTGGCTGCTGTCCCTCCACCGCCTCACACCTGGTCTGGCCTGCTGTGTCCCGTCTCTGGCGTCTTTCTCTCGTCAAAGCCGGACCTTTCCCAATCAAAGCCCGTGTTTGTGGCGTATCGTAGAAGCCTTGACGGCCGGGTGCTTGCATACTCATGCACTCGGGCTGGCGCCCGGAATGGATGGCTACGCTTCTCAGGCTCAGGGCAGCGTCCATGGTTCTCACCACGGCTGTACCATATACGAAGCACAGCGACTGCAAGTGCCGCTCTGCCCGGTCCTGAGGCTGGTCTCTGCGTTCACCTACCGAAGCACAACTGCCCAATTGCTATGTCTACGATGGGGAGACTGTTGATCGAGACTAGCTCGAGCAGACGGATCTCTTCTCGAGCGGCCATGGTTCGCCGCGTCTCGGCGGCCCGTGATCTCATCCCGGAGTGCATCAAGGAAGGGCTCTCGAGGCCTTTGTGTGGCCTAGATGGCGAGAGCCGTGGGGATTTGCAGCATGGCCCTGCACTTGGACACGGCTTCCTGCCTTTGATTGTTACCGTGAACTCCGTCAACATCGCGGGCACCCTCGGCGGCTCTCCACTACTGCCAGTCATTAATGGCGGTTAGGCCATGCCTTACACCGCTCCTGGATCTGCCTATCTCGATCATCCAAGAGATGTCCAGAATTTTGGCTTTTTATTAGAACCAGGATCATCGAGCTCCCCATAATTTTCATGTCTCCTTCCCGTTGTCTCAGGCTCGCACAACCCAAAGTCATCCCCATCCAAAGGTCCCTGCCCCCGGCCGGTGACCCCGAGTCTGCCATTATTTCTTCGAGACAATCGGCAGACTGCCTGCTTGGGACTTAGCTCCTTTCACTTTCTACTCTTTGATCAGACCTGTACCACATGTTCTCGCCGTCGCCCCCTTGATCCTCTCTGATCCCTTCTTCTCAGTCTGTTCCTGTACGATCCTAGGCCAGCCACCGCCGCCTGAAGCCGCAGCGAGGGTATATAGACAGCGAGATCCTGCACTCGCGCGGTTGTGCCTTCTCTTGTATCGTCATTGTTCACAACTCCCTCGCAGCAGCCCAGCGCTCTGCCTGTCGTCCGTTACACCAGCTCATCGAACGACGTCGTCACTCGGCCGTGGATCGAAGACAGCCGCCTCTCTCGAACAACGTAACCTACAAAGGAGAAACCTTATCAGCACGAACAGACTCGTTTAGGATTTAAGAGGTAGACAAGGGTGAGACACGACTATTATTCTGGAATTCCTCGATTCACTATCGAAGACCTGGCGGTGCCTGGATGCTTTGACAGGCTTGTTTAGAGTTTCAACCGCTGAGCTATCCGCAACCAACGGAAACTCTTTTGGGTTCTTGGGCTTGGGGGACAGGGCGTTGCCAGTTCCTTGCCAAGATCAGTCAACGCATACGTGCTTGCTGAGCTGCTCTGGGCACCTTTCTACAGCATTGTCGAATCTGGCACGCACATCTCTCCCTCTCAGCTCGGCCCTGGGCGGTTTTCTTTGAGTGCCAGTAGCAACAGAATGCTGAAAGCTGACTCTTTGGAGAAGAATGCCTTGGAAGCAGAGTCAGACCGGCATCTCCAATATGGCAGCTTCGTAACTGGATTCATAAACATTACACTGGCGTCTCCGACTTTCATTCACCCCCTTGACACGCACCTTCTAGTACAAACGAATTTTCTAGAGGTAGAGAGCTAACCTATTTGCCCATGCAGGTCCAAGAACATATTAGAAAACAATAGGGGTCAAGGGGCTCCTCACATTCGAGGGCAACGACAAAGAACCCCCATCGTTCTCAACTATCGATTCTCCAGGTACGAGCGCTATCCCAAACTTACCACGATCCGGACGGAGAATGACGGTTAGCTAAGAAGGAATCTTGCCGATAAGTGCCTTGTCCGGATCCTCGCCTTGACCACAGGTGGTTCGAATCTGGCCGACTACTATTGCGAATTGCGAGGTGGAGTACATTCTCGATTGCGACAGCGAAGCGTCGCTTGAGAGCCGCGCATGAATTCTCAAATTCCCAAGGTACGATGAGATCTTTCTCTTTCACGGAGCGTTGAGGTTCCAAATTTGGGGGGGACGATGCTTGGCTGTGTATCTCCATCTGGAGTGGGAACGGCATCTAGTAGGTTCGGATACACCAGGGCCAGCGCTCTCAAGACTCTCACTCAATACTGGTACGTATGATACTTTTCTCTTGTCTTTTCAGAAACAGTCAGCTTCCTCCTCCTGCCATACCACGGCGCGGTGGGCTTGATTGCCGCTTTCCCTCAGCTGCAGCTCGGAAAGACAGACCTGCAGTTAATGGTATTCGGCTACGCCTTGTTCCTTGCAGTGGCTTTGAATGCTCGCTACGGCTGTCAGTCAATCAAGGTCAACGATAGACAGCTGCGTCGTCCGAGCAGTGCCAAGTCTTGCTGGGGGTAGACCAATCCACGCAAGGATTGTGCCCTCTGCAAGAAATCTGTGGCGTCCTGTTTTCGGCTGCAGTTCTGTGTGCTGTAGTGCTGTGCACCTTTGTACTTCGTGTTTCGTGCGCCAACAACGGCAAGCCTAAGATTTTGGCCCCAGTTGGACTTGTGTCTGGGGGTCTGGAGTGCTCTGTTGCACCAGCCAGGCATGCTTGTATGGCGCATGGCGAGAGGGATCCGGTGCTCCAAGCTGTCATGACAAACTACAATTGGATGACAAACAATCTGCATGACTCTGGGGCAACCTGGGGCGTGGTTGCGCTGTTATCGACGTTGATGATGAGATTGACATTCGGCTAACTGAACAAGACAGCAGACATCCCGGGCTGAAAAGCAAGACACGTTGCCATGTAGCCGCTCAGACGACAAACACACATCCATGGCTGTTTCAACAACAGAGAGGGTTCCCTCGCCCTCTGGGGGAGGAAATAAAGACTCGCCAACTTGTCATCGCCGTTGGGACCAGGGGCTAATGCGCCGTCACTTAAATAGGAATTCGAATCTTCGCCGCCCACGATGGGCTACATGGATATGGCGACGCACGCGGGAGAAATGAGGTGAGTTTTGATGACATGCGCTTCTTCCTTTGCATCTTGTTTCATCCTTTTACCCTCCTTGCCAGCGGCATGTTCTGTTTGTCTCGAGCTCTTTACTGCATTCTGTTGGTTGAGTATCTCTACCCTTGTTTCCCCAGCCTACCTTTCTTCTTGGTGGCCTTGGTCGGTACTCCGCAAAACATGGATGCTGGTGCGGTGGGCTTAGTAGGCGCATTTCACATTTTAATTTCCCTTGGACATGATTGATGGCTCAAGAACAAGTGGCTCACCAACGTTCGCGAGTTGCGAACGGGGAACTGGGATCTAGGATCTGGTGTGAGCTCCGCCAGGGACCACTTGGATGTGATAACCCACGTCGGTGGCGGCAATGGTTGACTCGAGTGCGTGCTGCCGTCTGTCCCTTGGCTTGGGCGTTCAGCTCCGTTGTGTTGTACTTGACGTTATCCATCATCATCACCCATGACAAGAGCCCTTGCTGCAGGTTGGGCTTGCCCTGTCTCGTCATTTCACTTTTATTGTCCCGTCACATTCTACCTACAGGCATCAGCTATCACTTGGCGAATTGAGCCGATGGATGTCATTCATTGCAGGCCTCAGCACGTCGGCGGTGGCGTTGTCGGGCTTCTCAAACAATGAATGGATGGATGGACGGATGGACGGATGGACAGACGGCATAAACACGGACGGGCTAGTTGCCTCGCTCAGTAACTCATCAATTTTGTTGTTGTTGCAGTTTTCCCTGCCGGATCTAGCACTACAGAACCCCCCTGTCAGTTTTCGTTTCTTTTTCCTACAAGGTGGCCGGCCTTGGTCTCTGCCGCTTATACTGGATTCGATTCGAGGACGGACCCTCTCTGTTGCTTGTATTCTCCCTCCCCGCCCAACGCGTTAGTTAGAGGCAACGAGCGAGCGAGAGGGGAAATCTCTGCCGAGACCTAAGTTGGTCATGATCAATGATTGTGATTGCTTCAATTGCCCACTTCCCTCCCATCAAATCAACTCAACTTGTCTTGGACTCGTCAGGATACGAGTTGTAAACCAGGCCAGGCCAGAACAGATCACAGACACAGACAGAGACAGGCCAGGCCCTGGAACCAACAGTCCTTGTCGGGTCAGCTTGCTCAGCTGCGACAAGTCGGATTAGTTCCCCAGCATTGTCTTCCCGTCCTTGTCATTCGAGCATTCCAATCCCCATTCTTAACTCGGCTTCCCCAACCCCAGCCCATCCGTCCATCCATCCAGTCGCTCGAGCAAGCCAGCCAGCCTCCCCCTCTCTCCTGCTTGTGCTTTTTTCTCTCTTATCCCCCTCCCCGCTGTCGCCCGCAGAGCAAATCCCTGCTGCCCGTCCCTCCACCACTCTCGCTCCCTTGTTGAAATTTCCCAGCCAGGTCGGCCGGTGTATCCAGCCAGCCAGCCAGCCCGATTGCTCACTCACTCTCGCTCGCACCCACGCACGCACACACACACACTCACACTCACACACACTCACACTCACACACACTCACACTCACGCCGCGAACGTCGTCGTCCCTTCCCTCCATACCCCCCTCGTCGGTGGCTTGAGGTTGAGCAATGGGCACGCTGTTCTAACGCCCGGGGTGCCGCTGTCACTGCCGTTGCCGCCTCGCCTGAGGATCTAGTCTATCCTTTGGTGTCTACCTCTGACTACGTACCTGTCTCCGACCTACCTACGACCTACCTACCTACCTTGCCTATCAAACCTCCTCCACTGTGTCTATCCTATCCGTCCACTGACGGGACACATGGTGGAGGGCTCTGCAACCTTCTCTGATTCCCTTGCCTTGCCTTGCCTTGCCATGGCTCTCTGCCTCACCCCGGAGCCACTCCCGCGCTTACTTTGTCTCTCTTCTTCTCCCTCCTCTTCCCCCCTCCTCTGCAAGCCTGCTGCCGTTGCCTCGTTGCCCGCTGCTGCCCGCTGCCCAGTGCCGTGAGCTGCTGCATTTCCCGCAGCCTCTCGAAACCGTGCTGGCTGCCTGTGGCACGCCAACGGTGGACGGTGATACCTGAGGTGCGCTGCAAGCTGTGATACGGGGAACACTGTATTTCCAGGGCATGGCAATACAGCGTCTCTGTGGCCGCGTCCTCTGCCGTTGCCGTCGCTGCTGCTGCTATTGCCATCCATTTGCTGCTTCTGTTGCCGTTGCCGTTGCTGTTGCTACCTATTGCCCGCGTCCTGCTCGCTACCGCTACCGCGACCGCTGTCTGCCGCTCCCTGACTAAGGCCGATCCGCTGATGAGGCGTCAGATACCCCCAAGAAGCCAGCACCTCCTCTTTGACGATAGAGCCCACCCAGTCCTCGTCGCTCTTGAACCTGTTCCATCCGCCAGTCCTTAACTCGGCTGCGCAGTACCCCCAGGACGGAGGTGCCTTTTTCCAGTCTCAACCTGCCGGTCCTCAGCTGTATCCGGGGATCGACGTCCGCTCACGCCTTGGCTCCAAGTACGTCGTGTTGTCTCTTTTCTTTTAAAGCTCTCCCTCTCACTCACTTTCACTTGTCCTTCTCACTCTCACTCCTTACTCCTCAACCTCACCCTCTAGAGTCAGGGTCAGAGTCGCACACCCTCTACCCTACCTTGCCCACTTGTCATTCCGAGAGAGAATCAGTCAATCAATCATTCATCCCACTCCTGTTAACCCTTCAGTCTTCGGGAGCCGCCTCGAACCGACCGATCAGCTTGTCCTGTTTGGCCGGCCTCCCAGGCGCCTCCTCCCTCCCGTTCCCCCCATCCTCGTCCGAGACATGTGCCGGGCTGGATATGTCAAGCACCAGAGAGAAGCTCTCTTGAGCAGCAACAGGTAGAAACTGACTGCCGTCAGCAGTAGCACTTCCTCGACGGGAATGGCACATCCCTATCCACCTTCACATCGCACCGCAGCTCTTCCTCACCCAGGACCTCAGATCAGTACTCGAGACCAGTACACGCCTGCGACGCCCTCCTTCAGAAGGCCGTCTGAGCACGCTACCCGCTCACCATCCTTTGCAACTCAGCATAGAGGCCGTCATCCCCTGTCTCCGACGACGAGCCCCAACACCGTCTTTTCCACTGCTGCCCCAAGCATGGGCTCTAGTGGCTACACAAGCCGACCGGCCCCGAACAACATTCCTCCCTTGCAAGCAGTCCACATGATGGGCAGCCTTCAGTACGCCGACGGCGCGGGAACGCCTGTCAAGGCCGAAATCCAGGGTGTAATCGACAAAGGCTTCTTCCTCTCGGAAAACGAATGGACCTGCTACCGCAGAAACTACTTTTCTTGCATCTGCTCCTTCTCACTGAACCCCCATCTTCCCGGTGTGTCTATCCAGTACACCGCGACCGGCTCCAACCAGCCAGTCCAAGTCTATGGCTTTGCCATGTGCATCTCGGCCGTTGTATCCGACAATGAGCAGCACAGCATTGAACTCGTGCAGCACACGCCTAAGCGGGACAAGGGTCCCATCATGAAGCCCGAAAGGGTTCGCCTGGGCGTCAAACCACCCCAGGCGAGCCATCACCACCACATGGGCATGTACCCAGACGTGGCCAGCCGCCCAGTCTACTCGGACAGCTTCAGCAGCCAGCCCGGCGGCCAGCAGCTCCCCACTGAACACACTTTTGAGCGTATCCAGTTCAAGCAGGCCACGCAGAACAATGGCAAGCGCAGAGCTGCTCAGCAATACTACCAGCTGGTCGTGGAGCTGTGGGCTGATGTTGGCAGCCAAGGCAGCAACGGTGACCATTTCGTCAAGGTGGCCACACGCAAATCCGCAAAGATGATTGTTCGGGGCCGATCACCCGGACATTATCAAAATGACAGACGCGGAAGCCAGAGCAGCGGACCAGGTGGCTCGGCTGGTAACCTTGGGCCATTTGGACCTATGGGCGGAATGCCGGATTTCAACGCCAACCCCATGATGAACGGACCGGGATACGGCGGCGGCGGCGGTGGGTTCGATAACCGAGGAAACATGTATGGCGTGCGTCATCATGACATTCCACCTGAGTCGATGATCTCGTCCGAGGAGGCCAAGGCCATCAACACGGTCAGAGAATATCAGTATTACCCAGGGCCCATCTACGAGACTCAGAGCGAACGGGTCGAAATGTTCAACCCTCGAACGGAGCGTGACGGCGTGGTGCCTCACATGGCCACGGGGCTAGACGTGGGCGCCAAGATCAAGGCCGACTACGATAGTACTACACTCCCAAGCATCTTTCAACCTCCGGCACATCTCGGGGATCGTACACCCGCGCCATTCGAGGGCAAGTCGACATCGAGCGGCTACTATCCGACTTCCATGATTCCCTCGTCTGGAATCAACATGACTATGACATGAGCCACACATGGATGGCTCAAGATACGCTCTAGGGAACGAAACGAGACGAGACGAACCCGCACACGAGCGAAGAAAAGAAGATGGAGGAATCAAGTCAAGGTTCAAAATTGCATACTTTCGTTGGACACACAAATTCTTTACAAGAAGAAAGGAGAAAAAAAGACGCCAAAAAAAAGAGCAAAAGACAAAACAAAACAAAACAAATAAAAGAATCATGGGCATGGGCATGGGCATGGGCATGGGCACGGTTACAGGCACGGGTACGACTACGGGCATGGATATGGGCATGACAATGGCATGGGTTTTTGGGTTCAGGAACCAGATCGATCGATCTAAGGTTAAAGTTCTTTCGTTTGAAAAGACAGGGGCGCTTTGGGACAGCAGCAAGCGAACTGCCTGTGACGGTACGCACGCATGGGGGGACAGACGGCCAGGCCAGGGGCAAGAATCAAAATGACGACGATGTGTACGACACTTGGTCAGGAGTTGGTTGTGTGGCATGACTTGGATGCCTACTACACTACACGGATCGGGGCTGAGAATGGAAGAGAGGCAGATGTCTTGACAAGAAGGTCAAAGGCAGAGAGGGGGGGGATGGGAGGATACCCAGTGTGTGCATTTCTTCACTTCTTCTGACACATGGATTTACTACAAGTTTCATTTTCTCAACTGAATGTAATTTTGGTCATTTTTTCATCTTGGCACCCCACAGCCCTAGTTACCTAGGGTCTTCTCTTCTTGCTCCTCTTCTTACACCTCCTTTCTTTTGACACTCTGCTTGGTTACTTTGATATTTCGATTGGCTCCTGTGGCTCGGTGAGGGAGGGGTATGAGGAAAGGGCGCACTCTGTTGGTGAGGAGGATGAGACATGAGAGGGAGACATGGGCGTTGGCAAGCTGAGAGAGAAGTAACTGGGCGTCGAGCTCAAGGATAGATACATACATACATACATGGCCAAGTAGGTTGGTAGGCAGGCAGGCAGGCAGGCATACAGACAGGCATATTGGGGGGCTCGGTGGTATGCGGGAACCCATTGGGACAGTGTTGATTGGAGGTTTTCTCGGATGTCTGGTCATTTCTCTATTCTCACTATCGATGCATGTCTTCTCGTCACTTGGCCGGTCCCATGACTTGATTTCCACCAAAGACGGCACGGCGGCTCCGTGTGTTTTCGGTGAGGAGGGATCTTGCATGGTCTAGGGAGCGAAGCAAGGGAGGGAGTGAGTGAATGATGCTGGCTTGCTTGTTCAGCTCGTCTCGTATCGTTTCGATTCGATTCGATTCGGTTGCGTCGTATGGATGCGAGGATGGTGTTGATGTAGCCGAAAGAGGCTTGTCGAGGTTGGAGGGGCGTGAATGTGATTCACGGGTATCTCGTCTTGTCTTGTCTCGAACATGGCATAAGATGACGGCATCTCAAGGTCTCAGCGGTCAAGATTGCCAAGTGCATACGTTGGGGAGGCGAGAGCGGCAGTTATTATAGTGGTTATCGGTTGTCAGGCATGGAAAAAAAAACGGCGGCCACGCCAACATGATGCTGTAACACCCCCAGCTCAGCCTTGGGAGAAACCAGCAAGCGAACCTGTGGCCCCGACGCTGTGCCGTTCCACCCTCACTGTTACAGTATGTATGTACTCGGTACATGGTGTTTATCAGCAGGTTTTACCAAAGAAGGTTGGATGCCCCGTGCTTGAAGCGGTTGTTGGATTAAGGTTGGCACGCTAGAGGGGGATTTTCCCGGCGGGAAGGGCGCGGACCGCCCCATGAGATAAATTCATTGGAAGGGACGTGAAAAGAATTTCAATCAATCAAAAACTCGACGGGGAATTAATTGCCATCTGACAGTCCAACGACGGCAAATGGGTTTTGGTGGTGTCGATTACTCGACCTATTTTAGCCCGACGTTGGTTGAAGTCTAAAAAACTTGACTAGGTGCGACAAAGCAGGGATAAAATCGGCACGCACGCACTGTATGTAAAAGAAAGGCGCTTATCTCTTTTCTTAGTGGCTATAGATTACAAGGGTTGGAACCAGCACAGTACAAATCTGGTAGGGGGGAAAGGATCGGCGGGGCGGGTTCGTGAGAGGGTCTAGGGTTGGGGGGAGGGGCACTTTGAGCAGAGAGAAAGAGGATCGACGCTATCGCAGAGTCTGGAGCGGGAGAGTGGATCAGATCGGGAATAAGCCAAGACGGGTATTGACGAGGTATAGAAGAGGAGGTTGGTGATAGTAAACAGCTAACGTCGAGTAACACGGTGAGATGAGACTGCAAGGTCAAAAAGATGGATGCTGCAGTTTCTTGGGCAATACCCGAGTCGAGGCTGCGGCGTGAAATTCAAAAAATACCAGCTCAGCTCAGCATGGCTATCTACCTATCTAGGTATGTACACTAAAAGCCAACTGCAAGTGCTGCTCGCAGACACACAGACATACATACATACATACAGACGTCAGGCCATATCTACATTGGGCGGCCGACCGGAGACAAGACATCGACGAGATGCATCAGGGTCTATCACGTCTGTGCCGTGTTAGTCTCACAAGAGATCCATCAAAAGACCCTGTATGCATCAAGCCTGCCTTGCTGACTGGGTATGCCCTCATCACAAACAATGGCGAGATTCACGGAGGAGGGGGGAAGAAAGCCCCTCCCCTCCATCTTCCCTGTTACCCGGTCTCCTTTCTTTCTCATCCCCCTCCACCGAGGCGAGTAATTATGCAAGCCTCCTTTCCTGCGTGCGCTGTGTTGCCATCCATTGCTGCCACCACTTTCACATCTCCCGACGTGTTGCGGCATAAGCGTCACATCTCGACGAAGCCAGCAGCCCGGTCGGTGGAGGCGGAGAGGAAGCCCGCTGACGTGGGTGGATGGTAGCATGCACGTCGGCATTGACCTCTTGAGATCAGGCTCTGTGTTCGATCAAGCGAATTGGAGGAGGGAACAGAGCCATCACATGAGAAGTAGTGTATTCAGGCAGATGTCACTCGGTGAATAAAAAAAAATCAGGCTGAGAAAACAACTCCCCCCCCCTAAAGTAATCGGAGCAAAAACAAAAGACGCCAAGCGACTGCCCACCCAAAACATAACCAGGATTGAGCCTCATGCAGGCCTCTACACCGGTCGCACCCTGCCAGAGAGGCTCCACCGATGAGGCCTTCCTCGGACGCCGGTTTAGAAAACCTCCCCAAAGGGAAAAGGGAGGGAGGGGCGTAGTATTGTATATGTGGGGAGGAGAGAGGTGATAGGCTGGCATGATTTTCTGATATGTGACAGGTTTGACGGGGGGAAGAGAGGAAAGCTTGGCGGGGAGAGGTCTGGAATGCAAGTCACCAAGTCGTACTCTATATCACGGCATTTTTTGATTTATTCCAACTTGAGATGTACACATCAGAACCTCCAGATGGCATCCGACATCTTGGCCACCGCCCCCATCTCGGCCGTGTCGTGCACCCTCACCACGTCGGCCCCGCCCTGCACCGCCGCGGCCACCGTCGCCGCCGTGCCCCACGTCCGTTGAGCCGGCTCCGTCACCCCCGTGATCCTCCCGACAAAGGCCTTGCGGCTCGAGCCCACCAGCCACGGCAGGCCCTCGAGACCAGGCCAGTACCGCAGCTCCTCGAGACGACGGAGCACCTCGAGGTTCTGCGACCCAGTCTTGGCGAAGCCGATGCCCGGGTCGAGGACTATCCGCCACCGCCGGATCCCCGCCGCCTCGGCCGCCGCCACCCGCGAAAGGAGCTCCGACGCCACCGTCGGGATCAGCCCGTCCGGGTACGACGTGAGCTCCGTCATGGTCTGCGGCGTCCCGCGCATGTGCATCAGGCAGATGGTCTTGTCGAGCCGGGCCACCGTCGGGAGCATATCGGCGTCGAGCACACCGGCTGATACATCGTTGATCATGTCTGCACCGCTGGCTATCGCCTGCTCGGCTACTGACGCCCGATACGTGTCGACGCTGATGACTATATCGCGGGCCTCTGGGATGGAGCGGATGAGCTGCACTGCTGGCACCACGCGGGATACCTCCTCGTCAGCTGAAACCTCGGGTCGGCCAGGCGCAGTGGACTGGCCGCCCACGTCGATAATAGACGTCCCGTCCCTGACCATGTTGATTACCGTCTGAGCGATGCCATCCTGAGCATGCACCCCGCCGTCAGAGAATGAGTCCGGTGTCAGGTTGAGGATCCCCATGATGTGCGTCTTCCTCTTGCGCGCGAGTGGCGTCAGGGGACTCGAGGACGGTGAGAGGGGTGTCATGGACGACAGGGGCTCGCCGAGGGGCAGCTCATTCAAATGGTCCTGGATGAGCTTCCACGGCTTGGAGGGGTCCAATGACTTTGCCGGAATGAGCCTGCGGCGGTTGTCAGATTTCCTTGTCACACGGTTGACGAGAAAAATTCAACTTACTCGGCCAGGGGTCTGAGGACAAACTCCCTCTCCAAGATGCCGATGTGAGGAACCTTGAGCCGCTCATGGTCGACCCTCTCGTCACCGTATAGGAGAATGTCTAGGTCAATGTTGCGTGGGCCCTTGTCAATGACCTTCTTCCGGCCCATTTCATTCTCAATGGCTTGTAGTTGATCTAGCAGAGCCAGGGGCTCCAACTCGGTCTCGACCTGCATGATTGGTCAGCCCTGAGAGCCATACATCTTCTTTCTTCTTTGATATACACACCTCACAAGCTCCATTGACAAAGCGGTCTTGGTCCGTCACATACATGGGCTCCGTCTCCCAAAGACTACTGGTCCTCTTGACCTTGATGCCTCGACGGTCCATCATGTTGCACGCACGCTCAATCTCTGCAACGCGGTCTCCCATATTGCTCCCCAAAGCGATATACGCCGTCGTCTTGCGCGGCCCGCTGTTGCTGCTGCTACCACACGAGCACGCGCAGCCGCAGGCCGAGCGTTTCAGTCCAGGCATTGTCGCGCAGAGGCGAGGTCGCACCGCAATGGCCGAGGGCATCCGGCATGGCGAGGCTGAGGCAAAGGCCCGCCTGGACGGGTATGCAGCATTGCGTGTAGTGACGAGGCTGCGTATCAGCGAGCGGGAAGGAAAAGGTTTTCTCATGGCGATTTTTGTCTGCCGCCGCTACCTACCTACATGCTGGTTCGCGGGACTAGGTTATGGTGTTTGAGCGGGTGGTGAGTGAGCCTCCATGGATGGAGAGGTTGCAAAAATTTGGCGCTAAATTGACGAGCTGGTGGGGCCTTGAAGTTGAACGGTAGAAAGTGGGCGCCATGGAGAAGCGTATAGGCTGACCATGAGTCGTCTCTTTAGAGATTTTTGGACCCTTGCATTTGGGCCCTGGATGAGTTGAGTTGAATTGATACTGTTCAATCTGACTCAGAGTCAGAGTCGTTGTCTCTTGGTGGCTTTTGGGGCTGACGTTGAACTTGCAGTGGTTGTCATTGTCCATGTCACGGGGTCTTGAATAGCGTCCGAGGCCAAGACCGTCTTAGTCAAGACTAGCACCGAGAGCACATGTCAGAGACACAGAAGACGGTCGTCCAACAATGGATGGATCCCAGTCTCAGCTGATAATTGTAACAGGGAAGGAAAAAAAAAAAAAAACTCATTTTGTCCGTTTCATCTGATAATCCCATTTCTCCTCAGTGATGAACCGACATAACCGTTCAAACCGAGCCAAAAAAGGCAGCCACGCAACTCTTGTCCCTCGGCATCTTCCCCAGATTCAATTTCAATTGCGCGCTAAGCCAAAACCGGCCTAACCCCCCGCATCATCCTCCCATCTCCGGCTCCAAGCCTCGGCATGTGGTCCATCCGTCGTCCATCTCATCGCGAAAAGCCAGCTTCTGGCCTCTTTCTTGCATCCCCCCCTCAGCTGATCAAACAACTTTAGGGGCTTGTTTATAATCTCTTGAGCCCCTGCTGACCACGCTTGCTAACTTCTCTATACTCTTTCTTTCTACTCTCCTCCTCCACTTCCTCCTCATCCACCAAGCGAGCAGCTCTTGTCCTCCATCTCCAAAACATTCAGTCGCCAATCTAGACATCATGGCCTCCCCACGTACGTCATTACCCCGGAATCGCATTCGCTCCCCCGTGATGGCGCAAGCAAATCGCTAACCAAAACTCTCGTTCATGCAGAGAAGCTCCGAACCCCCATCACCGATCTGTTCAAGATCAAGCACCCCGTTCTGCTCGCCGGCATGAACGTGGCTGCCGGCCCCAAGCTCGCCGCCGCAGTCTCCAACGCCGGCGGCCTCGGTGTCATCGGAGGCGTCGGCTACACCCCAGAGATGCTGCGCGAGCAGATCGCCGAGCTCAAGAGCTTCCTCGTCGACAAGAACGCTCCCTTCGGTGTTGACCTGCTTCTCCCCCAGGTCGGCGGAAGCGCTCGCAAGACCAAGTACGTTTTCTTTCATCCTCCACATTCCGGCCCTCCACTCCCCAATCACATGCAAATTTGAACATCTTGGCTGACTCGTGACACTCCGAAACAGCTACGACTACACCAAGGGCAAGCTCAATGAGCTGGTCGACATCATCATCCAGGAGGGCGCCAAGCTCTTCGTCTCGGCCGTCGGCGTGCCCCCCAAGGCCGTCGTCGACAAGCTCCACGCCAACGGCATCGTCTACATGAACATGATCGGCCATGTCAAGCACGTTCAGAAGTGTATCGACCTTGGCGTCGACATCATCTGCGCCCAGGGCGGTGAGGGTGGCGGCCACACTGGCGACATCCCCACTACCGTCCTTATCCCCGCCGTCGTCGACATCTGCAAGAAGCACAAGTCGCCCCTGACTGGCCAGCCCGTTCAGGTCATTGCCGCTGGTGGCATTCACAACGGCCAGCTGCTCGCTGCCTCTCTCATGATGGGCGCTGGCGCCGTCTGGGTCGGCACCCGTTTCATCCTGACTGATGAGGCTGGCGCCCCCAAGGCTCACAAGGAGGCTGTCCGCACCTCAGGCCACGACGACAACATCCGCACCATCATCTTCACCGGCCGTCCCATGCGTGTGCGCAACAATGAGTACATCAACGACTGGGAGACCAACCGCGTGGCTGAGATGAAGGAGCTCGCCGCCAAGGGTGTCATCCCCTACGAGGCCGACCTCGACAAGCTGTCCGAGAACGCCAACGACAACGATGACGAGGAGGAGGACATCTTTGACAAGTACCGCCCTTACCTCATGGGCAAGTGTGCTGCCGTGGTTAACGAGCAAAAGTCGGCCAAGGCCGTCGTGGACGAGTTTGTGGATGATGCCGTCGCTTGGTTGCAGAAGGGCAACAAGATGATTGCCAAGCTGTAACAACCTTTTTCCTTTGACGCTCCTGTTTTCTGGATACCTTATTGTAGACTATAGCATCACCATGTAGTACGCACCATTGCGGCATGAATTCATTGCTTTACTTGATATGACACTTGAAAGGATTTAAAACAGTGTAGACTCTTTTTTTATCGTAAACTAAGGTAGGTAGCAAACATCAAATCTCTATTTCATACTAGGTAACCAAAGCAGCCAACTTGGGACATCGCATGTACGCCAGCTCCAAAAAGCACCCCGTCCCAGACAGATTCATGCCATGCCATGCCAAGCGCACGTAGGTATATGCGCCATGATTTGCTCGATGCCACATTCTCGAACCGGCCCATGCCTCTTTCTCTCTGCCTTCTTCTTCTCCTTCGACGTCCCCTCGAGACACGAGAACCTCATGCTTCACATTCGAACTTGTCAATTGCACATCTGTTTAGTTGCCAAGGTAAGATCGGATGGCACCTTGAAGCCGGGAGGACACCTCGCCCGCCATTTGTGTCAGGTTCTCAAGATCATCACCGGCCGTGATGCCAAACTTGCGCACAAAGTCCTTGGCCGCCGACTCGAGATCGCCGTACTCCTCCTCAGGCTCATCCTCAGGTCGTCCAAAGTAAGCGTTGGACGAGATGGCACTCGCGCCCTCGAAGCCTTGGAGTCGGGTCTTGGCCTCAGCCTGGGCGTTGGGGTCAAAGGCACCCTTGCCGAAGAATTCGTCTGATGAGATGCCCTTCTGGGCACCGAACTTGTCGCGGGCATATCGCTCTGAGTCATCTGTCTTAGATTAGCATATACTTGTTCAGATGAATGCATAGGTAAAGCTTACCAACAGCCGCAGCCTTGACAGGTCCAACGGAACCGAATCCACCAGCATTCTTCTTGGGGGCGGCGGCAGCCTTGGGACCACCAATTTGGCCGAAGCCAAGTCGTCCAATGCCCATGCCCAATCGCTCAACCTCGGCATCCGACTTCTGGCGTGTATGCGATGAATAACTGCTCTTGTTGGGGCTGACGGGGGTGGGAGAAATGATGGCAGCAGCCGATCCAGTGGCAGCCTTGGTCGCAGGGTCCTCTTCCGCGTCGGGGTCGTAGCCAAGCTTCGCGATCCTGTCGGCCTCCTCCTTGGCCTTCCTCTCGGCCTCGTCAAAGTCGATGGCGTCGCTAGTAACCTTCTTTGCGCCCAGCTTGGTAGTCTTCTTGGCACCGAGGACATTGGCCTTGCGGGGACCACCAATGCCACCAGTCTTGCGGAGGGCAGCCGATGTCGTGATTCTGCTTGCGGGCTTGGACTCGCTCGAGGCGTTTCGGGCAAGAGGCGAAGAAGCGCGGGCAATGTCCTTGCCGTTACCGTTGCCGGCGTTGAGGAAAGGAGAGGGCGTTCGGCCCATCACAGGCGGGGTCGCAGTGCGAGAAACGGGGGGTGTAGGCTTCTTGATGGCAGGCTTGTCCCAGGAAGAGAAGAAGTCGTCGTCAGGCTCGCCGGCGGGGGTAGCAGAGCCGTCATCGACAGCATCGGTGATGACAACCTCGTCAGGGAAACTAGACACATGTCAGGTATGCATATCAGGGGGCGCCTCAGGGGAGGAATCAAGGCATACTCTTGGGCGTCCCGCGCAGCGCGTCGCTTAAGCTCGTCCTTGTACTTGGTGGCGGCGTTAGATTGGTACTTGGTCTTGGGGTCCTTGCTGTTCAGGGCAGCGGTGCCGCCATTTTGCTGGAAGAACTTGGTGGCAGACTCATTGCCACCAACCTTCATCAAGCGCAGCTGGTCCCATTGCCACTCTGTACTCGGCCGTCAGTCTTGTAGGCGATGAGGGAGGTGTCGCAGGCTACATACGGTCGAGGTTGGTGGATCGCACGAATGAGATATGCACACCCAGGTTTCGGTGGTTGGCGGAGCAGTCCAGGCAGAGGTAGATGCCGAAGGGGACTGATGTCCAGGTAGGGTTCTTCTGGCCGCAGTCGAAGCAGATCTAGGTAGGGTAAGAGTCAGCGCTGCTGCCACGGCTGCGCAAAGAGTGTCTGGCATCTACATACCTTGTTCGTAGGCTTGGTCTTCAACTTCTCAAAGATCTTCAGCGACTGCTGCTTCGTCGCAAGAGCGCTCATGTTGACTTTTGGGCCTCGATCAGGCAGGACACAATGTTCTGGAAGGGTTGACGAGTACTTCGGGAGCTCAAGAGGCCACTTTAAGGTGCGACGGCTATAGGCGACGTGTCAAAGAAGAGACAGAGTCCGTCGGGCTAGGGAGGTCTTAATGTCAAGTTGGGCGCCGGAATCGTTCAAGGAATAATAAGGAGTCGGTCATCAAGGGCAGGTGTCTCTAAGGTAAAGTGGCATATCAGCAACGCTAGTCCCGATTCGGTCGCATCTCTTCCCCACGTCGTTCTGCCGGGCGGTGAAGCAACTACAGCATGGAACCCATTCCATCGTGGAGCTCCAATTGAGAGAGGCTCGAGATGCAGTCAACTCCTACGTCAGCCTTTTGTTGGTTCAATCGTTGGATTTATTGTCAGGACAATCGTCCTGATACCATGGCTGCTGTGAGACCGCCAGGATGAAGCCGACCACCTCCTTAATCCCGATCCGATCGACCGTCTTCGTGGGGTGCCCCTCCAAACTACAACCTCTCCTACTTTCGCGATGCTATGCGACACATAAAGGCGTGGGCGCAACACCCCAGGGCCCTAAGCGGAGGGCAGTAACGCCATTCAACGATACCGGATATGTTCCATGGAGCCAGCTCTCAGTGGCAGAGAAGGCCGGTCGAGCCACACAACAGACCGTCAACTTTGGCATGATTCTGATCGGCCTCGTGCTCACTGTAAGTCACCTTTCCCACCAAGACATGCGACAAGTTGTTAAACATCTAGCAGGGTGGCGTGACATACTTCATGTGGACCGAAGTCTTTTCCCCCGATAGCAAAATCTCAAACTTCAATCGCGCCGTCGACAGAATCAAGGATGACCCTCGATGTTTAGAGCTGCTCGGCGACGCCAAGAAGATCTCGGCGCATGGAGACGAAACATTCAACAAGTGGAGGCGGGCACGTCCTGTTGCGTATGTATATCACACATTGGCACCAGGCAAGCGCTGACAAATTTAGGTCCACGGAGTCTGTTGATGCCCAGGGAAACCAGCACTTGCTGATGCATTTCTATGCAAGTTCACAAGTATACATAGAGTCGGACATATGCTAACTGCAACAGGTCGAGGGGCCATTAAACAACGGTGTTGCGCGACTACACATGATCAGACATCGCGGACAGGGTGACTACGAGTACAAGTACTTCTTTGTGGATGTAAAGGGTCACGAGAGGGTCTACCTCGAGCACGAAGAGACAGCAGCTTCGAAAATAGGAAAAAAGCTCAGCTTCTTTGGTGTCAAGTGGGGTTGAACCACGGCGCCAAGTGTATCAATACCGTTTCCCACCAAGGACAACATTCGGCCTTGGTCTGGAAAGCCTCTGCTATGGCGTCGACGATGTGATGAGCAGGCATGGTTTCCATGTAACATATCCTGGTTGCTTGGCCCTCAGTCAGCTTCCACTTGTATCTATTAACTTAGCTGATGATGTTGGATATTTCTCATGCCCGAATGCGGAGTTCTCGAAGGGCCATCTGTATTTAGGTAGCTGTCCCCTTTGATTGGGTTCGTCGATGTCAAGTGAGTCTTCGATTGGACAACAGGAGAACAGCATTTGTTGCTAATCCATGGTCGCTTCTTATCACTCTCTTCCAAACCTCTCTCTGGTCAATCACTCTGTCATTCCCAGCTAAACCCTTCTCCTTACCTTAGCCTACCAATACTCAAGCGAAGCCACCTTGAGCCAACTCTACAGCTCTTCCTGTTAAGCGGACACTCTCTAGTAAACATACATCACTGTCTGATGTGTTCGCGCTGAACATAAATCCATTTCCTCTCTCCAAAGCTGATCGACTACGTCCTCAATGTGTCACCATTGTATGGCTTTGCTAAGCCATAACGCCCTAACGATGGATGCTAGCAAGTTTTTACTTGATAGGAGCAGTCTGTGAAGCTATTTATACTCATTAGTGCTGGTATATCCGTGAGAGGGCATCGATGCATTTTGAAGCCCCCGCCTTACAAAGGCCACCACACCCGGGCATGGTTTGGAAGTGATGAGTTTCTGTGGGATTACAACTTTATGCATGATTCATATTTTGGGCCTCTCATAGAAGCTAGAATTACTGAGGTTTCTTGTCTCTGAGAAGTAGGCATCGTCAAAAGGCATGGACTGCTCAGCCTTTGACATTTAGCCAAACCTGTATTTATATCATTCACTCTCCAAGTGAGAGAACGCGATGTCCAGATCACCGGGCTGTTTTCACAACTGAGAGGACTTGGTTTTAACGACTGAACATAACCCGGTCGTTCTTGAGATATCGGCCAAGCTTGCTCATCCTTTCAGCTTATACCCCAGGCCTCTTTCTTGACACAACGTAGTTTTTGCCAACTTAATGGATGAGTTATCCTAAACTATGCACCAAGGCAGCCTGGGAACAGCTATGCAGTTCTAAATACAGTGGTATCGCCACGACATGCCCTTCAATGCAGTGGCTGGCATCCAACCAGCTTTTCAGATATGCCCCATGTACACGACTTGTCTCAACGAACCTCTCTAATGCTTGAATGAGAAGGGGTGTTTATTTCATGTGTCGTTGACTAAGCAAAAACACCAAGACAGTTCCGCTTGACACTCACAAGTTGAGTACATAAGGCACAAAACATGTTGAGGCTGTTATTCACACGAGGTAGCTCTGTCGATATACATCGGCTTTGGTCCGAGCTGAATATGTCTACTACATAAGCAACTGGGAACGTGATACCTTTGGGCTTGGTTTCAAACTACTGGAGGCAGCATTAGCTGGGCTCAAAGAATTTGAGCTGAGTGTAGAAGGCGAGTAGTTCTGCCAGGCTGCGGATCAGTACTGATCCTACCTTGCGAGGCCATATTCCGCTTGTGCGATTGATGACATCGCGGTGTAGTCAGTTGCTATAGAAGAGGCTCACGACTGGGTTATAGCCAGTTGAAAATAACCCTCGAATCGCCCAAGACCAGCTTTGCCCCATAAAGTGCGTCGACTCATTCGTTCGATCTTCTGTATCCAGCCTCAGGGGCACACTTAACGGAAGAGTTTCAACCCTACCCAAAACGATTGCCCCCAGAGTTCTCGATAGTTCACTTAGGTGACTTAACGTCTGTGAAAGGAAGCACTGGCAACAGGATGTAAGCTTATGAGAACGAAGAGACTATTGCCAATGGCTTCTGGCGATTTTAATGGTTTGAGGTCCCATACCATGACTATCTAAAGCAGTTTCGACCGCTTGAGGGAGCTGATATATAAGGGTGGTTAGAAGTACAACTGCCCGCTTTCCCAAGATCTAGTATCTGTAACTACTTCCAGTTATTGCACCAACTATAGACTATTATAAGACTCAAATGCAATCCTATCTCTGCGAAAAAGAACGTAGTAGGTCCTAGGCCTTGTTGAACAACCAGCCTCGCCACATTAGAACCATAGCTGTATGAACCAGATCAAGCAGACATGTCACAACACCTCAAGTCTCGGCTGCAACCGAGTCTCATGGGTTCTGACACTTTCTTTAGTGTCATGGTATGACAGTCGCTGGTAACCCCAAAGCTGTATGGATTCTTATATCCCCAAGGTGATGCCAGGATCGTAGATAGTAGGACGAATGATACTTCGTTGATGAGCTCTAGTTGAATCTCTTCAACCCCAGGCCTGAACGAGTTACAACGACTTGTAACTCGGCAATACTCAACCTTCTCAATAGGGATGTGGTATGACCACCCGTTCGATATTGTTCTGCCAAGGAACTGGTTCTCACAGTCAAGGCAGGCTAGTAGTTCACCAACATCTAGGATCATCCCAGCCTCGGTAGACACGTTCATCGTAGAATTCCACAATGTGACATGAACCATCATGCCGAATCGACCACTCTATACCGAGGCCGGCAATAACCTCGGGTCGTTTGTCCACGCCTCATCTCACAATACACTCTAGCCTTGAAGCTGTTCACATCGACATGGGTTCTCAGATTCACCCCCCATAAACTCCCATGGAACTACAAAGCCGAATCACATATTCATGGCAGCTCACAAACACCTCGGTCATCGCGGTGCACGGCATCACCTCGGCATCCCGCTACGTAGCGGCGAGGTTGTGGGATATACGGGCCGCGTTTCCACCGGCAGCCATCCTTCCCCAAGAACGGGCCACGGCATGTGATTATGCGGGGGACAAGCCAACAACCTCGTGTTTCTTGAGCCGCATGGGAGCCTCTCGACGTCAGAGAACTTCGAGGCTGGAGGTTGATTTGACTTGCTTTGTTGAGGAGTTGGGTAGGTAGTCTTCTATTGACTAACACCCAAGTTGAAAACTACACTTACACTACCGTCTCAAGCACCTATTCATTTACATAATCAGGTACGGAGTAGTCGTACTATCCCCAAGTGTCGACAGTCGGCGAAACCTTGCGTGGAACTGAACTAGAGTTCCTCCACGAAGCTATCATGGCCATCCTCCACACTTGTCATACGCCTACGCCTACAGCACTGTACTGCGGCTTAGCGATCGGCGTTTTCTGGGGCACGGGCGTGCGGAGTGAAATCTGGGGAAATGAACAGAGTTTGACAAAAGGCTTGCCACTAGAGTCATGATCCGAAGTCGGATCCGCGATCTCAGTCTCTGTCTTCGGGGATTCGGTCTCCATTCACTGACCTCGGGATGCCGCCATTCAAGACAATCTCGGTCTACGCCCGGCGTCTTGCGTCAGGAGGTCGTCCGCCGAAGCAACACTGCGCCGGCAATTGCGAGCCTCGGACGAGCGGCTCTGCGGTTCCCGCGACTCACCCCCAGCATTTCATTCATCCAATTCCCCACGGGCCCCGTAAAACTGACGTTATCTCTTGGCTTTTGGATCGGGGGCTCTTCGTTCACCCGTAAAGGGGTTGATTAGTGCGCGAGAACACGTCTCTTCCCGAAGTCTTCTCGGATCTTCCGTCTTCCTCCGAGGAGAGACAGACCCTGGATGCTCAAGATCCCTGCTGAGAACGTGCTTGCTCCTCACTGGCGAGCTCACCTTGGATTAGCCTTGGACCCTGCAAAAAGAGGACAGCGTGGTGGCTTTGACTTGACGCAAGCCCTCCTTGGCTGTTTCGAGCGCCTGGATTCTGACCGAGAATGATACGAGCCCATCAGCTAAACTTGCAAGGCTAATTCGCCATGTGCAAGCTCCAGAGGTGAAGTCTTTCCGCATGTCCGAACAGCTTAGTCGTTCCCCGGCTTGTTGGGAGCTAAAATATTAGCAAATATCACCAGCACACCCGGGGAGGTGAACCTGGAATTGAGGCTGAAAGAATCATCCACCATGTTCATGCCGGGCGTACCTGATTAGATCGGGATGTGGTCCGTGGTGCCCGAACGTTCCGATCTTGGATGCGTCCACAGCTGAGAAGGTGCCTGTTGTTGACGAAGCTAATGGTGTGCAAGTCAAGGTATCTTGGTTGATGCCGATGCCGTCAACGACTCTGCAGCAGCCCACTCAGAGCCTTTCCGTCATGGACTATTATGATCCGACTCATCACTTATTCAATAAAGTAAAAACCAGAGCTTGCGCAAGCATTATCACATGCTAAGAGAGCCCAATCGGGGCTGCTACACCCTCAACGTGCATCTCCAACCTCTGAAAGACCTCGAGTTTGTTAGTCAACATCGACTCAGTACACGTACCTGTTAGCCATGGTTCCTCACATGTGATTGTGACAAATAGCCAAAGCACGTTCCAACAATAGGCAACATGTAGCTCCGTGATACGGCAGAACGCTGCCGGCGGAACCGACTCGCGGTGGGAATCTCAGCCCTGCGGAAGCTTTCCATCGATAGATGGCGGCTCAACAAGGTCCCATCAATCCTCACTTTTGGATGCCTCAGAGCCCTAAACACGCGTTACAATCTCACCACAGACGTTCATATTTGGCCCCTTGCTTCCGCGATCCCCACAACGCTCCGGCGAAATAAGGCCTGTCAGGGCGATGGATCCCCAACCAAGGTCTCAAGCTTCATGATAAGCTCCATATTCCGCGGCCGCAAGATCCATTATGGCTCCAGAGTTCTCGGTTCCGCGATTGAGCACATGCAGATAGCTTCCTCAGCATCCGCAACGCACATGCTGCGAGTTCAGAGTCTTATCACGTTCCTTCAGACGGCCGGGCGCAACTGGAAGCCAACCCTTCGCTGGTGGTTGCGCAATGGCCAGTCAAGGACGTGCGGTGTGAGGCTCTTCGTTACACGGCAAGGTTGTGTGATTGACTGACAATAAGCCCGTGAAGCGAGACGGGGCAATCACGGAGCTTCTTTGTCGTTATGCGTGGGCTGCGGCCGCCTTGGGCATCAACAAAGAGGGCAGGCCTGGGTGGCAGATGCAAAGAGCTGCATCATTTGGGCCTGGTCCAAGTATCAGACGAGGTCGTAGGCAGAGCGTGAAATTGTGCAATGCCTGCTTCATAGTCAGATGCGCGAACCACCCGTGGGAGATTGTCCCGTCACGTTGGATTCCGTCTCACGCCCGTAGGACCAAAGCCCGTCGTCTCCCACGCCAAGCAAAGGCCACGTTCGGTGTTGGTTTCGTCTGCCGGGACGGGACGTACATGACAGGATCGCAGCCATGCCATGCTCTGGCAGGGAACAGGCAATCTGGGCTGTCCAACACGTCGGGCACGCTGCACTTGTCAGCAGCCAACGACGTGCGCTAGCCGGAAGCCGGTTTCTGCCTCTTATCAAATGAAGATACAAGAGGGTTGCGCTTGATGCAAGCAACTGCCTTGGGCACCTGGGAAATGTTGTGCATTGCCTGACACTTGTCTGCGCAAACTTGCTCGCGGCAATCTGTGCAGACTCAGACAGACCGGTCAGGCATCGGGGTGCAACCCGTCCGGCATACAAGCCGCAGTGAGTCTACTGTATAGTATGTACGGATGGATACCTTTCTGCCTCGTTGTCAGCATGAGCAGTCCCGGCGCAAGATGAGACGATGCTGGATGGGGGTTGCTCAACGGCATAAACCTCTCAGAGGCCGAGACAGCAGCAGGTGTTTGTTGGTGAACCGAACCCGGTGCTTGGAGCCTGTGGGCATGAAACCAGAACAGAGGACCCCCGTGCGATTACCCACACCCCTTGGGGCCCTAGATGGAGCTGTCTGGCAAGGGCATCGTTGTTTGCAACGACATCTTCCCCATGCTGACCCCTGCTGTTCTGACATCTCGCGGGGCGCGGCGTGGGGGACACATCCATCGTCTGGAGCTGGAGGTGCTGCGGCGGGTACTCCGTAGAGGTACACAGCGCTCATCAGATTCTTTCTCGTCGATGCTGCTGGAGGATCCTGTCGTCATTCCTGGGTCCGCTTTGTGACATCTCTCTGCCCTCGCCCTCGCCCTCAAAGCCCCCTTGCCGGCCGAGACCTGATCCAGTTCAGTTCTCGGTTTCGCCAGAGGGGCCTCTGAAGGCCTCATTTCCCAGCCGCTGGAACTCCCTGGCCCGCCCCGTCGTGTGGATGAACGGCCGCTCGCTCACGCTCTGTTCATGCTCATGCCGTGTGTATCCGCAGCCCCATCCCGTGGGCATCGCAAGCAGGCCACGAGGAGCATCAAATGTCGCTTGACAATGGAGCTAGCGCCAACTGGAAAACACGCTGGACTGCCCGTTCTTCGCTATCAGGGTGCCCTGATCAGCGCTCCGTCCCGGGCTAGATTGCCCGATTTCAGGTACCGCAACTTACAGGTTATTTTTTCTTTTGTGGAAACAGTCTTGCCTGGTCTTGCCTGGCCTGGGCATGGGAGATGTGTCATTAGCTGTCTGCGGGCGTTTGCCGATCGTCTGGGGTTTTTGCGCGGATAGCTCCACAAAGGCAGAGTGGCTTTTCTGTACGCCGATTGCCCTTTGAATGATCGGCTAAATGATGGCGAGGTGAGGATACGAGTTAGGCTCGGTGTCAATCGATCGAGGACATGAATGTGAGGATGAGAAAGATAAGGGATCGACCAAGTGAGACCCTTCTTCTCGTCGCGATTCGACTAAAAGTCTAGGTAGCGCTTAAGTGGGCGCATAGATTGCATCAAGAGCTTGCCTGCCTTCCTAGGCAAGTCTTACTTAGGCAGGTGATAGGTCGAAGGAACAAAGGAAAGAAGGGCGTTTACTTTCCCCAGAAATTTGGAATTGAAAGAATGGATGGATGAAAGGGTCGCCTCACACGCCCCTTGAAGAACAAAAGCTCCCTTTTCTCGTCTGCCGCTTGCTCATCTCGTCTCAACCGCGCGACGCAAGGCGGGATGATGCAGGAGAAGCGATGGCCGATCCCGACTGCATTCAACCGACAACACAACTCCACCCCCGCAAGAAAAGGAAAGAAACTGAAGTGAATTGGTCTCGGGTCAGCCAGCCATTTGACGGCATCTTCTAGACAACAAGTAAGGAGCTCATGTGTATTTGTGTCGTGAGACACGCTGATCCCGAGACTTGACCCGTGTTCAAGACCAAGATTGGCATGCTACCAAGCATTTGACTAGTCAACTCTGATGGCATTCAAAGTCCGGGAGACAACCCCACGCCAGACTCCGGCCCGTATGAGATCTGCCGTTCCCATGACTTGACTCGGTTCTCGTCGAGCGGGCCGGTGGTCTCTTGTTGGCGGTGGTCGACTTCCAATGCTAGATCAGGATACCGGGATTCAGGATCAGGTTGTTCAACTGCCCACCCAGCATTGCTTGCGCCCATCCCCAGGTGAGGTGACACAGTCACACACTCCCCCAGACCGCGGCCGCCGCTATCCGCAGCTGGACGTGGGACAAATTCAAGCCTGCCTGCCTGCATGGTGATGAGGGTATTCATTCATTAATTCAATCTGAGCCCTGGTCTGGGGGAGATGCAAACTGGCGCACAATGAGCTCCAAAATGCTCGGCCCCTGAGTCAAACATTAGAGACTCCGTTCCTCCGGGGCCCCGGAAACCCAAAAGATAAGACATCGTCATCGTCATTAACGGGGGCCGCGACGACGATGACTCGAGAAACGGGCGTGATAACACAAATTGGTTTCCCCTTCTTGTCAGGGGAAAAGATCGACAAAGACTTGACGTCGTCGACATGCCGTTGTCATCGTCCATCCACCAGCCAAATGCGCCCATTCCAACCCCAGCTTTTTTTTTTTCCCTTTGGCTCTTTCTGCCCCGCGAATACCACCCTCCAAAAAGCAAGCAAGCAGTAGAAGTAGCCAGCGGCGGCTACACACCCGCATTTCACGCGCACACACCACCCCCGGATTTCTGACACTCGCCTAGATATGGACCAAACATGGGCTTCCCTTTTTTTCTCCTTCCTTTGGGTTCCCAAGATTTCTTCACACCACTTCCCTAATGTCTATCCTCTCCCGATTTCCGGCTCAGCCCTCATTCGCCAGCCCCGGTTCTGGCGGTGTACTGTACATGTACAGTAGGTGGTATGTAGGACGCACGTGTGGTGCTTTGTGCTGCATCTTGGTCCGCCTTCTAATTAAACCGGACTGCTTATCGTAGGCCAGGGGCCAGCACTCGACCACTCAGCCCACGAAGGGCGGCCGGATTGAGCAAGAGATACGCCCATTGTGCGACTCTCCGCGCGTAACGCCTCCCCTTCACCTTCACCGACCATCCCGGCCCGAGACCGAGACCGTGGAGCGGCCCTACGAGCCGGCCGACCTGCCTCTTACACAGGGCGGACTTCCCTTGATCCATCCCCCAACAATTCACAGGCGGGATTGCCGTGCGTAGACCTGACATTGGACGCCTCATTCAACTGGCACATGGGGTAAAAAAGAGGCACAACGCACAAACATGACGACTGTACGCCCCCCAATGCTCGTCCACCCAATGGCGCTGCTTCCCCTTGCCTTTGCCAAATCCTAAATAGCTGCACCCCTGAACTTGTACGCGGTTCTAAAGAAGGAAGAGTAAGAGGCTTGGGTCTTGGTCTTGGGGGGGACGCGCAACCAGCCCTCTCTCCGTCCTACGTGGTTCATCGTCTTTGGATGCACCAAGAGCTTCCTTCTGATTGTACTGTAAGACAGACGGCCGCTTTGGCCCTGTTATCAAACAAAGCCGCCACCAGGAGGGAGGGAAAACAGGCAAACACTTATCAGGGGGGCTGCGCCTGGGCTCAGCTTTCATCCACCACCACCGCCCAAAGCCTCACAAGCTGACGTGATGCAGAGCTTCTGAGGCGTGCCACTCAGAAGGTTTCTGCCCCCCCAAATGTTGCAGTTGCTTTTACGAGCTTTTTTGTCTGTATGGGGATTCCACGTCAGTTCTTTGCTTTTTTGTGTTACCACCACCCCTGACAACACACAGAGAGTCTGGGGGAACTGAAACGAGGCGAAGCCTTGTCAGGGACTTGTCATAGCACACAGAAAGTTAGGTCCAATGTTGGACTGGTTCTGGTTGCTTTCCATTGCCCGATAAACTCGAGGCCAAGGCGCTGCACCCTGAAACTCAGAGCCCACTCTCTGCTGGAGCGCCCTGAAAGCATATGCGTTCACAAACTGGGGAAGCGTGCGGCCGCTGCGCCTCGAAAACCGGAGGGGTTCTTTTTTTTTTTTTTTCTCTTGCTGGCAAATATTTTTTTCATCAGACCAGAAAAGAATCCGGTTCAACTTCTCGCTTCCCTCCTCTGCCCGGTTACGGTCCGCTCATGCGCCGACCTCGCACCGCGTGCTGCACGCAACCCATCCCATCCCATACACGCCTTAGCCGCAGAGCCGATGAGAAAGCATTGTTATTTTCCCCTCCTCTCTTGTGTATGAGTGTGTGTGTGGTAGTGGATGGTGTTTAGGCTCAGGCCCTTGTGGTGTTGTGCTCTTATCACCTGCGGTTTTCTCGTCTCCATGTGATAACTGCGACCATCTGACTTTCAACCCATCTTCACCCACTTGAGCTGACGGCGCAGGGGTTGGACGAGAGATCCAAGAGGGGCATGGGTTTGGGGGGTGGGATTTCCCAGGCCTTGGCTTTCTAGTGGTGGGGGAAGGCGGCAGATTGATTTGTGCCGTCCCGTCAGCCCTTTGGAAGCATGTGTGTGTGTGTGTGTGCCCGTGTGTGGGTGGGGGAGAGAAGAGAGACATGGCCAGAGAGAGGACATCGATTCGAGGGACACGCAACACAAGCAAAGAGTCTCATCTTGACCAAGGAGTGTTCCCCGGGTCAAAGGGGGAAAACATCTGCGTAACAATCGACAAGCCCCTAGCAACCACGGATGCTGTCAAACTCCCCGACTAATGACGGCATCCTGAGATCTACCTATCCTCCCCCCAAGCCCCCAAGGGGCGCGCGCACTAAAGCCGCCCATCTGGGCTGGCTGAACGCCTCGCTGGCCCTGCTACCCAAACAGGCCAAACGACATGCCAAAGCGCGAGTTGCCTGGCCCAAGGTGTGCTCGCTAGCTACAGCACCTCAACTTGACTTTTCTGCTTTCCCTTTGGTTCTCCCCGGACCTGCTCCCCCGTTTGAGTAAGGACCCGATCCAGATTCCAACCCTCCAGCTGCGGTTCCGCAGGGTTGTCCATCCGATCTGATCTGGGTGCTCCCTCCCACAGTGTCTCCCTCCGTCTTCATTATGTCACACGAGGCGATCCTGACGTCGGTCACCGGGACAGGTTGTTTACACATGTTGGATCAAGTGCTTGCCATTCCAAATCACACAGGTCAGATCACATCAAGTCAAGTCAAAGCAACAAAGTCACAGGCCAGGTCAGGGTTGAGTGGGTAAAGCTCGAGCTAGTTTGCTTTGCATGCGCTGCGCTGCGTCTATCTATTACCATACATCATACACTTGGTTCGTAATTCTCAGGAGAGCAAAATCCCCCCGGGGGCACGTCTCCGCCCATTATGCCGACCCCCCGATACTGCAACCCCTGGTCGCCATTAGTTATCTTTCAGACCCTCTGCCAAATCATACATTTAGTGCCGAAGCAATAGAAGTGATCCCGCACATTGAACAAGAGAAGGAAGACATGAACATTAGACATTTGACATAAAATTTTTGTTTGAATAGACAGGAGTCGAGTTTTTTGTCTCAAGAAATAAAAAAGAAAGGGAAAAAAACCAGCCATGGATATCGAAATAGACTCTGCTTTTCCGGTCGAGGTATGGTGGCCCCAACAGCCCCGAGGCAAGCCCGAGGGAAAAATCCAAGTGCTCCGCAATTCGAAATCTAGTTTCTGCCGCCCCCCATAGAGGGCGGGACTCATGTTGGAACCAATGTCCGCCGCCCCTGGAGAAAAATGCCTGCCTTCTTTCGTTTCACAAGTGCCGCCCAAGTCCTGGAGTGCTCAATCCTGTGTTTGAGATGATGAAATTCGATTGCCATGTAGTAACCCGTAAACGCCGTCTCTTTCTATACCTCTATAACCCATATTGTTCGTCATCATGTCGTGCGAGCTGCGAAGCAATCGTCTGTCCTACATCCGATCCATGAGATCGCCGCCTGCCAGACTGTTGGCGCCGGAGCTCCTGCCGCTGTGGCTGAATCCGTTATCCGAGAGCAGGTCCTGGACTGCTACCTTGGGGACCTGGGGAACGGGGAGCTTTCGCTGAGATCCGTCTGGCCGGCTGATGATGTCCGTCAGGGACATTCCAGTGGCGCGGGGAGCAGAAGCGGGAGGAGGTCCCTGAAGGTGGTGGTTCTCGAGATGAGGCTCCATAGGGGCCAGAGCAGGGGTCGTGTTGTGCTGGAGAGACAGGTTCCGGAGGCTGGGGAGCTCATAGCCGGAGAAAGGTCGCAGGCGAGGAGAGTGAGCGGGAGTGGCGATGGGAGTGTGGTCGGGAGTAGGAGACAGAGAGTCGTGGGAAAAGGTTGGCGAAGAGGGAGCCGTCGAGTTGGGGGAGTTGGGCCGCGACCTCTTGGAGTGTCGCATAGCGCCCGAGTAGTGGTCGTCGTTGGGCTCATCGTTGGAGTGAGAGCGCGACATGTGGTAAGAGGAGAGCGTTGGGAGGTGGCCTCGGGAGCTGTGCATTCCGTGGCTGTAGTAGGGGTGGTGACGCGAGTTGTGGTGAGGAGGAGCAGTGAGGGTCTCACGCTCAACCTGAGTAGCGGCCTTGGCCAGCATGGAAATGTCACCACTTCGGTTGTAGTGAACAGCCGAGACGGGAAGAGCAAATGTCGAGTAAGAGTGGGGAGGAGAGACATTGGGGGAGGCCAGAGTGGATGTGGGAGCAGAGCGGATGGTCTTGGGAGCGGGAGGCGGCGCCATCATTCCATCGGGAAGCATGTGAGGCGGGAGGCCCTGCTGCTGGTGCATCTGATGCTGCTGTTGTTGCTGGTGTTGCTGAGCAGCCTTGTTGCCTCTCCTCGAGTTAGGGTTGTTGTGAATACGGGAGTGGCGGGTGAGCTCATCAGAGCGAGAGAACTTCTTGCTGCAGCCAGGGAACTGGCAGGCATGAGGCTTCTCGCCAGTGTGAGTGCGGATGTGTCGAGTCTGATGCTCGAGACGGTGGAAGGCCTTGTCGCAGAGAGGGCACTTGTAAGGTCGAGGCAGCTCGTTGGAGCTCTCTGAGGCCTGGGCACCCGGGAGGGGCCCGTTGGGCTTGATAACAGTGACTGCTGCGGTTGCCATCTCGACGTCGCCCTGTTGGGGTTTCTCGGGTTCCGTATCAGCCGACGCTGTGGGATTCAGTAGGTTGGAGAAATCCAGTGCTCGTTGCATGTGATTCGACTGGTGGTGGACCCAACGCTCAACGTGATAGAGGTTATCAAGATTGGCGATGTCGGTGGATAAGAGTCCAGAGTCGAGAGCTGATATAGCGATCGTTGATGTGCAGTTTGGGTTGCTGGTGTATTGGGTGATTGTTCTTGGACCGAAGTCTCTGAAGCTGATGCTGATGCAGGTTGGTGGAGGAGTCAAGTTCCGGGGAAGCTGGAGGATCTGGCGTAACGATTTGGAGAGAACGGGAATCTGGAGTGAAGGAGGGGACGGGGGGGATCCAATGGTTATAAAGAATGCCGGGCTCGGCCGGGTCGGTACTAGAACACGCACTGCGACATCGAGACGGAGAAGGACGAGCGAGTGAACGGAGCGGGTGGAGGAGGGTGGAGGGTGCGTGGAGGGGGGAAGAAGGAACGAGGGACGGGAACAAGCAACCCACGCACACACGCCTTGCCTAGATGCACGCCCCTGCACCCCACGCTTGCTTGTAGGCACCGCCCGAGGGTACCTGAGCCCGCCTTGTGCCAGGCAGCGGTAAAACAGGAGCGCCCTCAGGGCCAGCAGGGCAGGTCACTAGAGGACTAGGGGGTTGGTCCGGTGCACCGCTACAGCTACAGGGGAATGTCAATGTCCAGTGGGTTTGTTCAGTGAGTGGAGTGCCCCGTGGGTGGCCCCCTTAGTGGGCTCTCACAGTTTTTTTTTTCCCTCTTCACCTCAAGCACGCAAGAGCCATACAAGCCAATGGAGGGTCCACTCAGACGAAAAAATGAGGGGTGATCTTATGAGCGTGGGAGGGCAAGTAAGGAAGGGCGTGTGGGGCGTGGGGCGTGGACTGTACGTACCTTCCTGCCCCTCCGCTTTTCTGGCTCGTCACTGCCTTACCCCAGCGGGAGAAGCAGGAGGCTCCAATGGAAGGTGTGATGAGGTCTTCCACTGGAAACCTGCGCTGGGGCTCTGGAACAACTGGAAACCTGGATGCCCCGTTTCTTCGGGCCTTATCCTGGGGGGCATAACGGGGCGAGCAGCAACAGATGAGGAAGGAAGAAAATCAGAGTTACAGAGACCCAATGTACGTACGACTCCAAGCCTCGTCCAACCCTTCCATTGCAAGTTGCCTCCTCATCTCCCTCGGTACAACATTGAGAAAACTTTCATGATCCGCCCCCGGAGACAAGAGCGAACGAAACGAGTCACGACCAGTGTCGGGACGACAACGACGGATGAGCTGGGGATTTGGTACGGCCACCCCTCCCGAGATGGCCTTTCGACCGCGGAGTCCACCCCTCCGCGCCGACCATCCTCCGAGTCTCTCCCCATCTCTGGGATCCTCAATCTTTTGGCCTCTGTTTGCGCCCGTGGAGTCCCCTCCCTCCTCGAGAGGACAAGACTCGGCCTCCACGCCCCGAACGCCGACCTCTCACCTTCGTCCTGGGATGCCGACCTGGAGAGGCGTGTGGAGTTTGCTCTTCGCCCTCTCGTTCGCCCGCTTGGTCCTTGGGTCCCCCCCCCCCAGCCCATCTGGCCGCCGCCAATGCCCGAAGAGGTTCGACGGTGAGACCTTTCGCCCACCCTTCTCTCGCTCCACTTCACCGTGGGCTTCCTCTCGCTGTGAGCGCTGTAGTTTTTTTTCTCTCTCTCTCTCTCTGATAGCCGGCCCGGCGCGTGGGGCACATCAGGCCTCTTGCTCATGTCGTGCTCGACTGATTGGTCTCCATTCCATGAAGCGGCTCCGACTGCCCCCTTTGATCCTTTTTTTTCTCGGTGATTTTTTTGCTCAGAGCCCTCAAGCCCTTTTCGGTTTTTACGGGACCTGTACCGAAACGTTATGCGACCGCCACGTTGACCTGTGGTTGTCGTCTTGTTGAGGCTGGGCTACTGTGCTGTAAGCTGAGCTGAGTTGGCATGGCATGGCAGTGGTTGCTTTCAAACATGCCATTCGTGAATAATTCGTGTTGCCATGGCTGTGCGCCTTGGTAGGCAAAGAAGACGCAATTGCGTGTCGATCTCCTGTATCAGGCATATTGCCCATTCTGTGCGGCGCTGTTGTCATGCTCTGCCATGCATTTCGCCTTGGTATGAGTAACCGTGGTGAAGAAGTGCTCCTCAGCGTACGTAATCGCCCGTCTGCAACGTCGGACCTGTCCTCGATCCCATCCATCATGCCATGCTAATGCCAATGCCAATGCCAATGCCACGCAACGACACTCCCCCAGTCAAAGCCAGTCTCTCCGTTTCTCCGTCTTCTGATGCTATCGTGCTAGCTAGTCTCAGAGCAAAGCTCCAGTGGGACCCTCCTCTTTCTTCTCCTCTTCTCAGGTGGACACTGCGCTAGGGCTGTCCTGGATGGCGTTGATTACTTCCTGGTTGGGACCTCACGATGCTTCAGAAGTGCCACTACCCCGTCCCAGGGTCGATTGGCATTGGTTTCTCATTATCAATCGATCCGGCCTATCTTTACTTTTTCTTATTGCCCCCTTCGGCAATACTTTTGTGTCCCTGTTGTTGCTGCCGGCTAGCAGCCCTTCAAAGGGGGCTATAGCCTATCCCGCATGACAGTATCCTCCCTACCCCAGGTTACCACAAGTCCACACACACTTTTACCCCCGGATTTGGGGCAAACTCTCTCGTGACATGATCAGCCGCAGGTCCAGATCGTTGTGACCGGCTCAAGAGGGGAGGACGTCCTGGTCTTGGTTGCCAGATCCAAGCAGAGGAGAGCCAGGCTCGAAAATAATTACGCGAACAAATAATCGAGCGACATCGCAGGGCAAAAGCTTCGGGAGCGAGTCCGATTGTGGGGTATCTGCTCCCACAACACCAAAGGGCGCCACGGCCGGGCTTTCACCACTTCAGGCCGAACCATGATAAGCCCGCTTAGCCTGAGCTCCGGCATCAAATCACCAGACAGACCCTTACTCCGGACTTGTCAGTTGTCTAAACTCCAGATTCCTCCTGAACCCCTCCCGGGCCGTACTCTCTTTTTCTGGGGAGCCACGAGACCGGCGCAAGTCCATCCCATCACCATCAGGTTGTTGGCCCCAGTGTAATCGGGCCATTCAACGCGATAAGCGCGCTCCCCAGAGTTCCGCCTTAAGCCGTCGTCTGGGGGGAAGGGCTTTGCAAGGTCTCGAGTGCATCATCCTCGAGGTCGCTATCGTCAGTCGCGTGCTGCTTGGTATTCGCTGCTTGGTATTCCGGGGCCGGTCCCTTCCAGGGGGAGATAGCCCCATGAGGCGTCCCCATGAGGCCCAGTTCCAAGACATGGTTCCAGAGGTTGATTCGCCTCCTCATAGTTCTGCCAGCTTCCTCATGTCCGCCCCATCCCCGGGCAATACCCTCGGTCTAAGCCAAATCAAATGAGCTGCTCTGTCTGTCTGCCGCCCTCTCCTCTCTCACCTGCCGTGTCTGCGGGCCGTCCAGCCCAGGCCTATCTTGCCCATCTCCGCAATCAACTTCATCACGAGATAAGTCGAGATCCATCCAGAGATTCGAGACTGCTCCTCTTCCCCTCTTCCCCCCTCTTCACATCTCCATATCTCCAGGTTGCGGCTGCGGCTACGGTACAGCGGATGGACGGCAACGTCTTCCCCAGATTCCAGGCTTCAGGAGTCAGGTCTGGTGTCGGACAATGAATGAATACTTCACCCCCCTCCACATCCAGCCAATGTTGCCAATGTTGCTGATAGCCCGCCAGGGGTGCTAACACTTTCCCAATTCCAACGTGGGGGTGATAAGCTAATCTGGCTGATATCACGCCCAAATTCCCAAACACAGGCGCAGAGAGACCCTCCTCCGGCAGATGGTAGGGATTCGCAAGCCACCGGGCGGGCGTCTGGGTCGACCCATGCCCCTTGTTGATGTGTGCTTGGTTTGCTTCCTTGTCTTGTTAGCCCGTTTAGCCCGTCAACCAAGGCCGCCCTTATCCAAGAATCCTAGCGCGCCACCGCATCGTGTGTCTGGTCTGGTCTGTCATGACTGAGCGAGCTTCCCGAGCAGATAAGGCAATTGAGCCCGGCCAAGAAACCCTAGGCCAGGAGGCTCTGTCGTGCTCCATCTTTCTCCAGCTTCCCCTTGTGCGATGGCGCCCCAGACCCGAGCCCCTGATGCCTGTCGCAACCCTACGAGCTAGCCGATTGCGGCAATTCCGGGGCAAATGATCTCAGATCTTATCCTGACCCTCGGTGATTCGGAACGGCGATGTCCGCCATTGCATGTCAATACCTCGGATTTGGTCCGGAGTTCAGAGGCCTTCCAGGTTTTTGGTCCTTATCTTGGCAGCTGGCATTTGACGCCTCCAACTCCCGCACGAGAGGCATGAACCATTCCGAGGCCACTCGGGTTGTCGTGGCTTTGAGGCGCAAGCTCTTGACAACACGGATACACGTATTTCTACCCCGTACCCCTGACGCATTGAGCCTCTGCCTCTGCCTCTGCCTCGACAAGGCGAGCAGTGTCGTCAGCAAACAGTTGTTTCGACGGGATTGCCCAGCTTTCCGTAGCGCCGCCGGCCAACTGACCTTGCCCTGCGCCTGGACTGTCGCGGATTCGCTGCCCCAGAGAGGGTCCAGCTTGAGAAGAGCCTCCATTTTCATCAGCTGCCTGTCCATGCGCAACTCCTCCATCCTCCATGAGGGGGCTCCATTGGAATCCAGCAGGGCCTGCTAGTCCGTGATGTTAATAATGCGCTGACATGCAAGATGCGGCAAACCATGTCCAGCCGATACGGCCAATGCGCCCGCCCTGAATCCAACGAGCCGGTTAAGACTCAGACTTGCACCCGGAGACATTCTATTTCCCCATATAACCCTCGTGGTTGCCACGGTTGTCATCTATTTCAGACCGAAGGGGTACAACTCTCGTCTCAATGACGCATCAGCAGTCATGTCCGTCCTCCTCCCAAGAGAATTCAGTCTCCGGCTCTATACCCCAGCCCGTCGAACGACATTTCCACAGTAGCGGCTTTCAGGGACCCAACACGTGCGGATACGGCCACGTCGGCCCTGACTGGACCGCTTGACTACACCCCCGTCCACGATAGCAGCCCCGTTCTCTGGGGCGGCTTGGGGATTTCACGACACTCGAGAGGAATTGCGTTTTTCATGTGTCAGTCCCGGCCGTCTGATTTGCCGTTTAGCCAGAGTAGCCGACTAGGCGTCTAAAGGCCCGAGAACTCCTCGGGCAGGTCATCTCGGTTGCTGGATCTTGGGCGTATTGAGGCGACAAACTTCCCAGTGCTTGTTCCCACCCACGTGGTGGTATTGTGCGTAGTGCTGTTCTTCATCAGGGTCGACTACGTTACTAGCCGCTACGTGATGTGATGCTATCCAGGTGCCTATCCGACCGCCATCGGAGGCGGCTCCGCTGGGGGGCTTCAATGTCAACGCAAGATTGGGATCGTTGATGGCGGAAGAAAGAGACCTGGGGGTGCTCTGCCGCATGTGATAGGTGAGCTAGACGTGACCTTGCACCGGTCGTTGACCGAGAGTTGAAGCTATCCGGTGAGGAAACGTGTTGGTACAGCAGCCCTGGCAAGCCGATGATCGGCTTCTGGCATACCGAGCCAGAGCCTCGGTGGTGGCTTGTGGGAGGTCCCTCGTCGCAGATCCCAGGGTCTAGATCTCCAACAAGCCTTCGCGGGGCTCCAGCTTTTTGCATGCACAATGCAGCGGCGTGCCATGATGTCCCTTGCAGAGGGGCCTGCGGCTCATTGAAGGCTGAACTAGTCCCAGGAAAGGACGATGAAGCTCGTCATGGCCATGACCATTCCTGGACGGCGCTTAGGGGGACGATTGAGCAAGACGGCCAAGATCTTGCGCAAGCATGGCGCTGAAAGCAACTGTCACAATCAAGGCCAGGGAGAGCTTCACATAGCCGTGGCCGTGCGTCGCATGAAAGACCTCTCCGTGGGGGTCTCTGACACTGAGAGTTGCCACGCTTGGTAAAGCTGGTCCGGCTGCACTGGCATCGTCCAATACCTACTGCCTCTGCAACATGGCAGCAAGCAGCACGCAAGCAGCGGAGCCTCTGGTCTCTGGCCATCCCCAGTTTTCCCGCTCACGATCCCGACATTGGCCGAGCCGTGCACATACTGTTGGTGCCCGCCGTGATGCACAGTAGCCGCACAGTCGAGCTGTCGGTCCAATCGCCCATCTCGATGGCTGTCGGTGTGGGTGCTGAGAGCCTCAGGTGAGATGACTTGTCGCACCGAAATCACCTGTCTCCCCGCAAAAAAAGGGACAAGAACCGCCGTGGTCATGGCTTCATTCAGCCAGACGAAGCTATCTGACCGGGCCGGTGTCATGGCCTAGCGCTTGCCCGCAACTTACCTACCCTACTACCTCAAGGGCACCTGGTTCTCCAGACTCAAGGCCTCCTAGAGGAGGAGGAGCTCCTCGACCAGGCCCCAGGGTCTGGCGACAAACCCATGATAAAAGCCAGGGCTTTCACCACGCTGCCCCATCATGGACTGGAATCGTATTCGGTACCTTGCAGTTTAGAGCCGCCGCATCTAGCCGGGTGAGGGTTTTTGAGAGGACACGCCGTCTCATCGTCTCCAGTGCACGTCCAACTAAGCCTCATTGTCGGCGAGCTGGAGCAAGCTAGGATACACGGACAATCTGGGTGAGCAGGACAGCATCAAACAGCGATAAACCACCAGGAGAGGGTCAAGCTCGGAAATGGCGGCGCTAAATCTGATGCCGTAATGCTAACTCCTCGGTCTGCATTGCAATCGGGTGGGGCAGACCTGGGGGAAGAGGCGAAGTCATCGCTGCTGCAAGTCTAGAAGCTTGATCAGTGAGTCTCAGCCATCCAGACTCCACTGGACGTCTTTTCCCTCAGACAAGACAAGCAATTGTCCGTTTGTCTCTTGAAAGCCGAGGCTTCCAGCTCCGTTGCGAGTCGAGCAAGAAAACTTTGCCGTGTCACTTGAAACTGGCACGGGGTAACTCATGCAAGGCACAAGACAAGCATGGTCTGGATGTAACACAAGCATCAACGGGGAGCCAAGACCGTCGAGAATCTTGGAAAGTCGTAGAACGGAGCCCACCCACCGTCTGACCCCGTCTTTGGCTTTGGGGTGCTGTGCTGTGCTGTACCGTCCCTTGGCCGGTCCGTCCTAATCACGCCGTCAGCTGGAATCTCTTATCTCTGCAGTTTCCCGTTACGGACAGGCTCCTATCATGACCCCAGACTGTCAATCCTGTGACTCGAAATCTTTTCTGTGCTCTCTGCCGGGGACCGGGGAGATGGGGAATGGGGTAGCCTCGTCTTCCCCACAACCTCCTCCCGCAATCATCTCAAGGACGGGAGGAAGGGCTAATGGCGCCGAGGTTGTTATCTCTAGTATCATGCGCTGCTCGAGTCAAGCTCCTAATCTGCCACCGACGATCACTTCGCACCTTTTTCTTCGCCACTCTCTAATTTGAAGCTGGAGTCTCCACGTCCCCACGATGGCTCCAATACTCGTCTGGGGTTTAGGACCCCGTATTGAAGTCGACCTGGTGAGAATCAGCTCAGTGTTACCCGAGCCACATCCATTCCCAGGAGATGGTTGTGTAGCCAATATTTGCTGGGATATTGACCCGCAAGTGCCGGTGTGGTGACCGAAGCGCTGTGGAATGCAATAAAGTCCAATGGACCTTGGCCTTCTCGGCTTTCTTAGTGGACAGTAACTCTGTGACTGCTCACCTTTCACAGCAAATACCACGACTATCTGGCAATTGTGCTCTGATCCCTCCCCAATGGCGAGCGGTTTGCCACGGCGGTTTGCCACAGCGGTTAAACTGACCTTGCTCCATGCTGGGATATCTGTGGACCGCTTATCGAGATTCGTGGCCCAAAGCCGGGGATTGAGTGGCTCGACGAGAGGAGAGAAGGGGAAACAGTTCAAGGCAACCTTGAGTAAGCGGAGTGCTAGCTCAGGTGAGCTTCGGTGGGCTGATACTCGGTCTCATCGAATGTTCCAAAGAAGTCGACTATGCCGTAAAGGAAGACAGGGTTTCATCCTCCACAGATGGTCGATCCTTTGACGTGGGAGCTTCGCCGGCGAGACTTGCCCGACGGCTTAGACAGGATATCTATAAGTCACGTGACCTCGCGTTCTTTGTTCTCCCAAGCACGTGCATGACTGCCGCGACCACCGATGATGAAAGGTCCACTCACGATTGCTTCATTGACTGGCCTGGAAAAACTCCGCGCATCGTCATGAGAGTGGAGGATGGATTATCATGCGATTCACGGTCATGACAGAGCCAGCTTTGACACATCTGGTGCCCGTCAGTCTCACGATGCATCCCACGATCTGGTGCCTAAACTAACCCGCTATACAGACCGATTACCAACCGTCTCGGCTTCCCAGGCCCTGGACGAGCTTGGAGGCGACGCGTCAAACCATGTCTCTACAGGACTCGAGGATCTAGATCATGCTCTTGCGGGCACAGTATCCGTTGACTCTCAGGATTCTACCCCAAAAGGTGGTGTTCATCGCGGCCAGGTGACAGAAATTTGGGGCCCCCCTGGAACGGGGAAAACTGCCTTGGGGTAAGGAAGTGGACGTTCCCTTGCATATTACGAGACTAACGTGCGAGAAAGACTGCAGCTCGCCTCAAATGCATTGCGGGATGGCAATGCAGTGGTCTGGGTAGGTTCGTTGAGTCAAGCATAACCCTCCTTCGATACCAATATCTGACCCAACTTTGCTGTATAGACTGCTTTCAGGCTATTCCTCACAACAGGCTAAAGGCGGTCATCAATACTATCAAGGACGATCACGGCGATTCAGACGTGGAAGCACATGATGTTGAGGTTGACGCAGGCCGATTCCTTCATTATTCATGTCTGACACTTCCTCACTTTGTTGCCCTCATCTCACGACCTACTGCCAAGGCTATACCAGCCAATTCTTCGCTGGTGGTTATCAGCTCCCTATCAGCATTAGTCAACTCGGCTCTGCCAAAATCGCATGATGGCAAGGCTATTTCTAAGTCTGCCAAGGGTATGTGGATAAGCGAGTGCTTGATGTCCCGTAGCTGACATGTTTCCAGGTCCAAGTCCCTCTACGAAACGACTACAGGCACTGCAGTCCATCATGAATGCTCTTCACAAACTTGCGGCCACTAGGAATTGCGCAGTTGTAATCCTGTCTCAATGCGCGACCAAGATGCACTCGGAAAGGGGTGCAACGTTGACCGCGGCAGTTAATGCCACGGTTTGGGAGCAAGGGGTCTCAACACGGCTTGTCGTGTTCCGAGACTGGGTCTGGCAAGAGGGCAAGCTTGCGAGTGTGTTCCTCGCAGGTCTGCAAAAGGTGGATGGAAAGGCGTCTCAGGAGACCGTGGAGAACGTAGTCGCATTCAAAGTGGAGTTGGTATGTCAGGCATCGTGTGTCCAAGCTGGCGATCGCTCACATGAAGATGGCAGGACGGCGTGGCCCAGATTCCCTACGAAGCGATTCAATCAATTGAACTGGCCAGGCACAAGCGAAAGCTTGGCGAGACGGAGCTCGAAGTTCCTGATAGTGAGGACGACGAGGACTACGGATGGGCAGATGAAGACGAAGCGGCTATGCCGGCCCCGCCGCCTCAGTGGCAAGGCAGCGAGGACCTCATCCTGGGCCAGGAAGTCGGACGAAGCGAGGACGAGAACAGTGATGGAGATGATGAGGAGCACAGGGACGACAACTAATCAGCAAAGTAAAGGAGGCTCTAGATGGGTCGGATGGAGTCTGGGGATTGTTTAGAAGGAGGCGAGAACCCTTCTCGGCGCCGGCGAAGCGCCGAGAATGGACACCGAGTCGAGACGGCGACCGGCATCTCTAGGCATTGGCAGAGCCTCAGAACGGAGCGGAGCAGGGCACGACATGCTCGCGGAGCGAGATGAGAGAATGGCAAAAAAGCGCATTGATGTGAGCCCCTTTCTTACCCTACCAATTCTCCGCGGAATGCGAAAAATCAGCGCAACGCTGGGACTGTGGGGGACCGCAATAAAGCCGCGCATCGTGCTCGCTGGGCCACAGTCGGTTTGTCAAGCAAGTTCGGCCAAGTCCGGCCGTAGTCCCATGAGGTTAAGCATCGTGGCCGAGCGAGGAGCGAGCGTGGCTCATGGGGTGGGAGGGTTTCGTCATACAGGACCTGTTTTACCCGGGTGCCCCAGACTATGGCATGCTTCTGGAAGGACAAGAATTTTCTCTAATGGCATCATTGGCGTCTTAGCTAAGAGACTGCCCCAGGACCAGGCGTCCCGAAGAGGACTAGAAGCCCTGGGCGTTTCTCCATCCAGGTGAAGCAGGGACAACGGTTGGGCGGCTGGCGGAGGTTTTACTGAGCGGGCGTGGAGCGTCGAGCAAGCCTAGCAAGCCCTAGCAAGCATCGAAGGGCTCGTGCTCCACCGGGCCGGTCGCTCTTCTGGAGGGATGCTCGAGGTACCTGTGGGGAAAAGATACTTCTGGTCCAGCTTCTGCCCCAGGGTTTCGTAACGACACACCACCCTCATGCGCTTTTGGACCATGGCCGATGCGATGGCGTCTTGGGGCTCCTGGCTATCCAAATCTTCCCTGCCCATCCAGCCATCCATCCCATCCTCGGTCTTCCCAAGGTTTCCCCCATCAAGCCTGCTGCTTGCCGTCATGGACGGTGGCAACTCGGCATGAAAAACGTGGTGGGCACGCAACCATCTCGGTCTGAGGGATGGAAGCAAAGAAAACCTCCGAGGAAGCATTATGGAAGCAGGGAAGAAGATGGGGATGGATGACGCAGGAGATGGCACGGTACTATACCAAGAATAGGGCCAGGGCCATCGGCATTCGACTCTGTACTCTGTGCGACAATGCGACTTGAGCCGGAATCTACCCCAACTAACGTTACCTGTCCATCCCCCAGTCTTCAGCATTCATTCCTAATCCATTCCTAGGACGGCCATCTCAGAGACTCCCACAAATCGCCCGCTACTCATTGTGCGGTGCAGTTTTAGCCTGCAAAACACCCCAGCCCGGCACAATCTATGCACGATGGCATGCAACCTGCAAGCGTCCTGGTCGTCGACTGGGTTGAGTCCCCAACGTCATCTCATGCTGTGGAGTAGAACTCGGCGAGGGTCCGACATGGCTATGGCATGGAGAGGTTGATACTACTGTAAAAGACGATGCTCTTGTGGTTTGTATCACCGTGCGAAGTCGTGCTTCATCATGGAGTGGGGATCGTGTTTGACAGGGTCGCTCTGCCCCGAGACAACGCAACAACAAGATGCATCATGATCATGAGTAGAGCGGTTACAGACAGGGACTGGTACCTGACTGGATACGCAGAAAGGTCTTGAATTGGCCAAGTCGCAGCTGGTTGTTTGCTTGTGAGTCAGAGCCAGTCTCCCGACATGACCCGTTCCGCCTCAACCTGTCTCGAGAACCACCACTCATCGTCAAGGGCGGCTATCTAGTCTAGAGGTGAAGGCAACAAGGGCAAAGAAAAATTTTGTTCTCGGTTGTTGGGCAGCAGGCCATGATGGAGTTTTTACGGGTTTGCGGCTTTTGGATGCACACCGCCGTCGTGGCTTTTTTTTTTTTTTCCTCAATGCCTTTTTTCAACTCTGTTCCAAGTCTCGCCAATGATGTCGCTTCTTCTCGGCAACGAACGAGCGGGTTGTGCGCTAGTACGACTCCAGCCGCCCAGATCGTGAGATCTGGGATGCGATGCGCCCAGTTGGGCCGAGATGGGACGGTGCTAAAGAAGGAAGAGAAATGACACTAGCCCCTGTAGGGAACTGCAGCGGTGCCGAGACATGTCCGCACCTGGAAGAAATGGCGTTTTTTATCGTGACTGGGGTTGGGGTTGGGGGGATGGGTGAGATGGTGGGATTGATAAAATGAAGCTATACGGTGGCCGTCTTTGTACACGTCCCGTCGTGCATCTTGTGAGACCCATTGGCATTGGCAAATGCGCCCAATGGTTTGTCCTTGACAACGAGATGCTAGCGGTGAAGAAGCGCTGCTACGTGGTGTTGTTGTCTTCTGTCAATTGCTTACCCGGAGAACCATCGATTCCATCTCCCCCTTGGCAACTTTTTTTTTCTTCTTCCCGCTTCTCCTTCTTTCCCGTGACTATTGCCGTTGTGAGACGGCTGCTCGTCAGATCGTACGTGGGCTCCGTATCGAGAAAGCTCAGGGATTGTTACTGAGGACGAGGGTGCATCTGCAGGGCGCTCAGGCGATTCTCCGTCGACATGGGCCGATCGAAGCGGAGACCAGTCTCCGAGAGCTCCTCCTCGTTGCAGCGAGAAGCTACAGCTACAGCTACCTATCTACACACGGGGGATAAGGTAGATATGGAAGGGCAAGGTTGTATCTACGACCTCAGTGGACGATACCCCTGAATTTGCTTGCTTGTTTTGGCCTCACTGATACATTGTATGGATGCTTGGCGGCCTCGGCAGACGGGAAGCACACGACGGGACTGCACTCGTCGTGCGACCGTTTCGGGTTCTCCTGCGCGTGCGACGGCATCTCGGACTTGGTCGGTGAGAGGAGAGGCTGTACCGTACGGAGCGGTGCGGTGCGGTACGGCATCCGTGGATGTCCGTCGTGGAATGGAATGTTGAAGCACGCGCCCTGACCATCTTCTGGCCTGATCGTGGTGGTTGACGACGGTCTGCCCCAAGATTTGGCGCCCTCGTCCCCCAATCATTCCCTCCCGTTCCTTGCTCCTACACCTCCGTCTCGGATGCCTCATCGGCATATGCGCGGCAGATGGGCGACGATCTTGCTACATCGACCCCATGATGCATCCTTCTTTCCCCATAAGATGTGTTTCTCCGTGTGTGTGAATGCACCATGTCTTCGGTCTGGGGAATTAAACCGCCGCCGCAGCAAGGCAGATAAACGTGATATCGTCTGATGCACACGGCTTCCCTCGCCGACATGCGCGATCGTATCATTCGGGAGAGACGGTCCTCGGCACTCAGCGACGGACGGAGCCTCTACCTCTCCCGGGTAGCAGTCTGGATGCCGTGCCGGACGGAGGGGGGCCAGAGAGAAACGCGTGATGGATACAGGCAGTAATGTTGCGGTGGACGGTTGACGGCCCTGTCAAACTCCATGATTTACCATTGCCGTCGCATTCTCCCGGTCACGGGCTCCTTAAGGGGTGTGGTTGAACGGAGAAGGGAAACCTGGGGAACCGAGGATGGCGCTGGTCCTGGATCACGGGGTCCCCGCGAACCTTGGGGGACTGGCTGCCAGCGTTATTTGCCTGAATGCGATACCTTGAGCACGCGCTCTCCCTTCGCAATCTGTTGCCGACGCCGGAGCGAGCTGCTCATGGTCATTCATCTCTTGGCGGGTTCGTCCCGGCTGTCGCGTGTCAGGATATCCCTAGTCGCGGAACGAGAGAGGCATTTCGCTGCCTTGGTTTCAATTTTGTTTATTGTTCGCTTAGATAACAAGCGATTGGCTTGTTGAACCGGCACGGCTCTCGAGTCCCATGCTGACGTGACATTAAAGGCTCTTCATGCTTTTTGGACATTGCCGCGGATGAGTCCGCATGAATTACACACGTGTGCCATGTAGGCCCGTACGTCCTAGGGGAACGGATTCCCCTTGATGTGCTGTCGGGCAACTCTAAAGCTGATACAACGTCACCTTCTATACTCGGCAGGACCTGGCGATGATGAGCAGTGGCAGTGCTGCATGGGGGAAACTCGGCGGTCAGTGCTTGAGAGATGGGTACCGCTGTTGATACCGTCAATGCCGGTGCTTTCTATCTGTGCATATTGGGGCTATGGGTAGTTGTTAGTGATCTTAGTTGGGGACTATTGTGGGTTGGGTTTGATATATCTCTGGAGACTTTGTTTCATATCTTCCCGGGATTGACGGTTTCGAATTTTACGGCATATGCTATTACCCTGCGTGTTTCGAGATATCGTTATGCTACTCGTCTTGGATTGTTCACCTCAACCGATATTGGTATAGTGGTGTTGATGTTTCTACACATGTGTATCTCAACCATCGTTGGTTGAACTTAGAATAAGACCAAACAACATGAATATTCAGTAGAACAAGTAGAAATATTATCCATAGCTTGTCATAGCCCGTTAAGGATACCAGTATCAAGTAGCAAAATGACATTGAGTTGTCCCGTTCAAGTTACTCCAAGTCCTCGTCAGCGTCTAGAGTTGGTACAGGGTAGCCAATTCTCGGTCAAGCCAACCTGACCGAGGTCAGCCGGAAACGGACAATCTCCATGCCGGCTCACCTCACGGCAATTCAGCGACCTCATTGGCCAACAAGCTCATCGCGACTGCTGCTCACTCCATCCATTCCGAACAGGAGATCACAGACGGCCAGCCTTTGCTTCATCGCTGCTCAACCCCCTTTATCCAAAGGCTGACAATTATTGGATTCACTTACAGTTAGCGGCCGACAGATGTGGCACAATCGGCCTTGAACCCCGATTCGAACTGTGTCTGCCAGTGGGTGAGATTGGATCTGAGTTTGAACGCGGGAGTTGGGGGAAGTTGAGGTAAGATTAAGACACCTTTGTGAACCGCAGATCATCAATCATCTGCATACAACAAGACCCAAAATAGCCCCCACCAGGACTGCATATCGTCAGCTGGCTGTCAATGGCGATGCAAGTGCATGGGTCGAATTCGGATCAGTCCATCGTCAGGACAGTGGCACGAATATTCTATTGTTCAAGCGACCGTGAATGAGTTGCTCACCACCAATTCAGGCCTGCATCAGATATCGACGACTTTTAAAATCCACACCTTCCCAATATCAAAACTCAGCTTTTACATATTACAACAATTCGGCATCACGCAATCGCAATGGCTGAACCGCAGAACGGGACCAGTCCCCCGGTTAGCAAGGACACTGACACTGACACCGTCAATGTCAAGAAGGACGAGAAGCCATTCTCCTGGCTGTATGAAACACCCCATCCCTTCCCCGGACAAACATCGTGCTAATATCGTATGTAGAAACCCGCATCCCATCTTCGTTATCATCCTCGTTGGCCCTGAAGAATGTCCCTTTGGAATACAGAAGGACTTTCTCTGTGCGCGGTCCGAATTCTATGAGAAACACTTCGCTGCGATGAGCTCCCTTGACAAGGTAGAACACCTTGTCAAACTCCCCGATACGACCAAGGAGATTTTTGGGCTGGCCCAACACTTTCTGTACACCGACAAGGTCATATCTGATGAGTCCAATGTGCCCTCCTACGAGGCCCTGGTTGGACTCTGGAAGCTCGGCCATCACTTGGGCATTAAGGGGCTCTGTGACAAGGCCCTCGACGCCATGGTTGATTGTCGACGTCTCACTGAGCGAATCCCAGCGACGCCCCTTCTCATCCAGGTCTGGAAGGACACCCCCGAGGGCTCTTCGATCCGGAAGCTGCTCCTGTCGTGGACGGCCGAGTACATGCGATCCTCGGATGCTCGAGCAGAATTTGCCAAGTCGCTGCCCCAGGAGGTCCTCAGCGAGCTTGTCGTTGCCATGAGCTCCTTCGACATTGCTCCCGCCGTAGAGCGAGCTACAGAATCCATCGTTGTGCCCTCCACCATGCCGGCCGCGACACCCCGAAAGAATGTTCACTACCTCGAGGACGAGCCTGACAGTGACGCCAAGAAAACTCGACGAGTCAGTGGGATCCCCATCAGCAACCCGTCGTCGGCAGATAGATCCATCAAGGCTCGCGTCACTCTGCCCAAGCCCGCCGTCAAGCGTAGAACCAGCGCGGGCTACGCAGACGGCCGTGAGTTTAGCACGGCACGGAAGATGGAATTCTGTGCCGACCTCCTGAGCAGAATGCTATCTGGCCCTGGTACGTGAACCCTCACATTTCTTGTACGACATTGGAACTGACTTGGCACAGGTTTCTGGACCCGACTCGTCGGCCCCTTTCGTGATCCCGTTGAGCCTATCGAAGATGGCGTGCCGGATTACTTTGACAAGGTCAAGCGACCTATGGATCTGAGCACCATCAAGGCTAAGATGGACAGAAAGGAGTACGCAAACGAGGATGAGTTCCTGAGGGACATTCGCCAGATCTTTGAGAACTGCTTCACGTACTGGAAGGAGGGAGACCCCATGTGGGCCGCTGGAGAGAGACTCCAGAAGACCTTTGAGGAAAAGTTTCTGCAGATGAACAAATGGGTTGCCAAGATGACTGGCGACGAGGACTAATTTGTCACTCTCGAGACCATTGTGGCAGCGAGTTGACGGCTCCTCGAACACGTTGGCGAGGCACGATGGGGTGCCGCCGTCAAGGGGCCCGGTGCAAAAGGGATAGCATGGAGGCTGCTTTATTTCTCGGCTTTACTGTAACTAGGGTATTCACTCGCCTCGGTTTCCACGGTGTAAAGGGAGCAGATGAGAGATTTCCTGGGCCAGGGATGAGATTGTACCTGGTGTAATAGGCTCCATTGCAAGGCGTCTCTGGAAACTTGGCAAGGGCACGGCGGGAATAGGCGGTGTCTTTGTGTGTTGTACCAAGATAGATAATAATCTCTCGGGACACCCTTGTTGTCGCTGCTCAGCTTGACCGACGTGAAGTGAGATGGACGATCTTTGACCGTTTCTATGTTGTGATGCATATGAGTGGAGGAGATTGTGAGTCAAGTGGAACTAGACTGAAGGGTCAAGTGTTATTGACCGCGACGAATTATCCCGCCGGACGGCTAGGTACAGATGTTCCGAATTGCTGGAGATGAGGAGCAATTTGCGGTATATTTGGGCCTGCTCAAGGGCGTCTAATTTGACGGCAACTTGTCGCCAGCCGTCGGGACAGTACTGACACGAACGGCAAGATGCATGTTGGCAAGAGCATAAAGGATCAGTGAGTCACGAAAAGAAGAGAGTTAGGCTGTCTGTCTCGGGTTTGCTTTTTTATTTTTAGGTGGTTTGTCTGGATGCGAGGCATTAATGTGATGCAGCTGGCCTGATGTTGATGCGAGATAGAGAATAAATAGAAAAGCGATGTGTTGGCAGAGGATGGATGCATGCAAAGTCTAAACATAGAATACTATATACCGTCGGTAAAGAAGAACTATAGTGAACAATGGATGTATTGTTTGTTGACTTGTATGCGTAGAGTGTCACAGGCAGGTGATGGCTAACAGCCTGGTGAGTCGGGGAGACTGAGCAACCACAGCTGGCCTCGACAAAGAGACAGACTCTGAAATTGAGATTGCCACTGACGTTCTCGTTCGGTCCAGCCCTTGAGATCCCTGTCGTCTTGTCGAGAGGCTAATGGCCCATGACCTGGTTCATGGAATAACCTGAAACCCGGGTGGTGTCGTGTGAGTGGGAGAACCAATAGGAAGCGTTAATAAGTAGCCGGGAGGGCAGTTTAGCGGTAGAAGAGCCACGTCTGCCATGAATGTTTCTCTTCTCTTCTCTTCATCCTTTGCGTCTTCTCAAGCTTGTGCAGCCTGTTTGTCTACTCGGTATCGAGGTATCTATTGCTTGCTTCTGTGTGGTGGCCTGTTCCTGGTTCCTGCGTCAGGCGGCTTCCTAGCGCAACGGGCCTCGGCTAGCACCTGCAGCTGGTTGGCAGGACCCCTGAAGCCGGGCGGCAGCAAGCTGACCACTCAGAGGCGTCAGCGGGTGACATTGCGACTGGAGGGACCTACCAGAAGAGGCAAGTAGGGCCTTGAGAGCCCATGTCGAAGAAATGGAGAGCTCTGCAGCTGCAATATCACTCGTTGACGTCAAGAGGCTTCTCTCTTCTTCCCCAAGATTGCACTCTTGAAGCGGTCTAATGCGCCATGCCATGCCATGGTCCAACAGGGTCTGGTCTGGCAGGTCGGTGAGTGGCTAATTAACACCTTCAGTTCAGCCCTCATTTGATGCAACTGACGATCATGGGGATTTGGCGTCGAAAATCTCGCAGACTAGGCTAGAAGAGAGATTTGCTCGACTCGGACAAATTGCTTAATTGCCCGGCGCATGGACATGTGTCGACTGTGTTGCATGAAACACCATGTTTGTCTTGGACGAGGACGCAAAGACCAATAAACTCTTTGTCAAAACAATGGATGTCTCGTCGCAAAAGAACCCTTCCCTTCCTTTCTACCAGGGCCTCAACTGACCTACCCCTCAACACTCCCACAATAGGCTAGGCGCCGGGCAGCCCAAGGTCGCGATGGAGGCAAATGTCGAGGGGGGGGACACAATTTAAATTAAAAAAGGAGATGGGATCCATGGCCAAGCACGCGCCCCCCTACCCGTCGATCTAGCCTATGGGAGGCTTGAGACGAGACCCCATTCCCCTTCCAACCAGCCGGACTCTCTCGCGATGCCTTGCCCAGGGCTGGCCTGGCTTCTGGGCTGCTGCCCGTTGTGGTTCTAGGTCGCGTTTGAGCCTTTCTTTCCTTGGCGTGTGCCGGCTTGCTTCCCTCGCTGCCACTGCCAGTGGCACCCTCAAATGGGTACTTACACCGAGATGGCCCCCATCTTGTCAACCATCACCCTCTTCCACCCTCTCCGTCCTTGTTGTTGTTGCTGCTGTTGTCGTTGTCCTGCCTAGAGCTTCGCATCTGTCGATACTCGATCCATTCTTTCAACTCTTCCTTTGACACGGCATCTTTACTCGATCCTAGTCTTACAGACCTAGCATCTTGTTCACTCACTCACTCACTTACTCGCTTCACTGCTTCTCCACCGCGAAACCCTGTTTGTGGCTCTCGTTCCCTGCCTGCCAGATCGCATCGTGTAAGCGCTTCAACTCGACTATATTCTTTCGACTTCAGTCCTTCTCGTCCGTCAAGATGAACTTCAAGACTCTCGCCTCGCTCGTCCTCCTGGCCTGCGCCACAAACGTCGCCGCCGACCCCCAGCCTTACAAGCTGGTCAAGGCCCCCGTCGAGGGCCTCAGTCTCGCGCGTCGCTCTACTCCCGGGTATCAGCCTGAGCAGTCTACCTGCGGCGACGGCAGCACCTGCGCCGAAGCTTGCGGCCAGGGCTACGAGACGTGCCCTTCCAACGACGATTCCACTCACTGCTACAACCCCCTGGTCAAGCAGAAGTGCTGCTCTGATGGCACTGGAAGTATGTTGCGCTAGACTCGGCTTACACGACAAGATAGATAAACTAACCTTGCTCTAGACTCTTGCGATGATGGCTACTACTGCACTCATGACACCAAGTCTCAGACCTGGTGCTGCCCTGACTCGATGGACTTGGTTCAGTGTGCGGCTGCGTACGGCGTCAAGGACGGCCTTGAGACCGACTCGCCTTTGACCACTTCCAAGCCTGCCACCACCACTTCTGAGCTCAAGACCATCTCCACCACCGTTCTCATCACGAGCACCTCTCTTCCCACCCCTGAGACCACCTCTACCACCATCGCTGTTCCCACGACCAAGGCTGTCACTGCTAAGACCAAGACTGAGGTCGTTGAGAAGACCACCACCCCCTGCCCCAGCTCTGGTTACAGCACTGCCTGGCGTGGTTCCAACAGCACCATCGCCAGCGCCGTCCCGACTCAGCCCTCCGAGACTGGCCCTGCTCCTATCGAGACCACGGCAATCAGTGAGCCTCCTCAGGCCACCGGTGGTGCCGCCACCACTGGTGTGAGCGCTCTGCTCCTTGTCGCTGCTGGTGTCTTCGCCCTCCTCTAAATCAAGCTCTGTCCCGTGGAAGCGTTGGCTACTCTTGAGTCGCCTTTCGGATACGACTTGCTCGGCGTCGCCACGATATTTACGAGTTCATGATGAAGAGAGCGATGGGAGGCTTGGTGCATTTGAGATGACGACTATTGGAAAAACCCCGTGTTGCAATGTCGAGCTTCTAATACCCTTCTGATGATCATACCCCCTTTTTTCGAATTTCAACCGGAGTTGACGGGCTTGGTGTTTTTTGTGTGTTTGGTAAGGAAAAGAAAGGAAAGGAAAGGAGCGAGGAAGAGGATGAGATGGACGAAATGAGAAACGCTCACAGGTGCTTGGAATGCTTTGACGTCTGGTACACGACCTTCGTATACCCAAGGTACCTAGTACCTACTTTACACTTGAATCTTAGTTACTATTCCTCACGGAGCGAGAGCTACAGCCTCCGCTCTGTGATCCTACTTGACCTAATAATTGCCCTGGTAGACAATTTTACTCGACATTGCACACGCTTGAGTGAAGGCTCCCACATGTCTTTTGAGGTTTGCATAGAGACTATGATTCGTAGCTTGGCAATATTAGTATTAAGAGGTCGAGGATGAATAAGAGCTCAGGGTATCGACTGGGTTGAGATTAGATCATCTTATCTTGTACCGACAGGCTGGCTCCAGGGTTCCGGGATGATGCGGCCGCTCCCGAGAGTAGCTATCAGCCATGCCAGGAACCAAAGTGTAAATATGGAGGCGATGGTGTAGTAAAGCACAAGATGGCGTCAGTTTGAGGCTCTCGATGACACGAATCAAGATGAGAAAGCGATTGGGTATGATTTCTCTCAGCAACTAAACACGGCGCGTGCAGACGCAGCGCAACCGATAGCAAACGGCCCTCCCATTTCCATTCCAAGCTTTATTCTGTTTCTTCATGTATGTGTGTACCAGGTTCCCTACTCTTTGGCCTCGTCGCATCGTAAACATTCTTCGTCTTGTCTAAATTCGTCTAGTTTCCGCCGACGGCCTCGGGCACCTTGTTCTCGTCGTAGCCGTACTTCTCCTTGAGCTCCTCGACGAGCTTGACGTATTGCTCCTGTGCGGCCTCGGGGGTGACACCCTCGTTGACGACCTTCTCCCACGCCTTGTGCTTGGCCTTGCCCTGAGGGAGTGTGTTAGCTTTTTGTCAGTGTTGGGAGTCGCGTAAGGGGAGCTTGCCTTGAAGTCAAAGGTGCCAGGGACACCGGCCTTGGAGAAGTCCTCACCAGTGCCGACCTTGTAGAGAGCTGTGCGAGAAGACAACATGTTAGCTGGGATGGGAACGTGGCGAGGGGGGGTAAGGTGGCGGTTACCGTAGAGCTGGAGGAGCTCGTCAGGGCCGGGCTTAGAGGTGAGCTTCTTGGAGTCCTCAATGGCCTTCTTGAAGGCATCGCTCTGGGGGGCAGCCATGATGATGGAATAGAGAAGGAGGTTGGTGATTAGAGGTAAAAGACGAGTTTGTTTCTGGTATGTAGAGAGAGATGAGAGAGGGAGAAGAGGAAATGACGAAGTTGCGGGTGTTGGGATTATTGTTGAGGAACTTGGCCTTCCCCCCCGGCGGTGCGGGTTATAGCGGGGTCATGGGATTGGGATGGAGGGGTCAGGCGCAGCGCTCGCTCTGTTGCGGTGGAGGACGTGAGTCGGGTAATGCGCGGCGTTACCCGAATAAGACACGAGCATCAGCGGACGATCATCGACCAGAGTAGACAAAGATGCCTCGGCTTCAACAGCTTGAAGATGATGTGCGAGTCTATTGGTGTGACAGAAGCTGCAACACTGCCGGCATCATGTCAAGAGGACAGACACATACCTACGGAGGGACCATGATTCAGCCATGAAACACTCTGCGGTAGGCTGCGTCGGCTCGTCATAGACAAACATGGAATTATTCCGAGATCGACGACGTCTCCCTTGACATCCGGCTCTCATCAGTCAACTCATTCACACGGGACCATAACCCCAAACACAAAGAAGATAATTAACATCAGCCTTTCGTCAAGCTCGCAATCATGACAAAAACCGTCGTCGTCTTGGGTGGCAGCCTTGGTGGCCTGGCTGTTACTCACCGTCTACTCAAGTATACGCGGCCACATGAGGAAGACCTCAAGGTGGTTCTCGTGTCCAAGGTAAAAAGCCTAGCCTTTGCACAACGACCCCTCGAGGCTCACTTTGGTAGAATAGTCACTTCTATTGGAACCTAGCTTCCGTCCGTGCCGTTATTCCTGGCGTAATCAAAGACGACCAGATCCTCGCTCCAATAGAGCCTGGTCTGGCTCAGTACCCGGCCGGCAGCGTTAAGTTCATCGTCGGCGCCGCCTCCGCCGTTGACCCAGCGGCCCGCACCGTCCGCGTTGATAAGGACGGCGGCCCGGGCCCGGTGCTTACATATGATCACCTTGTGGTCGCTACGGGTGCGGATGCCGCTGACCCGGCGCTCCCCTGGAAGGCCTGCGGTTCGCATGAGGACCTCCTGACCAGTCTTCACGACACAGCTGCCAAGGTTGAGAAGGCAAAGCATGTTGTCATCGCCGGAGCCGGCGCCACTGGAGTCGAGCTCGCTGGTGAAATCCGCTACGCCTTCCCATCCACGACGGTGGTACTCATCTCACCAGGGGACCACGTCGTCGCCGGGGATCAGATAGCAGGGTGCGTCGAGGCCGAACTCCGCCGGCTGGGCGTTGAGATCCGAGCAGGCGTGCGCGCCGATGCCGCAACGGAGCTGCCGGACGGCAAGACGCGGGTGACGCTATCGGACGGCGGGGTTCTTGAGACGGACCTATACCTCCCGACCATGGGACTCCGACCCAACACGGGGTTCTTGCCAAAGGAGTGGCTCAATGAGCACGGCTATGTGGACGTGGACGAGGAGATGCGTGTGAAGGCCGCTGTTGATGGTGTGTGGGCTGTGGGAGACGTCGTGTCTAAGCCGCGGGCGGCCTTCATGATCACCGACGCCCAGGCCGCAGGCGTCGCAAAGAACATCGACCTTGCGCTCAAGGACAAGCCGGCACAGTCCGTGAGTGGTCCCCTCGTGGATGTCTTCCTATGCTCCACAGGCCGGAGTCGCGGAGCTGGGCGACTAGGAGTCGTGCCCGTACCGTCTCTCGCAGTGTGGGCAGTCAAGGGCCGTACTCTGGGTATGCAGCGCACGCAAAAGTACGCGGATGGGAGTATGTGGTGACGATGAGTGTTGAGTAGGCGAATGACTAGAGCAGCAACGCCTAACGTCCCATCAAACAAAACGCCATGATATTCCTACATAATAAACAGCGAGCCCGCCAACCCTCGATTATATACGACCTCCCCTTTACCTCTTCTCGTCCTCAATCTCCCTCCGGATCTCCTCGAGCACCTGCTCACGCGACCGCAGGTGTGATTCTAGACCCTCGACCTGTTCACGGACTGTCTGGAGATCCTCCTGTATGCTCTTAAGACCCCCGCCTACCGCACTCTTGCCCGTTCCCTCCTCTAGCTCCCTCAATTCCCTACGCTTATATTCAAGTAGCTGGTCAAGTTCCTTCTTGACAAGTGCGGGCTTTGAATCACGCTTGCCGCCTTTCCGGCGCTCGGCAATCTCCTCAACCTTCTTGATCTTCTCCTCCAGGTCCTGCAGCTTGCGCTTTAGTCGCACCTCTTCCCAATCTTCCGTCTTCTCCGTCGAGAAATCTGTGCCCGCGGTCTTGAAACCGCTGCGGCCTAGGCGCGTGAGGTATTGGTCGCCAAACTTGGCCTTGCGTCCGGTGGTAGTCGAGTCGTCGGCCTTGGTAGCCCATCGTGAGTTGGCGCCGGTTCGCTGGTTGTCGACTTGGTAGTCGATCTGGTTGCGCTCAAAGCTAGAGCGGAGAGAGGCAGGGACGGTGCGCGGGATTCGGAAACCCTCGTGTCGGTAGTTAAGAATATGTAGGAAGGCGAGGGCGGCGTCTTTGTTAATGGTCGATTGCGCAGATGGGTTGACCAAGTTCCATGCGGATCTAATGTCGGTATCGGGAACGTCAAGGGACTCGTAGAGATCGCTGAGAGAGTTGACTGTGTCGATTAGCTTATGCTTCTTGAGATTCAGTCAGGGGACGTACAAGCAATCTCGCCCCGCATGTCCCGGCTCTCCTGGTAAATCTGCTCGTACTTGGACTTGTCCTCAGGTTTCATGTACCACTCGAAGCCGTCCTTGAGGCCGAGGTCCTCTGTTTCATCCTCAACTTGCTCGAACTGCACTTGCTTGCCAGTGATGGCCCGGGTCGCTTGCACCAGATGGGCCTTGGACTCTGGGACGAGCCAATCGGGCAGGGAGGTGGGAACGTCTGCGTATTCCTGTACTAGGTAAGCTGCCGTGTCACAAAGGTCCTTGAGCGACAGAACCATACCCCGTTCAGGATGTCAAAGATGACGCGCATGGCGACGCAGAACTCCTCAAAGTCGAGGTTTCCATCATTGTCCACATCTGCCAGGTCCCATACTCGCTCCAGCTGATCATCTCGGAGGCCACTGTTCTTGAGCACGGGGGCGGCCTGCTCTCCTGTAAGGAACTTGCCGCCGCCTGTCCGGGCGGAAAAGATGTTCCAATAGGTTTCGATTTCTTGCGCCTCGATCTTGGGAGCCATGGCTGCGTCGGATGGCGCTGGGCGACTGGGGACGTTGTCGGCGAAAGTATTAAGGACAAAAGGGAAGATCAGATTATCTGGAGAGTAGAATTAAGTAGCAATCGTTTGGGCGGCGACCGCAGAATGTGGAATACGGCGGAGAGATGATGTCGGTGTCGGGTCGGGGCGTGAGGTTGCGAATGACGAAGCTCCGTCTCCAGCCACGCCTTGGGCTGCTTTCCCCTGATGGATGGGATGGAGAGAGCCCCGCTTTGAGCGATATCCAAGTAAGCGCAATAAGTAATCTCAATCTCGGCCATCATTCTCCCATGGGTGTCATGAGCCAGTGTGATGACAGGCCATTTACCTGGCTGGCCGTGATTAACTGACACGAGCTCCAAATACGTGGTATGTGTGTAGGTATGGTACACAAGCTGAATTCAGATGGTGATGGAGAGAAATTATGCATACAGCTACTGAAGGCTGTGTTAGTTCAACCCCTGAATTCAGCTGTATCTTTCACAAATGCCTGACAGTCGATAATACCAAACGAAAAGCAATTCGCATATGCCTCTGGGCTTCCACTTTGGGCTTTACAACTACTGCTCCAACTACATGATCATAGAACAACGACACTATCCCCAGACGAGTCTCACCGAGCTTGCTGTGGCTGAGCCCCACTGTCCCTGGCATGAGCCCCCAGAGCGTCCCCCAGGAATCGGTTCCCAGTGGCTGGCTTCAGTGGACTGCCCAATCGATGGCAGGCACGATGGAGGGGCACGGCTGCCACACCCGAACAGCCTTTGGAGGGGCAGAAGGCAAAAGAAATGACCTTAAATTGAAGCTAAACCGTCTCTTGCTTGTTACAGACCGCTCTCTTTCGCTTCGCTTTCACCGCAAAGCTCTCTCTTCTATTCCCTTGAAGCATTGTGCGATTGTACTGTCTCAATTCTGTCACAATGTCAACAACAACAACCGTCACTGCCCAGCCCATCACGGCTGAGGCTATGCTCCGTCTCTTCCCCGACATTGACACCAGCTCGGAGCCCTTGTCCGGTCACGATGAGGAGCAGATTCGCCTCATGGACGAGGTCTGCATCGTCCTCGACGAGAACGACAAGCCAATTGGCACTGCCAGCAAGAAAATTTGTACGTTGCGCCTCAGCTATACCCCGAATCCTTTGCCTTGCTAACTAGATCACTTCCAGGCCATCTCATGACCAACATCGACAAGGGCCTCCTCCACCGTGCCTTTTCCGTCTTCCTCTTCAACGACAAGAACGAGCTGCTCCTCCAGCAGCGCGCCACCGAGAAGATCACCTTCCCCGACATGTGGACCAACACCTGCTGCTCCCACCCCCTCAACATCCCCACCGAGACGGGATCGAGCCTCGAGGATGCCATCGCCGGCGTCAAGAGGGCCGCTCAGCGCAAGCTTGATCACGAGCTTGGCATCAAGAAGGAGCAGGTCCCCTTTGAGAAGTTCCACTTCCTGACCCGAATTCACTACAAGGCTCCCAGCGACGGAAAGTGGGGTGAGCATGAAAGTATGTTTTACAACTAGTCTCTTGATGCGAAGGCACAATATCTAACTGCGGCCTAGTCGACTATATTCTGTTCATCAAGGCCAATGTCGACCTTGACGTCAACAAGAACGAGGTCAGGGACACCCAGTACGTCAGCCCAGAGAAGCTCAAGAAGCAATTCGACGACCCCAGCCTGGTCTTCACTCCCTGGTTCAAGCTCATCTGCAACTCGATGCTGTTTGAGTGGTGGGAGAACCTCGACTCTGGCCTGGACAAGTACCTGAACGAGCAGGAGATTCGCCGCATGTAACGAACCACGGATAACGAGACAAAGAAAACTCCGAAACGAAACAGGACGACAGGGGAGACAAGATGATTGCCAAAAAGAGTTATGAGGGAAAGAATCAGGTTGCGGTTGCATAGGCTGTTCGCGGTCGATCAGCATAGATATCCGCTCTCGCGCCTCCGCCGTGTCTAGATCAGATCTCACGAGGGGCACAGAGCCGCTTTTTAATTTGACGTCGTTTATATTCATCACTTTCTTCGACGCAGCAAATTATTGTTTCTGGAACCCAGCAAAAAACCCTGGCAGTTCGCAGAGATAGCTGCGATCCCGATCGAATTGTCATGATCTACTACTCCTCATATACGAGCGATTGGGCTCTTGTGCATCAATACTTAAGCCCCCAACTTGCTTCTTTCCCGCCTCGTCCGAGCTCATCACAACTCACAAGTTGCACAGTACATTCTTAGTCTGGTGACCTCGGGTGCCGTTGCAAGCCGCTGCCATCCAAGACAGACAAGAGAATCATTGTCTTTGGACGCTGCCGGTCAACTTTGGTTCAACCGCGCCAACCGATTCAGCCCTCGCGCTGGAGGCACATGTGCTCCTCAATCAACAAAGCACCTCGACCCGGAGCCGGCTATCTTGACTAATGAGAGGATGCCCTGCGCATGAGGCCCTCGCATCTCCTGCACCAGGTGGCGTAGGTTCACGCTCGTCCTTGGCTATACTGGACCACAGCTGACGCCAGAGCTCTCGTTCATCCCCACAGCCTGAGGAATCTCCATGGCTCAGTCCCATTCTCCCACGTCAAGGAGCCACAAAAACAGTCAGCAACCGTACACTGACTGGCTGACCCGAGGTCTCTGAGACAGCTTCACAGCATGGCTTGCCAGTATTCCACGGGTTCTGCAGGGTTGCCCCCCACCGGTCACCCATGGTCATGTGGTCCCCCAGGGCGCCTCAGGGACCAAGCACTGTGCTCCGTATCCCGCTTCCTTGATTCCTTAACGCTCGGTCTGCCCTCTTGCCGCTCCCTTTCGTGTATGACTCGGGAGAGCTAACGTTAGCCGTTACCCCACGAAGTGGCTGTCATCTGTAAACCGACCAATGGCATCACCGAGTCTTGTTGAGTTGTGCCGTATCTACGCTGCCGGCCATTGGGGTCCACACGGCACTTCTATCTATCACCCGCCCGCCTACATAAACCCCCTCGGCCGATTGCCTATCTCTGCTTGCTTCTCTCTTCCTCTCCTCTCCTCAACTGCCTACCTACCTCTTACTCTCATACTTCACTTTACCTCAAGTCATTCTACCCACACCACAGTCTGGCCTCACTAACAGGACCCTTTGTCAGGAAATCTTGCTAAGCTCTCTCTTAGAAGGGGATTGCTGGAAAGAATAGCCACCTTGGTGTCTTGCTACTGCTGTTGCCGCTTGTTGATTGCTACTCTGAGCACCAACCTCTGCATGGTGAACGACTGTTCAGTCAACATTATCGTCTGAAACCTCTCGTGCCTCTCTTCTTTGTCAACTTGTCTCTCCAACCGTCTTCCTCTCAGCTCGCCCTCGTGAACCTATCGTACGCCCACATTGAGAAACTCGGTCGAACCGATCGACGCTCGTTCGATACCTACATCCCCCTCCTCCTCTTAAAGCCATAATCGCGAGCCTGGCCCGCTCAAGCACCAACTTGATGTCGGTTGAAGTTCGCACAAGCCTTAACTGTCTGCGTCATCCTTCGAGATTCACGCCCGTCTCCAGAACTCAGCTCTCGCGGGTTCACACGGGCGATAGTATCCAAAATATACAATGTGAGTCTGGGGACTTAATGAGTCTGAACCCATCATGCTTAATGCCACCCGCGGCGCTCCCTTCTTTGCAAAAAGGGGAGCCCCTGTGTTTTCTAGATACAGCCATCAGCTCTAGTACCGAGTAAATAACTGGTTCATCATGGAGGGAAATACAACCACCAAGAGTATCAGTAATAATCTCAGCGGCGCCTCGGCCCTCGCCAAGTGGCGACGCCGGTCTCTCGTGCCACCCTCGTGGGAGGACTCGATCCGCTTTGTGAGCGTCAACGAGTCGGCTGAGGCGGGCAGGTCGCTGGCGCACGCGTTCGCGACTGACGCCATGAGCCAGTATGTGCTCGACGGCGACGACATGGCGGATTACTCGGACGAGCAGAAGTGGAAGCTCCACGTCGACCACATGACGTATATGGTGGCGGCTCACTGCTACAAGGGCGTCGTAACGGCCATCGGGTCCGACTACGACGCTGTTGCTTTGTGGTATGTTCCCCCCCTCGTGTCTTTGAGAAACAAGCTTCAGCTAACATCCGTCGTCAGGCTGCCTCCCGGTCAGCAGATGGACGACTGGTGGACGTCTCTGCGCAGCGGCATGTGGAGGCTGTACTACCAGCTCTCGGCCGAGGGCAGGAGACGCTACTACGATGAGATGCTGCCTGTGCTGAACCAGACCAAGGAGGAGGTCATGGGTGAGAGGGACAAGGACTGCTACTATCTCGTCTACATCGGCACCAAGCCTGCTGCCCAAGGCAAGGGATACGCGGGCAAGCTGATCCGCGACATGGTTGCCAAGGTGAGGAATAACTGGAAAGAATTCGGAGTACACGCTGACACTCGCTCAGGCCGACGCCGAGAACCGCCCCATGTACCTTGAAGCCAGCACCAAGCGCAACAGCGAATACTACGCCAAGTTTGGCTTCAAGGTCAAGCGCCCCGTCGTCTTTGAGAACAGCCCGGAGCCCATCACCATGTACATCATGGTCCGCGAGCCCCAGACCCCTCGACCGTCCTGCGGCCCGGCCGTCATGGCCACGGTAAAGTTCTAGGGAAACGAGCCTCTGGTCCAGCCAAAGGCCGACGAGGGATCAGAGGCTGTCGTCGAGGAACTCGAGTATGTCGAGGAGCTGGGGGGTGCAAGACGAGCACATGGACCTGAATGTGTTGTGATGTGAGTCTTTGCGAGTTGAACCTTGAGTGAGGAAATGTGTTTGTCGTCATGAATTTGCATTAACCGATCGACCTTGATTTGATTCTCTGGGAACAATAAGAATGAGCATACGGATAAGGGAGAGGATCTTGGATTGCTTCAATTTGGCCGACATTCGCTGACCGCCAGTCTTTACCGCAATTGTTGCTCTATTTTGTTCTGCTTTTTTTTGCATTGCTTTGCAGTTATTGGACTAGCTCGAGTCGTTCATTAGGAAGAAAGAAAACAAATAAAATCGTCATTCCTTCATAAGCTGATCCCGCCTATAACCGTCAACACCGTTGCACCTAGCTTTTGTAGATTGTACGAGTGGACGTCGACAACCTCCTCCTCCTTCTTCGTAGCCTTTTCTCAACCTAGTACTCGAGAATTGCCCATGTCTCGTCGTCGACCGTTGTGTAAATGAGACCCTGGCCGAGCAGCTCGTCGGCCGCAGTGAGAACGTCTCTCACTGACAGGCCAGTAGAGCTGGTAATGCCATTGATATGGACACCCTCGTTGCCGCCAGGAGCGTCGTTCATAAAGCTAAACATCTTCTTGGCCAGGCCAGAGCATCCGGACAGTTTCGAAGGTGCTGCATTTCCACCAGCCTGGTCGTTGTAGCCGCCACCGTCGACAAACATGCTATCTCCTTCGCCGTTGGCACCACCCTGACCACCAAGGGGCCCCTTGGTAAAGTACAAGTGAACATATGTGGCCTCGAGCATGTGGTAGCTGACCTCGTTGAAGTCCTCGACGGGCCTGATGACGTGTGCGCCGACGTGCCTCTTGCTGTTGAAGGACTTGAGGCGTCCCCAGACACGGACATGCGAGTCGAGCTCGAACTCCGGGTCGTTGTTGTTGTCGGCGTCGACCCACTTCTTCACCTCGATCTGGCCGGTGCCGTCATCGATCTTGAAGGTGATGTTTGTGGGCTGGGGGGTCACGCTGCGGATCTGGCCGACGAATGTGATCTGGGTGATGAGGGAGCCGTCGATCTTGAAGTCGGCGCCCTGGAAGGCCTCTTCGGCGTCGAGGATCTGCTTGATGGTGACGGGGCGCAAAGACTCATCTTGGTATGACTATAGAGGCAGATCGTCAGAAGCTGTGAGTGAAGCGTGAGGGATGCCATCGTACCTTGCCGCCACCGCCGCCGCCCTGGCTGCCCTGCTGTGAGCCTCCAGCAAAGAAACCGCCCGAGTCATCGCCCCCTTGGCCATAACCTGTTTTTTGGAATCCAGTGTAGGCAGCTGTAGCAGTTTGTCAGTCGGGATCCGCAAGAGGTGAGGTGAGAAGTTGCACATACACATTGTGATAATTGTGTGATGTAGGTTGAGCGTGCAGACTAGGATGCAAGCTTCGTAGAGAATAGAAGACGCGTTAAAACGCGCCTAGGTTTAATGGGTTTGCCCCGCGATTCACGGTGTGGGGCCGCTTCTGCCTTAGTCATTCACCAAAGCTCGAGCACGTGCCATTTGAGAAGCGATGGCCAAGCCATCACCAAGCTTGAAGCTGAGGAGACAAGGGAGGGTGACATGTGGCCGACAGAATGAATCGAGGAGAGCGCCGCGATCCTTTACGTCTTGAAGCTGGACCAAAGAGAACACCATTCGCTAAATGGCTTTTGACACAATTCAAAGGTACGACTCGACCTCATCATGCATCTAGCGGAACGCTTCCCCGTCCGTAGTGGATGCGAACATCAGGTCACAACAACGGGATGCCCGGCTGGGATCATGGAAGACGATGGCATCGGTGAGAAGCCGTGGCAGCTTCCCGAAGCTCCTCCTCTTCTCAAAGAGGAGAGCATCACATATGAAATCGTCAACAATTGGCAGAACCCAGTTCGCATTAGCCTCGGCATCCCATCAAAAGTGGAAACGAACGAAGCGAAGCGACAGCGGCAACGGCAACGGACCCCGGCCTCGGCCTTGACCCCCGTGTTTCTCCAGGTTTCTTTTCCGCGACCAACAACGGTCATTTATCGGCCATCTATCCATCCATCCATCCATCACTTCCGTCCGTTCGCGTATCCATCTACTTTGTCCATCAGAGCAGAAGCCGCCATCGTCCCTAATTTGTTTCTCTACCAAGCGTTGATTCTTCCCGTCTTCTAATCCCCTTAATCTCCAGCAGCCGCGTCTCGTGTCGTCATGTCCAAGCCGCAGACCGGAACTCTGCCCCTGATACCGCTCGCACGAGGCACCATCCTCCTCCCTGGTCTCGTCCAGCGCATTCCAGTCTCGTCCAACCGACCCGACGTCCCCGCCCTCCTCGCCCACGTCTACGAGCAGGCCGCCACCAAGGGCCCCGACACGCGAATCGACAGCATCCCCATCGGCTGTGTCCCCATCTCGTCACCTCTTGTCGGCCCCAATGGCCAGCGTCTCATCGGCGATGCTGAGGACATAGATCCTGCAGAGATTGAAAATGTTCTTCCCGGATCCGCGCGCAAGGAGGACCTCTACAACTTCGGTGTCGAGGCCAAGATCATTGGCATCGATGGGAGAGGTACCGGGGAGTTCGCCTTGCGCGTCGAAGGCGTCACGCGAATCCGTATCGATAGCTTCACTAGAGAGCGTCCTTATTTTGAGGCAAAGGTTACATACTTTAAAGAAGACAGTAGGTAAACCCTCGTCATCTTGTCAACGATCCCCCACTTATCTCCGTTACAGCCAGCAGTCCTCCCGATAAGCAGCTACAGGACCTCTTCAACCTTTTGAAATCGCGATCCCGTGAACTCGTCACTATTCTAAGGATCTCCTCTCTTCTCCCCCGAACCAAGGCTGGACCAGTGCTTTCGCCAGTGCTTACACGACGACTCGAGATGCTCATCATGAGGAGGGAGCTCAAGGAAGCCGGTCTTCTCGCCGATTTCATGGCCAATCTGGTCGAGAGCACGCACGAGGAGAAGCTCGAGGTTATCGCCGCTCTGGATATCAAGGTGCGCCTCACCAAGGTCATTGAACTGTTGGAACGTCAGGTCGGCGGCATCAAGAATAACTTCAAGATCACTACTTTCACCACAATGCCCGTCCAAATTCTCGATCGCTTAAACGAGGACCAACAACGAAAAACAGGCCCCATTCCCAACATTCCCGGCATCACCTTTGTGCCTCCCGGTGCTCAGATGCCCGGCGGCAACGACCAAAATAACGACGAGGAGGCCAACGAGCTCGATGAACTCAAACGCAAGCTTCAAAACGCGAAGCTCCCCGCAGACTCCGCCAAGACGGTAGAGAGGGAGATGCGCCGACTCCAGAAGATGCAGCCCATGAACCAGGAATACCAAGTCACTCGAAACTGGTTGGAAACTCTGGCCGAAATCCCCTGGACAGCCACGACTGATGACCGCCTCGGCCCGGATACCCTGCACAAGGCAAGAAAGCAGCTAGATGAGGACCACTACGGACTGGATAACGTCAAGAAGAGGCTTATCGAGTATCTGGCCGTTCTGAGACTCAAACAATCCATCAATGATGACGTCGACGAGAAGATAAAGAAGGCGGAGGAGGAAGCCCAGGCTGAGGCACGTCACCAGCAAGAGAAGGAGAAGGAGAAGAAGCAAGAGGGAGAGAAAAAAGAGGAGACGGCTGAGGCAAGCTCAGAAGTTGAAGCCGTGAAGCCCGATGTGGCCAAGCTTCAAATCCTCAAGTCCCAGCGTATGGTGGACAAGTCTCCCATTATGCTTCTGGCAGGACCTCCAGGTGTGGGCAAGACAAGTCTTGCGCGGTCGGTGGCTACGGCCCTGGGCCGCAAATTCCACCGTATCTCACTGGGAGGCGTCAGAGATGAGGCCGAGATCCGTGGTCATCGAAGAACCTATGTTGCGGCCATGCCTGGTTTGATCGTTCAGGGGTTAAGAAAGGTTGGTGTTGCCAACCCGGTCTTCTTACTCGATGAGATCGACAAGATTGGACAAGCCAGCATCCACGGTGATCCCTCGGCTGCCATGCTTGAGGTTCTTGACCCCGAGCAGAACCACTCGTTCCAGGATCACTACGTCGGCATGCCAATTGATCTTTCCAAGATCCTCTTCATCGCTACTGCCAACAGCCTGGAGACCATTCCCGCCCCTCTCCTGGATCGAATGGAGACCATCTACATCCCCGGCTACACCACTCTGGAGAAGCGTCATATTGCGATGCAGCATCTGGTGCCCAAGCAGATCAGGGTCAACGGACTTGCCGAGACCCAGGTTGCTTTCAACCAGGACGTTGTGTCCAAGATCATCGAGTCTTACACTCGTGAATCCGGAGTCCGTAACCTTGAACGTGAGATTGGTTCCGTTTGCCGTGCCAAAGCTGTGGAATTCGCAGAGGCCAAGGACGGGGGTCACATTGAAGAGTACCGTTCGGATCTTACAGTGGAGGATATCGAGAACATTTTGGGCATTGAGAAGTTTGAGGAGGAGATTGCCGAAAAGACGAGCCGCCCGGGTATTGTGACGGGTCTCGTCGCCTACAGCACCGGTGGCAATGGCAGCATCCTCTTCATCGAGGTTGCTGACATGCCCGGCAACGGACGAGTCCAGCTAACAGGAAAGCTGGGTGACGTTCTCAAGGAGAGCGTCGAAGTGGCGCTAACATGGGTCAAGGCACATGCTTTCGAGCTGGGCCTTACACCAGAGCCGACGACTGACATCATGAAGGAGCGCAGCATCCACGTACACTGTCCCTCGGGAGCCATCCCCAAGGATGGTCCCAGTAGTGGCATCGGCCAGGCCATTGCACTCATCTCCCTCTTCTCGGGCAAGCCGGTGCCACCGACCATGGCCATGACGGTAGGTTCCCAAGCAATAAGCAACCGTGATGACTCGGTACACTGACAGTCTTGTGTGTAACAGGGCGAGATTTCTCTCCGGGGCCGAGTCACAGCCGTCGGAGGTATCAAGGAGAAACTCATCGGCGCCCTCCGAGCGGGAGTCAAGACGGTGCTACTGCCGGCCCAGAACCGAAAGGACGTCAAAGATCTGCCTCAGGAGGTCAAGGATGGACTCGAGATCCTCCATGTCAAGTAAGTCATGCCCTCTACTACCGTGCTTCATCAACGTGCCCCTCGTGGCACGCTCCGCCACTTGCTATGCCCCGAGGACGAGAAGTTCGTATCACTGACGCATGTCTTGAACAGCCATATCTGGGAGGCCATCCGCCTTGTCTGGCCAGATTCGCAATGGGCCGATGACAGCAACTACCGAGGCATCGAGAGCCGACTATGATGGATGCTGCATCTCAGCTCATGCTCTGGCCGCACCGTCACCTGGCCCATGGTTCATGTCTCGTGGATGCCTCCCCCATCCTGTCCTGTTCCTCAACTCTGAAACGTCTCGTGGCGACCTTCCCCCCAGCCGCCCATCACCCTCCCCGCCCATACTCGTCCACCTAGGCCTCACCGAGATCCCCCAGCATGGCCCAATTCAGCCCTCTTTGCGACGCATCTAGCCGATCCACCAAACGGCCGCCCGTCTCACAGCCCCCCCCCTTTCCCGTGATCCCACGTTGTCCTTCCCGCCGGCGCCAACCATGGCTCACCCCCTGCGTGCGCACATGCCTGGTCCCCTTTTGAGACATGCAGCATCAAAGACAGTAAAGGCGGTGGTTGTGGCGTTCCCAGACAAGAAATGCGTGCCATTTCTGGCACCGTGAGCCCGCCACCGTCCTCGCCTATTTTGTGCGGTAAGTTCTGTGCCAGACAGGTACCGCCAGGGTGACGCCGCAGCGGATCAAGCGAACATGGACGAGTCCTCGTGTTACCCTGCAGAGGCTGGTCGGTTCATGGCCGTGAGGACATGGTATGGGGCTTGGTCTGATGTGATGGGTGTGGCCGTGTCGTTTCATCTGTCATTTTCCGGGAGGGAATCGTCCATCAAACGTTGTCCAGTTGCACATGCGACTCGTCACGACAGCCTCAGTTGGCAGGGTCGAGAGGCCTCGACGTGCCAGACAAGGACGTGTGTAGCGCTCCGGAGCTCATGGTGCGGGGGAGAAGTGTTGATGCGAGCCAGCGAGACACGATGTTGAAGGGCCAACCAATGTTGAAGGGTTAGCCAAGGGAGTTGGTCATTTTTTGGCGTTGTCTTGACTCTTTTTTTTCCTTGTATGGTATGAACACCAGCCTGAATGTTAGCCATGTCTAGATCTAGTTGTCTCGAATACCAAACTCGATCGTCAGCTTGTCCTGATCTGGTTCGCTTGTGCTTGGAGGTTATAACCGATCTCATTCGCGCAAAGATCAAGGGTTGAGACGTCTGGTCACTAGACCACTCAGCATCACTGCCGTGGCGTTGGGGGCTTGGTATCCATGCCCTCGGTGCCCCTAGGGAGAGACCTTGAACCTGAGAGAAACCTAGATTCGTGCCGCATTCTCTCACGACACAAAACCATCCAAGGGAGACCCATTCCCCAGCCAACAGCGTACATACGTACATTACGCACACATCTGATCTCATCTCCAAAGGGCGTACTCCGTAATGACAGCCGAATTTAGCGCATCGTAAGCCCTACAACTACCCCCATCGGCCGAGGAGCGGGTCGTGGATGCAAGTTGTCGGTGTTAGTGAGGAAAGGGGCAGAAAGAAAGGGTTCAGTCGCAAGGCGGTGCATATCCCTTCGTTCACAGACCTATCAGGCCAGTCGGAGCTCACACCGAATATTCGCCTCCCAATCTCAGCCTTCGATCCGCAATGCTGGGCCGTGACATCAAGGGAACGGCAGAGGTGGAGAGGACCGCAAAAGCCTCGCGGAGAGTTTTATTTGTTTTTTCCTCTCCTCCCTGATAGCAGAAGCAAATCCATAGAGGGGATCCGAACCAGGAAGCGAACCTGGGTCATCAGCTGCATTGCGCCGTTGATGGTTCACTAGTCAAGACCGTCTCTGTCCCAAGCCTTGAAGTTGCTTCTGCAAGATCAGATCATGTCTGTTGGATTGGTGACTGGAATTCGATGACAAGTCGGTGTGCAGAAAAACATATGTGCTTTTTAACCCTTGTCCCTTCCGCGTCCGGCGGCACGCAGCTCTTGATGGTGCCAGTTGCTAGTTCATGATGAGGCGCGCTCCGGTGTGCATGTACAGGCATGTTTAGGATATCTCATAGAGGAAACGCGAGGCTTGGCATGAAACCGTGAAACGGGTGAGTTGCGCGAGCCCGTTGAACGCAGGCTCTACTTTCCAGTCCAGTTGTCGAGCATAGTTTGCTGTCAGCGACAGGCCAAGAGCCTCCAATCTGCGCCGTGGCCCAAGCCAAGGTGTGAATCAACTTCAGAGTCAACTGCTCCTGTTGACCAGGATTCGTCCGTCGTGCATAGCACAACCAGGCATTCGCCCAGTAGCCTTCTCCCTGAGACATAAAGCCACTCTGCCCCATCGGTGCACGACTCGACCGGGACCCGGGCAGGTCAGCGGAAACCATACATAACCTCGTGGTCATCTTCACGAGCGCCGCTGAATCAAATCCGCACACACCTGTCATTTTGCGCTTTTGAAACACAGACTAATCCTGCGCGCAATGAGACTTGCAGGGTCCTATCAGAGTCTGATACAGCCCGCTTGGTACAAGGTCTGCTCCACCTTGGTGGCCTTGACAAATGACCGCCTGCACCTAGTTACTCCAGAGGCCTGGTCAGTACGTATCGTGTATCAGCCTCGGTCTGCCTCCAAGACTGGACACCTAGGGCACGTCGATCAACCTTACCTCCCCATTATTACCCCTTATTATCGCTCTCGACTATCATCTGTCACATCTCCATTCACGGCTGGGTTGTCATGTGCACGGATGATCGTCCGTGCCGATATGACCAGATGAGAGGCCGAGTATGCAGTAACCCGCGGGGACCAGCCTGGCACAACCTGCAAGAACACGGCCGCGTCCCAGGCCTCTGGGCCCATGGTGACTCTCAATGGCCCCGTGTTGTACATGTCTCGGGAACCCTCCATCTGCCGTTGAACATGCGTTGCCTGATAGCACTGCCAGACAACTTGCCCCGTTGGAAGCTCATGTGTGGGCAGTTGCGACTCTTGGTTTGATCAGGGCAGGGCCGGCGGCACAGCGGCCGTGTGCATCGCTCGAAACCAACCAGGCATGCATTCTGCGAGCCATGGGCCCCGAGAAATTGCAGAGTCTTTGCAATCGACATCAAATTCCCCTCGATACGACGTACAACAACCAGAAAATCTCCGTCTGGTCAACGCTCTGTTGGAACAGGGGAGGGGGCTTGAAGCCTCCATGCTGACGGCAGAGTTGAATGTGGTCTCGTGCAGCAAGACAAGGCCACAAAGAGGCCCGAGACAAGCCGGAGATTCTGTCGATCCCAAGGGGAGCGGAGCGTTCTGAATCCTGTGATGTCTTATTGTTGGAGTGCTGCGGCCGCTCCATTGGGCAGAGCTGATCCGCGCCATGAGATGCCCCCATTATCCGCCATTCCTTCAACGCCAAGCTATCGAGGCCGCAGCACGAATACCTCCAGCAATAGCATCTGCCCGCGTCTGGTTGGAGCGACAGAGCCAAGTCTGTGCAAGGTGACGTACTGAGTTGGCTGCCAACGGAGTCTGCAGAGGTGGAACCAATCTGGCTTGGTCAGAAGTTGACCCCCAGAGCCCATCGCCGTGATGGTGGACAACATCGTCATATCATATCATGTTCTCCAAGGACCACCCTTGTCACGGAAATTTACCTAGCCTGCCAATAGCGCTGCCCCTATCGGAACCGCGACCACGGCACCAGCCGCCGTGGTCAAGGCTGACAACCAGCTGGGTGTTGTCAAGAGAGTCCCCGGGCCTCCGTCCAAGCAGGAAGGCGTGTATGGGGGCAAGCCAGGGCACATGTCCGTCGGGCGTCCAGAGCCGGGCCTGTAGCACTCGTCGTCTTGCGTCAATTCCAAATGTCCAAGCCCAGGATCCTGGCTGGTGGGGTTTGATGAGATGAAATGCCACCCTAGATGATCGTACAGTAGTAGCTGGCCTGCAGGGAATCAACGCTCGCCGTTTACTCGGCTCTACCCAAAAGGTCAAAAGGCCGCACCAGGGGGAGGGTCCCGCCCGCCTCCAAGCTGCTGGGAGCTGCCGGGCGTATGATCGAATCTGGAGTGCGAGCGATACGTACCGGACGAGGGAGACATGGTCTGGCAACTGGGCTGATCCATGATCCATGACATTCTGAAATCGCGGTTGCTGGTAGCAGGCCGCGGCTAGCTTGTCAAGTCATGGGAAACCGGTGAGGTGAGCGATGTTGAAGAGCTGCACTTCACCTGAGCTGAGCTGAGCCGTGCTGGGTCCTCGACCGAAACAGACTGTGGTCGGGACCCTCAGGCTCGTACGATAGGCAAGCCCGATGTCAGACTGCCGCCGCAATTTTGAGAGGGAGACGGGAGCAACGCAACGCTTGTTTGCATTTGCATGAAAAGTTTCTTCTTGCGCCGCACTTGAAAACTCAATCCCGCTGGAGATAGCCTTTGCAGGCTATCAGACCCTGGCTTCGGACCGTAAGTAGCAACTCGGTGGTTTGGCACGCTGCGGCCAGCCCAAGAGGGAAGCTAGCAGTGGGAGCCCAGGTGCACTCTTTGTTGGAGCTGCTCGTGAAAGACCTGGTTGGCAATCAAGGCCCGCTGACGACGATGCTGGGCTGCATGTGGAGAGACAGGCGAGGTTCCACTGCCATGTGTCCTTCCCCCTACCGAAAGTGTCCTTGAGCTTCCCAAGCGGCGCATCGGAGCAGGGGTGACCCTGTCATGTCTTGGATAGTGCTCCCAGGACGGAGGTGCCAGCAAGAGGACTGTGCCATGGCTGTCCGGATCCCAGGTCTTTAGACTCAGCACCAGGCCGAAGTAGTTCGGGGGTCTAGTTTCCGGCCGGGCACCTGTCCACCCTCCCCCGGACAAATCCTCGCAACGGCGTCGAGCTCTTTCGTGGCGGCACTGACTGTCTGCAAGTAAGGTATGACGCCTGGCTTGCTGCGAAATATCTCCGGTGTAGGACAGGTTGGAATAACGGCTCCAGGACAGAACGGAAGATGCCGCATCAGAGAGAGTGATCTGCGGTCCTAGTATCGCGAGAAAAACGCTAGGCTGGCTGGTCAACAGCTAGCTACTATGAAGGAGCTGTATTGAACATGACGAAACTGGCCGCTCGAGAGATATGCAGAACGCGTATCGCTGTGGAATCGGAGGAGCCTGTGCTCCCTGTTGGTGATTTTACGTCACCGTTTCTTTTCCCCGCTTGTTGAAGTGGACTGTCTGCAAGGTCGGCGACCCTGTTGCTGTACTGCCGATCCGACTTGAGACGCTATTGGTCGTTTCTGAAGGCCACTTCTGGGAACCAGCCTACCTAGTCGGGCCAAGACGTGGTGGCAGTGGTGGGTGGAGGCCTTGGTATCGCGAGATGATGCTGCTGCTGTTGTTGGTGCCAGATGTTGAAGGAAGAAGAAAGGAGATGATGGATGCCAGAAGGAAACGGCAGCGTCGTGTTGGCGGATTGCCTACATGGGAGTAGGGACCCGCTCCTTCCTCGTATATTTGACATTAGCACCTTTGTTTCGGCAACTGACCTGACCGAATAAGCCTGGTCGCTGGAGAGAGGACCGACCCAACCCAACACTGGCAAAAAGTTAAAAACAAAACCTACCCACAACCAACCTACCTAACCTGGGCAGCTGGAGGCGAGACAGGCAAGACGCCATTCCCGGGTCATCCGCCCAATTGATGGGAAAACTACCTAGATAGAGACGGGGATATGCTTGCCCACGTACCTACCTATGCTGCGATATAGGTCTAGTGTTGCTGGCTACCTCATGTTCAACTATGTGTCTAGTCCCCTACTATCGGTTCGGATCTAGTTACCCGTCTACACACTATGAAGAGAATAGAAGTTCAGCCTGCTCATCATCATATCATCCCCACCATGCCTTGCCTCTGGTCCAGTGCAGCTGCTCATGTGCCCCAGCCATCTGCGTGTCAGCCGCAACAGAGGCACATTAGTACAGGAGATAGGTATGGAGATAAAAATAAAAATAAAATGCAGTAAAATATTGCTTACCGCCCGCGCGGCCTGTTCATGCAGGGCCAACAAGCTGCTGGCCAGTCCCGCTGCACCTGGATGGCCAGGGTTGATTGACAGGGGACGGGCTTGGCTTGAGGTGGTTTGCGCTGCCAGAGAGGTATGGTAACAGGCCCATGGTTGTCTTGGAACCTCAAGCTCTATTGCGACACGTCCGTTGTACAGCCTCTCTATGCCTCATGTACTATATCCATGGGATGCTGTGCAACAGGCGATTGCGCATCTCGCATCCGACGCCTCTTTTGATGCCCGAGTCGTTGTACGCCGAGGAGAATTTGTCTTCCGCTGATGCGGTGCAGGGTAGCATCGCTATCTACAACCCCCCTTATCAAAGTCATTGTGACGGGAACAGCTTCAACAATGGTCCCATCCTATGGCTCCACGGTGATTTTTCTGCTTCTTGGCATGGCATTTGATCGAGTACAAGCCGTCGTCAATCGGCCAGTAGAACCCCTAGTTGCTCGATCGCCTCACTCATTCGATGTGACGACATCTCGCTGCTCCCAGGCGCGGCTCAACATCGTCAAAATGGAGGTTGTCAGCCGCGTCTCCAAGGCTCTAGACTCTTCTACTTTGCCACGATAGGAACATCTTTCTCGCCAATGTCTCACAGCACACAGAGGGCGCCACATCCGCTCACAGGTCCGACAACACCCGCGTCATGAAACCCCAGAGTCCTCGACTCTGTGAACCAGTCGCCAAATAAGTTCCCTTGTCTAAGACATTCCACGGAAAGCATCGCTAGTCAGCTCTGCTGAACCCTCGCCTCGGTACTGTACTGTACAGTAGACTGCCCCAGCTGCAAGGAAACTCAGACACACCGAGGGCGCCGGTCTGGAGGCAAAAACTAACCATTTGGGCCCCGATCCAACGACGACGCCCCGGGTCGAGTCATCGAGTCGCATCACACGTACTGTAGTCTCTCGGATTGAAATTAACGCAGCGCAAAAGTAAAGGGAGGAGAGCGGCACCGCTCTGAAGACATGACGGCGTCACATACTCCCTAGGCACAGCACAGTAGGTGCACAGAACATCCATTGACAGCCACTCGACTAGCCCAGTAAAGGCTGGCGCCGATATCCACAGTCAACCATCCTGTTGGTGTGGCCATTTGTGCGGCTGGGCCGCTTTTTCTTATACGAATATCCTTCTCAAGATACGTCCCAGGAACAAACCCGAGTCCTCGAGCTGGTTGGCAGGTCAATGCTGTGTCGTGGGCGCGATATCATAATTCTATAGTTCCAATGATGAGCGTGAGCCAATTGGAAACCAGATCCGCTGGCTGACCTCGTGCAACTATGGATGGACGTATATCTGAGTCTAAAGCCAGCAGCCATGACTTCACGGTCTGCGCCCATTTGCGCACTGCGGCAGGTACCTGACTCGCCCTGCACAGCCTCCTGGCAGCCTCCTGTCTATCACAGTGCCTTTTCCCAGCACCGACACGCCGGAGTCGAGGGTGCCAAGGCACGGCCGTCACTAAGCCGCATCAGACCACGAGGCAATGTCGAGGTGTGGGATGTTGACAGCAATTGCATAGTCACCCTCAGCACGGAATGGATGCAACTCGCAAGCAGGGACTGGCGTGGGGATCTGGTTCAAGGACAGCTGAACAGGGGTTTGCTCGGTGAGCTGGCGACAGCCACGATGTCGGCACGACTGAAAAAGGAACGCCCGGAACGACCAGACTCCAAAACGGCAGGTCTCTTGGCTGCTGTCGAGGGCATCATCTCCGGCCACATGCTGAATGTCTCAGGTGAAGTCTGACAGGTGGGATGGGCCTCTGGGTCGTGGTCTTGCTCTGGGAAACTCGGCAGCTGGATCTGCGTGCATGGCCGGCCGTGGCTTGAAGGCCGTCCCTGTCTGCTAGTACCATCTCTGGCTCAACGGCTTTGGAACTGCGGTCGTGGTTCGTTGGTTCATTGGTTCAAAGAAGCAAGAAAACGGCGTTGAGGCGCACCCACATTCTGAAGCTCAGGCCCTGAGCCTTGGGTCCGTGGCTTGCTGCCAGGGTGAGTGAGTCGCCTTGGCTTGCCGCCATTTTTCCCTCTGCTTCTGCTTGGACCAGCTCAGTCAAGATCCAGGATGAAGCAGAATCCATGCCGGCGAATGGTTGCCAGTTGAGTCGAGTACCTATCGCTCTGAGCCGTCCGTCGTCCGTGCTGGTCAAGGTTACTTCAGCCAGAAAAGCCAAGACCCGTAATGCCATGTGCAGACGTGATAGTTTGCCGGTAATTAATCCAATTCTAGACAGGTGTGATGGGGCGTGGGAAGGGGAAGGGTCTGGACAAGTCACCGTGGCCAGCCAAGCGATTGTCGATTCAAGATCACGCCAGTTCGTCTGTCTGGACCTGGCCGGAGTCGCCAGAGAGTCCATTCCAGCTTTCTTCTGAGCGGCATGTCTCATCCTTTGCCACACCGTCGTCGCTAAAGGCTGCATCCTTTCTCAGCCTCTTTTCTCCGAGGCGGCATCGTGTATTGCCTACAGCAACGTCGACGACGACCAGACCAAACCAGAGGCATCGTGCGCTGCCCCGTCATTCACGCACGAGTCCGAACTAGACAGCTTTGAATACATCATCTCCGAGCTGAGTAGACTATAGCCTACGCCACAGGCAGGTCGCGTGCAGAATAGTCTGCGAATGCGATGGAGCAGCAGGCAGGGGCAGAAGGACGAGATCAACATCTATTGCCAGTCCGTCTATTTTGCCTTGTCAGTGCCCTGTCATGCACAATGAAGCCTTCCTTGGTTGGGCCGTGGCATCTCTCGCACTGGGAGCCAAGGTTCCCATGGTCTGGGAGCTAGGACGAGCAAGCACGGGACGGCGGGCGAGCCGCGCCCTGGGTCGGGACATTTAGCCATTGGCCTAGAGCTGGGCCGGCCCAACGGTCGCGGCTACGCCTCGACAGACGTAATTCTAACATGAAGTGACCTGTCGGTCGGCACCTCTCTACCTGAAGCTGGAATCTCTCGAGGTAATCATTGTGACGATGTGGCACCGGGGCTCCGTCAAGCAGAGCAGGGATCAAGTTCCCGACTCAGGCGATCCGACTCGACTCGGAGGGTAGGCCAGGGCAGGAATCGAATCCAAACAGTGGCGAGCCAATCTCTTTCCCTTTGGAGCGATGCCGTTGGGATATCAAACCCGCCCACCATGGGCCAAAGGGAATCTCAACTGCAGAGCCCGGAGCTTATCCCGAGCCCTGAGATTAGAAAGGGAGGCTGGCATGTCACCACCCCAGGAGAATGGCGATCATCAACGATGGTGCTGGGTATGGGTGGCCTGCTGAACTGGGCGAGAATTTATCTACAGGCTTGATGATGCGCAACTGGTCGTTTCATCATGGCCGGACTTGCAAGGCTACGGACGGGGTCGCCCTGGGATGCAGTTGGGAGCGGCCGCTCGGAGTAGGAGGGCCGGGGAGCTGCAGTCAGTCAGTGGACTGTGAAGATGCCGCACATTGACGGCAGCGCACCCCGGGCCACGGAGATTTTCTCCAGGGCTGCAGACATCGATACAGATGTGATATGCTATTAGTGTGGCGCCCGCAAGAGGTAGGTACAACTCCTGTCATCGTCCATTCGGTCGACAAGGGCATCGGGCTGGCCTGACACCGTCCCAAGCCTGAGGTTGATGTGTGAGATCCGACACTCGCGAGCAACGGAAATTTTCTGCCCTCATGCGTTGACTCGTCCCGCGATGGTACTGTTGCATCCAGCCAGGCGAGGTGGTCTCCTCTTGGCCCGCACCTCTACGGCAGGGCCCAGATCTATTCCTCCGTCTCCAATGAGCAGGTACGTACATGCAAAGTATGTCGTAGCGGCCGGTATGATTTTGGGATTGCACTAGTTGGTAACCGACCGTTGCTAGAGGGTGCGGCAACGTCATGGGGACGGTCCCTAATTAGGAAACGCAAGACTCGGGATCCTTCGAGACCATCCACAAGCAGCGCACCATGAAGCCCAGAAAGAGTGTATCAGGGAACATTTTCGTCTGGACTGTGCCTTTTTCTCCGTCTCGTGTCAAAGCAGACGATAGGCCCGCCAAAGAGAGCGTCCGGTCCAGTCTAAGCGAACGCCAAGCAACTCAGCACCTGGTAGTGACAGCCGCACAGCGGGGAATGGCCCACTACCCACTGGATTCTGCGTGTGTGAGAGGTGGGTGGTAGAGAGGCTGCTGGGCAGCCCAGCCTCCAGGTCCCCACAACTCGCTCTTGCTCGCAAACCCAGACTCGCTGGAGAGGTTTCCTTGGTCCTGGAATTCACACCTCTTGCTGCCCTTCAAAGGTGTACGCTTGAGTGGTGTCTCCCAGATGTGTGTTGGCAGACAGACTCCTGAGGAGTGTAGCATCCATCTCAGGTGAGGCTGATAGGGCACTGGAACGAAGGGGGGCTGGCCCTGTAGACACTAGCTCTGCTCCTTGTCTCAACGGCACGGTGCTTCAGCCCCTCCCCCCAGATACCAAGGCTGCCGATGCGCGCCGGGCCGGCAGAGATGACGACTTGCTAACTCGCTAACTTGGGATGGCCGTTGATCGAGGTGGATTTCCTGGGTCCTGGGACTTGCTAGGCGCTGGTGCAGTGTCAGCCAAGCACCTCCGGGGTTGGTTAGGCTGTGCTCCTGGAGCAGCCTCCCAGTCTGCAAGGGAAAGGTTGCTCCCCCAAGGCGGGAGCTGATGCGGTGTCTTGTGTTGCTCAACATGCCGTGGTTGTGTCGTCGTTGTGACTCAAGAGCAGGACGGGAGGGAGCCATCTGATCGAAGGCCAAGTATCATCAATGGACGAGGGGATGAGAGCAGCATGTGGTGCAACCGAGGGACTGCCTGGTGCTGGGGCTGAACCTTGCACCCTGGCACCAGATCTTGCGGCATCGTACATTTAGCTTCCTGAGCGTGCTACCACCTCTACATCGAGGTAGGTTGGTCCCCAGCGATTGAGGTTGGAGAGTGGAAGAGAGAAAGTGAAAGAGTGAGCTTCCGCTTGTGAGTGAATGGACTTGCGGAACCGTGCACTGAACAAAGAGCGGCTATTGGCAGGTGACTAATAACCCCAACCTCTGCTCTCGTTAGAGGAACCTTCCTGGACCTTGCCATGGCAGCTGGCAGTGGGATTGGAAGTGGAGGTAGGTGCTATGGATAACTACCTCCCTGCTACCTTCTATCTAAATATGGAACTGCGGACGGGAAGCAGCTATCGATGGAGATGAAGAGGCCGCCCCTCGAGCCTATCTGCGTAGGGACCGACCTGGCCTGGAGCAACATCCATGGATTAATCAAATGTCATCGCAACAACCTACACGACACAACCTCGACCAGGCGTCCGTTTAACTCAGGCAGAGGCATGCGCCGGCATCCCTCATCCCCACCAACACCACCACCCAAGACAACCATGAATCCAAGCTACTATTCGCACTTTCCCATCTCCTCGAGTCCCAATCCCATGGATGTCGAAGGCTACCTTCAACCCTGCTGCGCTTCGCCGCCGCTGCTGGTAACCTCTGGCTAAATTTACCACAACCAACCAAGGCTGGCCGTGTCATCCCAGGCTCCTGGGGCTTAAAGCAGGAAGCGCGTGCTGTAGTTGCGAAGCGCGGGCGACGTTGGATGTTGCCGGCCGGAGCAGCAGACCACCGCTAGGATCACCAACCATCCCAACCCGTAACGAGCACAAGAGCCCTCCAATTGCGGCGCAACCGCCTGCACTAAAGCGTCTACACATGCCCACAACAAGCCTAACCAGAGCTTGGGTTACCGACTATTGGCTGTGGATGGCAGACAAGGTCAGGGTGAGGGAGAGCAGGGCAAGAGAGCCCAGGGAAAGGCGACCCCCGGCTTTTTTCTTCTTTTCATCCCATCATTCTCCAACATCATCTCTTGCATCATCCGCCCCCCCATTTCCAAAACAATCCCAGTCCCAGTCCCATTCCCAGGTCTTAGCCCCGGCCCCTGGCTTTCATACCCCGGGCTTCCGGCCATCAGGGCATCCTTCCTGGCCCCCTTCGTACCGACAGGTTCACAGCGTACGCAGCATCGCGGTCTCATATGGTGACTGGACCCTTCCTGCCAAGGCATCAAGAGGGACTTGGCCGAGTCGGAGCGGCGGCCGAACGATGAATATGTCTACCTACCTACCTACCTACCCATACCCATTGGCTTTCCTCAGCTCAGGCAGGTAGCTGGGGACCCAGGCCCCACCCTGACCCCGAGAGCCCGCTCACTGACGCCAACGCCAGCCAAGGACCAACGCCAGCACCAACGCTCAACACCCACGCCCGAAGGAGACGCAACCCGCACACCCTTCCTGCCAACTTGCGAAGCTCAAGCTTTACAGGCCTTCGGTACCTGGTTCCGCAATTAGCCACGAAGCACTGGACGGACTGGACGAGATGGGCAAGGAAGACCAGAGCGTCATGTCCAACCTTGATTTCGTGGTCCTTGTTCGCGTGCCATTGAACCGACAGACGAGATGGCTCCCCAGTGGTGCTGTTACTCGACAACTAACACTGTATCTGCGCCGCTAGATACATGATGTGCAGCATCAGCTTCGGATTGGCACTCACGGGCTCCTCAGATCTGGAACAGAGAAGCACTAACGTTCCGCTGACGCTTTGATTCTCCTGGGGCCCAAAGCTCCATGCCACCACGCGCCGCGCTGGTCTTGATGAATTGCAACCGCAACTCAGCCCACTTTCGCTTCACCTAGGCTTAGCAATTGGCCAATGCTTCTCTCTGCTCGACTTCATCTGGGCTCTTATCCTCTTATTTATCCTGTTGTCTCTGCTGCATCCACAAGTGGCCTCATAGAGCTGTGCCATGGCTTTTGGCTAGGCGTTGCTGCTTCTGTCTTGATATGAGGCTCCAGTCCCGCCCTCGCTTCTTGGTACCTAGCCGAGCTTGATGAATTCTAACTGATACTGATGGCTTCGTCCCTGCCAATGCCAATGCCAATGCCAATGCCGTCGTCGTCGTCGTCCCGTCTTGCTGTTGACCCCCGCCACGCCTCTGATAACCAACATTGATCCCCCGCTTCATGCCTCTCGGCTCCTCCTTCACTGCCCTAATCCCTACCCATGAACATACATCATGTGCCCTTCATCGGCCTGCTATTCTGCGATTCTGCAGGGTTACCGAGCAATTTGACACTAGCTGCGTTCTTGGGTTTGCTGGGCCCCTCGCCCATTTCTGGCTTCACCCCTCCACCCCCCCCTTCTTCCCTCGGCCGGGCAGAGAGCCCGTGGACAACCTCCACATCGACCATCTCCACAGGCACCGCCATACCGCCCTGGCACCTAGGCTTAGCTCACCTTGGTCCGTCAAGTTAGTTGATACTTACAAGACGAGACTACGGATACCTTACCTACCGGTCGGACTCGAGCTGCGTCTTGTTGTGCTGCATCTGGCTGCATCTGCGTCCGCGCTTGCATCTGCATCCTCGTCCACATCTTTTCCCTTGACTCTTTCTCGCCTTGGTCTAGTTAAAACCGCTGGTTGGCGGCTTCTCCATTTTGCTGCTCGAATTCCCAGCCGTTGGGTTGTCCTTCTCCTCATCGTTTTCTGTCAATCCCATCCATTCGGGCCTGCCGATTTCTACCTAGCCAGTCGGCGCTCGCCCGTCTCTGTCGTCACTCCATACAGCTCTCCAGCTTGACAGCCCTTGTTCGTCTTCCTTTGTTAGCTCTCACGCCCCCCCTACAGCTGCTGGTTGGTAGGCAGGTAGGCAGGTAGGCAGGTAGGCAGGTAGGCAGGTAGGAAGGCAGGCAAGGAAGGTAGACTCGAGGAGCATACACCCTCGGCCGATAAGACAGGTCTGTTCTGGTCAAGCTCAGACAGGCAACGGACGAGAAAGGCTGAAGACTCCCTTCTCATCATCGCCCTCATCCTCTGGTGACACTCCTTCGCCTTCAGGCACGCCCCAATCACAACAGCGTATCGTGTCTTATTGCTCCTTGCGCGCCCAGACAGAAAAAAAAGGCCAGCCCAACACAACACAGCACAACACAGGCGAGCAAACCTCTGACGCATCTCTGGGGCCCAAGACAGGCGGAGAATTCTCGTCATGGACCTCTACCGGAACCCTTGACTAGCAGCCACTCTAAAATCGGAGCCAGGGTCCTCTCCGAGGCCCTGTCATCAACCCTGAACCCATCCCAGCTGCATCTCAATCGCGCCGCCCACCCCCGGCAGCCCCAGCAGTCACACAAAAACCGACTGTGGGCCACCGTCCAGCCTCCGTCCGCAGTCCGACTTGTTGTGCTCACGGCCTGCCGGCCAGGAAGGGCCCGAAAGACTTAACTCTCCCCGTCCTCCTTCGTCCGGTTCCGCCTCTCAGGTTCCGGTCCTGGGAACATCTGCAGCTGCCCGACTCCGTCTCGACATCCAACTGCACGGCCTCATGTCGTATCACCAACCCTCCCCAAGATCCATCTTGTTAGTATCACGGGTGCAGCATCTCGTCTCACGGCTCCTCGTCCTCACCCTCGCTTGTCGCCTCCTCTGACCCTTGGCCTGTTGCCTCGCTGCCGCAGCGAAACACTCCCAACATCGGCTTAATACTCTGCCTCTCCTGGACCTGTCCTTCTTTCCTGCCACCTCAGCTCTGCAGATCCTCGAAGCGGGGCAGCCTTCTTTCCTCATCAGCCTCGACAACCTTGCAGCCGTGGACTCGACGGCCTGATTAGCTCTTCCGACTGGCTAGAGCTGCCTGTTATTTCAAACCCTCGTTCTTTCGACAGACGAGCTCATCGCCGGGGAAGCCTGCGGACTCAGGGCTGCCGCGGGCGCTTGACGGGTGCATGTCAGCAGCTGGATACCAACCACTACCATACATCTGGAGTCCACAACCTGAAAGGAAGGCCAGCCTTGACCAAAGGCCCTGCCTGTTGTTGGTTTGGATTGGGACCTTTCTGTCCAGCCGACTGATCATCCTGCAGCACCTCTCCCCTCATGGTCACCAGTAGCCCCCTCTTCGATACAACATCTATTCCTCTCGGCCAACGCCGAGGCATCACAGGCCTGGCGCAAATAGCTTTGGATCTGACCTGGGCACCCGAGAGAGCAGAGCAGGACGCCATTGCTCGGTCTCGGGCATATCCCTCTCCGCCCATGTCAGGATCTCCGCCCCTCCCCCCGAAGCCGCCCCAAGAAGCTGGTGATCGTGGCCAAGTACCTGTTGGCTATTCAAATCCCAATCGTCAGGATGCCTATCGAGGTAGCCTGCCTCAACAACCTCCAATTGATCGCCCAGGACCAATCAATATGCAGCCCACGCTTCCAAGGTTGTTCCAGCAAGAAGCTCCCGACGCTTCCGCATACTCATATCGCAGGCCGGAGGAAACGGCACCACGGCCTGTATCCTATGCTCAACCAGGCGCTCCGTCCATGTCTCAACCGCCAAGCTACATCCCTCCTGGTGGGCCTGGAGCGGCTGCGCCCTATCCTCCATCTGCCCGGCCAACGGGCGCCGAGAACCAGGCAATGACTTCGCCCAAATCGCAGAGGAAAACCAAAGGCCATGTGGCTTCTGCGTGTGTTCCTTGCAAACGAGCCCATCTTCGGTAAGTGGCAACTCGTGCGAAGATAACCCCTTACTCCTGAGCCTCACCTGCTGACTTGCAGATAGTTGCGATGGTATGTATCCAATTTATCCTTCCTTCTTGTCGGGCCCTGAGAGCACTTGCGCGATGTGGTATCCACTTCCTGTTGTGTGCTGAAATTTCCCCGGAGTTTGTCGATATCGAATGCGCCTACCATGCCTTTGGATAACATGGACACACAATTGTACTATGTCCTAGTGGACTAGTCACATTGGTATGGTAGCTTCCGATAGATAACCCACCAATGAGAGAAGCCGTCTTTGTGTTGGTGAAGAAGGGGCTGCGGTTCAAAGATAGGAGGCCTGACACTCGCTCTTCTCAGAGGACCACTTGGAGCTTTTAACGATGCAAGATGTTGATTCAGGGGCTAATGTCGAGGATAGCGCAACGGCCATGCTCGAGATGCGTGACGAACGGAAAGGAAGAGTCATGCGTGGATGTTCAACATAAGAAAAGGGGTCGACCACGGTTAAGGGATGATCGAGATACGCGTTATGACCCGTCCAGGTTTCCGCACCCTCAGGATGCTGCAGCAAGGCGACCACTAAGCATATACCCTTCGGGTGTGCCAGTAGGCCCTGGGTATGCTGGTCCCCTTTTTACAGACCGGTTGTGCCATTTCGCTAACCACTTGAATCAGAGAACACATGGCTCCCAGGTACCTCGAACGACCACCGAACACCGACCCTACCCATTACCCAGCACCTTTGCCGACTGCTGCCAGAGGTGGAGAGCCCGTGGCTTTCCTAAATATGAAGATGGACTTTGCAAAGACATCGCCGGCTTTTACTGAGGCTGTGGGGCACCCTATTCTTCACGGACAGAACTTGAGTGATGTTGTTGCTCCATCAGACAGGGATAAGGTATTGTCGATTCGAAGTCAACTCATCGAAGAGCAGACGAGAAAGGAACCGAATTACCTCCCTCCCATACTCGCTCGGCTTGACCACATCATCCAGGGACTTGGATTTGGGGCGGAGGAAATCGGGCGGTTCCAGCTTGACCGCCAAGAATACCTGGTATTCAGAGGTGTTGATGGCCAACCGAGGCAATTTCCTATCCGTCTAGGCCTCGCGAAAGAGGGATCCATCTATTTCGTGGTCATGATGCTCAGCCTGAGATATCCCTTGCCGCCTTCGCCTGTCTCTCGAGAGGTGGCGCATGCCTATGGTTCTCAGCCGCCGACTCCTCAGGCTGCCTATAGCCAGCGAATACCGCCGCCAGCGTCAGTGCCAGTGCCGCCACCCTTTGACCCGACACGAAGCCGATTCAACGACATGCCCTTGGTATCTCGACCGGCTCCTGGGCCCTCAACGCAGCTGCCGGCAAATCTGTCTCCTCGAATTGCTGTCGGTGCCGGAGCGGCGTCGTATGCGGCATCACCTAGCCGTACCGAATATGCAGGCCCACCGTCATATCATGTTCCCCGAAGCGAACTACCTCCCCCGAGCGGACCACGTCCTCAAGCGTCGTTTCAGCTTCCGCCGATCCGAGCACAGCCAGATCAGCCTGGGGCACGCCCACCGGGGGAGCAATCATGGCCTCGGGGGGAGCGGCCGAGTCGGGTTGATATTGGAGGCCTGATCGATAAGCCTGATGCTCCAGGACGGCCGCGGTAGTACCGTGAAAAGTTCTAGTGACGAGGCGCAAGGGAACAGCGCCATACTGATAATGAAGGGAAACTAAACATTTTTACATGATGAAGGGTGGGCTCGGATGGGATGTTTGATTTTTTGATTTTGGGTGTGATGGGATTTCGTGTCTATAAGGACACCACAGCATGTACAATAGTCCTATCGGTGTGATGCACCACATATACCGTTTTTGTTTTGTTGCAGGAGCGAGGAAGCCAGCAAGGTATGGATGGGATCCTGTGAAGGAGGCTGTTTCGGGCATTTCCAGCCGACGGCGTTGGGTTGCGTGGAGGATGTTGAAATGGCCACAGGCTTGCAGGGCTGAACAAGCGGCCAAATGACTGGTTGAATTTGATTTTAGCTGACCCCTCTGTGTTGGGCAGCTCTGTATGAGGTTGTGTTCCTTGATGGTGAAAGAGAAGCTCTAGATGAGCAGCGTGATTGGTTCCAAGGGTTGGTGAAGTCTGCTGGAAGTTGCATTTTGAAGGCGTTTTCAAGTATACCCAGGAGGGAGACTCGGTCGCAAGGGAAACAGAGAGTGGGCGGGCAAAGAGGAAGAACTCGAGCCAAGAAGAAGGACGATGCTGGCTGGCCGGTATCAAGGCAGACCTGCAGATGAAGGTTGGGCAGCAAAGGAGACCGAGAGGGGCAGCATGTTTGTTTATGCGTCAAGGACACATTGGGGTCTATGATGAGGGGGACGATGCAGGCTCGGAGAGACGGAGAGTGGGAGGTAGAGGATCTCGTGAATACTCAAGGGCGATGTTGAAAGCAATCCATGCGACGTCCCACGTGTTTGGTGCTGGTTACACAACGCAACAGGCATTGATCCCTGGCGAAGGATCTGATCTCACGGCAAAGCAGTTGGAAGGGAACGAGAGGGGGGAGGGGGGGAGCGAGAGATTGGCGCAGAGATGAGGCAGCCAGGGGATTAGAGCCGAAGCCACCAATGAGGCGGCGGGAAAGACACGGCAAAGGAAGGCGGGAAGAGTTGGTAGTGAATGGATGGATGCAGAAACGTTGTGTGTGTGTGGTTTGTGATACCAAACCCGTGGTCAATGCGGCCAGCACCCAGATTTATCATGGAGTCAGTCAGCAGGTGAACAAGGGTTCCTTGAGAGGGGGCGTGTGATGTATGGACGGAGGGAGGGATGCGCGCATCTGTCTCGATTGATGGCCGCTCCTTTATTTTTATTTTTAATTCTCCGAGAGCCCTACAGAACGGCCCGCTTCCTCCACTCCCGGGACCTGGGCTTGCGTGGTGGCCGCCGTGTGTCGGGGATGGGGATGGGGGAGACAAGAGGGACCCAGGTGCCGGAGACGCGTATATCGGAGTCGAGGTCCGGCGCCCCGATGTTGTGGCCCGGGTGCTGGCTGGATGGGGCGGCGGAGGCTGGTGGAGGACATCACGGGCTGGGGGTAAGAGCCTGAAGGGGTATAAAGAAGCAGTTTTAATATTGAACCAGGCACCTATATCTCCAAACATCCATTCTATCCATAACGCCTGCTTGCCAATGTGTATTGGCCGATATGACCCATCAATCTGGGGTCAATGGGAATTCTACAATCTGACCACGCTCCCCTTCTAAACAATAACAGACAATCCAGAAAAACACAATGCCGAGGGTGATAACAATCTGAAGACGGGGAAAGATGACCCGGAAATATTCGCGGTGGTAAATTACAAGGGCTCGTGGGAGAACCGTCTCTGGCGCCGAAAGGTCCGGAAAGTTTGTTGTCGAGACGGGTCGTTGTTATTGTGTCATTGAAGCTTCGGTGCAAGCTTCAGTTGTGTGTCCCGGCTGTGTTGAGTTGATCTGAAGCCTCCCACTGGCCTCATGCAGCCTTTTTGACTTTTTTCGAGTCGGGTCGACTGAAGAATGTGTTTCCTCAACTGCCTAGGACTTCTTGGGCGTCGTCACTAGCACACTAATATCTGGCAGGGTGACCCTGGGCCTGATAGGAGTGAGATTCCTGTTGGAAAGGCGGTCGAAATCGGCGCCAGGGTCGCCGCCAGCGACCGGGGTGGTGGGGCCGGGCTGCATGTAACGGAAGGTGTCGTCGGGGGTAGCTGGGGGCTGGCCGGCGTTGGTCGGGGCAGGAGCAGGCGACGGGTGCGTGCTGGAGGAAATAGATCTGATAAGTGGGAGAGTTCATGTCAGCAAGGAGCGTCTACAGGAAGCGTCACTCTCGCTCGGGGGAGAGTTGGGAGACACGGGAAAGAAACGTACGGAGGGTGAACCTTAGTAGACGTATTGGTTGTGGAAGGAGCCATCTTTAAGATGTTTCTTGGGGGGGGTTTGGTCGTGCTAGGGTACGATATTGTTTCGTGATGGATGTTTCCCAGGAGGGCCGTAGCTGGGTATTAATAGTTGTCGAAAGATGGAGGGACTTGATTCAGAAGGGGTGCAGAAACAGGACTTAAATACGGTTTTTTTTTTGCGAACCACGAGGCAGATGGTCAGCAATGGATCTAAATACAAGTGTGATTTGAACGATTGCTTTCAAGCCGTGGTCCTTTCTCAAGCGTGTGCGTAGCATGGTTGAAGTGGAAAATTCATAGCCATGGATGACGACAAGGAGGGTGGTGGAACTGGAGGTTTGCGCCTCACACAGCCGTGGCTACTCTAGGCTGCCATGGGCACCTTGGAGTACACAGTACGTCAATTCCGCCCACAGCTGTGTTTACTGTGGAGGTATAGACTTCAAAGATGCCTGCTGGCATCTTTTTCATGTTGATCCATCTCTGGTAGACCTCTTAGAAGCCTCGTGTTCCTGACTGGCGTACCTGAATTGGGGTCCCTGAACACATGACAGACACTTCGTGATAAAGTTGCATTTTGTGTCAATGACAAAGTCTGACAGACGCATGCAACCCAACATCCTGGTACCGCGCGAGACAATGTTGCAACATGGTTAACAAGCAGCGACAGACTTGCATTGGGAATTCAGGTGAGGGAAGAGAGAAGCACAGCAAGTGCCCTGCTGCCCCAACTGTCACGCCCCGGAAAGTTTTCCAGTGTCTCACACTTGTGGTGATACCCGATGACCTTACCAGTCATCCAGGCAGCAACTGACCCTGTTGCCACCCAGCAGAGCGGTGAAGAGAGTAACAATCTGAAATGAGAAAAGATTTGCAGACTTTTCCCATCGTCAGTGGGCGATGTACGAAAGGAAAGGAGGCGCATGTTATCTCAACGTTTGGGGTACCGTGAAAAGAGCGAAGTGGATTAGCAGAGGTACGCGCCCATGCGCCACGGACTAGACGCCCAGGAAGAGTATGAAATGGAAATTGCAGAGAAAGGAAAACAAGGCAACGTGGGACTGCGGGGCTCAATATGAGTTGAAAAGGACAAAGAATAGAGGCTGTGAAAGGGCGCAGGAAAAAGGACAATGACTCAATATACCAATATACAGAGTTGAACTGTCATATTCGACGCTGGGCTGAGTGCTAGGCGTAACTTCAGAGGCTGTGCTGAATGCCTCGCTTCAGGCTAACTTGGACACTGAGTCAACGAAGAGGAAAAGACTGACATCGCATCTTCATGGAAGAGATGTTTGTTAATTGTGTCCCTTGTTTGAGGGACAAAATTTCACATGCACATTTAGTGAAATGTGCAAGAAACATCCCGCTGCCCTTTGAGACATTGTGAATGGGTGAATTGCACTACGCCATGTCACTGGCTCACAGAGGCAGGCACCTGCTTCTGCTACAGCAGTACCTACCTTAGCTTGCATTGGATCACATCAACCTGTGCCTGGCCAACTGGATACGGAGCAAGGCCGCGGCGCGGGGGATAGAGCCCGAATTGAGGTTGAGGCCGGGCTATGGTTTGGTTGCGCCCATCCCATCCCCGCGCGGTCCTCGTATTCACAGGGCTGATTCACACGGGCCTTCTTGAGCTAATCTGTACCGAGATCTTTTGTTGGGACCAGGTTTCTTCAAGGCGAAGCTGCCTTGCAGGGTGATGAGTTGTTCAATGTGGAAAAAGAAAAAAAAAAACAGTCATGATATTGGACCATAAGAAATAGAGTTCAGGCATAAGCTGACGCATCCAGGGCAATTCAGGGGAATTCTTCTTTGGCGGTCTTTGGCTTGCTGCTGTACATACCTGCAATCGTGATTCGGTATTACTACAGAAGGCAGGTACCAGGATGCAAAACGTCGTATCACGTGCCACACCTGCCCATCCTCCACTGAGGCCGCCGGCATTTCATCTGATCACCAGGTCCTTGTCACTTCACGGATTGCTTGGCTTGGGTGACGATCAACGCAGTTCGTCCTTTCCTGCATGAACGCGCCTATTTGTTTTTCTTTTTCGCTTGTTTTCCTCTGGGCAACGTCAACCAGGTCAGGCCACCACGGCCGAACAACCCGGGCCCCCAGGGGAGACGAGAGATGAGATAACAACCAACGAGGAAACGGACATGGGATAAGAGACATCAACCAAACCCGCACATGACCGTGCTTCTTGCGTTACGAGTATCCGTACTATTTCCACTTTCATCTTCACGCGCATTCACCTCCCTGAGCCCGCATCATTTTGCTGGGCCAGTGCGTCAAGACAGCGACAACACAGCCCCGGGCGAGTGCGCACCCAGCCTTGCTTGCCCGACTCACACACATTATGGCTGATGTTGACATGGGAGGTGTCCCAACAATCGACAACGGCATTTCCCACGCCGGCACGAAAAGGAAAGCCGAGAGCGACCTCGATGAAAACAGCGCCCCCCGAAGAATAAAGGCAAGCGAACTATCTGCGGCTGCCTTTGCCGCCTTGGATCACAGATGTGGCTTACCTCCCATGCTGACATGAAGCCCAGGCACTTGACCCCAATGTTGTCAACAAGATCGCCGCCGGCGAGATCATTGTGGCTCCTGTCCATGCTCTCAAGGAGCTCATTGAGAACGCCGTCGATGCGGGCGCTACCTCCTTGGACGTGATGGCCAAGGATGGAGGCCTGAAGCTCCTCCAGATCACCGACAATGGCTGCGGAATCCAGGTGAATGACTCGGCCACCACGCCCATATGACTCACAAGGCTGATTCCCAGGGCAGAAAGATGATTTGGCAATTCTCTGCGAGCGCCACACCACCTCAAAGATCAGCACTTTTGAGGACTTGTCCTCGATTGAAACCTATGGATTCAGAGGTGAGGCCTTGGCCAGCATTAGCCACATTGCCCACCTGTCTGTCACCACCAAGACCAAGGACTCTGACCTCGCCTGGCGGGCTCACTATCTCGACGGCAGACTGACTGCCCCGAAACCTGGTCAGTCAGCCGAGCCAAAAGGTGTGGCGGGTCGTCCGGGCACTCAAATCACAGTTGAAGACCTGTTTTACAATGTGCCCACCCGCAGAAGGGCCTTCCGCTCTACTGCTGACGAGTTCAACAAGATCATTGACATGGTTGGTCGATACGCCGTGCACTGCAAGGGCGTTGGCTTCACCTGCAAGAAGGCAGGCGAGGCATCGACCAGTTTGTCAGTACAGGCCCACGCCACCGTCATTGACCGCATTCGCCAGATTCACGGTAGCAGTGTGGCGAATGAACTCTTGGAGTTTTCGACTTCAGAAGACCGCTGGGGTTTCAAGGCCGAGGGTTACGCGACCAATGCAAACTATTCTGTCAAGAAGACAACGCTGCTCCTCTTTATCAATCATCGATGTGTCGAGTCAACACATATCAAGAAGGCGGTGGAGCAGACGTATAGCAATTTCTTGCCCAAGAATGGCCACCCGTTCATCTACTTGAGCCTCGAGATCGACCCGGCTCGGGTAGATGTCAATGTCCATCCCACCAAGAAGGAAGTCCACTTCCTCAATGAAGATGAGATCATCCAGGCCATTTGCGAGCATATCGAGTCAAAGCTGGCTGCTGTTGATACTAGTCGAACCTTTATGACGCAGACTCTCCTTCCTGGTGCAAAGCCTGTTGAATCAACACCCCAGACTGAATCCGACGGTACCCCTAGCCGAAGAACGCCGGCAACAAAAAGAGCTAGAAGAAACTCGAATGACCTGGTTAGAACCGACACTGCCGAACGGAAGATTACATCCATGTTTGCTAGGGCTGGCCCGAGCGAGTCCACGGCGTCGACCGATCGTGCAGGAGATACATCTGCGGCACTTGAAGCTCTGGAATATGAGATGGTGGATCGAGAGACGGTCCAATGCCGACTCAACAGTATAAAGCAGTTGAGGCACGATGTCAGAGAAGACATGCATAATGAGTTGACAGAGATCTTCTCCTCTCATACCTTTGTTGGTATCGTTGACGACCAGCGTCGGCTTGCAGCGATCCAAGGAGACGTCAAGTTATATCTGATCGACTACGGCCGGACATGTTTCGAATACTTTTATCAACTTGGCTTGACAGACTTTGGCAACTTTGGCACCATCAGATTCGGCCCTGCACTGGATCTCCGTGAGCTGCTTCGAATGGCAGCTGAGACGGAGAAGAATGCCATTGCCTCGCCTGATGAGGACTTTGACGTTGAAACCTTGGTCAACCGTGTGGCAGATCAGCTCATTGAGCGTCGCGAAATGCTGCTCGAGTACTTTTCTCTTGAGATTTCCCCCGCTGGCGAACTTGTCTCGCTGCCACTTCTCATTAAGGGATATACTCCACCCCTGGTCAAACTCCCTCGCTTCCTCCTCCGTCTTGGCCCTGCTGTCGATTGGACCGAGGAGAAGGCGTGTTTTGAAACTTTTCTACGTGAGCTGGCCACTTTCTACGTCCCGGAATCGTTGCCAGCATTGCCGGGCGACCCGGAAAGCCTTCGCGAAGAGGAAATTGACGAAGATTTGCGTGCTCGACGCCAGCACGTGAGGCACGCCGTACAACACGTTTTCTTTCCGGCGTTCAAGGCGAGACTGGTGGCGACCAAATCACTCATGCAAGATGGAGTACTGGAGGTTGCAAGTTTGAAGGGTTTATATCGGGTGTTTGAACGGTGCTGAGAGACATGGGAGTATCTAGAGGCCGGACATTCGAACCTACCACCTGCGGTTAAGAGGTTCAATATGTTGGAACTGTCGAATATGGGAGAATGTGCCGATTATTGGGGTCAACTTTGAGGACGAAGTAGATGGAAGCGTAAGCTACAAGGGCACATGGGCGTCTCCTAGGTCACTTCGGGGTTACATGATGAGTTAAAAGAGCTTTGCTTGCGACATTACCAAGATTCATATTCTCATCAGATTAAAAACTGAACAACTTTTATTTAAACCTAGGCCTCGGGCTTATTCTTCCGCTTGTACGCCAAGAAACGATTCAAGTTGAGCACAGCCTCGTCCGCACGTAGGCGCAGCTCGCCATGGGCGCGCTTGTCAATGGTCTTGACCATGGCGCGCGCCTTGGGGAGCACCTCTTCGAGATGCTTGACAAAGTTGTCCTTCCAGAAGACGTCCTTGTCGTACGAGTAGCCCTCGTCAGCGTAGACGTCAAAGACTTGGTTGAGGGCCTCGACGGCGTCAGCGGGCGGCGTGGCGGGCAGACCGGCGAGGAGGGTGATGAGAAAGGTGCCGACGTCGCGGTTGCGGCCTAGGGGTGCGGGCTCAAGGGCCAGCTGGCCGAGGACGCCGATGCACTTTACGCTTAGGGCCTGGAAGGGATCCTCGGCATCCTGGGCGGCGGGGGAGCCCTTGGTGGCCTGGTAAAGGGCGATGAAGCGGCGGTGCTCATCAGCAAAGGGGGTCGAGGATCGGCCGCGGAGAGAGCGGGCGACTGCCCATGCGAGGCCGGTGACATGTGTCGCGAGACCGACGTCGGCAGTGTCAGTGGCGAGAATAGGGGCGACGACGCCGGTCCAGAGGGCACGGCCAGCGGGATCCCAGGCGGCCTGGATGGGAGCGTTGTGCTTATCCGAGAAGTCGATGAGCGAGACGGACCAGGCGATGTTGCTCAGGGCGGCGAGGGCGTGGGACTGGAGGCGAAGGGCTGTGTCATCCGAGGGGGAGAGGGAGGCTATTCGGATGAGCTCGGGGAGGGCCGTATCGATGAGGGCCTTGAGAACAGGGAGATCGTCGATGTTGCCGTCTTCCTCGTCTCTGTCGGCGCCTGTTACCATCTCCATGTCGGCTTCTAGTTCGTCCTCGTCCATCTCATCGTCATCGTCTGCCATTTCCTCTCCATCAGAGGCCCCGTCGGCATCACCCATCTCCTCGTCGTCCTTGGCACCCGTCTTTTCAGGCTTGGGGGGTCCATCCACATCCCCCGATGTGTTGAGAGTTGTTCCAATGGAGGCAAGAATCTCGAGGGCCAGCTGTTGACACTCGATGGGGTTCGCCCAGCCGAGAGCGTCCGAGGACTGACCTGGCTCATAGGTCTTGATGGCCTGTGAGAGAGTGGGGATAAGAAGGGAATCGTCGGCACCAAGGGCTAGGTCTTGGCCCTCGAGAGCGGCAAAGAGGTTATGCAGGACACCACAGGCAAGAATGCCGTCACTGTTGGCCTTTTTCCTCAGAGATAGAAGGGTGCCGTATGTGCGGTGCTCCTTGGAAGCGACAACCTTGTCGGAAAGCTGCTCGTTGTCCTCACAGAGGATCATGAGACAGGCCAGAGCATCGCTCCTTAGTGAAACGATCTCAGGGTTGCTGGCGAGCTCGTCAGATGTGAGGAGGAAGAGAAGGCGAGTGATGATGGTGTTGCGGGAGATGGCTTCTAGAATGTCATCTTGAGCTTCAGCGAGAGCAGTCAGAAGTGAGATGAGTGACGAAGCAATGCTGAGGATGGCTGTTTGCTCAGGCTTGGAACGTTTCTGGAACTCCAGCTCCTTGGACAGCAGCAACTCGGTAATCTGGTTCATGTGAGTTTGATGCGTACTTGGTCAGTGTGAAACATTTGACTTACCGACTTGGCGGCAAACTCAATGGCAGTGAGAATATCAACCCGGTAAAGATGAACACAGAAATCAGGCTCCTCCTCCTGAGCGAGAACCTGCAAGATCCCCCACCCAGCAGCACGACTCTCGAGAGCAGCGTCAGTGAGGGTCTGGTCGAGGATGGTCCTCACGATCTGCTCGCGCAGGAGCAGCTTGCGACACCTCTCATCCTGGATGATGCTCGAGACGGCGGTCGCGGCGGCGGCGCGAGACTTGGGGTCGGAGCTCTTGAGGTCGTTGATGACGGGAAGAATCTTGGACTCTCTGAGAGCGGCGAGCTCTGGGTCCGAGGGCGGCTTGATGGTTTTTGCTATGGGGTTTTTGCGGGCGGCGTTGCCGCGATTTCTGCGGGACTTTGCCATGGGAGAGAAGTGATTCGATGTTGATTATCTTGATATGCGAGAGAGAGAGAGGTTGTTTCAAAGGAAGGGGACAAGAGTGAGTTGTGTTTCTTGTTAAAGTGTGAATAATTTGATGGTGGATGAAAATTTACATGGATGTTTTGCGACGGCGATTCGTGCCCCACCAAAATATTTGTTTCGCCGTCGGTTGCTAACACTACAACGGAGTACATGCTGCTGCTACTAACTTCTCGTGATTAATTACTCTGGCTGGGAATAACCTCTTGAAAGAATTGGCGCCTTGAACAATACTTTGTGCCATTGCCGCGTATCCGTGTTCAGGTATGCCATTGTCTGACCCTGCCTTATCCGCTTCTCCCTGCTCAAGTCTCAGAACCACCCTCGCCTTGACAAGTGGCCTTGAACCTCTCGTGTTGAGTGTATTTACAAGGTTACATTATGGCTTTGGACAACGATTTCGGCTCGCTTCAGTTTTAGTAGTGTATGTATCAAGCTATCGAACATGATCATTTATAATTTACGGTAAAAAAAGACTACATCATTTTTAAATATCTCTCAATCATCTGCTCTATTGCTTTTCATCTTGAGACACTGCCATCTTACAGCATATCTCCAGATGCCCCCAAGCCTGAAGCCACTGAAAGCTAAGCTAAAACCAAGCCACACTGCGGGATGCCAAGCACGAGCCACGCTGTTACATACGGTACGGTACAACCTCCAACAGCTAACCTCCACTAGGTTCTAAACAAGGGTCAGCTTCGTCATCCTTCTTCAATATTTTGCTCCTAATTCATTAAAAGCAACTTTGTCCTTTTTACCCTCTCCCTCCCTCCCTCGTCGCAAACATCCGCCGCCCATGAAGAGACCCGCCGCGTAAATGTCTCCCGTCGACATCCCTCCCTAGTTCCTCGCCGAAAGCTCTCATGAGCTCGATCCCACCTCCACTATCAGCAGCACCCATCGACGCAGTCTGAACAACTACACCACCCCCAGACAGATCCGACGACCAAATCCGCCATCATGACTCCTGCGCGCGGTAGAACAAAGGCGCGCTTTTGGGTCGGCGATGAGGAAATGGCCAAAAAGGACGACGATCATCATATGCACGGACACAACCCCAGACTCCCTCAATGGCAAGCTACTCGTGCGCCCCGTCGTCGCGCCCTCGGTCGTCTTCTTGCCTACGTCGTCTTCGCCTCGCTCATCTTCTACGCCGTTTACAACCTAATATTATCACCATCCGACAGTGTCACGGACCGCAGACAGTCTGCGACAGACCGCGAGGCGGCGCCGGGCCATGGCGCCAACAGAGGAGGACAGGATAAGGCCTACAATGGACCCCTCAGGTTTCCGGAGCTGGCCAAGACATTGCGCAATATCCAAGGAACCGGGGGCAGCTATGAGAGAAATAGGAATGTCTTGTTTGCTGCTTCTAACCTCAAGAGCGTCTCTACGCTACTCCCCATGGCATGTCAGATGTCGGCGCAAGACCTGAACCATGTTCACTTTGCTATCGCCGGTAGGAGTGAGGTGCCGCTTAAGGAGCTGCTTCAGATCAACGGCATCGACGATAGCTGCAAGCTCTTTCTTCACGGTATGGACAACCCCCCGGAGACTATCGAATTCAACCTCCTAATCGTGCCTGTAGATGCCCGCACCGACCATGCTGCCACGTCCACTGAGACAAGGTTGAAACTCGCTACTATCCGCTCGTTTTGTAAGACCGGCCCCATTGCCCTTCTGAGCCTCATCTTGTCTAACTCGCCTGATCTTTAGTTTACATCAACAACTTTATGCATCCTCAGGCCATCATCGTTGATGGTTCCCACCTCGAAGATGACTATTTCCTGCGCTCCATTCGGGATCAAGTGATGGCCACAAAGTCGGCCCTCATAGAACTCCCGGATAAGCCCGAGACTCGCTTCTCTTGGATCTCAAAGCTTGACGCTCCGTCCCTGTCTGGTGAGCAGAGCCTCATCTGGTTGAGTTGCCAGTTCACTAACTAGTCTCAGCATGGAACAAGGTGCATTTTGATATCATCATCCAAGCACCCCCTCTTGGCACGGCCAACTTACAAAGGCTCCTCACTTCTCTTCGAAATGCGGACAAGAGCCCCATATCTATTCCTCATCTTACCATTGAGCTGCCCTCGGTCGTTGAGCAGCCTCTTGAAAAGTTCTTGTCTGACTTCCAGTGGCCCTTGAGATCATCAGGTCAGCTGCTCCAGTCGCAGATGATCTCACTCCGGCATCGGATCCCCTCTCACCAGATTGATGAAGAGGAGAGCTCGGTGAGATTTCTAGAATCATTCTGGCCAGGAAAACCTTCACACAACCATGTCCTTGTGCTGGCACCTCACACTGAGGTGTCATCTCAATTCTTCCACTGTAAGTGAAACCTTGCATTCGCCTATACATCATGCTAAGCCGACCAGATGTCAAATACACCATGCTGCACAGCTTCTACTCTCGTGCCTCTATTCTCCATGACTGGACTGATAACATTATGGGCATTAGTCTCCAGTCTCGCAGCACCCTTCTCGACGACACAACCCCTTTAACAGCCCCCAAAACTGCCGACCAGGAGCCAGATAGCGACAACCATTTCTTCTGGCAAGCACCAACTAGTGATGCCATCCTCATCATGGGAGACAAGTGGGTTGAACTCCATGGTTACGTATCGCGGATTCTGGAGAGGCAGCAAACGAAGAAAGACACACCAGCCTTTTTGGCCAAGAAGCACGCCACCAAGAAGCACCCAGCTTGGCTGGAGTATGTGCTTCAGCTATCACGCCTCCGAGGCTACTTGACACTCTACCCCAGCCCGGAGACGGCCAGCGTCATCCTCGGAGCCCACAGCGACTTGAGTAACGTCCCAGAGGAGTACTTGGGCGATGGAGAGGAAGACGGGGACAAAGGAAGAGCAGACAAGGCCACTTCCACCTTTGATTCCACATCTCAGATTGACATGCTCGCCACACTGCCTGGCAAGGGAGAACTGCCAGCGTTGGAGGACGTGCCGCTCGTTTCATGGGACGGCAACACCTTGACGTTTGCCGAGCTGGAATCAAGTTCAAGGAACCTGGCGCGTCTTTTCCGCCAAGAAGTCGGCGGATGCTCAGAGAGCGAGTCAGACGAGGAGGATGACTATGGAATGCCACGGCGTGACAAGGACGCAGGTGATCTGTTTTGTAATACGGCTGGATCAGCCAGCGAGGCAGCGCCAGGGTCGGCCGAAGCACCAAAAGCAGCAGCGGCGGCACCAGCAGACGCGGCGCCTGCGGAAAAGCTGGTCAAGGATGAGGCGTAATAGGATCTACCGGTTGGGAGGGCATGGATATGGATGGACATTTCCCCATTTTTCCTTCTTCACCATCAGCTACGAAAGGCTTTTGCATGATGAACTCTGGCGCTAGAATACAATGGAATTTCAAGTTTGGATATCTCATGTCATCATGAACTTGAGTTGCGAATCTTGGCAATGACAAGCAGGATGAGGCAAGTTCCTATGATGGCTACAGCTGTGATGCTGAATATCTGGACAAGGATGTCAGTCAAGGGCTCAGCTGTCGGTCTGTGCTTCTGCGATCTGATGAGGGGAAGGGAACTCACGGCATGCGTCTTCCAACCAATCTGAACGATTGCCGCTCTACGGCTATACTTGTTGACAGTTGCTGCGTGTGACCTGTCAGCAGGCTGCGCGGATCCTTTTCGCATCGTCGCCACACTCACTGATGTAGTTGCCCATGCCGGCAAACAGGGTCATGACGGACAGGGCCCAGAAGATGGTGCCGAGGGGTTTGGCCATGCGCAGCTCCAGCGGCGTCGCCTCGGTCTTGAGGTGAAAGGAGAGGGTGATGGCAACCGATACGATGGCCATGTAGATTGAGAGGCGTAGGTATGAGAGGAAAGCTGCGATGCGTCAGCGCTGGTCGCGTAAAAGAGTAATAAATAAATGCGTACTTCTCTCGTTTGCGCAGTGATCCCTCGCATCACTGCTCTCGTTCTCAACCAGCAGAGGCCCAAAGTAAGGCCAGTGGAAGAAGGGTCTCCGCTCCTCCTCGCTGTGAAAGGATGAGTGTCAATTGCTCTTGGCGATAGGTTTCCCGATAGCCGCACCTTATTTCACTGACGTTGACGGGTCGGGTGAAGCTCTCGAGCGGCGCGCAGCACGCGTGAACCGTGAGGTCCTCATCGTCGATGCTGTCGTTCTGACGGGACGTCATTGTGGGCTAAGAAAAGAATTGAGGTTGAAGAGAGCGAAATAGAGGGATTCAGAGGAAATCGGCGACTACAATGACCAGGTAGAGAGGAATGGAATGGCCATGTGAGGTTGAATTGAGAAGGAGGGTGGTGGTGGTGATGTCAATCTGGTTGGCTACTGGTAGACAGCTTCTGAGACAACCTGGACGGGATGGGGACCTTCTAGTCTGGCTGTCGGCGCCGTCGGTCGGATGGTGCCATGCTTAGCACCGATTGCCGCAGAAGGTGGCTTGCTTGGTCGATACACCATCTGCCGCGGCTCATGAGAATTAACGGTTGGCGAGTTGAATCACGAGATGGATTTTGGGAAAATAGATGGTAAAACTGGGTGTTGTACCAGTTTGTGAGATGGCATCATCATCAATGGAGCACCTGCATTTTTATTTTCGCTTGGTATCTCCTTCCTGCACTTTACCCCCCAACTTGCGCTCACGTGCCTCTGACTTCTAGACGACCATCTCTGCCATGACATCGATTACACAAACAATAGCTCTTTTAGAATCCCCAAACCTCACGCCATCTCCCTTCGTCAGACCTCAGCGGACCGTCCAGCCGTCCAAACCTCGCCGCTCGCCCTGTGTTGGCCTCGGGGAGACACAGCCACTCCCTCACACAGTCAGGCACCTCTTCCTTGACGTGAGCAATGCAAATGAGAGCCTGGTTGTCAGAAAGACCCGGAATCTTGACCTGGCCAGACTTGGAGGCATCGCTCTCAATAACCTCCTCGCCTCGGTATGTCTTGGCCTCGCCCTCTTCCAGGAACAGTGTGCACTTGTCCCGTACTGCATCGTCCATGCCGCTGAAGGCCTCGTCGAGAACCACCACGTCTGGACTCTTGATCATGGAGCGAATAAATAGGGCCACACGCTGCGCGCTGAAAGAGAGACCGCCAAACATGTACTCGTCTGCCCATGCGAGCTTCTCGCCCGAAGGTGATGAGTAGCTTGGGTTCAGCTCTGGCGCAAACCATTCAAGGGCAGCCTCAACCTTTTCCCGGGCTGCATCGTCCAGTTTTGGCTTTGCGCGGAAGGTCTCTGACCACGCGTTCTCGATAACCTGACGAACTGTTAGGTTACGAGGCATGTGCTGGTGAACTTCCGGGCTAGAGTGTCCGATTCGAGACTGGATATCCCAAAAAGTAAGTGGCCGTTTACTAGAGCCCGGCTCTGGAAGACGAGATCCTCCAAACAGCTTGATGGGAAGGGAGTAGGACTGGGGATGGTCTGAGCAGAGCAGGGAGACGATAGTCGTCTTTCCTGATCCATTGGGTCCAAAGACTCCCCAGCGCTCACCCCGTCGAACTGTCCATATCAATCCATCCTTGGAGCCGTCTGAAGTTTTCTGAGTCCAGTTACCCAGCGCAATCTTTCCTTGATATTGGACTCTGCACCCATCCATCTCCACCAACGGCTCGGCATTGGGGTTCACGGGTTCAAGCTCCTTGTAAGATGCGTGCTCTAGGTGACCAGATCCCTCAGTGGATGCGCTTGAAGGGAGAACACGTCCAATATCAACAAGAGAGTGGAGTGGCAACTTCTCGTCCTCGACGAGCCCACCCTTTCGCACCCCTTGAATGTACTTCTTCAGACCATCAAGGACCTCTTTCTTGGGTCCCATCGAGCCCACCTGGCAGTCTGTCCTTAGGTACACCAAGTCCGTTACCCATTCGGGCACCGGATCCTGCGGTCGCGCGCTGAGCACTAACCGGGGGCTTGCCTTTTCAGCCAGCGATTGAAGCAACGGGCTCAGGCCTGTGACTGTAGGCGGATCGAGTCCCATGAAGGGCTCATCGAGGAGCAGCACCTCGGGCTTTGTGAGAAGGGCACGAGCGATACGAGCCCTTCGACCTTGTCCGTTACTGAGGAACGAAACGGGTAGATCGAGGAGATGATCGAGCTTGAGATCTCTGACGACTCTAGCAAGGAGATCCTGTGAGATGCTGGCATCGTCGTCCAGGTTTTCCTTCATGGGATTCAACTCCGTGTTGCCCAGCAAAAAGTCTCTGAGAGAAAAGTCGGTGATCTCGCGTCTCGACTCATATCTCGCTGAAAGATACGCACTCGTAGCAACATTCCCACCCAAACTCCCTCCACCCTGCTCAGCATCAAAGCCCACATACTGAATAGCCTTTTGTGGTGTCCGCAACCGGCTCGAAACAGCGTCTGTAGACAAGTACGGATAAGACCGGGCAGCAGGAGGATCGCAGAGAAACCTCCCCCTCAGCGCCTGTAGGAAAGTTGTCTTTCCCGACAACGAAGGTCCCACGATGCACCAGTTGCGAGGCGTGGATGACGCCGAAGCGAGCTCGAAGCTCAAATCGCTAAAGAGCGGCGGGTTGGGGCGTGAGGATGCCGCGTTGGGATGGTGTCGGTAAAAGGTGCCATTGGCGATCCTTATAATTGGAGGACGCGTCGGAAGAGGCCTCATGATGTGAATTGAGTTCCTCCAAGAAGTACAAGTTTCATTCCATTCTTGTATTAAAGTCAATGAGCGAAGTCGGATCTCTTCACCTTAGGTAAGTGAGTGACGATGCCTGCGTGGGTCCCCATCATGAATGGGAAAGCCGGGGTTCGGCGGTACGTACCTTCCAACAGGTGCAGGTGTGGGTACGTACCTCTAGGTGCGGCAACGCCAGCGCAAGGCTGCTCAAGGCAGCTGGAGCTTTCATCATCAACCACACACAGCCAGCCAAACCTCCCATCAACGTCGCCTGCATTTCCCCCCCACGAATAACCTCACAACACCCATTTCGAGGAAACCACCGAAGCACAACTCGCATCTCGCACTCAGCAACACTCTTCTCCCTCTCCGCCTCAGTCACAAACCGCCAAGATGGTAAGCATCAAACACCACCGTATCCCATCCTCCGCGATAGCATCAAGCTAACAAACCCTCCCCTCCAGTCTCAGTCAATGCGCATCGTCCCCGGAAACAACAACCCCCAGACCTTCACCCACACGACGCACACTTCGTCGGCGCCCTCTGCCCCGGGCATCCACGACACCCTCCGCCACGGCGTTGGCGTCTCGCCCTACGACGCCAAGTCGTCCGTCCCCGTGTCGGCGCACCCCCTCGAGGCCCGCCTCAAGAACTGGGAGGCTACCCAGGAGTCCCTCCGCATGGAGACCCTCCGCCGGTCCTTTGGCATGGCCGAGCCCATCCGCCGCGGCATGGAGCTCAAGATTGTCCGCAACGGCGAGTGGCGGCCCATGGCTCTCGGCGGAGGTCTGCCTAGTGTCCACGAGGATATCCTCAAGGGTCGCGACGACATGATTACCTGGGAGGATATCTTTACCGGCGATGAGACGAGGGGCGTTGCTGGCTTCCACGACGAGATGGAGAAGAAGCTCAAGATTCAGTAAACATACACCGCAGTTCACCAGCCGAGCAACCATGTCATGACATTCTACAGCCCGGCTCAATACGCTTTATAGAAGACCAAGGCGGTCGACCCTCGAGCTAAACAGGCTAGCTCGCCTGAAGTGTGCAGGGATGAAATAATATGAATTCAGCAATATGAGTGCCATCTATCCTGCTAGATATGCGCTGGGCATTGACAATCCTGTCAGCGAAGCGCCGGTGAAAAGTAAATGAAAAAAAGAAACACGCAAACATTGAATATACACAATGATACGCCAATGTAGACTCCGATGTCCCCGTCTTCCACGCGTCATACCCATCATTCGCTTCTCCTTACCAGACAATAGACCAAGAAAACACTAATGAATGTACGGGCGACACCCTACTGTTTGGACAGTCAGGGGCTGGGCTTGTCGATTGTTGCAGACAGCTCAACTCGCAGCTGTCGATAGATTCTAGCCCATGTCGTAGTGAGCCCCTTGACGGATACAGGGGCCGAGTTTGTTTTGCTCAGGAATCGCTTCAACCCATCGTGGATGTCGCTTATAATACCACACAGCAGCCTGACCCTCGAGATCGCTGCCCATCGCCGCCCCCTGACGAGAGATTCTTGTTTCCAGCCTTGGGTTCTTCCTCATCAAGATCCTGTGGCCGAATGCTCATATGTATCACATTGGGGCTCTCCGTGCTCAGCTGGTACTCTACAAGTCGGTTAGTAAAGCTTTCCTTGGCGAATTGGTCTGACCAGCGGTGAATCTTACTCTTCAACTGTTCCTTATCATCTAATAGTTTTCCAAAATGGATAAGTCTAATGCTGCTAGGACTAGCAGGCTTAGCTTCCCAATCATTTCGCCATTCACGAAGTATCAGCTCCTTGAGGGTGTAGATGCTGATGCTGAAAGGATCCGGCTGTCCGCTCTCCGTCTGGTCTGGAATATCCACATTCCTCCGGTTCAAATACTTGGCGTCGATCTTGTAAGGATGTCGACTTCCCGATGTCAGGAGAAGAGTGATGTTGCAAACAGGGCCATCAGACGAGCCCCCGGCAACAGCCTTGATGTCGTCGACAGCAGGTCCAATACCCAAGTTAGAGTCCTGCTTTGTAGGCGGTGGAGGAGCCATCTCCTTTTCCTTGCCCTTTGGCGAGGGAGGTGCTGCGGTGTTTGACTGCTCGGGGCTCTCGGATGTTGTTGGTACGGCTGTCGAAGTCGATGGCTCGTTTGAAGCAGCGTTGTCGCCCGCCTTATCGGTGTCGCGTGCGGGATCGAGGGGCGCCTGTTGAGATGGCTGGTTCATGTTGTCAAGGGCGACAGCGTCATTAGGCTGCTCGAGCCGTGAGGTCTCTTCTGGTACGGCTTTACCACCGCTCATGGTGGATTCCGCTGGAGCCGACATTCTGGGAGAAGGGCGGATATGGCAGGGCGGCGAAGGCTTATGATCACACCACGCGAGACTGGAAAACGTGTGATGGAGAGTGAGACCAGCGCGACCAGATCATTCGCGGGTGTTGACACTGGTGGAAAGGTGGGTTCGCGATCAAGAGTTCGAGGATGGATGGGATGGCGGATCAAGGATGCGGATGAGAGTGGAAGCGTCTCGGTAGCGTAGCGTGGCCAGGTAGGTCTGGTCTCGGAATTAAAAGTGAAAGACGTCAAGTTCCTTGGGAGGATGGATCGACCAGGCCGGGGGCCGGGAGACCGGGGGTGGGGCAGAAATGGCCGGAGTCTTGTCAGCCAGACAAGACGCTTGATCAAGTTGTGACAGGATGGATGCAACGCAGCGTAGAGCAACGCAACGCACGAGGACGCAGAGCAGAGGAAGAGGCAGGCGACAGCAGAGCGAAGCAGCAGGTCAAGCAAGCAACCCTGGGCGGTAGGCGGCTGGAGCGTGGAGACCCAAGTGGAGCGGACGGTGCGACGCAGTGGATTTCTTGGTGGAGTCGCTCGATGGACGCTTTGCCCGACAAGGAACGGCCAGGGAGGGGGGGGCCTGGCTTGGGGATGGCTCTTGAGTCGCCGAGAGAGGCACGACCAGCGATGACGAGGGCGAAGACGAGAGCCAAGACCAGGGCGAAGCAACCCACGATGGGAAGGCTGCGAGGTGCAGGAGCAAAGGGGGGCTATGCTGCTTGGAGGTGTCGGCGGGTGAGATACGAGGGAAAACCGTTGGCGCCCACGGGGGAGGAGACGTTGAATGGATGCAAGAAATGTCGGACAGAGAGCCAAGATAAAGTAAGTACAGACGGGGAGTAAAAGTGACGACACCGCTGAGGGAGGTACTCTCTGGAGCTTGAGTGGGCGGTTTGGTACGCGCAGCGCACCGAAGTATGATAGTAGCTGAAACGACTGGGGAAGGACGCTTGGCGCTCCTCTGATGGTGCTTAAAAATGCTCTGAGCCGCCGCGGAAACGACGAGGCAACGAGATCCAATTTGCCTCTGTCTCTTGATGGACCAAAAGCAAGATTTGACGGGGAGAGGGACAAGAAGCCGACCGATGCGAGGATAGAACGGGAGGCTAAAAGGTTCCCCAGACCCAAAGAGATGGAGCGAGAAGGAGCCAAGCACACCTCAGTCAGGTACCTTCTGGTTCGGTTGGCGGGCATCGAGGTACCTTGCCCACACGGGCAGGTACTTCCCGTTCAGCGAGTCTAGGTTCAGTTCTTGCGGCAGGAACCACTGGCACCAGTCGTTGCCCGTGTGGTTGCCCGCCCGTGGTTGACGGGCCACGGAAGCCGGATGGGCCGCTCGACTAGCCCCAGCCTCGGCAAGCCATCGACCCTTGGCGGCTTGGGAATACGCACTGTATTTGCTGCCCCTGGAGACGAAGCTTTTGGCGGTCCATGGGCTCTGATCTGATTGCCTGAGCTGCTGCCCAACAGGGCGTTGCACAGTCTACCTACCATTGGATTCATTGTCTTTCCCGTTATGGACCGCCATCCGGTTGGTCTCCTATTCGCCCCCATCCGTCATGAGTTCGTCCTCTCTTCCATGATGACCCTTTATGATATCTAACGTTACTTTTGGTCAACGAGACCTCTTTCTTCCGTTTGTTTACACTAACAGAACTTTCGAGAAGAACTAATGGATCAGTTCCTCGGATAAGATCCGCTCTACTCACACTACTGGTCACTGCTCAGTCCATCACCAGATTCTAGGCCAGGTTCATGGCCCCCCGGAGATGAGCTATTGATGCCCGAGCGGTCATTGCTGCTATTCCGTGATGGTTTGCTAACAAAAAGCTGATCAAGACAAGCAAAGGGCAGTTCAAATTAACTCTGCTCCCGAGTTCACACTGACTTGCATGGATGCATCTCCTGAGTCGGCTTGTTCCTGAACCGTATCTCGCCCCCAAGATGGAGGGAATACCCTAGCGATTTCCCGCCACAGTCGTTTGCGGACGACGCACATGCAACACGCTCGAAAAACGATCTCGACACCCGCTCGCTCACCGATATCTCAGGTTTTATTCCCCCCTCATCTGCGCCATGAGGCCACCCATACGTGCGACTGTTTCTCCGCCATTTCGCTCCTCTTGACCTCGATGCTCCTCAATTGGCCTCAATGTCCCGACCAAAGAGGCAAGTCTAGATCTCGCCAGTGTGACCCTATGGCTGGCTTCGCCCCAAACGGACATCTGGATTAAGGTTCTTGGGCCAAGCCCAATCAAGCATACTCCGTCTCCCGGGCCATCTTCCGTCGATTCCTGCCATGAGTCGAGAATCATCTTGACAAGGGGCGCCCAGAAGACATGGTCTCAGGTTGGCTTCAAAGGAAGACACACGTGCTCTGACAAGATATGTCTCTGACACAGAACGAGCTTTGTACTGGTTTATTTGAACTGCTTTGAATCCTCACTATGCCTCCCGTCGCTAGATAGTTGACTCAGATATCGCTCATAGCACTAGAAGATCACCATTACTGCCTGCGCCCTGGGCCGGTTGGAGAACCGCCTGAGGGGCATGCGCGCTCACCACGTACCCGGTCGAGTGGCCATTACCTCCTCCAAACACATCATCCCCTTGGTCGATGCGCATTGACGCCATCTGTTGCGTGCCGATGGTCGAGAAGTATGCGTCCGCATCGTTGACCGCCTGCGCAATGTTCCCTTGACCGTTGCTCGTCATTGCAGTCCGGCTCCTGGGGTCCATGTCCGTCGGCTGCCCGGCGTGGCCAAACATGCTGATGCTCTTCTGACTGTCCGCCGCCACGAGGAGATTCTGCTTCTGCAGAGCCGGCGAGTCCTGAAGCTTCCGGGGCCGCGCCGATCTGAAGACGGTCTGGACCGGCTTAAGGTACACCGTCGCTAGAGTGCCCACGTTGAGACACATCTCCTCTAATGTCGCTGAGTCGAGTCGTTCTGACTCGGCCGTGATCGCTGGCTTGTCGCCCATCACAATCTGCCTCGCAGCGTTCATATCCGTAGACAATAGCCGCCAGTACATGTACGCCCTGTCTCGAAGATCAGGGTTGTCTGTCTCCTCCGTCGCCCACTTCAGGACCTTGGGCACCAGCTCTTGTCCCTTGGTTGGTCGCTGGATAAAGAGCTTCACCGTCGCCGTGAGCAAGGCCAGCTGGACCTCGACTGGCTCCTCGGCAAACGAGTACAAAAAGTCTTCCAGCAAAGCATCGCTGTTCTCGATTCGATCTGCGTACTGGCCAATCACCCACACCATAGCCGCTTTCGCCTCAGGCTCGTCCAGGGAGTCGAGGTGCTCGCACAAGGTGCTGATAATAGACTCGTACTGGTTGGGGTATTTGCGGAAGATGTTTCGGATAACCACTGTAGCCTCCTGCACGATGTACGTGACCTTGGTTGCCACAAGCTCAAGGAGCAGGTTAATACACCGTCGCGCTGCTGGCTCAATCTTGATGGCAAGCTTTCCAATCGCACGCACCGCCTTGCGCACAAAGTGAACGTCAATCTCGGTGGCGTATTCGCGCAGTTCTGTCAAGACTTCATCGATATTGTCCTCGTTGGCGAGCATAAAGATGAGCTCAAGCTTGGTGACCTTGACATAGATAGGGTCGTTGTACTTGCAGAAAAAGACTCGAATGTCATTCCGCAAGACTTCTGGTCGTCGCTGGAGAATGAGAAGGGCATTTCGAAGAGCGAGATACTGGACCTCGGGCCCCTTGGCAAGAAGTGTAACCAGAGGGGGCGACAGTTTCCTGCAGAGAGCCGAGATCTGCTTTTGGTCGGCGATATAATTCATCAGATACAGAATCACCCGAATGCAGGTCAAGACGACGGACGAATTAGAATGCGAGAGTCGTGGAGATATCCGCTCGGCCAGCAATATCGCCTCTCCAGATTCCTGTGGCACGTATGACATGAGGGCCTCGAGGATATACGTCTGACCCCATCTGTTTTCATGAGTTAGCAATATTCCTTTTAACAAATAACCGACTTACTCAGAACAGTCAGGGAGAATGGCCACCATCTTGGAGGCATTGTTGTAGTCAATGGTGAGTTTGATGGCATCACTGCGTTCCCAGATATCCATTAAACCAGCCAACGCACTTGCGACTACCGTAGGGTTATCATCTCTCAGCAGAGAGTTTAGGCGATCAATAAGATCTGAATTCTCCACCATATGTCGATCATGATCATAAAGCTTCGCCACGCAAAACGCCGCCGTCTTTCGAACATAGGGGTCACCGTCCTTGAGCATATGCTTGACCAGCGGTACAGTCGCCTCGACAAACTCTCGCACATGGATATAGGACATTGTGCGAAGAGCCAGTGCTCGCACTAGGGGGTTGTGGTCTTCCATATCCTAGGCCATGGTTAGTTGCTACTCGCTGAACGGAACTGGATAGACCAACATGTTCCAACACAGGAATAGCCTTGACGGCAATTTCGGGTCTCATCCTTGCGTAGTTGACCAGGAATAGGAAGCACCTTCAATCTGTCAGCTATGGAACGTTTCCAAGCTCCCAAAAGACTTACATCTTCTTGATTTCCAAGCTCTGGATACCCATGCATCCGATGATGTCAGGGAACAGAGCCACCATATCGTTGTTGCTCATTGTCATGTTGGCGACAATCTTCTTGAGCGCAATCTTCTTGGACGAATAGTTCTTGTCCTTCTTTCCTCCACTGTTCAGCTCGAGGCGTAGCTCGGCTACTTTGCCCTGCGGAGATTTTAGCCTCGAACTATACGTCGTCGTCGGCGGAATGTATGCGAGAAACATGGCGGCCATCCCGTGGTTCGTGTCGGCAGGGAAGGACAGGTTGGCAACGACATGAGGTCGAAATGCGTGATTGGGATATGGAGGGGTTCTTGTTGGGCGGCGAGGGTACAGGGGGCAAAGGGAAGGAAAGGAGACAAAGATGGAAAGTCTCAGCGCAGCGGATTAAGGACGTGTTGAGGGAGCTCACGTCCTACGAGGCTGAGACATGGTAGAGGAGCAGGAAGGCTTACTCGAGCAAACAACTTGGAGTCCCCTCCACCGGCGGAGCTCGACATGGTGTTGTGCTTGTATCCCGAACGGGGCTATCACTGCGACTTGGCTTTGATGCAACCGATGGGATGATGAATGCGGAATAGGCGCCCCAGAGTCCGCAAGCCCCTCACTTCTTCTTTCTTGGAAGACTCGCACCGGCTGTCCAAAGATCCTGCAGCTAATTGGGCGAAACGCGTGGTCCAGCACCAGGAGTCGTGGAGGGTGGATGGCAGTTGGGAGGAGGGGACGGTCACATGTGCGCCTGGAGGTGCTGCCCACGATTCCAAGCCACAGGGGTGTCTTTGATCTCTGGTGCGCTTTCTGTCGCTATGGGGCTCTTTCGTCGCGTTCGGAGGGGTCTATGCGATAAGGGTCTCGAAAAGCTATCGCGACGTTTGTTGCGATCGTTGCTGGTGTCGTTTTGCGTCGGGCGCCGGCGTCGTCGGAGTGGGAAAGGGGAGCTCGCGAGACTCTCAGGTAAGCCAAATAACAGCAGCCAAGACTTTCTAGGGGTCGGACGTTATCGATAACGGTTCATAGGGGGCTTGCAATTAAGCGTAAATTGCCCAGCGCCGGCGACGCCACATGGCTTGAGTGGGCCGCCTCCAATGAACCAACGTCGACGTCGCCCCCAAGCTCACACCTCAGCCTTTCGCGACACAACGAGTGACCGACCACGATATACTCTGCCACCGGGCAATTCGCACCTCTAGCCGCAGTAACAATGTCTGCCCAGTCATCCAACGCCCCTTCCTGGGTTTCGCAGCTCGAATATCCCCCTATCGCAAAGGCCAAAGTGGCAGGTGTCCAGGACCCTCCAGGCTTCAGCTCCGGAGCCGCCGTATCCCACTCCAAGGCATGCGCGCTCCCTCATCGCGTGGATTTCGATCACATGGCGACTGACACCCGTAACAGAAGCAGAACAAGGATGCCAAGGTTCAGCCACGCAAGCCCCCGACCGCCGAAGAGATGGATACCCTGAAGCTCAAGAAGGCATGGGAGGTCGCGTTGGCTCCCGTCAAGGGACTCCCGATGACGGGCTTCATGATGTACATGTCGGGCAACTCTCTCCAGATCTTCAGCATCATGATGGTCTTTATGGCTTTCAAGAACCCCTTGATGGGTCTGGTCAACACGAACCAGGCACTCGAGCGATTCCAGACAGAGAACAATTCGGCCCAGATGTTGCAGGTCAAGTTCGTGTACGTGGCATGCCAGCTTCTTGCACTGGCTGTTGGAGTTTGGAAGATCAATGGCATGGGCCTATTGCCGTAAGTGCTATAGACGGCTATGCTTGACAGTTGCTAACAAACCCAGAACAACACGATCAGACTGGTTGATGTGGGAGGTGCAGAGGGAACCTTTGGAACACGCTGTGGCAGCCTTATAAACCATTACAAGTGCTATGATTTACAGCCGGTCTATATAAAGACCCATAATGAAACCCCAACGCCACAATTACATTGAATAGAAATTATCATTTTATGCATGTACATCAACGTGCATCCCAGCAGACTCACATTTATAGAATCAAGCCGCTGCGTTTGATACTTCTCTTTTCGCCCTTGCTGCTCTCCATTGCAGACCTCTCTTGTCTAGCTGCCTCAGAACAGGCATCAACGCCAGGTTGATCAGCGCAAGGAATGTAAAGCACCAACCCCTGCCCATGCCCTTGATCATTGAGTCAATGGCTGCCGTTGCCGCGGCTCCAAACAAGCACCGCACTAGGTTATTAGCCGCAGTGGCAGTTGCGGGCGCCTGGGGGTTGAGATCAACGATCAGCGTGTTGAGGACGCTGAACGACGTTGGAATCAGCATGCCAATGAGAAATACTAAGACCAGCGGTACGGCAACTGATGTCTCAACCTCCAACGCCCAACCATATGCAATAAGAGCCCCAATGCCGAGAAACAGTGTAGGGTACAAAGGCTGGATCCGGGCAGTCTCTATTGGGAATCTTGCGAGATCATCTCCTCGACGACGATCGATGGTGAAGCCAATGCTTTTGGCAATGCGGCGATAATTCCAGTCCAGGACATACCCTTGAGCAACGACCGCGCCAGCGCATCCAGCGCCGTAAGGGAGGTAGCAGAGTCCGACCTCGAGGTCGTTGTATCCGTATATCTCTTTGAACAGGGTGGACATGGTTGCTGCCACTAGGATGAAACCAAGATATATCATAGCGTTGATGAACAGGATGAGAGCCATCTCTTTTTCGAACACAATGCCCAAGGTTTTCAGGGGGTTAGGAAACTTGAACTCCCGCTTGGGAATGTTCTGAGATGTAGCGTCATCGCGATGCTTGTAGAGGTCCAGAAGTGACCTGTTCCATCGCTGCGGTGCTATCGACCCATTACCAACCACATTCCGGCATGTTTCTGGGGCTGAGAGGACCCAAGGAACGAGCCACGAGACAGAGAAGATGGTACAGAACCAAAAGATGGCGGGCCATCCGAGAAACTGGCTCAGCACACCCCCCAACACTGGTCCCAGTGCTGGTCCGACGTTGATACCAGCACCTACAATTCCCATGTATTTGCCCCTCTCAGCCGTCGACGAGATGTCTGCAATCACGGCGAAACCGAGCACCAGGGTCCCGCTACTCCCGGCACTCTGAAGACATCGTAATACCAGTAACGCGACATAATTCCGCTGTAGGGCGAGCCCAATATTCGCGCAGATGTATATCAGGAAGGCCAGGATGTAGGCTGGTCGACGTCCTGCCATGTCACCAAGGTCCCCAAAGATGGTGGGGGACAGCCCTTGAAAGATCATGTAAGACGTCAACGTGATATTGATAAGCGAAACGGAAACGTCCAGGTCTTCGGCGATTGGGTTCAGGGCTGGAAAATAGATGTTGGCGGTCAGGGGTGAAACAAAGCTTGCGGTTGTCACCATGGCCGTGATCCATCGCTTGGTGTTCTTGGAGAAGCTGCTGTAGGGCGGTCCGCTCTCGACTCTTGACATGCTTTCTGGGTCGTTCAAGATGGTCCGGTCCGCATTCTCTGCAGGCTTCCGAACGGTCGGTTCGTTAGGCTTCTCAGCCCCGCGCTCGGGCGCTACTGATATGTTCGATTCGCCCATCTCTGCGTTGGGATTCTCATCATGGCCAACAGGGCTGGTAGCGTCCGTTGTTGGGTGATTCTTGCTGCTCCCTTCCATGGTCGATCCTTGGAATAGGGGAAAGGATGAATTTGTTGTTCATGACGTGAGGAGAAGCGAGAGAGGAGTATCCAAGTCATTTTTCTATTAGATAACGTGCTGGCGATATCGGCAATAATTCTCCATCCTCATTAGATGTTCTATTTCCGGAAGCCATGATGCTTATTTCCGTAGTACTTCGGCCGGGAGGTCGACTCGGACGAGACCCACGCCCCGGAAGGTCCCCGTTCCTGTCTCCGGCTTGCGGCCGTTGGCAACTCGGCGAGGTGCCGATGATGGGGACTTTTGCCGCATCATCAAAATCCCCACCACCGCCAGTGGCCAGATCAAGAACCGCTGCAAGCTGGTGGGGAGTTCGTTGAATGCCAACCCAGGGGTAGACGAAGGAGTGAAGCACGTGGGAGCATCTTGACAGTTAGTCGATCATTTGCTGGTCGAAGCTAGCGAGTGGAGTTAGCGAGAGTTGCACTCATAGGATGAGGACAACAAAGCTCTCGATGGTGAGCAATGTCTAGAAGCTGCGAAATGTGCTGTATTGAGGATAGAGCAATTTTTCAGACCTCAATGGCTCGTAATTCGGATGATGCTGGAGTCAAGATGGAGAGGAGAGAACTGGCAGGAGTCGGCTGTGGGTTGGGGTTGAGCTGGTGGATGACTAAGCCACCCAACTTGGTGCTACGTAACAGCTCTGCGTCAGAGCTTCATCGAATTGCAGCCATGGTGTCTAGAACCTCGGATCTTCCTGTTGATGCATGAGCTTGAGCCGAAGCAAAGCAGACAAGGCGCAAAACCTCGCATCCACTACCAGCTTAATATCGACGTTTCCCTCCTCTTCGGCACTTCTCTCTCTCAGTGCAACCCTCCTTTCCGGCCCGGGAAGGGTGCGCATTGGACGCCATGGACATCACAATCGGCTTCAACGAGCTCCTTCGGCAACGAGATGCGCCAGCGGCGAAGAAACGAGTCACCATGGATGCCATCGATGGCTTTCTGAAGGAGGCGTACCGGATCGTCCGTCACGCCCTCCCCCCTTCTCCCTAGCCACCACACTCGAGCTGACCGGCTGTCACAGAACTCGCACATCACCAGTCTGCATCGAGAACTCCAAGACGTTAGACAGGCCTACCTCTCGACTGCACAACCAAGAAAGACGCATAGCCGAGCTGCAAAGGGGCAATCACGCGTACTCTCGGACAGAGATCGAGAAGACATCGATGCCAATGCGAAACAGATGATCCGGGAGCTCAACGCCAGCATCCGCGCCCTCGATGACGCCGAGCAGCTGAGGCGCGAGACCGAGTCGGCCATCATCCGAAAAAAGTACGTGGGAGGTCTCGGGGCGTTGGGATCATGGGCGTCGGGCGGCATGGCCAGCAACAAGTCGATCGAGCATGCGGCAGCAGAAGCAAAGGCGCGAGACGTTGGAATTCACCGGGACGGCATTCTATGGTTTCTGCGACAGCGACTGGAGTTGTGCTGCCGGACGCAGCAGGACATGATGGAGGCACGTCTGACACGGGAGATGGAAAAGAGTCGCAGCATGCTCTCGAAATCCGGGGCATCTATCGCCGGGGACTTTGCAGAGTTCCCCCCTCCGTCTGTCCGGCGACAGTCCCAGGCGACCCCTGCCTCTGGGGCGATCCCTACGTCCGACGACGGTCAGGCTCCGAGCGAGAGCCAGAGGTTGACAGAGGAGCAGATACAGATGTTTGAGGAAGGGAACCAAGACATGATGAAGCATTACGAGAGCAGTTTGGACAAAGTCAGGTACGTTCCATGCCATGTGTCCTTCCCACACAGTAGACCGATTGCTGGGGCGGCTCTATTCTGTGCCTGAGCTACGCTATGCTCTGTATATGCGCCAGGGTCCATTTGATAGCAGGCGCCCCACCTCGTCTACAGGAAAATGAGCCGGTGTTTGCTCAGGTGAACTGATTGAGGGTCCCGCAGAACCGCTGAGAAGTCTTTGCTGGAAATCTCTGAGCTGCAGTCGCTCCTCGTGAGCAATCTTGCGACGCAGTCTGCACACATTGAGCAGTTGGTGGCGGACTCGTTTTCCACTGCAGACAACGTGGGAGGCGGTAACAAGGAGTTGAAGAAGGCGACGGAGCGCGCAAGCTTTGCCAAGTACACTTGCTATGCGGCCAGCGGAGTGTGCGCGTTTCTGATTCTCTGGGACCTCGTGATCTGAGTTTTAATTAACGAACGAGAAGGGGGTGTGGGTAGGTAGGGCGACGTGGTCATCGTGCCAGCCGACGATTGATTGATTGACTTGCTTGAATGAGCCACCACGCAGTGCAGAGCAGATCAGGGCGTTCCAACTGCCTGTCTGTCAGAGGGGGGCGTGGGAGCCGCAGTTGAGGAATAGAGAGGCAGAGACATCCAGGGATGGATCGTGTACGGCATATCACACTGCGCATTGGTTCCATGTTGCACCCAAATTTCTCACTACAAAAACAGACATGTAAAACTAACTGTTGGAAACTGCGCAATTGTCGGTGGCCAGGGCGTGGGGCTGCCCATTCACTCACCTTTCATGGCTGTGGAGATTATGCGGAATCCCATTCAGGGTCGGAATCGCGCAACCGATAGGGTGCAATCTCGAGGGAGAGAGAATTGCCATAGATAGAAGTGGGCGTATCGTATGTGCACAGGTACCGAGAAGACGATCGATAGGGCAGCGGCCAGGCGATGGGACCGACCACCCACGCCCAACACAGCTCAGCAACGAGGGACGCAGGGCCAGCGGCGATGGGGACGGGGCGAGGGGGTTTACTCTGGAGGACCGGCAGTGTACTGCAAAGTATTCAATGTACATCATGGGAACAGGGGCCAGGCAAGAAATCTGCATGGGGAGCAAGGAAGCAAAAGCAAGATGGCCGTTTCCATCTAGGGGTACCTCCGGCTACCGACAAGGTGTGAGGGTGAGGCGAAAGTGATCCCTCTCTCAGATCTATCCTCTGCAGAATCCATGGCTTGTAACGAGTCTGCCACACTACATGATGCCATACAGTACCATCCCATCCACCCATACTACCTACATGACAACTATGCGCAGCCGCGCAACTAGGCACACAACCCTCACTTAGACGCCGACAACTCGAGCTCAACTCTCCATGCTCTCCCCTCTGGCGGGACTAGCCTGAGCCCGTGTGAAATGCAAAGACACGCGATGCCATGCCGTGCCGCAATGAATGGATGTCGTCCAATTACGCTGGCGGGGAGACCGGCCCCGCGCCGGGGCCCTCATGGAACCATACTTTGAGTAGAAGCCCTCAGGGGCGCGCGGGTGCGCTTGAAAGGGACGGGAGGGGGAATGAGTGGTGATGAGGGATGAGCCTCGCAAGTTGCAACGACCGTTCCATCATACGACAAATAGGAAGCGTCATGTTACGTTTTCAGCCGGGCGAAGTCGGAGGGCGCCAGAGCGAGCTCCTCTCCTTTTCTGCTGACGACCGGGCCTCGACTATTACCCAACCGTGCATCTCGAAGCGCGCCCCCTTGTGATGGTCTTTTTTTGCAACAAGTGTCTTTTTTTCCCTCCCCGTGACACGGGACCCGCGACGGGCCTCTTTTGTCCCCAAAGGGAGCCACTCGGCACCGGGAGATGCATATGTAGCGGGATGGAGCCCAGGCGATGGAAGGGGAAGGGAATCGAAGGGGTCTGGAAGGCCGGGTTTTTTCTGGGGGATGGGGCATGACTATGGATGAATGCAATTCAGGTACCTAGAATACCTGTCTGTACCATAATGGATTGGATCCATCGGAGTCATCGGGGGACGGGGATGGATGGGGGGTTGGGGAAGAAACTAACGGGAAGAAGGTATTGACAAGTACGTATTTTACGAATGTAGATCAGCAGGGAACGGAAGCAAGCAAGCAACAAGAGGCGAGGACTCGGCGAGGAGGCATGATACACACGGGCAAGGCAAGACAAGACCAGGGGAACTCGGTGAGCGGGCATGGGCCGGCCTTGATTCTTCGCATAAATAAATCCGATGAGATATAGATCAGATGAAACAAGCAATCAAGCGACTCGAAGCGAACCGCAAGGAAACGACGACGAACGTGACAGACACTGACAACTGGGTTGGGTTGTCATGAGTCTCAGAGAAGTGACACCCGTTGACAACTCCAGTCTCAGCCAAAGAGACACAGAGAGAAAAAAAAAAAACAAGCTGTAATCAGTCACTTGCAGCACTACGTCAACAGTCCCCATGTCCTGCTCCGTAATCTACCTCACCGTCCCCATGCCAAGCCCATGTACGAAAAGGTACATAGGTAAGGGACGGGGAAAGGTGACAGTTGAGTGGACGTCGCTCGGTCAGATCCATCCGCCGCGTGACGTTAGACTGACAAGGAGCCTCGGCGCCTCGTCCTTCCTGTTGCCCAATCCTACCTAGGTACTTTGTAGCGAGGTTATTGCTTGCTCGCCGCCCTTTTTCTTCGAGGTGAGAGAGAGAAACGTCTTGTTCACAAGCTTTTTCACAAGCACCGCGGAGGTTTTTCGGTATGCCGAGTTCCACGGGAAAGCATAAAAAGAGGATCGCGGTCACCCTGGACGGGGAAGAAGATGGACACCGGGGAATGAGAGTCGAAGCATAAAGGTCCGATCCCAACTACAACCTCTGCAACTGGTCATTCCATCTCGGGAAACGGTTTCACGGTCTTGCATAACGGACCTACTGTACACAACCCGCCAGATCCCATCCGGGAGCAGGATCGATCCTCGTTTTCCGCCACATCCAATCTCTCTTGCCATCTGATCTGTGTTCCGCGGGTGGTCTCGCCGACCGTTCTGTTGAACTCCGTTTTGTTACCGTTGTCCCACTCGGGGAGCTATTATTACTATCATCATCTTTTGACCGCTGTATCGATCGAGCTCTGCTGGAAACCGGAGCTTGCATCCAAAACCAACAGCTTAGAAGCGCACTACTGCCCATCATCGTCTGAGGCAGAGCTAGGGAACCCCAGGAACTCGGGAAGCAGGCGAGTTTCAGCAAAGGTGAGTGAACGCAAGGCTCAAACAAAACGAAAAGCTGCCCTTGGTCCGCTGCAGGCCTGTCCCAGTTGAGTTGAGAGCCCAGCTGCCATCTGTTTTTTTGTTGTCCACCCCCTTCCCTTTTTCCCTTTGCCCCTTCAAGAAGAAAAAAGCCATGCACCCCGGCCGGCGGCAACCCGGTCGTCCATTCCATCCGTGTCCATGCTCATCGTGGCATCCATTGTCCCTTTCCCATTTCCTTCCCTTCCCTTCCCTTCGGACATGGGCATCCATAAGTCATCATCGGACAACAAACATCGCGCAAGCGCACAAGCAAAAAGCCCACCTTGGAGCGTGGCCCGGTGAGCCCACCTTCGCCCACCTTTTGCCCTCGTTTGGCATCTGGCGGAGTCAGCCACCACAGCCCCTTGCCCCGAGCGCTCCACTGGTCCGGAACAACGGCGCCCAATTTGCCCGCGTGCGTCGAGTTCCTTGACACCACGCCCCGGGCATGGCCAATTGCATCAGGCCAGAATCTGGTTTACGCAACTGCCATGGCTGGCTCCTCTGTGTGGAGCGGGCACCTCAAGCTCGAGGGGACCTGAGGTCACCGGTGTAGGTACCTTTCGTCGATAAGGTATCTTTCTTTACGGGCTTGCGGGCTGGGCCTGGGGCGTTGCGTGCAGTGTAGTGCAGTGTAGTGCAGTACACCTGCAGCGACGATGCATCGCTGCAGCGGCAGCCTCTTACAGAGTCTTGCAGCACCCGGTGGCCACAGGGGGGCGACTCGGCGGGCTCGGGGCGCGCTGCGGGCTGGCTACAGGGCATCTCCAGTGCATGTCGCACTCCAAACAAACAACTGTCCATCATCCATGGATGACACTGACTGACTGTTCCAATGTACTCCAGGTATCTTTTTCGGACGCACACTCCCGCCCGGGACCTCACCTCACCTCACCTCACCCGCAAAAACACGCCCCCCCGGTCCCCACCCAGGCCACCGGATACGGCTCCCCAAGGCCCCAAGGCCCCTCCTTCCTCCCCCCCCTAATCGAAAATCCTCAGGGCCGCAGCCCACTATGACACCGTCGCTGAGCACGCCCCGTCAGACTCACGGTGGCCGTAGCATCCTCAGCTCGACTGATAAAACGGCGCCGACCTCGTCCTCTTCTTTCTCGAGTTCCATCTCTAGACTCAACCATATCGCTCGTCATCTATCGCCCATCATGGCTTCCACTACCAACTTCCCTGCCGACATTGTCCCCCAGGCCCCCGAAGATGCTCTCTTCGGTCTCGCCAGGGCTTACAAGGCCGATGAGAGCACCAGCAAGGTCGATCTTGTAAGTTGCTTTCTTCTTGTTCTTATCTTGTCCCTCTTGGTGCTGTTGACTCTTGCTAACATCTCTTTCTCTCAGGGTATCGGCGCTTACAGAGACGAGAACGCAAAGCCTTGGGTGTTGCCCGTCGTCAAGAAGGTATGCCTTACACCGAGCTGCTCCCCGTGAGCTTCGCTCTGCCGCGTCGCCCTCTGCATCCCTCTGTCGCATAAACCCATAAGCCCCATCCCCTCTGTCGCATGCACATGCATTGCCCTTCCACGAACGCCCTACCACCCAAAAACAATCCCCCCTGCTCGGGAGACGCTTCCGATGCGGATCCGCCAGAGGCAGCTCCAGCTCCTTACAGCTCGCGCGCTCTCTCTGGCTTCCGTATAAGCGCCTTTCGGGGGTCATGGGGCCAACACTTCACGATGCGCCTCATGGAGCCCTCTCGCGCAAATCCGTGCCAGAGCTCGCCCCAATCGCCCCAATCGGCCCCGCCGCGACTTTGCCCGAATTCTTGACTGCTCTAGAACTTGGCTAACCCCGCATGCGTCACAGGCTGATGAGATCCTCCGAAACGACCCCGAGCTCAACCATGAGTACGCCCCCATTGCGGGTATCCCCAGCTTTACCTCCAAGGCTGCCGAGCTGATCTTCGGCGCCGACTCCCAGGCGCTCCAGGAGAAGCGCACCGTCACTCTGCAGACCATCTCGGGCACCGGTGCCGTGCATCTGGGCGCTCTCTTCCTCGCCAAGTTCTACCAGGGCCCCCGCACCATCTACGTCTCAAATCCCACCTGGGCGAACCACCACCAGATCTTCAAGAACGTCGGTCTCTCGGTCGACACATACCCCTACTTCCACAAGGAGACCAAGGGCCTCGACTTTGAGGGCCTGAAGGAGGCTCTGCAATCCGCTGCCGAGGGCTCCGTCTTCGTCCTCCATGCCTGCGCTCACAACCCCACTGGTGTCGACCCGACCCAGGAGCAGTGGACTGAGATTGCTGCGATCATGAAGGAGAAGAAGCACTTCCCCTTCTTCGACACCGCCTACCAGGGCTTCGCTTCTGGTGACCTCGCCCGCGACGCCTGGTCCATCCGCTACTTCACAGAGCAGGGCTTTGAGCTCGTTGTCGCTCAAAGTTTCGCCAAGAACTTTGGTCTCTACGGCGAGCGTGCTGGCTGCTTCCACGCCGTCACTCCCTCAAGTGATGATGCCTCCACCACCATCACCCGCATTGGCTCTCAGCTCGCCGTCCTCCAGCGATCCGAGATCTCCAACCCTCCCTTGTACGGTGCTCGCATTGTCAGCACTGTGCTCAACGACGCCGACCTCTTTGCCGAGTGGGAGGAGAACCTGCGCACCATGTCGGGCCGCATCATCAGCATGCGCGACGCCCTGCGGTCCAAGCTTGAGGAGCTCGGGACCCCTGGCACCTGGAACCACATCACCGACCAGATTGGCATGTTCAGCTTCACGGGTCTGACTGAGTCACAAGTACTCAAGCTCCGGGAAGAGTTCCACATCTACATGACCAAGAACGGTCGTATCAGCATGGCTGGTCTCAACGAGAACAACGTTGATTACTTTGCCAAGGCTGTCGACAAGGTAGTGCGGGACGACGTTGAGGTGACGGAAGAGTAAGCAAGCAACTTGATTTATTTTGGGATCGTTTGTATGAACTCATGGGACATGGTCACACTACTACTACAAGAAGACCCTGGAAAGGACTCGGCGTTGGTTTACAGCTTTTGATTATCGCACCTAGGTACTTGCCTACCTACATCTTGGCGGGGTCTCTGCAAAAAGCATTGGACGATCCTGGTTTTTGTGTTTTGCGTATAGCTCTAATATACCTCACCCGCAAGCCAATGCATTTCAAGACGAATTAAACTTTAACATGTTGTGCCTTGCTCTGTTTATCGTGTGATGTCGTCTGAGCTTGAGCTTGAGCTTGAGCTCCAAGTCTCGAGACCTTGTTTCATTGTCCACGTTGACATGTGGTAAGGGCGTATTCTTGGCGTTAGGTACTTGAACGCCACACCTTTTACCAGCAGACGGGCATGAACACCCTGGGGGGGACCTGACCTGACCTGACCCGGAGGAAGGCAGGTGCAGTGGAGTCGCAGCTTCCCTCCCTCGATTTCTTTTAAACTGCCACTTCGAGCAGGCTCCGATTCCCGAGCTTTGTCTGTGATTGGCCCGCCTCTCACCTTGGGCGGCGGGTAGTTCCTGCCTTGTTGGGCAAGTTTTATCTTTCTGTGGTAGCTGGGCCCAAAGCAGGAAGGGACGCCAACGCAAGAGAAGAAACATGGGGATCATGCAAAAAAAACCACCCACACCATTCGGTGAAATCTCGCACTCTCGGGGGAGATGGCGACGATGACTTCTTCTAAAGTCCGGCCTCGTGAGCGTTGACGGCCGACGGTGAAGCGACTCCGATATACCGGGGGAGGGGGGAGGGTCGATGAATGGTCCCCTGGTCCCGTCTGGGGAAAGGGAATGGACGGTCGCGCTCCCCACACGGAGAAGGGCGGTCCGGTTTTCGTTCTTCTTTTCCCGCTTCACCTTCTCTCTCGATTTTTTTTTCTTTCAGCCCACCCCCGCATGGATGCCATTTGTTCCCCCGCATGGGAGCCGCTCGCTTGCCCTGACCTGGGGACCGGGGGGCGTTGATACTGGGACGGGATCCAAAACCCGGCCAATGGCCGGAGGGGGTGTGGTCTTTCTGCGCTTGACTTGACCAGGACGGGGGAAATCGGCGGAACGGAGGTTCCTGGCGGTGGGGACGGAGGTGATAAGGAGCTTCACCGTGGACAACAAAGTGAGTCCGGAGAGGGGGAGTGGATTGTCTTTGATAACCAGGTGATTATGTTTGAACTGCAAGTCTGCATCAAAAGTTGCTGTTTGAACAGTCCTGCTTACCTTTTCGTTATGTCATGAGGAAGCAGCTTTACAACATAGGATCCATTTTGACCCCGACAAACGCCGATGTCATGAAGTTTTTCCGCAAAACTTCTACAAGATCCAATGTTTTTTTTTTCTCAAACCAAGAAAAACTTGCCGGTCAAGATGACTTGCTCTATGTACATTTGCAGGCCGGCTATTACACAATTGCGTATCCACCGCTGCGGGTCCTTGGGACCCAAACAATGTTGACCTGAAGGTACAAACCAGGACTTTGGGGAAGAAAATTCCCACTTACAATGAGTCTTTCTTGTTGCAAGGGCCTCCGATGCCGGTGGGGGTGCGTCGATAGTAAAAATGACCAAGAATAAGTTGCTTGGCGGCCACTGGGACTGTGCAGATTACCAACATTACGTAGGGGTCTCGCAATCGGTAGTGTACCTTGCGTATTTTGTGTGTATCTCGGTGAGGCTGTCTGTAGGAAAAAAGAGAGACCCGGCTGTTTGGTGAGGGAGGGCAACTTCTGGCGGGCATGTAACTGCGTGTCTCAACTGTCTCACAGGATGAGGGCGTCGAAGCTTCGGACATTGAAAAAAGCTGCCTTGGTTCGATAAGCAAGGGTTGAGCAGGGCGTAAACATTCGACTCGTGGCGAATCTGGGGTTATCTCTGGCGTTATCGCCGGGGGGAGTTTGTTGGTGAGTCCCAACATGGCGGAAGTGTGCTTTCTGCCACCGTTCCAGCATCTTATCTATCCGGACACTGGTCTTCCGGAGGGAGTGAAAGCTGGCGGAGACAGATATCCATCCGTGTTCTAGGTAGGTGGGCAACAAAGATAACCGAGACGGCTGTGCAAGATGGACTGATCTCCCCGTTTGAATCGACAGGCCGTGGCATGACTTGGCGATCTTGGAAGGTTAGGGGGGATTGCCTCGGTAATGCATTTTTTTTCTTGTGAACGTCCTCGGTGTGAGTTGTGACATTTACATGACCTCGGGATAGTTGTTGAAATGGAAGTTCATGAGAACGGGACTTGCATGGATGGTTGGGTTCACAGGTTGGCCGGTTTGGTTCAAACAGTTGGTAGGGAGGGATTCCTGTTCAAGTTTGACACACCAGACCGTCAAGGGCAGTAACTCGTATAACTAGCTTATGCAAGAAGGGCTGATTTCCGACATGGGAAACTAGGAGTAGGGTGAGTTCAATCACAAGGTTGAACTCGGCGGAGTCTCGACTTATTCAACTACCAGCCTGCCTCCCTTGCACCCCCGGGGCGGGGAATAGGTTGAACGCCTAGGCATGATTGTTAAAAATAGAAAAGACATATGGGCTTTCTGTGTCGCAAAATTCTATTCCTTACTGCAGAAAAGTGTTCCCAGAGGCATTCCTAGAGGGTCGCCATGTTGGGTTGGATGGTATTCATCTCTTTGTGTGACTACGTGACTAGGCCTAATATCTGGGGGGAGGTGTAGCTGCCTAGAGCCACTACGCGAGCACAGTTCAACCACTCCCTGACCCCACCACCAAACACTATCAAGATAGCATCAATCAAGTCAATCAACCACCCGTAATGCAGCTATGGGCAGACGCCTGCCGTGGAAGACATCCACGACTCCTTCGAGCGCCGATAAGAAACCGTCCGTGAAGTCGGATAGCCCACGCGCTGCGCGAACTAACTCACCGAGCCTGCCGTCAGCCTCAACCCCGGCGTCGTTCATCAAGAAACCGCGTCGCGATCGCGTCATTGACGATGAAGGTATCTCGCAACTTGCTCACGCACATCATTTCACAGCTAAACGCGTTTAAGATGATGTAAGGAGCCCATCCACGTCACCGCCGCCAGAACCACCACCAGAGAGGTACATCCAATTCTTATCCTCACTTGAGCCCCGTGACTAACATACCCCAGATTCATGAGACCCGGCCCTCAACATGATGACCGCTACCGCATGGTTGAGGACGAGTTCCTCAACATGGCTCACCAGTTCACCACGCATCTTCACCGCGCAGAGTACAACCGCCTCAAGTCCCTAGCCAAGAGCCAAAACGCCGACACCATCCGCGAGATTGAGCGTCCTGTAATCGGGGCACCCACACTCCTTGCTCGGCGAAGGCAGGAAAGCGCGCGGCGTGCCGTTAAACAGCGCGGATTCATGCGTAACGGCGATGAAGAAGAGATGCCGTTCGTGGGGAGAAGTCTGAAGGGCTTGATGGAGAGTCCCAGAAAGGAGCACAAATGGATATCAGGCGGCATGGCCGGGGCGGCGGCTACGAGGGCAGCAGCTGGGTTCGATTCACAGAAGTTGAGCCCAGTCAAGCTAAGAGCAACTCCGAAGGCGTTCTCGTCCAAGAAGCGTCAACTACCCGCTGCAGATGACGAGGAGACGGACGACGGAGAGGATCTGGACCTTTCCACGCCCTCTCGGACACCCATGGTGAAATCAAGTCGCACCGCGCAAACTTCATCTCCAGTCATGGCTCGGTCAGCGACAAGGCCAGCATTTGGCACTCCTCGACCCTTGAGCACGACCACCACTAATACCCCAAGAACAAGCTCGAGTACAAGGCGACCAACTACAGCATCCAGCAAAACCGAGACGCCTTATATCGGTAAAGCATCCAAGCACAAAGATATCCATGATGATGACGAGGACGACGACCCATTTGGGATCAAGAAGCGGAGAATTCAGCGGCAAAAGTCAAAGGAGCAAGTTCGCAAGGTGGAACAGCAAACGCCCGTCAAAAAGAGGTCTTCTCTCGACGACATTCCCTCTTTTATATGACTATCATGGGCAATACTCATCACCACAATCTTATCAAACACCGACACGCACGATGGAAGTCAAATCAGTTCTTTTCATTGCGAGTCCTAACCATGCATTTGCCGATCCTCCATCGTAAGCTCATCAAAGTCGTCCAGCAACTCATCCATATCCACATGCGGCGCCTCATCATCACCCTCCTCCGTCTCTGCTATGCTCATCTCCTCCTCTGTCTTCTTCTTAGACTTGTACAAGGCGAGCGTAGCACGGAGCTCCTCGTCCTCCTCCACATCCCGCAAGAACTGCTCGTACTCTCGGTCCATGCGGTCCTGGTCGGCCTTCTTGGGAAGAAGCTCGCCCTCGTCCTTGTCCATGCGCTTGAGCTTCCAGTTTCTCTTGCGGTTCTTCCGGCGGCGGGGATAGTGCTTCTTGACCAGCACCACGTCGGGAATTGTCGACCCATACTGGTTGGAGGCCTCGATAGCCTCGTATTCTGTGTTGTTGAAGACGGTACCGGACAGTAGGTAACCCATGGCCGAGTCACCAGGCTGGAGGAGCCGGCCTAGGTGTGTCCTTGTGAAATATGTTCGGTCGTTGTGGCCGAGATCAGAGGCTCGGGCAACTGTGGCTTCGGCAAGCGTCCACTTGCCCTTCTGAGTCATGGTAGGCTCGATATCCATAACGATGAACTCGACGAGCTCATGTGTATCGGCGAGAGACAGGAAAGGAGCACGCCAGTAGATTGGTGAGCTGACGTCGCATGTCTGAAGGGTCTGGGGGTCCAGAAGGTAGACCGAGGTGCCGATCCTGTGGCAGAGGAGGAGGGGAGAGACGTTGCCGTTCTGCTTGGCCATCTTGATGGGCATGGCGACCAAGTCGTCTTTGCATATAGGCACCAACTCGGCCGAGTATGTGAACTTGTAGGACGTCTTGGAGGTGTGGACATCGTGAGAGATGAGCTCCTGAGACGCCTTCACCTTGACGGGAACAACAGAGTTGAGGAAATCAATAAACTTCTCAGCCTGGTTCTTCTGGGAAAAGAAAAAGTCGATGCCGTCCTTGGCCTCCTTGATGTTGAGGGTATCCCGGTGGGCGCCGTGCTTCATGATCAGCTGCTCGAGGAACAAAAAGGTTCGCTTGTGGAGGACCTTTTGTCGGACCTGGACGGCAGCTCGCCAGACGTTGGCCGTGTACGACTTGGCGCACTCGGGGCACTGCTGGTAGGCCACGACATAGACCACCTCGAAGCTCTGCTGGAGGAGCATGCCATCCTGGACGGCGTCCTGGATAGTGAGCTTGACCTTGATACGGCGCGAGTGCGGCTCGGTCCAGACAAAGCTAGCGTCGACGATGCGGACCTTGTTTAGGCCGCGCAGCTTCTTGAGGCACAGGGCCAGCAGCTCTCGGGACTCGGGGGCGGCCACGATCCAGCTGGTGGGGGGCATGAGCCATCGGTCGCAGTCTCGGCAGAAGTTGAGGGTGGCCTCGCGCTGGACGCCCTGGGAAATGTCGACGGTGAGCTTGATGCAGTCGTAGCAGAGAGCGCCGGCGGAAGTCGTTCCATCGATGGGGGCGCCGCAGTTGCAGCAGAGAATACTGAAGTCTAGTTAGTCGTCCGTCTTTCTCTTTGCGCATGTGTGCGGGGTGATGGATGGGATGGGAATGAGGGCACACTCACGTCGCAGCGCCCTGCTGCTGAGAGACAGGGGCGATGGAAATAGGCTGGTCATCAAGATCCATCGACATGTTGGGCAAACGATGTCTCTGGTGATGGATGACTTTTGTTGATTTGTTTCAAGATGGACGAGTTCGTGACTCTCAGGAAAGAGTGGGAAAATTGGTTGATAAGCGCTGCGGGCGCCTTATCGGCCATGATTTTTTTGCTGAAAAATTGTTGCCCCTCCTGCCGGGAGGCGATTTTTTGGCGATGCTTTTTTGGGAAAGTGGGGTATTTTTCTTTGGTTGTGGTTACCAATAGCCTTAGATATATTCGACTTGTTAGGCTACACATGCATGTTAAACATCTAAGCATGTGCCTATGATGATTGGAAGCATGGGGGATGGTAATGATGCTTATGTTTACCATTTTGTGACTGGGTAAGTTATGTTGTTTCATATAACTCTGAAATGTGAGTTCCTCATCTCCTAGGGTAGGAGATAAGTCAATCTGGCAACCACCCATTAACTAGATACCTCTTGAGCTCAACTTAATTTGGTGTGATTCGAGTTGAAGGCGTTGGAAATCCATATACTTCTGCAATGCTAGTTTTATATGGCCCAAGTTAACTGTCCTGTACTCCTTATAGAAAAGTCTCAAAAACTGGCTGATTATTAAAAAATCTTGCTTAATACTCTCGCCACCTCTGCTGGCTGTTCTTCCACTTCCGTCCTCTTCTTGGCCAGCGGGACCTGCTTGAAAGACCTCTTGACCTGCCGCACTTCGTCCTCGCCCTGCTCCTCGACACCAGCCTTCCTCTTCTTTGCCTTTGCCTTGGCCTCCATGCCGTCGAGCATCTTGGCCTTCTCGACGTTCCTGACAAACTCCTTGTTCTCGCGCGTCGTCTTACTGATCTCAGCCCTCATGCGGCTGGTGCGCTCGGCGTTCTCGGTGGCGATCTGCTCCGTCAGGTTGTGCCACTTGAAGCCCTTGAGGTAGAGCAGGTTCCACAGGTCGTCGCGGTAGTAGCTGCCCTTCTTGCCGCCGATGGTGCGCGCGTTGAGCAGCTCGCAGACGGCCTTGGCATCCTTCTTGTTTACAAACTCGACCCAGCCCTCAGTGTAGGAGCGCTTCTTGTTGCCGCCGGCGCGGACGCGGCGGGCGTGCGACGCAGGGTCCTCGGGGGCCAGGAAGATGCGGTTGATAGTGCCGTAAGGCTCGAGGAGGGAACGAAGCTTGACGGGCTTCATGAAGGGCGGGATGCGGGAGAGGTAGACGACACCAGACTTTTTGATTGCGGCCTCTGATGCGACGAGGTTCTTCTTTGTTAGGGGCTTTGTGATGTCGGGCAGTTCTGTCGATAGCGAGTCTTTTGATTTGCGTTTTGACTTTTTGGGTTCGTCTTTGGTTTCCTCATCCTCCTTTAGGTCTGCACCTCCCTCGGCCACATCGTCCTCGTTGTCGCTGGCATCGCGATCAACGTCGCTACCCAGGTCGTCCTCATCGTCCGAGTCGAGTTTCCGTCGCTTGGCGGTGTGGCCGCCCTTTGTCACTTCATCTTCAGAGTTGTAACCGACATCGTTCTCCTCGTCGCTGTCGGCGGTGTCGAGAAAGTCGTTCTTCTTTTCTGGCGCCATGTTGAAGTGCCAATTGGTTTGTCGCGAACTCCAGAGCATCAGACCCTGAGGCTGGGGATCTAGGAAAAAAAATGGCTGATAAGATAAGCCATCCCTGGGTCATCCATTGAGGTGAAGGGTCATGTGACTTGGAGGGGTCTTTGAACGACGTCACCGATTGTGAGGGGAAGCTCAGGATACCGAGTTGATAATTGTACTGCTTAAGGCGAATTGGAGTTTAATTTTGGAGGCATCGCCTCTAGCTACAGATAATTGTTATTGATGTTGGCCAAGTGTGACAAGTTCTTGGCTGGGCGGCGAATAGCTAGCTCTATCATAGACATGTAGTAAATTTTAGGCCAGCTAGGTAGAGCAAAGCACTGACTCCCCGGCATTTCATCCCAGTCCCGATCTGATGCAGGTTTCTTTTTATGGAAGGGCGTACCGCGGCAGCCAGTTCTCCCTCTCTCGCCTTATCATGAGGGCAGTGATAGCGGGGTTGGTGAGTGATGAATGACCTTGGCTGCGGCCGACGTCGGGTTTCGGATGGGTTACGTGGGGCAGGAGCAATCAATCAATGGACTGGACCGCGAGCCGCGAGCCGCCTGCCGCCGTCATTCACTGATGAGTGAGTGAGGCATCTCCAACTCAAATACTCCACTCTTCAACCTCCAAGCGAGATAGTCCAGTCTCTCTACAAGGCTTCAACCTTGAACCCTCTTCTTCTCTTAGTCCCTCAATCAAGTTTCTCATAATGTCTGTCGAAGTCATCACCACAATCTCCCCCAACACCAACGAGGCCATCCTCACCAGGAATGGTGCCTCTGCGGTTGATCTTGAGACCCTCCCCAAGGTCGCCACCGAGGCCTTTGAGAGCTACCGCAAGACAACGCTGAAGGAGCGACAGCAGATCGTCCGCAAATTCCTGGACGGCCTGTTGGCGAAGAAGGATGAGCTCGGCGAGGAGCTTACCGTGCAGATGGGACGTCCCATCTCGTACACTCCCGGAGAGGTTGCCACAGCTGTTAAGCGTGGCGAGTATCTCCTCAAGATTAGCGACGAGGCCCTGCAGGATACCGACGGTGAGGCCGAGAAGGGCTTCAAGCGTTTCATCAGAAAGGTTCCTGTCGGTCCCGTGCTCATCATCTTTGCCTGGAATGTACGTGCTAGCCCCATCACCATGTTGATCATCTTGTTAACCCGATCTAGTATCCTTACCTCATTTTGGTCAACTCACTGGTTCCTGCTCTGCTCGCGGGCTGCAGTGTGATCTTGAAGCCCTCACCTCAGACACCCACCATCGTGGAGCGAGTTGCCGAGATCCTCAAGGAGTCAGGCCTCCCTGATGGTGTCTGCCAGTACTTCCACTCTGGATCCCCCAGCCTTATGGAGACTATCGTGAGAGATCCCAAGATCTCCCTGGTCTGCTTCACTGGCTCGGTTGCGGGAGGACTCGCAGTTCAGAAGGCAGCTTCTGACCGAATTGTGGGTGTCGGTCTGGAGTTGGGCGGCAAGGATCCGGCATATGTTCGATCAGATGTCGACATTGACTGGGCTGCTGCCGAGATTGTCGACGGCGCAATCTTTAACTCGGGACAGAGCTGCTGCTCTCTTGAGCGTGTGTACGTGGACGAGAAGATCCACGACAAGTTCGTCGAGGCGGTGCAGAATGTGCTCAAGAGCTACAAGCTGGGTGACCCATTCTCCAAGGAGACTCAGATCGGCCCTGTCATCTCGAAGCGATCCAAGCAGACTGCCGAGGACCACATCAAGGACGCCATCGCCAATGGTGCCAAGGATGCGACACCCGAGAACGACACCTTTAGCAACCCGCCTGCCAAGGGCAACTTTGTGAAACCCACCCTGCTCACGGGCGTCGACCACAGCATGCGGGTCATGACGGAGGAGTCGTTTGCCCCAATCAGTAAATTCTTGCGGTCCATCTTGAGGTACCCTGTACTAACGATGCTACAGTCCCCGTTATGAGGGTCAAGAGTGACGAGGAGGCCGTCAAGCTCATGAATGACAGCGAGTTTGGACTCACAGCCAGCATCTGGACCAAGGACACGGACAAGGGATACGAGCTTGCCGAGGAAGTGGAGGCGGGTACCGTCTTTGTCAACCGTTGCGATTACCCGAGCCCGGTAAGTTTTCTTCTCCCTAGCGCAGGGAGTGCCGGTGGGAACGTATTGATGGATTCATTTGCTAATTGACAACAGGACCTTGCGTGGACAGGATGGAAGAACTCAGGCAAGGGACAGACCCTTAGCCGATTCGGTTTTGACCAGTTTGTGAAGCTCAAGAGCTACCACCTCAAGGATTATCCGAAATAGAGGATATGCTTTTTGTTTGGGAACGGATCAGTGACAGAAGGGGCGGTTAGACATGTGACTCGGATGAATGAGACGAACGCGGCCTTGAATTGATTCAGAGGGCGTGTCAACTGCAAGCAAGCAAATAAGCAAATGGAGAAAGAGTACGAAATGATATGAGACCACGGTTCACAATTCGGTTGATGATGAGTCTCTTTTCTGTGAGCGTCGAGCAGAATGCATGCATATGATAATGGATGGCTTGGCGACTGTCTCTGAGACGCGTCTCGCCAGAGAGCGATTTGTGTGAGACGTTTTCAACGAGAAAGTTCTTCTCTCTCGCAGCCAAAGCTACTCAGGATGACATTGCCGCATTCGGCACGTTGGTGTGTCGAGCAATCTGCGACATGCCGTCACGGAGTGGTACGGTTGGTGTGGAGGCGGCGAGTGACGACATTGATGGCCCATTCCCTTGGCCAAGGTAGTAAACTATCACGACACGAAAAGATTGATCAATGATGATGGTTCGGTTGCATAATTCATCCTTTTGACAGGTTATAGATCATGGGTAGCTCCGCGATTAGCGATGCGCCGCCCTCCCTCGTGTGACACGCATACACTAACTGACTCCCTGCCACCTGTCGGTAGGTCCAAGACATGGATCCATGGCTCAGGTACCGAATCTAAGCTATTTCTTGCAGCGGCCTCCCTGTGACAGCTCCAGCTCTAGCTCTCGTAAGCGCACTCGACTTGTTGTTCACGGTCATGTCCCGCAACCGTGCGTTGCGTGTGCACTTGCGCCTTGTCTCAGCTGAAGGGCGAGAAGTGAGACAGCCAGCTGTGTGGACTCGTCAATAAAAGCGAGAGAGATGAAAAAGGGGACTTTGACGGCCCCTGGAGGCGGTTGGAATTCCAGTGCGTCGGATTCATTCCAGAAAGATTTGTCGCTCTGCCCCCTGCTCCCGGCGTTTTGGGATGTTGGCAGCCAATCTCTACGAGGACGATCCTTTCAAAGTCTTGGTTTTATATGAGTTGGCATTTTGCACTCTAGAGTCAAAGGGTTTTTCCTTTTTTTTATTTGTTTATTTAAAAAATCTTTCTCTCTCTCTCTCTCGTGTAGAAAAGGATTCTTGTCACTCATTTTTCTCACTCACACACACTCTCTCTTTCATTCCCACTTCCCGTGTCTTGGACTTTTTGACTCTCCTCTCTACACAGTCTCTCCACTCACTCACTCACTCCCCACCAAACTTCTTTGTCTCTCTTATCAAATACCCGCCAACCCCCTCGAGCCGCGTGCCGGGTTTCTCCTCTCGACCTCTCTCTTTTCTTTGTCTTCTCTAGAAGCGAGTCTAGAAGTTTGTTATTGCCGTCTTTCCCGCCTTGCTGTCAAATTATAAACAAACAACCAACTTGCTTCTTTCATCCACTTCTCAGCTGGTCTCTTCTATTGAACCTGTGCGTCAAGACACACACATCACTTCGATTTTGCTTCTTTCTCGCCGGCTCTAGAACGTCCAGCCTCTTCCCGTCGATCGAGAATTCCTCCTCCCCAGAAGTCTGCAGGCAGATGTTCTCGTCTGTATAAGAGCAAACACAATCCTTCTCTTCGACCTTCTAGAAGAACTACGACACATCAGACCTTGATGGGATCCGCAGTGCTCGCCTCTTCACCGGAAAGAGACCCCCGGTGCTTTCAACTACCCTTTACACGCCTTCGAACTGTTAGAGCCAAGATGCACGTGTCGGACGATCTTCAGACCCTTTGCTCGCGTGTTCACGCTATTGTTCGGCGGCGAAAGGAGAAGAGGACGATGCAGATTGTGAGCCTTTTAGCTTGGACTTGATGATGTCGTGTTACTGACTGTTCTTGTTAGTCTGAACCGTTCAACTTTGAAAAGAACCCCGTCCATCTGCCAGGTCTGTCCGAGGAGCAGTAAGCATACACAATACACAACATCACATCTTCATCTCTAACATTCACATCTAGACTCGTCATGCTCCGTGAAAAAGAGGCCGCCAGCCGCATCGGCATCGCAGACCCATGCACCCCCCCTCGAGCCCCTCGCTCTCCCGTCTCGACGTCGAGCCTCTTTTCCCACCCGGTCCGACCTCCCATCAAGTCGGTCCTCACGTCCAACTCTGTCTCGTCGACCGAGAGCCTGCAGTGAAGAGACACAGCCTCAGCAGGATCGTGTTGTTATTGTTTGTTATTTGTTGCTTTTTAAAGAATGGGGGGCGTCACTGTTGGTTTGGGAACACGTATTTGACAACTGCAGGTAGCATGGATCCCCTTGTACGATATAAACTAGATGGATACGGATATGGATGCCTGGGATCCGCATCTCAAAACAAACAAAGGCACGGAAAGGAAAGGAAGGAAGGCGAAAATGTGTTACTTGCCCATCATACCTGGAGTATAATGTAATTTCTGCTTTTACCTATTCAAGCCATCACCTGGAATGTGAATGAAACGTGGTGAGAACACCAAGGCAACAATGTTTCATTTCGGCTTCTGAGACTTGACCTCTCTCTTTTTCTTCAGTCAGACCAACATGACTCCTCCACGTCAGCTCTGCTTTCAGACCCAGCCTGCGTACACGTCGAGGCTCTCGGATCGGACACCTTGCATCTCACCCTTGACCGCCAGGAGCTTGACCTTGGTGCCCTTGTCCTGAGCCCACCGCTTCAGAAACTCCTCGACCCGTTGCTTGGTCTCCTCGTCGTCCCTCATCAGTAGTGCCACGGCGTCGAAGCCACCAGCACCCGGGACAACGCCGCCGTAGACGCCCTCGACGGTGCTTAGGCCGTCAATGAGCTCCGTCTGGCTCTCGGGCTCGATGGGCACCTCGCTCGCGTCGCCCATCTTCCTGATCAGCTCCCTCACCGCCGCGATTCTGCTCGGCAGCTGCTCGACATCGCCAGCGTTGAGCGTGGCGATGAACTGCTCGTTCCTCTGCTGGAGCTCATCCCAGAGCTCCTTGGACGCCTCCGGGTTCTGGGCCTTCCACGCCAGCACCTTCTTGACCATGCCGACCGTCTTGCTCCCGCAATCGACATCGCACATGCGCAGCACCACGCCCTTGGGCATGATGACGGCGTCCTTGAGGATCTCGACATCCCACTCGGACTCACCGTCGACCAGCTTCACCAGCGCATCCGCGAACCCGGCGGCTCCCGGCTCGGGAATCTTGCTCAGCGTCGCCGGCGAGAAGCGCCTGTACCTGCAGGACCCGTAGACGGCCGTCGCCACGTCAAAGCCGGACCCGACCTTGCCCTGCGCAGCGCAGTGAGCCGCCTGCGCCAGGTTGTGCAGCGTCCGCCTGCCCTTGTCCGAGTCAATGTCAAAGAGGTCCCGGGGCAGGTAGTGAGCCAAGAGGGACGCCGTCAACGAGGTGACGAGGGCAGCTGACGAGCCCAGGCCCGTCTTGTTGGCCTCGCCCAGCGTCACGGGGAACCTGGCGAAGCGGCCACCCTTGGAGCCCTTGACCTCCGAGTGGGAGTAGTAGTCATTGTCCGCGAGGATGATGAGGCGGGCAGACGTCATGCTGTGGGTGGGCCGCTGGCCAGCGACGCGGTCAATGTAGGTGAGTGCGTAGCTGAGAGTTGTCTCGACAAAGGGATTGGGGTTGATCTTGGCCCCGCTAGAGAAGAGTGAGCAACGAGATGAATCTCTTAGCAGCTAAATTACCAGGACTCTCACTTACACCTGCAATTGAGTCACCTTGATGCCGCCGCCCTCCTCAGCCAGGTGGTATCCGTACCTCCATTGCGCCTCGAGGAACTGCGGGCTGTCGACGACGATCTCGGTCAGCTGCACCCCAGGCGTCGTGTGAATCTCGCTCGCGATGATGTTGATGCGCGCGTCCAGCCCAAACACAAACGCCGTGTACTGCTGGTCGAGCACCAGATACCCGCCCGCCAGGAAGACCTTGCCCGGGGCGGACACGGCGACGGTGGGGTTGCGGGTGGACATGCTGGGCGGCAGGTACGTATATATGTATCTATACAGTCGATGGAGAGAGGCAAAGAGAAGGACGAGACGTTCAATTGGGGCTGACGCTTAATGGCTCCGTGAGTTGTGAGCTCTTTTAACTTATAGTCCGGGAAGAATCGTAGACGCCTGGCGGGGCATCCTCATCTCATCAGCTTCCTTCCTACTCGTACAGTGCATGTGAGAGGTTTCCACACATGACCCACACTGTCATCTGAGCACACTCAAAGTCCCGACAGACCATGTCCTAAGCATTGCTTCTCTTCCAAGGCACAACTATGATCCAATCAGAACACACAACAGCAAGGCTTCACTCTTTACCAGTCAACTGTTTGACCCGATCATGATGCTAGCCTCACGTCATTGTCCCTACATACAGGAACTTAGCATCACCCCTCAACTTTTGCAATCTCCAATCAGTCTCATCATCACTTTGCAAACGACTTGTCTTGTTTGATCATTGTCATTTCTTCCTTTATAGGTAGATACGTAAATATTGTTGGTACAAGCAGCAGGACCCTTTGCTCTGCTTTCCCTTGACCAATTCTTCCCAGGTGGCCTCCTTTATCCGTTCCCTTCCCTTCCCTTCCCTTCCCTTCCCTTCCCCTGTCCCCTGACCTGACCTGCCTCGTTCCCTGCTCTTTTGGTCCATTCATGCTGCAGACATGTAGTTTTCCCTTTCTTGGAGTGGTGATGTTCTATCAGGGAACGTCCGGCCCCAAATCCAATCATTCAAAGGCCAACGCTCCGTATCAAGACCCATTTTGTTTCCCCAAACGCCGTTCCAGTCAACCAGTTCGAGGGCCACCAGCCTCTTGAACTTCATCCCAATATCCCCGATAATAAAAACCCACCCAACCTCCAACCAGTACAACGGGGTATCAAGCAGATTGCGCCAATTCAACAAAGAAAACAATTCCCGGTCCCACAACCATTCACACTGATATCATGCAACAAAAACATGCTTTACTCGGCAGTAGCAGTCTCCTGGCCACCACCAAGAAGCTCGAGAACCTTGTTGACGACAGCGCTGGGGTAGCCGCGCGTGAGCATCTCACCCACGACACCCTTGGCTTGCTCCCGCTGCTCAACAGCCAGGAAAGCCCGGGTCATGGCTTCGTATGTGCTCGGCTCGCGCTTCTCCCGACCGACGGTATCATAGATGCTCTGGGCCTTCTCAATCTTCTTCTCAGCGGCCCAGCCATGGATCAGAGTGTTGGCAATGTAGGGGGTGAGCTCAACGCCCTTGCGTCGCATCTGCTCCAGGACAGACTCGGTAGCAGCAACCTGGTGGTTGGCAACCATAGCCTCGAACAGAGCCTGATACAGGCTGGCGCTGACGGGAACCAGACCCTCCTTGAGAACCGAATCAAACATGTTACGGGCGCCTTCCATGTCGTGCATCACACAGCCCCTTGCGTGGATGAGAGAGGCATAGTGAACAGGCTCGACACGCTGGCCAGAGGTGCGGATCATGCCAAGCACCTCCTCAGCCGCAGACATATCGACGGGCTCGAGAGTAGCGTGAGTATCAACCAGAAGCTTATAAGTGTGGGCAGTGGGAGCAATTCCCTTGACCTTCATGCGCTCGTAGTAAGCCAGAACCTTGGACTTGTCACGCTTGGTGGTGAGGAAGAACTGCATCATGCTGTTGTAGGGAGCGGGGCGAGCCTTGTAATTGGGCATGGCCTCCATCTCATCAAACAGCTCCTCAGCAAACTTCTCATCACTCACTCGGCAGAGAGCATTGACAATGGTACCATAGGTGACCGAAGTAGGCTTGATTCCAAGAGCCCTCATCTCAGCAAAGTAGAAGAGGCAGTCGTCGATGCGGCGGGCCTTTCCAAGCTTGCCAATCAGAGCATTGTACAGGAACGAGCTAGGCTCAACACCCTCAGCCTTGGCACGGTGGAAGATCCGGACAGCCTCAGAAGCCTCGTCGAAAGTCTTGGTCGAGTCCTTGAGGGTGGTGATGTAGAGACCGAAAGTGTTAGCAGAAGGTGTAGCGCCCATTTCCAGAAGCTCCTGATGGAACTGCTCAGCCCGTCCTCGGTTACCCATGGTCAGGCAAGCGCCGACCATAGCATCGAGGATACTGGACCAACCGTAACGGACAACAGCGTACTGGGGCATGAGAGGCATATCAGTTCGGGCCATGGCGAGGATGTCGTGGCACAGGTCAATCTTGCCATCACGGGCAGCAGCAGAGATCAGCTTGGCGTAGGTAATGTAACGGGGGTGTCGGCCAGCACGTCGCATGTTTCGGAATCGGTTGAGAGCATCACTGAGACGAGGTCCCTTGCGGCCGTGGTTGCCCTCCAAATCGTCAGCAATAAGGGAAGAACCCTTGAAATCGGTGTTGTGGGCGTATGGGTCGTAAGTATCCTCGAAGCTGGAAACGCTGGGGGTCGACAGGAAGGGAGAGGCGGACAAATTCTGCTGGGGGAAGCTCGAGACCTGGGAAGCAGCTTCGCGAGGATCAGTGATTCCTCGGCTTTCCATGTACCGTGAGATAAACTCGGCGCCCTCGTCAATCTCTTCGGCAAGGTGAGACTGGGGATCGGACACTGAGGACCGGATTCGCTGGAACATCATCTCGGACTGAGCCAGGCCCTCGGCCACTTGACCGGAGCCAATCAAAGCGACAGCATACATGGCGGTGGGCTCAATGAAGGCAGAAGTGGCCTGCATCTCAGGGTTGCTGAGAGCCTGCCAGTACTTGGTGGCACTGGCGACATCGCCCTCTCGCACACTCATGGCCAGAAGAGCGGTCGCCGGAGTGGCCAGATCCTCAAAGTGGGTAGGAATGCCGGTGTAGGCGGCGACAGCGGTAGCCTTGTCATCCTTGTCAGCGGCAATGGTGGCAATCTCGCCCATGGCCTTCGCACGAGACTCGGCCTCTACGGCCTGAGCCCAGTGGAAGGCCTCCTGGTAGATACCTCGGGTAATGAAACCCTTGACAAAGCCGGTGGTGACCAAAGCATCCTTGATGTCAGCAGCACGAACACCATACTCGTCAACAATCTTCTTGAAGAACTTCATAGCACCCTCAATCTTGTCGGTCACCACATAGGCGTTGATGACCGCGGCGTAGACCTCGGCATCGAGTCGGTCATGAAGGGTATCGCGTCCTTCATCGTGAGCAATGGCCAGGTTGCGGTACTCGTTGTAGCATTCGACAGCACTGATCAGGTCGCCGGACGAGGCAAAGGCAGTGATCATGGTGGGGAAGACCGCTGCGAAGGGGACAGTCTGATTGGCCTCCATGTGCTCGAAGAGACGGAGCATATCGGCAACGCGACCAGCCTTTGCACAGGCAGTGATCAGCTGATGGTAAGTCTCGGCCGAGTACTCGGCAGCGTCAGTGTCAACCGAGGTGTCGAACAGCTTGATGGCAAGATCGAGCCGGTCGTCCTCGCAGAGAATAGCATGCTCAAGCTCGTGAGATCCAAGCATGAACTTGCCAGGCTCATCCATTCCACCGAATCGAGCACGCTTGTCCTCCAGGATAGCCTTCAGCTCGGCCACCTCGAGGCATCGGGAGGCCAGAAGACCAACGAGAATGTTGAAGGTGTCGGCATCAGGCGACACCCTCCTTCGGAGCATGTCAGCGTAGACATCGAGAGCCTTGGAGACAATCTCAATCTTCTTGATCGGGATGTGAATAGCGGCCAGGAGGAGGGCGTTGTAAGCACCAGCAATGGGCTGGACGCCAGTGGCCAGCATGGCCTCGAAGACAGCCGGGATCTCAGCATATCGACCACCCTCAGCGAGCTTGTGGAGGTGGTCGGCGTAAGACTGTGACTGAGGGTCGGCCGGCGGGGTGGCACTGCGAGCGACACTCGCGGGAGTTCGCGACCTTTCAACTACAGGAGATCGTGACTCAAAGTCAAGAGCAGAAGCTGGTCGTCCCGCAGCGACGGCATTCTCAGCCGCCTCTTGAAGACTTCGCGCCTCAATCTCTCGCTCGAGGGCAGCATCGATGTGGGCAAGAGCCGCCTGGTCCTCAAGGGAGAGGTTGGACCTCTCCTCCTCCTCGATCAACGCCTGCTCAACATCCTGGGCAGATGCCTTATCCTTGGTGAGAATGGAGGCCGCGGTGGGCTTCCACTCAATGCGCTTAGGAAAGTCGAATTGGGTCCATTCGGCATCGACTTCACCGGTGGCCTGCTGGTGCTGCAAGGCCTCGAAGTAGGCGTCTAAACCTCCATGGTTCTCGGGACGGTGCTCAACGGCGGGAAGGCCCGAGGTTGCTGTTCGCTCAGTGTGGAAGGCGGAGTGAAGCTGGAGGTTAGAGAAGCGGCCGAGGCGGTTGGTCTTTCGTCGAACAAAGACTGGTCGGTTCTGCGAATTGAGGACGTGAGGGTGAGTGGCGGCAACTAGTGATTGAGCGTAGCCGTGTGTGGTGATCGACTTGGCGAATGTTGATCCTTGACGGACGAAATTCGAGTAAAGGGAGGAGTATATGGTGGGCATTTAGAAGACGCCTGGCGGGGGAGAGGACTGCGGAGCCTCTACATCAGCAAGAGGAACCAGAGGGGAAAGCAAGCAAGCAATGAAGCTGCGTCTCGAGTATAGTGAAACGCCATTGAGTGTTGTGCCTGAGGAAGAGCAAAAGCCGGAATCACGTCGAACGATTATGAGATCGTGGTCGGGCCATGAGATCTCGGTGGGCGCGCGGAGAGGGAAGTGGTGTGGTGGACCAGCGGAGAATGAGAATGCACAACAAGAAAAATCACTTACATTAGAGGGAAGAAATGATTAACGATTGCAGGTTCATTTGACAGCTCCCAAGCCGTCAAACAAACGCGCAGGCCAGAATAGGGAAGGAATTGTAGAGGGGAGGAAGAAAGAGCAAAAATGTGAAGGAAAAGAATCCAAGAAATGGCTGGAGGCAGATCGAAGAAAAAAGTGTTCGTCTAGGATTGTTTGACCTGCTGGTGGAGGACGAGGATGTGGGATTCGGCATGGACCCGGGCCTCGGGGACGGGGGGGCGGCTGCCTTTTTTTCTTTGCCTGAGGGTGCGGTGTGGATACAGAAAGCTACGTACCTATCACGGTAAATGACAGCTGCGATCGAGGTTGCGACAAAATGGATGCGTCAGAAGGCAAGAGGGAGTCGCCGAGTGTGGGGAAGTTTCTTCAAACCCGCCCTACAACCGACAGCTTTACAGTGGGCGACTCGCGCTGCCACCACCCAAGGTGAGCTCCCTCCGCAGTGGGCTAGACCGCTACGACGCCGGCCGGGCAGTTTTTTTCTGTCCGCCATCGATGATGCCTGCGCGGCCTTTTCGGGGCGCGGAGTTAGGGCGACGGGCGTTGGCTGCGGCGGAGGCGGCGGCTTGTGTGCGTACAGAGGACCCCGCTGTGGCCCTTCTGTGGGTGTGTCGACAGGGGGGTTCCTCTGCTGTGGGTGGGCTCGGAGACAAGGCGTTCAGTGGGCGAGGTTCTGGAATGACTCAAGCCGTTGTTGTACCTGGTTCGTCGCTTTGGTGTTGATCATCCTCCGCCTTTTTTTCTGTTACCTTGATAAGCTCCCTAGAGCTCCCGAAGAACAGTTTCTGGCAGGTCAAGTGCTTGTCAGGACGCGGGGGAAAAGGTGGCCATGGATCAATTCCACTTTGATGGACTGGACTGCAATGGACGCTTGGATGCCCATGCTAGGTCTCTGCGTGCATGCAGACGAGCATCCCAGAACAGAGAGAAAGAGGATCCTGGTTATCAGAAGGAATCGGTTGGAAGGGCGTCGTTGCCTCTTGTCCCGCGGCCTATCACCTTTCACCGAATCCTATCACCGGTGGATTTTAGTCGACATGCAACAATTTTTTCTCGCTGTGTTGCTTGCTTGCTTTTGGGACGATCTCTGTCAATTGCTTTTTCTCCATAGGATCCCCCAGTCAAATGGAGCGCAGCACGCACTTTGCGCCAGAAACCACGCACACGTGAAATTGATTTGATCCTGATATCTCTGTCCTCTGCTTGGTGGTTGAAAAGGTCCCCACGCACGCGACCTACCTTACTACGTAGGCTCCCAGGCCACAACATGGCATGCGCGTAAAATGACGACAAATTGCAACGGCTGGACGGCACGCCCTCTTGCTTGACTCTTGATTCCTTTGACAGTTACAGTATGCAGATCCATCCTTCAGGGCCCAGGATGCCGGAGTCGAGCACGCATCATCAGGGGTCTCGAGGTCATTGACCACCCTCTGCCTCTGCCACACCCCAAGCCTCCGTCCGTGGTGGTGGCCGGGGCGAGAACAAACCGGTGCAGCTGTCCTAGACTTTCCTTGGCTGCCCGCTGCCCTAGCCTCTCTGCCATGCCTCAATGGACGGGCCCTGACCTCGTCTTCCCGCTGGTGGTGGGGACCCAAGGGAGAAGCCGGAACTCCACGTCCAGCCTGTCGGGTCTCTCCCAGATGCCCCGTCCTGGAGAGGACACCTCGAGGCTTGACGGTCGAGGGCTGTGAATCGTCAATCCAATTTCAGATTTCATAATTTTTGCTCTTCTTGACCGTTTCTTATTTGTCCTGGTCCATGAGGGTTCTTTTTTTTTTTTTTTTTTTTTTTTTCAGCTCTCCCTCGTGTTCAGTCGTGCAGAGGTGGATCCAGTTGGGGCCGTCCATCCATCATGATATGGATATCGACAAAAGCAATACGCCGCCACAGCCTTCCTCGGCTATCATCCACGTTTTTTTTTTCTCTCCTTGGTGTGGGAGATTTGAAAATCTGGAGAAGGTGTGGCAGACCTTGGGAAATTACCAAGTATCATCTACAACCACGTTGCAAGAAAGTGAAACGAAGTCATTACTGGCAGTAATTTAGCACCAGTACAGTAGTTCACCACCAAATCTACGGTTAACCCCGATGTCTGCAAGACACAACCCCCCCGGGTTGCCATCCGGGCACTCTAGCGGAACTCCGTCTGCCCTAGCCACAGTCCCAGGGCAAAAGGCAAAGAGAAAAACGACAAGCGAGAAAAAGACAGTGTGGCAACGTCAGCACCAAGTTTACCTAGCTCCAACCGCTGGGAACCGCAGGGCTGCAGTTTTCAATTTGTTCCCGTCACATGGCCAGGCAACAGGGCCGACGACGAAAAAGACCCGTCTCCCGTCGATGCCCGGATGTTACGGAGCCCCGTCTGACTGCTAGCTGACATATCCCTTGCCTCTCGTCTCCCCAAGCTCCCCTTCTTTGGTTGCTTAGCCGAGCCCGAGCGGCTGTAAGCTGCAATGAGGCGCATCGGCATTTTCACTTGCCCCGGTCCGAACTCCATCAATCACCGTCTTGCATTTGGATCCTTGACGTCGTGCATGGCCTTTTAATTCCTATCGGCTTGATGGAACAGTCCGACGTCCGACAACAATAACAACAAGCACCTTCAACATGTGATGGGTTGAAAGAGACTGGACTAGAGAACCACATTGAGCCTTGGAAAAGCGGAAAGTTTGCTGTAGATTCATGACGTTTCTTCCAATTGCCTGATCAGGTTGTGTGTCACTAACATGATTGCTCGTGTGTAGCATCGGCTTAGTTTGTTCACAGCCTTTGTGTCAGGGACAGTGCGTGGGTACGGAGTAGATTGTATCCTGCAATTGGGTTCTCCTGAAATGCGAACCGTGTCACAATGGCGGTTGCATCACTCTGCATCCGCGCGCCTCCCTTGTGCTTGCTTACGCGCCATAATCCGGGGTTCGAGATTCTACGGGATTGAGAATATGCCTCGTTGTCCCGCCTCGTGTCCAACTGCGTCATCCCGCTCTATTCGTCAACTTCAACGACAACTCATTTTCGCAATCTCGGCGCTTTCCTAGTGAGATGACTCAAAGGATCTTGGTCACTTGACAGGTCAAGTTCGGGAAAGTCAGGGACTTCCTTTGAGGTTGCAATTAAACTCGAGTCTTTTCCTCATGGAGTTTCCGCTTTGACGGTCATGAGACAACTATTTTCGTCATGGCAATCTATACTCGGATTTACGACGGAGCTCAATTGCATCTGAAATCATCATGGATGGCATTGTGGCTGCCCCATTCCTGACAGCTCTGGGCCTGGTACCACATGGGTGGTAAGATCGATAAGATCTTATCGATAGGCCCATGGTTGTCATTCGCAAAGAGCAGGTCGGTCAAATGGTGCCCGAGGCTGGTCTCACCAACATCTCGCTGAGCAAGGCTTGCCATATTGCCACGGATCTTTCAGAAGGAAGTGCTCGCGCCTGTTGTGTTGCCTGAGGTTTTTTAATTGTATCTCCCTATAAATATTGAGGCCCAGGGCCATGCCAACATAATATCACTCACTCTCCCCAGATGTCTGGACAATAACTTCGTTTGTTGACTCAGAGAGGCCTTGCTCCAGACACCTATCAAGGCGGTGAGAAAGGGCCAAATCACAATCTTAGAAAAATGCCTAAGAACTGGCTGCCATTACTTTATAATCGTTGATACTCGGGTCTTTCATATCTACTGCTCCTTTATTCAGGTTTGGTGTCGTAACAGTCAAAGAAGCACATCAAAATGTAGACCAGCCTTGCTTGAGTTGAAGCATCACCACGAAGACCCGCCTTCCTAAAAACGGTTAGTACTAATGTGGCAGAAATGGTGTCCACCCACCTTATCGATAAGCCCCAAGGAGAGAGGAAGAAAAAAAAAAAATCCCAAGCTTCAAGATATCGAGTACAAGCCCCACCTCTCACCTCAACCAACTCAGACAACAACCGCAACCATGGCTGACGATGGGATGCTCTTGAACTTTGAGCTGGGGTCTGGACCTATTAAGCCTCAAGTCAAGTTCAAGGGTGGTCGCTGGCGTGATAGGAAACAGGCCGAGAAGTCGGCAAGGTTGGGCTCATCGAAGCCGAAGCCTACAGGAGATGGATTGGATGAGCAAAGATCGACGAAACGCCAGAGGACTGATGATGGAGGATATGGCCATTCCGACTACAGGTCAGCCCCTAGGAGCTTCTCGCGACCAAAGCCTGCAGACACCGACGCCCAAGGATCCTCCGCCTCAGGCCAACCTCGAAACCCTCATGCGGACAAGGGAAGGCAGGTCATCTCACGGCTCTTCTCTTACAACCCTGCCCAAAAGACGGAGTTGAAGGAGAAGCAATCAGACTGGACCGCTCCGGAACCAACCAATGCTCCTCTCTCAGATGTTGCCAGCTTTGGCACCTTGACATTATCCGCCCGCCTCGTCGATGAGCTGGCAAAGATGAACTTGGAGCGTCCCACAGCCATCCAAAAGAAGGTTATTCCTCACATGTTGGAAAACAGCTCAGATGCATTCGTGCAAGCTGAGACAGGTTCCGGAAAGACCTTTTCTTATCTCTTGCCGATGTTGCATCGCGTTCTGCTCCTCAGTGAGAAGGGCAAGGCTCAGATTCACCGCGACTCTGGAGTCTTTGCCATCATCGTGTCACCTACTCGCGAACTCGCCAAGCAAACTCACACCGTACTGGAACAACTTATTCGGCCGTTCCCTTGGCTCGTGTCGACAGCAATCACCGGAGGAGAGTCGAAGAAGGCTGAGAAGGCGCGCATAAGAAAGGGCGTCAACTTTTTGGTCGCAACACCTGGACGACTTGCCGACCACATTGATAACACTAAGGCTCTGGATCTCGGCACTGTTCGATGGCTGATTCTGGATGAAGGAGATCGTCTGATGGACTTGGGTTTCGAAGATGACCTGAAGAAGACCATTGCAGCCCTCCGCAAGGTTGACGTCTCTGACAAGCTCGCCGATGGGACACCGCTCAAGTCTCTTCCTGACCGGAGAGTCACTGTTCTCTGCTCGGCTACTATGAAGATGAACGTGCAGAAGCTGGGAGAGATGAGTTTGGCAGACGCGACGTTTCTGGCAGCCAAGAAGGAGGAGGGTGAGGTGGAGATCGACAAAACGGCCATGACGGCGCCGGCACAGCTTCACCAGTACTACTCGATTGTTCCCGCCAAGCTTCGTCTCGTGACACTGATATCTTACCTCAAATCCACCTTTTCCCGGCGAGGAAAGACGATGAAGGCCATCATCTTTATCTCTTGCGCAGACTCAGTCGACTTTCACTACGAGATGTTGCGGGATCCTAACAATGGAGAAGCGCATGTGGCATCTTCGAAAGATGCGGAGTCGGTTTCCAAGACGGTGGCCAAAGCAGCATACATAACGTCACCCGCAAGCCCCGAGGTCGTTCTGCACCGAATGCACGGATCTCTGTCGCAACCCGTGCGAACAGCTACGCTACGGTCGTTCTCGGCCTGCAAGTCGCCCTCTCTCTTGATCACCACCGATGTGTCCTCGCGAGGCCTCGATATTCCATCCGTTGATCTGGTCATCGAATACGACCCTGCTTTCAGCTTTGCGGATCATATCCACCGTGTTGGTAGAACTGCTCGAGCTGGAAGGCCTGGTGACGCTCTCCTTTTCCTTCTCCCCGGAACGGAAGAGGGGTATATCGAACTGCTCAAATCATCCACGCCTCCCACGCCCCAGTCTTATGACTCGATCCTTCAGAAGGGAATGATGACCAAACTCGAGTTCCCCGTCGAAACATCTGCCAAGCCCGACGACGGCACTTCCTACCACGACAAGGCCGAGAGCCTCCAGCTACATATCGAGCAGCGCCTTCTCGAAGACACGAAGCGACTCGAGCTCGCCCGAAACGGCTTCAAGTCACACATCAGGGCGTACGCCACCCACACCAAGGAGGAGAGGAAGCACTTTGACATTTCGGAGCTGCATCTGGGACACACGGCCAAGAGCTACGGACTGAGAGAGGCGCCGGGCGGCATCGGCGCCGGCGTGGAGAGGAAGACGAAGAAGCGCAACAACAAGGGTGTCGAGAAGGACCAAGAACAGCAGGCGGGTGACGAGTGGCAGAACCAGAACATCATCAAGAAGAAGAGCATGATGTTGATGAATTCTGCCGCGGACGAGTTTAATATTGGTTAAGTAGCGGGTTGCATTTCTAGTTTGAGATAGACCATTAAAAGCCGGGCGGTCATGCCCTTGTTTTTTTTTTTTCCTTTCGATTCAAGTAATTTGTCAGAGGCATGTCATTCGCGCCATTTCCACATCGCCGTGTTTGTTGTTCGAATGCATGTGCGGTAATGACTTGGTGCTTCTCTCCTGGGGAATATATCACCCGTGAGCGACACCGAACTTCACTCCAGAGCCTCCAAGAGAGGAACCATATCCAAGGCAGATATCCAATGAGCATTCAGGATGGCTAAGGGCGACGCCTTGTGATTTCGTTACGAAGGCCCTGTTTCGTGACAGTACTTGGCAACAGTCGTCATCAACATGTTGAAACTGGGCCTGGGAAAGTTGACAAGATGTCAAAGCTGCCCCATCCCGGAACCCCCACGACTTGCTACTTGCTAGGAAAAACATGGCATGTGCTTTGGGGGCCTTGGTTCCGTAGTCTTCTGACCACCTAGAGCCATAGGCCGAGCCTACTCGTGCCCCTCTGGGATTCTTCCTGTGCATCCCGTCATCCTCGTCATCATGCAGGGGGTGATAAACATGGATTCCCTTTAGCCGCCAGGTTCTCTCTCGTTCCCGTTCCAAGCAGGTCATTACAATATTCTTGCAAGGTGTGAGAACCTGACCAAGGCATGTGCAGGTTGGTCTGGGCAAAGTGCTTAAGTCGGGGGCGGTCGACGATGGTTTCACCACGCTTGCGTAGGACTTGCAGCGACCTAGTGACTGTTCAGCATCGTTTAGTGCCATGCCGGCTACGGACGGCCTCTTCCAAGTGCTTGTTCCGTTGCGGAGTCATGCAACTACTTGATTCTCAGGGTAGAACCCAAGGAAAACTTGCCCCATGCCATGGTCTCTGGTGTTTCGAGTTGGATCAACTTGTTCAACATGGACAGGTTCTGTCCAGAGATCATCTCCATGCTTCGTAGTTCTAGGAAATCGCGTGCATAAGGAAAGGGGGCAGAGTAAGAAGACAAGGAACCTCACATCTCCCTGGCAGCCCGCCACTATCGTTCCTTGGGCAGGCGGAAGTGCGGGGGATTGAGGCACCGCCTTGAAGTGACATCATGAGGGGCCTCGAAACGAACGACAGCCTGGTTACCTTGTCTAGTTGTCGTGCGTGATTGGGTTTGGTCTTGTGCGCAGCTGCATATGTGTGTTTGAGGGGTTGTCAAGCGTGACTACATCCCGTTATTGAGGGCCAAACCAGAAGGCAGGCATTCAGGAAGTAGATTGTGAGGAAGCACGCAATGCAGCAAGCCATCTTGTAAGATATCATGTTATAACAAGGGTGTGATTTATTGGTGAGCGAGTTCTGCGCAATCACCCAGTCGGTGTGCTTCTCGACCAGCTTTGGTTCAACCCAGCGGTATTGTGCTGTAGGTTGAGGAATCGGCCAGATCGAATCTAGAAGGCAATCTACGAGTCAGCCATGTGCCTGTGGCTCTGTGACTCTCCTCTCTTCCATTCCGAGCCCAAAAGCATCTCTCAGATTGACTATCGCCTCGTCAACGAGCTTGCGGGCAGTTCCGTCACCACCCACCAAGAAGCAACTGTGTCTTGAGCTCAAATACAAACCCAAACACTTGATGATCCATTTTGAAGCTCAGTTTTCGAACCAATATGGGTCTGGTTACATGCCGGTGGATAATCGCTGATGTTATAGACTCGAATGATGCTATTGATGGAACGTGGAGGCTGGTAAGGGCTACTCGTGGGAATGCCACCTCTTCCTCATCTCGGCCCAGGAATGCCTATCTAGTTGCTTCTCTTGTGTCACCTGCCTGAAAATGGCCTTGATAATACCCTGATAACCGCGTCCGCCTCGATCCAAGAGGGCTGCATAGTCCCACAAGCCAACACTGGGAATATTGGCCGAGATCCCGGTGAACAGTCCGTCCCATCAATCTGACATTATCCTCGTGTGAAGTCAGTCGCGAGAGGGTGTCCCCAACAAATTCCATCGATCATCAAGGGTCTAGTGAGAGTGACGCCTCTCGGAGAATGACATCAAGCCTCACGACGCTGTGGTCTCGAGATGATGCTAGCCGGACCTCGGCTACCCTATAATATCGCGGACGTGGGCACCTCCAAGCGATTCTCAAACGCTGACCGCGTAATTATGTGTCCAAGGACGTCATTTTAGAGCTCCTAGGGGGTGGTTGATGGCTAATTGTCGATCCTGCGAATCCAATCGAGGCGTCGAGATGACAGCCCGGGTTGACGTCATATGGTGATGTAATTCGACCTGCTTGACCTGGGCGAGATCTTGAGATGAGTGCCACCAAGGGGATTTAAAGAGGCGAAAGCTTCCACGGAATAAACAGAATCTTCTACCAGATCATCAAGCGAATATTCGCCGTCTACAAAAAATCAACTTCAAAAACAAACTACCTACTACTACCAAACAAACAAACCACACATCCACAATGGGTCTGACCGACGACAAGAAGACCACGGCCGACTCGGCCACCGAAGGCGTTACCGGAGCCGCTCAGTTCCTCACCAGCACGCTGGGCAACACGGTTGGCGGCCTTGGACGCACAGTCGGCAACGTCACCGGCGCGGCGACCCGAGGCGTTGGCGACACCGTGACAGCCGCCACTGGTGACCTCGGCCGTCCCCTTGGCGACGCGGTGGGCAACCTGGGCACCGGCGTCCAGGGCGGACTTGACAGCGTCTCCAAGGGCGTCGAGAATGCCGGACAATGGAAGAAGCAGTAATGGAGGACACATACAAAGTTATGATGGGAGGAATGGGAGACTGTAATACTATTGGGATATGAACTGGTATGGATGGAGTGTAGGATTATTTGGGTTATTCTGTACAACAAGTTGCACGATCAATGAATGCGAGCAACGTTTCTTCAATCACCACGTGTAAAGTGACCTGTAAAACAGATCTCCATGACATGCCGCCGCCCTGCAGTTGATGATGATCCTTTGTGTTGTGGCGAATCCCGTCACCTCGACAACCGTAAACGCTAAACCAGACGCGTCTCGCCACGCGAGCCTGTTGACTTCATGAACGCTACGTCGACTCGATGCCCAACCAGCAGGACTCTTTCATCGGAAATGGTCCACCGTCGCATAGACACTTCATTTCACTTCGATCTTCCTCATGTCCCAGCATCAAGCCGAGCGCACAACGAAAACGTGATAAATCAAAAATTACACCCCCCATGGCCCCGAAGGACAATGGAGCATGGAGCGACTCCGCGATGTGCAATGCAGGCCCTCCACGCTGATTTCCCTCCTTCTTGAGCGAGGTAAATCGGAATAAGGTAAGTATGAAGAAGAAAGAGAAAAACAAGCAAAGGCCGGATGCGAGGCAGAGCTTTATAGATGGATTCTGCCGGGCGGTGTGGAAGGCTGATTAGGCAACCGCCGCCAAGTCGGACCGACTCACCGATGCTCTCCACCTTGAACGAGTTCTTAATCTCGGCTCAACGAGATTCATCTCGCTTCAAAGCATCTCTTTAGAAATAGACGTGGATATTTTGTGCACTCTCCCACTTATCTTTTGTGCAACTAGCATATCTTGATCGAGAGGTCAAACCACGCGGCGTGAAGAATGATCGTCATAGTTGAGTGCATCTCAAGGGAGTCAAGGGCCACGATTGTGAGAATGAGAAGAGCGTGCACTTCTAAGCTACCTAGGTATGTAGGTATATGTTAAATTGACATCTCCCAAGGGCAGGCTTGAGAAAGGCTCCCTAAAAACTATCCATGCACTTACCAGATATTATGATCATGAACCACTGACCATCATTATGATATCGTCATATTATTATTGTAGCATCAAGAAAGGTTGTACGGTGCCAGTCCTCCAAGTTCATAAAGTAGTGATTGCACACTTCTTCAGCTGCTGGCAGGGACTTGTCGAACCAGCCCTGCATGTCAAAAGCCTGCATTAAGCCGTCCCTGTAGAGCGGGATGTTGGTTGGCCCTAGCCCATCGTTGAGGCCTTGCAATAGCTGCTGGATGTCAAATCTATCCGAAACCCAGTGGTCAATCGTCTTGATTCGACGATAGGTTAGCATCTCAGTTTGCGAGGCTGCCCAGAGAATTCCAAGACCTTCGCTGTTAGAGAGTGGGCCCTCTATATCATATTCATCCCACTCAGAAATGGCAAAGTTCAACACAGCAACAAATGCTCTCCAGCCGCTTTGCCGTCCACGCGGCCAGGATTCCACCACTTCATTTGGCACGAGTGAGGCAAGCTCTGAAGGCGTGACGGAGCTATGCGTGCATTCCTCGCTCGTATCAGTTCCAAGGAGCGCGGGAACCGATATCTCAGCAGTCTGGCAAGGGTTTGCACCAACAGCAAGCATGCAGCTCAAAGTTGCAATTGCGCCAAACATGGTCTCCCCCGGAGCTCCACGATCTCCCAGATAGAATGCCACCATAACTAGGGTATGGAGTGGAAAGAGCTTCAGGTCCTTGCGGCAGCAGCCACAGCGTTTTGAGAATAACCCACTGGGGAGATTGATATCGAGAGCGTATTCTGTCATGAACAAGGTGATAATTGAATGGCAAATGGCCTGGACCGATGTGTGACAGTAGGGATGCTTCCATTCGAACGGAATGGTGCAGCTGCCCGAACCGTAGAGTTGTCGGATGCACCTCGAATCAGCGTCCCATCGACCGCAGATGTCCACCTCCTCGCCTGGGAACCGGTTTTGCCTTTCGAAGCTTTGAGAAGCCTCGCCAGGGCTAACCGAGGTGTGTGACCGGAGTATGTTGATCATGAGTGAGTCAAGGACGGTGTGACCGAGATCGTTCGTATAATTGTCGTCGAAGAGAAGCTCATCATCCAACATTAAATTCAGGTAATTGAGAATCAAGCAGCAGTTGTGGGCTCCATCCAGGTGTGAGGCAGCAAGGTGAAAAGGGTAGATATGCTTGAGGTCATCAGGGGGCATCTTGTCTCCATTCTCTCCTAGAGCGCGCAAAGATTCTAAATTCCTTGCCATGATAGCAAATCCCCACGAGTCTACCTCAATTTGGTCCTGAGAACGATTTACCGCACCCGTTATCGATGATGTGGATAGTGGGACGTCATGCTCGTCGATGCGTGAGAAACTGTTGTCTGAGAGCACCGATTTCATTATGTCTGCAGGTGTGGGGCGATGACGGGAAGCATCCCATGGTAACCATGTTGACTCATCCTCAATGTCCTGCTCGTTGCTATCCCCAGGCGGCGGTGACGGTACAGACTCGTATTGCATGTTTGTGTGATAGTGGATACTCCATCGACAGAGTTGGGAGGGTGGATCGACTGTGATGCGAGACGCGCCGGGCATTGATGCTATGTCGCCAGGAATAGAAGCCGAGCCTTCCAGTTCAACTGAACCAAGTGTCTTTGCAGCAATGAGGCCAGGAGTCCAGGTTTCAGGACCTCTGCCCCAGTACTTGGCGGTCATGAAGGAATGAATCCAGAAGTCATGTAACCAGTCTGCCACGACTCTATGTTGAGAGTAAGGTTAGTCATGGTTCGATGAAACCATCCATCGTGAAATCATAGCTACTCACTTGCGCTCTTCCCGACCTAGTTGGAGCAGCAACTCCTGGTACTGCCCTTGAATGAAGAGGTCTGCTCTTTCCAGATGGGCTTTATCTCGTATCAGCTGGGTCGTTGGCGAAGGTCCAACTGGCTGAGAAGAAGGGGTGCGATGGCTGTTGGGGCTGTTGACTATGATGTTTGCCGGAGAGTTATGATGAGAGACGGAAGCAAACGGTGATGGTGGACCACCTGGGTGGGTGAAATTGGCAACAAGGGCGTTGTATGGAAGATTCATGCGCAAGAAGCTAGACAGAGGAAATAATTAGCAACGGACTTAGATGTTGCTGGGAGAACTCACATGCCGCCTGCCAGTGTGGGCTCATGGCGACGTCTGAGGTCGTCTTGGAGAAAGCGCTTCAGTTTCTTCTTATCCAGCGACTTCTCACGTCCGCCTTCGACGATGGTGAGGTCAGAAGTACTTGCATTTCTCTTCCTCTTCAATTGCACCTTGACGGCCTGGGCCTTGACCTTGGAAGAAGTGCTTTTCTTGATGCCCCATTTTTTGAACTGGTACTTGTAGGCACTCGGCCTCGATGTAAAGGTTAGTACCTAGGTACTGGAAGCCCAGGTTGGGATCGGGACTTACAAAGCATCAAAAGAATACTCTGACTTCATTCTGGAGGCCAGTTTGTCAACCTTCTCACCCTCCTCAAGGTACAGCTGGCTGATGGTCTCCTTCAAGTACTCCCATCGTTTGTTGTATGGAATGTGCAAGAACTTGGGGTCCGAATTCATCTTGACGAGGACAGGCTGAGGCGGGCTTTTGGACTGTGAAGGCAGCGGGCGTGTAGGCATGTAGGCGTGGATTTCCAAGAGCAGTGCAATGAAGGAGGGACCAGAAAGAGGCTAGATGGGGGAAAAAGGGTAATACGTAGGGAGAAGATGGAGATAGGTGGGATTGGAGAGAGGCGCTGATCCAATGTATTGATGAGTTTATGGAAAGGGACTGATGAGGTTGTGGAGAGTAGTTGATGAGTTTATGGGAAATGTGTTGATGAGGTTAAGGGGAATGGCTGATGAGTTTATGGAGAGTGATTGATGAGGTTGTGTAGATGTGATGGGATGACTTGAAGGAAGACGTTGGGGGAGCCTTTCTTATACACAAGAGTCTGCCTCCCTGTGTAACCGCCCATGGTTCGCCGACATGTGGTTGCCTTTTGGGCTCCTGCTTACATGGAAGAAAGCCAAGACTGTGTGCAAAAGGATAGAGGCCAATCAAAGCTTGATACAAAAGATGAAAAGCCAATCACGACCTGCCATTCCGTGACATGCTCGGCCAGTCGTCAGCTGGCAGTGCACTGCAAATTCAAAACAAGTCACCGCCCTGCATTGTGCGGCATTGCAAAAGGCGAGAGCCCAATTATCGAGGAGCCTCGACAGCCACTGTGGACCAGACCGTCCTCCCTGGTTCCCACGACGCATTACACCCTGAGACAGGTGAGGCTCGGGAGACGATTGCAAAAAGCGACTGTCCATTCACCGTCACACCTGCCAGCTACGTAATCAGGGCAAGAGAGGGATCGGTTGCAGTATGCCTGAAATCAAAAGAAGACTGCCCAATTGATATCCGTCTCTGGCGCATTGACCGAGCTGGGTCCTGCCAGAGCAGGGATGCTTTCAAAAACGAGAGGGAGAATGGCTTGCTGTTAGCATGAGGACGCCATTGTCGGGCGAAGAAAGCAGGCGAGGGGAAGGGCTCGAAGAACATTAAAAGGCCTTGATCATTCCATTGTTCCTTTGTTCTATTCTTCCCTTTATCCATATTCTCCAGCATAGTTCATTTCGCTTGAATCCCTATCCTCAACATCACGTTCCCCGCCATCCTTCCTTTCCTCCCTCACTTGCCATCTACAGCCAACATGGACCCTCAGACACACAACTCAGGAAGCAATGAGTATGTCACGGCTGTGGATACACCCTCTTGCTAACTTGTGCAAGCATCATTGTCTCTAGCGGGTCCGTGGATGAGACATCCAGCATGAGATGCCGCCGAGGCTCCCTTCCACCCGAAGGTGATGCTGTCCCTCGTGGCAGCGTTTCTGGTGGTCGTTCCCAGGCCGAGATGGACCTTGAACTCTTTGGAGTAGGCTCCCAGTTCGATAGGTTAGTCTGACCCTTGCCCGTCCCTACTGTCTGGACCATCCACTGCTAATACACACCCACAGAGTTGATACAAGGGCTCTGTAGCTCCCTCTATGGGCTTGTTGCATGACAACATCAGACTCGATTCAATGGACCTGATGGAGGTATGATTTATGATATTATCAAGTGGGGAACTGAGTTTGGGTTTCAAGAGATGGTTGGATACTAGTCACTATGTAGAGGCGCCTAGGTAATAGACTGTTGTCAAAGTTAAATAGAACCTACTGGTATAGGGAACGAATGAAACTGCTCCTTTTGAAACTCAAAATGTAGAATCAGGCTCCAAGCCCTTGCCCATCTCCGTTCAGTCTAGAGATCAAGTCATTTGATATTTGCACTCGTTCTGGGCGTGAGATAGAGGCTAATTTGGATGGACCGCTCCCAGGAAGGGAAAGGGACAGACTGGGTCGACTGTGGTCGAGAAAAGCAAGCTGATTGTTGGAGAATCGGGCGTGTGTATACCTGCGCACAGAGTTAATCACCAACTCATTCATACCTACTCGCATGGTGTCTATTCGTTATATCCGAGGAAGGTTGTCAGCTAGCGCAGTATCCCAAGATGAAACATGATTGCCAAGGTAGCACGGCACCTCAGCCATGATCAATAACATACACTACTATACCTGGCTTTGTCTGGAGTGGTTGTGCCGGCCCAAGGTGATGGGGCCGGTTGCATGTCTCATTCCTGCAGTAACGCAACGGCATGTTCATGCCCCTCGCGCCTCAACAAGATCAATCGACGGTGTTGTCATGCCCGTTTAAACATTGGCCCACTGATGGGGTCCTTTTACTATCCCTTTTATGACATCTACGGCCTTGCAGATCTACCACCCAAGCTATCTGCAGCAATGGCCTGCAATCTTATCTCGTCAACCTTTGGCAGCTCATGCTCGCCCTTCTCTGTCGGCGGTGGTAGGAATCCAACTGCAACCAGGTACGCCAAGTACATGCCAAGGATATCCATATCAAGTGTGCTCGGAGAAGACTTTGCATCCCGACTCCCGTTCCCTTCATCATATGACCGCAGAGCTGCTACGGCATTGCTATCATCCAACTCGGGAGCAATGGTGTTTGCGGGCAGGTTGCCCACCACAAAGTGGAACAGCGGGAGCAGAGCGTGTTCCTCCTTGCTATCGTCACTTGTGTAGTCGATGACCTTGGTGCACCACTCCTGGTACGGTACCTTGGGCACGCCATATCCATAGAGCTCGAGGGCACCCATCCACTCATTCAGTCTTAAGCGTGGGTGACTGGTGACCTGAGCCACGCCCAGTGATTGCTCAGTAGTAGCGGAGAGATGGAACGCTGCGGCAACGACGATGCGGCTGATCTGCGTAACAGGGACTGCATTGAGCGTGTTTGCAATGTCAGGGCGCGCTCCCACCTGCAAGCAGCCCTTCCATAGGCGGACCAGGAAGTCGTCCATGACGGAAATGCCCGATGCTGGATCGCCTGTGATGTATCCGGGTCGGATAATGGCTCCTACAAGGCCCCTCCGCCCGGCTTCGCGAATGACAAACTCGCTCGCCCACTTGGACTGGCCATAGCCTGTGCCAAGGCCCTTACGGCTGCCCTCAAGGTCATCAGCCTCAGGCACGCCAGTCTCGATATCTTGAGAGAGCTGCACGTAGTGGTCATTGTCCAGCGTCGAGGTTGAGCTGACGAATGCCAGTCGCTTGGGCTTCCCTGTCGAGCAAAGTTGGATGCAGTCCAGCGTGCTCAGCACATTGGCTGCCCGCATGCTGGAGTACGGCAGCATCCAGTTGACCTGGGCGCCGTTGTGGATGACTAGGTCTACCGTATTGGAGAGGTGATCCCATGTCTCCTCGAGCAGGCCGAGGCGTGGCTTGGATATATCTCCCACCACAACTTCAAGTCTGTTTGTGCTCGTCCAGCTTGGGGACCACAAGCCGTAGGCCTTTGTTGCCGCCTCGACGCGTGCCAAGCCTGCCGCTGCATCCTTGGCTCTGACGTGCGCGATTACACGCGCTCTCTTAGGGCCTTCGAGGAGCTCGTGTAGGACATAGGAGCCGAGGAAGCCTGTCGCACCAGTCAAAAGCACCGTGGGCCCAGCCTCTGTGTAGCTCTGAGGCCCGGGTGCTTGCGGGATGGACTCGGGAAGCTGAGACGCTAGATCCCTTGCATCCGCGGCGTATGCCTCGTCCTCCGTGGTGCCATCTCCGATGAGAGGCATCGCGTCCAGTCGCAGGCCAATGGGGTCCTGGGCTCTGTCGATCTCTGCGGCGAGGGCTTCGAGAGTCTGCGACCGGAAAATAACATTGACTGGCACATCGATATCCTTCCACTCCTTCTTGAGGCGGAAAAACATCTGTTGTGCAAGGATTGAGTGGCCACCTTCATCAAAGAAGTTGGATTCAGGCACAAACATACGTGCAGTGCGGTTAGGGAGAACTGATGCCCATATTTTGGCCAGTCGAGCTTGAGTGTCGGTCATGCTGGCAATCACTGACGAAGCCCTCCTCTTGGCGACTTGAAGAAGATCTGCTTCGTCGGGGAAGGGGAGTGCAGGCTTGTCAATCTTGCCGTTCGGATTCAAGGGCATTCGGGCTAGAGGAATAAACATGCTGGGAACAGCGTACTTGGGAACCTTGGCCGCTAGGAACTTCTTGCAGTCGTCAGACAACAGCTTGAATCGTCTGAGCATTCCAGCCATGGTCTCGTAGGCGATTTCCTGCTCGATGGCTTCCCCATCCTCATGGGGTTGGAGGTGCTGGAACCACCGCTTCGTCTCTGGGACAAAGTACGTGACAAGCGTCTGCTCCTCGTCCTTGTCTCTTCGAACAACCGTGACGTTCTCGCGTACGAATGGGTGCTGGGATAGATTGATGTCGATCTCGCCCAACTCGATCCGGAAGCCGCGGATCTTGACTTGAGAATCAATCCGGCCTGTACACTCGACACTTCCGTCGGGGCGGATCCGGCCAAGATCACCAGTTCGGTACAGGCGGTCTCGCGGACCCTTGTAATGGGGGAGGTTCTGGTGCTTGTCCTGCTGTGCCCACTTGGCAGGGTCAACAAACCAGTTGGGAACGAACTTGGACCGGTTTAGTTCTGCCGTCCTGTCGTCATCGCCGAGGTATCCCTCGGCCAAACCTCCAGCCCTGATCCACAGCTCGCCTTGCTCGCCTTCTCCGCACAGCCTGTGCCTGTCCTCACGGTCAACGACCAAGAGCTGAACATCCTTCATGCCTTGGCCAACCGGAATGATATCTGGCACGGACTCAAGAAAGGCCGGATCCTTGGCTTTGCTCGGGACCTCGAAAAAGGACACTGCGCGTTGTGACTCGGTCGATCCAAAGAGGTTTATGACGGTGGTGTTGGGTGCGAGATCGCGTAGCTTCTTGCAGTCCTTTTTGGTGAGAAGATCTCCGACAAAGAAGGCATTCCGAAGGGAGTGGAACTGAGTTGTGGCACCACCAACAAGGATCTGGCCCATGGCAGGAGTCAAATGAGTGACGGTGGTCTTGTGCTCATGCATCCACTCGGCGAGCAATCCGTACGTGATGACCTCAGCTGGAGGGACGACTATCACGGCACCCAGAAAGAGCGGCGTAAAAATGTCTCTTTGGATCGGATCATGGGCAATGCCGGAGAGCATGGTGAATCTGTCCCGCTCCGATAGGCCAAACCTCTCTGCCATCCAGGGGAAGTAGTAGGTGAGCGAGTAATGACGCCCCTGAACGCCCTTCGGCCTACCCTCACTGCCGCTCGTATAGCTCAGGGTAGGAATGGAATCGGGACCGACGACGACGCTGGGATCTTGCTCTCTGCAGGACGCCTGAGCTGCCAGGCAGTCTTGGCCGTCGAGATGGCCGCCACTCAACTCACCACTGTCGGAAAGATGCAGGGCTGGAATGACAGACTTGAGGTCTAGGGTGTTGGCGATGAAGTCCTCAACGAGCTCGGGCGGCTTGCCAAACTCGTCGACGGCCTTCTGGATGTAGACGAGAAACCTGGGTCTTGCGACATCCAAGATGACCTTCTGGCGCTCCGCAGGGTAGTGCGGGTCAAGCACGCTGACGGTTGCACCAGCCTTGAGGGCACCCATGTAGGCAACGACGAGGTCGACGCTGTGCCGTCGTTGTTAGTGAGATGGGTGACTGGACAACAAGTGACAACTGACCCTCGGTAGGCGTATATCATGACGACATCGCCCACATTGCAGCCTTGAGCTATGAAATGATGTGCCAGCTGGTTGGAGCTCTCGTTGATCTGGCGGTACGAGAAGGTGCGTTGAGGGGATTGCGAGCTCCGAGTCTCAATGACGCATGTCCTGTCGGGCACACGCTTCGCATTGGATGCGAATATCTCGTGGATGGCTAGACACCAGGTGAGCGATGTGTTATGTTATGCCGTAGGCATAGAATAAAATACCCCCACGATAATCGCCCCAGTGTAGGTCACTTGTTGGGTCTGGGAGCAAGGAGCCCCGGTCGCTAGGCAGTGGTGACATGTTAGACAAGCAAGCAAGCGAGCAAGCAATCCAATCCGAGAAACTCGAGCAAGATTTTCTCACATCGGGATGCGTTTGCGTGTGGTGTGAGGAGAGAGGGCTGGTTTAGTACTAGAGGCAGCTTATGTAATTAGCAGTTAGAGTCATTGGTAGTTCCGATATCGGTGGAGGGTACCCACAAATCTACCTTCCCCCTCACTGCCCCGCTATCGGCCATCTTACCTAGTCATTTACGAGGTACCCAGGTAGATCCCAACCTAGCTACCGATGCCAAGAAGCTCAAGTGCCCAGAGACGTTCAAGACAGAAAGCGATGCCTCTTCACATGCGATACTGAAACACAAGAGAAGTTCTCTTCACAGGACAGAAGATGGCCATTTCCCATGCCCCCTCGCAGATATGTGTGATTGCACAGAGACTTTTCGCCGGGAGGGATCAATCCCAGCGCATCTGAAGTGTGAGCACCCCGGAGAGGGGTTTCCATGCCCACTTGCGAGTAGCTACGGCTGCACGTCCACGTTCACCACAGTCGCGGGCTGTAAGGCCCACGTCAAAGCGAAGCACTGGATGGTGTGGTTTCCATGCATGTCCTTTGGCAGAGGAAGAAAGCTGTAGCTCTACATTCAACACCCTCGTGGGCGCAAGAGAGCATGCCAAGGTGGTGCATCTTAACGCTCGTTATCCCTGCCCACTCGCCAAGGAATACGACTGCGATGCAGCCTTCAGGTCTCTTTCTACTGCAAACAGCCATGCCGACGCCAAACACCGGCAGCTGCAGTTCCCATGCCCGCTTGCAAAGGAGCACGATTGTTGCAAATTGTTCCGGCGGAAAGCGGATGCCAAGAAACACGCATCAACAGCCCACCTTGGCCTTGGATCAAAATTTCCATGCCCTCTTGCCCAAGAGTACGGATGCAAGGCTACATTCAGAAGAGCTAGAGGCGCAAGAAACCATGCAATTTCTCACACCCACAAATTCCTCTGTCCTAGACAAGGTTGCTTCCAGCGATTTGCGACGCAGCCAGATGCATTTGATCATGCGAATGCCGATGATCACCCAAGCCAACCCTTTTTCTTGTGCCCTCTTCCAATGTGCAGAAATACTGTGGTAGGTAGGCGACTCACAAAAAGCGGCATGAAAAATGCCCCAGGGAAGTTGTCATCGACTTTGACACTGCTCGCTTGTTTTTACCCAGAGGCTCGTCACATATGGGACTGGACAATCGCTGTGTTGCATGCAGAGCCGTCATTGATATCACCGACTTTCTCAACCACCACGGCGTGGAACTTGAAAAGGGTAAAAGCTGTTGCAGTTTTGAGAAGTGCGACAGGTTGTCCTTTCGTGAATCAGGCAGATGTGTTAAACATCTTTTCGACCGAGATGTTCAAAAACGCATCGACATGGCCTGGCGTGAAAAAGCCACAAAAGACACAAAGTCTGCTCAAGCGATTTTGGAGACTTCGATGCGCAACCAGTGGGTATTTTTGGCAGAATACAAGACAGTACAGAAGCGAATGTTCGAGATCCAACAAGGACTGCGGCCAGGCTCGGACCTCGTGATTCTAGACGACGAATTCTCGCCTGCTTCGAGCCAGATTTGGGAATTTGCCATGATTGAGAAGGTGTCTGGCAAAGTTCTAGTCAATACCTGCGTTGAACACGAGAAGGGCATTGACCATGGGGCCGAAAATCCTTTTCTACGACACTTGAGTTACAGGAAAGCAGCCAATGTCTTTTCTACCTCTCGACTCCCCATGATTCCTCGCTTGAATGCGGATCAGGTCGCGTCTCAACTTCGAGCAGTGGGTATCACACCAAATACGATCATCCTTGTATAGCATTCAGGGGCGACTGATTTGAGATTACTGAAGCGATTCCTGGAACCTGCCGGGCATGATGCAATTCTGCCGCCCGATGAAAACTGCATATCTTTGCTGCAGCTTTTCCGAATGAACCTCAAGGAGGCACCACCTGGGCGCGGGTGTTTCCCTCTGGCGCTAGAATTCCTATTTCCTCTGCTCTATCCCCGCCACCATCTTATCGGGCTCAATCATCGAGCCCTGGAAGACTGTCTGCAAACTCGGTTGTTATCGATTGCATTCGACGAGCTGTGCAGGCCAGCGGCAGAGCGCGAGGGAGGATGGCGGCCAGAGAATTTTGTCAAGATTGCACAGACGTCCCTTTTGGGCTGGCTGAACAAGCCAGACCAGGTTGATACACCCGGAAGTGAGTTTAATGACCTTCCGAGGCAGCGAGATGTTATATTGACTAAGACGAACAGAGTCTACCAAGCGGCAGCTTACTGAGGACGCCGACACCCCATTGACCAAAAGATATGCCGGGAGGGCTTTTGATTCAGCGGCTCTGCCAGAGTGACAAAGCTGTGTGCCAAAAAGCAGCACAGCGTGTAGGAGGGGCGAGAAACACTGCCCCGGATATCGTATGAGCTTTGTATTGCTGACTCAAACATTGACTATTCCTCCATATGAGTAAGGCTCACACTCAGCAATCATGGTCCCCGCGGGGATAGTCACAGGTATGAATGACCCTGCATAGTCGGGATTCTCGCTCGGCATCACCAAGCACTTTCCACCGGCTGTCTCGTCGCCATTCAACCATCGTAAAGCCTGAAGCTCTCCTCGCTGTCTGTTGGAAACCTTGATTTCCCAAAAATGCAGAATTCCCGTAAAGGGCTTGGCTGGATCAGGTGAAGAAAAGATCACCTGAAACCCCTCGCCGACGAGAAGAAAACGGGACCGGCAAAGGTGAATCACCATGCCATATCCAGGGCCAGGCTTTCCGTGGACACCGGCCCTCTCGATCTTGAGGTTCCAGCCCGCAATGGAGGCATGAATGGAAGGGGATGGATCGGTCCCATCAGATGACAGGTCGTCGAAAAAGAAACCTACGCTCGAGTTTGGCCTTCTGTAACCGGCCAACAATAGAGCTTCCACCTCTTTTAGTAGTCCGTAGTGTTTCTTGAAGGCATTCTCTTTAGGATCGAGAGTGTCAATTCCAAAAGGGGCTGTCCCAATGGCCTGATGAGACCCCAAGGCATGCCATATTCGCCTGGCGCCGTACTCGTCTCGGCGCTGCTCTGGTATAAACAACGCTTGGTTGTTACGCCGGTATTTGCGGCAGATACCGGCGTAGTCGGAAACATAGATATCTGGGGAGATAAAGTCCAGGGTTGGACTGAAACGCTGCCATAGGCCAAGGACCTTGACCACCGCGCCTCCGGATGGGTATTCTCCTGGTACGTCTCCACCAGTCACAGGCGTGAGCAATTGTAGATCTGCCTCGTCTCCGGCACTGAGCCAAGCGTTGGTGTACAAGGGGAGCGAGTAGGCAGCCTTTCCCGCTGCAGCCACAGTCTCAACATACTTGGCAAAGTGATATGCCATAAACAGCTCATCTGCTATTGCGTTGGGACCAAACACCGACCTCCAGGAGTCCTGAGAAGAAATGTGGCGGTCTTTGAAGCCTCTAAGCTCTGTTCTCAAAGTGTCTTCGAGACCGCCCCAGTCCTCACGCAAGTAGTCAACCAGGTCCTTGGGGACTGGGGATGTGAACGCTTTGTTGGCTGGGGAAGAGTGGTCACGGGAACCCCCAAGAAGACCAGGCTCATTCTCAACCTGAACCATGACAACGGTAGAATGCTCTTGGTCTACTTCTTTCAGATGCTGCATCAGTTTCGTAAATGCTTTGGCGTCGGCCGACACAAGTTCGGAAGACAGAGGTGAGACAGTGTGAGTGATATCCACACCACCGGATGCGTTCTTCACCAGGGCTGGGGGGAAACGCGTTGGATTCGTCTTGACCCATGGCGGTGTATACGTCGAAGCACCTGGTTCATACTTGTTAATGACTAACTTCTGGGAAAACCAAGTAAAGACCAACCGTTCTTGTATGCCCCGAACCAGAGAAGAATCAAGTGAAGCCCATGTCTACGAGCCGCCTGGATCGAGAGATCGAGCTGCTCAAAGTCAAACTTGCCCTCCTCAGGTTCAATCTGCTCCCAACCGACTGAGCCAAGCAAAGTGTTGATGTTGGCTTCCACCATGGTCGGCCACACGCGTTCCATGTATTCTGCACTTGAAAGTGACGAGTTTTGCAGCTCGGCTCCCCTGACAAGGAAAGGCTTCCCGTTGACCTGAAGCCATTTTCTTGAAGGGTCATCCTCTGAAATGCACAGTTTGACGGTCATCTTTGAGGATTTTTGGGTGGTGATGCATACAAGCTCGTGATGAAACGCCTTGAGTGCGTTAATAAACTCGCCGTCTTTTCTCTCATCATTCATCGCTAATCGGTATAGCTGAGCCCGAATAGACTTTAACCAGGATCAACCGCTCTGGCTGAATGCCATGCATAGATATTTCAACAAGGTTCAGGTGTGGTTGATCAGTTTGGCCGCTCATTCGCATTGAACCAATCGCAGCATTTACGGATACTGGTTTTGGCGGATTGGCAGCCAAGAGGGATAACCGTAGGGCCAATGAGCGGGTTTACGGCTTCCATTGATCAAGCCTTGGAACACCGAGAGTAATGCGCCAAGAGCAGCCCTCAGGATTCACACCACAAGGGCCATGGTGCGCCGTGCAAGCCGCTGAGGCTGTACCACCTTACTACCGACATCCCGGCAAACTGGCATGTTTCGGGGGAAAGAAGTGCGAAATAAACCATCCTCGGATAATTTGATCTCGCCATGGGCATCTTGTTGCCAGCACTGTTGTCCTGTGCAAGAGTCGGTCGCGTCGTGTTGCCAAATATCTGATCAATGTGATAGAGAGACTCTTGTTATGAACATACGATGGATAACCCATGGGACGGACATGCGAGCTGGATCTTCCTCCCAGACTATAGCGACACCCGGAATCCTGAGTCGCAGCGGATTCTTTTACGCGTTGAAGCACCAAAAGACATATTGGTGAAGCTTCCAAGTTCCCCCCCCTGAAATTCCGGGGCGTGTTTGAGGAGGAAATCGAACTCGTTTGAGCGACTGTTCTGTTCATGCCGAGTCCTTGAATGCATCGTCCCATAGAACGGATCACGTATTAGGTATTCTGGCCGAGTTGTCAGTTTGTCTAAAATGATGGTCAAAGAAATACGGTTTATTATTCACTCTTGAATGATTCCCGAGCTTCTATTTGAACAAGTGCAAATGCAATTTGGTTGCTCCTCGGGGTTTATGTTGATCCCCTCAGGACGAGTGACTTACGTCTTGTGCTATTCGGTCACCTGCATATGCATTCATGCAGCTTGCCCTCATTCCTAGGCCACCCCTTGGTCTCTTTATAAACTTGCCCCGCCTTCGGGATCAGTTTACCCGAGTGGTGGGCTGTTCTGTTTAGCCGGGACGGTTATTTGCCCTTTCTTAAAGCGGTGACTTCGTTGAGGCGATTCAGAGACAGCTCCAGTTCCTTTTATACGTATTTCACCCAAACCCTGCCCCTCTCTCGCCCAGAAAAATACTGGCATCGTTTGTCTTTATTGGTAAAGCATGGGCGAGAGTAACCCTATTATTCCCGGCTTCGCGCCGGATCCTTCGGTTGTCCGTATCGACGACACTTTCTATCTTGTCAACTCGAGCTTTCACATATTTCCCGGCCTGCCCATCTTTGCTTCAAAGGATCTTGTCTCCTGGGAACATATTGGTGCGTTGTCGTCTCATTCAGATCCTATCTCGTGGGTACGAAGCAATGGTTACTGACTGTTGTAGGCAACGCCATCAACCGGCCGTCCCAGCTTTCCTTGGCGGCAGCTACCACACGGCTTCACAAGCTAGAAGGCCCTCCCAGCGATGTAATTGTTGAAACAGGAGGCCTCTGGGCTCCAACTATTCGCCATCATCGTGGAAGGACGTATATCATCTGCACAAACGTTTGTCACCTGGACCCAGAGCTAAAGCCCGGCGAGGAGCCGCCGCATCCTTCCGAGCTTGTCGAGACAAAGAACTTTATCATCTTCACCGATGATATCGCGTCTGACCGGTGGAGTGACCCGGTCTATGTGGACTTCTGGGGTATTGATCCAGACCTCTTTTTTGAGGATGACGGTCGGGTCTTTATCGCTGGATGTTTATGGAGCAGGGATCTTGTAGAGGAACCCACCATCCACGGTATTGAGATCAATATCGATACCGGCGAGCATCTTGCACCCCCGAGGCTCATGTGGATTGGCTCAAGCAAGATCACGCCCGAGGGCCCTCACATCTACAAGCGAGACGGTTGGTACTACCTCCTCATTGCCGAGGGCGGAACATTCGAAGGCCATCAGATTTCGGCTGCCCGCTCTAGAGACCTTTGGGGGCCTTACGAGGACTGTTCTAACAACCCCGTTCTGGCACCAAGCCCTGGGAGCAGTGGCTACAAGTACATCCAGCACAACGGCCATGGAGACCTGGTCCAGGATACAAAGGGCAACTGGTGGCTCGTGTGCCTAGCTGTTCGAAAGGACCAGCAGGGACGATACGGAATGGGCCGTGAAACCTTCCTGACGCCAGTCCAATGGCCTACCGGAGATTCGTGGCCGGTGATTCAGCAACCCATTGAGTCTTTTCCCGCTATGGATAAACAGGATAATATTCCTTCTCGTCTGAACCCCACAGTTGATTTGGTCTACCTCCGCGACCCAGACCTCAGCGCCTATCAAATCAGTGATGATGCTCGACAGGTCACCATCCAAGCATCTTCGACAGATCTCTCCGAACCCTCGGCTGCCGTGTCCTTCGTGGGCCGAAGGAAACGCTCTCTTCACGGAGAAGATCGTGCGGTTCTCGCTATAGGCCAGGCGGAATCTTCGTCTTCGGTGATCGCGGGTCTGGCTTGCTTCAAGGACGAACACCGCTATGCAAGAGTCTTCTATGACTTTTCCGACCATTCTATTCACTTTGAAGTCAAGAACGCCGGGAGAGCCAAGGCCATATGTAATCGTACCCAAGTCGCCTCGCCGAAGGATATGGGAAATCCAACAGGCGCCTTTGACATTCACTTCAGGTTGATGTATTCGGAGTCAAACCTTGATTTCACGTGGATGACTGAGCACCCTGAGACAGGAGACACCGGCTGGGTGTCGGCTGGCAATATTGATATCTTGGATCTGACAGATCGGGACTTTACTGGTCCCTGTGTGGGTGTCTTTGCTACGAACAAGAAAGGGGACGCCAGTCACGAGTGCACCTTTACGGATATTTCAATCTGTATAAAAAAGACGTTTGATTAGTACGCTTCGTCATCATATAAGTATCACTTCACATTATTAGACCAGAACATCTTGCTAATGCTCTGTTGGTTTTGGTGAGAAGAGCTGCCCGTATATGAGTAGGGTTATCGACTTCTGGCGTGGTTGACATGCTGGCTGACCTCTTGAGCTCAAGAGTACAGCTTACTCGTACTTGTTGGATGCTATCTATAACTTAAGGGAAATCACAAGGTGCATCCCGTTGAGAGGAAATCAAAGGTGCCTGGATGTCGACCCTCTCCGAGCTGCTTGCTGAAAGCTTCAGCTTCCCCTTGGGGCCAGCTTTATTCCCCGACTCTACAGGGGTTCCTGCACATGGTGTTTCTTCCGGGAGAGCAAGTTGACCCATTGCCTTCATCTATTGCCATTTAGGCTGATTTTCTCGGTTCCAGGGGAGTCTTTCCCCCGCGACAGCTGCTTGCTCTCCGGTGAGATGGCGCAACTTTATGAATGCAGAGTCTGAGGTCCCTGTCAATCCCCTAGCAGAGCACTCAACTGCTGGCTCACTGAATCGGCAACCTTCATCTTCTCTGATTCATCCGTACATGATGTGAGGGCAAATCCCCAGATTTCATTCAACCCCTGTCAAGAGGTGCCCACCCCAGCAGGCGGAAACTACGCGATTGGGTGGCATGAATCAGCAGCACCAGACTCCATCCCATCATCTCAGAGGTGCCTGATACGAATAAACGAAAATTCAGTTCGCCTTAACAACTGTGTATCTTCTAGCGTGCGCGCTCTCTCTCTCAAGTTAGTGGGCAGCTGTGTCGTCAGCTGTGGAGTAGAGCATTGGTTATGCCGTGACGTAAAGGCTATCTTATTTGATTTGAATCATACGGTGTATCTGAGACGGCCCATCTTGTATAAGAAACTAAAGACTCAAGGGTGCAGGGAATTTCAAGGGAAACTATTTTCGTTTAGATACCAGGTACAAAAGGGCCTCAACCCGTTTCTCTTGAAGAGCCAAAGCTTCTTTAAACACCTTCTGTTGCCCTCCGTCTACATACCGGCCTCTTGGCTCATCCCCTTCCTAGGCAGTGACTGAGATCTTGTTGACAAGCCATGTTGTCCCTGACAGGTTGGATAGCCTGGCTTACCTTGGCACCATATATCACCGGCGCGACAACCCCTTTTGATTCCACATGCTCCACCATCGCCTCAGACCTACAGTTGGAGAATACAACCGTCTGGTTCTCCGAGTATGTAGCCTCAGGGACGAATTTGGCCATTGAAAGTCTGGACCCGTCCTGCGGCGCGGCGTGGCAGGTAGTCAGTGAAGACATGTGCCGTATCGCCCTCGCAGTCAAGACTTCTCACTGCAGTGAGATAAGCATGGAAGCTTGGTTACCACGTAACTGGACTGGTAGATTTCTAAGTGTCGGCAATGGAGGATTAGGTGGATGTCGGTTGCATACCTCGGTGAAATGGTGGCCACACAGCTAATGAAACCATGACTGCAGGTATCCCGTATGGAGATATGGCCTACACTATGTCCCAAGGATTCGCATCGGTTGGTGCAAACAGCGTATGTGTATTAAAAGTATCTCGTTGCTACCGAGACTAATGACATCCCAGGGGCACAACGGAACATCTGTCAAAACGCTGCTTAACAACATAGAGTCGACTGCGGACTTTTCATATCGATCGTGAGTATGTATTTCTCAGGCCAATCTTATAATCTAATTCGATCCCATAGAGTGCACACTGGAGTTGTTATCGGGAAAAAGATTACCGAAATATTCTATGGCCAACCTCATACCAAGTCATACTACCTTAGGTGCTCCATGGGGGGACGCCAAGGTTTCAAAGAGGCACAAGACTTCCCAGCCGACTTTGATGGCATCATCGCCGGGGCTCCAGCACATGCCCTGGGCAACCTGACCTCCTGGACTGGCCACTTTTACCCACTCACTGGCAACGTCACCAGCCCCAGGTTTGTTCCCAAGGCCATGTGGCCTATCATTAAGCGTGACATATATACCCAGTGTGATGGACTCGATGGAGCTGTCGACGGAGTCATTGAAACCGCCGAGTATTGTCGCTACGATCCAAGCGGCCTCGTTTGCAAAGACGGGCAAACAAAAGACTGTCTCACCGAGGAGCAAGCAGAAACTGTCAGAAAGATCTACAGCCCTCTCTTTGACAGTCATGGCAACTTTGTCTACCCTGCCATGAACCCTGGCTCCGAGGACAGCACGGCGTCCATATGGTTCACCGGCGCCCCGGTATCCTTGTCATACGAGCTGATTCGGTACATATACCTCAAGAATCCGGAATGGGACCCAGCCACACTCAACCCGTCAGACTATCCATGCTTCTGGGCCGAGAACCCTTTTGGGTTCAACTCCTGGAAAGGCATCTCAGCCCTTTCCGCAACCGAGGCGGGAAAGTGATCACCTACCACGGCCAGATGGACTCCATCATCACGTCTGGAATTTCAGAGACATACTACGAGCACGTCTCTAGATCCATGCAGTCCTCTCCGAAGGAGCTGGATGAGTTCTACCGCTTCTTCAGAATCGGTGGTATGAATCACTGTGCTCTGGGTTCAGGGGCATGGAACTTTGGACAGTCAGGTCCTACCACGTACATGGACGCCGACCACAACGTCCTTGCTGCCATCGTCCGTTGGGTAGAACAGGGTATCGCACCCGAGGCGCTCACAGGGACAAAATACATCAACGATACGGTCAGTCTAGGCAAGTAATTCAAACGCAAGCATTGTCGCTATCCATTACACAACGTCTACCTAGGGGGTGATCCGAGGGATTCAGAGGCCTGGAGTTGTGTAGAGTAATTCTGGTGGATGAGCATGAGCCTGTAGAACTGTCTAGTATAAGGTCAAGCTGAAACAGGGTCAATATCGATCTGCTTGATGGCGGTCTGGGCCTTTGGTGCTTTGAGATCGTTTATGGCACTCTTTGGGTAGAGGTTGATCTAAAGGAATGAAACCAAGTCTTTTTCACTTTCCGTGTATTATTATACCTGAGACACACTCAGCCGAGATGGCCACTCAAACTGTTGACAGGTTCCAGACCATGAGGCCAAATGCTTTGAAGTATGCAACAACTTGATGCCGTTTTTTTAATTTTTTTTATTTATTTTTTTACTCGGTAACTTGATATAAACGTTTAATAAGCTCATAGTCTAGATGTGATATTAAAGATCCAGTTGGGGTTTGAGTCTGAATATATCAATCCTTTACGCCGAGGGTTGTCTCATTGACAGTGAAATATCGGATGTGATACGGATCAAGTGCCAGCGCCAACGGGAATGAGACTAAATGCCAACTAATTCAATAAAAGCGATGTTTGATGTATTATAGTATGGCCCATTCTCTACCGTTGGTGTCACCTGCAGTCTTGATGGTTGTGTGCATCATCCTCCACGTCCATTCTCATGATCCTCTAGGGTGGCTAACAGCCTGCCGAGATGTATTCCAAGCTAATTAACCCCTGTTTACAACTTGCACTTTGGGGTCAAGTATCTGTTTATGGAAACGAAACCTGAGACCAACAATGCAGAGCTGAAACACAGCGCACCAAGTGGCCTTTGTCTTGTATGGTATGCACAGGAGCTAAGCCATGTATATGTGCAGCTTGAATTTCACAGACAAAGGCGACTGTGCTGTCTGTCAGCAGTCATGGCACACGTCAGCATTACTGCGTCTACACTGCATTCACGATGCATCTGCAGAGAATTCCAAGACAGACAGACACGGAGGGGAATGGCGACACCTTGGACACCTGGAGAGCTTCTCCCACCCGGCATGATTTGAAATATTGCCATGCCTTGAGGCCCAGCCAAACCAAAACTCCTCACTAGCATGGATGTAAAGCTTGGCCGGCCAGAGGCTGTGCTGGATATGGCGGATGTCGCATCGTCTCCAATTGGGCCTGAGACCCTTGCCCTGGTGAAACCTTGTCCCTTTCTGGGGGTCGCTTCGACGGCATGCATCTGCCGGCGCCAAAGGCAATTCAAAGGGCAATTAGTGCATACGAGGGCAAAGGCCTCGGCTCTTGGGGGCTTCCGGTTTGATCAAGCGCGCCCTCAGAGTGTGAGTGAAACGCTGCTTGGCTCAAACCCCGACTCGGGCGCATCAAACTGTCCGTCGTCGTGGCTGTGTAAGAGGTGCGTCCAGGGGCGGCCGCCTCTTGCTTCACCCCTGTTTGAGGCTAACCCCTCGATGAGTTTGGGGATATTGTATTGTTTTTGGTCTTGATATTCAGAGTATAAAGAGCTTGAAGGTTGACTCGGTTTTGTTTTGATCATCAATCAATTTAATCACACTCATCTTTTGTATATACAAGCCAGCCTTGCATCTCTATTTGTCCACCAGTCTTTCACCATCAAGCACATCAATCAATCAATCACAATGCACTCCTCTGCCCTCCTCTTCTCTCTCATCCCGGCCGCTCTCGCCGAAGTCCACAAGGTCAAGGTCGGCGACGGAGGCCTTACCTTCTCGCCTGCCGAGCTCAAGGCCGCCGTGGGAGACACGGTCGAGTTCCACTTCTACCAGGGCACACACTCTGTCGCCCAGAGCAGTTTCGACAAGCCTTGCGAGCCCCTCAACAGCACCAGCTTCTTCAGCGGTGATTTTGACGTCAAGGACAAGGTCAGCAATGAGGTCTTCACCGTCACCGTCGAGGCCGAGACCCCCATCTGGTACTACTGTGCCATTCAGGGCCACTGCCAGGGTGGCATGGTTGGTGTCATCAATGCCCCGTAAGTTTGCCGCGACACTCAATAGCTTGATGATATACTAACATTGTACATTAGATCCAGCGGTCAGAGGACTCTTGCCGCCTACAAGAAGGCCGCTGCCGACGTCGATGAGACCGTCGAGCCCAAGTCAACTGGTGGCGGCGAGCTTGGCCCTGCTGCTACGGCCTCCTCAGGCTCTTCTGAGGGTTCTACATCGACTGGAAGCGCCGCCTCCGGCACCGCCAGCTCGACCGAGAGCGCGGCACCCAACGCCGGCATCGAGGCTCGGGGTGAGATCCGCTGGGGACTCATGAGCCTGGGTGTCGCCATGGCTGGTTTCTTTGGCGGTCTGATGATGTAAACGGACATCTAAAGGGGATGGGGTGAGACTATGGGAATAGTCACTGCCTGTGTGAGAATGGAGGAATTTTACTGCCAAGAGCAGAACGGATCGCCGGCCTAGAGCCATTCACAAGGGATCCAAGTTGAAACACAGCTGCTAGCCAGCATGTAATGACCGTACTTTGAATACCCAAATCAATCGAGAATGTATCAATACGCTTGATAAGTTTATAAAAATGCCGAGAGCATGCTAATGAACTGAAATAAATATATACATTAAGGAATGATGACTATATAGACCCGCGTATTCTCTATGGCTAGTCGTCTGAACGATCTTCCATCCTCATACACCTCTAGCTTCCCTCTTTCTATGAGAAACTAGTTCTAGGCAAAGTTTGCAGCCTCAGTCGTAGTGGCAGCACGGGTCGAGGTCAAGAGAGTCGTAGCAGTGTTAGCCCCAGGGGTAGCCAAGAAGAAGTTGGCATTGTTCGGAGCAGCACACGTATTATCAGGCTTGGGGGTGTTGTCATTCATAGGTTGGGCGTAGGTGGTTAAAGCCATGTTCTTGCCGTTGCAGGCATAGCAGTCGAGGTCGACAAACTCGAGGAGGCTGGAATCGTCGGCCTCTGAGATATCTTCAACGCGGTCCGTGTACAGCAGACAGTTGCGCTGATCGTTCGGATCGGAGGACAGGGAGAAGGCTACGCAGCCCGTGTAAGTCGCGCAGGCTCCAGCACACGACTCTTCGGGCGTGCACTCTGGCACGGTGAGTCTGAGCCAGGGCTGGGCACACTGCTTGAGCGTGGCCTTTTGGCGGACGCAAGTCGGCTCTGGCGTGTCGGCAAACTTGTTCAAGCAGATGTTATCAGCCGGAGGCTGCCAGCAGGGGATTTGCCAGGCACAGCTGCGGTCGTAGGCCCAGATGTTTGTATCGCCAGAAGGACCGGTGGGCGAGTCGGCAGACAGTCTGGTCGAATAAATGCGGCATTCCTTGTGACAATCATTGACGTAGCGGTACTCGAAATGGCCGCACTCATCATCACCGAGGCAGCGGGCCGCACACTGCTCCTTTTCAATGTTGCCCACGAAGGAGAAGTAGAAATCTGGGTCCGCTGTGACAGGTCTCTTGTCGCAACCCTTGCCGTCATCAGGGTTGGACCCAACGTTGGCACAGATTCTGCTGATTGTGGGCTCAGATGATGCAGATGATGTAGTTGAACTGATGGTGGTTGACTCCTCCGAGGCAGTGGTTGTTGACTCCTCCGAGGCAGTAGTTGTTGACTCCTCCGAGGCAGTAGTTGACTCTGCCGAGGTAGTGGTCAGCTCCTCAGAAGCAGTGGTGGACTCCTCAGAAGCAGTGGTGCTCTCAGATGCCTCCTGGGAGGTGACGGTAGACTCGCTCTCGGTTGTGGATTGGGCTTCAGTAGTTGTGCCAGTCTCGGCATCTTCAGTCTGTGAAGTCTCGGTGGCGGTGGTGGTGCCAGTCTCAACGTCGCTGGTCTCGGTGCTAGCAGTCGTGCTGGTCTCGACATCGCTAGTCTCAGTACCGGTAGTCGTCCCAGTCTCGATATCAGTCTGAGAAGTTTCCACGCCAGTAGTAGCAGTCGTCTCAGCACTCTCAGTCTGCGAGGTCTCAGTACCGGTGACAGTCTGGCTCTCCGTTTCAGGAAGCTCAGTGCTGGAAGCAGTCTGAGTCTCAGTCTCAAGGAGCTCGGTGCTGGTGGCAGTCTCGCTCTCCGTCTCAGGAAGTTCAGAGCTAGTAGCAGTCTCAGTCTCGGTCTCAGGAGGCACAGTTCCAGTTGAGCTGGCCTGCGAAGTCTCGGTATCGGCAGTGGTTGTAGGGGATTCGACATCGTCGTCATCACCAACGAGGTCATAGTCGTCAATGTTCTGAGGAGTAACCTGGTTGGACATGAAGATAGAGTCGACGTAGATCATGGCCGCGTTGCCGCCGCTGCACTGCATCTGAATAGAAAAGGTAGCCGAGCTGGCCGGGGCACTGGCCTGCCTGACGACGGAACTGTAGGCCGCAGTAGGGCCCGAGGTGAAGAGCGCCTGCTCGTAGAAGGGATCACCACCGAGGTAAGCTCTGATAAAGCAGCTCCCTGTGTTCTGGGGATAGAGGACGATGGCGGTATAGAACCGGATAGTGTAGGGGGTAGACGGGTTCAGACCAGTCACCTGCTGCGAGATGCCAACATCCGGACCCAGAGCTCGCTTCGAACCAGAGTCGGCATGCATTTGAACACAGCCATTATCCTTGCTACCATCGCCCTTGTATCCCTCGTCCGCATGCTGAGCATCACCGCTTCCCTCAAAGTCAACGATGCCACCATCAGGAGCTCTGCGGGCGAACTTGGCACCCTTGAGCTCGTTGGTCACCACGGGAGCACTCGTAGATGTCGTCGTGGTCGCAAGATCCGTAGTCGCGCTGGGTCTGCAAACACTGGCTGAGGCGAGTTGGACAGAACCCGAGAGGGCCAGGGCCGCCAGGGCCACGATGGAACGCATCGTGAGCGAGTGATTAACGAAAGAATGGAAAGATCAAAAGAGTGGATAACAAAAGTTGGATGATGGAGTCTCGAAGGGCTGGCAGAGAATGAATGAGCCTTTCATATAGGGAGCATCTTGACCCGCCCCTGAGCTGGCTTACACGGGCGAGCTGATCTAGAGGCGCTAGAACGGCGATAGTGGCATGCGAAGCCTTGTGGCTTTCAAATAGTTTCGTGGACGGCTCCGGGCTATCCGGCACCTGGAAAGCCCTCTCAACGGCCGATCTTGCCGATGAAGGAGATTGGCGATATTCCACAATTTCAACGGCGCGTTGTTACGAGATGGAGAGCATGCCGTGTGGTCTTGTGGAGTTGACTTGGAGTCTCCAGCAGCTTGGTTCATGGCGAGAAGCGATCAATGAGTTGAAATGCCAATACAGGGGTACTCAATGGTCCCTGAACTACTCGTACTCTACACCCTAGCTGAATCCCCTCAGTAAATGAAAAAAAAAAAAACCGTTATTGTTTCAGCTGGCCCAGAAATCTAGAATGGCGCATATCACATCAATAGCGCGCCGAGCTAGAGACTAGCCTAGCCCAAGTCCCCTGGTCGGCGGAGCTGCAAGGGCTTACGAGCAGTCATTGGCGATACGGATTAATAGATTAATATTGGCAAATAAATTCTCTCGATGCCCTCTCAAAGGTGCTCTGCCCCATCTGCGGAGTAGCGTCTAGGATCAAACAAAGGGTTGCGTGATAAGCAGCACTACGCTATTGTATGCCACTCTGGAGCCAGTCAAAGGTATTCAACAAATCAAACCGAAACCCCAATGAATGCGGCAGTAGTGATCCCAGAGACTCCAGATCCCTGTCGTTTTCTGCAGCAGTGTTTAGATGCTGGTCAAGCACGCGCTGAATGATAGCCTGACAGTCGCTACACATGATGCTGTTTGGCGCAGTTGGGCCAACCCAATTCAGAAATGCAGCAAGCAAACTCAGCTGTTGGACGATGCTCGACCGTGATAGCTCAGAGTTAAGGGGGTGAGTACCATAGAACGTTGGTCGAAGTAACTCTTGACAGAGGATGCCACCCCCTGGGGCGGCGTAAGCCATCAACTATTATTCCATTAGACAGTCAAGACTTGATTGAACCGTAACAACTCACCAGCCATTCGAAATTACGCCGCATTTCGGCGAATCGATCCTTGTGTATCCAGAGGACAACCGTGACTCTGACTAAATCAAAGCTGGTGGCAAGCAAGTTGCCCTCGTCAACCCCACCGTGCTGGAGGAGCAGCCTCTCCACCAAAAAGATGTTTCGCAGATGAGCCAGATAAGTCAGGATCCTAACATAAAGAATTTTAATGTCAAGATCGGGGTCGGATAGATCCTCGTGATTGTATACAAGGCTCGAGGGGTATTCAGAAAAGACTTTTAGTTGGCGTGCCTTGATGCTTCTGGTGAAGTGTCAGCAAGTGTGTCTATAAGAGGCCAATCAACATACTGAAGGTAATCAACTGTGATGTTAGTATCGTTGCCGAGTGCAATCTCGACCAGTTCATCGAGGACATAAGACATCATTATGCGTGCCCTCATGAGCGTGACGCTGCAAACCCTTCCTTGGGTTTGCCATCCCCTGTCGTCCAGCGTTTTCATAGCCTCGGCCAGAGTAGGCTCGTCCGACATTAAATCCTCATCTTGAAGATCTAAAGGGAGCGCAGTTGAGCAGTAGCGGCGACTTATGAGTGGGGGTCTGCCAGAGAAGGAAACGACGGATTTGTCGGTGAAGAAGATGTAAGAAAAAAGACGCCGCTTATATTCGGTGCAGAATGAAGGTACTTCTTTCTGGACTTGTGATTTCGAAGCACCGTCCTGAGCGTGAAGCCCGAGGAAAATCATCATAGACACAGCTAAGCTATGCGAGTCCCAGAACGTAGAGCCTATCTTGATTCAGCATCTAGTTCTCATGCATGCAGCCATGGACTTACTCGCATCTCCATAAATCAACGTCCCAAGCGTACCCTTTCGGCGGCAGATATCAAGAAGAAGGGCGTTGCCCGCGGTAAAGTGACGTGAGATTTCGATACAGTAGCCCAGGCTGGTCAAGGCAAGTTCGGTTGATTCTTTGCCCGGCACCCACTGCAGCTGGCGGGGATCAAGAGACCCTAGAGCATCTGATAGGCCCTCTATATGAGCCCAGAGTAGACCAATTGCTTCCCATCGTAGTTTGTGGCCACAAAATTGGTCCATCCAGTCTTTTGCACTGGTCAAATCATCTCTCATGGGCCGTGCTGTGTTGCGGCATAGCACATCGGCAACCTTTTCTAGAGGGGAATCGTGTTGAGCAAAGTACCTAAATATGTCTTGAAGCGATTGAATGATTCGAGCTACCGCAACATGGGTCCAGGATTTCTTGCTGGCGGACGAAGGATCACCGTGGAAGACCATGCAGGCGTCCTGCTGGCCTGGGAGATATTGCAGAACGAGAAGACACATCTGACGAGTCGGGAGAGGCAGATCGCGAAATCCAATGTCCAACTGGGATTGCTGCCGAGCTGTTTCTGACTCAATATTTTGAGAGTCGGGCTGTTCCAGGATGGAGAGGCTATCTCTGGTTTCTTTAAAGACGGAAGCATGACTTGTAGACCCGAGGTAGCCTGGGCCAAAAACAGAGTTGCGCATTACCGTTCTGGAAGACTGAGATGACGGAGAAGATACTTCAGGTTGTTCTGAGTAAAATTGAATTCTGCTCCTCGAGCGTGAAGTTGTTGTTGTGTAGACGCATCGATTGGCTTCTCCTCGCTTTCGACATCGATCACAACTAGGTCGGGTGTGATCGCAGGCTACTTTGCGTGCTCGACATGGATCACAAGCTTCCGGTCTCCCATTTGGCCGGCGAGGCGGATGATCTTGAGTGGTTCTCATTTCAAGTGTCGGGAAAGATTCAAATATGAGGTGAAATGCACGTGTAAGTTAAAGGCGAGGAACTCGTCGTGTTTAAGGTACAGTAGCTCGGACCGAAGTCATCAGAGGAAGATGTTACTGGTTCATTCTGCCTCAAAAACTGGGTATCCGGCTTCGGCTTCGGCTTCGGCCTGGTCTGCTTACAATTTCTATTGTCCTCAGATATTGTTTTGAGAATGCAACAATTGACCAATCATCAATGAATGTGAGTTTTCCAACTTTCTATGCCAGTCTTTCGGATACTGAGATACATCAAATTCTGGTTTCTTGAGTCGCGCACTAGCTAATGGTGCAAGGTTGAGCTCTGACTTCTCTCAGAGGCCTCAGTTTTATGAGAACAATTAATAAGAAAAATACTGAAATGATAAAGGGATATCCTAATGAGAGGTGATACTTCAGATCTTTATTTCATATTTTAGTATTTCTATTATTTTTTTAGAGCTGCTCTTGGAGGAGAACATACTGACACTCTTCTCTCGTTGGGAGGTGTGGGCTGCCCCCACCAAGGGCTGAGAAAAACTGACAATTACCTGTCCCATGCTTAACCAACTAGGGAGGCACAAAAATTGGAGAAAACAAGGGAAAATGTGACATACCTTGAACAAGAGTTCGAGTCTATCTTGCAACCATATGCTCTTCCCGAGGATAATCTGTGGGTCACGGACCTGCAGCCCAGCCTCAATCCTAGCATTAGCGCGCAGGCGGGGTGCTGAAAAGCGTAAAAGCGGCGGGGCATGGCCTGGGCCTTTTTTCTGCCGTCGAAATTTCTGTCGCAAAGCTCAGCTCAATCACTCCAAAACATTTGCGACCATGGGCAAGAAGAGCTTCAGGGTGCGCCCTCCCCCTCCTAACGCGCCAATTGCGCTCTGCTGACATGACGCGACACACAGGGAAAGAACAGGAGAGGAGGCGGCGGCGGCCGAGGAGGCGCGCAGGCCGGAGGTGGTTGGAGAGACTATCCCGTCATCCCCAAGGAGAACGAGAAGCTCCAGCGCTTCTACGACACCCTGCTCCAGCTCCCCGAGGAGGAGAAGAACGCTTACTGGGAGGCTCTCAGACGCGAGCTCCCCAACAGCTTCAGGTTTTGCGGTTCCAAAGGGTGCGTCTCACGTGTCGCGATGTCGCGAACTGCCTGCTAACCTTGATCGCCACACAGCCACGCCCTCACCGTCAAGGGCCTCCTTCAGACCAGATACATCCCCGAGATCGTTAACATCGAGCACCAGGATGGTCGCCCTGTCGAGCCCCCCCAGCCTGTGCCTTGGTACCCCGACGATTTGGCTTGGTGGATGACCACTCCCAAGAACGTCATCCGCAAGTTCCCTCCCTTCGCCGCGTTCCAAAAGTTCCTGGTCTCCGAGACGAGCGTTGGAAACATTAGCCGACAGGAAGTCGTCAGCATGATTCCTCCTCTGCTGATGGACCTTCACCCTGGCATGACCGTCCTGGACATGTGTGCCGCGCCTGGAAGTAAGGCGGCGCAGCTGCTTGAGATGATCCACCAGGGCGAGGAGGCTCGTGTTCGCAAGGTTCTCCGATCTTTCGCCAAGGAGGACGGTCTGGAACTGGGCGCCGAGACGCAAGACGAGCTCGAGGCCGATCTAGAAGCCGACCCTAGCGATGCCGGAAGAGCTACTGGTATGCTCATCGCCAACGACTCTGACTACAAGCGTGGTCACATGCTTGTTCATCAGCTGAAGCGACTTTCTTCCCCCAACCTTCTCGTCACGAATCACGACGCTACTCAGTTCCCCTCCATCAGGCTTCCCCCCAGGGAGGGTAACAGCAAGCCCACCTATCTCAAGTTCGACCGTATTCTGGCCGATGTCCCTTGCTCTGGTGACGGAACTCTGCGCAAGAATGCCAACATCTGGAAGGATTGGCAGCCTGGAAGCGCCCTGGGTCTGCACCAGACTCAGATCAGAATCCTGGTGCGAGCTCTTCAGCTGCTCAAAGTTGGCGGTCGAGTCGTCTTCTCCACCTGCAGCATGAACCCCGTCGAGAACGAGTCCGTCGTTGTTTCTGCCATTGAGCGATGTGGCGGCGCCGAAAACGTCGAGATCGTCGACTGCAGTGACCAGTTGCCCAACCTGAAGCGAAACCCTGGCATGAGGGATTGGAAGATTATGGACAAGAGCGCCAGGATCTGGAGCTCTTGGAAGGAGGTTGAGGACTTTGCCAAGGAGAGCCCCGACAATGTCATCCCCGGAAGAGTTGTCGAGACCATGTTCCCTCGGGTTGAGGGTTCTGACTGCGCTGATCTGCCCCTGGAACGCTGCATGAGAGTTTACCCCCACATGCAGGACACCGGTGGCTTCTTCATCACTGTTTTGGAAAAGAAGTCCGAGTTCAAGGCTAGAAATGAGAACGATCCCAAGCCTCAGGCCCAGCCCAAGGCCAACGGCGAGGCCGAGGCTGCTTCCGAAGAGAAGGAGCCGGCTAAGGAGGAGGCTGAGGCTGTCCCCGCTGCCACTGAGGCCGCCCCTGCTGCTGAGGAAGCCAAGCAGGAGGATGTCGCTATGGCGGATGCATCCACCAACGGACATAAGAGGCCGCTGGAGTCTGAGGATGCCGAGGATCAGCCCGCAAAGAAGGCCAAGACCGAAGTTGAGTCGTCAGCTAGTGCCACGCCTGTTCCTCAGGCTCAGGCGAAGAACCAGGAGGGCAGCAAGCCTCGCCGAAACGGCCCTGTTGAGGAGCCCTTCAAGTACCTTGACCCAGCTCACCCAACCGTCCAGAACATCAAGGACTTTTACCACATCTCTAGCCGCTTCCCCGATGACCGGTACATGGTGCGAAACGAGATGGGTGAGCCCGCTAAGGCCATCTACTACACCAGCGCTCTCCTCAGGGACATCCTGACTGAGAACGAGGGCCGCGGAATCAAGTTCATCCACGGTGGTGTCCGCATGTACATGAAGCAGGACGCCCCGTCCGCTGAGGTTTGCCGATGGCGCATCCAGGCTGAAGGTATGCCCATCCTTCAGGGCTACGTCGGCGAGCCCCGCGTTGTCCACCTCCATAACAAGGAAACCTTCCGGAAGCTCCTCATCGAGATGTTCCCTCGCATTAACGATGGCAAGTGGGAACGATTCGATGAGATCGGCGAGCGTGTTCGCGACATCGGTATGGGCTGCGCCGTCCTCCGTGTTGAGCCTGACGGCTCGGATCCCGACTTTGCTGAGCGTATGGCTCTGCCTATCTGGAAGAGCATTCACTCACTCAACCTTATGTTGCCCAAGGAGGACCGGTCTGCTATGCTTCTGCGTATCTTTAACGACACCTCCCCTCTTATCAACGTTACTCTGGAGAAGCAAAAGGTCGCCCAGCAAGCTAAGGAGTCCGAGGCTGGTGAGAAGGAGGCGGTTGACGTGGCGGATCTTCCTTCACCTGAGGAGCCTGCTACAGAGCCAGCGAAGGAGGAGGCAGCGGGTGAGAACAAGGTGGAGGAGGCTGCCTGAAATGAGAATGGTAAACTGGGTGTACACGTGTTTGATTAAATTTTGGTGTTGTTACAATGTTTAAATCATGGCCAGGGATGAACTCTTGATACAGATGGTATAATACATGGGGCTTCCCCAACGTGTCCATTTACTCGTCCAAAAGACCGACGGTCCAGTGCACAATTCTGTCGACGCCTTGGCCATTGATAGCGCTCACCGGGATGGCAGTACAGTCCTTGGTCCAGGCATTCTCAACGCCACTGGGGTGCGGCTTATCGCCCTTGGTGATGCCGTCAAGGTACTCCTTGAGCTCTCTAAAGTTACTCTGGGTTTCTGGAAGGTCGGCCTTGGTTGCCACAACGAACCACGGCTTTCCAGCAATCTGAAGAGCAGGGGTTATCGTAGAGTCAGGGAGTCCGGTCTCAAACTCAGGGGAAAAATTCATGGGACCGTCCAGGTCTGATTCAAGGTCCCAGTCAACGCGCGAGTCGATCTCGCGGTCTGCCTCCTCTTCATCGCGCATCTGAGCATACAAGCCGACCTCACGCCATAGCGCATCCAGAGCCTTGACAGCATTGCCCGCCGCAAGGTCGATGACAAAGGCGAGGACACCAGCACGCTCAACATGACGCAAGAAAGCAATTCCGAGTCCGCGGTCCAGATGAGCCCCTTCGATCAAACCCGGGATGTCAGCGATGGTGAAACGAGTGCGAGGCTCGGTTTCGACCTCCTCGGGCAGTCCCATCTGAGCGGGATACCGGCGATAACTCTTGATAGTAGGCCGGCCAGAATACTTGTCAAGAACAACGGTGCCAATATTGGGCTGAAGAGTCGTAAAAGCCCAGTTACCAACACGAGTACGGCTGTTGGTAATGGCACGAAGGAGGGTGCTCTTCCCAGCGTTGGGGAGACCCACCAGTCCGACGTCAGCAAGGAGCTTGAGCTCAAGCTCAATCTTCATGCTAATGGCATCTTCTCCCTTAGTCGCGAACATTGGGCGGGGATGCGCTCGCGATGTGAAGTGAGGGTTCCCCAAGCCACCGATACCGCCAGTTGCGAGGAGGATGGGCTTGGGCGTCGGACGAGACAGGTCGAGATGGATCTTGGGTGGAGGTTGCTTATAGAGGCGATGGCGCTTCGGAAGTCGAGGGAAGACGGTTTGCTTGACATCCGTCTTGGACAGTCCGGGGTATAGTAACCACTTGCGACGCTCAGGGTTCTGGTCTTCCTCCTCATCCTCCTCAACCTCATTCTCCTCCTCTTCGTATACTTCTTCGCCTTCCTCTTCCTTCTTCTGCCTTTCCATAGCAGCCAATCGCTCTTCCCTTTTGCGCTGCTTTTCCTGGACACGCCACAGCCGCATATCCATCTCCTCCTCAGCGACGGGATCCTCACGTTCCAGCTCGCGCACAACCGTTCCCACAGGCACCGTTATAATGACATCTTCTCCCCGAGTACCACTCTTTGCACTTCCTTGGCCATGCTTTCCCCGACCCGCACGGATAAAGCGCTTCCGCGCAAGCTTATGCAGCGAGGTCTCGCCATGGGCGGCTTGGATGTAGACATTGCCTCCATGACCACCATCGCCGCCATTGGGAGGGCCTTCGGCCAGATATGCCTCACGCAAGAAGGAGATGCAACCGTTTCCACCTCGACCAGCGTATAGGCTTAGCTGGGCTTTATCGGAGAAGCTTGGGGCGGCATAGTCGTCGGGAGCTGGGTTGAGCCGTGTCTCTGGGAGGTCGTTGACGGTCGAGTTGTAGCGTCGTCGTAGAGCTGTTACGCTTGCAAAAGCGTGCCTTGACGCAAACAGCGACGGGTAGAGAAAGGGGAGGAAAGGCGACGACGCGCTCGGACAACGCGGAGCCATGGCTGACAATTGAGCGACAAGCTCGTGCTTGAATCAAGCAACGATTTGATGTTGAAGCTCATTGACGCCAAAGCTTGGCCAAAATTTCTCCGATAAGAGCGGGGCCTAGGCGGGCAGGTGCGTTCACGGGAGAGCCATCCATAGATCTACACCATGACGGATATCTCACGGATATCTCAGCCTAGGAAAGTCTAATCGTTAAGAAGGGGAGGACTAAGTTGAATCACGTCTTCGAATCGTTCTATTTGTAGAAGACTGCCCTGCTCTATTCCTTGTCGTCCAATCTTTATCGCTATGTTACCGCGCTTCCCCGCCGTGGTCAGGAATACATCTCAAAAGGGAAAGAGGACTTTAGTGAATGTAGGCAACCGCGCATGCCTCCAGGCACTGCATGCCTCAGGTTATTATCTAGGACTCTCTCGTGAAACTACTAAGGCAGTCAGGATCGTTCATCTTAAAGCTACGGATCTCTTCCTCTTCCTCTTCCGTCCCTCTTCGCCGGAAGCGAAAGACGATAGCCGATACCGGGTTTCGACCGTCTTCGCTCATCTGACACAATCAACGTCCCATTGCCACTAGTTGATGCATTGCCCTCACGGACCTTGTACCCGAGAAGTAGCTGTACGATTTGCCGAACGCTTTGGCCGGTTCTGGACGCACAAGCCAGGTTGTACAACCACGCAAATGTCAGTATCTTGTTGATGGGATTCTGCCCTTTCATCGAGGATACTAGAAACTAACAGTGAATGCTGATAGCTCGCGAATCAGCGACCCTTCTCGATGACTTGCCAATCAATGGACTCTCCAACGTCTCCTGGCCGTTCGTCTCGCCTCGCCCCGTCGGGATCCTGCAGCCAGACCGTAATGGCCCATAGTTGGCGCCGATTGCCATTCGGCCAGCAAGTGGACTGAGACCGACCGACCAGCCCCGATAGTGATGGAGCAGCAAGCGGCTGCTGACGCCAAAATGCGGTGAATCGGTGTTGCAGCGGACGGCAGCGCCAACGAAACCAAACGAGACTCTTGTGCTCTCCCTCACATCCGTGGACTGAGTCCTCTGTTCCCTCTCTGCCGCCGCTTTGCCTCTTCGCTGGGGCTCCTGCTGCTGACCTCGATCTCTATTCGTCCAGTTTCGGCAAACGGTGCCCTGGCTCACCACCTCCAGCCCAACCGACTCCTCATTTGTCAAGCCCGACCATCTCCCGCCTTCTTTTAAGTTCGTCGGTTGGTTCAGCTCTGAGACTCGCTTCTCTACATGAAGCCCAGCCCAGCAGCCCTCCATCTCTCGGACTCGGTCAACTTCGTCCCAGTTCCTCACGTCCACGTTCCACTCGCGCTCAACCTCCACCCCCTCCCAGAGTGGTACTGCTGCTGCTGCTGCTGCTGCTGCTCATCAACACCACCCTTCCCGGCAGCGACACCTGAGAGCCGCAGCGTCGCCCAACGACGGTTCGCCGCCATCGACCCCTCCCTTGTACCAGCTCGAGGTCATTGGGTCAGCCTGCATACGCTCCGTGGTCCCGCATTCGAGCCACGACTGTAGACGTGGTCCGGCCGTCCTCATTCGATCTCTCCACATAGCTTCCTTCGCTTCCCCACGCGACTTCTTCCATCTCGCTCTTCAGTTTCTCCCTCCCCTTCCAGCTCGAGCCCCGAGAGCTGCTGGTGCTTGCCTTGCAGGATACATACTGGCTCCAGCGAAACAGCTGCTCTCTTCCCCCGTCTGCTGGTGTTGAACGGGCATACCAGACCATTTTCACGCCTGGTCTCGTTATCTCCTTACCGCCACGCCCGACAGACTCTAACACGGACGGCTCGTGCCTTTAAGCTACTGGTAGGTCAGTTTTTGACTCTTCTCTCCTCTGCAATTACACTTCCTGGCCCCCATCCCCGGCCTACGTCGTGCAATCTCGTCATCACTGGCCCTCTCTCCTACATCACACCTCATGAAATACGCCTGCGGGGCTGGAGGGGGATCTCAAACCTACCTTCACGTCGATGTCATGAGTTGACCGCCCGTTGCACACGATCCTACCCATATACCTACCTATCTACTTTCCCCGACTCGACTCGACTCTCTCCGGCTTCGTCGCCGCCGATTTGTCTGCCGCCTCCGCTAAGATGTATACCAGAAATTATCCGTTTGGCAAGCCCACCACGTACAGGATGGACCCCGATTGCGCGATATGCCACGCTCCGGCGTCAATGGCATGCGATTGCGAGGCCAAGGGACTTGACGTCGCCGTCAAGCAGGCCGAAGACCGCATGATGCGGTCGATATACACAGAGATACGGTTCGCAAGCCCGACTGATTATCAATGCCGACGTCGAGTCAATCCTAACTCTACGTCTTGACAGATCTTGGGTCCGAGGACATGCACAGGACTACATCCTCGAGTACTTCCGCCTCCTCACCGATCAACGCAAGACGGCACACTCTGCCCACTTGGACCGTATCACCGCCCACGCATATCATTATTATCACGCACCACCTCACCCGACGCAGATTGCCGAAGCTCAGGCTTCCCTCAAGCGCGGCATTGATGAAGATTGGCAAGCAAGCGTACAGCGATATCCCGAAGTTCTTGAGTATTTCTTTGGCCTCGTTGAATTGACCCTGCCGGCGGAGGATGAGCCCGCAGTCAAGGATCCGCCCTTGGGTTCACTGTCAAACTTCCGCAAAGTAAACCGTCGAAGCGGAAGCGGCGGCGCCGGCGGCGGTGGTCCAGGAGGCGGTGGTTCTGCAGCCGTTGCACCCGTCGGATACCGCGACCCGGCCGCACTTCACTCTCAAACACCTCCTCCTCCCATGCCCCGACTCGATCGCCGCACTCCAGGCCCCCGAGACAGGCGGCCTGCTGGCTTCGGGCCTCCTCCGCCACCGCCCGCAGCGTCTTACTATCCCAGCTACTGAAAGCGGCCACGACCGACGGACATTGCCAAAGCCATCCATACACAAGACAGCTGCTGCAAGGCATGCATACAATGCAGCCAAATCATATCATTACGACTACTACGAACATCACGACCATTGCATAATTGGGGCGTGGAGTATTACCGGCATAACAGACCAAAGTGGCATCATCATCGAGGATTCTCAAAGTTTGGGCCAAAGTTTCCACCTGTGTTGGACTAGAAGCCTCCCCGGTCTGGCAGTATTTTCATTTGGAGTATTTGGTTGGGGTTTACCAAAGTTGGGCATATTTGTATTTGAAGTCAAGCAAAATACCACGCCGCAGAAGGCAATATTTCACTCAACCACGAGCACCCCCAACCCATCATGGATGGTCACACACAGACCCAATGGCCTGCCGAACGAGACAGTTGCCGCACACACGCAAGCGAGCGAGCGGCCGAGCAAGGCCAGCAGCATGTCTTGGCTGGAGGAGTGGGGGATGGATGATCAAAAGAGGGGCGTCCGAGGGCAGCTGAGGCCATGGCGATAGGCCGAAGACGAGCTGGGGGCTGGCTAGTGTCATGCCCATACCTGCATATTGCTTCAACCTATTATCCGCGGATCTATGTGTCTACAGTGCAGTGAGACGACGGGGCTTTTGCAAGGTTCGAATGCGGCTGGTGGTCATTGATGCACGCATGCAGGGCAACACCAAAGGAGATGATCAACCAAGCGAGCGCATATGCCCGATGCATGCCAACTCAAGTCTACTCTTTTCGACTCCTCATGACTCTTCATCAGGCTCTCCCCATTGAGTGGTAAGCGAGCGATTGACTAGGAGCGAGGGTCACGATCGGCAAGATATTCGATAGCCGAACATGAATTACATCACGCAAATATCCAAGCATTCCCAGATTGAACCAACTGTATTTTTTTTCTTCATCTCTCGTTCTTCTTTCTTGCGCATCACCTTCGTGAAAAAACAGCGCCTAATTACAAAACAGCACGACAAGCGCTTTTATATTCGACCAGGAGGTTATATAGGGATGGAGGGAAAAGTGTGGAAGCGGCAAGAGACTCGGCATAATTAACTCAGTGGCCAGATGAGCTTCGAACAACGTTTGAGGGCGCCTCAACATTTGATTCGATATACCGAGGGGTGGCGCGAGGAACGTTCAGAGAGGTGGATGCCGAAAGGACGAAAGACGGGGAGTAAGTGGTGAGGATGGTGGTAGAAAGATTCGTGGATGGCCCCAGCATGGTCGGCATGGGAGAATACCGACGAGCGGAATAGAGACTGCGTGGGAGAGGATTACGACTCCTGCTTCTCAGCAATCGAAGTCTCCTTCAGGCCAGAGGTAACCTCCTCGACCTTCTCGCCGTTGGCCTCGGCGGCCTCAAGCTCAGCGATCTCCTTCTTGGCCTTCTCAATGTTCTGCATTCGACATCAGTATACTGGACTCCACATGTCTAACTCGGAGGTAAAGTGGAGGATACTTACACGCTTGGTCTGGGCCTCCTGATCGTTCTTCCAGAAGTCGAGCTTGGCGCGAACCTTCTCAGTAACGCCGGGGATGTCCAGAGCACTCATGGGAGGGTCGATACCCATGGCGGCGCAATCCTCGACAACGGAGGGAGGGACATTGAAGAACTTGGATGAAGCAGCATGGCCACCCTTCTTACCCTTCTTTCCCTTCTTAACAGCAGAGAAGTACTCCTCCTCGCGGTCCTCCTTGCGGACGAGCTTGGTGCCCTTAAGGCCAGCCTCATCGACGCTTCGCTGAGCCTGAGCTCCGAGACCAGTGTCGGCCATCAGGGGGCCCTTCTCAACCTTGTGGTTGGGGTCGAGGAACTGGAGAAGGCTGTTGGCGCGACGAATCTCATCAAGGTAGGCAGGGTCGCTAGCATCGCCCAGGCGGCGCTCAGCCTCGGCCTTCTTGCGCTCCTGGATGTGACGCTCGTGCTCAGCCCTCTGCTTCTCGCGGTAGCGCTCACGGGCCTCACGCTCGTAGGCCTGGAAAGCCTTCTTCTGGCCGTAGTAGTCGTCCTTGAGCTTGCGGATAGCGGTGTACTTCTCCTGCTGCTCGGCCTGGAGCTTGGTGCGCTCATCACGGAGGGTCGACAGACCCTTGTAAGCCTCATCCTGCTCGGCCTTGATGGCATCGAGCTCAGTCTGGATCTTGGTGTACTGCTCCGACATGGCCTTCTGCTCGGGGTCATCCATGCTGTCCTTGATCTCCTTGATCTTGGCGCGCAGGTCGTCAATCTGCTTCTGAGAGTCCTCAAACTGGCCAAAGTTCTTTCGAATCTTTCGGAGGCTAGAGATGTCGGAAAGAGCCTTCTTCTCGTCGACCAGCTTCATGGTACCGGAGTTGACCTGCTTGTCAAGAGTGGCGATCTGGCGGTCGACATCCTCGAGGGACTTGTAGGGAACCTTGGCCTTGGCAGTCTTTTGCTCGGCGATCCTGCTGCGAACCTGCTCATCGAGGCGCTTGATCTGGTCGAGCTTGGTGGTGCGGGCGTTCTTACCTCCGGCCTGCTTCTGGCGGATCTCGTTGGCCTGGGCAATGAGCTCCTGTCGTCGCTTCTGGGTCGGGCTAGGCTGGTCCTTGTTCTTGTTGGGCATAGCAATTTCGATCTTGGCCTTGACAGCAGCCTATAGAGAGTAGAGTGTCAGTCGGTGTAAACCCCTTGGCCACCACATGAGCCCACAGGTGTGGAACCTGGGCTGATAGGTATAGCCATTGCTCAAGGATGGAGGGAATTGAAGCCATACCAGGCGGTCCATGGAAGCCTTGTGGTCCTTCTCAGCCTTTGCGAGAGCCTCCTTAAAGGCATTCTCATCAGGCTTGGTAGGACGAGTATGGGCTTGCTTGTCCGCCGCAGGGGCGGGAGCAGTCGCAGTTTCGGCCATTGCGAAGAAGCGGGTACCGGAGAGGATACGGTGAGGAGGACGGGGAGAAGGTTGAAGCCGGGAGCGAAGCTGCTCGAGATGGCTTTAACTAGAAAGAGTGAAGGTGAGGGCGACGACACGTGTTGTCAGAAAGGAAAGTGTCAAAGTAAGAGAGGAGAGAGGAGGTGGACGAAAAAAAAAGGATATGCCCCCCCAAAGTAGGTAATTAAGGTACCCAAGTCACCACTTTCTGCTTCTGGACCCGTGTCTGGTTTGACTTGCGATCAATTTTGACCTGAGCCGTTGGGGCTCTGGCCCGTGCGTTCAGGTTCACGGGCTGTTTTTCTTTGTCTCCGGGGGCTGCTCAGGTCCTGCCGGTGGCCTTTTTAGGGGTGTCCCCTCCCCTTGGAGTCGGGTCGTCTCCCCTAGCGTCCACTGGGAGGGAAGCCCCGAGACCACTGAAGGGACTGGGCCCGGCCGCTGGACCTGGTCGCCGTCTGTCTGAGGCGGGCTGGCACTGGTGGGCAGGGGTTGGGGCTGTTCCTTCCACTTTTGACTCTAGGTTAGACTCAGGCGTCGTGGCTGGTGCACCCCTACATCCACATTCCAACTGTGGCGTATCTGTCAGCTCTCTGTGGCGCAAATCACATGACCCTATCAGACGCTTGGACCCACTCAAGGACTTTTTGGACTTTTGCGGCGCCGACGCATGCAAGGCTGTGAGCGACCGCAGAAACTTTGACTTTTGAAGCAGAGAGGCCCGCGCGACCGCAAACCAAACAATTCCACCCTCGTAATCGATCACAACCTTCGACCTCGAATTTGTATCCTGTTCCGAAACATACCATCATGGATATCGATCACGTGCCTACGGATGCCAGGTCCAAGGAGGTCGTCCGGCTCTGGCGAGCGTGGAGGACCGTCCATGAGATGGTTGCGGATCGAGTACGTCTTTTGCCTTTGATTGAATGACGGCGCAACACCTATCGCGCATCTCTTTCTATGTCTTGGAACACGCGAGACTGACATGGACTCTAAAGGAATACGAGCTCGCCGAGGAGGAAGTCAAGATCTCGCTCGACCGCTTCCGCGACGAGTACTGCAACCCCGACGGCTCCATCAAGTAAGAAAACAAAGACCCCCCATTCTCGCGATTGCAAAAGACACCCCGCACACACACAGGGCAGCATAGCTGACATCTCTTCGCAAACATCTAGCCGCGCAAAGCTCCAGTTCTCCGCCCGTCCCAGCGAGTCCATGCTGAGAAAGTTCACCCCCCCAGCCACGGCCGACAAGCCCGACCCAGTCCCGGACTGCGGCCCCATCTGGGTCGAGTTCCTTGCCGACAAGACCTTCGGCGTGAGCCAGATCCGCCAGTTCGCGACGTACGTCATCACCAACCACTACAAGACGGGCATCATGGTCACCCACGTGCCCCTGTCTCCCGCCGCCCGCAAGTCGCTCGCCAGCGTCGAGTCCCTGGCCAAGATCGAGTGCTTCCTCGAGGACGATCTGCTTGTCAACATTACCCACCACGAGCTAGTCCCCAAGCATGTCCTGCTCTCCCGCGACGAGAAGACTGCCCTCCTCAAGCGGTACCGTCTCAAGGAGACCCAGCTGCCCCGTATCCTGCAGCGAGATCCCGTTGCTCGCTACCTGGGCCTCAAAAGAGGCCAGGTCGTCAAGATCATCCGTAACAGTGAGACGGCCGGACGGTATGCCAGTTACCGGCTGTGTGTATAGACGAAGAACGAGGGAGGCAACGGGGATGTTATGTTTGCGGAGACGAGAGGTCTGGTTAGATCAAGGAAGGATGGAGGCGTCAATCAACTGTAATTGAGGTTCTAAAAAGCTGGCGTTTCAGGGGTTTTATGTATGTTGCGCGATGCCGTAGCAGAGCCAATGAAGGATTATCATCTACCTTGAGAGCTGCTATATTCGATGCCAGTGTTCGAGAGCACATCATCTCTAGGTAGCCACAACAGGCAGCCATTATCACGTTAATCACAAAACATCAACACAGGCAATACAATAAATGTCGATAAGACATATGCCATCATATGGATCAATATTATCCTGTTTGAATGCTCTCAAGAGCCAATAAACAATGTCCTTAATCCTACCAATTCCATCCAATGTAAACTTGGCTTTCGCCGGGGTATATATAACCAATATCCATCAACCCATTCGTCCATTCATCCAGACCAACCGGATGACCCAAAACCAAAAGAAGCCGACGTGAAAAACGTCGGTCGGAATAATAAACCCTAGGTATCAACCATTTGCGTAGGCGCCCGAAGCCCGCGCCTCTCTCATATGCCTCTGAGATAAAGAAAAGTCATCATGGCATCCATCTTTGCACATTATTACCCCGTCGTGCCATCCATCCCTTTCCTTGAGGATCCTCCGACACCATGCTATAAACGCCAACCGGTTGCCGCTATATCTACTCCAAGAGCGGACCGGGAAAAAAGAATCGTGGTAAAACATATCGCTATCGTCGTAAGGCGTATCGTCGGCCATAGTATAAGTATATCGTAGAAGACAGAAGTCTCGGACCTCGTAGGTGCAAGTTGGTTTCCTAACTCAGGAGACCTCCTGGATCCCTGAGCTCAGCCTCGGGCTTCCCGTGGGCGTTGTACCGTGTCTCTTGCGACTGGGGTATTGGCTGCAGCTCAGTACCTCCAGACTTGGATTTGGATCGGCCTTGTCTCGTATTGAGAGGGCCAAACATCCCTCCGAGGTCTTGCAGGAGCGCGGTAGAGCCACGGCGGAATCCTCCTGTGCTAGCCGGCAATGATGGCGCAGGAGGAGTGTGCTCTGATGTTGATTCGTCTTTGTTGGAAGAATCGCGGCTGTCATGACGGAAGCTTCCGCTACCTTCTCTGGGAGTGTCTAGTAGCCCACCAACATCAAAGAATGAGACCCTTCTTGGCGTAATACCGGAATCACTCCTTGCTTGGGCGAGAGCGAGAGCATCATGCGGTAACAAAGAGTCGTCACTTCGCTCTGCATTGCTGCGCTGCCGCTGCGGGAATTGCCAACGTTCAAGATCTTGGTCAAGTTTCCGAGCGATGGGAGCGGGAGTGTATTGGAAGATGCCGCTGTCGCTGTTGTTGTCTGGCTGATCGCGAAGTTCGGGGTCAACGGTCATGCCAACATCTCGGACCAGGTCCTCGTCACTTCCCCAATGACGGTGAAGAGTTGGGCGCCTGGGATGGAGCGAGGGATCCAGAGATTCGGCCACGGAGGTTCGTCGGAACTTTTGCTTCTTCAAGCCTCGGTCCCGCATGAAGGAACCCAGAACTAGTGAGTTAGCCGCGGCCGTAGCAAACAGGAGCTCCACTGAGGCGAGAAGTGATCGGTACTGCTGGCGGCCATCTTCTTGGATAATGTGCGGCACTCGGTAAAGAGTAACGCCCACAACGGACAGACTGAGAGAGAAAAGCAGCACAAGCTGTAACTTTCTCTTGAGCGTCATTGCGCTTGTCACAATGATCGGGATGGGGAAAATGACGAGCAGCAGATCCGTCAAAACGTTGCATACAGCCATGGTAATAAGCTGCACATAGCCCTGGCGACATTGACCACCGGGGTCGGGCAACACCTGCCAGTAAGCGTGGAAAGGACGGCATTCGATGAGATCGCTAATGACGACTGCGACGAAGGTGACTGCGAGGATAATTCGGATGGCGTATAGAGAAGTTTGCCATGCTCGTTCCCACGTGGCACGTGTTAATCGGTGGAGAAACTCGAGAATGGCCGTCTTGAGAACCCAGAGACTATTCAAGGAGAGTCAGCATCTAAAACTCGACGTTGGCGCACGGTTGGACGGGGCGGGATGTGGGCAAAGCAAGGGGATGAGAAAAGGGCGCGCCACATACGTTGCGGCGTAGAAAACCCGGCTGGCCAACACGAGGCCGCTTCCGATGGATTTTTGACGTATTTGCTCATCTGTGAGCTCGACGCCGTCGAATTGAGCATTGTTCGTTCCGTATATCAGGATATAGTGGACGCATGCCATGCGAGCATACAATGGGATCAGGGCTAATGCGGCGACACGGTCTTCGGTAAAGAGTCGTTCGGTTCGGATAAAGCGACCAGCCAGTCGCAACAGGATAATGAGGGTGCAAAACGAGGTTGCCCACCAGCAGACAAGCAATGTCGGCTTGTCGTACTTGAATTCGCGGAGGGCTGGAGGATCCGAGTAGAGCGTCATGGCTACTCGGCGGTCCGCGCTCGTCGTCCTCCGCAGAGGGCTCGACGAGCGAGGTGAACGAAACGGCTTCGGGCTTATAACTCGATCAGAGGTTGCGGATGGGCCGACGCAGGAGGCCGAGGATGCGGTACTGTTGGGCCGGCAGTTGGATCTGATACGCCTCGAGGATTCAGCTCGACATGAGGCGGCCGGCGATGGCACTTGAGCGGTGGTAGTAACGGCACAAGCGATGGATGCATGAAAATAGAGGTCTTCGGTGCGATATCAAGAGCATCGATAGATCGGTGCACGGACAATGGGGGGTTAGGACAGGATTGCCGTCAAGGTCGAAGTCAAAGACTGGGTAGCGAGAGTCGTTGAGGACGCATTCGCAAAGATGGTCGATCCGGGAGGGCCAACTTGATTCTGCGAGTGGCAAAGGGCCAAGATGATGGTTCGCGCCGGTCAATCGTCTCGCGGTCGGTCAAGGAGTGAGGCAGAAGGCTGTGTGGACAAGGCTCAAGAGGATGTCAAAAGAAGAATGAATGTAGGAGAGAGTTGGGAGGGTGAGATAAGAGATGAGTGGGAGTGTCCAAGAGTGGATGCGGACAAGGTGCAGCTGGTCCCCAAGATATTGCGGAGGCGAGGAGTGTGGGCGAATCGACTCGCCCCGGTTGTCTATCCGGAGGGCACAGTAGCGTCGACGGTCGAGTCCTCGAGTTGCACACAGACGAGAACGCCCGTCACCCAAGGCCCGGAGCCCCGTCCGTCATCTGTGGCCCTGTGCTGTGGGCTCTGGAGAGGAGGGTGTCTTGGGCGTTGGCCACCACCCACTGACTGGGCCTGTGGGGAGGGCCAAGGATGGGGAGTGAGAAGCCAGGGCATCCAAGAGCAACCCATCCGTTACCTCTGCTCCGTGCTCCACCGGGGCTAGACCCGAGTCCTGACGAAGATGTTGTTGGCTTAGCGCGCTTGGGGTCTTGGGGTCGCGGGACTCGCACGACCTGGGGGGCACGCTACTTTGGTGATTCGGCGGCTCACTCAGCCATGAGGCGTTGCGTTGACACGACCGTCGACGGTGAGCAGCAGGCAAAGAGCGAACAAAAGCCACATTTGATGCGAGGATCGGATCAGGAGACGTCCCAAAACACGACATCCGCGTCTAGACATTGACCGTCTGCACATCCCTAGCATAGCCTGCCTAGTCAGGAAAAAGATAAGCTCGGTGACCCGGAACTCTAAAGAATCTTCAAAGGTAGCTAGGCTCACTCTTCACACCGACATGTGTCTGATGTGAACAACACTGGCGGCTGTTAGAGCCGCGCGATCCCACGGCACAGGACAGCAATGCATAGACACTTGCAAGAGAATCATAACAGCCACTCCAGCCCTCCAGCTTCAGCCGGTCAAGTTGACGAAAACCTCGGGCAGGGGCCAGGGACCTGTCAACGAGGGGGCAGGGCGAAGCGACGTGGGCGTTCTGGCTATGGTCTTGGACTACCGTAGCGCCATTAACTTGAAGAAACCGTTGCGTTGAAGAGATCTCGGCGCCATGTCGATCACATTCCGCGCGTCAAAGTGTGTCTCTGGGCCAAGTGAGACTTGCACCTTGCACCCAAATTGTTGTGGAATCAAAAGAGTGCCGACAGCACGGTTTGACTGACGCTCAAGAGCCCACCTCCAGCACAGCTCGTGGCCCCCATCTTTTCAGGGTTTCCCTCTGCTGCTTCAAATTTGAACGGGGGTTACTGATTGCAGCTCTGGGCGCAGGCGACAGGGCGGGTCAGGCTTGGTGAGGGTCCGGGGTACCTGGAACTGGTCATGCAGATACCTGATGCTGTTCGCAGAGGAGGGGGAAACTGGTGATTTGCCACTCTACCCTCTTGTACCAGGCAATGTACCGATAGCTGCCCCGTTGTGGCTGCCTCTCGGTGGGCGGTGCGGTTCCGTTGACGACCCCCCGGATGCCGAGAGATAGTCATGACCGGGGCCTGAGTTTTCAATCGCCGGGGATTGGCCGACTCGAGATCCGTCACTGAGGCCTTTTGCTTGGGCTGGACCAGGATGGTTGAGATGCTGCACCGATAACTGAAAGAATCTTGTGAGGCTTCTTCACCTGTCAAGGCGGAAGTGGCCGATGGCTGTTGGAGCCGGAAAATTGATTACCATGTTTGGTGTTCCGAGAGACCCTGCCGCGGTGAATTTCGAGGTTTCGCTGTCACCCATTCGGTTCGAGCATCAGATGAGCTTTTTCTTCTTAGGTTTTTGCTCGCGGAAAGGCCGGGCTATCACGTGCCATGTTACCAGCCGTCAGACACAGTATCTTTCTCTTCTGTTGCTTGTCAGCCGTCGTTGGACATCGATGTCTTTCATCATGGTTCGCGGCTTGAAACTTGTCCTTGCCTTCCAGCACAGGCGACGGTGGGGGACATGCCCGTTTGCTGGTTCGATGGCTTGGATGGCTGGAACAAAGACTCTGCCAGAAATCAAGCGTCCAATGCGAGGCGGGCATTCCCCCCAGGTCCAAACGTGCAGCAAGGATCCCTTCAACAGGGCCCATTACATCACGCGACAATGTCGTACTGCCCGCCGCTGAATGTGAGCCAAGCAGGCAGCCCAGTTTCTTTTCCCTGGTTAACGTCGTACCTTGATCCTTTGGGATTCATCCAAGCTGCCCTGAGCAAGCCCGACCCCTTGATTGAGCAACTCGTCTCGGCTGTCATATCCCAGAAGTGCTTTCAAGCCGTACCGCGTATGCTCCCGAGTGGCTGCTCCAGACGTCACCCGCCCCCCGTCCAACCGTTCTGCTGGGACTGATCTGCTGGGTGCGAGCCTGCTCTTTCGGCAACGGGTGGGAGCTTAAAGAGGATGTTGTTTGGAAGGGGAATGATTGATCGTGCAAGTTGGGACAGACCACTCATGGCAAATTGAGTTTTCCTTGAAACGGGCAGGTCCTCTCGTTGCTCCTTCCATCACCAATATCGAAACTTGGTACCTGAGATTTTAGGAAACACACCCTCCAGAAGCAGAAGTAGCAGCAGCATCAACGCCTCATCCCACAACGACCCCTTCACACGACATGTCGAAAACCGATCCTTACGAGGGTCTTAGATTCTTACGTATCACCACTTAATCATAGCTTCCCGCCCGAATGGGTTCTCGCCCCTCTCTTATCTGCGCCCATCTCCACACCTCACGATGCGCGCATCTGTCCTATCTCTTGGGTGGATTCCCTGGGCTGCACCTGATGGCGATTCACCTGCGGCCTGTCTGTGCCTGGACTGCGCTTGTGCCTCTGTCTCCATCGTTCCCGTCGACTGGCGCCCACAGCGCAGAGAGCTATTACCGTTTGATCAAGAAGCCAAGCACATGCGATGCCACTGCCAACAATGATCCCAGATGTGGTTTTGGTCTGATATCAAGTCAGGGGGTCATATCAGACCTGCCACAGCTCCAATCTCTACCCGTGCCAAGCCCTTCAGCTACTGGCCGAGAAGCCGTGCTCGTGTGCTGGCTGGCCTTGTCGATTAACAGAGTTCAGGCTTTCCAGTGCTCCGTACGTCGATACACAGGTGATGCCCTCAGCCCTGGAATTTACCCTCCAAACGAATTCGAGGGGATCGCTGCGCGGCCCGATTCCGTTCACAGCACGCACCCAGTTTGCGCTCAGGCTCATACTCTCCGTTCCATGTTCGCTAGGTCTTTGCATCAAACACCTGGGACTGCAACGCAGGGTCTCTTTGTGACACGTATCACCTGCTCGTTCACGTATTCATTCTGCCTCGTCTCGTTGTGCCGCCTCCCAAACCCCAGCCGAGGCAGAGGAGGGGCATGCGCGTACTCGTGATGCTCATGTCCCGTCCCGTCTCATCCCATCCCATCAGCCACATGTCCTTGGTACCTTCGGCGCGTCTACGGTCCCCAAAAGAGCCAGGCACATGGCTAGCGAATTCCACCTTGTCTGCTCCCTGTTGCACAATCCTCTACGGAGTATTGTGCCCTGGTCTGCCACGCCTCTGCATGGTGGTCTACGATGCCGGCAATTCGACCATGTCAGTTGGTGACCGCCCTCTGGTCAAGGCTCGAATTCAAGGCTCGTTGCCATTTTGCTGCTCTCACAGGCATTCATTCATTGGCCAGCGGACGCGAGGTGGGGAGCACTGTCGACCCCTTAACTCTGAATATTATTGAAGGCTGGATGGAGGTTTCGCCATCATGATAGGCCTGGCGACTGAGTTACCATCCTATCCACTAGCTCGACGATATTCAGCATCTGGAAGCTTTCTAGACCAGCGCCATCTCAGCCTCCGGAGGCTTTTACCCTGCTTTGGCTTCTCAGCTCAGCCGAGCGATCCGTAGCAGATAAACATATCCTTTCGCATTACCTCGCCATCTCGCCTGGCGCACGTCACCGTCCCCCACGACATGATTCATGCCTTTGCCTAGCTTGGCAGCTGGGCTTCTACAAACTTTCCCTCCCCGCGTCCTCTTTGATCATGACCGCCACCTTATTGCGTGCGCAACGGTCGTCCAGGGATAATTAGCTTGCCATGCAACACACTAGCGAAGCGATGGAGCAGCAGATGGCTTGGCCTGGCTTGGCTAGAACATGACTAGAAACACGACGAAAACTCAAACCAGATTGCCATGGGCCCGATACCGGGACGCCTTAGACTGACTCGATCAGCTTCAGGAGAGACACGAACGCCCACAACCCGATTCCCAACAAGTGTCGATATCAGTCTGGCTTGGTTAGCGACCTCGTGGCTTCGCCCTACCCCAATCTCCCCACAAGCCAGCGTCCAACATATCCGTCATCACTGGATGCCCTGTCACCCTGTCTCAAGCCCGATGATCGTCGTCACGTTTAGGCTTACTTGCAGATTCGTGTGGCTGTCGTCGTATCACTCACCTTCCTCTCTCGGACACAGCGTCTCATAGACCCTTACAACCCGTCAACCGTGCGAGGCTGACACTTGTTGGACATCACTGTTGCGATCGGTAGATACCGGATTTCCAGCGGCAGCTGTGATCTTCTACCCCCGTCGAGGCGGGTCGATCAGGAACCATAGTATGCGTTGTGTTGCTGCAATGCCGACGTCCTTCGACTTGTTCAACAAAACCCTCAGCTGCCATGCCGGGCCATGATCTACAAGCACGCTAGACCAACCGCAGCTCTTCCACGGCCGTCTTGATCTGCTCCTTTCCAGCCCGGCCCCAGTCCACACCCTTCAGCCTCTCGCCAGCCTCTTCCTCATCCCCAACGAGACCCCAGAGCCCATCCACCACCATGCTCTTGACTTTGGGCCAGGGATGATACAACAGTGCACCCAGCCGTTTCCTAGCCTCCTGCACACCTGCCTCGGCACCCTCCTGGTCACCCATGGATGCGACGCCGCTGTAGACCCTGATGCACGCCTCGAGCTTGCGCACGTTACCTGTCTTGTAGCCAGCCTTTTGCGTCTGCAGGCATAGACTGCGGAAATTGACGGTACTGCCCTGGAAGAGCTTCACATGGAATAGGAATGCAGTGATCTCGAGGGTCGGCACAATGACTCTGTCCTGCCCCTGTCGGGCCTTGAGATTCTGAAGCAGCGCCTGGCAGACGAGTTCGAGGTTCTCCTGACTGGCCTCGCAGAAGTCGCAGAGTGCGGCTCGGCTAGCGATGACCAAATCCTCGTTGCCCGTATCGGCCGATGTGACGAACCCAGCCATGAGCTCAGTCATCCATGCGCTTGGGTCTGCCTCAGCTACATCATGAAGAAGGGGTCGAAGACGGTCTCCGACATGAAGGTTCAAGAGGTTCTGAAAGTAAGTCTTGGAAGAGAATGTGAGTTCGCGGAATCGCGTAGCATCACTAGAACGGCGTTAGTAGACTGATGGAGAGACCATCTCCCTTTATCAACATACCCTTCTTTGAGGACAAGTGCAATGGCGGCCTGGGCTTCAGGACGAACGCGGTCAAGCTTCTCCGCAGAGAGCCGAAGAGTGCTGAAGAAGAGGGACCGAACAGAATCCCCTGTCCATTCAACTACCCCGTCCAGGTTGGACCATAGAGCCCTAACTGCTTTCAGAGCTTGAACACGGACATGCGAGCCAACATCTCCCCGGGCATTAGTAGTGTAATCATTGAGTCCCTCGGCGATCAGATCGAGGAAAATCATGGGCTTATCTCGCAGAACGCGGCTCTGTGTGAGGCTCTGCAGGATGGCAACCCTCGATTCGACCTCTGTGTCCCACTCCCAGCGCTCCAGTAGTGCCTTGGAGGCGACATCCTCGGATAGCTCGGCTAATGGCTGCGCAATGGTGAGGGCATGGAAGTAACCATTGCCATGCACTGTAGTACGGCTTGTAGGGCGGTGCTTGACCGTCTCAGCCCATTCGTCCAGGATCGCCTTGCGCTCTGTTGGGCCGCTGAATATCAGAAGAACAAGGGATGCAGCAGCGGCGGGTTCAACAGTTTCCTGCTCATTGCGGTTAAGCCAAGTTGGAATAATGGATCGTAGTGAGGAGGTGAGCCGCAACACGTGCTCATCTGCGGTGCTGTCGAGCGAGTCGAGGGCAGAAACAAGGCTCAGATAACTGGACGAGTTATCGGGATGAAGTTGTTCTTGGCCAGGGCGGAGAGCTTCTTCCGACTTGATGCCCAGAAGTGCCACCTGAAGGATCGGCAGCGTCGAGACAACGAGACGACAGGCAGCTTCAGCAAGTAGTTCTGGTTTGCGATAAGCCGTCGACTGCAAGTCCTCCAACACGGTTGAAACTGTCGAGAGGATTTGATGAATCAGCGACGAGTCAAGATTTCCTGTGCCTGCAGCGGCCAAGGCGGGAAACTTGTCCAAGACTGCAGCAAAGCATAGCAAGAGACCATGACGCTCTTCAACCTGGCGAACTTGAAGGGTCTTGAGACGATCAGTGAGAAGCTGGATGGAGTCCCTGAAGCGAGCAAGGGGGTCATCGGACTTGGTATCAGATAGCTCAAAGGTTAGAACGCCGAACGCGGTGCCAGAAACACGTCTGGAAAGGGCATCAAGGTCACCGATTCCTCTCCATCCGAGCAGAGTATCAATGATGGCCTCGCCATACTGGTTTGACAGCCGGGTGGCATTCACGGCCACCTCCTCGACGGCCCTTGAGCGTCGTGCAACAGCGTGGTAATCAACAGTCTGGACAACCCAGATGCCCTGATCCACTGTATCTGGATGTCTTCCGATCAGCTCTTGCAAAGCTGCTGATGCACCGCGTCTGATATTTCCAGCAGGATCCAGAGAGGCAGTTACCACAAGCTCGGTTCCGAGGACCTGAAGAATTGAGCTTGTGGCAGGGTGCGCCTTGGCGGCAAAGACGGACTGTGTCGGGATTGCAAGGAGTTCATCAGTTGCGTATCGCCGGGCGAGTGCCCAGATGCCGAAGCATGCTGCGTCTCGCACGTTGGCGCCAATACTACCACCAGACATGCTCCTTTGCTCAAAAGATAGGCCCAGAAGAAGGGCATGGACAATGTCGGAGAGCTGTTCAGCTGGTGGGGATCGTCTGTAGAGTAGGTGAGAAAGTGTAAGCATAAGGCCATGCCATTCAAGGTTGTTGACGGCAGAGAGGTCTCTGGCTGGCTTGCCTCCCGCTGGCCTGGTCCAGAGAACGTTTCGGTTAAGTGATTCAAGAACGGCTTCAACGACTTGAGAGGCCATCTCGGGGTCCAGCTTCAGGGTAATGATACTCAGAGACTTGCTCGCTGCGAATCTCACTGGTGTGTCATTGTCAGCTACGCAGTCGAGGAAATACCCAATTGCCGTCTCCGTGATCTCAGTGCTGGCCATGTCCTGGGGTGTCTGACGGAGCAGAAGCACGACAACGGATCGGATGACCTTGAGGATCATTTTCCTTGCCAGGGCAAAGGAAACAATTGTTTTCGAGAGCTCGTTCTCGCCGGTGGCTATAGCGTGAATAGCATAGAAGATGGACGACAAGTAGGGGTTCATGTCGGAAGTATCCGACGATGAGCGTAGCACTCCAGCAAGAAAAGACAAGATTCCGAGGTAAAAGTAAGTTGTCTGCGGAGACCGGTCCTTTTGCAGACGTAGAGATGCCAGGGACCAGTTGACAAGGCTCTCCAGGACTCCGAGTTGCTGCATGTCGCGACGTGTGGCCATTCTAACTAGGAGAGCCTTTGCAGCGTCTCTCTCCTTTCCTGGGGTACCAATGTACTTGATGGCCAGAGGGATCATCCGGACGGTAATGGCGGGAAGGTTGTCAGGCCAAACCATACCCGGGATTTCCGGTGCCGTGATATCTTGCAAGTCAACTGATGAGATGGTTGAAAGATCGAAGGGAGCCAGAAGAAGGTGGGAAAGCCATAGGAGAACAACATAGCGCTCCTCCCATGACCACTTGCCAAGGGAATCCTCGTCTGTCGAGGCCTGCTCCGACTCCTCGATGGCGAGGAGCAGCAGTTCAAGGTACTTGGCCTCGACATTGAGGAAGCGGACAATGACCTTTTCGCCACGGATCTTGCAGAAAGTGTACAGGATCTTGCAGATTGCAAATTCTACAGATACCAGCAGCTTGGAGCGAGACGAGAGTGTCTTTCCACGGTGACGTGTCTGCAGATGCTTGAGGAACGCCTCGGCGAGGAGGGGAATCCACTTGGGCAGATACGGATCCAGCAACTGAGGAAGTTCCTGGAAGGGGTCCAGAAGCTGTATAGAAGGGTCAGATAGGTTTCAGTCAGTGATCAAAGGGTCTTACAGCTGAAGTCAGGCGGAACGTCTCCTTTGCGCGCACCCGCGAGCGGACTCGAGTGCCGCCGTGGCCATCCGGCTTCCAGAGAAAATGGGGCAGGGAGCGGTCAAAGTCGCTGAGAAGATCAGCCGAGATCTTCTGCAGCTTGATGTCAATGTCGGCTTCTGGCGCGTCCATTGTCGTCTCCACGCCGCAGGGGGACGAGTTTGTGTGTCCTCTGTGGTTGTGGGAGAGTGTGTAGCTCAGGATGTGTTCCTGACTGAGTTGGAGATTCCAGGCACCAAAGTAAATGTGATGCTGGAGAAGCGGGTCCAAGGCGTGATGATTGACAACTGTTCAGTAAACAATCCAGTTCAACGTTTCATTTCAACAAATCTGAATTGAATAGCACAAGCTTTGAGAATCCTTGTTCAGTGTGAAATATTAATCATATTTAAGAATGCAATAAACCGCTGTTCATAAGGTTGTGGTTGATTGTACAGTGCATATAGAGACCAACACGGTAGCTACCCGGGACACCAGGTCTCTAACACCAGGCTTCCGAATTATCCCTCTTTAACATTGCCATCGGAACTGTCGCCTTGTGTGGTATCTCTTTGTTCCCGTGTTGGTAGCATTTTTGATTATAATGAAATATTTTCATGACTTGACCTTCATATGAGAAGGTTTTAGACTGCAAACATCCTTCCCAAATGTGAGTATCCTAAACCATTGCATGTCAATGTATCCTGTGCTTGCCTCCAAGAGGGCAATGGGCCTCTAGGGCCTCTATAACCCAAGACCAGTCACGCAGGTCTTCATGCAAAGCTCCTCATCGTACTTCATTCACATTAACAGTTGCGGTTGCACGTGACACCGTTATAGGAGCGGTTAGTTGTGGGCCCGCACGTTGGACCGTAGTTTCTTTCTGGAAAGGCGGACAAGAACATTAAATTCATCATTATCAAGGGTATCAAAAAACTCCCATATCCCGTATCCCATATCCCATCCATCATATTACCAGTCATGAATCTCTCACTGGGCCACTCCAATAGCCGCCACGAGAACGTCCAAGGCGCTGCTGTGTGAAGGCCCTGTGGCATCGACGTATGGACCTGTCCAGGCGACACCCAGCTGGTTACGCTTATTCCGGTTGTTCTTCCATATCGAGTCTGCATTCTTAATGATCAGCCTGCGATATAGGTCCTTTGGCGAGACCTTGTGAAGATAGTGGATGTTTCGAATGAAGATGCCCTTGAACTGTTGTCCATCTCGGCCACAGTGACCGTCCTTGAGCTCACAGTCGTCCGCCTCGATGAGGATACCGTCGTCGTTGGTAAGTTCCTTGATGGCTGCGTATGCGATTCGGTGCGCCTTCTCAATCAGAGCCCCGTCACCAGTCGCTAGTGCAAGCTCGACGAGTCCACCGAGGATGACGCCCTGGTTATAACTCCATGTCTGAAGGCCGTTGTTCTTGCAACCGTTCAGGCCATCATTAATAAGACCGTTCTTGTTGATCATGCCGCTGGCCTCGAACCATTTCCACTGCTTCTTGGCAATCTCCAGATAGGTGGTGTTGCCAGGGACTCGCCTCGCCAGAGAGGCGGCAACGGAAAGGTACAGCTCGTTGGCTATGGCGTTGACATATTTCCGGTCTTTGTTCCAGTAAATGCCACCACCGCAGGGTGTACCCGCACCCGTTCCCATATCATTAAAAAGGTCAATTGCCGCTTCCAGGAAGTCAGCATCGCCCGCGGCGTCGTGACACCGAATCCAAGCCAGCGCCCACCAACCTATTTTGCTTCATTAGTTTTATATCCCCCAAAGCCTTCTGGTAAACTTACCTTCATCATCATAAAATTCATTGATGAAATCATCAAACCCTCGCTTGCCCAGAAAGTCCCGCTTGGCCATGCAGCCCGAGTCGGAATCGATGCAGTATGTGGAGAAAACCAGCCCGTTGGTCATTGTCTTGAGGGTTTTCACCTGGGTTTTCTGGGCATTATTAAAGGTAGTCCTCATAATTCCTCCAAGGTTGAGCCGATTGGCCTCATCTAGCCTCAGCATCGTGAAATCGGCGAGTGTTGCCATGGCACTCCCACTATTCCACCACGCGCCGTCCCAGATTCCGGTGGCAGCGTTGTACCAGTCGTCGTTTAGCCTCTGGATAGAGATGGAGGCCTTTTCGGTGTATGTATCAGCCTCTCGAGCTCCGAGATGGGTTGTGGATGAGGCAAGGAGACTTGCTCGGGCGACGAGCCCTCCCCAGGAAAAGCCGTGAAGCATCTTAGATAGACACAAGTAAAGGAAGCTGCTAATGGGCAGTGTTTGGGGAGAAAGAATAGGGAGAAAGTGACCTTGATATACTCGGCCCAGGGCTCGATGGGTTAATCACGATGGTGACTGTTGAAAAGACAGGACAACCAAGGAGACTATATACAAGCCCAACTCTTGCCCGCCCAGCGAAGTGGATGTCTCCATGTTAAGACCCACGCCAAGTTCCCCATGACTTGCATTATTGAGCTGTCTGGCCGCCAACACAGAACCATGGAGATAAGAGCAAAGAGGGAGCACAACCTAAGCATCCCCAACAAGGGGTGGTGGATGTACCATGATGCCGGTGGAGCAGGTGGACTCTTTCGGAGCCGGGCGCGGAACGGTGATTGGAGAAGCGGCGGCTGATGGTGAAGATGTGACGCCGAGAAGCTGGTTGTTGACTTGTGATGGGGCGGCTGTGGTGTTTCAGAGAGAGATTGAGTTGTCATGCTAACACTCAAGAGGTGCCGAGAACCTGGGCATTGGCCGTGCTTGGCGAGGCCCGGTGTTAGTGAAGAAATGGATGCCCCTGGCGCTACAGTGAGAAGCTGCAGCTATTTTTGCCATGTGGACCCTCTGCGACCTCTGCGACCTCTGCGACCCCTGTGATGCCCATGCTTCTCCATCCGGTCCCCTGTTCTCCCACGTAGAGCCTCAGGGCACAGGTTGATGCTCCTCCATCGCATCCATCTTGTGGGCGTTACCTTGACGGGCGCTGTGCCACTCGTCGCCACGTGCTTTCAGCTTCTGCGCGAGCCGTTTGCTGAACCTGATACGCAGGTACATGATCAAGGTCGAGGTGCTTTGCAACTCGACGGTTCCTTGCTCTCTTTCTTCAAGAACACGGGGACATTCTCCATGGTAGATCCTTTGGGTCGAGACTCATGGAAGCAGGGCCCAAGATCCTGCTCTTGTGCATACATTGAAACCTCCAGGCGATGCGTTGTCTCTCGGGGGGAGGATCTCAGGTATCACGCCCGGAGCAAACCCATGCAGACCGAATTTTCAGACGTCATGCGCAGCGTGTGTGTGTGTGTGTGAACCATGTCGCATTGGCATCGCCTCTTTCTGTTGTTGCGCTGTCAATGGAATGGTCTTGGCACGGAGCCGGGATCTGGTGTTTCAAGCTTGAGCATCCTTATGCGCCATTCGCCCAAACCTCCGACGGCATCTCTTATCGTGACTGTGCTATAACCTTTGACATGCTTCGGAATCATCCCATCCTGCGTTTTCATTGCCAACTCAGATGTGAAAAGCCTCGTTGGTCAGCATGGCGGTGTTGGTGAAGTCAAGTTGCCTTGCTGATCGCATCACGTCAGACTCTTCGTGGCTGGACAGGCAGGCTTTCTTGTAGAATTTGCAATACTCTCTCTGTTAATGCTTATACCTTGACATTAGAAGAGTACAGCCCAGAAGGATGAAGGATTTGGAAAAGACGGTGTGATCAATCCTGAAGAGTCGAGTCTCCCATTGAGGGCTTACTGAGTTAGCCATCAAGATGTGGAAACTAAACCTTCCTGTCCGGCACTTTGCTAGTACGGAAATATAACTTGGCCGCCTCTTCATTGTAACCCCTTTCTGTATCTTGACTTCTTGGCTTGAAGTTGCGGGAGGGCCATGGCGGTCACTCATAAACCTGAGACTCCAACATCAATCAACCTTGTACCTACGAATAGTATGGCGAGAAGTATGGTCTTTAGGGCTCAAATCGGCAAGAGGTCTTGGCCTAGGGAGGGTCATCTAAGCACCCCGAGCAGCCCTGGGGATTTCCCTCGCTCAGACCCAAAGTGGTACTATATTCAGCGCCAACCTGACGGGCGCTAGAAGCTAGAATGCCTTGACCCTGGCCAGACGATATCCCCGAACAAGCGCTCTGTGACATGGTCGAACAATGGAACTTTCTGCATAGTTTTGTGTAATTACACAGTCGTAGCAGTCCATGCCACGGAGGTCCCCGTGCCGATCTCCCAGCGGACCATCTTTCCGGAGGTACAAGCATCCAACGCATGGCATGGATCAGAAGATTTTGGGGAGGCAGATGGATCTTTCAAGGTCGCGCAGCTCGCTTGCAAGAGGGAGTCAGCGGGTGCCAGCTGTCACTGAGAGAATTTTGTACGTTTCAAGTTGAAGTCCAGCTGAGGTAGTCAAAGCTCCATCATCTACCGTTCTCTACCTATAAGTGAATCACACTACAAAGAACCCACGAGCTTCTTTGAAGGTCGAGGCCCTCTCAACAGAAGCAAGCACTGATCATGTATGTTCCGCATTTAGGACGGCAGCCAGCCGTGCAGGCGTTTAAATCGACCCACGCTCGAGCGTCCTTTCGGTTCCTGTCTTTTTCTCCGAAACAAACCAGGTGGAGCTAGCCCTAATAAAGATCTCGTCGACGGAGCACGGCATGTGTTGTGCAGGGGGGCACCTGGGTATTGATGTTACTACGCTGGAGCTTGAGCACCTCAGCTTTTCCACTGAATCCAAGAATCTCTCAAGATGGATAGAAGCCTATCCTCAGTAACCCCCATCGATATTTGTTTATCTTGTTGGGCTAAAGGAAACCTAAACTAAGATAGAATAGTCTCAAGGCAATATAATAGTAAACTCACCAAGATATGAAATCCTCCAAGTCTTTCCCTACACTGCGACATAAGATCATAGAACAGGTGATCAGGTTGGTGTCACAGATCCACTCCATTCTGCAAGTCCTCCACTCTTTATCCTTGATGACCAGTGCTCGTTCTGCAGACAATCTACGATACTTGCAGAAGTAGGGGCATTTATGAGCCATCACATTTCAATCGTTCTTTCGTCTTATTGCCAATTTTCCATATCCCAATCCCTCGTCGCCGACAGCTTGCGTCCTACAGTCTCTCATATCGCCATGATCACCACCCCACATGACAATGCGGAACAACCATGCTGTGTCGTACAGGAGTGACGTGGGCGTGTTGGAAAAAGGAGGCTGCACAAGGCTTCTCACACAATGTTGTCTCGAAGGGCTGATTGGCAATAGCGGCTGCCAAGTGTTGCAGTATTAGCTTTCAGTGGGCAGGAACAAGTAGAGCTCAAGAACGCTGCAGCCAGGCGAAGGGTATCCTTTGTTCCGGCGAATTGCACCAGTATAGTTCGATTAGATGGAGAAATGAACCTAGGAGTGGTACCAATAAGCCCGAGTTTGCATTCTCCTTTTGTTTGAGCCATAGAACCCTCGAAGTAGATTAACTATGATTAACATAGATCTAGCACCTAACCACCGCCCCCTCTTTCTGCAGCGATGTGACCATGAACATTTGCATTTACATTCATTGCCCACTCCCGAAGGGACAACCATAAATTTCGAGGTAGAGAGGCTTTACGCCGTTGCAGGAACCGTCCACTTTGTGGGAGGGAGAGGTTGATAAAGCCGTGGCGGCCCTGGCCAAGTAGACAAGCGTGAACTTGGTAAGAGGGAGGGTGACTGTTAGCTTTGTGGGAGGACGGCTATTGAAGATCTAGGCTCAGATAGATTGGGGTCAAACTGGTGATTCACAGAGCGTTGAAGTGCTACGATATGAAGCACGAAGTCAAGACATTGACCCAAAGATGTGTATTGATGTAATGAAAGAGGAAGCTAGGTAGTGGCTATCGCGACGAAAGCGAGATGGTCGGACAGGGCTGCGGAGAGGTTCGAGAAGCTAGCCTGAGCCTGAAAGGATATGGCCGGGGGCTATGTTGGCAACGACGGAGATCGTTTGATGATCATCTCATGCTGGAGGGGTCCTATTTCTTAGATCAGTCGGAATGAGCGACCAGCGGGTGTAATCATGATTGAAACTCACATTGTACTGATAAATCTTCTTGGAGAAGCCAAACTTGATTATGTGATTGGTTCATTTCGATCTATTCGATGTCGAACTTGTCATTCTGAATAGATCGAGGTAAACCGATGGTAAGGTAGGCTCGACATTGGTTTACTTAGACCTGCTCTGAAAGGCAAGTTCAACACCAAAAGCAAACCAGAGGGAACCGAAGTGAAGCAATGCATCTTTGTTTCAGGCGATTCCTACTGTCGGTATCGCCAGAGATGAGAGACGTGCTCACAATGGACACTCACGTGGTGTTTTGGCTATGTGATGCTGGTTGTTCACCGCCCGGCTTATCTCGGCGCTCTTCATCAGTAGGTTCGGCTTCTCAGTGTTCTTCGCAGTCGAAACGAACCCGGCTGTCCTCTAAGTTGTCTTCGAGGTGTTTTTTCGCAGCCGGGTTCGTCTTGGTAGTTATTGTGGATGGGTTCGGTTCACTTCGACCTGTTCAAAACGGTGAGTTCAACATCGAACAGATCGACGTGAACCAATCCTTCTTGGGTTTGTAGACATGGGAGGCTCCGGGATTTCTTGTAAATGTTTTTATTTTTGTGCGGGCACCGTTGGTGGTTGAGAATTGAAGACTTGGTGAGGTTCTGCAGGTTATGGTCGGAACCTTGAGGCCTCCACTAGGTACTTGAAGAAAAGGAGACTACGCGGATTTTGGGAATGGGGAGTGTTTCCCTTTAATGTTTCATCAGAGGTGGTTGAGGGAAGAAGAGTTCGCAAGAGGACCTAGGGCGCTGAGCTAGGCAGTGCCATGTCTATCAACTCATGTCATGCAGAAGAGGAGTGATGGCCCTCTCGACCACAACGCCAAACGGTTTCTTCCACTGTCGATCACACGGTATGCTATTGACTCTGCCTTGGGGCAATACGTAGGGGGAAGACTGGCCCGGGAAACAGGAGCCGTGTGCTTCAGCCAATCATGGACTTCAACTCGCCCAAGGAACTCTTGTTTGGATCGGATGCAACTCTGCTGTGTTTAATGACATAGCGTATCCCAAGTCCTCAGGACGGAAGATGGAAGGAAACAGGGTGACATCCAACATGCCTTGAATGAGCTCGGTCTCGAAATAGTGTCATGATTTTCTCTATATGTGAACCAATAAACGCCATGCACAGCCAACCACAACCTCTCCGCTGGAGCACCACCCTCGCAACTACTACTTCCTCCTCGATGGCCGGGCATTCTTGGCCCTCTTCCTCTCCTTCTCCTGTCTCGCCTTGCGAATGTCGTCGCGGCCCTTGAGCTCCTTCTTGCTGCCCATACCGTCGCGGAATCTTCCAATACGCTTCTCCCTCGCCTCGTCGACCCGCTTCTTGCGCACGCGGTAGTCGTCGCGGTGCTTGTCGGCCTCCTTGGGCGCCTTCTCCTGCTTGTGCTTGTACCGGGGTCCCGAGGGGAGCTGGGCGACAGTGTTGCCGCCGGTGCGCTCGACCTCGCCGACGTGCGGGAGCTTGCCCATGCGGTTGGCGCGCTTCCACTTGTCGAAGCGGCCGCTCTGGAAGCTGGCAGCGATCTTGACACCGCTCTCGCCTCGGATCATCTTGGCGCCCTTGGAGCCATCGTCGTCGTTCTCGCGTGACACGTACTTCTTGGACTTCTTGTCCCATCTCATCTTGGCCCGAGTTGGTGCTCCAAACGCCTTTGCGCTCTCGTCGTTGGTAAGGTCCATGGTCACGTCACGAGCTGCTTCAACGAAGCTTGAGCCTTGACCGCCAGACTGGACACCGTATCCGCGCTCCTCGGCGGCGTTGAACGTCCGTGGCGTGTATGACATGAAGACCTCCGAGTCTCGCCAATCCGTCTGTCCCTTTTTGGAATTATTGTTGGAGACGGTCACCTCCAAATCGTCATCCGAATCCTCCTCATCGTCCTCCATATCAACCTCTTCCTCTTCCTCTTCGTCAGAGTCGACATCCATTTGTGCACCGGATGGTACATCATCCAGACCATCAAAGTCGTCCTCCTCGTCCTTCTTCTCCTCTCGCCTTCTAGGTGTAATCCTCTTGCGTAGCTGCTTCATAACCTCGGCGGCTTCCGTTGTTGACTTGTCTCGGTGGCCAACTTCGAAGATTGTCTCCTGGGGTCTGAAACCACTGATTCTCGCCAGCATATCGGCTCGCGCCTGTTCGGCTCCGTCCACATCCTCTCCAAAGAGAGGGTGGAGCTGCGTCCATCCCTGGGATCCAACCAACTCCCTTGCTCGTTTAGCACTTTGGCTGGCAGCCGAGTTCCTTGTCTTCAGATACAACTTCTCTGCCTTTCCAGCAACACCCCGCAGTGCAGAAACATCATCGTTCTCGTGGAGAACCTTGTTGAACCATTCCACGTGAGTCTCTACCGAGTCTCGCTTCAATGCTCCCACAACCACATCGTCAGCAAATGAAGGGCTTGTGTTCTCTTGACCAACGACCAGCTTCTTGCCCAGAAACAGTTGCAGATCCAACAGGTAGGGAGCATCGGTGTCTCTCACGAGACTATAGCTCCAACCTCGCTGACCCGCTCGGGCAGTTCGACCAACTCGATGAACAAAGACCTTGGGCTGAGGAGGGAAATCAAAGTTGATGACGTTGGCAAGCACCGGGATATCAATACCACGCGCCGCAACATCAGTGACAACCAAGATGTTTGTCTTTCCTCGTCGGAAGTCTTCAACCTGCATACGTCTGGCAACTTGGTCGAGAGATCCGTAAACGTAGGAAACCGCAAAGCCTGCCTCAATGAGAAGATTTGCCAGATACTCGACGTGATGCTTGGTCGCTGTGAAAATGATTGTGGAGTGTTCTGTTGGCTTGCCGCTGCCACCCTCCGGTCCTCGTTTCCTCTTCTTGGACCCCTTTTCAGATTCCTTCTCTTTTGCGCCCTCTGGAACTCCAACCGGCATCTTGATCACATCGTGAAGAATGTGCAATAGAGAGCCCTCCTTTTCAGCACCCTTGACGGAGAAGAAAGCGCTTTCAAGGTCGGGGGAAACCTTGGTCTCAGCATCTAGTCGCACAAGGCTGGGGTCCTGCAAACCGGCGCGGGCAAATTCAACCAAGGATGCGGGCAGTGTCGCTGAGAAGAGTAGACTTTGTCTCGAAGGCGGCAGGGCGTGGAGAATCTCAGTAAGCTGGGCAGCGAAACCCATCTCGAACAGGCGATCGGCTTCATCGAACACGACATATTGAATCGAAGAGAGATCCAGTGACATCTCGACCTTCAGGTGAAGGAATCGACCAGGTGTAGCGATCACAATATCAGGATTGGCGGCCATGTATCCAAACTGCTCCTCGAGACTGTCACCACCAACCAGCAAAACACTCTTCAAGTCGGTTCCACGACCGAATTCCTTGACAACCTTCAAAGTCTGGATCGCAAGTTCTCGAGAGGGTGAGAGAATAAGAGCCCGTGTTCCGAATCTGGCGCTGTGGGCGCGCAATCGCTCGATCATGGGTATCACAAAGGCGGCAGTCTTTCCGGAACCTGTCCTCGCCATGCCCACCAGGTCTTTCCTGTCGAGGATCAAGGGGATGGATTTTCGCTGAATCGGGGTTGGAACCGAGAATCCTTTTCGTGTAATTGCCTTTAAAAGATTGCTGTTGAGGCCTGGGAAAGATTAGTACATAGCTTGCAGTTGACGCGCAAAACTCCTACCCATCGCCTGAAAGCCTCCACCCTTCTTCACTGTCCTTCCCTTGAGATTGGAAGCTTTTCGAAAGGAGGCCGCCTGTTGCAGGGCGATAAAGGCCTCGTCGCCGTCATCATTGCCAGGTTCGGGGCCGTTCAAGAGACCGTCAAAATCGAGGTCGAGGCCAGCGTCATTGCCGTTGGTACCATTGTCGCCGTCTCCGTCGCCGGGGTAGAGGGATCCGAGGATATCAACCTCGCCCTCCGAAGGGGTTGGTGAGGCTCCGCGGCGTGGCATGTTGACGCGCCTTAAGAAGCAATGTTGTAGAGGTTGTTCAAGTGTTAGCGGATGGTGAGAGCTTCCATGTCGACCAGCCAATATTTTTTTCTGGGTGCCTTATCTTATCTCGTGGGGTAGGTGGGTCCCTTCCCTCCGGCTTCGCCTGCCGCAACCAACACCCAAGCTGACCTACATTCCCATTCCCATTGTTCTTTCCTTTCGCTCTTTCAACCACAAATACTACATCGCATCAGACATCTCAGTATCAAAATGGCCGGCAAAGACTCAAAAGAAGACAAGGATGCGCTTGATGCTCTCGAGGCTGAGGCCAAGGAGTTTGACAAGGTTCGTTGCAAGAGGCGCATCGGCATCATGACCACCGCTAATCCAGCTCCAGGATGCAGAGATAGACCGAATTTTGAAGGCGTTTCGACTCGACGCGTAAGTACTGGCCTGACGCATGACTATCGATATACAATTAAGCTGAACATGACATAGCTACGCTGTATTAGATCTCCAGCCTGGTGTCCCCGACTCAGATATCAAAATCTGTTACCGCAAGAAGTCGCTACTCATCCATCCCGACAAGACAAAGAACCCATTAGCGCCCGACGCCTTCGACCGACTCAAGAAGGCACAGACAGAGCTCATGGATGAGAAGCATCGCGCACGGCTAGACGAGGCCATCGCGGACGCGCGCATGCTCCTCATTCGCGAGAACAAGTGGACTGTGGACAGCGAGGAGCTCAAGACGGACGAGTTCCGTCGCATGTGGCGCGACAAGTCTCGCGAGGTACTGATCGATAACGAGCACCGGCGTCGCCGTCAGATGAAGGCCCAGCTGCAGGAGGAGGGCCGCGAACAGCGCCGCGCCGACGCCGAGGTGGAGGACCGCAAGCGGAAGCGCCAGCACGAGCAGGACTGGGAGGCCACCCGGGATGAGCGGATCAGCAGCTGGCGACAATTTCAGAAGGGGCAATCTGGGGGCGAAAAGAAGAAGAAGAAGAAGCTCAAGCCTATCGGCTGAGGGCGATGAGAGGGGTTTTGCAATGGAGTTTTACGCGGACAACTATGCGATGGATGCCTGGTATGTGAGTTAAATGATGATATACAACGGTTTGGACTCTAATCAAGTCAGACAAGACCGGCCAACAGGCCATGCTCCTCGTCCCACTCAAAGAGGTTTGTTACGGTCTCCAAGGTGAGTATGAAGCTGTCAACGTGATGTCTCGGGCTCTAAATATCGTGGAATGACTTGTCCATGTTCGCGTAGCATTCACTCAAAGCAACCAGAGGACCACAGTCTTGTCCTTCAGTCATGCGACTACAATTTCATGAGGGGAGTGGCCTCCGATGGAGCTTTGAGCCCCCTCTTTCTATACTACAGGATTGGTATACAACAGATCTGGCAGATCTACATAGACGAGTCGTCGGGTTTTGTCATGACCTCCGCCGACGCCATACACAAATAATATCAACCTTTTTAACACCAGCAAATGCACTCCCCATCTAGTATGTCGTGGTCTTCCAATTCATATGATACAGGCCATTCATTACCTCGAGCTGCTGCCATCCGACTTCTTGTTCGGGTCCTCCTTTTTCTCACCCTCGGTGTCCTTGCCAAGTTCCTCTTGGTGCGCCGGGTTGTTGGTCAGCGTGTGCCACATCGACTTGAGGAAGCCCTCATTCTTGTGCGAGTCGGGGTTGTTGGGGTCAACACTTGGGTATGGTTAGTAGGTCGACGACGGCTTCCCTGCAGCGGGGACACTCACCTTGCAGAAGAGCCGACGTTCATCACACGCTTGGCCGTCTTATCTCCCATCTCATCTGCGAGCATTTCCACAATCGTTCGCTGGTTGGCGCTCAAGTACTTGGGCATGGTGACTCGGTATTCGACCTTGAGGTCGCCACTGCCACCACGTCGAGAACCAAGACGCTTCATGCCCATGCCGGTCAGGGTTATCTTGTCACCGGTGTTGGTACCAGTAGAAACCTTGACATTAACTGAGCCATCCAGCGTCGGGATCTCTACTTGGCCACCCAGCAGAGCGGTTGTGAGAGGGATGTTGGCGGTATAAAGAATATTCGATCCTTCTCGACGGAACTTGGGGTCCTTGGCGACACGCACAAAGACATATAGGTCTCCCTTCTGGGCGCGAACATTGGGGTCGGCAGTTCGGCCGGTAGCGGGAGCATCGCCGGCTCCGTCAACGCGGAGTCGCATGCCGTCCTCAATTCCAGCTGGGATATCCACGGTAATAGTCTTCTTCTCCCTCACCACGCCATTTCCTGAACATGTTCGGCATTCGGAGCCTCTGGGGATGGTCGAGCCGGTGCCTTCGCAGGTCCCGCAGGTGGACGCCATCTGGAAACCTCCCTGCATAAAGTGAACACGGGTTCCTGTTCCATTGCAAGCCTTACAAGCACCTCGCGAGGCGCCGGGCTTCATGCCGCTGCCTGTACATGTTCCGCATGTGCTGAGCGGGGTGAGGGAAATGGTCTTGCTTGTGCCCTTGGCGGCCTCCATAAAGGTGATGCTGGCTTGGACCTCAATGTTTTCGCCGACCAGGATCTCTTGTTGATAAGCTTGCTGTCGTCCACGGCGGCCGAATCCTTGCTGTCCCGTAAATGCCGAAAAGATATCCTCAAAGTTTACCCCACCACCGAAACCTCCCTGTGCTCCAAAACCACCAAATCCTCCTTGTCCACCGAAGCCGCCGAAACCAGAGAAGCCTCCAGCACCACCGAAGGGATCACCTCCGGGAGCTGCTCCTGCGTTGGGGTCGAAGCCGGCGGCACCGAATTGATCATATTGCTCACGCTTCTTAGGATCGGAGAGGATTTCGTATGAGGACTGGATCTCGGCGAACTTGTCCTTTGCGGTGGGGTCCTTATTCGTATCAGGGTGATATTTCTTTGCTAGGCCATAGTATGCCTTCTTAATCTCGGCGGCGGATGCGCTTTTGCTGACTCCGAGGGCCTGGTAGGGATCCTTTTGCTGGACCGAGTTTGTGGCGTGGAACAACTATTTACACAAGATCAGAAATGCCGGGCTGATCCATTGACGAGAATTACTCACCCGCTTGGTCGAGGGGACTCGGGTATCTCTCTTGAAGGATGACCGGTCCCGGGAACCGATGCGCAATGCCGCGGTATGCAACTGTGCGCCTTTGCTTAAGCACTGGATCTTGGAGGTGCAGAGATGGCTTTGCGCCAGGGCAGCGCGCGCGGGAGCGGCGGCCTTTGACAGAAGGCAGGGATTCATCTTGTACCACAGTGATTCATCTGCCCCGAAAACGAAGAAAATATCGAGGAGCAGAAATAAGAAAAGGGGGAAACGTTACAAGGCAAACTAGTACCTAGGAATAGCTTCGCCGTGCTTCCTCAAAAATCTTTGAAGTTCGAGGCTTCTCCCAACCGGGCTTGAGCCGAGCTTTTGGTGCCTCAGACATCCACCAAACTTCGTCATAGGGCCGACGCCGGATCACCTGCTTTGTAAGGTCGGCTAGTTATTGGCTGAGAGGCGATTGAATTCAGGAACAGGCGAAATGCCGATGCAAAGCCGATGGGGGATGTTCAACTTTCGCATCAATAAATACTAGAGGAGGTGAGGTAGAAATATTGCAGGCAAAAACACTATTTGTGCTGCTTGATCTATCCCCAAGCGCAGTCATTCTACAACTGACCATCTTCCAGCGGGTGACGATATCGGCCATGCTGAACAATCAAGAAAACTTATGCCGAAACTACCCCGAGGTATTCGCACCGTCACAAGCCGAGCGGCTCTTGGTAGTGGTGTCTTAATATTCAGTGGAATTGATTCACATCTGAGTAAACGGGTCTACTATTTACGAACCAATATTTTTGCTTGGCTCATGTTCTCTATTCTACCACGTAAGAACAGGTTTGAAACATGATCCAAGTGCAAGGCGCCGGCCCCGATGCTGGGGGCCACTGACCAGCGCTGACCAGCTGTAGCCAGCGATCAAAGCTCTCTACTTTAAGGTCGTCTTCAAGAAGTGGCCTACAGAATGACCTCTACAAGTTGATCAAGGTCCTCGGTCAACATCTATTTGTCTACTTCCAAAGCAAGATGGCACGCTTTAGACCCGGTATTTGTTGGTGTGTGCGGTCGTCAGGCGCAACCGGTCAGCTCAGGGATCTGGGCGCCTCGGACACTAAGCGCCCACAACACCAATTTGCTCTCGAAAACACAATCACCTTGTGCACTTTCTCTGTGAGCGAATATGTATGAGAGACTCAGGGGGGAAAGACAGTAGCATGTAGGCATAAAAAAACAACTCTGTTCCAGCTCGTCATGGTATCTGATGTAATTCGAAACCGCAATACCCATCTATAACCTGTGCATGCGACCAATGCAAACGTGCCTGTCTGCCTATGCAGCTTTGCGTAAAAAAATCAAAAGTCGTCCCGAAGCGACTGCGCTTGGTGATGCCATGGTCCAACGCCTAAAAACTCCGTTCCGATGTGTCCGTCCCTTGCTTGTAAAAGCCTTGCATGCAAAAATCCCTTATTTCGTCGTCGCCGTTGGGGCCGAGTACGGCTTCGAGATGCGGGTGGTGTCGTGGCGAATCTTGTAAATAAAGTCGACGATCACGTCGTTCTCTTGCACACCCATTCCGTTAAAATGCTTGCGCACGGCCAGAGCAAGCTTGTCCTTGCTCTGGCGACGAGCTTGCTGGCGTCGAACCATGGTTGGGGAATGGAGGCCAATTCCGTTCGGTTGCGAGAGAATCCATTGACGGTAGGGGTTCGAGAAGGAGCTCGGGGTGTTCAGGCGATGCTCGCGACGGTAAGCATGGAGGATGTCTCGCTCGAAGGTGGTCCATTGTAGCTGTAAGAAAATAAAACGAGTCAGTTCCATGATAATCAATAGACACGAAGTGAGCCGGCTGTGAGGGCTCAGGGAGGGGCTCCATGACACAGCCGGAGAGGATCATGGTGCGAGGACGGAGAGGGGTGACCAACACTAGGGGGAGAAGGCTCAGTAGCAGGCTGAGGAGGAGGAATGGCAGCAGCGTTTGTAACTTCGCGCAGATGAGAGTGATTCTGCTGGCTGGCGCCCCGACGCATCTTGGTCGAAGAGTGACCGTTGCCGCCCTTTTCCTTGGAATTGGGGCCGTCGGCTTTGGGGTCGTCGTGGTTTCGCGAGGATTTTGCTGGAGGCATGATGAAGGCTAGCTGCGCTGATGTGTGCGTAAATGTGTAAAACTCGTGCTAGACAGCAGACAAATAGATCGCAGAGAGCAGACGGTCACATAGCAGTACAGCTTCGATCGACGGTTTGTGGGAGGAGAAGGAGGAGGAGAAGTGGCCGGCGTCGGGGGGCGTGACCGTGAGCGAGGGCGTGGGTATGGGCAATTTTCGGGGATCTGGGGCGCGTGCTGGATTGATCGCCTACCGCCCACCGCCCGCACCAAGCTCCGACGTCACAGCATCTGGAAGAGAAAATCTCACCAGCCAGAGGCCAGAGTCAAGAGCATGAGTGGGGCCACTTCGCTCCCACGCTCCCTCGTGCCATCTTCCCCTTCGTCCATCATTCACCCAGGAAACCAGAAACGGTTAAAGGGACAGAAGGAATTTGGGGTCCAGAAGCGAAAAAAGAAGGGTCCGGCCCGGTGGTTCAACCGTCGGACAAGCCCGTGGAAGCTGCCAAAGGGGCGCTTCTCTTTGCTTTCTGGCGCAGATCGCCCCTATTCCGGCCTTTGTCGACAGTGAAAGCCATTCTGCAGGGCTAGATGAAAGAATCCTGCATCCCTCTAGCCTCAAAGAGGCGTGGAAAGGGGGATGGTTCCTTTTCTCGTTCTTATTTTGAGGCGTCAAGAATCGAACGGGCGATGTCGAAAAATAAGTAGGTAGATGGAGAAACCGTCCTCGTCATGTGGCCGCCCGGGCGGGAATACGGAGCGACGGCGTCTGTACTGCCGCTGCCAGGGACTGAATGCACCATCTGTTCCCAGCCACTTCTATCACCTGAACGGCTTTTCTTTCTGCCCCTCATGAACAATGTCGAAGTGAGGCAGTCTTGAATCTCTGTTCAAGAATTCGATACATGCTGCTCCATGAGATGAGGCATGAGATTGTGAGCCAAGAATTCCATCTCGTATTCGCCATGCGCTCTGAATCTGTAGAGGCTCGTGAGGTGCAAAGACGTTGGTTCATCGCTGTCTGTTCATGCTCTCCAAGGCAAGCTACCGTGATCACTTGTTTTCCAGGGTCCAGGGACTTTGCGTCCGAGATGCAGGAGAGGCAGCAAAGCTCGGAGCTTTCGGAACGGGAGAACGACGGGAGGGAGCGTGAGGACTCGAAATTCCGACATGGAATCAAAAAAGAGCGCGCTGATGAATAAGCACTCTTCATCAACGCATGGATATGGATGTTTCCAACTCCATCACGAGACCTCCATGTGACTGACAACACGCTCCAAGTTTCATCCCATCATGGCCTCCCACGCTCTGGTGGATCTCCTCCAGCAATAACCCCCACGATCCCCACGCTGCAAAGCTTCATTGCCGTGTGGGTCGGGAGCCGAGGCCAAGGAATCGCTGTGTGATATCTCCGATCCATCTTTTGTTAACTCTTTCGCAAAGCGCGGCCTTGAGCTTTTCCCACGCTTCGTCATCTTAGCCTCCTCTCGATCGCCGCCAATCTCAGCTGCGCCCAGCACTTGATGAAGATCCAGGGCCCAATTCTCCACTCCTGATCCGACGGGACGGGGCGCCCCAAAGCACATTTCCTTTTCGTCGACCTGCATCTTGTCCAAACCATGTGGCTTTGGAGAATTGCTTCTTCAAGGCCATGCTTCGGCAAATCATAAACCGTAGCACGCCGTTGATTACTTTGCCGGCGTCTGAGACTCGAGTTCGTCCTTCGCTGGCCTCTCTCTGGTAACGCCCTAAGCCTCCAGTGCCGCATTTCCACCCGATGGTTGGGTCGCCAACCTTGCCTAAAACACCTTACTATCCGGGCCACCGAGGAGTCTGGTCAAGCCTCTGCATGCTGGGATACAGACACGCTACTGCAACTCGCTCGATGCATAGATGGCCGCCGGCCCATCAGTCGACATTCGGTACATTGCGAGGGCATCTCCTGCGCCGATTGGGCAACGGCTCACAAGTGTCCTCGTAATCTCAACTCGACGATGAGGCTTTCCCCAACCTCATCTCGATGTAGGTACAAGTCAATCGGTGGACCACTGCTGACGGAGATTTTAGCATGCCACCGGTTCATGCAGGGATAACATCGTCCCTCGTCAACGAACAATATGGCGATCCATCCACTCGAAACATGTCCAACGTCCAAGTGGGAAATTCGTCACGGGGGTCATGGCACCATGTGCTTTGCCGCGGGCAAACACGCAACGTGCATGCGAAGGAAGCGGCAGCGAGTGACTGATTGCCATCTTCCCCAGACCCCAGACCCCAGAATCCAAGCCTTGGGTTCATTACGTCGGTATAACTATTTCGATGAGCCGACAAAATCTCAGTCTGTGTGTATATGATATCAGGGGCCCAATCAATCTCCAGCAGATAAGGATCAGTCGAAAAGGGTGCTGTGACCCAACTGCTGGCCCAGGAGGTAACAAATCAGGGTTCTTCGGATTATAATGGTCCTGAGTGCCTAAGAAATAGCTGCAGACGCGAGAGACGCAGCGTTCAGCAGGGCTGTCTGGGTACATCGCAAATCAACATTCCCAGCCAAACGTGCCGGCCGCTGTGGAGAAGCGAGAATCTGGGGGGGGCCACTCTAGCAGGCGACCTGCTGGCGCTAAGGCGATGAAAGGGTAGCGAGCTCTCAAATCCCACCATCTCTGCATCCACTCATGCCTAGTTTCTCTGGGCCTTCGATGGAACCGCTGGGTCAGCGGTTTAATGGGCTGTCTCGAAACAAGACTAGCAGCAAATGATATTGATTGGGCTGGCCTGACTATGTTAGTTAGTGCAGCCATAATAGTTACCGAACAACAGGTTGACCGATCTCGGTCTCGACGGGCAGACTCCGGCAGCCTGTCATCTAACTTGGTTGACACGTTGGTGTTCTAGCTCTCTGGTTGCCAGCCGGACCATCAGATCATCGTGGAGGCCAGTCCTGTGCCCCATGTCAGTTGGAACTCTCTATTTGCAGGGTCCAGGGGAACATGCTCGTCAGAAGTGACAATCCCTTGCAGTCTCCTCTCCTCCTCATTAACCATGCCGCTGGGCCTTGGCAAACCGCGTGAGCGTTGGGCGTTGGAGAAAATGGCGCACCCTGGCCGCCCAAGCCTCAGCCAGCACCCCACTAACTCAGCCGCCTGGAGCCTTGGCTGTCGTGGTGGTTGCTCCAGTTCCAGCTCGATGGACGACAGCCTCATTCTCTCGAATCCCTCTCGTAACAGAAAGCTCGAGGGCCATATCAGAGGCTGACGGCACGCTTGGGTCCAATTAGTAACTGCCCAGTTGTCAATCGCGGATGCGATTCGTTCGTCCAAGATCTCGATATTGGCTTGGCTCCATTGTGTGCTGCGCTGACGTCTATTGAGATCCCTCGGAGCACAATGACAGGTCCTCAGCAAGTGCATCCAACTTTGAACAATCCGAAGTAAGCCGGGCCAGGATGTGCCATCGCAAGATTTTCTCGAAGAGCACGGCGGTTCCGATGTCGTTCACCGCAAGCCACTTCAGCTTGGATGGAGCATTGTTTCCAGCCTTGCTCGGCGAAGCATTGCCAGATGCCCTTTCTGAGTCTTGGTGCAGATCAGCGATCGACCAAACCACACCGATGACCGAGGGGACGCTGGGAGGCATGGCATGCTACCACACCTGGTTCATAAATGCAGGGCCTTGACCTGGGGTTGCGGTGCCGACATATGGATCACGCATTTGCATGATACCTGATGGCTGCAACCAGCCGTATTCTGTTCTGTTGAGCGCAAAGACCTCGAGGTACGGTGGCGGCTCGCTGTCATGGAGCATCATCACGCATGGCGAGCCGCTCATGTGGTGGATGTCTCAGTCCCCCAGTACCGGTACCGGCGTGCCCATGGCGGTGGTCATTTACAGTTGCTTTGATAGATCCATGTTTGGTTTGCTTGCTTTGTCCAGGGCTCTCTTCGGGCACTTTGACACACGACCAAGCGCCAGATTGCCGATGAACCTGGTTCATGCCAAATGGCACTTCAAGGGGCTATATGAACGCCTTAACTCAGTCCCGAACGTATTACTAGATGCGTCCGTCTCCGTGGAGGCGCCGGCGTCATCAACAATCCCAGGAGTCCGTATGTGGTCCGTCCGTATGCCGCGTCTCCACCCCGAGGACCCGGGGGGAGGGTACAGATGGGCGCGCCACTGCTCATGCCACGGACAACGAGCTGCTGATGCTGATGAAAAGCCAGCAGCCAGCCTAGAGCGGGCCGCTGACTAGCAGCCCATCACGCGAGGACCGGTGCTGTGCGGCGACGTGACAGCGCCAGGTCGAGGTGGCCCGTGAGCGAGGGAACGAACATTAGCCCCATCGTAGCCTGACCAGCCGGTCAAGAAGAAGCTCGAGGCGTCATCCATCAACAACGGTTGCCCGCGACGGCGGGAGCGAGCACAGACTGGTCTGCTTGTAGACGATCCATCCTGTAGTGTCGTGTCGTGTATATCAAGGACAAGGCGCATCGAGCTGAAAGATGGCAGGCAGCACCAACGACCAGGACGGTCAACACCACCACAGCCCACATCGCGAGGAACCAACAGTTGGCTGACCCCCATGCGAATGTCTCAGAGTGAACATACCAACTGCAATCAGCCACCAACGGGACCATGAGCATTACGGATCAAGTACATACTCTTGGGCGCAGCGCAGCTTCAGGGCTCCATGGTGCGGTGCGGTGCCTTGAGGAAGAACCCGGCATCGGGTTTCCCTGCTGGTCTCCATGCAGCAACATGGAACCGTCGACCGTGGGAGGTCCAGGCGTCGAGCCATGAGTGCACAACCAAATCGTCAGGGAAGGATCATGGATGCCCGGCCACGGCGAGCAAAAGTCTTTGACAAAGTGCTACACCCCTGCCGGCGCCCCCTCCCCGGTCATGGGTCCGTAGCCCCCCGGCCGACTACCGAGTCTGGACGGCCCTTTTCTGTTCAGCTTTGGCGTACTCGAGATGTTGCTCTGTCCACAGATGCCCAATGTCGAGGCTGCCTGCTGCGGGAGCATGGGCCAAATCGTCAAGATCAAGGCGACGATGATCGGAGGCCGGGCGGACATCCAGGCCAGGGCGTGAACGAGGCGACGCTAGTCGCGAGCGGAGACGGAATGGAGGGTTGATGGTTGGAGGTGGTAGCCAGCGAGAGGCGTGAGCGAGCGTGCGCGCGCAAGACGAAGCACATTGTCGGAGCAAAAGGAGTTAGGGTGGAGAGGCGAAGGTGGAGCAATGGAGAGGCGAGGGTGGAGGAGCAAGTGGAGGGCAGACGGGCGCTTTGCCAGGAGGGCAAGGCCTTGGTACGAAAAGGGCAGAGGCTTGTCGATTGTCGAGACTCGGATTGGACATTGGGACCCTTGGGTGTGGATTGGGGGTGATGGTGATGGTGATGGGTTTAAAGGTTGGACGGTTGGTGAGACTCTGTCGTCCAAGGGGTCTGTCTCTGCCATAAAGAACCTCTTGAACCCCCCACCCTACCCGCGTCCACGCGTTTCCGCTTGCTGCCACTTCCCCAGAGCAACTTCTTGATCCATCCCACCTTTTTTTTCGAAGCCTCGAAGAGTCTGTGTTGCTTCTTTTGGTTTCCGGGCGGCTCTTGTTGTTGCATTTGCTGCGTGTGCCTGAGCTATTATTATTTGGGGGACGGCCCGTTTCATTTTACGCAGCCGTGGTTCCTGATTATCTCAGCCATCATTATCTCATCTCATCTCATCTCGGCCAAAGACGCCTTCGGTCCTCGCTCGCTCGCCTCCTCATCTCACCTGTCACGTCCTGCCGCCCTTCGATCTTCGAGTCCTTACACTTTCATGTGAACCATCACATCTCATCAGCCATCCATCTCTGCATCTGCCTCAGCCTCGACTTGTCCAGTGTTGCATCCTCTGCACATCATCGCATACATACATCCAAGGTAACTATTCGTGTGCTTTCATATCTTGTATCACCTCGGCCTCTGTCGCATTTCACATCTGTCCCTCTTCTATTCCTTCGGTCATCTCCCGACTCCACATGAACGGCCGTATCCGTCCGCCGTCCATTGCATGCGCAGCGCCAATGCAGCTTGCCGTTGCCTGGGCATTCATCAACACCGGGCTGTTATACACTACCCGTCAACGTCGAGCACCTTCAACCGTCGCGCTGGATATATCTCTGTGTCTCTCTGCACCCGCCCGAGTCCCTGCTGTGTATCGTTCGACCCTGCTTGCTTGCCTGCCGGCCGGACAAGGGTATTTTTTCCCTTCCAGGGTTCTCCTCTCCACTACGTCTCGTGGAGTCTCCGCATTCTAGCCGACTGTTACACCCAAATCTTGGACTTTGCCATGGCCCAGGCAGGACCGCAAAGACAACCGAAGCCTCACTCGCGCCCCGACAACGCCTCTCCCAGCAGCCTCCGTACGTCACAAGCTGAAGACGCAGGCAAGACGGCGAATCACGGCGTCCATGACTAAAAAGTGGTCTCCGCGCCGTTTCGGCATCACCCAGTCTCCAGTTGCGGCCCACATCCCGGACTCCCCAAAGCTGGCCTGTCGTTACTCGATCCACCTCGCATAGCATTTTACCCGCAAAAACACGCGACACCTCTTCTTGACTTCGCCTGCTGACATTAAGGAACCAGTCCAGCTCCCATTCGACCCATCCGCTTGGGCCACCCCGAGTCCAAGACCTCGACGCCGCACGCCGACCTTCCGTTGCGGCGCTGCTGTTCTTCTTCACGCATCCCGCCAGCTCGACGGCGTTGATCCCTCGCGCTGTCATGCTTCACGCGCCATATCCAATCATCAATCCGTAGGGGTCTAAACGAAGCAATTATCGATTTATTTCCGCCCTGTCCCACTCTCGCGGCCCCTCGGCTGTCACAACCCCGCCATCCTCTGCGGCAACGCCGCCGCGACACTTTGCGACTGTGCAGCCTCAACTGCTGGAGCTTGCTCCTTCGCGCCCCCGTCGTTTCTGGCTTATGACTGCCTGCCTTGGTGGAGTCCTGTCTACAGCTCACAACCTTGGGCCATCTGACCCTTCCTCTCGACACCCGTCCCGCGCCGCTCTCGACCCCGTTTTCCTCCATCCTCACCTCAGGTCATGGCATCGATTCTAGCCTCACATCCAAACGACCTGAAACAGATCCTCCCCATATCTCCGGTTAGCTCCGGCGCAATGGGGAATACCCAGAACCCCTCGCCCATCGACGCATCGAATCCTTCCGGCCGTGGTCGGCAAAGAAGTCGCTCACTCGAGAATGAGGGCGCCGAGCAGGATGTAAAGGCTGAAGGCCACCATGACGGCCAAAACGGCGCGTCCTCCAACTCGGACGGCCCTGGACCGGCCAGGAAACGGAGACGAAGTCGGAAAGGGCTTGACAAGAGATTTGAGTGCACTGCTGAGGGATGCGGGAAGAGTTACTCAAGAGCAGAGCATCTGTATGTCTTGTCCCAGTGCAACACTCGGACTTGTATGCTGACAAACGATACGCAGGTACCGCCATCAGCTAAATCACAACTCGAAGCAGACTTACCACTGCAACTTCCCCAACTGCACGCGAACTTTCGTGAGAGGGGATTTGCTGAAGCGACATATGGACAGACATGCCGCAAAAGGCTCTCAACTCAACCAGAGGGACTCTGTAGCAGGGAATATCGCCCCGGTGATTGCTCCTGGCAATGGTACCGGTGTTGGAGTGGGAGTTGGTGCTGGTACAAACTCGCCCGAGTTTAATCGCAACCCGGTCGATTATTCAAAGGCTCACCCCTCCAACATGCCGTATCAAACAGCCCTAGACGCGAACGGGAACCCTTACTCACCCATGACAAATACTCCCACCGGGATGTATCCAAATGGGCAACTACCCGACGGCCTGGGCAGCTACATGTCTCCAAACCCGGGCTATGATAACCGCACACCCCAGCTTAGCCAGCCACAGTCCCCTTCGGTGACACAGAGACAGTCAATGTCGGCCAGTAACACACCATTCAACGTCATGTCGCCGATCGCAAACCAGCAGGTCTTTCCAAACCAGCAAAACAATATGGCCCAGGCCAGCACATTTGTCAGTCAGCAGAATGTGATGCCCATGAACCTGCCTCCAGCACAATACTCCAACCCCCAGAACTCGGTTGCCGGCACCTCGGCAGAGTACACGGAGCCTGGAACAACCCAGGCGAGTGAGTTGATGATGTTGGATCAGATGGCTATGCCCGCGACTGTCCCTGTCTTTGGAGAAGCTGGCGATCTCAACAAGTCACCTTACGTCGGCATGCCTGAGGACTTTATGGCATATCTCTTCAATTCGCCCGGCCAGGCCATGACCCCGGTAGTCGGCCCAAGCTACACAAAGTTAGTATCACGCAACACGAATATCTGGGATTCTTGAACTGACATGATTTCAGCTACAGTGAATTGCAAGGTAACCAGTTCAATATGTCTCTTCTCGGCACCGATAGTGCTTCGATGGGGTATTTCCCGACTGCTCCTCAACAAGTGATGGCCGTCAACAATCTTTTGGATCAACAAGTACCAGAAGCGACAATATCTGAGGAGAAGAGTCAGGAGCTATTCGACTTTATCAGGGAGCGCTTCCATGACAACAAGCACTCTCCATCTGAACGCCAGTGGGATGATATTCTTGAGGGCGACCGCATGAACAACGATCACATGCTCAGTAAGAGGATGATGCAGGCATACATTGGCTCCTACTGGTATCACTTCAGCGACCAGATGCCTATCCTTCACAAGCCAACGTTCTCTCCTGACAAGACACCAAACCTCCTTTTGCTCTCCATGATGGCTATCGGGGCTGCGTGCCTGGATCGAACGCATGGGCACAAGGTGACAAAGGCTGGCGCTCAGCTCTCGAATTTCCTTGCCTGGCACTTGCGCTGGGACATTTTCATGGACGTCAGCTTCCGGCCTCCTGCGAAGCTATGGGTGTTCCAGGCTCTCATTCTTCTCGAGCTATACGAAAAGATGTACTCGTCAAGAGAACTACACGAGAGAGCTCATATTCACCATGCTACCACCATCACTTTGATGCGGCGAGGCCGTTCTCTGATCGGAAAATCGGCCTTGGACTCACCGCCGAACCCTCGAGATGGGTCCAACGGATCACGACAGTCGTCCACATCGAGCTCGACCGGAACTGCCGACAAGTGGTGGGAGCATTGGGTTACAAACGAAGCGACCAGGCGCGCAGCCTTTGCCGCTTTTATTGTCGACTCGATTCACGCTACCATGTTTGGCCACTCGGCGGTAATGGTCGCTCACGAGATGAGACTACCCCTTCCCTGTGACGAATCCATGTGGCGGGCTGGAAGTAGCTCTGAGGTCTGGCGGATCGAGTCAAACTTGATGTCGAATGGAATCAAGCCGACCTCGTTCTTGGAGGGTCTTAAGCGAACGCTGAGCGCTCAGGAGGTACACACAACCTCGTTCGGGAGAACCGTGTTGATGGCAGGCCTCTTGAGTGTGTCGTGGCACATGCATCAGCGGGATCTTCAAGTCAATGTGCTGGGCGGTGGTATTATCCAGGCTCTTGGTGGCCGAGACCGATGGCGTGCCACACTTACTCGCGCGTATGACACATGGAAGGTTGACTTTGACAAGCATCTGGATCGCAGCGAATCTTCGGATCCCTATCGAGATGACGCCCTGAAGCGAAACGAGTTCAACGTTGTGTTTGAGAGCCGTACGGTTCTGCACCACTTGGCACACATGGCCATGCATGCGGACATTGTGGATTGCCAGATGTTTGCGCGAGCGAAGCGTCTTCTTGGCCGTGCTATTGGTCCGCAAGAGTTCAACAGCGCTCAGAGGCGTATCAAGGACCATTGGGCCCATTCGGCTCGAGCGAGAGATGCCGCCTTTTATGCACTCAAGTTCTTGTGCTCTGTGCTGGCCCCTGACCAGGTGACGCCCGCACATGCAGGAGGTTACCATCTGGATGAGCCGTACGATGCGCGTGATGACGTTCTCCTGAACCGACCTTGGGTGCTGTACTTTGCCGCACTGGTAGTCTGGAGCTACGGTTTTGCTCTTGAGGGAGCTTGTCCGGAAGTGCCGCTACCAACAAATCGCCAGGAGAAACTTCAACACATGAGAAACTACTTTATCAAGTTCGGTACCATCGAGAACCCAGGCAACTTGCAGGGCAGGACGGGAATCAACGCGAACACAGCACTCCTGATGATCCTCAAGGATACTTTTGAGGGGACACGGTGGGAGCTCTTGCACGAAGCGGCAACTCTGTTGAACAACTGTATCATCCTCAACCAGGGCGGGACGATACACTAAAAGGGGGTTGGGTGTGATTTGAAGGCGTGGGGACACATATACTGGGATATACGGGAATTGGCGTATGGAATCAAGAGATGGAATATATAGGGCACAAGGGAAGGGCACGATGGATTTGAGACAAGACGTTTGATGATGAAAGCGACATGCATGTCGCGATTAGAAGGGGTGGGAGGCTTCATACGATGGGCTGCTTTTGTATTTTAGAATACCCCCAATGTCTTTACGACAGCGCGTTTCCTTTCTAGCTCCTCGGTGTTGCAGGAGAAGTACAAAACTGATGGGCGCATTCGCCATCCTCACTCATTCTGCTATTCCGATCGTGTAGCTTGTGATGTGTTGCCCGTGCCCATGAGGCTTTCGATTATTCTAATAAATTAACAATACCAATTCATTCATGGTGCTGATGATGAACAATTATCAAGTCGGAAACACCGACATCTGTAAGAGGTAGCTCTGCATCATGTAGCAACTCTGACAGTTCTTCTCCGTCCATCTCGTCGTCGTCATCATCCTCTTCGTCCTCATCGTCAGAGTTGTAAGACATGTCGGCCTCAAGGTCAATCTCGGCATCCATATCGATGAGAGCTGCGTATGGGAGGAAGAGGGCGTTCGGCAGAAGGTCATCCTCCATGTTAGCGACCTGATCAGCAGTTCCGACCTTCCAGAACGCCGTGGGGCCAGCGGGGCCATGGTCATCATAGTCCCTGCGCTGGGGTAAGTAGCTGTTGAAGACTGGATGGGATAATGAAGAATACCTATCAAACCAGTTACCCACTACACCGCGAGCTGAGCGCACGCCACCGATCTGAACGCCTTCGCTGCGCCAGCGTTCGACGCCGTGGAAGATGGAAAAGGTTGTCCAGCGAACTTCTCCCTCCCGGGTTAGACGGACGGTACCTTTCGAGGCGAATGCTCACTTGTTAGCTCTCATGCTACTAGTCATGATGGAAGCTGGCCAAGACAGGAAACCAGAGGCTTACCTCGGATGTGTGAGTTGGCGTTGTGGTCGAACGAGTCATCCAAGGACCGCGAGATGCCTTTAAAGTGCACGACTGGCAGGTCTTGTCCATCGTCCGGCCCGGGGTTCTGAATGGATGTGACCTGGAGACGGAGCATTATTAAACGAGTAGCCTCGCCGACGTCAAGGGCAGGTCGTGGCGCATCAGGAGCGACAAAATCGTGATCAGGAAAGTTGAAGGCGAAGAAGTCGCTGTAATCGAGGAAGCAGACAATCTGGTGCCTTGTCGGTCAGTCTCGCCCAGATCATGAGATGGAAAAAGAATGAGGGGGTGGGGGATGAGGGGGGGTAACAAACGCGGTACCATGTGCCTGTGACGCCGTAGGGATCGCGGGCCTCGAGGGAGGTCAGATCGTGCGGCGGAGGGACTTTGAAGCTGTCTGACCAGGAGCCGGAGAATGGCTTGTCCCAGATCTCACCAAATATTTGAGGAACCTTGCGTCTGGGGCCGACATTGTTGCTCAGGACCACGAGGATGGCCTCGACCTTTTCCCAGTCAACACCATCGGAGCCGTCAGCCAGAAATGGTCCCCATCTAGAGTTCATGGTGTACTCGCGCATATCGTACACCTTGGAGCACGCAAATGGATAAGTCCTGTGAGAGCGCAGACGGCCCGCATTAAGAATCGGTCGTCCATGGAGGCAGTGAAGATGAGCGCTCTTCTGCTGAATGGCCCTACGGTCCGCATTTATTGACTGAGGGGCTGCAGATGCTGAGTGGTGGTGATGGTCACGAACACGCTCAAATAGAGAAGAGCGCTGGAGAAAGGCCTCTGACGTGGTTCCATCGCGGAAGATGCGCTGCAGCAGGGCGGCGTTGCGCGAGGTTGCGTGTGTGCGGGAGGGGTTGACAGATTCATCCGAGGGAGAGGCGTTTTTGAGGAGGTGAGTGACGATGTGGTGAACAAAGTCCAGTTCGTGTCTCTGATGAGTTTCAGTAGATGTTCTTTGGTGGTAAAGATGGTTTCTGGGGATGATGCGCTTGAATCTCACCTTGTCCGCCGCAGCTTGGCGATTACATATCGTCTCGAGTCGGACAAGATCTCGAACCTCTTGCTCCCAGTTCAGACCGGTATTATCAGTGGGTTCATCCTACGTCTCATTAACCATCATCTCCGGGTGGGATTTCTTAAGATGCACGCACAAGCACATCCAGGTAGACCTGACGGAACAAGTTACGGTTTCCTTTGATGAAAGCGTGCAGGGCCGAGCACACGCAGGGCACTCTCAACACCAGATCAGCGGGGGGGAGAAACTGCAGTATATGATGCAACACCTCTGCGGGGAGCAGAGTGAGGAGCTTGGATTCACCAGCGCCGGGCAAGAAGGCGTCGTCCATTTTAGAGGTGAGTGAAAGAAGAGGTGAACAAAGGTGAAGATGACGATATCGACGGGGTTTCTGTTGTACTCGAGAGTTTCTTCGGACTTAACGGAGGGGCCTTTGTACGCCTCCACTGTTTGGTTTGCGGAGGTTAACGTTAGAGCCCAGCGGTTCGTCCGGAGCCGGATAACGTCCTTGCAGGTGGGGTTGTAAGATGACGGCAGTGCTACCCTAGATTGACACGAGAACCATTGAATTTGATGATAGGATTTCTCTGACAGCGGTTACAATGTAAATAAGTTATTCATAAATAATGTTTAAATAGAGTTGGATTGGCACACGTGAATATCCTGCAGTGTACGCGTCATAGTGCTATTCGTGGGTAATATATTTCGATGTTATCTGGGTTGCCTAAACGGGGAATCTGGAATCAAGCCTGCATCTCAACAACAATATCATTACTATCTGCAGTAGAGAGGCCTAAGACCGAAGCCCGATAGACCATTAGACATATCAAATTATTCCATGTCTTATTACTGATAACCTTAATGACGGACATTAAGCAGCTGTATTGAAAATGGACACCTTGCCTTTTGCCAGCTGAGGAGGTTACTATCTCACCCCTCCACGCAACCCCCCAACATCGACCTTCGGGTAACCCTTGAGATTCTTGACGTATAAAATCTATATCTTGGCCTTTGGTTCGGGATCGATATTCACTTTGCCATGCTCACAAACAGCCAGCAGCGAGTTATCACTCTTCTTTCTCATCGTTCCCCTCAGAGTTGCCAGTTTCTTGCCGACCTGGATAATCTCGCAATCAATGAGCACCTCCTCACCCACCGGCACCGGCCTCATGTAGGTGACGTTGAGAGTACGGCTCACGCCCATGCCGAGCCAGAATCCGGGCCGGTTCACCAGGGCGAGTGGCAACGTGGTGCACCAGTCGAACAGAGTAGCTGCGCATCCTCCGTGCAAGTTCCTGAGGCGGTTACAGTTGTCGGGTTGCACTGTGTAAGAAAAGACACATGACGGATGAGGCCCTTCGGCGTTGACGGATACCAGGGAGAGATGGGGGATGAGAGAGTGCATCCAGTCCTGGGGATGCGTGTTAGAAAATGTACTCTATGAGATGCAGGTCATTGCTTACCCCGGCTTTGAGATGACCACTCTCATCTTTAGTGAGCTGAAGCCATGCCTTGACTTTTTCCTCGGGACCGCCTCCCAGTATTGCCTCTCGGTGGCCTTTCATAGACTCGGCTGCCGCCTTGAGGTTCTTGTCTCGTGTGTTAGACATTATGATGAATGAGTGATAATGTGATAACGGTGAGTGAGTGATGATGGGGGGAATATTGTTGATATCGAGAGTGCCTGTATTATTGCCGAATTGGGAGCGGCCGAGGTAGATGAACAGAAGAAACCTTTTACCTAGGAGCCAAGAGAAATACACAAATACTAACAATAAAAGCCGACAACTACGCTTGATATAACTAATTCCCAACTGCTGATGTTTACCCCTTCTAGGAAAGACGCCAGAAGTTGCCGAGGCACATCGGCCAACGTCACAGGCGCCCCCCGGCCTCCACCAACGGCAACGCGCCGAAAGGGAATAGGTCGCGGTCGGAATCTGGGGTCGCTAATAATTCCTTGGGGGTCAATCCACCTCCCAACTCCACCATCATCGACCATCATCTGCGAATCCACCACGTGCAACTCTTCACCTCGCGTTTCCCAGCTTCTCATCACCCCAATCCATCAATACCCCCCAAGTCGCGCATCTATAGCAACCTCATGGAGTTCGTCACGGCCCTTCGGGGCACCTTTGACGAGCAGAAGCCGTCCCTCTTCGAGGTTCTCTCGGAGCAGCAGCTCAACGCCCTCCTCCCGCCCACCCTCCGCTATCTCCTCACCATCGCGACCCATCGACACCCGCGATACCTCCTGCGCATACTAAACTCTTTCGATGAGATCTACGCCGCCGCCATGCTGCTCGTCGAGCGCCACTACCTGCGAACCCGCGGCGGCTCCTTTACAGAACACTTTTACGGCCTCAAGCGCGAGAAGGGTCTGCATGCCGAGGTCCCCCGCGCGAGCATGTCGGCCCCTGACCTCGTGCGCGAGACTTTGAAGTTGTCCACAAAGGACGTGTGGAAGAATCTGCTCGTCCTCGTCGGTATCCCTTATCTCAAGCGGAAGCTCGACGAGAGCTACGAGGTGAATGCGCCCAGAGCCCTGCTCGGCGCGGCATACACGCGAATGCCCGATAACCCGACCCTTCGCGACCGCTTCCTGTATTATTACCGATGGTTCCTGCGGAACATATACCCGAGCGTCAATGCTGGCTATTACTTTGCCATGCTGGCCTTCAACCTTGCCTACCTCTTCGACGGTAGCAAGTACCATAGCCCGCTCATGTGGCTGATAGGTACCCGTGTGCGGAGGATGACGGGCGCCGACTACAAGGCCATCGAGGCCTTGACGCAGACACCCGAGAGGGGACACAGACCTGGGTTGCGTTCATTGTTGAACCCTCGTGAGATGGGACCCCGACTACTTTCTGGCCTGTCTCTTCTGCTGCCGACCAGCATCTTTGCATTGAAGTTTCTAGAGTGGTGGTATCAGTCTGATTTTGCAAAGCAACTATCAAGAAAGGCCACAGAGAGTGTTGATCTCCCTCCGCCCGTGATATCCGGGCTGGGTCGCAAGAGAGGATCGGATAAGAAGAAGAGCGAAGATACAGCTAATGAGGGCGAGACGACTCCTTCAGCCGAGGATGCACCCATTGCCACTCCATCATTGCTCCCTGTTTTCACAGTCCCATTCCCAGAGGACTCGGCATTGTGCCCAATCTGCGTTGACGAGATTGTCACGCCGACGGCCTGCCAGACTGGAGTCGTCTACTGCTACACCTGCATCCACAAGTGGCTGGAAGGACAACACCCGAAACAGGAGGAGTTCATGGAGGCCCACGAAGGAAAGTGGGAGAGCGGAGTAGGGAGATGCGCGGTCACTGGGAAGCGTGTGCTGGGCGGAACTGAGGGCTTAAGACGGATCATGGTATAGAGGGAGCGAGCTGCATGCGTCGAGGACGCGAATTGGGTGGGAAAAAAAGCGTGCAATTTTCAATACCCGGGCGTCTTGGGATGTTTCACCCTTAATTGAGGAGGCTTGATCGAGTCTCAATTCGGGTTGATATTGGAATCTAATTTAAATGTGACACCAGGACAGATGCATCAGAGGTATAATTCTATTTCCACTCGAGGATCATGAAGCTATCATGAGACTCATGATATGACAAACAATGCATTTAGAGCATTGGTTTTTACTATGAATCTCTTTGGATATTACATCCTGTTACCTATTTGCATGTTACTATACTGCCAATTAGCACTTCAACCGAGCTATGTGCTGCCCTTTAGTGTCTCATCTATTTACCAACCTGCTCATCCACATGCCTGGAATGACATGTCTCACTTAACATCCGACTCACACCCCGAACTATCAGTTAAATGTCTCACCAAGTCCTCTCCTCGAAAGATGAACGTTTCTGGTTACCTATTCTTGGCAATTGACCCAAGAAACTTGAATGCAATGCTGAGACGGAGCAGCCCGAGGTGGAATGTATGGGATGGATGGAAAACAAAGAGGTCGGTCTACTCACATAGCATTCTCTTCCCAATAACCTGACCATTGTGCTCAAGTCTTGGCTCAAAGAGTCTCGTGGTGTCTCATCACGGCTCATCGTCGTCAGCCTCGCAGACGTATGCATTCAGACGTTTTGCCCAGTCAGGCATCGAATTCCTCATGCGGCCATGGTGGACTCGCCGCTCCCAGGTGAGGACGACTGAATAGGTTAAAAGAAGGCGCTGATGCCCGCCGTTGTTTTCAAATGTTGATCCTAACTATCTTCCAAACAGTTTTCTGAAGTCTCCCCTTTCCTTTTGGTCTGTTCTTCAGTTTTCTTTTGTTGTTTCATTTGTGTGGCCTGATATGGCTTACTCCCTAAACACCTCCTATATTGGGGAGGAACTGTTGTATGGGTTCAACTGGCACAATGGGATGGATCTGTCCCATGGATTTGTTCAGTAAGTACTCGCTGAGAACATATGAACTAGCAGGCTAACGTGAGAATAGGTACCAAAGTCAGGAAGATGCCCTTGATCTTGGTCTCTATTCGGTCGAGCCTTTCTCGCAAGTCGTCCGCCTAGGGGTTGACGATACCGAGAAGTACGGACTTAATGAGGGAAGACCGAGTATTCGACTCGAGAGTAAGCAGGCCTTTCATCATGGTCTCTTCATCGCCGACTTTCTACACATGCCGCCGTCAGAATGTGGTACCTGGCCAGCTTGTATGTACCCAAACCAACTCTACTTGGCCTCACACTGACATCCAACAGATTGGGCTTATGGCCCCAACTGGCCTTCGGGCGGCGAGATCGACATCATTGAAGGCGCCAACCTTGCTTACACCAATACAATGTCTGGCCATACTGCTGAAGGTTGTCAACTAGACCCTGCAGACGAGGACCTCTTTTCAGGCGAACGACGAAATCTGGACTGCTTTGTCGGCACGGACAACATTGGATGCGGCTTCAACCCACCCTCGAGTGACACTTCGTCCTATGGCGATGGCTTCAATGCTGCCAATGGAGGAGTCTACGCCATGGAGTGGGACTCTGAGTACATCAAAATCTGGCATTTCCCACGCGGCGCCATCCCTGCCGATATTGAAGCCAAGAGACCTGATCCCAAGAAATGGGGACTTCCACAGGCTCTATTTGGAGGGAGGAAGTGCAATGTTGACGATTTTTACCATGACATGAACATTGTTCTCAATATTGTGAGTTTCTACTTGGAAGAGAGTTGATATGGCTAAGCTGACCCTGTTAGAACTTCTGTGGCGACTATGGCGAGGGAACTTGGCAGAGTTTTGAGACGTGTAAAGCTCTGGCACCTACCTGTAGAGAATATGTCGCCAACAACCCCGAGGCTTTTGAGAACACGTGAGTTGAATAGTTTGATTGCAGTGTATGATACTGATAACTATAGGTACTGGGATGTCGCCTATATCGATGTGTACTCACGCGATGAGACTATTCCACCAGTTCTTCCTTCCAGCAAAGACTCGTCGGATGACATCTCGCCAACTACACCTGTCGCTGCCCCCAGCAACCCCAACGAACCTAACGAACCTGACGAACCCAACCCAAGCGAACCCAATGGACCTAACCCTAGCGGTCCCGACACGCCTGGTTCGGCCAATCCCTCTAGCTCAACTCGTCCGACCAGATTCTCGAACCAGACAATATCAGGGGAATCAACCTCTACCATGACCAAGACGATGACGACGCACTCAACTATCCTGGTTACTATCCCCGGGCAGGGCACCAGCAGCCCGACTGTCAGCCCTCTCCCTGTGGTAGGCGGCGGTAGCTCAGTCAACCCTGACCGTATCGGCAACTATTCATACATTGGCTGCTTTGGCTCACGAACTGGTTTCTTAACCTTTGACGAAACGTCCCAGAGCGCTGATATGACCATTCAGAGCTGTGTTCAGGCCTGTGGTGGTACAACATATATCGGCGTCTACGAAGAGTGAGTTTTTAGCCTCCTATATGTGAACATGGATACTAACAATAGTAGTACTTGCTACTGCGCCGATAGACTCGACGCCAATACTCGTGCTGTCGCCGACGAGAGCGACTGTGATGTGCCATGTCCTGGCAATGACAAGCAGCTCTGTGGTGGCCTTGCTGCTAGAAGCACCAGTAACTCCCGTCGTTGGATGCCTTCCCGTCGAGATGCTCCCAGCAGTGTTCTCCTCACCGTCTACGCCTCTCTCGCGGACACGGAGACGCCTGAGCCACCGCCCGGCATGGGAGCGTCTCGCCCATCTACGTCTAGTGGCCGAGTTGGTCTGAATGATTCTGATAACCAGACTGGGGAGACTGGTTCTGATAACCAGCCTACTGCGGCTGTCACTGATGATGTGACGGAGGTTGTGGTGGTTACGAATACCCTCGCTGACTCTACCGTCACTCGTGTCATCACTCAACTCGGTCCTTCTGAAGTGATGACTGTTACTCGAGCTATCGGGAACTTGGCTCAGCCCAACCTCAACACCCGGGTTCAAGTCATTGTCGAGCCTGATGCTTCTGGAGCAACCACCCTGACCCGGGCGATCACTGAGCTCGGTCTCCCTGGAGCGGCCGACTTCCCTACCAACGGCATCGCCCAGCTCGAGATTACTAGCGCAACAACAGTCACTCGAGTGATTGGAGATCCTAGCCGTTCTGGAATGGGAGCTGTGTCTCCTGTCATGGCCGACCTAGACCGTCCCGGTGTCAGAACTACAGTCACGTACTTTACAGTCTTCCCCTCGGATCCAGCCGCGCTTGTCCCGCAAGAGAGCGTCGTAACCTTATTGTACGAAGACTGCGATTGCGAGACACCCAAGTTGATGGCGCCGCCCATGGAGACAAAGGTGGTCGAGTGCGATGGTTGTGGTGCCAATGGCGAGAGCGCTGTCACCTTGACTGTTCCCATCACAGTCTCTGTTACTGTGCCGACAAGGGGAGGCAGTACCGGCCAGGCCCAGCCAAAAGGTGGCGAGTCTCAACAAGATCGGCTTGGAAATGGAGAAGACAGCCAGGGGGAATCTCCCCAGAGTCCATCTGGCCAGGGTCAATCTGATCAGAGCCAATCTAGCCAGGGACAGTCTGGTCAAGGAGAATTTCCCCAGATCCAATCCAAGCAAGGACAGTCTGGTCAAGGACAACCTGATGGGCAGTCGGATCAGGACCAATCTGGTCAACAGCAGCCTGATCAAGGACAGTCTGGTCAAGAGCAAGTTGTTCACAACCAGCCCCAACCGACCCAGCCTAACCAGGTTCAAGCACCTGAGATCACCACCGTCCTGACCTCATACCAGACCATCCAGGTGGTAACCGAGGAAACCTTGGACAACAATCTTGTGGTGACGAGGACGAAAAAGCAGACCATCGTTGTTGTTATTCGGCCCTCGGACAGTGCCGATTCACAGATCGACTCTCCTGGGAACACCAATATCATCCCAGATGTTGTTCCTGCGCAGCCTACAGGGCCGGATCAATCTATTGTTCCAACAGAACCTGCCAACGCAGCTGCTGCAACACCCAGCGCTGCTGGAACGCCGGGGGCGCCGGATCAACCCGTGGTTGTTGGTGAGGCGTGGAGCGCGACCAAGGGCCTCAAGACGAGCATCGTGCTGTCTGTGGTTGTGGCCGTGACATTCGCAATATTGCTGTGATGGAGGAGCTGTCATGACTGTTTGTCAAACCATTTCATTTCCTTTGTTTGGTTTTCTTTGATATCTCTTCGTGAGATGTAATGGGTGATAACATTGAGAGGCGGGCATTGGTAAGGCGGGTATACCCTTTGCAAACATTTTCTTTCCTTTGTCTGGGTTACGTTACGAAGTACTGGAACACTACATATAAATCTTAATGCAAAGACGAGATATTGACGCTTTTCCCACCATGATGTTTGGTGATCATGTCATGATGTGGCCATGATGGGACCTTCTATACAAATACACGAGCTCGCCTTGACTTTAAATGTCAACAACAACGGCTCGGTTCTTTACCTTGCCCGAGTTTCCATACATTTGAGCTGCGTTGACCATCAGGCTGCCATTGTTGCTCCCGGGTCCAGACATGAGCCATTTCCAAGCTACACTGTGAAGGCCGTGAACCACGAGACGGAGGATATCAAGCCACGCCTCGTTGGGGATAAAGTCTCGGATGAGACCTCGGCGGGGACGTGACATGAGGCGCTCATAGGTCTCCTGGAAATCATCAAAGTAGACAGACTCTTTTCCATGGCCCCAGTGGACGTGGCCAAAGACGTGGAGACGGGGCTTTACGCGCCATACCTCGCGAAGGAGATGGCTATCGCCGAGACCAAGGTCGCGGTGATGTTTCTGAGAGCGGTGTAAGTTGAAGTTGACGGGAGAAAGTCGTCATGAGAGAGATGGCGAGAAAACTTACCGGAGGACAATGGGTGATGAGAATATCCGTTTGAGGGGGAACTTTGCTGAGCCAAGGTTGAGTTTCATCGGTGTATTGAAAGCTAGCAGAGTCAGCGTCTGAGGATAAAATCGCAGATACAGTGGTTGGTGGACTCACGCAAATTCCTTAGGACCGATCTCTGGAATGTCTGGGACTCCAAAAATGGAAATAGTGCGGCCCTTGATCTTTTGCACGGTCAATGCGCTCTCAAGATAGATCAATCCATCCAGGTCAGGCTTGGCACCCGAGCGAACATCCTCTTCGGGTCGGCTCTTGGGATCGAACCAGCTATCGTGGTTACCCGCGACGACGACCTTTACAGGGTGCGGCTGCGAGCGGAGCCAATTGAGCTGCTTCTGGATGTCGGCGACGGTGCCAGCGTTGGTGAGGTCGCCAGCGTGGATGAGGACGTCGCCCCTGGGAATATCGACGGTGAGGTCATGCGTGTCTGAGATGCATACAACACGGATGGCGGGCTTATCTCGAGGTGGATGAAAGGGACGGCCACGGAGAAGGAGGACCAGCTGGTAGAAGAGAAAAGAGAGGTATGTAAGAGGCGACGAGAGGAGGTGGTCAATGAGCGTCATGGGCTCCCACTGGTTGCGTCGCCTGAGGCGAAGATAAGTGAGGAGACCCATGATGGCGATACTGTAGGATTGGTGTTGAGCCTCCGAGGAGGGTAGAGCGTGAACTGCGCCAATTGAGCGAGTGTCTAATTGAGAGTCGGCAGGAGTAAAGAATCGAGGTGATGCTGAGTGAGATGGAGCTTCAGGGAATGATGGAGCTTGGTTGTGGTGGTGACGACGGGGTACTGAGCCTCTAGCGTCACTGCGGGGTGGTACCAGGGTGACATTTAGGGGGGCCTCTGCTGGTGGCCAAGCGATCCATTGGAACACGCCGTATTACGGAGTAGATACTTAGCGAGGAATCCACAGGGTGAGAGGACAATTGAGACGAGTATGTGGTATCTCATGTAAATATGAGAGCCATGATGAGAGGGTAGAGCAAGAGTGAGTCTTTCATCTTGAGTATGTGAATATCACATGTTGCGTCTGTTAGCATGAGATGGTTTGAATGTCACTGTCACTGATCAGCAGCTTGGCTCTATAATAAGCTGCACTCACCTGCAACTGTAACGGTCAGTGCAAATATTAACAGCAATTATAGTATCTATCGATACTCATAACAAAAAGGAGGCCTCATCTTATACAGCAGCTGAATATCTGCATCAATTCTGATACATCATGACCTCTCATTGGAACCCATGTCCAGCTGAAAGCACGGACCTTCCCTAGCTCTTGCCCTAAGATCGGATGGTGACGTCGCCTCCCGCGCCAATCTTCCCACTTTCATGTTCCCCTCTGCTACTTCAAGACTTCAAGAGCCAAGCTCTTGCTCTTGAGCTGCCTTGAAGCTTGTTTCTCCAAATCTTGGATCCTGTTGGAGCGTCATCGAACATATCCTGTTTTTCCTTCTCTTTTTTTCCTCTGTCGATAACCTCCTCCTCTTCTCTCTCCTGCGAATAGCTCAGCTTCAACATCTCCCTCGCATGAGCATCTCCTACGAACCATGTCCAATCCAAAGGACTTTAGCCAGCCCGGCAGCCACGAAAGCAACTTTGGGTTCGTCCACGAGAGTCAACATTCTATCAATCCCAGCTGACAGCTCCAGCGTCGACTTTGTAATTCACTATAAGGTCCCTGTCGCAGGTAATTCCTATCCCACTATTCTCCCTTGCCAAAGACCCCTCCGATAACCAATGACCCCTCCACAGAGCGCGACGAAGCTGAAGCAGGCTTCGTACAACTCATCCAAGCCCTCACCGCCGTCGGCCTAGCCACCGAAGTCCGCCATGGAGAAAACGAATCTCTCCTCGTCTTTGTCAAAGTCGCATCTCCCGACCTCTTCGCGAAGCAGGTCTACCGTGCTCGCCTCGGCGATTGGCTTCACGGCGTCCGCGTCTCGGCTCCCCATAATGATATCGCACAGGCCCTGCAAGATGAGCCCGTCGTCGAGGCCGAGCGCCTGCGTTTGATCTACCTCATGATCACCAAGCCCCGTAATGAGGGCGGCGCCGGAGTCACGCCCACCAATGCCAAGTGGAAGCACGTCGATTCCATCTTTCCCCTTCACAGTCATTCCTTCAACAAGGAATGGATCAAGAAATGGAGTAGCAAGTACACTCTGGAACAGACCGACATCGACAACATCCGAGACAAGTTTGGCGAGAGCGTCGCCTTCTACTTTGCCTTCTTGCGGTCCTACTTCCGATTCCTCGTCATCCCGTCTGCTTTTGGATTTGGTGCTTGGTTGCTTCTAGGCCAATTCTCATACCTCTATGCCCTTCTATGCGGCCTCTGGTCTGTAGTCTTCTTCGAGTACTGGAAGAAGCAGGAAGTCGATCTTGCCGTCCAGTGGGGCGTCCGAGGAGTTTCCAACATTCAACGGTCCAGACCCGAATTTGAGTGGGAGCATGAGGCTGAGGACCCCATCACTGGCGAGCCTGTCAAGGTCTACCCGCCTATGAAGCGAGTCAAGACCCAGTTGCTCCAGATTCCCTTCACTCTGGCCTGCGTCATTGCCCTGGGTGCCCTCATCGTGACCTGCAACTCTCTCGAGGTGTTCATCAATGAGGTTTATAGTGGCCCAGGCAAGCAGTATCTCGTAAGTACTCGCCATCACACTGCTGAGAGAGTCACTGACTCTGTTAGGGATTTCTGCCTACCATCTTCCTCGTTATTGGAACCCCAACTATCTCGAGCGTCCTCATGGGAGCTGCTGAGAAGTTGAACGCCATGGAAAACTATGCAACTGTAGATGGTAGGAAGCCGTCTTGCGTCTGGATACGCAGTTGAGCTGACCAATGCTAGCCCACGATGCTGCTCTCATCCAGAAGCAGTTTGTGCTCAACTTCATGACTTCTTACATGGCCTTGTTCTTCACGGCCTTTGTCTACATTCCGTTTGGACATATCCTGCATCCCTTCCTCAACTTCTGGAGAGCGACCGCCCAGACCCTCACCTTTAGCGAGAAGGAGTTGCCAACACGGGAGTTTCACATCAACCCTGCTCGAATTAGTAACCAGATGTTCTACTTCACCGTGACGGCCCAGATCGTCAACTTTGCGACCGAAGTTGTAGTGCCCTACATCAAGCAACAAGCGTTCCAAAAAGCCAAGCAGCTCAAGTCCGGGTCTAAGGTGCAGGAGGACCACGAGGAGGAGGCCGAATTCCTTGAGCGTGTCCGTAAAGAGTGCACTCTGGAGGAGTACGACGTCTCAGGAGATTACCGTGAGATGGTGATGCAGTTTGGTAAGCTTACGTTATTGAGGATGCGTGATGCCGCTGTTCTGACTTGCGTTAAGGATACGTCGCCATGTTCTCGGTTGCTTGGCCATTGGCGGCCTGCTGCTTCCTTGTCAACAACTGGGTTGAGTTGCGATCAGACGCACTCAAGATCGCCATCAGCAGCCGGCGTCCCATCCCCTGGCGGACCGACTCGATTGGACCCTGGTTGACGGCCCTGAGCTTCCTCTCCTGGTTAGGCAGTATCACAAGCTCGGCTATTGTGTACCTCTGCAGCAACTCCAAGAACGGCACTCAAGGCGAGCCGTCTGCCCTGAAGGCGTGGGGTTTGCTACTGAGCATTCTGTTTGCGGAGCACTTCTACCTGGTTGTCCAGCTGGCGGTCCGCTTTGTGCTCAGCAAACTTGACAGCCCCGGACTGCAGAAGGAGCGCAAGGAACGGTTCCAGATGAAGAAGCGACTGCTCGAAGAGAACTTGGGGCAAGACGCCGCTGAAGAGGCCACAGCACCCGGTATTGAGCATAGCGAGAAGATCACCCGTGAAGCCCTGGAGGAGGAGGCCCGACAGGCGTCGATCCGGGGCCATGGAACTCCTGAGGAGATGTAGGTTTGACTCTAGGCCCATGTCTTTCGGTGTACTGACAGGAAGGTGTAGGTTCTGGCAACGCCAACAGGGTATGCAGGAGACAATTGAGGTTGGGCGAAGAATGATTGAGCAGCAAGTAAGTATTTACCCATGCTCAGTACAAGGGTTGAAAAGGCTAACGATGGTGGTAACAGCTTGCTGCCGGCCAAAATGGAAAGAAGAGCGCTTCCGCTGTTCCAAGCGAAAAGGCCTCGTGAAACATTTGATGTGAGGCAATGGAGCAGGAGTTGACACGATGTTGAGTAAGGGTCGACATTGGTTGAGGAGTGACGGGGTTGGGATGGCGACTTGGTGGCATATGGATGGTTACGAGGTTATGATTGGCTTGAACTTTGGGTACTTTCCTGGAATTGAGTTCTGTGCGGTTCGAGATTGAAACCCCTTGAAAGACAGGATATTATCGACCAATGTTTGAAAAAGATGGTGCTTGATCTCGGTCAACAAGAGAGCAAAGGCGGGAGATACGTACCTTATTTCGTTGACAAAGAGATGTAGCAGCCTCATGCGTCCTGGGTAACCTTCTAGAACGCCCCGTCGACCCTAATCAAGAAGAGTGCGTGCTAAGGCTGCCTCGCGATCTGGCCATGGGGGCTTGCTTGGCTTGCTTGGCTTGCTTGGCTCACGGGGACACCCTCCCGCCCGACAAGAGCCACAACCGTCTGAGGCAGGCGTGCCAGCAGCCAAGGCAGTCATTGATATGGTAGGTGACACGTCAATGTTCTGGCTGCTCTTGGTTAGGTGAATATGCAGTTGCTGAAAGATGCCGCTGCAGCTGGGCGGAGGCTGTGTCGCCCGCTTTGCATGTGGAGGGGAGGGCAGAATCAAGTAGCGGCTGCAAGAGCGTTGTAGATCAGAGGCATACAATAACTAATGGTGTGCGTTATCATGGATGCCGAGGCATGGAATGTGTAAAAAAGGCAAGTCCAGGTTTCTGCGATCGACGTCTTGGGTTGCGTTTACCAGGCTCCCCCTGATAGTAAATGTTTCGTGTTCCTGGTCGCAGCAAAGGATTCGACGATTTGATTTGGTCGTCTTTCAGCTGATCGTGATAGAGACATGAAGAGATAAACATGTCTGAGAGGTTGAAATCCCTCTAGGCAACCGTAGGATCGTCGGATCCCATTGATCAATCAGACTGCTGCTGCCTGTTTATAAAGACTATCGTCAAGCGCCCGCCCGTTGATTAAAGGCAAAAAGTGATCTGCGCTGTCAAGACCCGATTCGCGAGGTTGCTTTTCCTGCCCTACAGTTTATTTACCCCATGGTTTTCTGTGGTGGTCCGGTCCACTGGATGGATCGTCAAGAGGGCCTGGCCTGGTTTGCAGAAAAAACCCGACGACATGGACCCTAAACTAACTGACAAGCGTCAGACATCGTCTTGAGGATTGATCCATATGATGTGAGAAATCGTGGTCCTTTTGATACGAATCTTTTGCTGTTGCTGGCTGACTCGAGACTCTCACCACATGCATCTCTGTACTTCCCAAATCTCACATCTCGCAGCTCTGCTCTCGTCAGGCAAGACAATGAATGCCGTGGCAACCAGAAGAAAGAAACGCTCCTCCCCCCACTGGGATCAACCAAGGACGTCAAACGCCAAGTCAGGGGCAAAGTGTGTCGCAGGGTCCAGTTCAAAGTTGCATCCGTAGATGGGGAGTGGTAATGAACGAACGGTGGACTTGACCAAAAAGAGGTCTCGGTCAGACGGTCTCTCGTTGCTAAACCCATGCACCATTGCCCAGATCATCGACCGAGCCCAGGCGTCGATAAAACGGTGCGAGTTGCCCACATCGTCTGTTGGTTCGTTTCGTCTCTCGGAGTCTGGAAGAGTAATGGGTAGTGAATGGTGTAAGATCCCCGTCTCCCAAAGTCCAATCCGTTGCGCACATCTACCACACGTGCCCGGCGGCAAGTGGGGCACCTACGATTCAGCCGTTCCGCCTTGTCGTGATTTTGCTGGGGTCATGGTCCGCAAGCTAATCAGTTCAGTCTGCATCCGAATCTCTAGCAGGCAATTCCTTCTCCATGAGTGGGAACTTGGGTGTCAAAGCTCTAAAGGTCCTCCGGGGCCTGGAGACCGGCCGGCCAATCGTCCGTCGTCGTCGCACACGCACCCTCATGCGACATGACACGCCCCCCATCCCATGAGAGCGACCTACCATGGATGGCACAGGCGCGGGGTTTGACTTGTACTGACATCCATCTGGAAACGGCCTCTTCCTCAGCTTGCCCATGTGCTGGTTTGCCCTGGTGAGAGCCCCGGCGAGTGCCCCGGCGTAGTTACCGTTCGGTGGAGTTGAACTCCGACAAGATGGGAGAACCCATGGCTTTTGCCTTGCCTTGCCTCCCCCTTGCTCCTTGTTGGAGCTCTTCCTTTCCTTCTTCTTCCTTCTTCCTAATCTCGATCCTAGCCTAGTCGTAGGTAGTCCTGCAGAAGCCCATACCATACCGTTGGCTTCCGGGCCCGCTGTCTCTACGTCCTACCCAGGCACCCTTGACGCCTCGTTTATTTCCCTTTTCCATCTCTTTGTCGTGTGATGGTGCCCCCTCTTAGTCTCTTGTTCCCTGTCTGGCGCCCCTCATCCTCTGTCCTCTTATTGACTTACACGCCCGCACACACCCCGTTTGCGACCGTGATCCTTTCAACATCACATCTTCTCCCTCAGCCATAACGAGTCTTGCTCTCTTCAAGCTCGCCATGGATGACGTCGCCGATCTCGTTGTCACGCCTTTTCGTGACATTGTCGACAAGGGCCGCACAGCTGTTGAGAATGCTGGCGACGACAAGGTCATGCTCAAGGCCGCTCAGAGCCTCGTCAAAGAAGGCGAGCGAGCCCTCAAGAGAATCGAGCCGCTCTGTCGTAAGCACCTTGACGAATACGGCTCCAATTTCCTCGACGCCCTCAAGGAGAATGGTGAGTTATCCCCAGTTTGTGTTTGTCGTTGGGTTGACTGACCATGGTAGACGACATCGCCAACTTCCGTTCAGAATTGACCGATTTGCTGTGGGAGTTTGACGACTATATCGAGCTCGAAGACTTTGAACCCGAAAAGTTTGCCGAGCTGCAAGGCCTTTCGCGAAAGGCGGCCCCCAAGATTTACGACATCCTAATGCGCATGAAGCTTGAGGTGCCTATCGACCATGATACCCGCTCCATCATGACACGCCTTTCCGGCCCGCAATCACGTCCAATCTCTCCAGACGCTCCTCCAATCCCACCACTATTCCCATTCTCCGACATGAGAAAGGATTCAGCTTCTCCTGCCAGCGTCCAACGCAGCGCTCCCGAGTCTGTCGCCGACTCCCGCTCCGTCCATGACCCCCCAACCGTCGAAGCAGCTACAGCCCAACTACGACACTTGATGCAGACGCAATCCGGTCCGGACGAGGGTCTCTATGCCAATATTCCAGGGTCACTCAAGCCCGGGCCTCCACAAGGGCCGCCGCCCATGGAGCCGCCTCCAAGACCTCCCTCGGCGAACCCGTGGGACGTCAAGACTCCGCCGCAACACCGGGAGCAACGCTTCCCAGACGACTTTTCGTTCGAGAGGAGGGCACCTGTGGCACCGGTCGAATCACCAATCGAGCCGATTTCGCCGCCTCTCAGCCCGCAGCGGGCTAAAGAGTCCCCGACATCTCGACCACGACCTCTGTACATGGGTTCAGACCGTTCATCCCAAATCAGCAACGATTCGAGACTCAGTCCAACAGGTGCCGAGCCCTCATCGTATGAGAGGACTTATAGCATCTTCCCTACTCCTCGTGGCCGATACTCAAACTCCAACTCCATCATGTCCACTTCCATTCCCGAGGATGTTGCTTCGGATAGATCCAGCGCAGGTTACATCGCTCAACTATCATCGAGGCTTCCCCCACCTCGAACCCATTCGCTGCCAAAGTCTCGTCCAGAGTCGGTCGAGACCAACCAGAGCTCCGTCTTTGACCCTGCTAGAACCGACGGAGTCAACACCCCCCTTACAGAGCACCGAGGGTCTGCTGTTTCGGCTGCCGACTCGAGCCCAACTCTCGGTTCTTCTGAATTAAGCACTCTCCCCCTCAAAGCTCCTCCGGTGAACAACTACCAAGGCATGGTTGAGCTGCCTCAGGTCGTGCGGATGCCTGAAATCGACAATCTTCCTATTCCTGTCGAGACTGAGACACCTACACCCGAGCACCCTCCGAACCCCTTTGCCGTTGATTGCAAGCTCAACCCTCAGAGTTCATTCTATACTCACAAGGGGTTCTGCGATGGCGCAAAAGAGATTTTGAACGGAGGGGCCGGTGTCAAAAAGACGGTCAAGGCTGTGTGTTTGCTCTCCCTCTCCTCTGATATCACACACTGACAAATGTAGGGCTTCGCTTCTGCTGCTTCGATTGCAAAGTGTGTCAAGTGTCACTTTGAACTTGACTTTAACGAAATTGACTTGGACGTCAACAAAGCAGGTATGTTACTGTGCAATGACTGCACATTGCTTAAATGCTGACTTTCTTACAGCACGCGGCAACTTTATCAAGAATGGCATTGGCTACCGTATCCGGTTCCTCCAGAAAAGCCATCTGCCAACACGACGCTCTGACGATGTCATGTATGGATGCATCTTTTGCATTCACCAAGGCCGAACTCTTCACGCCAGTGACGCAACAGTCTTTGTCTCCCAAAAGGCCCTGTTTGCCCACTTGGCTCGTCACCCAAGACCTCTACCAGCTGTTCCCGGATTCACTGTCATTGAAGAGGCCGAAGTGCCAGATCGATATCGAAATGACTATGACCTTCACTTCAAGAGCCCTGTCGAAACACATCCCGTAGTGGAAAAGTCAAATGAGATCTGCAACATGCCTACGGCTACGTCCAAGGAGGCGGCACGTAGGATGTACGGTCAGAGGCTCTTGTATGATCGGACGCCTGCTCTTGAGATGGTACAAGGGGCGAGAATCACCGGCATCGAGTGGCCAGCAAAATACCTGGGAGAGTGGTGCATGGGCTACCATGATGCTGTCTACGCCTCTGTGCCGTTTGAGATAATGAGGCTTGACCCTCCATCTCCTGAGAATATCAAGATGGACGGGACCAGCCCAACCCAAGTCACGGCGAGGTGGAGGTTCAACGTCAAGGACAAGACAAAGGGTGATTGGCTCAAGTTTGAGAAGGACGAGATCATCACCAATATCAGCTGCAAGTTTCCCACCCCAAGACTGATCCCGGCATATATCCCCCCCACACCTTCAAAGCACACTCAACCCCTTCCCTTTTATCGATAGCCGGGGCACCGCTTGTGTATCATGTGACAACCGCTAACCTCAACACAGATCCGTATCAGGAGTTTTGGTGCTGGTCTGGAACAAACCAGAAAGGCAAATGGGGAATATTCCCACAAGCCTTTATCGATATTGGTACGCTGAGAGACTTGGGCGTTGGTTCCGATCGAGCGAGCGTCATTAGTAGCGAGAAGAACAAGCCCACGGGCGGTGTCTTATCCCGATTCTCAACTCGCAAGTCGGGACGATCTGGGAGAAGAAGCAGTGTAGCAGGCTCGGTGGGAAGTAACGAGATACTACCCCCTCCGACACCAGTACCCGGAATGTACGGACGCGAGTGACTGGATCAGGGAGGATATAACGGATGATGGAACACGGGTAATGACGAGCCACGCTTGAGTGGTCGTATGGATGGATGGATGGATGGGCGTCGGGAATAACTGGTCGATATACCCCAAGGTCTTGGTTTCCTTTTTTTCTTTTTTTCCCTTTGTTGCACATCTTTCACCCTGTATATTTTGTCAGGTTACCAAGCATCAGGCCTCAAGGACCTGACAACTGACAGTGTAGAATAGCAATTGAGCCATATCTGTGTGGCTTTGGCGATGCTTGCGTTCCGTTTGGTTTGCGTTATGCTGATGAGCACCACCCGACATGACAATGCAGAATTGCTCGATAGGTGTGTTGTGAGGTTGCCTACGATGAATCCAAAGATAGGCTAGGCTTAACTTTTCTTATCCAAGGACGTGTTTATGTTGCCTAGTATTATGTCCATAGATGATGAATGTTAGAGTAAGGCAAAGGCTAAGGTATTTAAGTTCTGAGTTTTCTACGTTAACACCCAACCCCTATCTTTAATACAGTGAAACCCTTTAGGCGATATGGAGTGTCCTATGGTATTGCAGGGTGGCTTGCTATGGCCCAAGAGTCTATTGCATCCTCTTAATCATTCGCCTTACCGGAACAGTCCTCAACCCTACGAGGGCAGCGATCCGCGAGGCAACTGAGATCAAATTTGCCGCTTCAAGGTCACAATCACCAAGTATAATCCAACTACAGACACATCCATCTTGAGTCCAACCCCAAGCCAACAGCCTATCAAGTCACGGAGAGAAAAAATTCAGAGAAAAAAAAAAAGGCCAAGTCTATTATTACTCCCTGTAATAACCATCCATCCATGTTGAATCGCTCGCCTGACTCCTAGGCTATCCCTTCCCTCTGCGAAACGCCAACCCAACCCCCATCCAGGTCAGCTTCGCCAGGAAGCAAGCCTCAGGTGCAAAAAGAACAAGCAAGCAAAATCCTTCGCTAGTCGAACGCTTCCATTTCCATCCATATGAACCCAACCAGACATGCCAAAATGCATGATGAAATCAACCCGAAATCTTTAAACCATGAACAATGAAAAACAAAAACGAAAAAAGAAACGAGGTCTGTGTATCCACTTCCCTCTCGAGGCAGGGCCGCAGCCTCTTCCAAATCTCGTGCGTGCTCAAGACGCACCTCCATGGGGGTATCATTCGACGTCTCTGGTAGGAAATAGTGGTGGTGGTACATCCGCGCATAATAAAGAGACAGGCGGATAACGAACGCAAAGGAAAAAACAGGTCATAAAGTCGTTAAATGGGCTCCTTGATCAGCCTCATCCATCGGTAATATCCAAGTTGTCCAGCCATATGTTGATGGCATCATGAAGTAGGTTTCGTGATGGTGTATTTCTCGCATTGCCATTTGTCTCGAGGTGCCTCTTCTCGCGCACGTCGATAACTTCGCGAATGCAGTCTTCCAGCGCAGAGAGCACCACAGTCTTGCACTGGACACGGGGGATCTCCAGGGGTGCATTGGGCAATGCCGGTGTCTCGGGCGCCGTGATAGAAACGGGCTCCTCAGCTTCGGTGCTCATGCGAACCTCGCTATGTGTCTGCGATGAGGCCAGTGAGTGATCCTTGCTAGTATCCTGGTTGAGGCTGATGACCCTCTCAACAGCCTCAGTCAGAGTCTCGTCCGAGTGTAGCACAGGCTCCTCGATCCACTCCTCTTCCAGCTGGGTCTCATAGGGGAGAATCGAGGGAGTCAAAACTCCTCCATATGATGTGGACAAGGCTGCAGGTCCGGAAGCTGGCCGATCAACTGGTGCCCGTGGCTTCACCAGTCGGCGATAACGGAGACGTGTAATCGAGTTAGTTGTAGTGTCAGCAATCATGACACAGCTCACCTCCACCCAACGCTCCGAGAGGTCGAGCAGAGGGAAAGCTGGAGCAGGGGTTGGCTCGGCCCGAAGAGACGCCTTGACCTGCTCCATGAGGTCCTCCTGGGGGGGGATTGCTTGAACCGCAAAGTCGGGGTGATAGCGATTGAGCCAGCCCGCAGCATTGAGCGGGAGGTCTCCATCGATACACAAGCGCGAGGCCTGTTCAAAGGAATCCAATCCTCCTTGAAATCCTGGGGTGGAAAGATAACCACTGCTGGAGGGAGAGCTGATTGCAGACTCAAAAGATGTCATGTAGTCCGGGAAAGAAATGTCCACGTCAATGACCCCGTCATCGGCATTGATGGACGTCTTGACCGGTGACTCGAAAGCACCATTGGGATCTGGTGTTCGTTCCGGTCGGATTGATGGTTCCCTACTGTGACCCTTGCATTCTCGTGGTGTGCCCGTCTCGCGAACCTCGGTCGAAGGACGAGCAGCCGACGACGAAGGGGCGTGGAGATCTTCGCCGAGAGTCACCTCCTCGACCATTTGGGATAGTTTGTCTGTCCTGGGGAAAGCCTGCTTGGTGGGGGATTTCGGATCTATCTGTCCGTAGCTGCTGAGTGTGGTGGAATCTCGGCGGCGAGTGCTCCAAAGACCACTTATAACGCTGCCCCAGCGCGAGCTCTGGCTCCTCGAGTCGCTGCTGGCATTGCTCATCCCACCCGTGCTCTCTCCTCGCTTGAGGGACCGCTTCAGGTCATCCGTGGCCACGCTTCCACTGCTGCTCGGTCGAGGCCTCCTATGCGTATCGACGCGCTGAATAGTGGAAAAGTGCGGCACCGTGGTTTCGGGCAGAACCGTCGTAGTAGTTGCCGCACTGCTCTTCCTGCTAACCATGTCGCTACCAAACATGCCAAAGTTAGATGGTCGGATCGAGGCAGCATCCGAAACGCGGCGTTCGTGATTACGATCCATGGTAAGGTGAGCCAGCTGCATGGGCACAGCAGAAGCCCTTGCGCTCTGGCTCGTTGTCCGAGAGTGAGAAGCTCGACGAAGTCCAGTGCGACGATTAATCTTGCGGCGAAGAGACTCCTCTCGAAGAACGGGAATCACAAAGGTCGGAGGAGAGTTCGAGAACGTGCCGACTGAAGTTGATGTGCTAGGACGATGGGCCCGGGTCGTAGGAATCTGGGAATTCGCGGGGAGGAAGGCCGAGAGGAGAAAGATCATGCGTCGAGCAGCCATCTTATCCTCAGAGACAATGATTGTCCGCGCCGGAAGTGATAGGTCCTCCTCGTTCCGGTTTTTCTGCTGCAAAAAGAGGCGTCTTCGGTACGAAGGGGGGCAAAGAGCCTGAAGCCAGTCGGTGTGAGTAGCGAGAAACCCGGTCAGGAGGTTGTAGAAGAATTGGTTGTGATGGTCGATTCCAGAAGTCCACTTGCACGTCCATCGAGCTTCATCGCGCCATATCCCCCATCGCCCCTGACCGGTAACGACTCTGGCCGCGCTTAGGCCCATGACAATTCTATGTCTCGCGGCATCCACCTCGCCCGCAACATTGGCATCATCCGCAAGACAGTTAGGCCACAATGATACCAGCTTTGTGGTGCTCTTCGGGGGCTTAACCCGAGGCATCTCAGGGCGTCGGTCCGAGAAAGACGGCGTCCTGCCGGTTTTGTTCGAGGTGACTGAGGTCGCCATGGCTCCGGGAGAAGAAATATCGACGTGTCTAAGCATCGTTCCTAGAATGGTTGCAACTACGGATTGGAGATGCGTCAAGGTCCTCATGATAATATCCCAGTGCCGGGTTAGGGAATCGATTCGGTCCTCCATATCGACTGAGAAGTTTGACTCGGTTCCATCGCCGTAGTTACCAGAGCCAACCATGCCCCATCCTGAAGGTCGAGCTGAGCTAAATGATGAAGAGAAGAACTCCTGGTCGTAGGAACTGGATTCGCGCTGTTTTGACTGGGACGCGGCAGGCGTACGGGTCGAAGGAGGAGCAGCGGGGAGCTGAACAACTAGAACCACGGCATACATTGGCGTGCGTCGTTGCTTGGGCTGTGGCTTCTTCTTCTTTGGCGCAGATTCGTCATTCGTCGAAGGGAACGGGAAGCCGGCGCTTTCGTCTGCGTAGCGGCTCGGAGGCGAGACGTTGGTGTCGGTGTCATCTGCAGCTAGATTCACGGGAAAGAGGCGAGTGATGAGGACCTTCTTTTTCTCGCTCTGGCGTGGTGTGTGAGCATGAACATGCGCTGCACCAGAGACGTTGGTTGGTGAGAAGGTCGTTGAGGAGAACGACTGCGAAAGACGGCTGGAGCGAGCACTGGAGCGGCCAATGGAGCTCCTACCATCACCTAGAATACCGCCCGAGGGATCGACAGGTCGGGAGTCGCCCGGTACTACATGTACCTTTGTTGAGGTCCCTTTGTAGGACATCAACTCGGAGTTTCCAAAAATGCAGCTAGAAAAAGTTGCCAGCTCCTCCCGATACTCACGCGCAGCTTTCTGACCGTCCGTCTCAATATGGACCTGGCTGCGTCCCTGCAAGGAAGCTCGACGGTCAAAAGCGCCTTGCCGCGGAGGCGGTTGAGGACCCTCGGGCTGGATGACGAGGGGGCGCGAGAGTTGACTAAGACTGCTCTTGCGCGGCGAGGTTGGAGTACGGCGAAGCTCTTGAGGGACAACGGGCCTTTCTATCGGAGACACTGGAGGAGCTGGATGACTGTCAAAGAGGAGAGAGGCGTTGGTAGGACCTAGAGCATCCTGCATGATAATGACACGGACGTCACGCACATCGAGGTCGACATCGCCGCTATAGTCGAAAGCGTTGGCTGTAGATGTAGCTGGGGTAGTTGGGGTTGTAGATAGAGGAAACACCTGGTCATTGCGGTGCTGATATAGAGCTTGAGCGTCTGGGAAAAGAAGATTGCGAGTATGAATATCCTCCTGAACAGATTCAAGCGAGGATACTGGCCTCGACGTCTTGGCCGTCGCCTGAGAGGGCGTGACCGAAGGACCGCCGGAGCCCAGGTGCAAGAGCCGGCCGAGCATGTCGGGGGCGGCACCAAGGAAAACGGGCGGCAGTGTTGGGGTTGGTGGAGAGGGCGGCCGTCGAAATTAATTACGACGGCGAGCCATCATCAGGGAGAAGGACCAAATATTCTGAGCTGGGCGTAATCGCATAGTAACCACGGCGCGTGGCATGTGAAGGTGATGGAACGAACAAGCTTCCAGTAGAGTTGCCCAGCTAGCGGAACAAGCGGGCGCAAGGTGGCGGGCAAAGCCCAGGGCAGGTCCTAGAGGGCGACAGATCCGGGGATGGAGGTGATTTATGAGCTTTGCTTGTTTGCTAGATGCAAGCAATGAATGAATGAATGAACCAGAGCTCACGGCGTCGCGAGAGCAATGAGGTGGCGGCGTCAGGGAGCTTGATTGCTGTGGCGCGTGCGTCCACACACAGGGAGGCAAGGCGTGGCAAGCTGCCTGGAAGAGACGTGAGAGGTGGAAGAAACAGCAAGGATGAGCTGTAGGTAAGGTGCAGCTGACGATGATGCTGGTTAGGACATTCAAAGCTGAAGTAGGATCGGGCACGGGCTCGAGCTTGAGCTGGAGGAGACAAGGGATTTTGTTGTCAGAGTTGCGCGAGTTCTGTGAGAAGAGAAGCGAAGCGAAGCGTGAGGGGTTGATCGTGTGTGGAGGCGACGATATGCGCGGGTGGGAGGTGGTTTCGCGGGCGGGTGATCAACAGGAGAAGCTGGAGCTGGGAGGCCCAGGTTACGTGTGGGGGTAGTAGTTGTTGATCCTGCCGTGTTACTCGGGGGCGACTCTGCTGGTGTTGTTGCTACTGCTGCTTCTCGAAGCAAACAATAATCAACTTGTGAGGGTGTAAAAGGCGTCCAGGTTGAGGTGAGAGAGCCCGATGTTTGGTGGTTTATCCAGATGGCCGGGACGCCGCCAGCTCGGGCGGGTGGCAGCGAGTTTTGGTGTGTGTGGCAGCAAGCCAGCGCCCACTCGAGAGCGAGGTAACTGGAGTGTAAGGTGCAACTCCAGCGGGAGCAAGGCGGCTGCGGTACCGCAGTGTAAGTACTCGTTAGTGGCGGTTGGGGGTTGGCGCTGGTGGCGGCTCAACCACGCGGTACAAGGCGCCCGGTACCTCCTAGCTCGAGCTTTAGATCGTCGTCAGCAGGGCCCAGGCGGGCAAGGTGGGATGGATAGGTAGGCCCAGTGGAGATTGGATTGGATGGATACTGGAGCTCAATGGGGACTTGGTCTGATGGAGACGGACGGGTGGATATTGATCGGAGGGGCGGGACGAGGGAACAGAGCAGACCAGACAACCATCAACAGGACAAGAAATGTGGATTACCTTACCTTGGCAGAGAGGAGACGGAGAGGGGAACGGAGCAGAGATGGAGCTGGAGGCAAAAGAGGAGAAGAGCCAAGAGGGGTTCAAGTCGTGGAATGGGGGTGCATGTTTGTTTCCAATGCTTGCCTTCCCCAGAGTCTCAGAAGTTGAGTGATGAGAATGCTGATGCCGGGATGACGACAATGTTTGGATTGGCTGCCAGACAGATAACAAGACGTACGTTGAAACAGAAAACGTCGAGACACGAACAAGGGAAAGGTAAGTGGCTGGCACTGAAACCCGGGGGGCCGAAACCTTTGGATCAAAGTCAAGACAAGCGCCCCTTTCGTTCTTCCTTTAGAAGCAGATTGCTGGTCGGTTGATTGGTCGTGTCGAGTTCAAGCACGGGCTCGAGTCGAGGCCATAGTCATTGGTGTGTGGATTCTCTCTCTAACCCGCAAGTTCAATGACTAGGTCTTTCGGGAGCGGCGATATTTAGGTAATATCGGATCCCAGGAGGCGACTATGGAGGGCGTGGCTAATACGGAATTGATAAGTAAATCGTCGGTGTGCGCGATCTCATTCCACAGCGGCTGTCCCGAGGGAGGTTAGGGGAAACAATGGCGGGCCCAGCACAGCAACGCGAGCGGCTCTGGTATTCTCGCTGTTTGCGCGGGTAACGGGTGTTAGTAGAAGAGAAAGATGATGAGTAAAAATATGAGTTAAAAAAAAAAAAAAAAGAGGGCCGGGTCGTCGGTCGAGGCCCAAGAATCGACTCGTTTTGTCAAGTCAAAGACGATGAAGAGGTGACAAGACCAGCAGTGATGGATCATTCAGCTGCTGCCCCCAGGAGCTGCTCCATCAAAGGTTTGGAGCCCGGCTGCTGCTTCTGTCAAGCAGAAATTGACAGAGAGGAATAAAAAGCACACATGAGAAAAAGGACCCCCGTCCAGTATGTATGAAAAAAGCCATTGCTCCATCCCCAAGGCTACTGACCCCCAAAAATGCGGTGAAAGCAACCAGATTTGTGTCGTCGGCTCGACCAGGGGTCTTCCCTTCCCGGTGTGGCCAAGGCTCCAAGGCCCGGGTGAGCCATCCCAAGCATGGAAGCCAAGTGTGTGTCGTTCGGGTTCTTTTGCACAATTATTTCATCCGCCACGACCTTCCCCGGGACGGACACAAAGGCGAGCGAATCCCTCTGCTCTGCTCCATGAATTCCCATGGCGACGGGTCATGATAGTGGGACCTCGTCGCGTGCCCTGGCTCATTGACGGCTCGTGCAGGTCTCCTTTGCTGGGGTCGTCCGGCGTGGGCGCAAGGCCGCGGATCCATCACCCATTCCCAAACTCTCCGTGAGCATGGTCCAGGCATGGTGGAGCGCAGCCTCATCAACAACACGCAGCACAGCACAGCACAGGCCAGGCCTCGAGATGGATGAAATGAAATGTCCGAATACGCACCACAACACCGCTCTCTGATGTAAACTTGCGTTGCACAAACCACATCTCCAAGAGCCTAAAAGCCAAGTCGTACACGCTAGTGCCGATGGCAGGCCAGTGCCAGCCTAGACGTGCCGAGCCCAGGCATGAAGCCGCAGCAAAAGCCGGCTAGAGAACGCCATGGGTAACGGTGCCGCGGTCACGTCCCCTTGTCCTCCGTCGGCCGGCGCTGCCTTGTGCTTTCTTATGAAAGGAAACAAGATGTCGGTAAGCAAAGCAAGCTGAGGATTCCATCCGACTCGACGAGACGCCCTCGATAGGGCATCAACCGGTGAGTCAAGCTGAATGTCGACTTTGAAGCCCAACCCTTTGGCTATCGACGATCCCAGTCGCCGAGATATGCCATCTGCCCACCGCGTTTTGATGGCCTCCTTTTGGCCATGACATCCATGACCGACCTACCTCCGACAAGTTGCTTTTGTGTACGTCGTAGTCGGCCAGCCCCCTTGGAAGCCGCCGTCGGCTCGCTACCTACCGGGCGGTTTCTCTTCTAACTGGTCAAGGTGGACGTACACATGACGCTACTGTACATGTGCGAGGACCGCAGTCAAGTCAATGTAATTTTCTAATGGCATCTTCTTGTGCGCTCGCATCTTGGCGGAAGTAGGGTTCCCAAAAGAGATGCAAGTCGTCGTGAGTGGGTGGCTCTTCAACTGCCGCACCGAGATGATAAATTCCCCGAAAATCCCGTCAGAGCTTTCGGGGAGTGGGCTTTCATCGGGAACAGGTAGCCGCATCCTTTCAACGTTGGGGGATCTGGTACGTAATTAGCAGACTCGGACTCGACTCGCCGGACTCGACTTGACTCGCTCAAGACCGGCTGTGAGAGCCTCTTCCGGCAGGACTCGAGAAATTGCCTTGGATGTCCGGAACGAAACTGTTTTTGCTAGGTTGCCAAGACCAGTTGCCCTCCCTGCCATCGGTCAAACCAGAGCCCTGGCATTACTGTACATGACAAGCCCAGCCGGTCTACGGCGTTGCCAATTAGACCTCAAGCCCTCCCCGGGGGGCGGCGCCCGGAGACGACGTCAGGCCCCTTGTCCAGCCTCGTCTAGACGCCATCACAGACGTTTGCTTCTTCTCCTTCTTCTCCTGGGACCCAGAAGGCCCGTCTTGCGATCGAGATGGCTTCCTGTCAACCCTAGTCCCTCAGTCATGGCAATGGCCCCCCTGCCCCCCAAGTTGAGCCATCACCGTGTCGCCGGGTTCGATCTCTAACCTTCTGCCGAGCGAACAGGGTCCAGTGTTAGTTAGCTCAACAGGGAGTTTTCTCGGGTTTCGACCATTTCAGTCCAAGCCTGAAAACTCTGTTTCCCGGGGTTACTCTCCTGCCCCTCGGTTCACCGGTCTTGAGGCAGTGCCATCCATGAAGGCATGGCATACTGGAGACGTCGGCCCTACTGGACGCTGCTGCGGTCGTCAAGGGAGGCAATCGAGGCTAAACAGCAACGCTTCTCATAGATCCAATGTCTTGGTGATCCCCTGTGGGGTTGCATTTCCTTCGTCATCGTCCACTGAACAATGTGCCCCGCGATAAGCACCGCCGAGCTCGCCCTCTTCCCCTCAGTGATCTGCAGGCACGCAGACAACGGTCATGTCAATTGAGACCACGCGCATTTCTCAACGACCTCTGCCTCTTAGCGCCTTCCCTTGAGACACACATGGTGGGCGTCTGGGGGCAACTTTGGGGGGCCTCCGAGCTAGGAGCTCTGAAAGAGACCTGGGCAGCCGCCGCGGCACTCGCGCGGGAGAGCATTCTTCCCCTGCCTTGACCGGCTGGTGATGCAGTATTTGCCGATCTTCATCCCACGTAGGGACCGGCACGGGCTTCTGTCACCGTGTCTCGTGTTCCATGGTGTTGGGCATGACTTATCAAGGAGCGCGGCAGTCTCGGGCTGTTGGTCACAGGGCTGTTGTGGGAGCTGGCCTGGGCCATTCTACCTGGAGTCCCGTCGAGGCGCAGTCTAATGCAGCTCCCCTCATGATGGCCCTGAGGCATGATGATGGAGATGCATGAATATGACGATGGCGGTGATAAGCCCTCCCCTCTTCAGCGGCCAAGTTAGGCTATCGACAATCCCGCCAAGCTGCATCCACAAATCCCATCAATCCCTTTTGGGAGTCGCTCGCCTTCTTCTCTGATTCTCAATGGCTACAACGTTGCAGTTGCATGCGGGCCCACGTCTGTCTGATGAGCCTGATGTCTGTTGCCTACCAACGCTCTCGAGACAAGTGCCGGTCCGGCGAATAGTTCAGCGGCTAATCAAGTGGTTCAACTGCAACTCTGTTGTTATTGATGGATGGATAGTTGTGTCAATGCCTATGAGCTGCCACTTTAGTACTCTTCTCCTACCAATCCAAGCCCTGGCGCGCGGGTACTTTAACCGCAACGTCTCATCACAGCCAGTTGATCTATTCACAACATTCCGGCCCGTTAGCCCCAGATATCCTTTCTCTTCCAAGGCTTGATCCTTGCCTTGGGCTCCCAAGAAAAACTCCCCGCTTGTTCCGGTTGCCGGTTCCAGTGCTAATGTTGCACTGATCACAATATGGCGTCCGTCACGTGTCGTATTTCTCTGAGCCTCCACCTCCACACAACTCCATCACGGATGGATGTCTCCTCTCCTCCACCTGCGCCTGTCTCCCATCTCCAATATCTCACCGCCCAATGCGAGCCGCTGTGAGCTGCAGCGAGAATGCATCCCAGGACCAGTCCCAGCCACAGCCAAGCCGCCTCAGCCTGAATGCGCCCTGCGACATTTGCCCCTCGTTCGTTCGTCCTCAGCTCTGAGCATGGCGGCCCCTCGCTGAACAAATTGGGCTGGCTCTTCCTCTCACCTTGGCCCCTCGGCGATGCTCACTGGAAATGAGGTGCCCCAGTCAACGGGCGCGCGCGCGTGGAGCGGCCGCATGAGCTCCTCCATGCCTGGGCTTGTTACAGGTCACATTGCTGTCGAGAGCTTTGCCAACCAGAACCCCTGCTGCGTCCTCCGGCTGCTTGGAACCCAGATTGCGCTCGGCTCATCGTCTCGGATTTGCTGGGTTCGCTACGCTACGATCGGGCACTTCATCATCAATCCCTCGCAGAACTTGCAGCACCAGGCTGGTTCGGTGCGGCCTAATAATTACACCCATGCTGCCCATCCGCAAGGAGCGATTCGTATCTCGAAGCAAGGGAAGGATTGCGGTGACTTCAGGAATTATTCCAGGGCAAATATTGGTCCATTTATTCCATTTGGTGCGATAACTGCCTGTGGATGGTGAAGCTTCATCAGTGCTCCTCTGATGAGCCCATCCTGCAACCCAAAAGCACCTCACCTTGACAGTGTCACGAGCATGTGTGGCATAGTATCGACATAGTGTTCATTACTCTCACTCGTCCAGTTGGTCTTGTTTCATGCTCCTCATCATTGGACCAACTAACGTAGTTGTGCGCGGCCCGTCCCTCGGCCGACTCGCCGTTTGACCAGCTGACCTCCATCTTTCGGCTCCAAGCCGACCAGTCTCCCTCTGACAGCATCCATCAAAGGGCCTCGACCGTCCCCTCATGTCCAGCTGGACCTCTGGGATGGTTTCCCGCTACACTAGAGACTGTGGGAGCCTGAGCAATGTAACGCCAGCACCTCGCTGATGGGGAGATTTGCCCTCAATGCCGACAACCATGTTCCTCGCCCAGCATGAGTATGCTCTGATGATGGCTGGCCTCGAGATCTCTGGATGCGTGGCTCACCGACTTGCCCTCTTGAGGTTAGCATGTCGCCGCATCTTCAAGGGTTCCAGCAGAGTGGTGCGATTTCCGCATATGCCATCGTGAGGCTGGCTCTCTGGCTCAAGCGCCAAGGATCTAATGGCGCATCCCTCTGGCGCCGGGCTTCATCTTGACCACAGCCGCCGAGGCCTGTGGGAGAGAGACATCGGAGGTCACGGTCAGCTTACGGAGCAGAGACGCGCATCCTTTTTATTGTCACCCAGCCCTTGGCCAGGTACAGTGTGCTACTACCTACTTGCGTCCATGCCGGCATACCCCGTATTAGTGTCTATCGCTATAGCTCTATGAACACTCATCCCTCCCGACCTCAGCCACCCACTGCGGTGCTAAGAAACCCATGCTCGCTAAATCGAAATCATCATATCCCATTCTGCTCGGTGGCAAAAAGATCCGCGTTCACCAGTCTCGCAACATATTCAGGGATCTTCCTGTTCCCTTAGCGCGGACATACGGCGCCATGGTCGAATAGCAACACCAGAGCCAAGGATACAGCTCAGAAGCCGGCGACTCGGAGCTTGTGCCCCTCTCTGGTGACCCTCAAACCCCTCTCGCCCTCGTCTCAGCTCTTCGTCCGAGGGCGAAGGGTTGAGGGCGAGCAACGACGAAACTGTCGATCACTGCAACTGTGCCGGCGCACAGCACCTCAACTCCTCGCACAGCTCGCCACAAATCAGCTGGCACTCCTCCTCGCCTCGCTGCTGTCGACACCTCAAGGTGTCCAAGCTTGCGTCGATCGCCGTTGCCTGAGTGTCTGTTGCGCCGTCCGTCATGGTCACGGGGGGGCCAGCCAGTACCTCTGGCTGCAGGGCTGCCGAGTGAATGCCGTACGCGTGGAGGCACTCCATGATGATCCTCGCCTTGTCCGAAAAGCTCTTGACGGTTCTACCGTCAACGACTATATGGGCAGATGCGATGGATTTGTGCTGATCTAGTCGCCAGATGTGTAACTCGTGAACCGACTCGATCCCTGGGATCTGGACACTGTCAGTTCTGACCAAGCAACTCTTCCCATCGACCTACCTTTTCAATGTCATGCTTGACATCTTCGAGGCTGATTCCACCAGGTGCAATCTGCAGCAGGATGGCGCCGCTGTTCCTGACCAATGGAATCGCCGACAGGAAGATCATGACTGCGATAAAGACCCCGACTGCAGGATCGGCGTAGTATCGGCCCTCCCCCTCGACCTTCCAGATGATTAGGGCTGCTATGATGACACCAAGGTTGTTGACAGCGTCTCCCAGGATGTGGATAAAGACCCCCATCATGCCAAGGTCTCTGCCCGGCGACATCACTGCCACGGATGTGTGCTTGTGCTCGTGATGGCTACTCGTGCTCTGCTATAGTTAGCAGTTGACAACTCATAAAGTGTGTCAAGAGAATACGCACCGGCGTCAAGCGCGCCTCGGTCTTGCTAGCTGCATCGTTAGCCAGCGTCCCAGCAACCTCATGGAGTCGCCCATGAGGAGGGCAGTGCTGTTCTTCGTGCCCATGTCCCTGTCCGCCGTGCTCATGGTCGTGTTCTGAAACCTCGAGGTCAGCAACTCAAGCGTTTCTCTCAAGATGGGGGCGGGGCGTTGTTCTCTCACCGTGGAGGAAACTCAAGACCAACATGTTGAGAGCCAACCCGACGCTTCCGACTATCAGGATGAGCTGAGGGTTCTGCACGTCTAGTCTTGTCAGCCTCATCTTTGTCTCATGCCATGCATGCATGCTTGATAAGGGGTGACTCACGGGTGAGATCGATGAATCGCTCAACGGCCTGCACCAGGATACTGACGCTCAGCGCCACGAGGAAGACGCCGTTGAAGAAGGCGCCCAGCAGAGTAGCCCGCTGCCATCCATACGTATACTCTTGCGGTGCTGGCTCAGGTCGTTCTTGTATCTATACTTGCCTTAGTTGTATGTTTCCATTCAGGTTGGTAGACATCAACGAACCAGCAATGCAACCAGGGCAACTATGATGCCTATCAAGTCGGAAAGCTAGGGTCATCAGTATCTGTGCCTCTACTTTGTCTATTGAGTTGCATACATAGTGGAAGGCATCAGCGACTAGAGCGAGAGAGCATGTATAAAAGCCGACTGTTGAGTTTGTCAGTCAGGGGGTCCGGGAACGTGTTGGTTTAACGGACCAGCCAGTTCTGCGACAAAGAATGAGAAAGCGATGCATATCGTGGCCATAAGCCGATGCTTTCGAGAGACTTTCATGACCAACCCCTGAGGTCTTAGTGATAGTATAGCCAGTAGGTAGGTTGATTTTGTTGATATATTAAGTTCCGATATGTTGATTTCGGTATTGATTCCTTTTGATATTGGTAATATCCGTATGGAAGAAACAACTGGTAAGGGGCTGCTTCTGCCTCACGAGAATCGCACCTGAAGAAAGCCTCGTTCCCGGCCTTTTAAGCAACCACAGCCTCAGAATGATTCTGATGGCCTGACCGGTGCGCGTACGAGGACTGAGTCTTACGCGAGGAGTCATGGAATCCAAGCGAAGCATCCCCCATCGGCTCGAGATTGCAAACGACGGTGATTTGGTATAGAGCGGGAGCAATGGCAAAGTGAATACGGGCAAAGGACTTTGTAGAATCATATTAACCTCTTCACGAGAAGTAGAGTCAGAGGGTGAGACGCGAAGGGACAAATATGTTTATCAGGGTTATTGTCGGGCAGGGCATGTCGCTAGCCGGCCGGGACGATGCCGCTGCATTTGCCGAACCGAGCGACAGTGACGGTGACGGTGACACCTATTTCTGTCCGAATCTGGCATGCCGTGCAGGAACCCTGGAGTTTAGTGTTTCCCAATCCCCAGGCCATCAAGGTGGCGGTTCGTCCGTGTATTGGGGATGTTGAAACATGTTCACCATGGCGGTGACTCCGTATATAAGGGGGCGAACTGGTCACTCACTGACTTTTGAGGAGACGTGACAGCTAGATCTCATTGTGATGACTTGAAAGATGCTCCGTTACTACGGTTCAGTTGCAATTGCTCAAGTGATAGCCGGCAGGTGTAGGTCAGTGTCTAATTGCCATGTAACATCAAGGTCCAGATGTAGGGCTCTGGTCCAACGTGGACCACGTCACACGGCATTTTGGCGCAGGATCTTGATTAAGAGACTAATGGGGACTTTTCGACTGATTAAGAAGCTGAGATACTCGTGAATCCTTCTCTGTGAAGCTATATCAGGTTCTTTTCCCTTCCTGACTACGAGGCTTGGTGTCACGCCTACCCTACTCCATCTTGGCGTACGATATTAAACAACCTCTCGTGCAACACGTTGCTCCCAAAACGGCACCAGCTTGGGTATAAGCGAAGGATATGCCATTGTACCTTGGCCGTGGGCTATCCGTTCATTCTTGGTGCAGTCCGCTTTCAATCCCCAACCCAACCCCCCACGAGGTCTAGGGCCGTAAATCCTCCCGTACTCGTCAACTGAAGGAATCTGAGGACATTGGTGCGCGTCACCAAAAAGAGGCCATGCACGCTGACGGTTAAGCCGAATGTAGGCGTTGCAATGCCATGATATCCAACGTCTTCTGATGTTGTTGGGGGAGAGGGGAGGGTTGACGTTGGTCGCATCGATGTGAGGAGGTCTTTGAAGTACCTCCTTATTGAAATTGACAAGAAACCTGACAAACTCGTCGCTACTGGATGTAAGAGCTGTGGTAAGAAGATCAAAGCCGGCTGTCGCCATTAGAGACACTACCCGATCGCTCCAGCCAGGATCACCCAAATGATGGAGGTCTTCAGATTCGTTATCGGGACTGCAGTCGGGGAATCTGCCCATGCCACTCGAGGGCGCGTTCTCGTACTCTGGATACTCTCCGGCGGCAGGAACGGGAGCTCGTACCTGATCCGCAATGAGAGCGCCATACATGGCGAGGACGTATTCGCGAACACACGGGAGCAACTGTAGCGCGGTTTCATCTGGCTCCCTTTCCTCGTATCTGTATATGGTGTCCCAATACCAGTAGCAAAAAGGGTCATTCTCGTCAAATGGATACGCATCAAGCGGATATCCCCCGGCCAATACATAACGATCCAGCCCTTCATCATGTTGGGTGTCTGACTCGCCACCGACCGGACCATAAATCTTGTATAGAAGTTCGTGTCTGAGGAACGCCTGAAGTATTTTCCGGCGATCAGCATGTCCAAGAGAAGTCCCGTCAAACTTATTAACGTCTTGTTGAAGCTGTATCTTAGTTGGATTTTAAGAGAGGTGAGGGTGAGACCAAGGTGGGAGTCGACGGTAGGCCCGTGGAAGATAACGACTGGTCGCTTTGGAGAGATAATCTCCAATGTAGAGCCACATCTGGCGACACAAATTATGAAGGTGGAGCATTGTAGGAATGTCGCGCGTATCTGGATGAAAGGGATCCGAAACTTCTTTGGCGCCCCATTTGCGAAGGTGGCCATCGATGGCAGCCACTCTTTGCTGTGCATCGACAGTGGTCGCTGTAGCATCTGGCCTTGGGAATTTGAGAATGGCTAAGGCGTCTTGCAAGATGTCTCCATTGAGATCGCCATCTCTGAGGACGTGTCGGTGTACGATTGACGCCCTGGACTCCCGAAACTGCTCGAGAAGAGCTCGAGATGCCTGGGCAGCCACCACAACTTCGGCAAGGCTGTCTAGTGAGACGAGGAGGTTGAAGCGAAGATCCTGAGGCGACTTTCTGAATGGATCCATTTTGACTGCTAACAATTATATTATGGGAGAAGCAAAGGATGGGCTCTGCGATTGTGAGGGATGCGGGAGAAGAGTGTGGCTGATGCTCGAGCATTGGAAGTTGTTGATCAACATTGAACAGCTTGGGAAGCCGCAAATCAACGACTATACACCTCAAGCATTAGCACTGAAGCTTGAAGGCCCAGTAGCCAGTTCAACAAGGGATATAGCCATGTGGTCATGCTGACCGTTATGGCCTTGCTAACTCTCGCTATAAGAGTGATGGAAGTCGCAACACACAAAGAGTAATTGCTTCAGTAGGTAGGTAGCTAAAGCTTCTGATGTACCTGTATTAGAGAATAGACGTCTGCGTACTGACTTGATGGATATTTGATATCCACTATACCCATAACCGAAATACTGGTGCCACGATAAAAGGGGAGAAGAAGTATTCTACAAAGGACTTTATAAAGTCTCTACTCTCTCTTATGCCTCTTTTGGCCCAGCTTAAGGTTAAAATTCTGCCATGATGATATTACTTGCAGAAGAGGATTTGCTAAGGGTAGTCTGATTTGCCTGTTACGTAGGTAATGAGATAGAATCCGCCCCATGTGTCTTGACAGGCACCGTTTGCGTTGATTTCCCATCTTCATTCACACTCGTCCTTCGCAAAGTCAGTCTCGCCTCACTGAAGGAGCCATGAGAACATTCAATCGGTAACCTGCACACACAAATTTCTCGATTTCGACCTCGAGGAGTTTGACCGGTCCCTTGAGTGCCCGAATTTCGAAAGTGAGAGCCTGCCCAGCTCGGCAGTCGGATCATTTTGGGCCAATTCCAGCAAGCAGGCTCGGCTACAGGAAGACGACAACAATATTTCCCTAATCGCAAACCACTCGGGTCCAGCTAGTTGCCTTTCCTAGTCGTCTCTGGCCAAGACCTTACGAGGAAAACAACTCAGAGACGCCACTTTGAGGATCTGATGAGTTGGCTGCCTGCACAAGCAAAGCACGTCTGACCGCGTCCGGTTGGAGTCAGGTGACCTCAGTCATAAAGGCACAGACAAACAAGACTGACGATAAACCTCAATCCGACTCACATCACTCACATGGCTTCCAGGAACCTTTGACTCCAACTTGATATTCAGCTATTCAAAGTCAACTAGACGCACCAATCATCTTTCACAGCGATGGCTTTCCGATGATGCCGCCACAAGGTAGCTACCAAATATGGAAGGCGGTGAAGATGCCCCATCCTTCAAGCTCGATTCTGCCGCGACAGGCGACCTCAGCTCGCGATCGCCTCTCATGCAGATGCAGTGCCGACGATATCCACTTGCGACTTGGACGACGCTGCATTAGCTATCAGCCCCGCGATCGGCTCCGTCGACCGAGCCAATCTTCCGCGACCAACATGCGAGCAACGGGATCGTACCCTTTCCTGTCGAACCCACCCAAGTAGAAAGCGACCACCCGATCCCATGTCCCGAAATGGCAGCACGAGGAATCCGGTCCCGCGCAAGGGACCGCATTGGAGTCATCTTCGACAATTCAGCAGGTCCAGCTTAGACCGCACCCATACCGAGCCCTTGACCTCGCCCACAAGCGTTTCGACCCATTCCACCATCAAGGAAGAGAAGCGCACGAGGCTAGAACGTCGATGCACGGTCACGGTTAATGAGGGGTACGCCAAGGATGAGGTCCTGCTCAACTTCGACCTCGTGGGCGGCGATATTAGACCTGGCACGTTGATGTGCATCTCGACGGTCAAGGATGACGCGCGGAAGCCTTCCACTGGGCATGGTTCTAGCAGCAAGCAGAGCCAGGACCAGAATTCCGGTGCCAAAGGAGGATCGACATGTCAGAACGGAGATAGCGCCGGCTTCAAATACGTCTTTGTCGCAAAAGATATGCCCAAAGATATGAAGGCACGGCAGCATGACGTGGAGGTCTATGTCTTGAAGCACATTGCGGATGCGTTCGGGATGAAGAAGGGCTCCCAGGTTCTCCTGACGGTGGTACGAAGTACATCTCCTGATTGACTGCACAGTGCTAACTAGAAGCGAAAGGTTGATGCCAAGAACCCAGCTACCGAGGCTTCTCACGTTGAATTATCGTTCAAGGACCAATACTTGTCGAGATCGGACATTTGGAGAATGACGGTCGGGGAATTGACGGGAAGAACCGTCTACAAAGGCCAATCCATCTTGTTCATGGGCACTATCAAAGCTCAGATTACCGCTATTTATGTCGACGGCCGGAGAACGCATTCTGCCTTCTTCACTCGTGACACACGACCAATCTTCCGGAGTGAATCGGCCAGATACGTGCTCTTCATCCAGATGGCCAGGGAAATGTGGGAGTTTGACTCGGAAAGCTCCGGTGCCATCATGTTCAACAAGGTCGTCAACGGCTTTCTGCCCGCGCTGTTCAAGAGGTGGGCGATGCTAAAGGCAAAACATCTGGTCAGCATCGTGCTCTTCGCGCGCGTAGAGTACGATACCGGGTTGACAGCCGAGTTTGACAACCTCGAAGGGGACTACTACACGGGCATTCAACCCTCCGGGCCCCGCCGGCCGTACAAGGACTTCTATCGTGTGGTTGTGAGCGAGATGAGCAGTGGAGAGTGGACAAAGATTCTGCACCAGTTGAAGATGGAGTTCAACTTTTTCCGTCGAGACATTAGTCTACATCACCACAAACTCGTCGCGCAAGCAGAGACCGAGGGGTCACATACGATCCCCAGAGACACCCCTTCGACAAGAGTCAAGGCAGAGTCGACCTTCTCGATGTATGGCAACCTCTTGGAAGCGATCAACTTGGCCTCGTCCCAGTTCGCACACGACCACATCGACAGAGATCTCACCAGGACAGGTATTTCTATTGTAATTATCAGTCCTGGCCCTGGTGTTTTTGAAGTCGACTATGAAACTCTACGAAGGACGACTGAGGCGTTGGTTGGCAACGGTATCGGCATCGATTTGATCTGCATGCCCAAGATGCCTTTGCACTCGGTGCCTCTCTTCAAGTATCGTAACCCGCAGTATTCCGAGGAGCACGGCCACCACCCTCATTCTGGTCTATCAAGATCGTTTCATAGTCGTGACAGCACGCCAAATCACCCTACGCCCGTCATCGGCAGTTATCAGTCCCTGGCAGAATCCTTCTCCCCATCTAAGAGCATGAGTCTTTCCCGCCGCCCTGACCCTCTCATGTCCATGGCGACGAGCGATGAATGGTGCTATGCCCTGCCTCAATGGCTGCATGTTTCTTTCTGGACCGGAGCGTCTGATGAAGCCTTGTCCTACGAGGGCATCGCTCTATCAGTATCCAACAAAGTTGAACAGGATGATGAAGACGAGTTCAACATTCGGTGCCGCATGTATGCTTTGCAAATGAGAAGCATTCTCGAGACTAATGAGATCGAGACGACACCTCTGCAGGTCGACACTCATTTCCCTGCCAACATCACAGAGCCACCATCGGCGCAAAAGTTTCGTCAGACGGGCATCAACGATACCGTCTACATCCCCAACAAGCGTGCTCCCGAGGCCCTGTTTGACTATGTATACGGCTTTCAAAGATTCGTCCCAGACAGACTCGCACGGCCTGGCGAGAAGTCTCTGTGGAAGCAGCTTCAGGAATTCGATGATTACAGAGCCAAGATTTCGAGTAATCGAAGGCACCATCATTCGTCACGACACGCCAAAGATTTGGATGAGATGACACGGAGACAGCTGGCCGAGGACTCGGGGCTCTATGGGACCTCCTTACCTGAGAAGAAGCCAGCCATACTAGGTTCCTCAACAAGAAAGCTGTCGATGAATATGGTGGACGCCGACAAACCATCCCCTGCAGCCATCAAGAAAGCCGAGTCAACTCCCAAAGCTTCCAAGCCAACAACGGTGGCGAAGCAACCAAAGTTGATGCGGCAGATCAGCCTTGGTCAACGGGGATTTGGTATCGCTGCCCCTAAAGCTGTGATTGCAGAGATCAAAGCTGAAACCGTCAATGCCTCTGGTACCTCATCCGCAGAGACGAGACAGCCATCAACACCTCGTATGCGCCCAGAGCTGCGTCCCAGCTCGCCTCAGACTATTACAAGCCAGTCTTCGACATTGTCTACGCAGAAGTATCGGCTGGATGCACCTGACACCATCATTGAGGGAGTGCCAATGACGCCAAGTATTCCTATTCTTAAGAGGAACAACTCTGGTATCCTCGACACTGCTGCAACACAGCTGAGGACTGCCTCCTCCATGATGATCTCCTCACCTTTCAACAACCGGCATCAGAAGCGGGAAGATGATCGTGATCTGAGGTTTTCGGACGCCCTGCGAGCTGATGATGCTCAGAAGGTCTATACCAACAAGCTGCGTGCTGGTGCTGTCTTAGATCTGCCGACTACTCTGTCTCCTACCACGGCCATCACCCCTTGGTTAACGCTGTTGAACCCATCCAACCCAGAGAGTCTCCTGATTGACGATAGCATCTTGTACAGCAGATGGCAGCACGTGTATCCTCAGATCAGCCAGATGAAGGTCCAGAAGTGGAAGGCCCTCTGCTGTCCTGCCTCTGTACCGTTGACGACTGAATACTTTCCCTCAAAGGCTCAGTTTGACACGGAGTATCATCGACACCCGTATACTCTTGACCAAAATGCCGATGATGACCTGGCCGAGGAGCCCAAGACGCGCCAGGAGTTTATCCAGGAGCTCATCAGTCTGCGATTCACTCAAGGCTTCCAGGTCGTGGTTGGCCCAGCAGTTGCACGGGCTTTTGGACAAAACCTCATCAAGATTGGTGACATCTTCTCGCGGGATCAGCGCTTAGAGGATGGCACCAGCATCTTCATGTCGGTTGGTAATACCATTCATCAGCTCTCATGCGTGAACGGCACCGAGGTTGAGGTCAACATCTTTATGCGGAAGCCAATAGACACGTCCATCACCTGTCAGGGCTTCTCGCCAATCTACAAGCCCGCCATCCGAACTCTGCTAGACGATTGCTACGAAGCACGAGAGATCGACATCCTCACGCCCCGGCCAGAGCGCAACTGGAACATGATTGATTCGTATATTGCTGGCCATCATGATGAGATGATGGATAGCTTGCGCTTCTGGCGTGCAAGGTTCGTCCTCATTCCTGTGTCGCGCAAGGACGTCCCATTGCCCAAGACACAAGGCGGAGACAACGCCGAGGAGGTCCGTATCGAGGGAATCAAGCGTCTCGCACAGTCTTGGCAGAAGTATCGTTACATTCCTCCATCAGAGCGGCGGTATCATTCAATTGGCCATCGCCGTAAGCGGGATCCCAATCCCCTGGACATTGTCTACAAGACTGAGGATCCCTCGGTTGTCATTGCTGCCGAGCTCGAGACCCTTCCTCTCTTTGAAGGCCTTGACGGCATCGGCCGCAAGGGACAGCTTGTATCAAGCAAGGAACGTTTCAAGAAGTCCAACTTGAACTTGTCTGCGCTTGCGGAGGCCATGCAGCAGCCGGTCGAGAATGGAGGCGTCAGGTTGCAGAATCGAAGGTGGCATCTCCGTCTTCACTATGCCTGCTTCATCGGCTCCGACATGGTGACGTGGCTGCTCGACAACTTTGAGGACCTTGAGACTCGAGAAGATGCTGAGGCTCTGGGCAACGCCCTGATGGCGACGGACGAGGCCAAGGCTGGCACCCAGAAGAGCGAGAAGGACAAGGGAATTTTCGTCCACGTCGAGAAGAGACACCAGTTCCGCGATGGCAACTACTTTTACCAGATCGCCAGCGAGTTTGCCAAGGCCCATACGGGATGGTTCAACACGAGAAGGGCTGGAGTTCCTCCCACGCCGATCCTTGAGCCTACGAACCGAGATTCGCCTCGGGCTTTGATGTCAGCTCGTCCAACCTCAATTCACGAGGAGGGTTCTCCTGCGTCGACATCAACCACGCCGACTCTCCCTCTGTCTCACAACGGCAAACGGCCTAAAGTGGTGCTGAGCAAGGTCATCAAGTACGACGTGGATCATCGCAAGCGATCATTCAGACCTGAGAGGATTGACCTGCACTATGACCGTCTTCACAACCCAGACAGCTGCTACCACATCCGAATAGACTGGATGAACGTGACTACGAAGCTAGTTGAGGACGCAGTCGAGAGCTGGGCTCGAGAGGCTAGCCAATACGGCCTACGTCTTGTCGAGGTGCCCATCAAGGAGGCATGCACCATCACGGAAACTAATCCTTTCCGGAGACCCTTCCGTCTCAAGCTGGCAGCACATCCTCCAGACCAGAAGCCTGAAACGTACTTTGACCCCAACTCTCTGGGCCCGACAACCTCTCCGACTAGGCACTTTTACCAGACAGCCATCCTCAAAAAGTTCGACTTTGTCCTCGACATGGAGGCGGGATCCAACTTCCCCGGCAACGTCGATGTGAGCTACTCTTGGGGCAAGCCCGACTTCAAGTATAGTCAGTACATCCACCGGAGCGGCACGCTCCTGGCCGAGATCACCGACGAGGGCGACTTGCTGTTCTTGGCGAATCGTCTATACAGCAACCGACCCGCAAACCCGCGAGACAAGGAGATCCGGGCCGCTGACCCCCTGGTTGAACGCGGAGGAGGCCGCATGTCAGCATTCGGCCCTTACAGCGCCTACGGCATCCCTGAGTCGACAACCATGGCGTCCCCCTTGCTCAAACCGACTCACTACTATCACTCTCCGGCGCTCAAGCCCGTGGACCAGCCGACCAAGGCGGTCCCGGTCTCGGCCCCGGACCCGGAACTCATCAAGATTGAGATCGAGGAGTTCTGCCGCGACGCCGCCGCCCTCGAGGCGTTTTACCGTGAGGCTATGGAGAAGAACCAAGCAGTCCAGGGCACGCCCGCAACTGCCGCAGTCCCCACTGTGCTCGAAGCTGTGCCTGAAGCCAGCATCCCGACTCTTGGCCTGCCGCCCGGCGTGCTCGGGGGCAACGATGGCGCACCCACCAAGCGGCTCAACAGTCCCATGTCCTTTTTGCGAAGGAGCAGCGTGCAGTATGACGGCGGATCGAGTCTGAGCGGGCGATAAGCCTGTTCGACAGGATATAATCATGAAAAATTAGCGACGTTTGTATGTCAGTTGGACCTTGCGATAATGTTTATGAATGGCTTGAGAGGGCAAGGTCCTTTGCTTTCCATGTAGATGAAGCCGTCATGTAGATATCAGCATGTACTTTTGTCTAGGTATTGTACTCAGGATACATAGAATCTTCATTCTTGTCACTTGGTGTCAATAGTCTTGAAGCATGAGTAAACCAAGTTGGTGTAATTTATTGAAACCTCCAAACTCCAATTCCCAGACTCTTGATTCTGTATACAAATGACGCCGTGTAAGGACTGCTCCATATTCTTACTAAAAGAGACTATTCTGAACGTATATGTTGATGAACTTGGTTCAATACCAAGGGGTAGGTATGTATATGTATATGTATCGGCTCTTCGAGAAGATGTAATAAAATAAAAGAGACTTATTCATCAGAGTGGGTGGGATACCCTAGATTCTTGTCAGCAATCGGGATAACTCAAACTTGGCGGGTTAGACTTACACCATGAACAGGTTGCAATAATGGCATAGAGGCAGATCAGCAACCAGCCCTCTAGCCAATGACTCTTGCCATCGGCAATGAGATAGTTGGTAAGCAACACAGCCACAAACATGACAGCGACCTGGAACAGGTCAAAGCTGAGGTTCATGCTCTCCTCGCCCATGCCCCATCCAATGATGACCAGCAGTGGGATCAGGAACAGGGCAACTTGCATGCTCGAACCAACAGCAACACCAATGGCCAGGTCCATCTTGTCCTTGATGGCCACGGTCACGGCCGTGGCGTGCTCGGCAGCGTTTCCGACAATGGGGAGGAGGATCAGACCGACAAACTCCTCCGAGACACCACCATCCTTTGTCACGGCGTCGATCGAGTCCACCATGAATTCAGCGCACAGGGCGATCAGGACGGTAGCAAAGGTGAGCGTAGCCACGGCGACCCAGAAGTGCAATTGCGGCTCCTCTTCCTCGTCCTCCTCACCCTCCAGTCTCTCAGGGTTCATAATCATCTCGGTCAGGCGCTCGTTCTCATCGCGACCAGCCATGCCACCACCGACCAAGGCGCCGGGGACCATGAGCCCCTGACGGATACCGCTTGAGGCAGGACCACCGCGAGACCAGGGCTTCGCTGCAACCTTTTGACTCTCCTCGGCGAAGACGCTCTGGTGTGTCTTGAGCTGGAAGATGAGATAGGCGCCATAGACAACAAGCAGAATAACAGCAGTGCCACGGGAGAGATCAGCAACAGCCTTCTCGGGGGTCTCGCTGGCCCAGTCAAAGACGGTAGGGACAATGACAGACGCGACAGCGAGGGCAAGCAGCGAAGCCGCTGTCTGAGCCACCGTCTCGTTGAAGTATTGCTGCTGTCTCCTCAAACCACCAAAGAAGAAGCAGAAGCCCATTACAAGCAGCAGGTTCGAGAGGATAGAGCCGACGAGCGAGGTCTGCACAATGATGACCTTTCCGTCTACAAGCGCGAGGATAGCAACGATGAGCTCGACGGCGTTGCCAAATGTGGCATTGATCAGACCACCCAGAACCTCACCGGTTCGCAGAGCAATCTCTTCGGTAGCGAAGCTGAGAATGGCGGCAAGGGGGATGATGGCGATAAAGTTGACGACGAAAACGGCGATGCGGTTGACGCTGTGAACGTAGTTGAGGGCGATACCGACGGGGGCAGCGACGAGGAGGATGTTGATCCATGAGTTGAGAAAGGTGCGCTGGAGCTGGTTCGCGACGGTAAAGGGCTCCTTGGGTTGGACATTGCGGAAGAGCTTGTTAGACTCTTGCTTCTGGAGCTTCTTTCTCCTCTCCTGGTAGTCAGCATTGTTGTTCGCGCTGTCGTCAATGGCTCCTCGAGAGTCTTCGGGCTTTCTGTTTCGCAGGCTGCTGTCCCCTACGAGAGAGCGCTGAGAGACGGGAATGTCATCAACAGGAGAGCTTCCGCTTAGCCTCTCCCTGTCAGCCTCGTCTCCTTCTCTGCTCCGCTTCGTCTCAGCCATGGTCTCCGCTGTAGACCATTCCCTCGCAGGCCCGCTGCGTCCAGGCTCTGTACTGGCGTGTGCCAACTTCTCGCCTAGGTTGTCATTGTTCTGTTGTTGCTCGAGACGGCCGGCGTCCGAGAGAGCGCGTTCTCGACGATCCCAGGCGACGTGACGGAAAGGATTCCAAGACTGGTCGGTGCTGCTACGGCTGAGCGTGTGCGCCTGGCGCTTAATGTTGAAGTGATTGACTGTGACCATTGACGCGAGGGGCGAGAAGATTAGTTAAAGGAATACACGGCAGGCGGTGGATGGGTGACGAAGGAGGATGGAAGAGAGAGAAGGAGCGAGTGGATGTCGATCGAAGGATGGATGGAAGGTGCAAGTGTAAAAGGATGAAAGTTCAGTGCTAGGAAAACTGGAACCACCTCATGATTCAGGGTCCTTACATGAAGACATCGCCAAGACTTTGTTCTTGGGGATTCTGGCCCAAAAAAAAAAGAGGATATGTTGCTTTCGGTTCCAATGCCAAGAGTCGAGAGCCAAGAGCCAAGAACTGGGGGCACCCTTTTTGAATTCTTTTCGACGCCTTCAAGCCAAGTCAAAAGCCAGGTTTTTGTTGATACAAAACATAGGTACATATAAATGAGGTCACCCACCGGGTCCCTCCCTTATTTCCCTGGCGAGTGGCTAATTAACACGTCAAGGATGTAACAGGTTGCCTCCCCTTCATTGGATGCCACGAGTCCCAGAGGCCTCCTCCTGCCTTGAATCTTTTTCCCTGAATCGAGCCTGGTCTAGGGCGCTTCGCGGCCTCTATCGACACTGCGCCATGATTCTGTGCTGGAATCACTTGTCGACTGCTGACGACGGCCATGATGCACTGCCAGCTGGTCTCTCACTGCAGTAAGCGAAGCGAGAGCGCCTAGGGGAAAGCCCATCATCGTCTCGACTAAAGCCCATCAAGTGATTTGCAGTCGTTGCTGGGGCCCTGACTGGGGATGGTTGCTTGACATGCCTGATCCCTGCAAGTGTGAATGCCAAGACGGCCAAGAAATGCCGAGAGATCTGCTGCTCATTTCTTGGCGATCTCCTCTAGGCTCTAGAACGTCACTTTTATGAATTTTATGCATCTTATCCTACTTATGCTCATCCAACACCCGTGTCTTATTCCCATCTCCAACCTCGTCTCTCGTCATTCGACCTCACGCTGGATTCAAGCTTCACTCAGTCTAAACCATCTTTGGCCGTGTACCTCTTAAGCTTAAGTAAATACATGATACACACTTTTCATCGCTTCCCGTTAACTTGGCCTCAAAAAGGTGAGCTACATGATCCGTGGATATGAGCTCAGGTATCATCAAATCGCAAATCCCTATTGAGCTCCGAAAACGCCCATTCTCCCTTGACTTGACTGCTTGATTCCAGTTCAAGATCCCTCCAGACCCCAATGGTGTATTCCCGACCTCGTCATCCCCGCAAAGCCACTGTACCATCCATGCTTGCTTGCTTGCTAAATTCTCTCGCCTGCTGCAGAGTCAGTCCAGGCCGCTGTAAAAACGCCTCTCCATCACATCTCCGTCCGATGCACCACTCAAAAAATCAGCCCAAATAATGCCATGCCCTAGTATCCCATGCCAAATGCCTTGCGCCTCGTTCTTTAAAACCAGTCCCCGTCAAGGTCCGCTTCAACATCGTGCTCGACGCTCTCTCGGTTCTTGCGAGGTCGGCCCCGTTTTCGAGGCTGTGAGCTCGACCGCGCCCGTTTCTTGCGTCCTCCTGGTGTCGACCCGCCCTTCCGCTTACGTCCTCTATCCGCCATCACATCGCCCTCCTCGTCCTCGTCCGCGCTGGGAGTCGCCGGCTCCAGGTCCATCTCGCCAGCGTCTTCTGCCACCTTGAGGTCTTTGTCAACGTTGAGGAGCTCCACAAACGCCGAGCATGTTTTGATCATGTGCTCTTGGTCCTGGAGGCCCTTCATCAGAGACTCAATCTCGTCCCAGACCTTGTCTCCATGCAAACCTTGCACCTTGACAGGAGACTTGTTCAGATCTTTGGCCAGTGCCTTGACCTTGGTGTCCTGTCGCTTGAGGCCCATGCCGAAAAGGCGACGAATAAATGTTCGCACCTCCCACATGGACAACAGGATAATTGCCGCCGTTGTAAGCTGCCGAAGACGGACTGGCTCGACTGTCAACGCAAATGCTGGCGCTGGTGGAACTGATGGTTGGCCGTCAACAGGTGCCGAGACCGAAATGGAATCCGCTGTAGAAAACCCAGGGGGTCCATCTGGAGCCGACGGTGGCTGGTCGACATCCATCCGGACGTTGAACACTTCCGACTCAATGGCTTGAGCCACCGGGGCACCCGTGCTGGTTAGAATCTTCTCCATCGCGTTAACCGTGGTCTGCAGCTCTCCCATCGTTTGATACTCGAAGTATGCCAGATTCTCAATGATGAATCGTGCATAGACCATCTGCGTTGGGATGTCGCCTGACATGTCCAGTTTGGCCAGTTCAAAGTCCACCTGTCCGCAGAGCTTGTCCAAGAAGCGCTGGCGGTTCTTCATCTTGCTTATCTTGAGCGTTTCCATCAAGTAGTGCAACTTGGACTGGAATGGGTTCGTGGTAGCGCCATGTGGCTCCCCAACAACGTCTCGCTGGTAAGCAAAGGCGGACTGAACTGCCTTGACATACTCTCGTTCCAGCACCGTCTCATGTTTCTCGTGCAGAGACCGGTGCTCTTCCCACGCCAACTCGGCAATCTTGCGGTTCGAAGACGTTTCGAGTGTTATCAGGGTCACGCCGGTTTCCTTGGGATGAGTCAAGCCCTGTCGGTTGATGCTTCCTAGGACCTCCATGGCGAGAAACGCATGTTCATCCTGGCTTGAGAGCGCAATGCGTGTGATGTCCTTCAAGAATCTCTGCGTAGTGGCACTGGCCACATCATCATAGCTGGTTCCTCCCATGACTGTCAACTCCTTCTTCTTGCCTGATGGGGCTTGTCCTGCCGTCTCGGACCGCTTCTCCTCGATAATGAGGAATTCTCTGAATGATCTGAGGATCGCATTCTCAAGGCTGGGTACCTGCTCGTCAAAGACCTGCTGGAATGCCGTATAGACCTTGGGGATGACATAGTTGCGCGGCCAGGACTGGCAAGCCAACCCGATTGCGTCGAGGGCTGGTCTGCGACTGTCCAGGGGCTGCGAAGGGGCGGTGAACGGCGCCAGTGTGTCGATAGCCAGTCTTGCGACTGAGCCCCCCGGCCATTTGGGGAATTTCTTCTTGAACGGTCCCGGGCAGTTGTCTAGGTCGCAGTGCTTTGCAATCATGCCAATGACAAGGCAGTATGCGTTGAGATACAGGCTGGTTTTTTCATCCAACTTGCCCATGCTACGCAGACGCTGCAGTCCCGCAAGACTAGATGCCATGGCATTTGCCAGGGGCTCAAACACGTTTAGCAACTCGCAGACGACCAAGGTGCAGGCGATCAAATCATCCAGGGGTGCCCGCAAGTTGAGTTTGCCGACCGCACCTAGCAGCAACTTGCGAACTTCCAGCAGAAAGTCGGAATGGACAGTCGAGAGTGTGGGAAGCACTCGCCGATAGATAACTGTCACACTTCGGAAAGCGGTCAACTCCTCGGGCTTGGCGAAGCTTGCCAGATGTGGCTTCAAGAGGCGAATTTGTTCAAAGTTGAAGAGCTTGGGGTCCGCATTAGCAAAAATCGTAAGCACGTTCAATGCATCACGTCCAGAGGGGACGGTGGAATCGTCCGAGTCCAGGTTGTCAATGAGCCCAAACATGTTGGCCACGAGTTTGGAGCAGACAGAGAATGGTCCCTGCAGAGATTTGTCCTTTGGTCTGAGAATGGACCTAAAGACCTTGTCGAGTGTCTCAGACAGCATTCCCGAGTTGACTGTCTGTATCACGAGGGACACGTGCTCGGTGAGCGAGGTCTGGTAGACAGCGGTCCCATCGTCTCGATAAAAGGGGGCAAACCAAACCTCTTCGATAACTTGACGGGCAAGATCGCACACGCTTTCATCAGGATCGTGCACTCGGCGGAGCAAGCCGTTTGCAATCAAGCTTCGTAGAGCCCTGCTGTGATTGCGAAGATAGATATCACGGGCAAGCTTCATGGCGCGCTTCCTCACACCGACGCCGGAGTCTTGAAAGCGGTTGACAACTACCTCTGTCAAAGTGTCTTCAAGGGCAGGCCGCATGGTCATGCAGTTGCCAAGCAAGCCGAGGGCAGAGTCTCGAACTTGTGTTGACGTGTCGCCAGCACACTCCAAAATCTTGTTGAGAACGTTTGAATTAACGTCCAGGATGGACGGATCTGTCTCGAGCACCTGGTTGACACTCTTCAAACTCTTGCTCCGCACTGTGGCTTGATCGGTTCCCATCGAACGGAGTAGAATGTTGAGGATCTTGTCATAGGCCTCGCAGAATGGCGATCGTAGCAAAATGATCGAGTAGGCGAGCTTGGCCTGGTTCGCTGAGACTGACTTGAAGGTGTACTCGTTGACAAGCCAGCGACGATCCTCGATCATCATTCTCAGTCTGTACCCCAGGCGCCCGAGTTCCTCATCTCGCTCATCGTCGCCCTCTTGGTATGAGTCGTAACCGTTGTGAACTTGGGATGCCCAACCTGTAACCAGAAACGAGATGGCACTCAGCAGGTGAGGATCATCGTGGCACCGACCCTGAAGGGATTCGAGGGTTGCTCGGTAGGGACCGGCCCAAGCGACAATTTGCTCCACCCTGGTCCTCTGCTCCCTGGCTTGAGTCGCAAGATCGGCAAGATAGCGAGATAGGTCATCCGCGTCATTGCCTTCGGAAGAGCTTACCAATCTCTTGACGTGAGATCGAAGTCGAGAGATTGCGGCACTGCAGCCACCCAACAACTCCAAAGCCATGTTCTTTGCTGGGGCTGCCGTTTTTGGGCCTTCAAATTGCTGCACCATCATGAATACCAAAAGACGAAGAAGAAGCTCAGCTGACGGCCAATCAGGCAGGTCGAGGCAGGTGGTGAAGTCCTCGACAAAGAGATCAAGCAAGTTTCGATAGGGGGAATCGCCCGACTTGGTGGAGCTGATGGCACGCGAAACCATAAAGTTGATCACGTAGCTTGCGTTGCGCTGCGCAGTGTCCAGGAGCGGAGCAACCGAAGTCTCGAGATCTTTAATAGAGACCGCATGCTGTCTCGCGCCTTGCTCCTCACTTTTAATCGAGGACACGAAGCGTTTGCTTTCAGGAGGAAGATTCTCGTCGTCATCTTCTTCTTCTTCTTCCTCGCCATTGATGTTTCGCATCAACTTGTTGCGATTGCGCTCGTTGCTGTTGTTTACTCGCCCCGAGCTGGCTTGAACCAATCTCATGATCAGAGCCGAGACTGGCTGAATACTGCCTCCATCAGAAAGCTTGAACTGCCGAGCACTCTGCTTGCCGACCGGCAACTTCTCAAGAGAAGTAAGAATCTCGTCAATGATGCCTTGGCGCTGCTGGGGCTTGATCAGAAAGATTTGGCAGAGCATGTCCATCGCCACGGAGCGTAGTCCGTCGAATTTCTGAACACCAACAACGGAATCCTTTTCGAAATAGGCGTTGTCCATAAAGATAAGTCGTGATGCAGTGAACTCAAGCGAATTGATGACGGTGTCTGAAAGCTCAATCTTTGTGACGAGCTCTGCCAGCAAGGCGAAGAGCTTCTGGCAACCCAAGAAGATGGTCGCAATGGGTTTCTTGTTCTTGGAAAAGGCCTTGAAGGCAGTTGCAGCAGAGCCAGATGGACGGAGCTCCACCAACAGCATCACAATGTCTTCTGTGACCTTTCTGAAAATGTCGACACTGCGTTGAATGACGGTCTCCGAGTAGAGTTGCTTGTCGTCTCTGCCCCCCGAGAGGATGCGAAGGCATGTTCGAGCCGACTTCAACATCGTCTCCACATCTGCAAGCTGTTGCACCCAGGTGTTGACCTCGTCCTCGGACCAACTATCGTCAACTCGCATTTCCCAGTCTTCGACCTGCTTCAAGCTCGCTTCACTCAGCTTCATAATCTGCATCAAATGCTCGACCGGAACGCGGTCAAAGCACCTCAGAGAGATGGTCTTTTGAATTGCGCCATGCATCTTCTGTTGCGTAGAGGCGGTCATAGCGACCTCTTGATCTTGAGACACCGAGACGATATGATCATAGCCGGGTTCCATCGAAAGCACTCTATGCACCGAGGTGAAGACTGAACGGACAAGCTTGTCGAGCGTGTCCAATGCCGCCTCGCTCCGTTGACGCTGGTCAAGACTCTCGCCAATTAGATCTTGGCTGTCGGAGTACTCTTGTTGGTTTCCCTTCCGCACCGATAGATGATGCGGATCGTCTGGTCGCTCCTCCACTTCGAGATACTCATCATGATTGATATTCGTGATGGGAAGTTCGATACGGAATGCTGGGTTCTGACCAGCTTCAGGGGTGGGCTGAAGTGGTTTAGCCGACAGCTGTGGTTGCGTTTGCATCTGCTGCGGGTACTGTTGTGCTTGATGCAGATGTCGCGACTGAACAGGAGCGGGAACCTCTTGCTGGGTGAGGTTGCTGACATCAACGTACGCGGATGGATCGAACTGTCTCTTAGACGGTATGGCAACCTCGATCCTAACGGAGTTGGACCTATGGGCCTGAGAGCTTTGAGCTGGGTGCGAGGGTTGAGGAGTAGTCGGCGCGTTAAGTGAGGTATGAGCCAGTTTGGGGGTCGGATGGCCTTTCGGATGTCCGTTCGGTTGCTTCGATTCGGGTACGGTCGACTTTGACGCTTTGTAATAGGATCCTATGCCTACTTTCTCAACGATCGTCTTCGAAATCGGCGACAGGTCATCGATCAGGCCCTTGCCGGTTGGCGGAGCTGAGGACGTTCTCGAGACGGCGCAAAACTTGCTGTTCATAGTCAGCATGGATATCAAAATGCGCGGCAGTTGTTCCCTTACTAGCGAGTTCTCTGGCCTGGCTTAATGTCCTGCAGAACATGGTCGACGACTTGTTTGACGTTTCGCGGCATATGGGGCTGCCCAGCGATCTCTCTGTTCAGGGTGTTGAACTCTTGGGCTTGGAACAAGTCGGATAAGGGTAACGAGACAGAGCCTGAGCCCAGAGTCGGATCGGGGATTATATCTGCACAAAGTGAGAAGGAGTTCGTCCAAGGATAATGTTGTGGTGGCTAACCGGAAATGAATGGGATAGTCGAGGTCTGTGGTGAATAAGGAAGCGACTCCTGTAGCGTGAACGGGCGCGAGATGGAAGGATTGGGGTTCGTAGTCCCCTGATGGGCAAACAGCCCATTTTGGGGGCCGCCATGGCTATTTGGCTGCATATTGTTCATCCTCGCACGGCTCGGGAAGGCGAATCATCACATAGTTCGCAGGGAAGAAGCAAACGGATGACGCTGCATCGATAGGTAGGTCGGGGTGAATTGGAGATATGCGCTGCAGGGCGCGAAATCGTTGAAGCAGCCTTCAGGATTTTTCATTCGAGTGAGGTGCTGCCCCGGGTCGTGGTTTGTGCAAATGAATGTCGGTCAAAGCATTGTTGACCCGTTGAAGAAAAGTAGCCGGCGAGGTTGAAGCCTGGGAAGCAACAGCCTCGCGAGCTTTCCTTAGATGTTGATTGACAGATAGTGGCCCGTGCGCCAGGCACGGGACCAGTCGGCGTTTGTTCCGTTGCGCGCCATCCGTCGCCTTGTCGTTATCAGTTTTTCCGAAAGACCCTCCCAGCTCCGTTTGAGCCTATGATGGCCAAGCCAATTTTTGTCTCCAAATTTGTCCGCCCTTCTTCGTCCATGTTGCGCTCCCCGAAATCCGTTTGAGCAAACTTGACCCAGCGAAAAAAACAATGGCGGCGATTGGAACCCTTGTCTTCTGTACCGACTGCGGTAATCTCCTGCCCGCGACCAAGGGCACGCAGAGAAACGTGTTGCGTTGCGAGTGCTGCGGTGCCGAGAATAAGGGTAAGTTTGCTTCCCAAGCTGCAGATTGATTGTCTTTTTGGCGGCATTTCTCACGCGTACTCGCAGATACCGGCTCCAAAGTTACTGTCACGCAAACAAAGCCCTCCGATTTCCCATCTTTTCTGAGACAGAAGCTGCAGTCGAGCGTGCAGGCCGTCGAGAAGCACAATCTGCAAACGGAGAGCACAGTGCATGAGAAATGCCCCAAGTGTGGCCGCGAGGAGGTCAAGTACACCACCGTGCAGCTGCGCAGTGCAGATGAAGGTTCGACGGTCATCTACAACTGCGAATGCGGAAACTCGTACGAAGAACCCAAACTTTTTTCTATTGGCTTTATTTTAACAGCGTTTTAGGTGGCATGAAAACAACTAGACACCATACTCGATCGAGCAAATTCATAAATCATGCAGCAGCTCCTCCGACTTCGGGAATCAAAGCATACTCCGTCTCTCCACCCTTTTCATAATCGGCGATATCGAGCGCGACGATGACACTCTCTCGAACCACCTTCTCCTTGTCATGGAGGAACCGCCTCAGGGTATCCTCGACACCCTCCTCATCACCAAGGCTACCCAGCGCCTCAGCTGCCTCGTGTCGAACCATGCTGGCCTCGTTGACATCGCTCAGCGCAGCAGTGAGGGAGGGGATGGAAGCAGGGTGCGACAGCTGGCCAAAAACAAAGGCAATTTCATGACGGAACAACGCCGACGAATCGGCGAAGCCCTTGGCAAGCTCAAGCACAGCAGGAACTGCTGTGGGCAGATCAGGAGGGGAGGCAAGATCGCGAAGGGCAAACATGGCACGGTACCGGATGAACAGAGGCGCGCTCGTATCCATGAGCTTTCGGCCGAGCTCCGCGACCTCGGCCTTCTTGTCGGTTTCGGGCATCGGGGGCGCAGGGTCGATAGAAGAAAAGGCACTAGAATAAGATGTCAGTGGGAGGGTAACCTCAGAATAGAATTTACGAACCTTGGGCGCAACTTCTCCTTTTGCCGTTCCTCCGAGTTCTCCCACTCAACGCGCTCAATGGCGATCTCGCACGTCTCAACAATGCTAATATCCTCCCCCTTGCGGTCGCGGTACTCTCGGAGGATGTCCAGGTTGTCGGCCCATCCCAGGGCACCCAGGGCCTCGGCAGCCTCATGACGGCACATGGGATCCTCCTTGAGATCGGCGAGAACCTCACGGAGAGGCTTGACGGCAGCAGTGTTGCAGGTCTGACCGAGGCAGTAGGCAAGCTCGTGCTTCAGAAGGGCAGAAGGCGAGGTGAAGCCAGCCGCGATGGCCTCGATAGCGGCAACCTTGACGTCCTCAGGGTTGATCTGGGTCACTGCCACGTGCTTGAGGGAGAAGAGAGCACGGAAACGGATGGGGAGAGGGGTATCTTCGGAGCAGAGGGACTCCCTCAGCTTGAGGACCGTCTCCATGGAGGTGGGCTTCTCGGCGTCGGACGACATTTTTCTTCTTCTTCAACGAGCGTCTGCGGTGATGGCGATCGCGGCGTCGGTTTAGGCTGCGGCTCTCTTCAGAAAATTGAAATTTCCAGCCGCGGGGCACTCGTCTTATCTTATCTGGCGGGGTGTGTGGGGTGGGGTTTGGCCATGGACATTGGATGGATGCAACGCGAAAAATCGCTGCGCAAAAAAGCAAAGTGTTATCAATCAGGGTCCAATTTCGGGCCTAACGGGGCGCCTAACAAGTCAATTTGCAAGGAGGGTCGACTGATTCCGTGGCGATGTTGTATGAAGTCAGGCCAGGTTCGGGAGCCCATGGTGCTTTGCTGTGTGGGATTGCTCGACTGAACTGAGGGGAAGACCTCCCCCTCTCAATATCCCCGAGTTGTAAGAATTGACATTGCCTATAGGCAGCGATGGTATTCCGAGATCGTTCGACGCGGCACCATCCATCTCCGCATGCAGCTGAAGCGGTGGCGGGCAGAGCGGCTCGGAGATGGGACCTATAAGATGTGGTTGAGCGAATTGGTGTGGTCGCCGCGTCAGACGGGTGCATTTTCATGACAGATTCAACCTTGGCATGCCGTACAAGTGTCTGAGGTCGAAACAGTCATCATCAATGCTGACAGTTCCATGTATCTTTATCAATCAAGGATGATTGCAGTTGAAAGAGAAGAGCTCTTAACCCAGGAGTTGACCGACTGCGGAGCCCAAAAAGAAAAGTGGAACCACAACGAGACCCACGAAAAGAATCTATAAGTTGAAGCAAATCGCGCAGATCCCACTCAATTCGAATCGTTTCGAATTCATCGGTTTCGTGGTCTAACGGCTATGACTGCGGATTCTGATTCCGCCAGCGAGGGTTCGACTCCCTCCGAGACCTTTTCTTTTTGTTCATGGTGACGATTCGGATTTTTGAGCGTGAAGCCATCACGAACTATGCCAGCGCCGAGGTGTGGAGTACTACCACAAACAAGAAAATGTCTGCAACACCGGAAATGCGGCTATGGGGGTCGAAAATGTGCTGCCCTATATTTGAGGTGTTTCTGTATATCTCATGGTTTTCTTATACTTTTCACTGCATGGTAGTGTATCGTTATTTATCCTTCATCTTCTGCTCCGTTGTCGGCGATTAGGAGCTTCAGGTTAGGTAGGATACATAACGCCAGTTGAGCTGTAAAATAATTGCTTGAAAGAGTACGTTCGTGAAACTGAAAAGCAATTAGAGCCTCTTCAACCTTGTCTTTTTTTCTCTTATTCATCTCCGTTCTCCTCCTGCATTTGTTCGACTGTTGAATTCCTTGATAGGTATTTTGTCATTCAAGCCTGTCACTCCGCGGCGATAGTAGCGCAAACCATCATTCGACGCTTGCTAAGCAGCGAATCAGCGTGGACGCTTACTTACCCTACGTGATGAACCTCGACTCAATCGTCTCTCGATCTCTCATCTGAATCATACACCCATCTCTCTATTGCTCTCACCTAGAATATCCCTTGTTCTATTCTCCTTACGCGGTATTCCGAGCACGCTCATCGCACCTTCGTTGTCTGCGCAGTGCATTAATAAGCTTCGGCGCTCATATCGCCACCCTCCCTCCTCACTCGACTCCTCACCAAACACAACTTCAGCGCAAAAATGTCACCCTCGCTCGAGGCGCCGGAGCCGGTGGAGGATGTCTTCGCAAACCCCATAAAGCAGAAGCCGCAGCTCGTCGCTCCGGAACCCCAGCACTGCCCAGGTCCCGAGTCACAGCAGGCCGGCACAGCGGACTCGTGTGCCGGGTGCCCGAACCAGGCCATCTGCGCTTCGGCGCCAAAGGGCCCCGACCCGGACATTCCCATTATCTCAGCGCGCCTCGAGAATGTCAAGCACAAGATTCTCGTGCTAAGCGGCAAGGGCGGCGTGGGGAAGAGTACCTTTACGTCCCTGCTGGCGCACGCCTTTGCGACCAACCCGGACAGCACCGTGGGCATCATGGATACAGATATCTGCGGACCCAGCATCCCCAAGATGATGGGAGTCGAGGGAGAGACGGTACATGTCAGTGGTACGGGATGGTCACCGATCTGGGTCATGGACAACCTTTCCGTCATGAGCATTCAGTTCCTGCTACCCAACCGGGACGATGCCGTTATCTGGCGAGGCCCCAAGAAGAACGGTCTCATTAAGCAGTTTCTTAAGGACGTGGAATGGGGCGACCTCGATTTTCTACTCGTGGATACACCACCGGGCACAAGCGACGAGCACCTCAGCGTCAACTCATTCCTTAAAGAGAGTGGCATCGACGGAGCTGTCATGGTCACCACACCGCAAGAAGTGTCACTGCTGGATGTGCGCAAGGAGATTGACTTTTGTCGAAAGGCTGGCATCAGGGTATTGGGACTCGCAGAGAACATGAGCAGCTTCGTCTGCCCAAAGTGTTCCAACGCGAGTGAGATCTTCAAGGCGAGCACAGGAGGTGGACGAGCACTGGCAGAGGAGATGGGCATTCCCTTCCTGGGATCAGTACCTCTGGACCCAAGGATTCGGATGGCGTGTGATTACGGCGAGAGTTACTTCGACTCGTTCCCAGACAGCCCAGCCTGTATCGCGTTCCAAGGGGTGGTCAAGAATGTTGCGATGCAGTTGGGATTGGATACCCAGAGCGTGTTGCCGGACGAGTAGGCGACGGCTCTTATATAGTTACGTAGATTATGATATCGCTGGTTTTCCATCTCCTGTTCTCTTGGCATATCAACCCGACTTGAGCTTGTCGGGGATCTCTTCCAACTCTTCGACGGATTCGATATCAATGATTCGTCCGGCCTCGCTCGTGTTTCGCATCAGCTCCTTGGCGCCGGCATAGAGCATCCTCATCTCGGCGTTGCATGTAACGGGGAGGTAAAAGAGTAGCACGTATGGGACAGACAACCGTCCGTCACCCTAGGTCTGTCAGCATCGCATAGGTTGGTGTAGGTTCGATCGGGCGTACCATGGTAAGAGGGTAACTCAGGAGGACGAAGCGCGGGGCGTGGTCGGGAAGGTCATCGCCGACTTCCTCGAGGGACTTGTAAACGACCTTGTCTTCATCTTGGCGGATCTCGTATGTGTGCTTGTCAATCATGTCTGGCGAGTCGGTGAGCTTGGGCATGGCATGGCGAGGCGGCAGAGGGACTGGCGCGGACAAGGAGACATACATACAAATAACAGCTTGAGGATCCTTGGCCCGTGAAGTAGTCAGTCGGAACTTGCGGAGGTGATCCTTGGTCTCCCCGGAGAAGGTGTACAGTCGCGATTCGGACGCCTGGGCATGTGAGCTGGTGGGGGATGGGATGAAGACGTAGGGGGCATACCATGGTGACTGTATGTGGTCAAACAAACAAGGAACAAGGAACTGAAGCTATTACTGCTGCTATCGTGGAGCTCTAAGCTAAGACGAAGCTCTGGTAGCTATCATGAGATGGACTAGGGCAGTCAGTTGAGAGTCGCAAGTTGGACAACCCCGCCACAATTCGAACTCCGAGAGAAAGCCGCCCCCACTCTCCGTCCAGCGAGTAAACGTCATCTGCAAGCTCCATTTCCATCCCCCAAACGGACGACATCCAACAAGGATCACGAGGGTCGAGGCTCCTGCGTGCGCTTTTTTGATTGAACATAAGAACTCGCGCATTTCTCATTCGTCCGTCCGTCAGTCCTTCATGTTCTCCCGCATCTCCCAGGTTGCAAGGCACCTCTCCGCTCCCGTTGCTGTTACTGCTGCTCGCACTACTAGACGATTTGCATTTGGAAGCGTCATGGCTCCTATATCGGCGGATGAGCGCAATGCGCGCATCATTCAGACGGCGGCGTGCCTGATTATTGGCGATGAGGTTCTCGGTGGAAAGGTAGACAAGTCTGTATGTTGCTGTTACATGTGCTGTGCTAATACAAGATAGACTGTTGATGTGAGTGACTGGCACAGCCTCAACCTTGAAATACAGGGATTGACCGGGTAGACCAACTCTGCTTATTTTGCAAAATGGTGCTTCTCTCTTGGAATTGTAAGTTACAAGGCTACGTGATGCAATCCAGAGCTAACCTGTCACAGAGCCTCAAGCGAATCGAGGTTATTGAGGACGATGAGAGTGAGATCATGGAGGCCGTTCGAAGAATGAGCGATCGTTATGACTTTATCGTCACAAGGTTAGCACTCACGCTCATCAATGTTACGATGAATAGCTAACGTGTATAGTGGCGGAATCGGTCCTACGTAAGACAACGGCCCCCAGTTGTGGTTGCTCACTAACTGTCTAGTCACGACGATATCACCTATCAGTCCATCGCCAAGGCCTTTGGCCTGCCTTTAAAGCTCCACCAGGAGACCTTCGAGAAGATGAAGCTGCTCTCCAAGCCTCACCCCAACCAGCCCAACTTTGACTGGGACGTCGACTCGCCTGCTAGAAAGGCAAAGCTTCGCATGGCTGAACTGCCAACCGACGAGTCTCGAGATTTGAAGCAGCAGGCTCTTTTCCCTCATGAGGACATGTGGGTTCCCGTTGCTGTCGTTAATGGCAATGTCCACATATTACCTGGTATCCCTAAGCTTTGTGAGTAACTAAATGATGTAAATTTGGGCATCAATGGTCACAGGAGGTGGATAAGGCCGTCAACCGAATGGGAAATGCTTCTCTTTGGTGGTGTGGCTGTGACAACCCATGTGTCACCAGTGATGCCTTTTTCATGCATCACCAATACGCCATTCCTCTGTATACTAACCAGAAACAGTCCAGAAGCTTCTCGAGGGATTGAAGCCATATATTCTGCCAAGGCTCGTGGATCCCGAGGGTACAGGAACACACAGAATTCTGTTCTCGACCCCTCTTCCTGAGAGTGGCGTGGCCGATTTCCTCACGACACTGGCCGCCAAGGTAGAGCCTAAGGGTATCAAGGTCGGAAGTTATCCTCGCTGGGGCAAGAAGCACAACACGGTCACTCTTGTTGGAAGGTGAGTATCCAAGCGAACTCGTGCCGGGCCATGCTGACAATAAACAGGGACCAGGATTACCTTGAGAGTCTGGTTGCCGAAGTTGAAGCCGGCATCAAGGGCCTAAGAATTACCGCCGAAGGCGAAAATAGCGAGGAAGAGTCCACAAAGGAGCCAGCAAAGGCAACCGAAGATGCGACCAAGTACACTGTAGAGCCTAAAAAGGAGCCATGAAACGGGCTGTATAGTCACACCATCATGGATACACTGGTCGACAAGTAATCGTTGCTCTTGGTTGCAGTTGTGTCAATATAGGAGGACGGCATCGTGTCGCCATTGGATAGATCATGTAGTGTATACATATCTTGAATATAGATGGGTTAGAGCTGATATCCATCTACTCCCACGTCTGTTCGTACGCCCCTGCCTCCAGGGTTGATTTGGGATGTCCGCTTAGGTACCCTAGGCGTTGCAGGAATATCCTAGAACCTGGTCCTCTGGATAGCTATGACCATGGGAGCTGCTGACTGGGCGCCGATCTTGACAATTTTGATCTGTCTGAGCTGCATCGCCCCTGCGGGCCGCAGCTAGTGAGGGGTTTTCGAAGGAAAAGCAAGACTGTTAATGGTTGTGTCTCAGCCGACTCTTGCAGGTGCCAGTTGACGGCCGGTTAATATAGTCAATGTAATAAAACAAAGTCCACCGACAGTCAGCATCTGCGCCAAGGCACATTGCATATTCTGACATGACCGGAGCAAGGCCGGAAGGCCTCGCCCAGTTTAGGCGACGTTGAGGCCGATCTGCGCACCTGGGCAACCGAGATAAGACATGGAAGCGGATGTGAGTCTCATTTCCCAGGGCCCGAACGTGGTAGCGAGCGAGCGACCTGGACAAGCCTGCTTCCGGCAAAGCACACAATCCATCATACGATTTGAAGCAGAAGAGGGGCTGGTCGACTTTCTTGCATTGCAGATCCCCCGAGGAGGAGCATTGAATCCGAGACGCATCGGCGCGGGAAGCTAGGGGCTGGCTCGAGCAGCATGGAATGGCACGTCGTGGGTTCAAGACTGACTCGAGCTCTCTCCTCCCAGCCCAGAGTTGCAAAAGGGCTAGAACGAACCTGGGGTGCGTTATCGACCAGGGGTAGCAGTGGACAAGGCGGAGGTGGGGACTTGGCGAGCAGAGCAAATCACGGCCGTGGTAGCAAAGCTCGTGACATGATCAGCGCCGAGGTCAAAAGGTTAGAGCTTAAACCGGACCTGAGGGGAGATTGAAACATGACATGACGAGCGCCTTGGCGTGTAGAGCTAGACGCGAGGGCAATCTAAATACCGAGAAAAAGGGGCTGTTGAAGGGTGGGCATCGTGGGTATCGCTACCAGTCCAGAAAAGAGCCTAGAATGGTGGAGACGACATGCCCCATAGGACGTCATGTTCTAGAAGGCTTGACGAGAGGCTTGTCAGTGTCTCGGTTAGTTTCGAGGCGTAGTTTGTGGTGCCTGGGAGGCATGCGGAAGTCAGCTGGTAGCTGAAAGGCGGAGCAAGTAGAAGCAAAATAAACATGGACATTGCATTACATTGCGCTCGTGTTCGATCATCGATGGCACTGCTGACAGGGCAATGATGTAGATGTATGTTCCGTGTTGGAAGGTGTTTTCTGAAATGACCAAATGGGAGCTTTGAGAGCTCAAGTCGAGCTTGCTCTCTACATCACGTGAGCACACGCCCACTTCTAGAACTCACATCCAGGCCACAAGTTGGAACTCTTTCTTCAAGCATCATTCCATCATAAAAACCATATACCTACGCAAACAGAAAACCACGGCTATATTGTTACACAGGGGAGCAGAATTGGCACATGAGAGACCTAGGGCAGTTTTCTTACACAACCAATCTTCTGGGACTAGTACAGTGGTTGCTTGTTTTCTACAAGTGGACGTATCTACCTACCCGTGAGGGTTTGGTGTCGCCAGACGGCAGACGTTCAAATCAAGCATGGGGAATAGTAAGGTCTCGTGAGTTTGGTTTGCCGTTGCCGAGATTACTCTGGAAAGCCTTGTGGACGTTGTGTCCTGACACCCGAGTGCGATGCGCGACCGAAAGCCATGGTTCGATACCGATTATTCTGTTGGGGGACGATGCTTCAGCTTTCTCTCATGGTTGGCTGCAATAGTGACTTGTTCTATCCAAGCAAAGGATACTGCGGACAGTCGCGTGCCAGGCCTGTCAGCACATCCGACAGTAGAATACCACGATTTGGCACACCACGCCCACAACCAAGCAACGAACCACAGCTAGTTTACACGACTCGTGGCCTCGTTACATGACTTTTCACAACCATCTTGAGTTTCGGTAAAACGAAGGCGATGTTTCAGCCAACCGCCTCTGGTGGTTCTCGGCGAAGATCGCCCTAGCCCTCTTCTCTGACCGAGAAAGCGCATCGTGCCGACAATCCAAGTCAATGCTTGTTTTCGTAGTACTGTAGTTGAGCAGGGTCACCATTCGCTTATCATGTGTTGTGAAAAGGCTCTGTGATTGGCGATTGCATTGGCTGCTGGATCTCTCTGCGAAACTGTGGCTCTGCGTAGACGTTGGATGTTACGTTGTGCCTCAAGAGTCAACTCTGACTACCTATGCCGTACAATCCCAATTTCTTAGCAATAATTGTTATGACAGAACAAATGTACAATCATTGCAATCAGTGAATATCAGATCTTTCGATAAGTTGTCTGGACTTGATAATCTAGTTGTCTTCAAGAGATAACAATATCATTGTCTTGTCACAGATCAACCAGATCCCACCTTAGGTGTACCGGGCCTCACACCAGCTGAAGCAACCCAAACGGGCATTCCGTCAAATCAGGCCCCCCAGAATCGCCTCCTGCATCTGCATCGTTAGCCTTGTAACTCGTATCAAGACGCAATGAGCGTGATATCCTGTGATGGGTGCGATCTCTGTTGCATTTCTGGTGATGAGATCTGGCTCAGCATCCCCGTCACCCGTGCATCTGTCGCCATCCATCCACCCGCCCTAACCCCCACCCGGCACCTTTTGAGCACATCCTCGCATCTTCAACAGCCTCAAACGCGCCGGCGCCAATGGCACAACGTGGTGGATGTGCGCCGGCACCTAGGGCGGCGGCCACTGTGACGCTGTAGCCCTGCATGGACGATGCGATGCGATGGTGCTGGGCTGGTGCAGGCCGTCGTGGGGTGTGGAGTCGTGTAGCAGCCAGGGAGCATGCCGGCAGGGGGGAAGCTCTCCGAGAGGATGGGTGGGCATGTGTCTGTCTGTCTGGGGACGACAATGACGGATGCCGCAGAAGTGGTGAGACTTTGTTTCTATCCTGAGCCCTTTCTTCCATTTCAACGAGATGAACCGGTGAATGGAGGAGCCGGGACGGACGAGAGATGCAAGCCCTGATGGGCCTCGGCAATGGTTGGCCCTGTCTCTATGCGGTTGAGGCAGTTGATGCATAAAGTGGTTGAGGGGGTTGCGTCTTGTTAGACTAGCTAGTACCTACCGTCGAGGCAGGTTGCTTTTGGTCATGCAATTGCGTCGCACCTTGAGAGTTGAGACGTAATGACAACTGAGCCATCAACTGCGCCGTCATGATAGTGCACAGTAACTGTATCTGTATGTGGTATAAGCATACCTCCCAGGCACGTACGATAACGACGCAAAGACGTTATCAGGAGCCTGGGGATGCCAAGTCGAGTCTCGCCCAACCCACCAACCTCAAATCAATCCTAGGGTGGAACTCGGCGACACAAGAGAAGAGAAACGGCGTTCAACAGGACCCTGATCCCTGGACCCTGGACTTGGCCTACGGGACTAGGCTGTTTAAGAGCAAGCTACAGTAGCATCGGAGCTTGTCCCAACTCCTCACCCCCTTCCCCAGGTCCAGGTCCAGGGGCATGGAGGCGGAAAAGATGTTGGCCGTTGCGAGGGCGGGACGGAGAGACAAAGGGACCGGTGAGATGGGAAAGGGCAGAGACAAGGAGCGAGACATGCTATCTATCACATGAGGCGAGAGTGATGAGGGTCATTCATGATGGGAACGACCGAGAAAGGCTTTCTCGGTGCTGCTGTTGGTTGACTGGTGATACAAGGCGCGGCTCACCTTGGTTGTGCTGGCGCTTGGGCCAAGAAGAAGGCCACCCACCCCATTGGATGGCGAGACGGCCGAGGTGACGGTGATGGGCGAGTTGGTGATGGCGATTGGGTTCCCCGAATGGGTCGGTTTAGATGTGAACCCTCGATGATCACTGCATCTTGTAGGTGAGGTGATTGAGGAGCCATGCTCGCTCAGGTCAATAACCAGCTGATTTAACGACTGGGAATGTCAACTGAAGAAACAAAAGATGGAGAAGAGAGGAGCGGCAGTCGTGGAGTATTCTGTAACAAGCGGGATTCTCTCATTTCCAAAAAGTCGCGGAGGCTCTGGACGGATGGAGTAAGTCGACGATCGATGCCAGGGCCATTGCTCAAGTGAAAAAGGCCGGGGTCAGGACCGGCGTCGTTCGGAGGTGTTTCCGCAGTCCATGCACGACGAACGATGGATGGATGGACGACAACGACTTCACCACCACCTGCCTCGCTCGGCGAAGAGGAGAATAATATTAAGATAAAGGGATCAACTAATTTCTAGGGATTATTCGGCCAAATGGTCAAGTAACAGTAGCCGTTGAGCTCTCATCGGTGACGGGCCTCTAGACCGGAGCTCGGAGTTGTGATGAATCAAGGTGAAAGAGACCCTGGCAGGCAATCAATCAATCAATCCATCCATCCAATTCCCCCTTTTCTGCCCACTTCTGCCGCCACCCCCTCCCCAGTCGGTGTATAATACAAAATGTTACTCGACTCTGCTCCAGTCGCGAGGGGAGAGCCATTGTTTGTTCAGTTGGCCGCAGCACGCACTCTTTGCTGCGGGAGCACAAGCAGCAGCAGGAAATGGGGGTCACCAAGATATACGGTGAGAGGCCGCTTATACATCCATCCATACATACATATAGGATGGAAACAAACGGACGGGGGACGAACGAGTACGAGGCCAGCCCGGACCGTACCTTAACGCTGTGCGAGACGTGCAGCAGAACAATGCAGAATGGATGGAAGCATCCACAGGAGAAAGAAGCACAACACGTTACAGTGCGAGTACCATTGGCAGAGCAGACGCAGCCAGCCGCTGCCCTTGCAGAAAAACTGCATGGAGGCCAGCGACGAAAGAATCTCTGACCATGACAGGGGATTGATTGATTCGATTCGACTGGCTCCCCCAAAGCGTTCTGCTCAACAGCGTGCTCGCAAGGGCCCCAGTCTTGACGTCCATCCGTCCATCCATTCAGAGAGAGAGCCAAGCTTGACCCGCAGGGTCTCTCTCCCACGCCCCCCCTCCTCCCCCCCTTCACCAACCTCTTCTGCAAGTCGACCATCCATCCGTCCACTGGGAGAGCTTGCTGAGAAGCCACTGCAAGTCGTCGATTGATGGCCAGCAGCAGCAGCAGCCCACTGCGGCCAGGGAGGGAAAAGAAAAAAAAAAAGACCAACCTCTATTCGCCGCGGTCGGGCATGATCAGTCCAGCTTCTCTCGCCATCATGAGTCGAAGAAAAGTCGGAGGCCACCGGACAGTATGTTTTCCCTGGCTTCTTTTCTGTCTTGTCCGTTCGTCGATAAGGTTGGCCTCGGCTTTGAAATTCTTGGTCCCCCAGGTAGCCAGCCCACGTCCACGTACCTGACTGAGCCCAGCGAGCGAACAGACGGCGACATGGTCCAGAACTTGCCCCCGTTCCGTCGTCGGATCCAGTTCATTTTCGTCCAAGCAAAGCTGGGCTGGTGCTGGTCCAAGTCAGAGCTCGCCAGCACCCAGCCAATCCCGCCGTCCAGGCGGCTGGCTCTTCCAGCCACTCTCCCTGCGTCAGTGCTAGATGCTGTTGATTTCTCATCGAGAGGCTTTATTTCAGTTGTGTAGTCGGCGCCGCAGGGCTTGTGGGAGGGCAGCTGGACGCGGATGATAGGTGCTTGCGCGCCCCGCGCTAAAAAGAGCGACGGGAGAATGCTTCCCCCATGTCTCAAAAGGGTAATGTCCAGATTCCGTGGAATCATCACGGCATCCTACAGCACAGTCGAGCACACACACACATAGCTCATGAAGCCATGAACGAACCTCTCTTTCTTTCGCAGGGACCGCCGCGCCGCCCCCCCCCTTCGACTATCGTCCCCTTGAGCAGCCCGTAGAGGCTGGGCTTTATCGACCCTAGTGACCAATCCGGCCGTGCTTTCAGTGGCCTAGCGGTCCCAGCATCCACTGACAGGACGGGACGGGAAGTCTCCAGTGATGGCCGGACTCCGCGCACCCATCCATCCAATCCATCTCAGCGCCCGGGAGCGCCCAGTAACATTGGCCATGGGCGAGCACTGAGCACGACTGGGTTCGTTCAGTTGAGGACGAGCAGGCCAGCCCGGTCGCGAGAAATCGGTCCCGTTTGCTCCTGGAAGGCGACGGATACTGTTCTGCTGGGGCCACCTACGTTGCGGTTGTTGACCTTGAAGTACCTGATACCTGCTGAGGTGGCTCTACTCACAGCCCAAATGCGCTGCAAACTCCCTGCGGGCGCCGTAAATGTCCAAATGGTCACCGGGTCACAGGTACCTTGCCTTAGCCTTGGAAGCCTCCACTCCAGCAAGCAAACTGCTCCAGACCCAAGCCAATCCCAGGGCTTCGCAGCTTGTACACGGTACACGGTACACACCTCTGGTTCCCCAATCCACGCCCCCCTTCCCTTCCATGGATGGATGCTTTCTTTCCCTGCCCTGCACACCCTGGCTGGTCTTGTCCTCCACCTTTCGACCCTTTCCCCTTTCAGGCTTCTTCCCCTTCTCTTCTCTCTGCTCTGCTACAGTACGTACCATACTGCCGACTGTCGACTCCCTCTGCTTTGGCCTTTTTTCTCGAACCTTTTGGCCCTTTCCGTATCTTCGTCGCCTCTTTCTTCTCCTCTCCCCCACAAGCACAAGCACCTGCAGCCAAAGCCAGAGTCCGCCCGACCCAGCGGCAAAGCATTCATTCTCTCTTCCTTTGTTCCTCTCATCGGCCGTCCCGCGCAACTGACGACTCTTCTGCCTTCCAGTCCTTTGACTTGACTCTGCTTCCCTTCACTCCCCGCTGGACCAGACCAGACTCGATCCCCACCGTCCCGTCTGTCTGTCCCTTCTCTCCCGACTCTTCGTCGCCCGCTTCTGAATCCATCCGACGGCTCTGCGACGACGATTCAGCCTCCCTGCGCGCGTTAGATTTCCATCCCATCGCCCCACGAGTGAAGGCTTCTATAGAGAGAGCTCCTCAAACATCAAGACACAATGGCTGCGAACACAAAGGTACGACACGACCGACACCCACGGGTAGCGAGCAGCTCTGGTGCACCTGGGAACCTGCTTGTTTGCGGGTCCCGTGCCGGCTGTTTACTGCTGCCCCTTGATGCCATCACCCTCATGTCGCTAACCATCTCGCCGCGCTGCAGTTCCTACGAGAGTACAAGCTCGTCGTTGTCGGAGGAGGTGGTGTCGGTAAATCATGCTTGACCATTCAGTTGATTCAGAGCCATTTCGTCGACGAGTATGATCCTACAATCGAAGGTTGGTTGGACACGTGCCCCTGCCATCTGCAACCGCTCGTAACCGCCTATGCTAACGCGTTGAACTCAACAGACTCGTACCGAAAGCAGTGCGTCATCGATGAAGAGGTTGCTCTGCTCGACGTCCTCGATACCGCCGGCCAGGAAGAGTATAGCGCCATGCGAGAGCAGTATATGCGAACCGGAGAGGGATTCCTACTAGTCTATTCCATTACTTCGCGACAGAGCTTTGAGGAAATTACCACCTTCCAGCAACAGATTCTGCGAGTCAAGGATAAGGACTATTTCCCCATGGTCGTTGTTGGCAACAAGTGCGATTTGGAGGGCGACCGAGACGTGTCACGACAAGGTATGCAGCATCACAGGCGCTCGCTTCCATGGCGACACACTAACAGATTTTGCAGAGGGTGAGGCGCTGGCAAGGTCATTCGGCTGCAAGTTCATTGAGACGTCGGCCAAGTCTCGCATCAACGTTGACAAGGCCTTTTTCGATATCGTGCGAGAAATCCGGAGATACAACCGCGAGATGCAAGGCTACTCGACCGGCAGCGGCGGCACCACAGGCGCAAACGGCCCACCCAAGCCCATGGATATGGACAACGGCGAGCAAGAGGCTGGATGCTGCGCCAAGTGCGTGCTCATGTAAAGAGGAATGATACGAGAAGGCGATGGAGTGGAGGACAGATTATATCTCGAGACGAGGCGAGACGCGACAGACAGTGTGGTGGACGGGCGAACATCTGCCATGTCGGGGCTCTGTCGAATCCGCGCGACACGATGCAAGGATACAACACGGCCAGCAGACTTCGGAGGGGCATGGAGATGAAAAATGCCGATGGCATGGGATTGGGGAGTCGGGTTCTGGGCTCAGGCACATACGCGCGGGCCTGAATCGGATGCAGCCTACGGACGGAGATGCCCAGCGGCGATACATGGGGCCAAGGAGCCCGGCAAGCCCACGACATGTCATGTCTACGTGAGTGAACAAGCCAGATGGTTCATGCTTGATGACCCATGATCCATGTTACATGGCGCGTGGTTCGGCGTTTCTCTGGAGGCTCGTTATTTTGGACGTTGTGGATAAAAAAAAAAGGACCATGAATCTACCGGAGGAGAGAGAAGAACCAGATGCCCGGGGGAGAGGAAGCCTCTGCTGCCGATGTCGTTCGTGTACGCAATGGATGCTACCTTACCTGTTTGCCCTTCAGCGCCCCCGAGGACCTCGCGAGAGACCACCCACCCGACTTTTTCCTTGCTTTTTTTGTGTCAGTCAGCACCGGGGAGGATGATTTTTCAAGATCAAGTATGGGTTCTGCAGGCTCTTCCTATATCCATTATTTCATACATGTAATTCTTTCAGTTTCGTTCCTTCTTCTCTTTTCCTCTTTTTTTTAACCTATCTACCTACCTACCTACCTATTTTCTAGTCCATCTCGAGGTCGGCCTCGTTCTCTCCGGCGGCAATGGTTCAGTCAGACAATTCAAGCAACCCCCTTTTTTTGTGTGTATGTGTTTATCCGTCGACTTTGTCTTTTGCGCTGCGGGCAGCTCGCATTCCGATCATGTCGGATGCTTGGCCATGTGGCTTTCACGTGAAGAGGCAGCGGAATGTTGGATCTCAGATGTTTCGGGCGGCATGATATGATGCTGATGGTTGCTAGGGGCTGGGCTGGGCTGGGCTGTTCAAGATCAGTTGAATACGTTGTTTACGCATGTCTGAAAGTTGATCTATTGTCCAGACTTGACCCGTTCCAAATCGCCAAACTCCGAATTCCAAACTATTCAGCACTACGCTTGATCCATTCTCAACTCTGCTCAGCCATCTCCCATCTCTACGTCATCATCAACCTCGATAACCGTGGAAAGAAAACCAGTAGGCATCATGGTCCTGCTGTACTCTTCTTTATCCTGGTTCACAACCCCTCCGCTACTCATCTCCACATCATCAGGAGGTTCGGTGACCCTGGCGAGGAGATCAGTTATCCGCTCGGCAGTCCTCAGCGCCCCTTTCACAACATCAGGTCTGTTGTGCTCGTCATTCTCTTGGTTCACAACCCATTCGCTACACGTCAGACACGCCCACGCCGTTGGACCACCCTCCTCAAAGTTGTCATGGTCAGCCGACACATTGACCTCGTCGAGCGGCTTGTTTGCCAGGCACCCAGGGCAGACGGGCTTCTTGAAGTATGAGAGCCGCCACTCATGTACCAGCTTGGATTGCTTGAGCATCTCCTCGGCGTAGTACAGCCGGTGGTAGCGGCAGAGCCATCCTCCGAAGACCTTGTCTGCGCAGAAGCAGCCAGTACCGGGCTTTGGGTTTGGCCTGAACTCGACGGCATTGTCTGGATCGTTGTCCAGGTTATATATGCCCTTGGGTGCGTCGTCGTTGGCATATGTGCCGTGAACGGTACGGGCCCCAGCATCGTGGTAATCCAGCACGTTCTGGGCCTTGCTGCTGATGTGCCCGGCGCAGTCATGGCATAGATAGGCGCGCATGCCGATCAGGTCCTTCCTTGTGATGGGCTTGTATACTTGGCGAAACAGGTCGTTTATGCTGGCGACGTGGCATTGGTTACAGACGGGGAACTTGTACGGCGGCGTGTTGCTGTGGGCACGGCTCTGGCAATTTATTCGAAATGAGTTTTCTCTGCTGCAGTAGCCAAAGCCACCATCGTTGGGCTCGACGCACCTCTCCATGATCCGCTCTTCAGCTTCCTCGCGAGGAACGTCACGGAGGACGTCACGCAAGGGCACAGGGAGTTTTTGACCTTCAGCCATGTTGAAGACGCGAGGATGAGTCTTGCTGCTGTCTAGATGACGGCGGGCAACATGCCAGTGCGACATGTCGAGATGCTTGAGCGGGTTAAAGACCTTCCAGCGCGAGTTCCTGGACTTGGTGTTATACCGCACCTTTGTTTTCCCGTTCATGGTGAAGCCCAGAAATGGGTTGAAGGGAGCATCGTCGGCGGCTCTGGCATCTTTGGGCGCGCGGCCTGAAGATACGTTACTGCGGCAGAGGATGACCCGACGGGCATTTGCAGGTGGTTCCGGGGAAATGCCCACGGTCGGCTTCATGGACCGTCCGAATGCATGTTCGTCGTTGTTCGCAGGCTGGTGGCGCTGGCGACGCCCAGCCCGACGTTGAGCCCAGTCGGCGCCAACATCCGGCTGAGAACCGTACGTGGATTGAGGTAGTTTAACTTTAGGTGGCCTCAGTTTAGGTGGGCTCCAACCTTTCCGTTCCCGGGCTGGCCGCTTGGGCGGATTGACAGGTTCACCCAGAGGCCGTCGAGTCCGAGTCCCAGGCGTACCTGAACCTGGGTTGGACCTCGTAGCGCTACCGAAAGATGCAGCTTGAACTGGAGGGTTCTTTGGCAGCTCATTTTCCAACTCGACGACGAGGCTGTGGTAAGCATCAAACTGGCAAGGGTTTTGGTAACCGGGCCACATGTCGTTTATCATGTCTCTGAGCTCGCTCCGCCCGATGCTTCCCATGTTCTGCTTGGCGAGGAGGTGACCACCCTGAGCGCCGTGGGGTGGCTTTGCCGGGAATGGAGGTCGGAAGTTCTTGTGGGCGTCGAGGATCAGCTTGTAGCGCTCGAGGCCGTCATTTTCAAAGTTGTCTACAGCGTACCTCTGAGTTGAGGGACCGATCCAGTCCTCGGGCTCAGCCCCTGTTTTCATGGAGGTGATGCCGTCAGCTCCGAACCCCATGGAGAGGTAGTACAGAGGGCCAAGGTTACCGACCTCGGGCCTGGGAAGAGTGTTTTGCTTCTTGTTCCGCTGATAGTCGTCACACTCGGTCTTTTCGCCGTTGATGACGCACGAGTCACAGGGACGTTGGCGATCGCAAGCGCGGTCGTTGACACGACAGTTCTTGCAGGCCGCGAAGGGCATGTGCGGACCAAAGCCGACCTGGCTGAGGCTGTACAGAGGCCAGTAAGTGCGTGTTGTACCAAAGTCGCTGACGCAACCGACACCGATCTGGCTACAGCGCTCGCAGGCATGACCAGTGCGTGCGAGATGGACTTGACACTTGACGTTGCTGAGGATACAAGCGTCGCAGGGTTTTCGCCAGGACGTATGCCTGGTGATGTCGGCCAGGTTCCAGATGATGTCGTAACCCTCGTCGATGGACCAGTCTTCGGGAGGCTTGGCGGTTGGGTTCTCCTGGACAAGGTTGCTCGAGTCGATGCATGACATACCATCGCGTATGCATCTGGAGCACGCCGTGTCGTTCTCCCACTCGGAGCGGTTTTCCAGCCACGAGCACATCTCGAAGTCATGGAGCTTGCCGTCCTCGAGGGCGTGAGCGCGGCACCGGTCGCACGTGTGCCGGTACCACGGCCGCACGGGGGGAAGCTTGTTGGGCCGCACCAGGGGCAGGACCCAGCCGGCGGCGGTGCAGGCGTAGTCGGGCCTACAGTTGGAGCACTTGTATCCGAGGATGGTGTCGGCGTCGCAGGTCTGCTCGAACCCAAACTTGACGCACCGCGTGCATGCCGAGTGGTCCGGGTACATTTCCGGGGCCTCGAGGCCGTACCGCTTGTGTGTGTACTCGTCGCCGTCGACGACGCACACTTGCGACTTGTTGCGCCTCGGGTTCAAGAACCGGTAGTCGGCGCAGTGCTGGCACTCGAGGTGGTACAATTCCTTGCCGCTGCCCTGCACTACTTCAATGTTGCACTTCGCATCCCGGGCGTACATGGCCCTGCCTATTTCGTGGTTGAGGCAAAAGTCGCAAGGCCCCGTGGGGAGATTGCCCTGAGCTGCTGCCAGCGTTATCGTCTTGGCCCGCTTGCTCGCCCGGCCTGACGTGTTGTTGCGCTGCCTCTTTCTGGGCATCTTGAGCCTGCCGTCACAATTCAGGTGCTCGTTTTTCTGGCCTTGGTCGCTTGGGTCATCGCTGTGGACTTCTTCCCTTGGGATGCTGTCCGTTGTCAACTGGATTCCGCCGACCCCACGGATGATATTCCCGGGGATGTTGCTCGGGAACGGGTGAGTAGATGTGGAGACTCCGTCGCCGAGGCCCTGTCTTACGGGGGCCACGGGACCGCCACGGGCCGGCGCCAACCGGTCCGGGAGCGGCAAGTCAGTAAAATGCTGCCGCAGATCCAGCGGAGACGGGTCAACCAGGGTTACAGAGATGGGCGGCGCTGGCCCGGGAAACTGGTCCACCCCGACAAGTTTCGGCAGGAGCCTCCAGTCTTTCGGCTCTCGAGTCGCCGAGCGGCGGTTCGGGCGTGTTATGCCGTGCTTATTGGTGACATCGGGCCCGTTGTTTCTCAAGGGAAACATGATAGGGAGACTCAAGACCCAGACGGGCGAGTCGAGCTGGTAGTGGGTTTATAGAATGACTTTGGACGTGGGTATATACACTGGTTTCAAAGATGAGATGAGGAATAGAACAAGAGTCAGGGATTGAACCTCGGGAATATAATAATGATCAAATTTTGTTACATTTCGTTGTAAATCTCGAGAGATGGGGCATCAGACTTGATTTTAATCTTGCCATGCCCAAGAGTTTCTTTGTCCTCTTGCATGGAACCCCCCTAACCAACGAGGGACCGTCTTTGTCTCGTCGAGTCTATCCCCCCCCATCTCACTCCTTTCCTTATTTAACCTTCTGTTTCTTTCAACTGGAGAAAATGTGGCTGACCTTGAGGAATCGACTATGCCACATACGAAAGCGACTCCTCCTGCTGAACAAAGAACCCAGGCATCCCTGAATAGCAGGCATCCCTTCATGCGTCACAGTACAGTTTAACCATATGGTTTGCTACTGCTTGACTTGAATGGCTCGACGCTTGAAGCTCACGCCATGTTGGCCTTGCCTGGCTATTGTGGTCGACTCTTGGCCCATCACCAACACTGACTTCCGTGGCCTTCATTATAACTCTTCTTTGTTCAACTTTTTTTATCCTCTCGCTTTTACATCTACACATACTCTTCACATCTCGTTTTGCCTCTGCCCTCTCAATGTCCAGGCAATCAATCAATCAGTCGTCATCCCCATCCATCGGGCGCCTCCGTGTCGTCAAAGCCCGCAGTCTCTCCCTTCGAGCCCAATATCGTATCGCTATGCCTCCCCATCCATGAGTTCCTGTCCCATTTTTCCCCGGTAAAAAACGCTCAATTATCTTTGATAATCCCACCACCATACATACACGTCTAGTTTCTCTCAAGTCGATCCATCTTCTCATAGCCCTTGCCTGATTACCTCTGGTAATATACCATATAGATAGGTGGGCTTCAACCCTCCTCCCAATCCTCCCATGTCCAGCATTCCCTCCATTTTCCCATTACTGTAGTACCCTGTGCGATCAACCCGAGAACTGGAACCGGGTAGCTTCGAGCTGGCCGAGACCGTCACGGGGTGCCACGTTACGTCGTCTGTACGTGTTGGTAAAGTCCTGTAGGACGGCACGCACGTTCCTGATAGCGCTTGGGTCTCCTGACTCGAGCTTCTCCTTGATCTTGACCATCAACCGGTTCGCCTCCTCTGGGGACACAGTACCCTCGGGCAGGAGCTGTATCGTGTGCGATACCCACTGGTGCGTCTCGGCCGGGAGCAGTTCAAACAGTGCCAGCAAGACACCACTACCGTCTGCGAAGCAGTCACGTGGGAACGTGATCATCATACCCGCCATCACCTGCTTCACCAGGTTCTCTCCAAGTGCAAGCAAGAGGTTCTTGACAATAGTCTTGATCTCAGCCGCCGCAGCCTCGGGAATTCCGTCACTGGTAGCCGGGTTATCGCCTCCGTAAGAGAGAAGGTCCCTCAGGAAGTGCAGCGTCGAAGATAGGGGGTCACGCTGCTCCAGAGTGAGCGCGTAGATGGCTGCCTCAAAAATCGACCTCAACAGGTGAGAGGGGATAAGCTTTTGAGGGTAGTAGAGCAGAGCATCAATCAACAAACGGAAGAAATCATCAATGACATCAGGAAGCTCCTTCGGCTGCAGCTCTGTCATGACCCTCAGGAATGTTGTCGTCTGAGCCTCAAAGAAGGTGTAGATGTTCTCAGTAGTCGCTGGGTCAACGTGCTCTCGGGCTTCGGAAAACTCGCGCAGGATGGCAGAAGTCACCCACAAGAAGCAGCCCTCCCTCGAGTTGTTGAAGCCACTCGCCAACTTGTTTGCCATGTCAGGAAGCATAGGCGCCATTGCTGTGCGGTAAGAGATGACCATGTTACGCCAGCATCTGCAAACGCGCTCACAGATAGGCGTAAAGTTGAGGAAGTTGTCCAATACAGTCGAGAGAATGGGGAACACCTCCTGCCAGTACTTGACAGCAAGGTTCTCCTGGCCTGGGTTGTGAGGCGGCACCACGTTCTGAACAAAGATGGTGATGAGCTGGAGATGATCTGTAAATGGTTAGCTAGTTCCTATCTTCACTTTCATTATTAACTTACCCGCAAGTGCCAACTTGCCATCCTCATCAGTGGCATTGTTCGCCTTGGCCATCAGTCGCTGGATCAATGGGTCGCAGTACGTCTTGAGCAGTCGGTAAACCTCCTCCACGGGCTGGACAGCCACCACGTTGGCCACACCCTCTGTGATCTCCTCCTTGCTCGCGTCGGGTAGCTTGTCCAGGATCTGATCGTAGAAAGTCTGCAGCTGGAGTACTTGGCCACTAAGGAGATGCTTGCAGTCGGTGCAGAAATACTTGATGGCGAGAGCTGCTCCACGGATAATCTCCTTGGAATCTGTCTGGAACGAGCTCACGATGTAGTTGAACTGAGGCTCGAGGTACTCGGGGTGCGCTGCCGTCCACTCAGTGTAACGTCCCAGCACCATGATAGTGGCGAACCGAAGCTTCTCGTGGCTGGGGATCTGCACAAGCAGAGGCATGAGCTGCGGCAACACAATGTTCTCATCCTTGTCAACCATACGGCCCAGGGCACGCATAGCAAACAGAGGAGCCTCCAGCTCCTGCCAGTGAGGGACGTTGGTGTCCGTGACCTGGCTGGCATACTTGGACATCCATACTTGAATAGCCTGGAGTGCCTTGGTCAGGCACTCCGTGACACCCATAACCTCGCAGCAGTCCTTCAATGTGTCACCCATATGGTGACGGAACTCCCTAAACTTTTCCTCTTGCTCGCGGTCTCCGTCGAAGAGGTCGTTTTCGTTGCCCGAGTCCGGCTTGGGGTATTCAAGATCCTTCAGAAGAATGTCCACCAGCTTAGCATAGATATCCACAAGTTGCAGACGACCCTCGATATAGATGTCCAACACGAGATACAGCTTGAGTTCCAGCCAGAAGTTGAAGGTGTGCTCAATCACGTCTCGCTCCGCATCTCTTGAGGCGCATTCCAGGATGGCCTCGACTAGGGGTCGGAAATGGGTGGGTTGGCGAGCAATACCCACAACCCAGCTTTCTCCCGCAGTAGCATACACCTTGGTCAGGGCCTTGAGAGTCTCGGTGTCCTCCTCCTCCGCCGCCTTGGCCACTTGAGGCTTGAGGGAGATGACCCTTGGGAACAGGATTTCAATGACATCCGGGGTCACATCCACATCGCTAGCCTCTCTAAGGATGGTGCAGAGGCACTCGGAAGCCTCCTGGCTGCACTGGTCGCTTGTAACGCCGGTGAAGATGAGGTCCAAAAGGGGTGACCTGACGATGTTGCCGACAGGGACCTCTCGCAGCCAAGATGTAATACACTCCATCAACTGGGGATTTTGGGCAGCAGCAGCTAGAGAACCTGTTAGTTATTGGGGGGGACTGGGGCCGCTCGACATACGTGACGATTGAGAATAGTTGATGAGGAGTTGGACAACCTGGTCCGCATTATCCCCCAACAAAGCTTGGGTTCGCGCCGCCAAATCTTCTTCCTAATTCGAACAATTAGACTTGTACTCGGGTTGATGACGACCAGACGATACGATCTCGAAGAGAGCGGGTTCCCGGTCTATGGTTGCGCGATCCACGTACAGACAAGGTGATCTTTCGACCTTCGGTGACTTCTTCAGGGAGGACTCGGAGGAAATCCAGGACGCAGGCATAGCTCTCGGGGCTGTCGCCAAGGGACTGGACCACAGACGCCAGGACGTCGTTCCAGTCCTTCATCTGGATCGCTAGAATGGCCAGGCACACACACAGCTGGACACGGATGGGTTTGGGCCCGGGGGCGAAGTGCTTCAGGAGAAGGAGGATCTGGCTTCGAAGCCCGGGGAGTTCGCTGGGAGGAACCTGGGTAGAAAGGTCGTATGTGATCTGGGAGCTGTTAGTGATGCTGGGGTGCGGCACTTTGCGAGTCTACAACCTTTCCACGCAGGGTGATGGCCGCAAAGAGGGTAGCCTCTGGTTCGGCATCGGATTGCAAAATTCCTATTATAGTTGCCCATGAGGCTTTCTAGAATCACATGTCAGCATGATAAACAGTGTCCACATCAAGATATCAAGTCTGCGCGACCCACCGATTTCTGAAATCTCTCCAAGTACTCATGGGCGTGCTTCTTGGCCTCTTGCTCCCCGCTCCTCATAGTCATGACGGCAGCCAGCACATCGGGTGGCGCGAAGGCCTCCTGGGCTCCGTTCGTGGCCATTATGTATTATGCGGCAGTGAAAGAGACGTAAAGGTCGTAACTGAGAGGGTTTGCGTAGCCTGCGCGCGATCGTACGTGGTCGTCGTGGCGCATACAAAGGGGCACCGTAGCTTTGAAGCGGCTGGCGGGAGATTGTGATGGTCGGGGGCGCTGGAGACGGTGATGAAGGGACTGATGACGGCAGCCTCTAGGGGAGCTGGAGAAGGACGATGTGCGGGCCCAAGGGAGTGAGGAAGGCAAAGAGCCAAGGCGCAAGAGGTGATGCGATTCTGGTGACCAGATGTGAAAGTGGGATAGCACTCAGAAGCAAGCAAAATACACAAAGCCCACCTCCCGACTACGGGGACCGACGTTGGTGGAGAGATGCTTGGCGGGGCAATCTGCCTCGGGTTATTCCGTAGTTTTTCCGATTCGCCTCATGAGCCTCAATGCAAAGGTTGCCTGCTAGGCTGAGGGTGAGGAGAGGGAGAGTATATGTAGGTGCCTGAAGGACGAGATTGTGATTTGATGTCATTTGTTGGGAGCGTAACGGTGCGGCTTGTTGAACTGTATCAAGAGAAACTTTGGCTTCGCCGTTGCTGTGCTGTCTCGAGCGGATCGATCTCATTTCCAGAGGGTCTCCTCAGAAAGCTAATAATACCCTTGTTGTTGTTTCAAGATGGAACCTTGTCGAATCAATAGGTAAAGAAATGTCCCATGAGGCGGCCGTTGCAAAGGCCACATCTTCGAGGCCACACGGCCTGTCACGTGGCATGGATCTTTCACACATCCGGCATTTGTCTAGACGACCTGAGATTCCGAAATCTATTCAAATCTACCTCTACGGATATCATGACACGGCCGTCATAATCTCGCCATTGCCCAGAATAAGGCCATTGAGTCTACGATCGTGGGCATCGGTGGGAACACTTTGCTCTGATGACGCAGGGACCAGCTGCTCCATCAGAGCCAGCCCATACAGCAGCAGCGGCCTCTCCTGCACCACGTCCTTTGTCTGGATCTTGGCCAGGTACCGGTTGATAAAGAAGTCGTAGAACCCCTTGCCGTGGCCAAGGCGTCTTATGGACCCTGCGTCATCAACGTCAAAGGCGACGCCGGGCACGACCATGAAGTCCAAGGTGGCCTGCTCCGAGTGATGGGCATCTGGTCCGCCCAGGATGCGCTGCCGCTGGTGCACGGTGGCAGGATCCACGCTCGGGATCCCCCAGCGATCAAGCTTGAGGCTCTCGTAGTCTTGTAGGTTCTCCAGGTGCACCATGTCCATCACCCGGGCCGGGGTGTCTGGTGTCTGGAGAGGTGACCTGTGAAGGTAGGGAACAAAGACCTGCTTGCCAGCGCTGAGTGCGTGCCGGACAATGGCGTCGGTCTGGACTTCAGCCGTGGGCATGGCCAGGTAGATGCTGATGCGGTTTGCATCCTTGTAAGGCTGAAACTCTTTCAGAGCCTCAAAGATACAGCGACCTACATGACGGGTGTTAGGTGACAGACGCTACGAATGTAGGCATGACAATGATGGTGATGGCTGTCATACTCTGGGTAGTAATGGAATCCTGGGTGACGGCCGTGAGCTTCTGTTTCATGAGACTCCTCAACTGCTGCTTGGCAGCAGACAGGGGTGACGCCATAGCGAGGCTGACACAGGGGACCGGAGAGGCTGAGGGTTGAAGGCTGAGAGGGTGGATTGATACAGATTCCTGTTGGTGAGAGGGAATCTTGGTTATAGCTCATGGAGGAGCACGCTAAGTATGAGGGTGCCGGCATGACCCGACGGCGACCAGCTTTTGTTGGCGGGGTACATGGCCGGCGATGTGAGCCGTGTACTCGGTGCCTCGGACTTGGTACCGAAGTCGATGAACTTTTCTCCTCTGAAGAAATAATATTGGATTTTTTGCTGATGTTAAACCAACCTGTTCCTGGTGCCCATGCAATCACATGACCGGTGTTTTAGAGTGTCTGACACCAATGTGCTAGAGGAAGCCCGTCCACACTTGCAAACAATAGCATTTCTCACATATCCCACGGTAGGTCCTCTTCATTTACAATTGTGGCATCCATGTAGCACGTGAGCAAAATCCCCCGCTTACCTAGTCTCCAAAATCTTGGAGCGTGATCTCCTTCCGAGGCCCGCTTCGAGTGGTATGAGACTGTCACTCTGTTTTACTGTCGGGCCTCAATACCTCACTCACCATCTGAATCATTTGAGACATGGGCAAGTCTCGATTGTCTCGGGGCGTTTGAATAATAAAAATTCGCCGAGAGGGATGTTATGTTTGGCCGATCTATCAACAAGGAGAATTGTTGGACTTTTGCTGGCGTTATCGCATTCTCAGGGTGGAGAGCTATTGCTTGCTAAGGTCCAACCAAGGCGAGCTAATCTAGCTTCAAAGGGATTCTAGAAAGTTGGAAAGAAACAACTCATCCAAGATTTGGTTTACCTGGAAGACAGCGCCCTGTAATGCTTCCTTGGGCCTTGGTTAATACAGTATCTGAAGCCTTGATCCCAGTAATGGTGGCTCTGGTCCAACTGCCGAATGCTGGGCCAGCTGTTCTGATCTGCGCACATGAGCGCGATGAGCGTTCCAAGATCCATCTTGATCTCCAAGAATTGTGCGGATAGCCCCGAACTAGCGCGTCATCGGGGTCACGCAGTAGATGCTGTTGCGGAGCGGGCGTCGGCGGTGAGGCCCGAAGTAAACTTGGTATTGGATTTCAAAGCAGGACCCGATTTCGCCTCGAGTTTTGTCGACAACGGCGGGTGTTGAGAAAAAAAATCGAGCGAATTATTGAAAAATCCAAAACGTGTTAGCATGTCTTCGTCTCGCGACTGGGTCAAGACACGACCTTGCGAGGGCCATGTCCACGGTGATGGTAACCCCCACGCTTCATTCGGCAAGGTTCGTCACCAACGACTGACGATCATGCATGCGACGGACAACATCCATGGTGCATTTCCCGATAACGGCATAGTAAATGCAGAAACATGGCACTACTAAACCGGTGAGTTGTTGGCCCCGTTTCTGAACACGCAAAAGACCCGAAGCAAAGAAAGCTCCGGCCGCCTTGTTTGCGACATCAATGGCACGGAGTACCTCTCAAGTAAGACCCTCTTTGTCCAATATCACCAAGTCCCTGCAACAACTAAGCCAGCCACTTCACAGCTAGTCACGCCCTTTTTGAAAAGCGATGTCGCTCTGCAATATCCCGTTGAGTGCCCGGCCGGCAAACTTGACATGGATGAGGCGGAACAAATACAAACCGCAGACCACCCACGTCAAGCAGGCCACTTTCCACTATTCCTGTCAGAGTGGGACAGGAAATCCAAGAAGCCTTGGAGAATCCATCCGGACGTCAATATCCTTCAACAGTGGGCAGCTGCAAGAAAGAACACCACGTATCGGTTGAATTTTGCTCCGCTCAAAGAGAAAGCTGCTCCGTGAGCCCAGTCTAGCCCCCGCAGAACGCCCTGTCTCGCCCTGCCCTTGTCGTGGCAGGTTCACAAGTTCCAGGTCCGAGCTGAAAGTGAGCCCCGAGACAGGCGCAGGAGATGCCAACCATTTGCAATGCGAGGCATGCTATTGCTCAGTTGCAGATGTGACAGAACACCATGTCTCAGGCGGCCATGCGAAGCATATCCCCGTCCGGCGGGTGCTGACAGGGGGCCCTCCCGTGGCTGCTGCATGGAATTGGATCTCCAATTTGAAAATTTGACGATTGAACATGGATAGCTGCAGTGTGGGATGCGTCTGGCCATGGGGGCGTGATGTGCGAGAGCCGAATTCTGTCGATGGGCTTGCATTTGTCCAGCTGGCGAGCAAGGCACTCGTGCGAGGTCGAGGTGAGCATCAGAAAGCTTCTCCAGCCTTGAAAGCTAAGGAGGGGCCACAGTTTGGTAGCTTTGAGGATCAGGGACTGCTGTGCAACATTTCGAGGACCAGGAACGGAAACAAGAGGGCCCCTGGATCTTCGCGACTAGACGCAGAAGAGAAGCCCATGACCGAAAGCAGACATGGACGGGCGGCCGCAGAGAGATGGCGCTCACGGGCTACAGCAGGGGCGGCAGTCCTCTGGCTTGGCCTGCTAGGGATTGAGGCGCGCCGTGGACATGTCGATGGCGTCTCATGGGAGGGGTTATCTAATCAGATCCATCAGCGGACGGGGGGGAGCTCCTGCGTCTGAGCGTCACGGCATCACCCACACGGGCAGGGGTTTCTTTGGCCCGCCCGCTATTACCGGCCGTGGTGGTTGATGTGCTCAGTGCGTCCGAGATGGACATGGATTGACTAAGATGAGGATGGGGAGCCTGCATCTGGGGTGGGATATGTAGGTACCTAGAGGCCTGGCAGGCTCCATCGTGAGCCTTGAGCACTCGGCAACAGTATCCATTACCTCAGATCATCGACAGCATTCAAACGATTAAGGTGAGGCGGTGCTCTTTCCAATCTGGCTCCCTCGCGTCGTCAACTTGGTCATCATCATCCTGACTGGCCAGAGCGGCGCAGCATGATCAGTTTCTCCCGTAGTGTGCAAACATGATGCAAATCAGCACGACCCTCTGTCAGCTTCAGGGGAAATTGCTCTACCAGCGAGAAAGCAATTGCTAGGCCAGGCCTCCCGCCCGTTCATCATCTCAGGGGTGGTCCTCGACGGAATGGTGCTTGGCGTCCGCAGCCTCCCGCGGGCTAAGCAGCTAGAGGAGCGATTCGCGATCACGGGTGCTTTGGAGGCTGTGATTGGCGGTTGAGGGAGCGGGCTGCGCCCATTCCGTGGCTCATCATTCCTATTCCTGGGTTTGCATCCCTCGTCGTCACTCTTTAAGCGTCTTTAAGCGTCCCTGACAAGTCATTCCAAGAGTCAGTTACACCCCTGGGGCTGGCTGTTGTGATGAGTCCTCCCTTGTCTTGTCTTGACCCTTGTCTCTCGCCTGGCAATCTCTTGGTTGTCTCACAGTTGCACAACATGCGCATGGCAGACCTCTCGGAGCTTTGCTTGGGTCGCAGAGAGGACACCCTCTTTTTTGAAGCGACGTGTTTCTCGATCCTCCTGCTCCAGGATCGAGAGAGATCTATCGCATACAACAACAACCATGCCACACCCACTGACTCGATATCGCATTAACCATGTGGTGCTGAGCCAGCCATCAGCTGCGACGGACGCTGTGAGACTGGCATTCCCAAAACAGGCGCGGCTAATGGCCGTGTGGGCATTGCCTCCGTCATCCCGTCACCGACTCTCCGCCTGATCCCGGTCACCACCCACTCAGCGCGCCTCGGCTCCCCACGCGTGCCAGACAGGGCTACCGGGCCAGGGCTTATTCAATACTGTAGAACTAGTTACCGGCCGAACAGCACATTGCCGCTGCTCGATTCGCTCCCGCGCGCCGCAGCCTTGCTTTTGCCTGTTTGTCCGCTGCCTGTTTGCCTGGTTCAGACGTCTTGGCTCAGGTGGAACTCGACAAGGACCCCTCCATCCCATCCCATCCCATCCCATCCCACGCACGCAGGGCAGCGCGCAGCACAGCTACTGTGGCATTGGATCTTCAATCACTGGCTCTCTATTCGTAGAAGCTACCGCAGGCTACTGGCTGGCTTCGATCACGCTCCAGACGTCGACAAGCGCTAGCCTCGTGTCGTGTCGTCGGATCGCTGTGCGTACCCCCTGAGGCCTCTCTCGTCCCCAATAGCTCCCAATCGCAGGCGCCATCGCATTCTATTCTCGCCGCCACGAGCATCCCATCCCACGAACACTCCCACTCCCGCCCCGCCATGCCCCGACACACCACCACCTCCCGTAGCAGGAGCACCAACAGCCGCCAGTCCTCTTCGTCGTCTTCCTCGGCCCAGGCCAGGGCTGATGACTCCCATCTGCAGCAGGACGTCGCCCTCCAGCCCCTAACCTCCACGTCCTCCTCCACTGCCCGGTCCACTGTCTCACCCTCGCACGCCTGGGGGGCACCTCACCCGCCTGATCCGTTTCCCGATCAAGGTCAAGGTCAAGTCCAGGGCCAAGGCCATGTATTGCCGCCGTACCAGGCTCCGGCCCTTGGCGATTCACAGACACTATTAACTACCGCTTCCGCCGCCGCCCCGGCCGTTGCTCCTTCCCCCGTCCTCCTCCGCGACCAACATGCCGGCCAGCCTTCGTCCGTTTCGGTTTCACAACTTGAACCTCCTGTCGCCGCCGTAACTCCTGCCCTTGAGCTTCAGCCCTTCGTTGCTGTTACTGCTGCCGCCGCCGACGACGACTCAGACCAAGAAGCCCTAGATGCCTCTGACCTTGGCTTCCTTGCTCCTCAAACAACCGAGGGCACATTAGATATGGCTTCCAAGAAGACGCCCTTCCTACGCTCGGCCGCCACCCGGCCCGACGCTGCTCCTTACGGCTCCGTCTCGCTAACACCCAGTCGCAACAATTCGCCTGCTGGTAGTGATCGCTGGGATCCTGATGCCCACCAGCTTCGACATGTCTCCGACACCATGCGAAGCGAAACCGCTCGTACTTCTCGAACCTCTCGCCATTCCACCCTTACCAAGCAGTCCTCGTCGAGGTTGTCGGAGGAGATAGATAGCGCTGTCCTCGTGTCTGGCCTCGAGGGCCGTCTGGGTGTGTCTGAGCCTGCCCCTGCTGGTGTTCTCGAAGAAAGCATGAAGGACGACTATTCCGAAGATGGGGCCTTGCTCGACGACGCTTCCTCGACTGCCTCAGAAAGCGAATACCAGGAAAACTCGCCCCATGAAGCTGTTCGCGCCTCAGTTCCTCCCACCGACAACACCACCCTCTCCATAAACACACCGCGCATGTGGTGTCTCTCTGTCCTCTTTTCTATTCTCGGTTCCTCTACCAATCTCTTCTTCTCATTAAGATACCCCAGTGTTGCTATTACTCCAGTTATTGCTTTGCTTCTTGTCCACCCCCTCGGACATCTTTGGGATTTCCTATTAAAGCGCCCTTACGACCCTGAAGAAGAGTTTGTCGATGGCGTCCGGACGACGTCTATTTCAGGGGATGGTCATATCCATCATAAGACGAAAATGGTTACATCCTGGCGGCGGTGGCTCGCTCAGGGGCGATGGAACGAAAAGGAGCATACCTGCGTCTACGTTAGCAGCAACGTCGCCTTTGGTTTCGCCTTTGCGACAGATGTCATTGTTGAGCAGACTCAGTTCTACAACCAGGAAGCTCCAATTGTTTACCAACTACTCCTCACCATCTCGACCCAGATCCTTGGATACGGATTCGCTGGTTTGACGCGCCGATTCCTCGTTCGACCGAGCGGTATGATTTGGCCCGGTACCCTCATGTCGGCCGCCATGTTTTCGACGCTCCACAAACAGGAGAACAAGCCTGCTGGAGGCTGGACCATCAGCAGGTGGAAGTTCTTCTACATTGTCTGGACGGTTTCGTTCCTGTTCTACTTCCTCCCCGGCCTGCTGATGCCAGCTCTGAGCTACTTCAACGTCATTACATGGTTTGCTCCCAAGAACGTTGTCATCGCCAACCTCTTTGGCGTTTCGTCGGGCCTTGGACTATTCCCCTTGACTTTTGACTGGGCGCAGGTCACCTATGTCGGTTCCCCTCTGCTGGTTCCATTCTGGGCTGCCATGAACGTCATTGGAGGTTTGACTATTGTCATGTGGATTATTGCTCCAATCCTCTACTACACCAACGTCCTGTACTCATCTTATATGCCGATCCTATCCGCTGCCGTGTTCGACAACACAGGAAAGGTGTACGATGTGAGCAAGATTCTCACCCCCGACTTCCTCTTCAACCGAGAGGCATACCAGAACTACAGCCGAGTCTTTCTTCCCATCACCTATGTGCTCAGCTACGGCGTTCAGTTTGCGGGTCTGGCCGCTCTCCTGACACACACAGCATGCTGGCACGGTGCAGATATCTGGAGATCCTGGAAGAAGGCGTTGGAAGAGGCTCGCGAGGAGGGAAAGCCAGCATACCAACCAGTGTCGGACTCACCAGGGGCGCCACCGTCTCGACAGTCGACCGACGATGAGTATAGGCGAATGTCAACGTCTACGTCCAACGTTGATGGTCTCATCGGCCGTGAGGATATTCACAGCAAGCTCATGAAGAAGTACAAGGATGCGCCGCTGAGCTGGTACTTGATAGCATTCCTATCCATGACTGCTATTGGCATTTTCGTGGTCGAATAGTAAGTTGCCCCTTAGATTCACGTAGAAGAACCAGCTAACATTCTCAGTTATCCTGTCCATCTGCCATGGTATGGACTCCTCCTCGCACTCGCAATTGGAGCCATCTTCTTCATCCCCAACGGTATCATCATGGCTGTCACGAACCAGCACAGCAGCATCTACCTCATTTGCCAGCTCATCTGTGGTGTCGTCTTCCCGGGTCGGCCCATCGCAAACATGGTGTTCGTCACGTACGGCTACATCTCATCAGCCCAGGGCATCAAATTTGCGTCTGATCTCAAGCTGGGCCACTACATGAAGATCCCGCCCCGTATTCTCTTCTCCGTCCAGCTCGTGGCGACACTCGTTTCCTCCCTGACGCAGATTGGCGTTCTCAACTGGATGTTTGCCAATATCAAGGGCATCTGTACCTCGGAGGCTATCAATGGTTTCACCTGCCCTATTGCTAGAGTTCACTTTAACGGCTCTATCCTCTGGGGTGTTGTTGGTCCCAACGAGTTCTTTGGCCCCAAGGCCATCTATCGCGCCCTGGTCTGGTTTTTCCCTCTTGGCGCCCTCCTCCCTATTCCCCTCTGGCTCTACAGCAGACGCAAGCGCCAGAGCATCCTCCGCAAGGTTAACCTCCCCGTCATCTTTGGTGCCATGTCTTGGATTCCTCCCGCGACGGGCCTCAACTTTTCCGTCTGGGTACTTGTCTGCTACGTCTTCAACTACGTCATCAAGAACCGCCATAACGCCTGGTGGAGCAAGTACACCATGACTCTCAGCGCCGCTCTCGACTCTGGCCTTGCCTTTGGCATCGTTGTTGTCTTTTTCGGCTTCATCTACCCCGGCATCACCAAGAACCTCAAGTGGTGGGGCACTGAGGTGTACAAGCAGGGATGCGACTGGCAGGCTTGCTCGTATAATACTGTGCCGGAGGGTGAGCACTTTGGACCTGCTACGTGGTGATTGCGCAATGATTGGTTTTACGGTGTTTGGTTTGGGTTACTCGGGAGACTACGGTCCGGAATGCATATAGAATCAGTTGGATACTCAGCACGTTTGCGACTTGAAATAGACTTTGCATGGTTATGGGCATGAACAGGGTATGGTTATTGGTTGGTTGTATGGCGATGCATAGGAAAGCACATCTTGCAAGAATGCCAGCACAAGCTTGGAATTGGAGCTGGTTTGATTAAGTTAGTTAGGTATTGTCACATCACATCCGAGACAAGATGATCTTGTTTACTCGATTCTCTGTCTATCAATTGTCCATGCTCCTCCCCTTCTTGGTTGTTGCGCTTGTACTTGTACCGCAGACTACCTTAGTATACAGTGTATTAGGTCTGGCCTGTGTATGACCTACCCCATCCTGGACCGACACCCAAGCTCCGAAGAAGTTCAAACATTCTATTTCTCATTTTCCCACTCGGGGTTCTGTCATTCAGTTAGCATGCATTCCTTATATTCTAGGTCAAGACGGGGAAACAAACCTTCCGCAGAATCACCAAGCCCTCGAGGGTGCTGTTGAGGCTGATGTACTCCTCGTCCTCAAGCTCGGCACGCTCGCCATGTCCAAGCACCACAGGGGTGCTCTGAGTCTGCCAACCAGTAATGGTCTTGGGTCGTCCAGCCTGGCCGACAACATCGACGGCCTGACCAACGCGGACGTTGACCTTGAGAGGCTCGAGGTTCTCGTCCAGAGTGACGAGGAAACGGGGGTGCATGGCAGTGACGAGGAAGTACAGGAGGTAGTGGGATTGAGAGGTGATGAAGTCCTTGGGCTCGATCATAGCAACGAGCGTGGCCAGGAGACCAGCGGCCGCGACACGGGACAGAACTTGGCGGTCTGTGTGGAAGGGGCTGATTGACAGAGTTCCCTTGCCCATGTGAAGCAGACCCTGTGCGATACGGACCATGAACAGGGCGTCTTGGTCGCGGTGGTAGTAGCTGGCAAGCTGTCGCAGCAGCTGTGCCAGTCGGGCGTTGTTGGTACCGGCACCCAGGATACCCATGGCGAAGATGGCGTTGATGGCCACCTCGGGGTCATTGTCGTGGCTGTATCTTGAAAGAGTATCGTACACCTTCATCTGGGGGTTGCTTGGGCTGATTAGACCCATAGCCAAGGGCACGGCTTTTCGGATGTTGGGCTCGCCGTAGTGCATGAGATGGCCAAACTGTCGCAACACCATCTCCTGGCCGATGTCCTCGCCCATAGCCACCAGGGCAATTCCAAGGACAGCGTAGGCCTGCAGGAGCTCGTCTCCCTTCTTCTCATCAGACTCCTCCTTGTGCTCATTGCAAATGTGGAGAAGCTCTTGGATCTTGAGGACGGCACCTGTGCCTGCCCAGGCGCAGATCTCGGCCATCACGGCCGTGGCCTCTGCCATGGGGTGCTCGATAGCCTTGAGGGTCTCAAGGATAACATCAACCTCTTCTTGTCGGCCAAAGAAGAGGAGGCCCAGGCCAAGAGCCAAAAATCGGGTCCACTTGTCCGTCAGCTGGCTCTTGCGATCATCGTCCATCAATGTTGTAACGATGGCCTCGCTGATTTCAGGGTGCGAAGATCCAGTGAAGATGAGACCACAGCTCAGAGCAGCCATGGCCGAAATCTGCATGTCTTGGGTCGAATCCGAGATGATGGGCAGAAGGAGCTCGAGGACGACTTCCTTGTTGGAGCCGGCGTATGCGAGACCAAGACCCATGATACAAGCTGTTCGGATGAGGGGATCGGGGTTGTTTAGCTTGTCGTTGTCACCCAGAATGGCCAGGGCAGGCTCAGCCTCCATCTGGACTCCCGAGTTGATAATGCCAATGGCAAGCATAGCACCCGCCGAAATTTCCTTCTCACTAGAATAGGTGTACTTGTCGATCTTATCGAGACCGTTCTCAGTGTCCCACATCAAGAGGGTTCCCATGGATGCGACGGTAGACATCATACCGTCTGCCTTGGTCTTCCACACCCATGTCTCCTTCTCGCCGTCGATCAGCATCATCTTGTCGTTACCGAAGCCGGCATTGACAAAGGCGTTGACGAACGCTGCGGCCAGGTTATGTCGGGCCGAGTCCAGATTGGTCATTCCCGCTACCCGGCTGCTCTCAAGATGGCTCTTGTAGATATCCTCGGTGCTCTTGGGCTCGAGGATGTTAAGCTCTTTACCTAGTGACTTGAAGTGGCCAGACAACTTGGAGTTGGATAGGCACTCTGCGATTTCCTGGTCGTCCAGTGTGTCCTCAGGATAGTCCAGAGCTATTCGCTGGCGGCCAATGAGAAATGCGAGTTGCTTCTTAAGAGCAGGGTCTTTGGCCTTGTAGAAGTCGTCCTTGATGAGTTCGACATCGTGGAGCCGAATCGCAAGAACCATGGCCTGCGCGAACTGCTTGTACTCCATGTAGATGTTGTGGGCGGTCTTGAGGAAGGTCTCGTTGTCGGGATAGGTGAGGAGGTTGACCATGCTGACCATGTAGAGGCACACTCGCGCGTACGTGTTCTCGTCGACGAAATGGGGAATCTCCTCGATGATCTCAAGTTCGCTCATGAGATCCACGGCATCAGCCTCGGCGTTGCTCTTCAGGAAGAGGGGCACCAGGTGCTGTGCGAGGTCGATCAGGTCCTTGACGGGTTCATCGTGCACAATGCGCTTGGCATACACCTCACCAATCTCCAGCGCCAGGTGCCTGGTGTACTCGTGGCCCCACGAGCCAATGTCGGAGGTGGGTGCTAGGAGGCGGTACTTGAGTGTGTCTTGTCGGTCCTCGTCCGAAAAGGTCATACCGATGACGGAGAGAACATCGGCCAATGATGTTCTGTCATCGGTCGCGGGCCATTCTTCGTAGAGCTTTGTCAGAGTCTCATAGTGTGGTCGCAGGAACTTCAAGGGCTTCGGCACTGCTGTCATGGATGATGTCGATGTCTTTATGGAGGTCTTCATCGCTTCCAGGGCGGGTTTATAGAGCGACGAGTCCGACTCCTAGGCGAACATTAGCGCATGCGCTCCCGAATCCACGTCGAAAAACTGACCGTCAAACGCTCGACCATCATGTCGAGCTCATTCTTGAGTTGCTGGTCCTCCTCGCTGAGCTCCTCCTCGGCGGCTGGGGCGTTGGTTAGCATAACATGGCATGGCCAACATAGCTGGGTCGCATACTCTCGATCTTGTCGTCCTCCTTCTTTCCATTCTCCTGCTGCTTATCCTTCTTCGCATCATCGACGGCCTTTCCCTTGCCCTTGTCCGCCGCCTTGGGCACTTCGCTATCCTGAGCCATGTTGACGTCGACGGCTTAGGCGCCTGGTATAGCTTCACAGAACAAGATTGAAAAGGACAAAAGGTCGGATAATGGTGCTTGAAGACTGCCTGAGCTGTGTCGCCGGTTGCCGCTGGGGGTGATGTCGAATTACTGATGGGGTCGTGATCGCTGGTCGTCGTGGATGGAAGGTGATGGAGCCGGCTTGGTTAAGCTCGAGTGATGGAGGTGGGTGCTGGCTGAGGTGTGCAAGGTAGGCTAGGTAGCTCTGCTGGGTTACGCCAGGCACCTCTGCCTGGCCAGCCAGCCGCGCCGTCACGTGATGCCTAGGTGCGGGCCAGGCGGCAGGGGGGGCAACGGAATCTATCAAAATTTCGAGGACCCCACCATTTGCGATAACATGTAAAGAATCAACCCCACGTTCAATTCAATATTGACCATTTATACCAACTTCTTGTGGAACAACAAGCAGAATTTTTTTCCCAAGTTATTGAATTGAAATTGCTTGCCCATCATGAAGTTGGATACGAGGGCAATGCGCCACCTCGCCTCCGAGGACTGGCGAGTTTTAACAGCAGTATGCTCCCAATCCATCAAGGTTTCAGCACTCATGATGCTCACACGGATAACTTTAGGTCGAGATGGGAAGCAAAAACCACGAACTCGTCCCCACGCCGTTGATCGAGAAGATTTCGCGCCTCCGTGGCGGCGCCAGCGGTGTCCACAGAAGTATCTCTGCCCTCGCCAAAGTCGGCCTCATCGCTCGCGTCAAGGAGGCCAAGTACGATGGTTATCGTCTTACATACGGTGGCCTCGATTACCTTGCACTACACACCCACGCCAAGCGAAAGGACGTCTACAGTGTCGGAAATCGAATCGGCGTTGGAAAGGAGAGTGATATTATGGTTGTTGCAGACGAGACTGGCACCCAACGAGTCCTCAAGATTCATCGACTGGGCCGAATTTCCTTCCGAACGGTCAAGTCGAACCGAGACTACCTTAAGAACAGACAATCTGGATCTTGGATGTACCTGTCGAGGCTAGCAGCCATGAAGGAGTTTGCTTTCATGAAGGCCCTTCGCGAAGAGGGGTTCCCCGTACCTGAGCCCATCGCACAATCACGGCACACCATCGTCATGTCCTTGATAGATGCCTTTCCTCTCCGCCAAATCTCGGACGTCCCTGACCCCGCGTCTCTATACGCCGATCTGATCAGCCTTATCCTTCGCCTTGCGAAGCACGGCCTGATCCATGGCGATTTCAACGAGTTCAACATCCTAGTCAAGGAGGAGAGGACCAAGTCTGAGGACGGCCAAGAAGTTGTCAACCTTGAACCCATCATCATTGACTTTCCCCAAATGGTCTCGATGGAACATCAAAATGCCGAGATGTATTTTGACCGAGATGTGAATTGCATAAAGCGCTTCTTTGAACGGCGCTTTCATTTCGTCACCACCGAACCCGGCCCCTTCTTCAAGAATGCCAAGAAGACAGTGGGCAAGGATGGTGTCAAGAGACTTGATGCTACCGTCGAGGCCTCTGGCTTTACCAAGAAGATGTTGAAGGACCTGGAGGCTGCCATCAAGGACAAGGCAGAAACCAAGGAGCAGGCAGCCGACGACGAAGATGAAGATGACGATGACGAGGAAGATGAGGACGAAGATGAGGACGAGGAGGGTGATGGCTCAAGCAATTCTGGGGGCCTACTTGGCGAGGACGCCAAAAACTCGCCCGACGAGGGCGTCGAAGAGGGCATGTCTAAACTGGCAGTTTAACATGAATGAAATGCAATGATACCCATTTACACATCATATTGATCGTGTCGTCTGTTCACTGATGACCTTGTCTGCTCAGCTCGAGACTCATTCACAAATTTTGACAACGACAATGGATCGAAAGAAGTCTAATTTGACATGATTAAGTTATTCCGTCTGCTCAACGCCGCCGTCGTCTGCTCTTCTGACACGAATGTCCCCGAATCTAAAGTACAAAAGCGCATGAAATGGAGTCATGGCCCAAACTCGTCTAGAGTATCAGCTACCTCAGCCCATAAAATGTTACGCGATGCATAACTCTGCCTGTCTCGATGATTGAGCACGAAAGCCCCAAGGCTTGTCGGAAGAAATAAAAGCACAACGAGGTTGCGATGACGTTGTCTAGAAACAACCACCAACAACCCATCCACCAGTAGGAAATCACTTGACCTCCTTCTTCACTTCCTTCTTGGTCTCCTTCTTGATGTCCTTCTTGACAGACGGGGACGAGTGGAGCGAGGCGTTGGCAATGACAGTGTCCGCGTGAATAGTGACGTTCTCATCACATTCGGACGATGTGGGTGTAGCAATCGCTTCGTCTAGGCTCGAGCTTGCGGCCGTCCTAATCAGGGTGTCAGAGAAAAGCCAGAAAAGCATGGGAATCCAGGAACGTACTCCATTGACCGGCGCTGAGACGCAGATCGCCGGGTGCCATTGCTCCCGTCAGACCCAGAAGTGTTGGTGGCAGAAGGAATTGCTCCGCTGGTCATGGTCAGTATTGTGAAGGGAAAACAGAGTACAGGACTTACGACCGGGCACTAGAGTTGTTGGAGCGATGGTACTGTGACTGGTACGACGAGTACATGTGAGTATTCAGGCCAACCAGAGGGGTACCATAGGCTCCGATGTTGTACTCATTGGTTCGAAATTGACGACGCTCCGCGGTCACACGCTTCAGCTCCTTCTGAGCCGGGGTGTCGGCGTAGCGAATGTTCATGAGAAGACCTTCTTCGCCAAGCGCAAGTCCGGTGAATCTCTCGATGATCTCGTCACAGACCTCACGAGACTCGAATCTACAGCGACGTCAGCGAATGGGATTGTGTCGTGCCATCCAAATCTTACCGAGCAAACCCAACGCCGCGGCTGTTGCCCATGCTGTCTCGGAGAATCTTGCTGGACAAGATGGTAAATCCCAAGAAAATGGTTCCAAGCTCCTGCGACCAGTTAGTGATGTCTTCTCTCCCAAGGGTTTGGCACGCAACATACCACTTCTGTCAGTGATTTAGGGAGATTGGAGATGTAGAGGTTCGTAGAGGTGTCGTCGCCCTCGGCCTTGAGGCGAGAGTTGAAGGACTCCTGGAATCACATTAAGTCGAGTTCGTTGGGGGCAAACTGTCAAGCAAGGGACGACTTACGCGAGCAAAACCAACTTCGTACCCAAGACGATGGAATCCGCGGATGCACATCTCGGAATCCGCAACGTTGTAGAACTTGGCGAAGCCAAAACTAGAACCAGTCAGCAACCCTCGATAGGGGACGTCAGGGAACTTGCCCCTTGCATGCTCCAGTGCCGGTATCAATGATGGCCTTGGAGGTCTCGACTGGGCCAAAGCGAGAAGCATAGTGGTACAACAGTTCATCATCGGTGGTGGGATGAAGACCTCGAATGTAGACGTTGCGGTTGCCAGGAATAGGGTTTTGGAGGCTCTGCTCCACACTCTTCATCTGAGCGGCAGGGGTAAAGACCGCGGGCACAGCTTTGGGGATGCTGGGCTTCTTCTCCAGCAGTTCTTCCAGAGCGCGCTCAGACATGGGCGAAAGCTTGGACTTGGAAGCTTCCGCGTGGGCAGGCATCAATCCAAGCTGCTGGGGTGAAGGGGTGGTATAAGCCGATCGATCGAGGCTTGCAACTCGTGGGCCATTCTCCTGATGGGCAACACCACCCGCATAGAATGGCGTAGCAGGGGCCGACTCTGTAGTCGAGTAAGAATTGCGACGGTTCTCTAAGCCGGGGACTTCAGACTGCGTACGATCGGCACGAGTATGAACTGCATTCGCGCGTCCAGGAGTGAAAGGCATCAGAGGAAAGTGCATCCCCATGTATGGGTTGGAAAAGGCTCCATTGGCGTAGTTTGTATATCCATTCTCGTTGGAATGACCAAGTGGGATTGTCTGCGAGCCTTGAACTGGTGCAAGAACGAAGTGGCCATCAGAGCCAAGCATGTACGGCGGAGCCATGTGGATGGGTGCAGAATGGGTGTTGGGCACGCCCATGCCACCCAGAGACATTCCTTGGAACTGGCTCAGGAGTCCATTTGGGTCGCTGGACCCTGGAACGGCAAGATGGTAGTTGGGTCGTCTATCCTGTTGAGACGGGAGGTAGGGCGCTGCAGTCTCCATGCTGATCGCTGAACGGAAACGATAAAGACTGGATGTCTGCAAACTTGGGGGTCAGCCAACTGATGGATGCCAGATGAACAGGTAGGGAAACAAGCAGGGGCGTTCTTGAAAGCTTATTGGGAAAGAGAAGCACACTGCCTGTGTGTGCGGCAAAGGGAATGGGCTGTGAGAGGGCAGGCAAGAGGAATACGGGCAGGGAAGGCCAACATACCTCACAAACAACAGATCAGCTGCGAAAGAGCAGAGGAAAATGGCGAATGATCAAGCGGTATTGTAAAAATCTAGTCGCAGGTCCAAGTCAGCCGATCAAGCCATCGATTATCAAGGGACAAGACGGTTGATGCAGTCAAGGGGGCAAATGACAACGGTGTAATCGGTAGACGGAGGACTATGCCTGGCGATACCAAAAGGATGATCGACCACGGCTCTCCCTCCCACTCAGGCCAGACATGATGGAATGGTGGCCAACCGTAGACAACCAGCGGAAGAGGAACTCACCTTGACCTCTTCAAAGAGCGCCAATACCTGACAGGACAGCGTGGATTCGAGTATGCCGAAGAGGGCAAATTTCGGGGTACCAAGACTTTGAGATGAAGCGAGAGTAAGTAAGATAGGACAAGCTATCGAGCAAGATGGGGTACAGAAGAGATTGTCGGGGTGATGGAGGAGGCTGCTGGGAGGGATCGGTGATGGAGCTGAGGTGATGCTGTGAAGTGGAAGAAGAGGGAGAAGAAGAAGAGAGGAGAGGGAGAGAAGTCGGCCAAGATATGGGGTGGGGGGACGAGGCCGGACGAGGCGAGCACCTACCTAAGAGTGTGCCAAAATGTGATATTGGAAAGAGGTATCGGTGTGCAAAAGGAAGTCTCTCTCTCTTCAGTTGATGATACCAAGGCAAGAATGATACTGAAAAGGATCAAAAGATGATGGATCTGCCTGCTGAGCGACGAAGCGCGCTGCAGAAGGACGCGATGGGCAAAATGTAAGAAAGTATGATAGAGGAGGGAGAAAGAAGGTGCTCTCTGCGACCGAGGAGAGTTTTGAAATACTGAAATTTTGTGGGTTGCTGACACTGGCAGGAAAGGAGGCGACGATGCTCTGGCACTGGCAGCACTTGTCAGTCAAGCTTGAGAACTCGTGACTGGTTGACACTGTCTGTCAGCTGCCAACCGGTACAAATATCAACAAGACCAGTCGCGGGGGTCAGGTTGGTCTTCTCGTGCTCTTGGTCTGGGCAGAGGCAGATTTGGCGTGGAAAGTGGTATCCCGTTTTGAGTTGTCCTCAACGCTGCCTGCCTACCGGCCCGAACCTTTGGTGCAGGGTACCTTCTACCCTAAGGATGGGTACCAGTCCCCTGGTCGGCGGAATAGTGCCTGTCACTCTTTCTTTTCGAGTCTAATGAATGGACGCCAATACGGGCCAGGCCTGTCGTGTAGTCGGTGGTAGATGTCAGCAAGTTCTTCGGCGTTGATGACAGGAATCTGAACGATGGAGCCACAACGTTATCCTCCCCAATGTCACATAGCATTAGATACAGCAAGACGATACTCAACATCTAGGGAGTTGTCACTTTCCACTTGGGACAACATTCGGGGAGCAGTGCACTTAGGTAGTAGGAACCAAGGTTGGGATGGACATGTACCTACTCTGGTATCAGGCAGGTCCAGATGGAGAGGCCCAAAGAAGCATTCGACGCTTGAGATCAGCTCTTGGCAGGCTGTGAACGAGACTAAACGCGATACTGGAGGAAAGAACGGTCTCTTAAGAATATTTGGGTAATGAAAGAAACGCCGCAGGTTACCGTACAGTCATGCCGTCGTCAGATGCCCGAGTGAACTTGAATATCATCGATTCGAAGATGGGAGCAAGGTGGGGTGAACAGCGTTCTTATGGGATAGAAACGTCTCCTTGATTGTATGATCTTCGGTCACTGGATCCCGTCATCATCAGGTCAGACATCCACAGACACGGTTCGTCCCTTCCCTCCATAAAACCCGCGTTCGCATCTGGCACATGCAGTTTGCCATATGTACCTAGTACTTCCCTCTGAGCAGGTAACTAATATAGATGGCAAGTAGATAGATAGATAACTCCTGAAAACACCAATGATGATTCATTGCTCGCTTGAGGCTCAGGTTTGGGCAGTAGTTGCAAGCCCTGAACGGCCAGGAGTGTCGCTACGGTCCTGAAGTTCGTCAGTCCAATCGCCCACGTGTAGTTATCCCATCATCTTGTTGTTCGCCCCCAAGTAAATGTCCGAGGGCGACTCGAATTGCTTTTTAGGCCGTTTCTTCTGAAACTGCCAGGTGGTCGCTCTGCGTGTGGTTCTGATTGCTCATGCAGGTTTGTGGCAAAGTCATGCATGACTGGCCTGCTGGGATCGTACTACTTATGTCGTTCATTTCGGAATTGACCCGGATTGGGGATCCAATCGTCTTGGAGTCATGTCTCAACTTGGCTGTTTTCTCCCCATGACTCAGGCCTTATAGGTATGAGCGAGCGAGTCGATTTCGATAGCTGCCGTCAACTACTAAGAAGCCGGCTGAACCCTAACATCGAGGCTACATCGATCCATCATCTTCCTGACACATCTACCCTCCTTTTCTCTCGAGTAACCCTCGCAATAGGGGTGCCAGAAGCCGCAAGCGATCCAACGTCCGAGCACCGGCCAGGCAAAAGCAATGAGGCATGCAGGACGGGACGGGCGCAGGAGAAAGGAGAAATGTTTGCTTGGATGTGGTGATGCCGCCTCTTTTCTTACCTGCTGCATCGATTACCTTTGGCCCCGAGGCCTAGTCCATGTCTCAGTGTCTTGAGCAACCACAAGGAGCCCGATGCATGTTGAGGTGAGGTTGTCTTGCGGCTGAAAGTTAGTCTGTTTCCCCACAGTCGGCCGCCAGGGTTCACAGTCGAGATCCATCAGTCAATCGTTTGCACGTGCTCTCACGTCACAGGAGGCCAACGCTCCTGGGTCTCTTCATACCAGAACCGTAGAAGTGGGATGGGATCAGGAGTAAATAGGAGAAATTTTTGAAAAGAGCACTGCAGTTTTCTTAGCATTGGTCGTAAGTCTGTGTGTTTGCGACATATGAGAATGTGAGCTAGTGAACCATCGAACAAACGTGCATGTGGAAAAAGGGGGGTGATGTGCATCGAGCAAGACTGGCGAATCTCCGCCGTTTCCTAAGAAAACTCGCATTGGACTCTAGGGGAGTAGAGGATCTTCAAAGTTTTACGTTGTCACCGATTGAAGCCTTGTGATCGCACTGAGAGTCTCAAAGTTTAGGTTCGTTCTCTCTGGGTGTAGGGTAGGCATTTCAGGTGCACCAGCACTTTGCATCTTCATGACACATTCCGCTTTTTTATCCTGACGAGTGGCTCTCGTATAAGGACTCACACGTGGGAAAGGTATACTGTTTGTTTATCCCTGTCGGGCGTATTTAAAAGATCATGATGCAGAATAACTATCCTTCCCCCATGATATTCCGAGGTAACCAGGGTACAGCAAGTCCACTTGTGTAGTAAATGCCACAATCCATAACCCTCACATGTCCCCAGCCAAACCAACACCTCTCTAAGCGCAAGAAAACACTCGAGTCTAGTTCATGTACGCTCGTCGAATATCACCACCACGTGGCGGAGAAAACGCCAGTTGTGAAACCAGACAGATGCGCCGCTGAAAATCCCATGCAGCCCTTTGCTAACGCTCCTTTTTCATGACCAGACATCCTCCTGCACACACTTGTTAGTAACCGTTTGCTTAAAAAGAGCCATATCTCTTCACGTACCTGGTATTGGTTCGCCGCCCTCATGTTCTTCACAATCTCCTCACCCTTAGCCTCGGAAACGCCACGTCCCTCAGCCAAGATCTGCGCCAAGACAGTGTTGACCTCGCGCGCCATGTTTGCAGCATCGCCGCAAACATAAAAGTAGGCCTTCTGGGACAGCAGATCGCTGACCTCCTTTGATCGCTCCTTGAGTCGGTGCTGCACGTACACCTTCTTGGAAGATTGTCGGGAAAAGGCAGTGATGAGTTCGAACTTGTCGCCAAGAGCCTTCTTGTACTCCTAAACGAGTTATTAGAAAGGTGATTAATAAAAGACGGGGTCAGATAACTTACCTCCCACTCAGACTCGTACATGAAATCCTCAGTAGGCTTTCGGCATCCAAAGAACAAGAGAGTCTTGCCAACTTCGATTCCATCCTGAGCCTGCTTGGCACGTTCCTGAACGAAAGCACGGAAAGGGGCAACACCAGTTCCAGGGCCAATCATGATGATGGGCTTACCAGGATCCGAGGGCAGCTTGAAGTTGGAGTGACGAACATGGACAGGCACGTGAATACCATCATACTTGTTGCGGGGACCCATGATTTCGTAGCTTTGGCCAAAGGGCGTGGGGTTGGAGTCACCATTCTGCTTCTGCTTCAGGGCCAGGAGATAGTTGGTGGCAACGCCGCGGAAAGGATCACCACGTCCAGGAATCATCTGGGACTCAACGACGGCAGTGATGGAAATCTTCTTAGGCTGGACCAAAGACGAGGACGAGATGGAGTAGTAACGAGGCTGCAGCTTGGTAATACCTTCGATAAAGGCAGAGAAGGGAATCTTAGTCCACTTCTCGCCCTTGCTAACAGAAGCCAGGAAACGCGCGATGTTGTAGTAATGGGGGGCAGTCTTCTCATGGAAATAATCCTTGTCGTTACCAAGTCGGTTCATCTCAGCCTTGATCTCGTCGTTGGGAGCAAAGGCGGCCAGGGTAGAAACAAATTGACGAGAAACAGGAGCACAGATCTCGAGGTGGTACCGGAGGATAGCATCGTAGGTCGTAGGGTTGGGGAAGGGGACCTTGGCGGTGGGTTCCAGAGCCTTGACAGTGACGACTTCGTGTTGCTTTGCGGACAGATCGAGGATATCGAGGAAACGGGTGACTTCCTCGCCAGGGTTGGTGGGCCAGACAGCAATGTGATCTCCAGTCTCGTACCTGAGGTTCGAACCGCTGATATCGACTTCCATGTGGAGGCAGTTTCGGTCCTTGGCGGAGAACAATTCCCGAGACTCGGCAATAGGCGCAATGTAGGGGTTGTGGGTGTTGAAAGGTCCCTTGGCAGTGCCTTCGAGGTGCATCTTGTTGGGCTCGCCGAGATAGACTTCGGTGGATTCGGGGGTCAGGTCGTCGCGTTCGGTGATAGCAAAGGTAGGCTCGTACACGGCCTCACGCTCCTCGAGGCCAAGCTTCTTAGCCAAAGCCTCCCACATGGGGTCCTTCCAGGCCAGAAAGTCCTCTTCCATGGTGCCAGCGCCGTCGTCACCCTCACCAGCTTCGCCGATGCGGTGAGCGCCGAGCTTCTCAAGAGCCTTGTTGACGTTGCGAACCATCGAGTTGTAGTGCTCGTAGGTGTTGTTGCCGAGACCGAAAGCGACGTAGTTGAGGTTGCCCAGAGGAGGATCGTTGTCCTCGGTGAAGCTGGCGTCCTCGCCGGTGATGAATTCGTAGAAGTCGACAGCGTTATCGGTGGGCTCTCCCTCACCGTAGGTAGCGAGGACGAACATGACGACCTTGTCGCTGGGAATAGTGTCGAGATTGTCAAAATCGTATTCTTCAAGATCGGCGACCATGGTATCGAGACCGAATCGGCTCTTGCCTTCCTTGGCGAGACGCGAAGCATAGTCCTCAGCGGTGCCGGTCTGGGAGCCGTAGAAGACGACGCAGTTCTTGCCAGACTCTTCCATCTTCTCAACGATGTTCCTTGTGCGCCCAGGCCTTGCTGCGGCGCCAGCAGCGAAGCCGTTGGCGTAGGGGTCCTTGGTGACGCCCCATACCTTGCCCTTGGTAAAGTATGCGAGGGTGCCGAGGAAGATGGCGCCGAGGACGATAACGTCCAGAGTGTCGAGTTCAGCCATGATGGCTATGAGCGAGTGCCGACCCGGACTTGCGGTCAGAGGGCAGGAAGATGTAAAACCAAGATGAAGCCAACGATGGAGCAAGTTTGCGTGGTTGAGTCAAGACGGCGGTGTTCCGACTGCTTCCCCAACTCTTTATTGCCCGTGGATCGTCGTCGGCCGGAAAGGAGGCAGGGGGAGGAGGAAAGTGGGATGTGGCGCAAATTGTCTAGAAAGAGGATGTGTTGTCAGTAACACTCGCGCTAAGACGGAGGGTTCCATGTGAATGCCTCATTAGGCATTCACATGGAGGCAGGTAGATGGAGGAGCACTGCTTACCCAGAGGCGACGGACAAGGCCACTGTAGACTCGACTGACACGAACTTTCCAAAAAAGGAAGCGCGATGCGAGAGAAGAGAGGGACTTTAAAGGCGGCGGAAGCGAGGCGGAAAGGTGGCAGTTAGCTACGGAATACCACGGGCGTTTTATCAACGGATTCACTCTCGCCGCCGGGGGGCCGTTGCCGCTGGGGTTTGGGTTGAGCCGGGGCGCCAGTGGACTCCGACCAGGACCCTCCACCTCATTGTCGATACCGATACCGACCACGGAGGGGGGAAAGATTACATGGCCCCTCGGCCCATACAAGTTGTGTGTGACCACCATTCCTTTTTTCTTTCACCCGGGTGCCGACTCTCGTCCCGATCTTCAGGGCCCCTCCCCCATTGTCAATGGCTGTTTTAGCGCTCGGAGTCCTGGGCGGGAGAGACAGTAAACGGCTGATCCTGCAACCAATATCTCGCGCAAATGGTTAGAGTTTGCCATTGCCAGATCCTCCTCGGAAGACTGGTGACAATTGGATTTAAAAGATACCCATTGCTACTTGATTCCTCAAGTTATTCTACAAATACTCTTTTTCTCAATGACCGTAGCGATGGAGGCCGGCCGCCGGAGGATGAAACTGTGGCCATGGATGGGATCCGCCGCAATGTGGTGTCATCTTCATGATGAGCCCATGTCCGACTGGGTTCCGAAAACGAACACGGTAAGGCTCTTTGATCTTGTTGAGCCCCAAAACCTAGCTTGTGCTTGTTGATCTTAGCAAAGATTACTGTATTCGCTTGGCCACACGCTGAAGCTTATCACGTCGGATTTCAAAAGTTGGGTTATGCCAGTTGCCCGCGTGTACCGTGGGTGCCGTGCTTTGATTCCGGAGGGGGTGGTCCAGGTGCCTCGGGCTCGGCCCTGCGAGCAGTGACAATGGAAGGCCATGGATCCATCCATCATGATCCATTGGATCTGTCTCCCCCCGCGTTTTCATGCCACCAAACACCATCCATCTTGTTTCCGTCCCCTCCTCACGTGCCGGCTTCTCTACCCCAAACCCCCCCATTGAACCCGTGAATGCCGCTTCTTTAACTGTGCTTCCCCACGATCGGCTTGGTTCCGCTGCTCTTTACTCGTGATTCCAAGTGCCGAGTGCTGTGCCGTTCTTAACCCGCCGGATCCAAGAACTCCGATGATGTCAAGCGAACCCGTGGACCTGGGAGAAGGCATCAGTCTGGTGAGAAGGCCATGGCTATTAACCATTGGTTTGCGGTATAATCTATAAATGTCTCCTCTGGTTCATACTAGCCCGAAGTACTGTACGACCTGGTCCATCATGCTCGTTCTTTCAGTGTCGTCATTGAGACGGCTGGGCCGAAGCCGGTGCCGAGGACATTGAAGGGAGACTTTTGTCTTGTCCGGCCCCCGCATCTTCCCCCCTTCTATCGCCTTCTATCCCTTCGGAATTCCCTCGGAATCTCGAATCTAGGAGGTTTCCAAGGGAGAGTTACCAACACGCTGGTTGCCTAGGCCGATCAATGCTGATGGAATGCGGAATAAATATTCAAGTCCAATGAGTATTAAAACTGCCCAGTTTCAAGAGCATCCCTTAAAAAATTTGACTCCTTCTAGAAATTGCACACAATTCGAACTTCGCACAAACCCCGAGAGTTCAAGACAGAACACGACTCGGGAAATTTTACCGTAAATGGCAATGTTCACGTCACCCGTGGTGTTCGGTTCATATTCTGTTCATACTTGAGGCACTGACAAGCAATCCGCATGGCATAAGCCACGGGGAGAGAGACGATAACAAATCGTACTCTATTGGCTAACATCTAGATGATAGAAATACTTTAACACCTGGTTTTCTGGTGAAATGCTTGGTTCTGTTGTGGGTCAGCTTCATGTCTTCTCAGGGAATATTGAAACCTGCGTCTGACATGCCGACAGCATACTCGATGGGCAAATCAGGAGCGATATCCAGGAGGGTGCGTTGCCTTGTTCACTTGTTCTTTTTGTAATTCGACGGCATAAGGTGAAAGCCACCAGTGCAAGGAGCTGTCATTGCATTGGCCAAGTTTACACAAGTGGCCAAGAGGTACCCCAAAAAGGCATCCTGTGCTCTTGGATACGAGTTCAAGATGCCACGGATCTCAGTACCTACTTTCACAGCCATTGGATTAGTTTCCATTTCTGTACATTTGAAAACCTGTTTTCAGCCAATGGAAGTACGAGGGTTTATGGTTCTAATAATATATATCCCGTTCTGTCTCGTGATGGTCTGCTTACACCAGAATCCTTCGGCGTGATGATGATGTCCCTGACAAGGCACTACGGCCACGATAAACCGGGAGACCCAAGTATATCAATCCCAGACCAAAGATCGTATCAGAACTGCAGTCCCCATCAAGTGCCGTGATCAGCATAAGAACCAAATGCGACATCGATGATCTTCTGGGGCTCGCGGCCCTTGCCCTCGAGCCCCAACTTCTGCCCAAGATGGAGGTTTGTGTTTGGCCCCCCAACTCCCATCACCACACTCATTCACGTCAACATCACGTAGACTATCTATTCGCAGATAAGATCTCGACCCCAGACCAGCAATGACGATCCGCCAGCCCCCTTTCCAGGAGGCCAATGGCCAGCGCGGTAGTGGGTGGCGCGCCGCCCTTCCCAAGGTCCCGTCATCCCATGTTAACCCTAGCTCCCCTGATAGGCCGCGGCCCTTGCAGGCTGCAAGGATGATTGTCCGTCCAGGACCCAGAATCACTGCAGAATGGCCGGCCAAACTGCCATGTGTTGAAGGCCCTTGGGCTGCTTGGCCCCATAGCCGCCTTTAAAAAGCCCTGACCGAAAAGCCATACAGCGGGTCGGACCAATGCTGGACAAATCTGGCGCTCGGGCAGTAGCGTCATTGTGTGTGGCCCAGCCGCCAGAGTCGGTCGGTCGGTATCCGTACCTACCTTAGGTAGTAGGTAGGTGTCTTTGTTGTCTTGGATCTCTCGACTCCCTCGTGTACATAGCATCCCTTCGCTTGTCAACTTCATCCCAGACCCGCAAGCCAAACGCCCTTCCCTTCCTCTTGTCTGCTGCTGCCGTGATCTTCGCCTTTGAGATCTGAAAACCTATCACAGATCATGGGATATAGTCCAACTTGAGATGGGTAAGTCCAAGTATTTTGAGGGTGCCCACCCACCCTCGATGTTCTGCACCCGCCCCTCTTCCCGCACCACCAACTTCAAAAGCTGTGTCGCGGGAATGCCTTCGCTCCAGAACAACAAGTTTGTTCCTCCGCAAGGCTGAGGAGCTGTCGATACTACTACACCAGAGCTAGCTACTGCTGCTTCCTTACGTAGCGGCTGCAGCTGGTTCACGGCCGGACCCTCCTCTCCCGCTCTTGACGGATCCGCTCTTGTTTCACCAACGACCGCCTCGAAACACCTCCAACGAGATATACTACTAGCAATCGCTGACAACCTTCTGTGCTACCCAACAGTGCCGTCGCAGCCGCTGCCGGACCACCTGCAGGATCCGCTCAGGTTCTCTCCCCGGTCCGTTTCAAGACTCGACGAGGAGGAGGAAGAAGATGAGAGCAGCTGGGACAGAACCCTGCGTCCCATCGCCCTCGACCCGCCTGTTACCCATCGACCTGCGCATTCGCGAGACTCGTCCGCCGAAAAGATCTCCCAGCTTCCTCCGACATTGAACTCCCCCCGCATCCACGGGCCGCACACGAGAGGCGCCATCGGCGGCGTGGTTGAACGAGTCGTCGACCCCAAGAGTGCCGCCTACGGCCATCATCGTCAGACCTCCATCGTACACGGCATTCAGCACTCGAGAAATGGCAGCTTGGCCAGCACCACCTCCAGCCCCCTCAGTCCGCAGATGATCGCTGCCGCCGGCGTCGGCCTCGACCGCCCAGATATGCCATCCGTGGCCGCCCGTCTCGATGGCGATGCCACCTTTCCATCGCGGCCCCCCACAGCTCTCTCCGGAAGTACCGTGGCCATGGATCGACCGACCGCCGCCGACATGTCCCCTCATGGCCCGACCCAGCGCAAGCTCGAACGCATGCACAGTAAATCACGGCGTGACCACACCCCTCACCACTCTCATTCATCCCGTCACCACAAGGATGACCAGAAGACGGTGGGCGAATATGCGTTACACGTCTTGTTCACCTCTGTCAGTTTAGGTCCCGAGCCTAAACGCTCCCTGGCTGACCTTGTCACAGTTCATCGCACAAGCTGAGGAGAAGTTGACAGAGTGCGTCACCGTCCCCTTTGATCCCGAGCCCCATGTCGAACAAGTATGCGGTCCGGGTGTCGATCCGGCCTTTGACCAGTTAATTGTTGCTCTTGGTCACATTGCCAGCCCCAAACCGAAAGCCCTAATAGACTCAATGATGCTGTGGAGGAAGAGCAAAAGCGACGCCGCAAACGAGGCGCGCAACCAACTCCAACAATCCCGTGGAGTCCTACCTGGAGGTCCATTGCTACGAAGAAATACAGAACCCGTTCAAGCTGGAGCACCCGACAGTGTTTTTCCCAATGGCCCGCCAACTCTCGCTGCAAGACAAGAATATGTCGCCCAAGCTGAACGACGGTCGACCGTGTCGATTTACATCCTTTGCCGAGTCCTCCTCGAAGTGATTAGCCAGAGTAACCTATCGTCGATTACCCCTGAAATGGAGGACAAGCTAGAGAGCATAATTTTTGGGCAGCTCAAAATCGCCGACACGGAGCACTTGATGGTGTCTCCTCTGAAGCTTGCTAACTGGAACCTTTTTGCCCAGCTGCTCGGGCACATGAGCGACATCAATTTCGCCAGCGTTACCAGGAGATTCATTGAAGATCTGGAGAGCTCCCTTCAAGAACGAGTGGTCAAGAGTCCGACTTCATCCTCTGGCCGGGACGCAGAAGGAAAGGTGGAACTCGTCTTGGGAGGAATGAAGCACCTCAAGCTCAAGATCTCACCCGAAGATGCGTGGGAACACTCTTGCGACTTTCTCATCTCCTTGGGCCGTCTGTTTCAGAAGTCTCATGGCCAGAGGGTTAAGACAGCCTTTTGCCAGGTGATCGAGATGTTGCTTCTTCCAATTGCGGCAAAGGCGAGCAACAGCCACTTCATGCATCCGAAATGGGCGGAGGTTCTATCTGCTGTTGGACCTCGTCTGGCCCAAATGTTTATGAAGCCGAGGCATTGGACCTTTGCGTTTCCATTGACCGCGACCCTGCTCTGCGTCTCTTCCCCGGACAACTTTGGCTCTCAGTGGCTACAACTGATTTTGCCTCTGCAAACCAAGGTAAAGGATCGATTCACCAAACCGCTTTGTCTTCAAGTTATTTCTCGTTTGCTCTGGACTTACTTGTACCGGACCAATGACACCGTTCAAGGCGCTCTACGGAAGATCGACGAGGTGATGAAACTGGTTTTACCTTCGTCAAAGCGAAGCCTGGTAGCCTCTGACACCATTTGCACTGAGCCTTTGATCCAGATCATCCGAATCATCGGCTTCAAATATCCCGAGTACTGCTTCAGAACCGTCGTGTTCCCCCTGATCAACGCGGAGCTATTCACATCGAATAAGGAGTTGAAGGTTGAGCAATTGGATCCTGATCGAGTCGTTGTGGGAATCAGGGCCTTTCTCTACATCATGTCCGACCTGGAAAAGGGAGAGCAAGGACAGCCACCTTTCCCCCAGTTTGCCGAAAACCCTTCGTCGACGTCAACGCCTGACCGATTTCCTGTATCCCCTGCCGCCTCTTCTCCCCGCAACTCCCCCCTCTCGCAACCAACAGTTACTTCGAAAGAGGAGTATGTCACTCGCCCTGTCCTGACACACGTCTTGAGTGATGGCGTCCGGGAATACTATCTCAAGTTCTGCGAGATCCTTGGCAAGATTACCATCATCTGCGACAATACCTTTGGCGGCCAAGCGGCCCTGGATGAGAAATTCAACAGCCCCGGACCAAAGACGCCCATTGCTGAAACCTTTACCTTTTCCCGCAAGGATGATCACCAGAGTGCCGCGGACCAGAAGCAAGCGTTTTACGAACTTCTCCATGTTGCCGTACAAGCATTACCTCGGTGTCTGTCAGTTGATATCCCATTCAACTCACTCATCAACTTGCTATGCACCGGCACAGCCCATGTGCAGTACAATATTGCTGAATCATCAGCCAACTCTCTGAAAGCCATCGCCAGGCAATCGCATGCCCAACAAGTTACCATGGGCTTTGCTCGATTCATCTTCAACTTTGACGATCGATATTCAACCATGTCAGATGGCGGAATGCTTGGTCATAGCCACATCGAGAATACCCTTCGACTTTACGTCGAGCTTCTGCAAATATGGATTGAGGAAATCCGGCAAAAGTCTAGGGATGCTGCTACAGATCAGCCAGAAGCCAATGCCTCGGACAAGCGAGCTCTCAAACTCGATCTCTCGAGCATATGGGCCGAGGTTGATCAAGCAGAAGCCCATGGTTTATTCTTCCTTTGCTCACAGTCCCGGAGAGTTCGTCACTTTGCTGTTACAGTTCTTCGCCTCATCGTCGATTTTGACAAAGCTCTTGGAAAGGAAGCGTCCGAGGACAAGGATTCCATGAGGCTTATTGACATACTCGAGAATGAGTCCAGCAAGGTCATGGATTTCAACGATGAACAACTGTCTGTTGCTGAGCGGAGTCGATTGCAGCGAGGTCTTCAGAATACCAACAATCAAGGAGCCTTGGTTGAGCTCTGCGCCAGTGATGTCTCTTACGATACGACCCTGTGGTTCAAGATCTTTCCAAACCTTATCCGGATGGCCTACGAGAAATGCCCGTTCACTGTCACGATCTGTCGAGATCTTATTTGCAACCGAATTCTTCAGATGTACAAGCCTATCGTCTACCTTTCTGAGCCCTCGCGAGGCCTATACTACAACGGAGACCCTGGCAGTGCCAGAATGGGAGGTCGGTCTGCAACAGCCCATCCAGAGGTAATGGTGGAGCAATGGAAGCTATACCTGATATTCGCCTGCACGACGCTTGCAGACCCAGGTGCTTTGCCTACGCCACAGGATCCCCAACACGTCCGAAAGACCTCCAAATCATCTTCCAAGGACAAGATTGTCACCGCCAGGATGTTGTTCAAATATCTCATTCCATTGCTATCAGTCTCATCGGCTTCTGTTCGTGACGCCGTGGTTGTCGCCATGGGCTCAATCAACATTCACATCTACCGGACATTGCTCGAGGAGCTGCAAGGCCAGGTTTCTCGGTGTAACGATGAGGCTCGCGCCCGGATACACCAGAGAACGAACAGCAACCCTCGAAGGAACCGCAAAATGGACCTCCTTAGAACGGAGATCACACACGTTTTTAAACTGACCTCACACTTCCTCAGTGAACCTGAGGTTTACAATGGGGAGTTCTTCTTGACAACCCTGACCGCATATACAAAGGATCTTAAGCTCTTCTTGATGGATGGGGAAGTTCAGATGGACTGGGAGTTTCAGAAGCTCCGACGACACTACTGCGGACTGATGGAGGCCCTCTTTGAGGGCATCAACCGAACCAAGGACCCCTCTCGATGGATGACATTTGAGTCTCGAAAGTCGGCCTTCTCTCTCATGGAGGATTGGTGTGGCTTTTCGCCAAATCAGACCCAGATACGCGCTCGCGAAGATACCATGCGACAGTCCCTGATTGATCAGCAGACTTTAGGTGAGAGAGGCACTGTCACCGCGGCCATGGAGATTGAAAAGAGGAACCTGAGGACCGCGGCTCTCAGCGCCATGGCAGCCTTGTGTGGAGGACCGATCAGTGTTACGACAGAGAGCAATAACGTTCTCCAGTTCGACATACGGCGCATGCTCGCTTGGATTGAGGCCATCTTCAACTCGGGAAGCGACCGGATGAATGTCATTGGAAGGAGGGCTTTGAAGAACCTGATTGTTCACAACCAGGAGGTTCCCTACCTGATGGAGCACTGCATCGCGCGGTGTTATTTGGCCGACGTCCCGAAGGTCCTTGAAAGCTATTTTGCCGTCGTAACTCAGGTTTTGCAGGATCACATTGACTACCCGTGTCCGTTCTGGAAACTGCTTGGTCTTTGCCTCTTCACGCTGGGCAATGATCAAAGTGAGATTCGGTCCAAGTCTGCGACTGTTCTACGATCTCTGGAATCACGCCAGCAGAGGAACTCGAAGATTCAGGATTTCGACATCAGTATTTCCGACAAGACACAGGCTGTCTATAAGCTTGCACAGTTTGAAATCTCCAAGCGTCTTGCGAAGCAACACACTGAGCTGGCTTTCCACATCTTCTCCGAGTTTACCCTCTATTTCAAGGACCTACAGCCTGCAGCCCAACGGAACGTTGTTGCTGTAATTCTCCCCTGGATCCAGTCCATTGAGCTAAAGTTGGACCCCAATGGAGGCCCCACGGCGCAGTCTTTCGTGCTACTCGCAAACTTGCTGGAGATCACAATCAAATCCAGTGGTGCGCTGCACAACGAAGTCCAGGCTCTCTGGCAGGCCCTTGCAACTGGACCACATCCAGGCAATGTCCGACTAGTGCTGGATTTCATCATGCAGCTGTGTCTTGAGCGCCGAGAGCAAAACTTTGTCGAGTATGCCAAGCAGATTGTCGTCTTCCTATCCACAACGAACAGCACGCCAGGTATCAAGGTTGTCGAGTTCCTTCTCATGCAAATTACGCCGAAAGCTATGGTGCCGAATGAGAAGCGCGATGCGGTTCCGCCGCCGCCTGACATTAGTCTTTTGCCTTACTGCGCTGATCTGGCTGAGGCTCTCCCGGTGGGTACCAAGCAAGCCGGGTTCTCCCTTGGTCAGCTGTCGTTGATTTTGCTCGTGGATTTGATGGTGTCTCCAGTACACCTCACGCAGGAAAACGTCCCGCTTCTGCTTCAAGTGGTGACTGTCTTGTGGGATCACTACACACCTCTGGTTCAGGAACAGGCACGAGAGATGCTCGTACATCTGATCCACGAGTTGGTCATATCTCAGATCGACGACCAGGCTCAAGAAGTCGACAGGACGTCTATTGAGGACTTGATTGATCTTGTTCGTCGACATGACCGGTCTGTGGTCTGGGGATACGAGGACAGCAATGGCAAAGTGGATGACCATGACAGCAAAGTGCCGCCGAGCATGGAGTTCCTGACAGCAGAGGTGGTCAAGACGTTTGAAATCACATTCCCCGGAATCAAGGACCACTGGGGCCGACTGTCACTGACCTGGGCCACGTCTTGTCCGGTTCGCCACCTCGCATGTCGTTCGTTCCAGATCTTCAGATGTGTCCTCACGTCGGTTGATCAACTGATGCTCGGAGACATGCTTGCGCGATTGTCCAACACGATTGCGGACGAAGATCCTGAGATCCAGTCCTTCTCAATGGAGATCTTGACAACTCTGAAAACACTCATCGTCAAGCTGGATGCAGACAATCTCCTCAGCTTCCCGCAATTGTTCTGGACTACGTGTGCTTGCTTGGAATCCATCAACGAGCGCGAGTTTCTTGAAGCTGTCGAGATGCTCAACAAGTTCCTCAGCAAGCTGGACTTGAGCGTGCCCAGTGTGCGCAGGATACTTGCCGATGGCCAACCAGCCCGATGGGAGGGATTGTTTGATGGTGTGCAGCCGTTACTTCATAAGGGCCTGAGATCCTCTCTTTGTTGGCAACCAACCCTCGACACAATGGACAAGCTGGTACATCTCCCTTGCGATGGCTTGATCGGCGACGACACTCGGCTGTTCTTCTCTTTGCTGGCAAATTTCCCCCGGTTCTTGAACGAGCTTGAGAAGCCGAGTCTGGGCGACGACGTTTTGCACACGGCTAAACTACTTCTGGACGAAGCCGATCGTCAGGGGCTGGCCAGCATTGCCCTGGCTCTGCATGACGTTGTCTCAGGAAAGCCTCAAGGTAGCAGCAAAGACTTCATTCTTGAGCTCTGGGGGGCTTTGAGAGAATACTATCTCCCCCACCTGGACTTCCAAATGGTAACCTTCCTTATTGGACTCCTCACGAACTCTCTGTCTTGGGTCAAGATCCATACGATGAGGATCCTCTGTGTTGCTATCCCCGAGGTAGACATGCGCAAACCAGAACTTGCTGGCCATGGGTCCGATCTCATCTCGCCATTGCTTCGCCTCTTGCAAACAGAATTTTGTATGGAGGCGCTCGAGGTGCTGGACAACATCATGACCATGTCTGGCAACCACATGGATAAACACCATCTGAGGATGAGCATGACACGATCAACATCAAGGGCGATCCGCAAGGAATACGAGCGCACGCAGAGCCTGTTCGGAATCCCGGAGGCGTCAGGCTGGGCTATTCCTGTACCCGCGAAGAAGACGGATGCCACTCGTGCCAATATTCATGCCGCCTTCTACACATGCCAGGGCTCAGAAGGCATGCTGACTGAGACTTCGCCAACCCCTGACGTGGAGTTTCATGCAGATGACTTTCCCTACGGCTACTTTGGGGCGTCGGAGCGAACCGAGACGATGCTCTCTGACGAGGGTCGCGGCGATGTTCACGTTGGCGACCTCGCGACCAAACTGGACAGTCTCGATGATTTCTTTGATGAGCCGTCAAGCCCTGCTACTGACGACGACGGGCGATCATCAAGGACAATTACTGAGTATACGCCTGAGTCTTTTGAGACTGGGGCGCAACTGTACGACGAGCAGATTCTGCCCATTTTGCACGAAGCCTCCAACAACACATCATTCCAGAATGGATTTGCAGACCGTTCCCCGGCTATGTCAAGGGAAGCAAGCTCAAACACGATGAATCCCGGGGCCTTCAATGTCATTGTCCCTACTACACGGCCTGGGCTTCATTCCAGATCTATCACGTCCCCATCCGCTCCGGCTTCTTATCAGCCACAGATGGGGGACATTGCTTCGGACGATGAGTACGTGGGAGGATTCTCTGATGCTGATGATGAGCGACCCAGCACGGGGCACACCGAGGGTGCCTTTTTCCTGGAGAACATGATCAAGCCTGTGACTAGAAGGCCACAATCGAGAATGCGACGTGTAACACAAAGCAGGTCGCGAGATGAGAGGAGCAGGGAGAAGCCACCACCGCAGCCAGCGTCACGCCTGGCGAACAACATGTTTCCACCCAAGATTCAAAATCAAGGCCAGGGCGACATGCTATGAGGATATAGAAAGGAAACTGGTATTGACGGCCGCACCGCATGTATTTGAACGTTGAGAATGTTGTATGATGTGTAGAGAGAGAGCATTTGTTGCATCGGCGCTGGGGATTTCTGTAGTTGTGACTCGGATAGGCATTCCTTGGGAACAGTGTTTTTCAGCGATACAAAAAAGGAACTGGAAATGATATTTTGAGAAGATTATTGCTTCTTTCTCAGCAGCTCTGCGATTATTCTTCCCCTTTGTCCTTCCTTGTTGTGACTGACCTCAATTGAGTGGTATACTGGCTTAATGCATATTGCGGTGTTATTGGCTCTCGATCAACGAATTTTCATCTGAGCTTCAATGAAGCAACTTTATCAACACTCGCTCATGGAATAATGTCTATATTGTTTCGGGGCGCTCAAAGGGCCTCGAGACGTTTCAGATTACCGTCGAAATGGTGTTCTACAAGCATCGGGGTGCGGCATATTAGCAACAACAACGGCCAAGTGCCCAACCTCTTGAAGTTGATATACCCCGAAGCTCCGAACAAGGGACACTCGGATCTCGCCACGTTTCTGGCTTACGTCGAACGCACGAGTCTAGACAAGAGGACAACCGTATATCGGGGTACTCACTACGAGTACACGGTCGCCGACACGCTCTCCCAGTATGGCTTCTTCCTCAAGCGCGTGGGAGGCGCTTCGGACCGCGGCATGGACCTCCTCGGAACCTGGACACTGCCCTCGACCTCGCAAACGATAAAGGTTATCCTGCAGTGCAAGGCAGGCGTCCGGAGTGTAGGCCCAATGTATATACGCGAGCTCAAGGGCGCTTTGGCAGCAGCACCGCCGGGATGGCGAGGCGCGGACACGTTGGGTCTGCTGGTGGCCGAGAAGCCGGCGACTAAGGGGGTGCAGCGCGATATGAACTCGGCCGAGGTAGCACTGGGGTATGTTTGTTGTTCCAAAGAGGGAGAGTTGGTGCAGCTCCTATGGAATTACAGGGCGCAGGAGATGGGCTTGGAAGGGATCTCGGTGGGCGTCCGGCATGGGGTAAACGGAGAGGAGAAGAAGTTGGTACTGATGAAGGGAGGCAAGGTTCTCCCGATGCTAGAGAAGACGACACCTGAGGAGCAGGAGTCAAGCATACCTGTTGACGGTTGAAAGATGACGACACCGTCAGCAGAGCATTCAGATTCGGGCTGTTTCCGAGAGGTGCATCTGCGAAAACTCGGCTTGTGATACCAGTCAAGCGAGAAGTGCCCAGCAATCGATATTGGCAACTACACAAGACTTATGAAGCAATTCAACTCCCCTTTCCAATTCTCAATCCTGGCACCAGGTCTTTGGAACAACGCAACAACCGCGATAACTTGGCTGAGATTCATTTTTTCTCACAACCGCCGACTATCAGCTGCTGATAACTGGATTTATGCATCCGAGGGACGGTTATCACGACATGCGCTTGTCATGGAAAGGGCGTTGTTCAACATTGGGTGACGATAACGAATAAATAGTGGAGGACCAACCATGGTCACTCTAGATCTGCACCCCGCACATTAAGCTTGACCTTCTCAGTTCTGGGACCGGCACCAGCTTTATCTATTCTCATCTCATTCTCGATTAAACCTCGACTCAAAACTCTGCTCAGTGTCATTGAGCAAAGGAAAGATGGAGGCGAGGCCTGGCGGTACTCGATCACGGCATGGTCTGTCTCGTCTTGTTCGGCACGACCACTTCCACAAGCTGACAAGCAACAGGATGCCTGACATGTCGGCGAAGGCATAGAAAATGCGATGAAGAAAAGCCGGCCTGCAAAGTTTGTCGAAAGACTGGCCGAGAATGCGAATATGGGTCTGACTTGAAATGGGCCGCAGTTGGCCACGCCTCGTCCTTTGCGACAAGGCACAATAAGAGGATGAGGGAGAACCCGGCCCGCCGGCGACGTCTTGACGACAACTCCGAGCGATCTAGGACTCCTTCAGCCGCCTCAAGCCAGTTTCCTCTAACTGAATATGAATCCTCTAACGTGTTCCCAACCTCTACAACCAATCAGAACAGCGATCCCGGCCTGGATATGTTGATCTCGTCATCTATGGACCTCACACCCTGGGGCGACTCTGCCTCCGACCTAGCTTGGAGTTGCTTGATGGGTTTGCCTCTTGGAGCTGATCTTCTCCCTGAACCCTTTGAGCCATCTTTATGTGCCGATACGACGGAAAAGAATCAAGAAATCGAACCTGAAGTGCCAGTGACGGGCGAGGTTGGCTCAATTGTTTCGAGACCAAACCCCTGGCCAACCAAAGACTCGCTGGGCCCTTTGCTATCAGCAACTCTATCCTCTCCCAGTGAAGAGATAGCCTATGCCTACTGTATGCCTTACCCTATAGTCACTAGCTCATCCTTCATTTGCTAACTTCTGTATGTAGACCTCAACCACACCTCCTCACGGATACCCGCTTACGATGGACCCCATAACCCCTACCGGAAGCTCTGTCTCGTCTCCGTATCTTATCCACTCCTCTTGCACACTATCCTCTATGTCTCTACCGTGAGCATGTTCAACTATGGGCGCACTGATAGCTCTCTGATCGCCAAGCACCAATCTCAAGCATCAAGCCTGCTGCAAAACGCGACCGCGTTCCTCAGAGCAGAGAATGGGAAACCAGGCCAAGAAATGCCTGGTCGGAGCCATGCGCTGTCTGTCCTTTCCCTTAGGGAGGTCACTCTTGCAGCATATCTGATGCACATTGTGACTGAGGTCATGTCAGGTAGCCAGACTGCAGAAACCTTCCTTCAGAACGCCTATCAACTCATGGTAGAGCTGGGATATATCGAGAGTATGCCGGAGAGCTACTATGCGCGACTCCTTGTTCACAGATTCGCAATCATCGATGTCGTCCTCGCTTTTCTGCGACGACGAAAGCCTATTGCGCCCATGAGCTTTGTTCTTTATCAGCAAGATGAAGAAATGGACCAAAATGAGCCGTCTTTTCGCGAGTTAACTGGTTGCCCTCAACCAGTTCTTGCCTACCTGGCCAGGATATCCCATCTGGCCTATGATGCAGCTGCCTATCAAGGGAATAGCTCGTCGCACCTGGCAGAGGCCTATCAGCTCGAGACTGAAATGCGCACCTGGGGACAGAGATATCCGGTGTCGTTTGCTCTGGGAGTCGATCAAGCAAACGCGCAGATAGGCCCAGCAGATGATCGCAAGGATCTCGACACATTAAGTGAGTGCTTCTACTGGACAGCGCAACTCTTGCTAGCGAGGAGAGTGTTTCTGGATCCTACATCATCGCCCCGGGTCCAGTTTCTGAGACGACATCTGTTTATTCTCATGGATCGTCTCCCAGCGGGTTGTGGCCCAGACTCATCACTCCCGTTCCCGTTCTATATGGCTGCGCGCGAGGCCATGACTTCCGAGGATCGCGACTGGGTTCGGACAAAACACGTCGAGATGATTAATGTATACCGTGATAGGTCTAGAGAGATCATGATGGGATTGACTGAAGAGATATGGAGCAAGGCAGATGAGGCTGCAAATGGGAGTGTCTCGGGTGGGCATGGAAGCTTGGTTGTGTTGGAGAACGACATGTATATACATGTGCTGGATACGGTAGCTTCTCACTTTGTGTTTTAGGTGGGAATCACAAACGGGATATCTCGGTAATATTTAATGCTGATAATAAAGGTTTGTCCTACCCATAGTTTCTATGTTGTTCGAGGAGTGTTCGTCATGCTAAGTCCCCCCAATTCCCAAAACGGAAGTGCGTCTCGCATCCCCCACCATAGGTGCATCATGAGGTCTCGAGTGTAACAAACATGGCGCCTCACTTGATCCTCAATGGCTACTAAAAGAGGGGTTTGCAGTTCACGGTCAAGGTACAATATGGCTACTTCTTTCTTAACCGTGGCTTTAAGCCATATCAAGTAAGACTTGCCGCCTTGTGCAGGCGTAACACATATTTTGGACGGCATGGTAAAAGGGAGGCTTGTGTCCTGGGCTTATATATCACCCTCCTTTGATGTTTCGTTATCGAGAAAGTTGTTTGCAACCTGGACTTGCCCGGAAGAACTTTAACCGTCGTTTAAATTTTGCCCTCTCTTGGAGATTGAGTGGAAGCTCTTATACCACTACATTTATCTTCGAGCCACGATACAAATTCTCGACCAAACCTCTTTACAAAATTCGAAAACTATGTCCACGGTCAAGGGAGACAATCTCCCCTTCCGACTTGCAGATCCTACACTATGCCATCAGGACTCTTACGTCCACGGGCAATGGGTATCCGCAGCGTCCTCAAAGCGATTCGATGTTCTTGATCCAGGCAGCGGAAAAGTCTGGGCCACATGCCCAGACAATGGACCTCAAGATGTCGACGCAGCCATCACGTCTTCCCACAAAGCCTTTCAAGAATACAGTGTCCTTAACCCACGCAAGAGAGCCCAGCTGCTTCTCGCCTGGCATGGACTCATCAGCAATGCCCGTGACGACCTGGCCAAGCTCTTGACGTATGAAACCGGAAAGCCCTTTTCTGAGGCGCACGTAGAGATCGAGTACTCTCTGGGCTTTACGTGGTGGTTTGCTGGAGAAGCAGAACGCATCCAGGGCTCCATCAACATCCCTTCTGCCCCCAATAGGAGGGTCCTGGTGATCAAGCAGCCCATCGGCGTCTCGGTTGCTCTGGTGCCTTGGAATTTCCCTGTGGCCATGATTCTCCGAAAGGCAGGCGCTGCTCTTGCAGCTGGCTGCACCATGGTCGTGAAGCCGTCTCCCGAGACCCCCTTAACCTGCCTAGCCCTGGCCGACCTCGCCACGAGAGCAGGGTTCCCCAACGGCGTCTTCAATGTCCTGACAACCTCTCTCGAGAACACGCCCAGCCTCTCGGAGGCCATGTGCGTGCATCCGCTGGTCAAAAAGGTGACCTTCACCGGGAGTACGCGAGTGGGCAAGATCGTGGCCGGCTTGTGCGCGCGAAACTTGAAGAAATGCACGCTCGAGCTCGGAGGTAACTGTCCCTTCGTTGTATTTGACGATGCCGACCTCGAGCAAGCCCTCGATCAGCTCATGACGTTGAAATGGAGGAACGCTGGCCAAGCTTGCGTATCTGCGAATCGTGTCTACGTCCAGGCGGGCGTCTATGACAAGTTTGCAGCCATGTTTGTCGAGAAGACGAGCAAGCTTAATATCGGCCACGGTGCAGCCCCTAACACGACGTTCGGCGCAGTAACAACAGCCGTCGGGCTGGAAAAGGCGGAGGCACAGGTTCAAGACGCAGTTTCACGCGGCGCAAAGCTGGCTCTTGGATCTGGAAAGCCATTCGCTCCTGTTGGACAAGGAAGCAGCGGCTACTTCATGGAGCCAGTTGTGCTGACCAACATGGACTCCTCCATGAAGATGAGCTGCGAGGAGACATTCGGCCCTGTCTGCGGACTCTTCAAGTTTGATACGGAGGACGAAGCGATCAAGCTGGCCAACGACACTAGCATGGGACTAGCAAGTTATGCCTTTACCAAGAACGCCGATCGTCTGTGGAGGATGTTTGAGAAGCTCGAAGCAGGCATGATCGGGCTGGTAAGTTGTCTATCCATCAGGTTACTTGAAGTGAGGCTCATTTTCTCTAGAACACTGGGAATGGTTCTGCGGCCGAGAGTCCGTTTGGTGGAATCAAGGAGAGTGGCTATGGCAAGGAGAGCGGCAAGGATGTGGCTGTTGCTGAGTATCTGATTCAAAAGACTGGGACTTGGACTATCAACTAGAATATTATATGAAAATTATCGTTGGATATCGATATGTTGGTTGATATAGTCGTTCACATGTTGCACCTCTCTGGCTTACACTAAACGAGACCTCGAAGGCCTAACAGTGGATGACTGTGATACTGGCCATATTCCAACGTGATTTTTATCTCACTTGACCTTTACCGATAGATTCAGGCTCGTATAGGAGTGCAAATAGCTTGAACCATCCGTAGTGATGTGAAGATCAAGTGTAATGTGGGCTATTGACGACAGGTAAACTTCAAAGGCTCAGCTGGAGAATCACAAGCCCCATTCCCTTGCCCACATGTTCACGCCGAAGGATAGTTTGACAAGGAGTCATTTCGGCTTAGAAATCGCCATCCAAAGACCGGGCCGGTTCATAAATTATTGGCTGTGATTGCCGGCACCACCATTATCTATCTGCGAGACGGCGTCATGTGGATTACCGCATTGGGAAGTGCGAGTCGCAGTCCCAATGCCGAACAAGCGCCATGAGATGGAGTCACCAAGGCTTGGGTATAAGAAGTCCCAGTTGAAAGTCAGAGACTTAATCAAACAATTACTTGTATTCAATCAGTTTCTTACATCCTCATCTCATTCGCCATGGCCCCTTCTGCAACGGATATCCTGCCGGAGGCCAGCAGCGCATCTAACAAGGGCCTCACTCTGTCTAAGCAGACCTCGCATTATGTCGACTTGTGGTCCAAACATGTACGAGGAGGCTTTGCAACGTTTCCTGCAAGTTGAATTGCATCGACTTAGTTAAGCTTCTCTAAACTGTCTTCTTAGGTGGCCGTCGAGAGTGCCCAAGACCACATCATCACCGATGTAGATGGGAAGAAGTACATAGACTTCATCTCTCAGTTCGCCGTCATGAACTTTGGCTATTCTCACCCTAAAATTGTCAAAGCTGCCACTGAGCAAATTCAAAAGATGCCGCTCGTCGGCACTGCCTACATCAGCCCTCTCTATGCCAAGTTTGCAGAGCGCATCACAACGGCAAGCCCTGGCCTTTGTTCTCAATTACAATCAAGTGTCTAACATGCGCAGAAATTCGGCTACGACTCTATTGCAACCATGCTCAGCGGCTCTGAAGCTGTCGAATCCGCTGTCAAGATCGCTCGCAAGTGGGCTTACACCAAGAAGGGCATCTCGGAGGGTGAAGCCTGGATCCTCACCACCGATCAGTGTTATCACGGGTTGACACTAGCAACCATGCCTCTTGCTACCGTCGTTGCAAAGAGTAACCACCTCCTTGATTCCTTTGCTTCGCTCCATCTGACTTGTTCCTCAGACTTTGGCCAACACGTTCCCAATGTCGGCCCGTATGCGCCAACGAGTGGAAAGCTGATTCAGTATGGGGATGTGGAAGTGCTTGAAGAAACCTTCAAGCAAGATGGCCACAAGATCGCAGCTTTCCTAGTCGAAGCTGTTCAGGGTTGGGCTGGGTGAGTCTTGATTTCCATCGAAACCAGAGCTAGACGTTGACCTTTATCTCACCAGTACTCGCTTCCCACCAAAGGGATATCTCAAGGCTGTGCAAGAACTCTGCAACAAGTACAACATCCTCTTTATCTGCGACGAGATCCAGTCGGGTTATGGACGAACTGGCAGGGACTTGGCGTACCAACACGAAGAAGGCGTCCGTCCAGATCTGGTCACGCTTGGAAAGGCGGTTACTGGAGGTGAGCATCTACCCGTCTGCACTTGTACTTCTGGTGGCTAATAAGATCTAGGATTTTACCCCATGTCTGTCATCATGGGCAAGAAGGATGTGATGGATGTCCTCGGTAAGAACGAGGTCCTCTCAACCTTTGGCGCAGCCCCTGTCGCATGCGCTGCAGCCATAGCTTCTCTTGAAGTTCTCGAGGAAGAAAAGATCTCGGAGCGCTCTCAACGTCTAGGAGAACTACTCGCCAAGACAGTCAAGAAGTTGTCGCCCCCTCACGTCAAGGAACTCCGAGGAGGTGCCCTCTTCCAATCTCTTGTTCTAGACGAGTCTGTCCCTGGCGTCACCGCTCGACGGGTAGCTGCACTGGCCGCGCTCAGAGGAGTTTTGGTGGGCATCGGAGCTGGTCGCCTGCGCTTCAGCCCGCCAATCACCATTACTGAGGAAGATCTTGTCAAGGCTATCGAGATTGTCGTACAGGCTCTGAAGGATGTTACTACTTTGGGCGATTTCCCTGGCAGCGACTTTATCAACTAGAAAGATTATTCCAACACAGAAAGACAAGTTATGGCATGGTTAAATGTTTATATTGTGCGGTCAAGTATCTACAGATAGCATGATATTTTCGTAGAGATAACAAGCAAGCCAGTCATCGCGTCGATATTTTATTGACTCTTGGTGCTTTTCAACGCAATGTCTTCGTCCTGTCCCTTCGAGCCCAACTTGAGCAAGAGATCTGCCGCGAAACCCATACCTTCCACAGATTCAAAATGCCGTGGGGTTTTTGACAGCTCATGGAGGGCCATTATGCCACCTTTCGCCCTGGCCCTTGGTCACCGGCGATTGCGTCGGTTCGATGACGGGGAAGGCAGCCAAAGCGTTGTCTGAACTTTTCTTTTGTGCGATCCTTCTTCAGGCGGCGATGAATCGGACAAGTTTTGTTATAAGCCTCCTCGCCCTTGCAATCGCTCTGTTATAGCATAGGAAGGTACTTTCGATCCCGCCTGTGGAGATTGTCAAATCCGGAACCGTCGCCCCCAGGTGGTGGCAGGCCACCTATAGTAGTGGTAGTCATCGCAGGACGGGGTGAGTCTCGCCTAGCATCGAGCATTCGCCTCAGTTGTCTATTTTGACTAAACGTGTCCGAGGAGAACAACCCCGTAACTTCAAGGCGTCATCTTGGTGATATATATGAAGATTCCGGGTTTGATGTATATCCTGGCATAGCGTCCAGCGCGAGTAGGAGTGTGTTCCGCTCGCTGGGACCTCTCTGAGACGGACTGTGGCCCTCCAGTCACATCCAGGGAATTGAAGAAAAGCCCAGGGTTTCTCTGGGTGAATCACATTTCCCCTCAGGGCACCCTTGGGCTGGTGAACGTTGATGCACAAGGTCGCGGCAAGTCTCTGCTCTTCTTAGGCGAGTATATATAAACCGTTGGAACGGCTTGCCAATATGCTGTGGGCCACTTGGGTGTTGGCAAGACAGACCGAAAAGAGTATAGATTCTTGATGCTCTGAGACGTTTTCTGGCAAGATGAGGATACCAAGAGCCGCCAGTCCTCATCCACTCAGCGGCTTTTGGTGCCGTGGTTTCTGGCTGGCAAACTCGTAGGTTGTAGTGGAAAGGTGCATCACTCCTGGCCAATTCCTCTGGGTTGATCTTCATGTTCAAGGTGCGAGCAATCCAGCAGAAAGATTTAACCATCTCTCCGTCAAGTTCTACCATGTATAGTATATGTGGATGGAGCAAAAGAAGTGGTTTCATACAGACTGGGGGAGGGGGTTAAATGCTCATTGAGGGGTTGATTGTCATCCAATTTGGAATGAGGCTGCTTGGATCTAAATACACTCACTATTCGCAAACGTTTCTTCTTTTAGTTAAGAAATAAATCACAACGTACCAAGAAATACCTGGCATTCAAACCTACAAAATTCATGCTTGATAGGAATTGCCGACAAGCTCGGGAACTTGCGGTAACAGGAGCATTCGCACACGCCCAAGCACAGAAGAGACACACAGCATGAGAGTCAAGCAGTTCAGAGCATACACCGTTGAGCACATCCACGTCACTTCAATCATCATTGATTAAACTGATTGTACTTGATTTGAGCGCTATATCTTTTTCAAGACAGCAAGGCGCCCTGCTACAGCTGCGATTTGATACCCCGAGGCCCAAACCACATCCCTACCACTTATGGACAGGCCGAGCCCGAACCTTCCCAGCATCCTTCTTGGAAGCCATGGCCTTCTGGATCCCAACCTTGATCTCCCTCAGCTGAGTCTCTGGCGACTCCATGTCAGGCTTCTTAGCATCCCACGATGGCTCAAACACATCCGCAAAGTCAAAGTCGCCCTCGAGTCCGACATCCTCGTCTGGCATCTTCACCTGAGGCTCAAGACTCGTCCCCATTCCATGGCACTGACGACACATGCGCTCGCCGACCGGCGCGTCCCTATCTGAGCGGCATTTCCACTAGCCGCCGCTCTTCTGTCGGACCGGAGTCGACCACGCAAGGCTGGGGTCGTGCCATTCGAGATCCCACTTGGGCCGAGCAGGAGTGTCGGGGTTGTTAATTCTCAACTCGAGCTTTCGGATGGCGCGGAGGAGCTCGTTGAACTGGTCTTGGAGTTTGAGGCTCTCGAACTTGAAGATGTTGGATTTGACAAAGATGGCGAACCAGTCAGGAATCGGAATCGATGACTTGGCTTCGTCGTTGGCCGTCGTCTTGGGTTTGGAACACAGAAATGCCTCCCAGGGAGCCGCCACAGTGGACTCAACAGGCTCAGGAGGTGGAGGGAGTGGGAGAGAAGTTACGGGAGCATGTAGAAGGTCCTCCTTTCGCTGCTTCCAAAACGCTTCCTGGTACACTTTCTTGCTCTCCTTCCGGATATCGTCGAACAAAGGTAGAGTAGGGTTACGGCTGCCGGCGTGCCCATGCAGGTCAGCCTCAGTGACGACATAGTCAAGACCGGTCTTGACCTCAGGTTTCTCTTTCTCAAAGACGAACTTCTCGAATCCCTTCAACTCGCGCAGTATAGATATCTGGTGCTCCGTCGGCGCTCGATCGGCGTAGTCCCAGTTGAACATGAAGGCCGCGGCGATGGCGCCCTCAGTCTCGGCACGGTTGAGCGCTACCTTTTCCATCAAGGGTGCCAGGTCCGTCTCGAGCTCTATAATCTTGCGCTGCTGGTTCCGAGCGAGAGGCTCAATGATCTTGTGCTCTCCCTTGGCGGGGTTGTGGTCTTGTCTGCGCGATTCCTTCTCAGCCTTGGCATATCGAGCGTCGTTGATCTTGTCCCAGGTTGCAGTGAGTTTCGCATGCTGTCGGGCGTACTTGGCATAGTCCTTGGTGTATTTCCTGCTCTGCGCGGTGAGAAAGTCTTCCAGCTTGTCGCTCTGCTCGACGTATCCTCCCATGGGCTCGTCTAGGTCGACAGGCTTGGACGATTCCACAAACGTAAACGGGAACCTCTCGATGTTGGGATATGCGTCGCGAGATGGAGGCGGAAACATCAGTCTATACTCTCCTGCCACAACCACAGAAGGATCACCAACTGGGCGAGGGCCCGCGAACTGGTCCTTGAGCACCTCACGAGCAGGGGCTCCTTGGCGCTCAAGCTCGCCGCTCTTGAAGTTTCTCAGGTCTGCGGGGGTGCTGATGACCTCAATCGATGAATGTTGGTGAGAAGAAGAGCTGGGCAGGTGGTCTGTCGTTGGCCTCGCTGGCGAAACGGTGTTAGGTGTTGGGGAGAAGACGTCAGGCAGGGTGAGGTGTGTCTGCTCATTCTGGACGATGGCTTTGGGTAAGATAAGTGGAACACCTTCAGGAGTCGGAGAGAAGACATCGGGCAGTTCAAAGGGCTTCTCCTTGTCCTGAACGACGTTTTTGGGTGAAGTAGATGGACCAGCCTCGGGGCTTGGAGAGAAGACTACAGCTGATTCGAAGCGCTTCTCCTCATTCTGGACGATGGCTCCGGGCCAGGTGGGTGAAACAGCTGGAGAGCTCGGGCAGAAGACATCGAAGAAGTGAATGCGTTTCCCCTTCTCCTGGGCGTTGGCGGGCTCATCGGGCTCGAGGGGGCGCTCAATGAGCAGTGACGAGGGCGGGCGGATACAGGAAAGCGAGGACTCGCTGCGGCCGAGGTCCATGATTGGATATCGCCTAGCAAACTTGGCCAAGGAGATGAGGTTTGAAGGAAAGGTGATGAAGCTGTGAGCGTGCTTGAAGTGATCTCTTGGAGACGGTTGAGTAGCTTCAAAGAGAAGAGGCAGAAAGAGAAAAAGGCTCACGCATCAAGGCTCAAAGCAAAGAGGTGCCAGGGCAGTGACAGAGTCTGCCGCAGTCAGGTTCGTGAACACACCAGCTGCCATCACTGCCATGGCAGTTCCCGCCAGCCTCGGCCGGAGCTGACCAACTTCCCCCTTGTTGGTGCTGCTCCATTGTCTGTGAATCACACGCCAAAGAAGCAAAGAAGAGGGGGGTGATCTCGATGACTGGGAGATACAGGCGTCTGCTCCCTTTTATTCAGCCCCTTGACTCCTTTTGTTTGCTCGACTTCGGACATGAGTGATGTCCTTTGTGAACCCCCCTTGTTCGGCGAGCCCGGTCTGTACACGCTTGATCGGATGGCTAGAATGAGATAAATACAGTCTTTCATGTGAGTAGGTCTCTCAAGCTCGTGGCTTGAGTTGCTCGCAGCTATACAAGGAGGTGATACATGCCAAACCCGTCATCAAGTCCCGAGATTCTATACCGGCTTCCAGAGGACAATCTCCGAAAACCTCCTGATGCACAAGCATCAAAAAGTGATCCAGCCAAACGCCCCTTTCTATAATGTTGTACATGTCTTGTTACATAGCTGACGAATAACAGCTCCTTCCGGCTCATGACCCCGTCAGACGGCCACAGGTCCGACACTGACATGCTCGCGAAGCCTCTTGGTCTCTGCCGCCACTCTTTGCCGGACTTGCTTCTTCTGTTCCGCTTCAATCCTTGCAAACTGACCACGGGCGCCATGCTTAAGCTTGGTGATCATGTCGGCCGCTTTGCCCTTTGTCAGGTCGTCGACAGTCAGGGGTTTGGCCTTGCCGCGGAGCTTGTTGATGAAGTCGACCTGCCCCTTTGTGGGAGGCAGTGAACGCCATCTCTGGTAGCGGTGAATAAATGTATGAGGGAATGCTTTTGCAGCGAAGCTGTCCGCCCCGTGCACAGCGTCGGTGAATGTTGCGGCGGTGAGGATCTCTCTCGGCATCGCATAAGGTGACTTTGCCATACCAGGAGGAAGCGCGCGCACTTCGACGGCTCGAAAGATGGGCTCAGATGTCTTGATTCGCTCACTGATCTTTTCGATCCTGATGTAGGAGCCGTTAGGGGCTGACAGCACAAACTTTTCCTCTCCCGCCTGAACCCAAGCGTATTTGCTGATGGCACGAATGTGCTTCTCGCCTGATGTGTCAGCGATGAGGTCCAATACGGACGAGTAGTCGGTGAACGTGACTGAGTCAGGGGAGTTTGGGCCTCCAGATGTTTGGTAGGAGAGAGACATCTGAGAGTCCACGTGCTCTACATCTTGAGACTCCTTGATCTTTCTTAGATCTTTCACTGTTGCTCTCTCAATCAACACGTTTGGATCAAGGCCAAACAGCGTAGGAGTTGTCACGATTCCAGTGTCCAGGCTCGACACGAGGTCGATAACATGGCAATTCTTTTTCCCAGGGTGCAATCGCATTCCTCTTCCAATCATCTGAACAAGGAGGTTGCGTGACCTGGTTGGCCTGCCTAGGATGATGCAGTCAATATTCGGAATATCAGTGCCCTCTGTGAAGACGCCGCAGTTGACCAGCACAGGGAACTCGCCGTTCCTGAAAGCATCAAGAGTCTCGCCTCTCTCAACCTTAGGGGTGTCTCCTGTGACGTATCTCGCGTCAAACCCGTGTTTTCGGAATCGCTCAGTCAACTCGACGACATGGGCCACATCAACACAGAAGACCAATGTCGACTTTCTCCCCGGAGCTTTGGCCATCCAGCTGCGCACCGTGATGTCGTTGATTTCGTCCGTGTTGACAGCCTTGGAGAGCTCGCCAGGCTGATAATCGCCAAATGCGCCCTTCTTCACCTTTGATAGGTTGGCATGGGATTCAACGGTCGTGAAGATGACATCTGAGAGCCATTTCTTAGAGATCATGTCCACATAATCCTTGTGATAGACAATCTCATCAATGGCTACACCAATCCTAACTCCATCAAATCGTGAAAAGGTAGCAGACACTCCAACCAGGTTTGGAGAGTTGTCCCGCTTCTCTTCAAGCCCAAAGTGGCCCAGGGTCTTTAGATAGCCTGGCGCAACGATATGATGGGCTTCATCGACAAGTACCAGCTTGAACCGGGAAGGATTGAACTTTCTCAGTCGGTCCTGTGATGTTATGCTCCGTACGCTGGCAACAGTAATGTCGGCTGTTCCCGTGGCGTGTACATTGCCCATCTCAATCTCGATAGTCTTATTTGGATACGCTCGCTGACAGTGATTAGCAGCTTGCTCAACGAGCTCTCGACGATGCGCCAAAATCAAGGTTTGCGTGGCCTCCTTGGATATTGGCGGGATCTTGTCGATGAGTTGTGTAAAGATGACCTTGCACTTGTGAGTTGAAGGACTTTCACGGTATGAGTCCAACGTACCGTCTTGCCACTACCAGTAGCTAGGGATATTCCCACTCTCTTATGACCCTGTTTCAATGAATCTAGAACCGATGAGATGCATTCCTCCTGATAATCTCGAAGCTTCAGCTTGGGCTTTTTATGAGCCACAGTCGATGCGAATGCCTTCAAAGCCAAGGGAGTGGCCGCGAATGCGACCATCCCGGTACGTGGACGGAAAAGACATTTTGAAACAAATTGTAGCATTGTACATGATGAGAAACGCAACGCGAAAACGTTGAGCCTGATGCAATGTGATTGATGAAAATTGGTGATGCAGAAGTTGATGCTGGTGCAAGATTAGTAATCAGATTAAAATCTTCTAACCAATGATGCTTGAGAGCTCTCACCTTTTCAGTTTTACTTTGAACGCCGTGAAGCATGGGTTGAAGCCCAGCTTCTTCACTTTTTACAAGCTTCAATCTTCTTCCATTCTTCACTGGCCTTGCATTCACTCCCAGGTCGGAGCTCGCCCTAGTCCCGCCGTTGCTATCATGTTTTCGCCTTCTCACAATCTTCGACACACAAGGAACGAGGGAGCATGGAGCTGGGAACTGACTATGATCCCCTCGCTGAGGAGGGACCTGACATGGGCGACGCTGAGCTGAGAGCCCAAGTTGCACAAGGTTTACTTGGAGAATACGGCCAAGGAGACAGCGATGCCTCTGGTAGCATATACAGTGGCGACGATGTCGATGCAGCCGAGGACGATCAACAGTCATCGCTCAAACGCCCAGCAGAGGAGGACCCGGTACCTCGTGTTTTCAAACGGCATAAAGGAGTTCTCAACACCGACTATCTGAACCTTCTCAACATCGACATTAAGGATGCGGCGCAGCGGGTTTGCGTCGTCGATGAAGAGGGTGTCCTCGACGCGAGCCAAATCGGCCTCACACTATGGTCCACTCTGGAAAAGAAACTCTTCTTTGAGGCTCTCGCACGCCTAGGGCAAGGGGATCTGCCTGGGATCGCGTCACGCATAGGCACAAAGAGCGAGGTCGAGGTGAATCATTACCTCCACGTGCTCCAGAGGGCGCAGCTTCTAAGGCAACGAGAAGTCAGACGTTCGGCCATCGAATTCCCTGAACATCCTGCAGCAATCGAGCTCAGCCAGCAGTGCTGCCATGCTCTGGAAGAAGCTGCCGACGCCATATCTGTCCGCCAGGAGCGCAAAGAAGAGCAACGGGAAGAGAGCAAATGGGGAGAATACTGGGACATTACCCCTAAAATCGCCCGCCAACTTGACAATGGCGAGAATCCTAAGGGTCAAAACCTGCCCTTCTCTACCCTTTTCCATCTTCCCACCTGGTTGGGGCTTTCTGAGCGCATCTTTATGAACTCTTCCATTCCTAGTGAGAATTGGAACTTTATCGACGACAACCCTCCCTCAATGTGGGCGACGACATTCGAGGACTTCCACTCTTTGGCAGTCTCCATAACCAGAAGAATTGTTCAAGCAACCCTCTTTCTCAGCATGTCCAGGATCCGAGCCAAGAGGGAAGTCATGCCCTCAACCCGCGACATCATCAGGGTGGAGGATGTCGAAGCCGCAGTTGCCTCGCTAGGCCTGAAACGAAACTCTCTGAGGTTCTGGAACAAGTGTGCCCGGAGACTTCGGCTCGAGGTATACAACGAACCACCTGATCGGGACGAAGAGGCAGATCAGGAAGCTCTTGGCTACGATCAAATTGAGAGCGACTTGCCTGGACGCGAAGAAAAGGCCAAAAGGGCACTCGAACCAACCACGGTCGAAGACCTTTCGGATCTATCCGACGAGGAGGTAATAGACGACTCAGACTTTGAGACGGCAACGATTGCATCACGCGAGGAAGAAGCCGCTATCAACCGAGAAGCCATGGAGATCCTGCAGTTCTCCGCTGCCGACTTCCCAGAGACGTACCGCAAAAAGGAGTCCCTCAAGAACCGCATCGCGACAGAGAGACGGCAGGAGCAGTACGCCGAGGAGAGTGACCAGCACGTCAGCCGGCAGGCCGAGGCCGAGATGTGGGATCTCCTACAGAAGAAGCCACCGATCGAGATGCCCAAGATGTATCAGCCGGGCTCGACGCGGCGGACGACCCTCGATGTAGAGAGCATCTTTCCCATAGGACGGGATTGGAGGACCCAGACGAGATACCACAGCGAGTGGGAGAGCAAATAGACGTCGTAAGACCAGACATGTACAAGCATCTACCAGGCCATGTCCATACAACTAGACGAAACATCTACAGTAATCATTACATATTCATGAATTCCATTGCTTAAGGGTATCTAAACCATAACATCCCGCCACAAAGACGAAGAACCACATCAACCAGAACTTCATCGTCTTCTCCGTGCCCTCGCCCTCGTCTTTGCGGGCGCAGACTTTTGTCCTTTCTTAGCACCTCTCGTCGCTTTCGAGACGGGTGTTCCACCCTCTTCAGCACTCCCTTCTTCCTCCTCGCTCGAAGAGCTTGAGCTGCCTTCCTCTGCTTCCTCTTCCTCTGTTGTCTCGGCCTTTTCCTGCTTCTCAGCCTTGGTCTGCGTCGCGCCCTTCTTCTTCTGTCTTGATCCTCGCTTTGTCTTTGGAGCCGGCGATGGTGCGTCCGTTCCCTCTTCAGTGTCTTCCACCGAAGTACCTCTAGTCTTGGTGTCACCTCGCTTTCGCTTCTTGGCCGGGGACGAAGGTGCTGGTGAGAGATCGAGTTGCGCGGGTGATGTAGGCGCTTCGCTGGGATCGGCATGTGCGCGCTGCATCATCGCGTCGAAGAATTGTGCTCTGGGGAGCGAAAACTCGACATATCGATCCTCCGTTTCATCCTCGTCAAAGTTCTCCCGCTCGTCGATGACTTCGAGGTTGTAGTATGTCCGAAGCTTCTGCCAGATGTAGGGGATGCGCGTGTGCGGGTATAGATCGGGGTCAAAACCGTGATTCCGCAGGTGCTCTGAGATTGCTATCATTCGAAAATGCCTGTGCATCCCTACGGACAGCTGTTAGAAGATGCCAAGAAGAATGGAGATGGAAACTAACCAGCTGGCTTCCAACGAATGACACCCTTGAATAGAGAAGCGACTTGATCATCCGTCCAGTGGTCGTTGAAATTGTTGTCGGGCTCCTTTTGTTCGGTGGCTTCCTCTTGATCGGCGGCCTGGGGAGTATCAACGTCCATGGCGTCGTCGTCACGCGCAGGCGTTGGCGTCGCCGCAGTCTGGGTGCTGGCGCGGGCACGCTTTCTAGGCGCCATTGTGATTGAGCTGTGGCGAGAAGAGAGGCTGGAATGTATTCAGGTCAAAGAATTCGGTGGAAGAGCTCCCAAATGTCTCGATTTTCGGTGGTGATGCTAGAGATGCTGCAGGAAATCCAGGCAATGGAGAGTTGAAGGATTCAAGCTCTGTTTGATCATGAGCTGCCCTCCACAAGGTGTGGCGTGAATGATCCGCAATTCGCTGGTGCCGTGTTCTGGAAGGAGCTCAGCTCAGCTCCAGTGCATGCTTAGCGCAAAAGGCGCTGGAACGCGTCGCGGGGCCACCGAATTCGCGTAAATTGGCCGCCTGAACCAATGGACCTCATGCGCAACAGCTCAACCCAACCATGCACTCCACACGACCTTCGTCTTGGACGATGTTGGATTGTTTGCTCGAACCAACATAGCAGTCATGGCTGAACCTGATAATCTATCAACTGTTTTTGATGTCCCCGACTTATGGAAGAGGTCAAAATGGCACGCGCGGCTAAACGACGATCTTGACGGACCGAATCCCTTCTTCTCACCCAGTCTCAAAAGTCGTGCCCCTCTTATCATCTCCAACTTGAGCTATGCTAATGAATTATTCAGATGATCTAGACTCTAGTTTAGTGCAATTATCACCCATAGCCGTCGAGAAGAATGGTTTCTTCCAGCTACCGTCCCTACAGCCTGAAGAGGCTGAGCCCGAAGTCACCACATCCTCCAACGATGTCCCGACCCCCAAAGAGACCATCCATGATGCGGAGCCGACGGACGATTTATGGATGGATATCGACGAGCCGGAAGCAAAGGCTGCCGAGCACAAGACTTGGGACGGCTTTATCGCCGGTGGATCAACAGTTGGTCAACCACATATGGTAACCGAAGCTGGTGCTGGTGTCTACGATGCCCTCCTGACGTGGTCGATGGATCCTCTGGAGCTCAAGAACTCGGACACACCTATTATCGATGCCAAGGCCTACTTCACCTCGCTACTTGCTTTGGCACTTGGGCAAGAGTCAGTTTTCTTCCTCAGGCCAGACAAGGGACGGTCTTTGGCGCCAGCATTGCCCAGCATGCGTGTTTCGGGGTATTCGAGAGATGTCCTCGAAGGATTAGAGAAGCAGTGTCACAAATGTGGTTTGATGTTCTTGGAACTTCAATCCTTTGTCCAAACCACATATTCAAAGCGTACTAACCATTGTGGTGTTGCTTTGGCTGGTGCCCTTGACCAGGTCCTCAAGGATGTCCAGCAGCATGTGGCGGTATCTGGTCAGAATCCCCGATCACTTTTGGAACTGCAATCAACTGTCAAAGGGCTTTTGGCAATCTTGGCCCCCTTTCGCAGACTTACATCGAAATTTCGCAAGGGATACACGGATGAGCACGTCCTCTCTTACGTATTTCACGAAGCTTATTCGGTTGACTACGGCGAGGAGCAACTACGTGGGATCATGCGTGAGGTTCTACAACGAGTCTCACAGCCATGGATTGAGTTCCTAGAGGAATGGATCGGAACCAAGCGGGAAGAGGGCCTCCCACTAACAAAAGCCAACGTTGGTGAGAGCAAGGGATTCATCAAGGTCGACAAGGAGAAATATATGGATGACTTTGGTCAAGAGGTGGAAGATGTCGATTTCCGCTTGGATGAGAACAAGATGCCGCACTTTATGCCATATGACATTGCCAAGTCCATCTTTGAGACGGGCAAGAATCTGCGGTTCATTAGGACATGCCACCCAGAACACCCCTTGGCGACGCCGAATATCCTCGAGGTGACTCGACCTCCCAAGGTCGGCTGGCTTTACGATTGGGACGCTATCCACGAACTCGAGGCTCGGGTTAACGAGTACCGGGCCAATCTCTTTGAGGCGGTTCAAAAGGCCAGGACGCATCAAGCGTCAGACCAGCATAAGGAACAGGGTCTTCTAAAGCGTTACATGCTTCCGTTGGCTTCCGGAGCCGAATTGCAATACCATGGCATCGAGGCGGACCAAATGGAACAGCGACTCTTGGCGTCCATCGAGCAGTTCAACCAGCCTCTGCCTGATCATGGGGCCGAGGATTCTCTAAGCCAAGTTGTCCGTCAGAGACTCTCCGGGGCCAATCGACCTCCCGCCCAGCGCCCCGACTTTGCGCCTCACTGGTCACTGCTCCCAGTGTTGTCCTTCGGTGGTATTGCTTCAGCCCAATCCTATGTGGTCAACCAAGAGAGTCTGCGACTTCTGTTTAGTAACCATGACTTGCGCAGCCATCTCAAGATGCACCGCGACTTCCACATGTTTGGAAATGGATTATTCGTCAGTCGTTTATCACACGCCTTGTTCGACCCTGAGTTGGAGTCAGCTGAACGACAAGCTGGAGTCGCACGACAGGGTGGTGTCATGGGCCTTCGTCTTGGAGGTCGAGACACTTGGCCACCAGCGAGCTCTGAGCTGCGACTCGCGCTGATGGGCGTACTAGCCGAGAGTTTTACATCCGACAATGGATTTTCCAAGGAAAGATTGACCAGCATATCCAGGGACTCGGCCGAACTACCAGGAGACCTGAGCTTTAGTGTGCGAGATCTGTCGGAAGAGGAGATTGAGAAGTGCATGAATCCAGATTCTCTAGAGGCTCTCGACTTTCTCCGCTTATCCTACAAGGCACCAGGCCCCCTATCCAGCATCATCACGCCAGTCATCTTGACACAATATGATCGCATCTTCAAGTTTCTTTTGAGAATCCTGAGGATGCTGTACGTTATCAACCAGCTTTTCAGGGACGTCAACTCCAGAACGACCCATTGGTACGACCCCGAGGACATCTCGTATCGATTTGCTCGAGAGGCACACCACTTCGTGTCGGGCATCACTTCATTCTTTTTCGATTCGGGCATTGCTATCCCTTGGCAAGCGTTCGAAACCAAGCTGGATAAGATTGAGTCAGATCTGAACAATCCAGACCTCAGCAGCACCCCAGAAACGGTGGAGAGTCCTGATAGGCTTCGAGAATTTCATTCGCGAGTTCTAGACCGTATCATGCTTTCTCTTTTCCTCAGAAAGAGACAGCAGCCGGTTTTGAAGCTTCTCGATGAAATATTCGTCTCTCTACTGGCGTATTCCAAATTCTCTCGAATGAAAGCCATGGGGATAGGCCCAGACACAGGCCCTGAAGAAACACGAGACGAGGTCAAGCGGCTCTACAAGAACTTCAAGACAAAGGTTCAAATTTTCGCGACGGTCTGCCGAGCATTGACAGAAAAGAGTCGATCTACAAGCAACAAGGTGTCGGACGACCTGGGGCTGAAGCAGGAGGGCATTGGAGAAGATCACATGGTGGCCCAGCTTCTGATGAAACTGGAGATGAACGACTATTACACCAAGGGCTAGAATTGACTAGAGAAGAAATTATGCATAATATATTTCGGCGTTTGTTGTCATGCCTTTGTGATACACCAGATGCAATATACCCCGCCATAGGTAATGTAAGTGGAGGCCCGCCAAGGCTGCCCCTCATCGCGTCCCCACGCGCGGCTCCAATTTATCATGAGCAGAGTAAACAAGCAACCCAACATCCATCATAGCGACTTGGACAACCGCTGAGTATTACAACCATGTCTCGACAAAGCAACGCAGCTCGTAATCTGTCTTTGACAGAAGAGCTTGAGAGGCTCGAACAATCCATCACCCTCACTCTTCAAGGTACTAATTGCCCTTGTTGTATCTCGTTGGGTGCTAACCTGGGCAGAAATCGATCACAACTTCAGCAAATCGCATCGCATCGTGACTACGAGCATCCTTCCCCTAGTCGAGCAGTATGGAGAACATTCGCGCGCCGTATGGGAGGCATCAAAGGTACAGCCCATGTTCTTTCATGAAAAACGCCCGAAGCTGACAACCTCCAGTTCTGGAAACAGTTCTTCGAGGCCTCGGCCAACGTATCCCTCTCCGGCTACGAAGAGCTTGCGAACGATGACGAGACGACCAACGTGGAAGAGAGCACGGCCATGAGGGAGGACACCACCGCAGACTACACTGCCCAGCATGATGGTGACATGACGGCCACGACCGGCGCCGAGCATTCCACCTTCCACGCCGACGACTCTCTCCTCGATGATGCCGAGCTCTCGGGCAGCACCCCCCGGCCACCAGCGTCCAAAACCCGGACGCGATTCTCCGATATGCAGTCGCCGTATGAAACCATGAAGCGAGAGATGCAGGATGAGGAGGATGAGACAACCGTGCTGCAAGATAACGAGGACTCGACCGTCCTATTCGCCCAGCACACCGCCAGACTTCCAGACATGGCCATGACGCCACGGAACAAGTTTGACGACGATCATACAATCGAACAATCGGCGCAAGCGAACAAGGATCCCCTGCTCCATCGCCTCCTCGACAAGAACTACCGCATCCAGGCCACACCACACAAACCCGCCTATCGCATCTCCCCCCTCAAGAGCAACCAGCCCAAGAAGGAGACCCCCGCGTGGAAGGACGACTCTCCCGGCTCGTCCCCCGAGATGGCAGTGCCCACCCTCCGCAGCGAGGCATTCATGTCGCCGTACAAGAGCAACGCCCGGCAGCGCCTCGCAGCAGCCACGCAGGGTCCCAGAACGCCTGGTGTCAGCGTGCAGACGCCGGCGACGGCGAGGAAGACGCGAGATGTATTTGCTGAGGAAAGTACTATTGCTAGTGGAAAGAAGAAGTATGAGATTGACTGGGAGAGCGACGAGGAGGACGAGGATATTGATCTTTACGCTGGCATGAGTCCACCCAAGACGATCCAGTTTGCCCTGCCCCCATCTAAGCTTTTACAGACACCCGGTAAGTTGCCCAAAGTATCCTGTCTCAAGACTACCATGGCTGACTTGTATCTCAGCACGAGAGGCCAGCCAGAGAATTGTTGGCGATATTCTCCTCGATGCCGGCGTTGATCCAAACTCATCCGAGTACAGCCCTACCATGGTCAAAATGAACGAGGATATTCTCAACGATAGCTTCTAAGCGTGGTTGCGAACTCGCAAATAATAAGATCCAAATTTAACTAAAGACTGCCAATGCCAGTCTTGTTCATATGAATGATAATCGTCGCTCACTCTCTCCAAGTCACATTGACTGGCGAGCTTTAACCCAAAATCCCCGAAATATCCAACGCTGGGCCGTTTTAAGAAACGGCCCTTTTAAATACAGTGCCATGACGCCTTTGTGGCCACGCAAAGCCCCCATTAAGTGACCTTTTTCAAGACTACCGTCTGTTACATGCTAAAGCGGATTTGTGATCGCAAAGCCTGCTCCTGTAGCTTCTGAACGTCGATCTCGGTCTCCTTCTTCTGCTTTTGTTGCTTTTCCTTCTTGTCCTTCTTGTCCTTCTTGACTAGAGGCGCGGTTGAGGAAAAGGTGGCAATGGAAGCTGTCTCGGGGTCGGCAGCCTTGGAGCTGGTATACTGGTCTGAAGATGGGTTCATGTTGGCTGAGGTCAAGAGTCAGCATACGCTCGAGTTTAACTTGTGTGAATCCTTACTGCTGGTGGTAGGGTTCGACATGTTGCGGAGTTTTGTTTAGGTAGGAATTGGTTGATGATTATGAACAAGTTTTGATTTGTAGTCAATTGGGTTCAGGAGTGTAAGTGTTTGTAATTGCAGTTATGATTGAATAGTGTGCGACTGAATGAAGTCTACATGATGCTTCATGCCCATCTCTTTATACTTGAAGCCTGAGACCATAAACGACCGCTGCTCTAGCACATCTGCAACTCCTATCCAAAATAGACATGAAAAACTCAATTGCGGGAATTGTCTTGCGTAGCAGCATTGTCACCTCTCAGAGATTGCGTGAGTCATGACGAAAGCCTGATCATCAAGGCCACGCCGAAGGCAACAAGGCAAACTACGCCATCGTAAGCATCTAACAACGGAGCGGACGAATACACAGATGCCTACGTACAAGGCTGACGACAAGGAGGTGTAAGCGAGACAGGATATGCACGAGACCCTCCTCAGTAGGTAGACGAGCGGTGCGTGTGCGTGAGGGCGGCATTGCAGTAGAGCATGCGGGGGATAGGATGCAGGGACGTCAGATCCTCTAGCCAACCATGACCGCGCGTTCTTCAGTGGGAGTCATAGCTGCTTGTTACTCATGATCCTAAAATTGTCGACTCACACAGTCCCCAGGAGTTGTTACAATGGGCTTAGCTCGAAATCTCTTGGGGTCGGATGATTACTTGCGACCTTTTGAGTGACGATCCGAGTTACTGTCTCTCAACCATAAGCCAGCTCGGAAACAGTCTTCGGACTAAAGTCCAATAATAGAAATCTCACAAATCACATCATCCACAAGTTGACGGCTCTTCGACAAGGGAGGTCATGATACCCTTCTCATGGTTTCCATCCAAAACTTGGACGCCAAGAACCCTTGTCGCTCGCCCGGTAGGATTGGCCCATGATGTAATTTCGCACCGGACGAAGGCATGGAGAAACGACGATGAGTACGTCACGCCGAAGGGGACTTGGCCCTGCAGGGCGATAAGATCCATGCTTAAACAGGAAGTTGGATGAGACGGTTGGGAACTTTTGGAGTTGAGATGGAAGTTGAGCCTCATGTGGCTGAACCGTGGCTGATGGAAGGAGCTCTAAACGAGAAGCGCGTTTGCTAGCCAATCAAAGTCGGCATTAACTAGACGCCCCACTGCTATCGATAAGCCAATTTCAATGTCTTATCACCTTATCGGATAAATTTTCCCAAGAGACCATAGAAATTTTGAAAGCGACAGGCCTTGGTTTGCTACTGGTGATGGACCGTGGAAGCCCGTGAAGCACAGCACGCGCAGCCATGGAGGACCAAGTACATAAGCCGCATCGCAAGTCCAAGGACAGGAAGGAGAAGAAGCAGCACACAGGAGGTTTGTTTCCCTGCAGAATCCGCGACCACGGCGCATGGCTGACTTGACCGCAGAGCGCAATCCCAAGGCGTTCGCATTCTCCAACCCGGGCAAGCTTCAACGACAAGCAGCGAGATCGCAGGATGTAGGACCACATTGTGCAGGCTAGTCTGACGGTATATCATGCTGACGGCTACGAATAGATCAAGGAAAAGCGCCTCCATGTTCCCCTCGTCGACCGACTGCCCGATGAGGCCCCGCCTCGCCTCGTCACCATCGTCGGCCCTCCCGGCGTAGGCAAGACGACTCTCCTCAAGTCGCTTGTCCGACGATACGCCAAGGAGACGATAACCGACCCTCAGGGCCCCATTACCGTTGTCACGTCCAAGAAGCAGCGCCTGACGTTTGTCGAATGCCCCAACGAGCTCGAGGCTATGGTCGACATCGCCAAGGTGGCCGACATTGTCCTTCTTATGATTGACGGCAACTACGGCTTTGAGATGGAGACTATGGAGTTCCTCAACATCCTCGCCGCCACGGGCATGCCTGGAAATGTGTTTGGCATCCTGACCCATCTCGACCTGTTCCGAAAGCCCCAGGCGCTCAAGGATGCCAAGAAGAGGCTCAAGAAGAGACTGTGGACCGAGCTGTACCAAGGCGCGCATCTCTTCTATCTCTCTGGTGTTATGAATGGACGATACCCCGATCGCGAAATTCACAACCTGTCGCGTTTCCTTTCCGTCATGAAGAACCCTCGTCCGCTTATCTGGCGCAACTCGCACCCTTACACCATTATCGACAGTTTCCGAGATATCACGCATCCCACCAAGATCGAGGAAGATCCCAAGTGCGACCGATCGATTGTCTTGTCTGGGTATCTACGAGGCACAAATTTTGCGTCGCATGGACAGCGGGTACACGTTCCTGGCTTGGGTGACTTTACAGTCTCCAACATGGAGGTTCTGCCAGACCCCTGTCCAACTCCTGCTATGGAGCAGGCGCTCGCCAAGATTACTGGCAAGACGGGGCGACGAAGGCTGGACGAGAAGGAGAAGAAGCTGCATGCGCCCATGTCGGATCGTAGCGGCTTGAAGATTGAGGGTGATGCCATCTGGATCACACGAGAGAAGGGCTTCACTTTTGACAAGGACGATGAAAACGCCGAGCGAGGAGAGGGTGAAGAGATGATTGTCGGTCTACAGGCTGAGCGAAAACTCTTGGGTCAGATGGAGGGTGGTGTACAGCTCTTCAAGGGCGGTGGCCAGGTTGAAGCAGTGCCTGAAGAGGAGGATACAGGACGTAAAACACAGCGCAAGGCTCGATTCGCAGAGCGCGGTGAGTCGGATGACGAGGAGAATGAGGACGACGAGGGCTTCGTTAGCGGCGACGATGAGGATGACTCGGATGCCGAGGTCGAGTTCAACGAAGGCAAGCTGGGCAAGATGTTCCGCAAGGACGCCGATAAGAACGTCGATGAGGATGATCTTGCGTTTGCCGATAGCGACTCAGATCTTGGCTCAATGTCTGAAGCCGAGGAAGTGGACGATGACGAGGAGTACGACTCGGACGAAGAAGCCGCAGCCCTACGGTGGAAGGACAACCTAACAGGCAACGCCCTGAAGCTTCACGGCAAGCGACGCACATATCACACGGGCGACCTGGCCAGGCTCATGTACGACGACTCCATGACCCCCGAGGACGCACTGAAGCGGTGGAGAGGTGACGAGGACGAGTCAGAGGAGGAGAACATCGAGGATGATGACGATGATGATTTCTTCAAGAAGTCAAAACAGGAAAAGGAGGACTCTGTTGAGGACAGGTCAATACCCCTTTACGACTACGAGGACCTCGCCGCAAAGTGGGCAGAGGAGAGAAACGTCGAGGCCCTGCGTCGCAAGTTCACATCAGCAGCCCTCGCCGCGGGAGACGATGAGGACGAAGATGACGACGACGATATGGAGGGCGAAGAGGACGAAGATGACGAAGGCGACGGCGTGTTTGAGGATCTCGAGGCCGAAGAGCAAGACGAGGAGGAGCAGAAGCCAGAAACGGCCGACGACATCGAAGCCGAGCGAGAAAAGAACGCCAAGCGAAAGGAGGAGCTCAAGATGCGGTTCGAGGAGGAGGACCGAGACGGCTTCCTCAACGACAAGGCCAAGGCCCGCAAGGAAGGCGGAGATATCCAGGAGTTTGGCGAGGACGAATGGTACGAGGCGCAAAAGGCAATGATCCAGAAGCAGCTCGACATCAACAAGGACGAGTTCTCCAACCTCGACGAGAGGCAGCGCACCGCCGTTGAGGGATACCGCGCCGGCAAGTACGCCAAGATCATCCTCGAGAACGTCCCCGCAGAGTTCGTCTCCATGTTTGACGCCCGCCGTCCTATCGTTGTTGGCGGTCTGTCTCCCACGGAGGACCGCTTTGGCTTCCTCCAGGTCCGCATCAAGAGGCACCGCTGGCACAAGCGTATCCTCAAGTCAAACGACCCCCTCATCTTCTCGCTCGGCTGGCGACGCTTCCAGACCATGCCCATCTACAGCACCACCGACTCGCGGACGCGAAACCGCATGCTCAAGTACACACCCGAGCACATGCACTGCTTCGGTACCATCTACGGGCCCCTGATCGCCCCCAATTCAGGCTTCGTCTGCTTCAACTCCCTCTCCGGGTCCACGGCCGGCTTCCGTATCGCAGCCACCGGTACTATCCTCAGCGTCGACGAGTCGACCGAGATCGTCAAGAAGCTCAAGCTCACGGGTACACCCGCCAAGATCTACAAGAACACGGCCTTTATCAAGGACATGTTCAACTCGTCGCTCGAAATTGCCAAGTTTGAAGGCGCCTCCATCAAGACCGTATCAGGCATCCGTGGTCAGATCAAGCGCGCCCTGTCCAAGCCCGAGGGCCACTTCCGTGCCACCTTCGAGGACAAGATCCTCCTCAGCGACATCGTCTTCCTGCGCGCCTGGTACCCAGTCAAGCCGCACCGTTTCTACAACCCCGTCACCAACCTCATAGGCTGGCAGCCCATGCGCCTGACGGGCGAGGTCCGCCGCGCCCAGGGCGTCGCCACCCCTCAGCTCAAGAACAGCCAGTACCGGTCCATCGAGCGTGAGACCCGTCACTTCAACCCTCTGCGCGTGCCCCGAGCCCTAGCTGCCGAGCTGCCCTTCAAGTCCCAGATCGTCGAGACCAAGAAGCAGAAGCGCGACACCTACATGAAGAAGCGCGCCGTCATCATGGCCCCCGGCTCCGAGGAGAAGAAGGCCCGCGCCCTCATGCAGCAGATGCTCACCATCCGCAACGACGCCGCCGCCAAGCGCCGCGCCAAGAAGGAGGAGAACCGCGCTGCCTTCCAGAAGAAGCTGGCCGACAACGAGGAGAAGAAGGAGGCCCGCGAAAAGCGCGAGACCAAGGAGTTCTGGCGCAAGAATGGCCGAAAGCGTGCTGCCGGCGAAGACGGAGGAGGTGGCAAGCGAAGGAAGTAGGTCTAAGTCTCGTCAGTCGGCGATAGTCTATGGGGAATGGTAGAAAAAGTAGATGTATACCTCTTGGGGTTGGCGTTATGAGAATAAAACTTGAATATATTGCATTAGTACTTGTGCTCCTACCAACTCAACTTCAAACACAACTAGTATTATAAGGCTCTTCTTGTATGCACGCAACTCCCCATCACTTGCGATCAAAATGTTAAAGTCAGTATAAGAATACAAGTTGTAATTGTGCATCTCGGCTCAAAGGTTACGCGCAAGGCCGAGGCCCTCTGAAAGAATACACAGTATACAATCCTAAACACCAATCCTCGAGAAACAAAGACAAGACGCACGCATTCGCACACACAAAAACAAGCCTTGAGCCAGATGCTGGCGTTCCATCAACATCAACCATCGACGACACATTAATCAAGAGCCTCGCCTCCTTCCACTACCAAACCCTCGCTCTTCTTCCGGAACCCGGCATCTGCCCAACCCATATCCATATTTTAAGCCATCTTTCATCACTGTCAACTAGAGTCGTTTCTCGCATTGTTTGCCAAGGATTGGATGCTCCCAAAAACCAATTCGCGCCCGATTCCAATCTGACAATCCCTTGCCTTCGATTAAAGGAAAGACATGCGCCCCGAAATGCCGTAAAACACATTCATTGCCTAGGCCAGCTATGCCTTTTCTCAGCTCGTGTACACGTCGAAACTGCTTCGTATCGGTTGCTTAGGAAGCGATCATGGGCTCCTTGTTGGCGACAACAGGCTCGCTGGGAACCTCGGGAGCTTCAGCATCGATAGCAGTAGGCTCGGAGATCTCCTCTTTGAGAGCTGCGGGGGTGGGAATCTGGGGAGCCGCCTCCGACTTGACGGGGTCCTCAGTAGGAGGAGAGGGGAACTCGGGCTCCTTGGCGACAGGGGCAGCGGCCTTGGTGGGCTTCTCAATCTTCTGGCGCGAACCATGGTTACCTCGGAGGAGGTCATGGACCTTGCCGCTGTAGTCGCCAGCGTACTGCTTGCCAATGGCCGAAACCTGCTCCATCTGCTTCGAGGCAACATCTCGGACCTGAGCGGTCTGCGAGTTGATGAGCTCCGAGGCGTGGTGGAGTTGCTCATCAATCAGCTCCTGGTTGGTGGTGTAAATCAGGGGAACAAAGAAAACGACAGTGGTGCCAATAACAGCAAGGCCCCAGTAGGGAACGAGCTTGACAAGGTAATAGGAAATGAAGGCAGCGACAAAGGCCTGGGTATGTCAGTCACGTCCATCATGTAGCTCTTGCGCAAGCACTTACAGCAGCAGAAGCAAAGACATTCTCAGCAAAGATGATTCGCTGGGCCTCAATAACAAAGAAGTTGACGAGCTCGTGGGCATCTCCAATCATATGGTCGAGAGTCTCACGGGGAACGGTGTAGTATCGACGAGGGCGAACCTGAGTAGCCAGGCCATTGTTGAGTACGATCTTGCCAACAACCTCGGCGAGGATGGTCACACCAAGGACCATCCACGAAACCTTGAAAGCCCATCGGAGGACATCCAAGTATCGGGCAGCAAAAATAAGGGAGACGGTGGTCACGTAGGCAATACCGGAAGCTCCTGTTTTACAAGCTGGTCAGCTATATCAATTTGGACAGCAGACAGAGCTCGACTTACGAGGGTTGTTCCAAGACAGGAGCTCAGAGAAAAAGGAGTGGTAGTGAGTGAGAGGCTGGCCAGTGGCAGCGGGAGTCGAGGGAGTGCGTCGAGCAGCAGCGAGGTTGGAGAGCTCGTTGGAAGCCTTCTGAGTGTGGTCGTAGACGTTCTGCGCAACGGGGCCTGTGAGACTACATTAGCAAAACATGCCAGGTATCAGGAGAGGTGAGGCAGGAGCTCATACCGTTGGTAACAGACTGGTACGCAGCAGCGGCGTCTGGAGTAGCAAGGTCAGCCATGTTGCTTTACAGAAAGGAGCTCGAATAGTTGTTGCGATCGAAGTTATGGTGGTGCAAAAAGTGCAGGAAAAGACTGTGAAACGTGGTTAGCAAAAGCTGCGTCCGAGATGTCCCGTACGAGGACAGCGCATCAACAACGCACCTCACTGGATTTGGTGGCCTCGAGAAGAGAGCCGCCGTTGACGGCCGGGGCGGAATCAGCCATTTCGACGAGCTGGCGAGGAGATGAGGGCGTCTGGAAGCTGTTGCGCTCGCTGAGCAGTACCGTCGGGGCGAGTTGGACTAGGCGAAGGAAGACTGTGGACGGGCGCGTGTTGCGTGGATAGGAGGTGATTCGGGAGAGGATGGAGATGTTCTGCAGGAAGCGAAAGGCGGCGTGAGCAAAAGTGGCCCGAGAATTTGGAAGCTTTGATTGATGCAGGGTAGGATTTGACAAGGGAGGTTGAGAGGAGCTACGTAGCTGTCTCTGTCTCGCTCGCACGCGCGCGCTCCCTGTGGCTCTCTTGCTCTGCCTGCGTGTGGTCTGGTCTGGAGCATTTTTGTCTGCCGATAAGGGGGCGGTCGGGGGAGTGTCGTGTGAGAGAAACGGGCAAAGCAAGCGAGACGAGCACCCCTGGAACAAGCAGAAGACGAGGTCTAGGATGTTGAAGACGTACCTGATGAGCGCAGCTGAGAACAGGAGAATGCTATTCGCAATGTCGTTGGCTGGGGAAGAAGGTTGGTGATTATTATGGTGATGGAGAAGAAGAAGGAAGAGGAAGAGGAGGAAGAATGGAGGAGGAATGACGTTGCCTTGAGGTTTACTTTTTGGTCTTGGAGGGGACAGGACAGATTGGAAGTAACCAAGTTTTGGAAAGGCAGGCAGGTACGGAAACCAGTGACGGCAGTGACGCTCGACGGAATTATTACAGGGACATTTCACAACAAGAGCACAGCGGCCTGAGAGCAGGTTTTTAGTGGAGCGTGCAGCACGGCAGGACGCTGAACAACGCCCGGCATCAACGGACGGGCATCAAAGACCGTTTTCCGTTACTTTCTTTGTGCCATCCTGCGCTTCGGACGATGGAGCTTGGATCCATGATGGCGTTGCTTTTTGCTGCTCTGCTAGAAAATCCTCCCACCCACCGGTGGAGCTCCCTCTCATTAGCTCTGGATGACGCAGTGCAACACAGCGGCAGGACCCGAGAGGGACCTCGAGGCGCTTAGTGGAAAACGCAGAGCTGCATGTACCTGCCAAGTCACGCACCACCACAACTTTCAAAGCGTCCGAGCAGATCCGGCCAAGGCCAATCCCGTCATCGCGGCGCTGAAACGACGACATTCCAGTTGGTGTCCCACAAGGGCAGATAGCGCTGTAGGTGCAGACGACAGCCTACTCTTTTCAGCGGCCAGATTGACATACATATCCCAGAAATAAAAGACAGTCGCTCTCAAAGACCACTCACTGCCCCAAGTCAAACCCCTTGCAGCCGTTGCAGGGGAATGGGGTGAATGATGCCTTGACATGATGGATGATCTGGTCATTTCAAAGTGAGCCAGCTTGTCAATGCATGTGATAATCACGCTAAAAAGGGGGGCCTCCTCTGATGGGGCTAGGAACCAAGGTGGAAAAAAATAACAGGACAGCCGGGATCTTTCTCGAAGCACAGGCCTCATGTTATTGCGAGTAGCACACGGCAACTATCTTTAGTTGAAAGAGATAAGGAGTTCGTTCAGCCTGGGCAAAGAGACAATAGCAACAAGGGTTGCAACTCGTCTAGTTCCCCGCGATAGTCCTCAATAGCTCAGCATTCGAATCAGCGTCTCGATCTCTGTCTGATATTGTCGAAACAACCTCATGATTAGTCCAAACCCGGATAGGTAAAACTGCACGTAGACAGCGCCTATCCACTCGGAACCTCCCTTTCCAAGCCGCATTTCTCGAGCCTTCCCATTGGCCAACATGCTCGTACATGCCGATCCTGCATCACCAACACGTACCTTGCTTGGATCCCCCGACCCCTCTCCGGTTTCCCACGAGGCGCATACAGTAGTGACGAGCTAGAATCGTTTCTCTTCTCTTCATTTCTTTACTCTGTTCTCAATTATAGATGCTGTGCAACTGCTTGTCTATCCGCAGATCGTGCGGGAATCTAAGAAAAAACTTCCAACAAAGAATCACCGCCAAAAAGGCGGCACCAGCCTTCAACTCCAACTCCCGTGCTAAAGTAGACAAACGCCCTGACAGATGACGACAATGGTGATAACATGAGGTGCCACGAAAACCAAGGAAACGAACGACTGATGATGAGGGGCGCAGTGTGGCCGAAACGAACCCAGCCCAGCCCAGCAAAACCCCACGAGTCCCCGAGTTTTCCGCCATGGCGTCCCAGAAAGTGTGCTCGACAAGAAAGAGGGACTCGTGCCTCCAAACAAATATGTACAAAGAAACGTCCTCGGACCCCGGAAACCGATCAAAGGCATGTCGCGTGACCCATCATCGAAGCGGCTGAGGCTTGGTTGGCTGGGACCTAGATCCCACAAGCTGTAGCCGTGCTCGTCAAGCTCACCTCCGCCAGCCCCAGAACCCTCCTCCGGATGCTGCTGGCGATCCTGAATTCGCCGGTGCCGGCTTGGCTGCCGGGGGCTCGTTTGCCGAAGCAACTCCGTGGCCCATCCCGTGACCGGTAAGTAGGCCGAACACGCCTCCGGATCCGGATTGCGATGCCGAGGAGCCGTGCGACGATTCGACGCGGCCCAGTCCGTGAGATCTCCGCAGAGCCTCCAGCTTCTGCCGAGCCTCCTCTGCCTCCTGCTTGGCCACGGCCTCGGCCGTCTTGGCCTGAACGAGCTCCACGAGCAAAGCCTCATGCTCACTTGGTGATGGCCCAGGCGCTGTCGTGGTCACCATTGGCACAGCTTCATGGCCCCGCGGCAGAGACGATATTCGCTTGTTGAACTTGCTTGTCGGCGCGGGCTCGGTTTCGGACTGCGATGGTGTCGATTTGCTGCGGCCAAGCTTGAACTCCCGCAGACCAACTCCACTCGCTTTGCTGCTGCGATCCGCCTCTGGGTCCCTACTCGACTCATGTGCCGAGCTGGCCGACACTCGGGACTTCAAACCATGCATCTGCTTCTCAAGCCTTTGCTTGTCTTGGTGGAGAGTTCTGACATGGGCATGGCTCTCACGGAGTTGCTCCTTGATCGTTGACATTTCTTGGTTCAGGTCATGGATCTGACGGCTGTACTCTTGCGATTGCGACATGGCACCAGCGAGCTGATCCTTGGCATGAGATAACTCTTCACGCAGCTGCGCTTTCGATATGAGCATCGAGGACCGTCGCTTCTCCTCTTCAGTCTGGAACCGACGCTCCACCATGTCAAGCAGATTCTCCAGGTCCTGAGTAGAAGGGGAGTCTTCTTGGGTCTTCTCCTGCTTGGACTGCTCGTTTTCTTCAGATACTGGTGTCTTGGGTTCCTTGGGCTCCTTCGTCTCATCGGTCTCGTCTTCCGGAATTTGCTCCTTGTTGTCTGCCGACGAGACTGTGACTCGAGGACCGCTCGACTCAGTTGACGACGAGTCACGGCTTGCCTTCCGCCTCAGGCCATTGAGAAGCGACTGAACTGCCTTACGATCCTCCTGTCGCTCCTCACGTTCTCGCTGAAGCTGATTCGACAGTAGTGCATGGTTGCGCTGCAGCTCGCTCAGAGCCGTCAACAAGTCCTCAATCTGGCCGTGCAGGTTACGCTCGTCAAGGTTCTTGTGAGCGATCATGGACTTGGTTCCGACTGGAGTCGACTCGCGCACGATACCTCCATCCTCGGTATTGGAAGAATCCCTCGAGACGGTGGTGGCGTCTGTCGACGTCGAGCTGGTGACGCTTGCTGAGCTGGCCTCCATGGAGTTTAGTGTTGATGCGAGACTCTGCTTCGAGGCACTGCGGCGCAGCATGCTTAGTGGCCTTGCGGGCGCCGTGTGTCCTGGGCTCAGGTTGGTCGACTTGGGTGACAGGCTGGTTGTGGAGGTTGCCCAGATACGACCCAGGAACCGGCTAGCCGCAGTGGTTATCTCGGATCCCCGAACAGGGTTGGTGGTGGCCGCCTTGGATTCCCGGTAGCTCTGCTCCAGCTGCTGCATGTTTTCCCTTGTCACAACGCTTGTCAAACCGACAAAGTCCTGGACAAACTCATCGGCATTGTAGTGGTAGCAATCCCAAAGGCCACGGGACAGAAGAAGCTGCATCACATCCTCCATCTCAGTGCAAGCCAATAGTCGCGCCTCATTCTTCCGCATTAGGGATAGCGCGACTCTCATCAATGTCTCTGAAGCGCCCTCGGCAAAGATAACATCGTAGATGCGGAACAGCATCGGCAAGGGGCAGGTCACGGCGAAGAAGCTCAGAAACCATTGAGAGACATAGGCAGGGTCCACCTGGAGGTCGTCGAGGTGATTCGACAGCACCGGCAGGCTCTGCCTCAGCAACTCCTTGAACTGGTAGATGCGGACGTGGAGGCCAGAGAGATCAGGGAGGAAGCATGCCCTCAGGTCATATCGCTCCATGAGGCTTGGATTGTTTGTCAGTGATTGCCGGCTTGGCACGGGAGGGAAGGGAGGGATATTGGGGCTGATTCCTTACCGGACGAGAACACAAAAGGCCTGCTTGTCGGGCATGTGCATCAGCAATGGGCCGACCAGAAAGGCGAGCCCCTGGCAATAGCCGATCTTGGTGTCGTAGAGGCTGAAGCACTTGAGGACGCGGCCAAGCATACGCTGGCCGTCACCCTCGGGGTCGCGGAACATGTCTACTCCTGGGAAGCTTCGGCCCAGGTCCTTGCCAATGATAATCTCATAAGGACTAGATTCACCGCAGAAGCGGTCATATTGTTCCTCCAACGCGGCGTCCCGAGCCCCGGACATGCTCTGCCATACCACCCCACGCAGTGGCGGCGGGATGCCCTTGCGGATCTTATTTGAGAGGAGCGTCGGTAGCCGGGCGGCCGTCTGCTGATAATCCTTGACCAGGGCGGCGTAGAACTCGAGGTCTGTCATGGGAGGCGGAGGGAGCATCGAGTACCGCAAAGCAGGGGGCGTCGGTCCCTGCACCATCTGTCGAAGCTGAGCCATGGAGGGCGGACGAGGTTTGCTGACCGCACTGCGCTCCGCAGTGGCGCGGTCTACGGCTTGGACTTTGACGCTCTTTGGGTTCGTAGCCAGCTTTGCATTCTCCTGTTCAAGCCGGGCCAACAACAGTGCCGTCGACTGTGGCGGTCAGTTTCTGTTCTCCAAGTTCAAGTTGCTGTAGTAACTCACGTTATCCGTCTCTTCATCTTTGGTCTGCTCATCTTCTGTCTTCTCCAGTTGCTCCCAGTTCACTTCTTCCTGATCATCCGAAACGTGACCATCGTCAGCAAGCTCCTCCCGCAGGGATCGGGTCGTAAGGATGGGTGGTGGCATGGTCGGTGAGGATTCACGAGGGGTTCCCGTGTTTGCTGCCTCTTCCGTACTCGGAGTCTTGACACCTTCGTCTTCTTCGTCGACTTCTTCGATCGTGTCGGTCCGCTTCAGGCTGGGTTCGGGGGTTTCGCAGACGGAGACTTCGTCGGAGGCTGGAACCTTGGTCGGCGTCGATTGATTTGTATCAAGGCCTGTGGTGGCGACAGGGGAATCTAGTACGATGGACTCGGGCTCTGAGAGGCGAACCGTAACCATAGAATCGTGAGCCATCTTGGGGGTCTCAGGTCCTGGGTCTCGGGACATCGTGGAAGTTCGTTCGGTAGGGGCGGTTGAAGGGAGAGACTCATGTCCGCTCTTTGGGACGTCGACGTCCATGCCGGTCTCTCAATGCGGTGGAGAGCTTGAGTCTCTGGACTGGAACGGGCAGCGTCGAGACACAATCCAGTGCCGGCGGCGGGGATTCGCTGGGACAACGATGCTTGGGAATACCAGGCCGTCTGTCGCGTGCTGGGTATCGACGGGAATAGAACCGAAGTCGAAGATCAGGCCCAGAGTTTGAAGATCAAGAGAGGACCAGCCTGCTGAACAAGGCTCCTAAAGTATGGTTGGGTCATCGAGGGGTGGTCCCAGAGGCTGAAACGGGGGACGAGCTTGAAGCTCCTCCTGGGGCGATTTCGCGATTGGAATCCAAGGGAAACCTTAAGGACAGCGGATGAAGGATGGTCGATGGGCGCCGACGAGAGTGGCAAAGCGAAGCGTGATACGCAGAGAGAGGGTGAGAGAGTCGCCGAGACGTCGATACGGCTAGAGAATGGTTGTGGGTAGGTATCCTCTTGTTGTCTGACTCCCGACTCCAAGTTTCTTCCAAGAAGTTCAAGGGGAAGCCGACACGGACGGACGCCCTGAACCCTGGGCTGGGCGGCTGCAGGACTAAGGCGTCCCTGAGCGGCTGCAGGTGGTCGACATGACCCTGAACGCCCTGGGACTGCGACTGAAGGCGGCCGGGGTGCACTGACAGGGCACCTCCACCCACCAGCCAGTGGCAGCTCCCCTAAGCGACCCGCTAATTTCTGCCGCCGTTCCAGCGGCCAACAGCCTTTGGCGATCCGCTCCAGGGCCGGCCTCGCAGGGCCACTCAATGGACGAGTTCTCCATGGGCTGCGGTCTCGAGGTCACGGCGTCCGGGGCCTAGGTTGGGGCTGGTTGGATCGGGGCCCCGTCCGCATTGCATTGTCATCCTAATCTCCATCGAGTCCAGGCGGCGGCCATGCGTTTGCAACACCATGTCTCTGATCCGGACAGATCGAGTGCGTCCGTAGCTGAGCACTGGAGGCCAGAATCGTCCCAATTCGGAGCGTTGACGGGAGCAACTGTCTCTGTGCTTGTGTGGCGCTGGAAAACATCAAGCCTCCAGCTGTCTGCACAACACGCGATGTGCTCACCTTACCCGTCAACTCGTTGACAATGGATCTCGCTGGTGGATCGTTGTCAAGGTGATCGACCCTATAGGACTGCCAGCCGTGACATTGGCTCGCAAAATGAAGCACTTGAATAGCTTCATGCTTGAGTTTGGCCCCAAGTCTCGTCCATGACAAATGTTCGAGATGTCGTCTCCCCTCCATTGTCCAATACCCTTTCTCGCCAGAGCCGCTTGGGTCAAGGGGTAACGATGCGTCTCCTGCAGGCAGAGTCTTTGTGGCGTCGGGTGTGGCTTTCTCTATGCACGTTTCCGGGACCCATTCGTGCCATTGTCATCCGGTGCAAGCTACCCTGCGTCTTTGTCTTTGTCCTCAAAGTCAAAAAAGCATCCGCGAATCGTGGAATACACGTGGGCTCTTTTAAGTTTTGTTGACTCGACTCGCTAATTGACGCCTCTGCTTTCGTTGGAATGGGTCGAGATAGTCGCAACTGAGTCGCCATTGCTGACGACTCCCGTCAAATCCCATCCGCAACCCAGACGCAAGCTTTTGAACATGTTGCCACGACAAACGCCCCTTACCCTCTTGTGAGCCAATATGTAATTTCTAGCGAGATTTAGTCATACTCTACCCCGCGATACTGGATATTACAGTCTCAATACATTCAGTTGTATGATCTTCTCAAGGATACTGTGCCTGTCACCGAGGGTCCTGGTGGTTAAGGGGAAGCGTGGGAAACATCACATCACGGCAGAATACACATCGTATGAACACTTTCTGACATCATTCCATTCTTCATTCGTCATAAATCTACCCATAACTAAGCTCAAGGGCTCACGCCATCATAAAAAACGCTACCGAGAGGCCCGTCGTTGTAGCCCGCCCATGGGAGCACCCGCTGAGCCCCCCTCGTCATTGCCACAACGCCGTTGATACGAAATATGGCTCGATGTGAATCCCTCAAGAATCCCCATCCCCATCGGAAGCATTCCAAAGACCGGGAAAGTAGTCCGTGTACAACATCGGAGCCGAAGCGCTCCCAGATCATCACCCCGAAGAGCGAAGTCCAGTAGTAGCTAGTGAAAATCCAGAGGGGAACCAATAGAGGAAGGCTGCTCAGAAGCATCGAGGGGAAGTCCCTTAACAAGTCAAGTGAGTGGCAATGCCGAATAGGCTTTATTGCGGCCTGATCGCGTAGGTAGCCGACGAGAATCTTTTGAATCGGTTGACAGATGGAATGCGAAAATAAGTGCTGAACCATACGTTCGAGAGGTTCATCATCCAAGAAGTCGTCGTAGTCTATGTTGACGACTTCACTGCGGGTGGCAATCTTCAGCAGTGACTTGCCACCGTTCTTCGACTTGGTAGTGCGCGCCCAAGTGCGCCAGTTGAGTGAACGAAGGATCTCGCCATGCGGGTATCCCTGGGAGAAGATCTGGAGGGCGATCGCAGAGGCAAATACGTATCCAAAGGCGAACGTGCCAAAGGTTCCTCCTCCGTAAATACCAGTGTTGTCCATGACCATAGGTAGCCTGTTACCGCTGTGGGCTAATAGCTTGATGTGATGCGGGAGTGGATGAAGAGCAGTGACCAGTATGAGCATAGCAAGAGGTAGGAATCTCGATTGATATAAGAAACAAAGCATTTCGAAGGGAGACGGGAACAATCATGAACACAGCACATATCCAGATGAAAGCGTGGGGTTGATCTTTTCCGCAAGTACAAACTAACATAAAAAATTTCCTAAAACGACCATGTGAAGTCTCATGGGCGACGCTCATTGGCATGGAGCTTTAGTCTCTCCAACCTCGTAGTGTCTCACAGTCCGCTCAGGATCTCAACCCCGGATCTGCAAGATCATGCATATTCATTTTCTCTGTTCAGCATTTCTCCACCGTTTTCATGCTCGGATATTCCGAGATGTGCAGGCCAGCTTTTGATACTCGGGCGTTTGCATTGTGTTCCTTGATGCTAGGGCTGAACACGATCCGAAACACCCAGAACACACCAGACAGCATAATAGAGGAAGCTGTACTGTTTCTGTCAGTATGCTGATCATGGCCTTGAACATCTAAATCCCCTGTGCGACATCTTCAAGTCCGGACCTGGCGCTATTTCATTGTCAACGGAGACGGTAACTCGGCATCCAGTTGGCTACATGGAGTGGCGGTACCAGGGATTAGCTCAACTCCCAAGTGACATAGCCTACCAAATTATGGTTGGAGTTGTATAGCTGGGAACAATTATGGTCGAGAAACTGCCAGCTGTAGCATCTTGAGATAGTCTTTGGTCTCTAATTGGGTTGTGTGTTGTGTGTTTCGAGAGATTTGGCACACCAACGAAATCATTCAGCATGCTGCTGGGGCTCTCATTGGCAAATACTCATCAGTATCGCTTTAGACGCATTACAATAGTTATCATAGGTTAATAAAATTCCCTTGGGGAAATTAGAGTTTTTCGACTACCTTCTGACTAGGTCTTAATCCTTATGCTAAGACTGATCAGGGTCCCTCTCGAGGAATTGTTTGCATTGCGCCGGCTACGGCGCTCCCGTAATGGATGCCACACCACTTTTCACAACATTGCCGAAATCGGGGTGCCTGCTGCGAAATGGCCGAAAGGAAGAAAGAGGAGGGAGCGGATTCCCGTCACCGAGACGCTCATGAACATATTATCTGGCGTTGAAGTAGACCTGGCGATGGATGATGTACCTCCACTGCCTACCTACCCTATGTGGCCCAATATCGCCCTTGGTGTTGAATTAGTTGCCAATTGTTAGTTGCGCATGATCTGTAAATGAATGCACGATACAATGGAGGGACTCTGAAGTCTATATCATTTTGAAACTACGGCCGGGAGAAATGTTTGCTACCAACATGTCCAACATATTCTGTCTCCATGTCCTCGTATCAACCTCCAATGTTCATGAGCTGAACCATGAACTAATGCACTGTGGCGGTGTGGCTTCCAACAGCTTCAAAATTACATGCGGGGCGACCTACACTGTCTTTGGTTGGACATGAAAGCCGGACAAAAGCACACAAGACCCAAGATTGGAAGATGAGATGACATGATCAGCTGAGGCGATGGGGAATTCCAGTGCTCGCATCAACGGCCTCCTCCGCAACCATCAGTCTCACGATGCGGTGAAGGGCTCAACCGAGGGGGGGATCTCTCCACGACGGGCCTGAGTTGCCCTGAGCGAGATGCCGGATGGACGCATGACACCTCTGCTTGGAGCGCCGCAGGACGCATACTGCCTGCAGTGACCCTCGCCTGCAACGGGGTGGGCTGCCACATGCCAGCCTGGAGATGCCCATTGGAGGTCCCTTCACCAAACAGCGATCCGGGGGAAGTCGAGCAAAAGCCGGGGTTGGCTTCTGCAGGGCAAGATGCATTGGGAGGCTACGGTATGTGTCGTGATGGTGATTCGACTACGAACCGGGGGGGTTATTCTGACGAGATACGCGGCACTTTGGGAAAAAGGATGGGCGAGATAAGGTAGCGATAGCGGAGCGAGGCCATCTCTGGCGAATGAGATTGTCTGTGCTCGTAATAGTCTGGAGGTGTTAGTGTCGATCGGCAATTCATCGAGATGAGGATTTGTACCCAAGATGACGGGCCATCATCTGGTGGATTTGCTCATTGCTCCTTTGAATTGCCGTTGGCTCGTGCGTGTTGTGCTCGTCGCACACGGACAATTTGTCAAGAAAGGGGGGTGTTCACCAAGGGGACGAGAATCAGGAATTGTGTTGATGCATGCCTGAAAGAGGAAGATGGTGTTGTTGGATCGGTGATTTCGATGCCCTCCAGATCATGGGATCTGCCTTGGTTTTACAGACTAAGTGTGGGACATGGATGCTGCGACCAGGGCTCCAGCTGGCAATGAGAGAGAGCAAGGCGTCGCATCTGGTCTGTTTTGTCTAGGCGCGAGTGGTGCTGGATTGATTGTGAGTGGATCGACCATTTCCAGGTTGTTGTTGCTTCTTGCGACGTTGGACGAGTAGGGTGCGAGCAGCATGATCGCCAGAATCTTTTTTGATCATGCTGTGTGATGTGAGGTGAGGTGAGAATAGTGGCCAGTTTTTCAACCGCCTCCCGATCCATGAACAGCCCGAACATCAGTGCCGAGCAACAGTTGATCTCTGCATCAATTCTATACAAATTCTACAAGAGACAAACTCGGTGCACCAAGTGACGATATCCACACTCGACCTCTCCCATGACTGCCAACAGCGAGTCATGGTTGGTCGAGACAAAGCCCGACGTCGTGACTTGAGGTGCCTCGACTCCAGCAGTCCCGCAAATGGACGAAATGTCTTAGCAGGGACATGGCTAATTTGATGCTCCACCTGGTTTCCGTCTGCTCGGCCGGTCTGACTTGCGTTTGCCCTGCACTGCGAGGCGATCCATCCATCATGGGTGGTTTGCTGCTTGGTGAAGATGAAAACTTCCGGTGGTGCAGTGGTTGGCGCTACAAGCGGTCTAATAGCATCAACATCGGCTTTGACTTGCATTAGCTCAGTTGCATCAAGAAAAAATAGAGAGAGAAAAAAGTCCTCCAAGTCATTGAACTTCCTTGATTTTCAAGGCAATGGAAGTCGACCGTTCGTTCGGTGGAACCCCCCGTCATCAGCCAGATAGAACCCTGCCCACCACTCCTGGCCCTAGAGCCGCTAAACCATTAGCTCGTCCAGGGGCCCGTCGCGATACTGGGTGCTCTCGCTAGCGTCCATCTTGTGCGCGACAGCGCCCCGGGCCTGGCCTGGACGGGCAAGTTCTGAGTTGGATGGTGGACGGGATGGAGGTTGTGCTGTGTTGTGTTGGATGGACCCCGTCTGACCTTCCCATCCCGCTCCGTCGCTCGCCTTCCTCCAGCCTCGAGCCTCGACGCCGACGACCTCCTTTGTCTGGGTTCTTTTGTTTTTTCCTTTTTCCTTTCCTTTCCCTTTTCTTCAAGTTCCGTCTCTATTGTCTTATTCCCCAACTAATTCCCCACACCCGTCGCGGAGATCCCGTTCTCTCGCTTCCGTTCCTTTCATCAACCCCCGTCAACGCCATCCCCCTCCATGGCGCGTTGAGACGATATCGAGCAAGGCGCCAAGCTTGCACCATACGGGCGACTGCGACTGCGACTCCTCCCTAACTCGCAAACATCAACATTGGATCCAATGTTCTCCTCGCTGCTGCGTCGTCCTAGGGCTGGCCCCCGTCGAGTCGACCGTCGCCGCAACTCGAGTCCTTCTCCCTCACCCGGTCCTGCTCGTAGGCGCTACACTCTCGAACGACATGCCACAGCCGATTTCACAGAAGCCGATGATGACGACGCCGATGAATCCCACGACGAGGGCATGACCCGGTTCCACAGTAACGATCGACATGTTGACGATGATGGTGATGAAGAAGACGACCAAGACGATGGACAGGACGAAGATGGTAGAAGACGGGGTGGCCTGCCTGTTCTACCTTTGTTTTCTGCCAGCCACCTGGGTTCGTACCCTGAACATGGAACAAGAATGGTGTTTTTGACTAGTATTCTGACTGTTGTACAGATTCACTTCCTGTATACAGCATAACTCATGCTATTCGAGTGGTTGTTAGTGCTCGTACCGAGACGACACTTTCCTGGGATCAACTCCGATCTCCTCAGGTTTCTCAGTTTCTTGTGAAACCTATGCAGCAGCAAATCCGAACTCAGCACTTCACCCGCGCAACTTTGTATGCCCTCATGGCAAACTGCCTCCAGTTTAACAAGGAGGGCGAAAGATATCCAGGCAATGCAGGAATCAGTAGTACTCGCGCCAAGGTTTGCGAGTTGCTAGCTTTGAAGCTGCTCAAAGAGTACAACACTCGGGAGCTCATCGATGCCCTTGCCTACGACTTTTACCCCCTGCAAGGCTTGCCTGGAGCTGGGGTACCAAACTCACCTCGTAGGACACCACCCTCGTCCAAGCTACCCCTGATTGCGTCCCGAACATCAACCCTCGAGGTTGCGATCCGAGCCTCGGCCAAGCACTTTCTCGCCCACCCTCTTGTCGTCCAACAGCTGGAGGCTATCTGGAGCGGCGCCATTACCTTTCACTCGTCCGCCGACAGCCTACATCGTGAACCACCACCGGACGCAGGTCGCAATGGAAATGGGCACATTGGCAAGGCGGATGACAGGACGCCCCTGCTGGGGCATCAGTCTATAGATTCGCACTATGTTCCACCAGGGCGACGTACGGCCATACTCTACGACCCTCGACAGGCGTCTCTTTTCAAGCTTTCTCGACTCCGAGTTCCTCGCTATAGATCGTTTCTCTCTACGATATCTCTCGCAGTCTTGATTTGCCTCTTCCTCGCCGTTCTCACGGAACGTTCAGTCCAGATCACCGGCCTAGAATTGGTCTTTTGGTTTTGGAGCGCAGGATTTATGCTGGATGAGCTCGTCGGTTTCAACGAGCAGGGATTTGCCCTCTACATCATGAGTTTCTGGAACATCTTTGACCTCGGCATCCTTCTGCTGCTTATCGTCTACTACTGCATGCGAGCATACGGTGTTTTCCTGGTAGATCCCCACCATTGGAACGACATGGCCTATGATGTTCTTGCAGCCAACGCGATCCTCCTTCTCCCGCGCATCTTCAGCATCTTGGATCACTACCAGTACTTTTCGCAACTCCTCATCGCCTTCCGGTTGATGGCCGTCGATCTCGCTGCTGTTTTCATCCTGATCCTGATCCTCTGCAGCGGCTTTTTCTTCTTCTTCACGCTATCTAAGAACTCGTTTGGCGCCAGTGATGTTGCTTATAAGATCTTTCAGATTCTTATGGGATTCACTCCGGCAGCCTGGGAGGTGTGGGATGCATACAACTGGCTGGGGAGAGGCCTCTTGGTCCTATTCCTGAGCATCACCCATTTCCTGGTTGTGTAAGTCTGCTATTTCTTGTGCGCATTTCCCTTGCTAACTACCCATCCAGGACAATCCTGATTACCGTCCTGACCAACTCGTTCATGGCAGTGTCGTCCAATGCCAATGAAGAACATCAGTTCCTCTTTGCAATCAACACCATCTCCATGGTTAAGAACGATGCATTGTTCTCATACATTGCCCCCAGCAACATCTTTGCCTGGCTGCTTATGCCCCTACGGTATTTCATGCCGTTGAGGCTGTTTGTCTGGCTGAATCGGACCGTGATCAAGGCCACACACTTTCCAGTGCTCTTCTGCATATATCTGTATGAGAGATACTGGCTGGCGCCATCCATGTACGAGCCGACTGATCTGGTGGAACACCCAACCCGTGACCGAGGTCGAGCAATTTCTTTCATGGACCCAGCAAGCAGGGCAGCCATTTTCAGCCCCAGTGTAAGGGTTCGTGAGGAGTCGGTTGCTGGTTTCCAGAAAGATCGTGCTCTCGAGGAGGTGTTCTTGCGAGTCCCCGATCCCGTCACGCTCAGGACACAGAGGCGGAACGAAAGACGCAAGACACAGACGGCCATCCGCAATTGGATGGATCAGCATGACGACACTGGTACTTCGCCAGGTAACTGGCCAGCAATGGACAGTACCATGCCTCCTTGGCAAAGGAGGATGAGTGTGGGCTTTGATCGCGCAACAAATCTGAGACGCGTCTCTGATGTTCGATCAACAGCGAGTGATCCTGCTGATCGAATGTCCAATGCAGGCCAACCCCTCCGACCCTCCCGTTTCTCGAGGACTCGGTTGACTGCCGAGATGTCCGAATACAAGGACCAGACGGATGGGGATGGGGATGGGGATGATGAGCTGGTCACAAATGACGAGGACGAAGACGATCATGGCACGAATGCTGGGCGGAGTCAAGTAGCCAGCAGCCATCGAATTGATGAGGAACCAGAGGATGGATACTTCACGCCAATGCCTGGCAACTTTGGAAAACTCGCCTCGTCCGTAAGCTCATCGGGCAAGGGTGCTCCAACCCCCCGAGCAAGAAGAGCTGGTCATAACCGGACGCTGTCGACCAACACGATACTGTTCAACCCACAAGATATCAAGCAGATCCAGGGCGCTTCGCCAGTGTCACCTCCTCACGGAGCACAATCTCGCCCAAGAACGAGTGGACGCACAACCGCTGGAGAAAAGACGCCACGACGCAGCTCACCCCGTCGCTCCTTGTACGTGGCGAACACAAAGCCTCGGCCAACAATGCCGCCACGGGGTATGACGGAAGCGGGAGGTGTTAGTCGGTCTGCCCTGCTCAGTATCGAGCCGCGAAACCGTCCAAAGGATATCAGGAGGCTCTCGTCGTTAGATTTGAGCGCCATGTCGGACCACCTAGGCGCAGGCGATCCCATTGGAGCCATGCCCGGAAGCTTCCAGACGCAGATGGCGATGGCGATGATGAAGGACAACCGGCTGCGGGCGGCCGGAGGTGATACAGGGGATCGCGATAGGATGGGAAGACTGGTGCTGGCTCGAATGAAGACACTGGAGGAAAGCTTTGCGGATATCATCAAGGAGATGCGGGACCTGAAGAACTCATCCACGGCCCCTACGACCCGGCGTAACTCTTCGGGTGACGAGGCCAGGATGGCCCCGTTGATCGAGGTTGCTGGGCGGGATCGACTACGGAAGTACAAGCTTGAGAGCGGGAACCGAAAGGTGGCAGCGTCTAAGCGACCCGCCAGTCGGAGAAGTATGAAGGAGACAGGCCTGTGGGATCACAAGGCCAAGGGGAAGGAGGTGGCATACGAGTCAGACGACGAAGCGGAGACGGACGACAGTCTCTTTCAGAAGGGCGGCTCACTGTAAAAGGAACCTCATGGGGAGCATATATGGCGTTGCGGGATCATGTTTAATGGCTGAGAGGATGCCAGGTTTGGGACGATACAAGGATCAATATATAGGATGGGGCGGAATAATTGTAGGGGTTAATTGTGTATATACCGAACGCTGTTTAGATGCATCATTGATATGGACGTTTCCATGTTGGCGATGTCGATACCAACCAGGTCGTCTTCTTTGAATTCCCACCAGAACCTCTTCCATTTGTTGCAAAATAGCAGTCTTGGGACAAGAACCGGTTTCTAATGCTGAAATTGTACCCTCTGAATGGTTTGTAGTTCTTACGGCAAGATGACTGCCGTCAAATATCAAGCCTCGAATGTGCCGGGAGCGTCACCGCCACCATCTTCATGTTTGTGTTCTTGGCGTTTCCAGCTCAAGTGAACGGCTGTGCTTCGTCGCGGTTGAAGTAGAGCCTGTTGTTGACCCAAGAGGGAGGGTAGTGTCAAGGACTAGATGCCACCACCACTACGGTCGACCGAGACATAGCCATGGGGTGCTTTGCTGGTTCGTTGCTCGATGTCGTTCTGATTGAGAGCGGCAGCTTGGTATCTGAAGGCAGCGGCGGTGGCAGCAGCAGCGACGGCGAGTGCAATGACGGCTTTACCACGCCTGGATTCGCATGTTAGACGATACGCAGAGGAGGGCTGGTAACTTACAAGAAGGGTCGAGTGGAGATGGAAGTGATGGCTGCTTTTGTGGTTTCCATGATCAAGGTAGAGCTCGGTCACGTTTATGAGAGAAGAAGCTCTCGGGTGGGAGTAGGGATGGGTTGGGGTTTATAGACGGCATAGCTTGAGCTCGGGACAAGTCGTCGGAAGCTCATTACGAAACCCCTTGCCTATCGGGGAAGATCCCCTCTACCCGAACCCGTCTTGGCCATGGCGTTCCCGGGGGAAGCTAAATAAGCTAAGGGAGCTCAGGTGGGAAGGTCTGGGGTGTGGGTGGCGATTGGGATGGAGGGGTAGTTTGTTTTTTGTTGGGGGGCAGAAGTAAAGGGAGGCGTTGTCTTGTGACACCGAGACATTGTGGTCTAGAAGGGGTTTTGTGAGATCATTTTGGACTGGCAGTGTCAATGGATGTGGTGTCGATAGTCATGAGAGCTGTCTATCATGAATCTGGAGGTGAAGGTTGATGGTGGAGGAGGTGGGGCATTGATGGCGGGGAGCCTTTTTGCGGGGGAAGGGAGGAGTATGAAACTCGGCACATGCAGAGAGGGTGATTGCTGGTGATGGTGGATTCTGAATGAACTGATTGATAGAAGATGAGTTTTCAAGAATAAACATGTAGATAATTTTGTGGAAAGCGAAGGTGCTGGTACCGTATTTGGAAAATCTCTAATTGTGTTTGCTTGAGGTTGTATGACCTGGGCTGCCTATCTACAAGGCACCTGGGCTACATGGAACTGCACTGTATCAGAATCCGTACTGGATTAACTTTGGTGTCAGCAGATCGTGACAGTTACGTTGCCGAGTCCATGTCTACCGTCCCAACGGCGATGGCCAGGGGCGCAGCTGCTGTAGAAAGCTCAAGTCAATTGCCTGTCTGCCTATCCGCGCAATGCCAACTGCGCATCACTAACGGGTCTGGTACCCGGAAATGCCATCGCTACCTATTCCTAATTCCACCTCTTGTTGGTCCCGTTTACTCAAGGGCGGCTGATGTTGCCTTGTACGTAGCACCTGCCGAAGTTATGCAGGCTGACATGACAGCCTCAAGGCAACCATCCCACTTTCAAGCTCGAGTTCAGGCATCAATGTCCATGGGAGGGATTCTGGGGTGTTACTCATAGGGCTGATCACCAATTCTTATCGAGTCAGCCCATCTCTTTCATCTCACACTTTTTCAATTTCTCGACATCATTATTGATATTTAGCATCAAAGCCTCACCTTTACATCTGTCGCTTCACCAACACCAACAGCGGCACTGCCTCTGCCACCTTGTTACACAGCCCTCCTCCATTCCTGGTTGTCCGTCTGCCTTGCCTCGCCTTGGCATCCGCCCTGATTGAAATCGCCGCAGCCTGCATTTGAATGTGAATTTCGCTGCCTTCTTGTATTCACCCTCATCGCTGTTCCATGCCCTCTCCTCCAGATTGTCTCTGTTCCATCATCTCTACTGCTCTCGACACTCCTCGCATCGACATTGATCAAGTGGGAGGTCAACACGACCACGTCTGCTTGACTGCCATGGATTTCCCCAGTGACTGGGAGGCCGCAATAGAGGCCGAAATGGCCCAGCTTCTTGAAGATGAGGCTGATGAGCTGCCTCTGCCACTTGCTCCCATAACCTCAACCACAACCACAACCACAGCTGCAGCCACCACCGCCACTACCGCCAATTCCCAAAACGATGATACCAACGCACTACTCAGCATCGACAACCTGGGGTCACCCAAGCCCGCCCCCCTCTCCAAATGGAACAGCATTCACTTCAACAAGCCCACCACCACGGTGGACAAGATGCTCCCCCCGCTCATGAAAAAGAGTGAGATTGAAGAGACGCGGAACTTTGAGCTCTACCGCCTTCACTCGATCGCTTTTGAGCTCAACAAGGGCGATACCCTTGTCTTTATCGACTACCCTATTCACCAGAAGGAAGCTCTCAGCTACACAGACTGCAATGGCATTACATTCAAGCCCCTCCAGTTCCGCATCAACTCGGGCAATCTGGTAGGCAAATTTGCCGAGATGCTTGCGCCGACCTATCAATTCCGAGTCCTCAGGCGACTCAAGCTCGTCAACAAGCTTGCCGACGGCGTCAAATATGTGTTGGACCTGACTCCGCCTTCAGAAGGCGATGAGTTGGTCTTTCAGATGACTGAGCTATCGTTGACGCCTGGAATCATCAAGTGGTGGAGCACTTACTTGACGAATGAGGTCGATCCATGGCTCGTTTGTGGTCACGATGATATTTGCGGATGTAAAAGACAAAAGGAGGAAGAGACTAAAGAAGATGAACCAAAGGGAGAGGGTTCATCAACTGAAGCACGGCAAAATGCCACGGCTAGTCCCAAGGAGAAGAAAGAGTTACCCAAGCTTCCTCTAGGCCCAGACGCCGCGCTCGCCATGAAAGCAAGGGGAGAAGATGAAGTTTACAAAACACCGTCTTATCGAAAAGTCCCAGACTACTGTCCTATTCGGCATCGGAATGGGATTCTGCGACTGCTCCTCCTACTAGAAGGGAAAGGAGTCATCCTCGACTCCGCTATAAGGGTATGGACCCTTGTGAAGCTCGGCACCATCTTTGATTGTGCCCACGTTCTCCGGGATCGCGTTGCCCAATGGATCATGCATGGGCCCAACACGGCACTGATCGAGCACTTACCCGAGGAAGCCCTTCAGATAGCCTTTGCCCTGGAGTTGCCAGAGGTCGGGCAATCGGCTTTTAGGATCCTCGTGAACGAGGCCGCTCTGAAGTTGGCCTCTACCTCCAAGGAAACCACCACTCAGTTTACCATCTTTGGAAGAAGGCTGGGTGATTTGCCCGACGACTTGCAGAACCTCGTCCAACATGGAGCGATGGCACTTGTGGAGCGTGTATCGAACATTGACGCCCAGCTCCGAAATCCGGATCTTTTCGACTTCTGGGACATTGAGGAGTGGAACAAGATGCGAGAGATCGAGCAATGCCTTGCGAATGGAAAGGGCCTGGTCAATGAAAAGGCTCTGTATGCAGTCCAAGTTCTCAAGCAGGCTCTCCTCTACGAAGTTCAGAGCGCGTATGAATCTGCCACAAGCAAGTCTCTGGGCTACAATCACCCGGCGCTGAACAGTATCGACCACGACCGGCTCTTGTCCGTGGAGCCCAGGCATTTCGAAAAAACGAGCGTCATCATGTCCTCCTTCAACCCAGTTCAGCTACTTCTCTGCTCCATCACCTACAACGAACTTGGTACTCTCTTGGATGACCGAAGGTATCGTGACTGCAAGTGTCAACTGCCTGGTTATTTGCAGACGACTTACCGTACGCTCACGAGTAAAGCATTTCAATCTTTAAGGGACGTCCTTATCTGTGCACCTGCACAAGTGCAAACTTCTGGGCTGGAATGGTATATCCGCAAGTGGTTGGGTGAAGATCCCACGGTGTGGTTGGACTGCATTGAGCGGGGGGTCAAGGATGCCCTCCGATCGACGACACTGTCCTGGCTACGTCACGAAATTGAACCGCCGCTGAACCTGACCCGTCACCTCCTCCTAACACTCACCAACAATGAGATAAAGTACTTGCCTCTATGGGCGGGAGGCTGTGACGACGGCAGTGGAGGAGTATTCCAAGATCTGCTCCCGCCTACCTCTTGGGGAGCCAACGGACCTGGCCCAGGATACCACACAGGCAGAACTATCCCATCAGCGCCATCAAGTGTGACGGAGTTCATCACGGAGGACATGAACGCGCTACGTATGTGGGGGAGCACCACCGGGGCTTCCATCGACGTTCACGACAGCATCTCGACCGTGTACCATCCGGATAGGGTCATCTCCGAAGACCAGTCTATTGCCTCAGAGTCATTCACCGAAGGGAGATCAGACGATTACCAAGATGCTCGATTCGAGATTCCTGCCGACCACCAGAGCATTGGACAGGCCGTGGACTTGACAGTCGAGGCAGCCGACTCAGAGACACGATCCATGACTGAAGGTCGGCAGTCGAGCGATGACGACGACGACGACATGTATCTCTGGGGCAGCGACAGTGACGATAGTGGGGATACAGTAATGGTTTGATGTGGGAGTAAGATATACTTGGATGTGAACACTGGCAGGATGACTACTCTACAAAATGAGGGGACATGACATTTGACGCACTTATGTGGAATTAGATACACGGCACTTAGCTTACGTAGTAAAAACTATTATTACGTCGAGCACATTGGTCCTATTTACTTGCCATGTACCCATCTCTGCTGATGTTGCTGTTGCATGAGCCCATGAGGCGAAGTAGGATTGACGGCGAAGCCGGTTCTTTCTCGGCGTTGGTGGATACAAGATCCAACTTGACGGTTTCTCAAGCAATGTTCAACTAAGGAAGTAGCAAAACTTGCAACGGAAAATATGATGGAAGAAAACGCCGAGTCACATCGCCAGTGAATGGCAACTCTGTTCGGGCTCGTGTGGCACCAGGCGATCACCTCACAGCTCAGAATGTCAACATAATCTACTACCCGTTGGTGTCACTGGCCGCTTCACAGTTTCCGGTAAGATTTCTAAAATCAAAGAACGTACTCATTCACTCCTCTCTTTATATCTTGCCAGCAACCTCATGCGATTGTAGCCCCACCGAGATTGGGACATCACCACAAGACTCATCCGAACTTGCGTGGATTTTTCCTTGGTAACCACCCTTGATCAGCGACACCTGAATACTGCCCGTCCGCCATGATTTTCTCCAACATCCATTTGGTCTCATCAGTAAAGGCCGGCAAGTGTTTGACTCGTAGGGCTGAATACCATCCCACTGCCCCACATGACAATGTCGAAGGTTCTCTGAGCCTCATACCCACTTTCAACGTCAACTGTCTTAAGAAGAATGGAAGATACGAATTCAAGAAGACAAGATACCTGTTAATGTAAAAAGAATGAAATATATACTGTCCTTATACCCTTATGATGAGTATTAGCCAAGCTTATGCATTTAGTTATAATCGATCAAGACTCTAATCAGGAGAGAGCCTAATCATCAGGATATACTGCCACCAACCTCGTTAAGCAGAGTCTATTGGGGGTAAAACAACAAACAGCGCCGTCGCCAAGGTTTGAACTTGGGACCTCTCCGCGTTGCTGCAAGCACGCCGAGCGTCTCCATCTCAAGCGAATAGAGATGCTCAGCGTGTTGGCGGCAGCTCAGAGCGTGCTTCCACTACACCACGGGGGCTTTTTGTTATCATGGAGGTTATCTTGATATGAGAGGATGCCTCTATTGAGATATGCCAGGCATGGTAGGTTCAATCCTTCCCTGTTTGAGGTGACAGGTAGGTCACGTGTAATGGTATCAAGGTTTTGTTGAGCTCTTTCCTCTTCCTTCCCCTGAACCATCACAAGTAAAGCATTCTTCCTTTCTTCGAGCCATTACCGAGACAAATTCACTTCAATCTATTAGATTGAGTCACTGCTATCAGCGCGAAAATCATTTTCCCTCCGTTTGCCCGCTGTAAGCACCCCGAGCGTCTCCCTTCTCTTTCGCCCGCTGTAAGCGCAAGTGCCCATCCCCGGCCTCAATGTTACAGCACATAGAGCCACTGTTGCATGCTATCTGAGTCACAACAGGGCTTGAAGATTGAGATCATATGGATACTAATGACAGATCTGATGGATGGCTACTAGAAATGTAAACTGCGTTTAATTCGGGAGCGAAGGCGGCAACGCGGCAGCAGCCACAGCGCAATAACAGCAACAGCAACAGCAACACCAGCACCACCACCACCAACAACAACAACAGAAGCAACGGCAACATCAACAGAAGCATAGGAATCGGGATCGGCATTGGCAGCAGCAGCAGCCAGGCCCTCCCGCCCCCAACGGCAACAATAGCAACAACAGCAACAGCAGCAGCATCAACAACAGTAATAGAAACGGCACCGGCGCCGTCATCGGCAGCAGCAATATTAGAAACAGAAGAAGTAGATCTTCTCCACCCCCCAGCTCCGGTCCTCGCTGGTAAGGACAATCAACGCCCAGAGTGTAATAATCGAACTCAAGGATACGCAGCTGGCAATTTGGCTGTTGGTTTTGTTTCATAAAGAGGACAATGGAAAGAAAAAAAGTCCCAGCTAAGCCTGATTGTATTGTTCGTGATCTCGTTGCCAAATGATATATGCCTATTATCGTTGCCAGCTCTATACAAATCCTCCACCTTGTCACACAGCCCACTCCAAGAAACGCCATACCATTCTCCATATTGTGTCCATAAATTCTTTTTAAACACCTTTTAATCAAGTTGGGCTTTGACTTTGATCAGCCCCTGTTGAGGGTATTTCCAGCTCCCTTGGGATTATGGTCGACAAACTCGTCCCACTCGCGTTGCTTGTACGTCTCCCGGTCCACGGCCTCCATGTCGTCCTCATCCACCACCGTCTTCTTCTCGACGCCGCCCTGCAAGATATTGCCCTGCCGCCTCTCTTCCTCGAGGTATTCGTCAATGGACATGGTCGGTAGGTTATGGCCCGGCCGGAACACGCCCCTCGCCCGCTCATCCCGGGAGCCCACTAGGGTAAAGGGCTGTAGCGGCTTGCCCTGCGCTGAGAGCAGTGGGCCGCCCGTCACGGACTGTAGCCTCCGCAAGGGTTGGTCAAGTCGGGACGTGTGATCGTCAGCGGACGGCGTGTCGACGGCCGAGGGGGCGAGGGGGCGGGGCGCCTGGGCGAGAATTGCCACCTCGCGGTTCAGTGAGTCGAGGGCCTGGAAAGCTGCGTGCACCGCCGAGGTGAGTTGTGTGAGGTACAGCTCACGGACAATCTCCTCGTCGCCGTGTTCCAGGTATCGCGGGTTGCGCCGCAATGTCTCGAGCTTCTCCTTCAGCTGCTTCTCGGCGCGGTAGTTTGCGATCTTGCCGTCTCGCCGGGCTGCGGGGTCGTTGCTCGCCACCACGGCGAAGCTGTCTGGGTCGTCACGGTATCGCTCCAGTAGCTTGTCATAAGGATTTCCTACAAGACCGTAGCCGTCTAAGGCAGCGAGGAAGCGTTCGTAGGCAGAGCGCGACTCGGAGAGGACGTCTTGTCGCTGATCGGGACTCAGGTTGGGCGTCTTTTGTACGAGCTCGGCGACGTGAGCATCGAGTAGTAGGTATGGCAGATCGGTGGTCGAGATATCTTCTACTCCTTCGTTGGCAGAGAAGAGAGAGACAGCGGCCATCCGGTCGCGAGCCTTTGCATAGAGGGAGAGGGCTGCTTCGAGATCGGCGCGATAGGCGGGCGAGGTCGCCTCAAAGGCGTTGTCCAAGGCATGGCGCTTTTCTTCGGCAGCTTCGTAGAGAGACCGGAGAGACTGTGGCTCGTCTGATGAAGCCATTTTCTGAGGAGATTGTGAAGTGAGAGACAATATGAGAAGGAGAGTGGCGAGCAAAGCGAGAGGGCAAGATGAGGAATGATGGAGGTTGACAAATTCCACCTTTGGACCCTGCAGGGAAAGCCCCGCGTTGGAGGGGAAGCTAGCTCTTATCGATAAGGGTCTTGGCGCCTCACATTGGCAGGTACCATCAGCTGTATACGGGGTTCTGTATAGCTTCACAGTGGTTGTATAGCCTCACGGTAACTCACTCATGCAAGCTACGAAATACCAAATCATTTATCAGTAGCAAGTGTAGGTATGTGCTCATATTCGGATATCAAGCCCAAAAAGAAAAAAAAAAGCAAATGATCATCGTCCTCGACGCCGCCAAACCACAATCCTCAGATTGGATGGATCCATCCTTCACTCCACACCCGTCATGACCCATGCCTTGGTGTTCTGTTGCCACTCAAAGCTTCATAATCGAAGAATAACACAAGCAAACAATGAACCAGAAACAACGGTTCTCGAAAAGAACAAGTACTCTTCATGTGCTTCCCTTCCACCAACTCATGTCCAGTAGACGAGTCTAGTCTTCGTCGTCATCCACCTCGAAAGGATCATCGCTCTCTTCATCCGGTTGCAAGACTGATGAATCATCGTCAATTACAACAGGCCGTCTCGAAGCTGCAGCCCGGCCGGGGCGTGCCCTCGACGCCTTGACAGGAGGCGAGTCCGGCTCCGCCATCTCCTCGTCAGAGTCGTCATCCAGGACCGACTTCTTGACTGCCTTCTTGGCAGCGTACGCCTTGGCCGCTGGAGACAAGGTCGTCTGCTTCGTAGCTGTCTTGGATACAACCCTGGCAGCCGTCTTGGTGGCAGTCTTAGCACCAGCCTTGGTAGCAGCCTTGGCGGTAGCCTTGGGCTTCGCGTCGTCCTTGGCCTTGTTCTTTGAACCAGCAGGCCGGCCACGTCCCTTCTTCACCAAAGACAGGCCTGCGGGCAACGCAGACTCCTCAGGACTGGCAGGCCTTGGTTGAGATGCTGCCGCTGCCTTGGATGGCCCAGCAACGGGTTCGTCATCTGACAAGAAGCTGTCGATGTGATCCTCCTTGGCTGCCGTTGCCGTTGCCGTCTTGTGTGGTGAGGATTTGGCAAGCATCTCGTAGTTTGTATCATCCGGGCTGTCATCGTCAAAGTCGAACGCCTTGGCTGACTTGACCTTTGGCTTAGAGAGCCCCGTGATGCTGCCATTGCCCTGGCTGGAGTCTGGTCGGCTCATGGCATGCAGACTAAACCTGCCTCTGTCCGAGTCCCCAGCAGACTTGCCGATGCCCTTGACCAGATCACCAACATCGCCAAGCATCTGGTCGTCGTCACTCTCAGAATCGTCGTCAATGATCGCCTTGGCCCTAGATGCGGCGACTCGTCTGACGCGTCCGGTGTTCAGCGCCTCAGGTGATGATGGGCCAGCCTTGGCTGCTGGCTTGCCCCGGCTGAGAGCTGCATAGTCGTCATCAGAGAAGTTGTCCGAAACCTCCATAGGGTCGGCGCTTGCTTCCTTCTTGACCTTTGGCTTTGCGCTGAACATCTCGGCAAACCGTTGAGCACTCTTCGTCTCAACCTTGACTGGTGCTGCCTTGGCTGCCGCCGCTTTTGGTCTTCCACGGCTCTTCTTGCCGGGATCGTAGTCATCATCATCCTTGGCCTTTCGCCCACGACCGGCGGGGCCAGCTCCGATCTTCTTGGAAACGCGGCGGCCCATGCGGCGAATGTTAGTCTTTAGTTCGGCATCAAGCGCAAGCTGATTCTCCCATTCGGCCGAGAACTCGTCAAGGTCCCTGCACCAGAGATCCTTCTCGCTTAGGGCAAGAAGGTCGTCGTGTTCGGCCTTCTTCTTCTCGATAGCCGCCTTGAGCTTCTCGAGGCGCTCAGCCGTAAGAGACCAAATGGGCATCTGGAGTCGGTTAGCTTTTAACTGTTAATTCAGTCCTTGCTCATGACTTACCGAAAGGAGATAGTCGTAATCCCGGGCACCACCGTCCAAGTCTGCTTCCGCGTCTTGGTTGTCGTCTGCATCGTCGTCCTCCTCGTCGGCTGTCTTCTTCTTGTCGCCGCCGCGAGGGAAGGCTTCATATTTGCGGTCTCGAAGCTCCTGGACGAGCACAGTCTTCTTCTTTTTGCCAACAATGAGCTCACCGTCGATGATCTCCTTGATGAACCGAGCCTGGTTCTTCAGCTTGCGGTAATCTGCGTGGTAGACACCCAACCAGTATTTCTGTACAAATTAGCACGCGTCATCCGATACAGGTCCAGAATCACTAACCTTTCGCTCCGTGTACATGTCAAATCGGTAGTGGTAGTACTCCTCCAAGATGTCCTCTACCTTCTCGTACTTGCGAATCTGACCCCTAGAGTCGAATGCAACTAAGTTGGAGGTGGCCACCTGCTTGAGCAACTTGAACCGCTCAAGAATTCCTTCTTCCAGGACCTTCTCGGTGTGCTTCTCGTCCATCATCACCTCGAAGTGGACAACGCTGTGGTCGTTGAACTCTTTGTAGTCCTTGATCCAGGCCGGGCCATCATTGCCGCTGATGATCTTCTCCAGTCGCGCTTTGAAGTCGTCTGTCCACACTCGGATGGGCAACTCGGTGATGGTAATTTCATTGGGGTTTCGCTCGTTTTGCTGGGCGACACCGTTGAACTTGTAGCGATCGGGTCCAGCAGCCTCAGGCTGGCCCTTCCATCCGCGGAACCAGGGCACCATGGTCTCGAATGGCTGCTCCTCTCCATCCTTTTCGTCAAGGCGCCCCATTCGTCGCTTCAGGTTCCTGACGATGTCTTCTGGGTGGTAGTTGGGGATGGATGTGCTCCAGCCTGTTCCGATACCGTCGGCGCCGTTCACCAAGACCATAGGAATGATGGGTGCGTACGCCACTGGCTCGATCTTCTTGCCATCTTCGTGTTGATGCTGCAGGTTGGGCTCATCCATGGCTGAGAAGATCTTGCGAGCAAATGGAGAGAGTCGAGTAAAGGTATAACGGGGACTAGCAGCATCCGAACCACCGGCGAGTCGAGAACCGAAGTTTCCACTTGGCTCCAGGCAGTTGATGTTGTTCGATCCCACAAAGTTCTGGGCCAGACCAATGATGGTCTGTTGGAGAGACGCCTCACCGTGGTGGTATGCTGTCTGTTCAGACACATAACCAGCCAGTTCCACAACCTTCTTATCCTTGACCAGGTTTCTCTTGAAGCAAGCGTAGATCACCTTGCGCTGACCAGGCTTGAAGCCATCCAGGACCGAAGGGATTGATCGCATGTTATCAGCCATGCTGAAAAGGATGAGCTCTCTGTTGATGAAGTCCGAGTAACTGATGGATTTTGTCGAATGATCCAAGTAGGTGCCGGGTACAAAGTTGCCCAACCACTCCTTTCGAGCATCCGCCTTCTTCTTGGAAAAAGCCAGGTCCAGGAGATCTGCTTCTTCAGGTTTCATCACCTCAAACTCTTTCAAGTGATCATCTAGGTTGGTGAAGTAGACTTGGGCGTCCTCGTTGGAGCTTGTTCCCAAACCCTTGAAGTACTTGGAGTGCCACCGGCCCATTTCATCTTTGTGGTCTTCTTTCCACTCCTCGTACTCGGGCTGTGTGAAGAAAGACTTGAGGCGAAGGGGCTTCTTGGGGTTGGGGCCCTGCCAAACCTTGACGATGGGAGTGATGAACTCTCGGAAGAAGTCGGGAACCTTCAGAAGAGATGGGAATTGAACTTGAAGGAAGTTGATGAGAAGACCTTTGATATGACTGCCGTCGTGATCTTGATCGGCCATGATCATCAGATGGCCGTATCGAAGACTCTTGGTGTCTGTGTACACTTGCTTGTGCTTCAGACCCAGGAACTGCTTGATGTTCTGGATTTCCTGATTCTTGGTAATCTGATCGACACTAGCATCACGAACGTTGAGCAGCTTTCCACGGAGCGGGAATACACCGATGCGGTCAGGGTCAAGGATGGCACGACCAGAAACGGCCAAACCCTTGGCAGAGTCACCTTCTGTCAGGATCAGGGTGCACTCATGGCCTCGTCGGGTGCCTGCCAAGTTGGCCTCAACCAGCTTGGCGTTGCTCACTCGTGATCGCTTGTTGCCATCGCTCTTGGCCAACATCTTGTCTGCCTTTCTCTCCGCAAAGTCCATGATGTTCTGGATAGCTTCGGATTTGGCAACCTTCTTGAGAAAGTCTTCACCAAGTTGGCACTTGCTACCGAATTGGCTGGTCTTGGTCGTCATGTGCTCCTTGGTTTGCGAGTTGAATGCAGGGTTGTCGATCAGACAGTTGACAAAGATGAAGATGTGGTTTTTGAGGTGACTCTGCTTCAACGTGTGCCCCTTCTTCTTCTTGTTGAGGGCTTTGAGTAGATAAGCCGTGACTTGATTCGCGATGTAGTCCACGTGGCTACCTCCGGACGTTGTTGCGATCGAGTTGACGAAGGAAACTTGCTGAAATGTGCCATCCGAGACGGCGAAGCCAACTTCCCATCGAGGGTGTGACTTGTCCTTGTCCATCTCCACATTGCAGGTTGGTGTGCCGCCCTCTTCGTCCATCCTCTCCTTTGCGATGGACTTGGCATAGAGATCGCAGTAGCTTTTGAAGTCCTTCAACTTAAGAACTTCACCGTTCAGATGCACCTTGATGCCCCGGACGGTGCCTGCCATGTCGTAGACTCTCCTGTACAGAAGCCTCTCGAGATCATCGTCAATGCCATCCTCCATGCCGAATCGCTTGTAGTCCGGCTTGAAGGTGATTCGAACAAAGTCGGCAGTTTTGCTGCTGGTGATCTTGGCCTTCTGCATCTTCTGCATGTTGTCGGTCCAGACCTGCTTGTACCTTTTGCCATGCTCATTGTCCTGACACTCAAGCTGGAATTCGGTACTGAAGACGTTACAGAGCTTGGCACCGTAACCGTTACGGCCACCAACAGTCTTCTTCTCGTCATCATCAAAGTTGGATCCAGCCAAAAGGTGGCCGAATACAAGCTCAGGGATGTAGATCTTTTCCTTCTCGTGAATCACGATGGGAATACCCTTTCCGTTGTTCTCCACGCTGATCACTCCAGTAGCGCGATCAATGTTGATCTTCATGTAGGTCATGGACTTGTCACGCTGCTTGTTGTCGGCTGCGTTGACGAGAATTTCGTCAAAGATCTTGTAAAGACCAGGGACGAAGGAGACGGGGCGGTACTCCATAAGCGAAGTCTCTTTGTTGAAGACCCACATTGATTGCTGGGTCATCTCGACAGATCCAATGTAGGTATCGGGTCGCTTGATGATGTGTTCCAGCTGGCTCAGCTTCTGGTATGTTTCGGTAGCCGTCTTCGGCTTGGTCGTCTTGGGCTTCTCAGGGGTGTCGATATCCATCGTGTCGTTATCGGGCTCCGTCAACGGAGTACCTGAAGACTTGCTGGATGAGGTGTCCTTCTTCTGCTTCTTGGACTTGGGAGGGCTGTCCGAGAAGCCCGACGCATCGCTCATCTGGTCATCGTCGCTCTCGGGCGTGGTGCGCTTCTTGGGCACCGCCTTGGTTTTTAGGGTCGTCTGAACCATCTTTTTGACGGCAGGCCGCGTGGCAGCCTTCTTCACGGCGGGTTTGGTTTTTGATTTCTGGGATTCTGATGTCAGTTACTCGGCCTTTGTTGTCTTGCGATGCGAAAAGGTGGTGTTGTTGTTGTTTGGTGCGAGCGAAGACGCCGGTGAGGGGAGTGGAAGGCCTTGATGCAGCTGACGCAGGCAGAAGCAGCATTCACGGCGACATTGATTGACAGTTAAGAAAGGCGCCTAAAATTAACATACCACTTCGGGGACGTAGCCATCAGACTCGTCGTCAAAGCTGAAGTCGGAAGCTTCCGAATCCATCTTGTTTGCGCTCTTGGGAGCAGAAAAGAACCTGGTATGAGGGGCCAATAAACAAGGTTTTGACAACGAATGCGACAAAAGTGAGGGTGTTGGCCGACAAGACAAAGACAATGGACTCAGAAGCAAATGGCGACTCAATCGAATAAAAGGGACCGCTCGCGCGCAAAGTCGCGACAACGAAGGAGAGAAAACTTGATGGGCCAGACTGACAGGGCCTGGGATTAACAGCACACTAGACCGAGTATGTTGTTTTGGCAACAAGGGTCCGGCGAGTGTAAACAAACGTGAATGTAGGGGACGCGGCCGTTGATGTGGGGCCGTGTTTTGATGCCTTAGGCGTTTGCTCTGTTGCAAACGCCTGGTCCCGTGACTTGTCACCTGAAGCTGCCTTTGGATGCAACGTACCTCGAGCAGGCATCTTTCCCGTCAGAAACCTCTTGAAATAAATAAATTTCTTCGTCTTGCTTGATGAATGCTACGTCTTCATCATATCCTCTGCAAAGATTCTCTAAAAGCCGGCTTTTCGAGTCTAGAAACGCTACTTGGACGTTGCACTTTGCAAGTCTCTCACGAATCACTGCCAGAGACCGAAATTGCTCCCCAGATTACCTACAGCAAGTCAGATCCTGGCCCGATCATTTCAAGATTCAATGTTTCTTTCAGTTTGATTACTTTGCAACGTCAATTTCTTCTTTCAGTGGAAGTGTCAACAAGCCGCCGTTGCTCCTAATCACTCTCACACTCGGCTAGTGCCACACGTTCCACAAGCTTTCCAGAACAGGAGCCTTCCCCGTAGAGACGGCGACAGCTTGATAATATCGGAAGTTGGCTCTCTGTGGGCCAGTCTTCCCGCGGTCGCTTATTCGAAGAAACGAGCCTGTCAAGCTCGAAGTCAGACATGCACCGGTCTCGTCTTGGACGAGCGGGCCGAGTCTGGATGTACAACCCTCCCTCAGTGGACTGTCGCCCTCCCCAACGAGGCGTGTGTTGCCTGGATCGAGACGCCATTCCTTTATAATTCTCCTGGTTCCACCGTCTTCGAGATTAGCTTGGCTGAGGCTGTCCGTATCACCCCGTGGGACTGAACGAGGTCCGGCCGTTGCCCTGAGGCCAGTCTGACTTGGTCAGCCGTTGTGCAGGGCGCGTCCTCTACATCATGTACCCGTTAAGCTTCATTTCCTTCTGTGTGGTACTAAAGTGCGGGTCTAGGTCGTCGATCACTCTACGCACCTAGTCGTCCAACTCGTCGTTCCTCGAAGCGTCCAAAGTCTCGACAGCGATGTGCCTGTTCTGCAAACCTCTCGTGACACACCTGATACCAAAAGACTCGGGTTTTGCATATTACCTGCAAGTAGATTTGGCCATGGTCTGGCAAATCGCCACTTTTGAAACCAGGCCTTCTACCTTCCCACCACTCTGTCCTGAAAGGAGCTGTCCAACGCAGCACGTACGGACACGGCGGCACATGCGATGTACTCTCACAGCACCACAGCACCTACTACGAAGGAAAAATGGCAGAATGCTCCGAATTCGATGCAGGGAGCCGGTGGGCGCCTCCAGTCGCACCTCGCGTGAAAGCAGTGACAGTTCCTCGCCTTGGCCTCCCGCTGTCCCACATCGATATCGTGTACAATCATCTGAAACTATGCCTTGAGACTCAGAAGCTTCTGCCCACATACAGGTCCCGAGGTGTGGAAGCAGTTGTTGCCGAATCCGTGTACAGCTCGGCCCGATGAGCTCACCAGATGATCAAACATGACGGGTCTCTATCATCTGGTGGGGAGCTCATCTGCGGCAACAAACTGGCCGTGACTAACCCAGACAGACAGTGCCAAATTAGCCCAAAGCTGCACACCGCGACGGTGTTCTATCGGGACACATCCTTGTCAGCCGTTGCCGCTGCTTCTTCCCTTTCCTGGCGCCTCTGGGCGTGGCTGGTGGCTGCGGTTGAATTGCATCATCACCAATCGAGCAAGAAGCTTGGATGAAGAGCAAGAGAGCCGGACCCGGAGCTGTGTCGCTGTCCGAGCCGTCGGTTGGTCGCATCAGATATGATCCATTTCGCCAGAGCCAGTATTGACATTTCTGCCAGGGGTCACTGACTCGAACGATGTCGGTCGAGCTGGATGCCATTGCGAACTGATCGAGGCAATTGGGGTGACCGAAGGCTCCTTGCTGGGCAGGCCTTACCTGACCCCTCCATGACTGATGATGCAGTCTACTGCAGCAGCTCGCAACAGAGGGCGGCTTGGCGAGATGATTGCCCAAGAAGCATGCAACATGGCGACCTTGGGCACCATAGACCTACTGACTTGGCCGCGCGGGCCTAGCAATCACCAGGAGCTGAGGGGCGGGCGTATCGGGCATGGACTTGTGTTCCCTCGGACATTTTTTCTTGTGCCTGTACTCCTAACAGCTCGTGTGGGTATCAAGGGCCGGCAACATGACAGGCCTCCTTTCAGTCTCTCTCAGGGAGCTCCTTAGGGAGAAGCCAGCAAACCGACTTCTGGAAGACTCATCGAACCTCACCAGACAAAAGACTACCGGTGTAGGATGCAACGGCTATGCACAGCCCTTTTGCACAGGGGGCGGCAACCTGTTGGGTAGCGCGGTCCGGTCATAACAAACCGGAGCCAAGTCATGCTGCGACTGGCTGCGGTGGGAGAAGGATCTGATAGGGTCTTCGGCAACGTCAATCACCAGCCTGTCTCAGCAAAGAAGTGCCCTTCGTCGCTGTCAGTTGTCATACGGACACGTGGGGCGACTCGAGCAAGGTCGGGGGGAGTGTTGAGATTAAGGCGGGCTTCTCAGTGGCAGCAGGACCGTCATTCTTTGTTGCACAGGCTTCAGAAAACGGACTGGGGTAGAGGGACCTGGACGATGTGGTATGCAGGCAGCCGTCGGCGCTTCAGTTTTGCCAAAACCTCGTGGGGCGGGCTCAAACAGGGCGAAACAGCTAGTTTGCGGTCTGGGGTCACCCATATTTGCGCTTCTGGGCTTTATTTGCTGTTCCCGCCGACTCCGTGGGCATCACGTCCGTCTTGGGAGGGAGGCGAGCTGTCGAGATGGCTCACTGAGACGGCACGGTGTTCAGGACGGCCGGACGACCCTCTGCGAGGTTCGGCTCCAGAGATACATTGCGGGAGTGTAACGAATAGCAGGGCGTGAGGGCTGAGCCAACCACCCTCAGTTCTGCACCCCCTGCCGCAGTTTCTCTGGTCTCTGATGTTTATGCGGAGAAGACGGCCTGGAAGCATATGGGGGGAGCTGTTTGATAAAGCGGGACTCTGGGGATTCACGCGCAGCTCTCGGAAGCGACTGGGAGAAACCTCAACAGTAGGACAGACCGCGTCTCTGGCCATCAAACCAACCCTCTTGAGCCCTCGTCATTGCTTTTGTCACCAAGGCTCCAACTTGAGCCCTCTCTCTTTCAGTCACTCGGTGTTGCCTTGCCCCCTTTGACGGCCTCGTCATCTATCACTTGGTGGCTTTGCCTAGTAGACAAGGCGGTGGAAGTTGGTAAACGGAGCCCTCTCCCCTGAGAGGTTGAGCCTCACGGCCAGAACAAAGAAATCTTGACCGGGGAACGGGGCCGTGACCGACTTTTTGGAGTTGCAGATGCCCTTCACGCAGGCGCCCTGAGTTGCTGAGCCTGACCAACCCAGGGTTCCTTGTTCATCGTCATCTCAGCGCAGCAAGCTAGGTATCTGTCAAGCGCGAGACTACGCTCTCTCGGCGGCGCGTGTTTGTCAAGCTGAGGAGTGACTTGAGGGCGAGGAGTTTCCACTAGTTGTTGCGTTGCGACTTGTCTGTCCTTCCCTGCAGACCGGAAGTAGGTATATCACAGCCGCTGCCCGCCGTACCCTCCAAACCACCCGGGTTCATCTACCCTTCTACGACCAGTCCCTTGTCTCTTGCATGCTGCGGACCTCTCATTTACTTCTCGAATCGCGGCTTCTGGGAAATCTGACAAACTTGGCTGGCTTCCATTATGCTCTCACTCAAGACTCTCCTCAACCCAGCCCCTCCCGGCCAGGATGGCCCCCTTTCCTTCCGCCCAAGTCCTACGCCCCCGTCCCCGACGTTTTCTGCTGCCACGGACACCTCGAACTCGGCGCTGAATCGTTCGATAATGCCTCCTGTCCGAGTGTCCAAGGACTCTGGGGGCCTGGCCAAGTCGAAGCTGCGAGGCCAGGTCAACTATCCCCCTTTCGAGAACAACCTCGACGAGCTGTCTCTCCGGGAGATGCGCAAGTTCAGAGTCAAGCCCCTCGGGAGTATCCAACAGAATTGCCTTCACATCCCTTACAACAGCGGCAAGAAGGACTTCTTTGAGAAGACGGGACGAGAGAGCTTCGAAGGTATGTTACTCGAGATGGGCATTGATATTGACTGCTAACGATCCAGTCTTTCGATACGAATTCATCCTCCCTGGCCAGGACACCGAGTACGCTGTGATGTGGGATTACAACGTCGGCCTTGTGCGCATGACTCCCTTTTTCAAGTGTTGTCGATATGGAAAGGTCAACATCCTGATGCCACAACACTTTCGCAGCATGGGCTAACGAGATCTAGACGATACCAGCCAAGATGCTGGGTCTCAACCAGGGTCTCAAGGAGATCACGCACAGTATTACAGGTGGCTCCATAGCTGCTCAAGGTATGTTCTGGCTGGTGAGGAGGTGTTGATGGCGCTGACTTTTGTGGAAGGCTACTGGATGCCGTATCAGTGCGCCAGAGCCGTCTGCGCGACATTCTGCTATGAGATCGCCGGAGCTCTCATCCCCATCTTTGGCCCATCGTTTCCCTCGGATTGCGTCCCTCGTGACTCGCAAGGGTTTGGCCGGATGGTCATCGATTCGCAGATTGTTGTCGAGGCCGCTCGCGAGGCCGACATCGCTCGACGCATGCATTTGAACGCCGCTGCCCCTGTCTTTGGCGCTGCCACCAGCTTTCCCAGAGACAACAACGCTCATCAGGCCATGTATGCCCCTGAAGAACGCAAGCGTCGCTTTCCGTCGCGCATTGTATGCAACCCTCCGTGGGTGCCGGAAAACGATACCGACCACCACTTCATGTCGGCCCCTAACTCTGCTTCGAGCACCGGGTCGGGACCTCTTACATATATGGTGGCATCACACCCAAACTCGAGCTGGGCTCCGATCAACCACTCGAGCCCGCAGGCAGACTATGCGTCTCCTCATCCGTGGCTGAGTGCCGTGCCGCGTATCCCGCCCTTGCTGCACCGGTCTAACCTTTCCACTTCGTCCTGGGGCTCCAAGCGACGACTCGAACACGAGGACTGGGACTACAACTACAGCTACAGAGACAGTGCTAGTCCCAACCTGAGCATGTGCTCTGTAGTTCCAGCCTCCACCCCCGAAGGTAGCCTTGCCATACAGAGAGAAGACAAGGTCGAGCTACAACCCAGAACCGACAACTCGCAGCAGGACGCCGCCATGCTGCTCCTCAACCTGTGCAATCGAGACCAGGACTCTCCTGCTATGGGATCGCTGAGACCGGTACACAGAGACTCCGCGCTCAGGGATGAGCATCGAAGCAAGAGACAGCGGGCCACATCTCTCTGATTTACACTTGTTGGCGTTGGGGGACGATCACCGTGATGGAAAGCTTGGGATATATGACCAACAGCGAATAGAATGGACTAGCTCGGGCAGGTGTTTTTGGGAAAAGTTCGGTTCTTGTCTTTGAATGCTTGGATACTGCAGATGCATATAACAACTTACACACGGACTGATTAATTTAGCAATCGCAACTCTTCTTTTGTAGTTGATCTTTTTCATCTTCAAGTCATAAACACATGTACTTTTATTTTAATCTATCGTCCAGATCTAGCTCGCCTCGCCCTTCTCGGCCGCCCTCTTGGCCTTGTGCTCCTTGGCCCACGACTCGGCCTTGTCCTTGGGCACGACAAAGATCCTCACAACCTCGTCCACCACCTCGACCTTGCCCGTTCCCAGCAGCTTCAGCAGCGACACCCTCTTGCCCATCTTGAGGAGCCCTCCCTCGCGGGTCTCGACAAAAGCCTCGACGTTCTGCAGCGTGTACTTGCCCTCCTTGTCCCACGGCAGCGGGAAGACGTAGCCCAGGTGATCCTCCAGCGTGTGCGTCTCCTCAAACGCCTTGACAAAGTCCGACTCGAGGTCCAGCGGGTACAGGAACACGGTCGGGAACGCCAGCGCGCTGCGAGGGTCGTCCGGGTCCGGGACCAACGCTATCCCCGCGTCCTCCATCTCGGGCGGCTGCGAAGTCGTGCGCGTGGGGATGTTGCGGGCTCGGAGGGCCGCCTTGACGAGCATCTCGCGGCGCTTCTCCTTTGCGACGCGCTCGGCTTCCTTCTTGCGGCGGGCGTCAATCTCCTTGGCGCGCTTGATGATGTCGTCGGCTACCCCGCGGAGAGAGGCGTTGGACTCGTCGAGGGAGAGACCACGGGCGCACACGTCGTCGGCCTCCTCGATGCGGTCCACGGCGAGAAGGGCGCGGGCGCTGCGGTAGTAGGCCTTGAGGTTGCGTGGATTAAGGCGTAGAGCGGCAGCGCAGTCGAGCCAGCAGCTACGGTAGTTCTTGACTGCGAGGTGGCATGCTGCGCGGTTGACGTAGAGCGTCTCAAGGGTACTCTTCTGCTTGGCGATCTCCTCCTCTGAGTCCTCCTCCCCGTCAGGGTTCTTGGTCACCTGTCCCCTTGCGCGCTTGCGCTCCTCTCCAGCCAGAATAGCGATACCCTTTCCGTAAAACTCCTTTGCGTCAGCGTACCCTCGCACCTTGAAGCACTCGTTGCCTCGCTCCTTGAAGTCGACTCCGTTCTCCAGCGGCGTGCCCTCATAGGCAAGAGCCTGTAGAGCAGCGATATCGTCATTCTCTCCCTCAGCGGCGTCCAGGTCCGTCATGAACAGCGGCGACTTGTTGAGGTCCTCCCACACCTCGTCAACCGTCTTGCCGCTGGCGATGGTGTGTGCGGGCGGGAGCTGAGGTTTAGTGGCCTCGGAGTCCGGCGTGGGCTCCGAGACCTTGAGGGACTCGTCCATCTTTTCTGTGATCTCCTCAATCTTCATCTTTTGTGTGTGATGCGATGTTATCTCCCTTCCCCTTGGTTGTTTGTTCGTGTTATTAGTAGTTGCGTTGATGGTGCTAAAAATTGAGCCTTCTCCAACTTTCTGTGGGTGGCGAAAATCTTATTGGGCATTGACCGAAAGATCAGAACTCCAGGCCAGATGAAGTAGTCCGCACATTATATGAGTTAGCAAACCCGTTCCAAAAGTTTAACTCGTTTCTGAAAAAAGCAGAATCATTTTAAGGGGGCAATTTAGACAATTTAACTCGAGACATTTGGAGTTGTCTCGCTTCCAACCACTCACGATAAGACTTGGGCTGCAACAACTGTGATGAACTCTGATATTGATCTCTATTCCCAAAACAACCTAAGTAAACCGTCATAAATAGTACCTTTTTCTAATACCCGCCCTTTTTCTAGACCCCGAGACATCTGAATTTCGAAATACTTTTTTATAGTCCATCTCAAAACGCCCACACATCCATCCAGCCCGCCTAAACACAACGCTGCCAACCTATCTATACCCAGGGGATATCCGACAAAAGAGGAAAACAAAATAAGCCTGACCGTCTAGAGCTTTTTTTTTTTAAAAAAAAAAAAAAAAAAAATGCTTTCTGAGGGCATGAAAGAAAACCGAAAGCCATGACGCCATACGTGTCGCTTGAAGAAAAAAAAAATGGCAAAAACAATACTTGCTTGCGCAAGTTGAGCAATCTCGGAGTTGGTGTAAGTGTGTGTCATCGGTTCATGTTGACCGTCAAATTAGTCCAGTCACGAGCAATCATCATCTGCTCTTCACTCCGAGTCGTAAAACTCAACCTCGGTGACAGTGGTAGTCGTGTTCTGTTTGTGAGGCACAGAGGGAGTCTCCTCAGTAGGCTCCTCGTTCTTCTGACGGGGAACATAGAAACACTGGATGGCTCCGAAAACAGCGACAATGGCACTTCCATACCAGGCAAGGGCAGAGCAGTCAAACTTGCTGCCCAAGCTCCAGAGGTAGCCGGCGATGGGAGGAGCGATCATTCGGCAGGCTGCGCCGGCACTAGCAGCAAGTCCGTTGACCTTACCCAGGGCGCTGGGAGTGGGAGTGGCCTCCTTGATGAGGATCATGAGGAGGGGGTAGAGGATGATGGAGAGAATGTTGCGGACGATGAGGCAACAGTAGATGGCAGGGTAGACGAGAGCCTCAGGGACGAGAAGAAGCATCGGCATTAGCATATAGGCGATGGGGTGGAGAATAGTGACGAGCATGAACAGGCGGTAGGTGCCAAACTTGTTAGCCGCCCAGGGGAAGATGAAGAGTTGGATGCACAGGGCGATGCCGCCATCCACAGCCAAGATCATGCCCACGTTGCGAAGAGTCAGTCCCAGGCCGCCGGGAGAGTAGAACGGGAAGATGGAGGTAGTGTGGAGCATTTCGATGGCAACTGCGCGCTTCTCTTCGAAAAAGATGGGCAAGAGATGATCAAACGTCATGGAGTGGTAGGTGAAGATGGACAGGGCGACGATGAAGCCAACAACACGACGGTTCCAGACCTTGAAAGAGGTCACGGTCACATCCTTCTCGTCTTCGACAAGCAGAGGGTCCCAATCCTCGCCGGGGGTCTCGATAGCACCATATGTCTCGGGCTGAGCATCCGTAGTGGGAATCAGAGCAGTCTCCTCTGTGGCATCGTTTTCAGGCTCAGCAGGCTGGACGGGCTTGGGCTGCATATCAGGGTGGGTTTCCACAAGAAGGAAGAAACCTAGCACAATGCTCACGAGAAGCAGTCCGGAGCAGATGAGGTTGGGGAGCAGGTATGGGAATCGCTGGAACAGGCTGCCGGTGGGAAACGCCTCGGGCCAAGACTGGTGGGGGTTCGCAAACAGCCCTCCAATAGAGGGCCCAATAATCGTACCGATACTCCATACGAAGGGCATAATGGAGAATGCGCGAGCTGTATCATTACTATTAGTCCATGCGAGACTCATGCGTGAAAGAGGCATCTTAGGGGTATCATGTGACTCCCAGGGTCACGTAGAACCTCGAACTGAAAACACCACATCTTCGCTCTCATGATCGATTTCACAGCCTCAGAGACAATATCATGACGGGGAGTAAACTTACGCTCATGCTCTCGCTTTCTAATAAGCTCGCCTACCATTGTTTGGATAACGCCGATGTTACTAGTTTCACGTCAGTTAGCGCTCTCAATGGCTTCAAAAAGGCAACGCACCCGTTGAGCAGACCACCCAGGCACCGTCCAAACAGAGCAACCCAGAAGTTTGATGCGAGTCCTACAGTCAACATCGAAATGATAGTACCTCCAGACCCGATGATAAGCACAGGCTTGCGCCCTATTCGGTCAGAGAGAGCACCCCAGTACATTCCCATGGCAGCCTCGGCGAGAGAGAAGGCTGAGATGAGGATTCCTGAGTAGACCGAGGCTTGGGATTCGTCGCCAATCTGAAAGTCCTTGACAAGAGCCCAGGCATAGGGAAAGATGGATGTCAAGGCAATGGGTTCTGCCAATCGGACAATTGCTGGACAGTAACTGTTAGCAACCTTCTCGCAACTGTGAGAAGCCCAGGATAAGAGCAATCAACTCACCGAGGAGAAAGAGCTGCATGGCAGGGAATGCATCCGGGTCGCGAGAACCGGTCAACTGGAAGACACCCATGGCTGCTGGCTCAACCGGGAAGCAGACAAGGAGCAACAATGCCAAACACAAGGATCCCGTGATATTTAAAGCCAAGCGTCAAGCAGACGAGGTATGTAACAGGTGGAGAGCAAAGCTTTGGCTCGAGCGAGGATATATGTCTGGTTGGTGTGCGGCGGGAATGTGGAATCGTCGTGGTGTTTCTCGAGGAAACCGGGACGGAGGTTTCGTTTGGGAGAGCGAAGAGCGAGTTTCACAAGAAATCAGCAGAACTTGAAGCAATCACAGCGTAGAAAAGACGACTGGAAGGAAGGCGCAGATGGAGAGGCTGCTTTGGAAGTGAGCGAGCAGTGTGCAGTACAATGAGACAGTTACGGAGAAGAGGGTGGGAGAGCAGATATTTGAACCATCCATGGCCAGGAGGAGCCGTGTAAGTGCGGCGAAGGCTCTTTGGTGGAGACCCGAGACCGCCGCCTGTCAGAAAGAAGCGACCGATAAGGCCCGTTCAGACAAGGTAACATGGAAGCTTCGTTTCGTTTGCAGCATGTGGGGCCATGAGCAAAACCGAGCAGGCTGTTTCTTCGAGGTGCATACTGCCTGCGTCAGGTCCAAGCAAGGGCCAGAGGAGAAAGCCGAGAAAGAAGCAAGAGAAGGTTCGACGACACCCCGGGTGCGGCCAGGGTGGGTGACGGGAGTGAGACAGGGCAGCTCCACGCCGACAGCCAGCTCTGGCGGGGCCCAGACGTTTTGGCGTGTTGATCGCTGTGCGTGTTCAGTTCGGGGAGTTAGTTGACAGGACAGGACGTGTATGTAGCAGAGCAGTTGTGAGCAAATTGGTTTCAGTGGCAGGCGTGTGCCGTTGGTTCCTTGAGAGTCCCTGGTCCTTATCGTCTCGAGGAATGGATGGATGGATGTAATGGAAACGACGTTTGCTCGCTGATCTGAGTCACGTCCACTTCCAATCCGGACCAACAACTCCTCTCGGACGTGTCGCGTGACGTTGAACAAGTGCGCTCTTGGACTTCTCACCGGACCATCGCAAAACGGTTGTCGGGCTGTCGGCATGGTGGTCAGTAGGACAAGCTGTCCTGTCCCGTAGTGGAAGTGAATGAAGCCATCCCTAGACGGAACCGCAATAGTTTGATGGGGATACGACTGGTATCTTGTGGTGTGGTGCTTGGCTGGGGAACCTGGAACCTGGGCCTGGCGGAGAAGCAGAGGCAACAGACCGAATTCTGCATGCAGCTGGCGAATTGAAGCTTGTGATTGGGTCCACCGATAGTGGTCCGTGTTCTCTCCTTTTGGCTTGTGCACGTTTAGATCCACCTGTTAGCGTATGTCTGTATCCGGTATCTTAAATCCCAGTGAGTCTCTGATTGGCCGGCTGTAAAACCTGCTCGCGCTGACGGCCCGCCACCTTGGATGTTGAAAATTCTCGTCAAGCAGTCTTTGCAGGCGTCCAGATGTCGGAGCCGATGGCCGGGCCTCGCTATTCCGCTGCTTGTTCGAACAATCTCGTAACATCAACTCTAGGCGCTATGCAACGACTCAAGTCTTGGCTTGGCCTCGATGCGCCACGCAAGCAAACCGATGCCCAACAGCCGGCTTCTCCCTCGATCTCCGGCGAAAATGTCCCGTACCCGTAACCGCAGCGGACCACCCTCCTCTTGCTCCCCTCTTCGCTTCTGGCCCTTTTGACTCTTGCTTTGACATGCAGAGAGTGCTGTATTGATCCAGACCACCAAGATCATCCCCTGCAGCCCAACAAACCCACAAGCCAGTAGGACCCTGATGGCAGGCCACGGTCCTCTGAAGTGCCGGTGAAGCTCCGTCACTGCTAGAATCACATGTCGACACTGATAACGAGATAAGATACGATGCTCACGGATGCGGCTCAACGACGTCAGCGTTGTGCTGCATCTCGAGGTCTCAGATGGGTTTCCTCTCAGGCAACCTCCGCACGAGATACGGACGAGTGGCGGTTGCCCAGCACAGAAGGAATGGAACCACGACCCTGAAAGCCACGCCCCGAGAACCGGAAGCATTCAGCACTAAGGCATGCCGTCGTCGCAACGTGCTTTCATGATGGTGGGAAGTCTGTGCGCAGCGCCCGCCCGCTACCTCGCTTCATGCAACCGTCCAGGTTGTTCTGCCCAAGGATCCATCCAGATGGCTTCCTGGGCTTCCGGAACGTTGGTGCCAACCCTCCATCTTCCTTTGCTCCCGTCCGTCCCCTTTCCTTTTCCACAATTCCCTTCCACAATTCCCATGCCGGTGTCATTTTCCCCATCGAAATAAGCACCAATTGCGTGTCTTTTTGCTCCGTATGCAGGCAAATGAGGCGTCGGGCCGTTTTCCGTCATGTATATCTTGGCAATCGTCGTAGCACAGGTACAAACGGCTTCCTCGGCCAGCCGAGTTGGATTGGGTGGTGAGGAAATCAGTCAAGCAAGCTGGCTTATCTCGCAGATCAACATGCGTTGGTGTTGTGTTGCGACCCACCGGTTGTTGACCTGCATGCTCCGTACGGCTGCTGCTGCTGCACTCATGGTTCCATGCAATTTCCAGCGCCTCCATGAGGTGGTCCAACGCCGATGGTGCTCCGTGCCGAGTCACCAGCTTTCTCTAGCTCATGAGCGTCCATGGTAGCTAGCGCGCGCAACCACCAGCTCCGAGCTGCGCAGCACCCAACCCGAGCAGCCGTCCACCGCCTTTTTCGCAATCCCGCCACCGGAGAGAGGCTGGCCCGTATGATGGACGGATGAGCTGCCGGAGAATTAAAGCAAGAGTGCCTCCTGACGACGACAACCCTCTCGTTCGCAGTGCGGGGGAGATCTCATGGCATAGCTAAGGACCTCCCTAAAACTGCCCTCGTGCCCTCATGAGATTGTCCATGAGCCGCCGAATCGACTTGTCTCGGCCCACACCAACTGGAACCAGCCTTCGTAAGGTACATCATTAGGGTATGTATATATCGAGCGGCTAAATATGTCTGCGCTAGTTAGATCCCGTCATGGATGGTGGGTCGTTTTCAACGACACACCAAGGCTATGCGGCTTGGACAAGGAACAACTCTGCAGTCGCATCAACATCCTTGATTGAGCTGACCGTTGCGGCGGCTGAAAAGCTGTGGTCGGTTCTTTTCGTTAACAAGGTGCATTTGAGCCCCTGTTTCACGTCATGTCGTCATTGCCGACAGCGGCACTTTGCACTCTCGTCGATCTGTTTTTCTTACTCGGTCTCCCGGAGGAGGTCCGGAGGGTATTCCGAGCCGAACTTGACTCGTGTTACGTCTAGCAATTTCTTCGACAGTCATTGAGGCCGTCTACCCTCGGCATTTTATCCCGTATCGTGCTGATAGCTCCGTACGCTACCAAGTGAGCCAGATGACCAGGCTCCCCTTTTCATCTTACACCCCGCAATTCGGAGCTGGAGCTGGCTTGTGCTGCGCGGGGTTGGATCCCACACGAAAAACAACAGTCGGTTCCAATGCCGTCAAAACAAGCCGACAGCCCGACGGCGATATCTGGAGACGGGCTATATAAGTAGGGAGGATCCAATCTGGTTACATGAATCTCAATAGTGCCGTTAGCTTTGACTGGTGCATCTTTCCGATCGGAGCGGTGTTGTGTTTGGTGCGGGTCATCCATGATATTGCCGAAGTAAACAAGCCAAACTCGACACAGCAACAGATCCGTGAGACCGCGTATTCTCTAAAAAGCTTCACCACCCACCGTTTTCATACGCTCACCGCTCCATCCGAGGGCATCTGCCGAATTGGGAGACCACGATGTTCTGGCTCACGTGTGTATCAGAGCTAGCTACGCCTTGGTTTATGGTCTCTCACCTAGGTACTCAACAGTTTGACCTCGACGATGTCACCTCAACCGCCCATCAACGGCTTCATCACGCCTCCGGATGCAAAACTTTAAAGCTCCCCGAACTCCCCGAAACCATCGAGGAAGCAATTGTCTAGGGCTGACGATAGGTGTCGGAATGGTCTCAATTCTTTCCCATGCCTAGCTCCTCGCGAGCCAATCAAGACATGGTCAACCCCTCCTTTGGGAACAGGGACGAATCCGGCTATACGCCGCCAGTCAGGACGACGGGAGCCGTGTGCCCTACTTGTTCCCCGTATCTTGGGCCAAGAGGTGGTATCCTGCATATCGAACTAACTCTAGAAAGATGCCGTGAAAGCTTGATAAGCGGTACTCAAAGGTTAATGACCATGGTCTCGTGCGCAGGTGGCAGATGATGGATAAGCATTCCAGGCCCGCGGCTAGCACCACGGTCTCGGACCAGATAGAGGACCAGGCTAACCTACACCTTGGGACCATTTGTGTGTGGCGTCGCGGACAACGCAGGGGGATTGATCAGACCAAATGTGTCAATAAGTTAGAGCGTAGAGCATCTATCCTACTGTAAGGTTGGAAAACAATACTAAAATTCAAGTTCACGCCATCTTGAGCTGCCATGGAGCTGACAGATGGCACACCAACTTGGAACTATTGAGTGTTGGATCCTGAGACGAGTGTTGACAAATCTCATCAACAACTGTTCAGCTCACCATCAAATGGTTACCAATCAGGTTCTAAACAAACAATATAAAATATAAGAATGCCTCTTCATAGTCCCAGCTAACTTTTACTTTAATCTAACTTTCAATTACAAGACATCGACATCGCTTCAACGTTCAACTTGTTATGCCTCATATCCGCTGGCCTTATCTATTGCCAGGTCTTGATCGCCAAGGCAGGACTTTCAGCCTTTACCCATGCCAAACCATCGTTCAAAGCTAGAGTGGGGCACCCAGGTCTTGCCACAACCCCCTTTTCGTCATCGTGATAATTGGTATTATGTTACCCCTCACCAAAGAAGGGGTTAAGGAAATCAACCACAACATTATCAATTCTTCAGCAAATTAAATGAAATCTTCAATATGTCTTCTCAAATGGATAAAGATCGTGAATATCTAATTGAAAGCGCGATTGCGCAGACTGAATGGGACACAGTCGACTCATCAGCTGCAGCCCACGGTATCCCGCGTTCAACCTTACGCAGTCGGCTTCAAGGATGTACGAATATCCACAAGGCGATGGAACCGTTCCAAAGACTATCAAAAGAGCAAGAAGAAGACCTAGTGCGATGGATTTTACAAGAAGAAGCAACTGGCCGGGCTCCCTCGAAAGCACACATCCAAGGATTCGCACAGTTAGTTGTGAGTGTAGCCGGGGAAGAAGAACCCATTGGACATAACTGGGTGGACCGGTTCCTAGACCGCCACGAGGACGTCAAAATGAAGCTATCGCGATCGATTGAGGCCTGCCGTACGTATTCCACGACGAAAGAAAAGCTCGAAGAACACATAGACCGAGTTTCTTACGCTGTTAAGTCTCTGGGGATTCAAAATGACAATACCTACAATGTCGACGAACACGGGCTTGCAGAAGGGGAGACCCGGGCCGGCAGAGTGTGTGGATCTACTCTCACGAGATACTCTATTGTCACAGATAGCGATTCTCGCACCTGGGCCACGATTCTCGAGTGTATCAGCGCAGCAGGCGTACGGTTGACCCCTGCCCTTATTCTGACCGGCATGAACCTCCAAGGACAGTGGTTTCCAGGGGAAAATACGCCAAATTGGTTCTTTGACTGTTCTCCTACGGGTTGGTCGAACATTGTCATCTTCAGGAAGTGGTTTACCGAAATCTTCCTCCAGGAGACCCAACCGAAGGACACAACGGCTTGGCGTATGCTCATCTTAGACGGCCACCGCACGCACATTACGATTGAAATTATGTACATGGCATGGGTGAATAAGGTTCAACTTATATACCTACCGGCGCACTCGTCACATATCTCCCAGCCGCTGGATGTGGGTTTATTCTCGCCTGTCAAGTCCTATTTTCGTCGCGCAACTAGGGACTTCGCGTCATTCAACACCACGGCCCCAATACAGAAGCAACGGTTTATTGAAGCATATAAACAGGCGTCAGACCAAGCTTTTACGAGCCGGAATATACGATCAGGGTTCCGGGCCGCTGGAATATTCCCTCTTGATAAGAAGAGACTTCTAGACCGAGCTGTTGAGGCCGAAGAGCCACCATCTTCATTGTCGCCGCCGCACACACCGAAGAAGAGGAAAGTTGGTGATACCGAGCTTTGGCGTACGCCAAAGAGCGGAAAAGACATAAAAGAGCAAGCTCAACGCCTCGATCAGAGTCGTGATACCTTCCCGCGGGACCTACGGGATATCATGAATTCACACGCAAGGGAATTAGATAGGAAGAACACCATGATTGCAGCCTTACAGCTCCGTATGACATTCCTCGAGGAGAAATTAAAGTCAAAGGAGACGACCGGGCGCAAGGCTGTCGACTATGACCCCAATAAGACCTTCGCACGCATCCCAGAAATTGCAGTTGCGCATTTTGAAGCAATACAAGCAGCTTCACGTTACGAGGAAGCTCACGGTCCCAATCTTTATGATGAGGCGATGGAAATTGCACGAATGGAAAAGGAATCTATGTATATTAATTTCCAGCTTTAATTATTTAAATTGATTGTCATTTTGTTGAGGAATCGTCGATTGAATGTTGTGGTGTTGATCGCCGGTGAGGGATTTGGGGATGTCGAGACTGGGGTTGTGGCGAGACCTGGGTGCCCCACTCTAATCAGTTCCAAGCAAGGTACAACGCTCAAGCCCAGCTGGTTGTGCTGGGCATCCTCAGCCCTAATGCAACATCACTTGATAGGCGAACCTTGCCAACATTGATCCAAAGTTCCGATTCGCAGCCCAGATAAGCCTAGCACTCGGGCTGTCCTTGGCCAAGCCTTGAGAAATGGCCCTCGGAGATGACTTGCGTGTGGCTGTAGACGGCAATCTCTATAACTCCATGCTCTATGATTGACGCGATACCAATGCACTCTGTACACCATCACTCAACACCCATCTCCTTCAGAATCGCTTTGTACCGCTCTGCCTCTTCCACCATGGCCTCCTCAGTCCTAGGCTTTCTATCTTCATCATCCACCCTCTTCAGACCGCCCCCAGGCTTGGGCCTTCCCATCTCGCGGTCCCACAGCGCGCCACCTATGTTGCCCTCTTCGCCGGCCATCTTCACGTAGACGGCATCTGGGGCACCCATATCGCCCGGGGTCCGGGGCACAACGTGGACGTGAACATGGGGCACTGTCTGTCCCGCGTCGGCGCCGTCCTGCACCGCGACTGAGAAGCTGCCGGCCTCCGGCTCCGGTGAGGGGAAGTAGGCACGCGCGAGGAGCCGTTGAATGAGCTGCACTGTCGTGAAGAGGTCGGCTGTCTCGGCGGGCGTGAGGTCTGTCAGGCGCTTGTGTGGTGAGTGCGGGCAGACTAGGACATGGCCTGGTATGAGGGGCTTGAGATTGACCAAGGCGAAGGAATGTGGTGTTGTGAAGAAGACCTGGCGTTGTCAGATCAGGCACTCCAGATTCGGGTGAGCCAAGGTCATTGAGCCCATTCAACGCAGAGAAGAGGTCTCAGAGCATAGCTGAGCGAGTATACGGGTTCGACTTACCTGGTTTGTCACCTCGAACGGGCCAAATTTGATGGCTCTCTCGTTTTTCGTCATAATGCTTCTCACAGAGCGGACAGTTGTGAATGACCGAGCTGCCGTCCTCACCCTAGACGCGAGCATGCTCCAATGGAAAGACTTGGAGTCGGGCGTGAAATAATACGAATTCACCCGTTATCAGATAGCTCAATTGATGCAGTGGATTCGTCAGGTCTCGGTGTGGCTGGTTGGTTGCTGTGAGTGAGTGAAGTTGCATAGAAAAGTGTTTATGAGGTCATATTGCCGTTGTCCCGGTAGGAGAATGAGCCCCACATCTTTGGACCAGTTGGCTAACACGACAGCCAACAAGAGGTTGCTACACCTTGGGTAGATACTGTGATGGCTTCATTTACTTGTATTCAATATGTAATACATTACGTCGTGTTCTTGCAACTCCTTGTATCCCGATATCGCCCCAGTTCCGCCAACAGGTATCAATGCGAAACCAGCAACTCCAAACACACAGCAAAGTATAGGTGATATATCGTATGTATTAAGAAAAGATAACTTAGTTACTGGAACCTAACCTGATCTTCATCGATAGGAACCTGCTCAGCAGCCGTATCGAAAGTTCCAGGGTTGAGTGGCTCCCTCTCCTCCTCTGGCTCGTCATGCCATACAACTGGAATCTGTCAGTTATTGCCCGTAAAAGAAAGTAGAACATGGGCTTACCATGGGGTCTGACAAGAAAGCTCGCCAATAGACCAATTCCAAAGATACTTGCCAGCAAGACAAAGATGGCCTTAGGGAAGAAACCAACCGTCGCAGCGTAAAGACCGTTGAACAGAACTGGGCCAAACACCCTCGCCAGAGCATGAAGCATGCCAATGGCTCCGAGCAGCTGGCCTACCCTCTCTGAGGGAACATGCTTGCTGATGATAGCCTGACTTGTAGCACTTCCCAGCCCACCCAAGGCCGTGACCATGCCGCTGGTCACAAAGAATTCTTCCGAGCGGGAGAGGACGTATCCCACTGTTCCCAAGACGTCCGACATGAGAGCGATGCGGAGCAGCCACACATCCAGGTTGTCAGCACCCGAGTTTCTCTCCACCGCGGCGACTCCAGACTCGCGACGAAGTCGAGCCGCTGGACGAATACGGCCAAAGTAGTTGACGAAGGGCAGTAGACCCATGAGGATAAAGACTCTAACCATGGACAGGGCCGAGATAAACAGGGAGCTTTCCAGGTTGCCCCAGTCAAAGCTCAGCTCGGAATACAATATGATGACGGCTCCAGCAGAAATGGGAGCACCGATCATGATGGCATCGTCAGCCGCGAGAGCCACCAAGTTGCGCCGAAGAGCAGGAGATGTACCCGGGCCCTTAGGCCACAGAACTCTCAGGGGCGCAAACGGGTTGGCGGTTCGGATGGTGTGAAGCCAGGATCCCGAGGTTTGTGCTCGCAGCTCCTGCTCCTTATCCCACTTCTCACGAGCTGCCAGCTGCTTCCTCTTGGAGAGGGACTCGGGCACGACGAGCCACACAAAGAGGGCAAACGCTGTGTGGCACCCGAGCACGACGTAGAAGAGATAGACAGAAGTGCCCGTCCACTTGATAAAGAAGCCCGCCAGCAGAGGACCAAAGGCGAGTCCAGCAAAGAGACAGCCTTGAATGAGACCCAAAGCGACGGCCCGGTTGGAGGGTGGTGTGCAATCACTCGTGTAAGAGTAACACATGATGCTTCCTGCGGTGAACGAGCCTGTCAAACCGTCAAAGACGCTGCCGAGGATCATCCACCGATAGCTCACAACCTCGGGGAACTGAGCCGCGAGGACCGTGATCAGCTCAGCTAGGACTCCTCCCACTGAAGCAAAAGCCATGAGACGACCCCTACCGTAACGATCCGACAAGTGACCGATGCGCGGAACGACAATAGCGCTGAGAGAGCCTGTCAAGAGGCTCATGATCAACATGAACGTGGCGACATTCTTCTGAACCTCAGGAATCTTGCACTCAGGGTTGTCGCTCCCAAACTTGCGCTGAGGGTCTGCAAGCAAGGCGGGATTCAAGGTAAAGTCTGGATCATGGGCCTGCTTGTCGGCGAAATATTGCCTACAAACAAGGTCGAGGATTCTTACACGCGGTAAGCAACTTGATCGCGACAGCAGAAGAAGCTTACATACAAGTTGAGCTTTGGAATTACAACACCTCCAAAGGCGAGAGTAAAGATGACATATGGGCCGAGTAGCCAAAAGACCTACGAGGTCGGTCAGATAAAAGAGGGTTTTCGCGACAGGCGGTTCGCGCCGGGGCTCAGTACCGACGGTCTACGCCACCAGGGCAGGCCTTCAAAGTCCTTGTAGCCATCCCAGCCGCTGCCGCTACTAGAAACTACACTCTCTCCATCTCTACTTTCTATGCTGCTGGTCGCAAGCAGACGAGTTGTCTCGGTCGCCTCGGTGGTCGCGTCCCCCGCGGGATCCTTGGCCCTCGTCATGGTCGGCGCGCAATCTTGTATAGAAGCGCAGTATTCGGTTCGAGACTGGAGTCGCAGGTCGGCGACAGTTGAGGGCAGCTAAAGTCGGCTTTATCAAGCCCAGTATCGATCAAGGTAGGTGCTGGGGCATGGCCAAGCAAGCTTGGTATGGGATATTTTTGAAGCTGTTGTAGTCGCGCCGAGCTATCCGCGCCCCCTTGTCTCAGAAGCAGTGAAAGTTTGGTTGTGCTCCTGTAGGATGAGACAAGAGTGACGAGGGGAAACTCGAGAACAGCAACAAGAAGATTAATAATGAGCAAGATCCATGGGATGGGATCCATGATAAGTCGAATGGCTAATGGATGGTGTGGAGTCGCCCGGGGCATCTCGCTAAGGTACCGGTAGCTCTAACTAACCAAACCAACCATCCAGAGCTGGACAACGCAGATGGGAGGAATGAATGAATGCCATGGCTCCAGTCACTGAGGAACAGCAAAAAATGCATTTTCAGACCACGTTTCATCTTTCTCTCGTCAGCCTGCCCTGGCTAATCGCCTTCTCCTGTCGCCATCGCCAGCTCCATCACGGCATCGTCAGGCACGCAGCTAGCAACTCTTGATGGATGAATGACGCACTCCATCCCCCCTCTGAATCATGCAGCTAAGATCTTGTCTGATAAGCTACAGCTTTGGGTGCTGGGTGGGATGCGTCGGACTTTGGGGGGTTCCGTCACGCCGGGCTCCTCCGCAAAGTCCGCAAGCTGAAGGGAAGGGATCAGGCACGCGCCATTGGTTCGGATCGGATCCGGTTAAAATGTCACGAGAGAGAGGAGTGGATCGTCGTTTTCTATGACAGCATGTTTTGGGGTGCTTTGTTGAAGTTGCTGATTTGACGCGGCAGCTTGAGATGATGCCTTTACGGGTAATTATTTGCCAAGTTGAATCAGCATGACGGCTGATGGATCGAAGATGGAACGAAAACTAATAGTCAAGAGTTATAATGCTTATTCTCGGAGCTTATTTGACGACAAAGCCGTGATATTAATTCTAGGTGGTCTTGAGCTTCGTTGTTGGCAACGATGGCTTTGTGAAACTCGAAAGAGCTGAGCAAAGTGTACAAATGAGATCCAAAAGCCTTAGCTATATCATCTTAATAGCTTACTCAAGGTTGGTCTAAGCAATGCCTATTCTCTTCTTTTTGCCTCCATCTCAGGCAGCCTCATCATCACCCTCCAACCATGCAAGACAGTTTAAATGTGGGTCTCCAACATCACCAATTACAAGCTTCGCATTGATGACTCAGCTTTCAATGCGCGCCGCAAGGATATTTTCATGAAAGCGTGTTTCGCAGCTCGCTCACGGCTCCATCGCATTCAACCTCACACGACGCGACTTCACAAAACACCGCCATCATGCCCGTCGTCAAGGGAGGCGTGTGGACCAACATCGAGGATGAGATCCTCAAGGCCTCCGTGTCCAAGTATGGTCTCAACCAATGGGCACGTGTCTCGTCGCTGCTTGCGCGCAAGACGCCCAAGCAGTGCAAGGCCCGTTGGAACGAGTGGCTCGATCCCAGCATTAAGAAGATCGAATGGAGCAAGGATGAAGATGAGAAGCTGCTGCATCTTGCCAAGATTATGCCCACACAGTGGCGCACCATCGCTCCCATCGTCGGTCGAACTGCCAACCAGTGCCTCGAACGATATCAGAAGCTCCTCGATGAAGCTGAAGCGCGAGAGTCATCTAGCCTTGGGTTGATGGGCCCGGAGGGAGGCGAGACTCAAGCGCCAAGCGCCGATGATGTGCGACGACTGCGTCCCGGCGAGCTGGATCCCGACCCCGAAACGAAACCCGCACGACCCGACACGATCGATCTCGACGAAGATGAGAAGGAGATGTTGAGCGAGGCTCGTGCCCGCCTGGCGAACACCCAGGGTAAAAAGGCCAAGAGAAAGGCGCGAGAGCGTCAGCAAGAGGAGTCTCGCCGCCTGGCAGCCTTGCAAAAGAGGCGAGAGCTCAAGACGGCCGGTATCAACATCAAGGTGACGACTCGGAAGAAGGGTGAGATGGATTACAACGCCGATATCCCCTTTGAAAGGAAGGCCCTGTCTGGTTTCTATGATACCTCAGAAGAGATGGCAATGAACGAGGCCCAGCGCGCAGCCTTCGACCCCCGAAAGCAGCAGCTAGCCAACAAGCGCAAGGGCGATGACGATGACGACAAGGACAGAAAGCGGAGGAAGAACGACAAGGACGGGTCATCAGAGTCATACAAAGCCGCCTTAAAGGCTGGTCAACTTCAAAAGATTCGAGAGGCTGAGCAGAGCAGCAAGCGTCGCGCGCTGGTCCTGCCGTCTCCTCAGGTCAGCGAGGGGGAGTTGGAAGATATTGTCAAGATGGGAAAGATGGGTGAGGCTGCCAACTTGAGGGCGCGAGAAAGCGAGAACGATGCGACGCGAGGACTTGTCAACACATATTCGACCCTTAACTCGAACGCCCCTATTCGAACGCCCAAGGCCCCTGAGCAAGAAGATCACATCGCCAACGAAATTCGAAATATCCGAGCCCTTAATGAAACCAAGTCAGCCCTTCTCGGCGGCGAGAATACCCCTCTCCATGAAGGTGCTTCGTCAACCGGCTTTGATGGAATTACCCCCCGAAAGCAGACAATCTCAACACCAAACCCCCTGGCTACACCGCTAAGAGGACCTGATGGTGTTGGCGCGACGCCTCGTCGACCAGGACAGACCCCATTACGGACACCACGAGACACCCTCGCTCTAAACCAAGATGATGGCATGTCGATGACTTCCGCTACTCCCCGAGACATCAGGATGAGGGAAGTGGCTCTACGCAGTCAGCTGAAGTCGGGTCTTGCATCACTTCCCAAGCCCAAAGATACGGAGTGGGAGTTCGATATTCCGGACGAACAGAATGAAGCTATGCAGGTTGATGAGATGACCGAGGAGGATGCCGCAGAGCGAGACCGTCGAGAACGGGAGAGGCGAGAAGCGGAGGAGGCTCTCGAGTTCCGAAGACGCACTCAAGTCATGCAGAAGAACCTGCCTCGGCCGGTTCGGGTCAATTTTACCGATCTGGTGAAGAAGGCAAGCCGTATTACCAACGAAGCTCAGTCACTCATCGCCAAGGAGTCAGCCATGCTTATGGCTAACGATGCCATGAGATACCCCCTTCCAGGTGGTCAGGTCAACGGTGCGCCCCGAGCATTACAACATATTGACGATGATGCCCTTGCTGAAGCTCGCCTCTTAATCATGTCGGAGACAAAGCCCCTTCCTAGCCTTGAAGATATCCAGAGTGCGTTCGAAGCTCGTGCAAGCAGCTCGCTGCTCCTGGGCTTGGGATGTTACAACGACGACGAGGAAGAGCAAGGGGTGGCGATGAAGGCGGCATTTGATGTAAGTCTTGTCTAACAGTCTAACCCCCAAGACATGATGCTAACGTTTACAGTCTGTTCAAGATTCTATCATGGCATCAGCCGAGCAGGGTGCCAAGCTGGAAAAGAAGCTGTCACTTCATCTTGGAGGTTACCAGAAGCGGCAAAAGATGCTGCGCGACAAGATGGGCGGCGCAGCCGATGCTCTAGAGAAGGCCCGGTCCGCACTGGCTGGTTTCAAGACCCTGGCCATCTCAGAGGATGTGGCTATCGAACGACGACTGAATGCATTGCGTGAAGAGGTTGGCTTTGTGAGCCGACGAGAGAGAGAAGCGCAGGAGGAGTACAGGAAGGCCAAGGAGGAGCTGGACGGGCTGATGACAAACGGAGTCAATGGGGTTCATTAAGGGACATTTACGGTGTATCAATAGGGGTCAATCAAGGCTGGTATCGCTTGAGTCTAATGCTAACAATCTGAACCACTCCCGGGTGGTTTAACCACTCGCCGGTGGTATTTTTCTGCCATACATTCTGTTTCGTTCCATCTCTTTCACAACTTTTGACATGTTAATTTCCTTCCAGTACAACGCTATCTAGATCTGTGCTTTCTCACACCAAGTCGGGGAAGCTTGATGGGGAGAACCAAGAGCACCGAGAGCAAGGCAAAGAAAGTACAGCAGATAAAGGTCAGCCGCAACGCTGCCTCGTAACTCTTGACAACCTGCTCGCGATAGTGAGGCTCCAGCTTCAAAACCTCTTCCACCGAAGCCCTCACGCGGCGTATCACGTCTTCGCGCTCGTCACCCTGGACAAAGACGTTGAGGTAGTGCAGCAGGGCGTTCTGGACGACCAGACTACTGCTCGCAACACCGAGTACCATGCCCAGGCTGCGCCACAACATGAGCGTGCTTGTTACAACGGCCTGCTCAGTCTGGGCAGATGCGGCGAGGATGGCCATGAAGGTACCGGGGAACTGGAAACCCTGGCCGATGGACGAGGGGAGAAGGATGAGGAGGTAGACGGGGGAGGGGAGGTCCCGGCGCAGGGCTGATAGGCCGATGGTTCCGATGAGGATGCAGATGGTGCCGCTCATGACGGGCCACTTGAGGCGGCCGGTCCAGGTTACAGCGAAGCCGACAAGGGTGCCCGTAAAGGAGGACGCAACGGTCGGGATGATAAGACGAAGGCCAGATGAGGTTGCGCTGGTAAGGAGGACGGCCTGGAAGTACAGAGGACTAGAGGATATTAGCAGAGATGGTGATGTATATGGGGGCTTCTTACATGTTGAACAGGATCGAGTTGGCGAGCAGCGCTGCGATAACATTGGAGAAGATGAGGTTTGCTCTGGGGGCGTGGCGGATGAGGTACAGAGGCATAATGGGCTTGTGAACCCATGATTCTACCCAGAGGAAGGTCGGGAAGACGACGGCGAAGATGACGAGTGAGGCAATGACAAAGGGGTGAGACCCTGTGAAGTGTCAGTTGAGCGAGTCTTTGATGGAGCAGTGAAAAGTTGGCACTTACATGGCAGAACGTTGCCTCCAAGGTTCTATCACCAATTGTATTAGTTGAAACTCATCTTACAGAAAAGAAAAACTCACCAATCCCAGAATCACAAACGTAATAGACGTCGTCAGAAGCAGAGATCCCTTCGCATCAAACTCCTTGAGAGCCTGCCACACACCCTTCCTTTCTCCCTCGATGCCTAGGTCATCCGGGATGGCGACCCAGGCGACCACCATGCACAGAAGCAACGGGGGAACCTGGACGCCAAACTCCCACCGCCAGCCAAAGTAGTCGGCCATGGCGCCTCCTGTTGCGGCGCCCAGGGCTGAGCCGACGCCATAGTTCATGTTTATGTAGGACTGGTAGGCACCACGGTCTCTGGAGAAGATGTTAGAGATAGAGAAGGATGTGTAGCTTGGGGGGTCTGCTCACTCGATAGGTACGAGGTCGCTCACGATGATACTGCCCAATGTCATGACACCTCCAGCACCAAGACCGCAAAACGCCCTACCAACAATGAAGCTCTCTATACTCCCCGCAAGAGCACACCAAGTAGTAGCAGCAGCAAAAACACCCAGACACCCGACAAACAGCGGCTTGCGACCAACAGCATCCGAGAGACGACCCAGCAGCGGCTGGAAGGCCGACGAGGTGAGCAGGAAGGCGGTCGAGAGCCACGAGGCAGAGTTGGAGGCGCCAAAGTAGGACGTGATCACCGGGTGCGACGACGCCATGATTGTGCCGTCGAAGCAGGATATGAAGTAGGCTGCTAGGATCTGCGAGAAGATGAACCAGAACCGTGTTGTCGATGTGCCGTTGAGAAAGGGTGACGAGGCTGTTGTTCCATTGGTTGCGATTGATGCTATAGATCGACCTGTAATTGAGTGACGACGATGTATTAGAGGAGATTCCTCATGAGGTACGCCCCCATCTTCCTCTTCCTCTCCATCCTCCTCCTCGTCATCCGTGTAAAACGCCTCCCCATCTTCACGGTGAATTACAGGGTTAGGGTTAGGCCTCAGCATAGCACTCTCCATAGACTCTGGCTGTAGAAAATGACCTCCCGTCGTCAACGACCTCGAGAGAGCCTGGAATTCGCTTGGATCAACAACCTCGTCGTCTTGGTCATCGTCGTTGTCGCTGTTGGCCCGGCCGCGCGCGGGGACCGGCACCGGCACGGGGAAGCGGCCCGCATCCGATAGGGGAGCCGTGCCCGGAACGGAGCTCTTGTGAGACGGACTCATGATAAGACCACGTGCAATTGAGTGATCAAATTAGTTTAAAAACAAGTATAGAAAAAGAAGGAAGAAAGAGAGAGAAAAAGGAAATGAAAAGAGAAAACAGGTTTAGTAAGGGTGCTGGGCTTGGGTGGAGTCACTCGCCGTTGTCGTGATCGCAGACTTTTCCCGGGGTGGGAGGCTTGCACTTGCACTTGCGCACTTGCAGGCAGCCCGCACTTGCAGTTAGATTTAGCCCCGCAAAGCCCGCGGCGGGTTCGGCGCGACCATGGGGGGGGGGCAAGAGGCTTATAAGCGATCAAGGATTAGCAAACCTGCCGTGTCTTGTCAGCGAGTGACTCGAACTACTTCAGTGATGGTGTATAAGTCTGACTGTGCTGGCTATTGATAGCGCTTCCAGAGACATTTGACAGTTGAACTAATGACGAGTTAGTTCAAGCCTCTTGAAGGCATAACTTGGATAAGCCTCGACTCGCGAGAATCGACCGTCTTTGTTTCTATAAGCGAACAATTAACAAATACACAACCAAAAACAATGCTTGCCTCTTCCTCTTGTCTCTTCCCCCCTCCTCTTTCACCGGGTTTCCCCCCCTCCATGTCTCACAATCACACCCACGTTATCATAAAAAGAGAAAGACCCCCATGTGGGATGGATGGATGCTCATGGCGATCATGTGCCCCCCTTGTTAATTACAGTACCGGAGCAGACCGGCTGCCCCCCCCCCCAAACCAAACCAAACCAAACCAAACCCGTTCGTTGCTCCATGTATGCAATGGATATGTAACCCAACAATCCCAACCAACCTCTTCTACTTGTCTATCGTCTTGCTCGACGACGACGCAGCCGCCACGAGAATACCGGCTCCTGTAACACCGCCGTCGTGACACGGGCTTAGTACCACTCGAACCGCCTTCTGCCCGTTGAACCGTTTCCTCACTAGCTGGTCCAGAAACTCCTGGCAGTCCTCGAGGTAGTCCTGGAAGTGCACGATGCATCCGCCCGTGTAGCCGACTCCCAGTTCGTGATCCTGCTGCAGGACATCGGAGCCCTCTGCTGGAACTTCCCCCGCCAGCGTCAGCAGCGCCAACGTCGCGGCCGCTACTATGGCGGCTGCGCGGACTTCTATGGCCTTGGCGATCTGGTAGAGGGCGCTGGCCAGCTCTTCGGTCCAAGTGAATGACGGCGAGCCCGATGACTCGGGGAATTCCTCCCGCAGGCCGGCGAGCAGGACCGACGGCCGGAGCGGCTTGAAGTGACTCAAGAACGTGGTTGTGAGACCGTGCCGCCGTAGCAGCTTCGCGGGCAGCGTCTCCGCCGCGATCCCCAGGTGCCTCGTCATGTAGTCGACCAGCATGATGCGCCCGAGCTCGCCCAAGTACCTCCCCGCCGTCATGTACTCGAGCGGCTGGAACCCGGGCAGCTCGTTCTGCGAGTCGAGCACCTTGTCCCATACACTCACCAAGCCCACCTCGTGCAGCGGAGGCGCCGTGCCGTTGATGCTCCACTCAGTGTTAATGGCTATCTTGACGTCCTCTACTCGCTCCTCCGGCCGGGTCACAACGCTTCGCGGGCGTTTGCTAGGGTGCAGCTGGCTCACCTTGAGCGGGATGGTGGCGTTGCAGCCCGTTCCGAGGATCAGGCCCATCGAGGCTCGTCGGTTCACAGCCTCGTCAAAGTTGAAGATGAACGAGACAAGTGTCGACACCGAGTCGTTGGCGATGGCCTCGACGTGGATGGGCGGCAGCTCCGGCGGTTTTGCACGGTTATATCCGTCAGTGAGGCGGTCACCAAGATCCAGGTCAGCAGAGATGGCGAATCCCTTGCCCATGGACATGAGTGTGGCCTCGGACAGAGAGTGCTGCACCATGGGGAAGCTAAACGTCACACCCAGCGGCATGGCCTGGTCGAGCGGCAGACGCAACGTCTTACAGCCATCGTGGACCACCTCGGCGATGCACTTGCCAATCCAAAGGAAGAGGCTGTCGGGGTTCTCATTCTTGAGGTGCTCGTCGATGGGCCATGACCGTTCCAGCAGACGCTTCACATATCTGTGCGATCCGGTGTGAGTGTCTGATCCATTGACGGCATGACCGGCTGTGTCGTCTGACGGGGAAGACGTCCCGAGCTCGACGAAACCAACTCTCAAATTTGTGCCGCCTCTATTTCCAGGTTAGCCGTAAGCACAAGCAACCATATCTCATCTCAGTCACTGACATGTCTATGGCTAGGTGGCTAGTGACATTCTGCGTCAGCCAAGAGTCCGGTTCATACAAAGACTGCCAGAGAAACATCAGAGCTCTCACCATCCTTGGCTCCTCTCAGCCTCTGGCCTTAGAATGGCATCCGAGATGGGCGTAGGCAGAAACTGGTTCTGCGAATCTGACGCAAGCTTCTCAAAGGCCACCAGAAAACGCTGGGACAGCGAATGGATCTTGTCGAGGTCCACCGAGAGAGGCTCCAGAAAGTCCTCGATGGACGATGTTGTCGCGGGAGCCATGGCGAGGCGGCGCAGTCGACGCTGAGGTGAGCTTGAAACGGGTGACTTTGTGCGGCCCCAACTCTAGGGCATCGTCACGATGACAGGTTTCTGCTTTGTGTTGAGGCTTGAATATCAGGCTGAGGCGGTCAGCAAGTTGATCTAGCGGCGTTGGAGGCGTCGTAGTAGATTTTGATGTCAGATTCGAATGTAGATCAGGGGCCCTTCTTATAGGCAGAGCCGTAAGTCTGGGTCAACCTTGAAGGGTGGTCAAGATAAGCAATGGGAGAAGGTTGAAGGTGTGAATCAGATCAGTTCCCGTATTCACGACAACGTCTGAAGTGAGAGAAGGCCGTGACTTATAAGGAAACGAACTGACAGCAAATCATTCACCGTCAATAAAGAAGAACCGTCAGCGATGAGCAGGTCCCGGTAATGGATCGGTACGGTCTTATTATTGCAGGACGGAGGCGCAATCTTTAATCTTGTTCCCTTCCGTCAATCAATCGACGAGCCGCGAATGCACGCAATGTCCAAACGGATCGCTGCGGGGTTCCAGTAGGTGTGGGCAGGCTGTGCCCCGCCGCAGCCAGCGAACGGCGCCCTGAAACGTGGTGACTGCAGAAGGGGTCCCATCGGACCTACAGCGCATCTACAGGGGAAAGGCCAGCGGGGAATCCAGCGCGGGCCGAAAGAGGGTGGAGAGAGTACAGTCATTCAGTCAGGTGAAGGCATCAATGACTCTGTATGTGACGCGAGAAAGGAATATCAAAGATTAATACGAGAAAAGATTCATAGAGCTAGTATCCCAATTAGGGCCAGCTGTCCACTGCTCTTGCCAAGATTATTTGGCTTCGAGCTGGGAATGGAACGTACGTTGGCATCCCTCGCTCGGATAAACAATCCTGCGCATGTGATGCCTTACACCTGCTGTCAAACGACATCGCATAGCTTACCTCCACCTCCACCTCGTCCCCGGCCCTCTCCACCAAGAGAGTCGCAATAACCCATCACCATCTATCTATCTAGTCGCAATGGATGAGAAAAGAGCCTCGCAACGAGCCATGTCCCCAGTCCGCTCCGTGCGCCGTAACCGGCCTGCCGTCATCATATTCTTCGTCATAGCATCCCTATACACTTTCTGGCTGTGGCATCCCTTCTCGCCCGTCGGCCTCAACCTTCCGAATGACGTCTCGCAGCCTGTCGATGTCAGCGTAGCCGACACTATCCATACCACCGATCGACTCGTCCCTCTCGAGGCGCATATTATCAGCAAATGCCCAGACACCAGGGTAAAGCTTCCGTCTTGTCGCGACGCCTCAGACCAAGTACTCATTGCACGTTAGGACGCCCTCCGGTTGTTGATCCTTCCCGTCATGCAGCGCGTCCATGACAAGGTCAACTTTACTCTATCGTACATCGGCCGGTATGTCTATCCGTCACAGCTTCTACCCCTGAGTTGCGACACGCGCTGACACGTCCTTCTCTCCTCAGACCAACCGCCAACGACGGCGTCGACTGCATGCACGGCCCCTCAGAATGCATGGGCAACATCATCGAACTCTGCGCTCGCGAGCTCTACCCCGATCCCAAGATCAACCTCGGTTTCATCATGTGCTTGACCCGAGACTACGAGCACATCCCCGACCGCTCCCTTATCGAAGACTGCGCCCTTGAGCACGCCATCGACTTCCAAAAACTAAATGACTGCGCCGTCAAGGAAGACGGTGCTCACGGCTTGGACCTGCTGCGAACCAGCATCCAGAGAACCGCAGATGTAGGTTGCCGCGCAAATTGAAGACACAAAACAGATGCTAAATTCATCGCTCTCCCAGGCTGGCGTCACCAAGAGCTGCACCATCCGCCTCGACGGCCAAATCTACTGCATCCGCGACGGCGGCGAGTGGAGCGACTGCCCCACCGGTCCCGGCGTTAACGACCTCATCCTTGCGATCGAGAAGCTCCGTCGCCAGTCTTGAGCGGTCCAAGGACGTCGGTCCATAACTCACTCGCCTCTCCTATTGTATAGCTCATCGCGATCGAGTCCATACCCCTCTCGTCATCACCCTCCATGGCTGAGAGGGTCTCTATGATGCTGTCCAGCCCGACCGCCTTGCCCGTCGCCTGCGTCGCCCCAGCCTCGAGCGCAACGTGAACGACATGGATGTGAAAGTGATAATAGGTGGGCTGGTAGTGCACGTACATCTTGAGCTGGTCGGGCTCGATGGATGGGTACGTCGCCACTGTCGCGGCGATGAGCCTCTCCTTCATATCCTTCAGCCAGGGAATGTGCTTCTTGTGGAGGTCCCGCAGCGACCAAATATCCCGCCGCTCAACCAGCACCAGCAGGTGCAGTGCGTCGAGCGTCTTGCGATCCCAGTTCAGGTCGGGCAGCATGAGAAAGCCCAGGTCGCCGGCCTCGCCCAGCTTGGTCCTGTAGATAACGTCCTCGACCTCCTTACGTCCTTCGATAATGTTGAATACCCAATTGAGTCGCCCTTCTCCCCGCTTCCTCTCCATGTATGGTCGGACATGATCCCTGTAGATTTCTGGCGTCTCGTTCACGAACCGAACCGTTTGCTTGGTGTACTTGTCCACGTGTGTCTGGGTGCAAGGGTAGATGAGGTTGATCTTGAGGTCGGCAAAGAAGTCGGCGTCGTCGGGTTTGCTCTTCTCGACGCCGCTGCGAGCCATGTACCAGTGGTATATGTCATTCGCGCCAAGATTCTGCACCCGCGCGAGCAGGGCGGGAACGTCGGTGAGGTAGGCCTCCGATGAGGGGAAGGGGGCGCGCTCGAGGATCAGGAGGGCGGGTTTGTCGTCGATGGATCCGTAGAGAGAGATGCGACGACCGGCTTGATCTTTTTGCCGTGTCAGTAAAGAAATGCTTGACAGGCAAGCATGCTGTCTTCTGTTGGCATACCTTGGTTAAGCACACGAGTGAGCTTGAATCTGGGGACCAAGGCCTCTGCGTTTGCCTTGGTCTCGGCCGTGACCTCTGGGTTGTTATTTGTCTGAGTCATGATCAGAGATTTCTGGAAATGCACCAGTCTTTTGATCGTGGAGCAAGGTTATGACTGGAGGTTGTATAAAGTAGAAAGAAAGTAGATGGGAGCTGCCCCTCTTTGCAAAGAATGGACAGTCCCCCCACGGTGGGGCTGCCCGTTCGTTGTCTCATGTTCCAGCTCCACCTCAGCTCCCAGATCCAGATCGAGAGCAAGATTATCAGAGAGGATAGATCTAAGACAGCCTGGGAAACACGAGGGCTTGTGTGACTTGTGACTGGAATTCAACGGTTCTAGATTGATCAAAAATCGACGTCACTAGTTATCAAAAGGGCAAGCAGCTCTAAACTCGTAGTAATTTTCGCTAAACTAAATCGTCAGGCCTCATAGAGATCCTGGTGCTGAAGAGCTCTATAGTAGTTAGTACTCAATGTTTATCAAACATCATCGTGAGAAGCCTTAAAACGTAATGAATGTGGTGGTTGACTTTCAACCTCGCGTCTCATCCCGTTCCCTCATATTCATCTCCTCCCAATTGCCGCCTTGTTCCCCTTGGCCACTCATACGGGCTAAAACCCTTTGCCCGATTACACCATTATCTGGCCCACAACCGCCCGCGGCATCGCGATAAAGAAAATCGTTGGTGGTTCGCACCGGGTATATAAATCAGTGTAAGAATTGAAGCGGGGACAAGAGTCCCAAAGGTTGGTTGGTAGAAGACTCGAATGATGAAGAGTTGGGGTGTTGTGGCGCGAATGGTAGCCAAGGGGTTTCCATGGACAAGACGGTATTGAGAATGTCGACGATACGGCGCACAATATCCATCCCATGAACCCAAGGCTGTGAAAAGCCAATCAAAAACGCCTAAAAGCAAAACGCCATAACCAATGCGCCGACAACATGTGCCTCCCGGGGCCGTATTCAAGAGTAAAGACGTCGTGACTGTATTGATCATGAGAGTGGCGAGTGAGTATTGAAACCATTCGATCCAGATTCCGTGGAACCGTCACCCTCGATTGTCTTCCTCCAGTGCTCGGGGAGGCAGACGCAAACCAAGGGGAATGCCTTGATTTCGCCTTCTGCCACCGGTGAGCTGTCACGACGCCCTGACGTGTTGGATACGCCGCTGTCTCGCTGGGCCTGTCGTCGCGCTTCCCACTCATCCGCCCGCTCGTTGAGCATCACACCCGTCGCCCAGCCATCATCCCATATTCCAACAACCTTGAGCATGTCGCCGCGATCCAGGGAAAACTCGTCTGTAGCGCGAGGCTGGTACGCCCAGAGAACCGCAACCCGGTCGCCAGGGTGGACGTCGTCCTGGGAGTAGTAGTCCTTGAAAAATGGCAGCTGTTCTGACTGTTGGCTAGTCATGGCCTGTGGTGATGAGAATCCCCCAGCACTAGTTGGGGACTGTGGCACCGAGCTCCCAAGCGCCGAGCTGCTTGAGAGTGAGCCGTTGCGCCTGGGCTTAGCAGGCGGTGGTCGAAGAATTCCGGCACGAATGTCTGAAGCAGGACTGTCGCCAAAGCCGTCAGATGCAGACGAAGAGTTGTCGGCACCCCTTCGTCGATACCCTGCTGCGCCTCCGATGTTCGACGAGTCGTCACGGTGGTGTGAAGGAGAGTCGCCAGAATGTCCTTCCAGAGCAGACATGCGTGCTATGCGGCCACCCGGAAGGACCTCGTAGCCCTGGGGAGCAGCAGAGTGCGTTGCCGTCGGTGGTGCTGTCTGTGTCATAGTCCCACCCTGTCTTGCCGGCGAAGGTTGGTTGAAAATGCTGCCCTTGGGGCTGCTCGGTCTGCGTCGCCTCCTCAGACAGAAGAAAATGCCCAGAGCGAGCAGTGCAACACCCGCCAGAACGCCGATAACAATGCCAGCGATCGCTCCACCGCTCAAGCCGCTATCGTCGTCGTCGTCGGTCTTTTCGTCATCCTTGTTGTCGTTGCCAGCGGCGGTCGTACCGGTTGACGTAGCTGATGGCAGTGTTCGCGAGAAGGTCAAGGTAGCAGTGAGAGCTGGAAGTTTGACGTCCTTGCAACGCTCCTCGGCGCCCGAGTTGTAGCAGCAGGTGTCAGTCGAATTAAGACCTCCTGAGCCGCAATAAGAACAGAGTCCCACGGTGCTGTTGCCATAACCGCAGTTCTGTGACTCGTTTTCGATGCCCGAAATGCACTTCGAACTATCGAGTGAGCCATTAGGAAGGGCACAGTTAGTGAAGTCAGCTCTGATCAGCTTAAGCAAATCAGTCGACGGGTTGGAGCATAGATCATCATCTGATGTCACATAGGCCTCGCTTTGGGCAAATTCCGCGCAACTATCTGCGCAAAGGGGTCGGGACTGGTCTTCGGTGAGACCGCAGGCACCGATAGAGTTTTGGACAATAGCATTGCACAATACTGTTGTCGTGAAGCGCGCGTACATGTCGCTAGGGTCCTGAAGGTTGACATTGTCACAACCAAACAGGGATTGATATCTATAGTTTATAAGTAAGGTTTCACGACAACTAGCTATGCAAATAAATAAAAAATAAAAAAAAACTTACTTTCCCTGCACATAGGCCGTCTTAACGTAGCTCGACAACTGGTTGTCGAAAGACGCTCTGTCTGACACATATTGCAGAAAGGGGCTAAATACGAATTAGTAAAGCTTCACTGTCAAGGTAAACAAAGAAGGACTCACAAGTACTCAATCAGGGTTGCGTTGGTGGAGATCGACGCAGACTCAAACGCCGGGCAAGCCTTTGAGCCTTTGAGAGAAATACAATCCTGAGCTGAGACCACCACGGGGGCGGTGGACAGCAAGGCAAGGGCAACATTCTTCATGCTGAAAGGCCTCCGAGGTGATTTGCGAGCCCGCGATGGGGTCGCAAGACGGTTGGGTGTGTCCATCTGAAGCGTTGACAGTGATTCGTCCAGGTTGAGCGGGCTGATGCGGAAATCGGTGAGATCGCGTGAGGCTTGGCAGCACCTAGGTCATGATCGTCTGGAAAGAATCTCGGAATGAATACGGTCCACGGAGGTTGTCGTCGAACAGATTTCGAGGTCGTCGGAGTCGGCCTTTGTCGTAAAGAAGGCTACCAACAGAGAAATGTTAGGCAGGAGTCGTAACCAAAACTGCTCTCCTGAGCAAACGAGTGATTGGGAGATTAGCGTAGGTCGAAACTCGAAAAGCGTCGGCACGATGTATTTGCTGAGTTCGTGATGGACGGTGAAAAAACGATCGATTGTAGTTGGTCAAGGTTGGATTAGATTAAGATTAAAATCCCGCGAGGGAAGAGAGAGAATGTCGTGAAGAGCGAAGTAAAGGAAGGTGGTACTCGAGAGTCGGCCCCTTTGGAGGAAGACGAGCTTCTCAGCTCGTTCCTTTCGATTGTCGTCGGGCAGAGCGTGCGTGCGTGCAGTTGAGAGGAGCCAGGCGACGAGACGCACGCTGACCGGGCACGGATGGGGGGAAGGGGAGAAAAGAGGAAGAAACGAGACAAGAGAGGAGGTCCCCAGAGAAACCCAGAACAGCGGACGAAGCGCACACCAGGTGGTGGTGAGGATGGCGCAGTCCGGTTCGTCAGACCAGAGCCGACCAGGATATTAGGGGGGGTTAGGGCAATGGAACTGCCCAAGAGATCGTCCACGTCCAGGCTCAGGTTCCGTGGGAAACGCGCACCGGAGAGAAAAGAAAGAAACGCGTGCAGGTCAGGGATGAGGGAAGAGTGAAGGACCTGAGGATGGCCAGAGTGGGCAAAGGTGGTGCCGCCGTCTGGTGTTTGGACCCCATGCTCGCCGTCCCAAAGATGACCGCACCGAGAGGGAAATGGCGATGGCCAGGGTGAGCCGACCCGCCCTATACCATAAGAGGCATAGTCCAGGTCCGGGTTCGCGACAACGGCTTTGACACGAGGTACCTCACTCACCTTGATCATATGTGGGAGGTACCTGCCCTCTCACCGGGCGCCTGGTCTTCCTTTCTGGGCGGTAATTTTGGGGAACAGGGGGTGAGGCGGGTGCTGGCCGGGGGGACCCATGTCCCCCTAGCTTCTAGCGCCAAGATGTCCCCTCCTCCACTCAAGCAACGTCTCTCGTCACCACCACGGACCACTCTAGGAAGCACTATTTTCACTAATAGGCGCCCCCACTACAAACAAAGCTGAACCAGTGCCGTCAACACCACGCTTGCGAGTCGTCGTCTCTTTCTGTCAGGCTGTCTCTTTCTGTCATGATCAATTTCTCAATCTGGACCAATACATGCCACAATGTCGGCACACGCAAACACGTCGCACAAGGTGACACGCGATGTCGACGATGCATACGGAGTAGGTACTCACGAGAATGGAGATAGCGCTTGACCATATCCATCCTCTTCCAAGACCTCGAAACTGCAAGTCATCATCTTCTTATCCTACCCCTCACATGGATCGGATCTCGACCCAGTTGTCTCGCGACTCAGGTCGATTGTTTCTCTCGCCAACGTAACCGACTCCAATCGTGTCGGTTCCCACGTGCACTAGAGTCAAAGTCCTCCGAGACTCTGATCCAGTCACAACTCGAGAAGCCGATGCAGGCTCCGTTCGATTGCCCACTTGAATAAACCTCCTTGCCTTCAGAGGTCTTGTCTCTGCTGCACAACCGCATAAAAAAGAAAACCGGTTTTCACAGCATTGTGTTCTGGCCCGGTTGGTCCAACTTTCGTTAGTGTCTGCGCCGTCATCTCGATTGTCTTATCACAGCCTTCTCTTCGAGTCAGTCACTGCGGCTTGCGAATTGCTGCTACTGTTGGTCCCAAAGTCAACAGTTGTTGACAATTGGTTCCATAGAAAACACACAACACTGCTATGCACAAGCAGAAACACAAACACACAAACATCAAAGAATTATACAACATGGATGTGCGGAAGCGGATGCTACCCTCCCATGTCGTATTGTGCAGCCACCAGAATTTGGCTGAAGATGCGAACTATCAATTGCGACTGGCCGATGAGACACAGCCGAGCCCCAGCTCAAATTTCACTTCATCATCAACTCTCCAACGCCTCATCAGCCCATGGCTTTCCTCGACAACAAAGGCATACACTTTCTTCTTTCAACTCGTATCGTGTGACTTGCTTTCTCAAGGCGGGGAAACAGCTGTGCCTTTCAATTGCAGCATTTCCCTCGTGTTGCTCGAATTGGCAACTCGGTACCGACGTTTCCATGTCACCGCCGCGCAGCGTAACATTGCAACCCCAGCCAAGCTCGATAATAAACCCTCGCGCGTTTCGTCAGGAACCTGATCATGCTTCTCCTGGCTCTTGCATGTTCTAGCGGAGAAACGTTTGTGTGCCGTCTCATTGGCAGGAGGCTGATGCTGAGAGTGTGCACGCCCTGCATGCATCACGATCGTGGAGTGCATATTCACAACTCGTTGGATGCGGATTTAGGGCATTGTCAACAATTGGCTTTAGAAAGCCACACACAATCGAGTGCAACAAATAGGACAGTAACACGGAAATCTTCCATCAGTAACGCCTCACTGTTGCTTGCCCAGTCTCGTGCCTTCTGAGGATGCACAGAAGCAGCTGTGCTCAGGCACAAACACACAAGATGCCACAGAATAGGAACATCAACAACCCCACGCTGGCTCGGCATTAAACCTTCACAATTACTTCAGAGGCTGGAACCGATTAGCCAGCACCCACGACGTCGAGAGTCTTGCCCAAGATCAGCAAGGCACAAGCTCGGGTTCCTGCATGTGTAATTTCCCAACCTCCAAGGGTCCCCTGCTCGCTCCGGAAGCGCGTTTCACTTGGGGCCAGGGCACACTGTGCGGTTCGACGACGGACGGCACACGAACGGTGGGATTTTGTCCGGTACCGGGATGCGACAGTGATATCAGGAGCGGCGTTCCGTCCAGGAAGGTCGAGGACGCGGAGGTTTCGGGAGCTGGGCGGATGAGGGCTGGTTCCGGCTGACTAGCAGGGGCAGTGATGTGAGACGGTTCAGCGAAATCGCAGGTCTTACCTGGCAGAACTATCGACTGCTCATTATTTCTCTTCTTTCTCGGTTGCTAATTGTAGGTATGAGTGCCGAGAGACGCCGTGGTCGGCGCTCAGTGGGGCCGAACTTGATCAACCTCCCGTGATGCTACTGGGAATTGTCTTTGGCGCAGGTGGTCAGATATACATTTCAGAGATTTTCCTGCATTCTTTGAGGGGGGGAGATGACACATTTGTTGTCCTCGAGGTCTCTAATAAGACGGGTTAATGTTCTGTCCTCCATGCCTTGACAACGTAATCCTGACAGGTCAAACGTAGTTGTTTAGCACTGACGAACAGCGTTTCTTCTGCAAGCATGAGACTAATATCAAGGCCTGTAAAAATGTATTTGTTCATTGAGAATCTCTTTGGTCGCGCTCATGTGCAAGACCCATATGAGCAGACGGCGGAGTAGCACCGTTGATTTCATGGTGTGCCACCCTATAGATGCTGGCAGTTTTGAGGTGCAACTCTTTCAATGTCCATGTCTGCGACGTCAAAGAGATAAACTATCCATGTTTGAGCTTGCGATAGCAAATAAAATCTGTTCTTCGGTATGCCAGGGTGGATTGCCCTCTCAATGCCTCTGTAGAGCGAATTCAGGTGCCCTTCGAGGTATCAATTAAGCATCGTCAGTCGTGGAAACGCAATTGGTCGGCCAAACACGGCGATGATTCTGATACGGAAAGGGCTACCCTATCACGCAATCCTGGCCACAGAATAACAAGCAAACCCGCATGCAAGCTAGCAAATCGTAGACTATTGATAACTGTAGAAGCCCTGAATATAGCGCAGTGCATTGCTAAGCCGAACGGAAATGCGGAATGCGAAGCTGCCCCTCGTCAAGTGTCGGCTTTTTTTTCAGCCACTTTCAAGGGTCTATCTCTTTACTAACTTTGATCAAACACACAACAACTGAGACAGAAGGCAAAATGACAGTTTCAAAGGCGACAAAGCTGTTCACTCCGACCAAGGTCGGCGCCGTCAACTTGCAGCACCGAGTTGTTCTGGCGCCGCTGACACGAAGGCGTGCAGATGCTGCAACGGCTGTACCAGCTGATTGGGCGGCTGAGTACTACGCTCAGCGATCTTCACGTAAGTTATAACCAGATAGAGCGAATATGATACGGTGATATTATCGTGATGTTAACTGTTGGAATTTGATAGCTGGTGGGTTGCTTGTCTCTGAAGGGACCTTTATCGCTGAAGAAGCGGGGGGCCTTCCCAACGTTCCAGGTAATGTCTCTGCCATATTCTTGCTGTCCCATGGCTTAACGAGTGATAGGAATCTACTCCAAGGAGCAGATAGCAGCTTGGAAAGATATCACGGACGCAGTTCATGCCAAGGGAGGTATCATCTTCTGTCAAATCTGGGCTCTCGGGTAATTCACTCACCATACTTGACATCCCCCAAGTCGGAGGAACTAACTGGCTTGATAGAAGGGCCGCAAAGCCAAATGTTGTATCGACTGTTTGGAGCGCTGGTTCAACGCCCCTTGTTCCGGAGGGTGCTGAGTCAAGTGATCCGCCTCCCAACTTCAAGGTTTTGAGCGAGTCTGATATCGATCGATTTGTTGGACACTACCGACAGGCTGCCCTCAACGCAATCGAGGCTGGCTTTGACGGAGTTGAGATCCACGGTGCCAACGGATATGTGAGTGTAAACTGCCATCTGAACGAGTTGTGGAGCTGGGACGGCCGACTAACATGGGATGTAACACCTATAGCTCGTTGACCAGTTTGTAAGTAATCCCCTGCCCCCTGAAACAACAGACCTGACACTTTCACAGCTTCAGTCGAACTCCAACGATCGTACAGATTCGTACGGAGGTAGTCTTGAGAACCGCCTCCGCTTCCCACTGAGGGTTCTCAATGCCGTCAGTGATGCCATCGGCCCCGAACGTGTCGGCATCCGAATGTCGCCCTTCTCCCGCTTCCAGGGTATGCGTGAGGCCGACCCCCTGGCCCTCTTCGTCCCCTGGGCCAAGGCCATCGTCAAAGCTCAGCCATCTCTGGCGTTTGTCCACGCCGTGGAGCCACGAGCCAACGGATCGCAGGATACACCTGAGCACCTGCGAAGTGCAGAGGACACATTGGCGCCCATCCGCGAGGTTCTTAACAGTGCCGGAGTCAAGCTCATTGTTGCCGGAGGATTCCTGCCCGAGACGGCCATCAAGCATGCGAGCGAAACGGATGATCTCGTGGCCTTTGGGAGATACTTTATTCGTATGTTACCGTGTTTTGGTTGCTGGTGTATTTCGGAACTGACTCTGGAACAGCGAACCCCGATCTCCCAGCACGAATCGAGAACGGATGGCCACTGGCAAAGTATGACCGGTCGCTCTTTTACACCCAGAATGAAGTGGGATACACCGAGTAAGTTGTCTGATTTGTTGATTTAGCTGCTTTCTGACTATAATTGGCAGTTATCCCCCATACAACGACAATGAATCTAGACTTTGATAGATGTCTTACATATCGTACCTACCTAGACAAAGATGAAATAAAAGTTAGAAATAGACTTGTTCCATCAGATGCCATTATTAAATTATTAACCGAGCAACATCTCTACCCAGGATCCAATTTCGTAATTTGATCTATCTTTGCCTGGCACTGCCTGCCAGTGACGGGCAGCTGCACAGCAAAGGAAGCTTGTATCGGCAGGTGTAGCCTACCGGGCTACCTGCTCTTTTTTGTTTTGTTCTGCACAGACAACCTCGTTCCCCCATAATCTCACCGACATCTCTCTGGAGCAGGCGCGAGAAGCTTTCTTGCCTCTTCAGACGATACAAACATTGTCCGTCCTCGATATTCACTTCTCGTCTCCCCCTCATCAGCATCACCACCATCGCGGCTCTCCCTGCTCATTCCTCGCTGCTTATAGCTTCATCATCCGGCCCATGATTCCCCTCATCTGAAGCTCAAGGACCGCCCAGCTTGTTCCCTTCCTTCCTGTCGAAGCAACCATGTCCTTCTTCAAGGAAGCTATTCGAGACCTCTGTGCCAAAGCTCAGGATGTGTTTTCCCGTTCCGAGAGTGCCTGGCTCGCCGCGCGTGAGGCGTGGAACGAGGACCCCGATACGCAGGCACAGACAATCCTGACTGAACCCCAAGAGACCCCAGAATCGACAGGCGGCCGCATGGGCAGGAAGAACAAGAACAAGACAGAAAAGGCAGAAAAGGGAATGGGCAAGAAGATGCTAGTTGGGTCATCTGTCGACATTTTCATTAAACCACCGGAAAAGGCACTCGAGCGAGCACTTCTATCGGACGGCGTACCGAGTGATGCCTCGCGCTTGGTTCTCTGGACTGACGCTTCAGAAAAGTGTACCCCTAGCCACGCCTCCGGTCTCATAGGCATAGCTGTGGTATTCCAACACAAGTTCCACTGGGTACGAATTACGGCTCGGTTGAACCATTTCCACAACATCGCCATTGCAGAGACTCAGGCCATTGTATATGCCCTTGACTATGCAGTACAGCAGTCTGCACAACTAGGCGTTCCCTTGCGCCAAGTTGAGATCTTCACTGACAGCCAGAGTGCGCTGATGAACTTGGCAAGAACAAAGCCCCCAAAGCTCAAGCGCAAGACCCGCGAGGGGGCGCTCGAAGTCAACAAGGCACTACTCGAGTCAGCCAAGAAGGCAATGGATGCGCTGGATGCAGCTGGTATCGGTCTGGAGTTGCACTGGGTCCCGCGAGGCAAAGCCAAGGGGAACAAAGTTGCAGACGAGGGATCACGGCTTGCAAGACTGGCAATGGTAGACCTTGTATCACCTGGTCACGTTATGATCGAAGTCATCCCAACTCTCGATGACAAGGAAGTTCTCCAGGTGCCCGTAGAAGAGACACTTGTGTAAGCCTCTTGATATCGTTTGCTTTTGCAAATGCGCTGACAAGTGTGATTGTATAGGTATGCAAGAGCGACATCTGCTCATCGCCGACTCATGGCGGAAGGAGTCGCAAAACTGTTTACGTCGCAAGTCGAACAGCCGCCAATCAAACCGCTCTCCGGCAAACCGGCCTCGATCGAATCACCTGCTGCATCACAGTCCCTCATCCCGGACGCGGCGCTTTACCCGGCTGATCTGTTGGGGATGAAACCTGTGTCTGAGAATCAGCCAATGCTTGAAGTTCAACATCCAGCTGAGCCTGAGCCTGAACCTGAGCCTGAACCCGAGAAGCAAGCAACAGCGCGAGTCGGACTTAACATGCCACGACCGGAAGCAGCATTTGTCAGAGATGTATACGTCCCAGACCGTTGGGCCGCCCCTCAAACCCCTCACAGCAATAAGGCTGAGGATTGGCCCGATGTCCGAGATGCATCTCGCTCTTGAGTCGTATCCATCAGGAAAGGGCGGCCAACGACATAGCTCCGCGCATGAAAGGGACGGACGCACTGGCCGCCTTCGCCTCGTGGACCCAGCACGCGAGGAAGCTTGGCCATTCCCGCGCACATGGTCGCCAGAAACAAGATTCATCTAGCCAGCCAATCACATAAACCCCTTTCAACAAAAGCGCGGGCTGCCTTCGCCCTCGCGCCGACATTAAGCTCCGACATGCCGACATTGAACCAAGCCTTTTGCCTAAAGCGGAAAGCAATCCAGGCCTTCGGGCGTAGATCTGCCGTCTTGCCGCCCTTTCGCGATCCCGACGACCGATCTGCCGTGTGATTCTCAGGCACATCGCCGACTTGCAAGGGCTACGGACGTCATCAAAATGAAATATATATTCATGTGCCCTATTCGTGACGACAATGCCTCTTTTTCATTTTCACGCCAAGTTCAGCCTCATACAGCTGCGACACGCCTCGCAGCGAACTCAATCGCCATCCCAGAAATCGACTACGCCCTATCCTACCATTCTCGGCGTCGACTCGACCTTTGAATCCATTATACTAGGACGCGCCTAGGAAAGATCGAAAGAATTTACGCCAAATTGACTACTGGGCAACAATCTCACAATGTCTTCACAACAAAGTCAAGGCCAAGGCGGCGGGATGCCGCCTCAATCTGTGAGCTCTTGTACCCCTTCTAGTCAAAGATATCACTTCCAGGACTAACCTGGTTGCCTTTTTCAGGGACCTCCATATCTCCCAACGACAGCGGGCCTCGGTGGCAGGCCTACCCCATCAGTTGACTATCCTATCAGCGGCGTGTTACTGGGCTTGTTTGTGACTGGTGCCGTCCTCAACATGACCATCTTCCAGTTAAACAGGCGTCGCTCGCACAAGTTCGTCCTCTCGGCTCTCCTGTTCGGTTTCTGTATGGCTCGAATCATCGCCAACGTCCTCCGCATCGTGTGGGCTGCATACCCGACCAACGCCCGAATCGCCATCGCAGCCCAGGTCTTTGCCAACGCCGGTGTCATTCTACTATTCGTCGTCAACTTGGTCTTTGCTCAACGCATCCTCCGCGCCTATCACCCGAATATTGGTTGGAGCAAGCCTGGCACGCTCCTATTCCGTTTCTTCTTTTTCAGCATTGGTGCTATGCTCGTGATGCTGATCGTCGCCGCCGTCTACAACTTTTACACCATCGACCTCCACACCAAGCACCAGCTCCGTGATGTTCAGCTCACTGCCATTACTTATCTCGCCGTTTTGGCCTTTCTTCCTTTGCCAATTATCGCAATCTGTCTCATTCTTCCACGGAAGGCTCCTATGGACAAGTTTGGCCAGGGCCGAATGCGCACCAAGCTTGGTCTCCTTATCTTCACCTCGACTCTGCTCACTCTGGGTGCTGCGTTCCGCGCTGGCGTCAGCTACAAGATCCGACCCGCTACCAACCCAGCCTGGTATCATCACAAGGCCTGCTTCTACTGCTTCAACTATGTCATTGAGCTCATTGTTGTTTTTTCGTACGCCCTATCGCGGTTCGACCGCCGTTTCCACATTCCCAACGGCAGCAGCGGTCCTGGCGACTACTCGGGAAGTGTCAAGTCAGACAACCCTATGTATCGTGTCTGCACTGAAGAGGAAGTCTTTGGCGACGATGAGCGGCCACGAGAGCAACAGCGAGAGCAGCAGCGAGAGCTGGAGGAAGGCCTCAAGCGCAAGGCGAACAACGAGAGTGTCTAAGGGTGGAGCTTTTAAGGGTCTGTACAAGTTGATATTTTCCTTTGTTATACCAGTCCGCGATGGAAGAAATAGGGATCATCTGCGGACACCGGGTTATTAATCGGATGCATATTTGTCAGAGTCAGGGGGGAGAATGAAAAGGGGACTGCGCATAGCACACAAACAGGTATCTAGATGGATGAGTTACGAAACCTCTCACCACAAAATTAATCATGGACCATCTCGCGATTGCTCCAAATCAAATAGATTGTACAAATTCCTTGACACTATTACATTTGCCTGAACTGACACTGAGCGACCCTCAACTCCATCTTGGCCCTTTATCATGACTACACAAGTTTCTCTCCGTGTTCCCAAAATGATTCATGACCCATTGACATGTAGAGACTTCACACAGTGATGTGGGATATGCAGTAACAAAGTACAAAGTACAAGGCTTGATCATGCAAACTCGTTTCTGTGTCTTGGACCGCGGGACTCAATAATGCGTATCTAAACGACCATGAAGATTCAAGGGGGGTTGACGTAGGGGCGACGGCAAAATCCTCTCCAGCAAGGGCATCAAGCCGCTCCCACTACCACCACACCTTCCCCGCCATGTCCGAGAGCTTGCCACAAGCAGATATGTAATGTCCGTACAGGTCCTGCGCCAAAGGGGGTTTTGTCTAGTCTTTGAGGGATTTCGTTGTGTGGAATCGCACGAGGTCGAGCGGCAAGTCTACGCGACTGGCGCAGTTGCCGCGGAGAGGAATGCGGCCGCGAGGGCTCGATGTTGGTGAGACGTGGGTATACAGAACGAGATTAGAGGAAGTAGTCGGGAGTCCCTGCAATTGTGTTAGAGTCGTGGCTCTAGACGGAAAACGCGAGTAAACCTACGCCTTGAGACCATGGGCTCGCCTGCTCTGGGGCATGGGTCGAATTGCAAGCTAGAAATGGTTAGCATGCGACATGTATGTCAATCAAGTCGAAACTTACAAAGTATACTTCAGGTGCTCGTCAATCTCCATGATGGCGGCCTGGTTACCGCATCTGTAGCAGTAGTTGGGTGCTGCAACGCATATTAGCTCTAGACTCGGGAGAGGCGAACCCCCTGGAGCATACCTGAAAAGATTGTCACGACATTTCTGTCTTGAGACCAGTTGTAGCCCTCCATGACAAGCTGATGGGCTCGCGCAATCAGGGTCAAACCGTTGTTGTGATTGAAAGCCTCTGAAATATCCTGGCCGAATGTGTACCCCGCACCACGGGGGGAGATACCCCAGCCGCATCGGTCGTCGGGGTCTGACCACAGGAGATCACACATGGGACCCTCGTGGGGGACCTCCTGGATGCGATCGAGAGCTCGGATGTTATCCAGCGTGTCGATACTGGGGGAGAGACCGCCGTGAAGACAGAAGATCTGGTTGTCGATCAAGGCAGTGAGGGGGAGGTAGTCGAAGAGGTCGGTAAAGTACTTCCACACGTTGGCGTTGCCGTATTTTCGGAGGCACTCGTCGTAGAAGCCGTAGACCTGGGTGATCTGACGGGACTCGTGGTTTCCTCGGAGGATGGTGATTCGCTGAGGGTATCGGATCTTGAGGGCGACGAGGAGGGTGACGGTCTCGACGGAGTAATAACCTCGGTCGACGTAGTCGCCTGGACACATTGGGAGTGAGTATGGTAGTCCTTGGCTATATGCCCATGTGATGCGTACCCATGAAGAGGTAGTTGGTATCGGGGTTGGGGCCACCAATCTTGAAGAGCTCCATCAGGTCGTGGAACTGGCCGTGGATATCACCACAGACGGTGACGGGGCATTTCTGGCGAGGCAGGATCAGCTCGAGCACCTGGCTCGCCGGCGCGCATCATCAACGTACCACGGGTTGCACATTCGACTCCTCCTGTAGAACTTCTCGTGCCTGCGATTCCAGTCGGTCAGCACTGCGTGTGATTGATGATCACGCGAGGGAAGCCCAAGCTCGTCGACCAGGATGCGGCGAGCAAGACCATCGCCATCTGCGATTCAGCTGCCTCACCCATCCCGCCCAGCAGCATCCCAAGCGCGTCCCATTGCCAAGAAGCGACTCACCTTGTCGCACAGTCTCTGAACATCAGACTCGGCCAGCTGCTTGCAGCCCATCAAGCTCTCGATCCAGCCGTCGAGGGTGGGGATGGTGGTGGGCTCGAGGTTGAGAACGGGGGAGGCATCGGCGGGTGCGCGCCCGACATCCTCCATATTGGTGTCCATGGCGGGTTTTCGGGGTATCGAGGGGATTGCTAGGTGGTTGAAAAGGGTGGGAGAAGGGGGTGAGAGGAAATGACGTTGACAGTTGATGCGGTCACGCCTGAATCGCGAGCGGTGGGGCACGAGGCACAAAGGCGGCGGTCGTCCGTCAGGGGAGAAAAAAGAAATGGAAGCTGGGGGGGAAGAGAAAGGTTTTCTTGGTTACAGCGGGATTAGCTACCGACTACCAGCAGCAGCTTCGAGGGGGAAAATCGTCTATGGGAGGGCGCGGCAGGCGAGCGAGAGGTTTCGTGAGGCAGGAAAATTTGGTGTGTTGTTTAGGTGATGATGATGGGAGGAGGAGGAGAGGAGGGACGGATCGTGTTTGGCGGTTGCCAGCTGGACTGGGCTGGGGCGACTCTGGGGGCGCTTGTGCTTGTCCTGTGCTTTGAGGTCCAGCGTGGGTGGTGCACTGGCGTTGGCGCCCCTTGCCACTTCCACTTTCAGCCTTGGACGGCGCACTGGAGATTGCGGGAGCTCTCTTGCATGCGCCTCGTGTGGCGCAACCTACATACATCCAGACAATGGGATGTGAGACTCGAATTCGAGTGCATAGATAGGTACGCAAACCTCAATCATGAGATGAAATGATAAACCTCTTTTTGCTTTTATCAACGCCCATCAATTCCTTCTTTTCCCGCAAACACTTCCCCCCATGATCATATCATCTACAAAGCCTAGCCCAAGGCGGATGTGGCTTCACCATCTTACATACCAAGCAACCACTTCGACGTCAAAGCCCACGAACAACTCAGCTATAAACAGGTTTCTCACGAAAGCAAAAGAAGACAATCATCGCGGCTCTCCAGTCCCAGCCCGGATTCGCACCATAAACGCCATGTATTATGCTGACAAGGTAACCAAAATGTTCCCAGCATCAGCAAGCACATTCAACTTCCTCACGACAACCCCAGCCCGATAGGCGCCTCCTCTTCCACTGGACCGTTGCTCTGCAGGTCCCGTCCCACCAGGTTGACAAAGTCCAAACCGACTTCTGACAGCTTCTTGGCGTGCTCCTTGGCCCTGTCCATGCACTGCGTCCAAACTGCTCCCCCAGGCTCCGTGCTACTAAGCTGCCGTGCTAGGATCACGTTGAACGCTTCCACCTCCTCCTTGGACCACTTGACACACACACTCATCATGGGAGGAGGGAAGCAGGACTGGAAGCACTGCACCGTGTTGTGGATAATGGTGAAATACACAAACGAGAGCTCCCAGATATAGAGGTGGAGGTCTCCCTGAAAGATGCATTGCCTGAGCTTGGTTAGCTTATGTTCCCTACGTTACCTCGCACTCTCAACTCACCTTGCTCGCTTGTGAATCGTGTCTGTCCTCGCTGCCAGGTATGACTCCCTAGCACTGTCTTCAAATCCAAGTCTGGTCAGCCAGCTGACGTTGCGCCGCGTCTTGGCATTGTTGTCGTGTGTCATTTCAAGCTCACGAACAATCATGCTAGCCAACTTGGCACATCGCTCGCCGACTTTAAAGTTGATGAAATCCTGAGCGATGGCATTGTTCTTGAGCCCTCGAGCAATTGCCTTGAGCTTCTCGACGCGGACAACAGCCACCTCGAACCTCTGCATCGCAACATCAATATCGAGGTCGTCCATCTCACTCTCGACCCAGCGCAGGTTGTGCTGCTTGCCGTCCACCTCGATGAGCATGTCCTTGATATCGGACAGAGTCGCCAGGAGCTCCGTCTTTTGAAGGAGACCGGGGTCTCGAGAGGCAAAGTAGTTTATCGTCTCGCGTGCCTTGTTGTTGGCCTCCATCTCAGACCGAAGACCCTTGCGAAGCTGCTCAACTGCTTTGCGCACATTGAGAAGCAGCTGCTTCTTCTCGGGGTCCTGAGGTTTCTCCGTCCGATAGATGAAAGATTCCTGTCCGACTCCTCGCACCATGATGGCATCAGCCAGCTTGTTGCGCCCTCCAGACTCTGCAGTACTCGTCATGTCCACCACCTCGACATCCAGGAGCGGCCAGCAGCGGTCCGCCACCATCTTCATCATCGGCCCTCGCGCGTCGGAATTCGACGCATCAGTCTTTCGCTTCTTACGCGATGCTATGAGCAGGTGATCGTTGAGCAAAAAGATCTGCATCGCCCGGCGTGACTTGTACGTGGCATTGTCCAGCTCGATCCAAGGTCCTGCGTTCTGGACAACATGACGTCCTGCCGCGTTAGGGAGGAACTTTTGAGATCCTTCCACGCCCTTGTATAGTGCTTGCATCTGTGTATTCCAGAGAGCGCTTCTGTCTGCGACGGAGCTTCGCCTGTCCCTCTTGCTGAGCGTGAGGTCCCCAGACATGTTGGAGTCGTCGCCCTTTGCGGCGGCTGCCCTCATTGCCGTTGTGTTCACCTTGAGCTCCGACATGAAGTTCCTTAGATTTCTCATCTCGCTCTTGAGCTTCTCCGCCTCCTTGCTGATCTTGATGAACTGTGTCCTGTTCTGCATGACGCTCTGCTGCAGGTCTGTTCCCACACGAACTTTGACCTTGCGGAGCGAGTCCTCGAACTCGCGGATCTGATCCTCGGTCGCATCGCTCAGGACGGCCGCGACGTATTGATCCGGAGTCAGGTCTGGGTCTCGCAGTGCCTTCATGTCCACGACGGGGGCAGCTCCGGCTCGTGAGGGGGGCGGTCGGGCAGCGGCATGGTCTCTGGGCTCGTAGTTACCCAAAGAGGGCGCTGGCGGCATTGGGGGAGCACCGGCATTGTAATTGTTGGTAGGTAGAGCATTGAACCGTGTCGAGTATCGTCGCTTTACAAGATCCGAGGTCTAGGCAGAATGTTGTGAGCATGTTGGGCTATGAGGGTTTCAGGCAGAGCACACCTTTGTACCAGCCACTGGAGGTGGACGCGGTCGAGGTCGAGGGGCAGCTTCGTTAACTGGCGGCGGTTTGGCTGAGCCATCCTGAAGAATAGGACTCGAGATCTGTCTGGGGGCGCTGATGGTCGGGCGCTTCTTCCTCTTGCCGCTGCGGAGCGAGTATATCTTGCTGCGCTCCTCCGACATGTTGGGCGAGGTACGACGTGAGATGTTGGATCAGGCAAGGCGCGCGGGAAACGGCAACGACGTTGGAACTGGAGGGTTTAAAAGAAGCACAATATGGCACCGAGTCGCGTGTTACAATGGGTACGAGGTGTCATTCGAGTTCAAAAAAGGCATGTCTGGCTATGACGCCAGCCGAGCTCTCTCTTCTCATTGAAGGTACGTATGTGTAATCGTCGAGCTCTCTACCTGTCGGTATTGAAGCACAGGCCTGGCCGTGTCAGGAGGTGGGGGTACGTACCCAGCCTCTCTCAGCCGCGCGCCTCCCGTCAGTGATGGGGCCTGAGCTCCAAGCCTCCACTGTCAGTGGTCCCGAGGGGAAGAGCTCCAAGGCTGTGCTGGGGTCGTCCAGAAAAGGACTAGCGCCATCATGTGCTTCCGGGCAGTTCAGTTTGGCCCATCCCATGGCCTGCTAAAAAATTGGTTTCCCAATCGCGACGCCTCCAAAGCTGCCGCTCTCGCTCGACTTCTTGGACAACCCTACCAGCATCATTTGGACGACGTAATCGCTCCTCCGTCTCCGACCTCGCCGCAGACATCGCCGTCTTGTCCTGCCTCCCGGATCTCAGCATTGCCGTCTGATCTTGGGGTTTACTCGGCTTCACCCTAGTGTCCCGCCCGCCACATCAAATCAATTGCCCGTCATGGTTCAAGTCTCAACTGTGGTGACGGCATCTGTCGTAACCGCCGCCGCCGCCATCGTCGGTAAGCCTGCACCGATCATGCCTCGGACGACCGTACAATGTCGAGGCTGCGATCCGATTGAGCCCGAGGAGAGCTGTGTTGGCTAACTCGGACTTTGCCCCTCTCAACTAGGTTATGCCGCATACTTTGACTATCAGCGTCGAAACCAGGCCGAGTTCCGCCGGAACCTGAGGAGGAACGAGCGTAAGCAGGCCCGCGCTGCCAAGGAGGAGGCCGAGGCTTCGACCCAGCAACAACGCAAGAACATCCGCGCCAGGGTTGAGGAGGCCAAGGAGGAGGGCTTCCCTACCGGTGTGGAAGAGCGGGAGGCCTTCTTCAACGAGCAGGTCATGGCCGGAGAGATGCTCAGCCAAGATCGTACGAGCTGCCCTCGAATTGACTGTCTGCAACTTGCTAACCTGCGTCTGTAGCTTCCAAGGCTCTTGAGTCTGCTCTGGCTTTCTACAAGGGTCTCAAGGTCTATCCCGCGCCTGGAGACCTGATCCGTATCTATGACAGCACTGTCCCCAAGGTAAGGCTGATAACCACCGTTTGTCGAATCGTACAGTTCTGACACCCGTGAAGCCCATATTAGATATTCTGGCCGAGATGATCGCTTATGACTCGACGCTCGACATCCGGACGCCCGCTGCTCCTGCTGGCATCAACCTCGCCGACATTCCCAACGTCGGCCTCGACTAAGAGTCTGAGACAAGATAATCTTGAAAACTACTTACCCCCCAAAAACCTCGCGGTGCTCACTACTCACTCTCCGAGCTCCACCAAAATCTGAATGGAGACCTGACGGCCTTCGATGTACCATAGTTCCGCTCTTCCAGCTTCCATAGAGCTTTGTGTAAACAGGTGTACGTTGAAACGAATGGCTTGGGAACGGCAATGCTGGCAGCGTTTCCGTCACACATGAAGTTTAATCCTTTTTTTTTTTAATTTCCTGATATTCTCCATCTCGTGTAGTAGCTGTGGGCGTTCTCGGCCGTGATGCCATACTAAGGCCACTCCTACCTATGACGCTTCAATCTTACGCCCTTTTCTATCTACTCTGTCGTCCCTCGGATCAAAGCCACCATTACCCCAGTTAGACCAGTCAGGGTTTGGCTCGGGATCCATATAATCCTCGGGTGTCCAGGCACCGTCGGGACCACGCTCCTCCAATAGGTCAAAGAACTTTTTGTAGTCGATGCGAGTGTGCCACTTGCCGTTGACGTTGAACCTGTCACTGGCCAGCAGGATGCAGCAGCTGTGGGCATGCTCAGCCGCGATACCGTAGTTGAGGCCCTTCTCCTTGAGCCTCTTCTCCAGGGCCTTGACAAACTCGCACACTTCCCAGTAAAAGGGCACATTGGACATGCTCAGTCCTGCGTTGGAGGATGTTGATGTGCCACAGTATGTGACACCCTTGACCTCAACAAAGCAAGGGAGACCCTTTTCCACCAGCCGAGCGTAGCCCTCGGCCTCTTCCTCCACGTTGAAGCCCTTGACGAGCGTCAACCGGAAGACGGTTCTGTGGCGGAAACGCTTCTCGCGAAGGATCTCCAAGCAGCGCTGGAATCTCTCCCAAAAGTCTCGGTGTAGAGGCCGGTCAATCTTTCGCAGAGACTCCTTGTCGGCGGCATCGATGGACACGTACAGCTGGGTCACCGCCTTTAGGGCCGCCAGCTGGTCAGGGTGCTGGGCGTTGCAGACGAGGAACGACGAGATGCGCTCCGCGTGCAACATGCCGAGGAATTCGTTGATGTGGGGGTAAAAGATGGGCTCGCCAACAAGCGACAGCGCGCAGTGCCTGATCTGCATGGCTTCGGCGAAGCGCTCGGCTCGGACACCGGGCATGCCACGTAGCATCTTGATCTTCTTGTAGTGGTTGGTCTTGACGCCCTCAAAGATCATGTCCGGGGGGTCGACGACCCATCGCCAGGTGGTTCCAACGGGGTTTGTACCGTGGCGCCAACAGAAGACGCACTTGTTGGAGCAAGAGAGCGAGGGGGTGGTTTCCATACACTGGTGCGAGTTGATACCGTAGAATGAGAACTTGTAGCAGGATCCTCGGCCACGAAGGGCTGACTTTGTCCATCGGCAGGTCTTGACTCCAGAGTGGGATCCCACGATTGCGTAACCTTGCTTCGTGAGAGCGGCGTATGTGGGCGAGTTCTTGGCAACCATTTCTTTCGGTCCTTGAGGTACCATCTTCTTTGTGGAGCTGTATGTGGTGAAGTCGACGGCAAGGGGGGCCTTTTGAACCATTGAACCATCATCCTTTCGAATCATGCGTCCCAGGTCCTCGACATCATCCAGGGGTCTTCCATTCTTCTTGGTGTCGCTGGTGTCGTCATCTTCGAACAAGACCTCGCCGTCATCCTCATCTTCGGCGATATCTTCGACATCACTCTCTTCAGCGGCTCCACTGCCTGGAAGACCCTCTCCAAGATTTCCAGTACGGGCGACATGCTCGATGACTTCCTCGACACCCTTGGTCCATTCTTGTAGTCGCTCCTCGTGGTCACTCTTCATATCGCCCATACCGACGGGGTAAGCTCTCTTCCGGCTGGTCAGCTTGGCCATCCACTTGTCAACCTCCTTTGCCTGGAAACAGAAGCCTTCTCCCTCAGTGGGCCAGTTCTCCTTGTCGCCGAAGCCAAACACGGAGTAACCTAGTAAACCAGAGAGGGGTGCAGTATCAATTCGGAAGTCGTGGTGAGTCTCTTGCAGGTGTTCAAGGAAGGTGTCGTTGATGGTATCGATGTTGTAGCTGGGAATGAGGAACGTGTAAAAGTAGTCGACATCTCCATGCATCTTGGGAGGGGCAATGAAGTAGTCGTCAAAGTCGATCTCGGTGAGGTCCTTTAGCTCGGGCTTGAGGAATTGACGGCCAGATTGCTTGGCAAGTTCCTCCTGTTTGGCTTCCAACTCTTTCAGATATGCCTGCGCAATCTTGTCTGTCTTGGTGGTGATGGACGAGAAAAAGATGAGGACCATGATAGGTCGCGCAAGATCTTTTTCTTGCTCATTCTTCTTGGACGGCTTCCTGGCTATTCCGCCCTTGATTCTTCGAGGCCCTTGGGGTTTGACATCCTTCTTTTCATCGATCGTCTCGACGGCGGGGGCCTTGGCTTCGACAACTGCCTTTGGCTTGGGAGGCTCCTTGTAAGCCTCAGTCAAGGCAACCAGTTCCGTCTTTCGGCCAATGAAGGTTAGATAGATTCGAAGAGTACCGAGGACGACGAGAGCGGCGACGAGAATGGGAGTTCGGTGGATGTGCCAGACATCGACCAAGTCTGTATTTCGAGTCAGCAACCATGTGCGCGACGCAGCGGAACGCATCAAATCTTACCTTCAACAAAAGAGTCGAGCCGCGAGGGCGCCGAATAATTTGCCCAATCCATCCTGAAGATCTGCCTGCCGCGATCAAGCTGCGAGGCCTTCTAACTCTTCAAGTTCGAGTCGGAGGAAGGTTTGTGAAGCAATGACAATTGCCGTGAACCTTCCCTCTGGGGAAAAAGCCATTTTGCCCCGCCCCGGGAGAATTTTGGTGGGGACCCTGGGCTATCGTCATTGCGCATCGCCAATCGAGTGGCTGCGATTTGATGGAGGAGCTGCTTACAGGAACAAGGATAGGGCTTCAAGACTTTGATCAAACATGAGCACTATTATCAATAATCCAATTACATAAATATTCCGAATTTTTTTTTAAACATGTAATTATTTTATTCATATTGCAATGATTCTTGAAAGCGGTTCTATTGTTGACTGTTAAAGTTGACAACCAGTACAATTCCCTTGTTAAAGAGGTGAGCAAACCGAGACTTATAATCCATGCGCAGGCATCAAAAATGGAATAAAGAGTCACCTAGACTCTTCTGTCCGATCCCGCAGCCTCAGACTTGTCTCGCAGATCCTTGAGGCATGGCGCATGGAACATCTCGCCAGTTATGACCAGCTTCAGTGTCCTCGTCGCCACAACTATCCACAACAAGACAACCGACAGAGAGATGATCTATAATTCAGTTAGCACCAACTTCAACTACAAGAGTCAAATGTTCATACCATTGTGGAGACCTTGAAAAAGTCGCTGTCGAGGTTCTGTGCAAGCGCACTCGTGGAAGTCGCCAGCACACCCAGCGGGAATGTAAATCCCCACCACCCCATGTTGAAGGGAAAGTTTTGCATCGTGATGATGCTGATGAGTGCGAAGGACAGCCAGACCAGGGCGAATCCCCACATCATGATGGCCAGAAACACACCCAAGACATACAGCATTTCACCGGCGCGGGCCGAAATTGTGGTGAATGCAGTGCTCTCCGGGATCAACTGCATGGCCACTTTTCCGAGTTGCTGGATGCCATAGCCTCCCTGACCAAGAGGACCGATGGGGAGGAAAACCGAGACAATGACTTCCTTGGGAGGGATTGAGTGGATGGTAAGTCGGTGGAAGTACAAAGCCAAGACACAGGCTGAGAATGACTCGCCAATTCCCCAAAGAACGTACGAGGTGATGACCGTGGTCAGAGCGTGGTGGCGGTTGGGAAGCACCTCGGCAACAATCCCTCCCGTGGCAGCTGCGACTACAGCTGGCACGATGGGGAGCAACAGGGCAGCCGTGATGTTCTGAAGGCCAGGCCGATGGCGATGCATCACGATGAAGGGCATGCTAATGCAAGTGCCGATAGACAGCCAAACATCAACCCACCAAAAGGCCCACGCGAGGTAGATGACCCAGTCTCCCCAGGGCTTACAGCAGAACACCATCATGTTGATGATGGCTTCTTCAGTGTCAGCGTGTTTCTCCTCAATAATAATTAGAGCTGACTCACTTGCAAAGCCCATGGGCACGCAACCCAGAAAGAGAGACTGGGCGGGATGAGATACCATTGCCCCCCAAATCTCAGGGTATAGCGTATAACGGGCAACGGAGATGCCCATAAAGACTGTAAAGAGAAGGACATTGAGTCCAAAAAAGACATACGAAATGTACTGCAGCCATATCGCATTGTAGGGGAGATTATGGAGGAGGATGGAGACGATGCCCGTCCCCATGTTGACTGCAAACCATCTTGAATGCCGTTGTTAGAGGCTTACACTGGATCAGATGGTGATAAACACTTACGACGGAGTAAAGTTTCGTACAACTCTTCGCCAACCAGTATTCTCCTTACAAGGCAGAGTCGACTCGCATGGCCTCGGGGCAGAGCCGTTACACGCAGCCTGCCCGTTGGAACATTGAGTCGACGAGACGTCAGACATGATGAGTGTTGCACCGCTTGCTCATTCGCTGGTGAGAATGTGACGTGAGTCGCCGATCGGGGGCGCGAGCAGCGGAAGCTAAGATTGTGAGACGGACAAGGGTCTTTCAGTCGGCGATTGAGCGAGAGACCGGGGTTTGGGTAATGAAAAGAAAAGTTCTTTCAAGAATGGAGTCTTCTCGGTGCCTTTTTTCGCGTCCTGCCCGTTGTTTATTGCCAAAGGAAGCAGTTTTTATACAAAGGAAAAACGGAGCAGGCGGCGAAAATAGCTTTTGCCTTGGAACGCCATGTGGACATGGTTCGCGGGTTTCCATGTGTCAATTTCGGCCCCCGACAACCGGTCTAAACCCAACATGAACCCACTGAGTCCCCGGTCCCTCCGAAATAGGCGTACGGAGGGCGGATAGCGGGTATTTCGCCATATTCTAGACTTGCAAAGAGTGGGAAAAACTGTCAACTTTTTTAACCGCAAACAATTGCTCGTAGATGGAAACTCTCCGTATGGCCCCAGTTACCGTCGTCATCTGTGGCAACTCGTCCTCTCACCCCTGAATCTCCCGTCCCGTCCGGCTGCAGCGCTCGCTTGCCCGCCCTGTACCAAAAAGGTAGCGCCCACTCAGATACCACGGAATACCAGCAAGATACCACAGCCCTACCTAGCGTTGCCGCGTCCAACCACAATCGCCAGGCGAGCTCACCGGACCAAGTCTGGGTCGCCGATACAGCCCGTGTGGCCTTTGAGCAATCATGTCGGTAACCGTCCGCGACCCACAGCCAAACGTCGGTGATACTATCGCCCGGATGCTGAGAGCCGGATCTGACCGATGGGAGCCAAGGAAGGAGAGGCCACACACGTCGTTGACCCCCGCCCCGTGTTCCCAACAAGCTGTGTTGTCCCTTTCTCTTCAGATACCGCCCTTCAATCCTAGAACGAGATCCGAACCTAGAGCATCATCATCAACCCTCAACAGTATAGCAACCATGGCCATCGGCATCCTTTCAACCTCGAGTGCCCTGAGCACCGGTCCTATCGACGTACCTAATGTTGGCCCGTTCCAGCAGAACCGTTTTGAGGAACTCGTGCAGCGCCTCAAAGAGGCTCTCGGCCCGTCGTCGGGTCTGACGTCTGATGATGTTGATGTCGACTTCCTGACTCGTCTCATGCAAGACTATGATGGCTCCGACATGGAGTGGTCCCGATATGCTTTTGGCGACCACACTAGGGGTTACACCCGCAACCTTGTCGACGAGGGCAATGGCAAGAGCAACCTGGTGAGTCTTTTTCGGTCAACTAGACCTAGCCCAGCAGTGACTGATGCCTTGCACAGCTTGTCCTTGTATGGTCTCCTGGAAAGGGGAGCCCTATCCACGACCACGGCAGAGCCCACTGCCTCATGAAGATCCTCAAGGGCAACCTGACCGAGACTCGCTATGCCTTTCCTGACGAGGACGAACAAGAGAAACCGATGGAGGTCATCTCCGAAAAGACATATAAGGAAAACGCTGTCGCCTATATGGCCGACGAGCTAGGACTCCACAGAGTGTCCAATAGGGGCAGCGACTTTGCTGTCTCATTGCACTGTAAACTTCCCCCTCAGCCCACGACACTTGTCGCAGTTAACTGACCTGCAACTCTGCAGTGTACACTCCGCCCAATGTAGCAAAGAAGGGATGCCACATTTTTGACGAGAAGACGGGGCGTAGGAGCCACGTGCCGGGTTGTCACTACTTCTCGGCGTACGGGCGGCTGCTCAAGGAGTAGTCAACGACAGGCGCGGCTTCAACAGCCAAAGCCTTGATGAGAAATGACCCCGTGTGATTAGCGAAGAAAGCAATGAGTTTGGTTCCCGGTTCCTTTCGTATTTGTTGCCGTTGGTATGGCCAGATTGGTAGATAGAGCAAGCGAGAGGGATGAGTCCGTTTTTGTATGTCGGCAACACAATATTAGCACAGAATGAACTGCTGAGATTCATAAAAAAGACCCGCAGCTGGTGCAGAGGCGTTGAAGAGGGAGGATGAAAGAGGGAAGCTGGTCGTTTGCTGGTCGTCTTCTTGATCAGGCCCTCATCGCCATCAAGCACGCAATTTGGGCTATGCCCCATTTGGGAATAGGTGCGGGAAGCACTGTGAAACACTGTGAATGTCGCGATACCGAGCCGTCCCGAGTCCCGTTGATGACGGGGAATAGAAGACTGTTATGAGCAGAAAGAAGGCGTGAAAAGGCCACTCAAGTCTTGGAAGTGTAAGGGCCTTGTATCCTGAGTCTTCTTTACTCAAATATTATGCCGTTGAGGCAGGGAATTGAAGATATGTCTCTCCGAGAGCCGGGTGCCCCAGCCGCTCTGATCGCGCAATTCATTGCCCAAGCCCACACGAGTCAAGGGTGCTTGGCATTGGGTCGGCTTCTGACACTGCTTCTCGAACATTATCTTCTTGGGAACTGTTCTTCAAGGAAACCGGGGAAGTCATTCGGGTTCCTCGCCAAAGTGATCTGTAGCGTTCTACGAGAAGCCCCGTTCATGACTATGTCTGGGCCATTAGGTCTTTGCAACTTTACACTGACAATTGCTCTGGCCAATGCGCAAGGAAGGTCCTTGACTTGCTGAGTGTCTCGTCTCACACTGCCCGTAGTTTCTGCTGATTGGCTCGTTGGTCCTGGCCTATGTTGTTTCTCGACTTAATGGACACTGTTAGTAGTTAACAGTCCCTAGGGAGGAAGAATACGCCTTCTGTTGCCAACATTGGCTATTCTTCATATCGTATTTCTTGGCTTGTATCTTCAACCATACGAAGTTATACGAAGGCGTCAAGCAGAGGAACACTCCATTACCAGCGATGCAGGCATCTCCTACCTACGCACGATGAATGCACTCAGAGCACATGGAACATTCGGCCAGGCCAGTACTTGGACCCAGATGATGCGTTCCAATCATTTGACGTCAAACACTTGGCAAAGAGGCAAACCCGCGGCTTCTGAGGTCATTCACAATGGCAGGCCGAATACGTGCGCCGTGGCCTGTTTAACCCCTCATCCACTTATGCGCCATCCGTTCACTGGAGCGCTTCGGCGGGAGCATGGGTGCGCGAAGCTAGGTCCTCCTCGGATCGGCGTCCGAAACGTGGATGCCGATTTCTCATTGAGGGGAAATTGCGGGAGCAAAAACATGGTTTGCATGGAACCCCGGGTTGAACTTGTGGAGAGAGGCCCGTCCCCGCACTCTCGGGAGATCTTTCACATGGAAGACTCGGTGAAGCTTGTTGATGGAGCAAAATGGGTTTGTTTGACTGGGATTTATGGTTGGAGGGCAGTGCTTAGGCATAATCGGGTGACTCTTAGTCTATATGTGATGTGGTTTAGTATCCCGGAGGTTATTGCACCGAGATCGTCCCGATGAGGTAACTCGGCCGCTTGTTGTTTAACATAGACGACGCAGGAGGGCAGGTTTGACTGACGTGCTTGGCTCTGGCGGTTGCTTATATAGAACCCGTTCTCGTCACTGAGGCCGGGCTGCCCATTCCTTTATGTTGACCGTTTCCCTTCTCTGGCTCAACTTGTAAGCCAAGGTATAAAAGATGAGATTTCTATCATTCTTGGCTGCTGCGACCTCGGTTGCTCTCGTCGACGCTCGTGCCGTCAACGACCTGAGTGCTCGTCAGGACTCCAGCTATGTCGGATATCTCATCTCGACATTCAGTGATCCTACCCCTCAGGTTCAGTGGCATCTTTCCGAAGGCGATAGTGCATCGAGCTTCAAGTTCTTGAATGGCGGAAAGCCTGTCTTGACCTCGAATGTGGGCACAAAGGGAGTGAGAGACATTTTCCTCACCACCAACGCTGCACGGTCCGAGTACTTTATCATTGCAACAGGTGAGGGATGCAGGACCTTGGCTGTTAGAGCACGTGCTGACATCATGATAGACCTTGATATCAATGCAGAGGGCTTCAACTGGGACTGGGCTACTCGGCACGGAAGCCGCGGTTTGGTCGTGTGGTCTTCGAAGGACTTGGTGAACTGGTCCACGCCTTCACTGAGGATGTCAGTATACAGAATTTCTAATCTCATGTTCGGTTTGGCTGATACAATTGCAGTGTCGAGAAGGAAACTGCTGGCATGGCTTGGGCCCCTTCTGCTGTCTGGGACGACGCTACGAAGCAATACTATGTCTTCTGGGCATCCCGTCACTACAGTTCCTCCGACACCGGTCACACCGGTGTCGCCAACCTTGACCGCATCCGCTATGCCACCACCAAGGACTTTGTCAAGTTTAGCGCACCAAAGGACTACCATGCTCTCCCCGACACTCCCCTCATCGACCAAGAGTTCCAGTACCTAGGCAAGCCCGGGAACTATGTCCGATTCCTCAAGAACGAGACGGTGAACCAGGTCTACCAGGAGATAACCGAGAACGGACTATTTGGAGCCTGGACCCGAATCCCTGGATACGTGCGACCCGAGACGCCGCTCGAGGGCCCGGCGTCGTTTGCCGATCTCCGCACGTCTGGGTTGTATCATCTTCTTCTTGATGACTACACGCAATACGTACCCTTCCAAACTTCCAACATTCTTTCACCCAAGTGGGAGAGGTCTAACCTTCCCAACTTCCCCAAGGGACTGAAGCACGGCTCTGTTACGCCATTGACCCGAAAGGAATACGACGCCGTTGCTGCTAAGTTCCGTAGCTAAGAGGTTGCATTAGCTGCTTAAATTAAAGCAAAAACCAAGTTGTTGACTGGGAATATCTTAATAGTCCATATGTTGAGCGGTCAGTCATGTATATAAGCCTAAGTATCAAGGTTGAAGACACTTTACGACTTTTGAGAAACCATCCACCGCATGTATTTGAGTGCACCTAAATAATCCGCTCCCATTCCACTTCACTTGGCTCCTTCCAGTACTTTGACTCCTCCAGTTGAACAAATCCAAGCTTTTCAAGAACTCTGCCGCTCCGAGTGTTGGTACGCTGAGTCTCTGCAATAAACTTGGTGACCCCTCTCTCCGCCGCAGCCCAATCCATCACCACCTCTGCCGATCTATTCGCTATGCGCTTTCCCCAGTGATTGGGTGAAACGCCGTAACGGATCTCGGCCTTGTCCTTCCATGACGAGATGTGGTCGACGTTCCGCGCTTGTCGCACACCGGCATAGCCTACCCACTCAATCTCCTCGAGCGCCAATGATTCTCTGCCAGTATCCAGTACTCGAATTTGCTCATCCTCGGCGAGGCCAGGCACTGAAATATTCCTGGTGACGGCATTGTCTCCCAAAATGCGCTTGTGATCCTGGGGTTCTAATAACCCCACAGCAAAGTCGCCCACGCCTCTGTTTCTCCAATCGTGGTTCACATCCCGAGTCGAGATGATCTCGTAAGTCTCCTCATCGGTCCAGGATCTGGCGGGGAAATGCTCCCCAAAACCCATTTCACAAAAAGAGGTATTGGCGTGCAGAGAGGTGTAAAAAGCGCGGTAAGATGGTGATGACATGGCAACTGGCGTGGGGATCAAAATCAGGTTCGATTTTATCAAGGCCACGGGGCATTTGATGTCGTTTGTTGAAGCATGTTGAGTTGTAGAGGCCATTTTCGATCAATTGAGGATATGTGTACGGTGGAATGGGAAGTAAATGGGTGTTGGAATTCAAGACAAGATTTGCAGTATCCGCATTCCATATTAAATGGCCTGCTTTGTAGTCTTATTCGCTTACCAAGCGCCTGGACTATCCCTGACAAGGAAAACTGTTTAATCGAACGTTACAACTTGCCGAATGACTCAATGCCCCAGAACTTTTCACACCTGCCGCTTTGGTATTGCTGACAACCGTGAACCCCATAAAATATCAGATGAAGATGCAGACAATATTGAAATGGATAATTACTACATGAGTGCCTAGTATTTGTGTATGCATGAACGCGGCAAGTCTATAACTAAAATTCACTTTTATATATGGCCTGTTTCAGTTCCATAGTCCAATGCTCGATTGATGGCAACCAGTAAAGCGCCTCATCTATTAACCACATTAAGCGTCGCAGCCTGTAAGCTTCCTCCTCTCACGTCGAGCCTGAAACCAAGCAGAAGTGTCGCCCATGGGGACACTGAAGGGGAGCACTTCCTGGCAAAGGTAGTAAAGGACGCAGTAGAATCCTAGCAATCCCGCGATGAAACCAAAAACACCAGCAGCCTTCATGAGGGCAGCGCTGGTAGCGGCATTGCCGTCGGCGAGAGAAAAGTAGGAGGAGGCGTCAAAGATTAAGCACAGTTCGATGCTCATAAAGATGCAAATATACACAAGGTTACTTTTAATGTTAGCAAAGCCAATGACGACTGGGTAGCATGTCGATCGCTTACAGCTGAATTGAAGCAATGAGGAAAAAGAAATTAAAGACGGCCCAGATCAGGACGAAAAATCCGAGTGCGTTGTTGTATTCAGGGTTGGAAGCACCTCCATAGGCGTCGATAATGCCCCATGAAGGTATGAGGGTCGCGCCGTAGCCGCCGTAGAAGAGTCCTGGCCAAAGAGATCAACTGAATGCTCACGCCATAATGGAAACTGTGTCTGCTGATGATGGACTTACCGAAAGCTGTAAGAACCGTGAATGTGAACGTGTCTCCTTTGATCATTGCCCACTGCGCAGCAATGAGGAGTCCAACACAGGCAACAAAGCACAAGTTTCCGACAAAGATTGTCTGAAGGGACACGCCCCGGAAGCCCATCATGGAAAGCGAAAGTGTGAGTAGTGTAGTAGCGAAACCGCCCATCGCTAGAGGAGCCTGTAAGGGTTAACCCTATTAGTTGTCTGCGACACTTGCTCCTGGCATGCCTCTCCATACCGGGTTTCCGATTCTCTCCCCCAGCGGCCTAGAATAGGCTTCTGCTGTGATCTGGATGCTCTCATTGTTCTTCGTCGAGGATACCGAGTGGGCCATGGTTGCGAAAGGATTGTCGAGTTGACGGAGAGAGGACAAAAGAAGAGAGACAGAACGACGAGGAGAACAGAGTTGCTGGTGAAATACTACAAGTCGCGGAGAGAATAGAAGATGAATGATTTCGGGGGAACGAAATAAATCTTGAGCAGCCGGATACCCAGTCACGGCCGGAGGTGGTTCCCGCCGTCGGCCTGCTCTCTCAGCCGGCGGCCTACACATGGAGTTACGTAAAGTCTGCTTAGTCGCCCGGTTAAGCTTCCAAAACGGCAACGCTAGCCGAAAATGGTCGAGTTAATGGAATTCTAGGGAATTAATTGGGTTGTTAGGACACAGGAAGAGACTGGATGAGCCGCACTAGTGGTCTGCCACGGATCTTGGTGATCTTGGATGAGGATGCCTGAACAAGTCCGTGTGCTCGCCTTTGCAAATAAACTTATCAGAGAAGTTGAGGGTTGCTTCTCATGGTTTGCTCCCATGTTGCATGATGAATTAGTGTTTCTGACCTGATACTTGGTCTGAAGCATCCCAACCCATCACCAAGTCAAGACCATAAGCTACACCACTGGCTCAACAATGCGGAGTGAATCGGAAGTGAGATGCAATTCCCTTTACAGAGCTAGCAAAATAATAACCCGAACTGGAGCCCCCGCGCTTCTAGTCCCCGCGAGACAAACACAGGGATCGGGTTTGGCAGCCGAGACCGGCCTTCGGGAGGCTAGGAGGCCCGTTGATTGGACGGGTCAGATTCGAAAGGAGTGGCAACTTGCTGCATTACACCGCTCTCGATCAAAAAATTTGTCGATTTCCTCACATGTTCGTGATCTAGGCTTCTGTTGGGGTGCAATTTTGACTGACAAAGAGAAACTTGGGGTTTGTTGCCAACCCCATACCCACTCTGGTCTAGACGCCCCGGTTCCCGTTGCCCTTCCGGGGTATGGGAATGGGGGGCGCATCCTGTGGAGAAAAGCTGGTGCTCATTCTTTTTGCCCTTTTTGGCTTCATCGGGTTTTGGTGCCGAGATCGGGAGGAATCGGGCACTTGATGACATTATAAAAAGGCCAGAGTGCTCATCTTTGGCTTGAACTTTGCATCTTGGCTCTCAGAGAATCTCTGAGAGAGACTTTGTAGTATACCTACATAGGTTCACATCGTCGCCAATCACATTCGGCCCCTGGCTCGTGCAACCCAAGCCGCCAAGCTTTCGAGATGCAGCCCTTGCTCGTAAAGCCGCTCCAAGCCGCCTCTCCCAATTGCGCGAGTGACTAATAGTCATGCAAAGCCAACATTCCGTTGGACGATGAGGCCAAAAGAGACCCAGTTGGGCATCAGAGCAGCCTGACAGAGATAACATGCCTACTATTGAAGGATAACGACGGCTTAAGAGTTGTGAGACTGAAGTCGAGGGTCTGGATCTCTAGTGGTTGATAGATATTTAAACTTGTGTCTTGGGCCTGTTTTCGGGGAGAATCAAGCACAGCTCGATGAGTGCTCAACACCAAGTGTCATGTCCAAGACCTTAGTTCCCCTACGACTACCGGAACGACAGGTATGATACGGTGTTATGTTGAGTTGAAGTTTCTCTCATATAAACACCGTATCGAGCAACTATGTTGCTCTTGTGACCCGCTTACTGCGAGAGAACCCTCACCAACAACGAGTATGAGTCCCAAGGCCTTGGCAGCGATTGCCGAGCTGGGAATATCGGCGATCATCTTGAAAAAAGGTTTCAAGTCTGCAATGAAACTTGTTTCAAAGATTGGCAAAATATCGGCCCTTCCATATTGCCTTGGGCCAGCAATTGGATACCTCCGACTGCATGGTGTGGCCGTTGGTCGAATATGCTGCACATCCTTCAGCTTCATCGCCAAATTACGCAAATCTTGTTATTAACTGGGTATATTCGTTTTATTTAGGCTTGATCAGTGTATTTGCGATACGAGAACTTGTAGATTGCCATTTATTCGTATTACATTCGTGACCTGGACTACCAGAGTGCCCCCTGATTTAGATTGCCTATTAAGCCCTTTCCCCTTTTATGTTCCATGTGAAAAAGCACCAATATCTTTTCTATCAGTACAATTACATCTCTTCTTCAACTCTCGTAGCTTGCTACTAGAATCTTATTTGCATCTAGTGTCTCCAACTCCGTGCCGAGCCGGGGTCCGACTTTGGCGGTTGTCTGTCGCCCCCAGAGATCTCCACGTCCACCTGATGATTACGAGGCAAATTCTGTCCCGATATGCTATCCTGCTCGACCTCGCGGGTAATATGTATCATACGGCGGGTCGACTCGTCGTCATCGTTGCTCTCCTTGTCTTGAAAGTGGTTTTCATGGTCGTCGTTCCTGCTGGCGCCACCATTCGAAAGCTTCACGTGGGTTCGTCGACCGGATGTGCCGCCGATGGTGACTAGGTTGACGTCGCCAGATCGTCCGGGGGTTTTGTCTTTTGAACCGTACGAGGGGGCGAGGTTGCGGATGAGACGACGCAGCATGGGCATGGAGCCGGCGATGATACCGAGGTCGCATTCGAGGACTGTAAGCAAGACGATCTTTCCAATTTCGTCTGAAGCATTGTTAGTTTTGTTTCTAATTGGGGGCGATGAAACGTACAGAATCTTCCAGAGGGTGCGGTATACGCCCAAGTATAAGTGATACGAATGGTAGTGGCCACTGATGCAAAGACACCCAGTGACAGGACGCCCATGGTCATGAGCTTGGTCCTCTTGGGCATCTGGAGGCGGCGAAGCAGAAACATGGGCACCAGCGCGGTGCTGATATCGGTAAAGATGTTGGAAGCCGAGACGAAGTATGACACCCTCAAGATGACTGTCTGTCCAGAGGTGCAGTCTCCTGGCTCGCCCCATGCCGCCGCGACGGGCTTGCATTGGAAGATGGCCACAGGCCACGAGATCTGCCAGACGATCCAGCTGAAGCCGAAGAGGCCCCATAGGATCTTGGTGTAGATCTTGTTGAGGTCCTTGGCGAGTCGGAGGAGGGTCCAGATGATGCTCGACTTGATGATTGCGCCGTCGAGGACGTAGATGAACTGCCAGATGATGGTCCAAAGACCTATCTTGTACTGCATGCCGACGGTGATGACATCGTCGCGGGACCCGATGCCGCTGTATGCGAGAACGATGACCGAGGCATTGTGCGCAATGTTGAGGATCTGAAGGGTCAGTTGAATTCAAGCCAGAGTTCTTCAAGACTTACCAGGCCAGCAAGCATCAACCAATCTTCGACAGCAAAGGCGTTTAGTGAGATACGGACCCAAAAACGCAGGCCCGCAATGAGGATCGAGAGAATAGTAAAGACGATGGTCACCACCAACAGAACAAGAGCCAAGCCCTCAGGCTGGATGGGCTCATAGACTGTCGTGGTTAGGTCCTTGGCCATGATTACTCTTTGATCCACGCCCAAAAGTAAGCACCCAAAAAGAAACGAAAAAAAGATTCTCTAGGGGAATCGACTACTTCTCTATCTTCTCGAGCGGTCACCCACAGGGATTCGACCTAATGGCAAAGAGTGTAAATCATTACCTGTTTCTTCTCCCAACGTTACTTTCCGCTCGGTGGTGGCGGCGGGACGAACGAGGTTCGAAGTGTAGTACTGAGACCCAAGATCTTAACGGCCAAGAGTTAACAATGTTTGAGGCTTATTCCCGTCTGGTCTGGCCGGCACCATTTTGACTGGGGAAAACATGCAGAGGGCTTGCATTGGCGGGCCCAAAGGGGATCCCGACGAGTCCGCCAGAGGACCCTTGTTGCGCCTCTTTGGGTCACCCGGGCTCAGGTGAATACCCTCATTGTAAATCCTTTCCTCATGGGAAAACCTTGTTATTAGGGGGGCTGCAGAGTCTTTCAGCCGAGGTATCACGGTCGTTTCGGCGCTTCACCGCGAACCCCCAAGGATATGGTATCCCACTCTTTCCCAAGGCATCGTCCTAGTCTATCTCGCAGTAGCCACCAAACGGGTCGGGTACGACACCCACTCGAATCGTCTAGATCCCTGCATGTCCTCGGAGAAAACTCTTCATCGCGTTGGTCATACGACCTAGGGCTGGGAACGGGCCGGGCGAGCCGGTCCGTAGGGATGATCAATGGGACTCTTGGTATTCCCTCTTAACTACCGGACGGACTGCCAAGAGTTTCAGGCCAATGGAAAGCTACAAGAAACGCCATGATATGCTGCTGTTCATTGCGGCTGTTGGCTAAACATGTTTGGCACACCCGACAATGTGGTCAGCTCATGACTTGGGACTCCCTTGGCGACAGCCGCATGAACGACACACTTAGGCGAGAATAGTCGAATGCAGACAACAGGCAAGAAATGCGAGACTGGGATTTGCCCCTGTGGGAAGAGTAGTCGGTGGGCGATGAAACTACCGAATGCTACCTGAGAGCCCCTTGAGTGCTCTGACAAGTCGTAGGACCCTTGCTATGCGGACCATAGCATTGCTAACTAGGGTCCAGGTTGCATTGAAACCGCATACCCTGGGCACTAGGATCGTTTCTCATTGGGTCAGCAACGCTGTGGTCTCGTGCCTGCATTTACCACGCAATGGTTTGACAGCTACCAAGCAGGCGAGCCCGCATAGGATCCCCCCATAGGCTCGTCAATACCTAGATATCCACCCGTTCGTCTTACATATTGTGGAGGCTACATGGGTCGAGTCATGTTAGAAAGTCGTCACAGTGTGTGAGATTCCCAACCCCCTTTTGCTGGTGGAGTTTGGCTGGTTGCATCAACTACGACGTATTGTTTCGTGGCCAGCATTGGATCATGGCCTCAAGTTTTATTATCTGCTCCTAGCTCCAAACCAGGATACAAGCTGATCATGCCCCAAGCGAGATGCGTGTTTAAATAGACAAGAATTTTGGTTTGGAAGCTGCTCGCTAATTCTCGGTCACTGTCACCTTCATCATCCCATCCAGCAAACAAACACCACCAGAAAAAAAGACACGCACAGTATGTCTACAACAGAGAACGAGCAGCTCCCCGCCCTTCCTTCAGACCTCACGGCCGAATGGTTCGGAGCCAAGCTCGGTCACGAGGTCAAATCTGTGGAGAACACTCGCAACATCTGGGGCACAGCATCCAAGCTGTTCTACACCATCACGTACAAACATGAGAGCAGCGAGGAGAGGCCGACGCATGTCTGTGTCAAGGGCGTCTTCGATCCCAAGATGATCGAAGCCCAGCCTTGGACCGTCAGCCTGGCCCAGCGCGAGGCCGACTTCTTCACAAAGGTTGCTCCGTCCGTTCACCATATGCTGTTCCCCAAGGGGTGGTGGAGCGGCACGAGTGAGAAGCAGGGCATCGCCATCATGAATGACCTGGCGAGCGAGGGTTGCACCTTTCCCCCAGAGGTTGCGGCGTACTCGGTCGAGCAGGTGAAGAATGGTGTTGAGCAGCTGGCTGGTCTTCACGCGCAGTACTGGGGTCAGAGCCAGGACGATCACCCCTGTAAGAACCCCCCCTCTTCTGTCCCGATTAGATGTCTCACGTGGAGATAGGGATCTGGAATAACTATGACCCAGCCATGAAGTTCATGTGCGTTCCCTGGGATGAAGTCGTCCGCAGGCCTGGTCGTCCTCAGCTGCCCGAGTACCTCATGGACGGAACACGGTGCAACGAGGCTCTTGATCGGTACTACGCTGAGCGTAACCCCCGGTTCAGGACCCTTCTCCACGGAGACACGCACATTGGAAATATTTACTTCACGGCTGATGGTAAAATCGGCTTCCTGGACTGGTCTGCCTTCCACTTCGGCTCCTGCTTCCATGATGTCGTCTACCACATGACGGCCATGCTGAGCGTCGAGGACCGCCGAGCTCACGAGATGGAGATCCTCGATCACTACCTTGAGACGCTGCACCGTCTCGGCGGACCCAAGTTTGACCGCCACAACGACCCCGAGGTCATGATCGAGTACCGACGCTCCTTCATGACAAACGTCATCTGGCTCATCTGCCCGGATGGTCTGCAGAGCAAGGAGCGTATTGAAACCCTGTGCGAGAGGACTGTTGCCACTTATGATGACCACAAGGTTATTGATGTTATTCTGAACCAGCCCAAGCCGGAGCCTAAGCCGGAGTCTTGAGTGAGGGAAAGGGTGCCTTGTGGAGTTCCATAATGTATGAGAGCGAAGAGATGTAAATAGCATTCGTATCAAGCATGCCTATTCATTTATGATTTTCACACAATCGTCTTTATGGAACTATTTGTGATTCATTGTCAAGTATCGATAGTGAGTACCTTGAACCTCAGGTGTACAGCACTCAATGAGATAGGCTTAGCTCATTCGGGTAACTATTGTCGCCCCTCTCTATTAGGAGTTTCACATTCTGCAAAGGGTAAGTAGAGCCACATGGGCACATACACAGACGGGCCGACATGGTGCTGACGTTGCGCTGAGTATCCTGGCTGACAGGGGTCTGGACATGGATGAAAGCTACGTACGAAAGACTATTTACCACCTGTACTAGTATTCTTACAAGGAATAATTCCTTCTATGGAACCCTTTTATCTTGTATACGAAGTTTGAACGATAGGCCTGACTTGCTGCGTAGTGGCGCTGATGTTGTTTCAAGAGTCGGTTCGTCTGAAATCTGTAGACATTGTAACGGATATGATGCTATGATGTGTTGACGGTGTGTTCTTTATTATAGTTGAAGCCCGGTCCTTGATGGGTTAACTGAGCCACAAGATCGTAGACATTGTAACAATCAAGACATCAGATCAATATCGGCGTACTGATGAAGATGTTCTCAAGATGGTTCTGGATTCCCCTTGCTAGGCACACATGTTCCTGCTCCATGCTTGACCACCGTTTGCCTATCATCTGTCTTGACTATCAAGCCCCAACCCCATGCTACTCATCATCCCGTCTCTCTCTGGAAGCTTGGTTAAGTTTCATTCGACGGGCAGCGTCATAGATTTGCTGCATCTTCTGGGTATACTTGACGACTTCTTCTTCTTGGTCACCTGCGATCCTCAGTATGGCGTTAATGGCATTCAAAAGTGACATGTTGACTCACCAGCGTATTCGCTGATCAAGAAGAGAAATTCACTGGTCTTCAACGCGGATACATCCACTACGGATGTGCAAATAAGATCTGGAAGAGTTAGTGATGTAATAGGATTTGCGTAAGGGAGAGAGACTCACAGCCCAGGGCGCTTTCGTACTTATCGCTGAAGCCCTTGCCGGCAAAGTTCCAGCGCCATAGCTAACGTTTGTGAGCATTCGTCCTCACTTTTCGCGGCAAAAAATATGGCATACCATGACATCGAGACGTATGACCGCATTGTGCATCACATAGATGAAATACTTGTCCTCCTTGTGCTGGCCGACATCTGTCCTTTCCATAAAAGGCCCTAGAGCAGAGGTGACGACTTTCTGCTAAGCTAGTGAGTGATTTGCGTGTACGTCCAAGGAACATGAAGATGAACGAACCTTGAAGCCCTCCTTGACGGCGTCTCCAGTGCTGGGACCCCCAGTCCCGGTGCTGAAGAAGTCATCGAAGGCATCGCCGATGCTCTTGTTGGGCTTGACCTTCCATTAGCACTTTATGGAAAGGATCGCATGGTTGGTCGCATACCTCATCCTTGACTATCAAGTTGTGGTACCTCGTCTTTCGAAGGGCTCGGATGCCAGGCACATCTACCTTTTGAGTCGCATCCGGATTCAGGAACTTTCTGCGAGGATTGAGCGCTTTGCTGTTGTTTGGCTGGGGCGGATCTCAGTACTTACGCTTCAAGCTTTGCTTCAAATTCGTTCAGACTCGAACTGCACAACTGATTAAGCACATCGAGGTCTTGCTCCGCCTTTGCCCTTGCCTCTTCGTCGGCCAGCTTGATGGAAGAGCGAACTGTTGTAATGGCCTGGCCCATGTTGCTGATTTTGTGATTTCGGTAGTTCAGACTGGATGGTAGTGGCACAGAAAGTTGATGTTTGCGAAAGCAGCCGGAAACTTGCTTCTTACTATAAAAGCGCGACCTCCCGCTCCTAACTCTAAATGGTGGCAACTCTCATGGTTCATGCAGAAAAGTCTAGCCTATTATTTCCAGCTAAATGCTGGGCATAGAGCAGCTAAATAGGGTAATAGAAGCGGCGCTATTGCGGACTGCCTGTCTTCAGCTGACCATCGCACACGACTTGATCCACGAGAGCTGGAGTCTAGAAGCCTATATATTGAAGACGTGCAGATTGACTTACCTCGTATAGAAGACGGCCGCGCGGCGAACTAGAGGCGGCTTAGTGCGACTGGACTATCGATCTGGGGCTGAGTTCGGTTCACATCCACAAACACGTTAGCTTATCCTTCTCGAAGGATAGTTAAGAAAAGAAAAGAAAAAATAGATAAGAGGGCTCTAAAGTATTATTATTATTATTATGATATATTGCTTAATAGCTTATTATATTCTTATAAAATTATTTACGAAATCTTACATGAGTTAATGCATACTCTCTGCCGTTCCGGTATCTTAAGTTATTTCTTGACCCGCGTGTCATGATGCTCAAGTCGGTGTATGTAGTTGGCTAAAAGTAGCTGAATGCAGGTGGCACGGGTGGTGCTATGTCTGGGACGGACCTGGCGAGGCTGATTCTGTGAGCCAAAACTGGCTAGTTTGTCAGTCTGGATCATATCGCTTTGCTTCGTGAACAGCTACCAAGTATTAAAGTTATCTGGGAACCCTCAAATTTGCCATCTTTGCAAAGCTAGGGGCATTGGGCAATCATTAATCGACATGGCCAATTCCTAGACAACTTCCAACCTGTAGATGGCCAGGGCTAGCAGACATCAATACAAAAACGCTTGGTTACTTAGTCTTATCTTAGGCTGCACCGACTCAATACTTGTCAATTTTACTCACTCAAACGAGAAGCCCATCCGTGTTCTTTTGGTCCCAATCAACCATGTACTCGACAGCTGGCTTAGTAGTAAGCCCAAAACTGGGTTCAGCAGCATCCCTTATAGTTATGGCTGCCTACAACGCTTTGAGTTCTCGCTGGAGAACTCCAGCTCAAAATAGCTTGTATCTCAATGACTGGAAAACAAAAAGGTTAACGCCTAAGAAAACCGGATTCGGGTTAGACATAGGCCAAGCCTCTGCCTCGCTTGGTCACAGCCTCAACCGATATGTCTTGGTCTGGCACTGATTGGTTGGCTTTCAGCCATCCCGCTCAGTGGCTCACTAGTGAGCGAGGTGAGGCCTCCGTGAACCTTCAAATATGAGCCCAGCTTCTCAAGTACGGGTATAAATGCGTGATTGAAATGATCTCCTTGATCTCTCACTTGGGTCCATCGCCTCCACTACAATCCACATTATTCTTTGCTAGAATCGGAATCAACATGGGTAATAAGGAGCTTTCGGCATACATACGAGCACCAAACCTAGATTATGAGCCGGGCAAGGCAATTCGTCTCGGCCACATCTGGCGAAATCCTCGAGACCCCGGCTCCTTCTGCGGACAACCTCTGGCCATCCCTCGTGAGATGGAAACCAACCATACGTACAAGGCACCGTGGTTCATTGGCAAGGGCCGCTCGACGTGCGGGTCAGTTGGCGTCTGGGCAAAGTTCCTTCAAGTTGTGGGAGTGACTGCGCAGGCCAATTTCAACTGGAACAATGCCGACGACATGGCTCACACCTTTGAGAGGCTAGACACTTATTCCATCGAGCCGACACCAGAATACCTGAAGGCGAGCATTGAGACCGTGGCAGGAGATGCTATTAAGAAGGGGGAACGTCTCTACATGATCACGGGGGTCAAGGTTGCTCGTGGTGCCGTCGGAACCATATTCTCTTCGAGAACTGTCGGCGTCAGAGGCCGGGTTGGTGCCAGCGGTGCTTCCCAAGGAGTTGACGCAGAAGGGGGACCCTACTTGGACGCCTCACGAAACGAATACAGCGGCGTGAGCTACGGAGAGTCGTCAGACTTTGTGTTTGCGTACCGCGTCAGGGAGATTCTCTACCGAAAGAGAGACTACAAGACGAGGGTTGGAGATGCCATGTATGGGGGAGCTGAGGCTCCTCTGGGGATCGACTTGGGTGCAAGAGCTGAGGCTTTTGTGGTTGGTGTTGATAGTGCTGAGCTGGAGAGCGTTGATGTTGGATTTGATGATGGCTTTTCTGACGAGGCCATGTTGTTCATTAACGATGATGGAGAAGAGTGTCTTTTTCTTGCGTAGCAAATTTTTTGACGGTTGGCTGTGCTTTCCATGTACTATATCTTTTGATTGAGCTTGGCGCGTGAGCAGAGAAGAAACTGAAAATAGTTGACAAATAGAGTGAATTGCCCAGTATCATAGAAAGAATGATTCTCAACACCACGTCAACATCAAACCCAATGCCGCGCAACATCACCACCACCAATCAACCCAAACTCAGTCTCTCAAGGTGGTCATTCAGATCCACACGCGAGTTCTGGGAGAAAGGTACAGAGCCCCATGCGTGCTCCTCATAGCTGTCATGGCCTCTTTCACTATCAGGACAGACCGGGAACAGGGATCTGGCATCGTTATCCATGAGACTACGTAGCATCTCATCTCTTGCTTGAACGAGATTGTAGACCGGACGACCCATAGATTCGAGTATCCGAGGAATCAAGTTGCTGTAATCTGGGCTGATTGGGTCTACTTCGATCTGTCGTACTGGTCGACTCTCCACCGGGTAAAAGTGCTGCCACCGAGTTTGGTTAACCAAACTCATGAGCTTTTCCCGGCCTGAAAGGCTATAGTAGTCGAAATGTTAGAGTGTTGTCATGATTGGGTGAATGGGAGGGTCGTCATACCGATAAATTGTGTTCATGCTTGCATTACGCCTTACGTCAAAGCTAAACAGGTCATCGTAGTTGTTGCTCCACACCTTGGCCGTGACGAGCCAGTCTCCCGTGAGCCGTGTTCCATAACTTCCTGTCATGTACTCTGAGAACGTAAAAGTGCGAACCCAACCGTCGTCAATGGATTTGATCTGAGGGCCCTCGAGATCCGGAACATAGCAGGAAGACCACTCCTTGATGCCGCCGCGACCCCTGAGCTGCCGCTCGATATCAGCAAGCATGAACCGAAGTTCCATCCGCCAGGGTTCCAAAGCATGTGCGTTGCCCATGTAGTGCTCTGGCATGTGTTCTGACTTGATCTCCCAATTGAAGATGCGCTCGCTGTCATTGGATGCCAGTGGCTCGAAAGGAAGCCAAACTGGTGTATCGTATCCTGAAGCCATGCTGCAACGTTTCGCAAGATGGTTAACAGATGAGATAAAGGAGGGGGGGAAGGTGGTAGAATACTCGAGGGGTCATCAGTGATTGAGTTGGACAGCTATCTGTTGTCAATAGGGGAGAGTAGACGACCTTTTATTCTAGACCCCCGCTTTCGACTGGTTATTCTGTTGAGAAGCGCCCAAGGTCGAAAGAGGTGCGGGTTACGCTGTGGCTGAGGTGATGACACGCTTTTGCTTCTTGACATGTCACTGTGAACTTGGCGGTGCCTCCATGTCATACTTGATGAGGCTCTATACTCGCTTGTTTATTCGAGTAGAGAGCAAAGCTGGGGCATAATCGACACGTGCTGTACCGTAGATGGCCAGCTCTCGTGCACCTTCGAACTTCTCGTGTTGGTAGATGACCTGAGGAAAAAGGGAGCCTACGGGGAAACACGAAAAAAAGAGCGAATATGACATCAGTACGGAGGATATCTATGTATCTAGAGAAATTTTGGCTACCAAATGATGTTTAGACTCTGCGGGTTGAAAGGTAAATCCCTGACAACAGGCGTGCGGCGGCCTTGAGACAGGCACACCCATTCTCTTATAACCCCAATAAACAAATCTACAGAGCAATCTCGCTTTAATATTCATCCTGAGCTATTGCGGATTTCCGCTGTCCGTCTCCGCACTCCGAACATGACGAACCTGTGTCGTGGCGAGTTGAGGCCGACACTGCGGAATTCCGCAAAGACGCCAAACCAACATGGGAACGTGCACAATGGACCGCGTGATTGATGTTGCCACTGTAGAATATTGTAATCAATGCTTAGTAGAGGAGTTCAACTATAAAAGGTCCCGGTTCTGGCGTTGAGAGCGAGCACCAGTTCCAAACCACCCTCACATCATCTACACATTACTTGACCCCCCCTTGTATCTCTCCACTCGCCCAGCATGTCCAACAACCAGGAGCCCGTCGGCTACCGCGCTTTCGACATCACCAAAACCTCACACAAGACATCTTACCCTGCCATCTCTCCCTCCAAACCATCCCTGTCTCAGGCTGGCAAGACTGTCCTCATCACGGGTGGCAGCGGCGGCATCGGCTTTGCAATCGCCCGCGCATTCGGCGAGGCTGGTGCAGATAAGGTCATCATTGTAGGTAGAGACGAGGCCAAGGTTGGCTCGGCGGCGGAGCAGCTCAATATGCAGAAACAAGGTTCCGGCACCGTCTTCGAGGGCAGGGCCTGCCAGCTCGCCGACTCTGAGAGCATCGATAAGCTCTGGGACGATCTCGAGGCAGATGGAGTCAAGATCGACGTCATTGTGTTGAATGCCGCAATGACTGGTCAGTTTGGTCCCATCGAGAGCCTTGGCTGGAAGAAAGTCTGGCAGGAATTTGAGGTCAACGTTCGGTCGTACCATCAATTCTGTGAGCGACTGCACCAGAACGCCAAAAGCCAAGGAGGCAAGGTAAGTTACCTGACAACTAAGCCCTTTCTCCACAAGTTTATTGCTTCGATTAACGCAAATACCTTCAGAGGTACATCGTCAACGTTTCAACCTCGGCCATCCACGACTTTCCGGCGGCGTCATACGCACCAAGCTACTCTCTCACCAAGAACTCGGCTACTCTCCTGCTCCAGCAGATGGCCAGGGAATGGAAGGCGTCGGATATTCAGATCGTGAGCTTCCACCCTGGGGCGCTCCTGACCCCAGGCGCCATGGCTTTGGGACTGGACGAGACCTCTCTCCCATGGGACGATAGTAAGTAGATGCCCCGTGAACTGGAATTCAGCTGAGAGCTAACGTTCCACTCAAAGTCAGCCTTCCTGCGTCTGTTGCCGTGTGGACCGCTTCCGAGGAGGCCGCCTTCTTGCATGGCCGCTTCATCTGGGCCCGTTGGGATGTCGAGGAGCTCGCCTCGGGCGAGATTAGAAAGCGGCTCGAGAGTGATGAGAAGTTTCTGAGAATTGGGGTCCATGGCCTTGAAACGCCCAAGGAAATACTGTGAATAGTCGTGTAGTGTTGCACTCGATGCAGATGCCGTCTAATAAGCCGGAAGGGATCTGTCCTCCCTCAGCCCCCATCTCTTGAGTGTTGCCTTGTCTCCACCAAACCACTCCTCCAAGGCGTCCAAACCACGATAGGTGGCGCAAATAACCCTGCCTAGCTCGTCAAAGTCTTCAGGGTCGGCACCTTGCGTGTCATGACCAAAGGTGGACATGGTGAGCTCAAGCCGCCTGGACGTTTTCCATATTTCCCGCCACTCGGCCGCTGATCTGGCCTCCCATAGAGTAGCCTGGGCCGTGAAACCAAGCTGGGATACTCTCCCTTCGCAATCCCAACCAAGCTTCAAAAAGGTGTATACACCCGAGATGGTTTCGGCAAACACTGCCGTCCGTCTCACGCTTTCCTGCCGTATCCAGTCTGCCCATTCTTTGACTGGCCCAAAAGGGCTGATTGTTTGCCTCAACTTGTCCGCCCCATGCTGATAACCGAGCTCCGTCACGCTCTGCCTGGGCCTGTTGGGTGATGTCGCTGGTTGAAAAGAGCCGTATGCATTGGTAGATGAGAAGTGCTTGCACAGGAGGGAGTAGATCGAGTTCCATCGGAGGATTGCAGGCCAAGGCAGCTTCAACTGCATCAACCAACAGTGATACTCGCCGTGCAATCTCAGTCTTTACGATTGCTACATTGGCCGGGTTACGCATGGCGTGCAAAGCACTCGCGGCGAGCGCATCCTGGAGGACAGTAGAAGCCCCGACTTGAGTATGGTGAATAAAGGCAGTGTGGCCGGCCTCTGCTAGTGCGCAGGCTTGTGCAGCGAGACGTCTTCCTGCATACTCGGAGCGGGCTTGAAACCTGCTGCCTGTTGTGATAGTTCCTTCGTTGGGGTCATCGATGATTGGCGTTTGCTGTGAAGTGCTGTTTGTTGCAGGCGTGATTCCCAGGTCCAGCGGTGACAGAATCCCCCCATGTCCAATGATATCGCTGAGAAGAGACATCATGGCAGGTGATAAAGGCGGAGGAATAGAAGGCGTAGAGTTGGTAGAGAAAAGCATGTAGTTGGTAGCGTCAGGAGTTTCGATCCAAGACGTGTCTTGGTATGGGAGGCCAGTGTCTAAGAAGGCATTGTCAACCGGAACCAATGACAGTGAACTATCACCGCTCTCATTGTTAGGTGAACGATGGGGTTCGGGGGCTCCCCAAGGATACACGCAATTAACTCCTCGGGAAATGCATCGTCCACAACAGGGCAGGCCCAGGTCACAGCGTCGCTTCGATGCCACACACGCGTTGCATGATTTCCGCCTCGTCGAGAGTTTGGATCGCATTACGAAGAAAGAGAATGAAGTTGTAAATGGAAGCAAGATTAGCGCGATGAGAAGGCACATGTCACGATGATTACGCGATTGGGCCTGGAGGCACGGAATGGAATAATGCTGCACCGACCCTAGCTATCTCCTTCGGATTGAGGTCCAAGTCGGGACAACCCCAAACATAGTCAACTGAACTCTTCCTTCTGCCTAGCTATGGCTTAAACTCGTCGTTCTAGCAGGCGGGTGAGGAAAATGCCCACCTACTTTGACTCGAGCGGATGAACCTGAAAGTTGAAAGAGACCGACCCGGTCACGACATTCATGCTGTTCCTCCTCTTCAGATAATGGAAAGCATCGAGTTTGCTCCTTTCCTCTAGCGTCCCAATCTTCAGCTGCTTAAGAACCTCGGGCACGACCGCATATAGAATCTCGAGATTGCCATCCTCGATCTTGAAGGAAATTCCAACCGCGCCCTTGGCACCGAGACGCCGAGTATCTTCAGACTCACGAATACCCACTCCATAGCACGCATCAGCGCCGACTTTGCCAAACAATTGTCCCTGGTAGCTACTCATGAGCTCAGTGCAGAAACGTCCCGTTCCTCCGACAAGTTCAGGATATCGTGTCATGGCGTTGAAAGTGCGTGCGAGGTTTCGAGTTCTCTGCGTCGTCGATGAAACATGCTTCTCAACCTCGTCGGCAGCTTCTGCAAAGAGGGCATACATGCGTGCCATGTAGAAAAGCGGAAAGGCCGGCGCAGGAAGATTACACCCGTCAATGCCCCATTCGACATTCTTAGGGTCAAGAGAGAGTTCCTCCACAACCTTCTTGACCTGGAGCTGCATGGGATGGTCTGGCAGGTGATAATCCAAGATATCAGCACCGAGACCCTGGGCACCAGCCATCATGGCAACGTGCTTGCCACTGCAATTGTTATGAATGCCAGTGGGCTCAAAGTCGGCCTTGATCCAAGCCCGGTTCAAGTCCTCAAGAACTGAGGGGTGACCGCCGCATCGAAGATACTCTTCCCCAGCCTTGATCTTAGCGAGCATCTCTCTAGCACGAGTGACATGGAAATCCTGGCTGTTGTGGGATGCGCACATAAGAGCGAGATCAGCGTCGTTAAAGCCAGACTTTTCAAAGCCTCCAGTCTCAATAACGGCCACTGCCTGGGCAGGCTTGGCGGCGGACCGCACATGGGTAATTCGAGAAGGATTTCCGACAGCGAAGAGGATGTTGCCTTCAACATCAGTTACGGCAACGTGAACGCCATGAGTGTTTTCGATGATGCCGCCTCTGTCAGTGATGACGCAATCACGGTCAATCTGTGTGGTCCGAGTCATGCCGGGGTGTCTGTCAAGAGCAGAGATTCGTGATAGAGTCGTTAGGTATATCACGAGATGAAATGAGGAGATCTTGCCCAGCTCAGGCGCAACATATTGACCCGAAGTAGTGCTGCACTGCTCCTTGGGAATTCTTTTTACACACGACCAGGTCGAATCTTTATCTTATTTTGAATGACGAGCCAACTTGAACAGGTTACATCAAGCCCTGCAGTGAACGGAAGGGTAAAAGCACACCGCCTCTCAACTACCCCTCTCGTCGAATGACTCCGACATTGGAGAATCGTTAGACAACTGGGCGCTGGTAACTCCAGATCAACCAACACCCTGCGTTTGACAACTACTGCTTACAGTGGGTATCGTTAACCAAGCACCAATCGCAACATTTTTTTGAGCCGCGAACTTCCCTCGAAATCTCTTGGGTGCGTGTGGGAAAGGTAACTCGATTGGCTCAATGCAACAATGGGATCATATCACAAATGTGACTCAGGAGTGTCGATGAGTCAATTGGACAACGTGACTAGCCCCTGCTGATCTCGATCTCGAAAAGTTTCCTAGAATGGTAAATTAAATAATAGATCTACGCTTTTCTTGCAAGGTGGTTCTGTTGGATAGTCCTCTTCGGCCGCTCGTTTGATCAAGATGTATCATCCTGTCAATTGTGATATCTTCTTTGAATTCTTGGCTCACTTCACCGCCTTTGCCGTTCTGAGTTGAGATCATTCGAAGCCAGCTTTGTAGTTAGCTCAGAAAGAGATGCAGATCGGCCAGGTCATGTACCACTCTGAAGGCATAATTCACAATACTTGAACCACTGACTTCATAGAGCCGTATCACATCATCAAACTCGGGCTTCGACACCTCCCCACTGCTCTATCTCACTGTAACTTGTTTATTCGCTCCCCTACACTTATTTAGACGTAGAATCGACACCGTTTGGCAACGTCAACTTGTTGAACCCCCTTGCGAGAACCTCTTCTCCGCCAGCCAAGAAAAATTCAAACTCAATATCAGGTTGGGCCTCCCTATACAATGCATTCTTCTCAGAAGCCATCTTGAAGTTGTAGGCCGCCTCTTCGTCCGTAATGATCTTCTTGGGTATGCCGTTGGCCGCTGCGGCCTCGGTTTGGAGTTGGATCTCGCATGACCGCTCCAGGAGTCCAAACATGAAGCCTGCCTCATCTACCGTCTCGCCGCATGTGAGCAAGCCGTGGTTCATTAGAATTGCCGCCTTGTTGCTTGACCCCAGGGCCTCGGCGATGTTGATGCCCTCTTGAGGCCCAAAGACAATCCCGTCGTAGGCATCGTAGACGGCAAGAATTCCATGAAAGTTGCAGACATCCTGGGTCAGCATGTCTAGAGGGCGACCGAAAACTGACCAGGCCCTTCCAGAAATCCCATGTGCATGGCAAATGGCATGTATATCTGGTCGCCGAAGATGAACTGCCGAGTGGATGTAGTACCCGGCCATGTTGACCGTTCTTCCACCAGTTGTCGGATTAGGTGCTCCTCCAACGATCTCACCCGATGAAATATCGATGCAAAGCATATCTCCGGCCGTGAGCATACCGAAATGCCGACTCAGAGGGTTCATCCACATCAAATTTGGAAACTCAGGATCTCGGACTGAGATGTGGCCAGATTGGCCTTCGACATAGTTTTGACGGGCAAAGTATCGAAAGGTGGCCGCCGTATGAGTCAATATGTGCCTACGGTGCTCCTTGAATGTTGGAAAGGTTGGGATGTCTGATGAACTGATCAGTTCTGATCGAGCTTTCCAAAGGTGCTAGATATACCTGGCAAGACATTTCCATGGGAGATTGCCTCCAAGGGCGTCTTTTCCTTTGATTTGGTGCTTTGAGACACCTCCAGGGCCTCGTCCAGTATTTCTGCAGATGGAGTCATTGTAATGTGATAATAAGTAAAGAATGAGGGTTGAGAGAGAATCAAGGCTCAGTTATTCTCAAGATGCCTGGTTCGAAGCGAGGTTTGGCAGCACGGGTCTACTTGAGATCTAGATATACCACAGATCTTAAATAGCCCAGCCAAGGCCCTTTATCTTGCTAGGGCGCCTTCTAAGAACGAATAATCTGTACCACATTGGAAGGCGAGCATGCAACGGGCGCAATGGAAATACTGTCAACCTCGAGATCAGAGTACTGCGACATTTTACATCAACAAACTATTGCAGAGACTAGCGTACAGATACATGCCAAGAAAAGGCCAGCCACTCGCTGACAGATGTGACAGGCAGTGTATGAGGCGAGTCTATGTCATGAGGCCACAAGAGCACCCTCTCTAATCACAACGCCTTCTAATAACTGCAGCGCCCTCTAATCAATTCTTCCATAGCCTGTGTACCTCAGAGATTCTTTTCAGATAAGCAAATTGGCACATGAGAAAAAAGTGAAATCACACCATGATGATCTTTGATCGCCCTGTCCCGTTCCCAAATAGATCCGTTGAGAGAATGAATCCCCTTTGGTCGTCAAAGATAGTGGCAACGCCCACTCTTCTCCAGGCTTCCAGTGATTTTCCTGTTATTGTCGTATCTTCTGGCCCGAGCTCAAGAATGAGGCCCGTTAGGCGCTTATCAATGCTGATGTGCAGATAGAGCAGCCTGGTGTTCCCTCTGGGCGTGTCTATATCCAACCTCCCGTGAGCGAAAACATGCTCTTGTTCTCCGCTGCCGTGACTGACTCCGTCAGCTCCAGCTACAAGTTTGAACGGGAGAAATTCTTCGTCATCATTAACACTCTTAGCCTTCACAACCGTTGAGATAGGCCGCATCCAGGCTTTGACCTCGAGATAACCATGTATCTCACCAGTGGGAGTATGTTCCCTCGAGGGGTACACATCGATAACATCCACCTTTATCTCATCAAAGATGAGAGCCAGGTGCTCTGGTACGCTTCGCTTCCCCTTTGGCAGGATTCGGGGATTGAACGAGACGTGTCCATCCAGCGCACTCCATGACCAACTCGGTGCACGAGCGGCATCAGGCCTTCTAGCTTCTCCGTAGGGAAAGATCCAAAAGAGCTCCTCGCTGATCTTGTGCCTCCACATGCCTGCAAATCTGATATACTCCCACTTGGTGATACTCATCATCTCCTCGGCCACGCTTTGGATTGCGATGAGCTTGTCTTTGCCCTTGGTTAGGTTTCTTGGGCAATACTGCGTCAGGCACCACTGCCAATACTCATAAAGCGTATCCCAGGATGTCGAAGGATCTCTGGGCCAGAGTATTCTGGTCATCAGGGCATAGTGGGCAGCTGGTTCGTTCTCTTCAGACTTGATGCAGGACCGGCATTCAAAGAAGATCTTGTTGCGGCAAAAGTGTATGAGCCTCGTCGAGAGGCTTCTCTCTTGCATTGTCCAAGCCCTGGTGTTCCACTTGGAATTGTTGATTGCGTATGTAGGGAACGAATCTTTATAGTGTTGACGATGGTAGAAGACCACATATCTATCCCGGCCATGCCCAGATGGTGGAATATCTTGGCCATAGTCAAGGGAGTAGTGAACCTTTGCGGCCAGAGTCTTTTCGAAGTCGCGGTCAAGGAATCCGTCATGTGTTGACGTGGCTGAAGTTGCGACGATGGTTACTACGGCGTGGCGATACACGAGGTGCATCTTGACAGCCTCCCGCTTCCAATCATCGGCCGAGTCTTGGATGATGCAGAGTGAGTCTATCCAAAGATATGGGATTCCGAGTTGGATGCATACTCGTGCCGCATCAGCAAAGTTCTTGGGTAGGTCGGTCGGCTCTATAATCTGCCGTAGCTGCTCAAGATTTGACTGAAACGTCTGTAAAGGAGGTGATGTAGCTATATCTCCCCACATATGACTGAGTGCAGCAAATCGAGATTCTGTTTTGAAAGCAGAACTGGTTGTGTCAACAAGTCGCATCTTGAAGGAGTTGCCAGTTGCAGACACCTCCAACAGCCTGGTCGGTACCCATGGCTCCAACAGACTATAGCAGGATGGATGGTTGTTAATGCAATCATCTATCCAACCCTTCATCATTCTTGTCGTGTCTTGGCAAAGAGTTTCCAAAATAGGAAATCTCCTCCTAAAGCTCTCATCATCTGCCTCGAGATCTTGCAGCGAATCATTATCAGCTATTATCTCTGAAGATCAGGATGACTTACCGGGAGAATCAAAGACGGACATCTCAAGAACAGACCCAGACCAAAATTCGGCACCCGTTTCGCTCCTCAAAGGACGTGTTACTGGGCCGTACTTTAGCCACAGCGAGTGTACCATCCCGTTATACTGCGGAGGTTGGCCCTCAAGGGAGAAGCTATCCGATTCATGGATGGGCTTGAAAGGCATCAAGTGAAGCGTAGCTGTTATGGCAATTCTTCGATCCCAATTCATCTTCAGAGACAGATCTTGCCCAGTTTCGTGATCCCAGAAGGGGTGCGTGTCGTTCTCGTCGTTGCGCCAAGCGGTCAAGGACCCGACTGAGATCAGAGCATGACGGAAGAGGTTGCAAAGTTTGCAACCACTAGCAGCCGAGGCTGCAAGCCCAGGATAGTCTGGGTATACATCTTCTCGTCGATATGTCGTGTGGATATAGGTAGCCTCGTCGGTCTTTTTGCGGTCGGGCACCAGGGATTTACATGTTTCGCAAGGCCACTCTGCCGGTGATCTAAGAACATCTGGAAGTCTTTGAGGATCCATTTTCGTCAAGGTCTTTAAGAAAATATGATTGTTTCTTCTTCCGTCGAACTTGACTATGCTGCCTTGTTGAGTGAATTCATGGTCGTGAGGGGTCATGAACCTCACGCCAAGTTCAGCCAATAGTTGAAAAGTACATATGCACGAATAAAAATGCGGCTGAGATTGTGTGAATCGAGTTTGAGGATAAGTTACTAAGCAGTGATCTTGTGGTCTTATCAATGTACCTCAGCTGAAAAAACTGTGAGTCCGGGCAAGGATTTCTAGTCGCTCTCAGCCGCCGCAACATTCGTAACCGTTTCCCTAGTTCTCGCACGGAGCGGCCCGCAGATTAGCTTCGGATAGGTAGTTCATACGTAGTTCATGTAGACTAAACTCAGCTAGTCTCGGGCAGTGGTATGTGACTGCGAATCTTAGCTCTGTCAAGACCAATAATCACAACACGGTGAGCCTGAGGCTGGCTGAAATACGTGATCAGCATCTCAATGTTTCAGCACAACTGAGGGGTTCAACCCGCGTGTAGATCACCGATTGGGCGCAGCACTTTGTGGCGTGGCCAGGAGCTGTTCTTCGCATCGGTCTAGATCGAACTATTGAGTAAACCCCGGTCACTTGGCTATGCATTCTCACCATAGCCTCCGCGCCGAGATATCACAATACGAACAAACACAGTGCTAGGAATGAGAAAGTTGAGACATAGTCTCCTATCAGGCTAGAATCACCCATAACTATAAATAAGTGTTGTGTTCCCAGACCTCTTCCACTCCAAGTTAAGCATCCACAATCTCAATCGTTTCTACTCTGACCACACACATCGTCACTCTCATATTGTCCCCAGCCATGGCACAAGCACAGAACCCGCAGAGCCTGCTCCAGCTTGGCATGGAACAAGTCGGCTGGTTCAAGTCCAAGAAGATTCCCGTGCACACTCCCGGAGAAGTCGAGTATGAGAGAGCTGTCGCAAACAACAACCTCTTGTACCGCTTCGCCAGACCAGCCTGCGTACTCCAGCCCGAACACAACTCTCACATCCGCATCATCATCGCTCGTGCCAAGGAGAAGAAGCTGCCGGTTTGCATCAAGGGTGGCGGCCATTCTTATGCAGGCTTTTCCACCATCAATGATGGTCTCTTGATTGATCTGGTCAACATGAAGAGGGTCGACCTTGATATGGAGAAAAAGACCGTCACGATGCAGGCCGGTGCTCAATGGGGCCATGCATACAAGGAGCTCATCAACGATCATCATGACGGGTGGATCATCAATGGCGGGCGATGTCCTACTGTCGGAGTGAGCGGTTTCACCCTCGGTAGCGGCCTTGGTCCTTTTACTCGAAGCTTCGGTATGGGTAGCGACAACCTGCTCGAGGCCACCATCATCACGGCTGCTGGGGAGACTGTCACTGTCAAGAACACTGGCAACGCAAAGAAGGAGGAGCAAGATCTGTTCTGGGCATTCTGCGGTGCTGGTGGTGGCAACTTTGGTGTTGTCGTCGAACTCAAGGTGAAGCTTCAAGAGCTGCACGGAAAGGATGTTGTTGCTGGGAGGTTTACATGGTCGCCCGAGCACTGCGAAGAAGCCCAAAAGGATTTTATGGACACCATGGTCAAGTTCTACACCACCAATTGGCCCAACGAGATGACCATCGACAGTTCGTGGCTGTGCGATCTCAGGGATGGGAGGAAAGATCCTGCGGTTCGGTTCCTGGTTTACTACAACGGCACCGAACCCCAGTTTGATGAGCTGATTGATCGGCATCTCGGAGGCGTCAGCGAAAATGGGGAAGAGAAGAAACTGCCAAAGCAGCTCAAGAGACGTACACTGCAAGAGAAGTCGACGAGGTTCCTTCACGAAACCCTTGTCTCTCAGTGGTCAGAGGAGACCATCCGGGCGTTCCCCTCGAACCCATCCTACAAAATCTACACATCATTCGTCTTTGGTAACGAGAAGGACGAGATCCAAAAGATCACCGAAATCATCAAGAAAGAGATGGAAGAGTTCAGAAAGGAATTCAGCGGCGAGCAGGGTCTGCTTCAGGTCACATGGATCCATTGCGGAGGCAAGGCGGGCGAGAAGCAGCCTGATGAATCGGCTTATCCCTGGCGCGGAGGCGTCTACCACGCATACATAATGATTGACTGGCAGGAGAAGTTCCTCGAGCTGGACATGAGGGGCTTCTTGGAAAAGATGAATGAGAAGCTGAGGCCCTTCTCCCACTCGAAGCGAGCCGTCTTCATCAACTTTGCCGACCCAGCCCTCAAGAAGGACGCCCACGAGGAGGCATACTACGGACCCAACAAGGAGAGGCTGCGCAAGATCAAGGCCGTTTGGGACAAGGATAATTTCTTTGGCTGGTCTCAGGGTGTCCAGCTTCCGGAGAAGGTGGCGCATCGCGAAGGGGACGAGTGCGCAGACGTAGCCGGTCATGAAGAGTTCCTGGGTGCAAAAGAACTGTTGGACAAGGCTGCCAAGTGTCAGTGGCCGACCTTTACGGCGCCCCCTAATAACAACCTCGTTGGGGGTGTTCAGGGTGTTACTGGCTTGACGTTTTGAGTCTGAGACAAGGGCGTGGATCATACATCTCATTGACGGGGTAACCAGTGGCCAGAAACATCAAAAACATGGCACCAATAACAATGTTGGTCAATAGACAAACTGTGTTCTTGGCATCAAAAAAAAAAATGGTAGAGTGGCGCATCTGCCACCAACAAACAACAATCTCTCCAACTCCTCACAGATGAAACAACTCCAGCTTCGTCAATGATTTCCCTGTCTCTCTCTCCGTCAGCTCGATGCCAGCATGTTGCGCCGTCTCTCGCGCCGTTTAGCTCCCTACTTCCGTGCCACTAGCCTGCGAATTCTCTCTGTGTGGCGACTTCTCCTCTTTGCCTTTGTCACTTGGACTCTCTTTGACACTCTACTCATCCATCACTAGCTAAATACGGCCAAACAAACTTCTTTAAGGCCACAAAGCCCCGTCCGAGTGTACATTGCAAGTCTGCACTGGAACAACGAGCGCATTCTTCGCAACTCTTAGAACCAAGGCCTTCTCGATCTTGTATCAGTTCTCGGCCCAGCAATGTCTTTGTGAGCCTGTACGAGAGTGGTAGTCGAGATGGCACCAAAGGCGCCATCGGCGAACTCGACAAGGCGCTGGGGGTAATGGGAGTCCCACGGAATATCACATTGGACAAGACTACGCACGCCGATGCGATGGCTTCACCACCTCTTGAGCCAGGGAATGGCTGGGTCAAGACACCGCGTGGAAGAATAGAGCTTCGCAGGATTTCATACCTTGCCTGACTATGGAACATGTCTCTCCAGCCCTTGAGAGCCATGGCACGGAATGGCATCGAATTCGATTATGTTCTTTTTCTCAGCGACGTCGTGTTTACTGTACATTTTAACCATCCATTACGGGCAGAACGAATAGATTCAGGTCCCTGATGTGATTGCGCTACTCAACACGAACAGTCGTGATCATGCAGCGGCATGTTCACTGGATTTCAGCAAACCCCTCGGTACTATGACACATTTGCACTGAGGGATACCGACGGCCATGAGCATGCGACGCAGACGTGGCCGTACTTTCGGTCATACAAGTCCAGAGCTGCCATGAAGCGAAGCGAACCTGTTCTTGTCAGCAGCTGCTGGAACGGTATGGGTAAGATAGCCCTCAAGTCCCTGGACTAACCTTTCAAGTAATAGGTCACTTAACGCTCGCTCCAGTTTTTATGCCTGCGGCTTCATTTGTTGGTGATCAGGGACTCACCTTCAGAGCCATCGACGACTCTCTCGCAGCAAAACATCTCGAGGGCGCCGAGTGTTGCCTCATTCATGCTGATAACCCAGAATCAGAGACAAGGGGTGTTTACCTTAACCCCAATGTCCGTGTCGGATATGACCGCCGCGCCTATGAACTTGTTCACTCAAGCGGATCCTGGCTCACTCACACTCGGATCTTGTCTGACTTATGGAAGAATAGGCTGACGAGGTGGTTCACAACGCCGTGGTTCAAAGAGTGGTGGGTTCGGAGTTTGGAGCGTGAGCGGCAGAGGCAGAATCCTGGCCGCAGCGAGAACGGGATGATGTGCGTCATCAACGAGATGCAGGTGCTTGTTCATAATGGCTGGGCCCATGCTTGAATGATACTTTCAGACAGCCTGAGCAGATTAAATGCTAATTTCAAATTCATTCAATGGTAGAGCTGCTTGTTTCATGGCAACATAGCTTCAGAAAAGAGTGAAAATGCATGAAGTTTGTCCGATGTCATCCGTATTTGGCCATCATTGTAGTTCCGGCTGTCAACATGTTTGCCTTTTTGCAATCAACTCTTTGACAGTCAACTATCTCATGTTCCTTCAACAGGGCTGTCCTTGAATGGTCAGGCATGAGCTTCGAGACCCACTGCTCTTAGTTTCGAGTTGTAGGACTGAACTCCCTACTTCTACTAAGTATGGCAACCTCGAAGTCGCCAAGAGACTATTGAATGAGAGAGTAGCTAACAGAAGTTCCCAGTTTAACTGCAACTTCTCTGGGGGAGTTTTACTGCGAAGTGTGTTGATATTCAGCAATTTTACCGCTGTTAAGTTGTTACGCCGCGCGAAGCACTGGGAGCTCAGAGGTGATGGCAGATTTTCCACAGTCCCGCGTCAGAAGAATAAGCCCAGAATTCATATTTAAGCCGGTTCAAAGAACAAAGATAGAGCCTTGATTGTCCAAATTTAATGAAGTCAATACACAGGCTGAATAGTTCTCACTGTATCATCCTGTTCGTCCAACCGGGTCACCTGGATACAACGCATTACCCGCAGCAAGCAGAAGCAAACACTCCTTGAACGCCTAACCAATCACACAGCGGAAGGATTCCAGTCCATTTGTTGGTTCATCGTCGGCATTTCTTGCAGACAATCTTGGTGGTGTGGGGTTTGAGCCCTGAGCCCTGGTTATGCTCGGGAGGAACACATTGGATCGTTGGATCTGTGCTCCGATTTGTCCAGAGGCAGTCTCAGATAGATCTATTCTACTTTCTAGGTGCTGATTGGCTTGCTGGTGCTTTGAGGCTGTCTGCAACCAGTTGTCAACTGAGCAGTTTGTGTCAATGGTTCATGAGTTGAGGGTGACACAGCGTACACGGGAAGGATTTAAGAACATTTGAATCTTGTTTGAGATTTAAGTTATATTGCATGTTTTCTTTATGCAGACCATCTTTCAGGTAGAGTTAGTTGAGTTAATATGCCTTGTTTGACAAAAAAAAATTAGTAGACTTGCGATAGTGTCACAGGGAGCAACGGCTCAGGCATTGCTGAACAAAACACATATAGACCAGCTCGCGCAAATACGTTGATGACAAGATACTAAAATAACCATCAAGACTAAACATACTTGAGATAATATGAGTGAGGGTTCTTGAAGTTCCAAACATTGGCATCCTTGTGTGTAGGGTAGAGCCACCATCTTTCACTTCATCTGAGATTGTCACGATGGAATGCATCCAATATTGGTCTGGAACTAGGTATACCAAATGAATAGAATCAAAGACTCTTAATTGAAGTACCAAATGAGCTTCTGTCTTTCTGCCAACTCAAAAGAATGTTCTTTTCCTTAATTACAGACAACACCTTCACGTCGACTCAATCCCTTTAGCAGTTATTCACACTCGAATCTATTACAGCCACAGAGACAGTCAAGGTGTGGTATTGCCCCATAAAACCAGACAGGGGTCATGTTCAAAAACAAACCAATGCCAGCGAATTGTGGGCCGCGCAAGCCTTCGGGCATATACGAAAGTGACTAGTAAACAAGCAAGGCACCGATCAAGATCCATCTTCGAAACAAGCCCAAATCTCGGTGTACGACTCATGAATCTGTTCAGCCGCATGCGAAAATAGATTGTCTCTGATTCGGACGACAATTGCAGACCGGTCATTTCCGTTAAGTCTTCTGCCGGGCTCCACGTGGAGTGTGGCTAATGTAGGAACCCGGCGGGAAGCGATATTCAATTCCCGTTCATCTCCGGCCAAGCAGTGTCTATTCTGAGCCTTGACCTTCAGACACGTCGTCTTTCCTCCTCCGGCTCCGAAGCGGGCGAGACAGAGTCAAAGACGCAAGGCTGGCCTGATCTCATGGCGGCTCGAGCTGCGAGGTGCGGCTGTGGCTGCGGGCGCAAAGGATTGCTTTGCCTGAAAACCCATCTGGCATCCAGTAGACCTTTTTGGTCACGGGAGACGCCAGCATGCGCGTCCTGACTTGTCAATTCGTCAGATAGATTGCTCTCGTGTGGGGCCGGAGAGGCTGAACAAATGTCATGTATACATAGGTATGTCAGGGATCCAGCTTCAACGCACGACGCATGCGGCAATTTGCAACGGGCATGACGTCTTGTGTGTGAATTCCCAGAAGAACTCAGATTCCAGGCGGCCGACCTTTGATGCGACCGTTTGCTTTTTGCGGGGGGGCTGGACGGAACTTGACGGGCTGAAAGATGCCAATGTCTCAAGTCAAGGGCCCTTGTCTCTTCATCAGGTTTATGTCGCGCATATGAGCGATTCGCCTCGCCTCGCCTCGCCTCAGATGCCCGATCCGACGTAGCTGAACGGAAAAAAAAAAAAAAAAAAAAAAAAAGTTGGCCTGACTGTGGCAAGGATCCTTCTGTCTTGTGCGACATGCAACCTTGCAGCGCATCATCTAACATTGGCTGATCGCCTAACCCCTAGATCCTAGTCCCTGCCTTACCCCCACCCCGTCGAACTTGGCGCCTCGGGAGTTGTTCTGGTGTCTGGGGAAGAAGAGGGCCGGTCGAGCTAGGGTGTGTGTGTGTGTGTGTGTGTGGTGATGTGTCCAGGGGAGGATCGTTGACGAGATCTTGCCCCTTGTAGCCGCTCAAACCCCCTTGTTTCTCGCCCATCCTGCCATCTCATCGCACTTCTCTCCTCCCGATCTGCATCCACCATGATCTGAGCCCGGGATGCTCGGCGGACATGGCATGCCGTGAAGGAATAAGCGCCCACCCCATCTCTGTGCGACAGAGGAGGACCTTGACACCTGTAAAGACACACTCTGGCATCCATCCAAGCATTCTAGACCCCAAGATCTGAGACAGGTAGGCCTGCCTGCTTCATCATCACCCACTCCAGTCGGCACCTTTCCACTTCCCGGCCCCCATTCGCCCGATCCGCCGAGCACTCTATTCTTCATGGCCCCTTTCACTCATTGAAACACGCGTAGATCCATACACAGTTATCCATTATCGCGTGAGCTCTGTCTTGGCTTGAGACATGTCACCATTAAAGATCGAAAGATGAGTCTCAGAACCTGACTCGATTGCCGGCTTCAGCCTCTCTCATCAGGCTACCCGAATTCCTCGGCCTCGGCAATTGGCAGCGGAACATGTCGTCCTCCCCCTTCTCACAGCCCATGACCTGATCCCACCAAAATGTCTTGGGCGTCGTCCCCCATTGAGACACCTGGATGTTCTCGCACAGCATCAACGGCCCCCGGCCCGCACGCCATCCATGCTATGCCATGCCATGCCACTTCGATCCGCGCCGCACGTACCCCGGCTTTTCTGCAGACGGCTTGTAGATACTCGTAGGGTCCTCCTTGTTTTTAGAGGCGGCTGTGGCGGACTCTTTGTTGACCGGATATCCGACCGGATGCACCATGGCACATCATGGACAACTCATGCATTGGCGTCAACGCCATCACCATTGAGCTCAACAGTGTGAATGAGTACGACACGGAGTGAACTGTCCGAGGCTACCAGCTGTAGAGACAAAGAAAATGTTCAATTTAGTGCCATATTACAGTACAATTTTGTTGCGCGGGATATAGTAACGATTGCCGTGATAGTTCCTTTTTTTTCATCTTGTTTGTCCCCCCCGCCACCCAAAAACGCCTGACGAGTGAATGACATCCAATCCCAATCTAGTATGCCGCAAATCCTTTGTGATATTCGTGCCGGGCCGACCAGCCCCCTTATGCATCATCCTCCACTGTAGGCCTCTTGTACGATGAGCCCTCGTCCGATCCATTGGACACGCTGCCAGAGTCGTGGTTGCCCTTCTCCTTGTTGTCCCACACTGAGCTGGCCGCCGTTACCGAGCCGCTGCTGTTGGCGTGCTCCGCCAGCTTCTTGGCAGCCGAGAAGATCGAAAAGTCTTGGGTGATGCTTGTGACGATGCTGTTGCTATCCTGGGTCTCAGTTGTCTTCTCCGTCTTGCTGTGCTTAGTGTCGAGGTTGAGTCGGCGAAGGGCCTCGCTGATGCGGTCGCGCTTAGCCTGCTCTGACTCAGGCTCGGGAGATGCAGTCTTCTGCTCCGGCTTGAGGACAGGCGATGGTGGCTCAGCACCGGGGTGACGTCCGGTCTCGAGAAAGCTGGCCTTCTCAGCCTCCTCGCGGGCAGTCTCCTCCTTATGCTGCTTCATCTTCTCATCGAGAGTCTTGGGAGCGGTAGGATCGGGCACTGGCTTGGGCTCCTTCTTCTCACGACGGGTGAGCTCAACTTCAAGGACACGGGTGCCCATGGGAACCTTGGATTTGAGGCCATCGTCGTCGCGGTCATAGTAAAGGGCCCAGATACCGGGGAGCTCTTCGACGGCGCAGAAGCCCTCCCAGCCTTCACATGTCATGCGACGGTCCTGCTTGGTGCAGTCAAAGGGGCCGGTAATGTGGCCCTCAGTATCGGCACGGACTCCATATTTGACCTGGTAAGTGTTCTTGTCGACGTAGATCCAGTTCAGGAAGGGAGGGTCATCGCTGATGGTGGTGACAAGGCCTTCGTACTCGGTATCAGGGAAGGGAAGGAAGTATCCTGAGAAGGCATAGCCTTTGCTGACATTGTTCTTGGGGTCGTGGTTATACAGCGGGTGTTCATTGGCGATGTAAAGCTACGAGACATCATGTCAGTCATGTCGTTGTCAAGAATGTATTGAAGGTTGATCTACCTTTGAGTCCTTGAGAACAACCAACTTGTTGTTGATGTCACGGCTTCTGATGGAAGGCTTGACACAAGAGACGACCAAGTTGCATCGTCGACCACGATGCTCTTCACGCTTGGACTTTGCCTGACTCTGTCGGATAGCCTCTTGTGTGCCCAGCATGGCCGGGCACACGGTGAGGGCGAGGAGCATGGGGACGGACATGACGACGGCTTGCGGGTCGTCCTTCTGGACTGCTTCCTTGAGCTTGTCGACTTCCTCGAGGAGTTTCTGCTTGCAGAGACCGCCAAAGAGTTGCTGGAGAGTGCTCTGGGTCGAGTTCTCGGGTGCGTTCTGGCTCTGGCTTGAGCTGTCTGGCGTGCTCGGTGGTTGGGGAGTGGAGTTGCAAGATGAGGAGGACGAGGGCGATGGAGACGACATTGATGTCGCCCGGGGTCACGTTTGACGTACGTACGTGAGGCGATATTCACGGCGGCAAAAAAAACAAACCGGGAAAAACAAAACAAGGAAGTTGTCTCGAGAGAGTATGCAAGACACGATGCAGGAGGAGAAAAAGTAGGGAAGACTTCTTCCGGGGTAATCTCTGAAAGAGATTATACAAAAGTGGTACCCTATTTATGGAAGGAGAAGCAGCCAATGGAGGAGCTGAAGACACCCCCAGACGCCTGCCTTCCATCGGGAACAAGAGATTTCTGCTATGGAGGCATGTACGTGGACGGGAAGGAGCTGTCCTGGCTGGATCGGGTCCATCATCATGGAGGCAAGAACTGGGGCCGCGTACAAGAGACGGACATGGTGTCCGGGAGACGGCCGGTGTTTCCCGATGGAATCATGCCATCCTTAGATCCGAACCGAGCGTAGACAATGTACACAAGCGTCAAGCGTTCCACTGGCCGTGCTTCTGGTCGTCGAGAAAAGAAAGTTGATGGAATTTGTGGAAAAAGAGCCTGACACGCCCAACCCCATGTCCCTCCCATGTCCCTCCCCCGAGTGGAACCTGCCCGCTGCCGGCGTGTGGAGGCGGCGCTGATTTCTGGCCAACAATGCGCATGATGCGAAACATCGACGACGGGGATCCCTGCCTTGCCGCAAGCCCATCTCTTGACAACCTTGGCTCAATCGACGATATCCTTGCCCAGCTCCAGGGAGGTCGACCCCTGTCGTCGAGCTAGAGCTCTCCCACCCTTCGAGAAATGCCGTGCAGATTTGTTCAGTCCCCAAGGCGTACACCAAGATCTTGAGAGGGCTAGACGCGGGAGTCAACGGCGGGTAATCGGAAAAGCCGCTCGACTATCGACTGCGGGCCGTCCATGAGCGAGACAATCGGCCGCCACCGGGTTCATCGGAGGTCCGGAGGAGTTGACTATCGGGAGGGGCCGCTTATACCGCTGTGAGAGTGCCTGGCTAACAAACTGCCTAGGCTCTATCCTCGGAGTGCCGCGACCTGCGTTCCTTGCTAGGCGTCTCAGCCGCCTCGCGATGTAGCTCCCGTGCTGCCCTTGTCGCTCAGTGTCGCCACGGTGTATGCCAACATCGGATGATATCGCGGATACGTGTCACTCGAGTATCTCCCCCTCCCTAGTGTCCCCATAGGCCCATCTGTAACCAGCCGTGGTCGTGACCGTGACCCTGCGTCTACGCAAGAGTGAGTCTCTATGCTGTGCTTGCTTTGTGTGGTATCTGGTTGCGTGCTTGCTTTGCTTTGCTCTGTCTGCTCGGGCTGCCACGCCCCCATGCCCTTACCCATGCCTGCTTCGAAAGCCGCCGCCCCTTGCTGCCCTGGATCTTGAGCCTGGAAAGGGCGGCAAAGAGATGTTATCGACCGAGGCCATGTGTTGAGCGCCTCTCCGCGCTCGCAGGGGATCTGGATCGAGGTCAAAGTTGCAATTGAGGCTTCGGCAAGGACCCTCTCTCGTGCGGCTGCGGCTTCGAGATGGAGTTCCCCTGGGGCATGGACGCATGTAGGTCATGGGGGGCTCCAGGGTGTGCAAGGTCCCAAGATGCAACCGAGACCATCGATTGACGAGTGTCGATGCACGCGCGGCATGCCCCAGGAAATTTGACAAGAGCCGCGCAGCTATTCCTAGCGTGCCTCAGCGTGAGACAGCATGGACAACTCATCAAAGTCGTGAGGTTGGTGATGCTGGGTTCTGCTGGTCAAGGTAGCCGCAGCAGCATGGATGTGCCCCCGTCCGGCGTGTGGAGAGCGTGCTGGAGCGTCCTTTTCGGCATGTCGTCGAGTTCACCAAGGCGTCCATCGGGATGTTTCGCGGCAATGTGGAACTGGGTGCGGCCTTGCGAGTGTGGCCCTTCGACGCAGCCTGGCAGGCATACGGACAGACGAGACATTGCAAAGACGACACGGACAAAGCAAAAGTCACCCTTGAAGGCTGGGCCAAAATGTCTATATAAGACGGCCTTTCCATCGCCCAAGGTCCAACTTCTTTCCTCACCACTCACCATCACATCTTCTCAACAATCATCTACTTGAGCCCCAGCTCCAACCACCACCACCACTTTCAACTACTTCGACAACCTTTGTCCAACAACCCCAACCAGCACAATGTCTGCCCCTACTTCGTAAGCAACCCCGAGTTTCCTACAATCTCCTTCCTTCTCTCGCAATGGCACTGGCAAGCATTGGCTTCTAGCCACCGCTTTGGAGCTGCTCCAGCCTCTACTCTCCAGAGTCTCAACAGCAATGGAGTCTAACACTGATTAGCACTCCCCCTCCTGCCTCTGACTCCCCCATTGCCCAGCCTCCTTCTCCTGCTCCTGCTCCTGCTGCTCCTGCTCCTGCTCCCGCTGCGCCCACGTAAGAATATCATTGACAGCTTGGGCTACCAACTTGAGCATCGCAATAGCTAACACTTGGACATCAACAGCCTCGCTAAGCCCGCCTACGCTTCCGACTCTGACTCCGACGGTCAGGCTCGTGGCGGCCGCCGCGGCCAGAAGCAGCAGTTCGTTGTTCCTCTGCCCACCTCCACCGGCCTCTCTCAGCCCGCTGGTAAGTGATTGGCTCTTCCGAGCTCTCTCGAGAACCACTTTACTGACGAACTCCTGCAGGCCAGCTCCTCAAGGGTGCTACCGACGATGCCGGTGCCCAGAAGTCCGCTGCCCTCCTCGTCGGCATCAAGCTCGACCTTGAGGCTGAGGTCCACCTGACTGCCCGCGTCAAGGGTGACATCGTCGTCGGCCTCTACTAGACGGCGAACTCGTGCTCGCTTGAGTCCATACCTGGTGGATGGTCGCAAGTCAATCAGCATGGGGACATGTGATGATAACGAGAATGGTGAGCACTCTGGCAACGCCCACCGCTATTGAAGGGCAGGCAATTGGAAACCTTTCGGGGTGGATCAGGGTGTCCAAAAATGGAAAACTTTCCTTTACTTCTGGACCGGCATATATGAAAATTCTTGTAGCTTAGACAATACAACCTCTTTGCTACCCACTTCTCTCTCTTTGCCTGGCATTGATTTGACTACCTGACTTGACTGACACTGACTTTTCTGGCTTCTGACACAATCTGAATCACTTCAACTAACAGCCTCAACTACCTGGCCATTACTAACAAAAATTATCAAACAAATTCACCCTCACAACAGACTCAATCCTTCCATCTCCATCATTCGACTCTTGTCGGAGGTAGAATTAAAGCTGACAACCTGACAGGCCCCCATGTCATGCCGAGCCGCTGTCTCACGCTTAGTGGCCCGCGTCCCTGGCCCAACACAACCACACTTATCCAATGCGAGTAAGGCAAGCGACCCAGCACGCCATTTTTCCGGTGAAGGTTGCAACGGCCCGTCCAATAGTCGCGATTGAAAGCAGAAAAAAAGATCCGATTGAGATCCGATTGAGGAGAAATCGACGATTCCAAAAAATTCCCCGGCAGATTTTCAGCCCCGAAGCGAGGTGATGTGTCAATTCACCCGCCATCGAGCGCTAATTGTTCGAGAAGGTTGCACTGCAGCGACCACGTCTACTGTACGTTCTAGTGTTGCTGTAGCGGACTTTCGGGGAGGATTCATCTTGCGCCCGTCAATGCGCGAACTGCATCGATAATTTCTCGGGGGAAGCGAACGAAAAAAAAAAAACATTAAGACATGCAATAACAGCTTCTGCGAACCCGCATCCTGCACGGATACGTGTGTCGTTTTGCGCTGAGGAGTTTGAGGCTGTCGGTCCGAACGGGAAAGTGTTTCGGGAGCTGAATCTCGTGATGCAGATGGTTACCAAGCGATCAGATCATGAACTGCATCGGAAGTGTTTCCGGTAGGTTTGTCATATAATAATGAGATCTGTTATTGATAAGAGATGCTGAGAAGAAAGGCCCATGTCGCTTCTGATGTGGAATCGCTGCACATTGCGGGGGAATGTCTACCTAGGGACTTACCTGGATACCCGGCTTATATCCAATACCACCCTCCTATAACTATCTGGTTCTACAGCAACCATAGTTGCTGATAGCCCTGGCTCTATCCTCCCAATCACGGCTTTCGCGTTTAGAGAAATAATATCATCAAGACATTATACCTTGAGGTATCTAGGAAGCTAGATATGGTGCCAGGTACCTATATCGGGTTTGCGGGGAGCCCCAGCCACTGGAACCTTTGTATCAATCGTATGGTGAATCGCCGTGCATGTCGCATCGACGTCGCATATCGCAGACACTGATAAGAGTCTGAAGGCATAACATCAATGCTCACTGCAAACACCTATCGCTTCATCAAGGAGATATCGTCAACGATGGTGTAGCCGGATCATCTAGTTGATCCGGTCCCGGCTCGAAGAAGCAATTACACCACCGCGTCGACTGTGATGAGGAGTAGCAGAGAGGAACGCGCAATTGCGCCAACATTTTCAAGAAGAGATAAAATAAATAAGAGCTAGAATACGTGTCTCCTCCAACTCCTGCTCCTCACACACTCTTTTTTTATGGCGCAGCTACAATGCCCAGATCTGTGAAACGCGCGCACGAGCTCATCGACCTTACGGGCGATGACGATACTGAGACGCGTTCCAAGCGGCCCGCGCGGGCGGCGCCCGGCACTTCCAACTCGGTCCCCACGCCGGGCTTTTACCCGGGCAGCCAGTCTCAGGGCGTCGCGCCTGCCTCTCAGGCTTCATTCGCCGAGCCTGACTATCTCGACCTGACGCAGGAGAGCGAGGGTCCTCCGTTTGAGCTCTATGGAACCTTTGGTGTGTTTGACCCCCCTCTAGATCCGTGCGCTTGTGCTCAATCCTGACGGGTCGCAGTGGGCAAGATTGTTGGTGTGAGGTACTATAATGGATATGCTTCACCGGGTGGTAAGTCCCTGGGTCTTGGCTCTCACGGACGAGAGGAGGCTCACATCAGATAGAAACCGTTCTGTGTAGGCGGGAACCCCATAATCAGGTTTGTGACACCTCTGTACCACCTCAAGTGGTCCCATTCTCTGTCTCGGCCCCCGCGCCGTGACATGGTATCGCAGCATGGACCCGTGTGTCTGTGTGTCTGTGTATCTCAGGGCAGACTCTCTGACCCTTCTGCAGTACGACCGAAACGCCATCCGGGTTAACAACGTCTTTGGTGATCAGATCGGCCATCTCCCGCGCAAGGTTGTCGAGAAAATCACCCCATATGTGGTAAGACGAGCAAAACGCTGTGCGATCCGTCAGTTGGTGTGTGCCCTGTCTAATGTGCTCCAGGACTCTGGCGACATCATGCTCGAGGCCCAACTCGCGGGCGAGAAGGGCTTCTACGATTGTCCCATCAAGCTGTTCTTCTATGGCCCTAGCAACCCTGATGAGCGTTCCGTGCTAGAGGAGAAGCTCAAGAAGGACAAGCTTGTCAGGGCTACGGAGCTGAAGAAGACCAAGAAGGAGGCCGAGGCTCGTAGAAGGGCACTGGGCTTGGTGAGCGGAACTTCGAGCCATGGACTTGGTTCAGGGCCCGCCATTGCTCAGAAGCCCGAGAAGCCTGAAGTGTCCATGGCGACGCTTTTGCAAAACAGTGAAGCGATTGAACTGCGTAATGGTGCAGACGCCATCAAGAAGCTGGCAATTGGCGAGGATCAGCTCGAGAAGCTGCCCAAGGCCGAGCAGCCCGCCCAGTTGAAGTCTCAACTATTGCCGTACCAGCTCCAGGTGCGTTTAGTTGTACGCAGTGTGTGATTGCCACTGACCAATTTGTAGGGTCTGGCCTGGATGGCCTCCAAGGAGAAACCCCAGTTCCCAAAGAAGGGTTCAGAGGATGTCGTTCAACTCTGGCGGCGTGACGCTAGAGGCCGCTGCTGGAACATCGCATCCGACTTTGTCACCTCAACAACCCCTAAGCTGCTCTCAGGTGGCATTCTCGCCGACGATATGGGTCTCGGCAAGACCATCCAGATCATCAGCCTGATCCTCACGGGTGGCGGGGGTCCTACTCTCATTGTCGCTCCGGTGAGCGTCATGAGCAACTGGGCCCAGCAGATCAAGCGGCACGTCAAGGAGGAGCATCAGCCTCAAGTTCTCGTCTACCACGGCGGCGAAAAGAAGTCGGTAGAGGACCTAGCCAAGTACGACGTAGTCATCACCAGCTACGGTAGACTTGCTCGGGAACGCGACCAGGGCGTGTACAGAGCTCTCACGTCAGAGAGCTTCAAATGGCGCCGTGTAGTCCTCGACGAGGGCCACACCATTCGCAACGCGAGAACCAAGGTAGCCCAGGCTGCATGCGAGATCAACGCCGAGTCACGATGGGTTCTAACCGGTACCCCAATGTAAGCTCCCCAGATAATCCTCAGACAGCTCTACTTACGCGAGATAGCGTCAACTCGGTCAAGGATCTGCACTCGATCGTCAAGTTCCTCCACATCACCGGTGGCATCGAACAATCCGAAATCTTCAACGCCAAGATCACTCGCGAGCTGGGCTCCGGCAGCGGCAGTGGCGAGGCTCTTCTACAGGCCCTCATGCACGACCTCTGTCTCCGCCGTAAGAAAGACATGAAGTTTGTCGACCTCAAGCTGCCTGAGAAGAAGGAGTATATTCACCGGATCGCCTTCCGGAAGGACGAAAAGCGCAAATACGATGCTCTGCTGTGAGTTGGAAGAGTTCGCGAGCTTGAATCAACCGCTAACAGTTTGGTAGGGATGAAGCGAGGGGTGTTCTTGAGGCATGGCAAGCTGGATCTTCCTCGGGACAGCAGGGCCGCTTTCAAAACGTCCTCGAGCGACTCCTTCGCCTCCGCCAGGTGTAAGTCGCCTACGCCTGACTCCATGTGACCCCTTCTAACTTCTTCAGCTGTAACCACTGGACCCTCTGCAAGGAACGTGTCGCCGACATCCTCAACCTCCTTGACGAGCACGAAGTCGTCCCCCTCAACGACAAGAACCGAGCCCTCCTCCAGGACGCTCTCCGTCTGTTCATCGAGAGCCAAGAGGACTGCGCCATCTGCTACGACACCCCATCCGACCCCCTCATCACAGCATGCAAACACGTCTTCTGCCGAGCCTGTATCGTCCGCGCCATCCAGCTCCAACACAAGTGCCCCATGTGCCGCAACCAGCTCACCGAAGACTCTCTACTCGAACCCGCCCCCGAGGACCCAGGCGATGACGCTAGCAGCTTCGACGCCGAGACGCAAAGCTCCAAGACGGAGGCCATGATGCAGATTCTCAAGGCCACCGTCCGTAAGCCGGGATCCAAGGTGGTCGTTTTCTCGCAGTGGACCTCGTTCCTCAACATTATTGAGGTGCAGCTCAAGGCTGAGGGAATCGGCTTCACCCGTATTGACGGCAGCATGAAGACAGACAAGCGTGATAGTGCTATTGAGGCTCTCGACAACGACCCCGACACACGTGTCATGCTCGCCAGTCTTGCTGTGTGCAGTGTTGGACTCAACCTCGTCGCAGCCGACACCGTCATTCTCTCAGACAGTTGTAAGTCTAACCCCCATTTCCTCATAGTTGTAGATCCCAGCTCACATACCAATAGGGTGGGCACCTGCCATCGAAGACCAGGCCATCGATCGTGTTCATCGCCTGGGCCAGACCCGCGAGACGACCGTCTTCCGACTCGTCATGGAGGGCTCGGTCGAAGAGCGCGTGCTAAATATCCAGAAGGAGAAGCGGGAACTGGTGACAAAGGCATTCCGCGAGAAAGACGCCCGGGGGAAGAAGGCTAAGGAAACTCGGGTGGCCGACGTACTCAAGCTTCTAGGATAGAGCAGGCCATGTGGCTGCTGGCGTAAAGGTGTGGTTGGGTTTGGAGGCGTCAACGGTTGTACAAATATCTGGATTCTGGAGCGTGGAATATAGTGCTCAGGATTGGCATCCATGTAGTGAATGCTCGGGTCATGAAAGCAAAGTCACAGATTCGAGCGCGAGAGAATCACTGTGGTCATACAATACGATCTGCCTGAATGATTTTCTGATGACTTGTTTGCTCCTCCGGCCAACAGCAGTAACCGCCATGTATGTCAGCATGGTTTCCACTACCTCCAGCAGCCCAAGACATCAATTGATGGCTATCAAGACACTTATCGATGCTATATTCACTAGTTATACAAGGGTATTCTCACAGCCCAAGATCATCACTTCAGCCATCTGGCATAAGCCCAGCGAATGCGCTCCAAGGCCTTCTCCTGCACCCGAATGTCTTTCTCATTCGACAGGTAGTCCAGATCCTCAAGAAACTCCTTGCCAACCTCCCGAGGCATAAGCTTGTCGACGAGGTTCCGCAGAACGTGCACTTCGCACAGCAGGAGACCGTGGTCCTTGTGCTGGAGACTGTTTCCTGAAGGATGGGCCTGAGAGAGGATGCGGTCGATGTTACGGAGGATGCGGATGGCCTTGCCGGTCTTGCGGGACTGGCGCAAGCCGGACCGGCCACCGAAGACACCGCGAACGTACTGGAAAATGCTGTACGAGACGAGAACACCGGGAGTGAGACCAACAAAGCCAAAGACCAGTTCCTGGCTCTTGAGGAGAGAGTCGATGCCAGTCATGGCAACTTCAAGGTCAACCTTTGTCTTTTGGACTTGGATCAAGAGGGACCGGACAAGATCTCCACGAAGGGTGCCCATGAACGGGCTTTGCAAGTCCTTCTCAAAGGCTCGCAACACGGGGGTAACATCACCCTCAGCGACCTTGCTTCGGATGTCGGCGACTTGTTGATCGGTCAGTGGTGCTCCTGATTCAGTGGCGAAGTGAGGCTTGTCGAGAGCAAAGTCAACCACCATGCGCTCGAGACTCTCACGGTCGGCCTTGAGGCTGTCTCTGCTCATGATGGCGATCTCACTCGTCTTGTCATGTCGAATCGTCGATACAATCTTCTCGACTGGCTCAACAACCCAGTTGAACCAAAAATCCCGTACTGTAGCGCCAAAGTCCAAAAACCACTCGAGGATATCAGCCTTGCGATTCACCAAGATGCGCAAAACCGTGGTGGAGGAAACGAGACCAATGGATGCAGGAAGCCAGTAGCGTACCAGACGGTTAGGGCGGCCGTTGTCTTTGGTGATGGCACGTGTGGCACCGACATACTCCGGAAGGACCTTATCAATGAGGTGGACCAATTGTCGAGCAACAACGCCTGGCCGATCAGTACTGCTTTCCCTCATGATAGTAGCCGACAGCACGTGGTGGTTTCTAACACCTCCAAAGACTTCCTTTTCAAAACCCATGACGTCCAGGCGGAGAGAGCCTGCCTCCAACAGGACCATCTCCATGAGGGCGACACTTTGTCCGACGACCTGGGTAACATGGTCCACCTGAATCTCCGTCTTGCCGTCATCGTGGCCGAATTGGAAGCCCGAATTCATCAAAACACCGAGACCGGTCGCCGTGAGCTCTCGCAATCGCTGAAGATTTCTCCGGTTCTGGCGGGCCTCTGCGCGGTAGAGGGTCAGAGGCGACAAAACCCTTCGCCGTATATTGCTCAGCGATCGATCCTGAATGGTAGCTTGGACGATGCTGAAGAAGTTCTTCCATTGGTGAGCGAGACGCGGCGATGTCGCGGCGTAAATCTCCTGTGAATAGGCCCAAAGACGCCAAGGAGAAGTCTGGATGGCGTAGAGGCTTGTGTATGAATGTGAGCCAAGGACGTCATCCCAGTACCAAATGTCATCACTGAGAGGAATGATCTGACCCAGCAGGGTGTCGAGAACGATACCGTATAGCTGGATGGTAGCTTTGCACACTAGTAGCCATTCGATCTCGGGCTCAGCAGACGCGAGTTGGCGGAGTCCACCCTCCCCTAGCGGAGGACGCTCCTCAAGGACGCCGGATGAAGCAAGAAGACGTTTGATGCGTTGGGCAGACAAGAGTGGTCGAGAAGAAGAAGTGCCGAGAGCCTGGATGATGCTGGACAGATCGTCTAGACGAGGATTGGGTGGAGCATGGCCGAAAGAAACAACCGACTCGTCCACCGATGGTTCAATCTCATTCAAGGGAGGGAGACGGTCCAGGTAGGCGTCTAGACGCCTAACCCGACTGTAAGCAGTGTCAGTATCAGGGTTGGTCTAGTCAATTGGAACCCAGAAGGTGAACGCACTCCAAGACAAGAGACATGGTTGAGAGGTGAGCCTGCTAGAGATGCCGAGACGGAGCTGGGGCCGGAGCCGCTAGTGGAGAGCACGGCCGATAATGCCGGGCGGCAGCGGCAGCGGCAGAAACGGAGACGATCTGGTCACCGAGTCACGGAGTGAAGCTCGGGACAGGAGCGGGAGGCGGAGGGACAGGGTTGTCCGGCCGGGATATTGTGTGTGTGCGGTGTGTGTGGGTAGAGAGAGATTGTGCGAGCGAGATTAAGATGAGTTGGACAAACACGAATGCGGCATGTGGAGAAACAAACAAACAAGGAAGTCGCTATTGGGCAATCATGGCATGGCAGAATGGTCAGGTTCGGATCTCTCGAAGCCGGAAGGCGTGATGTGATGGAATGGAAGAGATGGAAATCCGATTGGACTCGGGAATTGGCTCCCCATGGATGTAAACATTCAGATATTTCGCGATGACGGATGACGAATGACGACAGTAGCTGGTGGTTGCCCTGTTTGTTGCAAGCCAGGTAGGTACCTAGCCACGGGTAGTGACGTCTTCAGAAAGAAAGTTGTGGGCTACAGCTATGATCCGTATTCGTATTCGGATATAGTACCACCTCTCCCTCCACCGTTTCAGTAAACGTTTGTTCAGCCACTTGAAGAGTCTCAATTGGTTGATGATTTCGATATCTTGAGCAAAAACCTGACCCAAATCTGCTTCAAGACCTTCACTTCCGCCCTGCCGGCTTCAGCGTAACGAGCACAGCTTCAGAGCTCTTCAAATCCAGCTCCACAACACCTTTCTTGGCCGCATACAGCTCCCAGTGCTTGGAACCCTTCTCAACCAACCTGCCATCAGTATAATTCCAGCTCTGGCCCGCCCATTGAATACCTTCATCCGCGCTCGCCCCATTACCAGTAAGCCTCTGCACTTCCACCTTGTCAGCCCACAAGGGGACTTTCAGGTTGAACTGCTGGACGGGACGCTCGTAACGCGTGGTAGAGTTCCACTCATCAAAGTTGATCACCACATACTTAGCCAGGTTGCGGGACTCGTAGATGCCGTATGCAGACACGTTCCAAGGTAGCTGGGGAATCGGGTAGACCTGGACCTTGGGGTGGTGGCCGAGGACATCAGCAGCAAAGATCTGGCCGTACAACGGAGCGCGGACATGAGGCTCACGCCCATCTTGAGGAACAGGAACCCAGCCGCTGTAGCCAAAGGTAGTTCCCTGGATCAGGTTGTACCTGGTAATATTCTCCAAAAGGTTAGTCTGAAATCTGTATGATCTTAAGAGTAACTCACTGTTGCCATGCCCATGAGGAGATGATCAATCAACCAGAGGGCTGACCCAAACACACCCTCAATCTGAGACATGTTGAGATTGTATGAGTTGCTGTTAGTCTCGCCAAGAACAAACGGCAGCTTTGGGTCATGCTCGTGACAAAGCTCGATTGCACTCTTGTACTGCGTGACGTTGGCAGCATTGGCCGTGTGGTTCATGTATGAGTTCTGCAGCCGAACCCACGGCTCGTTCCGAGCGGCGTACTGGTGGTAAGAGACTGACTTGAGAAAGCCGTTTTGGTCCAAACCATCTTGAAGAGCCTCCTCTCTGTTTGGGCCAGACAGTCAGTTTGGTCTTGAAAGACGACGACAGTGAAAGACCCACATGCTCCATTCCGGTTCCTTTGTGCCAGCTACAAGTAGGCCCTGGAAGAACCGCTTCTTTGCGAGGCCATACTTATTGTGCTTGAGAACGTGTTTCGAAGCCTTTGTAGCATACTGATTCCACTCATTCACATAGTCCTTGAGAGAATAACCTTCGCTCCGGTGTCCAAAGCGAACCATGAGGTCTGGTTCGTTGCCAATCTCGAAGCTTTCAAGCTTGCCTTTGACATTGTCCACGACAATCTTGGCAACCTCGAGAGCATTCTCAAGGCCGCCTTTCCTGCCAAACGTGTTGCCCATGTTGAGTTGCCATGACCAGCGAGTGCCGGGGAAGTTGTGAAATCCATCAAAGAAGCCAGGACCGATATAAACCATGTCTGGAATTCCATACTGCGTGGTGAAAGATTCGGTCGTATTCCACCAGTTATACGCGCCAGTTTCTTGGCTTGCATTGTACCAGACACGGTCCCTGATAATCATGAGTCAAACTCTTGCTTTATGGTTCTGGAAGTCTTACGTTGATGTGCCGCCTACACGGACAAAGGGATGAGAACCCGTCTTTGAGTAGAGCAAGTCAAAGATGTCACGAGAAAATAGGTTGGGATGGGTTGAATTTCCTAGGCGGATACGAAGCATGTGAGCATTTGAAAGATTCAAAGGAACCTTGAAGTAGTGCTTTACCTGTATAGTCGACAAAAAAGTGAGCTGGAAAGGAGAAGGACGCAAAATCGTGAGGGATAATCCATGAAGCACCAACTGGGAGCTTGTCAGGGGATGTGATCTTGATGGGTTCTGAGAAGGCCTGGGCGGCTGTGGTGCAGCACAGGGCCACAGCAAGGGCCGAACCAAGGACTGAAGCCATTTCGAATATTCAGTATTGAAGACAGAGTTGATTGGGTTTGCCTATTTCTCTCGGATCCTGGCCCTTCTTATACATGCCTAAGATAGCAGAGGTACCGCTGATCCTAGCCGTCTAGTTCTTCAACTCGCCCTACTATCCCTGGTAACTACTCATTTCAGCAATAATACCAAGATCGCTAGAAAGAATCATGACTAGAAAACGCCATTTGGATCCAATATGTCGAAGTTGAGTCGCCGGGGTGAAGGATTTAATACCGCCGGTCTTCGCACCGGAACTCGCACGCTAGCTTCGGCTTTCGGCCCGCGGACTTCGCACGCGATGGTGCAATGGCGCGTGGAGAGGTAAGAGGGTCGCGGGGAAGAGGCTTGGGCTAGAACTTGACGTTGTAACTTTCCACTCAGTTGGGTCGAGGCTAGGCGGCATGTTTATGGCCTCGTGAGTGATTGCTCGGTTATCTTCCTGGTCGACGCCGTCATCTGGTGGCCCTTGTCGGCTTGGAAGCGTGTTTGCGGGGTCACACACGGCTGAGAGTTGCGGATACTACAGCTGGAAACATGACAGACGGATAGGAGTAACTGGGAATGGCCAGAGAAATTGATGCAAGAGTCCGTTATCCGCCAACCTTGGATCAATGGATCAACCAATGTCGGTCTCGGAACGCAGTGCGTCCACTGACGCCCCAGAAACTAGACCTGGTAAGCCTCAGTGAATGGGCAATGCAGGGCCTTTGACTAACACGGGAGAAAGTTGCAGGGTGCCTAGTCTGCCGGTCACGAAAGGTTGGTGATGTCGACGGCTCCCCTCGCCTCCTCACAACTGAGAACTGACATAAACAACACCAGGTGCGATGCGACAAGTCACTCCCCAGCTGCCGGAGATGCAACCGATTAGGAGTTGCATGCCCTGGTTATGAGCCAGATCACGGCTCCATGTCCAGGTCCGAGATGCTCAAGTCGACAGACGACATCTTCAAGGCGGCTGGAGTTGACAAGCGTCGGATAGGGTCGTGCAACGAGTGTCGGACATCCAAGAGTCGGTGCACCAGAACGAGACCTACATGTCAACGATGTAGAATGAGAGGTCTCAGTTGTGTCTACCGAGGACTCGGTGCCGACAAAGACTCGAGTGTCAGTCCCTCAGACCTTGCTTCTCAGAACGGCCCTGAAGAGATGACAGAGGTGAAATCTGGGTGAGTTTCTCAATCTCGACAATGGAACAGTCAATGACCAAGTAGACTGTACTCGGATGTCATCCCAGAAGATCCTTCCTTGCTCTCCCGCCTCATTAATACGTATTTCGATCGCTTTCATCACCTGAGATGTCTAGCGTTCATTCACAAACCATCGTTCATGCACTCAATGGCTCGAGCCAGTGTCATTCAGGACTATAGCGAATCTCTGCTGTACGCCATGTGCGCTTTGAGCGCGAGGTACACTTCACACTCTTCCACTTTAAGCTGTTCTAACCTCTCTAGATGTATTTATCTTGACTCTTTACATGCCTCATCAGAGCCAAACCATGAACCTGGGCCTGTCCCGGGCGATGTGTGGGCCGAAAAGGCACGCAAGATGGTGTTTGACGAAATTCACCTCCCGACCATTCACCAAATAATGGTACGTCGAAAGTCGGCAATTCGGTGGCAACGATCTTACATATATAGACCATGATTCTTCTCTGCGAGTATGGGCTGAGGAATGACCAACACTCACTAGTGTTCATGCTCTGTGGCTGCGTGTTCCGCGCTATGCGTCTTCTCGGCCTGGACAGTCCCCCGCAACACCTCCAAGCGACGACTCAACTGTCTGGAAATCTTGAACAAGAGATTAACCACAGGATAGTATGGGCGTGCTACACAATTGATGTTCTTCTATCATCAGGGGTCGACAAGAACTCTTCTTGGCGGGAAGACATTCCTCAGGTGCCATTGCCGTGCTCCGACAAGGACTTTTTACTTCAGACACCATCACACAAGACGTTTCTACCCGTTATCGAACAGGAAGACATGTCAACATTCGTAAAGGATCTCGATCTCTTACCACTGGTCACAGTGTTGGTTAGATTGCGAGGCGAAGTCCTTCGGTAACTCATTGTGTTCCTCCACTTGTGATGTCACTAACAATTGACAGGATCATCCGAACCTTGCCGCCCACTGACACAAACATATGGGACTCGTCTTCACCGTTCATGCTTCTTATCAGGGAGCTTGACACTTTCTACGAGAGTCTTCCAGACAGACTCCAGATCACTGAGCTCAACACTTACATACACAAGGACCAGCACTCGATCGGAGCTCTCTTCTACCTCCACCTGATGTATAATGCCGCCATCTTTGATCTCACGAGGATATCCCTAGCCGGATTCAGCTTTCCCCTAGCTGCGGCGTTCCAGCACGCGCCACCCGAGTTCCGTTCTCAGTGTCAAGAACGTTGTCGCTTCCACGCTGCAGCAGTCTCCGATATCGTCCGGCAAGGGCTCGCACATGGTCGTGTCGCCTTCGATGACAACTTCTGCGCAGATGCGGCGCTCGAGTCTAGTAAAGTGCAGATCATCCATTCAGCGACGGTGGCAAACGATGACCAGTCTACGGAGAAAACGAGGCAGAACTTGAGGACAACACTTCAACTATTTGACATTGTACAAGCGAATCAGGATGGTCAGAGTACATATGTGAGTCTACATTGTCTTCGAAGAAGTCCAGATACTCACACTCTAGGCAGGTCCGGACGCTATTGCCTCTATGCATTCTCTTTGGCTTCCGTGACATTGCAGAGGAATGGCGAGACTCTCAAACGTATGTGCAATTACACAACTACCCACCTCCCAGACTAACCATGCTTTCAGACCACACCGCATGTCACCTGAAGTAACTGGCACCGCAGAGGTTCACCACCTGGTCAGCTTCGCCCCGTTCCGTCGAGCGCAGACAGAGATAAAGGCTCGCCAGAGCGCCAGTCCGAAAACAATTTCTTCGTCTGCAATCTCAGCTTCGCAACCTGCGCGACGTACAAACGAGGAGAGGCCGCCTATCAACTCTGTCGACAATGCTAGCCCTGGTCAGCATCTCGTCGCAGCTCCCAATCCAGAACCTATTGCTCCTCACAACCAAGCAATGGAGGTCATTGCACAGGGGATGGATACAGGTCAGATGGAGATGACGGATCTACACATGGTCCATCCTTCTATGGAGGACTATATCCGGACAGCGGGTGAAATGTCAGACTATCTGACATGGAACATGTCTGAAATGCCTGATCTGTCCATCTGGACTGACTTTGGGGGCCAAGATCCATCTTCTGGCTGACAGCTGAAGTGTCGCTTTTACTAGACATCTTAGTATACCCACAGAAACTAGCAATTGCAAATCTATACATACTGATAACTGCCAAAATGTTTACGGTACAGACGGAATGACACCTTTGAGTCTCTCTGGAGTGATCTCGGGCCTACCGATGTACTTGATCCACGCATAAGGGTCTTCCAGCTCATCCACCAAAGTCGTCTTTGCATCGCCCTGAACGCCAGCCTCGTACTCACCAGCCAAGCCCACAACTCCCACGTCCTTCTTATACTCCTCCCACAGCTCGAGCATTTCTTTGAGAAGCTGAGGATGCTTCTCAGAAAGATCGTCCACTTCTCCGGGGTCCTCCCGTATGTTGAAGAGCTCCCACCTCTGTGGACCCTTTGGTGCTGGGACAAATGTGATCTTCCAGTCGCCGCGTCGTAGAGCCCCTGATCCGGCAATCTCGAATCCCATCACATAGTCTTGGTCGTGCACCTGCGCCTTGGAGCTTCCTTCTGTGTCATGGACGAGTGAGAGGAATCTCGTCCAGCTACGGCCGCGAAGAGGTGCAATCTCTCTGCCTTTGTAATGTGTCCCAGGGTGCTTCAACTTCGCTAGGTCGAGAACAGTCGGTACAATGTCCATGACGGTGCAGAACGCGTCCGTGATGACTCCGTTTCCGTCTGCAGATGATATACCCATGCTGACGGGTGGCCTCACCACAAGAGGAACTCGACATCCGCCCTCTGTTGAATGCATCTTATAGAGTCGAGAGGGGGCTGTTGCCGCTTGAGCCCAGCGACAGCCATACCAGACGAAGCTGTTCCCACGGCCGATATTCTCCAGGCTGTTGTCGTAGTACTTTTCCACATGAGCCATAATGCTATCACCAACGATAGGTTGAGCTTCGTAACTCGCCCCTTCGGCACCATTGTCGCTCATGAACAAGATAAACGTGTTATCGTACTCGCCGGTCTTGCGAAGATAGTCGACAACGCGGCCAATGTTCCAGTCCATGCGATCAACCATACCAGCATAGACCTCCATTGCACGGCTCGAGGCCTTCCGGGTGTCTTCAGGGAGATCATTCCAGTTCTCTGGCCTCCCGTCTATTATCACCACATGATGAGGGTTCACGCCCGGGTCAACCATGCCAAGCTCCTTGAGTCTCGCCAGTCTTTTCTGTCTCAGCGCCTCAGGGCCATCGTCATAGAGGCCGCGGTATTTGTCGCATACCTCCTTGGGTGCTTGAAGAGGCCAGTGTGGCGCGCTAAAGGGAAGATAAGCAAAGAATGACTGCTCTTTCTCCTCTGCTGTCCGGTTCTCCAGATATGACATGAGCTTGTCCGCATATGCATCGCTGCTGTAAAAGTCGTCTGGTAGCCGACCGAGGACTCTCTCATCCTCAACGTGGAGAGCACGAGTCGCAGTCTCAAAGAACTTTCCTGGCTCCGTCGCAGGATCTTTGTACTGAGGTTCATAGGCGTAGTGGTTGGCGCACCCCGGGAGAAGGGCGAATGATTTCTTGAAGCCGCGCTGTATGGGGTGATGTTCTGGCTTGAGGCCGAGATGCCATTTTCCAGACATGCAGGTAAAGTAGCCGCCGTCAGATAGAAGCTCTGGGAGTGCCACAACGCGTTGGTTGAGGTAGCCCTCATGACCCGGCTTTCCATAGTGAGCTGGGGATGCGCGAGTGATTTCTTGGAGTTGACCGAGTCCAGCAATGTGATGGTCAGTTCCTGTATTTCGGTCAGTTTCAACAGCAAGTATAATACTCGAGAGATGAATTCTTACCAGTCATCAGCATCGATCGCGTTGGGGAACACGCTGCAGCAACATGATAGTTGGTATATCGAAGAGCACCGCTCTCAGTCGCCAAGGCGTCAATGTTGGGCGTCTCAATCTCCGAGCCAAAGCAACCGCAGTCGCTAAAGCCCAGGTCGTCGGCAACGATGATGAGAAAGTTTGGTCGCTTCTCCGCCATTGTCTTCTCTTTCAATTGGCTCAGGATGAAGCTATTCAAGGTTGGAGATGAGGTGCTTGGGCAACCGTCCCATGATATGTCTCAACGTGAGCGATATCGTGTAAAATGAGCACGCAATGGACCTCGACGAGGGGCACCCCTTGTATTCCCATTAGTCTACAGCAAGGATTCCTCTCGGGGCTTCAACAGGCGCTCGATCAAAAGCCCCGTGATAATCGCCGGAACTCGCTCCGGAACTCGCAGGCCCGCCACCGGCTTTCGCATCATCTCCCCACATCCCATCCACGGACTTCGCACTCAACGACCCGCAACCTTACTCCCTACAACGCAGGTTCAAGGTTATTCGGCTTGCCCATGGGGTAATTGCTACGATGATGTGATCTAAGTTAGCTCTTGTGCCATTTCCGGCCCTAGCTCTGGGGTCCTGGGGCTTGTATATATACCAAGCTCAAACATACGAGACCAGACCATCCAAGAGCCCAGGTCGATCAGGTCTCTTGTGTTTCATATTCCTCTTGGCTCACATATATCTCTTGATTGAGGCTCAACAGAAGACTTGAGTGCCGATCCCGTCAACATGGCAGGAAAGGAGTCCGGCAGCCATGGGGCAAACGACAATCTGTCGCCGGCTCAGCGACTGAAGCACTTTAACGGGATGCTTGTTTTCATCATGATGTGAGCCAACTGTTCTCAAAACCTGACACAAGACACTGACTTGAATAGATACTTGGCATTTTGCGCCTTCAACTTTGGCTTCGATGTCGGAACCTTTAGTGGCGTCCAAGCTATGCACAGCTTCACCAGCATGTTTGGCGAGTGCGACGACAAGAACGTTTGTGCTCTTCCTGGATGGCTTTCTTCAGTCATGACAGCTACACCTTTTCTCGGCAAAGCAGCGGTATGCTTCTCGCTAAAAATTCATATGCCGCTAATCATGATGCTGACGCTCACTTCAGGGTTGCATCGCCTGTGGTTGGATTGCTGAGAAATGGGGTCGTCGAGCCGCCATTCTCGGCATCTGCCTTGTCTCTTTTGTGTAAGTTATGCTGGAAATGGTTCAGTACTTCAACTGACGCTCACCTCTAGCGGAGTTGCTCTTCAGACGAGCGCCACCACGGCAGCCCAGTTCACCATTGGCCGAATCATCACATTCGGCATGACAGGCATGGCCATCGTCGTGATTCCAATCTACTCGGCCGAAGTCTCCCCCAAGGTTCTTCGTGGAATGTTTGCTTCGACAATCCAGGTCATGATCATCTTTGGTCAGGTCATCTCAACACTCGTCACCTACGGCACCAAGAGCATGGAGAGCGCCGCAGGGTGGCGTATCCCCATTGGTCTTCAGCTTCTAGTGCCCGCCATCATCTTCTGCCTCTTGCCCTTCTTGCCAGAGTCACCTCGCTGGCTGTTGAGCAGGAACAGAAGGGATTTGGCCGTGGTGAGCATGAAGAAGCTGAGAAAGTCTGCTACCGACGAGGATATCCAAACTGAGATTGAGGCATTGGCTTATGCGCACGCTCATGAAGAAAAGGGCACCTGGGGAGAGGTATTTGATAAGAGCAACCGCGTGAGTACATTTCCCGGGTCGAAAAGTGTAGAAAATACTAATAATGTCATCAGGTTCGAACTGGCGTTGCCGTCCTGGCCATGTTTGGCCAACAGATCACAGGCCAGGCGTTCCCATCCCAGTACGGCGTCATCTTCTATCAGTCTCAAGGTTACGGCGATCGTTCGTTCCTGTTTAATGTCATTTCCAACATTATTGGTATGGTTGGTGTCATTCTCACCTGGTTCTACATCGATACCACGGGACGCCGCCCGGTCATCATGGTCGGTGGTTTCCTGATGGGGGTGTTCCTGATGATCCTGGGAGGCGTGGGATCCATCGATGCGAAGAGCATCAACCACCACGAAAAGGAACTCATGGTGTCTTCACTTATGCTCTTTCAGTTCTTTTACAGTCTGTCGTGGGCTCCATGGTAAGTCCATATGAAAATCTCTGTCTGAAAGAGATAAAATATCTAACCTTTCACAGTTCATATGTTGTCCTCTCAGAAACGGCCGCGCTTCGTCTCAAGGAAAAGACCAACCTCTTTGCGAGCGCCATCTCTGTGCTGACAACCTTTGTCACCTCATTTACCATGCCATATCTCATCAACGCCAAATATGCAAACCTTGGTGGAAAGGTCGGCTTCATCTATGGATCCATCAACTTTATCATGGTGGTGGCAACCTTCTTCTTCATCCCTGAGCTCAAGAGCAGGACCTTGGAGGAGGTGGATCAGCTCTTTGCCAGTGGAGCGCCGTTGAGAAAGTTTAGTGCGATCAGTACCAAGTCTGCCACAGAGATGTATGAGGAGGAGGTTAAGCAGGGTGGTGCTGAGGTGAACGAGAGGGTTGACAAGATGGAAGTGGCCTAAGCCTAGACTCTGAGGCTTGTTCAAGATTGACACTCTTAGTGAGTGCCGGATTTGTGGTTTTCCTCGCAACAATAACGCGCAGTCAATTCCAAGCTTTCGTACATCACATATTAAAACAGTTTTCAATACTATGCATAATACCATTATCAAGTAGAAAACCGTGGCTTTTCACTACTCCTTCAAGCACTCTGTTCTATTGTGTAACTTTTTAGAAGAGGATTTAGAATTATCTAAATAAGCTAATCTAACACAAGTGCAAAACTTGAGTATGTTTTACGACGTTCTGTAGTTCTCACAGCACCTTTAACCGACATCCATGGATGTCATCGTGTGAAGAGTGAACCTTTGCGAATCACAGTTTCCAACAAATAGCCCAAAAAACAGACGTTTATAACGAAGCATTAAAACCTCATCTCTGGAACTCAAATGGCTTGTCGCAAAACACATAAAGAACCGCACAAGACGAAATCAAATCATTAATTTAACAGTGCCTAACTATGTTCCATGTTATGCGTATATGGCTCTACAAGTGTTCATCTTACCGTAGCCACCCTACACCAATACACTGTTCCATCAAGGAGTTGTCAACAAAGCTTAAAGCGCATCGAGTAGAGGTCGCGAAATCCAGGGAACCAATAGCAGACACTGCAAAGGCGGTCAACAGATTTATTAAGCTACTATTGCACCCCAGCGATGATGGTCATTCACGTTGGCCAAGAAGAAACGGAGATTCCCGGTCCCGCGACCGTTTCGAAAAGGGCATCTCAAGCGCAGGCACAAAATGCACAGGGCTCGTATTCGGTCGCGCAACGAGCCGCACGCCTTTGCAGCTTCCCCGAGTACGGGAGGCGCACTAGTCCAAGAAGGGAAAGTCAAGATTCGCACCAGGCCGTGGGCATGAACCTCTTCCAGATCATGGGGGATCGAAGCGCCGTCTGCTGGCGCCGACAAAGTTGCAATTGCAAGGAGCTTGATTGGGCGGATGGCCTTGCATGTGAATGGGAATTCGCGGGAGTCAAGGATGGGTAGAATCATGCGAGTGAAGACGAACGGGTGAGGCTTGGAATGGATACCAAAGGCGCGTCTAAGAGGAGAAGAAAGCCGAAAACGAAAAAGAGGGCGCAAGATTGATGGACGGCGACGCGGAAATGCGCGACGGGTTTAGAACAAGGGGGGAGGGGCACCAACTGACATTTGACCCAGTAGATCGGATTTGATAATCTGATACTTGGAGGCGAGGGTGATCTGCGCAGTAGTCCAGGGGTATTTTTCTAACTCGATCGCTGCCGCCTTCAAGCGCCGGTGAAGGAAAACCACACCACTTTCTCGCCAACTCTCACGTCCGGGAGAGCGCCGTCCCGAATGGAGCCTCTCAATCCAGTCGAGTTACACATCACTTGCTTGGATGGCCGGCAGTGCTCTGCGCGGATGAGATCCCAGGGTTCGGGTTGGAGATCCCTGTGGGAGAATGGGAAAATGTGTTGCCACCTACTCCATCCAGGATACGCTCAAATGTAAGAATCACCTGTTATGATGAAGGCAGAGCACGGCCAGCAACAAGGGCACGTAGGGGTCGAGGCATGAACAGGTTGATGTGCTCTTGAGCTGCGCAGCGAGTTCTGGATCAATTCGCGACGCCTCAAAGAGACGCTGTCAAGAGTTAGGAGTTGGTGATGGCGCCCGCTAAATTGACCTTGGTTTTGATCTTCACCGCCTTCAATTGCACCTCCAGCTTGTTAAAGAGGCGTCATGTTCCCCCTCATGCTCAGCCCCGGCAGAAAAAAAAAAGCAGATACCAGGGGCCTTTGAATGGTCCGAGAGCACCTCAATTCATTCCTCAAAATTGCCGTCCAAGATCCTGGATATACGAAATCTGGAGCGGTGACGAGCCTCCGAAAACACATCTGAAAATCCCCCCCTTGACGGTCCCTGGAACGCCGTCTCCCGTCACGTTTCGGCCGTTTTGACTGG